>NW_024543070.1:8640000-11040000 GCF_018167655.1 Microtus oregoni
AGAGATCATGCTCCAAACCCTTCTCACTAAGGTTGCCTATACACCTAACTGCCCATCCCTTTCCCTAAAATAGGCAGAGGAGAGCAAGGAAATCCAGACAGCTGTGGTGGTGTCTCCAAGACTCACTATGATTCCTCTGTGGCTTGATAAAAAGCCCTGGCTTTAGAGAGCCCAGATGTGAAGGAGATAGTATTTTGGGAGGGTTTATCACACCGTTGGGCCTCATCCTAAAACCCTTAAGCTTCACATCAAGCCTGCATCAGCCATCCCCATCTTACAGAGAATCTGTGGAAGAGGAAGGATAACTTATTCAAAGTCACAGCTGCGAGCCAGGACTGGAATTCAAACCTCGAGTATAAAATTGAATATAAAACCTACGTCTCTAGGTACTGCTGCTTGATCCGGATGAACTGAGACCATATACTGGACACCTCCCTCCTAACAAGACCCGACATGGGCAATGTGCCATGAAGAAAGAATGCTGTCCTGTTTGTGGCGCTGACAGGCAGGCCAGCCTCTAAGTCATCCTCATGCAAGAGGCCTCAGAAGCTTGACTCTATGTCACATGAGTCCCCCTTGACCTAAGCTCTGGGACTTTAGCCTCATTCTGTCCTAAGAGAACGTGCACCTAAGAAAAAAGAACAGTTTTGGTTTCTTTGTAGGAAGAGAGACCCCATCCTGTGCTCAGTGGGACGAGCCTCATTACTGTCTACCATGGCTCTGGGTACCTAAATGCAGAGGTGAGTACCAGAGCCTCTCCCCTGACTGGGCAGGCTGCCTTCTGAGTTAGGAGGAGGTGGTGAGATGGGAAGAGTCTGCTCCTATCCTCAAAGGTAGGCAATATTGCACAGCATACTGAAAGCAGACACTGCCAGGAGCAATCCACTGGGCTCCTGAACACTTCCCTAGCCAGTGTCTTGGTTAGGGTTCCCATTGCTGGGAAGCATTGAATCGGGTGCTTTCTTAGTGTTTCAGGGCTCTCTCTAGTCCATGATCATCATGTTGGGGAGCACGGCAGCAGCCAGGCCTGCAGGGTGTTGGAGCAGTACCTGGAGCTTACATCTAATCTCAAAGTTGCAGGCAGGGCAGAGCAGAGAGAGAAAGACAGGGTCTGGTATGGGATTTTTGAAACCTCAAGTCCACCCCCCATGGCACACCTCCTCCAACAAAGCCACACCTCCTAATCCTTCCTAAGCAGTCCACCAACTGGGAATCAAACATTCAAAAATATACGAGTCTATGGGGGCCATTCTCTTTCAACCTACCAGGTCCTCTCTCATTCTGCAGGCCCCTTGCTGTGAATTTCTATACTGCTTCAATTGCTAGAATAAATAAATACATGTTGGGCTTTAAAAAACAGAAGAACATTTTTAAAGGAAAAATAGAAATGGGATTTCCACTTCCATGAAGATGGAATTGATACATTTCTCCCGATTCTACTCATGAACTATAACTAAAATTCCTGAACATTTCATAGAAAACAAAAATAATAATACTGACAGGGGGAGAGAGAAGAGAGCCATGCTGTCTAGGGAACAACTCAGTCTTGAATTTCCTGAGTTTTCTTCACGCCTCATTTATCACAAACTTGGAACTACAGAAGCCAGACACCCTCAGGCCCTAACAGGTGTGAACACAAAGATGACCAGTGTAAACCCGCTCTCTAGCAGAGGACAAAGATAGGACACAACCGTACCATTCCAGGCAAGCTCCACAGAAAACTGTGTCCGTCCCAGCAAATGTTGAGCAGGGAGCCTATACGTCTGCTCTCAATGTGCTTCAATAAGGGAGTTCCAAAAAGCACCAAGAAGGAAGCCAGCACTTCACCTTGACCAGGCAGGAATGAGCCTTTCCGTCCACAGTCTTAACTAAGACGTGTGGGAAGGTGCGATTTCTAAGCATCACGGACAGTGACGTCACTCCATCCACCTGGTTGGTGCAAATGCAGCCCTTTCACCATCATCTAAGAATAAGGACAAAAAAGAAAAAAGAAAAAGAAAAAGAATAAGGACAATTCCTTCACCTGGGTGAGTGGAGCTGTAACAAGGGAACTCCCAGGTTTATCCCCTAGTGAGGTATCATGGGGGGGGGTCTAGAGGGAACCCACAACTTCCTCCTCTATCCAGCAGTAACAAGGGACACCTGCAGATATCCAGAAGGCCTCAATGGAGAACCCAGCGTTAACAGTGAGGCACACGGCACACACACCCCACTTCCCTCAGTGTTGAGGGCTGCCAGGTGAAACAGACGGAGGGTTACCAGAAACATTCCAAATGTCCTGGTCTCCTTTCTACCAGGGACACTATAAATTCAATTTTTAGAAGGCTAACCCCAGAACATGAAGGTGTGTGTGTGTGTAAGATAAGAACAGTTTGAATTATCTACAGCAAAACCATTACAAAAGGCAATTACGGTTCTGCTTGAGACAAATAAAAACTTAGCCTCGGAAAAGAAGTATTCATATCTTAAAACAACAAATAGAAATTGTAGGACCAACAGGTGAAAGTTGAGTTTCAAATCCCACTAACTAGCTTCAACAGCAGAATGGAGGGAAAGGAAGAAAGAATCTGTCAACTAGAAAAAAGAAAAATGAAAATTAGCAAATTTGAAAAGAAGAAAAGAGACGTAAAAAAAATTTCAAATTTCTTCCCTTGATTTTTCTAAGTTATATTTGAGTAGTGAAGCAAAAAAATATCTATGGTATTATCCTAAAAGCATACTGAAAATATTTGTGATAATTACATTACAGGAAAAGAATATAGGCTGTAGGATGGCTATACACCACTGAACCTGGTAACAGGTAGCATTTGTAGACTCATAAGTAATACTAAAAGCAACCACTGAAAAAACTATACAGGAGAACACTCAAGAATGGTGCACATACATTAAAATGTTTTGTTAGACATTGAAAAATGGTCAAATACCCTATGGGAAGAAAAATAAATAAATAAAACAAACAAATCATATCAAACAAAAATTCAGAAAACAGAAAAGTAACAAAACATAAAATGGGGGACTGGAGAGAAGGCTCAACAGTTAAGAGCACTGATTGTTCTTCCAAATGACCAAAATTCAATTCTCAGCACCCACATGGTTGCTCACAACTATTTATAACTCCAGTTCCAGGGAACCTGACACCCTCACACAGACATACATGCAGACAAAACACCAATGCCTATGGAATAAAAAAAAAAGTTATTTAAAAATGTAAAATGGTAGTTATGCCTTAACATATCAATAGTTACATTAAATGTAAACAGCCTAAACACATTAGTTAAAAGATATTGACAAAGATTTATAATTTAGGGGGCCAGTGAGAGCCTAGATTACACAGCAAGATCTTGCCTTGAAAATAAATAAATTGGCAGAACAGAATTTAAAACATAGCCCAACTATACATCATCTCTAAGGAGCTTACCCCAAATTTAACAATAAAGAAAAAGGATAAACTATTGAAAATGGGCTATCATTTAAAGATTCATACAAATAAGGTAAAAAAAAAATTTACCATGTTCCTGTTAGGTAAAATAGACTTTAGGACAAGGAAATTATCAGGAGCAGAAAGAAGAAGCACCCTAAGAAAATGAGTAAGTCCTAAATGGGTACCCCAAAATACAGAGCTGAAAAATATATGAAGCAAAACAGTAGATTCAAGAGAAACAAACTAAAACTCGGAACTATGGTAGAAAGCTTGTCATCCTCTTTGAACATCCGATAGAACAGACAGAAAACCAGAGAGTAGACTCAGCTCCAGGAACAGTTTTAGTCAGCACTGACCGAAGAATCCTCTAACAACACTGGAATGTTTAGCTAAAACATATCCTGGGTCCAACAGCATACTTCAAGAAATGTAAAGCAATTGGAACAACAATACAGACTAAGTTCTCTGTCCACGGTGGCATGAAAGTGGGAATTGGTAGAGAAGAGAACACTAATACACACCTCCAAATATTTGACACTAAGCAATAGACCACCCACCCTGGAAACAGACCACTGTGCTTTCAGATAACCCATAACTCAAATAGGTAGTTTCAAAAGTACCTCTGTGTGTGTGTGTGTGTGTGTGTGTGTGTGTGTGTGGTGTATTTTAAGCCAGGCATAGCGGTTTGCACCAGTAGTTCCAGCAATTTGAGCCCAGGCAGAACTATCCCATGAATTAGAGACTAGCCTTACATAAGACTAACAAATCAGAAAAAGGAAGAAAGGAAAGGAGGGAGGGAGGGAAGAAGGGAGGGAAGGAGGAAGGGAGGGAGGGAGCGAGGGGAGCAGAGAAAGGAAGGGAGGGAGGGAGGGAGGAAGGAAGGAAAAAAAGGAAGGAAGGAGAAATTAAAAAAAGGAAGAAAAGAAAAAAAAAGAGAAAAGCTCCAGATAATTGAAAGGGTTTGGAAAGGCATATATATATATATATATATATATATATATATATATATATATATGTTCAGTCTAACATCTTGTCCTAATCTTTTTCTGCTCTATGAAAATGGAAGGCTAATGACTCAGAAGATTCCAAAGAAAGAAACTCGCTAAGACTCTTTATATAGAGATGCTCGAAGAAATGGTCCTCTTCAGGAATCTCTGGCCCTGCTGTCCTCCACTGGTCCTGTGAACATCATCTGTGATGCTGGCTTTTCTCTTCATTGCCTCCAGCTGTGGGTCACAGGGCAGCAGTGCACAGATATTTTTATACCATTTTATAGTAATGGATTAATGCCTCAAAATCAAATCCTGGCAGAATATCAAAGACTCACATCAGGGACAGAAGGGTGAAAGTTCCCTTCCTTGAAATATAGAACTTTAGATTTTTTGTTTTTGTTTTTTTTTTTAAAAAAAATGTTGAATATATTCATCATATTCTTTTAACCTAAGAATCCAAAATAAAATCCACATGGTGCCAAAGTACGAAAGCCTCCAAAGAACAGAGAAGTTTGGAAGCAATAAAATCTATTTTTTTTTAATTTGCCTGTTTTAAAAAGTGGTGGATGTCCTTGTGTTCCCTATCAGAGTCTCAGTGCTGAGCGCACACTTGGTGTTTTCTATTTCAGGTTCTGAGTGCCAGTTCAGGCAAAGGCTTTCACCGTCTGCTCCGAGCTTCTGCGCTGACTAGAATTTGTCTGCTTTGTGAGGAAGCAAGGTCTCTGCAGCACACACTACAGCCTGCACTTCAGTGACACTGTGATCCTGGACCATTATCTGTCATTTATTTACTCTGCCCCCTTCCCTACTGGGAAAATATTTGCTTCCTTCCCCCATGCCCTTTTCTTTTGCCCAGCTGTTCAAATCTTTTGCATTCTTTATTTCAACGCAAGTGTGAATGATTAAACAGCAGCTTGGACTTTAAGCCTTTAAAACCTACCTGGGTTTTAGCTGAGCGCAGTGGTTCACCTCTGTAACACCGAGATCCAGGAAGGTGAGGCAAGAGGATCTTGAGTTCGAGGCCAGCTTGGGCTACATCGTGACACCCTTTCTCGCACAACCAAAGGCTGGGAACGGTGACAATGGCCTAGCAGTCAATAGCACTTGCTGCTCTTGCAGTGGGTCTGAGTTAGGGTCCCAGCACCCACGTCAGGCAGCTCACAGCCACCTATCACTCCAGTTACAGGGAATCTGACACCTTTTCTGACTGCCAAGGGCTCCTGCACACACACACACACACACACACACACACACACACACTACACATACCTATACTCAGCTACGTGAATGTACACGTAAAATAAAATAGCTTTAAAAACCCACCAAGACCCAGATAACCACTGCTGTAAGATCATAAAGGCAACGGCCATGGCGCAGCCTTTCACGGCACTCCTGCCCATTCGCTGCCCTCTCTTTCACTATCCCCCTTCTCCTTCCCCACTAGGAGGGCTACACAGGCCCCTTCAGGGCTGTCCGGCTCCAGTTTCTTCACTCACAATCCGCTCCTCTCTCAGCTGGTCAGTAACTGTTGGGCAGACATCCTATTTCTCATTCTAGATTGTCTAACTCCCACGGCACCCGCTACAGTGTCTAGCACACAGTGAGTTCTCAAGTTATAAATATTGCCACTATGGATTCTTTCCCTCTGACACATTGAAAATGTGTCACCCTCTGTCCTCATTTCTATTTGCTTGTTGCATAGAGAAAGCTTGCTGTAGTTAAAAGCACTTTAAAAAAAAAAAGTTTCTGTGATCCAATCTTTTTATCTCTCCACATATACAAATGTAAAGGAAGAGAGGGCACAGAAACCAAACTCTGTGGTTTTTCAGACACGCTTTTGATAACCCAATAAGAGCCTGCACCCTCTACTCTTAAGCTGGAAAATGTGGGAGGAATTTGTTGGGTTCAGATTACATCTTTTATTTATGAAAGGAGGAGGAACACAGCATGGATACCCCCGGGGGCGATGGAGACCACTTTGTTCTCATAAAAAATAAAGGGGTGAACATCTGTAAAGATCTCCCACATAAAGCATGTTCAAGGAGGGAAGAATGTGGAAAGCTCACGTTGTCTCTAATCGTTGGGTTGGTGCTGAGCTTACATAGTTTCCTGGCATGGCTGTTAAAATATTCATGGTTTAGAGAAAGAAAACAATAGCGCACATTCCTGGCGTGCAGACTTGGTTACAGAATTTCTGCTATCCCCCAACTTCTTAATTCTCCACACTTCTCTGGTTTTTTTTCCCCCTTCCATTTGGCTCCCGAAATAACTGCAGGGACAAACAGAAGCAAAAACATCTTCTAATATCACTTCTAATAATATCACTTCTAACGGCTAAAACCATGCCGAGCCAGTTCACAGGTGTCCCCAATAGACCTGAGACTCAGAGCATCCAAAGGCCTGAGAAGCGAGGAATGAAGGACGCAACGGTTACTCCAGGGTGTTAGTGTTGAAGCAGGCATGGCGCCGTTGGTTCATTTCCCCAACATCAATCCTGTGGCATGCATTTTTGTAGATAAAGATCAGGTAAGTTATAAAACTGTCACCGCAGTCTACAGAGCAGCAAGCAAGGTCTGGCCCTGGCCCAGCTCCTGCAGCCGCTGTGTGGGGAGCCCCGTAGCTCCGCACTGTGTGGCAGGCGATTGGAGGCCAGTTTCATGAGCTCTCTGCCACAGGGTTGCGACTTCAGGGTAGCAACAGACTACCCAGCTGACCAAACAAGTTAGCGTTCCTCAGCTATGCAGAGTCTGTATCCCAAGGACCAATTCGACCTCCCCCTCCCGCAGCCCAGGCTCTGGGAAATACTTCTGTTGGAACAGTGTCTGGTTTGTTCTCTGTGTGTTACCTGTGACTGCTTCCTCACTACAGTAGCAAAGCTGAGGACTTGTGACAGGGACCATATGGCCCACGACTGAGAACATGTTTACTCTCTGGTCTTGGGCAGAAAGCATCTGCCAAGACGTGATTTAGAGAAGTGTTTAGAAAAACCCAAACTTACTGCCTAAAGTAGGGGTTCTCAACTTTTGGGTCATGACCTCTTTGGGGGTCAAAAATCTTTTCACAGGGGTTAAATATCAGGTACCCTGCATATCAGATGCTTACATTATGGTTCATAACAGTAGCAAAGTTACAGTTATGGAGTAGCAACGAAAATAATTTTGTGGTTGGGGCGGGTCACCAGAACATGAGCTGCATCAAAGGAGGGCAACACAGGAAGGTTGAGAACCGCTGGACTCCGCAGTAAACACTGAGTTTTGGTGCTGTTAATCTTAAGGTTCCCCTTGACGTCGTGAAGAACAGACATTCCCATCTATTAATACAGTCACTCTTAATAGTCTATCCTTCAGCCATAATTCTGAAGCCTCTGACTTGACAACAAAACATGCAACTGGTCGTTTGACATTTGTGTCATGAGGTCATCAGCCTGACAGGAAAGGGTTTCTTTGAAAGAAAGCTATAGGACCGCGTGACGAGTCGTGTAGAGTTGGCTTTTGAAAAACTTTCAGTGCTTAGCATGGTTGAATGAGGCTTTTCCAAGCCCGGCAACAACAGTGTTTCCTAGAAAAGCAGGAGGTGAGGGACCTATTGTCTCTCTAGCCCAAGTCACTGTGGGTGTGTTCTCCAGGCATAGAAAAGGCCTTGCTATTTCTAGATGTCAAATATGAAAACAGAGAAAAATAATAGGAGACATCATACGCTAATCTGGGTAGGAAAGTGATAAACCTTTCACTGGCCTTGGAAGATAACCAATGGCGGCCCAAATCATTTAAAGTAAAATGGATCTGTTCCCCACACAGCCTGATTTGAAAACACAAATCAGATCGTGTTCTTTGGTAAAGTTGCACAAACCCCAGGTTTCATGGTCCTGCTCTGTCTACACCACTGACCTCAAATCTTCCAATTCTCTCTCTCCCTCAGTGGCCAGCCACAGAAGACATCTTTTGCTCTTGGAGTGCCATGAGTGTGGCTCTGCTCTCTTCTCTTTCGGGAATGGTGTCCCCACATCTTCACAGGGCTGCTTCCTGCTCCAGGCTGGATCTCAGACCACAAGTCCTGTCCCCAGCCAGGCTTGCTCCAGGTCACACCTACTCCAGTCTCTGTCGCATCCCCCCATTTTATCTTATTCAGAGCCTTAGAACAAATGGGGAAAAATCATCTTGTTTACTAATGTGTTTGCTTTGTGTCTGTTTCTTCCATTACCAGTATATATGTTCTGTAAGGGGCTGGAATTCCTTACCAGACATAATAGGTAGTTAATAAACGGTTGTTCACTAAATGAATGAGCCAGCAAGATTTTTAGTCTACAACTAAAAGCAGCTGTTGCTTGAAAGTCTGAGAAAGAAAATAGTAAATCTTGGGGGGGTGGGGGGAATCAGCTTAGGTCAAGGAACAGTGTAGCATGAAGTTGGGGGATTCAACAAGGTGGCAGGTGGGGCAGATATGCTAAGAATGTGCTTTCTAACTGCATTTTCATACGTGGATCTAATCCGGTGCCATTTGGACAGCCTAC
The DNA here is from genome assembly GCF_018167655.1 of Microtus oregoni. Taxonomy (NCBI): domain Eukaryota; kingdom Metazoa; phylum Chordata; class Mammalia; order Rodentia; family Cricetidae; genus Microtus; species Microtus oregoni. The sequence continues at coordinate 8,648,924 of NW_024543070.1, forward strand.
TTGGAAAGCCTGTAGAGGTGCATGTTAATTAGAAATAATGTTCTTTCTCACTAATCTTCACAAATGCCCCTAAGGGCAGCAGACAGGGGAATTCCCCTGAGCACAGAGGCCACCTAAAGCCTGGGGACAATTATTCTCCTCCGCATCTCAAAGGTCATAGTCAAAAGAGAACATTTCCAGACAGAAGTGGTGGCTGGTACCAGCAATTCCAACACTCCGGAGGCCTGTTGGGTCAATTGATAGTTCAAGGCCAGCTGGGCTATGTAGTAAGGCCCTGTCTAGAAACACCAAACACATACACACACAAGGAAGTCAACCCTCTCTTTCAGAAAACATCAGAAACTACTCTGAACTTTTGATTCACTCTTTGAAACATATGAAAAGTTAGTAACATACAAAAGCTCAATAAGGAAACTAGCCCTGTACCTGAGAGCCGCTCACCCGCCCACAGCCTCAGAGACATCAGCTGCCCTCAGAATAACCTAGACCAGAAGTCCTTGGGTTGGAGATACAGCTCAGCGAGAAAGTGCTTGCCTGGTATGGGTGAAGTCCTGTGTTTAATTCTCTACAGAGCAATTCATTTTTTAAAAGTTAAATTAAAATTTTCTTTTGCACTAGGGATGAAGTAAATATCCCACAATAAAATAGTCTAAACAGCCCTGAGTTAACTACAGAGGTGAGGGCAACCCCAACAGAAGACCTGTGAGTCTTTAAGAGTCTTGTCTAGGACATAACATGTCTATTTATTGGGTAACCACATATATCTATTATACTTGAAATACAGTTCTCTTTAGACAAAGCATATACACTCTGTACTTGTGAAAGGTGTTAGATTGATGAAAGAGGACTTATTGAGTTTTGAGGAAAGCCGCATTTGATACACAAGGCAGTTCCATGAAAGCCTTGTGTTGCCAACTGCTTGTTGGGCTCTGCCAGGTGCAACTGCCTCATTTAAACCTTGCAAATGACCCAACCAGACAAGTGAGAAAAACAACCTGTTGACACTCCCACATCAGCAACCAAAAAGCAAGTAAAGACACTTACCAAAGGCTCAACCAGTTAGCAGGCCAATGCAGGAGACGTGGGCACTCACCCACTTCACGAAGGTCTCTTCCCGTTGAAAAATGTCTTTTAAGCTTGAATGTGACTCAGGAGGGTGTTATGGTCCATTCGGCTCTTTCCCTAAGTGGGTACACTCCAGAGCACGGGAAGTGTTCATTGTGACCATACACAGCAAAGATACGCAGCCTTCGTGATGTCACTTTCACAGCGAGTCTCGGGGAAATGGAGCCCTGCCACCGAAGAATGCTTTCCTCCCCGGAGTGAAAAGCATCTTTAGGAAATAATTGAATTCAATGATGAATTAAAAATGAAGTTAAAACAGTCAAAACATGATTAAAAATTATTTTATAATTAAAGTTTCCACCAATTACATCCTCACGTCATTTTCTTTTTCCTTTCTTCCTAGTGGTAACCGGTGCTCAAATATCATTCTTATAGATAGTTTGGCAATCTTGCCATGTGGCTATGTGTCTATAAAATATTTTGTTTCAAGTATTTGAATTTTTCAAATCCTGTACACATTCTTTTATGATCCTTTTGTTATACTCTGTTCTAAGGATATGTCCACATTAATACATATAGTTTTCAACTACTGCGTAGTATATCATTACATGAGTAATACATTCCAGTTTTTCCTTAGAATGAACAAAGCGGTAATTGATTTTCTTGTGCATGTTCCTTTATGTTAGATTTTTTTCCTGTGGTAGCTTTCTGCGAGTTAATAGATGCTGATCGATATAACAGAAAACCCCTGAAATTTCAGTAGTTTGATAAAAGCCATTACTTACTTATGTAAAGTCCTAGTAGATGTTGGGTAGGAAAGACACATCTGTCCTGTAGTCATCAGAGAGCCAGGCCGAAGAACAGTCTGCTCCTTCTTAAGATCAGCCCGTGTGCCAGTACCCAGCCAGAAAACCAGCCTTCTAATCTCTCTAGATCAGAGGTTATTTCTCCTCATGTACACTGACAAAACTCAGGACACCAAACTGCAAGCCAAGAAAGAATATTGACCCTCACTCACCTCATATACAGAACCCCTCTACCGGTGGAAGGGGAGCATAATTTTTAATGGACAACTATCCCTGCCACTCCCCTGAAACTGGCATTGCCAGTTCTCTCAAAGAAGAGTTATTTGCTGTTGAGAATTTTGTTCTCAGGGCACTTTCCCCATGCTATGGATGGTGATATGTGTGAGAGGGGCTTGGTAGCAGCAGAAGTATTAGACTCACTCCTAGCTTCTGCTTGTCATCGTATCTGTGCTCCATGAAAGAACCATGATGGGATGTTCACTGCTGGTGAATGGGGCTGAGCTGGGGGGCACCCAGAGACTTCCACTCACTGTCATTTCCCAGACTCTGAGAGAGACCTCAGTGACCACAACTAGGTACCAGATAACCTTGCTAGTGCCAACTTCAAAGAAATGGAACAGAAGAACAGGCTCATTCAGCCATACATTATGCCAACAGAAATGCCAAGAGCAGGTTTTATAAGGCTACCATCTTCCAGATATAAAATGGGCCTCTACTCTATCCTTCTAAAAACTAGACTACTTTCAGACACTTAGGTCACCTGGTTGCTTAACCCTGTCTGAAAATGAGGAAGGATGTAAAATAAAACAAACTGATATGGGATTCCCCTCTGTACGCTGTGAATATGTTTTATTGCCATTGGTTAATAAAGAAGCTGCTTTAGCTTATGGCAGGGCAGAACAGAGGTAGGTGAGAAAACTAAACTGAATTTTGGGAGAAAGAAGGTAGAGTCAGAGAGATACCAGTGCTAGAGTTAAAGGCATGTGTTTCCACATCTGGCTTGGTTGTTTTTAAAATGTTTATTTTGATGTGTTCTATTAGGACAAGATTCTTGGGGTTACCTAGAGTTATGTTGCCAACTAAAGCATTTCACATTAAACTGTTTCTGCTATCTCACTTAAACTCAGTAAATACATAAGGGAAATCTCTCTCTCTCTCAGACACACACCACACACACACACACACACACACACACATGAATATATTCATTCATGGACTCAGCGGTTGCTGTGGGATGATGGTTTTATCCTGTAAAGATTTGTTTCTTTTTTTTATATTTATTTATTTATTTATTATGTATACAGTATTCTATCTGTGTGTATGCCTGCAGCCCAGAAGAGGGCACCAGACCTCATTACAGATGGTTGTAAGCCACCATGTGGTTGCTGGGAATTGAACTCAGGACCTTTGGAAGAGCAGGCAATGCTCTTAACCACTGAGCCATCTTTCCAGCGCCAAGATTTAGTTCTTGTATTTGATTAATAAAATGTTGATTGGCCAGTAGCCAGGCAGGAAGTATAGGTGGGGCAATCTGGCAGGAAGTAGAGGCATGGTGATGAGAACAGGAGAATTCTGGGAAGAGGAAAGAGTCAGTCTGCAGTTGTCACCCAGATGCAGAGAAAGCAACATGAGAACAACATGATAAAGGTACCAAGCCATATGGCTAACATAGACAAGAATTATGAGCTAATTTAAAATGTAAGAATTAATTAATAAGAAGCCTGAGCTAATAGGTCAATCAGTTTATAATTAATATAGACCTCTGTGTATTTTGTTGGGACTGAATGACTGTGGGACCAGGTGGGACAGAAACCTCAGTCAACAAGCGGTTAAGATCAATGGTTGCTCTTCCAGAGGACCTAGGTTCAATTTCCAGCATCCACAAGGTGGCTCACAGCTGTTTGTAACTCCAGTTTCAGGAGATCTGACACCTTTCCTCCAATGCACATAAAATAAATTTAAACAAATTATAACAAAGAATATATTCATCCATGAAGAGGATTACAATTGCCATTTACAAGAAAATGGATGTCATCAAATTAAGCTAGTCTCAAGAGAAAAATATAACAAAACCAAAGAAGCCAAACCAAACCAAAACAAAACAACTCCAGTTTGTCTCATATGAGGAACCTATCAAAAGAAAGAGAGAGAGAGAGAGAGAGAGAGAGAGAGGAAAGAAAGAAAGAAAGAAAGAAAGAAAGAAAGAAAGGACAGTTGAGTGAAAAATAGGGGCCATTTTGGAGGGAAGTACAAGAGATCACGGAAGTGGGAATATGACTGAAATACATCATTTACGTGTATGACAATGTCACAGTGCTATTATTTTGTACAATGCATACATAATAGTAACATTTTTTTTTAAAACTGCAGAGCTCTGTTTTTTTCGCCACCCCCGCCTGGTAGCAGCCTTAGAGACTCTTCCGAAGGGGGAGCAGTATCACTGTCCCTGCTGATCGCAAATGTCACTCACTGTTAGCATTCAGTGACGCACAGGCTGTTCGTTTAGCGTCCCTTAGAGAGTCCGAGATCAAACTGGTGGCTGGGCAGTGGGCCACTGTGACCATCCATCCTAGCAGGAGGGAAATTGTTCCAATTCAAACACTATCTTCATCTCATTCTATTTTTAAAGAATGATAAGGAAAGAAAGAAAACCATTAAATTGTGATCTTAGTAAAATACACCTGGACATGCTAGGCGCGCGTTAAGTGGGCCCTTTCAGAGTGATGCCTTCCAAACAATGCCTCTGCCTTATGACTAAGTTTCTATTTTTTTCTACAGATTCGCCAATCAGCCTTGTCAAAAGGAAATTTGTGACATAGTTTGGGGCTAAGAGATCAGGGAACAAAACAGGGCTAGAAATAGTGACCTGGTTTCCCTGGAAACCAAAGAAAGTACAGGTTTATAGGTCACCGTTGTTTTGTATCCGAAGCCTCTGATTAAAGTAGATTATAGCCTGCAGGTCCTTCACTTGTCTTTCACATAAATAAAATTTCCCAAGAGCGCCCTTTCAGCCCTGCTCACCAAATGAGTAATTGACAGAAGTCATTTCGGCCCATTTTTTTTTTTCTGCTTTCAGTAGGAACTTGGATTTCACAAATGTTGCAATATAAAAATTTGCTCAAAGACAAAAGCAAACAATAAAGGGGCTCTGAGATTCTAGAACTCCAGGATTCTAAAATATAATATAGGAATTAGTGAGCTTGTCTCACATCAACAACTTTAGGCTTATGTTATAATTTGACGATAACTCAAGATTTATTTTTATGTCACATAAATCAGGTTTTGTTTTGTTTTGTTTTTTGTTTTTTGTTTTTTTTTTTAGATTTCAGAAAATAAACCTTCTCTGTCTACTTTAGGAACCCAGTTTCGGGAAAGATTTTGAACAACAGTGCGACTATAGGGAAATCTGGGAGCGGCTGTCCCTGGACACAGGCAGCCCCGCTGCCAGCTGTGTGCACCAGGGACTCCTGCTGGAATCTCTGACCACAATGTCCAGAAGGCTGAGTCTCCATCTACCTGCCATGATGGATGCTGACAAGAGCCTCATTTACCTCCTCCTGAGGCTCTAACTGGATGACAGAGACTGACAGGGCTTGGCCCCTGCATCCTAAAGTCTAAGATGTTAAGAAATTTGGTTACTTTGGACCACAAACTCTGAGAAATTAGAACATTCTCCAAATATGAAATGGACTCGAAGGTGATGAGCGATGGTTTTCATGGCTTTCTGTTGCTGTGATAAAACATGGAGACCAAGAGTAACTTATAGAAGGTTTTATTAGGGCTATGGCTCTAGAAGCAGAGTCCCTAATGTCAGGGGATGGAGTGTTGGCGTAGCAGCAGGAAGCTCAGTCAGGAAGCTGAGAAATTGTATCTTCAACCACATGCAGAAAACAGAGAGTGAACTAGGAATACGATGAAGCTATAAGAACCTCCAAGTCTGTCTGTCTTGATGTATTTCCTCCAGCAAGGCCACACCAACCCCCAAGGTGCTATAAACTTCCCAAAGAGTGGGTTACATATGTGAGCCTGTGGGGTACAGTTCTCATTCAAACCACATACGTTCTAAAAAAAAAAAAAAACAACAACAACAAAAACCAATGACTTCAGGGGAATGACCTCAGTACCACTAGATGCCATGGAAAGTCCGAGTCACATCCATTCAATGGCTTTTATCACGCAGTCATGACATCCCGCCCTTAATGCCAAGGCAAGGACTGTTGAGGAAGCCTCCTGCCATGCCGGAGAAAGCAGGCCAACAGTCCCGACAGCTGGAGGCCAATGCAACTCATGTAAATATGCTGTACAATGTAGTTACAGGAGTATTGGTGGAATAGCTGATTGAACCATTTTTGTCTTGGTCCTTGAGCAATGTGAAGATGATACGTGGAAGAATCCTCTATTCATTGCTTCCCCAGGTGTGTGGTGTGTGATAGAAAAGCCCTAGGATATCCTGTACTTTATAGCAAGACACTGATCTAAGGGAATTGTCATAATGGCTTTCAAAAATAATAATTTACATATTCAACATAGAATTTTGGAAACTGGATTTGTTTTGGAGACTAGACCTAGTCAGCTGGCTCCATTTGAGAGTCTGAATACGAGTGTGTTTGCTTGCCTGCCAGAGCTCTAACTAGAACGCTTCCTCCTCTTGCCACGGACAGATGACAACAAGAACACCTCAGTTTTCATGCATGAAAGATGAAAAATGGTTTCTCATGTGCAAAGAATCAAAGGCAGACTGTTCTTTCAAAAACTGTCTCGCAGCTGACATCTGGTGGTTAAAACCGGAAATGCAGTTTTATAAATGAAAGTTGGGTTCCCCAATGCCACAGACAGAAAACGTTTAAAGACTTACAGCCAAATTGACTGAAGGCTAGCTAATTTTGCTTATATTGCTGGCATGAGTTATTCCTAAACAGACATGATGGAGTGAGACTTAATGGAGAGAACTCTCCAGTGCTGCAATACATCTGGGCAGCTGTAAATCCTGCTCAAACCTGTAACAACGGTTAGAAGACATAGTTAAATTTAATTCTTTAAAGAGCTTCCGAAGTGAAGAGGCACATTAGCTTTTCAGGGTAAAAATGAATTCCTATTGGACTTCTTGGTGGCAATACAATACAGACAAAACAAAGAACACCTCCGGTGTTTCCTATGTGAAATTTTGAGGAGTGGGGTAAGGGTGACTGTGTTTGAAAACGTTTGGGGTTTTGTCATCTTAACACAAACCTGAGTCACGGGAATTTCAATTGAGAAAATGCTTCTGTCGGATTGGCCTACAGAAGAGTCCATGAGGACATTTTCTTGATTGACTGATGTGTGAGCGTCCAGCCCATTGTGGGCAGTGCCATCCCTGGCCAGGTGGTCCTGGGGTATGGAAAAGAGCAAACTGAGGAGCCAGGAAGAGCCAAGAGGAGCCAGTAAGTAGTAAGTAGTGTTCCTTTATGATCTTGGCTTCAGGTTCCACCTCCAGGTTCCTGCCTTGAGTTCCTGCCTTGGCTTCCCTTCATGACCGACTGTGAGCTCTAAGATGTAAAAACCCCTTTCCTCCTCAAGTTGCTTTTGGCCATGGTGTTTATCAAAGCAATTTTAAAAACCTAACTAAATCAGGTGGTTATTAGGGAAGATGAATGGAGTTGTGAGAACATGAGAAGTGAGGGTAATGGGAGGGCGAATATAATCACAGAACATTGTGTGTATGGGTGAAAATGTGTGCGACATAGTGAAACCCACCATGTCATACAATTGATGCAGACTAACAATATGTTCAGTGTTCTGAGCACAGCATTATTTCAGCCTATTTACTCTTTCTACTGAGAAACCTTTCCTTCTAGTCTGAGTAAAGTAAACATATTTTCAGACTTGCGTGTGCATGGATGTTAACCTTGCACTATTCTCTACAGCAGTAGCTAAGTTAAACACCATCTTTATTCAACTCTATTCTATCACATTCCTCTTTAGAGAATGTGTATATATTCCAAAAACTATTTGCTAGAGACACTCAAAATTACTGCATTGTATCCCGGTGTAGTAGTGCATGCCTTTAACCCTAGCACTCTGGAGGGAGAGGCAGGAGGAGCTCTGTGAGTTCCAGGTCAACCTGTTCTGCATAATGAATACCAGGACAGCCAAAGCTAAGTAGAGAGGACCTGTCTCAAAAAGGAAGGAAGGAAGGAAGGAAGGAAGGAAGGAAGGAAAGAAGGAAAGAAGGAAGGAAGAAAAATATCCTTTAATGATACTGCATTATTTTACTGGGAATTGTTGAAGATTTTTGTTTGAATATGTTTTCTTATAAGCTGTAGACCAACTTGTCTATTTCATTTTCATCTCTGTTTGGGGCTGGGACCATAGCTTCGTGGCACAGAACTTGCACAGTATGTGTGAAACCCTGGGTTTGATCCCCAACACTACAAAATATAAATAAATATAAATAAACATATTCTGCTTTTATAGCTTCAATGTATTCTTTTACTACATATTTATTACCAGAAAATATAATGGTGAACACGTAGACACTGTCCTTTCTTGAATGGAGATTCTTACTTCATTTTACTCTTAGGTATCTTCGTCTTAGATATATCAAACCGGATCTTTACTCCAATTATGTCTTATAACTGTGGCAATTGATTTTTTTCTTGTTCTTTCTCTCTCTTTTTTCCTTTGAGATGAAGGTCTCAGCATATTACCCAGGATGGTTTCAAACTCATGATCCTCCTGTCTCAGCCTCCTGAGCAGCTGGAATTGCAGACACATACCTGGCTTCAAGGCAATTGACCTCCACAGGCAAATTTTGTTTCCCTTGATCCCATATGTTCTTGAGCTGTTTCCATAGGTTTACACGGACATTACTGGAATTTCCAGGTATACAACAATTTATAGATAGTGATCACTGTACCGACTTTCAGCGTTCAATGTTTTTTCTTACCTAATTCCATTGCTTGAGTTTTGAGAAGTTTGCTAAATGAAAGTGCATGCTGTAGAAGCAGATGTCTTGCTGTTGATGTTAGAGTTTCTTCACTGAGCAGAACGATGGCCTTTGACAAATACTGGTCTTTCCTACTTTGTCAAGATTGTTATAGAATTGAGTATGACCAAATTTGTTGATTGCCTATTTGTTGGCATATTTGGAGAAAATCACCCCCACCACTCAGTTTTACCAGGCAGGTTCAGTTGCAGAAAACTGAAAGGGATTTACAGACTTAAGGAGTTAAAATTTTAAGCAGGGATTCAATTGCTTCTGAATTAAAAGTGAGCAGAAGTGGGCTGGCTACACTGTAGAATGGGCCCACCAGGGCCATATGTTCCTGTCAGAATAAGAAAGTTGTGTTCCTAACCAATACTGGCTGAGTGTACCATCTTTGTATCATCTAAAAATGAGAACCTGGAAAAAATATTCTTAATACATCATAATCAAAACACTAAAAGTACAGAACAAGGAAAAATATTAAAAACTTCAAGAGAAATGACTAAGTAACATAAAGGTATACCTACTACAATTATACCTGATTTCTCAATGGAGACTCTAGAAACTAGAAGGGCCTGGACCTTTGTTCTGTAGTCTATCAGAGACCACAGATGCCAGCCCAGACTACTATAATCAGAAAAATTTTCAGTCACAATAGATGGAGAAAATAAGACATTTCATGATAAAGCCAAATTTAAGCAGTATATATATCTATCAATCCATCTCTAAAGAAGGTGCTAAAAGAAAAACTCCAACCTGAAGAGATTAACCATACTGAAGAAACCACAAAGAATAAATAATTGCAGACCAGTAAATCAAAAAAGTGGAAACACACACACACCACTACAACAAAACAACAGGAACCAACAAACACCTCATGGATATCTCCCAACATCAATGGTTTCAATTCCCAACCAAAAAAGATGCAGACTAAGAGAATGGATGCAATAATAGGATCCACCCTTGTGCTGCATCCAAGAAATATACCTTAGCATAAACGATAGACATCATCTCAGGATAAAAGGATGAAGAAAGGTATTCCCCAGCAAATGCATTTGCAAATGTAAAGAAGCAAGCTGGTGTGGCCATTTTAATATATGACAAAATAGACTTTAAACCAAAAGTAATTAGAAGAGATAGGGAAGAACATTACATACTCATCAAAGGAAAAAATCCACCAAGAGGACATTACAATTCTTAACATCTATGTACTAAACTTAACAGTAACTGTGTTTGTAAAAGACATACTGCTACAGCTTAAACTACATATTCACCCTCTCATACTGACTGCGAGAGACTTAAATACCCCCACTCTTGCCAATGTGTCATCCAGACAAAAACTAAACAGAGAATGCTGGAACTAACTGACATAAACCAAATTGCCCTAACGTATTTACAGAACACTTCACCCAAACACAAAAGACCTTCACAGAACTTGGTCCTAAACTGACTACATTCTCAGAAACAAAGCAAGTCTCAATAGATACAGGAAAATTGAAATAACACCCTACACCCTACTTGACTATCATGGATTAAAGTTATATAGCATCAACAATAGGAACAACAGAAAACTTATAAGCCCATGGACACTCAACAACTCACTACTGAATGAAAAAAGGGTCAAGACAGAAATTAATAAAGAAACTAAAAACTTTGTAGAGTTGAATGAAAATGAAAACACAACATACCCAAACTTATGGGACACAATGAAGGCCAAAGCACTAGTGCCTACATAAAAAAATTTGGAAAGATCTCATACTAGTGACTTAGCAGGACATGGGAAATCTCTAGAACAGAAAGAAGAGATCACAACCAAAAGGAGTAGATGGCAAGAAATAATCTAATTCACAGCTGAAATCAATAAAAAAAGAAAAAGAATAATAAAAATAATACAAAGAATCAATGAAACAAAGAGTTGGTTCTTTGAGGAAAATGAATAAAAATTGACAAATCCTTATCCAAACTAACTGAAAGGTAGAGGGAGACTCTCCAAATTAGCAGAATTGAGCATGAAAAGGGGGTAGGTATATATGACAATGGATACTGAGGAAATCCAGAGAATCGTAAGGACATACTTTAAAAACCTGTATTCCACCAAATTGGAATATCTAAAAGAAACATAATTTTCTTGATATAAACCACTTATCAAACTTAAATCAAGATCAGATAGGCAATTTAAACAGATATAAACGTTAGTGAAACAGAAGCAGTCATTAAAGGTCTCACCAAAAAAGTCAAGCCAGATGGTTTTAGCACAGAATTCTACCAGACTTTCAAAGAAGTTAATGCTAACTCCTCCAATTATTTCACAAAATAGAAACCAAGGGAACATTTCCCACTGTATTTTATGAGGCCACATTACCCTGATATCCAAGTCACATAAAGACCCAAAGAAAGAAAATTACAGACTACTTTCCCTTATAAACATAGATGCAAAAATTATCAATAAAAATACTTGCAAACTGAATCCAAGAACACATCAAAAAGATCATCCTTCATGACCAAGTAGATATTTATCCCAGAGATGCAGGGATGGTTCAGCATTCATAAATTTGTAAATGTAATCTACCATATACTAACTGAGAGACAAAAACCACGTGTTAAATTAAATGCAGAAAAGGCCTTTGACAAAATTCAACACCCTGATACTTTCAGGTCCTAGAGAGATTAGGGATACAAGGGACATTTATCGGCATAATAAAGACAGTTTACAGCAAGCTAGCACACAGAATCAATTTAAATAGAGAGAAACTCAAAGCAATTCCATTAAAATCAGGAACAAGACAAGGTTGTCCACTCTCTCTATACCTATTCAATATAATATCTGAAGACTTAGCTAGAAAAATAAGAAAACAGAATGATATCAAGGGGATACAAATTGGAAAGGAAGAAGTCAAAGTATCTTTATTTGCAGATGATATGATAGGATATATAAGTGGCTAGAAAAATTCCACGGAAAACTCCTACAGCTGATAAACACTTTCAGCAAAATAGCTGGACACAAAATTAACTCATATAAATAAGTAGCTCTTCTATATACAAATGGCAAAGGGACCAGGGAAATTCTAATCAAGCAAATGAAAGACTTGCATAATAAAAACTTTCAGATATCAAAGAAAGAAATTAAAGAATATATCAGAAGATGGAAAGCTCTTCTGTGCTTTTGGATCAGTAGAACTAATAAAGTAAAAATGACCACCCTACCAAAAACAATCTACGGATTCAATGCCAATCCCAATCAAAATTCCAACACATTTTTTTTTCACAGATCTTGAAAGGACAGTTCTCAACTTCATCTGGAAATACAAGAAATACAGGACACATTAAACAATCCTGGATGATAAAAGAACTGTAGGTGTTGGGGAATATTATTTTAAGGTGTGTTGCTGTTGTTTATGCTGCATTTGTTTAACTCTGTGAAGCTGTGATTCTTTGCCTGTCTAAAACACCTGGTGGTCTGATAAATAGCTGAATGGCCAGTAGTGAGATGGAAGCAAGGATAGGCTGGGCTTACAGGCAGAGAGGACAAAGAGAAGGAGAGATCTGAGAGAGAGAGAGAGAGAGAGAGAGAGAGAGAGAGAGAGAGGGGAAGGAGGAGCAATGAGAGAACAAGGGGAGGAGGACATAGGGGCCAGCCACCCAGTCACGCAGCCATAGAGTAAGAGTGGAAGAAAAGGAAAAAAGCCCAGAGACAAAAGGGATAATTTAGGAAAAGCTGGCAAGAACCAAGCGAAGCGAAGGTCAGGCATTCCTAAGAATAAGGCTCCATGTGTCATTTATTTGGGAACTGGGTGGTAGGTCCCCCAAAAGAGCCAAAAAAGTAAAACATAGTACAATAGTTTGGCAAACCATTGTGGGCCCATATTTCCATGTAGGGCCTGAGAAAGTTGGAAAAAAAAAAAAGGTTGATAGCTCCTTTAAGAATTTATGCCTGCTGGTGAGCCCTTGAGTAGTGGAGGAAGGGAAGGGAGCAGAGAAAAATGTGTAACTCAATAAAAACCACACACACACAAAAGAATTTATGCCTGCTGGTGGACCCTTGAGCGGCCAGTACATTAACAAAAAATAAAGTAAAAATTCCAGCCACAGCACAAGCACTGGCATTCTACAGCTCTTGGAAGGTTGCATGCTGTCCCTAATGCCGTACCTCCGACTTGGCTGTAAGCTTTAGGCCTGACTTTCACCACCCGACCCAAGAATGGATAGAGTTAGCCTATCGAGCACGTGGAGGCGGTCCAGACAGAAAACCTCTAAATAGGTTCCAGTGTGCTTTTCAATGTGGGGAGGCTTACGAAAGAAAGAAAATGGCTATAGGAAGTTATATAAAGAGATAAATCATTTTTTTAAAAAATAAAATCTTTAAAGAGACAGTAAGAGTAAAAGAAAAAAAAGCCATATAAAATGGGAAACACACATGGGATCTGTAATATTGTGTTGATTTTGAACTTTTTGATTGCTAAAAAGCAAAGTGTAGGAGCCAGCCATGATAAGCTCAATATGAACAGAATACCCAAAGGAAGTTCTTTACTTCCAACCATTATCACCTACCAGTGTAGGACTTAGCCATCTATAAGTTTAACAGAGGCCTGAGTCTCAGTAGTTTACCCTGAAGCAATATTTGGTTGCAGGAAGGATGATAAACTAAGATTACCTGAGCACCACCCAAGAACAGACTATCCAAAGGAAATGACTAACATTCCAACCTCTGTAGATAGGATCCTCTGCCAGCACACACTCACCAGGACACCCCAAACAAATGTCAGCCAATTAGGGGTCCTGAACCTCAGAAATCCCTCACCCCCACCTTTACTACTATAAAAACCCAACTCTGAGCTCGGGGTTCTCCATTTATTTCAATATGTTGGACATGCGGAGAGACGGTGTTTGCAAACTTGCATAAAATAAAGGCTCTTGCTTTGACATACGAGACTCGGTCTCCTTGTTGGCCTTTGGGGGACTTTGTGCATTTGGGCATAACACAAAGGGCAGCTGCTAAGAAACCTGGAATTGGAAGAGGGACTTTAAATAAACCAACATATATACTTTAGGAATGCCTTAACTTTAAAAATGTCAAAAAATGTATTTGTCAAGTGGAAATCAAAAATGCTTTGGAGAAGCAGTTCTACTTTGGTTTCCATAGGAAACAAGAGGCTGTTGTTTTGTTCTAGGTTGATTTGGATCTGGTTTGATCCCGGGAGATGTGGGAGGAACCCCACCTGGTCTGGCTCCAGATTCCCGATCCATCTTTTGTTTAGCTGATACCTTCTAATTTCTCTTGGTACCCTATGAGAATCTTGTCTGAGTTTCCCAAGGATACAAAGACTATGAAAAACTGCTTTCTAGAAGAAACTGCCAGACATTCTGCAGGACACAGAAGAAAGTGACTGACAAACTGCCAGTACAGGCAGGACAGACTTTCTAATATCCTGCTTCATTGAAAAGTCTGCCAGATACTATGGGCCCATAGACTGAAGATGGATGCTTCAATGTTGCAAAGGAACTTCGGGGAACTGTCCAGGCAGTCAGATGTCTCTGTCATTTCTAGAGATTTTGGAAGTCGTTTGCAATGCACATTTGTTTACTTCAATAATATATCCTTCTAGTACCTTTGGTGGAGTTGAAGACTAGATAGTTATAGTTGCAGTTTTCCTTAGATATGATAAAAAGTAAGTTAGGTATAAAATTTGGATTTACTAAGATAAGATAGATTATAGAGTATTTTCTTTAAATTTACCAAACACAAATGAATTGGAATTCAGTACATCGTGAATGTAATCTTTACTGGATATTTAATGTATTTTATATTTATTTTATTTTATTGTATTGTATATTTATAGTCTTGCTATGTTAAAGTTAAAACTTTTCAGTTTTGTTTAGAAATTAAAAAAAAGAAAATGCTGGGGAGCGTTATTTTAAGATGTGTTACTTTTGTTTGTTTAACTCTGTGAAGCTGTGATTCTTTGCCTATCTCAAACACCTAATAATGGTCTAATAAAGAGTTGAATGGCCAATAGCAAGGTGGAAGCGAGGGTAGGCTGGGCTGGCAGGCAGAGAGCATAAATAGGAGAGATCTGGGAGAGAGAAGAAGGAGGTGCAATGAGAGAACCAAGGGAGGAGGATGTTAGGGGCCAGCCGCCCAGCTGCCCAGCCGCCCAGCCGCCCAGCTATGAAGTAAGAGTGAAAGTAAGATACACAGAAGTAAGAGAAGGAAAAAGCCCAGAGGCAAAAGGTAGTTGGAATAATTTAAGTTAAAAAAGCTGGCCAGAAAAAAGCCAAGCTAAGGCCGAGCATTTCTAACGAAGAATAAAGCTCCTTGTGTGATTTATTTGGGAGCTGGGTGGTGGGCCCTCCAAAAGAGCAACATATCACAGAACATGTAGGAAGCTCCTCTGCTGATGGCTGTCTAAGGCACTGCTCTAGGAATATAGCCGCATGCTGTGGAAGATTAGTTGAAGATGTGTTACATTTGTTTCTACTGTGGAACATGTGTTTAATGATGCAAAGATGTGTTGCACTCTTTCATGCTGCATTTCTTTAACTCTGTGAAGCTGTGTTACTGTGCCTCATTGATCTGATAAAGAGTTGAAAGGCTAATAGCTAAGGCAGGAGAGTGATTGGCGGGGCTGCCAGGCAGAGAGAATAAATAGAATGAAAGAACAAAAAGGAGGAGGAGTGAAAAAAGAAGGAGAGGAGGATGCCAGGGCCAGCTACTTAGCCACACAGCCAGACACAGAATAAGAAGGAAAAAAAAGATAAACAGAAATAGAGAACGGTAAAAACCCAGAGGAGCTTCCTCCTGCAGGAGATGGAAACAAATACAGAGACCACAACCAGACATTATGCAGAGAATGAGAGACCTTGGAACACTCCGCCCTAAAGGGGATTTCTCCATCAAATCTCTCTCTTCAGAGCTCAGGGAACCCTGTGGATGAGGAGGCAGAAAGAGTGTAAGAGCCAGAGGGAATAAAAGACACCAAGAAAGCAAGGCCTTCTAAGCCAACCTGATCAAAGCACATATGAACTCACAGAGACTGAGGCAGCACACACAGGGTCTGCATGGGTCTGCACCGGGTCCTTTGCACATACATTATGGCTTCCAGTTTGGTGTTTTTATGGGGTTTCTGAGTATGCAATTAAGTGGGTCTCTGTCTCTTCTGCCTTCTCTTGGGCTCTTTTCCTTTTGTTTGTTTTGTTCAATTCCAATGTGTAAGTTTTTGTTTTATCTTATTATATTTTATTACCATCCCTAAGAAGCCTATTTGTTTTCTAGTGAGAATGGACATGGGTGAGAGGGGAGGTGGGGAGGAACTGAGAGCTGAGGAGGGAAGAGAAATTGTAATCAGGACATATTATGTGAGGGGAAATCTATTTTCAATAAAAGGAACAAAAAATGAGAACCTGCTGCCACACCTTTCAGAAGGAACACACCTTCTTATCTGTTACCTCTGGATCAGTAAGACGTTACAGCACCTGTCAGTCCCAGAGTCTCGCTCTGCATAACTAGAATGGATGCTTCAGGTATTACCTCTTACCTTACTTAGGTGTTCTGAAATCACAGTTTGCACAGTTTACATTTATCCAATCTGAAAACAATCTATTTTAAGAACCCCAGCTGCAAAGAATCCTTGGAGGTAAACATTCTAAACATTCTACCTCTGTGGTAATATTTGGCACACTAAGAAAGACTAAAATAGGCACTGAGTGAGGAGCTATCTCTACCTTCTGTTCATCGACATAGTGAATACTACTAGATTCATATCCAAAGAAAACAGTCTTTTTTTAACAACAGATACTTGCACCCGCGGCAGCATCCACATTAGCCAGAACCAATCTAGATGCCCTTCAGTGGATGGATGGAGAAACAAAGGAAGGTATATTTATAGAATGGGATTATTACTCCTCATCATATAAAAGAATGAAATCCTGTAATTTGGACCAACATGGATGGAACTGGGAAACAATATGCTGAGTGAAACATGCCAGACACAGAAAGACAAATGACGTATGTTCTCACTTATGTAATAGAAACCCGTGAGTCAATCTTGTAGAAGTAGGAGATGGAACAACAGACACAGGAAACAAGGAAAGGAGAGAAAGGGAGTAGAGAAAGAAATTAAGATGACTTTCAGAAAGAGGAAGGGAAGGAGAAAGGAGAGGAGGGGAGATAAGCCATAGCTGCTCAGAGGATAGCCTGTCCAGTTTTTTACATTACTATATTACACTTGAAAACTTTCCAACATTGCTGGTCTTTCCTAACACCTTGCCCTTTCTGTTTTTGCTTTTTCTTTAAACAAGTCTTGGTATATTAGCCCAAGTTGTCTTGGAATTCATAATCCATCTGCCTCAGTATGTTAACTAGAGTGATTACTGGCTTCCACCACCAAACATGGATATCATTTTCTCAGTGTGCAAATTCTTGTGCATTTATAAAGAGGATGTGGCTTCGATTTAAAATTCTCAGACAAGAATATTTTAGTGGAAAGGAGTTTTCTTTTGTTTTACCTAGGAGCTGACATCTCTGAGCAGTTTTCTGTATATTTAATTATGTAGATGGTATTTGGGCTTATTGTTCTAGCTAACTGTAAAATCAATAACTCTCAGATTACTGTCCGAAACTCCTTTGGAAGCAATGGACTCATGTTTATAATCTAGGATGGAATTATTAAGTGGTATGGTCACAGAATTACAATACATGCCAAAGATGTGTCCTTGGTAGCTTTGTCAACTTGATACAGCCTAGGGTCATCTGAGAGAGGAAGTGTCCACATCAGACTGGTCTGTGGGCACGTCTGAGGGGAATTCTTGACTTTTAATTAATGTAGGAGACCCCAGTTACTGTGGGCAGTACTATTCCCTGGGCAGGTGGTCCTGGGTTATACGTAGAAACTAGCCAAGCATGGGTCTATGAGCAAACCTTGCGTGTTCCTGGGCTCCATTCTTTCCCATGGTGTGGGTTGCTGTTCTTTTCTGCAGCATCAAATTTCTGCTCTTTATTGGGTCATTTACAGCAGTATGTAAATGCTCTCTACTAGTTCTGACTAAAACAAACAAACAACAAAGTCTCTCTTATGGCTACCACCTCAACACTGAGATCACCTGTCCTCCTAAATCTTCAACTGACTCAAGCAGGCTTTGTTCTCCACCACCCATTGGCTCTGCTTTCATCATGATGGCCCACAACCTCCTTTTTGACAAACTGAACTGTTATGTCCCTCTCGTTACTAGACTGCCAGGCAGCAGCTCTAAGGGCTGATATACACCTCCTTCTATAAACGCCCCAAACGAAACAATTTCCTTTGTCCCTAGGCTTAGTTTTCTGTCTGCAGCTGCTGACTTAGAAGGTTCTAGACCCAGTCATCAGCAATGTCCTTCGCAGAAATTTTGTCAAACCTTATTCAAAATAATCTTTGTATGTAATAATCTTCTTTGCAATATAGATGAAGGCCAAATCCACACCTTTGGAGATGCACAGGCGTCTTACCTGTTATAGGTTCCTCCTATATTTTCTGGAGTCAGGAGCCCGAGTTTGTATCCTGGTCTCTTCCTAGGCTGACTAATCTTCCTTAACTTCATCCTTGAAATGGAGACGAAACTTGCACTCTATAGCTAAACCTAGCTATTTGTGGCGATGAAACAGAAATGCATAGGAAAGCACCCCCACTAGGGTTGCCAAGGTGCTTATACTTAAATGCAGCGCTTGTTTACTTGTTTATATTCCCTCCGAGAAAGACGTGAGAGGAAGACTCTTGCCAGTGGAACTCAACGAAGAATTCCCCAGATCTAGAATTTCTCCTGGGAGGAGCTACAGCAGGAGCTAGAACGGCGAATGCATTCACTTAAATGAGGAGCAGAAGAATGTATAGACATTAGGTCCATTGCCACTGGTTGCTTCTGAGAAGATCCATTTTTCTCAACTTTCTACACAAAGTCTTAGGAATCTTTTATCTTAGAAATAAGTCCTAGGAAGCAGTTATGGTGTTCCTGGCTCTGATACCTGCTTCTGCGCAGAATGGTCTTTCTATGAAAATATAGAATAACATGTATCCCTAGAATTCAAAGATATGCTTTATCCTTCAGTAAGTTTCACCGGCACTTACGGACATAGAAAACAGTACTATCGTATGAAAAACACATATGTTCGTATAACACGAATACAATTTAAAGGAAGATGATACATTTCTCAACAGCTATGGGTGTGGGCGAACAGAATAGGCACCAGTGCTAATAAAGCTCATATAATACAAAACTGAATAGAGGCGCTCTGCGCCACACCATGCCAAGTCCACCATGCCCCCCTAAATCGGGTCCAGCATCCTCATCTTCAACCCACGACCGGCGTTGGCCCCGCCCCTTCCGAGCTCCGCCTTTAAGCCTGTCCTGCCCGCCCCATACACAGCCACGCCCCGCTAAGCTACGCCCTCGTTGCCCGCCCCACAAAGCCACGCCCTAACAAGCCACGCCCTCGAGCTGCCCTCCCCGTCAAGCCACGCCCCCGACAAGCCACACCCCTCCGGCTAGGCGGGGTCGGCTCCGCGCTCCGCCCTAGTGGTCCAGCGGTTCGGAGCCGTCCGCGGAGCGTGGGTGAGCGCCCACTGGAGCCGAACCCGCGCACAGGCGCGGGAGTCTCGGCGAGCAAACATGGCGGCCCTGACGACCGTGGTGGTGGCGGCGGCGGCCACGGCGGTTGCCGGGGCGGTGGCGGGGGCGGGCGCGCCTGCGGGGACCGGCGTGGGAGCGGCGCCGACGCCGCAACAGGTAACGGCGGAGGCTCGGGCCTTGCTCGGGCGAGCCTGGCGTTTGATGGCACTTAGAGCCCGGACCGTGCGGCGCTGGGGTCGGGCCTCAGTGGAAGCTCGGGCCGCCGCTTCCTCGCGCCGTGTGATAGGACTCCCTTTCTTCAAAAATGGGAGCTGGTGATGGGAGCTCTGGGTATTTAAGTCGGCAGTGACCCAGGGCTCCAAGCTAGCTTGGAGAGAGTCTGAGCACCAAGAAATTGGATCCGTTGACTGCATCGGTGCAAGAAAGGTGTTTACCAAGATGGGGGGTCCTAAGGATCCCATCTCTGCTGGGTGGAATGGGAGTCTTTCGTTCAGACGATCAGACCCCTTTTTCTGCTTCAGTTTTTCTCTGTATATAGCACTTAACACCACAGGCTCTGTTCCATATTTTATACCTGTTTTTATATTATATTTCTGCCTCCATGAAAATGTAAGTGCCAGGAGGGTAGACATTTTCAGAAGCTTTAGTCACTGTTGTATTCCTAGCACCAAGGACTGCGCCTGTTGTGTGTCCAAGACGGTGCCTTCGAGATAGTAGGCACTTACTAATAACGTGGTTCAGTCCAGACGTGAAGGAAAGCTACTGTGTGCCGAGGTCTGGCTCCACCTTCCTTTTCTGTGGGAATACGGTGTTCTTTCTAGCATCAAGTTAAGGAAATTCCATTTAGGAAAGATTTTCTCACACATCCTTTGCTTTTCTCCCCGTTCTCTCTATCTATATAGCTCCCAAAATAACTTATATTTTAAGGGGAATAGAAAATAAAAATTTAAAATAGATTATGTAAAATTTTCTTAAGTATATTTTTTAAATGCCTGACCATTTGATTGTGGTGCATTCCTGTAATTTCAGCATTCAGGAGGCAGAGGTGAGAATGTCAAGAGTTAGAGGGCAGTATGGGCTGCACAATGAGAACTTTTCTTAAAAACAAAACAAACAAAATACCAAAAATAAAAAAAAATGGTCTGATTCCAGTGGTTTAATCATGTTGAACGTCTTTTCCATGAAAACTTTCTGCCATATTGTAGTTGAGTATGATTTCCTCACCTACATCTGTATGCCATGTTTTACATGCTGGTGTACCCAGCTTCCTTATACTCCTACTGGCGTGCACTATCCTGATTCCGCCCTGGTCATTTGCAGTGGTTGTATTTGCTTTACAGGGCTTGGAGCAGAAAGTCCTGTGCGACTATTTCACTCTATGATGTTTAGCAATCCCTGGAGACATCTTTGGTTGTCACAACGGGCAGGATGTGGTACTACTACAAACCCCTATTACTGCTAGCACCTAGTAGAGAGTAGAGACCGGAAGACAGTTCCCCACTGAAAAATGACCTGTTCGACAATGTCAGTGTACTGAGATTGAAAAACTCTAAAATATATGCCTCACAGCAATGATGAAGTAGAATTTCTCAAGAATAGTAAGTTTTTTTTTTTTTTCTTAAGTTAAAGTAGGGACTGGGAAGATGGCTCCCTTGGTGAAGTGCTGGCTACATAACTTTGAAGACCTGAGTTCATGGTTGGGTGCTACAACATGCACCTGCAATCGTGGTGCTGGAGACCTGGGGCTTTTTGGCCAGCCAGCCTAGCCAAACCAGTGAGCTCCGTTATCCATCAAAATAAATAAATCAATATAATAAGGTGAAGAGCAATTAAGAAAGGCAGCTGATGTCAACCACCAACTTCCTCATGTATGTGTACCAACACATCCAGCATACACATGTGAAAAAGTTATGTTGTGATATTTCGGACAAGTTCATGTGTTGTCAGTTCTTCATACCCCTCCTAATATCTACACACACACACACACACACACACACACACACATACACACACACACACACACACACACACACACAGAGACACGCTGGCACATACAAACCCCGCCCCCCTAACGCTGAGCTTCAATATTTGTCAGATGATTGACGAGTATCCGTCCTAACCCTAAAACCACACATGTTTTCTGGAGAAGAGATCATTTTTATCATAGTCTCATGATATTAGAAATCTCTACCTAAAGACCTAAAGTTCCTGTCGGCCGAGTTCCCCTAGCAAAAACCACAGATGGGGTGACTTAAACAACAGGAATGAAGGTCCTCACTCTGACAGAGGCTTGATGTCCAAATCTAGCTGCTGTGAGGTTCCTCTTCTCGCTGGTTCATATGGTCTCTGTCCTGTGTTCATGCAGGGAGAGTGTGATCTCTGGTGTCACATAGAGTACTGTGTGCACAGTCGTTAGGCTAGGGAATGTTACTCATTTCTCACCTATTATGAAAAGTAAAATTATCTGTGCTTTTTAGTATTTCTGTATTATATGTTCCTATTTCCTCAATAGCTTTTTAAGTGTATTGTAGTTTCCTCTAAAATACAACACTCCCTCCTTGAGGGAAACTCATTAAGCCTCACAATATTCTAAAGGAAGGTAAAACATTGCATCCTGCTTGGAAGATTTTTAAAATTCCAGAGATGGGCTGCAAAGATAGTTCAAAGGTTAAGAGCACTTGTTTTTCAAGAGGACATGGGTTTGATTTTCAGCACCCCTATGCTGACACAACCATCTGTGCCTCCAGTACCATGAGATCCATGATCTCTCCCTCTCCCCCCCCCACATAATTTTAAAAATGTTTAAAAATTAAAGCAGAATGTACATTTCAGAATTCTCTGACCTCTGCAGACAGCAGAGGCAGTCATATACGTGGTGCACAGACATATATGCAATCAGAATACCCATACATGTAAAATAAAAGTAAATCTTAAAAAAAAAAAAAAGAGAGACCCCAGATGTTCTAAAGAAAGGCTACTTAAGAAGCAGGAAGTAGACAACCCAAAAGCTTCAAGAAGTACCTGAAGTTGACGAAATGCACTAGGGCCCTCCCTCCCTAAGCTTATATAAGCAGGAAGGGCTGCTGAGAGACACTCTGAGGCTAGCCCAGGTTCCTAGAGGAGGTAGGTGGGAGAAGTACCCTGGAAGAAGCAGAGACCAGCTGCACTGCCTGGAAAAGTCACTGTCCCACTGAGCTGCCTGCCTGCATGTTGTGCAGTGGGCTTCAGGTCTCCAACTTTGGTGAACTGTCACCCGTGCTGGGTGGTCTTTGGTGATGCAGCGGTCCTTGAGTCATTTCTTATGTAAGTCACCCCTCACCCATACTTTTCTAAGTAACCCCAGTAAACCCATCAGTTCACCAAGGTGGACGTCAGCAGTTGTCCTTGCTTTGGGCTATTAGACTTACCAGGCTTCTGCTCACATCTCTTTAGGAATAGCGTCCCCAGCACCTTTCAAGGCTTGCTACTTTTCTCAGATTTCCTGTTTGTTCCTAGCAACTGTTCTTTTAGCCATTTAAATTACTGAATTATGCCTTTAAAATATTGCAGAACTTTATTATTGTGTGTGTGTGTGTGTGTGTGTGTGTGAGAGAGAGAGAGAGAGAGAGAGAGAGAGAGAGAGAGAGAGAGAAAGCGCGTGAGTACCACAAGGAGCGCATGCAGCATAGCAAGAACTTCACCTGCTGACTGCCACCTTGACAGTCCCCCCTTTTGAAGAATCTAACAGTGTCATACTAGTGGTTTTGAACCAAGTGTTACCCAGAGACAGGGCTCTAGGCCTTTTGTTTTGGTTCCAGTGGACTTCTCTCTAACGACCTGAATTTTACGTCTTTCAACTGACTGAGATAGTCCCTCAATAATAACTTCACTCTATGGGACCTAGGCAATGGCTCAGTGGGGCAGAGCTAGTTTTCTGGAGGACCAGAATTTGGCTCCTGGCACCTATGTTGGTGGTATGCAACCACCTCTAACTCCAACTCCAGGGGAACTGATGCCCTCTTCTGGCCTCTGAGGGCACCTACATACAAATTCATTCATTCATTCATTCATTCATTCTCTCTCCCTCCCTCCCTCTCTCCCTCTCCCCCCACACACATAATTTTAAAAATGTTTAAAAATTAAAACAGAATGTACATTTCAGAATTCTCTGATTTTAAATGATTTTCAAAATGAATTTCCCATAAAAAGTCCTGCACATGTACAGAGCTATGTGTGTGGCCAGCTATGTAAAGCTGAATAATGTTCTTCAAGGCTCTGCGCATCTTAATTTCCAGTACCTGTGAGTGTATAACTGCATCATAGGAGACTTGGCAGATGTGATATAATACCATAAAACGGGAAGATTATCCTGGGTTCTCTGAGTGGACCCAGTGTGACCCCAAGGGTCCCTTTACAATAGGCAGGGAAACCAGAGCTAGTGGCAGGAAGTGTGATGACGTAAGCAAGAGAGCAGTTGTGTGAGGAAAGGGTCATGAACTGAGGAGGGAAGGCAACCTCTCAAAGCTGCAAAATGGAAGTGGGCTCTCCCCGGAAGCTTCCAGAAGGAACAAACCCTGCAGATACCTTCAGTTCATACAATAGTGAACAAATTACATACTTATGTGGCTCAACTGATAAATGAATATAGTATAGAATTATTAAATCATGTAGCCATTCCATCATTTTGTTTTGGTAGTCAGATATTTGGAAATTTTCTTTTAACTTGAATCAACTTATTGAACAAAACTCAAAGTTTCCTCATGTAGTAGGTGGCTCTCATTGCTTTGACAAAACACCTGGCCAGAAGTGGAGGGGATGTTTATTTGGGTTTCATAATTGAAGGGAGAAGATTTACTGAGGAGGGGAAATGCCAGTGGGGATGTGAGGCAGCTAGTCACATTGTGTCCCTGGTCAGGAAGCAGGGAAGGAGGAATTCTGGGATTTGGCCCCAGACACCAGCCCGTAGAATGATGCTGCTGCCCACATATGGAGCAGTACAGCTGACCAGCAGCTACTCATTCCCTTCCTCTCCTTCCTCCAGTCTCTGTCACCATTGTTCTATTATCTTTTTCTATGAAATCAACTTTGCTGAAGAATCTCCATTTAATAAGACCATGTGGTATTTGTCCCTCTGTTTGGTGTGTTATACTTAGTGTGATATTCTCTAGGTTCACAGCTTGGCTGAGACCTGATTTACAGAACTGTAAGAGATGAAGTTTGTTGTGTTTTAGTCACTAGTGTGTGCGTTTCTGATTTGTTTGTTGTAGTAGTGACAGGAAGCAGAAAGAAGGACCCGAGAAGGTTTTCATCTTCATCTGACTGGAGTTCCATGCTGGCAGAGGGAAAGGCTGAGACGGAGTGCAAACTGCTGGTTGAGTGTTGATCACATGCTGCTGCAGGAGACTGATCCTCCTTTTCCCAAAAGGACAAAAGAACTCCTTGGCTCTCAGTATCCCCGAGAGTCTCTACTCAGCTGTTCGCTGACGGCTAAGCTAGCTGAGCAGAGGTTATGGTGCCACATGAGACAAAGATAAAAGCTTCACAAAATTAGTTCATAATTGGCTAAACACAAAACAAACCACAGAAGCCTCAATTTTGGATTTGCCACATTATATTGTGTCCATTTCTTAACATAAAATTATGAACTGTAAAGAAATAAATTCACATGTGATAAAATAATAAAATAAAGAAAGAAATTTACATCTAGGAAGGAATAAAGCATTAAACAGGAAGACCAGATATAGAGTGTGCTGTACAGGCTTTATAGAAATTATGCCGGGTCTTTGTTTGTTTGTTTACTTTGAGATGGAGATGTGCTGTATTGCCCAAGCTGATTTAAAACTGAATTCAAGTATCCTGCTCTGGCCTCCAGAGCAGCTAGGAGCTGGGACTACAGATGTACTGCATGCACAGCCTTAATCACTTCTACTCAAAGAACTAAAGAAAAACATGCCTAAAGAAGTAAAAAGAAAAAAGTATGAGATTGATATCTCACTAAATGGAGCACACACATACACACACACACACACACACACAGAAAGAGAGAGAGTGAGAGAGAGAGATATTTAAAAAATTAAACCAAATTTGGGGATTTAAAAAGTGCAAGAACTAAAAGCTTCACCAGCACCAGAGAGGCCCACCCCACCCCAGGTTTAGTTGGAAGAAAAAAAAATTAGTAAACTTGAATCTAGGTCAACACAGATTACACTGTCTGGAAAACACAGAGATGATGATGACAATAAATACAACACCATTGAGTGGGTCAGTTCATAATGATGAAACTATGATAGAAATCATTCCCACTATGAAAGACCAAGAAGCCCAGTGTGAAGTAGCAGCTAGAGTCCAGGCCATGATCTTCAGATACCTGCCCTAGTGACCCACTTCACCAGCTCCTGCCTCCTAAATACGCCACAGCTTCTCCAAATAGTGTCACCGTCTAGTGAACAAGCATTCAAAACATGAGCCTATTGGAGCCATTTCAGATTCAAACTGTCCCATTCCTCTTCTCCTGGCCCTCAAAATGCTCATCCATCTTATAATGCAAAATGCGTTTAGTCCAGCCTCAGGAGTTTCAATATTGTTCAAAAGTTGAACTCCATGGTCTGTTGAGACTTGGGACAATCTGTTAGCTGTGAGCCTATTTAGTAAAAAAAAATTGCTTTAACCATACAGTGGAACAGAATGGCCATTCCCATTCCAAAGGGGAATAATGGGGGAATGGAGTGAGGAACAGGACCGAAGCTAGACTGAAAGCCAGAAGGCTAAACATTAACTGTCATCTGTGCAGCATCCTTGAGTCTTTCTTATAGCCTAGGCTTCAACATCAAAGCTTCATACCTTCCTCTCCATGGACTCAAGGAAGGGAATCAGTCTCTGTTACATCTTGCCTGTCCTCCTAGGCTTTTCCCTGTAATCTCATTGACCCTGTAACTCTTGTAGTCTCTATGCCTGCCGACAGCATTGTGTGGCTGATGCCAGGTTCTGCTTCTAATTCAAGCATTAGGCAGATCCCACTGGACATCTGACACAAACCTCGACATATCCCAGAAGATGGAAGCTCAGTCAAAGAATTGCTTTCATCAGATTGGCCTTTGGGCTTGTCTGTGAGGGCATTTTCTTGATTGTTAATTGATGAAGAAGGGTCCAGACCACTGTTGGCAGTGCCATACTTAGGCAAATACAAGAAAGATAACTGACCCTGAGTCTTGAGTAAGCCAGTAAGCAGCGTTCCTCCATGGTCTCTACTTCAGTTTCTGGTTTGGCTTTCCACCAGAAAAACATGAGAACTCCTGAGCATGTTTCAGTCTTCTTGCTGCTGCTGGAACTAGGGCCTTGAGGCTAAGAAGAGATGGCTGCATCTGTTCAACATTTCATGAAGGCTAGAGCTTTATAACAACTTGATTAATGGTGGCGTGTGTGGGAGGAGAGCATTTAGTCACATGGCAGATAACTATATAATGATGAATGATAAACATTAATTCTGGGAAAGCTCTACGGTGGCTGGGGAGATGGCTCAGTTGGTCAGAGTGTTGCTGCACAAGCATGAGGATCTGAGTTCAAGTCTCCAGCACTCCTATAAAAAGCTGGGTGTGTGAGACAAACACTCCGTTACACATACACAGCCCCCCTCAGAGCGGCGTTGATTAGTCTGAGATGACCAGCGATGTATACTTATAACCTAGCACTATGGAGGACAGAGACAGAGCTTCTGGGGTTTGCTAGTCACCAATCTAGATCCAGACTCAGTGAGAGATCCGGTCACACACCAGATAAACAGACAACCCTAGTTAACTAAAAACAACATTGAAAATTCATGTGGAAGAATGCAAGGTATCTAAAATAGTAAAAAAAAAAATTAAGAATACTGTTCAATTGCTCATAAGTCTCAATTTCAAATTGCTTCAGGCTACTGTAAACATACCATTACCATAACCAAAGGTGATACTGGCTTCAGGCTGAACAGAAGGTTCACTGAGAGCTGAAAACCAGATCTGTTTGTGGGCAGTGGAGTCTCAGCAGAAGCACTATAAGGAAAGGTCTTTCAACTGTTGGATGATCACACAGCAGTTCAGTTTCTACCCGTGCTGTGTACGTGAATTAACGAAGACTAGATCAGAGACTTTGGTGTTAGAAGCTCGACCAGGCGCAAGTCTTTCTGACCTTCAATTGGGTGACCGTTCGTTCTGTGTGACACACGAAGGAAAAGCAGCTGGAGCGCTAGGAAGAGCAGATGGACTCCATCAGAGTTAACTCTTGTTCCTCTTTTCAAGAAAGTGAAGGGGCTGAGGGCTAGCTCAGTGGTTAAGAATGTGCTTAGCGTGTTAGCACCAGAAGTGTGTGTGTTTTGTGTGTGAAAAGAATGACAAGTCAGAGAATGGGAGGAAAATACTGGAAATGATGTGTTGATCAAGGTTCTATGTCTAAAATATATGTTAAAGAGCAAAAATTTAGCTTAGCTGTTGAATTGGCTTTTATTTACAATTCATGAATGGAGTGTGCATCCTGTCAAATAAAAGTAGAACAGTAGGAAAACACATTGTTTAACAGGTTACTTTTCTTATATGGCCTCTTCCATTGCTTACAACTTAATTAGAAAATCCTGCATTTTCTGCCAAAAACTAAAACAAAGAGAATAGTGGTGAATAGACTTCCCTTAAAAGGTGACGAAGAGATGCCCAACATCCCCGGTCATCACAGACTAATCAAAGTCGCTCCGAGGGGGGCTGTGTATGTGTAACTCTGTCCTGGAGTGTTTGTCCCTCACACACAAGGCCCTGAGTTTGATCCCCAGGACCCCAGATAAAAAGCATTGTGAGGTACTGCTATATGCCAATTAAGATGGCTGCAGTGGAAAGGACAAGCAACAGTAAGTGTTGGTGAGGATGCAGAGAAATTAGAAGCAACACATATTGCTGGTGGGAATGTAAAATGAAGCAGTTACTGTGAAAATACCTCACAATGTTTTGAATCATTGGCATTATAAAGGAAGCGAATAGAGGACTCGGAGTGGAGACAGCTGTCAGTCACATATGAATATGAAGTAAGGGAAGAATGCATAAAGAATGATTCCAAATCAACAATAAAGAGGCAATTTGTTTTAAAATGAGAAGGGTAAAAAATTACCTTATGACACCAAAATTCTATAGCTAAATGTGTAACAAAATTTAAAATGTTTTTACATTAAAGCTTACATAGAGCTGGGCAGTGGTGGTGCATGTCTTTAATCCCAACACTTGGGAGGCAGAGGCAGGAGGATCTCTGTGAGTTCAAGGCCAGCCTAGTCCACAAGAGCTAGTTTCAGGACAGGCTCCAAAGCTACAGAGAAACCCTGTCTAGAAAAACAAAAACAAAACAAAACAACAACAACAAAAACCCCCAACCAAACAAAAAAAAAACCCAACTTGTATAGAATATCTATAGTAACGATTCATATTGGCAAGAGAGTAGTAATAACCCAGTTGTTCATCAGGTGATGGGTGATGAGTAGGAAAATGGAAGATAAGTCCATATAATACAAAATTAATTCAGCTGTTAAAGTATAAGGTGGGCTAGGCAGATGGCTCAGTAGGAAAGTGCTTCTAGCATAAGCATGAGAACCTGAGTTTGGATTCTCCAGCTCCCGTGTGGAAGCCAGGCATGGCAGTGCATGACTAGCTGTAGGGCTGCTAGAGCAAAGCCAGGAGGATCCCGGGGGCCAGGCGGCCAGTGAGCTAAATTCAACGAGTGACCTTGTCTCAGAAATTAACATGGAGACCAGTAGAAAACACCAGTCACTGACCTCTGACCTCCACACACATATGAATGCATTCAGACATGAGACCATGTATATACTGCACACATACCCACGCAAAACAGATGAGATATAGATCCATAGAATAATTTGAGCAAATCTTAAAGCATTATGCTAAGTGAAAGAAGCCTTACAACAAAGACTATATGTTATATAAGCCCATTGATGGAAATAATCAAACTCCTAGAGTTAGAAGACCAGGAGCTGAGAGAAGCCATGAGGGAGAGACTGCTATAGCTCTGCATTTATTTTGACATGACAAAAATATTCTAGAGCAAGACAGTGGTGGCGTTGCATAACTTCATAAATATCTAGAAAGATTACTGAATTGTCAACACTTAATAAGTAATGTCTTATGGTATATGAACTCTGATTTTAAATCTCCGTTCTTGCTCCTAGAAATGTCAAGCCTTGTTTGCTTCCCCTCTTCTCTCACCCCGTTTCTCGGCAGCTCCTCTTGGTCATAACTACCTTCCAGATACACTTTACCTTTCCTGTGTCCTTCTCCTGGCCCAGGCTGTTGTTACCCTCTCACACCCGGCCTGCACGCCTTCACCAGCTTCCTCATGACTCTCCCTGCTTCTTGTGCCTCGCTCCATCAACACACTCCCTGCCAGTTCATTATGTCCAAAAAACAGCCCGACACAGGCTCTTTAAGAACTACGCACGGCAGGACTCCCCAGGCATTTTCTTCGCATCTATCCCACTACCTGAGAAGTTTCTTGTCAAGATTTATTTTATTTTTAAGTATGTGTATGTGGAGGTGGGGTAGGGATGTGGGCACATACACATGAGGCCAGAGGCCTGGGACCTCCTCGAGCTGGAGTTACAGGCTGTTGTGAGCCTCCCTTTGTGGATGCTGGGAACTGAATTTAGGTCTTCTGCCTGAGCAGCATGCGCTCTTAAAATCTCCCTCATCCCTGAGTGAGAAGGTGGGTAGGTTTATAAAACAGGCCGGCAAATCATTTACTGATAAATCATTAAGAAATTTGTTTTTAAACAATTATTTGGTCTACACATAATTTTACCATTTATTAATGATGAAAGCACATTTGCATTCTAATAAGGCTGAAAAAAGCTGGATTTCTCCTTTGTTTTGGAGATAGGGTTCTCTCCCTTTGAGACCCTGTCTGTGTAATCTCCCTATGTGTCAGCTTCCTTTCCTGACTGATGCCCTGCAGTTGCCATCTCTTACATTGAACAGCACAGATACACTTCAGTAACAGCCCCCGTGACTAAAACATCTATGTATCTGGTGCATGCTTGCCTGTCTACTCTCATCTCTAACCACCTTTACTAATCTTTTGCCTAAATTGTCTTTTCTCTGCTAGCCAGTCTTTCTGGCCCTCAGAATTTGCATAGCTAATCCCTTGACCTAACACCCTCCCATCTGATTGTGCAATGGCTGTCTCCCTTTTTCCTTTGATGTGAGTCTTTCAAATAGACCCTTGGGGGTGTTCTAACAGAAAATACAAGCCTCTCCACCTCAGCCCCTTTATTTCTTTTCTATTTATCCCAGTTTCTGGGTTTTTATTTTTTGTTGTTGTTGTTGTTTGTTTTTTGGTTTTGCCTGCTTTTTATGGTTTATTCTTTTCTCTTTAAATCTGTTTTCCTCAAGATTTGACGATGCTGTGCCATGCTAGTAGAGCGTCATCCTTCCCTGCTGCCACCTGTCAATCACAGTGTTCAGTTTATAGATGAGAAGTGACTTGTGAATAGATTACATCCTTTTTGTAAATAATCCCTTAATACACTATTTCACACTCAATTTAGCATTTTAGGATAGAATTTCTTTTGTCTCTAGAGTATATTTTTATTTTATCTGTATGAATATTTGCCTGCAAGTCTGGATGTAAACCATGTGTATGTCTGGTCCCTGCAGAGGCCAGAAGAGGGTATCGGAACTGGAATTAGAGTTACAGACAGTTACAAGATGTCAAGTGGGTGCTGGGAACTGAACCTAGGTACTCCGTAAGAGCGCTAAGTGCTCTTAGCCACTGAGCCATCTCTCCAGCTCACAAAGTATGTTTGTAAAGAATCTAGATTGACCATACGATTAGCCCCAGAAAACTGTTGATGCTTTATTTCTCTCGACATCTCTTGACACTTTTATCACTGGTGATTCTTTTCTTCTTTATGCAGAATGATGGCAGCTTTAGTACTTCCGGTGGAATTCGTCCTTCTCAGCTTCCGAACTGGAAGCAGAAAGTTAGTCGGATGAAGAAAGCAGAATTCATACGCACAGCAGAAAAATTAAAGAATCAGTGAGTATGAGAATATTGTCTTCAAATAATATCACTAGCCATTTTATTATGAACAATGTAAAATCAATATAACTCCACAGTCCCCAGCCTCACATTGTTAGGAAACTTCTTGACAAACAACAAAAAGAAGGAGGGAGGTGTGAGATGCACAGGCAGTCTATGTAACAGAAATTAATTATAACTGAAAGTTTTCACTTATAATTAATTGTTTTATTTTTATCATTTATATTAGTGTATTTTAAGAAAACAAAATAATGTCTATATTTTATATATCAAATAACAGATTGAATATATTTTATTCTATAGTTTAGGTAGGTACTTTATGAACTTTTTTTTTTTTTTTTTTTGGTTTTTCGAGACAGTGTTTCTCTGTGGTTTTGGAGCCTGTCCTGGAACTAACTCTTGTAGACCAGGTTTGGTCTCCAACTCACAGAGATCCGCCTGCCTCTGCCTCCCGAGTGCTGGGATTAAAGGTGTGCGCCACCGCCGCCCGGCCTTTATGAACATTTTTAAGTGAAGATTATAGAGAATAAGTCTCTAAGTATCTTCTCACAGGTTATGAAGTTGGTAAATGATTGATGTAGGGCTAACCCTTCCCTTTAGTTCCTGCCTCCCCACTATTTTCCCCGCCCTACAACATGTGATTTCTTGCGCTCTCTCTTTTTCAACATACTGAGTTCACATAGTGTTGCTCTGTATGCATGGGTATAGGATCATCTATTGAAGCATGGGTAACTTTCCAGGACCTACATCCTGGGAAAAACTTCACCCGCCTCCTCCAGGAGCCACAAGTTGCCAATGGTTTTTCAGCTAGAGGTGGGACATCATTCATGACAGGCGGGGATGTTGAGTGGCTTGATATTATACATGTGTCGTATAAGCAGTCAGTGTTCTGAGTTCATATGTGCAATGTCCATGTCATGTCAGCAGTTAATGTTTCACTGAAGACATCTTCTACTTCTAGCATTTATAATATCTCCCCTACTTCTTCCTCAGAGATCCCCAAGCCTTGGGGGGAAAGGTTGATGTTCCATTTACATCTGAGCACTTGTGGGTCTCTGTATCAGTATCTCCTTACTGAAAATAAAAAAAGCTTCTTGGTCAGGGTTGATAGACTGACTTATGAGTAGGAAGGTAAGAACTTGGCCTGGGCAGTGCAATACTATGTCCATTTAGAATAATAGCATCAGGTTCTCCTATAGGGCCTGTGATATAGCCAATCACGGGCTTTGGCCTAGTGAGCAGTACCAGGCATGAGTTCTGTCTTATGGAGAGGGCTTTAAGTACAATCATAAAGTAGTCGGTTACTACTTTATGATCCCACTACTGTATCAGTGGTCATGTCTCCCAGGCTAATTCTTACTGCAGATCACAGGGTCCATAGCTGGGTTAGATTACTGAATCCTTTGTTTCTCTCCGAGTAAATAGTATGTTGTCTGTCCTAGTTAGGGTTAGTATTGCTGTAATGAAACACCATGACCAAAGTAACTTGGGGAGGAGAGGTTTTATCTGGCTTATACTTCCACATCACTGTTCACCATCAAATGGAGAAGAAACTCAAGCAGCTAGAACCTGGAGGTGGGAACTGCTACAGAGACCAAAGAGGAGCGCTGCTTCCTGGTTTGTTCCCTCTGACTTGTTTATCCTGCTTTCTTATCAAATCCAGGACCACTAGCTCAGGCCACGATGGATTGGGCCTTCTCACACTAATTACTTAGAAAATGTCCTGCAGCACAGTCTCATGGAGGCATTTTCTCAATTGAGATTCCCTTTTCTCAGATGATTAGCTTGTGTCAAATTGACCTAAAACTAGTCAGCACAGTGTCTTAGTTAGTTTTATTGCTTTGATAAGACACCATGACCAAGGCTACTTACGGTTTGAGAGGGTCATAGGCTGTGATCATCATCGCAAGGAAGATAGCAACAGCAAGGCAGGCAGAGAACTCATATCTTGTAGGAAGCAGAGAGAGAGAGAGAGAGAGAGAGAGAGAGAGAGAGAGAGAGCACTCTTAGAAAGGCACAAATTCTATGAAGCCACAAAGCCTTCCCCTAGTGACACACCACTTCCAATGACATTACACCTCCTGATCCTTCTCAGATTGTTCCACTAACTGAATCGAATATCCAAATACATGAGCTTGGGTCCATTCTTATTCAGATCACTACTTTTACTCCATGGTCCCCATGGGCTTGTGGTCATATAATGCAAAATACATTTAGTCTAATTTCAAAAGTCTCAGGGTCTTTCACAGTATCAATACTGTTTAAAAGTCCAAAGTCTCTTCTGAAACTCAAAACAATTTCTTTTTTTTTTTTTTTTTTTTTTTTTTTTTTTTTTTTTTTTTTTTTTTTTTTTTTTGGTTTTTCGAGACAGGGTTTCTCTGTGGTTTTGGAGCCTGTCCTGGAACTAGCTCTTGTAGACCAGGCTGGTCTCGAACTCACAGAGATCCGCCTGCCTCTGCCTCCCGAGTGCTGGGATTAAAGGCGTGCGCCACCACCGCCCGGCACAAAACAATTTCTTAATTGTAACAACCTGGCTTTGAAGTTTCTGTTAAAGATCAGCTATTATTCTAATAGGTCTACCTTTATAAGTGACTTGACCTTTTCATGTTGCAGCTTTTATACCTTTTAATTGTTTTGTGATTTTTAATTATAATATGAACAAGGAATTTTTTTTCTAGTTTCTTCTGAGTTTTTATAGTCTCTTGTATATAGATGGGCTTCTCTTTCTCCAGGTTTGGGAAATTTTCTCCTATAAATTTATTGAAAATATTCTCTATGCCTTCTTCTTTTTCTATGCCCATGATCCAAAGGTTGGGTATTTTGATGGTGTCTCAGAGCGCCCCCCCCCCATTTTATTCATTTTTTTTTAATTGATCATTCACCTTCATTGAGTAATCCAATTTCTGCATGTTATCTTCTAGCCCCAATTTTCTGTTTTCTCCATGATCTATTCTGGCTGGGATTTCCACTGAGTTGTTTTTTTTTTTTTATATAAGATTGTTATTTAAAGCATTTTTATTTTCAGTTTGTGTTTTCTTCAGCAATTCTCTTTGTTGAATTACATTTTCATGTCTTGGAATGACGTTCAGCTCTGTTTTTGCCCTTTTAGAGCACAGTCGTGTCTTCTCTGAGTTGTTTGAGCATCCTCATTCTTTAGGATACTTTGTCTGAATGTTCTTTCAGGATATTTGCAGTAGGTGCCATTCTTAGGAGACCAGTGATTTCTGGAGGGACTCACAGTTTTTGTGTTGTTTCTCTACTGGGACCTGTGCATCTGGTGTTAGTTTGTTGGTTGATTCTTTCCTTGTCTCTCTCTTCTTCTTTCCTTCCTTCCTTCCTTCCTTCCTTCCTTCCTTCGTTTCTTCCTTTTAGAACTTTTTTCTTTTTAAAATTCCACTCCCCTTTTTTCTTTCAATGGTGGCATTTGCATTGTTCAGTGGAGAGAAACTAAGCCATAAAAGGGTTGAAGTGTCATTTCCCTCTGTGGGACTGGTATTTGGGGCTGGTGGCTCTATCTCAAGTCCTTTTCTGAGAGTCAGGTATTGTCCTGTGTCTGCATGTGCCTCTTGCCTGAGAGTCAGGTATTGTCCTGTGTCTGCATGTGCCTCTTGCCTGAGAGTCAGGTATTGTCCTGTGTCTGCATGTGCCTCTTGCCTGAGAGTCAGGTATTGTCCTGTGTCTGCATGTGCCTCTTGCCTGAGAGTCAGGTATTGTCCTGTGTCTGCATGTGACTCTTGCCTGGACCTGTAGCTTTTGCTATGGGGTGTGCAACTCTACATGCCTGTGTCTGGTCCTGACCTCTACATGCCTGTGTCTGGTCCTGACCTCTACATGCCTGTGTCTGGTCCTGACCCTGGTCCGTAGCTTCTGCTAGGAGATGTGGAGCTTCCTGAGTGAGCGCCTGTGGGTCTAACCTGGAGTCAGATCAGTTTTCCACACCAAATCCACAGTTTGCGCTGAAGCTGCTGGGAAATATGCAGGGCTCTTCTCTGCTGTCTTCAGCACCTGGAAGCTGTGTTTCTCCTGAGCAGTGATGTTCTGGAGTAGAGCCCACTGCATCACATGATTGGTCCCACTGAAGACAGGGAATGGTTTGCAATACTGTGTCCTTGAGCTGTTTTTTTCAATGATCTTTTAATTAATTGTCTCCTGGTTTGTGTTCCTCTCAGATCCATTCTGTATATTATAAGATTTCCACTTATTTCAATTTTTTATATCATACAGTCCATGTTTTTTCTCTTAAACAGTGTTTACTGAACATTCACTGTTGTCTACAGTATCACAATATTAGTACATTTGAAAATCTTTGTTAATGTTTCTAGTCCATGAGTAGCAAAATGTAACTAACTATCATCACATATCCTGTATCCACAGCAGACATTTCTGTTTGGGTCACAGTGATGTCTCTGGTACCCAATAAGACCTTGCTAGGATTCTCAGCCTTAACAGGGCTTTGGTAGCCATTCTCTGTCTGTTAGAGTTGTTATGTAGATGAAATCCTTGCAATTCTCCGTTACCTTACGTCTTCTCACACATGCACGGAGACAGCCTGCAGCCCGCAGGGCCTGCTCCATCTCACCCATTTCTCCCAATGTGGCTGTCAGTATAAACCTTTCTCTGTGCTGCAAGGCGGAACGCACTGGGAAACTATGGAGAGCATTGCCTCTCAGGTTCTGTGCGATGACGCCATGGGCTAGAGACAATCCTGCTGCTTTAGATTCAAGATTAGAGGGTAACTATTAAATACTTAGGTGTTCTTAATATTTAGGGTAAATAACTTGTGGGAGAAGGAAAACAAACATTGAGAAAATTGATTTCTCTGCCAACTTAAAAAAAAAAGCCTCCTTAGTAGGATATTTGGATTTTTCTTGAGGACAGTAACTAACAACCTCATAGCCAAAGGTTTCTGTATTTTCAAAGGAAATATGTAATAGTTTAAATTATAATTGGTTAAAATTGGACTTAAGGCCAATTTTAGCTAAAGTTAGATAATGTTTTGACCCCTTAACCTTATTAGTCTAAGTAATTATATTCCTTTTTAAATGAATTGAATATAAAATACTAATTATTTTGAATATCTTCATTTTTTAAACAACTAAAATATACTGAATTCATATTTCTACCATCTGTTTCTTTTTTCAAAGAGTTATTGTTATAGAAAAAGATAAACACAGTCATTTCTACAACCAAAGAGGGGACTTCAGAACTGAGCAGAGCATGCTGGAAGAATTGGAGAACAAACTGATAAACAGCAGGAAGATAGAGAGTAAGTTGGGTTCGCGGTGAATTACAAACTTTTGAGTGACCTGAAGACTAGTGGTGATCTGTGTTGTACTTGTGCATTGACTGTTGTTCAGTGGAGATACATGACTGATGATAAGTTTGTCTCTTAAGGACATGTATTTATTTTATTTTGAAGTTCATTCTAACTGAATTGTTTTCTTCCATATTGATAGGTTAGACTTGATTCTGAATTAATTAAGTCAGCAAAAGCTGTTAATATTTAAAAAATTAAAATACTTCATTCCCTGTGCTATCTGGGTCTAACTCATCAATAACCCTGGCATTGCTGACTGCTAGTACTAGACCCAGTAAACAACAGTAGAGTCAGAGCTAACACCACTGGCCATACAAAGGGGTAAGAACAGGCCATGCCCAAGCCCAAGTTTCCTTGTCAACCTTCTAAAGCCTACATACAGTTGCTACCTCCCTCCAGAGAACTGCATCTGATACTGAGATGAAATACAGGAGAATTCCTTACAGCTTGTACAGTGAAGGTGCTGTTGTTTGTTATGTAGATTAATCATTATCATAGGGGCTGAGAATACCTTGTAGAGTAGAGTCTGTACTTTGCAAAAATCCTTATAATACAAAAGCTACTTATTGCTTATGGAAAAAAATAATGGCCGTTACTAAGCTTTAAAATATTGATTTGCAAAAAGAAAGAAAAACATTGATTTGCTAGG
Source organism: Microtus oregoni (assembly GCF_018167655.1). Taxonomy (NCBI): domain Eukaryota; kingdom Metazoa; phylum Chordata; class Mammalia; order Rodentia; family Cricetidae; genus Microtus; species Microtus oregoni. The sequence goes on from NW_024543070.1 coordinate 8,686,363, forward strand.
TAGAGATTAAACTGCTCCTGATACTGTCTTATCACACTTAAAATAATTCTAGTGATTTTTTCTTTCTAAATATAGGGTCACACCTCTAATCCCAGCACTCAGGAGGCAGAGGCAGGAGGATCTCTGTGAGTTTGAGGCCAGCCTGGTCTACAGAACTAGTTCCAGGACAGCCAGGAATCCACAGATAAACCCTGTATAAAAAACCAAAACCAAACAAACAAACAAACAAAAAGTACCCCAACCAAACAAAACCAAAACAGAGAATAAAACGTGTTAAGCTAAGTTACTTGGCATGCTTTTAAAATGATCGTCCCTAAGTCCGTCTCCATAGAAGGAAAGACAGATGCATCTCCATGACACGGGTTTACAGTGTCATGCTTTATTGAGAGCAGCAACACCTGACGTCCAGATGTTCTGACATAAATGGCTGCTGTTTAGTTGGCTGTCTTTCACTAAGGACTGTATGGGTTCATCTGCAGAAGCCTAAGTGTAGCTACACTTGTCACAGAATTAAAGTATGGACTTTTCCTTACAGGAGCAAAGATCCAGCAACAGTTGGCCAAAATACATAACAATGTGAAGAAACTTCAGCACCAGCTGAAAGACGTGAAGCCCACGCCTGATTGTAAGAAAAGTTAATATAAGATTCTCTTTTCTATATTGCTGTTTCCTGCTGGTGCATGAGAACATGCATGCTTTTCTCTAAGTGTGTCTTTCATTTGGCAATCGTGGAGCCAGCCCTACTTCATTAGTTAGGAATTAGTAAGTGTAGAGTGGAAAAGTGGATTTTCAGCCTTTAAACTGCCATTCAGTCCTTAACGTTATAAATTAGGGAAGAGACACCATGAGGTGGGAACACTGGCATAGGAAGGTTCAGATTTAGGCATCTAAGTAGAAAAAAGACTTCTCAATTCATAGCCCTTACCCTGCTTATCCTGTCATTGGCTTTTTTAAAAAATATCTTTCAAAAGTATTTAAAATATGTAAAGAATGGCTTGACTGTACTGGGACAAATGCTAATTTGTGAGAGGGGAAAATTCACACCCTCACCTTCTGTTTCAAAATTCACTCCTGACTGGTACTCAGAATATACTGGATCAAAGTCGTGGCCTGCCATTTATTGGTTAGGACATTTTAGGGAAATGACTAGATCTCCGAGCTTTCGTTCTGCGCAGTGGCGCTCACAGACCTTCTGGTGGGTCTGGGGCAGGATGGAATGAACAGTGCTCTAGAGGACAGGTGCAGTGCTTGGAGTACGGCAAGTATAAAACTGGAAAGGGGGAAAGAACGGGTAGTATTCATTACATTCAGTGAGGCCATAACGTGCTGGAGGGAACATGTAACAACTATTTGGTAATATTCAGTTGTATAAGAAAAGAACAAGGGTGCTGGAGAGATGGCTCAGTCAGTGGTTAAGAGCACTGCCTGCTCTTCTGAAGGTCCTGAGTTCAATTCCCAGCAATCACATGGTGGTTTGCCACCACTTGTAATGAGAAATGGCGCCCTCTTCTGGCCTGCAAGCATGCATGCAGATAGAGCACTGTGTACTTAACAAATAAATAAATCTTTAAAAAAAAGAACAAAATCTAAATAAATAAATAAAATCTTAATACATAAATAAATCTTTAAAAAAAGAACAAAATCTAAAGAAAAAAGGACCATAATTGACTACTTTAAAAACACTCAAACCTATAAGTATTGGTGAAAGACATTAGAAAAGTATATCTACTTATGTAATTTAATAATTGAATATTTATAAGCTATATAAAATGTCTACAAATTAGGGCAACCAAGAGAAACAGTGATAGGAAAATGGACAGAGATTATAAGGCACAAGGGTATCAAAAGAAATACAAAACTCAGGTGAAACAAATGTCCATGCTTGTTAATAACCACAAAAATATCAGCTAGAGTGACAGTTCTTGCCTTCCTTTGGAAGTGATCTAAAGTATACAGAGGAAGGCAGTGAGAACGGGTCAGCAGCTATGCAGAGAATGAGTCTGCACTGCAGAGGGGTGAGCCTAACATACTGTACAGAGACTTTCCTTAGTCAGAAATTACTTCAAGTTTTATTAGTCATATTTTCAAAATACTTACTTGGACATGCTTAAATACATACATACATGCATAAATACATACATACATACATACATACACACATGTTGATGAACTCTGCAGTAGTGGGAGCGGTGGGCTACGTTCCTGGCACCCGGCCGCCCACACGGCTAGTTTGTAGGAGCAGCGGGGCTGTGTCCTGCCACCCGGCTAGCTTTACACCCGAAACAATTACACGGAAACTGTATTCTTTTAAACACTGGTTGGCCCATTAGTTCCAGCCTCTTATTGGCTAGCTCTTATATATTGATCTAACCCATTTCTAATAATCTGTGTAGCCCACGAGGTGGCTTACCAGGAAAGATCTTAACCTGCGTCTGTCTGGAGTGGGAGAATCATGGAGACTCCTGACTCGACTTCTTTCTCCCAGCATTCTGTTCTGTTTACTCCGCCTACCTAAATTCTACCCTATCAGAGGGCCAAGCAGTTTCTTTATTAATTAACCAATGAAAGCAACAGATAGATGACCCACCTCCATCACACACACGCAAGGACTTTACTATTGTGCATATTTAAAGGCTCATCAACAGGAAAATTAAACAAATCAGATGGTTTTAGATAATCAAATACCACATATGGCCACAGAAAAAGAGCAGCAATAGTACATATATGCAAAGTTAAGCATAACTGGTTTTTGGGTTTTTGTTTTTTTGGGTCTCAATATGTAGCTCTGACTGCCTTCCAACTCAGAGATTGATCTGCTTCCATGTCCCAAGTGCTGGGATTAAAGGTGTGCACCGCTGTGCCTGGCTGTCCACATTTTTGTAACCAAAACATTGCAAAAAATTTGCAAGTCAAACAATAGTATGTGTAGTATGAAATAATTCTTATAAAAGTAATACTGATTATAGGGTTTAATAATGGGTGTATAGGATAATACCTTTAATAAGAAATTGTAATCACAAAAATATACTTGTGAGCAGTTTTCTTAATTTCTTAGGTTAAGAAATGATTTTATATTAGGGACAGTCTGTATTTTCTCCTAATTATTAACCAGCTATATTGAAGTATGACTTTTTTTTGCAGTTGTTGAAAAGCTCAGAGAAATGATGGAAGAAATTGAAAATGCAATCAACACTTTTAAAGAAGAACAGAGACTGATGTATGTTTTAAACTCATTTAATCTAAAGTTTTGACCTTGGTTTTCTAATAACTCACTTTTAGGTTGTCACCTATTAATGTACTACAAGTCTTACAGTCTATCTTCTGTCCTAGAGTTTAGACAGCCTTCCATTCTTAAAACAAATTTTCATTCATGTTGTGCACTAGAAGATCTCGAAAGTTTGAAAGACTGTTCATGTTTGAGGAAACACTTCTTTTAAGACTCAGATATGAATATTATTATTAATATTGGAAATGTCAACAGGGGAGAGGAAGCAGAGTCAGGGATAATTAAATTTTTAGGGGAGTGAAGGGCTAATATGGATTGGTTGCTATGTTATTCACACTTCATTTTTCTTAATTTTAGATATGAAGAGCTTATTCAAGAAGAGAAAACAACTAATAATGAGCTGAATGCCATCTCCAGGAGAATTGACTCCTGGGCTTTGGGAAATTCAGAAACAGAGAAAGCTTTCAGAGCGCTCTCGAGCAAAGTCCCCGTAGACAGAGTGGCACCAAGTACTCTGCCAGAAGAAGTTGTGGAGTTTGAAAAATTCCTTCAGCAAACAGGAGGGCGACAGGGGGGCTGGGACGACTTTGACCACCAGAACTTTGTGAAAGTGAGGAGCAAACATAAGGGGAAGCCGGCGTTCATCAAGGAGGCTGTGGAGCACCTTCCGGGAAGAACGCTGCGTGAAGTGGAGCAGCACGAGAAGTGGTATCAGAAGTTCCTGGCTCTAGAGGAGAGGAAAAAAGAGGTAATAGTAGCTACAACAGCTCTTGTGCACCGTGGGTGTGCCAGGCACTGCAGAACTCTCAACTGAGTCATCAGTGTTCCACAACAGCATACAGTCAGCCCAGGAGCTGGTAGAGCAGATGAAGACAAGATGTTGAATAGATAGGGACTTGTACTCAATGGTAGAACCGCAGCTGCAGCACCACAAACAATCACAGTGTCCCATCAGACTGTGTCTGCACTCCCAGGATGGCACGGATTCAGAGCTATGCAGACAGCAGGAAGAGGCTTCCTCAGTTTCTAGGGGAAAACACTTTTACTGTAGCCCGTCTTTTGGATAAATAATGATAATCAGACATGCTCTGGAGTACTGTAACACCCGATTTTGTGTTACACCCTTGGTACAGTTCCCGCGCCACTGTACCGAATGCTAGTCAAGCAAGGGCCTGGAGATTGAAAGAACACACAGAGAGACCAGGGTCATTGGAAAGGAGACTAGCCGAATGCCCTTTATTCAGACTTGGGGAAATCCTTCTGTACCTAACTGCTGCATAAGGATCTCCGCCCATACAGGTGGAAAATTACCATATTAACAATGGAGTAAATGCCCTGCAGCTAACCACCAGGCGGGGCAGGGAGAGCACAGAAACAGACAGGAAGCTTAGTTAGCTGATCATAAACTGTCCCCGTGATGCACCCCAGAAATAAGCGAGACCAGGGCCCTACAGAGTACCTTTGAATACCTTCTCTTTTTATGTATATCTCCTTTTCCCATCCCTTTTGTGACTTACAGAATATTCCTAGATTAAAGGCTACCTCTTCTTGCCAACCCCCAAATAAGTGGTCCCCTGGGGCCTTCACTAACAACATTCCTAGGATGCCCTGTATAGTGTCTATGCTGCATCTCACCCAGAACTGTGCCACTCAAAGCTGACCCATGGACTGGATTCCAGTCTGTAAACCCTGACCACCCTAGCATGAGATAAGGTGATCGTCTGACAGTCAGTTGCCCTGTAAGGAAGAAGTTCATTCTGTCACAAATTCCTGCGATGTTTGAGGTCTGGCATATTGATGGCACTGTCTAGATGGTACTGCTAATCATCTCTTAATCCTATAGCTTTGCTTTTCATATTATTTCTCTGTGTAGGATGTATTGAATGGATGAATGAATGAATGATACACTGTAAGGAAAGATGAGGAAATAGTTTCCTGACCAGGATGGGGACTGAAAAATTAGTAGGTACCATATTATATGTAAAGGTTGCTAGAATTTTAAATAGTCTTTACATATTCATATTGGAGATAGAACTTTTAAATTTTTTTCCTGAAATCTTGAAGCATCATATATCAGGCACCAACCCATTTAATTGTCACAATAACCCTGTATAAGAATTACTTCCTACCATTTTATGGATGTCTTAGTTACTTTTTTATTGCCATGGCAAAATACCATGACTAAGGCAACTTATGAAAGAAAGCATTTGATTTGTAGCTTATGGTTCCAGGAGTTAGAGTCCATGCATCAGGGCAAGGAGCATGGCAGGAGACAGGCATGGTGCTGGAACAGTAGCTGAGAGTTTACATCTTTTTTTTTCACACGCATTAGGTGGACAGAGAGAGCTAAGCTAGGAATGGTGTGTGCACTTGAAACCTCAGCCCATGATCAGTAATGCATGTTTTATAACAAGATTACACCTTCCAATCCTTCCCAAACAGTTCACCAACTGACGACTAAGCATTCAAATATATGAGCCTCTGGGGGGCAGTCTCATTCAGACACCACAGGAGATGAGCAGAGCTTACACTAGAGACTCATCCAGACTCACGCCTGATAAATGGCAAGGCCAGGATCGATTCCCAAATAGTACAGCTTCAAGTGAGGTGATTAGAGGCAAGTGGCAGTACCCAAGAATGATGGCAGAGATGGAGGAGGGTTCCTGCTTGAAGGGGAAGGCCAAGGAATAGCCCAGGGTCCGGAGATTTACAGGATACAGTAATATTTTAAAATGTGAGTAGAAAAAAGTTGCACAGATTTAAAACAAAACCAAAAACCTAAACATCAGGATATACAAATCAACATGTTTTCTGGAAGCTAGAACTGAGGCTGTATTAAATGTCATGGACTAATCAAAAGCATGCTTGTTTTTTTGTTTTGGTTTAACTTTAGTCTATTCAAAACTGGAAAACCAAAAAGCAGCAAAAGAAAGAGGAAATACTCAAGCTAAAAGAAAAGGCAGACAGCACACCTATGCCTTCTCATAGCAAACCAGAAGATAACCAAAAGCAGAAAGAGGAACAGAGAAAGAAGCAGAAACTGGCAATTGAAGCTTGGAAAAAGCAGAAAAGTATAGAGATGTCAATGAAGCATGCTTCCCAGCTCAGAGAAGAAGAGGAGAAAGAGAGGAAGCAGCAGAAAGAGCGCCAGCGGCAGTTTAAGTTAAAACTGCTCCTAGAAAGTTACACCCAGCAAAAGAAAGAGCAGGAGGAGTTCCTGAGACTTGAGAAGGAGATAAAGGAAAAGGCAGAAAAGGCAGAAAAAAGGAAAACTGCTGCTGATGAGATTTCCAGGTTCCAAGAAAGAGTGAGTAAAGATCCTGCCTGAGTAATCTACAGGTGTGGGTCATGAAAGCATCATTTCCGGGCTTGGTTACACAGACACTGAGTTCATCGTATCATCTTATACACACACCTGCGCTGACCTCTTATAACTGAGCACACTTCACTCCCAATTTCTAGTAAATTATACTTAAGAGGAAAGATATATGCCAGTAAAGTGATAGTGTCCTAGTTAGATTTCTTGTCAAGTTGACACAAGCAGGGGAAGAGGGAACTTCACTTGAAAACATGCTTCTATTAGATTGGCCTATAGGCATATCTGTGGGGCATCTTCTTTTTCTTAACTAAACCCTGCCTACCGTGAACTGTGCTGCCTCTGCACAGGTGGCCCTGGGTTGTGTAAGAAGCTGAGCAAACCAGGGGGAAGCACCCAGTAAGCAGAGGTCTTCCATGGCCTCTGCTTCAGTTCCTGCTCTAGGATCCTACACTAATTCTCCTCAGTGATAAACTACAACTGTGAGCTGAAATAAACCTTTTCCCCCTAAAGTTTCTTTGGGCTATGGTGTTAATCACACCACTAATTAGAACAAATGCTGTTGTAATTAAGGTATAGACAGGAAATACAGAGGAACTCACCAGAGATAGCTCTGGTACCTATGACTGTTAGAGAGAAGACTGTTAGAGTCTTGAAGGAGCAGGGAAGGAGAGCTGTTCTCCAACAGAAGGGAAAGCAATGACTAGGGGCATGGAGGAGTGTCAACTGTGTGTCTGCGGGGAAGCTATGAACACTTCAGTGTACTGCGGGGCATGCAGTTCAGTGGAAGATCGCTTGCCTAACATGTTGGAGGCTCTAGGTTCAATTCCTACACACACACAGAGTATTATACTTGAATATCTTTAAAACACATGCGAACCAAGAGGCGAGGAGGCTATGAGCCAGGTTGAATGTGTTGTCTAAGCAAGACAGGGAAGGTTATTCTAAGATACACAACACATAAACAGAGTAACTGTCATTGAGTAAAATGTTATGAATTGCTAATGTGCATCGTAATGCATAGCAGCAACATTCATAAAGGGAAGCACGGAGGAAAACATAAAAATAGATGAGTGGTGTGAACTTCAGTTCATTTCTCTTAGTTTCTACATAAAAATGTTACTGAGTAACAAAAGATCTCCTGCTTACTCATCCCCCAACACACATAGTAAGCAGGCTCCATTAAAAAAAGAAAAGAAACTTGAAAATATGAAATTATATGAGAGACCCCAGCCGAGACCTCCCTTTATGGATACGTAAATGGGTTTAGTTTGCTTATTAAGAGGTTTAGGCTGAACCTGTGAGTAAAGCAAATGAGATCCGAAATGAAGGTAATGCAGAAAGTGTCTGCATGGCTGCACTCAGGGAAATGCAGCCTTTGTTTGGAAACAGCACCTTCAGTTGACTTCCCAAGGGAGGCCTTACCCTCTCTGAGGAGCTGATGGGGGTCGGGGTGGGGGAGAGCAGGAGGAGAGGAGGGAGGGGGAACTGGGATTGGTATGTAGGAAGGAAGGAAAGAAAACACCTTTGAAGGAGTGTTGGCAGCTGAGGTAATTTAAATTGCAAACACTTAAGAACAAAAGTTTTAGTTAATTTTGTTTTCTTAATGTCATCTTTTTTGTTGGTACTTTTTTAGGATTTGCATAAACTTGAATTGAAAATTCTAGATAGACAATCAAAAGAAGAGGAAAAGGTAGAAAAGCAAAGGCGACTGGCCAAATTAAAAGAAAAGGTACTCCGTCTATTTTGTTTTTTTCTAAGACAGATGTTGCTATGCAGCCCAGGCTAGCTTTGAATGCACAAGTGTGTGCCGTTGTGCCCTGCTTTAATTTACCTTTACTTTTTTTAAAAAAATATTTATTATATATACAATATTCTGTCTGTGTGTATGCCTGCAGGCCAGAAGAGGGCACCAGACCTCATTATAGATGGTTGTGAGCCTCCATGTGGTTGCTGGGAATTGAACTCAGGACCTTTGGAAGAGCAGGCAATGCTCTTACCCTCTGAGCCATCTCTCCAGCCCTTACCTTTACTTTTTAAACTTACTTTCTCAAGCAATATATAAGCATAATTTTTTCACATTAATAAAGTACATATTTCCTCACTTATATAACGTGTAATTATGTGATATTCAGGCATAGTCATCTCTTCAGATATTTATCATTTCTTTATGACAAAAGCAGTCCAAATGGTTTCTCGTAGCTCTTTGCAGTCTACAGTCGAGAATCTCTAATCACACCAGCAGCATAGCACACTTTTCCCGGGCTCCTTCCTTACTGTCCTGATCCCTTGACTTTATGGAGACGGGCAGATCTACTCCACTTATATCTCATTATCTCTCTGCTTTATATTTCATACTTACATACCACAGAGCACAACTTAATACATTGTTAGCAATTATTATTCGAGCTCTGCCATTTACTTTAGAAGCACTCTTTTCTGTCACCCTGAATTTTCTGTCTTGTCCCCGTCTTTCTTTCTGAACCTCCATTCTGCATCTGTGTAGCTGTGGGCGCTGCTTAGTTTCATAGGTAACAGCTCGGGATCAATGAAGTATCTCACTGACTTAACTGATGTTATCTAGTCTACATTTATTTATTGCTCTCACACTAAGCTGTAGTCTATTTCTTTAATTAACACAGAAATGAAATAATAGAGAACTAGGGAAGGATAAATTAGCAGTTTATTAATTGATGTTAGGGGTATAAGCACAATTGGAGCTCATTTGGGCACATTAGTTAGTTCACGTTTGGGTAATAGCCAAGTATAGTTTTTAACACTGCTTTGCATCACTAAAGATTTCTCTTAGCATGAATGTAGGTCATATAAGTTAACTGATATTATTTTACTTCTGATCACAGGTTGAAAATAATGTCAGTAGAGATCCCTCTAGGCTTTATAAACCTACCAAAGGCTGGGAAGAACGAACCAAAAAGATAGGCCCATCAGGCTCCGGGCCACTTCTCCATATCCCACACAGGTGAGAAGACAGTAGAAAGGGGTCATTTCTAAAAATTTATAAATGATTTATCTTATGCAGTTTTATGCATATTTATATTTTATGCAGTTTCTGAATATATATTTTCATTAACAGATTGATAAAGCATATCTATATTTTTAACTTATTATATATATATTGTATGTTGTGTTGTATGGTCATGTGAGTGCTGTGGTTACTGTGGTGTACATGTGACTGTCAGGGCATAACTGGGGTTTGTGTCCCTTTTTCCACCATGTGGGTCTCAGGAATCCATCCACCTTGGGTTGTCAGGTTTGGTTGGAAGTGCCTTTATCCACAGAGCCATCTCACCAACTCTGTGTATATGTTAAGTTGTCATTTAATGAGTAGTTTTGTTGTTGTTGTTTTGATCTTCCTGCATATTTATAATGGCTTTCCTCATTTTCTCTTTAGGGCCATTCCAAGCTGGCGACAAGGAATCTAGAGGGACTATGGGATAATGCAATTGCTGTTCACTTGATGAGAATGCTAGTATTGCTGTTTCTGGAGATGGTGATTCACTTTGCTGTTTAAATGTTAGTAGCGTAGTCAGGTTGGTTACTGTGCTGTGTATGAACTTAGAGGTTTGAAGTGTCACGTAGCACTGGCAGTATTTCGTTTCTACAGAGAGGGTATGTTGGCCTAGTGTTAATATGAATGTTATTTAAATAGGTTTATGTTACAAACATTATTCTATTTAAATACGTTTTCTCATGGCTTAGGAAATAATTTGGGAGACTCAGTCTTTTTTAAGCCAAAATTTTGTAACTTTTATAACTTGGAAGTAACTAAGCTTGAGTAACAAAAACATAAAGTGTCTTTTTTTAAAGAGTTGTTCAATAACTTAGTACTTTTTCTAAGTTTAACAAAATGGTAATTTGTCAGTTGTTTCGTTTTTGTGTAATGAATATTTTGTATTTGATTAAAGCATGCTTTGTTTTATATGGAGACTATTTTAAATAACCTCCCTTGCTACATGGACCTTACTCATATAGTATGGTGTCATCCTCCAGGTTTCCTACAACTGTGTCAAATTTCCTTTCAGGCTTTCTGGATCCACAGATTTATAAATTTTGTGTCTCTGTATCCTACTGGCTGGTACAGTTTTCTTCTGCTTGCCCCACAGTAGGACCCCTCTTTCTTCTCAAATAAGCTAGTTTAAACAGTACACTGAAATTCTAGAAAATTCTGTAACATAATTCACTTCAATTTTCCATATTAAAACATTTTATGTTATCCTAACTTTGTAGGAGGGCCTGGGGCTGCTTGTTTGTCCCTACCACCCAGAACCGAAATAACCACACAGAAACTATATTGAGTAAAACACTGCTTGTCCCATTAGCTCTAGCTTGTTACTGGCTAACTCTTATATTAATTTAACCCATTTCTATTAGTTTGTATATCGCCATGTGTCAGTGGTTTATCAGCAAAGATTCTAACGGTGTCTGTCTCAGGCAGAGGATCCATGGTGTCTCTCCGACTCTGTCCTTCTTTCTCCTAGCACTCAATTCTGTCTTTCCTGCCTACCTAAGTACTGCCCTATCAACAGTCCAAGGCAGTTTCTTTATTCATTAACTAAGAAAAGCAACACACAGAAGGACCTCCCACACCATAACTTTAATTAGGTTTCAACTTACAACTTTATTTATACATAAAATATAGGAAATTTACTTCTTATAAATTTTATCTTCAAATGGCTCTAATTATAATTTGAGACATAAAGACTGAATGACCCAGAAATTACTAGGATTAATGATCTAAATCTTTCCTTACGTAAAGTTAATAGTTATATAAGTATATGGATTCAAAGTATTTGGATTCCAAATTTTAGAAAGAGATTCTAATTGTAGAGTTATTGGTGCACAATAAGTATCCTTAACTGGAAGTGCCCATTTTATTTCCTTGTTTTCCATACTCTTTTAAATAATCTGGAACAACTGAGGAATATACACGACGAGGGAATTCAAGAGAAATGAACTGCTACCTAAGATAGAGGAAAGCAAACCTTTCTTCTGTCGCCCTGTACTGCACACAAACGCACCTTTCAGCTGCCTGCATCAAAGCCAAGCACACTCACTGGTGGATGCAATTCTTACTGTTCCAGTCTTCAGTATCTTTGGTGTCGGTGTTTTGGATCAAACCTATGGCCCCAAGCATGTCAACTCCAGGCTCCACGGGCTTTACTTCCAGCCTTGGTTTTTTTTTTTTTTTTTTTTTTTTTTTTGGTTTTTCGAGACAGGGTTTCTCTGTGGCTTGTTTTTAATTGTGTGTGTGTGTAAGCATGATGTGTTTGGGGGCAGACCCACATGTGCCACAATTCGCTGGGCTATATCAAAGGACAACTTGGTGGAGTTGGTTTTCTCTTCCCACTTTTCTGTTGATCCCTAGGTTTGAACTCAGGTTTCTAAGCTTGTGCAACTGCTGAGTACCAAAAATTACCCAGGGTGCTTTGGGGTTGAGTGTTAAATAAGTATATGTAACACTAACCCACAGATCACGTTTTCAAGGAAATTCATTTTCTACAATTAAAAGTACACCCAAATTTCTCCTTACTTTATTGGTTCTTAAAGGATCTTGTTTGGGCCTAATCTTTTGTGGACTTCTTCGTCATGAATGCCTTCCAAGGCAACTTTAATTCTACTTTTTATGAATAAGGTTTTACTGAACCAGCCTTGCCCATTGGTTATACATTGTCTGTGGCTAATTATGAATTATAGTGAAATTGCAACTGAAGGCCTGAATAGTTGTGACAGACTAGCTGATCCATAAAGCCTAAAATTCTTATGGTCTTGTCCTCTGGGAAAAAACAACCCATGAATAAATGTCTGTGCAAGCAAAAATCAACTTCACTATTTTGTTATACTTCATTTTTAAGAGGAAACCTATATCAGTATTTCTAAATTATCAACAATGTGGAAATAAAGCATAAACAGAAATAACTATTACATTGTTGAGTTCCCTTTTATATAATCAATGTTTAATATTTAAGCAAAGCTCAAACCTTATTAAGCAAATACTTTTTTATATACTGCCTCCTTATCTTTGTATCTTCTGTTGTTCTTGTTTGATTTTCATAAATTCTGCTTGGATAGCTTTATCTTCTGTCCCTTTATTGCCTTAGCTCTCTTAAAATGAGCCAATGCTTTATCATATTCTTTTAATCGTAACTGTTTTTGAGTTCTGCCAGTGTCCATTGGTGGGTCCATTTCAGGGACCTTCAATTAAGTGAACTGCTCTCTGCCAATTTGATATCTTCACTGTCAAAGCACCCGTACTCAATACACAGCATAGGTCCAAACGTTGTAAGATGAGAACCATGTGTGCATGCATTTTAAAATAATTCCAGATACTATAAGGAGGATTAGAAAAAGTGTCTGAATTTTCATAGTGTTGATAATTCTCTGGTAAAACGTCTGTCTCTAGTTCCCACCTGTAAATTTAGTTTGCCAATTCGTTCAGCTTAAAACTGTGGCCCTCCAAAAATGAGTCTTTGCAAAATTAAACTTTCAGATCTCAAACCCTTATGTTGTGTAGGGCCAGGATTTAAATTGGTTTGGTTAGCATACGAAGAAATATGGATTTCAGTCTGTCATATTCTCTCTCTCTCTCTCACAAACACACACACACACACTCACACTCTCTCTCTTATGAAGGTATTTACGAACTGATTTTACGAGACGCGAGAAGGGTTTCTAAAACTTTGAGACTGAGTAGAAAAGACTGCCCAACCTAGGGAGAAGAGCTTTTCGGTAGTGGACAGTATGCGGCTATCGCCATCGCCTCGGTCCCCGGCAGCCTCCTGGTGGGAAGCCGGTTAGTGTTGACGTCGCACTTCCCGCCAACTGCTTCCGGGTCGCGGTGAGTGTCGCTTCACGGAGCAGCATGGCGGCCACAGAGGATGAGAGGCTGGCGAGCGGAGAGGGAGAGCGGCTGGATTTCCTGCGGGACCGGCACGTGCGGTTCTTCCAGCGCTGCCTCCAAGTCTTGCCAGAGCGCTATTCTTCCCTGGAGACCAGCAGGTAACTCGAGGCTGCCGCGGCGGGGCTGGCGATGGCGGCCCTCCGGATGCGCGCTGCGGACCGGCCACACAACCGGGACCCGCGGGGCTGGGCGGCTCTAACTCTGCTGCTGGTCTTGTCCTTTCTGCTCTGGAGCCCGGGGTCCCTGCCACTCTGCACTTCCTAGGCCCCCTCCTGCTATCGCCGCTGGCTGCCCGCACCTACTCTCTGCGCCCTTTGAGATGAGTGGAGCTCCAAGCTCAGGACTTTTGGAATCTCTTGGTTCCGCCTCTTTTCACTTCCCAACCATTTTCTGTGAGCTTTCTTTCCCACTTCCTTAACGTCCTGTGAGTCACTTTTGTTTCTTGACGTTTTCAAAAGCAGAATACAGAGCGTTTGCCCATCATCGTTCCTGTACTGCCCTTCCCCCCTCAATTCTCAATTGACAGGCAGGGCAAACCTCTACTGAGATGTGTTTAGAGTACTATCTCAAGGGATAGGCATGTGGCTCAGTGGTTGAGCAACTTTCTAGCATGCTGCAGTCCATGGGTTAATCCCAGTATAAAAAAGTCCAAAACTTGTTCCCTGACCCGTGGGTAAGTCAACAGAGACCCTAGACGGGGAGTGAGCATGGAAAGGGACAAGAGACACAAGAGATGGAGACAAGACAGAATTCTGATGAAGTCTCGTTTATTCAAGGGAATAAGCAAGCTAAATATAGGGTAAGGGAAAGGAGGAAGTTCTTGTGTAAATGGGTAACTAACTAGGCAACTTACTAGGCAACCTAACCATGGTCTAATGGTCAGGTGGAAAGTCCCTAACTGCAACATGCAGAAGTCAGAGTGTTCAAAGCACAGGAATAATGGAGCAGTGACTCCTTGCAGAGTTAGTATTTGACATATCAGAGCAGCAGAAGAAGCCAAGCGCAACAGGGTGGGCGAAGCTGATCCAGGGAGCTGTAAGTCTCCCACAAACTTGCATCATTGATAAAGAGAAGAGATGTTTGACTTGGCTACCAGTAATGATTTATGATTGCATTTTCAAAATCCCATTGTGTATGATGTGTAACATTAGAGTAGTGCATGCTGGCCCTACACAGTATAATTTCTGCTCATACCCTAACAGCAAAAATTGTCTGAACTCATAATCCACTAAATACCTCTCATATAATCGTAGCATTCCACATCGACCATTATATATTAGAGCATATGTAATGTCTAAGTGTATTTATTGGCTGAGAGATACTGTCTCCACCTCTCTGTCTAGTACATTGCACTTGCACAGAATTTTTGAAGATTTATTACTTATGTGTATATATTTGTGTGTCTATGCTTGTGTTTTCAAGTGCCTGTGGAGGCCAGGAGAGGGTTAGGTCCCCTGGAGGAGAATCGCAGGTGGTTGTGAGCTGCCCAGTGTGAGTACTGGGAACTGAACTCAGGCTCAGTGCAAGAGCAGCAAGTGTGCTTAACTGCTGAGCCATCTCTCCAGCCCTTCCTATAGAACTTTGAAAATAATTTTTAGTTTTCTTGTGGTTCATTAATAACCTTTTTAAAAAGGAAAGATGGCAATGTATTGGGGTGTTTTGTGTCCCCCCCCCCATCTTTATTTCACTTTGGTTTTGAGGTTTTTTTTTTGTGTGTGTGTGTGGTTCATGTTGATTTTAAGTTGCTCATGTTCTTCTTGCTGACAGATACAAAGCAGCCAAGTTTACTTCTTTATTTACAGAAGCAAAGTCTTACTACGTAGTCCATGATGGCCTCAAGCTCGCAGGCTGCTTCTTCCTCTTGAGTACTGGGATTATAGGTGTGTGTAACCACACTGGCCAGAGTACCCACCTCTTGGGCTAATGGTGGATGGTATATTTAGATTAGATACCTATAATGTACTTCATTTCTGTTTCTTATACTGTGATCATTAGGGATTGTGTGGAAACAATCACCCTTCCACTGAAGCTTCTCCAGGGTGGCTAACTTCTGTGCTTGTGCGGAGGCTGGACTGTTGCAGGTCTTGACAATTGGACTATATCTTGGCCTGTCTTCAGTCCCTTAATGGCCATTACATACCACCCCCATATCTGACCTAATGTCCTCATTACCAATAGATAAAAAACATTGGAAATATGTTAGCAGACTTCATCCAACCAAAAGTCTAAAAATGTTGGAAAATAAATGAGAGACCTAAAGGGAGATTTTCCTTAATGTTTAATATTTATCTAATATTTCCACCATATATTGAAAAGGGATTTAATCTATGACTTTCTTTGTTCTGTTGCTTTAAAAACTTCAAACTCTAACTACATTGGAATATGGAATTTAGGGTAACCTGCCTAAATCTGTATTCCTGGGCCATGATTACTCATACTTGGCTCCAGAATAAACTGTCTTAGCCCCTTTAAGGTGAGAGTCATGGTTTTCACGTTCACAGAATAAATGATTTTTCCTTTTTAAAAGCACTGGCATCGTGAAAATAAGTATATTATTTACTGTTTTACCAAAGAGCTGTGTTTTTACTAACAAAAACAGAATTTTCAAAACCTGTTTTTGGCAGTGATCACGAGAATTTGGTTACAGTGAACTGAGACAGGTGTGTATTGCACTTTGAGGGAAGCAGAAACAGTCTGACAGTATTTTGGAACCCCTGCTTTGTGTGAGCCAACCAGGCTCCCAGGCTTTGAAACCCTTGCTTTGCACCTTTCTAGAATAAACCCTTCTGACCTGGACTTCCGAGTGTCTTCAGCAGTGAAGACGTCTGTGTAGATCTTCGGTAGGGCTCTGTATGGAGCAAGTGCCTTCTTAAAAGGGCAGTTCTAGGAAGAAACTAGAGGGCACTGGAGAGATGGACCCACAGTGAAGAGTGTGCTGTGCAGTTTCCAGCATCCACAGTGGTTCACTTAGAGGCTGCCTGCAACCCCACCTTCATGGCATCTGACAAGTTTGGCCTCCCTCCCCAGGCACCTACACTCCTGTGCACAAACCCACATATATGGGTACACACATACCCCTTGTTTACCACTCTAGCTAGTGGTGGTACCTGGGAGAATGGAGCCCATAAAGGAAGTGGACTAAAGTTTCATGCAATAACCAACTTTATTCAGAGCCTCAAACAATTTATACACTGAAGGTTAAGAGGAGTAAAGTGTCCAGTCACAAGAGAAAGCTTCATGTGATGGGCAAGCAGCAACTGGCAGAACTTGGTTTTCCATACAGGCATATAAACAGAAAAAAATAGCCAGTTGTAATGGGTAATCTGAACACTCCTTCCACTACACCTGGGAAGGGCATGAAAACATAATCCAAGAGCAGTTCTGTGTTTTCAAAGAAACTGACAGTCTTGTTTTCTTGGAGTTTTCTCACAAGCATTCAGAATTTTCCTCACATGACTCCATTCTTGGACCCTTAATTAAACATACCCCCCATAATTAAACATCCTTAATTAAGAAAAAGGAAACTAACAGTGAGCATGCACACATGGAGAGACATGAACACACAACAAATACATACATGCTTTTAGCCTTCAAATGGCTCATATACAAGCTTCAGTGCATTTCTGTACCCCATAGTTGAGTAGGGGTCATGATTCCAAAAGTCCCTTTCTTAAAAATTAAAACAAGGGTTTGACTAGTCTATTCAGTTACTAAGAATAAATCGTGGGGTTTTTGTTTTGCTTTGTTTTCCTACCAGACAAGGAGGGATGCCATTTAAGTTATTTTAAAAAGTAGAATGAGAGTTTTGTTGTTGGTGGTGGTTTTTGATATTGTTTTCCATTTGGTATTTTGTTTTATTTTGTTTTGGGTTTAAGCCATAAATAGTTCACTGGTTTGATAGTTAAAGGATATTTTACTTTTTTTCCCCCCTTTTAGGTTGACAATTGCGTTCTTTGCCCTCTCAGGCCTGGACATGTTGGATTCCTTAGATGTGGTGAACAAAGATGATATAATAGAATGGATTTATTCCTTGCAGGTTCTTCCCACAGAAGACAGTGAGTGAGTTTTTAGCATTTTATTTTTAGTATAATTAGCTGTTCTTGGTATGACATGCATGAGATTAGCAAATGATAGAATTTATTTGTATTCTTGGAGTACTTTATATGTCTTTATTTTTCTTGTAATTCAGCACCCCTTTCTGTCCAGATATAACACATAACTGGTGTCTTGGGAATTACAAATCTAGCAGCACACTATACTGTATATGCCTGCACTAGTGACTCGCTGTCTGTATTGATTGTATAACCAGTCCTTTAGCATTTGCTCTGTTTTTTTATTCTCAGCCATTGTTTATCTATCTTCAGAAAATTTCTCTTGGTCAACTACTGTATTTCTTAACACTTAAAGTTTTTTTTAATTAAATCTCCAAAATTCATAACTTCATGATTGACATGTTTTGAGAGAGAGAAGTACACAGTGTGTCTTCAGTTTATAGAAAATATAAATTTAGTTCAGATGACCTGTAGTCGTGGTGCGTTACTCGATAGGTAAAAAGTACTTGCTACAAGCCCAGTGACCTGAGCTTGATCCCTAGGACTCAACATGATAGAAGGAAAGAACCAGTTTTGCCAAACTGTCTTCTGACCTTAACACGTTGTGGCATGCATGTGGCCCTGCACACACGTACACACAAGTACAAAAATGTGAAATACCACAGTTGTGGTAATTTGTAACTAACTTAGAAAATTAACTAAAATGCTTTGTTATAGTAACAAATTAGAAACAAAATAGGTGCTCATCAAAAATAAAATATTTAAGTAAACTATGACCCAGGAAAATATGCTGTGTCATAGTGAAATGATAAAGGGAGACCTGTGTATGTATTGACTAAGAGTCTGCTTGTCGCATATGATTAAATGATAAATCGCAAACATGTAGACTCAGCATGGTGATGTGTACCTATAGTTCCAGCTACTTAGAAGCTTGAGGCAGGAGAATTGCTAGAGGACAGGAGTTCTGGACCAGCTTGGGAAATTCATGAGACCCTTTCATCTGGTCTCAAAAACAAGCAAATAAAACACAGGTGTTTTAACATTTAAGTCTGTAAATATTCATGTATAGAGAAAGCCCTTAGTAGGTCATATAGGATATCATTGTGAAAGGGGAAGTAGACGAAGCAGAGGTAGGAGATAGCAGGATAAGGTAATTTTCTAGGTATGTTTTCTGTTTGAATCATCTAATAAAAAAAAGTTTCTGTTTTTAAATTAAAAAAACCTCTCTTCAAACAATGAAAATAAATAATTTGAAACTGATGTCTATATATAAATATTTATTTGCTAATAGAATAAATAGTATGCATTATTTAATATTTTATAATTTTTCAAAGCATGGCCAAATTGTTATCAGATTTATTCTTCATCAGACCCATAAGAAACTGAGAGACAGAGTGGGGGTAACCAACTGCTTTCTGATTGAATTTTGAATTTCAGGCCCACTTCATAGGAGGAAACACGTGCTTGGCACAGTAAATCTGGGCAGAGCCCATGGTTGAAGAGCTCAAAGGCCCCAGAGATGAACCTGTTGCTGTTCTGCTAAATTGATAATACCAGACTGCCCTGTAAATCTGTAATTCTCTCCCCATTTATTGGTACAGCTCTCAGACTTCATCAAAGAAGCTTGTTTATACAGTAGAGAGTGATAAAGTAAAACTCAAAACATACACACACACACACACACACACACACACGATAGGAACCCAGGGATTCCTGGGCATAACGGACCTCTGTACTGACAAACTCACTCACAGTGGCTCTGGTTGCCTGAACAAGACCAGCACAAGATCAAGCCAGGTAATGCTCTAGCATGAGAGAGGAGGGGCTCATAAGCTCTCACCCCTAACTGAGGAGCTGTGAACAGCTGGTAACTTCTGGGAGAGGGACAGGACAGTGTTCTTTATAAAACTTTTTTCTGTAGATGGCCCTACACGTAGGACTGTATGGGCAGCACAAATTGGAGTTCAGGGGTTATTTTAAAAAATGCTTAGTATCCTTAGCCGTCAGAGAAATGCAAATCAAAACAACTGAGATTCCATCTTACCCCTGTAAGAATAGCCAATATCAAAAACACTGATGACAGCTTATGCTGGAGAGGTTGTCAGGTAAAGGGAACACTCCTGCCTTGCTGGTGGGAGTGGAAACCGGTATAGCCCCTTTGGATATCAGTATGGCGATTTCTCAGAAAATTAGGAAACTACCTTCCTCAAGACCCAGCAATACCACTTTTGGGTATATACCCAAAGGATGCTCAATTGTACCACAAGGACATGTGCTCAACTGTATTCATAGCAGCATTGTTTGTCATAGCCAGGACATGGAAACAACCTAAATGTCCCTTGACTGAAGAATGGATAAGGAAAATGTGGCACATTTAGACAATGGAGTACTACACAGCAATAAATAAATAAATAAATAAATAAATAAACAAACAAACAAATAAATAAAGACATCTTGAAATTTTCAGGCAAATGGATGGAACTAGAAAACATCATATTGAGTGAGGTAACCCAGACCCAGAAAGGCAGTTATTATATGTACTCACTCATAAGTGTTTTTTAAAAATGAAGAAAGCCAGCCTACAATTTATTTATTTATTTATTTATTTATTTATTTATTTATTTATTTAGTTTTTCGAGACAGGGTTTCTCTGTAGCTTTGGAGCCTGTCCTGGCACTAGCTCTTGTAGACCAGGCTGGCCTAGAACTCACAGAGATCCGCCTGCCTCTGCCTCCCGAGTGCTGGGATTAAAGGCGTGCGCCACCACCGCCCGGCAGCCTACAATTTATAATCCCAGAGAACCTAGACAACAATGAAGACCCTAAGAGAGACATGCATAGATCTAATCTACATGGGAAGTAGAAAACAACAAGATCTCCTGAGTAAATTGGGAGCATGAGAACCATGGGAGAGGGTTGAAGGGGAAGGAAGAGGAAAGAAGGGGAACAGAGAAAAATGTATAGCTCAATAAAATCAATTTTAAAAAAGCAAACAAAGGAATAAAGGAAAAATATGCATAGAAAAAAAGACCCCCCCCCCCCAAAAAAAAGCTAGTTGTTGGTTGTTGGTGGTGCACACCTTTAATCCCAGCACTTGGGAGGTAGAGGTAGGTGGAGTTTGAGGCCGGCCTGGTCTACAGAGCAAGTTCCAGGACAGTCAGGGCTATACAGAAACCCTATGGGGTTGGGGTGTGTGGATCAGAGTTGGTGGAGGAGGTAGGAGGAGGAGGATCTGAGAACGGTCAGACAGAAGAGCAAGTCATAAATATGGCCAAAATACATTGTAAAATTATCAAAGAGTGAAAAAAACTGTGTCTGAGTCCTTGCACAGATGTTAAAAATACAGAGTTGGACTGACATGACATACTTTTGGGTCTCAGTGCTGCCTCAGTGCTCAGGTGCCATGTATACCATTTAAGGAAGTTATAAATATTTAGTCAGCAACTTCACTCTGGGATTGTAAATGCTCTGCTGCCATCTTACTATTGTGCAGTTAGACACTGGGAGTGTTGGGTCCTTCTTCAGAGGAAGGATTTAGATAGCAAGGGTCAGGTTGGGAATTATATCCTGCCTTCCCTGATCACAGTGAGAGGTTACATTCCGTCATTCTGTAGATAAAGGTAATGAGGTCCAGAGGCTTCATAGTTTGTTCATCATAACTCACAGTAATGATGCTAGAGGAACCACTAGAGTTGAGTTTTCTGTTCTCTATTGATTCAGTGCAGTATATGCAGTAACTCCGAGGCTATCAAGACAGTAAGTGTGTTGATGTTTTTCTTAGTAGAACCATGTGTGAAACATCAGTAAGAAGGCTGACTACTGAGAGGGGAAAAACCTACTGGCTCGCTCCTTCCTTTCTTCCTTCCTTCCTCCCTCCCTCCCTCCCTCCCTCCCTCCCTCCCTCCCTTCCTTTCTTTGTAGATTTTTTTCAAATTGTTCTTCCCTCTTTGCTGTCTCTGTCTCTTTTTCCTTTGAGACAACTCTCACTGTAACCTAGGCTATTAGAAGTTGCCATTTAGCCTGAGCTAGTCTCAAACTTGTCTTTCTGCCTCAACTTTATAGAATTTTCAGGCCACCACCACACTTCATTTGCTACTTGAAAAGCAAAAAAGTAAAACAGCAATAACAAGACCATTCTTCCAATTGTAGTAAGTGTAAGGTTTCATGTGGGCTAAGTTAGGCATATTTTATATTTGGGAAGTGACAGTTTGAAAAACATACTGGTCCAGCTCTTCATCCCACCCTGGTCTTGAGTCTGGAGGACTGCCAGTCTTCAGTGGCCCAGATCATTTCTAATCTCCAGTCTCTTAAGGAAGTCCTCCTTCTGCCATTTTTTAATCGGTTTCTGTCTTGTTCTAAAACTAATCTTTGAAATCTAGAAAATAGACATGAAAGCACCTAGCTGTTGATTTGTTTCATGTGAGTTATTTGTTTGTTTTGCGGAGCTATGGATTGAACTGCGGCCTGGTGCGTGCTATCAAATGCTCTCCCATGATCTCCATCCCTAGTCTAGCTATTCAAGTTCCAGTTTCTTTGGGTCTTTCTTGACATCTTTAACAAGGAATTGGGAACAATGTGTCCTCCTAATAAGAAATCCTTGTGATTCTTCAGACCTGATAAGAATTATTTCTATATTTATAAAGGTGCACATTTCAAAATAAAATGACTACATTCCTCACTGGAATTTTATCTGCTCAGTGCAGAGACCTAGCTTTTAAAGTGGAATTCAAAACACAAACTCTCAATTCTCTATTCTTAGTCTTCTAAGAGCTAGGATTATAGCTGTTTTTTAAATTCTAAAATGTTTCTTAAAGTCCACTTAAACTTTGTGACTGTCTCCAAAGACTAATAGATTTTCATGGTGACAGTGTACTCCTATTTGGAAAAGAAGAAAGGACACTTTTTACTCTGATGATATTTTCCTTCAAAAAAAAAAAAAACAGTGAAAGTGGGGGAGGGGCTCTTCATTTCTTCTTGTTTCACTTTTGATAATATTTAATTGATCAGTTTTAAATAGTTACTCTTTATTAAGCCATGGTCACTACTATAACCTGCACATATCCCTTAGCACTTGTAAGACCCCTGCAGCATACTGCTTGTGGTGTGTTGCTGTTTCAGTTAGGAAATAGAAGAGATTTCTGGAGTGTGCTTGTGGTCTCATCACCTGGGGGCACAGACAGGAGAATCTGGAG
The DNA here is from genome assembly GCF_018167655.1 of Microtus oregoni. Classification (NCBI taxonomy): domain Eukaryota; kingdom Metazoa; phylum Chordata; class Mammalia; order Rodentia; family Cricetidae; genus Microtus; species Microtus oregoni. The sequence continues at coordinate 8,709,067 of NW_024543070.1, forward strand.
CTCAAGGCCTTGGCTATGTAACACTTTGAAGGACATCTTGAGCTACGTGAGACGTCTCAGACAGACAGACAGAAAAAGAAACCAACTTAGGTTGTTACTTGCATGTAGAGCACAAGTACTAGGAAGAAAAGGTCATGAATTTGAGTCTGGTTCCTTGTGCCTGTGCTAAGGCCCCTAATGATAGTACGTTTGAGCATTAGTTTCCTTGTTGCTACTTCTCAGAAGTTATGGATTTAACCCAACTCAAACTAAGAAGTAGATGTGTATTCATTTGTCTCTAAGGAAATGATATTTTACTCAGAAGCATTTTCTTTTAACCCAGACTATGTGTATGTAAAACACCTAACTGGATTGCCCTAAGTTGTCGGGGGCTCTAGAACTGCCTAATAAGTGTATAGACCTACACTCAAAATATACATAGAGCAGAAGTGGAAGTGGAATCAGATTTTTCTAGCAAAGTATCAACAAGTTGGTAGCTTGGAAGGAGATCTTTAAGTGGGGGTAGAGGAATTGAGATTCAGATTATCTAGAGAAAGACACATTGACACTGTATACCCACCTTGAAAGTGCTTAAAACAAAGTCGTGATGAAAGGATAAAGGTGTTGTAGGGGCATGTGGAATTGCACGGAACTATCCCAAAGATTCTTGCTGCTTGATTTTTCAGTCAGATATTAGGTACTGCTGTAGGACTTTGTGGATGATAGTTACACTAATGACCTGATCTTAAAATGCAGCAAATCCATAGACCTCTCCCAAATACACATCATCTCTCTGTGTGTCTGTGTGTATATATACATCCATATACATGCGTGTGTGTGTGTGTGTGTGTGTGTGTGTGTGTGTTTAGTACTGTTACATGAACAGCAGGTCAGTCAGAAAATGTCTTGAAAAGTGGAAGAGAAAGCTAGAGGGACTCTAATCTTGACAAGAAATTGAGTGCCAGCTGCTCTCTGTAAGAGTTTCGTGTGTAAGAAACTGTAAGCGAGGCCTTAGGAGTCAAGGAGAGCGCCTAGCTAATAGACAGCAGTGACACTGAGACTTGAGTCGCACAGTGACAGGAAACTCATCTGCCAACAATGTGACAGGCTGGGAGGCAGACTGTCTCAGAGCCTCCAGCAAGTGAGGTGCTGTGTGAAGGCTTTGATTGGACTTGTGATCACCTGACACAGTAAGATGACATTTAAATATGTGTCTTAAGGTCCTACAGTTGTGGTGACAGTGACTCACAGGCCGGAGCTCGCCCTGCTCCTGTCATCCCACACAGCTGCTGTTTTCTTATTCCCTCCAGGCTGTTAAGGGTGTATCATTTGCCTGATTATAAACTTCATACATATGCTTTATGTCCTTTGTTTTCTCGAGCTCCATTTTGTTATTTAGCTTTACTAATAATTACTTTCAAAATTAGCATAATGTGCCCTTTAGTAGACTCAGCATGCTATCTTAAATATTTTAAACATCTCTGTCACTTGTAAACTTCAAGTGTGCTACACTGGCTACTTGTGTGCACATGATCTTACTCATGAAGGTCCTGAAGTACATTCTGGAATGGATTGTCACTTAGACATAGGGTATGGTTTAGTTACTCTTTAATGAAGCTTAGATGGCTTACTGGCTTTAATCTTACCAAAAATAAGGCACAGTCACTGAATTTTCTGCCACCATTAGTACTGCCAATAGAGAGAAATGATTGGTGGGAAGTTTTAAATTTAGTAGTTTTTCATTTCTGCAAAGATTTATAAGCTACCACTAACTGTTCCAAAGAATCAAAGGCTAAGCAAGGTGATTTCCTGTTTGGAAGGAGCAGAATGTGGATGTTAGGATTTGGCCGTCCACCTGTCATAAGAGATTAAAAGTTCATCTTTCTTAAACTTTTTAAAACCATCTTGCGTTTTCATTAGCCGGCAGTTCTGATGCTAATACATTCCTGCCTTTTACATCTGTCATACTGGTTTTCTAACAGCCATTAAGCCCATAATTATGGATGTTTTTCAGTTCTTACCTTGTATCTTATGTATATCTGGAAAATAGAAAACTTGGTAGAAAAAAGACAAAAAAACAAAATGATAAGTATACTTTGGGTAGAGACCAAGTGTGAACTTAAGTATTGTACATTAGAACACAGATTTAAGACTGAAATATGAATAAGCATTTTCTCTAGGGTGATAGAACAGTTTCTACCTTTAGCTTACTCATGTATCAAGAAGCAGTGAGTCACAGTGGATTCTAGAGCCTGTTGTGTGAGCTGTCACGTCCAGCGTGTCACCTAACCTCTTGGCTTGCTTTCTGATGAGCCGTCAACATTATCTCACATAGAAATGGAGACAGTGGGCCTTAATATGTAAGAGGACTTGATGTGCAAACAAGAGTTCAACCTCTAGCACCCACACAAAAGCCACCTATGGCTTTGCACGTCTGTGACCCAGCTGTGGAGGTTAGAGGCAAGCTAGCCTAGTGGAAACAATGAGCTTCTGGGTCAGTGAGACCCTGTCTTAAATAGACGGTGAGGAGCAGTGGAGGAAGACTCCTAGTGTCCTCTTCTGGTTTCTGCATGTGCACACAGCCATGGACACCCTCACCTGCGTGCACCATATGTTCATACAGAGAAAGTGGAGCTTTGGTACTGAAGTACTGTTACTGAATAATTGATTGTGTGGTTAAACTGCTTTGTGCTCTATACAGAAACAGTGTGTTTTAAATAAGCACATACTTTGTTTTCTAGGGTCAAATCTAAATCGCTGTGGTTTCCGAGGCTCTTCATACCTGGGTATTCCATTCAATCCATCAAAGGTTAGTTCTCTATGGGTTGGAACGGAGGGGCGGGGGAGGGACATAAAGAGAGTTTAGTGAGAAAGCAGATGAAGACGTTTAGAAAGAACCAAGCTTCTAGGTTCAATATGTTAAATATAAACAAAAATGTCTTTAAGTGAAGCCTCTAGCCCCCTTTCTAGAGGTGGGGTTTTTTTTGATACAAATATATGCAAAAATTTATGTTATTACCGAAAATTATCTTTTTTTTTTTTTTTTTTTGGTTTTTCGAGACAGAAAATTATCTTTTGATGCGTGTGTAGAACGTATTAGTGAATTCCTGGAGAAACTGGAACTGCGGTGCTCAGGTGTTTTCTGCGAAGCCAGTGATCTTCCCTGTGTTGCAGGACTTAAAGCTGGGTTGTTGTTTCTCAGGAGAGTGGGAGCTGTTCTCCAGGAAGTGACTGGGACCCAGCTAATGACTTTTATAGCAGGAAGCTAAGCTTCCCAAGCATTTTGGGCAGAGGCTTTCTAACCAGCCCATGTCAGTTACAAAGAAGGGCTAATGAAGCGGAGAAGAACTTCAAAGAAGCAGCAGGCCCAGAGCAAGGACTGGGCGTTCTATTTGTGCCCAAAATTACCAAGGTTTTTTTTTTTTTTTTTTTTTAATGTGAAAAGTGGAGAAATTTTTTTCCCCTTCCCTTTCTTTCGCCATGATGTATGGTATAGAACTCAGGACCTCAAGTATATCAGGCTCTACCAACTGATCCATATCCCTACTCCTTTTCACCTTTTTCCAAAAGCAGGTCTCACAAGCTAGGTGCCTGAAAGCTTATACCTGTGATCCCCCAGCACCTGAGAACCTGAGACAGGAGGCCCTATAATGAGTTTGAGCTAACCTGGATTCTATACTCAGTTCTATGCCAGCCTGGGCTGCAAAGTGAAAAACGTGCCTAAGAAATGAAGAACAAACAAAAAAGAGGCTTTTCCTCGATGGGTTTGTCTGCTTATAGGATGGTTGTCAGTCAGTATGGGATTACTTTTGAGAATTTCAAGGATCATGTACAGTTGCATGCGGGATGAAAAACTCCCAGCTATTCATATGTTGATTCAAGATTTTGGAATAAGTAGCAGTGATTGTAGCGATGACAAGATTTAATTGAGACTGCTTCAGCTTATTCCTCTCACTTATACTGTAGACAAGCTTCTCTGAATTAGGGTCAGGTAACATCAGCAAGATCTCTCCAATTGAGTGCCTTGGTAGCAGGGGTATGATAACAAAAGATTTATAAAATGTATTTTTTCTTTTTATACATATATTTTCCAATTTAAGCCAACCTTGAATAAAGGAAGGCTCTCTAGTTAGTCATAATGAGAAGAATTATCATCTTCATGTAGGCAGTGATATTTATTGTGTAGTACAAGTCCATGAGCAGATAGATGTAAGCTGTACTCATTGGTGTAAAACAGTGATTTAATTACAGCTTTACAAGATAAATCTCTACCTCCAGGGAATTTCTTATCATATTTTTAAAATTTATTTTGAGATGGAATCTTGCAGTATTGCCCAAGTTGACCCTAAAATCCTGGGCTTAAGCCTCCCAAGTAGCTGGCCCTGTGGGTGTGCACCATTGCACCTGACCTCTGCACAGTCTAGAAATAATCTCCCCTAATGAAATGCTTGTTGTTGGCTCACAAGTTCTTGTGAAACCCAGTTTTGGCCTTCAGTGTACCTGGCCTGTCCCCTCCGAGGGGCCAGGTCTCACTGTGGATGGTTTTCTCTGAATCTCCGTGGTAGCAGGAGTTAGAGACTCAAATGTAATCACATAGGCCTACGAAAGCTGTCATAGTGCATGGAAGCGTAGGGTCTGTGAGACACACAGACCTGAGGAAACATATATAAATCAAACAGCTTTATCACTTTTTTTTTCTTTCAGAAACTATTGAATTACCTGTGCATCTTTGACATCCTAATATATGTAGAATTTGACAGGCCATAGACTCTCATGGATCTACCCAACTTACCCTTTCCACTTATTTTGCATCATAAATCCTATACTCTGTTAAATTATGTATTGCCTTAATGTCCCAGGGTTTTCCTTTTCTGCTTCATTTTTATTTTCTTGTCCCTGTCTGTACCATCCCAGGCCTCTGCTGTGCGGGAAGGAGGCCCTGTTTAAATCTCTGTAGCACCGTATCTCCTTCCTGACCACTCAGCTGAGCGACTCTGATTGTCGTTGTGTGCTCAGATATCTCTTCATCTCTTAAAGGTCAAGGTTTACCTTTAATTCATGTTTGGGTTCCCTAATATTCTTTTAAAATAGCAGGTGTTTGGTTTAAATACTGAAAAATGAGACCTGCTGTGGGTATTCCGAGAAGCCCATTATAAATGTGAGTGAAATAGAATCGTTAGAGAATTGGAGCTTGAGCTCTGAGGAGGCCTTCAAAGGTGTTAAGAGAAAAGCTGGTTTGGTGTTAGTGAGACTGTATGAAGGAGTTATATGTGAGGCGGCTCCGTGGGAGGCTTCAGAGTTAAAAGGTATTGAGTGTCATTTGCTCTGTGAAGCAGCACAGGTCATTGTGCAAGAAAATTGTGGGATCAAGTTGCTAACCCTTTCATCACACATAGAAACCTTTGGCCAGATTCCTTAAGCTTAAATGTGGTTTATTTCTGGGATTGTGTGACCTTGTTTCATATTATACAGTCGAAGTCTTTACATTTCCTTATATTTTACATTCTGAATACAAATGTTTATTTGAGGTTGAAATAATTAAACTTGATAACAGTAGACAGATAAGATTATATGGTGAATATTACTGTGGTATTTAATTTAGGTTTGTATTTTTTTTTTTAAAGTTCTGGGATTAAACCCACAGACTCAATACACATTTCATCACAGAGTGGTATTCCCAGGCCAAATTTTACTTCTTCTTATACATTTTGGTTTAAAATATTGAATGAGTTTCTAACCTTATAAGACATAATTTTTATAAATGGTAGTCTTGAACTAAGAAAGTTTCAAATATGTGGTTTATTCAAATGTCCTAACTACTTTCATAAAGTTGGATAATCATAAGATGTTGAAAATTATGTAGCATGTAAGAAGACATATTAAGACGTGTAAAAACTGAGGCTTTATTCCTTAGATATCTGTTCACATTGGTGTTAGGAAGTAACGCCATGCCAAACCTCATTTGTGAAATAAAATTTAAAATTTCTGTTAACATATTAATATATTAATTAACACTAATTTTGAATTTAGAGCCCTGGAACAGCTCATCCTTATGACAGTGGACACATAGCAATGACCTACACTGGCCTTTCATGTCTAATTATTCTTGGAGATGACTTAAGCCGAGTAGATAAAGAAGCTTGTTTAGCAGGCTTGCGAGCACTTCAGCTTGAAGACGGGAGGTATGAACTAGATTTAATTCTATAGTAGACTTTTAGAGGTAATATTCCCCTTTTTCGTTTGTTTGGTTTTTGGTTTTTTGTTTTGTTTTTTTTTTTTCGAGGCAGGGCTTCTCTGTAGCTTTGGAGCCTGTCCTGGAACTAGCTCTTTTAAAAAAAATATATATATATATTTATTTATTATGTATACAATATTCTTTCTGTGTGTACGCCTGCAGGCCAGAAGAGGGCACCAGCCCCCATTACAGATGGTTGTGAGCCACCATGTGGTTGCTGGGAATTGAACTCAGGACCTTTGAAAGAGCAGGCAATGCTCTTAACCTCTGAGCCAGTTCTCCAGCCCCTGGAACTAGCTCTTGTAGACCAGGCTGGCCTAGAACTCACAGAGACTCTCCTGCCTCTGCCTCTGCCTCTGCTGGGATTAAAGGCATGCACACTGCTCAGTTTAGAGGATAATGTTCTCTTAATAGCACCATCCAGGACTAGAAATACAGCTCAAGGGTTACTGCATAGTTAGTGTGTGGAGGCCTCCAGTCACAACGGAAAAGAGCCATGCAACATTTGTATATAGAGTTAAGTGCTTAATGCAAAAAGTTTCTCATTTTATATGAACAAAAACAAAGCTTACTTTCTAGTAGAACTCTTTTCTTTTTTTAATTTACCTTCTGGATGAGACAAATATTTTGAAATAAGCTATTTAGTTGAGTATCCTTGAAAGTCGTGATGGTAGAGAAAGGAGTGCACTTTAAATATTATGTTCAAAGTGAGGTGGCTTGATCTCCAGCTTACTGAGGGATGTATTCAAGCGATAGAGAAGTTAATACTCAGAGATACTAGATGGTTTAAGTCACAAGCTGGTGTACATTGTTAATGTAATGAAGCAGTAGCCTTCATCTTCTTTTTTTTTTTAAATATTTATTTATTTATTATGTATGCAATGTTCTGTCTGTGTGAATTCCTGAAGGCCAGAAGAGGGCACCAGACTTCATTACAGATGGTTGTGAGCCACCATGCGGTTGCTGGGAATTGAACTCAGGACCTTTGGAAGAGCAGGCAATGCTCTTAACCGCTGAGCCATCTCTCCTGCCCTAGCCTTCATCTTCTATCAAGACTTTGCGATCAGTCTGCTGCTGTGATTCTTACTTTCTTGTCTCTATTGTCAGAACACTGCTCTTGATGAAGAAAAAGTTACTGTAGACATAGTAAATGGATATTTGGAATCCAGTGTTGTCCCGGATTACTTCCATAAAGAGGAAAGGAACACAGAATATTACCTCTTTGAAACTAAGTGTATAATGAATCACAGGATAATAGATCAATTACTAGTTATCTCTATGTACCTTTAGGAGAAATTTCACATAATAATACCTGCTACTTTTTCTTCAGCTCTTGTTGGGAGTAAACAGCATAGTCTGAATAATGGTATCTGGCAGTGACATTATGGTGAACATAAATGATTTAGGGTCATTTTATACCTAAATATGTAGAATTTGATGGGAGTAAAGTCAGCAAGAGGGGTTTCTGTGAGTAAGGACACAGGGCATATGTTCCTGCTTGAGGTAAATGGTCTTGATGCAGTTTCATGTCCTTGTTTTCAGTTTTTGTGCTGTCCCTGAAGGCAGTGAGAATGACATGAGGTTTGTGTACTGCGCTTCCTGTATCTGCTACATGCTCAACAACTGGTCAGGCATGGATATGAAGAAAGCGATCAGCTACATTAGAAGGAGTATGGTGAGTTATATTCATACAACTGGACTGGTTCAGGTTATTGCTGGTATAATGTATGCATTTCTTTATCAAGAATTAAAAATAACAGTCATAAGATTAGTTTTTTGGTTTATTGTTTCTCAGAACACCATATGGAAATAATCTCAATACGCATATTGAATTCTTGACCATTAAAATTTGTGCTTATGAGCCAGGCGGTGGTGGCGCACGCCTTTAATCCCAGCACTCGGGAGGCAGAGGCAGGTGGATCTCTGTGAGTTCGAGGCCAGCCTGGTCTACAAGAGCTAGTTCCAGGACAGGAACCAAAAAGCTATGGAGAAACCCTGTCTCAAAAAAAATCAAAAAAAAAAAAAAAATTTGTTCTTACATGTGTTTTCTAATCTAATTTTAAAGACAATAGCCAGAAATGCTCCTCTCACATAGTGTAATTTATTCTAGCAGTGGTAAGGAGAGCTTAACTGAGCCAGCATCGCTCTTTGCTCCCGTGTCTTCTGGATAAACCAGAGGCAGCAGAGTTGCTCTCCAGGTTATCACTTCCCAGCCATGAGGCTTGCAATTTACAGATGAGAGAGATTTCTTAAGCCTATTAAGGCTAATTAATTCAACCTCTAGCTGATCTGTTCCAATCCCACAATGGAATGTCTGAGCTCTTAGAGGAGTGGAATTGATTTAAGTATACGTCATGCAGCCCTGGTTCTTATTGAAGGACATTATTGAGAAACAAGGATATGGGTTCTTATTAGCATTAGATATCATTGCTTCTAGGCCTTTCTCATCAAGCACAGGTAGGAAAGTTGTATATGCATAGATACACATGCAAACATAGTTATATTAAGAACTATGAGTTTGTACAGATAAGCCCAACTTTCAGTTTACTATACAGGATCTATTTATTTTTCCTCTTTGATTTATTCCATCTACAGTTAGATATATTCATTTCTGTTTGAATTTCTCTTGTAGGTATTCATTCCATTTAGACACTCCATTCCTCCAAAAAGTTGTTAATCTTTATTTATTTGCATATGGTATTATTTACTTAATACATGTAGCTTAACCTGTTTCTGAATGTCAGAACTACTAAAGAAAAAATGGAGAGAAGTGTAACTTCTTATCCTCCTTTATCTACCACTCTTTCTTAACCCCCAAACCTACCATCTTGCTCCTGTTAACTCTATAGATAACATTCTTATTATTTTCTCACTTACCTTTCCTGTATTTCTGTTTGATAAGAAGATCCATATGCCTTTTATTTTTCCTTATTAAAACGATAACCCACTTCTGGTACCCTAATCTGTATTAGACAAGTATATCAGATGACAGTATATTACATAGGCTGTGTTCTGGCTGTCCAACACTGGGTGTCTCTTGATGGGGAGGCCATGAATCTGGTAGTTGTTCAGTGCCTTAAGGCTTTGGAATCCCAGAGAAGTAGATTTTCATAACAGCGACTTTAATAACAGTAATGCCTTAACAACAGGATAAACTTGCCAGTGAGAGTGAGGGCAAGCAGGCAGAAAGCAAAAGCGTCTTTCTTTCGTGTCTTTTTATGTGGGCTGCCACCAGAGGTGTGGACCAGATTTAGGGTTGGTCTTCTGACCTCAAACGATCCAGATTTAGGATGGGTCTTCTCACCTCGAATAATCCAATCAAGAAAAAAACCCTCACAGGCGTGCTGAGTTGTGTGCGTTTTATTTATTTATTGATTAGTCAAATTGATAATCAAGATTAGCCATCACAAGTCCACCCCTTCTCAATTTAATACATAATCGTATCTATTTATGAAAACTATAACAAGATCATAATTATGTCTAACATGATATAACTATTCCACTAGATGGAAACACATCATTTGTTTAACTAGGTCATAACTTGAATGAAATACCTGGAAAATCAGAGTTTTCCTCATTCTTTTTCTTACAGTTTTTTATTACTTAAATGTGTGAATATAGCAGTCTCTTCTAAAATTCTTTATTTACAACCATTCTGTGTAGAGAGTATCTATTTTTCCACTTACAAATAGTGCTGTCATTGATAACCTTCTGCATATCTTTTATATATCACAGATATGCCTTTATGTAAATTGTTGGTCAAAAACTTAAGTGCATATGAAATTTCAGGAGCTGTATTTTGTTTTCTATCCCCCAAGAGATGGACCAGATGGATCAGCCTGTTGAGTAGTACTGTGGTTACTGCACAGCTTGCTGCCCTTAAAATGTACTCAGTAAGCCTGTTTTTTCTTTAGGAAAAAAGAAACAAACTTAAAAAGATAGCTGGGTGGTGGTGGTGCATGCCTTTAACCCCAACACTTGGGAGACAGAGGCAAGCTGATCTCAGTGAGTTCAAGGCTAGCCTGGTCTACACATCTAGTTCTAGGACAGCCAGGACTGTTACACAGAGAAACTCTGTGGGGAATGAGCCAAATTGTATTCTAACCCCCATAGGAGGGTGGCTTTTTCCACATAGCCTTGCCAGTAAAACGTTATACTTCTTTAAAAATCCATCCCATCCCCTCTCCTCTTCTCCTCTCCCCTCCCCTCTCCTCCCCTCTGCTTCTTTTCTTTGTCTTTATCTTGTCATATTCCACCTACCCACATCCAGCGTTAGAAACTAGATCTTTGTGCATGGTAGGTAAACATTCCCACCAGTGAACTGTGTCACCAGCCCTGTTCTGCTTTTTGGCTTTCTCTGTTTCAATTTTATTTGTGTTCTTTGCTTGTCTTTCATTACAACCACTTTCTCTCTGACATTTTTACTTCTTTTGATGGTAATCAAAGTAGTGTAAGATCAAGCCCAGGGCCAGATACTCTATCTACCACTGAAGCTCCATCTCTCTTCTCCACTGTTACCTCCATATATCAGTTTTATATATTCTTAATTGTTTTCTGCCTTTATTTTTTTTATTTTTTTTTATTGAGAAAAAAAAATTTCCGCCTCCTCCCAGCCTCCCACTCCTCTCCCCGTCCCCCCACTCCTCTCCCCGACCCCCCACTCCTCTCCTCGTCCCCCCACTCCTCTCCCCGTCCCCCCCACTCCTCTCTCCCTCCCTCTCAAGTCTGAAGAGCAGTCAGGGTTCCCTGCCCTGTTTAAAGTCCAAGGTCCGCCCCCCTCTGTCCTGGTCTAGGAAGGTGAACATCCAAACTGGCTAGGCTCCCACAAAGCCAGAACATGAAGTAGGATCAAAACCCCGTGCCATTGTCCTTGGCTTCTCATCAGCCCTCATTGTCCGCCATATTCAGAGAGTCCGGTTTTATCCCCTGCTTTTTCAGTCACAGTCCAGCTGGCCTTGGTGAGCTCCCAATAGATCCATCCGCCCCACTGTCTCCGTCGGCCTTTATTTGATTTAGATTTATTTGTAATCTTGTGTGTGTCAGGGTGGGGAGCAGGTTATGAGCATAGAAGCACAACGTAGAGGTCAAAGGAGTTGGATCCCCCTGGAGCTGGACTTACGGAAGGTTGAGCCTCCTCAGCGTGGGTGCTAGGGACTGAACTTGGGTCTTGTCTCCAAGAGCAGTCTATGCTCTTAACCACTGAGCCATCTTTCCAGCCTCTCTGTTTCCCTCTTTGTGTTTTCATTTTAAAAATTGCTTTTTAGGAGTCGTATGATTTAGCCCCTTTTTTTGTTTTGTTTTGTTGAGGGTTGTGTTTGTATGTCTTTTTGAGACAGAGTACTCTATAACCCTGACTGTCCTAGAACTTACTGTTTATCCCAGGCTAACTTCAAACTCAAAGAGATCTGCCTGCCTCTCCCACCTCAGTTCTGAGGTTAAAGGGCTGCACCCACCACAACTGGCTAATCTCTAGACACCTGGCTAATCTCTGTGTTACTTTTCTTTTTCTTCAAACCATTTAACACATTATTTCTTCCAACTCTTAGTCCATTTCTTGTGTGTTTACGTGTGTGTGATGTATGTACTTATTAGTTTTGTTGTGTGTATGTGTGGAGGCTGAGGTAGATATTGGGTGTTCTTCCTTGGTAGCTCTCTACCTTCATCTTTTGATATAGTCTGTCACTAAACCTGAAGTTCATTGGTTAGGCTGGGCACTAGCCAAAGGATCCCCTGTCTTTGAAGGCGTAAGTCATAAACAATGCCACACCAGTTTGGAATTATGATTAATAGGGTAGTATTTATTTAAAGGGGAAAAAACTTACAGATCACCATCAGCCCTCTGCGCAACCAGGAAGGGAGTCTAGTCACAGGCGGAGCAGGAAGTGAAGAGAGAGAGCAGAGGGAAGTGGCCGCTTTTTTAAAGAGAGAGAGACCACGCCCCAATGGGCTGGTATCTCAGCAGCTATAGGCTGGAGGAACGGGAGGACCTCCCGCAACATGTCTTGGCATTACCTACTCCAGTGTTGGGGTTACAGGCATCTGCCACTAAGCCTGGCTTTTATGTAGGTTCAGGATCTGGCACACAGGTATTTTACAGACTGAACCATTTCCTCAGCTCTCTGTTTTTAAGGTTGAAAATCATTTTCCTATTCCTACTGTTTGTTTGAGGGTGTGCAGTTGAGTTTTGGGTGCTGGGTTAAATTTTCTAATTTCCCTCTGTCTTTGTGGCTGTTTCTTGTCGGTGCAGGCTGGTTTTCATATACTGAGAAGTAGTGTTTTTATTCCATTTATTCTGTTTTCATGTAACAGTAATTAGATTTAGTGTAATAGAATTTTTTTTCTCTTAAAAGTATATAGAACTCAGTGTTGCCCATTTTTCTTTTTTTTTAATATTTATTTTGTGTGTGTGTGTGTGTGTGTGTGTGTGTGTGTGTGTGTGTGTATGTGTATACTATGTGTGCAGGAACCCACAGAGCTCAGAAGAACCAGCAGATCCCCCAGAACTGGAGTTACAGGTGGTTGTGAACCACTATATGGGTGCTAGGAACCGAACCTAGGTCTTCTCCAAGAGCAGTGAGTGCTGTGAATCACAGAGCTATCTCTCCAGCCCCAGTCTGTGCTTTTTCTCCTTGCAACAAAGCATGATTTCTTTGAGTGATTTGATGGTGAGGAAATGTGGTTTGTTCTGTGATTCTCCTGGCAGAAAGGAAATCTTCCCTTTGTTTCCCAGGCCTCTAAATTCTTGAGTTATTCTTTATTACCTGATGCTCAAATGAGCCATTTGAGCACTGCCAACTTGACTTGCACACTCTTTCTGACTGCTAGTATAGCCATCTTTATCCTAGTACTAACATCCCACAGAGATAATAAATAACCTTGCTAACTAAAGGGAGGCAGTAAATCCTTATTAACAAAGTTTGAAGAAGATGGCATAATTGGTTGTGATCATGATGCACAATATCTATAAATGACTGAAGTTGAGTAGGCATGAAGTCCTTGTGTTTTTATTCGCTGTTGGCTCACATGGAAGAGTGTGAGGGTTAGGATCGGGGATTGTTATTGACAGAAGCCGAATGTGCAGTGGGGCCCTGCACACTTCTCAGGTGTGCCTCTGTGAAAGCACTTGAGGGTTCGGCCTGCTAAGCAAGAGAAGAATGGAGACTGCAAAATGCCCACTTATTTTAGAAGATATAAGAGAGACCAAAATAGTTAGCTTATTGGGAACTTAGTATCTACTATTATCATGATTATTTCTCCACTAAACTAAACGGTGTTTTTCTTTTTCAGTCTTATGACAATGGGCTGGCACAGGGAGCGGGACTTGAATCTCATGGTAAGACTTCTTTTGTTTTTTGTTTTTTTGTTGTTTTGTTTGTTTGTTTTTTGGGGTTTTTTTTGAGACAGGGTTTCTCTGTAGCTTTGAAACTTGTCCTGGAACTAACTCTTGTAGACCAGGCTAGCTTCGAACTCACAGAGATCCACCTGCCTCTGCCTCCCAAGTGCCAGGATTAAAGGCGTGCGCCACTATTTCCCAGCTCATAGTAAGACTTTTTAAATGGTTGTGTAGTTTTCAAATAACATGGTATCTTCAGCACAATGTCTCAGACTGTCTGAACCCTTGCTGTAGAATATCTGCCTTTGTCAGCTGCCTACATCTGTCTTTGACACTGTGGTACTTACCTGTTCAGCGCCTCTTAGATCTCTAATCTTAGGAGAGTATTCAAGACAGAGAGATTTCTAATAAACTATTGAATGTTAGCTGCATGAGTAGATCTTGGTATTGCTTCTTAGGCTATTGTTAGAAAACAGCAGGTTATTTTCTTTGGCATAACAACTGATTGATAAACCAAAGAGATATATTGAACATTAAAATTTTTATTTACCTTCCATAATATAATTATCCTTAGTGATTATCACAAGACATTTTTCTGTTGAACCAGTCTGCTTTCTTACATTTTCCCTCACTTTGGGCAGTGCTGGAATAGTGAGATGGTAGCCATTAAGTTTGTTAGCACATCAAAAATATGTACCCTCTCAAATCAAACTCTATTCAGAAGTAATCAAGTTTCCATTCCTCTGTTTGAAGAGGCCCAGGAGCTGGGAACTCCGGATGAACTTGAGGTTTCTCATCACTGGGTGTGCCGTGCTGTGCTGTGCTCACTTGCTGCCTCTATCCCTCTGCTAGCATGGTTGGAGCAGGGGTCTGCGCTGACACCTCCATCTGTATGACTCTGCCTTCTAGATCTCCCTAAGGGTTTCCCCCTTCGATAACACAGAAGTTTTGTTCTTCTGTATAGAAATTATCTTGACCTTTCCTCTGACCCCCATTACAATATGACACCATAGTTCCGATATATGCCCAAGTTACACAGATAGGTGTAGGGTAGCTGGTGATAGAGATACCAGGAAGACTCACTTCCCATGATGCATTAGAGCCAGTTCTGTGACACTGATTTGCAAAAAGAAAGCTGTTTCACAACTAGTCAGCAAGGAGGTCAGGAACTGTGACCTCTGCCTTCCCAGTCAGTGAGTACTGGACATTATCGGCAGGGGGCAGGCAGAGACTGTTCATTGATGGATGATGGGAAGGGAAAGTTTTCCCAAACCCTGTTTTAGACGTGCACGTCAACATACCCCTTTATAGGTCAAATGCTCCTTTGAAGTAGAGGGTGTTCTCTGCGGAGCGTTTGGATTTGTAAGTTAGCATCAAAGACCAGTGACTGATAGTTGGCTTCTACACATTTCCATTCTTGAAAAGTGACTTTGAAACTATCTGTGCTGAATTTCAGAGACTTACATTGTGAAACAAGAAACAATTATTTGAGAAATTTCCATCCATGTGGTTGTATGAAAGGAGAATTCTACAAGGATAGGCTCTGGTGCTTGCTGCTGTAGCACTCTGAGTAGACACTTCACTGGCACAAAGACATTGCAGTTATATTGCGTGGTATCCACACATGACACTTAATATTTGTGTGTGTGCCTATATGGTATGTATGTGTACTTATGTGTAAGTATGGGCACATACGCATGCCACATATGTGGAGATCTGAAGACAGCCTCAGGTTAGGGTCCTTGTTCCATCTTATTTGAAATAAGGCCTCTTGTTCGCCATCGTGTATACCAGACAGACTAACCTTGATAGCTTGTTGGCCTTACAGACTGTGCTGTTATGTCCAGCCTTGTGCTGATCCCAGGGATCTGAACTCAGGTCCTCCATTTATAGTGCATATGCTTTATGCATTAGGCCATCTTCACAGTTCTGTTTCATTTTCTTGAGACCGGATCTTCTTGCTGTTAAGCCCAGGCAGACCTCAGTCATGCATTATTCCTGCTTTAACCACTGTAGTGCTGAGATTACAGACATCACAACCACACTGAGCCTGCTAACAAGTCACAGTGAGGAGGAGATTCAGTCAGGATCAGTCGGTAAAGTACCTGCCATATCAGCATGGCGACAGGCGACCTGAGTTCAGATCTCCCAGTATAAGCTGGGCCTGATGTCATGCTCCTGTAACCCTGACGCTGGAGGTACACTAACAGATCCCTGAAGCTCCTAGTTTCGTGATAGAACTTGTCTCATAACATTTGTGTTTTGATTATTATCAGGAGGATCAACCTTTTGTGGCATTGCATCACTGTGCCTGATGGGTAAACTGGAAGAAGTTTTTTCAGAAAAAGAACTAAACAGGATAAAGAGGTGGTGTATAATGAGGCAGCAGAATGGATACCATGGAAGACCTAATAAGCCTGTTGACACCTGTTACTCCTTCTGGGTGGGAGCAACTTTAAAGGTAAGAGAAGCCATGGGAGTGAGGCACCCAAGCCCTTGATATTTATACCCACTTAAAACTTGTGTCCCTCACAGACACAGACACGCCCAGAGATTAGCCACAAGTTGACATTGTAAGCCATCACACTCATCTAAGTACAATCATGTGATATTTGTTCTTCTGTTTCTTCCTTATTTTCCTTAGTGTAATGTTAGGACCCATCCATTTATATATATATATATTTTTTTTCCTTTTTATGTCTGAGTAATGTTCCTCTCCCTCTCTCCCTCTCCTTTCTTCCTTCCCTCCCCCCCACTCACTGTGTGTGTGTGTGTGTGTGTGTGTGTGTGTGTGTGTGTGTGATTTTAGTAGGTATTTACTGTATCTGTAGGTATGCCTGGGTAAAAGTCGTATCTTGACAATATTAAGCCTTCTTGCTAATGAGCTAGGTAAGAAAATAAGAAGATACTGTAGTTGGCTAATTTAAGTGTTCAAGTCCCCAGAGATTTGCTCTGAGAATCTAAGCTAGAGAAAAGCCTATCCGAATAATCAGTAGCTGAAATGTGATCAATAAGAAGTTTTTTGCCTGTTAATTTTTGTCATTTTGTTTTTAGCTTCTGAAAATTTTCCAGTATACTAACTTTGAAAAGAACAGGAATTACATCTTATCAACTCAGGATCGCCTGGTGGGAGGATTTGCCAAATGGCCAGACAGTCACCCAGGTAATTGCATTTGGCATGAATGTAAAGCAGTACGTGTTTTACTTTTGAGTAGACCTGGAAGTGTATGTTTTTCAGAAATTGTATATGACAGAAAATATCACCACAGTTGTAACATTACAGTAAATAGTACATTTTGTAAAAGATTATGTCTAAGGCTGGTGAAATGGTTCAGTGGATAGCTGCCTGACCTGGTGACCTGGGTTCAATCCCCAGAGCCAACATGGTAGAAAGGGAGAACCAACCCATGCACTCTTTTGACCTCTGCATGTGCACCTATAAACCTATGATGTCCACACACAAAATATGACCTCTGCATGTGTACCTATAAACCTATGATGTCCACATACAAAATAAAAACTAAAGATATTTAAGATAGACTTAAGGTATGGGTAGTATAAAGGAAGGGCAAATTGTCAAGGTAATAAATAGTATAATATGCATCCTCCAACACTCCTAATACTTACAAATGTTTTATTTCATGTGTGAAACTAAGGGGCCCTACCTGAAGCAAGGAGTTACTTGGCTCATCTAAAAAAATCAGGGTTATTAGCTGTGACATCAGGGTTATTAGCTGTACTTGGGCTGAGCGTGTTCTAGTATGCTTTTCTTTTGCTGTAATAAAACTTTGATCAAAAGCAGCTTGAATCTGTAGATTGCTGTTGGTAAGATTGCATTATATTGATCCTACCTATTCAAGAACATGGGAGGTCTTTCCATTTTCTGATATCTTCTTCAGTTTCTTTCTTCAGAGACTTAAAAGTTCTTGTCATACAGATCTTTCACTTCTTTGGTTAATAATATTGTATGTTATTTGTGGCTATTATAAAGGATGATGTTGCTCTGATTTCTTTCTTGGCCCTTTTATCATTTGTAGGAGGGCTATTGATTTTTTTTTTGAGTTGATATTGTATCCTGACACATTATTTAAGGTGCTCATCGGCTGTAGGTATTCCCTGGTAGAATTTTGGGGGTCACTTATATATACTATCATATCATCTGCAAACAGTGAAAGTTTGACTTTTTTCTTTCCAATTTGTATCCCCTTGATCTCCTTTTGTTGTCTTATTGCTCTAGCTAGAACTTCAAATACTATATTGAATAGATATGAAGAGAGTGGACAGCCTTGTCTTATTCTTGATTTTAGTGGAATCGCTTTGAATTTCTCTTCATTTAATTTGATGTTGGCTGTTGGCTTGCTGTGTATTGCTTTATTATGTTTAGATATGTGCTGTGGGACAATGGTCTGTACCCTGTCACTTGTGTTTTAAATAAACACTGATTGGCCAGTAGCCAGGCAGGAAGTATAGGCAGAGCGACCAGACAGAAAGTAGAGACAGGGCAACAAAAATTCTGGGAAGAGGGAAGTTTCAGTCTGCAGCCGTCACCCATTCACAGAGGACGCCAGGCACAGAGCAAGCGAGAAGTGATTGCCTTGCCAAAAAAGGTACCAAGCCACGTGGCTAACACAGACAAGAATTATGGGCTAATATAAGTTATAATTAGTTAATAAGAATCCTGAGCTAATAGGCTAATCAGTTTATAATTAATGTAGACCTCTGTGTATTTCTTTGGGACTAAACAACTGCAGGGCCAAGTAGGACAGAAAACCTCAGTCAACAGACATGTTCTTTGTAGCCTTGATCTCCCAAGACTTGTATCATGAAGTGGTGTTGCGTTTTTGTCAAATGCTTTTTCAGTATCTAATGAGATGATCAGATGTTTTTTTCTTTCAATTTATTTATATGGTGGATTATATTGACAATTTCATATTTTGAACCACCCTACATCTCTGAGATAAAGTCAACTTGATCATGTTAAATGATTTTTTTTTTCATTTGTTCTTGGATTTGGTTTGCCAGTATTCTGAGTATTTTTGCATCAATGTTCATGAGGGAAATTGGTCTGTAATTCTCTTTCCACTTCAGTCTTTGTGTGGTTTGAGTATCAGGGTAACTGTAGCCTCATAAAATGAGTTTGACAATGTTCCTTCTGTTTCTATTGTGTTGAACAATTTGAGGAATATAGGTGTTAGCTCTTTGAAGTTCTGGTAGAATTCTGCACTGAAACCATCAGGCCCTGGGCTTTTTTTGTTTGGGAGACTTTTGATGACTGCTTCTATTTCTGTAGGGGTCTATTTAAATTGTTCATCTGGTCTTGATGGCCTGGAATTCACTGGTGAAGGATATCCTCCAACACACCTACCTCTGCCTCCCAAGAGCTAGGATGAAAGGCCATACTCTGGGTTTAGTTAATTTCCTTAGATAAGTACCTTAATTTCTGACTTGTCATGCTTCTTACCTAACGTGCGGGAACCAGGTAACTACGGACCATATGACTGGACTCAGAAACTAGCACCCTCTCTGGCCCCTTCTCCAGCCTTTACTCTCCTCACTTATTTACTCCAGCAAAGCGAACCTGTTTGAAGCTTGACTATGAAGCCCTTGCTGAAGTAATTGAGAGCACTGGCGTGTTTGATTTGCATGTTATTGGAAGATTAGCTATAGACATATACACCTATCTCTAAGGCACAGCCATTGAAGTGCTTTAATAGAATCATGATCTTGGTTACCATAGTATTAGCAAGTGCTTTTCTGTTCATCTCTGTAGGGTTTCTGTGCTTGAGTCAAAATGTAAAGAAGAGGCTCATGAAATCGTATGTTTGTGCTTAAAGTAAAAGGAATAATTATGCCTGCCTTTTTAAAATGTAAAACATGCTTTCTTAGAGAAAATACCCCAACATACATTTTCACAAATCAATTTCCAAAGCAAAATAATTAGTTTTGAGATTTTTGTGTGTGTAGCTTTAAATATGTTTGATGTCTTAAGAAATCTAGTGATTATTTTAGTCCTGATGATTTTTTTGTCCTATCAGTCTGGCATTGTTTTAGCAAATAACGGAAATAAATGCAATCTTTTGGGAAGCATCTCATATTTGAAGTACCAATTATTTCTGATATTATGGAATTTTATTTTTGTGGGCTTTTTGTTCAGTTGGCTTGAGATTTTTGAGACAGGATCTTACTATGTGGCCCAGGTTACTCCTGAACCCACTATATAGCCAGAAATGATCTTGAGTCTTGATCTTCCTGCCTTTGCCATCCAAGTGCTGGCTTCAAGGTGTGGACTACCACCAGGCCTGGCTTTCCAGTTCTATGTTTTGAAGAAAATTTCTGAAACTTTTCTAGAGAGATCAGTTGGCAAGTCTTGTGTTTATATCCACATGTGTGCTTGTTGATGACTTAGAGACATGTGTCCCTGGAGCCTGCACACCCTCACACAGACGGTCTGAGGGGCAAGGCCTACCTGCTCAGTGAGCCTTTAGGAGAGCCATCCGAACAACAGTTTTCCAAAAGAGCGCCTTAACTTGGTTTTAGTAAGATTTGTAGCATATTTGGCACCAGGACCTTTATTATTTTTGTGGAGAATACCTTTGCCTTATTAAATGAAGTATATCACTGTCCACAGGTGAGGGGTTTGGTTGTTGGGTTGTTTGGGAAGTTTTTATTTGAAGTTTGAGATTAAGTTCTGGTTTCTGACTTTTACAAAACTTCTTTTGAGGAAGAAATATGGAGAGATTTAGATTTTATACAAGATCCAATTTATATTATTCTCGATTTGTGTCATGCTCCTTTTTCTTTTAACCTTTATCTGTATGGAATATTTGCCTGTATTAATGGCCATGCACCACATGCGTGCAGCACTGCAGTGGAATTGGAGGCACAGGTGACTGAGCCGTGGGTGCTGCGACTCAGTGATCAGCCTGTGCTCTTGAACTGCTGAGCTCTAGCTCTCTAGCTCTTCTTTTTACCTTTTCTTTTTCCTTAAAAATTTTCTAATTTCTAAATAAAGTTTAATATTGCTTTGTTTGACTTGTAATTTTAGAGTAACTATCAGGAATAGGGATATTTTTATTTTTTACTCTGAAAATTAGGGGAAAGTAAGCCATTTAGCTTGTGACAGTTAGACCTGGTAAGGTATTCTGAACTTTAATAGCTCTTAGGATCTCAAATGCTGGCCGTTTCAAAAATAGAAAAGTATTCTTGGTTGCTATGAAACTTTTTTTGTAGTGTTCCTGTAACTGCAGAGTTCTGAGCACTTCTGAAGTCTATATAAGGTTCTCAGGCAGGCAGAGGCCATGTGTTTTTATGACTGCTCGTCAGAGGGTTGTGGCTCCCTGGAAATGGGGGACTAGTGAGCCTAAAGGGAGTCTGTGTATACTGTCAGGGCAGAAACGGCACAGCTCTCCCGTGTGCTGCCTGCTCCATGTACTGCACACAGTGCTGGTGTACACTTAGAGCTCTGTTTACTGCACACAGTGCTGGTGTATGCTTAGAGCTCCGTTTACTGCACACAGTGCTGGTGTATGCTTAGAGCTCCGTTTACTGCACACAGTGCTGGTGTATGCTTAGAGCTCCGTTTACTGCACACAGTGCTGATGTATGCTTCAGATATGTTGGGGCAAAACTTGGGTGAAAGGGCAGGTGTTGCTGCCTCGTTTCAAAGGCTGTTTTGTTTTCATTTTTAGAAAACTTTCTAGGGTTCTGGCTACAGTTTGGTGGTGAAAGGTGTGCTGATCATCACCCAAAAAGCCCTGGGTGCACTTGGCACCATGAAAACCAAATGAAAATGAAAAATTGCTTTTATACTATAATTTTTTCTCTATATTTTAAGACAGCAGGAGGCATTGTTACTCTGATCCTTAGAGAACATAGGCAAGAAAATCATGTGATGTGTTCCTCTAACAGTAATTTCAGTAATCCAATACATGATTTTGATTCACTTTTTAAAATGGTGCTTGAAATTGAGACTAATGCTTTCAAAAACTAGTATTTTTCTAATTTTTTATGTAGTAATTGGCTGTAGATTCTTTGCAGTTTGTTCAGTGAGAATGCTGATCATGAAATGCCTTTTCAGATGCTTTGCATGCATACTTCGGGATCTGCGGCCTGTCACTAATGGAGGAGAGTGGAATCTGTAAGGTTCATCCTGCTCTGAATGTAAGCACACGAACTTCTGAGCGCCTTCAAGATCTCCATCAGAGCTGGAAGACCAAGGACTCTAAAGAGTGCTCAGAGAATGTCCATATTTCTACTTGACTGACCCTGGGTCGTGGGTTTGTAGCATAACTGTAGCTCAAGGTTAAAAGCCATGTGTAACCAAGTGTGCTCTTTTTTAAGGGGTAGTCTTAAGTCAAAGCTTGTACTGCTAACACTGCAGGATTGGTCTTGATCCAGTAACCACTGTACTGGATTTCAAGACCTCCACAGGACTCTGTTGTGGCTCTTAAGTGTTTATACCGTGTTTCTGAGAAGTTTCTTGGGGGAGATCTGCTATATGTATGTATGTGTGTTATCTCCTTAAAACCCTTCAGTACAAGTTCTGGCTTACAATGGACATAATTCTTCAAGTTTACACTTCATATGGCATTGATAATCTTGAGGTGAGCATTTAGTGATCACTTAAAAATGTCTACTGCTGATGGTAAGAAATTTGCTTTATTCAATTAAGTATCTGGATTATTCTTTAAAAATCGATGCTCTTATAATTTTCTTCAAGAATAACATATTTTGTGTTATTCTTAAGATGTGCCAACTAGATTTGTGTAACCTAAACGGATGAAATTAAAAGTTCATAGTAAGGAAAAATGGGCTTACCTAATACTATAGTTTTCTACAGAGAGAGTACTACATAACTGAGGGAGAAGTGATTGAACTGTGAAATTATGAATGAGAAGGTTCTGTGTTGTGTGTCTTTATTAGAGGTTCCTTGGATGAGTACCTGTTCTGTTTTGTTTTAATCTCAAATCACTGGCTACTTTTTGTCTGGGGCAAGGGAGGAGATAATCTTGGCTATTTAGAAACAAAGACATTCGGTGTTCTATTCTTCTGAAGTTCATGATACTGTAAATTATACTTGTACAGTTCTTTTTAGTTGCTTGGCTGTTTTATTTTCTTTTTTTTTTCCTCAGTATTTTATAGCCACTATAGTTAGCTGCTTTATCTCTCATTTACCAGGTTGAGCATCTTTAATCCAAAATTCAATATCTGGCCAGGTATAGTGAGGTATATGCCTTTAACTCAGCACTCAGGAGGTAGAGGCAGGCAGAACTCTGTGAGTTCAAGGGCAGCTAGAACTACACAGTGAGACCTTGTCCGTCCACCCCCCCCCCAAAAAAGAAACCCAGCAGCAACAAAAATAATAAAAATCAATTATCTGAAATGGTCCAGAATCTAAATTATTTACTGTCAGTATGACACAGTTCGAAAATCCCACCACTTCATGCAGCAGGTCTCAGATGAATTTCAGGGACACAGTAAGTAGTGTGTAAAGCTGCTTGAAACTACTGAGTAAAAGGTATGAAATAAATGCATTCCTTGTTCAGGTGTGGGTCCCATCCGCAAGGTTAAAGTGTATATGTAAATGGTCCGAAATCTGAACACAGAATCTAAAATCTGAAACATTACTTTTAGGTCCATGCGTTCTGGATAGTGAGACTCAGCCTGGAAATGATTTTCTAATGTTTTTAAGTTTGATAAATCTTTAACTACAAACAGAACCACGGAAGTATACATAATCATTTCTATTTTTCTATTTTTGACTAAGTGGGAAGAAAATATATCCATCTAGAGGGGATAAACTATGGTTTTACTTATTCATTGTCTTATCTTAATTCTGTGAACTAACAACCAAAAGAAGTTGTTGTAAAATTCTTCGTTAGCAATCAACTCGTCATTAAATCACATCCATGACTTGGTGACAAGAGGAAAATTTCTTCACTAGAGGAAATGGATGTGTTGGTCTTGCTCATAATAAAAGTTATATCATTAATCTACAGACATCATTGTAAAAGCTAAATTATTAGTGTTACTGGGTAGATAATAACATCTTCATTATTAACTAAAGAGACATTTCCTAAATAATATTTCAAAAGGGAAACCTGGCATATGATTAAAAATAATACATCACTTATTGGCATGTTTAGTTTTAGAATTGAGTTTGCAAAGTCCAATAATCAGTTTTGGGAGTCTAGCTCATGGCCCTGACTCCCTGGCTTTGATCCTTGGCCCCAAAACTAACAAACCAACCAAATCCTCTTTATAAATCAGTCTTTCAGTGGTGGAGAGAAAAGCTTTACCAACAAACATTATCATCCCATGAGTTGTTCCAGTTGTTTCTGTTTAAATCCAAGCAAATAACAACAATCCTGTCTCAAACTGACTTATCTCTTAGACATTAAGAACTGAAACAGCGATATGGAAATGCTCTAGGTGTATAGCAGAAGCCAATGTTTTTCCTGAGTTGCTGTCAGTTATAGAAGGTAAAAAAATTGGTTATTAATAAGTAGAAGATTTATAACATAAAAGTAATTTATATTTTCAAACTCCTTGAGTAATTTATTGGCAAAGGAATATTAATGGCAGAATAATTTTACTATACTCTAAGAGGCTATGTTCCACGTGATACTTTATGGACCAGTGAATGTTTGTGTTTCATAGAAACATATCAACCAAAAAATGTTGAATTGTTTTGAAGTACGGAAAAACTATTTCTAGCTTTTCCTAAATAGTTGTATCTAAGAAAATATTTATTAATAAAGTAAATTCTAAGCACTGTTTTACATAGAACCTGTTCTCTAGCAATAGTGACAGTAAGAGGAGAAACATGAAGTGAAGATGTGCAGCACCCTTCCCTCCCAGCCGGTCTCTCTCCATTTCCTTAGTGTACTTTCGAAGAGTAATAGCAAGAAACATTTATTTATCACCTACAGTTTTAGGTTTGACCTGTAATTCTTGTTTTTATAGACTTTTAAATAGGTATTTATAAGTAATAAAGTTCAAATATAAATTTTGCTGACAGTGGTGATAATTTGAAGTGTCAGACCTGATAGTATTTGATAAACAGAGTGATGGAAGTTGTCTGAAGCAGGGTGACTTGAGGTTTATACCACATATCTGCCCGTGAGCGGCATGATCTTAGACCCAATTTTCCCTGTTGGTAAAATGAAGTAAACATTAGAATAATTTCACTAGGCAGATTCAGGATTAAATGAGATAGTATATTAAAAGCACTTTTTCTAATTATAGTTTCATATGACCATAAAAGTGTTTTTAAAAATTTCTTATACAATAGAAATCTTAACAGGGTTTAAACTGAAGGAAGATGCTGCCTAGAGAGTAGCTTTTTAACTTTCCCAATAAGTAACAGAAGGAATATCAAGTATAGCCACAGCAAAACTAGGTGACAGGTGGTACCAGCCTGAGCCTCAGCGTACAAGTGAAAGAACTAATGTGACCTGTGTGGTTTTGGCCAGCGTAGTTTCACCTCTACAGAGGATCGAGGAGGAAAGCAGCCCGGTTCTGAAGCCCTGCAAATCGGAGAACTGTGGTATTGCCATGTTCTCACTGCAGAGGGCAGTGGGCAATCTGAAAATGAAGGCTGAAACCCGACAGAGCTGTGCAGAATCCTGCCAGTGATCTGGTGAGTGCGGGACAGTGGAAGGTATGTTGGTCATAGTAAATAGGACAACGTGGCCTGATCTGTGTACTGTTTGAAGTTAGGGAAAGCACAGCACTGGGAAGAAACTAGTAGAATTAGAATCCAAACTGGACAGGCTAGGCATGAGACATAAAGGAGAGATAGCTAAAATAAGTATTGGGAGGAAACACCCGTAGACACAGATGCATAAATATAGGCATGTTCAATCACTTAAATCACAGGAAAAGGAAGAGTACTGAGAAGATAGAGCCACTTTGGAGCCACTTTCTAGAGCAACTCTTCTTTCTCAACAACAGTTTAACCTAAAGAAAAAAGCAGGTGAGCATTCGGTTCCCAGAATTAGAGTGAACCAGACCAAGGCCCATGAAACCTATCACTAGGCCATGACAGCAGCATATAGTGTTTGCAATGACACACATTGTCTCAGAACTGGAGCAAGGAAGGGAGCGGAGAAATATGTATAGCTCAATAAAAACAATTAAAAAAAGAATTGGAGCACGGAGCAAAACGAAACCAAGTGGAGGAAGGAGGCAAAACAATAATGCAAAAACCAGTTAGTCTTAAGTCAAGAGATGCAAAGGCTCCTTTGGCATGGTCGAAATCCTCAGGGAATTTAAGACACAGAGGAGGAGCAAGCAGGAAAACATAAGTGACAAAGGGAAGGGCCTCTAAACACAACTGATTGCCAGTTGTCTTAGGATTCTCACACAAATTCAAAGGAAGTTTTTAGAGAAAAATGCAAATTGATAAAATTCAATGCAGAGAATAGAGCTACCATAGGAAAATGCAAACAAAAGATCATTGTACAATCTTGTAAGACTGAAGAACCTCAACATTGCTTTAATAATTCCAGAGGCCAGAAGAAGGATCTTGAACCTCAAATTGCTCCATAAAAGGAAAATTTTCTCATGTTTACCTTGTAAAGTTGATAAAATGACATAAATTTTAAAACACAACAAAAATTATGGCAAAAAAGCAAATTCTGGGCCATTCAGGCTTACTAGTATCTCCACAGACTGGGGCGATAGCTCTTTTGGCGGTGTTTGCCACTCAGTCACAAAGACCTGAGCTTGATCCCCAGCACCCAAGGTAAAAGCCAAGCTTGATATTGCGCACTTGTTCCCAGCGCTGAGAAAGCAGAAACAGGCAGATGCTGGAACCTGTCGGCTAGCCAGCCCAGCCTAATCGATGAGCCCCAAATCCCCCAACAACCCTTCCTAGAAATAAGGTGAGGCAGGGGAGCTCCTTCAGTTGGTAGAGGCTCTTGCTACACAAGCCTGGCAACCAAATTAGATTTCCTAGAATCCGTGTAAAGGTGGAAAGAGAAAACCAGCTCCACAGAGTTGTCCTATGGCCTCGTGCACGTCATGACATGTATACCCATACACACTAATAATAATACATCTTAAAACTTTATGTGACAAGCTGAAGAGAACTGAGGTTGACCTCAGGCCTCCACACACCTGCAAACACAAACTTAACTATCAGTACAAATTACTCAGCGATTTGTTAGGCCCACAACCCAGTAGCACTTGAAAGAGGGAATAAAATCATGCCTCAATTGAGTTCGTATTAGAAATGAAGGATAATTCAGCTTTCGAAAAGCTTAATAAGGTGTTAAAAAAAAAAAGAAATTTGATTTAGAAACTGATAAATAATTCCCGAACATTGCACCTCTACCCTGGAGGCAAGCATCCTACTGTTGAATCCAAAGAGCCTTTCTGATGAAGCCAGAACAGGACTCTGCTTGCTGTGTCCTTTACTCCTTAATACACGAGGACTTGTAGCCAAGGAAGATTAGAGCAAAGATGTCAGTCAGGAAGAGATCAGACTTGGCAAACAGGATCATCTACTTGAAAAACCCCAAGGAATTTTTTGAGACACCAAACCGTAAGAGAACCTAAGTAGCAGCGGTCGTTAGCGTGCAGGCAGCGCGAGGACTGCATTTTCACAGTTCCACAAGGTGGAGCCCAGTGTTGTCAGAAATCACCTTCTTCCAGCCAGGTCTGCTGTTGTGAGCTTTCCATAAGTGCGACTGTATGGTGTACACTGTGTCTTACTTGGCTTCTTTGCCCTAGAAGAGAATACAAGGGCTTTCTGGTGCTGATTACATAGGTGCATTCATTTTATGAATATTTACCAAGCTGTACCATCAATCATGCTTTGTGCACTGTTCTGTGTATGTAAATACAACTCAATAAAGATGTTTAGTTAAAAAAAGACTACATAACTATATCTGCATAAACCCAAGCCGTTTGGACGACACACCTCTAGGTCTCAGTCTGTGATTACTGAACCAGAGAGGCTCACGTGTGAACTCAATCAGACTTGTTTAAAACACCTCCATGAGAAAATCCTGCTTTGGAAAAAGAAAACTCTTGGGAGACAACAGACTCGAACAAGTGTGTGCCTTACTGTTAATAGGAAGACAGCATCAAAACAGTTTTCTTGTGTTAGTTTGTAAATTTAATGCCACTGC
This sequence comes from Microtus oregoni, assembly GCF_018167655.1. Taxonomy (NCBI): domain Eukaryota; kingdom Metazoa; phylum Chordata; class Mammalia; order Rodentia; family Cricetidae; genus Microtus; species Microtus oregoni. Next base: position 8,736,752 of record NW_024543070.1, read on the forward strand.
CATAAATACTATGCTTGTTGAATGAGAGAACGTATTAGACTATCCATTAAAACTGAGAAAGTGAGAAGAAGCCAGCCCTGCCAGACACACTGTAATTGAATATGTGCGCGCTTTGCTCAGGCAGGTCCAGGTCTACACATTTCTATTAAGCGCAGAAATAGATGCTGTGCTTTGAGGATCTTCTGGTGTATTTGTAAGTCATAGGAGAAAAGAGACTGTTTATGATACGTTCATACAGTGTGACACTCATACAGGTGTTAAGACACACAATGATGTTCTTGATATATTGCTAAGTGAACCAAAAGTTTGGTATTAAAAAATAGTTGTGTAAACAAGGAAAATGAAATGTTAGAATAGTCCCAGCGGCACATTAGAATAAAGGCAACGTCTGAAATCAGTGAGAAAGGGAACTTTTAACTAAGTACCTAGTTACCTAAGTAACTGTAATTGTTCACATATTTACACATCTTGAAGAGTGCATAGCTTCGTCTGTCTCAAACCTCTGCATGTGCACTATACACCAAGATACTGTATATTCTGTATTGTAACTTTCAGTCATTCTGTGATACGATGTCTCTCAATATGTGGGTTTTAACCGTTGAGTATCGCCTAAGTTGTGACAAATATAAGGTTCTTGAGAGTGTATTTTCACACTACCTATTTGTGTGTTCCTTTTAGGTGAGTTTGTAATATGGAATTGTTGGGATAAACTTTTGCACATTCTAAATTCTGGTAGCTCTTGGCAAGTTGCTGCCTAAGAAAGCCATGCTTCCACAGCTGCGAAAGGAATCTGCTAGTCAGTTTCTCTGTGGCATTGGGAAAGACTGGTGGTTTATTCCTTGTCCTCATCTTGTAGCTTAATCTGAGAGTCGCTGGCATTAGGTCTGTATTCGCAGCAATGGTTCCAGCACTAGAGCACATGCCTTCCATGTGTGTTCTTTCAGCCTGCAATCTTTCCTTAACTGGGGTCTTTATCCTACACCCTGTGGCCGCTTTCCACATCTTCCCTGCCCTGATGTTCTGCTAACTTTTCATTAAAGCTCTACTTGAATTAAGGGCTGTTGTTAAAAGTGTATATGGGATTTTCTGAAGTAATTGAAGATAATAGTCTGTGCATATATGGTGTCTTCCTTTTGAAAGGTGGTATATGGTTCTGTAGAACTACAGAATACAAAATGTAGGTGTCTGGGTTTTTTTTTTTTTTTTTTTTTTTAAGTGTGTGAAAAGGCTAGGGATGTAGGTCTGCAGTAAAGCATGTGCTTAGCATTGCCAGGCTCTGGGTCCCATCCTCAGCACCGTCATCAAACAGAAATACTATGTGGAAACATGGAAGGCACAGGAAAGGTGTTTTGATGGCTAAGATTCATAGCTGGTCTTCCTCCTCATTTCATCCTTTTTGGTTGTGAGCCTAGCCTTTAACGGCTGAGCCATCTCTCCAGCCCTCATTTCATCCTTTTTGAACATGTCAGGGGAATTTCGTAGACTATATTCTCTAAGGAAACAGTGTCGGAGATAATCAGTTTGATAAGTGCACTAGAGTAGCTTCCTAGAACATTAAAAGAAGTTTATCTTGTAGTTTAAATTTCAGCAGTTGAGTACCACAGTAGACTATCCACAGAGGCCGTTTTGATGCAGGGTTTTAACTGAGCGTGTTATGAAAGCTACCCAGTAGTCAGACTGCAGAAATACTTATGTAATCCTTCAGTGTCTTTTGTGACTCATTTTATTCTCTTTCCCCTCGTGTATTCCTGGCTGTTCTCAGACCCTCCTATTCCTGAAGATGACCTTGAACTTCTGATCTTCCTGCTGCTAGGGATTGTGTTTAGGGCTGCTTGCGTGCCAGGTCGGCATTCTACTGCTAGATACTCAGTTCACTTCTAATTTAAGAATGCTCCTATAAACACTGATTGATTTCTGCAGGGTTCCCACAAAATGCATTTCTGGGCCAAAGGATGTGTATTTAAAAAATATTAGTACTTATTTTTAAATTGTCCTATGCAGACAGTGCATATTAACTCACCAGCCAGACTCTATGTCTCTCCTCAGCCTCAGCGGCATTGGAATCTGTCAGTTTGAAGAGGTTTTTCTGGTGGGGGAAATGTTAATCCCTTGTTACAAATACGCAGGAACATATTCTGATAAGTTTGTGTGATGTTGAGTGCTGAGTTTATATGCCTGTAAGTGAGATCAGAAAATCATCTTTTTGTTAGCAATTTCTAACATGGGGTTTTCCAGACAGAATCATTAACATCACCTGGAACAGAAATAACAACTAAACTTCTCCTCCTCCCCCTCCTTCTGAATAAATAAATGTATAAAAATTTATAAAGTTAGCTTATATTGAAATAGCAACAGTAAATGTTTCACACCTAAGGGGCTGAGACTCAGTAGTTGCTCAGTTTAAGAGGCTGCTGCCTCAGTCGTCCCAATCTGGGACCAGAAGCCTGGAAGGTTCCTGGGGAGCCGATGGTTCTAAGTCTGCAACTGACACCTAGGAACACTGGTTCTAACACCAGTGAGGCAATCAACAGCCACAGCGGTGAGTCAGCTGGGGTCAAGAGGGAAGGCCAAGTGAGCAAGTGGTGACTCCTCCTGGAACATCTCGTAAAATCAGGTTTCCTGCTTCTGGTGAACAGGAGACTGCACAGGGTGCCAGATGGCTGTTTGCACAGGCCTCTGAGTGGTTCTGATGCACGTCGAAGTTCAAGATTTGGGAAAACTAGCTTGAGTAGGACAAGTAGTAATGATCTGTAAGCTTTCTATTTAAGAAATAGGGTTGTACTAGACAGTAAATTCAAATTTAATAATGTGATAGTTTTTTTACTTCCATCCCCGAAAAGCTAGTGTGATGAGTCTGGTGGTACATAGAAATGTAGTGAACATGCAAATGTGTAAACAAACGAGGTATTTATTTCTCCAATATACCCATCTTTGTAGGACGTTAGAGACCGTTTAAATGTGGTGGCTAACAATTTTAGTTTCTTTTCTCCTTGCTGTGTAATGTGTTATTGTCCGTGGTAGGGCAGGGGGCACTCTGCACAGGTCACTGTTGTGGCCCTCTCCCTCATGCCTCCTGAACTGCCTGCCTGCTGCTGGTTTATCATGACCTTTCAAGGTTCCTTTCTGGCTGCTAATTTTGCAGTCCCAACACTCTAGTATCTTTGCTCCAAATTAGGCCTCTTTCCCGCTGATGTCAGTGACCCCTCTGTCCTGACCCCTCCCTGATGTGGGAGTGTCATATATCAATCTGTTGATTTCATTAGTTAAGCAATAAAGAAACTGCGAGGCCCATTTAATAGGCCCACCCTTAGGTGGGTGGAGTAAACAGAACAGAAGGCTGGGAGAAAAAAGCTGAGTCAGTGAGTCGCCATGATTCTCCCACTCCAGACAGACACAGGTTAAGATCATTCCTGGTAAGCCAGCTCGTGGGCTACAGCAGATTATTAGAAATGGGCTAGTCCAGGTGCGAGAGCTAGCCTAGAAGAGGCTAGATAGAAATGGGCCAAGTGGTGTTTAAAAGAATACAGTTTCCATGTAATTATTTCGGGTAAAGCTAGCCTTGGGGGCGGCCGGGGACGCAGCCGCCGCTCCTTATTTCACCACCTCCCAACAAACACATTTACTGATCTGTCTTGTGCCAGAACTCCTAATGTTCTTAATGCCCTAAGCTCTGTCCCTTTATATATACCTAGCAACCTTTCCATTCTTAGCGCCACTGGACAGTAACAGAACATCAACCAAAAAGTCTGCTTCACCTAGACCTTAAGGTCTCTGCTGTACCTCCAGAAGCAGCTCACAGGAACATGCTACATACTACTTGTCTAAATGTTGAAAACCTCATATAACATATCAGCAAATCGTGTTCCATTTTCCTTGACTAACAAACATCTTCATGATGGCAGAATTGAAAACATAAAGACTAGCCGGTCATACTAAAGAACACACACCCACAGTAAGGTTGCACCTTCTACCCTAGGCTATACTCTGAAAAGGATTTCCCCATGACTTGGTTTCTTGCCAGTACTACAGATAACCACTTAGTTCTAGGGAGGGGTGAATGTCTAACACCTGCCCAGTCCTCTGCCCACATGTGTGCACCTGTGTGTATATCCCTGCTTAGTCCTCTGCCCACATGTGTGCACCTGTGTGTATATCCCTGTCCAGTCTTTGCTATGGGGTGGGTCTCTTCCTGTGTGAATATCCCTGCCCAGTCTTTGCTATGGGGTAGGTCTCTCCCTGTGTGTATATCCCTGCCCAGTCTTTGCTATGGGGTGGGTCTCTCCCTGTGTGTATATCCCTGCCCAGTCTTTGCTATGGGGTGGGTCTCTCCCTGTGTGTATATCCCTGTCCAGTCTTTACTATGGGCTGAGCCTCCTACACCCACCTATTTCACCCTCTAATTTTCTCAAAGAACAAGGCTGGAAAGCCAGGTTTCAAATTTTTAGAAATATCTGTGTTGGGGTTCCCAGTGAATATCAGCTGTCCTCTTCCCACACCTTGTGTAGCCCCGGCTGTCCTAACGCTCTGTAGACCAGGCTAGCCTCAAACTCAGAGATCTACGTCTCAGAAGAACTTCACTTTTTAAAACAGTACAGCAGAATCTCCACTTCTACCCAAGACAGAGTAGTGAAGATGATTTGTTGTCTTTAAAACTTTGGGGAAATATACGGGCCAGTGGCAATCAAGACCTTAAATATCAGGCAGTTGGAAGTTGCCCCTGTGGGACAATGAAACAATTGAGATGAGCAGTTGACCTACCTTGCTCCTCTTGAGACATCCTAGATAGATCACCATACAGAGAGGAGATGCAGGCTGAGAAACCTCCTGGAAAGAGGTTTCTAGGAGAACAAGATGGATTGACTTCCTTGGTCCAAGTGTCAGGAGACAAGGCGATAAACAGTTATTTTCTTATATTGTATATGCTCAAAATAGGCCAGCCTGGTCTGCATAGTTCAAGAATAGTCAGAGCTACATAGTGAGACCCTGTCTCAAAACAAACACAAACAAATGAACAACAAAACAATGATTTGGATGTTTCAAACTGCACGCTCTCATTGTTCCCGGTTTCCCACTTCCCTGCCTGTTTACAAGGCCTGGCTCATGCTCTAACACCTGGCAGACCCTGAAGGCTTCTAAGCTTGTGTTCTAGTCAATACACTTATGCACCAGCCAGACGTGGACATCCAAGGCCCTGCCCTCACTACTCAACCATTTCAGCTGGATCAATCAGGGAGAGAGGGAGTTGTTGCCATCAGTTGTGTTCCCATTAGTTACCCTACTGGTTACTTCAACTCCAACACAGGTATCCCTGGTTAAATCAAATGGTCCACCAAACAAAGCCTAAAGTCATGAATCCGGAAAACAGACAGTTAAGGAGGGAGAGGGGTGGTGGGATTGGGAAGAAGATGTGAGAGTAGAGGTGGCCAAAATGTATTGTCCACATGTATGAAATTGCCAACTAAATATTTTTTTTAAGGTTTTTCGAGACAGGGTTTCTCTGTGGCTTTGGAGCCTGTCCTGGAACTAGCTCTGTAGACCATGCTGGTCTCGAACTCACAGAGATCCGCCTGCCTCTGCCTCCCGAGTGCTGGGATTAAAGGCATGCGCCACCATCGCCTGGCCCAACTAAATATTTTTAAATATTTGTTTAACTTTATTTTATGTATATTTGGTATGGAGGTGTCAGATTCCCTGGAACTGAAGTTATAAGCAGCTGTGAGCTGCCATGTGGGTGCTGGGAACTGAACCTGGGTCCTCTGGGAGAGCAGTCAGTTTTCTTAACTATTGATGCATCTCTCCAGCCCTGCAAACTAAATATTTTTAAAATATTTAGTCAGGTGTAGTAGATGCAAGGAAGCAAGTGACTTTCTGGAAGCACTGCTGTGTGTTTCCAAGCATGTTTAGAGAGGTGCAAACACCATTGAATTAGGTACAGTCTGATCCAAATCCCTACAGCTCTCCCTTGCACATAGGGATATACTAACAACTCTAGAGCCCCTGTTACTTGGAAAGCTCATGCTGGTTTATTAAAATGAGGTTTTATGTGAGGCAGGGGATTGAAGACTGAATTCTCGCTTTTGAATGTTTAATACAGTATATATGGGAGACAATAATGCTTCTTCCGTGTTTATAAATATATAATAGTGTCCTGGAAGGACTCCATTAACTGTTACTTGCCTGTAGGGCACATAGCTGGAATGTGCTTCCCCAGAGTCCTGGGAGATAGTTGGGGTGAGGGATGGCAGAAAGATGGGCATCGAGAACAAATGTCTTTTCCTCTCTTTTGTAATCTCGTCACCTATTTCACTATTATCTGAACATAGGGCAGAGATTGCCAACTGAAGGGCTCTATGTGTCCAAGGCTGACCTTGCTGTGCTCTGAGGACGATCTTGATTTTCTGATCCTCTTGCTCACACATCTCAAGTAATGGAAGTCCAAGTGTGAATGACCACACCCAGTTTGTGTGATGCTGCGAGCTGAACCCAGCTGGGTCTTCATACACGCTAGGCAAATATTCTGTCAACTTCCCTATGCCTCCAGCCCTGAGGAAACGTTTTTTAAAACATGACTGTTTAGTTACTGTTCTATTTCTGTAAATAGACACTGTGCCATGACCAAAGTAACTTATAAAAGCCTTTAGCTGGGGGGCTCGCTTACAGATTTAGAGAGTTAGTTCTTGGCCATCATGGCAGGGAGCATGTCAGCAGGCAGGCAGGCATGGTGCTAGCTACATCCTGATCTGAGGACAACGGGTAGAGAGACAGAGGGGAAGGAGTACTGGCCTTGACTTGAGCTGCCACACCTAATACCCACCTCCCTAGTTCTCTCTTCTCTCTTAAAAAAAAAAAGGCACAAAAATGAAAATCAAGCCGGGCGGTGGTGGCGCACGCCTTTAATCCCAGCACTCGGGAGGCAGAGGCAGGCGGATCTCTGTGAGTTCGAGGCCAGCCTGGTCTACAAGAGCTAGTTCCAGGACAGGCACCAAAAACTACAGAGAAACCCTGTCTTGAAAAAATCCAAAAAAAAAAAAAAAATGAAAATCAAGACAGACAAAAAGCTGGGCGATCAGTGGTGGTGCATACTTTTAATCCCAACACTTGGGAGGCAGAGGCAGGCAGATCTTTGTCAGTTTGAGACCAGCCTGGTCTACAAGAGCTAGTTCCAGGATAGGCTCCAAAACTACAGATAATTCCTGTCTTGGTCTTCAAAAAGAAAAAAAAAATAAACCATTAAGACCAAAAAAACAAAACAAAACAAAACAAAAAACCTCAAGACAAAACAAAACTACAGAGTTTATTTTGTTCTACCCAACTTCTTGAGCACGGAATCTACCATCGATAAAAATTGACTTTCCCTTTGCTAAGTGATATCAGTTGTGGATAGCTTCTTGGTTAGGACTGAGACTGACCCTATGTCTACTTCCTCTCTTAGTGTTGAGATACTATCTGGCTTAAATCTATGCTTGTTGATGGAAGGTTCTGTCCTGCCCAATCCCACAGCCATTCAGTCCCAAATAAACACACAGGGCCTTATATTAATTATAAACTATTTGGCTTATTTCTCAGGCTTATTTCTAACTAGCTCTTACAACTTAAATTAACCCATAATTATCGATGTTTAGCCACATGACTTTGTACCTTTTCTTAGGTACATTCTCATCTTGCATCCTTTGTGTCTGACTGGTGACTGCATCTTACTGCCATTCCTCTTCCCAGAATGCTCTTAGTCTGGTTTCTCTGCCTATACTTCCTGCCTGACTACTGGCCAATCAGCGTTTTATTAAACTAATATGAGTGACAAATCTTTACAGTGGACGAGAGCATTATCCCACAGCATGCGTTTGTCTTGTGGGTGTTGCCACACTGTCTATGAGTTCATATGTGTGTCAGTCCTGTTGTGGCTGAAAGATATTGTTTCCTTGGACTCATCCATCATTTCTGGCACTTACAATCTTTCCACCGCCTCTTCCACATAGATCCCTAAGCTTTGAGGGGAGGAGTTTGATAAAGATGTTCCATTTAGGACTGAGTGCTCCAAAGTCCCCCTCCAACCCCCAATGTTGTCCAGTGGGGGTCTCTGTGTTAATTCCCATCTACTTACAAGAAAAAGCATTTCTGTTGAGGGTTGAGTGATACTGTGCTCTATGGGTATAGCAATGTTATTGGGGGTCATTTTAATACTAAGTTTCTTTAGTAAAATAATAGTATTAGGTTTTCTTTAGGGCCTAGAGTCTAGCTGGTGACCTATCCACTCACAGGTTCTTGGCTACTGTAGGAGTGTCAGGTATGGGTTCCATCTCATACATTGGGCCTTAAATCCAATATTTTTTTAAAAAGAGCTTTGGTTATTCCCATAATATTTGTGCCACTATTGGACAAGTATATCTTGCAAGTAGGTCACTGTTGTAGGTCATATGGTTTGTAACCGGGTGACATTGATGATTACCTTTCTCCTTCAGTAATATGTAGAGTACCTTCCAACATGAACACTAGTCAGTAGGAATGAGACTTCTAGTTAGGCACCAGATCAACCTCTCCTTGTTTGATGACATAACTAAGTCTTGTCCTTAGCAACAGGGTCTTACCATCAGGTTGTGGAGCAGAACCAATAGCCTCAGCAATAGCCTGTGGTATTTGGGGGAACCCCATGGGACCCCTTTGGCCAATAACTCAACAACTCTTGGCTACAGTTTTAGAGTTAGTTCTTGGCTATGATGGAGGGAGTGTTTCAGCAGTCAGACAGTAGCTGAGAGCTTACATCCTAATCTCTACAACAGACGGAGAGATAGATACGTAGAGAGAGTGTGAATACAAGAGTTATGAGGAGAGCAACAGTCAACATGGATGAGCAAGTATCTCTGTAGTAAGATGTAGTCTTTTAGGTATATACCTGTGATGACTATTCTTGGTTGTCAGCTTGACTACATCTGGAATAAACTATAACCAAAAATGGAGGTTACACCCATGAGAAAGTTTTTGCTTGGTTTGAAGTGGTGAATCCACTTCTAATCTGGACTTTTGAGGTAGGAAGACACACCTTTGATCTGGGTCTTGAGGTGGGAGGACATAGCTTTTATCTGGACAAAACCTTCTGCTAGATGCCTTATAAGGACATGGAATAAGGAAACTTTCGTTTTTTTGTTTGCCTTACTAGCAAGTCCATTCCTTCATTGGCATTAGAGCCTAATTCTTGATGATTCCAGCATCTTCTGAAGAGCAACTGTGACATCCAGCTTCATGGACTCAGCAATTTCTGGATTCTTGGACTTTCCATAGGCTGTCATTGTTGAATTAGCTGGATCACAGCCTGTCAATTATTCTAATTAATTCCCATATCCGTCCACCTATCCACTGAGGGAAAGGGAGGGGGGGGAGAGACAGAGAGAGAGAGAGAGAGAGAGAGAGAGAGAGAGAGATTCACTCTATAAATTCTTTCTCTAGAGAATGCTGACTAATACAATGCCCAGGAGTAGTACAGCTGGATCTTGAGGTAGATCAGTTTCCAACTTCCTGAAGAACTGCCAGACTGATATCTACAGTGGCTGTACCAGTCTGCAGTCTTTCCAGCAACGAATAAGTCTTCCACTTTCCCAGAATTCTCACCAGCATGTTCTATCATTTGTTTTATTTATCTTTGCTATTCCGACTAGGGTAAGATGAAAACAAAGCATTTTGATTTGCATTTCCCTGATGTATATCCAATTATTAGCCACTTATCCTTCTCAAAGATACAAAGAAATCCTCCTTAATGCTTGTCAGCCACTTTAAAAGTTGTGGTTTGATATCTTATCCTGTTTCTAGATCATCAATTATTAACACAGTCCCACACATTATCTTTTAAATCTTCATTTGTTTGCTGGGATTGTCCATCATGTAGGGGAGTCTCAGAAAAATATTAAAAACCGATTTCCCTGGGTTGGAGAGGTGGCTCAGCAGTTAAGAGCACTGACTGCTCTTTTAGAGGACCTTGGTCTACTCCCAGCACCCACATGGTGACCGACACTGGTCCCTAACTCCAGTGCTAGGGGGTCCAATGCCCTCTTCTGGACTCCGAAGGCACCACACATTTAATGTGCAGACATACATGCAGTTTGGAAAACACACATGTAAATTTTAGGTTGAATGTAGTGCACACCTTTAATCCTAGCACTTGAGAGGCTGAGACAGGGGAATCTCTATGAATGCAAGGTCGGTCTGGTCCTACACAGATGCAGGCTAGCCAAAGCTACATATCAAGACTTTGTTTCAAAAGAACAACAGCAAAATTTGCCCCTGACAGCTCAAGGCAATCATAGTTTCTAGTGCTTAGGAAAGTGTCTGTGAAGGGAAGGGGATCAGTTCTCTCAGGCTATGTGAGAGAAGAAGGAGAGAAGGGGAGAAACAGAAAGAGGCTGGGCTAATAGCTGCCTGTTCTCCATTCCTCAGAAAATGACACAGAAAGTGAAAGATTAATTCTGATCTGTGTAGAATGGACTTACAAGGAGCAGACAACTGACTTCATGTTGGAAATTTGCTTTTCTAATGTGATGATCTAATATCGAAGAAAGACTCCTTGTTGGCAAAATGGGCATTACCTTGAGCTAAGAGCTAAAGAGAATATGACTTACTAAGTTTCACAGAGAGTAAAGGAACCCAGAGAAAGAAGGAGTCTCCCAGACCAGGCTCATATATAAAGGGGGGGAAAAAAAAAACCCTTGTCTTACAATCAAAGGCTGTAAGAAAGAGCATTTCTCTCCTTTGGCTCCATTTGCTAATCAGCCTTAGGTCATAGGCAGAAAATGCAGGCTTGTGTCCACTCCTCTAGGGGTGCCAGCATGTTTTACAGCCTGGAAAATCCTGCACAAACTTTCCCCACCATTCATACCTCAGAGGCACAAGAGTGAGCCAAGTTACGTGGGCTCTGCTTTTGCTACTCATGTATATCAAAGCCCTTTCATGTTCTCACACAAACTGGACCACTGAATGTAAGATGAATGCCCTGCCAAGAAAACTGGCCTGAGTGTAGTCCCCCTACTGGTACCAAGGAGCTTCACAAAAGCCTTGAGGCTCTGAAAACCCAGCCAGCAGCTGCAGGGCCCCATATAGATCAAAGACACTTTTGCCCCTAGTCAGAATTGTCTAGTACTTCAGACTCAGACTTTACCCTGGGGCTGAGTAACTTCCTCCACTCTGGGGAAGTGTCCCCCACCACACTCCACACCTGTGACACCTGTGGTGGTGTTTAGTTTCTTGAACTCCATTCGGCTCATAATTGTCGTTCTCCAAGGGCACCAGGTGGACTTGAATAGGAAACTTCGTCCCTCCGTTTCTGTTTCAGAGTCCCAGCTCTCACGATGCATAGTTAAGTGCAAGTTAACCTGTTGGATTGAGTGGGATTGAATTCATCTAAGTGGCCTTCCCACTCAACCTCTAAGGGCACTGGGAATGGTAAACAACCACACCCGGCCACACCCCCATCCTAGTGACCTTTAGCAAGCCAGTCCCCGTCTCCAGTTCACAAGACTGTGTAACACAGGAATCATAAACTCATTACCGCCTGGATCGGCAGGAACAATAAAAGCCAGTGTGCGCCTGTCTATAAAGTGCAGTGGCAGAGCTGAAGGTGGCACTTTAAGGTCTCCATAAAGCCAGAGCACCACAGCAGCCAGCGCAGGAGAGGCACTGACTTCACACTGTCCCTGCTTCCAAAAACATCCAGAAGCTTCTTCTTTAGGACCCTTTTGGATTTACAGAAAAGCTGCAAATGCAACAGAGCCCTAAACACTCCACCCAGCTTCCTGTTCCGAGCATTTTGCTGAATTAATCATGGCTACTGATTAAGTAAATACTGGGGCATCATGCTTAACTATACTTGATCTCCTTAGGCTTTAGTCAATGGCCTTCTGGTTCTGACATCTTCCGGATGCCTTGGTACACTTTCATGATCGTATCTCCTCTTGGCTATGACAGTTCTGAGACTTTCCTTGTTCTTGATGACTGGCAGTTTTAAGGATGGTCATGTACTTTGTGGAAGTTCCCCAGCTAGGATTTGCCTGATGTTTCTGTCATAATTAGACAGGAATTAAAAGTTTGAGGAAGTAAATGACAAAAGGAAATGGATCTATCAATGATCTATGTATCAATGATCTATCTGTCTATCCATCTATCATCTATCTATCTATCTATCTATCTATCTATCTATCTTCTATACATATCTTATCTATCTATCTTCTATCTATCTACCTATCTCACTGGCTTTTTTAGAAATCTTATTTCTGATCCTCATCTCCACAAGAGTTGTAATTGCATGGATAGTGCCTGTTGGGATCAAGGAAAGACACCATTTATGTACATTACAGGAGGTTTGTCTCACTCAACTGGGTAGCAGCAAAAGAAACCTCAGAACTAGTCCCCCTGAGGGCTGACCTTGGACTCCCACAGCAGAGACTCCCAAGGACTTGAAAGTGCATAGAAATGAAAGAAGGTCCCATTAAAGCAACACACCTCCCTCTGCATAGAAGCCAAAACAGTGCGGGAACTGACTGACAGAGGCTAATCCTGTGAGACAGTTGAAAGGGAGGTGGAGTCACAGTGATAAGAGTCTGACCACAGTCAAAGGCACCTGAGCTCTGCAATACACCCAGAACCAGGTGAGTAGCTGCAGCTGGAAAGACGAAGGCGGAAAAGTGGGGTGTTTACAGATACAGGCCAAGGCGGCAGGAGCTGTCTGAGGCTGCTCTGTCAGGAGACTGCCACTGTTTCATCTGCCAACTCTCGCTCCAAACACCATTGCTTGGCCTTCTGATTCTCTTAGAAGGGCAGGTTCTATAGATCCTGCCTAAGGAAATTTGTGGGATTAAACTAGGTGTTATAAGGAAGCGTTGGCACGGGTGCTCTGCCCAGAGTGTCAGCACTTACTCGTCTCTGTCATTGTGCCTATGGAAGATGGCTGTAGAGTTTACCCAGAGGCCCCTACGGCCTCTAAAGAAACTCTCTGGGGAACCCTTTCAGATTTCAACCGGATGGATCAGTGCATGTCTATAAGCCAGACACTTGGAGGGCTGAGGCAGGAAAATTGAAAGGTCAAGATCAGCCTGGGCAACTTAGTGAGTCTCTCAAGAGAGGAATTTAAAAAAATCAGAATAAACTTGGGGCTATAGCTCAGTCAGTGGTAGAGTGCCCGCCAGCATGTATAAGGACCTTGGTTCAGTCCCTAGCACTTTGGAAAGTAAGAGTCCTGTTCCTACTACATGTGTAAAATTTACAACCATCAGTTTCCTTTCCCACGTGTTTGAAAACTGGACTCACAGTCCAACAGCAGTTAACCAGTCTAGGGTCATGAAGCAAGTCTAAGGCAGATTGGCCTTGATTGGCCCAGTAAACCTGGACTTCAGCTAATTGAGCTACAGAGTCAGTCATTATGACCTGTCACTCAAACCAACACCAGCATTTCCTCCTCAGAACTTCTGGTAGGGACTAGAGCAATCTGCACTGAGCTCTTTGTTGAGAAAGATCATGTGTCCTGCTACACTCTGTGCCCAGGTCTGTGACTCTCGTGAAGGCGATAAGAAATCCCAGCAGAGGTTTTTTCCTCTTCACGCACCAATCACATTCACTCCAAGTATGCCAAGGGTGATCCACGCAGGTGAATAGCAGCCACAGAGAGGATTCTTAGAGCTCTCGGTCCATGTTCGCTAGCTTTCTGAATTCTTCACACGGCATAGCTCAGTCCTTGTAATGATCTTTGGGTCAATACTATGCCCATTTAACAAGAGCGAAGTGAGGTGTGGAGAAGTTTCACATGGTATTAAAAGGCAAATGAGGATCTGTAGGTAGCTCAGCAAGTAAAGAGGCTCTTCCTTCTTAAGCTGGACAACCTGATCCCCAGAATCTTCATGGTAGAGGTAGAGTACTGACACCCACAGATTCCTCTGACCGCCTCCAAATCTGCTCTCTCTCTCTCTCTCTCTCTCTCTCTCTCTCTCTCTCACACACACACACACACACACACACACACGTTTTAAAAACTTTAGATTATTTTATTTTATGTGTCTGAGTGTTTTGCCTGCATGTGTGTATGAATACCATATATGTGACTGGTGTCTGAAGGGGTCAAAGGAAGGAATCTGGTCCCCTGGAGCTGGAGATGTAGATGGTTGTAAACCACCACGTGGGTGCAGGGACTTGAACCCAGGTCCTCTGAGGAAGCCCTAAATGCTCTTGACTGATGAGTCCCAATACATTTTTTTTTAAGGTGAAATGGCTGTAATGTGACCCAAATAGTCGGATTTGTGTTTAGTCATGCACAGCAGAAGACATGGTTTACGCAAATTTTAATCATCATTTGTTCTTAAATGAAAGGAGGAGGTGGGTAATTAACAGTTACAATTACAGCTGCACTGTCTTCCCATTATGGTCCTCTCTTTCATCGCTTCATCTCAAGTGCATGACTTCCAGCCTCAGGGTCTCCTCAGCAGTCCAAGACGGTGACACATTCAGGGCGCTCTTTCTAGAAGCTACCTCACAACTTCTCTTGTCATCCATGGACAAGCTCTTCTGCAAAGAAGCCTACCAAATGTGTATCGATTTTTCTTTCAAGTGGCTCCCATTTCTCAAGGTCCTGTAACAAGGCGGGAAGACCCATGCCCCTTACAAGACAGTTGTGGCTCCGAAACCGCGCTGTTGGTGGCAGATGAAGAGAAGGCAGTATGACTGTCTCTGGTTCCCACTGCAGTAGTCCTCGGCAAAGGCAGATAAGGTGGGCAATTGAAGAATTAGAATTGGACTAATATAGCCGGGTTTGGCTTACACAGAATTTATTTAGAATTAAGGAAATTCTCTACCTTCATAGTATTTAAGCAGTGTTCTGAGACTTACAACCAAGATTGAAAAAAAAAAAAACTGACAAGTTTTGTCTTTTATTTTGAAATTTTAAGTAGAAGTTTTTCCTCCTTTGCCATTATTTAAAGATTTTCTTTTCAAGAAGAAACGTCCAACATTTTAAGCCCTTAGTGTGTCTTTTAGGAAAAGAAAGAGAATATTTGAACTTGCTAATTAGAAATTTTCTTAACTAAAGTAGGACATGGACATGTCAGTTTATGGCTAAAGCTTTTCTCTTGACCTCAGCTCTTGAACAGAACTTGATTGAGACTTAGTAGGTATTGAGTACATTAATTTTAATAGCCATTTTTTTTGTTTCATTATTACCAAAACAATGGGGTAATGTGTAACACATGTTTAAAACCTTGTTGTGGAGCCGGGCAGTGGTGGTGCACACCTTTAATCCCAGAAGTCGGGAAGCAGAGGCAGGTGGATCTCTGTGAGTTTGAACCCAACATGGTCCACAGAGCTAGTTCCAGGACAGAGTCCATAGCTACTGAGAAACCCTGTCTCGAAAAACAAAGAAGCAAACAATTTGTTGCAGAATGAGTAACTCTGTGGCTGAATTTTGTGGTGTGTTCCCTTTAACACACCACAGTCAAATATGTCTTAACAGTGCATTGAGAAAAGGAACTTAAAATCCCTTTAGGGTTATATAAAACACAAATATTTCAAATAAATATAAATTACCCAGAGCAAGACACATTCAATTTTTGCATAAGAGAAATATTAACAATTTTCCTTTTTGAGTGTAAACACCATCCTGCAAAACTGCTTTCTGAAGTACAGAGCTCTCCCAGCAGGCTGATGTGATGCTAAAATAATTTCCTCATTTATAGCAATGTAGCCCTATAGCTTCTCTGAGGAAATACTCATAACTATTGCTACTGTGGTTCAGAGATGCCCGAGGAAGAAAATGGTAGGAGTCATAGCAGAAGAATGGTTTATAGTGTAACGTGTAATAGAATGTTTCCCCTGATAGAATTCAAAGTCATGCACGTGTCAGTCAATGAAGAGCTATAACTTCCAACTCAGGGCCCGAACTGTGTCTAGGGCGCTGTGATCCGGGGCTGTGAGGGTAGGGCGCTGTGATCCGGGACTGTGAGACTGGGCAGCTAGAGGGCTGTGGGTCTGGGCTATGGCTAGGGTGCTGTGATCCGGTGCTGTAGCTAAGGTACTGTGGGCCTGGGCTGTGGCTAGGACGCTGTGATCCGGGGCTGTGAGGTTAGGGTGCTGTGGGCCAGGGCTGTGGCTAGAGGGCTGTGGGTCTGGGCTATGGCTAGGGCGCTGTGGGTCTTGTTTGTGGCTAGGGTGCTGTGATCCGGGGCTGTGGCTAGGGTGTTGTGAATCACGCTCAATGTCTCCTAACCCTGATTATCTTCTGACAACTGGCGGGCCATGCAAATGATTGTGATGGAGGAAGGTCATTGGCCAATAAAGAAACTGCTTGGCCCTGTGGGTAGAGTAAACAGAACAAAATGCTGGGAGGAAGAGGAAGTGAGGTCAGAGTCCCGACAGCTCTCCTCTCGGGAGCAGACGCCTGAGAGAGACGCCATGCCCCACTCCTGGGATGAAGCTCCGACCCAGGATGGACATAGGCTAGAATCTTCCTGGTAAGCGCACCTTGGGGTTCCATACACAGATGATTAGAAATGGGCTAAATTAATATGTGAGAATCAGCCTAGAAGAGAATGGGCCAAGCAGTGTTTAAAAGAATACAGTGTCCGTGTAATTATTTCGGGGCATAAGCTAGCCGAGCAGGCGGCTGGGGTGCTGGGGATGCAGCCCCGCTGCCTTTATTACTACATGATTGCACCGTCTTTTATCTGTAGGGTGCACCCCCCTTATACCTGTGGCTGAAGAAGGTGCTTGGAGTAATTGGGGTTGCAGCAGCCCAGCTGGAGAGCTGTGCAGGCACGGTGGTGTTGTGGACACAGGTCTAATAAATGGTTTGAATCCATAAGAGGCAATATAAATTCAGGTAAAGTGGAATCCATGAGAAGGCCTCAAGAATAGTGAGGCACCAGGACGGGGTGTTCTGTGTCAAAGGAGTAAAGGTAATGTTTTAAAAAATTAATTTTTCTTTTGTGTGGGTAGGTATTTTGTTTACATATATTTCTGGTACTCACAGAGATCAGAAGATCAGAAGAGGGAACCCAGGAACTAATGTTACAGACAATTATGAGCCACCATGTAGATTCTTGGAATGGAACCCAAGTCATTGGGAAGAGCCGTCGGTGCTCATAACCACTAAGTCATCTCTCCAGTCTGAGTAATTATGTTTTTTTTAGAAGGCAGAAAACACATTAATACATACAATTATCACCATGCTTTTCCTTACATGCCCCTTGATATTAATCACAGAAAATAGCTTCAAAAAACATACATACAGATATACATACAAACAGACAGACAGACACACACACAGACACACACAGACACACACACACACACACACACACACACACACACACACACACACATACACACAATCCAGGGTCATCAGAAGGCTCAGAAAGTTAAGGCAGAGCCTAGCCTCCCAAGCTTGTTTCCTGGAACCCATGGGTAAAGGAGGAAACTGATTGCAGTAACCTCCACACATGCATTGTACCACACATGGGACCCCATGAACACATAAACGCACACGAAGTAAGTGTAGTGAAACATCCCAGAGAATCTTAAAATTTAAACTCACCCCCCCCCCACACACACACCATCGTTCCTGCTGTCCCTGAAGTGCTGGGACTTAGGAATGAATACAAATCTGCCTGGGCATAGGTTGCCCTTCCTGCTCTTCAAAGTTAATGTAATTTTTATAATGTGATGAGCACTGAAGCTCCTTCTTGGCGCTAAGTGAATTCCGTCCAGACATTTCCCTCCTCTCGACAGGAACAGCTTAAGGCCATACCAAATACTCAGCTTAATCAATAAGCCCATGTTGATGTTATTAATGTTCTGAATTTCCATGTCATGGAGAGATGAGTGTGTCCTTTATTGGAGATCCCTGATACAATATAAAGGAAATCTTAAAGTGAATCTTACTGGGAAAAACAGAGTAATGACATGATTGATCGTTTTCCATATTCAATAATCAGTAATTAATCTTTCACTAATTCCAACCTCCTACTAAGTCCCTTCTCATCACTCACTGCCCACTAGAAGCAATCCGGATCTAAATCTGAGAGGCTGTGGTTTAACCCTCCTCCAATCCTCTTCCCAGCAAGGGAACAAGCAACCTCCCAAGCAAAGGAGGACCAAGGGGCGGGGTCTAGTGCAGGCTGACCATCTAGTTTATTCTCAGCACTGAGTGGAGGACCAAAGGGAAGAGTCTAGTGCAGGTAACCCTCCTCCAATCCTCTTCCCAGCAAGGGAACAAGCAACCTCCCAAGCAAAGGAGGACCAAGGGGCGGGGTCTAGTGCAGGCTGACCATCTAGTTTATTCTCAGCACTGAGTGGAGGACCAAAGGGAAGAGTCTAGTGCAGGCTGACCATCTAGTTTTTTCTCAGCATTGGAAGGAACTCCCAAAGCAGCAATGCCAAGCTACTTCAGAACAATGCAGACAAACAAAATATACACTCTTAATGACACAGCAGTCAGAGTAAGTCAAGGTGGACCTTTGCCCCTGGAGGATGACTGAGGTACCACTAGAAGGTTCCTCCGCCTTGAAAGGAGCAAACTTTTGTGGCAGTAACCCAACCAGGCCCTGATGAGCGAGGCAGATCAAAGAAACTAAAAACGGAGCTGGCAGTTAAATTATTTATGCCGCTGCTGCAGCTGTATTGATCCGAGGTTGTTTTCTAAGGTCCACCTTTCTGATACCTACAGGAACTGTCATCTCCCAAAGAAACCTGTCCTGGTGTGGGGGTGGGGAGAAGAGCTATCCAGGACTACAGTTATCTGATAGAGTCTTGCCATATCTAATGACAGCTGAGGATGTCTTCGCATAGCTCATCTCCCGGGAACAAAATGGTGTATCATTTCACCCTGTGGCCCGAAGGAGGAAAGGTTTTGCCCTACCTGCCAAGATCATATTACCTCAGCATCAAAAAGCCCATTGCAGAACTACAGCTTTCAAAGCAAGAGCATGCTACTAAAGGGTCGTTTCTATTTTGAGAAGCGTATTCACTTTGGGAGCTACACTGACAGAACACTGCGTATCACACAGTAGGTAGCTGTTTATGTTTAGTGGATAAGTACATGAATGAATATTATCATACTGGTATCCAGGCCCTGGAGGCCATATGCTCAGAAGCACGTGTGAGGCCACCACCAGCTCCCAAGACAGCCTGGTCTTACACTACTGAACTTCCTTCTAGGTGAAATCTTGCCTGTCATAGGAATAGCTTTTCCTTCCTTGAAGCTGGGGGTGAGTTTAGGATATGGGCATACTGTTCCACTTCACTACTGGGGAAAATCTAAGGTAAGGATTGGTCCCTTGACCCTCCACAAAGAATTTCAAGGCATCTGCTACCATCTTGGGGCCAAAGATTGTGCACCATAAACTCTGCAGACAAGCGACTGTGAAAGAAGATTTTTCCCTCAAGGGAAAAATAATGAGAAAAAAAAAATTGTTCTTGGTTCACCTGTGCCTGCCAGCACTTGATTTGCTGGGGTGGTCTAAGACACTGCCATTCTGATGGAGGCGGGAAAGGTGGTTGATTCAACTGGGTTGATCAGAGGAAATAATGAGAACTTATAGCAAACACTGTTGGAAAGCAGCATAAGAAAGGCAGAGAGACAGACCTGCATTGCAGATCTTTGGCTAATGCACGGCTTTCTTTCCAAAATAGCAAGCATTTTTATGCTATTAAAATTTAAAATCCACAGTATTGAAATAGAAGAAAATGCTAAGGGTGCCCACTTTCCTAGGTGAACCAGAGTCCTCTGAAGAAGTCTCATCTGTGCCAAAGACCCTGCAGACAAAATGAGACTCGTGGACGCAATACGGAGAGATGGGATTTAGCAGAGCATGACCAGATTTGTCTCGAGCCCTCGTTAGTCCCCTCAGTAGCAATTTTTTTTTGACCAACCTCTGTATCTGCATCTTTGTGACTACTGGGTGAAGCTTCTGAAATGGCTTGTTAGTTTTAGCAGACCATTCGTTCCTCCTATCTTAAAGCTGAGAACATCGCAGATACTATCTAAATCCTATAGAAGACATTCCCTGCACTACTGTCCCCACTGTCCCCAGCAATGTGCTTGGTAAGTGTATTGACTTACGGTTGTCTTTGGTCTGGGGCTGTAAAATTTCAAGTGATCTTTCCACAGTGGAACATGTGATTGGAGGTATAAGAAACTAAAGAACTGACAATCCCAGCTCTCCTAAGAGTGTGGGGAAATAGATCCCTTCATGAATTTTTAGATTTGAGGGGGTGAAACAACTGTTTTTGAAAGGTAGTTTGGCAACATGGACTCTAATTTTAAATAGCTCAGTATTTTCTCTCTTAGCTAATTGGAGATGCATGCTTCATGGAGACTGTAAATTGAAGACCACAGGAAAACAAAGTCTTCAAAGATGTGTTGATGGCCTATAGGCTGAGTGACCGATGAGGCCTTTATAATTGTGGAGGGTTAGAACATTGCAGATTCATGTAAAAGGAGCAGCGGGCTATGTTCCTGCCACCCCAGCTCCCGGCTGCCTGGCTAGCTTATGCCCCGAAATAATTACATGGAAACTGTATTCTTTTGAACACTGCCTGGCCCATTAGTTCCAGCCTCTTATTGACTAACTCTCACATCTCAATTAACCCGTTTTTAACAATCTGTGTAGCCCCACGAGGTGTGGCTTACCAGGAAAGATCTTAATCTGTGTCTGTGTCAGGTGGGAGAATCATGGCGACTGCCTGACTCAGCTTCTTTCTCCCAGCATTCTATTCTGTTTACTCTGCCTACCTAATTTTCTGTCCTATTAAAGGGCTAAGGCAGTTTCTTTATTTAACCAATGAAATCAACACAAAACAGAAGACTCCCACATCAGATTCAGAGCAACATTATCTGGGGGCTATTTTTGTTTCTCTTAATAGCCATTTGTTGCCCTTCCTTGTGTCTGAAGTAATGTCTTTTTGACTACGAGGTAAAACCTTTGAAATGTACTTTTAGCCAACCACTATCTTCCTACTGTGGGACAATGATCTGGTACCCTGTAAAGATTTGTCTGTTGTATTGGTTTAATAAAACGCTGATTGGCCAGTAGCCAGGCAGGAAGTAGAGGCAGGGCAACCAGAACAGGAGAATTGTGGGTAAAGAAAAGACTCAGTTTGCAGTCGTCACCCATATGCAGAGGAAGCAAGATGCCTCCCTGATAAAAGGTACCAAGTCATGTGGCTAACACAGACAAGAATTATGGGCTAGTATAAGTTATAAGAGTTAATAAGAAGCCAGAGCTAATAGGCCAACCAATTTCTAGTGAATGTAGACCTCTGTGTGTTTCTTTGGGACTGAACGGGCAGGAGAGACACCTCTGTCAACATCTTCCACTGAATCAAAAACTAAGAATGCCATCAGGTAACACTAAAAGCTCAAACAGTGTTTGTCATTATTGTAATCTCCCTTTCTACAGTCCCCATTTCTGTGTTTGGTAAATACATTGGCTTACGACTTTCATTCTGTAACTACTAGAAGTTTGTGTAATTTCTTCCACAGAGGAACATGTCTTTAGGGAGCCTCAATTCCAGTTCCCAGTCGCTCCTATGTGGCTCAGATTAAACTCTCTTTGAAATGAGAGATGTATTTTGTGTGGAAGGCCCCCAGTGCTAGTACCTCCAAAATCCTGGGGTCATCATTGCAACTTTGGCCACACCTTCAAACTTTGCACAAAGACTTACCAAGGCCTCCTTGCAGGGAACGTGACCATGCCACACATTGTGTGGCCTCAGTTTCTTCCTAAAATCTCGATGCAAGTCTCCACAAACCCCTCATTCTTGCATCTTTTATGCCTGCTAAGATAACACCATGTGGCTGATGATACTAAGTTCCATGCCCATAATAGTACAATCCCCCTTCAGGCTGGATCATTTCAGTTAAACCTCACTGGAAACACCTCACAGACACATTCAGAGGTTTGCCTTCTAGGCGATTCTAAATCCAGCCAAACTGAAATTGTGGTTACCCATCATGCCCAGTTTGTATGTTTTTAATTCTATAGCAACATCAAGCTATTTGGCTGCAAATTTAAAGTATTTAATTAATCTCTCACCCTTTCAGAAAAATTGCCAACTTTTATGCTGGATCACAAAATAGCCTTCATATATATATATATATATATATATATATATATATATATATATTTTTTTTTTTTTTTTTTTTTTTTTTTTTCGAGACAGGGTTTCTCTGTAGCTTTTTTGGTTCCTGTCCTGGAACTAGCTCTTGTAGACCAGGCTGGTCTCGAACTCACAGAGATCCGCCTGCTTCTGCCTCCCGAGTGCTGGGATTAAAGGCGTGCGCCACCACCGCCCGGCCTTCATATATTTTAAAACATATAAATTGGATGGAGAGTTGGCTCAGGGTTAAGATCTCTTGTTGCTCTTGCAGAAGACATGAGTTTAATTCCTGGAACCCCCATGGTAATTTACAACTATCCATAACTCCATGCTGTCTTCTGACTTCTGTGGGGGACACACACACACACACACACACACAGAGCACATATACATGTAGGCAAAATATTTATACACAGTAAATAATATAAATAAATCTGAAAATTAAAACAAAAATAAATTATTTAAGAGTAGCTTTTGCTCAAATAGAATTATGAATTATGTTAGAAACCAACACAAATATGGGAAATAAAAAATATTTGGTATAATTTGAAAATTAAGCAATTCATTTATAAGTAAGCTATATATTAAAGATTCCAAGCAGAAATTGGAAACAATTATTATTATTTTTTTTTTTTGGTTTTTCGAGACAGGGTTTCTCTGTGGCTTTGGAGCCTGTCCTCGAACTAGCTCTGTAGACCAGGCTGGTCTCGAACTCACAGAGATTCACCTGCCTCTGCCTCCCGAGTGCTGGGATTAAAGGCGTGCGCCACCAAGGCCCGGCTAACAATTATTAACTGAATGACAAAAGTACAACAAAAATTTTATGGGATGTAGCTTAAGTAATCAATACATAAAGATGAAAGAATGAAAATTTTTGCTCAGCTTTGGGAATAAAAAAAGGCTCTCCACCCTTGCTACATTCATTCATCATTTTACTGAATATTCTAACCATAACAATATGGCAGGAAAAGTAAGGTAAAGGCATAATTGGAAAGGAAAAAAATGAAAATATCTGAATTAAAGGCAATATAAAAATTTACAAACACATTCGTGAATTTTGTACCATTGCAAGATGCAACTTTGTTATACAAAAATGATTTGCTTCTGCCTACTAAAATAATTGTTAAAAAGAAACCAAGAGTTCAACTTGATTCCCAGCAATCCTAAGCAGAATAAAATTCCTAACTATACACAAACAACACACGTGTAAAACGCAAACACCGAAAGCTTTACAAGCACTGAAGAAAATCTGAAGGTATAGAGATTGAGGCCGGGGTTGAAGAATGAAGGGTCACAAAGTTCCATAATTTAAACACACAAAGCCTGTAAGATAGGCATGGTGGTACACCCTTAATGCCAGCACTTGAGAGGTGGCAGAAGGAGATACTGAGTCTACGGGTAACCTGGATCTCATAGCTGGACCCTATCTGAAAATAAACTAATCCTTAATCCAGGAGATCAAAAAATAAATCACCAAAGTGGACTCTTATAAGGGATCATTGAATGTCACGGTAGGTAACTCTTGCCTCAATCGAGCTGTTTTTAAAAGCAAGGTTTTTAGGTTACTTTTTTCAGTTGGGCAAAAAGGTAAACACTAATCACAGATTTTTTTTTTTTACTTATAAGTCTTCACACAATTATTTTGTGGTGTCCATTACCTTTAAAAAGCATGCACTGTAAATTCTTGTTATGTCATTTGTTAAAACTATGACCTGTTGTTTGGTCATAGAAAATGAAGAAAAATGAATGTTATCGATAGAAATAAAGTAAAAAACTGCACATCTCTTTAAGCTGTAATTGTTTCAATGTCTGATATGTCAGGAGAGCTGATCATTTTAAATTTTATCTTATGGGTATGAATGTTTGCCTGCGTGTCTGTTTGTGTGCCACATACTTGTCTGGTGCCCATGGATGCAGGAGAGGTTGTCAGATCCTTTGGGATGAGAATTGTTGAGTGCTGTGAGCCATCTTGTAGGAACCGGGAATTGAACTTGAGTCCTCTAGGAAAAACTAGCCCCAGGAGAGCAGTTTCTATTGAAGATTTTTCTTTATTTGATATAAGATTTCAAGTAGCACATTTTCTACAAGATAGCCTTTAACATGGGGTCTTCTCAGTGTGAGTATTTTGCACAGGTACGTAATCCTCCATTAAGTATTTTCTTTGGTAGCAAAGTTTTCTGAGAATAGCATCTATCATGTTCATTCCATTTTCTTCCTTTTTTGAGAAATGTAGATTAACTTCTGAGAGAATGAAGTTTGACAGTAACCTATGTGGTTTTAATTTACATTTGTTTTTAGTAGAAAGAAGATAAAACATCTTTTCTTGGGTGTCTAGTGACAGTCTCACCATCTGTTTCTGGTGTCAATGCAGAGGGTTTTAGGAGTGCTAAAGTGCTCTTCATTTTGTCTGCCTGCCATCTTTGAAGGGGTTTTAATGCTCTCTATCTTTCTTTACATGTTGGTGATGAGAAACAAATACCATCTGTCTTTGAGACCAAACCCTTCTCTAACTCCTGGACACTGACTCGGTTCTAAAAGCCTTACCCCCTCTCTTTCCACTCCCTTGCTAAAGAATTCCCTGGGAGCAAGGGAGCAGGTGGATAACACTTTTGCAACAGCAGCTTCTTCGGGAAGAAGACTGGCAGCCATTGTGGCCAGGTGGCAAAGAGAGCCTCAGATGGGAGATCCCGGCAGTAAGAAGAGGAAAGAGTTTGAAAACATGTCATTAGAACCAGTCGTTTTACAGAAGTGAAAACTGAAACGCAGGAAGTTGGATGGACTCAAGACCCATGGGGGAGTAGAAACAATTTCTTTCCAGTGTGTCTCCTCCTCTTCCTCACCAACAAAGTTTTGCTTTTGTTTAGAATGCCAGTGTTCCTAGAGTAAAATGACCATGCTTCCAATCTTCTCTCCAGCTTGGGGTAGACCAGTTCTCCCACAGGGGTGTGAGCTGAGGTTTTGAGTAGAGTTGTAGGGAAAGCTTCTGAAGTCCTAAGATTTGGCTTCTGTGCTTCCCCCTCCCCTCATTAAAATGTAGACATATATCAACTGTTTACCTTTTACACAGTGCTTTTTTTTTAATGTGTCAGATTCCATTTTGGGTATAATAACTTTGATTCTAAAGTGAAATCTCAATCTCTCAGGTTTTGCTAATATTGAAAAGGAATCTGTTCGTGGTCACTACAGGCTTTTCTTTTTCTTTCTTTTTTTTTTTTTTTTTTTTTTTTTTTTTTTTGCCATCTACTAGTTTCCTTCATGGAAGCAAAGAGAGACTACAAGATGCTAGACAACCAGGAAGGCTCAAGCTGCCAGGCGGCACTCTAGAAGCCCAGCCATCGTGTTTTGCCAGGCAGAGCCCTGGCTGAACATCCCGCACTGCAGCTGGGTCCGAGGCTATCAGTACCCAGACAACAACACTCAAAGAAGCAGTAAGGATCTAGGAGGACAGAGAACAACAGTTACTCAGCAACTACAGGAGCATTGAGGAGAGCTAACAGGGAAGAGGGCAGAGGGAGGAGGAGATCTGGATACTTCGGATTTCTCTGCCACAGAGGAGAAATTACAAAATAATATCCCGAAAAAAAAAAAAAAAACTCCCAAGGCTTATTGAGACAGGGCATCTCCTAAGGAGCTGCAAAATCAGCCCGTTTCCTCACAATTCCCTGCCTCTGACGGCCAGCCAAGGACTACCGCTGCCAGCCTTCTTCAGAAAAGTGGTCTCTGGCTTGAGCAAATCGTGAAGCTGTGCTCATGTCCAATCTACTTATCGCTGTCAATTGTTAAAAATATAAAAAAAAAATAATGAAAATTTAAGCTCAAGTCCTATGACTTAGAGAACGCCTGCCTAGTGCGGGAAATAGACTGCAAAGCAGAATGGAGTAGGTGTGGCTGCCTCAGAGAAACAGCTTCGCAAATGAAGTGTATGAGCTGAGAAGCTGCACTGTAAGGGAACAATTAGAGAGTGTGAGGTAACTAAAGGTGAGAGTCCAGGAACCTTGCTGGCACAAATTTCTTTTCTTTTGTTCAAAGTTGAGCGTCAGGAGGCTATGGAGATCTTATCGAACCCTACACACTCGGAGTGTTTACAATACAATCTCTGTCTATTCTCATCTCGGAAGCCCCAGCCTTGGTCTTTGTTACCTATTGGATTTCAGGAAGGCTGACTTGAGTTGCGGCGTTACCATTTCCTGGGCCTTCACTTTTTTCCCCCCTGGAAGCCAGACTCTTTGTTGTGTCTTCCCTGCATTCATTTTCCTCTGCCCTCACACCTCCCGACAACACGATGGGGATTTTTTTTTCCTTGTCCTGGAGCTTAGAGCCCGGGAGCGCCAGTCCACCTCCTAACAGATCAAGTCCCTGGTGCTGTCGGGCTTGGGTGCTCGCCTGCTGGGAGCCCGGCTTTGTGTGCTAGTCTGTTTGCCTCGAGTCCGGACCGCTGGGGGCCGCGACCCCCGAGGAGGCGTGGCCTCGTCCCAGCGCCACCCGGGTGGGCTGGACACTAGCTCGCCGCTTGCCGCCGCCCTTATTTGTTCCGTTAGCTGGCGCTGGCCAGCTTGATGCAGCCAGGACCCGGGAGACTGGACAAGGCTGCAGGGGTCCTTCTGGGCCTGCATCCTACTCAGCCCCGCCCCCCGACTTTCCTCTCTTCACTTTTAACGGTACCACTGGAGGAGGACTGGGCAAACTCCAACTGAGCCTAGAGAAAGGCGGGGAAAGGACCACATTCGATGAACCCATCTGGCTGGTCTAGAGTTCCTAAAGGGTCTTGACCATGTCGGAGACGGGGGAGATGAGTGAATTTGGCTACATTATGGAATTGCTAGCCAAAGGCAAGGTAAGCAACTCTACCGGGGGCCGCGTCTGGGGTCCTGGCTGGGCACTCCCAGCCTGAGGGTTAGCTGCGGCATCCGAGCGGTCCGGTAATGGGGCGACACCGGCTGGGATCCGGGTCTGCGCTGCGCACCGGCGCACCGCAGCTGTGCACAATGCACTGTGGCCGCCTTTTCTTTATGTCGAAGAAAGGGTACTCCTAGAGCTAGTTGGAGGCAGCGGTGCCAGAGCCCGGCGGGAGAGAAAGGGGACTTCAGGGCCGCCCGACAGCACGGAGACTTGGAGCCGGTGACAGGAGTGGGATGTAGAAGGAGGGTCCTCAGATCCCTCAGCTCGAGGCCCAGAGGAGGCTCCCGGTCTGCGCACAGCCTGTCGCTGTGTGGGACAGACAGGGACAGCCCTCCGCCCTGGTTCTTAGCTGCTGCCCTGGGCGGGAAACAGGTGGAGCAGCCTTCCTTTGGTGATGGTGGTGGTGGTGGTGGTGGTGGTGTGTGTGTGTGTGGGGGGGGGGGGGGTTCTGGACTAGCCAGATGCCAGTCCCACACCTGTTTTGAAATCTTTGGGACAACGACTGAGAGCGCCTCAGGACGTTGGCTGGGTGACTACGCCTGGGCAGAAAGCTTTGCGAGAACCTGGACCCCGGAAAGCTGCTGAGAAATTGCCCACAGATGCCCTTAAGTGGTTTACGGTGGTGGGATGTATCAGGGAAATACTGAACGCGGCTATCCAGGGCTGGGTTGGGTGGAAAGGCGCTAAACAGCCGCTATGCTGTTCTCTGCACCAGGGTTTGGAGGGGGAAAAAAAAAAAAAAAAAAAAAAAAAAAAGAACCGGACTCTATATGCCGTCATCAGAAAGAAAGATTATGCAGCTCTGATGTAAGCCCCTGAAACTTCGATCCCATGCTCCACGCAAGTATGCATAGTTGGCACGCAGCGTGGAGTAATTTAGCTTCAGATCAGACACTCCAGCAACTCCTAACCTGAGTATCAGGGAGACTAATCCCCTCTGAAGTCTTCTATTCTGTAACTGCTGCATAGAATATAGAACCAAAATAGAATATTTAGTAACATTTCGAAAGCGAGGGGCATACTTTGCGCCACCCCCATTATTCATAGCATGAACCAGAAGAACAAGTGATGGATCCTCATCCAATTTTCTGCTTACCTGGGACTTCATCCTATACCCCAAGTGTCCTCCAAGAATGCATGAAGTCACCCTGGCCAAAATATTCAAACACTTCATGGTCCTTACAATGTGTACGAAGGCCACTCTCTTTTCCAAATGGACCTCCCAGAGAGACGTCCAGAAGGGCAGACTGCCAGGGAAGAGGGCCCTGGGCCAGAGGTGGGACTCTGGAGAGTAGGGACAGTGCCTGAAACAGGGGCATCTGTTTATGAGTTGGTAGTAGGTTGGGGAGAAGACGCCTTTTGAGAATTTCAACATAAATGGACCACTCTTGATGGGCTGGGAATAGGATGATCAACTGGTAAGTTGAGGTTTGTGTGCAGATGTTCTTCAACATAAGTCAAAACTGTGCTTGATGGCTGTGCTTTTCTCCAGGTGAGAAACTGAGAAACTAGTTCTGGGGGTCAGGCACGTTGCCAATTCTCAGATGACTATGAAGAAAACAGATGAACTTCCCATAAACACTGACTGGAGAAGGCAAACCTGGGTGGATCCTTGAGATTTCTTAGAATAGACTCAGGTACCTGAACCCAGGAATCTCTCAGAACAGTGGTGTGTTCATTACAATTTGCTCACTGTAACAGAAACTTCAAACAGATGCGTCTGGCATCCTAGACTTCATCCCCCTGCCTCTCCCTCTCGACTAGTCAGCCCTCCTTCTCCGGGCCTGTGACCACCAGAGAGATCTCTCCAGAACTCCACACCTAGAGGGGCCAAAAGTCATTGGAAATCTTTGAGGTTGAAAAGTAGATGGTTCCTCCCTCTCTTTTGGGGGTGGGGGTGGTAGTAATAGCTTAATCATTCATGTCAACTCATATATTTTTATCCACTCTTGTGATTTTCCAACTCCATGAAAATTCCAGCTATGTGAGTGATTCTAAGTGCTTTAAGTACTTAATGTTAGTCATGGAGTAGCAGATCTTTGAGACTGACTTCTTCCTTTTCCCGTGAGGATTTTAGGGTTCACTTGGCAGCTTGGGTTTACAGTGTAATGAATGATGGGAAACTGGTTTGATCATGAGAGTCCATGCAGAGGGGAGGCCTGTCGTCAGCCAGCCTTGTCCCTGCTTCCTTCAAAGTGGGGTTGAATGGGTTGATCATCATCCAGATTGCTTTCACTTTTCCTCTAGATGTAGATTAATTTAAATGCTAGGGGTGTTATCAGACAACGGATAACATGCATAAGGCCTCAGGTTTGATCTCTGGAACCTACTAAAACAAAAACAATATGTTAATTTAAAATACAGACTTTGGGGCCTGTAGATGTAGCTCAGTATCACAACATTTGGCTCACATACATCAGGCTGTGGATTCAGTTGCCAGCAGCACAAAAACTATGGGACTCCATTCTTACCTCCATTCCACTGTCCAGCAACATCAGGCTATGTGCCTACTTCAAATTAAACCAGCTTAGTGTATTCTCTGCCTGGAGAGGCAAGTGAGCCTTTGAACTTCAGGTAACCTAAAACCCACAAAACTAACTTCAGCAGCTTATAATACTCTCTTGTGGAGCCTGCTTTAATATTTAAAGAACACAGTGATCCTCAGCATTGTGATCTTTCTACTCATCAAACAATACCCTGGAAGCACACGGTGTTAATACATAGGTGAGTTCCCAAAAGCTCTAAAAAAAAAATCACTATAAATGTTTCCCACTTTATTTCACTGTCAGTAGAACTTTTGCCATTTCTGAAAGCTTTTTGTTTTCTTTTGCAACTAAAAGAGAGTTTTTCAAATCTGTGGTCAATGTCTAGAGAAAGTCAAAGCAGTGTTCGCAAATGCTTTGGGTCTCTTGAAAGCTTTTCCTCGTTAATTTTTTATCATCTTTATACACGTCTTCCCTTTAGATCGCCATCCACTTTTCCGGACTGGCAGGATGTAGCTGTAGCATGGAATGGAATCTTTACATTTATGCATCTATCCTGCATTTGACAGAATTATATCTAAATATCAATACCTGGATGGTGATTCTTGTTTAACAGTTGACACTCAGGTACATCTTAAAAGAATGGTAATTTGAGCAAAATAAAAGGTAATTTGGAGAGATTAACATTTCATTTCGATGAATAAGCAACGAGACCATCGCGTGGCCATTATTCGAACTGTGACCATCTGTGAGGTACATAACACTCAAGAACGTTAAGGAAAAACTTTAGTTTTTTTAAATTTTATTTGATTTGTGTGTATTTTACCTGCATTTGGTCCATGCATCCCATGGGTACCTGGTGTCTGAAGAGGCCAGAAGAGGGCATCCAATCCCTTAGATCCAGAGTTGCGGATGGTTATGAGCTCCCACGTAGCTCCGGAAGAGCTCCCTTAATAGTCTTAACCACTGTGACACCTCTCCAGCTCCAACACTCAAGAACTTTTATAAATACAAAATTGACTTTGAAACAAGAGTGCCCTGAAAAGACAAAGAAATCAGGTTTAGAAAACCCACAAACAGAGCAATGTGATGTTTAACGTCTCCTGGGACAAAAATAAGTATCCTATCAAAGGATGTTTCAGACAGCTGAACAGGCAGTTGCTCACATAGCTGAAATCCAAGCTGGGTTTTTTTTTTTTTTTTGGTATGTTGGGGTTGAGTCAAATGTATGTACTATGCAGAGAAGGGAAGAAAACAGAGACTTGCAGTATTATCTGAAAATAACTAGTCTTACAAATACCCTAAATTTCTTTATTACATTGTTGCAGAAGTAATTTGAAGATGGTATCTCCTAAATATCGTTTAGAAGGGTAAGTGAGGTATCTTCATGAAATTGTTAATTACATGTTTTATCCTTATCTGTGGGCAGGGCAGTCAGGATGGTGTGGCATGACATTCAGGTTTGCATTCTGGCTGATGGATAACTGGTACATTAGTTAATCTTGGGGTGGAGGCAGGAAAGAGTAGAGACTGGTTCATATCTCTATAGAGAGTTATACCCATTTCACAGGGTTACTGAAAGAATTAAAAAAGTACTTTATACAGCTTCTTGGTAGTAGACCAAGGCATTCTGACAAAGGACTAGGTCTCGAGACACTTTACATCATAATTGTGAGATCCTTAACCAGTGGATGTAGGATGTTTAGATACAATACATGACATAGGGTTGGTGAAATGGCTCAGTGGGTAAAGGCACTTGCTAATACCTCATGGTATTAGGAGAGAACCGACACCTACAATTTGTGCTGACTTCTGCATGTGCACAGTAGCATGCATGGCCTCCACATAAATAAGTAAAAGCAATGTTTTAAAAAATACATGACATAGGACTGCAGAAATAGCTCAGTCCATAAATTACTTGCAAGAAAAGATCTGAATTAGGTTCTCCAGAACCCCTACTAAAAAAGAAAACTGGTTACAGTGGCATGCACTTGGAGCTCAGTGCTGAGCAGGTGGAGAGGCAGCTAGTTCCCTTGGCTTCACTGTCCATCCAGCCTTGCCTAGCCCAGAAGGAAAATTCTAGACCAGTGGATGAACCTGTCTTAAATTTAAAAATAATAATAAAAACATTAAAAAGGGCTGAGAGATGGCTCAGAAGGCAAAGGTGCTTGCTGCCAAACTGGACAACTTAACTTGGATTTCCAGGTCACTCATGTTAGTAAAGAGAAAACTGACTCCTCAAGTTGTCTTCTGTCCTCCACATGTGTACCATGGTGTGTGTGTGTGTGTGTGTACAATCATGTACATGTGCACCTTATAAAGGTAAAAAAATTAAAAATACTTGAAAAGATAGATGACACCTAAGTATGACAGCCGTGATTGTACTCTGGCCTCTACATGCACACGTGTGCATGTAAACATGCATTTACATACATGAACACACCCATCTACAAATATGGGATACGGAATTAAATTTGAAACTCATAGAAAAACAATTTCAGACAAGTATGTGCCATATTTGAGAAATATACTAAAAATGTTATCTATCTAACATTCAGTTTTAACTGGGTGTTAATGCTAGCAATCCTAAGGAAAACAAAAAGAACTGGTCCAAGGAAAGTAGACAGCTGTTGAGTATTACCAAGATTACTTCCCTCAGTCTGCCCAAGAGCCCCTTGCCCACTGACCATGCAGACTGTGGACTCCTGACATCAACCAGAAATGCCTGCCTTGAAAGCACTGTGCTTCGGTAATCTTCTAATGGGGAACCATTGCCTGGGTGCTACTGGGTTAAGTGCCTACAAGATTTTATCCTAAGCTCATAAAAGCTTAAATCATTTTGGAACAGGGCATCCAAACATCAAACATTACTGCAGAAATGAGAGTATGTAATTTAGTTAATCGGAGCATCATAAACTCTAAGTGCAAATGGGGTCAGAGTTTGGGGGATATGGCCAACGAAAATTAGACTAATGAATCCTTGGCGGGGTTTTGTAATTCACATGTGTTTGTTTGCTTTGAGAGAAGCTTGTAGCCAGGGGTGGCCTCAAACCCATGGCCTTTCTGCCTTATCTTCTTGAATGCTAGGATTACAGGCATGTGCTGCCACGCCTGGCTTTTGTGAGGCTATCATTTGGGTTTCTTCTCTACTCTTGGTTACCCTTCACTTCGCACTGTCTCTTCCTTTCAGGCTCTGCTCTTTCCAATTCTCACGGTTAATAGTCTGAAATGGCAGCTTGAAAGATGAGTAGGACCCGGCAAGGTGATCTCTGGATACCTCTCTCCTGACTTTGTTCCCATAGCAACTGTTTATGACTGGGAAACCTGCCCTGTCCCAAGGCTTGGGTACAACTGGTAGACAGTGCAATTTATCACCTTTTACCTGGGACTTCTGATGCCTGGCAGTATGGATTGCAGTGTGTCAATCTGCTGAAAGCCCTATGGTTTCTGTCATTGTTAAGTCTAGGAGCTGTCTGCATTTTCTTCTAGGGATGCTGAAAGATGTGGGGATTCTTAGTGGGTATGGTTTAGTAGTTTGTAGTCGCATTACCTTGCTTCTACTTTTTGTTTAGGATGTAGCAGAATGCTACTCCAGCGGCTTTAGACCCAGGGAAAAGCCCAGTGCTTCAGGGCACTCAAAAAACAAAGTAAAACAAAGCAAAGTAAAACAAAACAAAGCAACTCTGCCCTCCTCCCCACCCCCACTGCACAAACAAACAAACAACCCAAAACAAAGCCAAACAAAAACCACTGTGGTTACTAGGATCCAACCCAGTCAGGAATTTAATCTCTTTCTGGTAATAAAGAGTCACTGTGGGAAGAGACCTGGTGTGGGGGTTTGAATAAAAATGACTCCCATAGGCCCTTAGGGAGTGGCACTATTAGGAGGTGTGGCCTTGTTGGAAGTAGATGTAATTTTTTTTGGAGAAGTTGCTTCACTAAGGGATGGGTTTTGAGGTCTCAGAAGCTCAAGCCCGGCAAGTATGCCACTATCGCTGCTGCCTACAGGAGTAGAACTCTCAGCTCCTTCTCCAGCACCATGTGGCAGGCATGCCGCCTTGCCTCCTACCGTGGCGATAATGGACTAAGTCTCTGAACTTTAAGCCTGCCCCAATTAAATGCTTTCCCTTTAAGAGTTGACTTGGTCATGGTGTCTCTTCACAGCAACGGAAACCCTAATTGTGACACCAGGCGAGCTGGGTGAGTAGTGCTCAGAGGTTGTTAACCTTTTGAACTTCATGATCTAGGTACACGTGGCATAGCTCATATCTTTGCGGCAGGAGAACAGGTAGGCAGGTTAAAGATTCAGCTCTGACAGAGCACATTCCTAGACACATGCACACACACAGTGAGAGAAAGAAAGAAGAGAGAGAGAGAGAGAGAGAGAGAG
Source organism: Microtus oregoni (assembly GCF_018167655.1). NCBI lineage: Eukaryota > Metazoa > Chordata > Mammalia > Rodentia > Cricetidae > Microtus > Microtus oregoni. The sequence goes on from NW_024543070.1 coordinate 8,770,643, forward strand.
AGAGAGAGAGAGAGAGAAAAACCAAGAGAGCTGAAAGTCTATAGGCTTAAAGGAGATAACAGGAATGGACTAAGCTTCCATATCCTGAATTTGGGCTCACATTTTAACGGAAACGATTGGGGATGGGGTGGTGGAATACACTGAATTGGGGAGGAGCAAAGGATAGCTTATGAAATACAAAATGGGATAATGATTTTTAAAAATTCATGACTTTTTTTTGTCTGCATGTATGTCTGTGCACCATGTTGTGCCTGGTGCCCTCAGAAGTGAGAAGAGGTGACCAGATCCCCTGGAACCCTATCCCCTAGAAGGGCAACCAGTGCTCTTAAACACTGGGCCATCTCTCCAGTTCTGCCAAGCCACTTTTGACTGAAAGCCTTCGAAACGCTCCCAGCATGTGTAGAAATCCTGGCAGTCCCAGCCCTCAGAACTTTTACAGACTCTTGGTGTCATGGCAAGCTTACCAGGGTCCTGTAACTCCTGTCTTTCATCAGTCACACCGAAACACACACTTATGCACACCTACCCTTCCCCTGCCTCCACCCCCCTCCCCTCCCCTGTAAGTTCCAAGAACAAGATGCTGTGTTGCAGCACATAGCTTATCTGCTCCCTCTGCAAATGGAGCCACCAGAACAGTGCTCTGTTTGAAGCAAGTCATCCTCAAATGTATCCATTAGACTTCTCGTGTGAGAGAGGCAGGCAGAGGGGCATCCTGAGAGGAAAGAACAGCATCTGAAAGGAAGCAATGTGATCTGGGTAAAGAAGAAATAAAATGGATTTAAAAACCCACACAATAACAAACCCACAAAAGCCAGGCCTGGTAGGGAGCACACACCTGTAATCCCAGCATTCAAGGAACTGAGGCAGAAACACGGGTTTGAGACCAACCTTGGCAGCATGCCTGTCTCAAAGCAAACACAGAAAGCCCCACCCGAGGATTTTAATGGAGGACCCAGGGAAGATCATGGTGTCTTTGGTAAGTGGGGGACTGGGAGTTAATGGAGGAGAACTTGATGGAGCTCAGCAGCTGGAAAGAATGCTGACGCTGACGGAAGTGGAGAATTGGTGGTTTACGGCAGCAGACTTCATACTTGCTGTTAAAACCATTCCCCTCTTGGCTTTAAATAGTTTCTAGATCAATAGGATTCATCATAAAATGTTTTAGAATTAAAACACACACATATTTTTAAAAATGCAAGCAATACAATGTGCGAGGAAAGTAAGCCTTACACGCCCGTGTGCAAATCCTCTTCCAATTGTGTGCTCTATTCCAGAGATATAATCATTTTTACCGTTTACCTATATAAACACACGCCTGCATGCACGCACACACTATAAATGCTCAGACGATTTAACAATTAAAAAAAGACCTCACTGTATCTTAGGCATCTTTAAAATTTAAATGTATTCTTTCATAATTTCATATGCATAAACAATGAATCTTGACATATGCTCCTCCCATCTCCCCCTCCCATTCCCCCAGGGCCCCCAATGTGCCCCCTTACTCCTATTGTGTTCTCAGTTTTTGTTAATAACACAATTAGTTCTGCCTGGTGAACTACTGACTGATCTTGGTGACTTGATCTTGCCAGGTAACCATAGCTACAGTGAGTTCATAGGTGTAGCTGCCATGTCATGTCCCGAGACAGCATTTTATAGTGTTCCAGCTCTCCTATTCCTTGGTCCCCTCTTCTGCAGTGTTCCTTGAATTGGGCATTCTTTCTCACCATATAGATCTACAAAGTATTTTGTGGCATAAATTTACATTATGGAAAATATTTGGTTACTATAAATTTAATTAAGATTTTTGTATTTTTACATATATAAGTATTAAAGTAGGGCCATTTTTAGCTATGAATTACAAGGTTTATTATATTGCATTTTTGTATTGTGATTTGCAAAATAGGAATTGATAAATCTCCTTTCAAATATGTTTGAAAGTGCTTAAAATTCCACATTTTGTCAAGTGTATAGCAGATCTTTTAGACTTTGCTAGCCAGGTGTGAAATATCTCAGTGAAGTTTGCTTTGTATAATGGAAAGCCCTTAAAATTTTATTTTCACCCAGATGCTGTCTTTAAAAGTTTGTCCTTAGTTTATGCTAATGAAACCTCATTGGCTTTTACTCTACCATCTAGTATGCTTTGGCCCAAAGGCCTATTTAGGCACACTAATGTGAATTATTTTTAAAAAGGCCAAGATTAGAAACAAAAGTAGATTTAAAATACTTTTTGAAGGGCTAAACTTTAAAGAAATATATTGGGCATGTGGCGTGGAGTGACTCTTTCCTCCTGCTAAAGATACACTCTCCTGATCCGAGGAAGCTTACAGGGTCTAGCGTATGCAGCTGCCTAACTAGGTAGGAACAGCTCAGTCATCCCCCCCCCCCCCCCACACACACACATAAGACGTGAATCCTCTTCATCTTATCATGTGTAGATTAAGGGTTCCCCATCACAGGGTAGATAGAGTCCCTTGCTGTTCTCAGTTCTATACTGCTATAGTCATTTAACTCCTGGGTTGGTGAAGAGGCTGCCACTGTCATAAGGACTGAAGGTAGATGGCGGAATTTGTCGCAGAAGACAGTCTTCTTCCAAGCAGGAAATTAAAAGTAGGATGCATTTCAAAACCGAATAGAGATGTCGCTCTGCAGCTCTGTGCTCCCTTGATCAAAGAGTTAGGACACAACTTTTAATCTAATATCGACAGATGAAATTAGCCATCGGGAAAGCAGTGGTGTTAATTACCCAGCAAAATAACCTCCGACAGCGGCAGGCTACCTTGTTTTGTGGGTGCGTAGGAAGCGGATTATATGCGCTCATCTAGACTCTTGGCCGGTGCATTCGAGGTGTGGCTGTCAGGCATCTCTGGATCCTGTTCTTGGGTCTTTAGATGTGAAAGCGCAGGGTGGTTGTGAGCTGGGTTAGGGCGGGGGCTTTGCCGCAGTCTCTCGACTTCAGTCTTTGACTAGCATCCAGGGATGGAATCCCTGCTCCTTAGGCTGTCCCCGTGACACTGGGCTCCTTCGTTGCGTGCGGCACCAAGCCCTGGTTGAGTCGAAAACGGAACATATTTTAAGTGTTCAGTGACCAGGGAATGTGACGTCACGAAACAACAAATCTAACGGAGAGTAGGTTAAAGAGTAGCAGCGACGGAGACTAGGGCACCCACCCGGGAACTTCCCCTAGCCTGCTGGGGTAGGGGTGGAGGCAGGAGTGGGCGGGGTCTCGCGCTGGCCTCGGGGAGGGATTCACTTGCCTTGATCCCCACTGTTCAGTGCGTCGGAGCGTCGGGATCTGTGCGTTTTCGCGCGCGTTTTGCGAAAGTCCACAGAACAAGCAAAAAGAACAGAAGCGCCGCAGAGCCAGGGCGCACCCCTTGCGTCCCAGGGCCGCTCTCCTACCTGGCGTCCCAGAGAAAGCAGGAGAGGGGGCCCGTACGAGCGTCAACCCCGCCCCTCCCGCCCTGACCACGCCTCAACTAGCCCCGCCTCCTTTGTGCGGGTGCGCCGTTGCCCGGGCGACAGCCCCGCCCCTCCCGGCCCCGCCCCACGCCACCGCCCCGTCTCCGCCTGGCGGCAGGTCCAGCTGCAGTCCGCGCGAGCAGCCGCCGCAGGCGGCAGCGGGCCGAGATTCGCGGCTCCCGGGGCCCTCGCAGGGAGCAACCGCGCTCTCCGTTGCCCGTGCTTTCGCCCGCGCCGGCCCGTCCCTCGCCGCTGGCGGAATCTGGCTGACCAGCTTGCCCTCCGGTCGGACCTCAGACTCCCGGGCCGTCGCGGTGACCCGCCCACCAAACCCCGCTGGGGCCCTCTGTGCCTTGTCGCGGTTCCGCGGTTGATGACACCTGGCGGAGGGCTGCAATGGAGGGAGATGCCTCAGACTCTCAGGTGCGCGACGGCTATGCGGGGCTCCCGCTTCTTCTCCGCTGTCTCTCCGGGCCGGTCCCACCGTCCCGCGCCTCTTTCTGTCCTTGAGCGGGTTGGCCTTGGGGTCCCACGGGCGGGAGAGAAGCACGGGTCCGGGTATGGCGCACCTGGCCACTCGGTGGACTCCCTACGGAGGGCTCTTCCGTGGGGTTCAGTCTGCAGAAGTAGTCGCTTTGGGGCGCCTTGTGCGCTAGAGAGGAGGGCGCGTGCACCCAGCGTGCCGCCCTTTGTTTGGAGCCCCGAGGGGCGCTCGAGTTCCTCCAGGACCCCGGCGGTGCCTGCCGCGGGTTGGGAGCGGAGTCTTCAGCTCGCTGGGCGGGGCCGGGGCCCCTGCGGCTGTTCAGTCCAAGCCTTTTCTTCGCCGAGGTCGGGTAGGCTCGACTCCTGAAGTTTCCTCTGCTTGAGGGAGCTATCACATCACATTGCTCCTGATTTTAGCGCAAAGGACGTTAAAAAAAACACTGATTTTTCTTTTAAGAAAGAATTACTTTATATCCAGTGAAATCAAATAATTTAGGCGCAAAAAATGGAAATGATTTCTTGATAACACTCTAGGAGGAGGAGTTTACTGATGGTATTGCTTATATGTAAAGCGGAACAAGAATCGATTTTGAGCAGTCAGGACAGTTTTTTTTTTCCTTTGAATTAGTGTAATGTTGGGTGAAGTGAGAATATCCAGTAATCCTTGGTGTGCGTTGTGGGTGTGGCCGTCTTCTTTCCAGGTTCGTTAAAATCGTTAAAATCGTAGCATGCTGTGGGCCGTTTTTAAACAGTTGCGGTACCTCAGGGGACACTGCGTTAAAGATCTGCTGGCAGTGATGAAGCCAGTTTGTGGCGCGACTCTCAGGGTTTGTTAAAGCCCTTTGTGTCACCAGCAGGGGTGGTGTGGGGGATAGGTAAGCATACGCTTTTATTTCATTACAACGAGTGAATTAAATTTTACTTTTTGAGTACTTTAAACCCAGCGCTCGGGAGGCAGAGCCAGGTGGGTCTCTGAGTCTGAGGACAGTCAGTGCTACACGGGGGAAATCGTCATGTAAAACCCAAACCAACCAACCAACCAACCAACCAACCAACCAACCAACCAACCAAAACTTTCTGTATATTTCTAATGGATGAAATGATTGAGATTTTTAAAATGTGTAAGATTGAGATTTTTAGAATGTTGGCTTGTCATTAAAATCTCAGGATGCCAAAAGTAATTTATATGTAAAATGGTGAAATGATGAATTCTTGTAGGTTTGAAGGAAGGAAGCTCTTGGAATAGTCTTTTAGTCCCCTCTATCCTTTTAATATTCACGATATGTTTTTATGATAACTGCATTGATATGGAGCATAGAGCCTGAAGCATTTTGGCAGCATTACAGTAAAGCACCTGAAAAATGGTTAAATTTAATGTAGAAATTCTCTGTTACCCAGCTTGTAAATAGAATTCAGTTAGGATTTCCTGAACACACTGGCTTAGTCTGGGTGTTTGTTTATTTTTATCAGCGCTTGCTATTTGGCTATCTTGGAGTTAATGCATTAAGGAAGGATGGTTAGTGTCATAGTAAAATTTTTCTTAATAAAAATGATCACTTTTAGAATTTTGCTGGAGTCCTAAATCAGACACTTGTTCCTGGTGATTTGGACACTTGTGGTTTTTGATAGGGTATGGTTCTCTAATATTTTTATATTAACCTTTTCTCTTGTGTTTCTCTTTCCTTTGGCTTGTATCATCAGTTCTTAATCCCATGCCTTGTGTATTAAAGGGAGTCTGGTGGTATAGGATGTGGCAGTTGTGGTGGTTTGAATAGCTATGGCCGCCTTAGAATCACATGTTTGAATGTTTGGCCCATAGGGAGTGGCACACTATTAGGAGGTGTGGCCTTCCTGGAGGAAGTACGTCACCGTGGACACAGGCTCTGAGGTTTCATATATGCTCAAGCCACACCCAGTGTCACAGTTCACTTCCTGTTACCTTCAGATCAAGATGCAGACCTTTCAGCTCCTTCTCCAGCACTATGTCTGTCTGCACACTGTCATAGAGATAATGGACTAAACCTCTGAAGTTGTAAGCCGGGCCCAGTTAAATATTTTCCTTTACAGGAGTTGCTGTGGTCGTGGTCATCACGTCTCTGCCCACAGCAGTAGAAACCCTAACTAACACAGAAGTCAGGGAAGTTCAGATTTTAAGGTCTGTTTCTTAATTCTTGTTTGGAAAAGCAAACACATGTACTCACACAAGATGAATGAGCCTGCTGACACGTTTACTCACTAAGAGTTTTTGACTCTGGCTTTTGGTTTTCATCTTTAGGTGACTATTAAGAATATCGAAAGGGAGCTTATTTGCCCAGCATGCAAGGAGCTGTTTACACACCCGCTGATTCTCCCCTGCCAGCACAGCGTCTGTCATAAGTGTGTGAAGGAGCTCTTACTGTCTCTGGATGATTCCTTCAATGATGTGGCCTCAGACAACTCCAACCAGAGCAGCCCGCGGCTTCGGCTCACCTCCCCTAGCATGGATAAAATTGACAAGATTAGCAGACCAGGTATGTGGGAGCCTGGCTGACGTGCCCTCGGTGGGGCAGGGAGAGCTCAGATAGAGGTTCAGTTATAACTGTGGAAGGGAAATTGTTGTTGCTGGTTTTCCCACCAAGTGAACCCCCATTTAAAATATCAAAATGGACTTTCATTTTTTTGATAGGCACTTAAGATGGATATTGAATACTAAGTGTGGTAAACTGCTTATTAACTGTGCCTGTCTTTATTTTAGGCGATATTCTAACTCTGTGATGCCCTTGATAATGGTAGAATAATGAATGATTGGACTACTAGGGAAGCATCTATCAAGTTAATGTACAATAAATACTGCAGAATGGTATTAAGAATGGGACTACAGAATGGTTACTTCTAAAAGCTTTTTTATTTTTTGAGATTTTACTCATTTTGTTTTATGTGTGTGTTTCAATGTATGTCTGTGCACCATGTGTCTGCAGTATCTGCTGAAGCCAGAAGATGGCGTCAGATCCCCTTGAGTCTGGAGTTAGAGTTGGTTAGAAACCATCATGTGGGTGCTCGGGAGAGCAGCTGTTGCTCTTTAACTGCCAACCATCTCTCCAGCTGTAAGAGAACATTTAGAGCAGATCAGATTATGTGGTATCATTCTACCTGAGAATCTTGTTTTCTTCAGTCACTTGAAATTATTATTATTTTTTTTAAGTAAGTGTTTTTGCAGGGCGTGGTGGCACATGCCTCTGTGTCAACCCTTGGGGGGTGGAGGGAGGAGGATCTATGGTTTCAAGGACAGCTGAGGATGCATCAGAACTGCCATCTCCCAAAAATAAGGGTCTTGACTATCATGAGTACTAGAATCTGCACACATCTAAAGACACACAGCATACATTTTGTGTCACAGCTCACCATTTACTGGTTTCCTGTCAAGATAGTGTTGCCTCTGAACACGATTGCAGGGATGATGTGGATCAAAATTAACTTAAAATTACAGCAGCTGCTGAAATTCTTTTTTAAATTTATTCATTTTTATGAGTATTGGTGTTTTGCCTACACGCATGTCTGTGTAAGGATGCCAAATCCTTTAGAACTGAAGCTGCAGACAGTTGTGAGCTACCATGTGGGTCCTGGGAATTGAGCCCAGGTTCTTAGGAGGAACAGCCAATGCTCTTAACCATTGAGCCATCTCTCCAGCCCCTGAAATCCTTTTAAAATCACTGTTGACCATAGCCTCATGTTAAGCATGGCCTTTATAAAAGGAGTGTGTGTGAGCATCCAGAAGTTCTGGGCTTCAGAGCTTCCACTCTGAGCAGTTGGGCTTTGAGATTTCATCTTTAAACCTTTTGTCTACTCTTCTCAGCTTCTCCCACTGATAGGACAGGGGTCACTTTTTAATCTTGTGAATTTTTTAGAAAAGCATCTCTTTCTAAGCTTGCAGTTAAAGAGTATCATCTTTTTGTGGCTTGCCTTATGCTATGAAGTCTCTTTGTTCAGTATTTATATCCATGTACCTACTCCATCAGAGTAACTAAGATATATATCACTGCTTCTTAAATATATATGTATCTATTATTTTATATGTATGAGTGTTTGCCTGCCTGTTATGTGTACCTCGTGTGTGCTTTGCTTGCATGTTATATCTGTGCACCATGTGAGTACCTGGTGTCTGAGGAGGTCTAAAAAGAGTGTTTCTCTAGGACTAGAGTTACATATGGTTGTGAACTGCCATGTGGATGCTGGGAACTGAACCTGGGACTTGTGTAAGAACAATAAGTATTCTTAACTACTGGGCCATGCATTTTTCTTTGAATGCTCTCATTAATTATTAGAAGAAAGTTTACACATTACATATATAATGCAGTGATGTTGACTGGGCAAACTGAGAGTGTTTGAGGACAGAGAGGGTTATGCTCATCGTGAGGTTAGAACTTTTCGTGATTTCCTCTTTGCTAGAATCTGGCACCCTGAGGGATAGAAAGACAGGGATGAGTTGAAGTCATTCTTATCAGATAAAACTTGGTCTTCTATCAGTAGGTCTTCATTGGCCAGTTGGTAATCCGCTTGTTTGCTGATTGAGGAAAACTTGCTTTCTGTGTATTAATAATAATAAAACACAGACAGCTAGTGGAATATTTTTACTTAAGATTGTGTTCGTATATGTTTTTCATGAAGTTCTGTGTCTTAGGTAGTCTTTTAATCTCTGGATTTGATGATTCTCATGTATGGTTCACATGAAATTAGAACTATTGGTGCTTTTAGGAGCTCCCCATGGTTCTCCGTATATGCTTGATGCATATTTGTTGAATGGATGTTGAGTGACAGCCTTTTGGTACAGCTTTCCATGGTTCTCCGCACATGCTTGATGCATATTTGTTGAATGGATGTTGAGTGACAGCCTTTTGGTACAGCTTCCCATGGTTCTCCATATATGCTTTATGCATATTTGTTGAATGGATGTTGAGTGGCAGCCTTTTGGTACAGCTTCCCATGGTTCTCCGCACATGCTTGATGCGTATTTGTTGAATGGATGTTGAGTGGCAGCCTTTTGGTACAGCTTCCCATGGTTCTCCATATATGCTTTATGCATATTTGTTGAATGGATGTTGAGTGGCAGCCTTTTGGTACAGCTTCCCATGGTTCTCCGTATATGCTTGGTGCATATTTGTTGAATGGATGTTGAGTGGCAGCCTTTTGGTACTAGTCTCACACAACGCATGCCACCATGACTGAAGTGGAATATGGTTAAACTTATTTTTTTTAGAACAAGAATTCCATTTCACTGTATACCCCACTGTCTAGATTAGACGCAAAATGATTAAAATATGCCCCCTCCCCATTCTGTAAGATTACTGTGCAGCTGAGTCATGCCCCGAGCAGGGAGTTTAAAGTGTTTGCAGACTTTTCTCTGAAGGATAGCTACAGGTGCTAGCAATGTTTAACTTGGAGAAGGATGGCTACAGAAAGTTTCCTAGTCCCATTGCAGGTGACACAGCCCCCTGTAACTTCGGCTTCAGTGGCTCTGACACCTTAGACTGGTTTCCATGGGCAGGCACCCTCCCCATGCCCATAAATAAATCTTAGTGAGGCTTGGAAGGTGATGCTGTTCCAAATGTGGCAATTTCTAAAGGCTTTGCATGTGAATCAGTGATCACGAATTGAAGGACCGTCTTCTATATGGTCACCAGTTTTCAACAGCCAGGTGTCACTGTATTACAGATATAATAATATCTTTCATTATGGGCAAAAATGATAAGAAACACTTAAAAAGGAAGTCAGAAACCCTGTTGAAAGCAATGGATGTGGAAGGAATATATTTCTAAAAGTTACTTTTTACCATTGATATTTTTTACTGAAGAATTAGACCCTAGGCTCAAGTGCAGTATATTAGACAGCAGGTGTGGAACGCTTGGATAGGACTTTTCTGATTGAGGTGCTGTAGATGGGAACTGCTTATTGGAGTTCAGAGACTTTAGGATAGCACAGGTAGAGATTTAATGCTTTTTATATTTATTACATTTTGACGTGATATCTTGGATATAGTGGGTTAAATAATCGAACTAATTTTACTGGTTTTTAAACTTTTATTGTGGCTACAAGAAAATTTAAAAATACGATGTGATGTGGCTCATTTACTTCACTGAGATAATATTGCCATTTACAGTTAATGGATTTTTTTTTAATGAAAGGGTGCTTTGAAAGAGTGAGGTTTCCGTGTGTATGTCAGTTACGTATTCAAGTGTGTGAACAGAAAAGCTGTCTTGTGTATTTCTGATCATATGTGTGTAATTTCCCCTCCAATTTATATTTTCAGGTTATCAGAGATACTGAATTTTTAAGTTTTTATTTTAGCAGAAAGTCAAAAGATAACTTGAATTTACTTTGTTTTTCTAACAGTTGCCAGACATGAGGTTGTTTAAAAACATAAGTCTGTAGGACAAAGTGTATGTCTCTCTGGTGCTGCCCAGCAGTGGTGGAGCCGAATTCCAGGCGATGGATCGGCTGTTTTATATTGCTGGCTTTGTAAACACCCCGTGTGTCGGGAAAAACACATGTTTACTGTTGATTCAGTAATTGTACTCTGTGCAGAACATAGTCAGTTCTTTATCTTTTGTTGACAAGATGTGACAATTCTCTTTGGAATGGAATTCTAAATCCAGCTTTCTGTTCATTGTCCACAGCATCACAACGGAGATCTTTGGGGTGGAGAGGTAGAAAAAGCACTTTCTTGCTTTTGTGGCCGCAGGCAGTGTGGTGTTAGATTTAAAGTCTCTTATGTATCTAGAGTTTATCTAACACCAGTGGTCAAGTCTTCAAAATTATGTAGAAAGTAAACAAATTGTACCGACATGACTTAAGGTCAACAGGATGAAATTTCTGATGTTTTTAAGGGATGTGTGTCAAAATGATTCCTGTACACAACACAATTTTGTTTTTTAGTATGTGGTACTGAGAAATCTTTTTACATTCAATTAGACTATAATATAATTTAACATGCTACATTGGTAAGGTTAACTAAATATTTAAAAACTTTTTTAAAAGTTTTCTAAAAGTTGTCAATTTTTGTATTATCACTCTCTCTGCATGTTTTATGCATATAAGTATCTTTTCTTTGTTGTGTTTTAACCTGTGTCCCACCAGAGTTTTAACATGGAGGTCTTACCCATTCATGGGTCATGCACATGGCTTTTTACGGTTTTGGAATATATGATGCTGTGGGAAACATTCCAGGCTCCCCACTCCTCCCTTTTCCTTTTCACTCCAGTTGACCTTTAAAGTAAAACGGACTACTTTTTGCTCAAATTCTGGTAATATTCTTTGGTTAGAGAAATGTTATCCCTTTTCTGTTCCCTTCACTTCCTGGGAAGTCCAACAGCATCTCACCAATCGGGCAGGAGCAAAAACTGGAAGTTGTTACGGCCAGAATATGGGAGAGGGTACAATTGCAGCAGTTTGCAATGTGGTACGAACTGATTCTCTTGCATTTGTTTTTAAGTATTTAATATTTTAAAAATATTTTTAAATTATTTTTAATATTTAGATTTTTTTGCATTTGTTTTTCTTCTTGATAGTTGAGGGAGAAAGCATAGACTGAGATGGCTCTTCTGGTGGATAAACCACTGTGAAAATACTTTATTTTAAAATCGTGCCTTGATGTTTGCTTACTGTGCCTTTGAAGCAAAGACGTGTGAGTTGAGAGTATTTACACAAAGTACGAAAACTGAGTCCACAGTCGTGGGGCTGCTGCTTGGTTGGCATTACTTACTTAGACTTCCCAATCATCATTTGGTTAGCCCTTCTCTCCCCATATTGCACCATATTGTAGAGAAATACTATGTGAAAAGAACCTTCTCTACGAGAAATATTCAACTCTACACTTTATGGTGTATACATTGTCCACTAGTCTCAAGTACTCTTGAGAATTTGAACTATGGCTGTTGCAACCAAAAAAGTGAAAATGTAATTGCCTTAAATTTAGATTTTACCAGCCATCTGGCCTCATGGCCCTTTAGCTAGCACAGCTATTGAAAGTTGACTTTGATATATCTTCCTTTTAGTTTGGTGTTGGACTTTTTTCCCCCATGGGGTTTACTTTCTAGGATATCCTTAGAGCTGTCAGCTTTCTTTGTTTCTCTGAATATAATATTTTATGAAAATAATGGTAAAAGCATATGACAGATGAAAGTTAGCATTCATAAGATTTGAGAGCCTCATGAGATCAGATTAGAAAAACAGCCAAGATACCTATTTGAATAAGTTCCCTGAAAATTATTCAGGCCTTAAATTCCACATTTTATCTCATCTTAGAGGGCCAGTGTGATGTTTCATTAAAAACTTTTATTTTCACCATTAAAATTAAGATAAGAGGAATGCAGAAAAGGAAAGTGAATATTTTTTTGTCATCTCTAAACATGGAAACAACCAAAATTTGGGTATCACCAACATACATATTAAAATATGATTTAGTTTTCATGATTAATTTTGTTTCATATCACTACTTAATTGGTCACAACCTTCACAAGACCTATAATAAGTCATTGCTTTTCACATAGACTATTGAGATTGGTTATTCCTTCATTTAAATGTCCATCTAGTTAAATTACATGTGAATTTCCATTTTTTTAAGCTTGACCACTGCACCATTTGACTTTCGGAATTGTTTGGCTTGGTTTTGATGTTTCCATTGGCATGTGTGTTTTGTTTTGTTTTGTTTTGTTGTAATTAGCCTTGCACTTATTTCGTTACATGCCTGCTGTGGTGTGAAGCATCCTGGGCTGTACTGCATGCTTTAAAAATTACTACAGAAATATACCAAGTAGGATTTTCAAGTTTGTGGGGTGTTTCCTTTTGTATAATTTATGTTTAAAAATGTTAAGGCATTCATTAAATGGAATATTAAACATTCTGTGCATGCTTCTTACATTAGGTGCTTTTGGGATCCAGTGACACTTTGCATGCCATAAAGTCATTATTATAAATAATACTTTGGGCAATCTGTGAAGTTTCACCTATTGTGGTGTCATCCCAGGCATCTTTTAAGATATTCTTTTTAGACGACTGTTATTTCAAGGGCAATATTAATGTAGCTACTTAAAGATCTTTGTCAAATAGAATATACTGACTTTACCCATTGATTTTTGGTATTGGATGTGATAGTATGAAGGAAGGCTGGAGATTAAGAAGTTCCTTTGTGTATTTTGTGGGCAACTGAGATTCATACTCTAAGAAAGTTTTAAGTAAGTATTTGTCCACTTGTATTAAAAACAGACATCTTTGCATTTCTCCGGACCAGCAGGTAAGGTCTGCTATACTTCAGTTTCTTGACTTAGTAAGATCAGGATGACCACACTGAACAAAAAATTCTATTTTATATATTACAAAATCATATGTAATGCATCTTGGTACTGAATTAAATAATCTTAATGATTCTTTGTTTCAGGTCCCATGGTTGGTCCCTCTTAGAGTTACTAAATTCCAGGCCTCTGAATGAGTTCTTCACTCTTCTTTAGATTACATTCAGTTACCTTCTGCTCTCTCCCCCTGAGCTTTCCCAGCTGAAACGGTGCTGTGGTGGGAAACGTTCTGTTGTGATGATTCCTAAAACGTGTCATCCCCTGTTCCTTTGAGTGTGTGATGGAAGTACAGTCTAACCAGAAGTGCACAAGTGTGTGCATGTAGACAGGTTAGCAGTTTCAACAGTCACTGGAATGACAGTGAGCATGCTGAGTCATGTGCTCTGGTTAAGCCCCTGCTCTTCCATTTCTCCCCAGTCAGCTAAGATGGTATTCACTCAATGACTTTGGGTATGATGTATAAAATTAACTAGAGGTCTTAATTATATAAAATACTCTATAAAGTAAAAATATTTTATGAAGTAATGTTGGTAGATGTTTTGTCTTCATGTCTGTGTTTAGCTTAATGCAGGTTTGTATGCAATTTATTATAGATTATTTTTCTTTTCTCTATGATAACTTTTAATAATTTGAACTTGTCTTTTATATACAAAGTTAGCTTATTTGTTAACAAAAGCATTTTCAGAATGCAGATGGAGCCACATGGAATATTTGTTATTGTAGACTTTCTAGACCATAACTCTACATTTTAATATCACGTATGATGTAACTGAATGAAGCCTTACTGACTACACAGGCTGGAAGCGGAATTCACTTACCCCAAGATCAACTGTGTTTCCATGTCCTGGCTGTGAGCATGATGTGGATCTTGGAGAGCGGGGAGTCAGCGGCCTGTTTCGCAATTTCACTTTGGAGACCATTGTCGAGCGATACCGGCAGGCCGCTAGGGCAGCCACGGCCATTATGTGTGACCTTTGTAAACCGCCGCCCCAGGAATCCACGAAGAGCTGCATGGATTGCAGCGCAAGCTACTGCAATGAATGCTTCAAAATTTATCACCCTTGGGGTACGGTAAAAGCCCAGCATGAGTACGTGGGCCCCACCACTAATTTCAGACCCAAGGTAAGTTAGGGTACAAAACATCATGGGAGAAGAGTCTGGGGTCTAGCTGCAGAAAGATTTGATTGGATAAAATGATTGAGATGTGTTTTGTTAGCGGAAACTTTACTGTCAGGGAAGGATAATTACAGTGTGAGACATCGCGCTTACATACTCTGTTAGGTGGCCCTCACATTTCTCAAGTATTCTGGGTGGTCTGCTTAATAAAGCTCACAAGAACTATGATCTTGTGAATGATAAGTAAAACGATTAGTGCACCACCACCTCTCATCATGGATGCTTTTAAACTTGTTGTTGCTCCCCCCTCCCCAAGACACGGTTTCTCTGTATAGCCTTGGCTGTTCTGTAGATTTGGGTTCTCTGTGTAGCCTTGGCTGTTCTGTAGATTTGGGTGCCCTTAAACTCAGAGATCTGCCTGCCTCTACCTTCCAAGTGAGTGCCACCACCACCAGGCATAAAGCTGTTCTTCTTTATAATTTAGTAACTGGTATGAATATGGAAATATAATAGTATTCTTAATCATGAAACCTTAAATGTGTAATAATTTTATATGTAAATCTCAAAAATTATTTTGAAGCTGGAGAGATGCCTAAGTGGTTAAGATTTCCTACTGTTAGCAAAGGACCCAAGTTTGATTTCCACCACCCACAGGGGACTGACTGCTCACAGCCAGCTGCAGTCTCAGTTCCTAGGGATCCATTCTCTCTCCTGTCCCCCTAATGTGAACACTAATGTTCACATGCCCAACACAGACACAGACATGCAAATAGCTTAAAATAAGATATAAAATCTTTAAAAAAAATCATTACAAAATATTCACCAAATAATGCTTACATCACACAGATCTGAAAGATTAAAAGAAAGATATTTCTTTGTCCCCACATTCCAAAAGACTCTTTCCTCAAAACTGTTAGTCTCATAACAGATTTACCAACCTGAATTCACTTTTACAATGTTTGTCTCACCCTAACTGCTCAAGGTCTTTGAATTTTTTTTTAATGCATGACTCCAAGAGTTAGTGTTTCATTTAAGAGATTGCACTGATACTATTCCATCATGAAAGGACACGTGATAATGAGCTACATGAGGACTACGTTCTTAAAAGCTGAGTATTCCATAGAATTTGGAATGCAAATGAATCATAAGCCCCTTATTTGCAACCACAAAATACTGGTGAAGCACACCAAAGGAATATGAATAATTAGGAAAAAGCTCCTTCAAGCCATTCATTTATGTTATCCTGTATAGTGTAACTCTTCTAAGCCGTCCCTTATGCTAGAGAATATTCACCTCCAGTTGAACTCACTGTACTTCTTTCAATGGGAGCTTAAGTTCCCATGGTTTTGACAATTAGGAACCTGCACATTCTGAGACATTTAAGTTTTTTCCACTTTTGTCTCCTCTGAAGCTGTATGGTCATAGGACTTTGTATATTGGTCATTTTTTTCCTAATGTATTAGATCAGTTAAAGCTGCCCAGCATCCAGTTTCTTGAAATCATGATCAGCTATTTGCTTCTGAATGGAAACAACATTTTATGAACAATTTAAGTGTATCCATGATGCTAGTTCATAGACTAAGTACAAGTGCCACTGTTTCCTCAGGAGATGCTGCTGGGCATTGAGTGTGGGGCTTGTGGAGCTGGCCTGCTGGGTGCTTACATCACAAAGCCCTCCCAGCCCTCTTAGCAACAGGCTTGTGTGCTGAGTCAGGCCATAGATTCTCTCAGGTTCTCTGATGCCTTGTAGAGATGCTCAGTGAGACGTGTTTAATGAGTGTGCTGGGAGTCCCTCTCTAGCTGGTCTAAGCGTTCTCTCTACTCGAGTCCTGTGGGAAGGAATGGCCTTCCCACCATGGTTGGGGAAATAACATCTGTGTATTAATGGTCTGAACCTTCAGATTTAAAAATGGTAATTCTAGAGTTTTCATGTGACATAATTTTACTTTTTATACGTTTATTCACCTATATGGCTTTTTATTTATTTTATATAGCAAATATTTATGTTGGGGGAACCTATGTGACTTGAAACCTAAATCTTTAACTGCCATGTGTTTTTATTCAATAGATTTTAATGTGCCCAGAACATGAGACCGAGAGGATAAACATGTACTGTGAGCTGTGCAGAAGGCCAGTCTGCCACCTCTGTAAGTTGGGTGGGAATCATTCCAATCATCGGGTGACCACCATGAGCAGTGCTTACAAAACCTTAAAGGTATGACTTACTATTTTAGAAGTGGGTTTACATTTTTTCATTTTATTTAATGTTTATCTTGTTTCCCTTTTATTTTAATTGTTCCCTTTAACAGTATGTGTGAAGATTATCCTGTATATATAGCCGCATACATAAATTGTGTCATATGTCTGTGTAATGGACAGGTTTGGCCATTATATCTTTTCTTTTTCTGCTCCTTTGCTTGCCTAGTGTCTTAGGGTTTCTATTGCTGTGGTAGAACACGATGGCCAAAAACAACCTGAGGAGGAAAGGGTTTCTTTCATCTTATACTTCCAAATAGACACCCTATCCCTGAAGGAGTCAGGAACTCAAGAGGAGAGGAAGCTGGAGCAGGAGCTGGAGCAGGAGCTGGAGCAGAGGCCATGGAGGAGTGCTGCTTACTGGCTTGTCCAGCCTGTTTTCTTAGCAGCCAGGACCACCTGCCCAAGAGTGGCCTCACCCACAGTGTGCTGGGCCCTCCCCCATCAATCATTGATCAAGAAAGTGCCCCACAGGCGTCCCCACAGCCCAAGCTGGGGGTGTATTCCTCTTCCTAGATGAATTCTTGTTTGTGCCAAGTTGACGGAAGTTTTTGGTTGGTTACCAGGTATTTTTAGTTATGCCCTATTTTCAGCTTTGCCTGGCTGGGCAGGGAAGCATTTGGTTTTCGGTCAATCGGCCTGACTTTGGAGGCAAACCCTTTGATGATTCTCCTCCCTTCTCAAGAAGCTCTTGATTTCAGGGTTGGAGGTCTGGATTGTGGGGAGTACATTACTCCCAGCTTGTGTGAACTTTAATCTTTTCTGGAACTTCTCTTGACCTCAGGCATTGGGTGACTTGTGTTTAGTCTTGTATACCTCTCTGCATGTTTTCCCCTTTCTGCTTGTCTCTGTGGTTTTAGGCTTTAGAAACCCCGACTCTCTTAACTCCCAGCTTCATCAGCTCATGGGAGATGCTGGGGTCCATTTGAGTTCTCTGCCTCCAGTCCTAGAGACTGCAGACAGCAGGCTAGGATAGTCAAGCTCCTCTTGTTTCCTATCATCTGGGAAATGCCCCTTTGGGATCTGGTACATAAAGAGAGATTCCAGATGTTGCCTTTGGTTCTTTCAAGTGGGAAGTCAAATCTATTTTTGTCATTTCATCACACCTCTGTCAGCTTCACATAGCACAATTTATAATTTACCACATTTGTAAAAGTTTTAATTTCTAATTGGTTTAATTTCATGTCATCAGTTCCAGTTTTTATTTCTTGTACTGTCTTTGATGTTAGAGTAAAGCTACTGTGTTGGAAAAACTATCCATAAATTCATCTTTCTCCTCTGCTCTCTGAACCCACAACAATCAACACAGAAGACATTTTGTTTGTTGGTTGGTTTTTGTTTGTTTGAGACAGTGTCTTGCCGTGTAAACCAGACTGGCCTCAAATTTGCCGTGATACTCCTGCCTCTACTTCCCAAGTGGTCATTTACAGAATGTATTACCATGTCTAGGTAGAAGGCTTCAGTGACCTCACATGACATCAGCAAGCAAGCAACAGATTCTATAGCAGCAGTTGCTAGCTGGGAGTCCTGTAATTCAGTTTAGTTCTGACAAGTACCTGGATGTACTGTAGGTCCTATAGGTGAAGGGCCAGTCCCCAGGTCTGCCCATGCCTTTGCCCCACTGTATATCTGTATATGCTAGCTGCAAACTCCATGGCAGGTTTTTTTTTTTGTCTTTGATCACATGGCTGTAAAAAGAAGTTTAGTTCACCTTTCTTAGGTCTAATTATTTTGTTTGAGAGGATCACAGTACTCAGGAAAACACAAACAGCAATTTATCATGCAGGATATTGCACCAGGTGCTGATAAAGGCATGCACAGGATGAGGGAATGTTAGAAGGGCGTGAGCTGCCACTCCCTCAGGTTGGGCGCTCTGAGAACCTCCAGTGGCGCTGCCCTATGGAAGTTCTAAACCCTCTCCTCTGAGTTTTTATGGAGGTCTCAGTGATAGACACGGTTGATTGTCATTGACAGTTGTTGATCCTCCACTTTGGGACTTCTTGTCCCTGGAGGTTGGGAGGTAGGACTGAATCTTAATTGTCTAATCATGCCTCAGTATTCTTGGTAAGCAGCTCTCATCCTGAAGCCAGCTGCCTTCTACCTCATTAGTTTGTTAAAAAAAAAAAAAAACCTTTAATTTTAGAAACAAAAGGCTTTTGCAGAGGTTTGTCAGGAAACTGGATGAAGAACATACACATAGTAACATAGCTATCTTTTACATTGTATATTAATTTCTTTCTTACATACTTAAAACTTAAAAAAATACATACACTTTGCAATTTACTTTCCAATTTAGGAACTAATTGTGTAGATTTGTCCTTTGCTAAAAGTAACCAATCTTCTCTATACTTGGTTTTAGATTTAAGCTGAAGGAGGCCGGCTATACAGTTCAGAGACACAGTATCATTTCTTATTTTGGTCAGTTGGGCATTACAGCTAGAGAAGTGAGCATCATAGAAGGGCAGCCTTGCATTTGTCTTGGATCTACTGTTTGCTGAATCTGCTGAGGTGAACACCAGGTTTCTTATCTGTGTATTAGTGTGTTTCAGGTTGTTTGTGAAGGTGTGTTCCGAATTCTGGAAACAGCTTGCACTTTTGGAGAGACTGGCTTAACCAGTTAATACCTGGATCTGAGAATGATCCTCTCTTAGCAGTTTTGTTAGCTGAGGCTGGGATATTTTCCCCCTGTGACTTGCTTGGCTTCTGTTAATATTGACATAGACATGAGCTCAAAGTGGAGCCCTTTTCCCCCACAGCTGCCTGCCTTTAGTCTTCCAGGGGGGGGGGGGACCTGGGAGAGCGTCTGCAGGGATTCATATTCACCATTTTGACCCACTAGGCTTTTTGGTTCTGGTGTGTCCTGAAAAGGCACATGTTCACTGCCTGTCTCCTGGTCTGGCCACACCTCAGTCACCAAGCCTTCTCATTGTTGGGAAGTCAAAGCCCTTCTAGAACCTTCTTAGCTTCTTACCTCATTGTACAGTTTTCTCACTAAGCTTTTGATGTGGCTTAGTCTTACTTTAGCTTGCTCACTCTACAACCACAGCTACAGAAGTTTGGGAGCATGTCACTGAAGGATGTTTCCTGAGGAGTTTTTGATAGTTTCTCATGAATTATTATTTTCATAGATTTCAAAGGATATCTTGTTTGACAACTTGTTAATGGTGGGAGCTCAGAGAAGTAGAAAATGCAAACATCCCTGTAAATAGTCCCCACTGCTGAGGGAAGTACTTGGGGTAGCATTTGTATTTTAGGGAGAGGGAGGTACAGCTCACGCCTTTTTTTGGGGTAGTTTGTGGTGAACATTGTCACAGTCACTGAAGGAGTTAGTGCTTGTCATTATTGTAAGTGCTGGTAGTGTAGGTCTTTTCCAACATGGTGGTACTTTTGGTCTGATTATAAAATGCCCTCAACAGGCTCAAGTGTTTGAACATTTATTCCCCTGTTTGGAAGGTTGTGGAACCTTTAGGAGATGATGAAGCTGAGCTAGAGGAAGTGTGGGGCCTTATAGTTACAGCCCATGTGGATTTTGGCAGAGCTTTTTATTTCATGTCCATCAACACAGCGAACACGCTGTGTCCGGCTCCTGCTGCCACAGCTTCTGAATGCCCTGGCTGCCCTGACCACTGTGCCCTTACTGGCCTCATGAACTTGTGTCCTCTCAAATTGAACCAAAATAAATCTTCCTTCCCTTAAGTGTTGTCTTTTCGTTATATTATCACATCAAGGAGAAAATAACTTAAGACAGTAGCTTGAATGTGTATCATTGTGGATTTTTTTTTCAAGTAGTACACTTGCATAGAAGGTATCACATATTTGTTCTTCCCAAGATTTTATTCTGAACATCTCTAGGGATGAAGGAAAGCTGATATCACCTGTCAACTGTACATTCTGAGCACAGGGCCATGCTAGTTAAACATTATTCTCCTAACTTGCTTGCATGAAACATACTTTGGCAGCGCTGATGAATGACTTTTCCGTTGTTTTGGTTGCTGGGGTTTCTTTGGTACCTTCTATTGGGAATGTGATATATAAGGGAAAATGGTTCTCAAAGCTTGGTTTGGTATTTGCCTGTCACAGCTATAGAGGTCAGCCTTGTCCTACTTCAAGGGGTCTGCTTTGCTGTGTGGATTTTCTTGGGGAGATGTAAATAAACATCTCCTTGCCCCATATCTAGCTGAGTTCAGCTTGGTGAATTAAGGAGCTCATTGTGGCTACTTCTAGAAACACAGGTGGTGCACAGGCAGCTGCATCACTGAAAAGCCCACCGCAGCTGTATCCCTGAGCCCCTTGTTGGGGTTGCAGGTGACTTGGCTGGTGGGTGAGTTATGACTTAATGTAACTTTGGGAAGTATGACCTGGTTAATCTTGTAAGTTTCAGAAACCTTCTGAGACTTGTGAGATTGGTCTACTTCATGAATACACACAGAAAAATACCCTCTTTAAAGCAGAGGGGAACTTGGGATGAAAAAAATTCTCTCTTAAGGGTTGGGCTTTTTTTTTCTTTTCTTTATTTTTTTTGTTTATTTTTTTTTAGTTGTTGAAAAAAAATTTCCGCCTCCTCCCCATTTCCCATTTTCCTCCCCCTCCTCCCACACATTGCCCTCTCCCCCCAGTCCCCACCCCCTTCCCCCCCACTCCATTTCCCCACCCTCTCGAGAATGAAGAGCAGTCCAGATTCCCTTCCCTACGGGAAGTCCAATGTCCTCCCACTTCTATCCTGGTCCAGGAAGGTGAGCATCCAAACAGGCTAGGCTCCCACAAAGCCAGTTCATGTATTAGGATCGAAACCTAGTGCCATTGTCCTTGGCTTCTCATCAGCCCTCATTGTCCGCCATGTTCAGAAAGTTCGGTTTCATCCCATGTTTATTCAGTCCCAGTCCCGCTGGCCTTGGTGAGCTCCCAATAGATCAGTTCCACTGTCACAGTGGGTGGGTGCACCCCTCGTGGTCCTGACTTCCTTGTTCATGTTCTCCCTCCTTCTACTCCTCATTTGGATCTTAAGAGCTCAGTCTGGTGCTCTTATTTGGGTCTCTGTCTCTATCTTGATCCATCCCCAGATGAAGGTTCTAAGGTGATATGCAAGATATTCATCAGTATGGCTATAGGATAGGGTCATTTCACAATATAGAAACAGAAAAGTCATTGCCAAATTCCTTCTATGAAGCTACAGTTACCCTGATACCAAGGGTTGGGCTTTTAAAGCCTCTGAAGAGTTTACCTCCTGACTTTAGGGTTAATCAGTTTGAAGACAGATAGGATTGGTCAGTAGCTGTGGTGTGACATGTCCTGATCTGGTCTTGTACTCTTTGAGCATGCCCATCAGTGGTAGGAAGCAAAGCTGCTAGACTTTTGTCTCAAGTCAGCAGGTTGAGGAAGAGATGAGGTGGCCATCTTGGAGATTTGCCACCTTTAATACCTAGCCATGGTCCTTCTCCCTGTCTGTCTACTGACTAGGAAGTCTGTCTAACTCCTAGACTCTCCTCTCACCTCTCAGATGTCACCCTAACTGCTGTTAGGGATTTGGGGGCAACAACTGCTTCCAGGTGCTTTGCACTGACCAAGGGTGGACAGTAGGATGGGATGGATAGCAGTCAGTGTGCCAGAGGAGAGTCTATTTAAGGGGCCATGATAAGACTGAATAGATTGTGATGCTCCAGTACCTAAGATAGCCATTTGGTAATGGTGTGTATCTTTGGAATTTGTCGTATGAGTTAGATCTGTAATGTATAAAAAAGGAAACTGTGAGGAATCCTGTAATTCCTACTGAGAGCACAGTTAGAAAAATAGTGGGACAGTTTTGGCCTTAGAGGAAGAGAACAGGTAAGAAACCCAAAGAATCCTTGACAGGCTTTGTTATAAGTGTCAGTGAGATTGGTGAGTTCTTGTCACTAGTGTCTACCATAGATGTTCACCGGGGAAGGAAGTCATTTGTCTGCACATCACTGTTTTGGAGCTACAGAATTTTGGAATCTTTGAGAAGCTGACTTCTGATGAGTTTCTAGAGCTCTTGAGGTCTGATTTATTTAAAACTTGTTGCCCTGCTATGTGAATTCTTTGTAGGCTGAAGCCTTGATTCTCACATTTACCTCTACTACTAATACCTGGTGTCGGCAGCTAGTGCTTATGGTTTGTGAGCAAACATTCTGACATTACAACACCTCCAGTCCTTAAAAACAGACTGCCTGGATCCGGCCAGCCTGAGAAGCCTGGTGCTACTTTGGATAAGAGATAGGACTGGTCAGAGACTTTGAGTGTTAACAATCTTGGGACTGATGTTGCCCTTGGTCCCTATTTCTGATTTCCGCCTCTGCTCTTCTCTAGATTAGGTTACTCAGTTATCTTAGCCTCCCTATGTTTAGTTTAAGCTGTTTTAGAACACTTATATACATTTTATATAATTTCTTTTTCACTGTAGTTAAGAAAAAACAATGTTGCCTGCTGCTTATGCCTAAATTCCCAGAATTGGCTCATAAGGGGCAGTGCTAGACTTGCCATTTGGCTTGTGGTGTGGTTAAATATCCCTTGCCCCTGGAGAGTGGTTATGTTATTTAATTGTGAGTAGGTTTCTGGTTCAGCCATTGACTCTGCAGTATGTTTCTCAGGAACTCTGGGTTCCTTAGATGGGTAAAATGCTAGGTCAAAACGAAAGATTTTCTGTCTCTTCATAGCATTATTATCTTGTAAGGTCCCATCTTCTTTCTGTTTCTGTCTCTGTCTGTCTGTCTGTGTGTCTATCTGTCTGTCTGTGTCTCAAGGATTTAATTGAGCCCAGGTCTTGCTCCTGACCTTCTCACCTCTACCTCCCAAGTGCTAGGATTGCAAGCTTTTGCAACTACATCTGGCTCTTGTTTTTATTGACTGGCTGATCTATTGATGCAGGTGATGGGGATTAAATCCAGAGCCTTGCACATATATGCTGGGCAAGTGCTCTACTCCTGAGCTAGATTCCCCACTCCCACTCTAGATCCCCACTCCCACTCTAGATCCCCACTCCTGACTCCTGAGCTAGATCCCCAAATCATTATGGCTTTTTTTTTTTTTGGGTGTGTGTGTGTGTCCGTCCAAAAATTTTGTTCCTTTCCTGTTAGCCACTTCCTGTTTCTTTAGTGAGTATTTCCAGGGGGTTTTACCCTATCTGGTTGCTTCTGAGACTGAGATGTATCCTTCAGAGCCAATCACATCTGTTTCTGCACACATCCTCTTTCCCTCTCATATGGTATATGGTTAAAAAAAAAAAGAGGAAGATGAACTAGATGGGAGACGGACTTCCTGAATCCTCAGACACCAAGCTGTTGTTCTCTCTTCCTGCCCGCACTTTGCATTTCAGATGTTGAGCAGTAAGCAGGACCCTGGAATGGCCTCATCCTGGACGTCTCATCCCCTCTGCCCTGGGAGGTGCTTCCTGGATGCTCTCACTTTTCATTTAGACTCAATCCATTTATCTGTTGTGACTTGATAGTCTATAGTACTCTCAAGGGGGTTAAAAATGTACTTTAGATTCATTGCAGAATGCTTTTTAGAGCAAACTAGAAACTTTACCAAACCCTACAATGTAATTTTGATGAGGAATTACAGTGTTCAGAATAGCTAATTTACAAAACAAATTACTTGAAAATAATAGTGAGGCTGGGATGACCTGGGATTATTTTGAACTAGTCCTTGGTGGTTTTCCTGCTGTGTGTGTGTGTCTAAATTGTGCAATGTAATGGGAGGTTATAGTATCCGAGCTGTCAACCTTCATTTGCTTAGAAGCAAGAGTTCTGAGAGCGATAATTAAACAACAGAAATGCACTGCCCAGGCATTGGGGATCTTTGACTGTCACTCACCCTTTTTTTCCAGCCTTCATTTAATCTTTCATATGACCTTGGGCCCATGCATTTCAGGCTGGTAAATATTTGCCTTGAGTTAATTACTATAGCCAATCTTGCTGTTCTTCAGGAAGGATGGGTACTGTGTAATTTGCAAAATTGCATGAAGTCTTTGTTGATTTGTTTCTGTACTTGCGTTCTATGTGTGTCCACAGGAGAAGCTTTCAAAGGACATTGATTTCCTTATTGGTAAGGAAGGCCAAGTGAAGAGTCAAATTTCTGAACTAAACTTGTTAATGAAAGAAACAGAGGTAAGTTATAAAGTGGCCAGGATAGTTTTTCATTCACCCATCCAGGCATTCGCTTATTGATCAAATCCCGAATGTGTTCCCTGTGCTGTGGACTGTGTGACCTCATGCCTATGCTTTTCTAGAGCTTGTGGCAGATACAGTTCTAGAATATGTGCCTTAGCCTCCTGTGTGAGCAGTACTCAGGTGTTATTGGGATGTAACTTAACAAGGGCTCAGAAGTCGGAAGGAAAGAGTAGCTTTCAACAGTGACCTGCATGCCAACAAATGAGCAGCGAGCCTTTGGAAAATTCCTGTCTGCCATAGGCCCAGGCTTACCTAAAACTCCAGGGACTGCTGAAGACACGCTTTGCTTACTTGTGTAAGGATGAGTAGTCATGCTTGCTTTGTTTGTGATGACCGCAAGGTCCATCAACAGAGGAGTACATGGACAGACCCACATGTCCATCAACAGAGGAGTACAGATAGCAACGGGACTGCACACATAGCATAGGTATATCCTGCCATACACTGTGGAAGGGGTGATGCCGTAATGACATTTATAGAAAGCATCCAGACTGCTCTGGGGAGATGGTTTAGCGGTGGCTGAGAACATTGGTTGATCTTCTAGAGGACTCAGGTTCAATTCCCAGCACCTACATGGTGGTTCATAACCATCTCCAGTTCCAGCGAACCCAGTGCCCCTTTCTAACCTCCATGTGCACCAGGCATCTGTATGATACACAGACATCTATGCAGGTGAAATGCTTATATACATTAAATAAGTATTTTTTTAAGTAACTGCACAGTGAAACCAGATTATATTTTCAAATTTCGTGAGACTATTCTTGAGGAGGGTGAATCAGTGCTGTAGCAGCTTTGAGGGTGGCTTCTGGGATGCTGGTCCTGTTGTTTTGTCTGAGCATCCTGCTGGTCGGATGTGTATTTATAGAGTCCTCACCTTTACACCAATCTGAGCATTACAGTCTACTTCAGTTTAAAAAATGGGAAGTAAACTGGCATGGTGGCTCACACCTGTAAGCCTAGCATCTGGGAATGAATGAATGAATAAAAACAAACAAATAAGAAGCAGTAGCATCTTTGAAATACAGTAAGTTTGAGTAGGGTGGGGTATTTGACAGCTCAAGGGTCTTTAATAGGCTTTAATATGCGGAGTGGAGTTTATTTCTTTTTTTGTTTCTTTTCCTCATGATCATTTTAAAATTTATAATTAAATATAAAAGATATAGGCTAGCACAAGATTTACTTCTTGACATATTTTTCCTAGTGGGAAGTGAAATAGTTAAGAAACAACGGGGGCTGACAATGTATCTTAGTGATAGAGAATGTGCATCTTGTGTACAGGACAAGGGGGGCTGGGTCCTGGTTCTGCATCACCAACACCACAGAAGACATAAGAAAAAAACAGCAGCAGCAAAACCCAAATCAGTGCCATGTTTCTCTCCATCTTCAACTGTGGTGATGGGACAGCGTCTGTGCCTACAATTATAGTTGTTATCTGTGCATAGTACTACTGAGGTTAATGTGGAAAACCATTCTGAGATTCTACCTGAATCTCACTGTTCTCTTTTCCCTCTAAAAACCGAACTAGAACAAAGTATAATGGTAAATATGAAGCTATCCTGATGAAACTTATCACTTTACATGTTACTTAGGAAAAAAGCCTTCAGAAGCAAAGTGGGCCTTTTGAGAAGGGAGTCTGAAGGACATTCCTTGCTAATGTGGTCCAGAGGCTGCTGGACTTCTGAAGTGTCCTCTGCCATGCCTGCTCCGCACACTGATGAGTGCTCACCAGTGCTCACGGAACTCTTTTATTTTTCCAAAATCTTACTGAACTCTGTTTTTATTAAAATTCAAGTCATTTGTGCCAGACAGGGTGATATAGATTTGTGATCCCAGCACTAGGGAGGGTGAGAAAGGAAGATTGTCCCCGGGGCTGGTGTGTTATAAAGAGATTCTGTTTCAAAAAAAAAAAAAAAAAGATTGTTTCAAACAAATCCCCAAATCAACGAATCAACATGTTTAATATACATTATAGGCAGGATTATTCTATAAAAAAGAAAAAATTAAATAATAAGAATGCTTAGAGTGTTTGGCATTATGGTATGTTTTTTATGTAAATAATCCTTATTAATCCACATAAGAACTTGAATCTTTTTTTTTTTTTTTTTTTTTTTTTTGGTTTTTCGAGACAGGGTTTCTCTGTGGTTTTGGAGCCTGTCCTGGAACTAGCTCTTGTAGACCAGGCTGGTCTCGAACTCACAGAGATCCGCCTGCCTCTGCCTCCCAAGTGCTGGGATTAAAGGCGTGTGCCACCACTGCCTGGCTTGAATCATTTTTGTTATCCTTGAGCTTTCTGTGGGAGAGGGAGAGTGGTAGGCACTGGACCCGGAGCGCATGCCTAGCCTCAGCTTAGCCTACAGCACATGGCTGAGTAAGGATTAAAGCAAATGAATTTTAAATACCTTAGTATGGAATGTCGTTTTTAAAAATATCTGTGGCTGTAATTTAGCTTTATAATAGCTTCCTCATTTAGAAAGATTCTTGAGTTTGGGGTGAGTTACAAACTCTCTAGAATCGTGCTTTTGCAGTATTTGTGGTTAAGTCAGTGCAGCTCTGCCCTTTACTTTATCACTGAAAATTGTTTCTCATTTAATTGAATAATTCCTCTGTTACCGGCTTTAAAAGTACAAAGTTCTGAAATTACAAAGCTAATCTAAATGGAACCTGACAGTTGTTCTTGTGTGTTTGATGCCAAACTACTCTTTTGAAGATTTTAGAATCAGACAAAAACTTTCTCTTTGCAACATCTGGCCTTGTTTTGTTGAGTTTGATATTACGTAGGACATCATGTGAAGACCATTGGGTTCATGGATGAGGTAATGCTTGTGTGTTGCACTAGTGCAACACAGAGAGGTTATGTTTATGGGCAAGAGAATACTTGAATTCTGTACTTGTGCAGCAGAGAGATTGGTTTCAGCACGTGAGGTAACACTGTGTCTCACTCTAGTGCAATGGAGAGAGGGCAAAGGAAGAAGCACTGGCCCATTTTGAAAAGCTCTTTGAGATCCTAGAGGACAGGAAGTCATCTGTTTTGAAAGCCATAGATGCCTCTAAGAAACTAAGACTAGACAAATTTCACACGCAAGTGGAAGAGTACCAAGGCCTTCTGGAGAACAACGGGCTTGTGGGATATGCTCAGGAAGTCCTGAAGGAGACGGATCAGTCTTGCTTTGTGCAGACAGCGAAGCAGCTCCATCTCAGGTACTAGCTTTGCTCTTTAACTCTCTTCTCTTCTCTTCTCTTCTCTTCTCTTCTCTTCTCTTCTCTTCTCTTCTCTTCTCTTCTCTCTCTCTCTCTCTCTTCTTTCTTTCTTTCTTTCTTTCTTTCTTTCTTTTTGACAGGGTTTCTCTGTAGCTTTGGAGCCTGTCCTGGATTTAGCTCTTGTAGACCAGGCTGTCCTCGAACTCACAGAGATCTGCCTGCCTCTGCCTCCTGAGTGTTGGGATTAAAGGCATGCGCCACTAGCTTTTGAAAGCTCCCACCAGGTGATTCCTGGTGTTAACAAGCAGTGTGGGTCTGTTGCACCCTGGATGCTGATTACGGAGTCTGCTTCTTTGGTCTGCTGCATTGCAGGTGTTTAGACTGACTTGCCTTTTTAAAGAATGACTTTCACATGAAATATGTCTGCCCACAGAATCCAGAAAGCTACGGAATCTCTGAAGAGCTTCAGACCCGCAGCCCAAGCTTCGTTTGAAGACTATGTCGTTAACACAACCAAACAGACAGAGGTGCTTGGAGAACTGTCTTTTTTCTCTAGTGGTAAGTGGTAAAGGCCATGCCTCCTTTCTTACTGGCTAGCATACTGCAGAAATGCATTCTCCTCCCCTCTTTGACATAAGTTGCTCATGATCATCTATCCTGCAGCCTGGTTTTTATGCCTGTGTTTTTGTACATAAAGCTATACCCTGGTTTTTTAAACATTGTATATATGGTATCACATTTTTAAAAAAATTTATAAGCTTAAGATATTTTTAGTACATGAAATATGGCTCAAGATATATTCTGTATTTCCAGCCATATTGAATTAGGACCCACGGTGAGGATCTCATCTTAATTTAGTATCCCTCTGTAGACTGAGTCTCCAAATACAGTCAACCTTCTGAGTGAGACTGCTGTCACAATCAGGGCTATGATTTCAACATATAAACTTTCAGGGAACACCCTGGAACACATATGATATAAAAATAGAAGCCTTCTATTTTTCTATCTTACCGTATTTGTGTTGCTGAAGCTTTTCTTCTTGTGAAGTTGAAGCAACACAGGCTAGGTGCTGGAGAGATGATCAGGGGTTAAGAGTGGGGGTTGCTCTGCTGTGGACCTGAATTTGATTCCCAGCACCCACATGTAGATAGAAGTTTCTGTCTTTTAGTCCCAAATAAACACACATAGGCTGTTTAGCCTATTAGCTCAGGCTTATTATTAACTAGTTCTTACAACTTAAATTAACCCATAATTCTTTTTTTTGTATTTTAATCAATTTTTTATTCTGAGAGAATCTGCATCTCCATTATTTTTATATTAAGTGGGCCCATATAGATAATAATCACATTTACTTTTGGACATGAAAATGTTATTTCTTAAAGAATAGGAAAAAATACAATGTTATATGTTTTAGTTTTGCATGGCAACCATGTCTTCCCTTGGCCATAAGCATTAAGAACCCCAGGCACAATGACACCTCTGTATACTGGTTTAGGAAATAGAAAACACTATCCTGAGTGAGGTAAGCCAGACCCAAAAAGAGGAACATGGGATGTACTCACTCATATTTGGTTTCTAGCCATAAATAAAGGACATTGAGCCTATAATTCGCCATCCTAGAGAAGCTAAATAAGAAGGTGAACCCAAAGAAAAACATATAGGCATCCTCCTGAATATTAACCTTCATCAGGCGATGAAAGGAGACGGAGACAGAGACCCACATTGGAGCACCGGACAGAAATCTCAAGGTCCAAATCAGGAGCAGAAGGAGAGAGAGCACGGGCAAGGAACTCAGGACCACGAGGGGTGTACCCGTAATTCTTGTCTATGTTTAGCCACGTGGCTTGGAACCTTTTCTCAGTGAGGCATTCTCATCTTGCTTCCTCTGTGTCTGGCTGGTAACTACATCTCTGCCTTTCTGCTTCCCAGAATTCTCCTGCCTAGTCACCCTGCCGCTTCATGCCTGGTCAATCAGCGTTTTATTAAACCAATACAAGTGACAAATCTTTACAGTGTACGAGAGCGTTATCCCACAGCACCCACACGAGGTGACTCACAGTTGTGCCAGCTCCAGAATCTGATGCCTTCTGACCTCTGAGGGCACCCGCACTCATACCTGGCCCCAAACATATGATCCGTAAAACCTATTAAAAATATGTTTTTTGAAAAAGAAAATATGTCTTCTTAAAAATTAAAAACTGTGGGTTTCTGTGGCATCGTTCTTCTTAAACTTATATCTGAACCTGGTATTATTTATTACAACCTTTTCCAAGCAGGTGCTATAATTTCAAATGCTGATTTTATTGCCTAGACTGTTGGTTCTGTGTACACTAGTTGTTTCTTAGATATATGTTAGCTTACTTTTGGGTCTTAAGCATTTACCCATGGATCCAAACATTGCCCCTGGAAGGGTAAGGCTGACCATAGGTAATTGTGGGTTATGCTCAGTATACAACAAAGGACCAAGAAAACGGTGGATAGGAGAGAGGGGGGCCCCCATTTCCTGCCTGTGGATGTATTTCATTTTCCCTACATGCCCATTCTTAAAGCAACCGTGTGGCTGAAGATACTCTGAGACTTGGTCCTGTTGAGCTTTTTAACTTTAAAGTATGGGTTGGATGTCTTTCCAGATCTTATCGTGGCTGTGTAATCTTCAGGTTGTAATCACAGGCTGTGGAATAAATGAAAAGAAGCAGGGCACTTCCTTTATTTCATTTCCTCCTTTGTGGTTGGATGTAAATGGTGTGTGTGTGGCTGTGCATGTTTTTTGTGTAAGTATTTTATACAAGCTGAACAAAAAACTAGTGTGTAGAGAGGCTGACCTTGAGCTCACTCTCGTACCACACTGGGATTGTAGGATGCACTGTCGTGTTCAGCATACATGTGACTTTAGACCTTACCATATACCAAGCTTACAAGTTTAGTGTAATGAGGAGGTTATGTGTGTGCACAAGGATTTAGCTGTGACATTGGTCTGCTTTTTGTTTTTTGAGGAACGATGATCTAGTCTAATTTGCAGCTCATTGTGTAGCCCAGGCTGGCCCTGTATTTACAGTTGTCTTCCTGCTTCCTAAGTACAGAGATTACTGGGAGCTGCCATGACTGGCTTTAAACATATAAACTTTCAAAAAATGTTTTAGCAAAATATTAGAAGCTTATTTCTCCTAAATATATAAATCTTGATTGATCCATTATGGAAAAATTTTGCTGAAATCTAAATGAAATTGGTTCAGGGATTACCTTTGAAATTGCCTAAATATTTTTGTTGGTTTTCCCTACTTCAGTTTCTATTTTCTTGGTGTTTTTCGTGTTTGTGTGTGTGTGTGTGTGTGTGTGTGCATCTGTGTGTGTAGACCAAAGGCCAGATGTTAGTGCTGTGTTTCTTCCTCAGTTATCTGTCTTATTCTTTTGAGGCAGGGTCCCTCACTTAACCTGGAGCTCACTAATTTGGCTAGACTAGCAGGCCAGTGAGCTCCAGAGAGCTTGCTTCACGGGCCACCTGGGCCAGCTTCCCTGTGGGTGTTGGATTCCTGAGCTCGGGAACTCAAGCTTGTGTAGCAAGCACTGTCCCAGCTGAACCCCCTGCTGCTTTCTGCTTCATGTCTATAGGAAGAAAAAGTATTTGGTTTTGCAAGTCTACATTAGAAAATTAAAGGAAATTCTCAATAGAATTTGGTTGAAAGTCACAAAACTTAACCTTTTAAGTATTGAAATAGTTTATGTAAATATAAATAAAAATTTCACCTCCAGAGTCACAACTCACTATGGGCAAAATCTATGTTTTAAAAAAATAGAATTTCCAGTATTTTAGAATTAATAATGATACCACTTAATGCTGTAATCATGGCTTAATTTTTGTTTACCTTTTCACTTATTTTTCCCATTTCAGTTATAATTACAAGTTTACCTTATTTTATATTTTCTATCTTTCTTATGCATATTATCATAAATTTAAATTTTTCTTGGATACTATAGAAACTGTCAGTACTTCGCTTTTGCTGAGGGAGCTACTATCTTAACATCATGTTCTGTCTTAATCCTTTCAGGCATAGACATTCCTGAGATCAACGAGGAACAGAGCAAAGTGTATAATAACGCCTTGATAGACTGGCACCAACCAGAAAAGGACAAAGCCGACAGCTATGTTCTTGAGTACCGGAAGATTAATAGAGATGAAGAAATGATATCGTGGAATGAGATAGAAGTGCACGGCACAAGTAAAGTTGTCTCCAACCTTGAAAGCAACAGTCATTATGCTTTCCGAGTGCGAGCTTACAGAGGTTCCATCTGCAGCCCCTGCAGCAGAGAGCTGGTTCTGCACACTCCTCCAGCTCCAGGTACCAGGAAAAGCAGAGTGGAAGAGGCCTGGAAGTGTAAAATGGTGTTGTCTTCATGTAAACCTGTATTGAAACCAGCTTTGTGCTTTTGAAAGACTCTAGACAAGTAGATTTCATCCTTGGCTGAGATTTAGACCTGAATCCTCAACTATCACCTCAGAAGCTGTATTATCTGACTGACATCAGATAGAAAAAAAAAAAAGACTTTTTAATGATTGGGGCTAAAGTGGCTTAAAATTACTTGAATGCTACTTTAAACAATTAAAATTGTACAACTGCATGAGCTTAGGGAAACATGTCTGTAATCCCAGACATGTTTAAAGGCCACAATAAACCTGGAAAGTATACACACACACACACACACACACACACACACACACACACACACACACTGCTTTTTTACATTGGACAAGAGGAGAAAGGAAAGACAGAATTCAGAAAATATGGATAGATAAGGCACTAAAACAGGGGTGGAGTCCATGGTCTAAAACGCAACTGATTATGTCCAAGGCATAGAGGTCAGTAAATGACAGTATCAAAAATACAGGATATTGATAGTTATCTTTAAAATTCATTGGTGTGATTTAATCTAAGTCCCAGTGCGATTCTCTGCACATGAGGGTAAGAGGTATATATTGGAGCATGAGGCAAGCTCTCCCTCCACACAGACAGCTTCCTGGTCCCTGTTACCATGCCTCTCTTTCCAGGTTACGCTGGCATTACTTATTAGAGACTGAAGAGCTTTACTGGCTAGGAGGGGCATACAGGTTAGGAGTCTACTGCGGAGTCTCCATAGGTGATGGACACTCAGAACTAAAATTGTGCTCACACTCTGTAGAAGGAAAGCTTTTTGCCCTGCCTATCACTGCCTTGGACATAATCAGTTGCTTTTTAGACCATGGACTCCACCCCTGTTTTAGTGCCTTATCTATCCATATTTTCTGAATTCTGTCTTTCCTTTCTCCTCTTGTCCAATGTAAAGAAGCAGTGTGTGTGTGTGTGTGTGTGTGTGTGTGTGTGTGTGTGTATACTTTCCAGGTTTATTGTGGCCTTTAAACATATTAGAATACAAAAATATATAGGGTTGTCTGAAATTGTTTTTCTTTTTATTCAGTTTTACTAAAATAAATAAGTTGAATGTTCAAGTATTCAGTAGACTTTTTTTTTTTTTTTTTTTTGGTTTTTCAAGGCAGGGTTTCTCTGTGTAGCTTTGTTGCCTGTCCTGGAATTCTCTCTCTGTAGACCAGGTTGGCATCCAACTCACAGAGATCACCTGCTTCTGCCTCCCGAGTGCTGGGATTAAAGGAGTGTGCCACCACCACCTGACTTGAGTAGACATTTAATGCTGAATGCTATCTTTAATTTTTCAGTCTCTGAAAGTAGAAGGATGGTTCTGGACAAGGCTGCTATTTTTAGTAGCAGCTGTATAGAGAGGAGAAGAGGGCAGGCTGAGAGTCTTATTTTCCTCTCTAAGAGAAGTTACTTAAATCCTGGGGCTGCTTAGAATTATTGTACAAAGCAGGAGACACTGGAGATGAAAAAGAATCCAGATTAACTATGCCAGGACATTAGCCATATAGAAAGATCTGCCTCTATATAGGGCCTGGCTTTAGCCTGCTGGCAGCCAACTTTTTAATGTCATGTAATACAGATAAGATTTACCATTGTAAGCACATATTTTAGGGATAGAAACTGCATTCATGGCATTGTGCAGTTATCATCATTCACATCTCCAGAAAAAAGTTTAAATCTCACCTGAAAATCTGTCTAAAAGGTTTTCACCCTTCTCGGTACAGACACTGGTAGTC
The DNA here is from genome assembly GCF_018167655.1 of Microtus oregoni. Classification (NCBI taxonomy): domain Eukaryota; kingdom Metazoa; phylum Chordata; class Mammalia; order Rodentia; family Cricetidae; genus Microtus; species Microtus oregoni. Next base: position 8,804,812 of record NW_024543070.1, read on the forward strand.
TCTATTCTTTCTGAGGTTTGACTCTCGGCCCTCAGAAGAGCGGAACTGTGCATTGCTTGTCTTGTATTTTGCGTGTTCACATTGTGTGTGTTTCGTGATCTCCTCTTTGCAGGCTTGCTAGCCTCCTCTGTGCATCTGTCACATTTCTTTACCCGTTGTTTCGTTGATGCTGTTTTTGTTGTGTCTGCATTGGCTAGCAATAAATGTTATGCATACAATAGTTGAGTTAGCTCTATTCTGCAAATGAGGAATTTAAAGTGTAGATCATTTTTTTGTGTGAAATGTTTGAGCTGGATGCAAACCTCTCCGATCTGGAAACCCACGATTCTCTTCATAAACAGTACCATCTTACTCATGTCTGTTGTGTTGATTGATAAGGGAAACAGCTTATAAATCCTGAAATTTATAAAATTTGGAATGCTTATAAATATATAACTTCTCTTAGGAGCTTAAACTGACCTCCGTGGGCACTGCACTCATGTGCACATACCCCCTATAGTTAAAAATAATAAAATGAATATTTTAAAAAGATGAGTGATTAAGTACATTCTATATTGAGTAATTAACATTGCTGATTCCAATGTATGCACTTAAAAATGTTCATAAGCATTTCTGGTTTGGATATTCCTGAAGATCTTCAGGTATAGAGAATATACTGGAACTTAGTGCTGCATTGGAATTTGACATAGCTCTCTGGTAGAGAATGGCATCTTCTTTGCATCCCTTCAGTAGTTAATTTCTATTTGAAAACCTTAAAATTCAGCCTTAAATGTTAGAAATGCTCATAGTTGTTGCTCAGATTACTTAATTTTAACCTCCATTCAGTTTTCAGCTTCCTGTTTGATGAGAAGTGTGGCTATAATAACGAGCACCTCTTGTTGAACCTGAAGAGAGACCGGGTGGAGAGCAGAGCCGGATTTAACGTTCTCCTGGCTGCAGAACGCATCCAAGTGGGCTACTACACAAGTTTAGACTACATCATCGGAGATGTGGGAATAACGAAGGGGAAACACTTCTGGGCCTGCCGTGTGGAACCGTATTCATACCTGGTCAAAGTGGGAGTTGCCTCTAGTGACAAACTACAGGAGTGGCTTCGGTCTCCCCGGGACACGGCTAGTCCAAGGTAGGTTCTTTCCTTGCTGGAGAACTTGATAACGACTTTGAAACTAAATATCAGTGTTGCAAAAGATCACCCTGAACACAGACTGGGACTCATTTATTACATTTGGAACACACATTTCTTAGATTCAGGAGATTAGCTCTGTCCTGTGGCTGCTTTAGAACAGGAGTCAGGGTGTCTTGTATTCATTCACAGAATAATTAACATTTAATTTTTGCTGCTCTGAGGGAGTTAGTCTGTTTTGATTTCCTCTTGATTATGATTCAGCTTCAGAGCTTACAGTTTGAAAGTTTCCTATAGTTCCTAAAGGCGTATTAAATCTACCCATCCAGTGAGATGCCTTTAACTCCCTTGTTCACCCTACTAGAATTTTCTATGACCTTTCATGTTTCCCAGTGGGAAAAACAATTTCATTATTCATTCTGGATGTGGGAATCACAGTCAGAAAGTATGGTTTTCAAGAGGAGAATGGGCCGTGCTCTTATCTCACGTTCTTTTGAGTGCCTGGTTATTTATGTTAGTCTATTAATTCCATGGGTGAGGGCATAGGTCTTTGTATTTTGTGACATGCCATTGTGTACCATAAATATTTAATTTCAAGTTAAGCCCTTCACCCTCCTCTGATTTTTTTTCAGTAGAAATGCATTTTTAGGTTTCCATTTGTGTATAAATTTAGGTCTAACTGGATGGTGCTATAGGGAATTTGGTACTGAGTACCTAGTACAGCTCTAAACGGTACTTTGCAGTCTTCGCTTATGTGAGCTAACAGATCACTTTTGTGCATGTTAACTGTAGAACAACATATGTTATTCTTTTGAGAACATGTTGAGGATCCTGGGAGGCTGTGGCTGGAGATAAGTAAGAGCCTGTGTTTGCTGTGTTGTAGATATGAACAAGATAGTGGCCATGACAGTGGGAGTGAAGATGCCTGCTTCGATTCTTCACAACCGTTTACGTTAGTTACTATAGGCATGAAGAAATTTTTTATACCAAAGTCATCTACTTCTTCTAATGAACCCGAAAATAGAGTTCTTCCCATGCCAACAAGTATAGGGATTTTCCTAGACTGTGATAAAGGTAAAGTGAGCTTCTATGATATGGATCACATGAAATGCCTGTATGAGCGCCAGGTAGACTGCTCACATACAATGTATCCAGCATTTGCCTTAATGGGCAGTGGAGGAATTCAGCTTGAAGAACCCATCACAGCAAAGTATCTGGAATATGAAGAAGACGTGTAGCTCGGACACCCCATGTGGCGAGGATGAAAACCGTGGACGAAGCCATGCTTTGGTGTCAGTCTTCATAACAATTACATGTCATTCACGTCTTCTGTCACCACACCTGTTTGTAGTGTGCGATTCTTTGTTTTATCTTGTTTTGTTTGACACCCAGGGTCTTGTCAAACTCTGTCCTCCTGTGGTGGGCTCCAGAGTGCTGGGATTATAGGTGGGCACTGCCATACCCAGCTAGTGTGTGAGCCTTAAAACTCAGAAGGCCTTCACAACCTTGCCTCTTCCATGCCGCTGTTCTGCCTTTCACATTTGTTGACACCAGTCCCAGACAGGTCACTTGACAGCTGGTCCTTCTCTTTGGGCACAAGGACTCTACTTTATTTAAGTCAGCTGATGTTGCTATTATCTACATTCTTTTTGTTTTGGAGTGGGTGGGACACAAAGTATTTATTGTGGCTTTTGTGCATGTTATTTTTCTTTCCTTTCCATTTTTGTATCATGTTCATGTCCAAAGAGAAGATACTCTTAAATGCCTATTGATAGAAATTAGTCCCAAGCCATGAGTCTTCAATTTGTTGTTAATAGGTAAATAAAGTTATAGATAGGTAAAATGACAAAGGCCATAACATGGTAGTATATTTAAGTAGAAAATTATGTATTTTAAAGTGTGTAACTACTGAGTGTATATTGCCTGGCAAATGCTTTTTCTTTTTCTTATAGACCACAGACTGTATGTATTGGTAAGGACATCTCTGAGAGTTGTCTGAACTCTAATGCTCCTTATTTGGCATATGTAGCAAGCATGGTCTCTTAGAGGAAACAGAAGGTTTTGAACCCATGCAACTTTTCACTGCAATATAATTTTTTTTCCAGAAAATTTTATCTTCAAATTTTTTTACTTCAGAAAATACTTGTATTTATAGTAAAGAATTATTTTTCAGAAATACTAGTGAAGATGGACCGATGTGAATGCCTGTCTTGTGAGTTTTGTATTTTTGACACAGATGTTACACATCATGTTTTTCTGGCTTATGTTTAAAAATTTGAGAAGCTCACTGTCCATCTTAACAGCATTAATATGCCAGACATATTACATGTTACTACTGTCTGGTTGGGTGGCATTGTCTGTGGCTCATTGTGTGGTCATAAGCATTTATAGTGTGAATCAGTAAAACACAACATTATTTAGAAATAGTAACTAAAATCAAAAGGATTGTGTATACTCGGTTTGAGGAATTGCACCTTTTCTAAATTGGATGTTGTTTTCTGCAAGACCATCTTCTAGGTACCCAAATGATCTTTTAAGTAGATAGTTTTTATTTGAACTGCCTTTTTTCAAAGGTTAAAATATCCGGACAATAAGGCTTACACTGATCACTTATGGAGTGCTAATATATTAGTGGAGTAACCGAAATTTTTGGTAGCTGTTTGTCTTATTCTTTTTAACTATGATTTTTAATGGAAATTGTCAGATAAGCCGATCCCACTGCATCAGACCCGCCCCTGACACCCCCCACCGCCACTCATGTAGGTAGATCTGAAGAACTTGTGTTTAGTGATTGTCATTCCTCTCCCATATACCTAGCACTTTATGACATAGGAAACAAAGGATGCACAGTGTTACCTGTATCACTGTGCAGTAAAGCTGCTAAAGTCACATGTGTGGTTCAGTGTGACACTCAGTACTCATGTAAGCACACGTCCTGTAGACATTTTAAACTATAAAGCTTTAACAAGAATCGGAAAAGGAAGCTGTTCCAAACACTGTATCACTGTATAGAAATTGCTTGGTGGAATTTCATTTTTAATAAAAGAATAATAAATGGAAGTCATGTGTGGTTATTCAAATCTACACTCCAGGAACTTTTACTATGGTTTGTGGATAACTGAGAAAAAAACAGTTATTTAAAGATGCTTTGTGGCACATGTTATAAGAGCATTTATTTTTGATTACATGTATATGGCTTTGCATGCACACATGAATGTAAGCACCCATGGAGTCGAGAAATACCAGATACCCTGGAGCCTGAGTTCCCGGTGGTTTGAACCATCCGACATGAGCGCTGGGAATCTGACTTGGCCTTCGGAAGAGCAGCACTCCCTCTACCCATGAGCCATGTCTCCAGCCCTCACATGTTAGTTTTAGACAGAATTATTTTGATTATTTAATTATTAATTATTATTTAATTCTTGTGGAAGTTATCAGTAGAAAATATTAATGTGATGAAGCTAATTTATTTCATTTGTCTGCTTATATTGTCTTAACATTTTTTTTCTCTTCTTTAGTCCGTGGTAGATTGCATTGACCAGGTGAGTGGTCCCTTAATTCATGTGCATCATTTTGGGTTATGATGCTGTTAGTTGTGGTCAGTAGTGGATAAGAGAGTTTTTGCGAATGGGTCTTTTTTTTTAATTGATGGAATCAGTGGATGGGTGTAGTCGAACTTTTTTCTTGGGACCTCCAGCTTCCCAATAATGACACAGAGACTTATTAATAATTATGAAAGTGAGGTCAGTACTTTAGGCTGGTTTCTAACAAACTCCTATAACTTAACCCATTTCTACTAAGTTATGTGCTGCCACGTGTCTGATGGCTTGTTTCCTCATTTCCTACATGTCAGGCTTCCTTCTAGTCTCTTCATGACTCTGCCTTCTTCCCAGCATCCTCTCTGCCCAGAAATCCTGCCTAGCTGTTGGCTGTTTAGTTTTTTATTAAACCAAAAAGAGTGACAACTCTTCGCAGTGTATGAAAAGATCATTCCACAACAGGTTAGTAGTGGATCATAGAGTTTTTGCTAATGGGTCTTTTTTTTTAGTTAACAGAATCAGTGGACGGGTCCTAATATATATGCATAATTAACAAGACTTTCAGTGGGTCTGGTAGTACAGACCTGTAGTCCTACCTAGCTGCTCTGGTGGGCGAGGCAGGAAATCTCAAGTTTTAGGCTTGTCTTGGTTACACAGACTGAGCTCTTAATTAAGACTGGGCGGCTTAATTGAGACCCTATTCCAAATTTTAAGATAAAATAAAATGTCTGGGGCTGTAGCTTGGTGGCAGAGAGGCCCCAGGCTTGAGCTGCAGCACCACAGGGGAAAAAAAGGGAGAAGATGATAATGTAATACCTTCTTATGAAGCTATGCAATAATTCATACATTCACTGTTGCTTTCTGAAAATAGCAAGAGTTAGAACTATATCCTTTTGGAATAAAACATTTATCAGCCCAATAATCTGGTTGTACCCTGTGAGCATGTCTTATGTGGTGATATATTGTTTTACTGATGGAGAAAACAGTTGAGAATGAATGTCACAGGAATAATGCTTTAAGACATCACATTGTATCAGGCCAATTTGCATTTATTTAAAAAGAAATTTTATCTGTGTATTTATAAATAGGATTTTTTCACCTAAAAAAGAAACTTAAAGGAATTTGGTTAAGTTTGGTTTACAAATACTTATTTTACAGAAAGTTGCCAACTCTTACTACATTTGAGACATTGTATCACTAGATCTAAAGTGAACAAGACAACCTATCTGATGTCCTGTTTTCATGGATCGTAATAGAGATGAGAAAAGGCTTCCAGTGTCTACAGTAATAATAACAACAGTAATCAAAGGGGGTGTCATGATTTGAAAGGGAGTTAAAACATGAAAGGAGCCAGAGGGACGAGAGGAGGTGGTAGAAATTATGTAAATATAGAAATCACGAATTTCTCAAAAAATAAAAGCATTAAATAAAAATAATTTCTAAAAATCAGGGTTATCCTCAAGATATATCATTCTTACATATAATGAACATACATTTGCATAGAAAATTATGATGGGGCTGTCTAAAGTAACAAGTTGCAATTGTTTTAAAGGCTCGAGCTTGACATGACAGCTGTGTTTGCTGTAATCTTCATATTGCCTGTTAATGACTCTGCAATGCATCTCAAACCCTATAGGACAAAAAATTAGTCAGCCAAGCAATGTTGTACTGGCCACTGATGCCCAGACTTTTTTTTAGAGTGTGTGTGTGTGTGTGTGTGTGTGTGCATGTGTCAGAGACAAGCTGTAGGTAGTCAGATCGCCAGACTGGCAGCAAGCATCTTTACCCTCTGAGCCATCTATCTGACTCTAGACTATTACTTAACTATTGTAATTTTTTTTTTTTTAAGAAACTCCAAGCCTCCACTCACCTTTGTCTTCCTCCTACTCAGGAGTATAGAGACCCACTTGCTACCACCTCAGAAACGCTCTGTCCATAAAATTTTAATAAACCACATCTTGTACAGTTTTGGCTCTGCCTGTCTTTGTCTTCTGATTCAACCTTCAGCTGGTTTTCATGCATGAGGACTGAGGTTTTTCCATAAAGCTTGCTCATCTACTCCCCCATTGGAGAGTTGCATTCACAATCAATTTGAGGTTAATTTAGTTTGTCAAATTAAAAAAAAAAACCTGATCTGTTTTCTGGGAAATCAGAATCGTAGGGTTCTGTTTTATTTCTTTGTTATTACATAACCATGGAAAGAGCTCATGTGACGTGAAAGGGAAGGACTTAGGGTAAACGTGGATCATGACCAGTTTGCCTAGTGGCTCACGACACCCATCGACAGCCTAGTTAACTAGATGTATCATGTTCTGCAGAACAGTACTTCCCAGTGGGTCACCTGGAGAGCTTGCTGAAAGCTGACTTTGATGACTCTCAACCTCCTGTCCTTTAAAATAGACGACCGGTACACTTTTTAGATTGCTACCAGAGTTAAAGTAGATCCACATAAAGCGTTTAGTATAAAGCCTGGAGTGGGCACTCAACAAACAAGCTTTTGAAAGGATTCAAACTACCAAATAAATCTTTTTAGCCAATTGTGGAACTATTTTGCTAATAATTCACTCTCGTTCATGGAGAAGGGTCAGAGCCAAGGAAACATAGTAGAAGATCTGAGCTGAGTCCTGTTAAGTTTCAAACCCAGGACAAATGGCTGAGATGCCTACTTAACATATCAAACCTGGTTGCCTGGTTCTCCCAGCATCCCTCAGTTTCTACCTGTTACAGGGTATGGCTGGCATACCGAGCCCTCTACTCTGAACTCCCCAGCCCAGTACCAGGGCTGCCCTTCTTCCAGAGGCTCTTCCCTATATACTTCAGACATTTTGGTTACCTGCCTGCTGTACCTTTGGCCTCCTGGCTGCTGTATCTCCTACCCAGGCGTGGTCCTCGTCAGCAGCCGGGTCTGTGTTGTCAGTGCAGGCATTCAGATCAGCATGGCTCCAACAGCAGCTTGGCCCTTGGATACTAACATGGCCCCAGACCTCAGGCATCCCCATAACCTTAGTTGGTAACAGAAACCTCGGACATCAACACAGACCCTGGCTATAGTATGGCCACAGACTTAGACATGGCCCTCAGCTTTAGTTCTGGCCTGGATATCACCGTGGTATTGGGTCACTCAGATCTGTATGGCTCTGGTTGTAGCGCGGCCTTCGGAAACCAACATGGCTTCAGGAGGCTGACCTAACCCTGGGGATCCACATGCCCTCAGTGGTGACAGGAGCCATGGACATCAACCCAAAACCTGGTTGCTATAGTGCCATGGACCCAGACATGGCCCTTGGCAACAGCCGGGTCCCAGATGACACCATGGCCCTGTGTGGCAGCACAGGCTACCCAGGCCAGCGTGGTTACAGTGGTGGCATAGCCCTTGGACACCAATAAGGCCATAGATGGCTTCTGTGTGACCTTTGGTGGCAACATGGGCCACAGATATTTACATAGATCCTTGTTGTTGTAGGGTCATGGAACCAGACATGGCCCTTGGCAGCAGTTCAGACCTGGACAATACCATAGCCCCAAGTGTCAGCATAGACCAATCATATCAGGCTCTGAGGAAGACTCTTGGATACCTACATGGCAACAGGTGGCAGTCCAGACACTGGGCATCCTGTGTCTTTTGGTGGCAACATGGGCAATGTATAGCCACACAGACCCTTGCTGTGGGACAATGGTCTGTACCCTGTCAATTGAATTTTAATAAAAATGCTGATTGGTCAAACCAGGCAGGAAGTATAGGTGGGGTGACTAGGCAGGAAGTAGAGGTGGAGCAATGAGAACAGGAGAATTCTGGGAAGAGGAAAGACTTAGTCTGCAGTTGTCACCCAGAGATAGCAAGATATGACTGCCTCACCAAAAAAGGTACCAAGCCACGTGGCTAACACAGGCAAGAATAATGGGTTAATGTAAGATGTAAGAATTAAAAAAGCCTGAGCTACTAGGCCAGTCAGTTTATGATTAATGTAGACCTCTGTGTGTTTATTTGGGACTAAACGGCTGTGGGACTTGGGACAAACATCAATCAACAAATGGTGCCCAACTTGTGAACAACTGCATCCACAGAAAACCTGAGAGGACTTGGGAAGTAATTCTAGACACAAAATAACAGTGTTCAGCATGGCTTCTTGGTAGCAGCAATTTATCAGGTTTTTTCTCTTTGTTAGAGGCAAGTATATCTCATTCCAGAGAGGCTTCCTGACTCAGTTTTAGCTGTGAAACTTAGCAGCTCTTTTAAGAGGCTCTGCCACCAAACACTTAAATGGTGTTTATGAATTGCTGACAGCATGCTTCTTGGTGGTAGCAGGGACCTTGAAATGCCATGGAGCTGTGGCAATAAACATGGCTCTGGCCAGTACCTACCTACACCATGAGGCTAGACTCTCAGAAAGCTAAGGAATGGGTTGGATCCAGCCATCAAAGTCACGGCTTTAATCCTAGCCATATTGTTTAGCAAATTAGAGACTCATGTGGTCAGAAAAAAGAGAGCTATACAATAAAGATAGATTCAGATGAAGAAAACCTCTAAATGTTTTATAGTATATTTAAAAATATATATAGGCTTGGGAGAGAAAAAGGATAAAGTCCCTAAAATAAAAAAAGTAAGAAAAGTATTTGGGTGTGGTGGCAGACACTTTTAATCCAACACTTGGGAGGCAGAGTCAGGCAGATCTCTGTGAGATCAAGGAAAGCCTGGTCTACAGAGTTAGTTCCAGGAGAGCTGAAGATACACAGAGAAACTCTGTCTCAAAAAGCCAAAAATTAAAATTAAAAATAAAAGAAATAGAGTTTAAAATAAAGCCATGTAAAGATGGAAAATACACAGAGAATCTGGATACTGTATATTATTGTGTTGTCTTTAAATTGTTTGATGGCTGAGGAAGGAGCAAAAGCTGCTAAAAGACATTTGATTATAAATGCTGTTGGATTAATCCAACATATATATTTGAAAATTCCTTGACTTCAAAATTTAAGTCAAAAGTTATGTTACTTTGGATAAGAGGTTTTGCTTTTGTTTCCACAGTAAATGAGAGGCTGTGGATTTATTCTGGTGTAAGAAAAATCAGGTTTGATTAAGGTAAATTTTCTGAGAGATCTCCCATAGGAAGAATGGCCCAGATAACTGAGTTCTACATCCAGAACAGATTCAAGACTGCTGCCTGAGATGATCAAGACTCACAGGATACTCCAGTCAGGACTTGATCATAATTCTAAATATTCTTTAGGTCCCATAAGATTATCAGTGCCCCCAATCAGCAGGAAGTAGCCTAGCAAACTATGCCCACATTCCCCCAAAAATGGATTATGGATGTTTGCCTTTCTTTAGAATGTTGGTTACAAGTTGTTATGGATAATGGTTAGGAGAAAAGCTAACCAAAGGAGATTCAATTCAGAGTTCTTGTTTTCAAAAGAAAAAAAAGGTGGGGGGGAGTGCTGCAGGACAATAGTCTATACCCTGTCGATTGTATTTTAATAAAATGCTGATTGGCCAGTAGCCAGGCAAGAAGTATAGGTGAAGTGACCATGCAGAAAGTAGAGGCAGAGGGTACCCGATCCTCCACAGCCTCTCCAGCAAAGGTTATCCTTGGTGTTTTTGGGAGCAGAAGGAGGGAGAACATGAGCAAAGAAGTCGGGACCACGAGGCGTGCACCCACCCACTGAGACAGTGGAGCTGATCTACTGGGAGCTCACCAAGGCCAGCTGGACTGTGACCGAAAAAGCATGGGATAAAACCGGACTCTCTGAACATGGCGAACAATGAGGGCTGATGAGATGCCAAGGACAATGGCACGGGGTTTTGATCCTACTTAATGTGCTGGCTTTGTGGAAGCCTAGCCAGTTTGGATGTTCACCTTCCTAGATATGGACGGAGGGGGGAGGACCTAGGACTTACCACAGGGCAGGGAACCCGGACTGCTCTGTGGACTGGAGAGGGAGGGGGAGAGGAGTGGGGGAGGGGGAGAAGGGTGGGAGGAGGGGGAGGGAAATGGGAGGCTGGGAGGAGGTGGAAACTTGTTTTTTATTTATGTTTTTTTTCTTCTTTTCTTAATAAAAAAAAAAGAAAGTAGAGGCAGAGCAATAAGAACAGGAGAATTCTGGGAAGAGGAAACAGTCTGCAGTTGTCACCCAGATGCAGAGGACACAAGATGTGACTGCCTCACTGAAAGAGGTACCAAGCCACGTGGCTAACACAGGCAAGAATAATGGGTTAATGTAAGATGTAAGAATTAATAAGAGGCTTACTAGGCCAATCAGTTTATGATTAATGTAGACCTCTGTGTGTTTATTTGGGACTAAACGGCTGTGGGACTTGGTGGGACAGAAACATCAGTCAACAGACCCTGGATGTGGGAGGACCATGAACCCAGACATGGGCCTTGGTAAAAGCGAGAGCCTGGACTTCACCTTGGCCCCAGGAGGCAAGCAGGCCTCTCACATCAGCCTCTCCTCATTGCCTTCATTTCTTCCCTTCTGCCTTTTTCCACAGCACACGAACCACTCAGCTTCTCTTTATCACCCATTTCTCTACCACGTTTGTTCATCATGATAGTAATCAAATGCTGCAAGGTACTGAGCAGGCCCGTGAGTGTGTGTTGTGTTATGAGCGGCGGGCTACTTTCCCGGCACCCGGCCGCCCGCACGGCTAGCTTTACCCAAAATAATTACACGGAAACTGTATTCTTTTAAACATTGCCTGGCCCATTAGTTTTAGCCTCTTAACCCATTTTTAATAATTTATGTAGCACCATGAGGTGCGCTTACCAGGAAAGATCTTAACCTGCATCTGTCTGAAGTGGAAGAATCATGGCGACTCCCTGACTCAGCTTCTTTCTCCCAGCATTCTGTTCTGTTTACTCCACCCACCTAAGGGTTGGCCTATCAAATGGGCCTAGGCAGTTTCTTTATTAATTAACCAATGAAAGCAACAGATCAGAAAGAAATCACTCCCACATCAAGTGTGTGTGTGTTTGTGTGTGTATATGTGTGGGTGGTTTCCTCGATGGCATTTCTGTCTTTCCAATCTGGATTCCTTGGAAACCAAGACATGAGGCAAATGTTGGCATTTGGTTGATGTTGGCCTGAGGTTAGACATCTGAGGGATCTAACTAGCATTAGCAGAAAGGGTGGCGTTACATTCCCCTAAGTGAAGGTTCTTACATTCCCCGAAGTGAAGCTGGCTCACCAGTTCTTTACCTAGAGACTGGGTTGCTTATAAAAGAAACTATTTAATGATCAAGTCTCATAAACAGATGAAGACTAGAGAGTGTAGATTATTACCCCCCCCCCCCATATGACATGTGAGGAGAGAAGTTTCAGTCATCTTAGACCGTCTGGGTTGGCTTTGGAAGTTTGAGAGAGAATTCTGGGTAACAAGGCCAACACTGTGGATCCCTGACTCTCACATCACCAGAACCTCTTAGGTGGTCTCTGCACATGACCTTGATAAGTACTTACATGCCATTGATTCCACAGTGTATCTGCATTTGGCCTCTCTGATCCCCAAGCCTACCGACACAGCCACCTCCTTTTGGGTGTCTTAAGAGTAACTTAAATGAGCTCCTGTCCCAGACTACTTCCCGATCAGGCAACTCATTTAGAAAGCAGAGCAGTTAAAAAAATCTCACAAGTAGGACTAGTGGTTGCTGAGGTAACATCAATAGAGGATCTTTCCTGTGTCCTCGGTGGTTCACCGAATTGGGCCAGCAAGTTGCCACACAGGCCACCATCTCGCTTCTGAAAGTCTGATAGTGCATGAAGAGCAATGGGTGAGGTCTCCGATGAATGCCATTTGCATTCTGGCTTGGTGCCAGCTGGGTTCTCATTTGGCATGCTTTGAGATCCACTGTGTACGGGTTCCGCCTCCGCCTCCCAAGTGGTACCTGTTAGCACACATGATTTATACAGTGCCAGAGATAAAGCCAGGGCTTCTCGCTAGGTGAACGCTCTGCTGAGTCATACCCACAGGGGTTCTTATTTCTCTCACCAGCTGGAATTTTTCCCTGGTCTCCTTCTGTAACAAGCATTCCTCTGATCTTGCTCCATTAGGGAAATATTTATTTCCCCTTTTGTTTTCTGAGTCCTACTAATTCAGAATATGCTTGAAGTTAAAAAAAAAAAGGTTTTTCTCCCTGGTAATTTAGCAGGTTATTTTAGTGTGTTTTCCTTTAGTGTAAGAAATTGAACCCACCTTGTGTGTGTGGAACTACACCCCTTGACTCTTAGGTGCTTTTATGTGGGTGGTATTTCACATAATACAATAGGTAAAGGAGCAGATTTCTAGTTTCTTTGGTCTCCTTTTACACACTTCCTTTGGAGTATGGGGAGAGAAAGGCACACGAGGGGACTTTGGAAAAATCACATGGTACCTCTTGTCTGTGACACTGGTCCTTGTGTGTTGGGACTAATGAGTCCTGGCCTTCAGCTGCTCTTCCCTTTTAGAACCTTCTAATTAAAGTTACTAGAAGCTGTGCCTAGCTTAGAGGATCAGAGGATGGGATTTTCACCTATTGGCCATTGACTGACTGCAGTGTATTTAAGCTACATGGTGCTAATAAAGGGGGGGGGGCTTTTGGTATCAGTGTTTAAAGGTCTGTGTGTCGGTCTGTCTCTGCGTCTGTGTTCTCAACCTTCAGCTCCTTGCCCGAAGCTCGCAAACTGGGATTTAGTATGTAGAGCGTGTTGGTAGGTGTTGACTATCAGCACCCAGGAGGCAAGCGTTTGGGCACAGCTGAGGTTAGCCTCCGAGAGTGTCTGTGAGTGTCTTGGTTATGTTCTTCCTGTGTGAAGGTCAACCCTGGTTGTGGACGGAAGCTCTCCCTGGACGGACCTCCTGGGCTGTAGAAACCAGAGGGAGGGGGAAGCTGAGCAGTGGACTCCATGAACTCATTGCTCTCTGCTCTTGACTCTGACACAGTGTGCCTGGACCTCTTGATGTCCTGCCACCAGGACTTCCTGGCTATGATGGGATGTGACTTGGAATTGTGAGCCCACCACACCCATTGTCCCTTAAGTTTCCTTTGCCCAGGGTGTTTGATGGCAGTAACAGGAAAGGAAACGAGACACTGGCCATGGAGCTTTTAACTTGTTCGCCTGGAACCCTTGGTCATGGCCTTGAACAGAGCTGTGGGTACCGCTTCCCCGTTTTCCACTTAGAATATGTGTAACACAGGAAGAAGAACTGCGGAAGGAGGCTCCCACGAGTCCCCTCAGACAGATGCAGTGATTAAATGAGATACACCCCCAAATGCATCTTTCCTGCCAGAGCTCTCCTTCAGGGCTTTTGTGTGAGCCAGAGATTAGATGGACAGAGAAACAGCACCACGAGAGGATGATTCCACCTTTCTGGGCTGAGAAGGTTTGGACTCCACCTCACTGTGCAGAGCTGGCCGCTGAGTGGCAAATGCGATGCAGAGTCATTCAGCAGCCTCGGTGTCAGCAAGTGACAAATGGGTAACGTCGTTGCCATGGCATAGAGCCCAATTCTCGGTCACTCAGAAGACAGGATGCATGCTGGGGACCAGAGAAGGGGCTTAGGTGGAGGTAGAGCCTCTATTCATTCTACGCGGAGACGTCTGACTTTTCATAATAGTATCCAGCTTTTATTACAACTTCGTTGGTTAAAGCAACGTGTTGGGAATCTTCAGGTCTGGTCTTTGAGCTGGATGGATCTCAGCCATTCCTTTCTGAGGTTAGTTTCCTCTTCTTCAAAACAGGAATGTCACGGTGTCTTTGGTTCATGCGCCTTGCCTGGTGAAGCGTGCATGTTTCAGGGTGAGGAGAACAAGATGTAATGGGGCAGGGTATTCTGTGGGTGAACTGAGGACTCCTCTGATTTTTCCAGCTAAGAACATAACGTGCTCTGACCGACCTGGCTTGACCTGATCGCTCTGATAATGTGTTCACCTGACCAGGTCTTTGTTCCCCGGTGAAGCTTAGTTAGCCAAGCCCTCTCTTTCTTAGCAATGCCTAATCTTGGTTGGTAACTTGAGGGAGTCTCAATTGAAGAATTGTCTGCATCAGACTTGTGTGTCAGAGGCGCTTTTACTGCTAATTCATGTAGGCGTGGCTAGCCCATTGTGGGTGATGCCATCCTTAGGCCGCAGGACCTGGGCTGTATATGCAAGGTCTGAGCCCCAACCAGGGCGCAAGCCAGGAAGAAGCCTTCCTCCATGGTCTTTGCTTCTGTTCTGCCTTAAGTTCCGGCTCTAGCTTTTCTCCTCATGGTAGACTGTAAGGGCTCAAGCCAGGCAAACCCTTTCTTCTCTTCAGTGTCTCTTGTTCTATGGATACTATCACAACAACGGAAGGCAAATGGGGACGTCCTTCCTCCTGTACTATAGAACCATACTGTGATTCACCATGTACAGAAATGCCGGAGACAGGGCGCCTTGCTTTGAAATTCACGATGCTGGGATAAAATTCGCTCCGCTTTTCGTATTTTCCTTTCCTTTTTCTGTGCTGGGAATTGAGTCCACACCCACTGTGCCCACACAACTGAAACCCGCTCTTGAACAGAAAAGTGGAGTTTTTGTCTTTCTGATGACTAGCTGATAGGTGAAAGACAGCGGATTGCTGGGAGTTTCGGACTTTAAAGAAGCATTCACGTGGGAACTCTGGAGCGCTAATGGCCCAGGTAAAAATAAGAACTGAAACTAGCGGAGAGCAATCCTTAACGGCTCCTAAACGAACTCTGGATGACATTTGATTTCTTCCTTTTACTTGGGCTAGTCTTCTAATTGTGAAAAATAGGAGAATAAGAAAATAGTTGTCAGTTGGAGAGTAAGATCTGAATGAGGATATTGCCCCCTAGTGCTGAAAAGTGGCGTAGCCGGTAGCGTTCCAAAGTCTAAACAGTACAATGGAGTTTCTAACGTTGGTAGTGGAGACCCTTCTGCCCCGATTGACTTGTGGGTTCTGAAAAGAACTGGTAATATTATTAATGTGAGATAAACTCATGGCTACAAATAATTATTTTCCCTTTGATTACAGCCCGAGGTTGTGTGAGGTGAGGGGCTGGTAACTTCTTAGTTGCAGCTCTTTCAGTGAAACTCATGGAGGTTTCTCTCAGGGAGTTAGTGGTTGCTTATTTTATCAGTGTGGATCTGCCATGAGGAGGTAGATCCTACTGTCTTTTTCTGGATCCCAATCTTCATATGTAGTGGGAGCTGTGGGGCTGCATTCTGCCACCCAGCTCCTGCCACCGACTAGCTTATGCCCGAAATAACAACAAACAAACTGTATTCATTTAAACACTGCTTGACCCATTATATCTAGCCTCTTCTCGGCTAACTCTTGCACCTGGACTAACCCATTTCCAATCGTGTGTAGCTTACCGGGAAGATTCTAGCCTACGTCCATCCTGGGTCGGAGCTGAATCGCGTCTGCCCGGATTCAGACGTCTCTGTCTGAGGCGTCTTACCTCACTTCCTCTTTCTCCCAGCATTCTGTTCTGTTTACTCCACCCACCTATGTTCTAAGCTATGAGCCCAAGCAGTTTGTTTATTACTTAACCAATGAAATCAACAGATTGATATATGACACTCCCACATCATTCATATACCTTTTAAATTCTCTTATCTTAAGATGTCGCTGGTGTTAAATTCTGTATACAATGTCAGAATAATTGGACTTGGCTTTTAAATTCAGCAAATTTGTGACTCTGTCCTTCATGCCAGGCCAAAGGCTTTTTAAAGGTTTTGTTATCAGGGAGAGAAAGCGTATTCTAATTCTTCTCCGGAGCATTTGCTGGTCCAACCAGGAAATAGAGAGCAGTCGGTTGGAAAGTTCAAGTTCAAGTGTTAACTATTACCAGGAAGCGGTTGGCACCTGGTTATAAAGAGGTAAAGACAATTTTAAGGAATAGCATTTGTAAAGAAAGAGTAAGGAAGGAGAGACTTTCAAAGACGCACACAACAACACACACTTCAATCCTTGTGGGGTCTCTTCACTGAGACTCAAACCTCCTGGAGAGTGTCCAGCCCTAGTCCCTCAGAGAGGCAGGAAGTAACGAGAGTCCACACAGCGGAAATTGTGAAGACTGTGGGTTCTGCCTTGGGGGCAGAAAAGCATCCACAGGGAGCTGCTGAGGACTGCAGGCTGTCCACTGTGGTCCACCACGTGGGGGTAAGCCAAAGGTTGTGGAGATCTGGGATAGGAGTGCGAAAGAAGACGCCCCTTTCTCTTCTGGTATCCATCTTACCCACCCTAATAACTAAGTGTATCTTTGTGCCATTAGCAAAAGAATAAACGGAAGTTTTTTTGTGAGTCTATCGAAAGCTGGATTTGGGCCTGAGAGTCAATAAAGACAAGATATAATATATTTCCTACTAATTCTAAATGCTCTATATTAGAAACTCAACCAAGTTGAAGAATCTGTTTAGGTCTCTTGGGTATTCTGGTGATGAAACCCCTCCCCTCTTCTCAGTCTACCAGCTGAGGCACGGGTACCCATAGGTGCTGAGGACAGCAACATGAACCAAACATTCTTGATTTTAATGTCTGATGTTACTAGGCAGGCCCGTAAGATTTTGATTAAAAAAAAAAAAAAAGCAAGCTCACAAGCTAGATACCGAGCGCATTGACCGTGGCGACAAGCATAAAAGCCTGTGTCATGGCCGATTCAAGCCCAGCCCTTGGTCAACTGCTCTTGCTCAGCTACACAAGATCAGAGTGTAAGGGAAGCCGGTTGGGAGGAGTGTGGAGTTACAGGTCTACCTCAATGCTTGGTCCCTTTTCTAAGTCCCACCTCACATGTGTGCTTCATGGAATTATCTGGAAGATCTGCTAGCCACGGACCTATAGAGTTGCCATGGAGCATTCTCATCATCTTTTCCTAGCTGTTTCTCCGTTGCCTTTTAGTCTCTTCTTCAAGCCCCCTCTACTTCTCACTCTCTTACTCCTGGATTTCACACTCAAAGAACTTTATTCCTCGTTTCTACTGTTTCCCTTCCTCCTACCGTTTCTTGAACATACGCAACTCTGAGTTATTTCCTTGTTTGGGGGCCTCTCTCTGTGACAGTTATATTGAGGTTGTTTTAGTTAGAGTTACCATTGCTGTGGTGAAACACCATGAACAAAGTAATTTGGGGAGGAAAGGGTTTGTTTCACCTTATACTTCTGGGTCCATCACTGAGGCGGGTCAGAGCAGGAACTCAAGCAGGGTAGGAACCCAGAGGCAGAAGCTGATGGATGGTTGCTGCTTACTGGCTCAGTCCTCATGCCTTGCTTAGCCTGTTTTCTTATAGTACCCAAGGCCATCAGCCTAGGGGTAACACCACCCACAGTGAGCTGGGTCCCCCTTAATCATCATTAATTAAGAAAATGCCCTATAGGTTTGTCTACAGTTTGATCTTATGGAGGCAGTTCTCAGTGGAGGTTCCCGACTTTCAGATAATTCTAACTTGTGTCAAGTTGACATAAAACAAGCCAGCAAGAAGCCTTTGTTTAATATATATATTTAAATATATGTACACACACATATATGTGCATAGTCAATAAAATAAGTTACAACAAATTATATAGGCTGATAAATGTTATGCTCTAAAATTAAAAAAGTAATATTTTATCAAGTGTCTATCATATAACTTTAACTTTACCTCCCTCTTCTGTGCTGTATGACCTTTGTTATTTTACATGATTAAAATCTATAATATAATCTACACAGATAATAAAAATGTAAGTTAATCTATCCCCTAGCTGTTGGTGGAGGCTGTTCTTTGGCAGATGCTGTTTGTTCCCGGCTACCCAGACCTGAAATAATCACACAGAAACTATATTATTTACAATACTGCTTGGCCAATATCTTAAAAGTATTTCTAGCTTACTCTTATATCCTAAACCAGCTCATCTCCATTAATCTGAATTACCATGAGGTTGTGGCTTACCGGCAAAGTTCCACAGACTCTGGTGGGGGGGGGGTGTCTGTCGTCTGTGGCAGCTACACAGCTTCTCTTTGACACTGCCTGCTCTCTCTCTACATCTCTGGATTTCCCTGCCTAGCTTTACTCTGTTAAGTCATTGGCCGAAAGCAGCTTTATTCATTAACCAATAAGAGCAACACATATACAGAAGGATTTCCCACACCAAATAGCAGAGGTTATCAAAATTTATTTTTAATCATTGACAATTGACACACATATGATATACAATTTTAAACAAAGATGGCCTTATTTACATAACTGCCTCTAAAAGGGAGAGAATATTGGTACACTGTATCTCACCTGATTCCCATATAAAGGGAAAACAGGCATGTATTAACAAGTGCCTTCACTGATCTGTCAAGCGCATTCTCGACAGGAGACAGCTTCAATTCTGACAGCGTGTTGGTGAACATGAAACTCTTTGCTGAGGATGACAGATTTTGCATAGGCTATTTTCTCACTCCATGTACTTTTTTCCCTTAATTTTTAGTTTTTTTAATTGGCATGCAAAATAATGGATTTCATGATTCTGCTTCTTTATATGCTTTGTCCTGGTGTACTCTTGTTGCATAGCACAATCGTCAGGAACCAAACAGCCCCCATCCTCACGAGTGTAGCAGTGCCTGCCTACTTGGTAAAGATCACCACGGCTGTGCTTGCAGACTCTTGCTCCCTCACAGAGAAGGGTCACTGGCCCCTCAGAGGGGTATCCAGCCATTCCTGCTAGGCAATTTCACACAATTTTGCCCTATCTGTGCCATGCTTTTGAATCTGGGGAGAGGTTAGAGTACACAGGCTGGGTACAGGTTGCCCAGGGGGGCTTTTATGGGGTCACCCATGTTGCTGCTGTTGACCCCAGAACTGGGCTTGGTCACTCATTGTTTCCTCAGGGTGAACTCTGGTTTGTCGTTGTGACCTCATGAGGAGGGAGAAAGACTTCAGTGCCACCACCAGGGTGAAGACTCTTCCCACAAGTCTCCCCTACGCCCTCTTGCACCCTCCACCTCTTCCCCTTTCTCACCCAGTAGTCACCCTTCTGCTTTCATGTCCCATGTCTTCTATTGCCCTCTACTTCTTGAGCATTTCTCACGGACCCATTTCTAGTTCCATGACCCATTCCTACACCACATATATAAAATGAGAAGGCAGTAGCAGCCTACATGAGAAAGTACAAGGTGTGTGTCTTTCTGAGTCTGGGTCACTGGGACCTACACATATTATGATTTTTTCTGTTCTTTATGTCTGGATAAATTTCCATTGTAATTAAGTTCCACATTTTTTTATTCATTATCTGTTGATAGCTATCTAGGCTTAGGGTTCTCGTCAAAGCATTTTTCCTCCCACGGTGCTGAACACTTAGGGCTTTGCAAGTGCTTTTTCCCCCCTCAGGAAGATGTGCATGTCTGTTGTTAAGGTAGAATACAGAAAGAGGTAATTCACCTGTGGTGAATCTGGAAGGCCCACGGTGTGGGGAGTGGAATATGTGGATATGTGGTGGGGTTAATCATCTTCTCCTTCTCCTTCTTCTTCCTCCTCCTCCTCCTCCTCCGTCTTCTTCTCCTTCTCCTTCCTCCTCCTCTTCCTCTCCTTCTCCTTCCTCCTCCTCCTCTTTCTCTCCTTCTTTCTCTTTCTCCTTCTCCTCTTTCCTCCCCCTCTTTTGTAGTATTGAAACAACTTTGTGGGAAGCCTCTTTAAGGGAGCTCTGTAAAATGCCCCAAAAGGTCTGAAGGCTGGGGCAGTGACTGGGGGGAAATTGTAGTCTCTTTGTGACTGTCCATGCTCAGCCAGCCTCCTCTGGTGGCTTCCTTCCAGGTCAGGGAGTAAAGCCACCTACTCTAGAATTCAGGCCCAGTTCTTCCCAGCTGTTCTCATGCCCCTGCGGGTGTGGGAGCCCAGGAAGTAGCTGCTTTGACACCACAAGAAAGTCTAAAAATGCTAGATGACTCCTTTCGGGGTCCCCACTTCTGTCTCAATTCCTCTTCTTTGAACTTCAAAACACATCCATCCTGAAGAAAATAGCTCTAAATGGATGAAATCTTTCCTTCTATTTGTGTTAGAAACCAAAGGCCTTTGAGGTCTGAACAAGTTAAAGGCTGCCTTTCAGTGGAGGCCCATTGGAAACCTGTCTGTATGAGGCTTCCTTTGCTCTGGACGAAATGTACATACTTTGTTCTTTTTATTTATCAAAATAGTTATTTCAGATTTTATTTTTCTATTATTTCTAAACTTACCCAAAGCCAAAACAACAAAACCAGGGGGGAGGGGAGAAAGCCAATCCAAAACCAAAACAACAACAACAACAACAACAACAACTGATGCACACTGCTGCCTGGAATCTGCAAAAAGTTGACTTTATTGAGATAGGGCCACCATTGAATGATTCTCCTGTTTTCTCTATAGCTTGCTGGGATTTTGTTAACTTGTAGGAAAGTCCAAGTCACTGGTCAAAAGTTGTTTTTTATCTCATACTTGCCAAGTCAGCTCAGCCTCATGCAAATGGAGACTGCTCATTCATTTCCTATCTGCCTAGACCCGAATAATCACACAGAAACTACATTAATTACAACATTGCTTTGTCAATGACTTAGGCATATTCCTACCTAGCTCTTATATCTTAAATTAACCCACTTCTATTAATCTGTGTATCGCCACAAGGCTGTGCCTTACCAGAAAGGTTTTAGCTTCTTTCTCCTTCAGCAGCTCCATGGTGTCTCATCAACTCTGCCTTCTTTCCTCCTCTATCTCTGCTTGGTTTTTCTGCCTTGCTATATTTTGCCAGGCCATACGCTGAGCAGCTTCTTTATTAACCAATGGTAGTAAGACTTATTCATAGCATACAGAGGGGAATCCCACATCAGCCTCAGTGACACTTTCCATCCCTGGCTTTGCTCAGTGTGGAAACCAAGCCTACAGGAGTGGGAATGAGGTGGAGGAGGTAGAAGGGGTCATCCCGGATTTCTCTCCAATCTTCAGGAGTTGTCCTGCCATTGATACATGCTGACTTCTTGTTACAAGTAGAGCATTTAAACTTCCTCTTCTGCCAGCACAATTTCAAACATTTGCTGAGGACTGACAACCCTTTTCACAGCAGATATGCTGGAGGTGGTTATGAATAAAGATCGCTTGGCATCTGCCTCTGCCTCTGATCTTTAACCCTGGCCACAAATATTGCAAGTGTTTGTTCCAGCTTATAACTTTGTTTTCCTCTTAAGGGTAGAGTTTCCCTTTCAAGTGTGCTAAGTTTCTGTGTGGTGGATTCAGTAGGGTTTTTCCACTTACGATTTTGTCTATGCTAAATTGTTGTCTCCAACCAAAAAGGAACAGTTGCTGTGATGATGGCCCTTTGAGGTCAGTCACGTGGCCTTGGCATCTGAGAACACATGTCAGACTTGGACTCTTCAGGGGAATAACTTTCGGGGCTGAGTATCTTGACATATATAAGCAAAGCCTTCCCTCCAGCTTCGTGAGGTATGCATTAGTCTGGTTTTTCCAACCTAGAAGCTGCATATTCCTAGCAGGGTCACCTGGAGGGTTCTTAGTCTTCTCTGTGGAAGCAAATGAGCAGCTCTGGGTGCCTGATGTTACTGAGGGCTGTGGCATCTTTGTGTTAGCAGATTTTGTGCCTGCTGAGAAGGGAGCCATGCTGTGCACAAAAGTGAACTTAGCAGTGGGTAAATGCCACTCACCTGAGTTGAACCCTCGGCCCTTTCACATTGATCTCTTCCTCTTCAAAACTTTCTTCCTTAGCCTGGTTAGGTTTCCATATATTCCCATTTATTTGTTTGAGGTTGTGATCAGAATAGACAAGCAATTGTCTTCTTAGATGTTGCATTGTGTGCGTCCCCCCTCCCCCCAATTCTACATACTTATCCTTTTCATTTGGTGACATGGTATTCGATCAGCTGAACCTAGTAGAGTCTTTTCATCTCAACCCGAGCAAGACCTAAGGGAGCCTTAGTATTTTAGCTCAGGTTCCGTCTAACACAGACTTTAAAGGAGGAATTGAATGTAAGAAATTGATGTAGGAGGGATTCCAGGTAGTGATGGATGGGAGTGGAGAAAAGAGGCAGGGAAGGGAGCATGTCCAGGCTACCGTGATGGGATTCTTCTGCGGGAAGATTGAGCTTGTCTTGGTGAGAATCTCTTGGAGAGTCAGCACAGGTCGCAGCTGAGAATTTTCTATGAATTTGTTTCTTTTCTATTGTCCTAACCAAATATCTGACAATAGACAATGGAAGGATTTATTCGGAACCAGAGGCAGATAGCTCATCATGGTGGGGAAGGTGTGGTGGCAGATTTGGCTTTGTCCCTGCTGCTGCCAAGAAAGGGGAAAAAGGAGAATGCTGGTGCTCAGACGCCTGCTCTTCACCTCTGCTTATTCATCCTGAGATGGAGCCTAAGAGATGGTGCCCCTGACATTCTCAGTGGATCTTCCTCCTCAGTCAATCCTCTCTGGAATACCCTCCTCTCTCTCTCTCTCTCTCTCTCTCTCTCTCTCTCTCTCTCTCTATCTCTCTATCTCTATCTCTATATATCTATATCTAATCTAGAGACGTGCCTTGCCAATTCCCTAGGCTTCTACTAATCCAGTTGACAATCACAATAAACCATCACACAAACCCAGAAAAGGCACTTCACATGAAGCCAAAGCATTTGTGAGATATTTCTCTTAATACAGAAGATACATTTCCTGGCTTACTTGAAACAATGGACCTTTTCAGGCTAGGATTCTTAGGAAGTTGGTAATGGTATTAGAAACTTCGGAGGTAAGTGCTTCCAAATGAGTATCACAAATATCATAGTAAGGGACAAGATGGCTATGTGGGTAAAAGAGCTTGCTGTGTAAAACTCAGGCTGGACAGCCTGAGTTTGATCCTGACACCATGGTGGAAGGAAAGCACAAAGTCCCTAAAGCTGACCTCTGACCTCCACACATGCACTATGGCATGTTTTCCCCCCTTCTCTCTGGGAATAAAATAGAAATGAGAAAAACAATCATAGTAAGGACATCTACCTGTCTTTAATTTGTTTAGGTCATGAGGGATTATATCATATCTAGTATTTTTTTTAGAAAGCACAGTTTTGGTCTCTGGAAGTAGAGGTATGGTGTAGGAGGTTCTTCTGCCCCGATAATGACAGGAGACTTTAGATGACTCTGAAGCTAGCAGAAGAAAGGCAGGGATGGCATGTGTCCCTCTCACCTCTTCCGTCCAGAGTCTAAATATTCACTATTGCTGGGTAATTGTCTCAGGTGGGAATTTTGCCGGGCTTAAGTAAGAGAAACATGAATAATATTGAAAGGTTCTTGCTTCTTGATGGCAGGAACAAGAGGACTAGGAAACGCAGGTTACCAGTCTTCTCCCTTCCGTCTTCCTGTCCCTTCACCCTCCTCTCCTCACCACAAACGTTTCTTCTCCTCCTTACCATTAGGATGGACAGCTTCTCCTTGGCTCAACCCCATGCTGGCAATGGGGGCTCTCTTGGATTTTGGGCTGGGTTCCTTCAGCCCAAGTATTAGACGGAGTCAGCTGACTGACTGACATGTAAGGTGGCCACTAAGTGACCGATGGGTAAGTAGCTTATACAGTGTGGATACATGGGTCGCCATCATGATTCATGTCCGTGGTGAGAATGGAGGAAGTGTAAAATTTTAACATGCTACTCAGAGTGGGAAGCAATGGGAGAACTGCTAGTCATTTCCAGAATTTTCTAGTATTTTTCAGTTGGCCAGGAGTCATTAAAATGACGAAAAGGGAAAGCATAAATTAAAGGGGACTCTTTTGTGAAGGGTTGTGTTTTTTTAAATTGACAAACATAGCTTGTATTTACTAGGTAAGTTCTTAAATTTTTTTAAATTGCTGTTTTAAAGTGTAATGACTTAATGTTATCCATAGACTTTTACAATAGAACTTCAGAATCCAACTGCCCCTCCCTCTCTTCCCCACGTCCAGTCTCCCACCTCTCTCTACACTTATCCTACAATCGATTACGTCAGCAATGACTGTGAGATTGGTTGCTAAGCTGCTTGAGTTCACCGTTCTGTGAACACCTGGCTGCTGGTGTTCTGGGACAGGCGAAAGGGTTTTTGCACTGAACCTCCTTGCTCACTTTTGTCTGATGCCTGTTTGGGAGCTCTCGTATGATTAGTATCCCAGACTTTTGAGTCCGATCGTCTGGGGCTGAAGAGCCAGCCATGATTGACATGAGACCAACACTTTGCAATACAGGGATCGTTGATGCCGGTAAGCTGGAGCTAAGAAATTACTGGTGATTAAGAAGAGATCAGCAGGGTGGTGGGGCATGGAGGGGGGAGTGCTCAGGGGGACTGTTGGTGGATAGCATTTTGGGCTACAGGGAGGATCCCAGTTTAGGCTCCTAGCAACAGTTGATAGTAGCCTGAACTGGCTGTCTCCTGTGATCAAATTGGTGCCTGGTCCAATTGTCATCAGAGAGGCATCATCCAGCAATTGATGGAGGCAGATGCAGAGACCCACGGTTAAACATTAGGCTGAGTTCAGGAATCCAGGAGAGGAAGAGGAAGGAAAGAGAAGGAAGGAGTGTAGGAGCCAGAGGCCACACCATGAAGGCTCACAGAATCAACTAATCTGGGCTCATAGGAGTTCATGGAGACCGAGCTGACAATCAGGGAGCGTGCATGAGGTTGACCTAAGCACTCTGCATATATGTTACACTTGTATAGCCTGGGTCCTCTTATGGGACTCTAACAGTGGAAATACGGGCTGTTTCCGACTCTTTTAGTGGCTTTTGGGACCATTCTCCTCCTACTGGGTCACCTTGCCCAGCCTTAATGCATAGGGGAAGTGCCTAGTCTTCCTGCAACTTGATGTGCTGTGTTTTGTTGATAACCCTGGGAGACCTGCCCTTTCCTGGATGATAACAGAAGATGAGGGGACTGGAGGATGGGAGGGGGAAATAGGGGAGAGGGAAAGAAAGGATGTGGGGGGAGCTGTGGCCAAAATGTAAAAAAAAAATAGATGAATTAAAAGAGAAAATAATAGTGAACACGTAGAGCTGTGGACAGTGGCTGTTCAACTCAAAGGAAAACTAGAGACTGGCATCTGCTGAAATCTGGGAAGTGTTTCCTGAGGTTGTACCTCATGCTGGCAGCCTAACTTGGTAGTGTTAGAGTCACCCAGCTGGTACTGGTTTTGAAGGCATGAAGGGGTCATGGAAAGCAGCTGAGACTTGGCACTGTGAGAGGCCAGGAGAGGCCCAGTTGCAGCAGAAGACCCCAGCATCTTGGAGATGCCGGGACCATGGGACAACCACCAATAACAGCAGCAGCAGTGGAGTGGAGCCAGCCAGAGCCTAGAAGACAAGCCATGTGTGCTGCAGAGGGCAGAGCTGGCGAAGGGACTGAAACCCCCAGGGAGCCCAGAAGAGGGTGAGTGCATCCCAGATAATTGGGCATTGAGTTATTTACAGTGTCGGAGTTTGCTTTTGTTTTGTTCAGATGGTGACTGTGCCCCAGTTCTTCCCTCCTGAAGAAAAGCTTAGCTGAATTTTGTCTTTGATAGAAGCCCGCAGCTGAAAGGCTTTGAACATAGAGATTTTGTA
Source organism: Microtus oregoni (assembly GCF_018167655.1). Lineage (NCBI taxonomy): Eukaryota > Metazoa > Chordata > Mammalia > Rodentia > Cricetidae > Microtus > Microtus oregoni. The sequence continues at coordinate 8,830,971 of NW_024543070.1, forward strand.
TTTTTAAAGGGAACAGATATTTTAAAGAGACTGGAGTTTTCATGTGTTTTAATTTGTAAAGGCTGGGACTTTTAAGGTGATTTGTGTTTTACATGTGAGATCTCAGGAATGAATGAGAAAGGAAGGGTTGTGACTTAATGGTGATGGGTTTGTGTGTCAAGTTGACAAGGGGGCAATTGTTCTGGATATTTTTATGTCAACTTGACACAAGCTATACTCATCCGAGAGGAGGGAACCTCAATTAAGGAAATGCCTCCATAAGATCCAGCTCTGGACAAGCCTGCAGTGCACTTTCTTAATTAGCCACGGGAGGGTGCGAGGACCCTGATGTGGGGTCCCCTCTGTGTGCTGTATGTTTTGTTGTCATTGGTTAATAAATAAGCTGTTAGTGTTCTTAACTTTGAGCCATCTTTTCAGCTCCCAACCCAGGCTTGTTTTATCCCCAGCTTTACTGTTGTGATTTAGCAAAAAAAATTTTTTTACTGAAGTGTCCAATAGATGTCTTGATAGATATTTATCATGATCAGATGATTGTCATGCCCACTGTGATGGTTAACATTGATGGTCGATTTGACAGCTAGAATCTCCTAGGAGACCAGCCTCTGGGCATGCCTGAGAGTTGTTATTTAGATAGGTTGATTAGACTGAGGTTGGGTGGCTTGCTCTCAGTGTGGGTGATACTGTACTGGGGCCTTCAGGTCTGGACTGCATGAAGAGAAGGACAGCTAAGCACCAGCGTCCATAGGTCTCTGCTTCCTGACTGCGGGTCATAGCTAGTGCTGCTGTAACTTCTCTGCCACGATGGGCTGTGCCCTCCAAATCTAAGCCAAAATAGCTGTCTCCCTTAAGTTGTTTATCACAACAACAAGATATGCAACTAATCCTTCCCGCCCTTCCCCGTAGCTGAAGCTCTTCTGTCAATCTCAGGCATGAAGATTACGATTTTGTTTATACTTCTTAAAGGAGACATAAATGCTGACAGCAGCTTAGGTACAAGAACCTCTTCCTCTGGCTGTCGTCAGCCTTTCTACAGTGAGTGGCCCACCTGGGCTTTGGACTTTATCATTTAGCAGAGGACAGTGGCCTTGTTCAATACTCATTCTTTTACTGTGTCCTTATCCTGGAGTCTTGCTTCTTGCCAGTAGGTGGCAAGAGAGGCCTGGGAAAAACAACACGAATGAGAGGATCAATGGAGTCAGTTTATATTTTGTAGGACTGCCTCCCAGAGTGAGGCAGGGCCTCAGGGAAGTCTTTGATGGAAGCAAAGGTTTTCCATGTAGACTTGCCTCAGGCTGGATAGAGGGCCATCTTTGAACTATTGTTTTTTTTTTTTTAAGTTGCAATGTATATTTATCTATGTATAGCACATAGACACATTCACATGCCTTCACAACTTACCACAAAGGTTCGTTAGCTCTTCTTGCATGCCAAAGTCTTCAGATATCCTATTCACACCATGGGGGTTTCAGAGCGACCAACATATAACCGTGGAAGAGTTGATTGAACCCAAACAAGACGCCAGGATTTAGGACAGAGCCAAAGTATTGATAAACAACAAGTAGCTACTGAGGTCAGAAGTAAAAAGATTAAAGTTAGCTCAGGAAGTCAATAAAGGCAGGTGATTGGTTTCAGATATATGGCTGGGCTGGGAAGCAAGGAGTGTAACTCTGGTTGTTACGGGTACCAGTGGCCCCATAACCAGTTCAGCTTTGGGCCTGCAAGTCTGTTCTTGGCATCTTTGCATATTGAAGAGCCTATGGGTTGTAGACGTTGGAGGCAGATAGACCTAGGCATGAGTTTCAGCTCCGTGAACTCTAAGAACTATGGTTCCCGCGCATGACATAACATTTCTGAGCCTTGGATGCTCATCTTCCAAATGTGGCTACCACAGTTAGCTCAAGGGTTGTTGTCAAAATGAAAATATCAGAGTTGCTTAACAAATAATATCTTTTAAGTAACCACTCACGTAATAATGAATAATACAAAGGGAAAGGGCCAAGGAAAGACATCTCACAAATATAATCTTTGGTCATAAAAGAAATAGTCTTCATACATAAACATTATACTTATGAGGCATCTCATAACAATGATGGGACAGGTATCTCATAAGTTTAATCTATAGCTATATATGGGAAAACCATGCTCAGAGTGTTTTATCTACCCTAGGGGAGGTGAGTGCCATCAACCCACGTACAACATGATATATTTTTGTTTGTGGTGGGCAGAAATTTGCTGAGTCTATCTTAGTGGCATAGCAGGTACATGGTCTAAATTAATGAATGCAAAGGTCCCAAGTGCACAATAGCTTAAAAGTGGAAAGAAAACTGTGGCTTAGCTTGTGTGGTTGTATGTGTGTGTATGTAACCATTCTTTGATAGTTACTATTAATACCCATTTTTTCTATTCTAGTAGTCACAATGCATTTTCTAGCCCAGATACATCTAACTTTATTTAGGAAGAAAATAGAGAAAAACATCAAAATCTTTTCTGGGTATACTTTCAAACAAAACAAGGAAGCCACAGCAGGGAGAGCAGACACAAGGGAAAGAGACAGTACTCTCTTCTTGGCTCTCTTCCCAGACCTTCCATTCAGAGATGCATGGTGTCATCTCTCCTGCCCACACACGAGGATGAGCTGTCGGAAAGTCGGGATCGCTCAGTGAACAGAATTCATTTCATGTCTTGACCAACCCTTAGGTCATTACATATGGAGATTATGCTTTTAAAAATCTCATCCCTCTAATTCTGTTGTGCTACAAGTTATTAGTGCCCTTCAATGAGGAGCAGACAGTGATGGGCAACTGATCAGTGCACACACTTAGGGGGTCCCCTATTTCCCTCCTCTAAATTTTGTGTTGGAGCTTTGTTGGCAGAACAGGCAGTCACAAGTGAGGCTGAGACAGTGTTTTACCCTCAGTATGGAGCAGTTATACCCCACAGAAGGAACCTTCATCACAGACACAAGATGCTCCTAATGCAAGACAAAACATTATGAGCTCTGACTATAGGAACGCAGGAAGACAAAAAGCGTGCAGGAGAATCCAAATTTTCCTGAATGGTAGCTTTACTTTTTAAGACAAAGTCTTGTATACTTCAAGGTGGTCTTTAACTCATTGTGTGGCTGATAATGGCCTTGAACTCCTAATCTTCCTGCTTCAACTCCCAAGTTACCAGGATTACAGGCAAACGTCACCATAACCAGCTCCTGAATAGTAAATCTTAAAACCATCATATCATTCAATACATGTCAGTGAGGGTTTTTATTTATACAAAGGCCAGCTCTCTCAGTAAAAACACATATTTTTTACATTGCCTATTTACTTACAAAATGTGACCATATCGAACCACTTCTCTGGAAATGTCACTTCCCATCAGCTTGGAGTTTGAAAAGCAAGCCGGCGATCGCTGATTTGATGTAAGAGAAGGCTGCAGAGGATTTATGAGGGCGACATTTCCTTTGTTCTTTGGATCAAAAACCCAAATGTCAAAATTTTGATAAACTAGAACATTCCTGGCTGGCTGTTCCAACCTCTGACACAGAGTCCCCCGCAGCCTAGAACTACTTGCTTGGTGGCACTAGTGCCAAGTTTTCTTCCTCTGACTACCCTTTCTTCCCCGGGTCACTATGACTGCAATAGCAAACTGTTTATAAAAATACGTATCTCATTTTCCATTTACTTAATGTCGTTGACTGCAAATGGAGCTACTCAGGAAAAATAGCACTGACTTGTGCTTGTCCAGTGTGTTGATTATATTTTGGCATCTTTGAGGCTGTATGATTGATAGGATGTCTAAGATTTAAGATAGGATGTTAAGATTTTTGGTATACAAAAATGAGAGCTTCTTCTTGTAAGGAACGCAATGCCCCCAGCAGGGGATCCTCTATTCTCTAAGTCCTTCCTCCCCCATGATTCTGTTTGTAACAGCCTACAGCATCTAATAATAAATATTAATAAATACCCTAGTTACCGAAATGCACTTTGGACAAATGACTATGAAACAAGAGCCTGAAAGTTAGTCAACTCTGGAAGCCCTTGGCTATATAGTCCGCTCAGAAAAGTTTATGATTTTCATGAAAATGTCAACATTACAAGACTCTTTATTCTTCGCAAATATCCTTCAGTTCTAAGGGACTCTGCCTCCTTCCATGGTGGCACATTCCTATAATCCTAGCATCCTAGAAGCTGAGGCAGGAGTGACAGTTGTGAGTTCAAGGCCATAGCAGAGCTACATAGTGAATTTGATAGCATCCCGGGCTTCATAGTGATACCCTGTCTCAAAAAGAATCTAGAATTTTCACCATAAGCCTTGTCACCCATTTATTAAAAATAATAATTGTTAATCTTATTGTTGAGAATTTGCTTCATGCCAGAAGCTGACTGAGGCGTTTTATGTATGCTAGTCAAATGTAGCAATGCTGTGAGGTGGAGGCAGGAAGCTAAACCTCCATTTCCCTCTAAAGGAGAGCTGGGACCCAGGCCTGTGTGGGAGGCACTCAGGTTATGAAAGGGATAGAACTCGCCTATGAGCCTAGATTTTTCCAAAGAGAGCAAGGAGGTCAATTAAGCATTGCTTGGACATCTGTAATAAGCATTCTCCTTAGCTTCCGGATCTTCTTTCTCTGCAGCCACGGAAAGCTCAGTCTGCCAAATCAGCACAGTGAAACTTACCAAAGCCCGGCTGTGGGAGCCATAACCCACTGTGTTCTTTCTCAGGAGGCAGTGAGATTTTCTATCTAATGTTACTTTCCCATGAAAACCGCTGGAAGAAGCAGTGGTACTTAGGTTTGGCTTTGAGTGTTCTCCCTTCTCTGTATACAAATGTTTGGTAATTGCTTTCCAGGTATCCTCTGGTTTGGCAATGAGGGTTTACATCTGAGCATCCTTATTGGAAGTCTGTCATGGATTCTTTTCTTGCAGAGAGGGCTGATTCAGTCTCACTTCCCTTGACAGATTTTATTTGCTCTTCAGAGAGAGGGTCAGAGAAGCCATTCTGAATGCTGGCTGATTCTGAACACTCATGAAATTACTCTTATTTGGATTAAAATGGCTCCTTGATTTCAGCCATATTTATCTTGTGATCTTCTGTGTTGGTCAGGGTAGGATTGAAGTTATACAATTTTGCTGCCTGGGGAACTAAGGTTTGTGCCTGTCCACTCTCTCATTTCTTCTTCTTCTTCTTCTTCTTCTTCTTCTTCTTCTTCTTCTTCTTCTTCTTCTTCTTCTTCTTCTTCTTCCTCTTCTTCCTCTTCTTCCTCTTCCTCCTTTTCCTCCTCCTCCTTCTCCTTATTCTTCCCAAACATCCTTCAGTTCTAAGGGACTCTGCCTCCTTTGTGCATAGGAATGGCAAACTGACGGGCAAGAGAGTGTTGTGGGGAGAAATGCGGTGCGAGAGGAACCTGGTAAACGGAAAGCAGCGCAGCCAAGTTGAGTCTTCCCTCTTACAACTTATCATGCCTCCCCTCACGGACCCGGCTGAACTCATTCTGATTTAGAAAGGGACTCGAAACATTCTGAGTGACTCCAACCTTCTAAGAGCTGTAGGAATCCTTTCACCAAACAAACTAACTGATTCTTGGCTCAGGGAGCTCTTCTGGTTTCTGGAAAACTTAGTATGCTAAATGTCATTAAAAAAAAAAGGAGCCAATCTAACCAGGATTGTTCCTGTACGGGATTGTCTCCAGTATTAGAACTGGGTAAAAGTTCATATTCTAGATATAGAGTGATCACTTTAATTGATTTTTTTTGTTGATTATGAAGTCCAATTATCAAATTTAGAGACCGATGATGGACATAGTTCATAGCTTTAAAACTTGCATTACAATGCCCCCAGGTATGACAGGAACATAATTATTGGGATAGAACCATAAAGACAATTAATCCTATTTCTTGCCTCAGTGCTTGCTTAGATTTTGAAAAGTTACCCAAGGTCCCTTTTAGTCTCTGCACTGTCATTTCCATCACGACATAAGCATCCTTCCGATTCTCCTTTCCCACTCCTATACCGAGTTGCTAAGCCAAGAGAAGCAGAAAGAGGTTTTAAAGTAGCAAGGTGCTCCCACTAAGAAGAACCTGAGCCCATGACTGGGCCATAATCTGCACAAATTAAAGACCGAATCACATATTTCGGAGTGAAACTATCTAGTGGGTTGAAGAACATATATAACCTTGTGGTGACTTCTTCTTGTGATTTGTGTACCTGAGCTACCGGGTGCATTCTCTCATCTCTGCCTTTTTGGAAAGGTTAGGATAGGCAGGGAACATCCTGCCAATGTTTTCTGACAGTGATATGTGTAGCATGGACTCACCATCTAATGATCATCCTGTTGAGAACAGTTCGTGATTTAATCCTCACACCATGGTACTGATTCACCCATGCCCTGCCCCCTGCTTTGGATCAGTGACTCCCAGCCAGTTGGCTGAGACCAAGATCATGGGTATAGTATATCTCATCAGACACCAGGAAGACCAATGTCTCTGAAGAGCCTGGCCTTGTGGGTTTGGTTTCCATCCAGCAATGCAGTTCAAGCAACATTAGAATAATTTGTACTGAAATTCAAAACATTGCTGGAGCATGGAGACACTTCTGCATAGAAAAGTTGATGGACACTTTAAACATCAGACGCAAGCAGAATTCATGATGACAACTCTAGGTGGCAAACAAGACTTACTGGAACTCCCATCGGCCAAGACTTATATAGTGACTTGCTTTTTCAAAAATCTTATATAAATCGCCTTCCAAGGTGAAGGATGTAACACAGTAAAACACTGTATTCCTTGATGCTTGGATGAAAATATAAAACAAGCCAAATAAGTAAAGAAATTTCAGTCTGTTTCTAGATATTGGTCATTTCCATCACCAATGGAAAAGACCAGATATTGGTCTTTCAACTTTTGTAATTTTCTCAATTTTGGTAGCTGACCAAGGACTGCATGCCTCGTGCCTCATGGAATACCAGAACATTGCTGCCTGGAGTGTTGACTTAGTGTTTTCTTTCGCCGAGAGGAAGGAGATAAAGGATAAGACAGGAGATAGAGAATTTTATCAGAATGGATTTTGATTTTGAATAAAGCAAAACATGCAATGGGGTGTGGTAGACAGACCTGTTGTCCCAGGACTCCAGCCCAGGGGTATGGGAGACTGAGGAAAGAGTTTGAGGCCAGCTTGGTCTATACAGCAAATTCCAGGGCAGTCAGTGAAAGACCCTGTGTGAAACAAGGAAACAACCCCACTCCCTCCATAACCAATTTAGCTTCCATGGGAAAATACAGAAACCATTCTGAAAGAATTCAGTTCCCCGAGCATTTCCCTCTGCTGCCACTCTCAGGAGGAGGCCATCCTCCGTGGAGATTCTGGGTCCTGGGTGGCATAAATTAGCATGGGAATATATGTTGATTTAAGCTGTTTCCAGTCTTAAAGCTCAGGGAGATCAGGGACAACGTGACTTGATGCTGAGTAACTTGCATGCTAGTTAGGAACCTCGTCTTCTCATGCTGGAAGGAGGTTGCTCATTTGCAGGGTAGAAAGCTCTACTTGGGTGCTGAGTAAGGAAAGAAGTCCGTGCAACCTCTGAGCACAATGAAGCTGCAATTTAGTGTAGAGAGGAAACCATGGGTGGTGAAAAACACTCTAGAAGAAAGTGCCAGATCAATGACAGACTAGGTGACCTGATGGTGTTTGTTTAGCGATCTTTGTTAGTGAGTGTAGAATATGGCTGTCAGTAAGGTATGGTTCTTTCATACGCTGAGTCCAGGAGAGGAAGATCTAGTAGGAGGGACAAAGGACCATGGAGTTGGTTAATGGAGAATGTGGGAACCCAGCCACAGGAAACACATTACATAAAATCTTCATATTTAGCCTTTCAGCATAGGTAAAGCTCAGGAAAGTCCATGACACCTACATTAAGGTACACGTATATATCATTTATTATTTTTTAAGACTGTATCTTACTGCTTAGCTTAGACTGGCCATGAGCTTGCTATGTAGCTCAGGCTAGACTTATCATCCCCCATCCCTACTCCATAAGAAGTTCAAACTGTTTACTTCTCATGTGTACTGAGCCTTTACAGAGGCTTTTCTCCCTTTGTTCTTGGGATAAGACAACCATGACAACCATGACAGGAAGGTTTCATTTACCCTGCTTTACAGATGATGAAATCATGCCGAGTTTAAAGGTCGCAAAATTGGTAGCTTTGGACAGTTCCCCACTCTCTCATTTTACCTTGCCTGCAGGCCAGCCAATAAAAACAGAGAAGGGTCTCCTACGCTCCTTCTAGTCAGGGCCTGGGTAGCCTCGTAGCTGGCATCAAGATCTTTTTCAATGACGCTCTTGGAGGGCACTTCCTAGTTTCAGCTGTGAAGTTCCTAAGAAAATGCTCTCTAAAAATAGAGCCAGCTCTCCAGTGAAGCTGCTGTGTTTTACCTTTATTTGAATTCCAAATGCATCTTGTCTATTAGCACGTCTATTAGCCCATTTGCTTCAGGGGAACAAGTCTTTATATATGCTATGCTGGGCATTTTATTAAAAATCATCTTGCTTTTGAAGATAATTTCTAAGTGGTCTGTATTAATTTAGTCACTATTCTTTCAAAGGTTCCCCCCCCCACTGTTTTATTTTAACATAAAAAAAACATTATCCTGAAACTACTAAACTTTCATTCAAACTTTTTCGAGACAGGGTTTCTGTGTAGCTTTGGAGCCTGTCCTGGAACTAGCTCTTGTAGACCAGGCTGGCTTCGAACTCACAGAGATCCGCCTGCCTCTGCCTCTCAAGTGCTGGGATTAAAGACATGGGCCACCACTGCTTGGCTCAGTTTTTTTTTTAACTTGCCACATTTTTATGCCTTGTGTAAGAGAGGACATTTTGTGAGACAGGCATGTGTTTCCCTGTCTCATCTGATCCTAAAAGACTTTGTGGTACTTGTTAAAAAAACACCCGCCCAGGCTTCTGGATTCAGGAAGTGAACAATAAGGTTCAGGAATGCAGAACAACTATCCCAGAGGACGCTATGCTTAGGCAAATGGGGAGATCCCATGCAGTGGGGGATACGGAGGAAGTATCTCAAAGCTTGGGTCGTCTGCCTAGCCTTTCTCATTTTGCTAAAAGTATTGCCAGTTTTTTTTTTTTTTTTTTTTTTTTGGGTGTTCTGAAACAATTTGAAGCTCTTGGCTAAAAGTTTATTGATCCCTCTCTGTGTCACTTCTCAGGATGCCATTCCCCAACCAGGGCCAGGGTCCTACTCGTACTGGTGGGAGGGGTAGGTGTTGTGTCCGTCATACTCATTGGTTGTAAGGCAGCGTAGCATGAAGTGGCCCAGGTCATGCTTAGATATCACCCTTGAGGGCCCTCGTCCATCCAGGGTCACTGTGTAGGCTCCAGTTAGCGGCTGGTCCCCTATGTGTGGGGGCATCACAGCCACGTATTTCAGGCCCGACTCCTGTAGCACCTTGTGCATCCGGATGTGGTCATCAGTTACATCCTGCAGGCGTGGGGGCACCTTGGTTGGGTCCCATAGCAGGAAGGCCGAGGTGCAGGCCACGACCTTGTCCACTCCATGCGCCTTCATGGCTGCCACAATGTTCCGGGTGCCCTCGGACATTACTGTAGTGGGACTGAGGTCGTTGCCAGTGCCCAGCAGCACGATGACAGCATCCTGCCCAGCCACGGTCTTGTCCACATCGGCTGCCTGCCGAACATCTCCCACCACCACGTGGGCTGGCTGGGGCCCCTCTGCTGGAAGCCTGCTGGAGTCACGAACCAACACTGTCACCTCATAACCTGCTTGCACCGCCTGCGCCAATGTGGTGAGCCCGGTCCTGCCGGTGGCACCGAAGATCGCGATCTTCTTGACAGTCATGCTGCGGGGTCCTGGGTCCGAAAGGCTGCGTGCTGCGAGGACGCGCGGGAACCCAGTGGCTGCAAGGTAGCGCGCGGTCCTGCCAGTTTTTTTTTTTAGGTCCATTTAGAAACCTAGCCTGACATTCCTGCTTTAGGTCAAAAGAATTTGAATAGTCAACGCTTGTTGTGGAATATTAGTTGAAGATGTGTGACGTTCCTTTATGCTGTGGAGTATTTGTTTAATGATGCAAAGATGTGGTGCATTCTTTTATGTTGCTTTTGTTTAGCTTGGCAAAGCAGTGTTACTTTGCCTGTCTAAAATACCTGATTGGATTCATAAAGAAGGGAACAGCCAATAGCTAGGCAGGAGAGAGAAATAGGTGGGGCTGGTGGGCAGAAAGAATACACAGGAGAAGAAATCTAGGGAAGAGAGCAAGGATCGAGAAAAGGAGAAGAGAAGAACACTAGGGGTCAGCCACTTAGCCACACAGCCAACCACAGAGTAAGAAGGAAAGATTTATATAATAAAGAAAGGCAAAAGCCCAGAGACAAAAGGGTAACGGGATAATTTAAGTTAGAAAAGCTGACTAGAAACAAGCCAAGCTAAGGCCAAGCCTTCATAAGTAAGACCAAGTCTCAGTATATTTATTTGAGAAGTGGAGGTGGGCCCCCAAAAAGTTAAAAAAAAAAAAGAAAAAAGAACAAAGGAAGAAAACCAACTGCAAACATTGGAGTTGGTTTGTGCACAACACATCCAGCTATCCAGTAGTGAGGTCTGCTTGTTTGGTGACATGTTGGATCCCTCCTAGGCTGGGTCCTCTGCTGCCGCTGTTGTGGCTCTCTTGGGCTTCAGGGTCTTCTTTTGCTTCTGACCCTCTGAGTTTACCAGGAGGGCATACTGCTGTCAATAATTGGTCATAACTGAATGATGACCTCCTGGGAACAGCCATGTTTACTTCAGGTGCCTTTGATTCAGACGGCCCTGTCATGAGGGCAAACATCTTTATAGACAGACACCAATTCCCCCTCAGTGGTACAGTGTCACAACTTCCGCCTTGGCCTTTAAGAAGGCTTCCTTCTGATGGATGTGATAACCAGAAAGTGCTCCTACCTAGTGATCTGTTTTTATTTTCATCAGTCTGGAGCCTGGGTCTACCTGCCCTTCCAGCAGAGAAAGTGTGTGTCCTCATGAGAACTGTAAGCTTGACATGAATCTGAGCTGCTTGGGTGAGTGCTGTTTTCCGACCTTCTGCTACGCTGACTGGACTGGAGAGAAGAAGAAGAGATGGTCTGAGTCCTTAATGGCCCAAAGAAGAGAGACAAAAGGCATGGCATCTGGTGGCTGGCCATTCTAGTTTGAAGTCCTGCTCTTTGTATTTGTGTGACCTGGGGCAATTTATTTGATCTTTTTGAGACTCAATTTCCTAAATTGTGTTGTGGGAAGACTATTAGGGTCCTCTAAGATTATTGTGAAAATTAAATGACAATGTGAAGATCAAATATTTTACCTAATACCTGGGTGTGAGTAGAACTTGAGAAATGCATTGTTAGTGTGATGAACCAGCGCCTGGCTTCCAGTGCCCCTGTGCGAACCCCACTGGTTGGAGCTCAGAAGCCTTGCTTAGAGCAAGTAGGGCTCCCCCCCAAGCTGAACTGATGCCTTTTATCTATTTTGCTCCTTGACTGTTGTTTCCTCCTCTGTTATGTTCCCTGGTGCAGGATAAGAAAGCACACATGCATCTCAGTTTCCCCTCCTGTGTGTGGTTAAGCTTGAGCATTATAGAGAAGAGAATGGATGCGATTATTTCTGTTCCATGGCCTGATTTACTTTAACTCCAGAGATGTAGTACTACGTTTTTACACAGGCACTCTCCCCAGTGCCCACTGAGTTTCGGGAGCTTTCTGTCAGGGGAAAGCAAATTCCAATCTAGTTGTCCAGCGGGGCTTTCTGGAAGTAGTGATTTAGAAAATGACTTTTCTCTGACATGATTCGTCCCTTCCTTTAGAGAGTGATCTCCATTGCGAAGGAGCCTGGGAAACCCCCAAGCTGGGTTATCTCAGTTGAGGGTGATCTGTAATGTACATGTTCCACATTGAGTAAGCCTCATGCAACATTCCAGGAGGTAAGATACTTGGAATCTATCTCCTCTTATGAGCTTGTTGTTTAGTGATCGAAAAATGAGCAACTGTGCTGTAAAATCAAAGTTAAACTTTAAGAATCTAAAATCCCAGTACTTGGTAGATAGAGGCAGGCTCATCTCTGGGAGTTTGAGGTCAACCTGGTCTACAAAGTGAGTTCTAGGACAACCAGGACTGTAACACCGAGAAATCCTGTCTCAAAAATAAAAACAAGCAAACAAACAAAAAATAAAACAACCAAACAAACAAAAAACAAAAAGACCAACCAACCCAACAAGAAAAGAATCTAAAGTGAGTCTCCACAGCCTTCCATTTTGGGTACTCAACAGTCCTCTGCCTTCATTTATTTTATTTCCCTTTGCTTTTACACTTCTAAAGAGTTTGACAAAGTGACATTTTTGTGTGTATGGTGCTGTGCATTTTGTTACTCCCACTTCTTGAGAAGGCCCAGTTTTCTGTAAAACAGCAAACTTCATTGACTTGGCCTTTCACCTCCAGTGGTCTGGGGTCAGCTTTTCTTGCTGGAAGGCTTCAGCAGAAGGAGGGGGACTCCTTCCCATGGTCAGCTTTCCTGACTGGAGACAGGGAGGATTTGACCCTGGACATAAAGGTCCCATTCCTGTATGTCCCTGTTCCTGTAAGTTCAGTAATGGGCTCCGCTGGATCCACTAGGGTCCCTGGCCCTGGAACACAATAAGAGGCTTTAAAACGGACTAAAGGGCGGAGTTAACATTGCCCCAAGGAGACCTTGAGTCAAGGCCCCTTCCTTTCCCCACACTGTCTTTCATGTTTGAGGACGATCTCAAGGCCCTTCCCCTTGACTATCTTCAGCACTGTATGCGTTTCTCACTGGATAGAGTGTCCTTCACATTTTCTTGGGTTATTATTGGCAAAGCTGGAGCTTGTTAGCCTTACTCTGAATGCTACTCAGGCGTTTAAGGAAAAACAAAAGTCAAGTGCTTAGAAACCACTGCTAACCAGTCTGCTCTAGATCTGCCTGCCAGGCAGAAGTGCCTTTGGGGATTGTCTATATGATTAACTCTAGAAAAGGAGGGGGCATGGTTCCCTGTAGTAATATGAGCGGCGGGGCTGCGTCCCCAGCAACCCCGCTGCCCGCACGGCTAGCTTTACCTGAAATAACAACACACAAACTGTATTCATTTAAACACTGCTTGGCCCTTTAGCTCTAGTACTTGCAGGCTAATTCTGATATCCCGATCAACCCATCTCTAATAATCTGTGAGCACCGGTCTTACCAGGAAAGGTTCAGCATGTCTAACCTGGCGGCTTGCTTCATGGCGTGCATCTGCCCGGAAGAGCAGAGCATGGCATCTCTCTCTCTGAGGTGTCTGCTCCCGAGAGGAGAGCTGTGGAGTCTGAGCTCACTTCCTCTTCCTCCCAGCGTTCTGTTCTGTTTACTCCTCCCACCTATCTCTAACCAATGAGAGCCAAGCAGTTTCTTTTTATTTAACCAATGACCTTCCTCCATCAGTTCCCAGCTATGACCAGTGACTCCCCTTACCCTCTCTATTCAAGCTCTGCACATCCATCACGTCTGTCACCAGGGCACTGCACCCCTCATTCTTCAGTGGTTGGTAATAGGAAAGACTGAGATGACACCAATAGAGGCCAATGGGCCCAGGAGGAGAGAGCCAGGTTCCTGAGCTCATGTTGACCTGCTGTGGACGGGTGAGCTTATGGTATCAAGCTCCAGTTAAACTGGATGTAGGAACAGACTCATCACTTGGTGGCCTTTGGTCCTGTGTGACCTGGGTCCAGATTAGCTCAGGGTTACCCAGGAGCCCATCCGTGTGGTTTTCTCATGCAGTTTTATCACCTCCCTTTTATTTATTTTTTAATAGTGTTTCTACTCATTCAAATGCTTCAATATTCTACTGCAGTTCCTTCTGCTACAGTCTTTGACCTTCTCTCTTACTTTTTTTCTGATGGTTCTTGCTGGGCCTTACCTTTCTTTACCCTACCCACCATAGGCCTTTACCTCAGTCACCATGGGGGAAGGCCACCTCTTTTTTTTTGTTTCGAGACAAGGTTTCTCTGTAGCTTTGGTGCCTGTCCTGGAACTAACTCTTGTATACCAGGCTGAACTCGAACTCACAGAGATCTGCCTACCTCTCCCTCCCTAGTGCTGGGATTAAAGGCGTGTGCCACCACCACCCAGCAGGAAGTCCACCTCTTTTATGCCCTAGCACCACACACATTTTTCTTCTTGTCATATAGAGTACTTGATTCTTCTTCTTTTATTCGGTTATTTGTGTTTGTAATGAAGCCAAAGACGGTGTCAGTTTTCACCACAGAGAGAGAAAGAGACAGGGGTGGTGATGGTGGCACACAGGATGCATTCAACAGCATCTTGTGAATTTTAATGGGCCAATAGGAAGAAGGGATGGCGACAGCACTTGGGGTGTGGAGAGATTATGCCGCATCTTATGACTTATGACTCATTCTCATGGCACAGCTGCCTGTGGTCACCTCTGTGCTGGTCAGGATTTTTTTTTTTTTTTGAAATAGCTTTGATGCTGGTTGTTAAATCCAGGAAAGATTATACTGTAGAGGGAAAACACATTAACTTCAAAACCTTATGGCTAAGATACTCTTGTAGCCATCCCTATAAACTTCTTGTGAGACTTGTTAGTTTAAAAGCTTTACAGATGTAAGGAAGTTGGGAAAGTGAAAGCATATAGTTTTCAAATTTCAGATAGGAAGACTCCAAGAGGGTGGACTTTGACCCAAGGTCCATTTAATCTCTGAAGAGAGATGTGGCAAATGACCCAGGTCATAGAACCAGGCCCTAAACCCAAGGACCTCATCTCATCAAGATCTGTATAACTCTTCTTTAGGGACTTTTTTTTTTTTTAAAGCAAGACACCCTTTCTTTCTCCCTGTACCCAGGAAGATGAGCTTGTCCTGGAATGCATTCCCTCAAAGTCCTGAGACAGGAATCTGTGTGCAAGAGAGTTATTGAGGAGGCAGTCCTGGGAGAATCATTAAGAGGGGAGAAGGGCAAGATGAAGAGGACAGGGGTGTGATATCGCTTCAGGACCACGTTTGCTCTCAGTTTGATTCCACGTGGGAAGCAGAGAATGAATTACGCCTTGGAGTTTATTCACATCTAACGGAGAGAGAGGATTTTTTTTTTTTTTACAGCCCTCTACTGCTCAGGATCAGCAGACAGCTCTTCTGGAGACTTCAGCTTAGTAGCTGTTTCTCCTCCTAGGGGAGGCCAAAAATAGCCTCTCATATATAGAGTGCTTCCCGCATTCCCCATGATCTGTGACTAAAACCTCTAAGAAAGGACAGGAGGAGAAGACACTATTCTGTTAAATTAATTCTAAGATCTGTATAAAACATTTTGTAAGGGCTTTGCATGTATTAACTCAATCCAAATAAGTTGTCATGATTTTTTAAAAAATGTTATTGATAGGGAAATAGTACTTTAAAAATTAATTATATGGCCTAACTTCCTCCTTCTTTTTCCTCCCTCCCTCCCTCCCTCCCTCCTTCCCTCCCTCCCTCCCTCCCCCTTCCCTTTCCTTCCTTCATGCTCTAGAGATGTTCCAGAGCAGTGGTGTTGTAACAATGGCAGTAATGGACATGACTGACATCCTCAGGAAACTAGTCATCTCTGCTGAAAGAGGAATACCTACCAAAAACTGCCTAGAGAAACGCAATGCTTTGAGAAGCATTGGGAGAAGGTCATTTACTACTGTGAAGTCCACAAGGGTTCCATACACTTTGAGGTTAATGGCTGGGTATGATGGAATGAACTTTTAATCCCAACACTTGGAAGGCAGAGGCAGGTAGATTTCCGTGACTTCCAGGACTCCAGGTCAGCATGGCCACAGAGGGAGACAAACAAAAAGCAATCGACTTTGATGTGATCAAGACTTCTCTGGATGGATTGAGATTGGTTGGATCAGAACTTGGGCCCTGACAGCCCTAACAAGCTAGGCTCAGCCACTCTCTTCAATAAGCTAATTAAAGAGAAAAGTAGTAATAAAAGAAAAAAAAGGAGACTTAATGTGACCACATTGAGAAGAAGAGCAAATAAACAAAGAGATCCAAGGACCGCCCCCCCCAAAGTCCTTCTTCCATCTTTGGGGTCCTGACATGAAGTTGAGATTTAAATAGAGGTCCAAGTGGGGTCCCAGACATCACTGACACATTGTTGTTTGGGCCCTGGCTCCGGGTTCATCCTGCACCTCGTTGCCACTGTGTGAAGTCTTTCTATGAGACAAATGGTCCTTCTGGATGATACCTGGTCCCCAGAACTTTTATTCTTTCAGCATGAAACTCCTGAGGATTCCTTCGGGATTAAAATGCCCAGAGTCCCATGAGAACGGGGTGGGCAGAGGAAGCGGTTGGATCTGGAAATAGACAGCAATGGGTGGATTTTAGAGTCATCTAGAAAGGAAACCCAGAAGGACTTGGTTGTAGATTTAGTAAGGGCTTAGGAAGTAAGAATCAAAGATAATTTCTTGGCCAAAGCAACTGAATAGATTGGAGTGCTGTTTGTATGGTTAGGAAATCTTTGAAAAGGACGAGATTGTGGGACAAGATCAAAGAAGAGTTAAATACTGGTTGGGCTTGAAATACCCTTGAGACAGCCAAGAGGAGGTGTGGGAATGAGGAGATGGAGACTTAGATGCTAAATGTCAGTAGTAAACGAAACACCCAATCTAGAGTCTAGAACTCTAGACCGCTGCTTCACTGTGCGCTTCCTACCAGTGCTCTACCAATTGATTTCCAAGGACAGAAGACAGTGTATGTCTTCCCTTGGGATTCTGGGTATTTTTTTCACATTAGTGTTGTAGACAGTGCATTTATTTTGAAGCATTTGTTTATTTTTTAAATGTGTTGTATTTCTTGATCTACAAAATGTACTTGTTACCTCTAGTTGGGTATTGAAGACTATGTATCTTGGGGTCGCATTGCTACTTCAGGATACTGTAGCATATTCTCAAGTGATGGAATCATATACCGGGAAGGATGCAGTTTCAGGGCTGCCGGAAGTGGTGATACATTCTAGGAATGTCTCATTTGAGCAGCACATTATAGAAAAACAGCGCTGAGAGAGCAGTGAGATGAGGAGAAGTGACGATAATTTCAGTTTTGAACACATTGGTCTGATGTGTCTGTCTCCAGACCAATTTTACAGCCCTAAAAGTCACAGTAGGCCCGTGACCAGGGGACTCATGTGTGCCACATCTCTAAACCTTATATACCATGCCAGCTGGAAGCTACAGCCAAATAGAGAAGCAGAAAGAACTTTCAAGAGTGCAGATATTGCTCCAGCTTGTCAGGTGGATATCTCCTTCCAGGATGCAAAACACACACTACATCAGTGGTCAGCATGCATGGGACATATCTCTAGAAGGAAGTTATTAGAGCTTTTGACACTGAAGGGTAGAAGTGAAGGAGGCCCCCCTTATCACTTCTAGTGGTCCTTTTGGGAAACACATGCGTCTGTTTTCTACAACACTAGGCTTTTTGGGGTTGGAAGTCCTTGTTCCCATAAAAGCGTTCCTCTACCAGAAACCCAAAGAAAAATACATATTATACCAGCAATGACTGTGCTTAGCTTAGCTTCCTTGTGCCAAGGTTGCATGATGGCTGCTACCATCCTGGCCCGTGATGGCCTCTGAGCAGAAGAAGGTAAGGCTATTAACCACTCATCTCTCCTCCTTCTGGGGAAGATGACTGTTGCTGTTCAGGAATTTCCCTAGGCTGCTGCCTCCCTTAAGGATTTGTCTCCTGGGGGCAGCCTACATCCAAGGGCTGGGAACCTAGGGGTACCAATCTTGAGTCTATTGCCTCAATGGGACAGTTTGAAGGGTCTTCCTAGCAACCTACAGGGTTGACTCCTTGCTGAGTTTGCCTCATTGTTCAATCTCTCCTTTCCCCCCTCTGAAGTTTCTTCATCGGTACTAGCAACCAAGAACCCGCTAATAGCCTATTCAATGTAAAGGACATCTGAGTAGTTCTTGTGGAATCTGAGGGAAGGGAAGTATTTCAGAAGCATATTAAATGCACAACTGAAATTATTGGCTGGCACTTAGAAGAAAGATCCCTGTTATTGGAAGTCATCCACCTAAAGATAATAGTGATAATGTGCTTGGGTGAGATCGTCCATGGGGAATGATGGAGAAGGTTGCATTAGAATAGAAACAATGGCACAATGGGCTTCTGTAGAAGTTACCGTTTAATACATGGTAAGAGGCTTGATGAAAAGTAGGGCACTAGTGCCCTATTACATGGAATTAGAAAAATTATGTCGAGATGCTCAGTTTACCAAGATACCTAATAGGAAGCAAAGGAGTATTCATATTCTTACCACTCTAAGGATAAGATGAGCAATGGATATGCTTAAGGTAGGCCAGAAAGATCAGAGGTCTCATTATAGAGTGGAGAACACCTGCTGGACTGCTGTATCAGGGTTAGATACTGTCAACAAGATAATGAGACAAGCCAGTGTACAGGAATGAACACTAATTAGGGAGGGTAAGTTCCAAGGAACCATCTTGGAGAAGGGTCCAGAGTGGAATATGGAAGGTTTATGGGGGGCAGGGAGAGTGAGGGCACAGCAGTGAGATCCTTCTGGTGAGATCCAAGTGTGAAGGGTGGAGCATTCCTTCTCGGAACCTTGTGTGTACTGTCCCTGCCTCTAGCTGATGTGACGCCAGGGGAAATAAAGTTGGTATTTTTTTACTGTCTTTCTTTTGCCATGTCTTTCTCCCCAGTGGCCATTGCTTCATGGAATGAAAGGATGTCATAATCCTCTTGATGTGAGTTTTTTTTTCTACAATTGATGCAAGACAGCAGTAGTTGGAGTCTCCTAGTGACTTGTTGCTGCTGAACCTTCCCAGAGGAAGGTTGATACCTGAGTATCAACAGAGTGTGTGGGTGAGAAGAGCCAATGGGCAAGGCATTCCCTGGGGAATGATTAGCAGCTAAACTTGGAGGTGGTCTGGTCCCCCACATTTAATTTTCCACTAAAGCAATCTTGTACCTTCTCATCAGTGAAGTTTTCTAAAACTTTCCACTTCTTTTTACTGTTTATCTCTTTAAAAAATAGTAATTTTACTTATTTTTTTTTCTGAGACAGTCTCATTGTATAGCCATGATTGGCCTGGAATTCACATTATAGTTCAGGCTGTCCTTGAGCTCTCAGAACTCTGCTTACCTTTGTCTTTTGAGTGCTGGAATTGAAGTTTAGCACCATGCCTGGCAGTTTTTCCTTTTGGACCATGCCCAGCATCAACTTTTCCAGACTTTAAAATGTGAAGATCCACCATGTTGTTGAGAAGCTCACTTGAAATGGACTTATGCTGTGGAATAATACTCTTTACTCTGTAAAGATTTATCTTTCACGTTGGTTGAATAAAATGTTGATTGGCCAGTAACCAGGCAGGAAGTATAGGTGGGGCGGCCAGACTAAAAGAATTCTGGGAAGAGGACAGGCTCAGTCTAAAGACACCAGCAAGATACAGAGAAACCAATATGAGAATGCCTCATTGAGAAAAGTACCAAGCTACGTGGCTAAACATAGACAAGAATTATGGGTTAATTTAAGTTGTAAGAGGTAGTTAATAATAAGCCTGAGCTAATAGGTCAAACAGTTTATAATTGATATAAGCCTCTGTGTGTTTCTTTTGAGTGAACAGCTGTGGGACCAGGTGAGACAGAAACTTGTGTCTATAGGCTCACATGATATTTATTGCCTGGTGATCTCAGATTCATGTTCCCATGTAGTCAGAAGCTTTTCTGTCCTGACCACCTGCTTTCTGTCCCTACAACTTCTTCCAAATTACCACACAGAGAGTTAATATCATTTATAAGTACTCAGCCAATAGCTCAGGCTTGTTACTAGCTAATTCTTACATTTAAATTAACCTTTATTTCTAGTTGTGCTTTGCCACATGACTCATGGCTTGTTATCTCATATTTTACAAATCCTGCTTGCCCAGAGGCTGGCTGATGTCTCCTCTGAGTCTGCCTTCCTCTTCCCAGAGTCCTTTGTTTCCTTTTGTCTCACCTATCCTTTCTACCTGGCTACCAGCCTGTCAGCTTTTTATTAACTAGTAAAAGTAATACACAGTCACAGTGTACAGAAGGATTATTCCACAACACCCCCACCAAAGCAAAGTAGAGACAAAAATGTACTAGGCTGTTCTCATCAATCTTGCTCTGACTTCTCTGAAATGTTATCAATAGTGCTACCATGGCCACTGTGGCTCCAGAGGAAAACATGGCTCCTTCGGGCAAACTGAAGAAGCCTCTCTCATTAGCAGAGATGGGGCAGGGTGTGAGATATTCCTTCTCAAAGAGTCTGCAGTTCAACAGCCTGAAGTGGTAACTTTTCATAGCATGCTAGACTTGGGTTAGATTATGACCCTGCTACACGGTCCTTCTAAGTGTGATATTGTTTCCTCCCTGGTTTACCTGGATGGATATTGGTAATGGTTTTTCCCAGGGATCCATGAGAAAGACTCCTCCCTGTTTCCACTGCTGTAATTTGTGTTTTTTTCTCTCTGCTTCACTTCTTTCTTATTTCCCATGTTTTGATGGTTTTGATCAGTCTTTGTCTATGTGAAGTCTATCCTCTTAAGTGTCTGAAAAGTGTCTCTGGTGAATAACGGTGGTATAATTCTGGGAGTCCATGGGTCTGAGATTCCCAGAGGCAGCACTAGCAATGCTACGCACATCTTCACAAAGACCAAGTATAGACAAAGGGGCGGGGGTGATGTTGTCATAAATCACAGCTATGCACTAAACTTTAGGCCAACTTATTTTAAACTTCAGCTACAGTAGATAGCTCTCCCGTCACTTTCAGGGCTTATCTGAAAGTGTTTAATGATGTTCTTTCTGTGAGAACAAATTGATGCTATGATTCAAGTCGCATCCATGTTTGAGGTTAATAAAATTTTCTACCTTTCATGATGGGATTGGATATTTTACAACTCGGTGGCCCTGAGTTAATCTTCCTCACTGCAAAACAACAGCTTAGCAAGACAGCCTAGTACATGGATGAGTTTTTTTTTAATTTTTAGTTGTAACCTTGGAGCTTCAAATTTGACTAACTTAAAAATATCAGCTTGAACTTCCTTTTAAATTTTCGATAAAATATCTACTTCTCAGATATTTATGAGGAAAAGCATGTCTTTCATACTTGGTAGAATTCATTTTTGGCTAAGAATGGCAGATTTTGGTGAGTACGATAAAATATGCTGGTTATTTGGACATGGGCTTTTAATTTTCAAAGGAACTTTGAAACCCCAGAGCAGATTTGCATTGTTTCAACAATCTCTCTCCACTTTCATCTTCTTTCCTTGTCCCCATTTCCATTCTTTTATTTTTTTCTTTCCTCCCTCTTTACCTCCCTCCTTTTCTCCTACCTTCCTTTCTTCTTACCTCCTGCTGCCCAAAGTATGCTTTATGAAGTTTCCAGCTGTGTTAAATGTGGACACGTCAGCACAGGCTACACAGCCTCTGGGATGCCAATTGACATCAGATATCAAAAAATGAATTTCTCAAGCTTGGTATGTGTCTCAGGTTTTCTATTTCAGTGATGAAGCACCATGGCTGAGAGCAACTTGAAAAGGAAAGGGTTTATTTCACCTATATTTCTACATCCCAGGCTATCATCAAAGGAACTCACAGGAGTACAAGGCAGGAGCCTAGAGTAGAAACTGGAACAAAGGCCACAGAGGAATGGTGCTTACTGCCTTGTTCCTCATGACTTACTCAACCTGCTCTCTCTCTCTCTCTCTCTCTCTCTCTCTCTCTCTCTCTCTCTCTCCCTCCCTCCCTCTCTCTCTTTCCTTCCTTCTTTTCTTTCTTTGTTTCTTATATTTATTGACTTAAATTTTTTTCATATATTTTTGTTCATATTCTTTCCCCCAACTCTTCTCAGATCCTCCCAATCTCTCTATCCATCCAACTTCATATTTTTCTCTCTAAAAAAAACAAAACAAATACCTCAAAGACAAAAACAAGAACAAAGAAACAAACCAAAACCAAACCAAACCAAACCAAAACTTCCAAACCAAAGCAAAAATCATACAAAAAACCTAGAGTCCATTTTGTGTTGATCAGCTACTCTTGATCATGGGGCTTGCCATGGAGCATGGTTGATATACTTAGTGTCATTTTATTGGAGAAAGCATTTTTCCCTTTCTTCCAGAAGGTATCAATTGTAATAGCTTCATGATTAAGGGTGGGACTTTGTGTCTACTTACCCTTCTCCATGCTGGGATTTTGTCTGGCTTGAACGTGTGCAGGCCTTGTGCATGCTTTCAAATCATCTGAGTTCAGACTGCACCAGCTTTGTTGTGTCTGGAGATGTTGTTTCCTTGAGCCATCTATTACCTCTGGTTTGTACGATCTTTTTGCACCTTTGTAAGCAAAGACTGCTTGTTCATTCCCAGCTGCCCAGACCTGAATAATCACACAGAAACTATATTAATTACAACACTGTTTTATTTAATAACTCAGGTTTCTCATTAAATAACTCTTACATCTTAAATCAACCTATTTCAATTAATCTGTGTATCACCATGTGGCTGTGGGCTACCAGTAAGGTTCTGGGGCATCTGTCTTCTTTGGCAGCTACATGGAGTCTCTTTGACCCTGCCTACTGTCTCTCTATATCTCTGTTCAGATTTTCTGCCTGGCTTTACTCTGCTAAGCCATTGGCTGACACAATTTCTTCATTAACCAATGGTAATAAAACATAGTCACAGCATACAGGGGGGAATCCCACATCACACCTCCTTCCACACAGATTCCTAAACTTGGGGGGAGGGGTTTGACAAAGACATTTAGACAGTTTGCTTTCTTGTACAACTTAAGATGACAGTGGTCCAGATTTACCCACATCAATCACTAATCAAGAAAACATCCTATAGATATTACGCATAGGCTAATCTTATGGGGGCATATTCTCATTTGAGCGTCCCTCTTTCCAAATGACTCTAGCTTCTTTCAGTTGACCTAAAACTAACATAGTATGCATCAAACAAGAGTAAAATGTGGGACAGTAGGGATGGTTCATTCCCATAGCCATTTGAAGTACAAGGCATGGAGGGTCTTGAACTTGTGGTTTTTCTGGGCAGAAGCTGGGAGACAGGGGACTGAGAATCACACAAGATTGGAGATGCCAATTTACTGCAAAGATCTTATTTTCTGGAACCTAGTTATAGTGTCCCAACCATCTTCAAGGGATAGCTGGCAAGTGTGGTCTTCCTACATGCTCAGGGAAAAGGACTGGGGATGAAACTCGGCTGATACATGAAATTGTCTCTGCTTCATCTGCTTTTATAATAATCATGTCACCATAACCTCAAAACAGACAACCTAAAGACCAATAATACAGTCACTCTATCTGTCCCTAAGTCCAGGATCTCCAGAAGATCTGCAACAGTTTCTATCAGTTCAAATAGAATCTTCTTGTATCTGTAAACTAAAGGGTTAAAGTATTAGTTACCTTTTGCCATATATAGTTGTAGAGGCATTTTATACTTCTGTTTGGAGAATGAATTAGTGGCAGACCTCCAGTGAAGCTGGTCCATATCCATTCTGAAACCACACTGACTGTTGTGAAGGCAAGGGTGATAATGAAGACGGGGTAATCATTTAAGATGACTCTGCGGTTCTCGACTGTACTTCTCTGGTGGAGCTTTGAGAAGATGAGGAACATCACTGTAGTGCTGTAGTTTGGGAAATTCATGCCTCCTGTAGTGTGCAGCCTGCACTTGGGTCAAAGAAACAAGTTAAGGAATTTATTGCAGAGAGCTAAGAGGTAGAGAATCCATGCCCTAGTGTGGGAGGGGATGGAAGCCATGGCTATGAAGGCATGCTGGAGGCTAAGTTCAGATGAGATTAAACTCATTCAGGGTGTTATGACCAAAGAGTCAGAGGTCAAATTCCAAAAGCTTGTCATCTGGTTATAGACAGGTGGACACTGAGAAGAAAGACTTAAGACTCTGTCCCAGTCTTCATCCTAAGATTAAGGGGAATGGTGTGAGGTCAGTGCTAGGCACTGATGTTGAGGAGAGACGAGTTTTGTTGGGGTCCTTATTTGGTGCTGTACTCAGACACAGGAGTGAGGTGAGCCTATATTCCCAACTTTATTTTTGAGCAGGAGTTTCCAAACTCTTCAGTGTTTGTAAGAATTATTTTTCTTATTTAAGAAACTTTATTTAAAGGCATATGCTATGCATGAAAGTATTCATTGAACAGTATGAATTACTAACAGTATGGTTGGTGGTGTTAATGATACAGTGTTATTGAAAATGTTATTGACTCAATTAGAAGATAAAAGTGCCCAAGGCCTTAGATGTGTCTTCTTATGGAGCCTTCCTTGACAGTAGACTTGAAGTCCATTAGTGGCAGGGAGCTCTTTACCTTACTTTGGAGGCTAAACTGGGAATTTCTGCTTGTCGATAATGTCAACTTAAAGTTCTATTTTAAAGATTATTTCTTTGTTACTATTTTATGTATATATACAGTGTGCTCTATTTACTCTTACACACCACTTTATCTTATCCTTACCCCTATCATTCTTCTCTTTTCCCTATCGGTCCCATTCCCACATCCACCTCTATATGCTTTATTTTGTGATTTTTAATCAGGAAGGTTTATGTGTGTGTGCATGTGACCTTGAGTTTAGAACTATCGGTTGGAGCTGGGTAGGCTCGCCATTGGGTATACAACTGCAAACAGTGTCCTTCCTAAATAATCCATCAGCAATCAATAGTTTAGCATGGATAACCGGATAAGACCCTACTGCTGAGGACATCACATACTTTGATTATAAGATACAGGGAAATCGAGCAGGAACTGAGATGGGAGCGTCCTCCCTGCTGGGCGGCTTCCATGGTACTACAGGCACTATGCAGTCTTCTGGAGGAGACAGGGCGTCAGTGGTTTGATTGAACCATGAACCCTAAAAAGACAATGTCAACCTGCCAGGCAAGGTGTGATTTTGTCCATTACGATCCACTGGTGCCGTAGTAGTGCTCTGTTATGGGATTAACCAGTCACTCTCAGATGGGATTTGAAGCCTGTTTCATAGGAGCAGATTGGTTGTCTGACACTGTAAATCTAGGAAGAAAAAAAAATCATGATGTCTTAGACCCCAGGGGCAAAATTACTATTGTTGTTTAGCTAAACTGACATGGCACCAAACTGCCTTCTAAATATTTGTATTTATACTCATAGAGAAACACTACTCTCATCTTTAACCAGAACTTTTCTCTTTGCAGTGAATAGCAGTGAATGCAGAGACTAATAGTTGCTCAAGGTGCTGAAACTAAGTGATGGTTAAGTGTTCGGCCCTAAAAACGACATTTACACCATCCCCTCCTACGTGTAAAGAACACCGGGGATGAGGGAGCTGAATTTAAGAGCCATATTGTAGGGGAAAAGACTGTGAAATGGTGTCTTCAAGGCATGACACAGTCATTGGAAATATGATCTCAGCAATTGAGGTTGTGCACACTGTGCCTGCACAAGATTAGGCCTGTCAACAGCCAATCATGGATAGGGAAGGGGCTTATGGGAGCCTCTGCTGCCCCACTGAACTCTTGACTACTGGTGGATTCTAAGATTTTATTAGTATATGCTAAATAGAGGTGATATGGGTTTATTATAAAATTTCTATACTTGTATATAATGTATTTTGATCATACCCCCATTACCTTTTCTTGTCTCCCTTCTCCTCCTGATAATCTCCTTTTTTCTTCTCAGCTAGTCTCCCTTCTATTTTCATGTCTTAACTTAATTAGGGTTGTTTAATTAGCTACTTCAATTAGGGTTGCTTACAAGAACATGGTTGTTTACAGGACCATGGGCACCATATTAGTGGGCACACCACTGAAGTAAATTCCTCTCTCTAATAAATCACTTATTGCCTATAAATACTTCAGGAGGGGTATAGCATTTCAAGCCTCCTCACCCACTGCCACACAGACTGTTGCTAGAGCCCAATCATGTGTGATAATTACAGGTACTGGGAGTTCATGAGTGCATCCAACAGTCATGCTGTGCTCGGAAGACAGTGTCCCACAATACCTGTCCACCACTTCCTTGGGATCTTACATTCGTTCTGTCCCTTCTCTCATGATGGTCACTGAGCCTGGGAGGGTGTGTTGTGGACATGTCACTTGGAGGGGAGCATTCAGTAGCCACTTATTCTCAGTACTTTGATTAGCTATGAACTTCCACTAACAATGTTCACTGCAGAAGGATGTTTCTCTGACCAAAGCTGATAGCAGAAATAATTGAGGCCCATAAGCATAAATGTTTGAGAGGTGATTTGACAGACACATCATGACTGTTTAGCAAAACCACAGCAGTGGCTTTCCCATCAGGACATGGCCTTCCCTGCTTTTGAGCAGTAGTTAACCCCAATTTTATATTTAACCTAAAGTTGTTTTCATGAAACTTCTACTCATACTACCAGAATTTAAGCCTAGGACTGTCTGGGGAAATTCAGTATTTTAGAGCTAGAAAGCAAGAACTGGTCCCTCTTGCCTCTTTTCTGTGAGCTAAACAATTCGTGCTCTACCAGTCATGTTTTTTTTAAATTATTAATTTTAATTTATATTTTTTTTGTGCTGACTGAGAAAGAGAATCTTTTATTTTTTTAATTTGTTTTAGAATTAGCATGCAAAGTAATAAATTTCCTCATGGAATTTTCATGCAACCTTTGCTTTCATTGATCCTCCCTTCCCATTCCTTTCCTGTATCTCCCTACCGACTCCTCTGCTTGTCCCCTTCCACAGTAGTCCCTGCACTGCTTTCTTGTCACAAGTGTTCTATTACTCTTTGCCTGTTTTCTTCAACTCCTTTTCTTCGCTTATCACATCCCCCCCCCCTTTTTTTTTGGTTTTTCGAGACAGGGTTTCTCTGTGGCTTTGGAGCCTGTCCTGGAACCAGCTCTGTAGACCAGGCTGGTCTCGAACTCACAGAGATCCACCTGCCTCTGCTTCCCGAGTGCTGGGATTAAAGGCGTGCGCCACCAACGCCCGGCTCACATCCCCTTTTTAGTTTCACGACTTACATTCATACACACACAGAGAGATACAAAAATTAACGGCTAGGCTTTATGTATGAGGAAAAACTTGTAGTATTTATCTTTTTGAGTCTTGACTTAATAGCATTTCCAGATCCATTCATTGTCCTCCAAATTTCATGATTTTGTGTTTCTTAACAGCTGAATAAAATTCCATTGTGTCTTTGTTCAGTTTTGTTTTATTTATCTGTTGATAGACATCTAGACTCATTCCATTCCCTTGCTTTTGTGAACAGAGAAGCAGTAAGCATGGATTATGGAAGTTTTTCAAAAGAACTGAAAATGGGGCTACCATATACCACAGTACCATGCTGTAGCTCTCCTGGGCGTATATGCAAAGGACTCTATTTTCTACCTCAGAGAGGCTTGCATACCCATTGCTTAATGCATCTTAATTTATAGAAAATGTCATAGGCTCCTTCCAGAGAATTTGAAGGGGTCTAAGGTGTTGGCTCTGACTCCCTTGGAGGAGGTGACATGGTGAGTCCTGGTGGAGATAGAAACTGCATGTGCTTTTACGTGATCCAGAGATTTCTCTGCTTGGGAATATCTAATGAGCTGACTCTTGCAGATACCTTTAATTGCAAGTGTTCCTGGGAAGGGAGCTCTGGTTCAAGGAAGGGGTTAACTACATGTCAGAACATACATCTGTTGTCCATCCCTAGGACTGGAGAGCATCCATAGCAGGCACTGCTGTAATCCGGCAGTTATGTCCCCATTCCTCCTTTCCCATCCCTCCCTTCCCATTCCTTCCTTTCATTCCTCCCTCCCCATTCCTCCCTCCCCATTCCTTCCTCCAGAGCCTGCATTTGTTCACACAGCTATCCCACTTTCTCACGACCAAGTGTTCAAGGAAACAATCTCTTCTTTGAGCTGTTTTTTTGTTTTTCACTCTTTACTCTTTGGGGATCCTGCCACTCAGCTACCAACTAAATATGTGGAGTCTTATTCTTATTTATGGATGCCTAGCTTTGGTTTGGTGTGTTTCTAGCCAGCTTTTCTTAAATTATCTTTTGCCTTTGGGCTTTTATCTTTCTCTATTCTATAAACCTTTCTTTACTTCTTACTCCATGGCTTGCTGTATAGCAGCTGTCTGGCTGGTCCCTGTTGTCTTCCTCTCCTTTTTTCGCTCCTCAATCTCTCTTCCCAGATTTCTCCTTCTATTTATTTTCTCTGCCTTCCAGCCCCGCCTATCCTTCCTCCTGACTAGCTATTAGGTGTTCAGTTCTTTATTAGACCAATCAGGTGTTTTAGGCAGGCAAAGTAACACAGGTTCACAGAGTTAAACAAATGTAACATAAAAGCATGCAGCACATCTTTGCATCATTAAACCAATGTTCTACAACATAAACAAATGTAACTACTCTTCAACTAATATTCTACAACACAGCTGGGCTCCTTGTTAGTCTTTGGAAATAACATGTCCTATTCCTTTTTTCAGTGGCTACTTTAAATGTGGGATTGTTCCCCACCTCTGGTTATTAGGATGTAAGGGGAGAATGCTATGGGAGGGGAGGCATCTGAACATCCTTATTGCTAAATATGAGATGCCAGGAAAGGTGGCAATTCTTTGCTTGCAGACTTTGGTACCTCTGGATTTGAGTCTAGGCTGCCCATGACCATCTGGCTCCTGGCTGGGGGATGAATGCCATGCATGATGAGCAAAGTCAGGTATACCACAGGAATAGCAGTGTTGGGCTTCTGAATGGCTCATTTTGGAAATCACGGATGAGAGTTTTAGCTGGAGTTTTCAGTGACTAGCAGCTGGGGTCAAACCAACAGTCATGACTCTTTCAAAATGAAACACTTAAGAGGAACACAGTCAGGATGATGCCGTGTCTAATATTTCACACACAATACTTCTGGACATGGGCTGTGTTTGAGAACTCCTGGAAAGAAGCTGTGTCTGCAGAGGCTGATCGGCTGATCAGAGCTTGTAGTAATACGGGCGGCGGGCCTGCTTTTTGTCCCGCCCAGCTCCCGCACAGCTAGCTTTACACCAGAAATAACAACACACAAACTGTATTCATTTAAACACTGCTTGGCCCTTTAGCTCTAGCCCTTACTGGCTAATTCTGATATCCCGATCAACCCATCTCTAATAATCTGTGGGCACCGGTCTTACCGGGAAGATTCTAGCCTATGTCCATCCTGGGTCGGAGCTTCATGGCTTGCGTCTGCCCGGGAGAGCGGAGCATGGCGTCTCTCTGAGGCGTCTGCTCCCGAGAGGAGAGCTGTGGAGTCTGAGCTCACTTCCTCTTCCTCCCAGCGTTCTGTTCTGTTTACTCCTCCCACCTATCTCTAACCAATGAGAGCCAAGCAGTTTCTTTTTATTTAACCAATGACCTTCCTCCATCAAGAGCTCCTGAGGGAGAGAGGTTGAAATATTGCAGACCCAGAGCCCAGTTATATACCTTATCTTGAACTATCATTAGCCTCCAAAATAATCATCCATTGCCTACCTCTGTGTCAGACCTAACGTCCTGTGACTAACATATAAAAACCTCTTGGAATGTATCAACTTAAGAAAACCTTAGTTTTTAGCAAGCCAGAGAGTTAAGCATCATCAGACAGCATCTGAGACTGTAGCCAAAATTCCTCTAGGTTCTTAGAACTACCTTCTAGTGTTTCTATCAATGTATTAAAGTGCCTCAATTTATGGCTTTCTTTGTTCTGTCACTATTAAAACAGCAGCAAACTACATCCATGTTAAAAAATGTAAATGATAAAAATTTATGTTTCTTCACCAAGGGCACTCATATTTGCCTCCAAAATAAACTCCCTCGTATCTCCACTGAGGACAGAGCTGTGCTTTTGCTCCAACAGAGACCACCCATTCCTGACTGCTTTAGTTTGATCATGGTAGCTGCGCCCCTCATTTGGCCCTGGCTGTTCTTGAGGGTGGTAGGGCCTTCAAGTGTTTCCTCTAATATGTTCCACTCTACATGCAGTGAAGGGCCTCACAGATCTTTTTGCTTTGTGTTCCAGAGTCTGGGAAGTGACTAGAAATAGGGACATTGCTAAGTGGTCAGGAACTCTGGAAGAGGGCCATCTCACTCATGACATGAGGCACATAATGGACAGGGCTGTCCATTACTAATGGCAAGTCCTCCAGTTGTACACATGCGTGAGGAAGTGACGGTGACTGCTACCAGTGGCTCTGGACCCACTGGTAGCTTGTCTGAGGACCACAGGCCTTGTTCTCTACCCCTCTTTGTAACCTCATCAGTCATGAAACACCTACCCTTGATCGACATCAGTTGACCTACCCTTTGAGGGATGTACCTTTGTTTATGTACCTAAAGACATAAGAACATCTTTCCTAAAACCGTTGTCCATTTGAGCTCACTCTGGATGAGTGATTTTGTCAACCTGGTGACTTTCCCCTGCTGTGAACGGGTTCATCAGGGCTCACTATGCAACCGTGGCCTCTGAACTATTTCTTCTCACAGGGAGGGAATCCCTGTGTTCTGATTTAAGCTGCCTTTAAATGCATTTGCTTGTGTATGAAGCCAGTGAGAAGGAGTGGGGGAGATAAAACTTTTGAAATTTTTTTTTTAATAATAAGCTGTCAGCTACCAAAGAGGCATTTCAAAGCCTCCTACCACCTCCCCTCTCTCAGGCTAGCAATTGGGATTTGATGAATTTTATATAAAATTCAGATGACCGTTTATTTGGGCACTGGCTATTGCATAACCCCAGATGGCAGAAAGTGTCTTGAAAGAACTGTCCTGTAAAATTGTTCAGCTAATGCAGTGGGGGAATGAAGAGCTCCAGGGCAAACAGCCAATCGTTGTGAACCCTGCCAGTCACCTCTTCTGCTTCAGAGCCTCCATCCCCTCTGTGAGAGACAAAGGGACCCAGATGGGAGGAGTGCCCGCAGGCATATTGGACACACTCCTATGACTGGCTTGTCCTTGCTGTGCCATCTTTGGGCACATGGTAGCCATGGTTTGATGAGCAGAGGGAACAGCTGCTAGTGGGCTACAGATCAATGTCCAGTGGCTTTCAAGAGTTGCTTTTAACGTCTGTGACCATGAGCATTATGGCTGCCATGACTAAGCCACGTAGCTGAGGAGGACACATGTCTCTCTGTAGTAGATACTATAAGTGTCTTGGTTTTTTTTTGTTGTTGTTCAGAGGAGAAATGCTTCATTATTTTTTATTGCAATGGGTGGAGTGTATAGAAATTTTTATTTTCTTACCTTTGACACCATGGAAACTGTTTTTCAGTGTGGCTTCTCTGGATGACCTACTGGCCATATGGAATTGCCTTCCTTCTAAAAGGGGGAAAGCTCTGCCTGTGTTGTCCCATATTATTTTGTATTCCTGCTAGGTTCCCACAGCATCAAGTTCATTACTTGCTCATGAGAAGTAATAAATTGGACCTACGTGAAGGGATCCAAATGCGTCTGTCATTGTGAAAAACAGAATGGTTGCTTAGGGCTTCTTCAAAGCCGGAGTAAAACAAGGAAGTAGAACATTCCAGAAAGCTACTTCAAACATAAGTTAATGTTGTATTGCTTCATTTTTTTAAAAAAAATGTATAAATTTTGTAATTTTTGTAAAAGGGGATTATATAATCTTATTGCTCATGTGCAGGTATTTTGAGACCTTAGTGCAGCCATGACATTCCCCTGGCAGAGGTGTGAGAGCAAGCAGAGGGGTTGCTGATGCTGAGCCACAGCCTGTGCTGTGCTGGGCCCATCATGTAAGAGAGCCGTGTCTCAGCTGAACTGTCAGTGCAAAGTGTCTCCCCTCAGTGGTCCCATGCCCCATTAGCCCAAACCAGCTCCTTGGTGACAGAAAGGTTGTGGGTGGGAAAGGTACAAAGCACATTGGTAGAGGAGCAGAAGCCACCAACTTCACTATGTTTGGGTTTACCATGATAACTTGTTAAAACACAGATTGTCCAGCCCGATGGAAGTCACAAAATAATCCCACATATCTCCACCCTGTTTATTGGTCAGCCTATTAATCTGGGTTTAGGATTTTAGACTCAGACATCATTTTTGATAAATTCAGACAGAAACAGTGATCCTTTTCAGATTTACCTTCTTGTCCAAAAACTAATGACACCTAGCGGCAGAGACACCTGGAAGCTGGGGCCTGCTATAAGGAGCCTTTGCCAGGTGAACGTGCTTAATGGAGTTATTTGGTAGGAAGGCAACAGTTCGTATAAAAAGATTGCTACATGTAAAACTAGCTTATTTCATGAAATTTGGACTTTAAAAATACCAGATGTCCCTTTCTTGATAAGGTTTCATGTAGCCCACCCAGGCTGGTCTCAGACTCCCATTGTAGAAGAGGATGGACTTGATCTTCTTATCCTCCTGCCTCCACCCACCAAGTTCTTGGGATGACAGGTGTAAGTCAACATTCCTAATTTACATAGTGCTGGCACAGAACCCAGGGTCTCATGTGTTGCCGGCAACCACTCTCCCAACTAAGCTACACCCCCAGCTCCCATCACACACTTCAAGATTTATGTATTTAATTCTTACTCCACGGAAAGAGATTTCACAGAATAGCTATATGGTATGTTATTTAATGAACAATCATTAAATTATTTTAGCATCTTTTTTTTATTATTGCCAATGTTGTCTAGGTTTCTGGTTTTATGTTTTTTATGATCATATATTTAACTTTGGTCACTTGTCAGTGGGCTGCTAACTCCTGGTTAGTCTCCGGTTGTATAACATGAAG
Source organism: Microtus oregoni (assembly GCF_018167655.1). NCBI lineage: Eukaryota > Metazoa > Chordata > Mammalia > Rodentia > Cricetidae > Microtus > Microtus oregoni. The sequence goes on from NW_024543070.1 coordinate 8,863,748, forward strand.
GGAACTTTAGAGTAAGTGAAAATAAAATTGGATTATTATTTGTCTTTTTTTTTTTTTGATTTTTCGAGACAGGGTTTCTTCGTAGCTTTTGGTTCCTGTCCTGGAACTAGCTCTTGTAGACCAGGCTGGCCTCGAACTCACAGAGATCCGCCTGCCTCTGCCTCCCAAGTGCTGGGATTAAAGGTGTGCGCCACCAACGCTGGGATATTATTTGTCTTTTATCTGCATTTGCATGCAAGGGAAATTTTTTGCAGTAGAAATTTGACTAGCAATATTGCCTTTAGGGTTTGGAGAGATAATTTGGTGGTTAAGAGAGCTTGCTTGTTTGAGGCCAGTCTGGTATACAGAGTGAGTTCCAGGACAGCCAAGGCTACACAGAGAAACCCTGTTTCAAATAAACAACAACAAAAAGAATGCTTACTTTTGTAGAGGGTAAGGATTTGGTTCCCAGCACCCACATCAGGTGGCTGATAACTGTGTGTAACTTCAGCTCCAGGGGATTCAATTTCCTGTTCTGAACTCCACAAGCACTGCTCTCATGTGCACAGCCCCGCACTCATGTGCACAACCCCGCAATTATGTGCACAACCCCGCACTCATGTGCACAACCCCACACTCATGTGTACAACCCTGCACTCATGTGCACAACCCTGCACTCATGTGCACAACCCTGCACTCATGTGCACAATTCTTCACTCATGTGCACAACCCTGCACTCATGTGCACAATTCTTCACTCGTGTGCACAATTCTTCACTCGTGTGCACAACCCTGCACTCATGTGCACAACCCTTCACTCATGTGCACAACCCTGCACTCATGTGCACAACCCTGCACTCATGTGCACAACCCTGCACTCATGTGCACAATTCTTCACTCATGTGCACAACCCCGCACTCATGAGCACAATTCTTCACTCATGTGCACAACCCTGCACTCATGTGCACAACCCTGTGATGTGGGAGTAATTTCTTATTAATAAAGAAACTGCCTAGACCCATTTGATAGGCCAACCCTTAGGTAGGCAGAGTAAACAGAACGGAATGCTGGGAGAAAGAAGCTGAGTCAGGGAGTCGCCATGATTCTCCCACTCCAGACAGACGCAGGTTAAGATCATTCCTGGTAAGCCAGCTCGTGGGCTACACAGATTAATAGAAATGGGTTAGATCAATATGTAAAAGCTAGCCAATAAGAAACTGAAACTAATGGGTCAGGCAGTGTTTAAAAGAATACAGTTTCCGTGTAATTATTTCGGGTAAAGCTAGCTGGGTGGCGGGACACAGCCCGCCGCTCCGTATTTCAACAGAGTGGCACCCAACGTGCTAATGAACTCCATGTAAAACCTGAGAGGGCTTAAAAAGGAGAGAGAGAGAATTTAAGACAGCTTTTTGCTGTTTGTGGGTTGCGTGCCGCAAAGAAATTGTCCTGACTCAGCAGCAGGAAAGAACTGGCTGTTTTAAAATGCCGGCTTTCTGGGCTGTGCCGCCATTGCAATCTTTGTCTGGCTCCTGTGGGAGACAGAGCTTTTGAATGGAGCATTTGGAGTAAAGCTCTACGGCTTGCTTGATGGCAATGTGGACTGCTGTGTGCCTGGAACTGTGTGTGGCTCAGGGGCACCAAATGGCTCTGAGGCAGGAGCGGCTTGGCTCAGCTCTGCCATGCTGAACTGTGCTGGTCTCAGGCAGGAACTACCGTAATTACCATAAAAACAGTGCATTTAAGGTTTCAACTGGGCAGGACACAGGCGGTACCGTATTACCTGTACATGGCGCAACTTAAGTTTTTAAGAACTGCTTAACATTTTAAGAAATGCTCCTGGATAGTAAAAAAATGTTACAGATTCACAATAAAACATATTCAGACATAAAAGACCACACTGTTGGATGAATGTACATAGGCTTGAGAGAGAGAAAAAAAAATAGAGAATAAAGTTAATGGTTTAAAAAAAAAGGTAAAGTCTTTAAAGAGACAGAATACAGATAGTTAAGAGATTAAAAGAAATAAAGAAAAATAAGCCATGTAAAAATGGAAAATTCACAGAGAGTCTGGATTATGTACATTGTGTTTTCTTTAAAATTTTTGACTATGAAGGAGCTAAGTACAGAGAGACATTTCATTCTATGGGCTGCCAAATGGAACCAAAACGGATATCATGAGGGTATGACTTCAGAATTTGGGTCTAAGGATATGATGCTTTGGAAAGGGTCTTCTTTTGTTTTCACAGAGGACCAGACCCTGTGGATTGCATCTATCCCGATATGGTATGATAGACCACGACCTCCTGAAAATTTCCTGTGAACACCCTCAAAAAATTACTTCACTCAACTGGCAACTGAGATAAACCTGGCACACAGGTTACACCCTAAATGATCTGATTAACAGTGCCCCCATTCAGCAGGAAGCAGTTTGGAGAGAAAAAACTGCTCCCATGTTCCCAAAATATTGTTTGTAAATGTTCTTTTACATTTAAAGGGGGAAATGATATAGGTATGAGTAATTTGCATTGGTGTGGATTTTACAGTCAATTTTGTTATATGTATATGTATTTCTGATCTTGATTAAGGTATTGTGATTGTGTAGTTCATTTAAAAATGTAATGTATAATTAAGAAATATAGGTTAATGGTTAATCATCAATAATAGTCAATCTTGTAGTCATGTTAGTTAGATTTTCTAGATATGTAGAGATACATTTCAGTTAGATAGACATTCTTCATATCTTTCAAAGACTGCAGAATATGGCATTTAATGTTTTAATAACTTAGGACTTTTCATGACAATGAGACATATCTGCTACTGGTGGCACCAATCTACTTCGAGAGGAAGATGGGCATCGAAGAGGATCCTTATGGAGTTGGATAGCCATTTGGGTAAGAAACTGCTCTTGCCTGGACTGTTGCATAAAATGGACACAGAGAACCCGCAGAGAGAGGACTGCTGAACTTGCCTAAAGGTGAGACGGTCTTTTGGGGTTCATGACTCATGAAAGAGTCTGCGAGACATTCTGCAGGACACAGCAGATAGTGACTGAACTGTCTTTGAAATTTCCTGCTTCATGGAAATGTCTGCTGGATACTATGGGCCTGAAGGCTGAAGATGGATGCCCCAACCATACAAAAGAACTTTGGGTGACTATCCAGGCAGCAAGATGTCTCTGTCATTTCTAGAGTTTTCTTATTTCTTGTTTACTTAGGTAGTATTATATCCTTCTGGAGTCTTTGATGGAGTTGAAGAATGAATAGATAGTTATAGTTTTCCTTAGTTATGATAAAAGATAAAATAGATATAAATATTGTAACTGTAATTCTTGCTTGATAACTGTTTTGCTATATGTAATTTTACTATGTTAAAGTTAAAGCCTTTCTTTTTTGTTTAAACAGAAAAAGGGGAAATGATGTGGGAGTAATTTCTTATTAATAAAGAAACTGCCTAGACCCATTTGATAGGCCAACCCTTAGGTAGGCAGAGTAAACAGAACGGAATGCTGGGAGAAAGAAGCTGAGTCAGGGAGTCGCCATGATTCTCCCACTCCAGACAGATGCAGGTTAAGATCATTCCTGGTAAGCCAGCTCATGGGCTACACAGATTAATAGAAATGGGTTAGATCAATATGTAAAAGCTAGCCAATAAGAAACTGAAACTAATGGGTCAGGCAGTGTTTAAAAGAATACAGTTTCCGTGTAATTATTTCGGGTAAAGCTAGCTGGGTGGCGGGACACAGCCCGCCGCTCTGTATTTCAACAACCCTGCACTCATGTGCACAATCCTGCACTCATTTGCACAACCCCGCACTCATGTGCACAACTCTTCACTCATGTGCATAACCCCGCACTCATGTGCACAACCCTTCACTCATGTGCACAATTCTTCACTTATGTGCACAACCCCGCACTCATGTGCACAACTCTTCACTCATGTGCACAACCCCACACTCATGTGCACAACCCTGCACTCATGTGCACAAGTCTTCACTCATGTGCCCAACCCTTCACTCATGTGCATAACCCCGCACTCATGTGCACAACCCTGCACTCATGTGCACAACTCTTCACTCATGTGCACAACCCTTCACTCATGTGCACAACCCTGCACTCATGTGCACAATTCTTCACTCATGTGCACAACCCTTCACTCATGTGCACAACCCCACACAGTCACTTACCCACACACTTTCAAATTTTTTTAAAATGTTACTTTTATGTGATGACAATATCTTGGGGTCTGCATTGTAGAACAACACTTCTTGGAGGTAGCAGGTACAGTTTGATGAACGATCTGTCATAGCATTCCTCCTCCACCCGTTGCTGGTGTTGTCTAGCTTGATCTTTCAGGTGAGCGGTGTGGTGAACAGAGCCAGGTTCTCTGTGTGGAAAGGGCAAACAATATGCACGCGTGTATGATGCCAACCGTTGATGTCTCTGTGGAAGAATCAAAGTGTGCAGTCAGGCCAGGTGCTGCGTAGGCCACCATCCCTTCCATTCCTCTTGCTCTCCCACCTATAAACTGCCAAAGCCTCTGATTCTGGCCTCTATTCTCGTGGTCTTCGGAGGCAGCAGCAAATGCCTTCCGCGGCAGATTGTCCTCATTTGCGGTGGGTGTTGATTTTCTCCCGAGAGATCTGAGTCTGGGACTGTAATCAGTGCCCTTGGTGAGGATGGCCATGTGGCAGTGACTTCATTATCAAGCTGGCCATGCATGCAGACCCATCACTCAGCATCACACAGCGGTCCTGCTTGACACTTAGTCGACAGCCATCATCCGCGGCCAGAGCACAGCTTGGGTCTCGTTTCAAAGGTGACTAATTGGCAGTTCCTGCACGTCCTCTTAGGTCTAGCTAGGTATTTGTTTCTCTGACAGATAACCCAAGCCAGGAAAACCTCAGAATAAACACGTATTACTTCTTGAGCACAAAGGCACTGTGTGCTCATTATATACATTCAAATGCCCCAGACACCCGTGATGGAGGAGTCCTTCACATTATCCCATGCATCCTGTGCACAGCAGAGGTCTCAGTAGTTCCCAGTGTGCTGTAGGAGCTAAGACACCGACTTTTCTCCATTCACACTGTTGCTGGTTCTCAAACTCAGTACGAGAGTATTAGTGTGACAGAGGAAAGGTGGATTTATGGGGAGGTGAATAGTTCACTTATGTTTTCAGGGCTGGGGATCGGACCCAGCTTTCCTTCTTGCTAAGTATGTACTAAGCCATTGAGCTATACCCATAAACCCCATATTTTATTTTAACAGTCTGCATTTGTTTTTTTTTTTATTTAGTGTATCAAGGAAACATTCACATTCAACTCAAGACTCATTTATTATAATTGCTTTTCAATTGAGGTTCATTCATGTAAAAAGTGATTTCAAGAAAATAGTTATTAATGTCACAAATAGTATCTCAATACCTGAAGGAGTTAATATTTTTTATAAGATTTATTATTGTTTCAGTTATCTCATTTTGTACAATTATTCTATAATTTTCTCTTTCACATATATTGTATTGAGCTTGTATCTATCTCAGAACACATTCATTTCCTTATTTTTAAACATTTTTTCGGAGTGTGTGTGTATTTTGTATGAAGGTCAGAAGACAGCTTGTGGAGTCAGTTGTCTTCTTCCATATGAGTTATGGAGTTTGAAATTAAGTTATGAACCTCGCGAGGCAAGCACTTTCACCCTCTAGGCTATCTTGACAGTCTTCAAGACACTCTTTTTTTTCTTTTTCCCCTTTTATTGAAAATAGCTTCCCCCCCTCACATACTATATCCTGATTCTACTCCTCCCAGTTCCTCCCTATCTCCCCTCCCAACCAAATCAACCCACTTTCTATCTCTTATTAGAAAATAAAGAGGCTTCTAAGGGATAACAATAAAACAAAAAAATATAATTATAATATAAAACAAAAACTAATATATTGGACTAAGACAAAACAAATAAACAGGAAAAGAGCCCAAGAAACAGATAAAGAAAGAGATCACCTCATCAGCACACTCAGGAATCCCATCAAAACACTGAGTTTGAAGAAATAATACACATAGACAAAGGACACGCTTTCTGTCTTCTTTTCCAAAGGGTTCCCTGAGCCCTGAGGGAAGGAATTTGATGAAGGCATTCCATTTAGAGCTGAGGGTTCAAGGCCTCTCATTCTCTGCGTAATGTCTGGCCGTGGGTCTCTCTATTTGTTTCTGTCTGCAACAGGGGAAGGTGTTCTGATCTATGAGTATAGGAGTCATTTTATTACTACTTTTTTTAAAAAAAATTTATTTATTTATTAAAGATTTATGTCTCTTCCCCACCACCACTTCCCATTTCCCTCCCCCTCCCCCAATTAATTCCCCCACCCTTGTCAGCCCAAAGAGCAATCAGGGTTCCCTGACCTGTGGGAAGTCCAAGGACCACCCACCTCCGTCCAGGTCTAGTAAAGTGAGCATCCAAACTGCCTAGGCTCCCACAAAGCCAGTACGTGCAGTAGGATCAAAAACCCATTGCCATTGACCTTGGGTTCTCAGTAGTCCTCATTGTCCACTATGTTCAGCGAGTCTGGTTTTATCCCAGGCTTTTCCAGACCCAGGCCAGCTGGCCTTGGTGAGTTCCTGATAGAACATCCCCATGTTCCCATTATGTGGGTGCACCCCTCGTGGTCCTGAGTTCCTTACTCGTGCTCTCTCTCCTTCTGCTCCTGATTTGGATCTTGAGATTTCAGTCCGGTGCTCCAATATGGGTCTCTGTCTCTGTCTCCTTTCACCACCTGATGAAGGTTAATATCCAGGAGGATGCCTATATGTTTGTCTTTGGATTCACCTTCTTATTTAGCTTCTCTAGGAACATGAATTATAAGCTCAATGTCCTTTATTTATGGCTAGAAACCAAATATGAGTGAGTACATCCCATGTTCCTCTTTTGGGGTCTGGCTTACCTCACTCAGGATAGTGTTTTCTATTTCCATCCATTTGTATGCAAAATTCAAGAAGTCCTTGTTTTTTACAGCTGAGTAATACTCTAATATGTATATGTTCCATACTTTCTTCATCCATTCTTCCATTGAAGGACATCTAGGTTGTTTCCAGGTTCTGGCTATTATAAACAATGCTGCTATGAATATAGTAGAGCATATACTTTTGTTGTATGATAAGGCCTGTCTTGGGTATATTCCCAAGAGTGGTATTGCTGGGTCCAAGGGTAGGTTGATCCCGAATTTCCTGAGAAACCGCCATACTGCTTTCCAAAGTAGTTGCACAAGTTTGCATTCCCACCAGCAATGGATGAGTGTACCCCTTTTTCCACAACCTCTCCAGCAAAGGCTATCATTGGTGTTTTTGATTTTAGCCTTTCTGACAGGTGTAAGATGGTATCTTAAAGTTGTCTTGATTTGCATTTCCCTGATCGCTAAAGAAGTTGAGCATGACCTTAAGTGTCTTTTGGCCATTTGAACTTCTTCTGTTGAGAATTCTCTGTTCAGCTCAGTGCCCCATTTTATAATTGGGTTGATTAGCCTTTTACAGTCTAGTTTCTTGAGTTCTTTATATATTTTGGACATCAGACCTTTGTCAGTTGCGGGGTTGGTGAAGATCTTCTCCCAGTCAGTGGGTTGCCTTTCTGTCTTAGTGACAGTGTCCTTTGCTTTACAAAAGCTTCTCAGTCTCAGGAGGTCCCATTTATTCAATGAGGCCCTTAATGTCTGTGCTGCTGGGGTTATACGTAGGAAGTGGTCTCCTGTGCCCATGTGTTGTAGAGTACTTCCCACTTTCTCTTCTATCAGGTTCAGTGTGTTCGGACTGATATTGAGGTCTTTAATCCATTTGGACTTGAGTGTTGTGCATGGTGATAGATATGGATATATTTTCATTCTTTTACAGGTTGACATCCAGTTTTGCCAGCACAATTTGTTGAAGATCCTCTCTTTTATTTTCATTCTTCTACAGATTGACATCCAGTTTTGCCAGCACAATTTGTTGAAGATGCTCTCCTTTTTCCATTGTATACTATTAGCTCCTTTATAGAAAATCAGGTGTTCAGAGACAGAGACCCACACGGGAGCACCGGACAGAAATCTCAAGGTCCAAATCAGGAGCAGAAGGAGACGGAACACGAGCAAGGAACTCAGGACCACGAGGGGTGCACCCACACACTAAGACAATGGGGATGTTCTATTGGGATCTCACCAAGGCCAGCTGGCCTAGGTCTGAAAAAGCATGGGATAAATCCGGACTAGCTGAACATAGCGGACAATGAGGAATACTGAGAATTCAAGAACAATTGCAGTGGGTTTTTGATCCTACTGCACGTACTGGCTTTGTGGAAGCCTAGGCAGTTTGAATGCTCACCTTACGAGACCTGGATAGAGGTGGGCAGTCCTTGGGCTTCCCACAGGTCAGGGAACCCTGATTGCTCTTCAAGCAGATGAGGGGGGGGGACTTGATTGGGGGAGGGGGAGGGAAATGGGAAGCGGTTGTGGGGACGAGGCAGAAATCCTTAATAAATAAATAAATTAAAAAAAAAAAAAGAAAATCAGGTGTTCATAGGTTTGTGGGTTGAAGTCAGGGTCTTCTATTCGATTTCATTGGTCGACTTCTCTGTTTTTATGCCAATACCAAGCTGTTTTCAATACTGTAGCTCTGTAATAGAGTTTGAAGTCAGGGATGGTAATGCCCCCAGACGATCCTTTATTGTATAAGATTGTTTTGGCTATCCTGGGTTTTTTGTTTTTCCATATAAAGTTGATTATTGTCTTCTCCAGATCTGTGAAGAATTTTGATGGAATTTTGATGGCGATTGCATTGAATCTATAGATTGCTTTTGGTAGAATTGCCATTTTTACTATGTTGATCCTCCCAATCCAAGAGCAGGGGAGATCCTTCCATTTTCTGGTGACCTCTTCAATTTCTTTCTTCAAAGACTTAAAGTTCTTGTCATATAGATCTTTCACTTCCTTGGTCAGAGGTACCCCAAGATATTTTATGCTACTTGTGGCTATCATGAAAGGTGATGCTTCTCTGATTTCCCTCTCTGTTTCCTTATCCTTAGTGTATAGGAAGGCCACTGATTTTTTGGAGTTGATCTTGTATCCTGCCACATTTCCAAAGGTGTTTATCAGCTGTAGGAGTTCTTTGGTAGAGTTTTTGTGGTCGCTTATGTATACTATCATTTCATTTGCAAATAACGAAAGCTTAAGTTCTTCCTTTCCAATACGAATCCCTTTGATCCCCTTATGTTGTCTTATTGCTATTGCTAGAAATTCAAGCACTATATTGAAGAGGTATGGAGAGAGTGGGCATCCTTGTCGTGTTCCTGATTATAGTGGGATGGCTTTGAGTTTTTCTCCATTTAATTTAATGTTAGCTGTCGGCTTGCTGTAAATAGCTTTTATTATATTTAGGTATGACCCTTGTATCCCAAATCTCTCCAAGACCTTTGTCATAAAGGGGTGTTGAATTTTGTCGAATGCTTTTTCAGCATCTAATGAAATGATCATATGGTTTTTTTCTTTCAGTTTATTTATATGGTGGATTACATTGATAGATTTGTGTATGTTGAACCATCCCTGCATCTCTGGGATGAAGCCTACTTGATCATAATGGATAATTTTTCTAATGTGTTCTTGGATTCGGTTTGCCAGTATTTTATTGAGAATTTTTGCATTGATATTCATGAGTTAGATAGGCCTGTAATTCTCTTTCTTGGTTGGGTGTTTGTGTGGTTTTGGTATCAGGGTAACTGTAGCTTCATAAAAGGAATTTGGCAATGACTTTTCTGTTTCTATATTGTGAAATACATTAAGGAGTATAGGTATTAGCTCTTCTTGAAAATTCTGGTAGAATTCCGCATTGAAACCATCTGGTCCTGGGCTTTTTTTGGAAGGGAGATTTTTGATAACAGTTTCTAGTTCTTGCTGACTAACAGGTCTATTTAGATCGTTCACCTGGTCTTGGTTTAGCTTTGGTATATGGTACTTATCTAAGAAAATGCCCATTTCTTTTGTATTTTCCAGTTTTGTGGCATACAGGCTTTTGTAGTAAGATCTAAAAATTCTCTGAATTTCCTCTGTGTCTGTGGTTATGTCCCCCTTTTCATTTCTGATCTTATTTATTTGCTTGTTCTCTCTCTGTTGTTTAATTAGTTTGGATAGGGGTTTGTCAATCTTGTTGATTTTCTGCAAGAACCAACTTTTTGTTTCCTTGATTCTTTGGACTGCTTTCTGTGTTTCTATTTTGTTGATTTCAGCCCTCAGTTTGATTATTTCCAGTCTTCTACTCCTGGGCACGTCTGCTTCTTTTTTTCTAAAGCTTTCAGGTGTGCTGTTAAGTCTCCGATGTATGCTTTCTCTGTTTTCTTTAAGTGGGCACTTAGTGCTATGAACTTTCCTCTTAGCACTGCTTTCATCGTGTCCCATAGGTTTGAGTATTTTGTCTCTTTATTTTCATTAAATTCAAGGAAGACTTTAATTTCTTTCTTAATTTCTTCCTTGACCCAGGTTTGGTTCAGTAGTTGACTGTTCAGTTTCCATGAGTTTGTCGGCTTTCTGAGGGTAGCATTGTTGTTGCCTTCTAACTTTAATCCGTGATGATCTGATAAGACACAGGTGGACACTGATATTTTTTTGTATCTGTGGAAGTTTCTCTTGTTTCCGAGTACGTGGTCAATTTTCGAGAAGGTTCCATGAGCTGCAGAGAAGAAGGTATATTCTTTCCTATTTGGGTGGAATGTTCTATAGATGTCTATTAAGTCCATTTGCTTCATTACCTCCAATAATTCTCTTAATTCTCTATTAGGTTTCTGTCTGATTGACCTGTTCTTTGAAGAGAGAGGTGTATTGAAGTCTCCTCCTATTAGTGTGTGTGGTTTGATGTCTGCCTTGAGTTTTAGTAATATTTCTTTTACATAAGTGGGTGCTTTTATATTAGGGGCATAGATATTCAGGATTGAGACGTCATCCTGATGAATTGTTCCTGTTATGAGTATAAAGTGACCACCTCGATCTCTTCTGATTGATTTTAGTTTGAAGTCAGTTTTGTTAGAAATTAATATGGCCACACCTGCTTTTTTCTTAGGACCATTTGCTTGAAACACCTTTTCCCAACCCTTTACTTTGAGTAGATGCCTGTCTTTGTGGTTGAGATGTGTTTCTTGTAAACAGCAGAATGTTGGATCCTGTTTTCATATCCAATCTCTCAGCCTGTGCCTTTTTATAGGTGAATTGAGCCCATTAATATTAAGTGATATTAACGACCAGTGGTTGTTTACTCCGGTTATTCTTATTGGTTTTGGTAGTAGAGTTTGTTTGTCTCCCTTCTTTGAGTTGTGCTGGTGAAGGGTCGCTAGATGCCTGAGTTATTGTAGGCAGTGTTGGCAATGTTGGATTCCTTGGGTTGTGATTTTCCTTCTATTACTTTCTGTAGGGCTGGATTTGTGGCTACGTATTGTTTAAATTTGTTCTTATCCTGGAATGTCTTGTTTTCTCCATTGATAGTGAACAATAGCTTGGCTGGGTATAGTAGTTTGGGTTTGCATCCGTGGTTTCTTAGCTTCTGCAGTACCTCTATCCAGGACCTTCTGGCTTTTATGGTTTCCATAGAGAAGTCAGGTGTAAGTCTGATCAGTTTACCTTTATAAGTTACTTGGCCTTTTTCCTTTGCAGCTCTTAATATTCTTTCTTTAACCTGTGTATTTTGTGTTTTGATTATTAAATGGTGAGGGGATGTTTTTCTTTGATCCAGTCTGTTTGGTGTTCTGTATGCTTCTTGAATATTCAAGAGAGTATCTTTCTTTAGGTTGGGAAAGTTTTCTTCCATAATTTTGTTAAAGATATTTTCTGGGCCTTTGAGCTGTGACTCTTCTCCTTCTTCTATTCCTTTTATTCTTAGGTTTGGTCTTTTTATTGTGTCCCATATTTCCTAGATGTTTTGTGATAAGAATTTGTTGGCTTTGCTGTTTTCTTTGACCAGTGCATTTATTTTCTCTATGGTGTCCTCAGAATCTGAGATTGTTTCTTCTATCTCTTGTAGTCTATTGGTTATGCTTGTTTCTGTGGGCTCTGCTCGTTGACCTAGATTTTCCATATCCAGCTGGTCCTCAGATTGTGTTTTCTTCCTTGCTTCCATTTCAGTTTTCAATTCTTGAACTGTTTCTATTACCTGATTGATCGTTTTTTTCTTGGTTTCCCAGGGTATCACGTACGTATTTACTCATTTCTTCAAACTTTTTCTTATACTTCTCATCCATTTCTATAAGGGCGTTTTTCACATGTTGTTTAAAGGACTCTATTGCTTTCATAAAGTCATTTTTTTCCAGTTCTTCTGTGTTAGGGTGTTCAAATCCTTCTGTTGTAAGATCATTGGGTTCTGGTGTTTTCATGTTGTTTTTCAGCTTATTGGGTGAATTTTTGCCTTGGCTCCTGCCCATCTCCTCCTATCAATGCTATCTAATGGGTCTTTTAACACCAGATCAGGTTTCCCTGCTGGCCAGGGGCTCCTCTTACCAAATGCCCTCCCTTTGTTTCCTGGCTCCTGCAGGGAGCCAAGATCCCTCTCACCCCTCAGAAGGGTCTTCAGGAACAGGACCCAGCTCCTCGTTCACCAGGGGCCTCCCCAACCAAAGGGCTAATACTCTGCAGGCCAACCGCCAAAACAGAGAAACTCTCGCTGCCCTCTGCCCTGAGCTCCTGACCCAGTGCCCTTACAGGCTAAACTGGGTGATCCCACAGCCCCATGGAAGGGAGGGGGAGTAAAGGAGGCTCCTGGGCACAAGCTGGGATGGGTCAGGGAGAGAGAGGTTGCCGCAGAGGAGGAGCAGCCCCAGCAGAGGGTACCTGCCCTGGCAGACTAAATGGGGGGTCAAGGGGGTCGGGGAATGCCCCTGCTCTGTTTCCTGTGTCCTGCCTGGGTCCAGAACACTCTCCCCACTCAGGAGGGTCTTCAGGGGCAGGACCAGGCTTCCCGTTCACACCGTGGACCTTGTCAATAAACGTTCTACCACTCTGCAGGCCAGGCCCCAAAAACCTACTTGATTTAGTAGTAGTGGAGCGGTCTGCTCTCAGTGTAGGCTTCACTGTTTCGTGCTTGGCCTATCCCGCATCCGCCAGGGCCTGTGCGCCGGGGGGTCTCCGCCGCTCGGGGCCTGCACGCCGGGGGCCAGGAGAGCTGTTTCTAACCAGGTCCTTCTACTGTCTTATTACTACTTTTTTAAAAAAAGGCCCATAGTATTTTAGTTTACCTTAGGTCCTTGGGCTATCTGTTCTCAGGTTCTTGGTCAGCCAAGCTGTGTCAGGTATGGGTTTCATCTCATGGAGTGAGCAAATCAGACATGGGTTAGTTACTCTCACAAGTTTTGAGCCATCATTGTCCTAGCATAACTTATAGGCAGGATGCCATTGTAGATCCAAGGGTTTGTGGATGAGCTGGTGTTTACATTTCTCCTTTATTAGCATGCAGAATATCTCCCAGTACCACAAATGCTAACTCGTATATACGATGAAGTCTCAGCTTCTTTATGCTCAATGAATTGTGTAGCTGTTGTCTTTAAAAAAATGAGGCCTTTTATGGAGAGCAATCTATAGCTGGGTTTTTGGGGATTCCCATGAGATCCCCTTAGGCCAATTATATGAAACCCAATTTAAGGACAGGAAGCTTCATTTGGTGACAAAAGGTGTTCAGCTGGGGCTCTGTCTCCCGGTTTTTGGCGATTTCATTTAACTTACTTTCTATTTGTATATATTTTAGGAAACCTCTACTATATTAGATGGGGGCAGAAAGGAAGGAGAGGCTGCAGCTGGTGGTCCCTTAGACAGCTGGGGATGAGACTGGGGGATTGGATATGAAGGAGAGGAGGAAGAGGTGAAGATCTGTAATTAGCCTACCTGCTTCCCTGTATGCAGTGCTCTGAGGGTTTCCAGGGAATTCCTGCTGGAGTTAGGGCTCTCATTTCATTCTTTTAAATAAATACATTTAGTGGAGTGATATCGCCTAAATGGATCAAAGTCATTTAGTACCATATGATGAAAAATGATTATGCCAAACATTTTTGCTATTTTTTAAAAATTGTTTTTACTGAGCTATATATTTTTATCTGCTCCATTCTCTTCCTCCCCAATCCCTTTCTACCCTCTTCCATGATCCCCATGCTCCCAATTTACTCAAGAGATCTTGTCTTTTTCTACTTCCCATGGAGATTAGATCCACGTATGTCTCTCTTAGGGTCTTCTTGGTGGTCTAGGTTCTCTGGGATTGTGAATTGTGGCTGGTTTTTCTTTGCTTTATGTCTAAAAGCCACTTAGGATTGAGTGCATATTATATTTGTCTTTCTGGGTATATGCGATGCATGTGTACTGTGTGTATTTACACTTTTATTTATCCAGGGCTAATTCCTATGAATGAGAGCTAAAGGATATTTACTAATGAAGAATATGATTAAATTTCCCTCCAAAGGTACAATGTGAATTTACACTGCTACTGACAGTATGAGATTATTTTTATAATTTTTGGATTATTTCATCCAAACCCAGGCATTGATGCACCTCTTCAATCCCTGCTGAATTAAGAATGATATTGTTTAGAGTAGTTGTCTTACTGACATAGACTGCCCCCTTACAAATTTGGGTGGCAGCTCTGCTTCCTTTGTAAATTGCTAGTTTATACTATTGCCCATTATATTTTGCATAGTCTTTTTATGTCTCTGTGTAGATTCTCATAGTTTTCTTCATAACACAACAGTTCAGAGCTGGGAGTGGTGGTACATACCTGTAATCTAGTTTGGGGGTTGTAGGTAGGAGGGTCAGGAGTTCAAGACTGGCTTCAGCTATATAAGGAGCTTGAGGTCAGCTTAGGCTGTGTGAAGCCATGTCTCAGAAAAACCAAAGAGAAAAAAGGCCACACAAACCAAATTAGTCTATTTATTGTTTTGTTCAGTCTTAAAGAACTCCCTTAAGTGTCCCTGAACACAGTGAATTATAATTTTGCTAAAGTTAGAGACATCAATTCAGTTAGATTGGTTCACATTATTTATTTTTATGTGGTTATGTTATTTCAAGGGATAGTTTTAGGAATTTATGTATCTTTTAAGTTTTAGAATCATTATTTATCATTGCACCAAGAAGTGATAGTTCTATGTAACTTCTTTATCCAAAGTCTATTCATAAGAAATTGCCGAATAGATTATCAAATAAAAGTCCCATTGCTAAAAAGAGTAAGTACTAGTACAAGAGTAATAAATAAAGTATTAATGGAGGCACCCGCATACATGCCAAGTCCTTGTTAAGAAAGGTGGATACAAGGATAAGAAGTGTCTCTCCTTTCAGATGGTTGCTCCATAAGGAGGACATACATGTTTGAACATGTAACTGTGGTAGGATATGAGGGGTGCTACCTATGTGCAGGGCACGGTGTGGGTACTCTCTAGTGAAAGACCCTTTCTACCTGTGACATCACAAAAGGATGGTGATCAGGCAGGTTCAGGGATAGGTGTCTCCGAGGCAGAGTCCTGGCAGATGACGTGGAAAAGAAACCCCAGAGGTTTCGAGAAATGCCTAGGGGGTGCCAGAGAGTCTCATGATCTTTGAAGTTAGTGGGTTAATGGGGAGTAAGCAAGGGTCTGTGGGGACTCTTTTTATACCATCAAAGTGTTTGGATTTTCTTCCTGCAGTAGTGGGGAGCCACTGAAGTCACAGAGTAGGGGGGTCCTGTGGGAAGTTCACGTTTAGAGGGCCCACCGTGATGGGGACGCCGGAGAGCTGGCGCAGCATGCATGGCCCGGGGTGGGTTCGTGGTGAGGGAGGAAGAGAGCCCGGAGTCTGCAATAGGAGAAACAATAGCATACGTTCCTTCTGAGAAAGAGCTGATATGGGCGGATGGCAGTAAGAGCTGCTGTATAACGGACTTCATATGTTACTTGCCTATGAAGGGCCGAAGCAGGCGATCTTTGAGTTGGCCGTTTGTATCCCAGCTCTGCCGTGCACTATTCACTTACCTACGCCCTGTGCCTTTCTCTAAACAAGGACTTTCTGCTCTCGCCAGGGCCACATATATACAGTTTCCCTGCTCTCGCCAGGGCCACATATATACAGTTTCCCTGCCACTCCGAGCCACTCCTGAGGTGGCTAATATTTGTTACTTTTTTCCTTTTCCAAATCTTATTCTCAGTATTGTATGTTCATCTGCTGTTTCCATAAATGGGCCACACATAGAGCAGAATCAATAAAAATAGAAATTTATGCATTAAACATGTGTTTTTATGCTGGCATCTCATGGTCTTGCCAGTTTTTTTTTTTTTTTTTCAGGTGTGTGGTTTTGCCGAGAAGTTTTTATTCTGGAAGCTATCAACTCTACTACAGAGGTTCAGTGTTGAGAGGTGTTATAAAAAATTAGTTACAGTCTATGGCTTTATCACCCGGAGCATGCCTGATCTTGTCTGAAAAGTCACTTACCTGAGTATGCATATATACCTGAATATGTGTATATACCTGAATATGCATATATACCTGAATATGTATATATACCTGAATATGCATATATATCTATGAAAATGCATCTATACTTTTATTATCAATGGTAGCATTAATGATGAAGAAGCCCACTATTCCCAGCATAGCCCTAGTTCCCTTTGTTAGGAAGGGACGTGACGGCTGGTTGTGTCCATACATCATCTAACTTGTAGACTAACAGATTTGTTACTCCTTGCATTCCCTCATTTTCTCTGTATACTTTCTCTGAGCAATTCCACCTGCTGCATGCCTTTGCTTGTCTCTCGCAAGCCAAAGATTTTTTTAAACTGAAATATCTGAGCTCTGGAGAAGTTAGTCTCCTGGTCATTGGTATCTTAAATTTGACTCTTCTAAAGTTCCATCATCATCATCATCATCCCCCAAATTTGCATCTCCTCCAAGAGTTCCCCTCCTCAAAATGGCATGAATCAACAATCTGGAGGTCATTCTTCCCTTATTCTTTGTTTCCCACTAATATTCAAGCTGTTTCTAGGTTCTGTTGGTTCTGCTTCCAAACTCTCTGCCTCTCATGTGCTCTCTCCTCTGCCAAAGCCTTAGTTTGTGTTTTTACCGTTTGCGACCTGGATTATAGCAATAGCCTCCCAGCCAGCTACTTTCCCTCACTTTCCATTTCCTTCCAGTTTCTTCCCTCCACACCCTTGACACTGAGCGTTGTAAACATGAAACTCTAGTTCTGCTGTTCTCCTGCACATTGTTTCACAGATGCTCCTGCCATTCCCTCCCTACACGTTGGGACAACGAGTAAGGCTTTGTTTCTATGTCGTTTCCTCCTCTTTCTTACCCCTTACACATCAGACTTCTTCCATTTCCACCCTCTGCTGTGAGTTCTTCTCCTTGGATTTCTCTCTCCCTAACCTCCCTGCTTGGAACATTCTTCTATCCTAATATTGCTGTTCATTTCCCCATCTTCATTTCGTCAGCATCCGGGGTTGTGCATCTGCCGGCATCTCCTCTCTCAGGCTATGTGGGGAGCCTCTCTGTGTTGTGAGAGCTTCCTTAACTCCCACCACCAGGGCACACACCCTGCTATGCTCTACATTTCACAGAGGCAAGCAGGGAGTGTATTGTTCATCACTGCAAGCTCAGAGCCCAGGTAACTTTCTGTCACAAGGCAGATGTTCAGTAATTACTAACTAAATATAAATGAATGAGTGGATTTAACAGCTGGGGTTAAACTGGATTAACCTCTGAAGTCCATATTCTGTCTGCTCCCTGAATATCTTATTTAGAGTCTTTTATGACACATCTTCTTTGACTATTTTCTTTTTGTCAACTTGATACAAGCTAGAGTCATTTGGGAAAAGAGAACCTTAATTGAAGGATTACCTCTATCTCATCGCCTATAGTCAAGTCTGTAGAATGTTTTCTAGATTAATGATTAATGTGAAAAGCAAGGTCCACAGTGGGCAGTGCCACCTGTGGGTAGATGGTCCTGGGAGGATAAAAACACAAGCTGAACAAACCGTGGAGAGAAGGTCAAGAGTCATCATTCCTCCATATCCTCTACTTCAGTTCCTGACTCCAGGTTCCTGCCCGGCTTCCCTCAGGGATGAACCATAAAGTGTAAGGCAAAAATAAACCCCTTCCTTCTCCAGATTGCTTTAGGTCATGGTGTTTAGCACAGCAACAGAAAGCAAACTAGGGAGATATTAAATTGCAATTGGTAAAAAAACAAAACAAAACAACAACAACAAAAAAAAACCAGCAGAAGACACAGTTCTACCTCCAGAATCAGATGCACAACTGGACTGAGCCCTCAAGCCAGCTGCAGGACGTGCACAGGAATCAGGACAGGCCTGGTGGAATAGGGGGAGAGCCATCTGAGCACATTCAGTGCAATTATAGACACTCTTGGGGTATACGCATTAAGATCCTAAGCCCATTTCATAAAGTCAAAGGAAACGATATCTATTAGGAAATGAGCATCATTCGAGCAGCCTCGGAAGTGGACTAGCCTTTAGTGCTGCAGCTGCAGTTGGAGCCAATTATAAGCTAGAAATAGAAAGCAGAGGAGGAGCTGAGAACAGGCTATCATAATAACCCAAGCATGTTTCCTCTGAAGCCCAGGGCTGAGTCTTTAAGAGGGAAAAGGCTGTTGAGGACCTTGGGATAAAGATGAAGCTCAACCCGGACTACGTCAGGCTCTGATACCCCAGGCACTGGCTCTTTTCTTCTCCATTAGGAATCGAATTGTATTTCTCTTGTCTTCTCCTCCCAGCCAAGTATCCATTTCCTAACAGTTCACGGGCACCACTGATTATTTTCTATGACCATGAGTATTACTTTCACTTTTTTTTTTTTTGGCAGAAACTGACTTTGAATAAACCACATCTAGGGTACACAACAGGGTGTTTATGTATAGACACCGTCTCAGTTTGTGTCTGTGGTGCCTAGTGCAGTGTGAACTGGAGCTGAATTAAAGGTTCAGACAACCAGAAGTTAAATTACAAGTGATCATGAATGAATATTCTCTCATAGTGTTTGGGATTCATATACAAAGGTAAAGTTTACAGTTCCTTTAGACAAGTCCAAACATGGTGAGGCAGTTGGAGTGCCTGGAGTCTGTATCTGAATGATATATCGACCATGGGGGAACTATAGAGAGGAGGGATGTGAGTATAAGAACATAACTAAGTGTTGGGCAAATTATACAGACAACCGGTCTTCCAAGCTCAGGAACCAAACTGTTTTGGGTAGAATTTCTGAGGGGTCAGATAGACTGAAGTACTGTTGAGTAGAAACATTGGAAGGGTGGCTTAGTGATAGCTCTCATACCAGAAATGCATGAAGTCCTGGATTCAATCTTTATGTCCAGAAATTAGAAAAACAACAAACAAATGTTTTGTGCTGATTCAACTTGAATGGACAACAGTGATCTTGGGTTAAAACAGCCTGGACATCTTTGAAAGGTTAAGGAAAAGTAGAGAAGAGGCAACAAAATTCGGTGAACATTTTCCTCCTCTAAACACAAAAGATTAGAAATTTATACACTTGTAAAAATCAAAGTTAACCAGAGCGTTCCAAAGTGGTTTATCAGACTGTTGCACTTTTTGGAGACCATGTTTTTTTGTTTGTTTGTTTGTTTAACTCAGCTCAAATGTCTTAACAAGAGTGGGTCCATGGTTTTGTGCTCTGTTATTTACTGTCCTTATTGTACCCCACCTCTCTGCTTCTTTTCATAACTCCCTGGAAACAACATAGTAGAAGAAAACCAGGAGTATTTAAGCAAGAAAATGGGTCACATCTATCAGCCTAGACCTGTTCCATTTTAAGTAGGTCTGGCATCATCATGGCTTTGTCTGAGCCTTGAGCCCATGTGCAACAGGTGTGAGGCAGGAGGGACCCAAGAAAGGCTCCTTCCTTGTGTAGCTATTCCTTCCTAGAGTAGCGTTACTACTCTACTCTACGCTCCCCTTTGATAGCTCCTGTAAGTTTAGGAGGGAAATGTGTTTCTTGGTTTCCCTAGTAGGGAATAAACAGAACAAAACCATGTCAGTCTTATTTCTGTGGCTCTAACCAAAGACCTGATGTGGAAAGGTTGTGATGAGGTGACCCTATCCTGCCACATTCTGGGGACAGCCCCTTTGTTTGAGTTATCATAGGATAGAGAAGCAGAAGAGGGTGCAGAAAGGCTGAGTTTGTGGGATGGCCTTGCTTTAAATAAGCAACACTTTCTTGAGAAATAACTGGGGTTCTGATTCCACCGTTAGTCTGTCAATCTCCCACTAAGCCCCACCTCTTAAAGGCCTCACTACTTCTCCGATTTTACCAGACTATGGGCCAAATTTCCAGCATGTGTAATGTTAACTCAGATCCAAACCATAGCAAAACCAAAATAGAGTTGACGGTTGGTGTTTACTGGAGCTGCCCTTGCTCCCCTGCCTTTTTTTTTTTCCTTTTTAAAT
Organism: Microtus oregoni; assembly: GCF_018167655.1. Lineage (NCBI taxonomy): Eukaryota > Metazoa > Chordata > Mammalia > Rodentia > Cricetidae > Microtus > Microtus oregoni. Next base: position 8,884,139 of record NW_024543070.1, read on the forward strand.
ACTCGGTTCTACATCAGCAGTGTTAAAATCTTGTCTGAGCATCCATTTCGGATGTGCCTAAGAAGCCATCATGGTGTGTTTCTTTGAAATTCTTTGCTAACTGGTACTATTCATTGTATCACATGATTTCTGTGAAGGATGGCGACTCCAAGGTTGAGGACATGTCTGAGGCAGTCCTACATTTTTGCCTCAAGAATATCTGTGCTTTGGAAACCAGACTTGTGGAAGTCCATTTCAGGATCTCCCCCTACGCTGTAAGACATTGCTTAGAGAAATGTTCCGTTTAAATGCCTGCTATTAAAAACCACTCCTGCTATTTCATAGTTTTTAGGGGATCACATGCCTTTCTAAGTCTCCGGACGTCAAACTAATTGTTTTCTGCTACAATATCATCTGCCAAACTGTTATCAGTAGAAATAATCTTGTTGATGTCACTCTTATTAGCCCTTTACCTATTTAAAGAAAATCACTAAGTTTCCCCTGAGCCACTTCTTTTCTAGGTTAAATAAACCTCATTTCTTTCATATTTCCCTCTTGGGAGCATGTTTTTGATTTATTTTTTTCTGAATCCCTTCTAGATTTTCCATGTTGTAGTCCATCTGTGGAGCCAAAATATAGGCAATGGCTAAAGTTTTGCCAATCATAGTATGTGGATTTCCTGGGCTGTCTTGAAGTTTTGTATTGCTTTAATTGACTTCTTTGCATGTACCAGACATGTTCAGTGGTGTTTTAACTGACTTCTTTGCATGTACCAGACATGTTCAGTGGTGTTTTAACTGACTTCTTTGCATGTACCAGACATGTTCAGTGGTGTTTTAACTGACTTCTTCACATGTACCAGACATGTTCAGTGGTGTTTTAACTGACTTCTTCACATGTACCAGACATGTTCAGTGGTGCTTTTGCTTGCTTATTCTAGATTCTGTTTATTCTGATGTTATTTGTTTTGTCTGAAATAAAAAAGAAAGAAAAAGAAAAACAAAAGGCAGTCAGGCAAGAAGGAGCTTGTAGTCTTCCAGTCTATGCCCATGTCCTGGATTTGTGTTCACATCTCAGCAAAGTCTCTCACCCCTGGAGGCTTTACATAATACTTTTATTATTTCGTTTCTTACAACCCCTGACCGGTAGATCTGGGGAAAACTGTATTTTCCTTTGAACATCAGCATCTGCAGGAATTTGGAGGCTCTCGCTTTGGCAACATCAGCTCCTCAGAAGGCATCTCTGTGTAGGCTCTGCCTGCTCTCCACAGGCATTCGGCACTTCAGTTTCTGAAGGGTCCTAAGGTTTTGGTGTGAATTCAATTTCATTTCACCTCACTAACCATTTACTACAGTCATGACTTGGAAAAGCAAAACTGTGTGTTATCTGAAAGAGCATTCAAACACCCTCCAGTAGGTTTACTGGGGAGAAAAACCATTGAGTCTATTAGTGCAGACCACAAACTAATGAGAACCTCTGTATGTAGCAGGCCCTGCCCTCCATGTCTTCCAAGGGTTAAAATCCTGGCTGCAATCTCTTCCCCAAGTTTCTGCTGCTTTAGCATTTTTGTATTTCTGGAACTCTAAGTCTGACACTGCTGGCGAGATGATCTGCAAACAGCTGGAAGGAACATCTGTTTCACAGACTGAACAACTTTCTCTCTGTGTCAATGAGTTCCAAGTTCTTCATTTCAGATAATCTTATTATTACTGATCTTTGAAATAATTTCCCTATCATCAGATACTCTGTGTTGTGGAGGGAGGGGCGGAGGGGGGGCGGCAATGTAGATATGACAAGATTTACTTTCTTTGACTCTAAAATGAAAAAAAAAGAACTGATTTAAAAAAATAGTTTAAATTCACAGAAAAACTGAGTAGAAAGTAGAATCATTTTATAGTTCTGCACTCATGTTTGTACAGCAAACCACAACATTGGCATCTTTCACCAAAGTGTATATTGCTACAACCAAAGTCCTGGATGGTTGTGATATTACCTGAGACCATAATTCATGCTAGGGCTTACTTTTTGGAGATGTACACCCTATTGAAAAATATGTGATGACATGAATCTATAATTAGTTTTACATACAATGTTTTCACTGCCCTGAAAAGACAAATCTGTGTTCTACCTATTCAGCCTTCTCTCTTCCCCCAAACAAAGGCAACCGCTATTCGCTATTCGTTTACCGCCTCCTTGTTTGACCTTTTCCAGCATGTCAAGTAGCTGGAACAAAGCAGAATTTAGACTTTAAGAATGACTCCCTTTGCTGTCTTCCATGCTGTTGCTGCCTTCAGGGCTTTTCATGGCGCTCTACTTCACGCTTATCTGCCTGCTTACCTCATGAAGGTCACCCTGCAGGGACATGTGGTTCGGGGGTCTCACAAATGTGACTAAAGCCACTGTAAACCCTCATGTGCCGTTTGGTTTGTATTTGTGAACTCGTGTTCAGCTCAGTTTGGAAAAATACCAACACATTTGCTTGTCAGATTGCTTCAACCCTGTTAAAGACTTATTTTCTTTTACTGTAGGAACTAGCATATGTTTAGGACCTACTAAGTATAAGACATTTCTTTATGTTTTTGGTACATTATTTGGGTTTTTTAAATTTATTTATTATGTATACATTGTTTTGTCTGCATATGTGCCTACAGGCCAGAAGAGGGCACAAGATCTCATTACAGATGGTTGAGAACCACCATGTGGTTGCTGGGAATTGAACTCAGGACCTCTGGAAGAGCAGTCAGTGCTCTCAACCTCTGAGCCAGCATCCCAGCTCCTTGTTTTTTTTAAATTGTTTTTATTGAGCTATATATTTTTCTCCACTCCCCCCCCTTCCTTTCACCTTCATCTATACCCTCTCCCATGATCCCCATGCTCCGAATTTACTCAGGAGGTCATGCCTTTTTCTACTTCCCATGGAGATTAGATCCATGTATGTCTCTCTTAGGGTCCTCTTTGTTGTCTAGGTTCTCTGGGATTGTGAACTGTAGGCTGTTTTTTCTTTGCTTTATGTCTAAAAGTCACTTATGAGTGAGTACATATTATATTTGTCTTTCTGGGTCTGTGTGACCTCATTCAACAGGATGTTTTCCAGATTCATCCATTTGCCCACAAATTTCAAGATGTCATTTTTTCTGCTCTGTACTACTCCATTATATAAATGTACCACATTTTCTTTTTTTTTTTTTATTTTAAATTTATTTATTTATTAAGGATTTCTGCCTCGTCCCCACAACCGCTTCCCATTTCCCTCCCCCTCCCCCCGATCAAGTCCCCCTCCCTCATCTGCTCGAAGAGCAATCAGGGTTCCCTGACCTGTGGGAAGCCCAAGGACTGCCCACCTCTATCCAGGTCTCGTACGGTGAGCATTCAAACTGCCTAGGCTCCCACAAAGCCAGTACGTGCAGTAGGATCAAAAACCCACTGCAATTGTTCTTGAATTCTCAGTATTCCTCATTGTCCGCTATGTTCAGCTAGTCCGGATTTATCCCATGCTTTTTCAGACCTAGGCCAGCTGGCCTTGGTGAGATCCCAATAGAACATCCCCATTGTCTTAGTGTGTGGGTGCACCCCTTGTGGTCCTGAGTTCCTTGCTCGTGCTCCGTCTCCTTCTGCTCCTGATTTGGACCTTGAGATTTCTGTCCGGTGCTCCCGTGTGGGTCTCTGTCTCTGTCTCCTTTCATTGCCTGATGAAGGTTAATATTCCTGAGGATGCCTATGTGTTTGTCTTTGGATTCGCCTTATTTAGCTTCTCTAGGAACATGAATTATAAGCTCAATGTCCTTTATTTATGGCTAGAAACCAAATATGAGTGAGTACATCCCATGTTCCTCTTTTTGGGTCTGGCTTACCTCACTCAGGATAGTGTTTTCTATTTCCATCCATTTGTATGCAAAATTCAAGAAGTCCTTGTTTTTTACTGCTGAGTAATACTCTAATATGTATATATTCCATACTTTCTTCATCCATTCTTCCGTTGAAGGGCATCTAGGTTGTTTCCAGGTTCTGGCTATTACAAACAATGCTGCCATGAACATAGTTGAGCATATACTTTTGTTGTATGATAGGGCCTCTCTTGGGTATATTCCCAAGAGTGGTATTGCTGGATCCAGGGGTAGGTTGATCCCGAATTTCCTGAGAAACCGAAACACTGCTTTCCAGAGTGGTTGCACAAGTTTGCATTCCCACCAGCAATGGGTGATTGTACCCCTTTCTCCACGACCTCTCCAGCAAAGGCTATCATTGGTGTTTTTTATTTTAGCCATTCTGACAGGTGTAAGGTGGTATCTTAAAGTTGTCTTGATTTGCATTTCCCTGATCGCTAAGGAAGTTGAGCATGACCTTAAGTATCTTTTGGCCATTTGAACTTCTTCTGTTGAGAATTCTCTGTTCAGCTCAGTGCCCCATTTTATAATTGGGTTGATTAGCCTTTTACAGTCTAGTTTCTTGAGTTCTTTATATATTTTGGAGATCAAACCTTTGTCAGTTGCAGGGTTGGTGAAGATCTTCTCCCAGTCAGTGGGTTGTCTTTTTGTCTTAGTGACAGTGTCCTTTGCTTTACAGAAGCTTCTCAGCCTCAGGAAGTCCCATTTATTCAATGATGCCCTTAGTGTCTGTGCTGCTGGGGTTATACATAGGAAGTGGTCTCCTGTGCCCATTTGCTGTAGAGTACTTCCCACTTTCTCTTCTATCAGGTTCAGTGTGTTCGGACTGATATTGAGGTCTTTAATCCATTTGGATTTGAGTTTTGTGCATGGTGATAGATATGGATCTATTTTCATTCTTCTACAGATTGACATCCAGTTTTGCCAGCACCATTTGTTGAAGATGCTCTCTTTTTTCCATTGTATACTTTTAGCTCCTTTGTCGAAGATCAGGTGTTCATAGGTTTGTGGGTTAATGTCAGGGTCTTCTATTCGATTCCATTGGTCGACTTCTCTGTTTTTATGCCAATACCAAGCTGTTTTCAATACTGTAGCTCTGTAATAGAGTTTGAAGTCAGGGATGGTAATGCCTCCAGACAATCCTTTATTGTATAAGATTGTTTTGGCTATCCTGGGTTTTTTGTTTTTCCATATAAAGTTAATTATTGTCTTCTCCAGATCTGTGAAGAATTTTGATGGGATTTTGATGGGGATTGCATTGAATCTATAGATTGCTTTTGGTAGAATTGCCATTTTTACTATGTTGATCCTCCCAATCCAAGAGCAAGGGAGGTCTTTCCATTTTCTGGTGTCTTCTTCAATTTCTTTCTTCAAAGACTTATAGTTCTTGTCAAGTAGATCTTTCACTTCCTTGGTCAGGGTTACCCCAAGGTATTTTATGCTATTTGTGGCTATCGTGAAAGGTGATGCTTCTCTGATTTCCCTCTCTGCTTCCTTATCCTTAGTGTATAGGAACGCAACTGATTTTTTGGAGTTGATCTTGTATCCTGCCACATTACTAAAGCTGTTTATCAGCTGTAGGAGTTCTTTGGTAGAATTTTTGGGGTCGCTTATGTACACTATCATATCATCTGCAAATAATGAAAGCTTAACTTCTTCCTTTCCAATACGAATCCCCTTGATCTCCTTATGTTGTCTTATTGCTATTGCTAGAATTTCAAGCACTATATTGAAGAGGTATGGAGAGAGTGGACATCCTTGTCGTGTTCCTGATTTTAGTGGGATGGCTTTGAGTTTTTCTCCGTTTAATTTAATGTTAGCTGTTGGCTTGCTGTAAATAGCTTTTATTATATTTAGGTAGGACCCTTGTATCCCTATTCTCTCCAAGACCTTTATCATAAAGGGGTGTTGAATTTTGTCGAATGCTTTTTCAGCATCTAGTGAAATGATCATATGGTTTTTTTCTTTCAGTTTATTTATATGGTGGATTACATTGATAGATTTGCGTATGTTGAACCAGCCCTGCATCTCTGGGATGAAGCCTACTTGATCATAATGGATAATTTTTCTTATGTGTTCTTGGATTCGGTTTGCCAGTATTTTATTGAAAATTTTTGCGTCGATGTTCATGAGTGAGATCGGTCTGTAATTCTCTTTCTTGGTTGGGTCTTTTTGTGGTTTTGGTATCAGGGTAACTGTAGCTTCATAAAAGGAATTTGGCAATGACTCTTCTGATTCTATATTGTGAAATACCTTAAGGAGTATAGGTATTAATTCTTCTTGGAAGTTCTGGTAGAATTCTGCATTGAAACCATCTGGTCCTGGGCTTTTTTTCGAAGGGAGATTTTTGATAACCATTTCTAATTCTTCGCGAGAAACCGGTCTATTTAGATCATTCACCTGGTCTTGGTTTAGCTTTGGTATATGATACTTATTTAAAAAAATGTCCATTTCTTTTGTATTTTCCAGTTTTGTGGCATACGGGCTTTTGTAGTAAGATCTAATGATTCTCTGAATTTCCTCTGTGTCTGTGGTTATGTCCCCCTTTTCATTTCTGATCTTATTTATTTGCGTGTTCTCTCTCTGCCGTTTAATTAGTTTGGATAGGGGTTTGTCGATCTTGTTGATTTTCTCCAAGAACCAGCTTTTTGTTTCATTGATTCTTTGGACTGTTTTCTGTGTTTCTATTTTGTTGATTTCAGCCCTCAGTTTTATTATTTCCAGTCTTCTACTTCTCCTGGGCGCGTCTGCTTCTTTTTTTTCTAGAGCTTTCAGGTGTGTTTTTAAGTCCCCAATGTATGCATTCTCCGTTTTCTTTAAGTGGGCACTTAGTGCTATGAACTTTCCTCTTAGCACTGCTTTCATTGTGTCCCATAGGTTTGAGTATGTTGTCCCTTTATTTTCATTAAATTCAAGGAAGACTTTAATTTCTTTCTTGATTTCTTCCTTGACCCAGGTGTGGTTCAGTAGTTGACTGTTCAGTTTCCATGAGTTTGTCGGTTTTTTGGGGGCAGCGTGGTTGTTGCCTTCTAACTTTAATCCGTGATGATCTGATAAGACACAGGTGGACACTGATATTTTTTTGTATCTGTGGAGGTTTCCTTTGTTACCAAGTATGTGGTCAATTTTTGAGAAGGTTCCATGAGCTGCAGAGAAGAAGGTATATTCTTTCCTATTTGGGTGGAATGTTCTATAGATGTCTGTTAAGTCCATTTGCTTCATTACCTCCAATAATTCTCTTAATTCTCTATTAGGTTTCTGTCTGATTGACCTGTCCCTTGGAGAGAGAGGTGTGTTGAAGTCTCCTACTACTAGTGTGTGTGGTTTGATGTCTGCCTTGAGTTCTAGTAATATTTCTTTTACATAAGTAGGTGCTTTTATATTGGGGGCGTATATATTCAGGATTGAGACGTCCTCCTGATGAATTGTTCCTGTTATGAGTATAAAGTGACCGTCTCGGTCTCTTCTGATTGATTTTAGTTTGAAGTCAGTTTTGTTAGAAATTAGTATGGCCACACCTGCTTTTTTCTTAGGACCATTTGCTTGAAACACCTTTTCCCAACCCTTTACTCTGAGTAGGTGCCTGTCTTTGTGGTTGAGATGTGTTTCTTGCAAACAGAAGAATGTTGGATCCTGTTTTCGTATCCAATCTTTTAGCCTGTGCCTTTTTATAGGTGAATTGAGCCCATTAATATTAAGTGATATTAATGTCCAGTGGTTGTTTACTCCGGTTATTCTTATTGCTTTTGGTAGTAGAGATTGTGTGTCTCCCTTCTTTGAGATGTGCTCGTGAAGGGTCATTAGATGCCTGGGTTATTATAGGCAGTGTTGGCAGTGTTGGATTCCTTGGGTTGCGATTTTCCTTCTATTACTTTCTGTAGGGCTGGATTTGTGGCTACGTATTGTTTAAATTTGTTCTTATCCTGGAATGTCTTGTTTTCTCCATTGATAATGAACGATAGCTTGGCTGGGTATAGTAGTTTGGGTTTGCATCCATGGTCTCTTAGCTTCTGCAGAACCTCTATCCAGGACCTTCTGGCTTTCATAGTTTCCATCGAGAAGTCAGGTGTAAGTCTGATCGGTTTACCTTTATAAGTTACTTGCCCCTTTTCTTTTGCAGCTCTTAATATTCTTTCTTTAACCTGTATATTTTGTGTTTTGATTATTATATGGCGAGGAGATGTTTTTCTTTGATCCAGTCTGTTAGGTGTTCTGTATGCTTCTTGAATATTTAAATGAATATCTTTCTTTAAGTTGGGAAAGTTTTCTTCCATAATTTTGTTGAAAATATTTTCTGGGCCTTTGAGCTGTGACTCTTCTCCTTCTTCTATTCCTATTATTCTTAGGTTTGGTTTTTTTATTGTGTCCCATAGTTCCTGAATGTTTTGTGTTGAGAATTTGTTGGCTTTGCTGTTTTCTTTGATCTGTTCGTTTATTTTCTCTATGGTGTCCTCAGCATCTGAGAGTCTTTCTTCTATCTCTTGTATTCTATTGATTATGCTTGTTTCTGTAGACTCTGCTCGTTGGCCTAGATTTTCCATATCCAGCTGGTCCTCAGTTTGTATTTTCTTCTTTGCCTTCATTTCAGTTTTCAATTCTTGAACTGTTTCCATTACCTGCTTGATGGTTTTTTCTTGGTTTCCCAGGGTATCATGTACATATTTACTCATTTCTTCAAACTTTTTGTTATACTTCTCATCCATTTCTATAAGGGCATTTTTTACATGTTGTTTAAGGGACTCTATTATCTTCATAAAGTCGATTTTTTCCACTTCTTCTGTGTTAGGTTGTTCAAATACTTCTGTTGTAAGATCATTGGGTTCTGATGTTTTCATGTTGTTTTTCGGATTATTGGGTGAATTCTTGCCTTGGCGCCTGCCCATTTCCTCCTATTGATCCTATCCAATGGGTCCTTTAAAAACCGGATCAGGTTTCCCTGCTGGCCAAGGGCTCCGCTTACAAAATGCCCTCACTCTCTTTCGTGGTTCCTTCTGCAGGCCAAGAACCCTCTCACCCCTCCGAAGGATCTTCAGGACAGGACCAGGCTCCCCTTGTGCCAGTGACCTGGCCAACCAAAAGCCTACCTCTTTGATTCAATTGTAGTAGGGCGAACTGCTCTCCTTATTGCACGCCTGTCCCCGCCGCTTGGGTCTGCCGCTGCGCTGGTCCCCGAAAGCCTCTTCCTGTATGTGGTGTTGCACCGCCGCGTCTGGCCGCCGCGCCGCTCCGCCTCTGCGCGTCTGGCCGCCGCGCCGCTCCGCCTCTCGTACCACATTTTCTTTATCCATTCTCTAGTTGAGGGGCATTTAGGGTGTTTTCAGTTTCTGGCTATGGCAAATAATGCTGCTATGAACATAGTTGAGCACATGTCTTTGTGGTATGATTGTGAATTTTTTTGGAATATATCCAAAAGTGGCATTACTGGGTTTTGAGGTAGGTTGTTTCCCAAATTTCTGAAAAATAGCCATACTAGAATCCAAAGGGGTTATGGGACCTCCTGAAACTGAGAAACTTCTCTAAAGCAAAGGACATGGTCAACAAGACAAAATGGCAGCTTACAGAATAGGAAAAGATCTTTACCAACCCCACATCATACAGAGGGCTGATCTCTAAAATATACAAAGAACTCAAGAAATTGGGCACCAAAGAACACATAATCCAGTAAAAAGACGGAGTACAGACCTAAACAGAGAATTCTCAACAGAGGAATCTAAAATGGTGGAAAGACACTTAAGGAAATGCTCAACATCCTTAGCCATCAGAGAAATGCAAATCAAAACAACCCTGAGATTCCATCTTACACCGGTAAGAATGGCCAAGATTAAAAACACTGATGACAACTTATGCTGGGGAGGATGTGAGGTAAAACGAACACTCCTGCATTGCTGGTGGGAGTACAAAGTGTAAGACTTTTCTAAAGATTATGTTATCTTGGCTTAACTACTGATGTCCTTCTACACACAAAGAAACTGCTCCTTGGAAAAGCTGAGCAATTTGGGGCTGGGAGATGACTCAGTAGGTGCAAGTGCTTTCAGTGCAAGCGCGAGAAGCCTGATTTGATTGTCTGGAAGCCACGTAAAAGTTGACTATGTAGTCAAGCATATGCCATCCTACTGCTTCTTCTAAAGGAGCATGGGAGGCAGAGCCACAGCACTGATAGATGTCTTGAGAGCCAGCTAACATGGCATATGCAATCTGAAAAACAGAGAAACACTGTTTCAACCAAGATAGAATATGACTACTGATACCTGAGGCAGGTCCTCTGGCTTCTGCAGGAGTGCTATAGCATGTATATCCACAGTCACATGAATGCACATACACACACACACACACACATACACACATCATGTATGGACACACACACATGGAACAATTTTCTGGAGGAGAAATTTGAATAAATAAAAAATTTAAACAGAGGAACATCTAGTATCAGATTTCTATTCTTTACAATAAATTTGACTTTAGGAATATTTGATCTTGAATAGGTACAACTCTAGCATTTCTAGAGCTTAGAGCAGAATGTACAGGGGAGCCCACATGCCTATTGTTTATATCTGTAGAAATGTTTAACCATTTTTATAAGAGATATTCCAACAATACCATTTTCACAGTCAATGAAGAGCCTAGATTTGAGCTTGAAATTTTCTGACTTTTCAGGGTTCAAGACAAGACTGTTTGAGAACTGGCTTGTAGCTGCCTGTCATAATTAGCTTCAGTTGTCAACTTGAGGTAGACCTAGAGTCAACTGGGAAGAGAGAAACTCAACTAAAGAAAAGAGCTTGTTCAGATTGGCCATATCCATGAGGCATTTTCTTATTGCTAGTTGATGTAGGAAGGCCTAGTAGACTATGGGCACTGTTATTCATAGGCTGGTGGGTGTGGCCTGTATAAGAAAGCTCATTGAGCAAGCCAGAGAGAACAATCTGGTAAGCAGTCTTCATCCACGTCTGTGCTTTAATTCCTGCCTCAAGGCTATTGTGTGAGTCCCTGCCCTGATGCCCATTAATAGTACACCATATTACAGAACTGTAAGCCAAATAAACACTTTGGCTTGTTTTTGGTCTTGATGTTTATCACAGCAACAGAAAGCAAACTAGAATACTGCCTTGGTTCTGAACTACAAAGACTTTTGCAGAGATACATGTGAATTCACTTAATCATGTATGCCAACTACTTCCTTTCTCTCCAACACTTGCCTTTTAGCCACCCTTCAAATATACAGTCAACAGGATGGGCTATGTACCTCCTGTAGAGGGATGGGCTCTAGGGAGAGGTGTCCAGAGATCCTGAGAGCAGGAATACGGTACTTGGATGGAGGATTTGAGGGCTCTTGGGTTTAGAGAATGACTGGCCTTTGCAGGTGACAGGCATATTTCTCGGGCCTTATAGTTTCCATGGCTTGGAGAGGGAAGAAAGGAGAGCTTGGACAAGAAGTTCCAGACTGGGACCTGAGGCAAGGGCCGTTATTGCTCAAGTCTAAGGATGGACATAAAATCAAGTGTCTTGATTCACAGATGTGCTGGCTGAACTTCTTAAGGTCACGTGACTGACTAGTGATTGTACAGAGATATCATAAGGCCTGACAACTTGTGTAAGGTTGACCTTATGGGCTGGGTTTTCCTATATAGCAGTTCACTTTTGTCCATAACTTTACCTTCTGCAATTTTAGATGGTCAATTGAAATCCAAAAATATTAGCAGAAAATTCCAGAACTAAACAGTTGAAGAGCTTTAAATTTTGCCCCATCTGAGTAGCAAGATGAAATCACACTATGTTTTTCCATCCTGAGAAACAAACGATCCTCGTATTGGTCTTTTGATACCTATCTGCTAATCTCCTAGTAGCTATCTTGAGTGTCTACTGATTAACTATATGTGTATAATTGTGCTTATATCCAAATAATCATTGTTTGACTTAATAGTGACCTCAAAATGCAAGGCCAGTGACAGTGATTGTTCAGAAATAATTTGCAGTTTGCCAAAAGCAAACTGTAAAGTACCACCCTTTGGTATCTTCTCACATAACTACAAGAAGGGTAGGTAAAGTACAATGCATTGTTTTGAGAAAGAAACCATGTATACTTTTGGATAAATTTTTATGCTTATTTAATATATAGTAATTATACATATTTGTGGAGTACATTGTGATATCTATTTATTTCTTTGAGACATAGTTTCTCTATGTACACCAGATTGGCCTTCAATTCCTGCCTCTGCCTTCCATGGGCTTGGACTAAAGGCCAATGTGATATTTTAATATAAAGGAACTTAGCAGTTTCTTCTTCTTATTGTTTCTTTATGTTAGAGGCTATCTCAGTTTGCTTTCTATTTCTGTGATAAAACACTGACCAAAAGCAACTTCAAGGAGGAAAAATGTTTATTTGGCTTACAGTTTACAATAGAAGGAAACCTAGGCAAGGACCTACGGCAGAAACTGAAGTAGAGACCTAGGGAGAATACTGCTTATTGGCTTGTTTGCCCTGGATAAGCTATCTTTCTTGTATACCTAAGGACCTGCCCAGGGATGATATTGCCCACCATAGGCTGGGCCTCCCACATTGACCAACAATGAAGAAATGCCTCACAGACGTGACCATAGGACAACGTTATGGGGGCAATTCCTTGACTAATATTCCCTCTCCTGCAGTGTGTCACGTTAACAAGTACAATTAACCATCACAGAGCCCCCTTGCCCCTCACCTCTAGCTTTGTTAACTCAATAGTTAGGTTGTATGAACAGTCGCTCTATTGGGCTGTAGAGTACCAGAATTCAGGCCTGCTGTCTGTTTTGGTGCCTATCACATGACGTTCTTTTCTTCTGCCTCGATATGCTTCCTAGTCTTTTAGCTTGGCTCTTCTATGCTTTGACCATTTGGGGGAACTTCTACACATAAAAGAGAACATGTAATACTTTTCTGTGCTTGGTTTATTTCACTTGACATGATGCCCTTGGGCTCCTTCCATTGTGCAGTAAATGATATGACTTATTCTAACTATTGATAATCTTTAACTGCGCCTGGTATGTAAGCTGGTATTTATCAGAAGTATGTTTTTATTAAGAAATTATAGTCTGCTTAGAATTTGGTGTAGCTGTCCGTTTCGGGTGTCTACTTGAGACGTACCTCCTCCAGATGAAAGGAGACGCCTCCAGGTGCGTCTGCATGGCTGCATCCCAGAATGGCCTCTAGTTCCCAAAGAGCTTAAAACCCTGCCGTGATATTACTTCTCTCCACAGCCAGGTGCTCTGGAATGAGCAAATATCTATTTACTCTTGTAAGGTGACATTACAAAGCAATCAATACCTTAGGAGATTTCTAAAGGCTAATTTGAAACTTTGGGGACATCAATCACAGGACAGTGCCAGAATCATTTCCTAATTACGTCTTATGGAGGTCAGCTTATTGATGTGCGTGTGTGAGTCAACAGGCTGGCTAGGAAACCGCAGTGAGAAATGTGAGCAACAGAGACTTGGTTGAAATAACTAGCAGATGTCTTTGACGATTTGCATATGAAGCCGTCGCCAGCTTTAGAGATCCAGCTTATTAAGGGCTGAGACTATTTCAGACATTTTTTTTTCCCTTGCTGGAACATGCTGAAGGAAGCTGTCTATTAAAATGTCATGCATAAATGTCTTGCAGTATTGGGCTTCACTTGGCATGGGTAATTCCTGATAGTGTGTGCCTACACATTTATAAATAGCTCTCTCGATATATTAACATTTGCACATTACTCATTTCCTATAATGCCTGTTTGGGAATGTCCCCTATTCTTCATCTTACAAACAGCCTTCACGGTAGCCTTGGCAAAGGTGTCACCTTCTGGGTGTTTTCAGACGGGGTTGGGGTGGCTCTCATAGCCTGTAGATACCAAGCTGGAGCTTGACTTCCACCTCCGTACACTTCACATCATGACAGAGCCTTTCCTACTGGTGTTAGTCCCTCAGTCCCTCTTAAAGCTCAGAGCAGAGTGGCTTTACATTCTGGACATTCCTGCCATGACCGCATTATCAGCCTAAAGCAAACAACATTTATATGAGTCGAGGAAGCCTTGCTTCCTTGGCTTCCAACTTGTGACTTTCAAAATCACACAGTTCAAATATATTCTGGAGCTTTTATTTTATAACCATAAGCCAGTTAATAAGATACAAAAAATGTACATTACCACTTCTCGTTTGTAATTCAAATAACTATAGTTATCATTATATATTTTATTCCTTACTTTGTAATCAGTGATTTTTTTCTGTGTGTGTATATGTGTGTATGTATATGTGTGTATGTGTGTACATGTGTGTATGTGTGTGTGTGTGTGTGTGCACATGCGTAATAAGCCTGGCGCTTTGTGGGTGCTGAAGATCATAACTCAGGTTCCCACTCTTGTGCAGCAAGCACTTTACCCCCTGAACCCATATCTCCAGCCCCACTGAATTTGTATTTGTGTTTTTATGCTTTGAAAAGTCAGAGTGAAACCCAGGCATGGTGGCATATGCCTACAAGCCTCGCACTAGGGAGATCAAGGCAGAGGACTGAGAGCTCGGGGCCAGCTTCAGATACATGCTGAGAACCCTGTCTTAAAAAGCCAGGGGAAACCCACAAGGGAAAATAACTAGAAAAAGTCCTGTCTGAACTATGTATGCCTGCTGTGAGGCTGGTTTTCTTCAGCCCAATCAGAAGGGCCACCAATACCAGTGGAGAAGCACAGGGAAGGAAGGGAGAAGACCGACTCTGTGGGGAGTGCTGTTGACTAAGCTATCCACTTTCTCCTTGAGCCACGGAGGCAGCCAGCGTGTTCCTGCCATAAGGATATTATTAGCATATGTAAACATGACAGGGGAAAGTAGAGAAATCGAAAGCAAAGGAATCTCTCTGGTGGGAAGTATTTCTGGCACTCCTATAAGAAAATAGACTAAACACTTTAATCACTTTGTTGAGTTGAAACAGGCAAGTGTTCGCCACCTTCTGCCTCCTTCAGAAGCTGGATCTAGATTCAGAAGGTGATCAGGTAGGAATGGCTCTGATCTCATAGGGCAAAGCATATGGATTCTAGGCCAAGTGGAGAATGGGCTTGGTCGGCCTTTTCCTGTAGAGTCAGATAGGTCCAGAATCTGTGACTGTTGATAACTACTTGACTCTTGTAGCACAAAATCAGGCTTTCCCAATAAAACTTCAATTACAAGCCGGGCGGTGGTGGCGCACGCCTTTAATCCCAGCACTCGGGAGGCAGAGGCAGGCGGATCTCTGTGAGTTCGAGACCAGCCTGGTCTACAAGAGCTAGTTCCAGGACAGGTTCCAAAACCACAGAGAAACCCTGTCTCGAAAAACCAAAAAAAAAAAAAAAAAAAAAAAAAAAAAAAAAAAACTTCAATTACATAAATAGTTAAATTTGTCTCACAGGTTGTATGTAGTTTGCAAATTCCCACAACATACTTGAGCTGCCCCGTCAAGGTTACACCAATATCTCAAAGGATGCTGTTCCGACCGTGCGACACTAGGGTCTCCCCTCCCTACCTCTTATTATTGTCCTGAGCACACACCTGTCTGAAGCAAATGCCTTTGCTTCAGGTGACTACGTCCAGATCCAGCAGAGAATTAGACCCACCTCTTCAGTGTAGCGGGCTGCAATTTCTCACAGCAAAGAGTATGGATGTATAGGTGGACAGTTGGCTATTCATTCTACCAGAGTTATCATCTAGGAGATTTAACTTCTCTGCAGCTCCACTTCTGTATGCCTCTGTTCCTTCTCCAGACTTCTACTGCCTGAGATGGACGCACAATGACTCTCTTGTATTCTTTTTCCTGCTCTCCAGTTTCGCTTTTTTTGTGGTTGACTTCTGGTGGTATCAATCCCATAATTAACGAATTCAGTGTCTACCTACAGATTTATCTTGGGTTAATTTCCTAAGAGTCCCCACTGGTTAGATCTATTTACTTTTCTGCTTTGTGTCACTGTTAGCGGAGACTGCTCCCCTGTTCCACGCTCTAACCATATTTCACCTTCTCTTTCTCCAAGCCTTTGGGTGTTTTTCTTTTCTTCCTGTCTCTGATTGTTGAAGTTGTGTCTCCTTCCAGAGGAATCTCAGATGCTAGCCTTTTTATTTTTTTTGTTTTTTAAAGACTAGCGCAGGTCTCCTTCCCTGTTGGGGGAGGGCCACTGCTTACAAACCCAGGATCTTTTCCTCTTGTCTCTATCAGCGTTTGGCACCTTGTGTTTTGACTTAGTGCTCCCAGCAGACGCACAGATGTTCCTGGTATGGTAATGTCACAAAGGAGCCATTCAAAAGAGGTCTATGAAAAGATGGAACCCTTGAATGAAGGCGACAAGGAACAGGGCTCTCAGCCACCCAGGAAGTAATGCAGTGTTTGGCTTTCACAGAGTGCTTCTGCCACTTCAGGTTCCGATGGAGAAGAAACCACTCCCCTTTCATTTATTTCCTTGTAAAGCAAAAAAACAAAACAAAACAAAACAAAAACAAACAAACAAACAAACAAAAAAAAAACAGCACAGGACTGAAGGCAGCTCAGCTTCTGCCTGATGCTGGAAAGCTTCTCTCTCCTTGCATTTTAACCAGAACCATCCTGTTGTTGTTAAGATATCTTTCTTTAAGAGGACCCTTGGCTTGAGGGAGGAGTATGGTTCTCAGTTGCTGACTGTGTTGTGTGTAATTTTATCTCACCAGGATTTCTGTGCAGAGCAATGCTGAGAATCTAGGACTCATCCCTTCTGTCTTCTTTCCTCCACCATGCCATGACCTCTGACCTCCGATGCTAGCTCCTATGCCTTACATGTTCACCATCCTTGGCTGGCGCCATCTTCCTCTGTCCTCATGGTGTGGGTTCCACCACTTAGGTTCTGATTATCTGCAAGGAAACCCAGAGGAAACTGTTATCAGATTATTCTGTCTGTCAGACATCTGTTTTTTACCGTCATTGCTGAGTCCACTTTCCTTTATGTAGTGGATCATGCTGTGCCAAGGCTTTTGCCATGGTTTATGGGCCCATGACAGTACCCTAATGCTACCATGCCTTTTGACTAACAACACTTTCTGATATTTTTTTCAGTTTTGTCATATTTTCATGTGAACAAAAATTGTATTTATAATCTTAGTTAGGCAACAAGGCAGAGAAATAGGAATAGAACAAAAATGCATTTCTTGGAAAGAGGTAGATAATTCTTTACTTAGATAATGTTATATAGGAACAGTGACCACTCCCATCCCCAGTACATATGATGTTATTTATAAAATAGTGATAAGTTGCTTAGGAGAATAACTACTTTTTCCTCTAATTTGAAAATAGATTTTTTTCATACAATGTATTCTGATTATGGTTTCTCCTCCTTACTTCCCTACAGACCCAAGTATACATCATTACTTTCTCTCATTTGAAAACAAACAGGCATCTAAAAAAGTAATAAAATAAGGTGAAATAAAAACAAATAAACAGAAAAAAATAGCTAAAGAAAAAACACAAGAAAGATACACACACACACACACACACACAGATTCACACATAAAAATTTCATCAAAATCCAAAATCAGAAACCATAATATGAACAAAATATCTAGAAGGTAAAAAATACGCCTGGATAAAGGATTATGAGACAAAAAAAACTCCTCCAAAATTACCATTGAGCTTGTTTTTGGCTGTCTATTGCCGGTCACAGGACCTGCTCTATGTGTGGTTTGTATAGCCAGTAAGACTCTGCTATGATGAGAAAGGTTAGGAAACTAACCTTTAGGGATACAGCTTGTCCATCCAGAACAGCCAAAGTGTACTATGCTTAAAACGAAGAATCACTGTAAAATTCACCAAGGGATGCTAAATTTATACAAACTTAAAGCAAAAGTTTACTAATTTTTATTAATAGAATTTTCACCAAAGTTTCTATTAGTAGTTATTTTAAAATTTTATTAACAATTCTTTGGACATATGACTTTTTTGCTCACTGTTATATTTTATAGAGAAAAACATATATGTTTTCTTCCCCCATTGATGGCCACCCCAGTTTTAACTCTCTCCCCAAACTCAAGGTTCCTATGCAGCAAGATATTCTCAACAGTCGACACCGTATGTCTGTCCAGGAGTGGGCAGACAGCATCCTCTCCCTTGGTTGTGGGAGCATCTTAGGGAAAGGGGATGCTGCTGCTTGCTTTGTTTCAGGACCAGAGAGAAAGTGGCTGCTTCTGTGACCCTTCTGCACTCCGAGAAAGAGACATCTTGAGGAACTGAGAAAAGACATTGCACACCTGGTCACTGGTCACCAGGCAGAAGTGAAGTGTATAGCTTGGCCATTTGGATAAAGAATGTACCCTTCGTGAGACAGCCCCTGTTTCTTTGTAAAATGTAAATTTTTAGTGGGGTGCTGTGTTAGAGCCTCTGACTAAAGCACACTTTCCCTACGTCTACATTTTAAAATTGATCAAGCAGAAAAGCCATTTGATCATCTCTAGAGGAGAGTGGATTTTCCAAAAATATCCATTGGCTCAATGATACCATTTTTTTTTTCTTTTTTACTGGCAAGCAGCTGAAATGGGTTTTTAACCTCCTCCCTTCACTATTTTAGGTTCCGAACTCAGGAAAAGTATAAATGTAACTACAACGGGGGAAGTTTTGGATGGTTTATGGGTTCTGGGGTGTCAAACATTAGCTTGGGAGTTGATTATTCACTGAAGAGATTATAGCTATAATGTCACACTTCTTTCTTCCGGATTCTTTGGAACATTGAATGTGGTGTCCCAGCAAGTATTCCAACTCCCTCTTCAAGACACCTAGAAAGGCCTCCATTATATTCAGGGACTGTTCCTTCAGAACCCTCAGCTCTTGGTTAGCATGGCCAGCTGTAATTGCAGCACTATAGAAAGTCTGAAGACAGAAAAAAAAAACCTGCTTATTTGATTCCCAGTGACCTTGAATGATGTCCACACATCACAGAAAAGTGCTGGGGAACTAAAAGAAAATGACCCTTGCGCCCGGTATGCTTTTATGGTTCTTTCAAAGTGGGCAGGCTATGCTATGGTCCCCCAGCACCCTGGTGGGTGGATTGCAATGTCACAAACCCCTCACTATAAGTCTTCAGAGAAATCAGAGGGCAGATAATCTGCCTGAGATAAAGGTCTCAGAGTGGTGTGCTGGGAATAGCAGGATAAGGAAGGGCAGTTGAACACAAGTCCCAGCTATATTTCTAGGAGGTGGAGACCAGAGTCACCGGGAAGTCTGGCCTTGTCTCTGAATGTGTCCAGGGATGCTGGCAGGAAGCTAGAGTTCTGTGGTCTAATGGTCAGAAACAAAAGGGAAGAGGAAGTGAGTGATTGTGATGTAACCTGAGCTACCTAAAAACTTCCCACTTGTCTCTACCCCTTGAAGGCTCTCCTTCCTAATGGTGGCATTTGGGTCCTAAGTCACAGCACATGGGTATCTGTGATACATGCAAGATCCAAACCACAGCAACACAAAGAAGCCTTGAGAGACTGCCTGCTATCCTTTGGCATAAGTGTCCACACGGTAAAGGTTTGCTCCCCGGAGGGTACTACCGGGAAGTGGTAGAGTCTCTGAGAGATGGAAGTCTTTATATTTTTGAGGGTGTGCCCTTAAAAGGTGTTATGGGACATCTACCCTCTCCTTTTCTCTCCTTTGCTTCCTGGTCATGAGGCAAGTAGTTTTGTTCTGTCAATATTCTTGGCACACGACAGACACAAGAGCATAGAACAGCTGAGCATGGCCTGGAAGCGCCATGACTGTAGAGCATGACCTTTCCTCAGATGCCTCTATGCAATGGAAAGCTGACCAACAAACGTAGCATCCTCAGTGGAAAAGCACCTGTGAGTGGCAGCTACCATTACTGAGAATTAAACTAAGAAAGACCAAGAAGGAAATCAGTTGATAAATCTGGCCATGACCCACTAATCTGGATTAAAATTTCAACTGTAATGGTCATGGTATCTTCTCGAACTCCTTTTTTTCTGTGTGGGGACTTGGAGCAAAGCCTGCTAATCTCTGTGTCTGCCGTCTTGAATGAAGGAGAACTGGCAGGTAACATGTGCTTTGTAGACAGAGCACTATGAGGGAAAGCAATGCGCTTACACCTGACGGCATTTGTAGGCTCATTAGCGCCCATTCATCTCCAGGCTTCCTCCTTATGACTGCAGCTCAGGACTGAGGGATGCAGTCTGTGAGAGGCCCATCTGCTCCCAAGCTCTTGGTCTTACGTCTTCTCCATGAGACCTGTTCTGAAAAATGATTCAGTGAGCACATTTCCAGGGCAAAAGAGCGCAGTTCCCATTAGCCTGCCTCTTTGGGGCCTCCTGGAAAGGAGAGAATAGCTTTCGAGGCCTGAACAGAACCCTGCTAAAGATTTTCCCAGGACCTTTGTGCAAATGAGAACTATGAGGTTTACATAACAATGGCAGAGATAAATTGGGAAAAAAAATACAGCCACTCACTGTAGAAAACCAACTTTTGGTAATGGACGGGATAATTGCAAGATACAAGGCTGGGGCCTAGCGGCTTTTTGTCTTCCTTCTGCATTATCTCCTGTCATCTGAACTGAAAAGGGCCTATTCACCAGCCCAGTGATTGGTGATGGAATATGGCTTTGCTGCTTGACAGCTGGGTGAACCTCATCCTGTTAATCAAGCCTTGGAGCCTCACTTTTCTATCTCTTCTCTGAAATGGGACTGTTACCAGGCCCCTCTCATTGGGCTACAAACATGCTGTGTGCGTGTTAAGGGCTCAACTCAGTTCCCAGAACACGTGCTCAGAAAGTGGACTCTTTTATTTTCTTTCTAATAGGGTTTGCTTTCAGGGTTGCAGGGCTCTCTAGTCTGTTTTATTTTACCATGTTGGCTTTATCATATCACCTTGGAGACTCAAACATAGATTCCGAAGGCTCAAAATCTTTCGCTTTCTTAGAGCAATTATTAATTGTGTTTTTTTAAAAAAAGAATGCTCTAGGCATGGCAAAAATAATTGAAAAGTCCAGAGAGTCGCATATCTCAGATGCTCAATTAAAGCAGTCTTGTATCCAAAGGAACACAAAGTGGCAGGTAGTATTCATAAGTAAATAGGCCATTGTCACACAAGGATTTCAATAGCCGTGGAAATGAAACATGGACCGTAGGAGCCCACACTTGATTCACCTTTCCAGTCTTTTATGTATTCATCCTGCAGTGTGGTTCAGAGCTGGGTGAAGTATTTGGATCCGTGTTGGGAGTGCAGTGAGGCAAAGCAGATGTAGTTACATCCACAGATTAGCATCTGAATGGGAGACAGGGGAACACGCACAAAGGGAACAGCCAAATTATTAAAAATCACGGCAAACTGCAATAAAAACAGTCATCTCTCAGTGTCTGAAGGAGGTTGTTTCCAGGACACCTTCCCACCAGTCCTCACAGATACTAAAATCTACAGATGTTCGAATTCTTTATATGAAGTGCTGTGGTATTTGCATGGCTCACACCTATCTGATTGTCACTCTTAGATCCCCCTTGATACTCATATTACCTGGTACAATGTGAGCACCTGATAGACTGCAGTTCTTAGGGAATGGTGACAAGGAAAGGTGCCCGTACATACACATTATAGAGGCAGTTGGAGGGATAGTTGTGGTCTGGGATTCGTTGAATTCATAGATATGAAACTCATGGCTGTGGAGAGCCTGCTGTGAAGGCGTAAGTCACAAACAATGTCACACCAATTTGGAATTATGATTAATAGGGTGGTATTTATTTAAAGGGGAAAAAACTTACAGATCGCCGTCCCAGACAACAGCCCTCTACACAACCAGGAAGGGAGTCTAGTCGCCAGCAGAGCAGGAAGTGAAGAGAGAGAGAGGAGAGGGAAGTGGCTGCTTTTTTTAAAGGGAGAGAGACCACGCCCCAATGGGCTGGTATCTCAGCAGCTTTAGGCTGGAGGAGTGGGAGGACCTCCCGCAACACTGCTGTGTTAGGAAAAAGGCCAAAGCTAGCAATGGTGGAAAATGGGGGACAACTGCCTTATCTCCCCAAAAGGGTGGGAAGAGATATCCATAGGTATAGGAGGGGACATACTAGATGAAGGACTAGACTCCTTGAAAATCAGGCAAAATACCTCGTGGTTATAGAGCAACAGGTGAGGGAATTCTTGCCAGGGAAATGCAGGGCAGGCAGGCCCTGTGGCCATGTGGGGAGTATAGTTTTTTTTTTTTTTTATGCCACAGAAAGGGAAACCATTCGAGGTCCCCCCCCCCATTTATTGTTTTTAAAAGTTAGGACAGGGTCTCATATAGCTCAGGCTGGCCTCCAGCTCTATATGTAGCCAAGGCTTACCTTGAACTCCTGATATTCCTCTCTCTACTGCTCAAGTGCTAGGATTATTGGAATGCTTCACCAGACCTTGCAAAGAATTTAAAGAGAAAAAGCACATGATACCACCCTGGCGTATGTGTGCAGACTGTCCGGGAACTGTCTCTGAAGCCATTTGGAAAGATCAAACTGGGGCAGTGGTTCAAATGGTTGGGGCCTTGGCAGTAGAGGTAAAATGTGCACTCAATCAGTCAATCTGTTAGGTTTGTACCAAAGGAATCAGTTTTAGACCATGAACTTCAGGTTATAATTAGGCTCAAACACATGTTTATTAATCAAAATAGGAGCCACTACAATCAACACCTTTTTATCAGTGAGAACTAGTTTGTTTATTTCCATACTGTAAAATATGTGCTTTGGGGTTCAACAAACTTTTGGAGAGCATCTTCTGCATCCCCCCTTCCCCTGGGAAATATTGGTGAGATGCTTGAGGAAACTGTAGTCAGTTTGTTACCAAAAGGCCAGGTTAATATGGTGCGCAAGGCAAGACTTTATAATTGGTTCAACTCTTAAAGACTTTGTTGTGTGACCCATGGAAGTTGTAGTGGAAAAGAATTAGGCCTTTCTGGAGACCAATGCTGGCTGCAGGAATTGAAGTTTTCAGTGTACCCCCTTGATTTGCTGTAAGTACTTCCTAGACATCATGGTGTCCCTGGGGTTCAGAAATCTGTATTGGATCAGACTATCTGGAGATGGCCTGGTTCTTCTCGCCTTTCTACTCTGCTTTAATGGCTCGATGACATTCAAATGGTCCACACTGAGCTCTGAAGGCAACATCTCCTATAGATGCAAGAGGATCTGCTTTGGGGATTGTTCTCTTTTGGTCGTTGTTGGCTTCTGATGACTGACAGCCTTACAGATCGTCTTCCAGGTTCTCTTGTCTCCTTGGTAGAACGTTTGCTTGTACCACTGTCCAGGTTCAGTGCCTTGCTGACGTCACTCTCTACTCATTTGCAGGTCCAGGCCAAATGCATGATTGACATCACAAGTTGCCTCAGAGGCTTTACAACACATTTGGAACTCAAACAAAATACTCTGAATTTGCCTTTGTCTAACATTATTTTTATATTGTAAAATAAATATAAAGTAGACAGAAAATAATAAATCACTAGCAGAAATCAAACAGTAAAAAATGTGCATTAAATTGATATATGACATAGTCAACACTCACTAAGAAGGTATTTTAATACCAAACAGCAAATTCCAGAAATTCAAAAACCACTAGATTCATAAACCATTAGCTTTTGCACAAGGCTAATGCATGTCCATCCCTCTAATGTGACTTGGGTGGAACTGTCAGTTTCTGAAGCTCAAAGGAGAAGTCTGAGCTAAGACATCAATGTGAGAGTTGCTGAACCACATGTACTATAGTGTTTGAAGTCACCCCAAGCTCCTTGGAAATTGTGGAGAGAGTAGATACTAGATCTTAGAATCAGCAAGCTTGAGAATTAGGGAAAGGGTGACAAAGGAAATCTTGAATGACTAATTAGCAAGACCAGAGGAAATCCTAGGGATCTCAGAACCCAAGAGATTAAGCAGTATTTAAGGAAGGAGGGGCACAGACTGATTGAAGGCTGGCAAGAAGTAGAATAAGGAGGCAGGAGCAGGTGCTAGCTTGAGCAGCATGCAAATAGTTTTTGGCCTTCAAAAGAGGGCTGGTGAGTGGTAGAGTAGTGTACATTGAGAGCCTATTAGAGTAAGCTTAAGAATAGACGGAGATAAGTTGACAGTTTGGTAAGCATCTCTTTTAAGAAGGCTGGGATGGTTAGGTAAAGGGAAAAGGAGGGCTTTCCAAAGATAGGCTTTAAGAGAGTTTGTTTTCACATGAAGGGAATGTTCTTCCAGGGAGGTGGCAACTGAAGAAGCAATGTCCTTGAGAAGGTGAGAGGGAATTTTATTCAAGGCACAAGTGGAGGGTTTGGTATTCTATGAAGTCAGGAAGTGATAAAGCGTGAACAAATGCACATTGAAATAGGTGAAGCAGGTGCTTTGCCAGCTTATGCTATTTTCTGCCCTTAAAGAATGGACAAGACCATCCCATAAGGCTATGAATGGAGGAGGGAACATGGGAATTTTGAAAGAAAGTAGAGGGAACAATGAAATGACGATCCAGGCACTGGAAAAAAGGCCAGACTTGTTGATTTTTCTTGAATGCACACAAGTACATGCATACGCTTCAAGGAAGCTCTATAGAAAAACTTTTATTTCGCCCTATTTTCATGTGCTTGAATAAGTCTAGAAAAATAATAGAAGATTAAGAAATATTCATTAAATGAACAAATTCAGTTGTGAACTCTCCAGCAATGTTCAGCTGCTCAGAAAGAGACACTGAAAAGGAAGAAGGTAGAATCATAGTGGGCAGGGGTTTTCTCAGGCAAGAATGACTGGCAGTAAGCAGCCAGGGAGTTGAGTGTATTTGCAAGGGAATAATTACAATGGGCTCTATTATCAAGGATGAAACAACAAGAAGGAGACTAATGGATAATTAGCTAATGGAGAGAGAAAGTGGTTTGTGGTTAGCAAGTCTGGCGGAAGGGATTGAAGTCTTCTCGAAGAGTAAGAGGCTGTGGTTGCCAGGTAGAAGTTTGAATTGGGATTTGAGAAAGGGAGCAGGTATTGATGATAGCATAGGTCAAAGTGGAATGAGGGGGCAGAGTCAATCATGCCTGTGAGGTCAAAGAATGGAGAGACTCTGTTTTCTCTTCACATCACTGGGTTTGTCATGCTTGGGGTCTCATACTGTGGGGGAAAGCAGGTGGACTTTAGGATACAGTACTCAGAGTCTGAATGCAAATCTCCTTTTGCTCTCAACACCAACAAACATCATAACCAAGCATGACTGTCTGGGGGATAAGGCTATTTTCATGGTTATTTGAAAAGCCAGAATGTACTAAGCAGTGATTTGGTCAATATGTACATGTAATTGAATTACAACATATGGTGCCTAGAGAAAAAGCCTATTGGGGCATATGTGTTAATTTAATTGCACTAAATAGTGGTTTGTAAATTATGTTGTTGAAATTGTAGTAGGGTTACATTTTGCTAAATATGGTACAATATAGCCAGGTAGATTATCACAGCACTTGGCAAGATCTTGGCCTTTAATTTAAAATGGTGTGAGGGAAGGAAGTGATAGGAAAGACACTAGAGAACTTGTCGGGTCAAGAAAAGAGGAGAGCAGCATGTGGTATGCCTACTTATAATTTTGGTCCTGGAGAGGCTGAGGAAGAATTGTGAGTTTGAGTGAGGTCAGTCTGGGCTACACTTTGAGTTTAAGGCAAGCTTGAGCTACATAGAGAAACCCTGTCTGAGAGAAGAAAGAAAGAGGAGGCAATCCTTGCTTCTTTTGTTTTACTGGTGGAGAATATCAGCCTCTTAGTACCACTAGACCGTGGAGGAGCAATAATTGGAACTCAGTGGGGATCTCAACAGCCTGAAGTGGGATACTGAATCAGGTATCATAATGTCATTTTTCTTGTTCGGTAGCAGCAATATGTCCTCAGCTGAGAAGTCCTCTCAGGGAAGGGCTTCTTGGGCAGAAGTGTAATTGTTAGTCAATACCATTTGGACCTGAAAACCACAGAAATTCTAATGTCCAAACAATTTACAATTCAGCTGATGTCTGAAAATCTTTATGATGATCACACTCACGAATCCCTCAACTCCTGGATGCTGTATGAGCCCTCAGAAGACCTGGGAGAAAGGACAGAAAACACCTGAAACTGTGAATAACATTCTGATCAGTCAAGGAACTGACCAGACTGAGATGGGATCTGGAAATAGAGATTAAGTGTAAATAATGATGTTAATTCACATTTCTTATATATTTAAGTATTTGCATTTCTTAGGTATGAATCGAAAAGTTCACACCCAATACTTGACTGTGGGTCCTGCATCTGTTTCCATCAGTTACTGGATGAAGGCTCTCGGATGACAACTGGGATAATCACCAGTCTCATTCAGAATGATTTTTTTAGTTCTATCCATTTGCCTTCAAATATCCCGATGTCATTGTTTTTAACAGCTGAGTAATACTTCATTGTGTAAATAAACCACATTTTCTTTATCTATTTCTTTGATTAAGGGGCATCTAGGTTGTTTCCAGGTTTGGCCTGAGCTTGGGGAATTTTGATCAAGAGAGAGAGAAAGGATTGTATGAGCAGGGGGCTCAAGGTTATCACAAGGGAATCCATAGAAACAACTAACCTGGGCTCATTGGATCTTATAGACTCTGAACCGACAGCCAGGGAACTTGCATGGGTCTGACCTAAGCCCTCTACATATGTGTGACAGTTGTGTAGCCTGGCCTGTTTGTTGGATCCCTGGTAGTGGGAGCAGGGCCTGTTACTATGGCTTTTACTGTTTTTTGGGAACCTTTTCCTCATACTGGGCTGCCTTGACCAGCCTTAGTACAAGGGGAGGAGCTAAGTCCTACTGCAACTTGATATTCCATGTTTTGTTGATACTCATGGGAGGCTTGCCCCTTTCTGAACAGAAACAGAGAAGAAGACTATTGGGCAGGGAGCAAGAGGAGGCAATGTGAGGGAATGGGAAGGAAGGAGGGAGAAAAACTTTGGTCGGGATATAAAATAAATGAATAAATTTAATTGATAAAAAGGAAAAGTTCATACCTATTGCATACTTGTGAACTAAAACAGATACTATAATTGTAGCCACCATACCATACCACAGTCCAGCAAGTGTAAAAGATACTAATTTGAAGGAAATAACTATATGACGAAAATATCACTTTCTCTTCTTGTTAGACAGGATATAGCCCTCTGGGACACATAGCTGCAAGGGAAGCTGAGAAACGTATGTGAGGGGGTTAGCTGTAGGCTATGTTACAATGTGGAGGAGTTGCTAACCACAGAAAGAAGAAGAAAGCATAGCATACTTTGGGAAAACCCAGTAATTTCTGGAACTTGATTCCACAGATGCCATCTAGGACTGGCTGAGCTATTATTTAAAGAGGCATGAAGTACATGTCATCCTAGTCTGGAATATCCACTCCTTTGGGGATAAGAGTGATTTTAGATGCTTATCCACGGGTGGGCCCTCTATCCCCTGGGTTGCTTAATTCCTCACTCCTTGAATGAGCTCATGTCTAGCAGGAAGCTAATAGCTTCACTTTAGTGCTAAGCGATGGAAATACATCAAGGACTGTTCTTAAGTTTCTGGTGCTGGAGTTACATTTTAGTAGCTTCAGAATAATGAATCTTATTTGCATTATTTTTATTCTTATAATCATGAAAGTATCTTATTGCTTCACATATAAATTCGTGATAGTCTACTCACACTCATGATCCAGCTGGATCATCACAGACTTATTATAAAGTAATTATTAAATACAGAATGTTAATGTTCTTTCCATTTCTTCAGGTTTTAAACATTCATCACTATATTCTCAATTTCCTATTTCCTCAGCTACAAAGTTTGGAATGTTCAGAACGAGCTTTTGTTTATCACACCTGGGATTCCTCCTTCTTTCTCTCCTTTTATTTAAATCTACCCCACTTCTAGACTGTTTCATGGGGCCATTGCCGGTCTCTTTTAAACTCATTGATTTAATTTTTGTTTTAAATGGTTTTCCTTTTCTCCCTTCCCCATCATTCTCCTGGTCTCCACACTGGCATATTTCAGTATGGCTCTTTCTCTGAAGTAGGCCTCTCTAATTTTCTTCATTCTCTGCCTCTTGTTTCCCACAATCATTTTTCTGTTTTTCTTTGATGTTTGCTCTATCCTTCTAATACATTCCCAAGTTCTACCTTCATCTCTGTATCTTCTAGATATCTGTAATTACATGTAGTGACTTCTGCTTGGCTCCTTGAAAGGTGTTTAAGTACCTGCTTTCCTGATTATACTCCAGGGCTTCGTGTATTCATACCGACAGTTTCTCAACACCACTGCAAATACTTCCTAAGGTCTGATTCTCACACTGCCCTTCACATTGCTGCCCACATCAGGACAACACTTAGTGAGCAGCCTCTCATTAGTGATGTACCCTCTACTACTTCTCTCCTAGCTTTTTCTTCACACCTGTCTGATGAGAGAGAGGATACATTTTTCATGGTGTCTCTGAATATGACACTACTCCCTTAAGGTGATACTATATATATATATATATATATATATATATATATATATGACCCATTTTTTTTCTAAAGAGTCAGAAATTTTAAAGAATTGGGACCTGTACAGGTTCAAATAATAACATCTGTGCTCTTGCCCCCTGCCTGAAGTTATTGAAGTCCTGGATGTGATGTAGCTCAGGGAAGGGTTGATCCTGAGTGTGACCCCTCTGCAGACCTAACATCTGACACAGATGAGGTAAAATCGGTTCCTTTTCTTATTTCCTTTGTGGCAGAAGCATAGATTGCAGAGTTTACTTACTGTGCACTCATATGATTTTGACATTGAGGGTCAACTTTTATTAATTCCTTGCTAGGATCATATAAAATGTTCATGAATTCAAGAACAAAGAAAACTACAAGCAAAAGATATAAACTATCCTCCCCTATTGTGGAATAGCTGCTATAGTTTTAGTAACTTTAACAAACTGGTGGCATTGATGATGTGGGACTTGGTGTGCCAACTGCTGCTCAAGGCTTCCTCCACTTCATGCTATGTTCTGAAGGCAAACATGAATAAAATAATCCCACACCAACATAAATAACATAAATAAAGGAGTTATTTATTTAGGAGAACTCACAGATAACAGCCCTTTGCACTAACAGGGAACAGGAACAGAAACCAGCATCCAGGTGTGAGAGCAGAAGAGAGAGCAATCAGCAGGTGTGCACCTTTTTGGTATCCAAGGTCATGTCCAACCTGGTCTGGTCTCTCAAAGGCCATTGTCTGAAGGTGGTTCTCCATCAGTGTTCTTACTGTTGAGCTTAGCCATCATAAATTATGCCACACAGGTGTTGTAGGAAGGTCATTGGTTAAAAAATAAAGAAACTGCTTGGCCCTGATAGGTTAAAACATAGGTGGGTGGAGTAAACAGAACAGAATGCTGGGAGGAAGAGGAAGTGAGCTCAGACTCGATAGCTCTCCTCTCTGGGGCAGACACGATGAAGCTCTGACCCAGGATGGACATAGGCTAGAATCTTCCTGGTAAGCACACCTTGGGGTGCTACACACATTATTAGAAATGGGCTAGTCCAGGTGCGAAAGTTAGCTGAGAAGAGGCTAGATATAATGGGCCAAGCAGTGTTTAAAAGAATACAGTTTGTGTGTTGTTATTTCTGGTGTAAAGCTAGCCGTGCAGGAGCCGGGCAGGACGAAAAGCAGGCCCACCGCTCCTATTACAACACACAGTTCAGTAAATTACCACAGCATTTTCCTTGCCTATCTTCCAGACTCGATAGTATGGAGTGAAGAGAAGGTAAGCTCTAGGAAGCTTCTCTGAGAACATATATGCCACATTAGTGCACACCACATGTTCTTTGGAGTAAAAATGTGTGAAATCTATTGTATCCTCTATAACTGAACTTTTATTCCCTGCACTCTTTCTTATTCTCAAAATCACCTACTTCCCAGGGAAGTTATCCTTCCATGGGAATTTAAAGAAAAATGGAATCCAAAATAGAATTTGAAATTCAAATTTTGGAGGGGATGATTATAGGAGCTGGGGTCTTTAAGGGGTATAGTTTCAATCAAAATAAGGAGTTTGTAATCAAAATGATGATTCATATTTCATAACAGATGTTTTATTCTCACCGTTTTATTACGAAACTTCAAAGTATGCATGAAAAATAAAAGAAATGCCTATCATTTTTCTAGACTATGCAAGGAATACTTTGCTTCATTTACTTTATTGATCCAAACTTAACAAGCTTTGTTTCTTATTTTATGATGGTTTCCAAGACCGACGATATTACATTTTAATCTCCAATATATAGTAGGAATATCCTTAACTGACATTCAATTTCCTCCATTTTTTAAAATAACCAAATCAAAGCCTATGGAAATGCTCCTGCCCTGCATGCATATTAAGTAGGATCAGGTGCAGTCTATGCCCTTGTGATCCTCCACCTACTAGACTTCAGGGCATTACACCTGCATTGTTTCCTTAAGGGCTTCCCAATAGTTTCCATCTGGGCCATTTCTGTGCAGCTTTAACAATTTCTCCTGATATTTCTAGTTTTTGAGTCATCTCAGTTCAGTTTTCATTGATCTTTTTTTTTCTCTTGAATAAGGTCTCTACGTGTCTTGTAGTTTTTAGACTACATTCTTGACTAATTTGCAACAGTTCTCTGAATAAACTTGAACCCAAGTTCTGTTTTGTTTTTCTGTGACAGTAAATGAAGCCTCTGCCTAGTCCTTTTAGCCTTAGCTTAGTTCTTTACATTTTTTCCCCCAAGCAGCCACATTTGAGGGTGAAAATGAGACCTGGATAGAATTCATATGTAGATATTTGGGGTCTGCTTTTTTGGGGGGGGTTTCCTCTTTACTTTATGTGAGTTAGTGTTTTTAGTTAGTATTTAGTTGGTGTTTTTATTTCTGTGATAAAGCACCATGACCAAAACAACTTGGGGAGGAAAGAGTTTACTTGCCTTACACTTCCATATCACTATTCTTCATTGCAGGATGTCAAGACAGGAACTCAAACAGGGCAGGAACCTGGAGACAGGAGGAGATACAGAAGCTATGAGGGATGCTGCTTACAGGCTTGCTCCCAAAGGCTTGCTCAGCCTACTTTCTTATGGAACCCAGGACCACTATCCTAGGGAGACCCAGCCCTCCTCTGTCAATCACTAATTAATATCTTATGGAAGCATTTTTTTCAGTTGAGGTTCCCTTCTTCTTGATAGTTCTAGCTTGTATCAAGTTGACACAAAACTATCTAGCACAGTGAGGTATCTCATTCTTTCAGTTAGCAACTCTTCAGGATTTTATATGTATTTAGATGCCATATTTGTGATAATTGCTTTGTGGAAAAATCTTAGAAAATACATATTGTTTCTTTCCTTTAAATGTTGACCTTCTGACAGAATTTCTTGATCCAAGTTATTTGGGAGTATATCCAAATAGTTATTGTCCATATTTTGTCCAGAGTTTATAGTGTCATCTACTGTTGGCTTAATCTGACAGGAGTTCTGTGCTATTGTTACAAGTAGCATCTTTGTGTCTTTTCTGTTTGCTTCCCAAACTAGAGAAGAGCTTGACCACTTAATAGAGCAAAGCAGAAGTACAAAGACTTGGAGTTATCATTTTTTGCAAGGTTGAGAGAATGCGGGACAGCCAAGCTATCAGTGTTCTCACACTCCTCACCGTGTACAAGCATAAAGCAGAAGTGCTTAGATACAGAGGGCCTTAGTTTTCTTATAGTGAGGATGGGAAGAGAACATTGTTTCATTTTCTCTATGTCTGCTGAAACCGTCAGAGAAATCATCCAAAGAGGCAAAGGATCCAGAAAGCCTTTCGCTGGAGTCAGGGGTGGGAGTACAAGGATGGCTGCCATGGAGAATGTGACCGACCAGGGTCTAGAAGCATGTGTGTGGCTCTGCACACATCTGTATGGGGAGGTGCCCATCAGTGACCAGAGGGATCTAGATACTGCAATGGGTGTTAGTGAAGCAGATGAGGCAATGGTGGAAGACCATTTCTCATGCAGAGGTTGGAGGACAACTGTGGATATCAGTTCTCCCTTTCTAAAATATGGATCCTGAAGATTAAACTCAGGTTGACAGCTTGCCTTTACTAGCTAGTCTTTTTCACAAGCTCCAATTTCCCACATTTTGAGGCGAAGTATTACAACTTTGCTTTGCTGTTGTTCTTAGACCTTAGTTCCAACTCCAAGGGATTAGAGCTAAGAAGTAAAGTTCTGATTTTATTGAGATTACTTAGAAATTTCTGATTTAAGATTTTTCCCAAAAGATGAACAATAAAATGAAAGACAAGCAAGAACATCCTATTGTTTGGCAGTTGCTAAGATATTGGCAAACATGATAGTAACTGAGAATGGACCCTCCCAATAATCAGCTCTGGGTCCCATTTGTGGCCCCGGAAACACTAACTTCACAGGAGAAAGACAGGGATAGGTAAAAGAAAAAGGAAGTAGCACAACTCTTCATTTTTTGGAGTTTGAAATATCTGAAAGGGAGGAGACATCAGAGTTGTCCCTTCTTATTTTTAAAGCATCATGGGAAAGAAGGGCCGGCTGTGCACTGGGCAGCAGAGAGTAAGGTGGAGGGAACAGAGATTTGTTGAGGACCATTGAAGGAATGGTGCTTCCTCCTCCTAAGGCGTCACTGTTGATCTTAGCTAATGTTCCACTGCTGTGATGAAACACCGTGACCAAGACAAATTGTTAAATAGAGCATTTAATTGGGAGTTTGCTTACAATCTCAGAGGGTTAGTCTGTGGTCATCAAGGTGGGGAGTGTGGTGGCAAGCAGGCACATGGGCAGACACGGTGCTGTAGTTGTAACTAAGAACTTGCATCCTAATCCAGAGGCAGCCTTCAGAAATTGAGTTAGCCTGGGTCTGGTGTGGCCCAGTTTTGAAACCTCAACCCCCACCCCCAGTGACATCTCTTCCAACAAGGCCACACCTCCTAATCCTTCTTAAACAGTCTACCATCTGGGAAACAAGCATTCAAATCTATAAGCCTATGAGAACCATTTTCATTTAAACCACCACAATGTTTTAGTAGACTTAATTACTATTTTAATTTATTTACTTTATAATGAATCTATTACATAACATTTAGTTAAAAGAATGGAATCTAGGGAGGCAGGAACAGGCAGATCTCTGAGTTCAAGGCCAGCTTGGTGTACAGAGTGAGTTCTAGAATAGCCAGGGCTACAGAGAGAAACCCCATCTCAAAAAACAAAAGCAAAAACAAACAATCAAAACATTATATTATGAAAATCTGTCAATGTAATCCACCATATAAAAAAACTGAAAACCCAAGTGATCATCTCATTAGATGCTGAAAAGGCCTTTGACAAAATACAATACCCCTTCATTATGAAGGTCTTGGAGAGAACAGGGATACAAGAAACACACCTAAACATAATAAAGGCAATATACAGCAAGCCAACAGCCAACATAAAAGCAAATGAAGAGAAACTCAAAGTGATCACACTAAAATCAGGAACAAGACAAGATTGTTCACTCTCTCCATATCTCTTTAATATAGTACTTGAGGTTCTTGCTAGAGCATTAAGGCAACAAAAAAGATAAAGGGAATATAAATTGGAAAAGAAGAAGTCAAACTCACTATTTGTGATCAAGTAGGCTTCATTCCTGAGATGCAGGGCTGGTTCAACATACGAAAATCTATCAATGTAATCCAGCATATAAATAAACTGAAAGAAAAAAACCATATGATCATTTCATTAGATGCTGAAAAAGCATATGACAAAATTCAACAACCATTTATGTTAAAAGTCTTGGAGAGATTAGGGATACAAGGGTCATACCTAAATATAATAAAAGCTATATACAGCAAGCCGACAGCTAACATCAAATTAAACGGAGAGAAACTCAAAGCCATCCCACTTAACTCAGGAACACGGCAAGGCTGTCCACTCTCGCCATACCTCTTCAATATAGTACTTGAAGTTCTAGCAGTAGCAATAAGACAACATAATGGGATCAAGGGGATTCGAATTGGAAAGGAAGAAGTGAAACTTTCGTTATTTGCAGATGATATGATAGTGTACATAAGCGACCCCCAAAACTCCACCAAAGAACTTATACAGCTGATAAACAGCTTTAGTAATGTTGCAGGATACAAGATCAACTCCAAAAAATCAGTCGCCCTCTTATACACAAAGGATATGGAAGCAGAGAGGGAAATCAGAGAAGCTTCACCATTCACTATAGCCACAAACAGCATAAAATATCTTGGGGTAAATCTAACCAAGGAAGTGAAAGATCTATTTGACAAGAACTTTAAGGCATTGAAGAAAGAAATTGAAGAGGATACCAAAAAATGGATGGACCTCCCTTGCTCTTGGATTGGGAGGATCAACATAGTAAAAATGGCAATTCTACCAAAGGCAATTTATAGATTCAATGCAATCCCCATCAAGATCCCATCAAAATTCTTCACAGATCTGGAGAAGACAATAATCAACTTTATATGGAAAAACAAAAAACCCAGGATAGCCAAAACAATCCTATACAATAAAGGATGTTCTGGAGGCATCACCATCCCTGACTTCAAACTCTATTACAGAGCTACAGTAATGAAAACAGTGTGGTACTGGCATAAAAACAGAGAAGTCGACCAATGGAATCGTATAGAAGACCCGGATTTTATCCCACAAACCTATGAACACCTCATTTTCGATAAAGGAGCTAAAAGTATACAATGGAAGAAAGAAAGCATCTTCAACAAATGGTGCTGGCACAACTGGATGTCAACCTGTAGAAGAATGAAAATAGACCCATATCTCTCACCGTGCACAAAACTCAAGTCCAAATGGATTAAAGACCTCAATATCAGCCCGAACACACTGAACCTGATAGAAGAGAAAGTGGGAAATACCCTACAACAGATGGGCACAGGAGATCGCTTCCTATGAATAATCCCAGAAGCACAGACATTAAGGGCAACATTGAATAAATGGGACCTACTTAAACTGAGAAGCTTCTGTAAAGCAAAGGACATGGTCATTAAGACACAAAGGCAACCTACTGACTGGGAGAAGATCTTCACCAACCCCGCAACAGACAAAGGTCTGATCTCCAAAATATATAGAGAACTCAAGAAACTAGACTTTAAAATGCTAATTAACCCAATTAAAAAATGGGGCACTGAACTGAACAGAGAATTCTCAACAGAAGAAGTTCAAATGGCCAAAAGACACTTAAGGTCGTGCTCAACTTCCTTAGCAATCAGGGAAATGCAAATCAAAACAACTTTGAGATATCATCTTACACCTGTCAGAATGGCTAAAGTCAAAAACACCAAGGATAACCTTTGCTGGAGAGGCTGTGGAGGAACGGTTACCCTCATCCATTGCTGGTGGGAATGCAATCTTGTGCAACCACTGTGGAAGTCAGTGTTTCGGTTTCTCAGGAAATTCGGGATCAACTTACCCCTGGACCCAGCAATACCACTCTTGGGAATATACCCAAGAGATGCTCTATCAAATGACAAAAGCATTTGTTCAACTATGTTCATAGCAGTATTATTTGTAATAGCCAGAACCTGGAAACAACCTAGATGCCCTTCAATGGAAGAATGGATGAAGAAAGTATGGAATATATACACGCTAGAGTACTACGCTGCGGTAAAAAACAATGACTTCTCGAATTTTGCATGCAAATGGATGGAAATAGAAAACACTATCCTGAGTGAGGTGTCCCAGACCCAAAAAGATGAATATGGGATGTACTCACTCATAATTGGTTTCTAGCCATAAATAAGCACCACGGAGTCTACAATAGGTGAACCTAAAGAAGCTAAGGAAGAAGGTGAACCCAAGGAAAAACATATAGTTATCCTCTTGGCTAAGGGAAGTAGAGCAAATTTCCGGGGAGAAAATGGGATCTTGGGGGTGTGGTGGGATGGGGGTAAG
Organism: Microtus oregoni; assembly: GCF_018167655.1. Classification (NCBI taxonomy): domain Eukaryota; kingdom Metazoa; phylum Chordata; class Mammalia; order Rodentia; family Cricetidae; genus Microtus; species Microtus oregoni. The sequence goes on from NW_024543070.1 coordinate 8,919,875, forward strand.
GGGAGATGGGGAGAGAAAAGGTAGAAGGGAAGGAGGGGGGACCTGGGGAAACAGGAGAATTGGGATAAAGGAAAAATGGATAGGGGAGCACGGAACCACAATTCTTAGTTAAGGGAGCCACTTTAGGGTGGGCAAGAGACTTGACCCTAGAGGGGCTCCCTAGTGCCCAAGATGAGGTTCCCAGTTAGTTCCTTGGGCAGCTGAGGATTGGGAACCTGAAATGACCCTATCCTAGAGCAATACTGACGAATATCTTGCATATCATCATAGAATCTTCATCTGGTGATGGATAGAGATAGAGACAGAGACCCACACAGGAGCACTGGACTGAGCTCCCAAGGTCCCAAGGAGGAGCAGAAGGAGGGAGAACATGAGCAAAGAATTCGGGACCACGAGGCGTGCATCCACCCACTGAGACAGTGGAGCTGATCTACTAGGAGCTCACCAAGGCCAGCTGGACTGTGACCGAAAAAGCATGGTATAAAACCGGACTCTCTGAACATACCGAACAATGAGGGCTGATGAGACACCAAGGACATTGGCAGGGGGTTTTGATCCTACTTAATGTGCTGGCTTTGTGGGAGCCTAGCCAGTTTGGATGTTCACCTTCCTAGATATGGATGGAGGGGGGAGGACCTAGGACTTACCACAGGGCAGGGAACCCGGACTGCTCTTTGGACTGGAGAGGGAGGGGGAGAGGAGTGGGGGGAGGGGGAGAAGGGTGGGAGGAGGGGGAGAAGGGTGGGAGGAGGGGAAGGGAAATGGGATGCTGGGAGGAGGTGGAAACTTGTTTTTTGTTTATGTTTTTTTTCTTCTTTTCGCAATAAAAAATAAATTAAAAAAAACTCACTATTTGCTAATAATATGATAGTTTACATAAGTGACTCCAAAAGTTCTACCAAGAAACTTCTACAACTCTTAAACACTTTCAGTAATGTAGTAGGACACAAGATTAACTCAAAAAAATCAGTAGCCCTCCTTTATACAGATGATCAATGGACTGAGAAGGAAATCAAAGAAACACCATCCTTCACAATAACCACAAATAACATAAAATATCTTAAAGTAACTCTAACGAAACAAGTGAAAGACCTATATCAAAAGACCTTTAAATCTTTGAAGAAAGAAATTGAAGAAGAAACCAGAAAATGGACAGATCTCCCATGCTCTTGGGTAGGTAGAATTAACAGTAAAAATGGCAATCTTACCAAAAGCAATCTACGGATTCAAGGCAATGCCCACCAAAATCCCAGCAAAATTCTTCACAGACCTCAAAAGAACAATACTCAACTTCATGTGGAAAAACAAAAATCCAGGATAGCCAAAACAATCCTGCACAATAAAGGAACTTCTTGAGACATCACAATCCTTGTCTTCAAACTGTACTACAGTCCTGAAAACAGCCTGGTGTTGGCATAAAAGCAGACATTGGACCAATAAAATTGAATCAAAGACCTGGATATCAATCCACAGACCTACAAACACCTGATTTTTAACAAAGAAGCAAAAAATATAAAATGGAAAAAAGAAAGCATATTCAACAAGTGGTGCTGACATAATTGGATATCAACATGTAGAAGAATTAAAATAGATCCATATCTATCGCCATGCACAAAACTCAAGTCCAGATGGATCAAAGACCTCAACATAAAACCAATCACACTGAATCTCATAGAAGAGAAAGTGGAAAGTACACTTTAATCTATTGGTACAGAAGACCACTTCCTAAATATAATCCCAGGAGCACAGACACTGAAGGACATAATTAATAAATGGGACCTCCTGAAACTGAGAAGCTTCTGTAAAGCAAAGCACCTTCTTTATTATCCAATGTAATAAAATATATTCACAGCATACAGAAGGAACCACACTCTTATCCTTGAGAATGCTTCAAAGTCTGAAGAAAACGCTGCCTATCTTTGTCAGCTTCTAAATAAGAAGCATGGCACACCGTGCTCCTAAAGTCAGAACACTGAACTCTGCAGCAACCTGAGAAGCCAGTGGCTGACCTGAGAATGCGTCTTCACCCTCCATGTCTCTTTAATGTTCTTTCTCCACATAGAGACTGTGGTGGTATGAGCGCGCTCAATATCTAGTCCGAGGCAATGTGCTAACCAACCACAGACAATACGCTTCTACTGTATATGCATGTGCAGTAAAGCAGATTCTGAAACCTAAAACCATCTCTGTGGTGTTTTATCTCCTTGCCCTTTACTAACCCACAAGCATTGCAATCTTGCCAGGGGATACCCTGGTAGCAGCAGCATATTTTCTATACTATGCTCTGTCTTGTTTGGATTCAATCTGTCACCAGAGAAGTTAGTGTCCCCTCTTTTAGGTTCTGGCTTTGTGAATAAAAGAATTTAGAGAGGACTGTGGGAAGAAACTTGATGATAATTTTGCTAGAGTCTGGGAGAAAAACAGCAGGGAAGACAAACTGTCTATCTTGTCAGCAGCCAAGAGGAAGATAAAGAAGAGGATAGAAAGATAGCCGTACACTTTAGGGTAGAGCCCAGGAAGGAAAGCAGGCTAGACCATGGAGGTCTGTGAGCAAACACATGGCAGACTGGCAGCTGCAGGACAGATAAACAGCTGCATGATGGAAATAGCTGTGCTGAGGGCTTTGGAGAAGGAAAAGGAAGCCCAGAGGGATGTAGGAAGCATACTCGGGTTTTGGTTAGAAAGAGACAGAAAAAAACCAAAAGAAAAAAGTTAAAGTTTCTGATAAACCAGATAAATGGATAGGCAGCACAGCAGAGGCTAAATAAGTCATTGCATGGAGGAGAGGTTTCTAGAAAGAGTAAGTACATCATCAATCAAGGGGAGGACTATTCCTCGGCATGTCTTAAAGTGAATCAGATTTCCTGTGGGGTGGACTCCCAGCTACATGGTTGGATTAACTTAAAAATTGTTTTGGGGTTTATTTATTTTATGTGTATGAATGTTTTGTCCATATATGTGTACATAATATTTTTTTTGCCTGCTGCCTGCAGAGTTAAAAAAGGGTGTAGAAGCCTCTGGAACTTGAGTTAGGGATGGTTGTGAGCCACTCTGTGGGTGCTGAGAACCAAATCCCAGTCCTCTGCAAGAGCATCAAGTGCTCTTAAGTGCCAAGACATCTCTCTAGCCCCTTGTTGGATTAAGGCCTGATGGAAGATACAGTGGCATATAAATTTCTAATCTTTGGAATAGATTAGAATGTCATATCTCCACCCAAGTCCACAGGAGTTCAGTCTTTTGGCTAGAAGTTTCAGCGAGTGGTAAAGCTGGTGTTTTCTTTCCAGTGTCACCAGGAAATAGGGTAGGGTTGGGGCCAAAGTCAAGTGTAAGATAAGTGTTCTTTCTCAGTGACTTCTCACCACCTAATGTTTCCCCCTCAAGAGCTGAGGTTAGGTAATAATACCACTCATTTCCAGAAACCCAGTTCCATAGCTGTACAGTAGGAGACATGAGTGTTTGGAATTCAGTTCCGGCCACTCCTTCTCATATGACTTCCAGGCAAGGTTGCTCCTTAGGAGAACACAAGAGGCCAGAGCTCCTTTCTGGCATCCCTGGCCCTAGTAAGACAGATCCACAGACATTTTCAGTTTCTGGCCAAGGACATGAACATAGTTATTCACTTATGGGATCCCAGAACCTAAATCTGCCCAACCAGCATCTCTTCCCAGTTCTTATCAAATCATCAGCGATGACAAAGTCTTGGGAATGGAGGGGAGGAACCCAGTAACAGTATATAGAAAATGTGGCTGAATTTAGACCTTTGTGAATTGAGATTCTGTACCTCCTCCACACATGTTGATATAGCCGGGATAACTGAGTGCTAACTAGTGATAGAGAATCCAGGTGGTGACTTCAGCAGTGCAGGGGCGAGAATGCGGGCTTGTTTTGGCCATGATTCTCCAGGCGTGGAATTTTGAGTTTCATTTCAGGATTCTGCTAATGTCCCTCTAGCCAACCAGTAATCAAGTTTTACTTTTCTGTCTTGTTCTCATTTATAACGTCCATAATTTGCATATATTTGCATTTTAATTTTTTCTAACGAAAAGAATTGAATAAACATGCATTCTCAGCATACCGCTGGAGCAGAAACACATTGAACTCTGGAGGTATGAACAGAGGGCACTGTTGGCATATTCTTTAGCTCAAAATTATGTTTTAGACTGTGGATGTCCTTTCCTTTTTGGTACTTGAATAAAAATAAATAATTCCACTGGGTACTTTCAGGTTCCCTTATGTTGATGAGAGGTTAAGATAAGCAGGTTGGGGAAGTCTTTCATTATAGATGGAGAAACTGAAGGACGGAGGAAATTTAGCTCTGTTAGCAATGAGGCAGTACAACTCCAGTTTCTGTCTCTCTGTGTCCTAGCTCACTTGGCCCTCTGTACAAACAACTCACTATGTATCCATGAGAAAAGGATGAAGGCTCATGTTGTACCACACAATCCCCTGAGCCAAGAAGCCACCATCATCATGAGTTCAGTTGTGCATGCTTGCCAAAGATCACCGCACTTGGACTGGTTGACACTTGACCTCCCTTCATAGAAAAAGTGGGTGGGAAGGGTTACTGGTTCCTCACACGAATATCCAGCTGCTTTTCCCAGAGAGTTGCATGCAATTCTGACCTAATTGCATCTGCCCTTGCCATCTTGGGGCAAAGCTAGATTTTATAGGCTGTGACAAACCTACCTATGTGGGTTCATCATACATGCTGGGTGAAGATTTTTCAAAATGAGTGCATTGGGACCACCCACGCTCTGCAAATAAGCCCCATTGATGGAGAAAGGTCATTGGTTAAATAAAAAGAAACTGCTTGGCTCTCATTGTTTAGAGATAGGTGGGAGGAGTAAACAGAACAGAACGCTGGGAGGAAGAGGAAGTGAGCTCAGACTCCACAGCTCTCCTCTCGGGAGCAGACGCCAGAGACTCCATGCCCTGCTCCCGGGCAGACACACGCGATGAAGCTCTGACCTAGAATCTTCCCAGTAAGACCGGTGCTCACAGATTATTAGAGATGGGTTGATCGGGATGTGAGAATTAGCCTGTAAAGGCTAGAGCTAAAGGGCCAAGCAGTGTTTAAATGAATACAGTTTGTGTGTTGTTATTTCGGGGCATAAGTTAGCCAGGCAGCCGGGGTGCTGGGGATGCAGCCCCGCTGCTCTTATTACTACACCCCATAAAGTCAGGGCTCCCCAGGCTCCCCAGGGTGAACTTCGCTGGAATCAAACTTTGGTTTGTCACTGGATCCATAGAAAAAAGGGCTAGATATTGCCTAGATTTCCTCAGGGAGAAAATTCATGCAATAGTTTTTGTTGTTGTTTAAAAATGCAAGTTAAAAAGTTTTGGCATCCTTTCTCATGTTGCCTCCTAGGTGGTAGACCATGTCAAGATGAAGCTAAATATCTCCTTCCCAGACACCAGAAGTCAGAAACTCTTTGGAGGGGCGATGATGGCAAGCTTTCTACTTTCTATGAGACCCACATGGCTACAGCTTCTTAAGCTACTCTGGGAAGAAGAAACCTTGGTGAAGAATAGCACAGTTATGTGGCCCGAGTTAGTGGAAGTTACAACACACAGGGGTTTCCCATGGGGCAAATCATCTTGACAGATGGCAGAGTGTGGCTGCTGTTTTGTAATGGGTACTTTTTATTATAGATCTAGGATAACTGGAGAGAAGAAGCGAAAGTCTGTTCCAGTTGTAGTGTGGATGCCAATCTGATTATTCTCTACTTGGTTATTGTAAAAAAAAATTAGAGAAGGATATTTCTGGACTAACAAACTTTCCTGTGACTCAGTGGTCCCAAAAAAAGCTGGCAGAATTTGAAAACTTTTCAATTTCTCTAAAGAAATTGATGCCCACCAATATTTTCTCAGAAAGACCTTAAAGAGAGTAAGACGCTCAGGACCAATGCACCAAACATTCAGTTTTCTCTTTAATCTTTGCATCCTTTCTCTTTAATCCTGAAACACAAACATCAAGATATTGCTCTGAAGAAATGCCCTAAGGAAAACAGGGGAGAGGCTGCAGAATATGCTGAACTTGTAGCCAAGAGAGTGAAGAAAGCCAAAGGAAAGCACCAGGAACAGATCGCCAGGAGACGTAGGCAGGCCTCACTGAGAGCTTCTACTTCTAAGTCTACGCCCAGTCAAAAACAAGTCTTTAAGAGTAACAAATGATTGATCAGACCTTGAAAAAGAAGTCTGATGATGTGAAAATACAAATGCCCTCACGAAGCTGAGGTGATTAGAAATGCAGAAGGGTTAAGGAGATAAATATCCTCATCTTCAAAGTGAGGTTCAAGGGCTATGGTTAATACAAAGTTAATGAAGTTATAATCAAATTTTAATTACAATATGTAAGACAGCATTGGGGGTGGAGAAATGGCTGGTGTTGATGAGAACTTGCTGCTCTCTCAGAAGACCTGGGTTTAGTTCCCAGCACTCATATGGTAGCTCACAACTGTCTGTAATTCCAGTTCCAGGGGTAACATCTTCTGCCTTCTGTGGCCACCAGGCATGCATATGGTGGACATACACACATGTAAGCAAAAACATTAATATACATATAACAAAAAATAGAACAATACTGCATATAAAATACATTTCCCTATCAAATTTAGCTATACTATCTATGCATAGCCTCGCAAGGTACTTAGGAAACTTATTAAATATTTGCGGTTTTGTAAACTGTGGTGTTATTAAGTTAATATGCAATTTAATAAAACTGATCAACAAAGAGTTGGAGAATAAGTACCTTATCTCAAATAATAGAGGTTACAACCAGATGGCTAATGCAAGTGAGGTCAGGATAGGTTGTGGGGTTGCTCTGGGGATCCAGGAATGCTGCTGTTCAGAATGGGGTGGTGAGAGGGTGTGGCTTTTCAGCATAAACATTTCTCTATCACTTTATAGATTTATGTATATGCTATTTTACCAAAAGGTATACTTGATGTGTTTTTGTCTTTTGGTCTGTATTTGTCAATATAGTCTTCAAAAAGGCCAAATATATGTAAATACATTATACAAGAAAGTAGGCAACATACTTTCCCTTTACATACTTGCCCAAAGTATATATTGCTTATTTCATTTTCATTGACTCTTGTTCTTGTGTATTTATTTTCAAGTCTCTCCCCCCACCCTTTCACCTCTTTTAATTCAGGTTCACATATAGCTTAGGTTGGCCTTCAATTTGCTTTGCCTCCAAGGATGGTCTTGAACTTTTGATTCTCCTGCTTTCACGTCATGAGTGCTGGTGTTACAAGCATGCAGTACCATGCCCCAATGAGGATTGAATCTAGGAATACTGCATGGTAGACAAGCATTCTACAAACTGAGTTGAATCCCCAGCCTTGTGTTGTCTTTTATGTGCAATGAAGTGAGTTCTTTTGAATGACTAAAATTTACAAATGAGGATGCTTAATTCCTCCATGTCATTGTTAATATGATTTTTGGTTAAATTATAAATCAATGAGAAAGATACTGGAACATTCTACTATAAATGTGGATTTATTCATGACATCCCTTCTGTCAACATTTCTAATATATTTTATAATAATCCATTAGACAAACACAAATATTACTTGCTATATTCTCCTTGTGATTGACTTTATTATTGTATGATGTCTGATGACTCAGATAAGTAAGGATACCTTTTGGCTTAAATCAATGTGGCTTTTTTTATCTATGTAATAAGGTCAAAGAGGGGAGGAGTAAAGCTGTCAAAACGAGGCAGTGATGACCCTGAGAATGTGCCTTGGGGACCTCCATCCTTGGAGAGCCTGACTCACCATCAACCACTGTGGCTTTTCTCAGAATATTCTCTCTGCATTTCCCTGGAGCTTGTGCTTTCTGCACCCAGACAGTATCTGTGCACAGCCAGGAGCCCAGGGAAAGCCTGTTCCTGGGAGAATTGGAAGGCCTCTGACAGCTGCTGGTAGCTCACTGGTCCGGACAGCTGTGGCCATGTCTGTTCAGCCTCCCTTCCCAGGAGATTCACTTGTTTTGTACTCAGCCTTTGTTCTGGCTCTTCAGCCTTTCTTGACTCACTTCCACTTTCTCTGTCTCCTTAAGACAGTCCCACACATTTATTCCTGTCTCGCGACTCTTTTCCAGGGCTCCTGGATTAACTAAGAAGAGGGCACCCTTTTGGGTATTTATCAGCTTGATGATGTCATGAGGGAACTGGGTTCCCTCGCTGTGTGGTTCTGCTGTCCCTGTAATCTGTTTTGCTCTCTGGTTATTAGTTTTCCTTTCTTTCTTTCTTTCTTTCTTTCTTTCTTTCTTTCTTTCTTTCTGTCTCTCTCTCTCTCTCTCTCTCTTTCTCTTTCTTTCTTTCTTTCTTTCTCCCTTCCTTCCTTCCTTCCTTCCTTCCTTCCTTCCTTTCTTCCTTCCTTCCTTCCTTCTTTCATATGAGCTTTGCTCAACTGATTCAGAGGCCTTGTTTTCCTAGTGGTTTCTGTCCACTCTGGCTCTTACATTCTTTCCACCTCCTTTTCTAGAGGATTCCCTGAACTCCGAGGGGAGGGGTTTGATGAAGACATCCCACTTAGAACTCTGTGTTCTCTGCATAGTGTCTGGCTGTGGGTCTCTTTATTTCTTCAGGAGGAAACGTCTCTGATGACTGAATAAGGCACAGATCTATGAGTATTGTTTCGTTTTTTTCTTTTGTCTTTCTTTCCCCTTTAGATCAGTAGTATTCGTTTTACCTTATGTTTCTGGGCTATCTAGTTCTCTGGTTCTTACTCACCCAAGCAGTTTCAGGTCTGGGTTCTCCCTCATGGAGTGAGCCGTAGGTCAAATCAGACACTGGTTGGCTACTCCCACAAACTTTGTGCCACTATTGCCCTAGCATATATTGCATATAGGTCAGATTTCACAGCAAAGGTTTTGTGGATGGGTTGGTGTTTATGTTTCTCTTTTGGTAGCCTGCAGAGTATCTTCCCATGCAAAAGATGGGGGTGAAGTTTCTACGTAGGCCCCAGTTTGACTTCTCCGTGTTCAATGAGTTGCCCGGCAGTTATCAGATAGCTACTCTTCTGAAGACTTTAGAATTCTTTAACTTTCTCACTCAGCATGCTATTTTCATTTGGTAGTCGAGTTCCATATTGGCAGTCTCTTAAGGTTAGACTTAGCTGCAAGTAGAGACAAATACAGAAATCCTAGTTTCAAAAAGAAACTTGTTTTCTTGTTCACAACCCTGTCTCTTCTGGATTGGGAATCTCTTCTCTAAGCAGGATGTCTTAGACCAGGCTGGCCTGGTCTCCTGTATCATCACAAATTGGTGACTTCTAAAATATCTATGGTAGATAAGAAAAAGCTAGAGGGTGTGGGGCATGGTTTCAAAGGCCTGGATACCAACACTCGGTTTAACTACACTAACTCAAACACATAGTACTGTGGGTAGATTGTGAAATGGCCCCACACGTGCTGGCATTGGCATATTTGGTCCCTAGCTAGTGTGCTGTTTGGGAAGTTTATAGGGAACCTTTGGAAAGTAGAGTCTTACTAGAGGAAATATGACAGTGGAGATGGGCCTTGAGGTTTGATGGTTCAGCCTCACTTTCTGTTTGATTTCTGCCTCTGAGCTGCTGATGGAATATGACAGGCTAGCCTCATGCTTCTGCTGCTATGATTTATTACTCCAGCATGGTGGAAGAGTTTCCCTCTAGAACTGTGAGCCAGATTAAACTCTTTCTCCATTAAGTTGCTCTTGTTAGTGTATTTTATAACAACAACAGAGATGGAAACAAGATGTGCAGACTTGAAGTTTTTTGTTGGTAGGTAGGAAAGGTAGGATTTTTGTGTTTTTTAAAAATCTATAGCACACACGGATTCTAATTTTCGTTTAAAAAGGATTTTATTTTATTATTAATTTTGTGTATGTTTGTGTCTCTGTGTGCACTGCTCACATAAATGCAATGCCTGTAGAGACCAGAGCAGGTGTTGGATCCCCTGGGGTTGGAGTTACAGGTGGTTGTGAGTTGCCTGTTGTGAGTGCTAAGAAGAAGACCTGTACTTGCTCTTAACTCTTGAGCCATTTCTCTAGCTTCCAACATTGAAAATAAATGGCTTCCTTTCCTTACCAGTCACGCCAAGTTGTCATGACAGTGTACCAAAGACTGGGCAGTTTAAGCATAAAAACTTTTCCTTCTCATAATTATTGGGGCCAGGAAGTTCAAGGTCAAAATGTCAGCAAAATTAGGTTTCATTCTAAGGCTTCACCTATATTATGGGTTGCTCCCATCTGTCCATGTGTTTATGGGGCATTCTTTGGTATGCTCAGATGGCGAAAGAGTCCTGATATCTCTTTCTCTTGTTATAAGATCCCAGCTTCATGGGTTTAGGGACCCAGCCTTCTGCCACCATGTAACTTGTATTACCTAGCAGGCCCTACTTTCAAGTCACAGTCATGTTACGGGGACACCTTCCAACCTGTAGATCACTCTTACATTGAACAAGACTATGATCAAAGACATCTGATCCTTTTCTGAGATTTACATAAGATGCCGACATAGAGGGCATGTTCTTTATAGTTGACATTAAGAAATATTTAAAATTGGCCAGACATGGTGGTACACTCCTCTAATCCCAGCACTTGGGAGACAAAGACAGGCAGATCTGTGTGAGTTTGAGGCCAGACTGGTCTACAAAGTGAGTTCCAGGACAGCCAGGGCTGCATAGTCAGACCCTGTCTCAACAAACAAAACAAAACAAAGAATTATTTAAAATTGGATTGGTTGGGAGTTGCTGACCTACTTGGCATAAAGCCTGACTGATAACACACATAACTGAGTGAAAAACAGAATGGGGAGGACCAAAAAGTGAGGCAGAATCCTGACAGCACTAGAAACTGAATTTAGGTGGAACCAATAGAGTCCATGTTTGTGCTTAGACTTTCTGACAGGAGCAATGATAGAACTCTGAGGTATGCTGGTTAAACAGATAAGTCAAGAGAATCATACAGCTCACTGGCTTACACCGTGTTGACTTATACCACGCGATAGAATATTGTCTGTCTCTGATTTGTGGCTCAGGATTTCTTCTCCCAAGGTAAACCAAATGACCCGGAAACTACCATTTCGCTGGATGCCTGTTGGACAGAGCTTAGGCTTGTCAAGGTTAAAGTCATTGTTTTTACCTTTTGACTGGTCCTGCATTCTACGTCACTGTTCAGTGAGAACACGTTTGAGTGTTAGAATCAGGATATCTTGACTCAATGTGATTACCCAGTACACAAATTTATTATCATCTCATATGTTTGTTTCAGGTGACTTATCACAGTGGCTTACATTGCCACGAGGACTTATATTTTGTTGGACATTGTGTTGGTTCAATTTTAAGATTGTTCTAACATTTACTTAAGGGTACTTAACATTTACTCAAAGCACCTGTGCCACCACTGCCTTTCTTTGTCCACCTGCTTGGCCAGGAGATACTATTTTCTGACTGACTTACACTAAAGAAGACCTGAGTTTTGTGTGTACCAGGCTAGCTATCAACTGGTCTCTGCTGTTTCTTTGAGCACATCACTTCTCATGGTAGGAGGTGGGTCATTGATGAGGTTCTGTTCTTAAGGAAAGAGAAGACAGTATCTGTAGAGTTTACAATGTACAGTCCTCTCTACAACCTATTGTAACAGTGAAAGAAGAAAGCAGGACCTCCCCAGGAATTAGATGCACAGGCCCGAGAGCTTGCTATCCGGGCCATTTCATACAAGTAATAGTATCACTCTGATAGTTCCCATGGCAACCAGAATTTCTGGTGAGTCATCACAACTTATACTTGTCTGTAGCAGGGGAAGAAGATGATGCTAAATATGTTCTTGGTGAGCATTAAAGTCTCAGATCTAAATTCGGTGACAGAACGGATTACACAACAGCTAGTGATTCCACACAAAGGTAAGACTTAAGTTATTCTTTCACGGACGTCGGGGATGTGAAACAGACTCGGAATTCCTGCAATAATGGGAAAGCTGCTGCACATCACCCTGGTTAGACAGCTTTGGGAAGAAATGGTGAACATTTTAGTGATTTGGTTGGAATTATAGAAAATTGGTGTAAATAGTTTATTTATTACTTGTGTTAGTAGGATAATAAGTCAGAAAAGTGTAGGGTTCCCTTGATACCTGGGCTGCAATGTTCTTGTGGCTGTGGGCATTTCTTTTCCCCAAATCAGAGAAAGCTTTAGACGCATAATGCAGATAAAACAGCTGTTCCGTCAAGCTGTTTTCCAAATAGGCTTTCACCATGGTTGTTGTTAGACAGAAAGGGAAGTGATGTCAGCGTGAATGTGAAAATGAATTAATGTTGCCTGTCAGGAAACAGAACTGCTGCCAGGGGAGAAGCTCCTGCACAGCTGAGAGATTTAAAGAGAAAACTGGGAAACCAAAGACCCACAAAGTCAGTGTTCTGTAATCCACAGTAGACATGGAAAACATCGACGTCTATGTCTGTCCCAGGCAGGGAACAGCTTTAGATAACAGTTTGGATCACCACCCAGGCAGATGTGAATGATGATGATATGATCAGTGCACCCCATACCCCAAACTGAGCACTAGGTAGAAACAACCGTTCCTTGAACCCAAGTTAGTCTGGGAGAGGGTCGCCAGATTTAGCAAGTCGAAATTAAGAATGCTTCACTCAATTTGACTTCAAATGAATATTTTTTTGGGGGAGGGGTGGAGAAAAATATCTCCTAAATGTTGCATGATAGTTACAAAACCAAACCAACAACAATAAAAAAGCTAGCATTGTTTATCTAAGTTCAAAGTTAACTAAACGCTCTCTGTCTTGTCTGGTAATTCTAAGCCGAGATAAAGAATACTTTTGGCTTCATTCTCAGATCATTTGGATGGAATTGTGCTTAAACTCTCCTTTGAAATGCTAATGTTGACTCATAATTTAGTGTGGCAGAATGTATTATACATGTCATACCACTCCGACTTCTTAGAAGAAAACATTGACTCCGTTGAAAACTGATCTGGGTGGGCCCCAGAGCAGGTTTGAACAACAGAGTGTTGCAGGAGGGGCACTCAGGCTAGTGACTAAAGGTGGCTATTTCTAGCTGGCCTTCTTGAAACATTTCCCCCAGGAGCCATGAGCTGAGGTGTTGAAGTCATCAGGCAAGAGATGGTGTGAGAGCTACACAGTGATGGGGGATGCTTGAGCCCAGTCACTCTGGTTTCCATCTGTTTACGTGTTTGGATGACCCTGTTTCAATACCACTTCAGTGAAACTTGGTGGACGATTCACCTGAACCATCCACATGCTCCATCTCTCCATTTCTGATGCCTAGCTCTGTGTTAACAAATGGCTGTAGATGCTTTTATCCTCTGTGTTTTTAGGTTGATGAACTACCACTTGCATAGAACCTATAAACACTAGTTCAGGCAAGGGGAATACTAGCATATTTTCAGGTATTGTTTTTATGTCTTTTACAATAACTAGTTTTCAGGACACTGTATATCCCATACTGGCTTAGAATTCATAACAGTCCTTGATCCTCAGGCTTCTAAGTGGTAGGATTTAGGCATTAGCTACCATACACAGCTTTGTGTTTAGAAATTTCAACATAATAGTACATAACAGCTCAGAATTTTATTTAAATTGAACTATTGATGCTTCCTTTTTAGGATGTCTCAGACACTTTAAGTTTTATTAAGTTCAAAAACGGGATTTGTACATGTAAGATTGAATTATATATAAAAAGACAAAAACCAAATAATATCTGTATATCTAACATAGACCCCTAAACTCACTCCAGACCCAGCTGTGGAGGAACATGCTTATAATCCCAGCTCTCAGGAGATGGAGGCAGGAGGATTTTGAGTTTGGAGCCAGTTTGGGCTGCATAGGAGGACCCTACCTCACTCTTCATACTCCCTCAAACCCTCAGCCCAGTATTTAGTAAGAAAATGAATAGTGATATAGACATTGGTGGTTATTGGTTTTACTACTAAATAGCTGTTGAGTTTTAAACAAGTTGCTCAATTAAAGAAGTTCTTTACAGCAGGCTCTAAAATTCACATCTAGAGATAAAGAGGTTTCATAGCCCTCCCCCCCCCCCACACACACAAAAGAATGGGCTGGAAGTAGTAAAGGTAGAGAAAAATCTAACTTAGTAGAAATACGGGGATAAAAATGCTCTAGGAAATTCCACAAGAAGTGAGAAAACCATATCTGAGGACATTTTAATGTGCTTTTGGGAGACTCAATAGAATACTTGAGAACATTGCAAAACATCCCCTGTTGACTCCTAGAATTCATTTGCGAGTTTTTTATAATCTCTGTAACAAAGCTAGTAAGTGTTCCCATGAGGTTCCCAAGTTCCTTCAGAAAAATCCCTTGGAAAATTAGCATACTCAAGTACCAGCAGGGTTAGAAAGAACAGAAAGCTATGAGGGGAACTGACCTCACCAGACATTAAAACACAATATAAAACAGTGTGATATTAGTACAAGGTACTATTATAATTGGGATCTACATTGTTCCTTAATGCCTCATGTGTAGAAGACTTAGCCACCAGCCCATGGTGCTATTTATTGGACAGTGGTAAGAATGTTGCGGTAGGGGGAGGGACTAGTGGAAGGAAATTAGGTCATTGAGGATTTATTCTTGGCAGGCACTCTTCTTCTTTCTTTGAAAGCAGTATTTATTTCATGCATGTTCAAAGTTTGTGTGCGTGTACATAAATGTATGGAGTGCCTGTTGTTCTATAGCACGTATGTGGAGCTCAGTGGACAATGTTCCAGATTCAGCCCTTCCTTTCTCTATTGTTGAGGCAGGGTCTCTCCCTTGTTTCTGGTGATGACCTGCATATGCCAGGCTAATTTACTCACGGGCTTCCAGAATTTTCTGCCCATCTGGCCAAGGTGTGCTGGAATCTGGGATTACAGATCCATGACAATGTGTGGATAAATTGAGTTCAGAAGACTCAAAAGCATATGGAGATTAAACATATGATGTAATTATGAGAGGGCTGGGTGTAGTGGCTCACATTTTTAATAACAGCACTCGGAAGGCAGAGGCAGGCAAATCTCTGAGTTTGAGACAGTCTGATCTACATAGCAAGTTTTGGGCTATCTAGGCTATGAAGTGAGAACCTGTCTCAAACAAACTAATAACCAGGTCAAAGATATACTTTTAAATGAATAATGTTGAAATCAAACTTTTCACCAACTTAGAGATTAAAAAATTCCTATATAATTCACATAGGCATAAATTCCAAGTATAACCAGTTTTTTAAACATAAAACATGACATCATCTAAGTATTAGAAAGAAAAGTAAGTAAATTGTTCTTTAAGTCAATATTGAAATTATTTTTAATACTGGTATGCATTTTTAAAGTGCTGGACATGGAAGCCAGGTGGTATACTGTTGAGATTCAACACAGTTGGAATTTTTATGTGTTCTTTGCAGAGTTGTCTATACAAATGTTTTGTTCATTATAAAAAGAATGGCTATTTTTCTGTTATGGGGTTATATTATATAAAGAACAAAACATCTTTATAAGTGTTGGATATAAACCCTTATCTGACACGTGCTTTTTAATGTTTTTTTCTGAATCCATGGGGTACCATTTTGTTTTATTATTTCCTCTGTTTTGCAGAAAGTTTGTGTAGTTTGATATAGCTAATGTTACTTATTTTTGTCTTTGTGACTTGAGCCAAAAAAAGTCCATTACCAAGGTGATGCTCTGGAGACTTCTCTTCATGTTCTCCTCTTGGCTTTAAATTTATGGTTTTCCATTCTGATCTTCCATCAGTTGGAATAGGCTTCTGTGTCTCCTGCAAGGCCCCAGTTTCATTCCTTTGCATG
The DNA here is from genome assembly GCF_018167655.1 of Microtus oregoni. Lineage (NCBI taxonomy): Eukaryota > Metazoa > Chordata > Mammalia > Rodentia > Cricetidae > Microtus > Microtus oregoni. The sequence goes on from NW_024543070.1 coordinate 8,935,688, forward strand.
TAGAATTTGGTTTCTCCAGCACATTATTGAAGAGACTCCTCTTTCCTATCTGGTTCTTTTGTCAAAAATTAGTCAACTACAGGTGTTTGAATTTATTTTTGGGTTTTCTGTTTTATTCCACTGGTCCATGTATATGGTATTTGTAATGAAGTTTTGTTTTTCAGTAAATTTTAAAGCTAGGATATAGAATCCCAGGCTTAACTGTAATTACATGCACATAGATGCTTATAGCTGAGACATTATCTCCCTTCTCTTCTTCTGCCCATGTCCCTAATGATTCTTTGCCCCCAAGTAGTTCTATTTTGTTTCATCTCTCTGTCTCCCTTTCTTTCCCTCCCTCTCCCTCTCCCTCCCCCTTCCTCCTTCTCTCTCTCTCTCTCTCTCTCTCTCTCTCTCTCTCTCTCTCTCTCTCTGAGTACATGCACATATGAAAGATAAATGTGTGATATTTTGTCTTGCATTCCATACCCTCTCTTTTATCTATCTTTCCTTAGTCTCCTTTATCTCCCCTGATGTGTCTCCTCTACTTTCCTGTTATTTATCATCTATGAATCATTTATCTGTCTGTCTGACTGTCTGTCTGCCTGTCTGCCTGCCTGTCTATCAATAATCTATTACCTGTCTTGGTTAGGGTTTCTTTTGCTGTGATGGAACTCTATGACCATAGGAACTTGGGGAGGAAAGGATTTATTTGGCTTACATTTCCATCACTGTTCATCATTGTAGGAGGTCAGGGTTAGGACAGGAACTCAAACAGGGCAGGAACCTGGGGACAGGAACTAATGCAGAGGCCATGAAGGGATGCTGCTTGCTGGCTTGCTCCTCGTGGCTTTCTCAGCCTGCTTTCTAAAATAATCTAGGACCACCAGTGAGGGATGATATCACCCATAATGGGCTGGGCCCCCTCCCATCAATCACTAAGAAAATGTCCTTCAGCCAGATTTTATGGGGGTGTTTTCTCAATTGAGTTTCTCTCCTTCCAGAGAACTCTAGCTTGTGTCAAGTTGACATAAAACTAGCCAGCTTCCTTCCTTCCTTCCTCTCTCCCTCCATTCCTTCCTTCCTTCTTCTTTCCATTCTCCCTCTCTTTCTTTCATCTATTATCTATCTGTCTATCGATCTTCTATCTATCTTCTATCTATATCTATATCTATCTATCTATATCTATCTATCTATCTATCTATCTATCTATCTATCTATCTATCCCTATCTCTTTATCCATTGAGATTCTGTTTATTGAAAACATGATATTTGTCTTTCTGAATCTGGTTTCTTTTGCTTAGCATGAGAATATCTAGTTCAAACCACTTTTCTGCAGGACTATGTCAGAGATGATAGGATAGATAACTATAAGGAAACAGTGCTTTCCAGGCACAGTGGGACAGATGCACACATAAATTCATAGTTTTGACTGTCACAAGAGCTTTTCAAGTTGAAGACAGAGAAGGGACGCAAGACAAAATGGTTTAAGAGTCCTACCCCTGGCTAATGAGCTATTGGCAACTGACAGCTACTGGGAGATGGAGAGCCACAGTTTTCTTTGAAGATGTGGTCCCTGGTAGGTTAACCATGCTCTGGTGGAAAGCCATATATCCAAGAGTATGTGGGCTGCATCAATTCTATTTGATGAGGTTTATGAGAAAAAAAGAACACAATTTGGGTGGTAGGAAGGGCTGGGTGTCTGTGAGGAGCTTGGAATGGGTGTTGTATATGATCAGTGCACATGGTATGATATTCTCAGAGAATGTATATAAATGAAAAAAAATAAAAGCAAGGGTCAATAAAACAAAAACAAGAGTGTTTTGAAAATAATAGACAAAACCCCAAATCCTGGGACTAGATAGATGGTTCTTGCACTTAAGCTAAAATTTGAATGAAGCTAAATTTGGACCTCCCAACCCCAGACATGTTAGCACATCGATAATCTCAATAATCCTTATGCGGGATTATAGGCCAGCTAAATTAGTCTACCTAGCAATGACAAAAAGAGATCTTGCCTCCAAACACAAGGCAGAGGTAAAGACTGTCACTCAGGGCTCTGGTCTCCATGCATGAGCTCTGAATGAGTCCTTGTATTTGGTATGCACTCATTTTATTGAGACATTTTATATCTTTGCTCATTAGCATTTCCATAGTTTTCTGTTTTTATTATGTCTTTATCTAGTTTTGCTATCAGGGTAATGGTTGATTAATATAAGGAGTTTGGTGATGTTTCTTTTTTACCCATTTGATTGAATAGTTTGGGAAGCCTCATCGGTAGCGTTTCTTTAAAGATTAAGTAGAATTCAGCAATGAATCTATTCAGTCTTTGATTTTTTTCTTTTCTTTTCTTTCTTTCTTCCTTTGCTTTTTGGTAAGAGACTCTTCTTTGTTGGGGATCTCTTTAAGTTGGTTATGCACACTTGATAATTATCATAGGTACATATATCTAGGAATTTATCCATTCATATAGGTTTCTTAGATTCCTGGAATCTGTTGTAATTTGCCCATTTTCATCTCTGATTTTATTCTTTCAAGTCTTATCTCTCTACATTTTGCCTAATTTGGCTAACAGCTTGTTGATTTTGTTTGTCTGTTGAAAAAATTAGTTGTATTTTTAGGTTTTTGAAAAATCTCCATTTCATTAATTTCTGATCTTTATTATTTCTATCCACTTCTTTATGTTCTGCTTGTTTTTGATTTTCAAATACCTGGTATCACTAACTTTTTATTACTAATTGTTTTCTAATTTGAGATCTCTCTGGTTATTTTTATTGATTTTACTGAGCTCTACATTTTTTCCGGGCTCCACTCCCTGCCTCTCCCCTCCCCTTCAACCCTCTCCCATGGTCCTCATGCTCCCAATTTACTCAGGAGACCTTGTTTATTTTTTCTACTTCCCATGGAGATTAGATCCATGTACGTCTCTCTTAGGATCCTCATTGTTGTCTAGGTTCTCTGGGATTGTAATTTGTGGCTGATTTTCTTTGCTTTATGTCTAAAAGCCACTAATTAGTGAGTACATATGATAATTGTCTTTCTGGGTCAGCGTTACCTCGCTTAATATAATGTTTTCTAGATCCATCCACTTGCCTGCAAATTTCAAGATGTCATTTTTCTCTGCGGTGTAGTATTCCATTGTGTAAATGTCCCGCAATTTTCTTATTCATTCTTTGGTCAAGGGGCATTTAGGGTGTTTCCAGGTTATGGCTATGACAAACAAAGCTGCTATGAACATAGTTGAGCACATGTCCTTGTAGCACGATTGAGCATCCTTTGGATATATACCCAAAAGTGATATTACTGGGTTTTGAGGAAGGTTGTTTCCTCATATTCTGAGAAATCACCATACTCATATCAAAAGGGACTGTACCAGTATGCATTCCCATCAGCAATGCAGAAATGTTCCCTTTACCCCACAACCTCTCCAGCATAAGTTGTTATCAGTGTTTTTGATCTTGGTCATTTTCCAGGTGTAAGATGAAATCTCAGAGTTGTTTTGATTTACATTTCTCTCATGACTAAGGATGTTGAGCATTTTCTTAAGTGTCTTTCAGCCATTTTAGATTCCTCTGTTGAGAGTTCTCTGTTTAGGTCTGTACTGCATTTTTTTATTGCATTATTTGTTCTTTTCATGTCCAATTTCTTGAGTTCTTTGTATATTTTGGAGATCAGACATTTGTCTTGTTGGCTGTGCCCTTTGCTTTACAGAAGATTTTCAGCTTCAGGAGGTCCCATTTATTAATTGTTTCTTTCAGTGTCTGTGCTGCAGGGGTTATATTTAGGAAGTGGTCTCCTGAGCCAATGCGTTCAAGTGTACTTCCCACTTTCTCTTCTATGAGGTTCAGTGTGGCTGACTTAGTCTTTGATCCATTTGGGCTTGAGTTTTGTGCATGGTGGTAGATATGGATCTATTTTCATTCTTCTACATGTTGTTATCCACTTAAGCCAGCACCATTTGTTGAATATGCTTTCTTTTTTCCATTTTATATTTTTTGCTTCTTTGTCAAAAATCAGGTGTTCGAAGGTGTGTGAATTAATATCCGGGTCTTCAATTCAGTTCCATTGGTCCTCCCGTCTGTTTTTATGTCAATACCTGGCTATTTTGAATACTGTAGCTCCGTAGAAGAGTTTAAAGTCAGGGATTGTGATGCCTCCAGGAGTTCTTTTATTGTACAGGATTGTTTTGACTATCTTTTCCATATGAAGTTGAGTATTGTTCTTTTGAGGTCTGTGAAAAATTTTGCTGGGATTTTGATGGGCATTGCATTAAATCTTAGATTGTTTTTGGTAAGATTGTCATTTTTACTATGTTAATTCTACCTACCCCAGAGCATGGAAGATTTTTCTACTTTCTGGTGTCTTCTTTAATTTCTTTCTTCAAAGATTTAAAGTTCTTGTCATACAAGTCTTCCACTTGTTTGGTTAAAGTTACTCCGAGATATTTTGTTATTTGTGGCTATTGTGAAGAGTGATGTTTCTCTGATTTATTTCCCAGCCCATTTATCATCTGTGTAAAGGAAGGCTACTGATTTTTTAGAGTTAATCTTGTATCCTGCTAAAAAGGTTTATGAGTTGTAGAAGTTCCTTGGTAGATTTTTTTGGGTCTGCTTATGTAAACTATCATATCATCAGCAAATAGTGAGAGTTTGACTTCTTTTCTGATTTGTATCCCCTTGATCTCCTTTTGTTGTCTAATTGCTCCAGCTAGGCCCTCAGGAATTATACTGAATAGATATGGAGAGAGTGGACAACCTTGACTTGTTCCTGATTTCAGTGGGATCACTGTGAGTTTCTTTCCATTTAGTTTGATGTTAGCTGTTGACTTGCTGTATATTGCCTTTATTAAGTTTAGGTGTGTTCCCTGTATCTCTGCTCTCTTTAAGACTTTTATCATGAAGGGATGTTGTATTTTGTCAAAAGCTTTTTCGGCATCTAATGAGATGATCATGTGGTTTTTATTTTTCAGTTTGTTTATATGGTAAATTACATTGACAGATTTTCGTGTTGGAGGAGCTGCGTCCCCACCTCCTCCAATAACATTTTCGTATGTAGAACCGTCCCTAAATCTTTGGGATGAAGCTGACTTGATCATGGTGATGATGGTTCTGATGTGTTCTTGGATTCGATTTGCAGTATTTTATTTAGTATTTTACATCAATGTTCATGAGTGAGATTTGTTTGTTATTCTCTTTCTTAGTAATGTCTTTCTGTGGTTGGGTATCAGGGTAATTGTAGCCTCATAAAAAGAGTTTGGCAATGTTCTTTCTGTTTCTATTGTGTGGAACAATTTGAGAAGCACTGGAATTAGTTCTTCATTGAAAATCTTGTGGAATTCTGAGCTGAAACCATCTGGTTCTAGAATTTTTTTGGTTGGGAGACTTTTGATGACTGTTTCTATTTCTTTAGCAGTTATAGGCCTATTTAATTTGCTTATCTGATCTTGATTTAATTTTGGTAAGTGATATTTATCCAGAAAGTTGTCCATTTCTTTTAAGTTTTCCAATTTTGTGGAGTACAGGTTTTCAAAATATGACCTGATGATTTTGTAGATTTCCTCTGTATCTGTTGCTATGTCCTACTTTTCATTTCTGATTTTATTAATTTGGATATTCTCTCTCTGCCTTTTCATTAGTTTGAATAAAGGTTTATCTATTTTTATTGATTTTCTTGAAGAACCAACTCTTTGTTTCATTGATTCTGTGTATCGTTTTCTTTGTTTCTATTTTTGTTGATTTCAGCTCAATTTGATTATTTTCTGTTGTCTCATTCTCTTGGGTGAGTTACTTCTTTTTGTTCTAAAGTTTTCAAATGTTCTGTTAATTCACTAGTGTGGGATTTTCCTAGCTTCTTTAAATAGTCATTTAGCGCTATGAACTTTCCTCTTAAAAATGCTCTTATTGTGTCTCATAGATTTGGGTATTTTGTGTATTCATTTTAATTGAATTTTAGGAAGTCTTTAATTTTTCCCTTTATTTCTTCCTTGACCCATTGATGCTTCAGGTGAGCATTGCTTAATTACCATGTATTTGTGGACTTTCTGGAATTAGTGTTGCGGTTGATCTCTAATTTTACATCATTGTAATAAGATAAGATACGTGGGGTTATTCAAAATTTTTGTATCTGTTGAAGTTTGTTCTGTTACCGAGTATGTGGTCAATTTTTGAGAAGGTTTCATAAGGTGCCAAGAAGAAGGCATATTCTTTAATGTTTGGATGGAATGTTCTATAGATGTCTGCTATGTCCATTTGAGTCATAACATCTGTTAGTTCCCTTATTTCTCTGTTAATTTTCTGTCTGACTGACCTGTCCAGTGGTGAGAGTGGAGTGTTGAAGTCTCCCACTGTTAGAGTGTGGGCTTTAATGTATGATTAAGCTTTAGAAGTGTTTCTTTTACATACAAGGGTGCCCTTGTATTTGGGGCATAGATGTTCAGTATTGTATATTAATTTGCTTGCTATTTCAATTGTGGTTGGCATACTTTCCTGTCTTTGACGGGTTTTGTTGGAAGTTCTGATGATATTCTAATGTTTTTGATTTTGTGAGCTATCATTTTCTTCTAGCTTTAAATAGATTTTCTTTGTTCTGTGTAATTGAAGTCTTGCGATAATGGTCTATGAATGTGGCTAATATTCTAGCTGGGAGCAATGAAGTGTCTCTCAAGTGTGTTGGGAGTTCAGGAAAAAAACATGGCTTGGGTGTCTGTGCAGATGGAGCTGTCTCCATAATTTTATAATTTGTTACGCATTAAGCACGTGATGGAGAGAATGGCTGCGGATTCCCAGTAGTTGGATGGAGCTTCCAAGTTCTCAGAGGCTATCGTCCTGAACTTCATTGCTGGTCGATGACTGGGAATATGTGGCTCCCTTTGCTGAGTCATTTTTGTTTCTCCACACCTTTTATTTATCCATTTGTGAATATATCTGTTACTGTTCTTTTCAATCCCTCTCAGAAATAGACTCCATTCATTCTTATTGCTGTGTCATCCTGATATACTTTCAAATCCACCATCTTACCTAACACTTTAATACAATAAAATTTTTTTAAAATATAAACTTGTTTAATTTGAACTATTTTCAGACTACTTAATAAAATTTAGGAATAGTTTTGTAAAATACATTTTCAGGGCTTCCAAAAAATAAAATAATTTAAAATACAATTTTAAGGGCACCCACATTTGTAAAAGAAACATCACTAAAGCTAAAATCACACATAACATTCCACACACGAAGAGTGGGAGGCTTCAACATCCCACTCTCACCCGGACAGGTCAGCCAGACAGAAACGTAACAGAGGAATGGACTTAGCAGATATCTACAGAGCATTTCACCTAAACACAAAAGAATATGTCTTCTTCTCAGAATCTCATGGAATCTCCTCTAAAATTGACCACATACTTGGTGATAAAGCAAACCTCAACAGATAGAAAAAAAATTGGAATACCCACCCTGTATCTTACCAGATCATTATAGCTTAAAGTTAGAATTCAACAACAACACTAATTGCAGAAAGCCTACAAACTCATGGAAATTGAGCAATGTTCAGTTTAGTCATCACTGGGTGAAGAAAGAAATAAGAAAGAAATTCAAGACTTCATAGAATTCAACTAAATAAAAACACAACATATCCAAAACTTATTTGACACTAAGAAAACAGTGCTAAGAGAAAAGTTCATAGCAATAAGTGCCGGCATAAACAACATGGAGAAAGCTTACACTAGTGACTTAACAGGGCTCTAGAACAAAAAGAAACAAGCTCACCCAGGAGGACTGGATGCCATGAAATAAGCAAATTGAGGGCTGAAATCAATAAAATAGAAACAAAGAGGATAATACAAAGAATCAATTAAAAACAATTTAAAAACAAGAAGTGTGCTGTCTCTAACTTTGTTTCCCCTCTGTATCTAATCTCTTTTGTTTAACTTTTTTCCTGACCATTATCCATAACAATTTGTAACCAACACACTAAACAAAGACAAATATCCATAATCCATTTTTGGGGAATGTGGCCATAGTTTTCTAGGCTACTTCCTGCTGATTGGGTGCTGGCAATCTTATGGGGACCCAAGGAAAATTGAGGATTATGCTCAAATCTTGACTGGAGTATTCTGTGAGCTTGGATCACCTTAGCCAGCAGTCTTTTTTTTTTATTTAATTAATTTATTTATTAAGGATTTCTGCCTCGTCCCCGCAACCGCTTCCCATTTCCCTCCCCCTCCCCCTATCAAGTCCCCCCCCCCATCTGCTTGAAGAGCAATCAGGGTTCCCTGACCTGTGGGAAGCCCAAGGACCGCCCACCTCTATCCAGGTCTCATAAGGTGAGCATCCAAACTGCCTAGGCTCCCCCAAAGCCAGTACTGAAACTGTTCTGGATTCTGGATGAAACTCCGAAACAGGTCCTCTGAAACGTTGGACCATCTGGACCAACCACTCCTACTGGAGATTTTTCAGGAGGTTTTCCTTGATCAAACCTTAGTTTTCTTAACCCAGAATGAACCCACAACCCCTCATTTCCTGTGGAAACAAAAGCAAAACGTCTGTACCAAAGTAACATATCTTTTGATTTATATTTTGAAGTCAAAATATTTTTAAAATAAATAGGTTAGTTTAATCCAGCAGTATTTGTAATCAAACGTCTTTTAGCATCTATTGCTCCTTCCTCAGCAGTCAAATAATTCAAAGACAACACAATAACATACAGTATTCAGATTCTTTGTGTATTTTCCATCGTTACATGTTTTTTTACTCTATTTCTTTTATTTTTCTTTTTAATTTTTGGTTTTTGATAAAAAGCTTCTCTGTGTATCTTTGGCTGTGGAAACCAGCTGGCCTCGAACTCACAGAGATCAGCCTGTCTCTGCCTCCCAAGTGCTGGGATCAAAGGCATGTGCCATTACACCTCACTACTCTATTTATTTTTTTTAAATGAACTTTCTTTATCCTTTTTCTTTTCTCTCCCCAGCTTATGTACATTTTTAAACATACTGTAAACCATTTAGAGTTTTTTCTTTCATCTGAATCTGCCTTTACTGTGTTTTCTTCCTTTTCTGAGCACATGAATTTTTAATCTGCTAGGTATTATAGCTAAGATTAAAGCCATGGCTTTGGCAGCTGGATCCACTCCATTCCTTAGCTTTTTGAGTCTACTTTCATGGCAGAGGTACTTACTAGAGCCAGATTTATTACCTCAACTCTGTGGAGTTTCTAGGTTCATGCCATCACAAAGAAGCCTGATGCTGGCTGCTCATAAACACCATTTAAGTGTTTGGTGACAGAATCTCTTAAAAGACCTGCTTGGTTTTGTTTTTTTTGTTTTTTGCTGTTAATGCTGAATCAGGAAGCCTCTCTTAAAGGAACAGCATCTCTGCTCACTGCCAGCAAGCAGAGCCTACAAGAGTGAAGCCAATTACCAAGAAGCTAAACTTGATTCTGCTTGTTTGTCGAGAATCCTTTTTTTTAAAAAACAAACAAACAAACACTCTTTTCAGTTTTTATTTGGAAATTATTTCCCCTCATTGGGCAGCATTTGTAGCTTGAAAGTTTCTGTCCTGCTGGGTCCTGCAGCTGCTCAGTCCTAAAGAAACACATAGAAGCTTACATTAGTTTTAAACTGTTTGGCCTATTAGTTCAGGTTTATTATTAAGTAGGTCTTACAACTTAAATTAACCCATAACTTTAGCTATGTGGCTTGGTACCTTTCCCCAATAAAGCATTCTCATCTTGCTTCCTCTGCATGTGGTTGGTGACTGCATCTCTGCCTTTAATCTTCCCAGAATTCTCTTAGTCTCATTGCCTTGCCTAACTTCCTGCCTGACTACTGACCAATCAGTGTTTTACTAATACAAATGACAAATCTTTACAGTGTATAAGATCATTATTCCATAGCAAGAAATAAATATTTGCTAGTGATAAATACCACTGGGTCAATGTGTTGGTACATTTGGTTTGCTAATATATTACCAAGGATTTTTACAAATATTTTATCAAATATTTTTGCATCAATGTTCATCAGAAAAGTTGGCTTGTATGTTTTTTTTTAAACATGGTTTTGTTCATTCTTTGATTTACTTGGCTATTTTACTTCAATGTTTGTGCGCTCTGTGCATGTCTGGTGCTTGCTGAGGCCAGAAGAGGGCATCAGATCTTCTGTAACTGGATTTGTAGATGGTTGTGAGCTTCCACGTGGGTGCCAGGAATCAAACTGGTTCTCTGGAAGAGTAGCTAGTGTCCTTAACCTCTGAGAAATCCCTTCACCCCCTGCCTATGGCTTTCTTGGGACATTTTTCTTCTCTGGAGTGTGAATTAAGGTGGTAGCAGCTGTGATAGCTAATCTTCATTGGCCACGTGACTGAATTTACAATCATGTCAGAGACACCTTTTGAGTGTGTCAGTGAGAGTGTGTCCAGAGAAGTTTAACTGAGAAGGGAACAGTCATTTAGGTGGCAATGACTCCTGGGCTGATGTCCTGAACTGATAGAACAGAAATAAAGGAGAAAGCAACCGAGTACCGACATCCTTCTTGAGTATAGATGTGGTGTGACGATTCGCCTTGTTCTCGCATTGCCATGGGAGAGTCATAGCCCGTCTTAACGATGAGTCCAAAAAAACCCTTCTTTATCTGTTCAGACTTTATATTTGCATCTTACCCAGTTTTAGTGAATGACATTCTTTAGGGCTTTATCCTCCACCCCCTCCCCAGAGTGCCCAGTTTGTTAGCATTTCATTTACTGCTTTGGCCATAATTTCAAAAGGCATACTACCAAATACTGTAATTCAGAATGTTGAATTCCGGCAAGCTCACTTTCCCTACCATCCAAAATCCATAAAGCCTAAAATCCTGCAAATGTACTTCTGAATACATTTATAAAACTTTATATTTTAAAGGCAATTTGTTTGAGAATAAAAACACTAGAAAGTCCATCAGCTATCCACATAGGTAATAGTACCATAATCTGGAAAACATGCACTCAGGTCTAACAGTTCTGAGCAGATAAACTGCAGTCCATAAAGAAATCTCTAAGAGCTGGTTACTACAATGGATACACCTATGCCCAGCTTTTGTAACTGTGCCCATCTGAGATGCTATGATTGTAACTGTACAGCTTTTTCCTCAGGGTACAGGATGACCATCTCATTATCTTCTTGGAGCAGAGTTAACCTTGGTCCTGTAGACATAGAAATGAATCAATCAAATAATACGGTGATAATGAGGTCTATGGGAATGTAGGTGGAGCTGTTAAGACTCTCCAGTGGGGCGAGGTCACAAAACCGCCACCTCAGAGTCCACCCGTTACTCCTTTCTCTGCCCCATGGCTGCAAATGACCTGAGCAATGAATGAAAGGTTATATTAGAGGTGGAAGTTTAACTGAACCTGGGACCCTATAATGCTTCTTCCATGAGCTCATCATGCATGTTGAAGTAAGATCTTGAGGTGATGCAGCTATGACATTATTGGTTCAACAAGTTGGAGGTGGGTTGAATCCTTACTTTGGTCTGCCATCGATGTCCTATTTGAGGCGAATATATATATTTCTAGGAAAGGATAATGTAATAATGAGAGACAAAAAAAGACTGTCTTTTGACAAGATGACCACAATCTACAATCAACCAACAATGCAACAACACACACACACATTGCCTAAAGAGTGGAGTGAGATATGTAAAAGCTGTATATTGTAATTACAAATACATAAAAAGGAGATCTCTTCATTTATTGCGGGAGTTTCAAATTTTTTTGCATATGTGCATGGTATTTAATACAGATTTAACATTGTGAGCATGTGTGTTCCTGGAGTTCAAATTATAAAAGAATGCACAAAGCAAATTGGGCTCTTCCCCGAGTCTTACAGAGTGTATACCTCCACTTCTGGAAGCGATGCAAAGTTAAAGTACATATCATCAAGAAGTACAAAAAATAGTGCTGACCATTGGACAGAAGGAAAAATGAAACAAGCTCGGCCATCCTTTTCTAAAATTGTGTCAATTTTTTTCATATGTAATATGTAAGTGTTCATTATATATTTTGATATTATTGTTACACATTAAAATTGAAGTTATTGCCAAAGAAACACTTAAATCATACCTTCTTTTAAAATTGGACATGAGCCCAAAGTGCCTGTGCTTCTAGCCTTCATAAAATCATTCTGCTCATGCTCAAATCTTAATGTGTCCAATAAGAAAAGAATTCAGGATCTGCATGTTAGAAAGGAAAAAATCACATAAACTTGCAGATGTTGTGTTTTCGGTTTCAAAATGAAAATAGAATCTGGTGACATACAAATAGTTCTTCAGAGAAAGTAAATCGGGCTGAATGTATAAAACCCACAGCTTTGATGTGTGATCAGCAAGCATTTAGAAAATACACCAGGTTGAGAGGAAATGGGGAGTGAGTGGCGAGGAGGCTGTAGAGATGTCTGATAATGTGTGTGGGAAGAGGAGCAAAGGCTGGCTGAGTATGCAAGAAATGGGAGGGCTTGTGTCTCCCTGCTCCTCGATCAAAATGTCCCCTTCAGGATGAGAGATAGTAGAGCACCCTTGAACACAGCTCAAAATAATGTGGCAGAGGGAGAAAGACTGATGAAGCCGGAGGCTACAGTCAACATCCCATGAAAGCATCAAGACAAACCTTAGCAAGGTTACTTCCCTAAGTGTAACATAAGAACCGATGCATATATGTGGCTCATGGGAAGGTGTGCAGACCTGGGTGATCAGATAAAGAAACAGTGGGAAGCAAGCTCAGTCTCTGAGGCTGAGAGTGGAGTAGAGGAGGAAATCATAGAGTCAAAACTCAAGGTTGCCTTAAAAATCATTGATGTTGATGCTTAGTTGGCATTAAATTTGTAATAAAAATATTAATTAAAAGAAAAACATTTTTCTGGCATACTTGAAATTGTCTGGCACTATTAAACTGCCTGGGTACAGGCACAGAAAGGCCGAATTGCTTTGCATCTGTGGTAGTGAGTTGCCGGGTGGGTTTAGTGGAAGAAAACTGGGCAAGGAAATAGGTGATGTTTGCAAAGGTATAATTTAATTAATTTCATCTAAGCCAGGCAAGCAGGGAAGTGACAGGGTGCAGGGTGTCTTCACAGGGGAAAATATATTAAGGGTACTGGATTAGCAGTCATATTAAGGCTGAAACGTGTTTAAATGATGACATGAAAGTGAAGAGTAAAATTTGGCACTTAACATAGCAGAGGTTGTGTAATTTATGGTGGTGACAAAGCCTAAATTAGTGTGGTTCTCAGAATTTGGGGTGTTGTTGAAATGACGTCTGGTCACAGAATGAGGCCATCAAGAGTCTGGCCACCTCTGGAGATCTTAGACTGATCTTCTAAATGTATGTTGATATTACAAAAATCATACAGGAGTTGGGGTTTTGAGCCAGGAGAAGGGTGTCACAGCTAGGTGGCTTAACCTCAAAAAATGAGAGGCTTGCAAGAAGATAGATGTTCAATGGAGTTGATAAAGCCACGAAAATAATGATGACAATGTCTCCAATGTGAGGCTGGAGCAAGAACAGCTTTGTGAATGTGTGCATGTGTGTGTGTGTGCATGTGTGTGTGTGTAGAACTCAGGGATGTCTGTTAACAAGACACACCAGATTTAAGTTCAATGAGAAGGCAGTGGAATTAAAAGGGAAAGTGTTCAGCTGCAAGGGGACAGCTGAAGAATCAGAGACTCAAGGGGGAGTGGCTTAGACTGAGAAGGGTATATAGCTGTAAGAGTTTTGGTAAAGTAACCAGGGAGGCTTCTACAATGATTTGAGTCCTGATAGGGTTACGTATTAAAACATAATAGTTGGATACAAAGATTGCAGTATTTAATTTTCCCTATTAAATCATTCCTCAGTCCTCATCTGCCTATCTGATAGATAAGAAATGAAGTTTTAGGCTTGGGGGGGGGCATCCCTTTCTGCTCTTGGGGTTACAGAAGACCAGGGAGTTTCCTCCCTACTCAGAAAATTGAGGAACTTTTAAACTCCCCATCAACATTATCACTTTTTTGCCGGTCATCTCTCAGTGGCACACAGCTGACTTCACTGTCTGTTTTTGCTGTCTCCCCCGCACCCCACCCATACATACAAAGTTTAACACAAATCTCTGGGCTTGTGTTTCATGGCTCAGTTGGGAAGAATACACTTTTCTATTTCATGAGAAGGTTCTAGTTCTCTTGAAGCACTGGATGGGGTCAGGTCCTAATCTTTGCCACCAGCAGAAACAACTTCCTGGTCTGTTCTCCACATCTTCACGATATCCTTCTCAGCTTGCCAATGGTTAGTTCTATTTTTAATTACTTACTTTCATTAAGGTTAGCTTTGGAAACAAATAGCTCTGGGCTGTCTTGGGGGTTATAGCTAGAGATAAGAAACACTGCTCTACCTGCTGAGGAGGAGAGTAGACAAAGATATTTCCTCTTCCAACACAAGGCTAGTGGGATGCTTTCAGCTGTCTTCAGAATTGAGTGATCACTGAGATCTAGTCTGGGATTTGGATGCATTCCCTAAAGCACGGAAACTTCTTTCACAGCTGTTCCCTCTCCTTTTAAGGATGTAAGCATCAGCCTTTGGTAGTGTAAGGAAACAAGGGACACCACTCGCCAGAATGGGAGACTCAACATGAGTTCAGAATCTGAGCTCCTTGCTCTTAGAGCTGCCTGTGGAACTGTGGATAGGACAGACTTCCTCCAGACACGACTCCGGAGCTCTCCACCGGCATGCAAATCAGCTAACACTAAACAGTTGCCTTCACAGTCACACTGTCATGGTGCCCAGAGTGATCATTTCCGTTCCCGCTGTTGGGTGGGTGTGAGAACTGGGCTCATCTCAAAGCGTATGACTAATAAGCCCTGATCTGGATGGTACATGTACAGCTGGTAAGTGATGGGGATGATCTGACAAGAAGGCAGTGCACCCGAGACCTGGGAACACAGCGTCTGGGCCACTGCCTGGGTCTTTGTGGCTTTGGGCTTGTGGGCGTTGGTGGGAAGAGTTTCGGTATTTCCTGTTTCATTCAAGCGTTTCATTTTAGCATTGAGCTGAATGTTCCCTGGCAAATTTGCTAAGAAATCATTTGTGTTAGAAGACTAAAGTTTTCTGTTCTCTGGAAAATCCAAAGAAAGCGACATTCAGATGGCTTTGTGTATGTTCAGCCTGTGATCATCCCGTGTACCCGTGTGCCTTTTGTTTTGGTTTCATATAGGGAAGAGCATATTTCACTGACCCTCAGAAGAAAGTAGGTAAAGGGCTGTATTCATGAAAGAAAATGCTATGGATGCTCCCCCAAAAACCTAAAAATAGAATTATCATATGATATGAATATACTACACTTGTACATATATCTGACAGTTTTGAAATCATCATGCAACAGATATATACATTAATGTTTATTGCTGCACTGTTCAAAATAGCCAAAGCGTGGAACTAGCCCCGATGCCCTTCAGTAGATAGAGACAACGTAGCTTGTCTACACTGCAGAATCTTATTCATCTGTAAAGAAGATGAAAGTCAGGGCAGTCATAGGAAATAAATGGAACTAAAGTTCATAGTGTTAAGCAAAATAAGCTCAAATCAGAAAAACAAATATCACATACTTTTTTCTCACATAGGAAATCTAATTAAACTTACACACACACACACACACACACACACACAGGGCATAAGTAGAAGTGGCTCTAAAGGGAGCTAAGAGGAAGGAACAAGAGAGAGAGAGTAATGAAATATATTGTCATTAAAGTAAAGGACGAGGAGAAAGGAATGAGAAATAGGAGACCTTGGATGATGGAGGCCAGGAGAAGGACTAAAAAGAAAAAGAAAACCCAAAAGGATAAAATGCATATCTAATCATATAATTTGATATTTAAAGATAGTAAATGTAAGACTTTATGTGATTAAATTAAACATACCACCAAAATGTGCTTTGGTTTTCAGTTATATTACATGACGGGATAGAAAGAGAAACTATAAATGAAAGAGAAGTAGGGAGAGCTAGAGGAGAAGGGGAAGACAATATGTCATATTCACCGTCAAATACCTCTTACTCATGAAACATCGTTTTCTAAATGATTCCTATACATATGCTTTTATATTTTAAGCATGGTCTCATGTAGCTCAGACATGACCTCAAGCTGTTGTGTGGGTGAGGATGAAGTTGGCCTTCTGATTCTCTTGCCTGTATCTTCTCAGTTCTGGGATTATAGGCATATGCCACCCTGCCTCTGGCTATATATATTCTTTGGGTTCATTTATTTTTTTTTTAAATTTGGCCTGTGTGGCTTAGATACTTAAATTTGAACATATGAGATATATGTTGATATCATTAAAATAACTTGTCACTTTTCTGTCCTATATTATGCATTTGGTATGGATTTATGCGACTGTTAGTTCATATCCCAGTCATATGCTTGTCTATCAGAGTCATAACAGCTTCACATAAACTAAGTGGATTATAAAAAACGCAGATTCATTATCGAGTAGTTCTGAAGGCCAAAGTTGTTCATGGTTTAAAATCCTGGTGCCTGGGCTCAAAGTACTGGCAGAGCTATGTTTTCTTTCTATTTTTACTTAATTATTCATTAATTTTGTTCTTATTCTGGAGGCCATAGAGAAAGAAAATCCAGCTTATTGCCCTTTCTGCTTTTTGAAATCCTTCCTATCTCTTTGGTGGGTGTCTCTTTCTACGTTGGAGAGTTAGCAGCATGGTCCTCTATCCTTTCTTCAGCCACACCTCTCAGTTACTATAGCCCACTGCTTTGACAGTTCATGTGGTTAGATAGGGCTCATTTGGGTACCCTGCCTGATGTCCTCAGTTCGGGAGCAATTGGTGAGCAACATTAATGGCCTTGGCAAACCTAAATTCTCATTGTCACCCAACATAACACAATCATGGGTTCCAGGACTTAGGTGGTGGTTATGCACAGGTTGTCATGCCAACAACAGTTATTTCATAGGAATTAATTACCCCCTTAAGATCTGTCAGAACATCTCCGATTGTACCTACCAAAATTTGTATATGAGTTGTTTAGATAAGGGTATTGTGATACCATAAGTGATTTGTAATCATTTTCTGGAGAATTTATTTCTCTTAGGCAAAATTCTATGTGTGCTTTAAAATGCCATTCTCAAGATTTCAGTCTACATAACTTAGAGTAAACATAATTTATATCTTATTTCAACAAGTGTGTTTCTTACTGTTTATCCTCTAATGAATTTGGAATTATTTTCTATGTTTAGATAGACAAACATGTTAGGGTCAGAGAGAAGCCCCCCTAAGATTAGCAGCCATGAATGCAAAAACAAAAGCGCTTTATTAATTACAACGTTGGGGTAGCTCTTGGCGACCTCCAAAGAAGGTCACGAGCTCCTTTTAAGTGGAGTTAGGGGAATTACAGAGAGGATGGATTAATCTGGAAGTGATTGATGGAGGAAAGATTAGTGTGGGAGCTGATTGGTGGAAGGTTCTAATGGTTAGGGACTTTCCAGGAGCAGGGTAGGGAAAGCTTTAGTTATCAGGAGATTGGGGGTGCCTGCTGAGCCAGCAAAGGGATTTTGAGACCTGAGTCAGCAGAAGGGGCCTCGGGGGTGCCTGCTGAGCTAGCTGAAGGCTATGGTTTTTCTAAGGACTGTCTAGCTCTGTCCCATTTTAGTGAACCAAAACTAAGGCTTAAATTTCTGTTAGGCTACTAGGAGAGCCTGATCTGTGCAGCCCCCTCTCCCCAGCTCTCTCAAGCACATGGCAGACTTTTTTTGGGAGGAGAGATACACACATCTACCTATCCCAGAAACAGAGCCCAGAAAGGATTTCATCATAGTGCAACTTGGTGATCTAATGAGATCTGTTTTTCTTCAGCCACTACAGAAAGGGAGGTGATGGGTTAGCTAGAGGATCTAGGATGACTCAAAAAAGCAGCATGTCATGGGCACGTCCACTTCTACATGAGTGATGACTCATGAAAGCTATGACCCTGGAGCACGCCGGAGCACGCCGGAGCACGCCGGAGCACGCCGGAGCACGCTAAAGCACGCTGGAGCATGCCGGAGCACGCTGGAGCACGCCGGTGCACGCCGGAGCACGCTAATGCACGCGGGAGCACGCTAAAGCACGCTGGAGCACGCTGGAGCATGCCAGAGCTCGCCGGAGCATGCTCCACGATTTGCAGGCAGCTCCACAGTCTTTGACTCTGTCCTCTGGTTAGGGTTTCCTCTCCCATCACCTCTTCACTGTTTTTATAAAGACTAGAAGTCAGAAAACTTCCTTGTTTCTGCTTTCCTAGACATCTGATCTTTTGTTTATGCTCCGAGACTCTTGAACCTTCTCTTTCCTCCTGGAGGGAGTTATTCAGTAAGGAGGAAAAGGACCTACAACAGGAAGGGAGAGAGAAGGTCTATGAGGTGATAGAATTAATCTAAACTTCTTCCTTTCTGATTTTGCATTCCTGGTTATCCAGTGTGCCATGCTGTTAGTGGGGAAAGTAGGTTGAAGAATTTATTGGGGTTGGGAAGACAGCTGTCAGTAATACACTTGGCACTTAAGCATGAGAACCTGAGTTCAATCCCCAGTACCCACCCGAAAAGCCAGCTGCCCAGGGACTATCTGCAATCCTTGGCTTAGAAAGGCAGAGACTCTTGCCTGGGGCTTGCTGGCTGCCAACCTAACCAATATATGAGTTCCAGGTCCAGTGAGAGACCCTGACCTCAAAAACAGGGTAGAAATTGATTGAGGAAGACGGGATATTGTCCTCTACATGTGCGCGCGCGCACGCACGCGCGTGCGCGCGCACACACACACACACACACACACACACACACACACAGACAGAGAGAGACACGGAGAGAATTTTCTGTTAACACTTCAATATAAACTAATCTTCCCAGGTAGGAATGTCAATATTGGCGAACTGAATTAATGATTAGTGACATTATTTCTGGTTCAGAATTTACTTTGAGTTTTGAAAATTCTCCTGGCCCCCATCGTATCAATGTAGCAAAATAAATGAAGATTACCTTGCTACGGTCTCTTTCCCTGCCTTCTTTTCAATTTTATATCTCTCCCAGAATGACTGGTGTAGGGGAGTCTTTTCTTTTCTTTTTTAATTAAAATTATGGCATGCTATTTGACTTTTGCATTCTACCTCTAAGCAGCTCTGAGGAGTGTTTTGCACCACACCGTGAAAATTAGACATATCAGATAGGGTAGTTAATTCTGCCCAAGGACTAATGCCAACATTCATCTCTAGCTCAGCCACCGTGCAATCATTTTTCCTACGTCACACACATTACAGACTGGTGTGTATGGTCTTGGGGAATGTGCTCCTCTCGTCTGCCCTGAGGAGAATGGCCCGTGCTGGAAATGTCATCATGGAATGCTGTTTGACTGTGGACAAAGCATTAACAAAGAGGTGAAAACGGGTGCTGTGCTCCAGTTCCAAGAGCTGTGATGTTTTGTCATCAGTTTTAGAAAATGTTGGATACAGAAGAGGGCACTTAAAAAATAAGTTTTCTGTGATTACTATTTCTAAGTCCACCTCTCATTCCCGTTTCTAGATCATATCTTGGGCAGACACCAAAATTTTTTAGTCACATTTGAATTGTCTTAGAGAAAATGAACACCAAAACTTTTCCTCATATATCCAAATTCCTTGCCTTTCTTCAACCCTACCTGGATGTTTCTCCACCAGAGAAAAAGAAAAAGTACAGACGGTCCATTATTCATTTTCCTTCTCTTTTCACTGTACACATGCTTGTCTGGGATGGAGAAGAGAATGCAGCCTTCCAAAGTTCTCTATAAATACTGGCTTTTCCTCTGGTTTAGTTTGCATTGCGATAGCAGAATACTAGAAACTGATTGGTTTATAATGAGCAGAAATTTGATTCACAGTTCTGAGAGTTGGTGAGTCTACAGATGAAGAGCTGTATCTGCTGAGGACATTTTTTCCCCCTGTATCACCGGGAGATCTTACAATAGCATGTCAGGGCTGAGAGACAGAAGAGTTCTGATCTCAGACCCATGAGAATGAACCCAGTCCTGTTACCATGGCATTAATCCCTTTGTCATGATAGAGACTTTATGCACCAATCCTCCCCTTAAAGATCTTCTTTCTCAACATTGTCTCCTAAGGGGCCATTCAGGGCAAACATGGCAACCATGCCCTGTCTTATGGTCATTTTCTTGAATTTTTGGATATGTTTCTACTGTAGCTTCTACACTGGGCCTTTCTCTAGCAGTTACCATATACAGCAGGCCCTGTCCTCCAGGTCTCTCTCCTTGAGAACATTTCTGCTCACTAATAATCTGCTGATGTTGATACGGACAAGATAATCTCACTGTTAGCTGGAGTCCATTGGAGTGCCAGCTTGCTGTATTCAAATTATCTCCCAGTCTCCAGCCTTCTTTCCTCTGAAGACAATATTCCCTGAACATAAAATCTTCATGACTGATCTCTTCTCGAGAAGAGTCTAGTCTAGCGGCCTTCCATGGAGTCCAGTTAATACAGAGGAACTACTCTGATGTCTTTATGCTGGAACACAGACAAACTTTCTAGAACAATTCTCATGGGTGCAGCAAGGAATCAGTCTCCAATATTATGCCCTCCACATCTAGGGTGAAGTCACTCTAAGAATTTTTATAATCTCATCCTTTTTGGGACACATCTGTGTCAGAAAAGTTCCTCATTGGATCACACAAGTAAAAGGACAATAAATGTATGTCACTCTCTGCTCTTCGGGATTTTTATTTTTATTTATATATGCGGTATAAGTGCATATGCATACATATATATGTGAGTATATAAAATATGTATGTATGTAAGTATGTATGTATGTAGATATACATGCCTATGGGTGTATGGAGGTCAAAGGAGGGTATCAGATGTCTACATCTATGACCCATGACAGGGTCTCTCTTTGAACTCGGGGTTTACATCTCAGCTAGACTGAAAACCATCAAGCCCCGATAACAATCCTGTTTCCATCCTGGCTTTTATGTGGGCATTAGAATCTGAACTCCCTTCTTCATGATTTCACACTGAATGCTCTTCATGACTGAGTCATTTATCTAGCTCCTGCTCTTTGGAATTCTTGAGAAAACAATCGCTTCTGTTCTTAGAGGCTGCTTAGCCACCTCCTCCTACTCTTTTTTTTTTTTTTTTTGGATACAGGGTTTCTTTGTCTACCACTGGCTGTCCTAGCCTAGAACTCACTCTGTAGACCAAGCTGGCCTCAGACTCAGAGATCTGCCTGTCTCTACCTCTCTGGGATTAAAGACAAGCGCTACCACTGCTGGCTGCTTAGCCTTCTGTATGCATTAAGGAACATCAGCTCTCAAGTCTGTTTGGCCATATTAGCAAGTTCTACTAGAAAACTCAAGAAATGCCCATTTATCAATTGTGGATATTTATTATCTATAAATCTCAGCTTGAGACTCAGTCCAAACTATAAAGTATTAGTTCTCAACTTTCCTAATGTTGTGTTCCTCATGCTGTGTTGACCCCCAACCATACAATTATTTTCATTGCTACTTCATAACTGTAATTTTGTTGCTTTTATGAATTGGAATGTAAATAACTGTTTTCTGATGGTCTTAGGCAACCCCTGGGAAAGGGTCATTTGACCTCCAAAGGGGCCATAACCCACAGATTGAGAACCACTGCTCTAAAGAGAAAACAAGGAAAATCCCACTGACCACTGTCACAAGTAGAGGTGACCTCAGTGCTCAAATCAGGTTATACAGACACACTTATTCTGTAAGTAGAGCACTGTCTTGCCCATGTACTGTTTTGATATTCACTGTTGAGTTCTGGTCTCTCTCTTATCAGGCTCTGCAAGATCATTCACTGTGAGCACGCAGTTGTGCAATGAGGAGCTGGTTCTCAAATTACAGGGAGGACACGGCAAGAATTAAAGATGGATGTGGATACCAATGAAATAAGAAGAGCAATGATTATAGTAGTCAAAGTATTGCTGGTATACAATAAATATCAGTAATAGGAAAACTATTTTTAACTCAAGAGATCAGATGAAACATGGAAGTTTTTCCATAAAGAGGTGGAATCATATTGAACAAGATTGAAAGTAGGGGTCCTTGGTTGAGTGACACACACCTCTAATATCAATATTTAGGGGAGAGAGGTTCATAGATCCCTGTGAGTTTGAAGCCAGCCTGATCAGCATAATGAATTCTAATGCAGCCAGTATAGCAATCAATGCACTGTGTAGCCATGAGACCCTTTCTCAAACACCTAAAACCAGGCAAAGAAGAAAGAAAGTAGGGTTCTCAGTATGAAATCAGCAGCAATCATTAATGGGAGCTGACTCACTGCTGCGTGGAGACTCTGGGATACGTAAGTATATTTCATTTCATTTTCACAATGAGCTTATAAAAATATGCCGTTCTTATTTGTGTTTAGCTACTGGGGAGCCTGAAGAGTGCATTACGTCAACTTGAAGATTTCACAGTTAATAAATGATAAAGCTGGGATTGGATACCAGATTTTCTTCTGACTGTATAGATAATAGGTTACAATTTCTGTAATAGATAAGCGTGAATAAATGAAGGTGTGAAGAAATGTTACCCGATGAAACCCATCTGGTGGTGTGGCTATTGTGTCTGCACCCATGATCCTCTTGGGACAGCCTGCTTCTAGGCTATTCCCACAGCCTTCATATCCAGGTGTTCTTTCTTCTCAGTCAAATCCTATAGCTCCTTCAAGGTGAGGCACAGGTTGAAAGTCCCTTATTGGAAATTATTGGGACCAGAAATGTTTCAGGGTTTGGAACACACCACACACGCATGCACGCACGCACACACACACATACACATTAGCTCGTGATGGGAATGGATACCTAGTCTCAACCCCAAATTCACTTACGTTTCATATATAACTATATACATAGCCTGAAATATTTTTAAACGGTATTTTTTTTTTTTGTGGTACTGAGAATTGAACTGAGGGACTCACAGATGCTAGGTAATCATTCTGTCTCTAAACTATACCCATATTTTCTTAACAATATTTTAAAATAATTTTAGGTATCGGACCATCAGACTTGTGCAATTCTTTTAGCATTTAGAAAGTTTGGTTTAGGGGCATTTCTGGGTTTTGAAGCCTGGAGACTCTGAAGGTAACCCCAACTCCAGTGTGCTCCAGTGTATCCCAAGGGCCCGAGTTTGTTCGCTCTCCGGATACCTTTTGAAACTCCAGTTCAGGTCACTGAGCCCTGAAGGGGGATACTTCTTAACTAGTTTATGTCTCCAGATGAGCCATAAACTCTTGGAAGACACCTGATTTGTTTCATGTATTTGAGAGTGCCCAATAGTCCTGCCGATTGATTTCATAATGGGGTCACTTTCAGGGTTTAGAATGTTCTTAGAAAAGGCTTGACCTTCCGTTTTTGTCTCACGTCAAGACGAAACTACTGGGCTGCCTAGCATCTTGCGGATTTCAAAGGCACCGGGGCGTAGGGAAACAGAATGCATGCATGTACTGCTGATGAGTCACTAAAGAGGCTCCCATGAGGGAGAACACTGGGCTCGATTGGAGCCAAGGCGACAGCAGGGGGAATCCAAAGACTCCTCAGATCAGTCTGCCCAGAGCGGTGAGAAACACTCCTTGTTTCTGTCTCATGTGTTTCCCTTCTTAGCAAGCCAGCCGAGGGAGTATGTGGCTTTAGAGCACCCGTCTGTTCTGCAGCTTTTGTGACACCCAGCAAATGCAAAGCAGCACGCGCAGGCATGAATTTCTCAGTCAAACAGGAAGCGCTCAGGAGGCAGTGGCAAATGCTTCACAGTCCCTCCTTGGCGTCTGAGATGGTTTTCTGAGAGAGAACACAAGCTCCTACTTAGTGGATTCTCAGAGGACATCTGTGGGAGGAGTTTTCCACAGCAAATATGTACTCTCACCATCTCCACGGTGCAAATCCTATGAGACCGAAAGATTTGGTGCAAGGGAGAGTCAGGAGGAATTCATAGGAAAACCGGAGATCATATATCTTGTCCAGAACACTGAGAAGTAAATGTGTCCAGCATGGGTGCTATTTTCAAGCAACTACAGAACATGGACACAGTAAAGGACACTCAGGAAGGCAGAAGATCAGAGTAAAATAAACTGAGCCTTGTCTTAAGTAAGATGCAGCTTTTAAGAACTGTCATAATCAGGATTTGGAAAAAAATGACAGTCCAAAATGTATCAATCTCCAAATAGCATTAGAAACTTGGCTATGTCTCTGCTGGTTGTCCTCCCACCCCCAAATGAAATCATAGTTGCATATCTGTATCGCGGAGGAGCAATGGATGCTTATCTTCTTGGCTGATATATTTAGATTTTGTTCAGCACATGCCTGATGAAAGTGATTCTTGCCAACTTAATTCAAGTTGTCTTGGATAAGAGCTTAGTCATGTGGCTCTCAAACTCGGTAGAACTGATTAATAATGAATGTCGTGATTTTAAAATACCAGAGAGAGATGCAAGAAATAGACAGGGAAAGGGGAGCCTTCTGATGTACTCTCTTCTTTTGGAGACGAGTCTGCACCGCTCTGACCAAGGAGTCGGGGAGGCGGTCAGGTGCAAGGTGGCTGGAACACAATGACGGTTTTATGAGTTACTCTTGCCCTTGGCTCTAAACATGTCTGTTTTCCAGGTGGCTCAGTTTCCTGTGTTTTGGGACTGCCACTGTTGGCTCATTTACTATGCCATCTAGCACAATGTGAATGTCCCAGGTAGAATCCTGCCATTCTGCCGTTGGCCCAAAGGGTGATGGTGTCCTCCTTAGGGATAGGGTGAAGCTATATGTCAGCCTGGAGTAGAGAGATTATAAGTGGATAGCTAGTTCTGTGTTCACTCTTGGCCACTGCTCAGTTATTCATTTTACCTTTCTTATCTCTGTTTGTTCGTCTCTTGGACTGTTAATTAAGAACATGAGGTTCACTCATGATTTAATGAATCAATTCACTAGATACATGCTCATAGCAAGGAAGGCAAAGACAAGAAGTTCAGGGTCAAAGGGAGCCCAGATCCTGTATAGGGAGGCATATTCTGTGTTCACAAGATGCGCAAGATGCCGTGGGGGACCCTGAGGAGTGGGGCATAGGAAAACTCAAGGTGACTTAAAGGATGGAGCAATGCACAAAGGAAGGCTTCCTGGTGCGGGGGAAAGCAGTTGTGTGCTCACTCATCAGATACCGATTGAGAGTCTAGAAAATATCACTAAGCTAGAAGAGTTATGGCAGGACCCATCCAGACAGCAAACCCAAAGCTAACTCCAGCACAGGAAGCTTCTTTATGAATGTATTTTTGTTCAGAAAGGCCCCCTTCTTTGCTGGCAGAGGTGGGAAGTAGGGAGTAAACTTGCAATTACAGGCTGACATTTCTTTCTATGCAAAATAACCTGCAATAGGTTAGAGTCAGTTTCTGTGGGACGCTGGTCTGCCTTTCAGTCTTTCTCTGTGTAATCACACAGAGAGAAAAATGCAGAACCAGGAGTTTCTCTGCTTTGATTAGTGACCCATTTTGCACTCAGCCACTCTCTGCTAAACCTGTCAAGGTTCTCCTTTTTGTTTTGTTTATATTTGTGTGTGTGTGTGTATGCTCACACGCATGCTCGCACACGTGCATGTGCTACTCAGCAGGAATCTGTAGGTCAGAACACAACCTGTGGGAGTTGGAGGTGCTCTCCTTCCACCATGTGTGATCTGGGGTGTGAACTGGGGTTGTCAGTCTTGACATCTGGTGCCCCTACCCACTGGGCCATCCCACCAGCCTGAAGGTTTTCCTTCTTACCACAGCTAACATTACTACAGCTTCTGCCCTTTGTATTTTACAGTACCAACTTTCTATGTCTAAATTGGGGTTAAATGGGCTTTATTTTTCTGTAAAATTTTCTTTTAATTGAAGTTTTTGGGTTTTGCAGTGATGAAATAGATCATAAAATTTTCAGCACTTAAACTATTTTATATGTATAATTCTGTGCTCATTATTAAGTCACCATCACCCGTTTTATTCCTCTGGCTTTTTAAGAATTATTATCTTTGTCTTTAGTGCTCAGGTTTGTGGGTACTTTTTTTGGAGGGGAGGGAGGGTGGCTACTGTGAACCATTCTTCTATATAAAATGACATTTTGGTACCTGTTATGCACAGATCCGCGACGTTCCCCCCTCAAAAAAAAAAAAAAACCCAACAAGGATACTGAGTCTTGTATGTAAAAGCAAAGAGCCTTTATTTTATACAACTTTGCAAACTCCGTCTCTCTGTGTGTCCTACATATTGGAATAATTGGAGAGCCCCGAACTCAGTTAGAGTTGGGTTTTTATAGTAGTTAAGGTGGGGATGAGGGATTTCTAAGGTTCAGGACCCCTGACTGGCTGACATGGGGTGTCCTGGTGAATGTGTGCTGTCAGGCAATCCTATCTACAACAGTTGGAATGTTAGGTATCTCCTTTGGATGGTCTGTTCTTGGGTGATGCCTGGGTAATCTCAGTTTGTGGTCCTTCCTACAACCAGGTATTGCTTCAGGGTAAACTACTGAGACCCAGGCCTCCATTAACTTTATCAATGGCTGAGTCCTACTCTGGCAGGTGATAATGGTTGGAAGTTAAGAACTTCCTTTGGGTGGTCTGTTTTTCTTAGGCTTATCATAGTTGGCTCCTACAGTACCAACTTTCTATGCTTGAATTTGAGTTAAATGGGCTTCATTTTTCCGTAAAATTTTCTTTTAATTGAAGTTTTTGGGTTTTGCAGTGATGAAATAGATCATAAAATTTTCAGCACTTAAACTATTTTATATGTATAATTCTGTGCCCATTATTAAGTCACCATCACCCATTTTAGAAAATTTTCATGTTCCTGATTTGAAACTGTATCTATCAAGTTCTAACTGCTTACTTCCTGCTCATCCTTTAGGGCCGCTATTCTCCCTATTGCCCTTATCGGTTCAGCTACTCTAGGTACTCTAATAAGATGTTGCCATGTTTGTCCTTTGTCTCTGACTCATTGCGCTTAGCACAGTGTCTCCAAGGGTCATCCCCGATGCAGCGTGAGTCAGTTTCGTTCCTTCCGAAGTTTGAATAATACTCTGCTATGTGCCCGCATCACATTTCCTACCTCATTTATTTGCTCTCCCTTGGAGGATGCTGCCATGAATATGGATGTGCCAACAGCTCCTTGAGACCTTGCTCTTAATTCTTCTAAATATAAATCCAGAGATGGGGTAGAGATGGATCATATGGTAGGTTATATTTCTAAGTTTTGGAAAATCTTTCTCACTGCTTTCAATAACATTTAATTTAATTTCCTACCGCTGTAATAAATTACTCTGAACAAAGAATCTGAAGGGAGGAAATGCTTATTCTGGCTCACAATTCAAGGGCATACTCCAACATGGCAGAGAAGTCAGGCGCTAGATGCTTACAACAGCCAGTCAGTCACATGGCATTCTGCGTTGGGAACCAGAAAGAGATGAATGCTGGCTGCTCCACAGCTCCCTTTCTCCATAACACAGATCTGCATCCACAGATCTGCATGCAGTCCAAGCCAGGGAACGGAGCCGCCCACAGTGGGCAATTCTCTCTACTTCAACTAACACAAGCAAGGCAATCACCCCACAGGCATGCACAAGCGTTTGTTATTTTCTGTTGATGATGGTGGTCCTGATGGGTGTGAGATGATAGGCTGGCACAGTTTGCATTTCCAAATGATTAGCAGATTCTGAGCAGCCTTTCCTGATTGTTGTCTATTTGGTCACCTTCTCTGGAGGGAAGTGTCCAGTCAAGTTATTCACCCCATTTAAACTGATATTATTTGTTGTCACTGTTGCTATTGTTGAGGTGACACCATCCATGATACATTCTGGATGCTAACCCCTAATGAAGCACATGGTTTGTGTGCATTTTCTTCTGCTTTATTGGTTGCTTTTCCACATCTTTGATCGTTTCCTTTTATATGTGGACATTTTCAAATCTGTTCAAGTCCCTCGTGTGCAGCGCTGTTGCCTTCGCTGCCGTGACCCCTTCTGGAGCCAAAGGACACATATCTGCATTCCGTGATGCCATTGAACTAGCACCATCCAATGCTTAATTCTACAGGCAGCATTCACCTCTGTGCCCTGTTTTCTGAAAGAAAGTCATTTGTCAGTTCTTGGCAGGGCAAACAATGTCATTTATCTGGGTCTAGGCAAGGAAGCTTCTTCACCTTTAGTGACTGAAATACCACTGAGTCACTTGACTCATTCAGCAAAGCCAATGGTGTTTTTTTTTTTTTTTTTTTTTTTTTTTTGCCAATGGTCTTCTTATCTGGAGACCCAGATGTTGGTCCTGCTTGGTGCAATTACTGAATAGTAACGAGGTTTTGGACATGTGGAAAAGCTGGAGGGAGACTAGTGTGTGGCTTTGGCAGGCCTTGCCCTTCTTCCTATTCCCTCTGCCTTGCTGAAAGCCATTAGGTTGCATTCCTAAAGCTTTGTCCACTTTCTCCTCCTAAGGCTGACTACCAGGGTCCAGCTATCAAAGTATTGAAGTCCAGCAATCAAAAGCTCCCCTTGGCTCACCTAATTAATATGCCCAATTCAAATCCAAACACCTCATCTTAACATAGGGTTTCCCTTTTTACTTTTATAAACTGCCATTTTCTTATGTGCCATGTCTGTCTCCCCAGAGGCAGTCCTTTGATCCCCCAAGACCAATATCCCTACCCCTTTCCCTTGTCCCCTTCCCCTCCCATCTCCCTCATCCCCCTATCTCCTTTACCTCTGTATCCTAGCCAATTCTAACATAGACCTCCCCCTTTACTCTTGAGAATGGCACTTGCAAGGTCATTTGATGCTGTTTTTCTGCCTGAGTCAGAAAGCAGCCGCTTTAACTTTTCTTCCCTGCCTAGTAAAGGATCTCTCTGTGAAAACAGGTGTTTGTGCATGGTTCCTGCCTAATCCAGGGTCTGGAAGGAAGCCCCTGCTGTGTGTCTTTTGTTCTCATCCATCGCCTGAGACTCATCCTTTTTGTTTATTGGTGTTCCAACACACAATGTCTACATTTCTATTAGAGAAAGGATCGTTTCTCTATAGCTGCCGAATAAGTTGAAAGCAGGTCTGTTTCTAGCATGAACTTTCCTAAGCCAGGGACTCACTGTTAACCTTTCTCTATCCACCTCAACCTATCCAAGTCACATATGAGTTTTGCCTTCTCATTTTTTTCTTTTCTTTTTTATATTTCTTCCTTTGCATACTCCAGGTTGCCCAGGAACTCATTCTGCATCCTGGGCTGGCTTTGAACTCACTATGCTGTACCGGCTGGCCTCCAGTTTGCTGCAATCTCCCTGCCTCAGCCTTCTGTGTGCTAGGATGGCAGCCATGAGCTACCATACTCAGCTGGATTTTGTCTTCTACAATTCTAAATTCTAAAGTACAGTTCTACTTTCTAAATATATCCTAGGCTCATGGAAGTTTAGATTGGTTCTTAGTTTCCTCTTGACCAGTGATTCTGGAATCATCCCACTGTGACCACTACACCTAAAAGGAGGGTTCTCATTTCAATGAACAAAATCCTGAAGTATTCCTGTAGCTCAGCCTAGTTCTGCACAGTTCCCTGCCCCAGTCTCTCTTCCCCACCTACCACCCCTCTCTATCTCTCACATGTCTCTCACTCTACTCCCCACAAGCACTGACTCTTCCTCCCACTTTTCCTACCTTCCGTGTATTTTGAAGCATTTCTACTTCCTACTCCTTGAGATTGCAGCTCGGGAAGTCTTTTGG
Source organism: Microtus oregoni (assembly GCF_018167655.1). Lineage (NCBI taxonomy): Eukaryota > Metazoa > Chordata > Mammalia > Rodentia > Cricetidae > Microtus > Microtus oregoni. Next base: position 8,965,395 of record NW_024543070.1, read on the forward strand.
ACTCCAGAAACTGGGTCAGACTCACTTCTTCCCAGTTCTCCCCCAGTTGTTTCAGAACTCTGTGAAAGACCCTCAGAGAGGATCTTCCCTCAGGAGGAGACCCCTGAACCCAAGGAACAGTCTGAGACCACTGGCTGCAACGGCAAGAGTTTTTTTTTTTTTTTTTGAGACGTGCACAGGTACCTGCGGGTGACAGAGTCTATTTGGAAGACTTGTGCGCCCTCAGGCTGGGCAGGGGGTCTTTTATATGGAAATGGGTGGCAGAAGCAGGCATACAGAAACAGATGCATGGTTACAGGGATTTCATTGGTCAGTTTGAATGAAGCGATGGGTTTACTTGAGGACAAGTTCCACGGGGACATGAAGATCTGATAATAGCTGACTTGGCTCTATCTAGGGCACATGTAGTTTTTCCCAGAACTTTTCGTTCCCCTCCTAGGCCTGATGTCTGACCACAGATATCCTTTTTGGCAGCCTAGGAGTACCAACTTTACCTTGAACTTATACTTGTTTGTGTGAAAGCCTTGCAAAATGGCGTTATTGCAGCTAAGCTGGGGTCTTTCATCTGTTTCACATACGCTACAATTTTACTCTTCATACTTGCGGGATTTTCATCAACATTTGATTTCTCTAAACTGTAAGCCAGGATCTATATCTGTTTGCATTCTTTAAAGGACAGGTCTGTCCTGGTTGGCGATGCACAGACTGACCTCAACAGGTCTTTTCTGAATCATTGTGTAGGTTCATAATGGGTCAAGATGCTGACATCTGAAAAGCAGACGGAGGCTGCGGAAGTTGCCAAAGGAAGAAACTCAATGGAAACTGAGTTTTACAATTTCCTCTGACCAGGTTCTATAAGGAAGGAAGCAGTTGGGAAATGCCCCTCAGTAGCTCTTTAAAGATTGGCGAACACAGCACTGAGCATTGCATTTGACAGATGTCTCAGGGAAAGGAGAAGGAGAGCAGGTATAGACAGATATTGATGGGCAAGAGCAATGCCGAGAAGCTGGAGGAGGCCCAGGAGGAGAACTGAAAAATAGGTTAGAGCTAGTGTCTTGGAAGAAACATGGAAATTCTGAGTTTATTTAACCCGCTGAATCAATGTCCAAGGTCACAGTTAGCAAATACACACAATATTCCACTGTGCAGACATGAGGAAAAGAAAACTGAGTAAAATTGCACCTTGAGAATTATTTTTGATGAAGGGGCTCTTCTCAGCTGTACAGATGACCAAGCCATAGAGTAGACTATCAGGGAGGGCTGGTGCCTCTAAGCTAGAAATGCTGAAGGAAAAACAGACCCGCCGCTGATCTCCCAGGAAAGCAGGTGATCAGCCAGGCTCATAGTTCCTTCCTGCATTTGGAAACCAGCGGGAACCTGATAAGGATCCCCTTTCCCACAATTCCTGCTTCCGTCTAAGTCAGTGAGCAAGAGTTATACTGTGCTAAAGGAAAGTTCCCAAGACACCACTGTGCATTCGTGAGGGTCCATGTGCCCTTTCCGGTCCAGGAAAGCAGACCTCCCTCCCCATAAGAAGCTGATAGGAAGAGCTAGCTCTCTATGGCCTGCCCCCTCTTATCACCAGTGTTTGCTCCCAATTACTGTGTTGGTTCCGTCCCTGCTGTCTGTCATCAAGAAGACGTTCCGGCTCAGGTTCTGTTGCTACAAGAGTGTTTCAGCTGCAGTATCCCCCTCAGCTTCCACCGCATCTCTTTCTAGACAAAGATTTTTAAAAGACTTCTCTCTGTCTGCCATCCTCACTTGTCTCTCTGTTCTTCTGCTTTCTGCACCCTGACTCACCCTTACCTTTCTCCTGTATAGGACCTAATACTGCCACTGACGTCCTCCTTCTTGCATTCAGACTCCCGCATCCCATCTCCCTTTCATTCTCCTGCTTTTCCCCTCCTAACATTTTTCTCTCCCTCCCTTCCTCCCTTCCTCCTATCCTTCTTCCCTCCCTCTCTTCTTTTTCCTTTTTATTTTTTGCTTTTCTCCCTTTGCGGTAGGGTCTCAACTTAGACCAAGATAGATTTGAGCTGTTTGTTCTCCCTGCCTTAAGTTCCCAGCTGGAAGGATTACAGAAAAATTCTACCACACCCTCCTTCTTCAGTCACTTGCCTTGAATTTTGTTTGCATTTTTTGAAAAACTTGATATGCATACATTTGCCATTTAGCTACATATGTAATTCCATAGCCTAGTATGTTCAGAATCGCATTTAGCCTTTAACGCCATGTCCAGTCTTTAATCATGGCCACCCTTGTTTCCTATCTGTTCTTAAGTTTCGTGCCACTGCGCTCTTCCAGTGGGGTATCCACCAGAGAAGACTGCTAGGACATGGGTTTAAGCCAAAAGAAGCCTTTATTAGTCAGCCTGCGACTACTCTGGGTGTTCAGCATACCAGCCTTTTTCAAGATGAGTTTCTAAGCACAGAAACCACGTCCTCGGCTGGCATACTTCACTTAACGAGAGCAGTCAGCCAGAAGGGGGACAAAAAAGTAAAGTTAGCATGTTCCAAGACTTTCCCCAAACTATGCGGACTTTGATGGATTGGGTCTTTGTTTGAGTTTGCACAGGTGATGTTGTCTACGTGCTGAGTTTTACAGCCTGAATGGTATTTCCATCAAAGAATGGATTGTGGGTTTCTTGGCCCCCTGTCCTTCTTGGGCTCTCTGCAAGGCCTCTACTCCCTGGGTGCTGCCTCTTTCTTCCTGGCCCACCCAGCTTCCGTCCAGAGCCCTCCCCACTTCGCCCCCACTGCCCTCTTTTGGCGCGTGGCATCGCCCAGCCCAGCCTATCTGGGCGCTGGGTCCGAGTACCCGGGGCTCCCGGGCGGGCAGCAGTTCCTTTGTTTCTGTGGCCTGCCTGCACCAAGCGGGGTAGGCACTTTGTCTGCGAGCTGCCCAACCAGCACGGAGGCCTGATATTTCGGCGCCAGGAGACCCAGCATTGGGAGAGCCAACATTGGGGAGAGAACAGCGTTTGGTAGGCAAGGAGACCTGATCCGGTAAAAGAAGATCCATAGGGAGCATTTGGAAGAAGAGATGGGCCGACGTCAAGGCAAGAATTCGCCCAACAAGCTGAAAAGCAACATGAAGCTACCAGAAACAAGCGACCTAACAACGGGAGGACAAGAACCCCTTAATCAAGAGGAAGGAGAAAAGATTGACTTCATGAAAGTGATTGACACCCTTAAACAGCATGTAAAAAACGCCCTTATAGAAATGGATGAGAAATATAACAGAAAGTTTGAAGAATTGAATAAATCAGTGAATGATACCCTAGAAAACCAAGGAAAAACAATCAAACAGATAATGGAAACAGTTCAAGACCTGAAAACTGAAATGGAGGCAAAGAAGAAAACACAAACAGAGGGCCGGCTGGACATGGAAAATCTAGGTAAACGAATAGAGACTACAGAAACAAGCATAACCAGCAGAATACAAGAGATAGAAGAAAGACTCTCGGATTCTGAAGATACCATAGAGAAAATAAACACACTGATCAAAGAAAACAGCAAGTCCAAAAAACTCTCATCACAAAACATTCAGGAAATATGGGACACAATAAAAAGACCAAACCTAAGAATAATAGGAGTAGAAGAAGGAGAAGAAGGGCAGCTCAATGGTCCAGAAAATATATTTAATAAAATTATAGAAGAAAACTTTCCCAACCTAACGAAAGATTTTCCTATGAAGGTGCAAGAAGCATACAGAACACTGAATAGGCTGGATCAAAAAAAAAACCCCTCGCCATATAATTATCAAAACACAAAGCATACAGAATAAGGAAAGAATATTAAGAGCTGCAAAGGAAAAAGGCCAAATTACTTATAAAGGTAAACCTATCAGACTTACACCTGACTTCTCCATGGAAACCATGAAAGCCAGAAGGTCCTGGATAGATGTACTGCAGAAACTGAGAGACCATGGGTGCAAGCCCAGATTACTATACCCAGCCAAGCTTTCATTCACTATAAATGGAGAAAACAAAATTTTCCAGGATAAAAACAAATTTAAACAATACGCAGCCACAAATCCAGCCTTACAGAAAGTAATTGAAGGAAAATCACTAACCAAGGAGTCCAACAATGACCACAATAACTCAGACATCTAGAGACCCTTCACCAACACAAAACAAAGAAGGGAAACACACAAACTCTACGACTAAAAAAAAAATGACCGGAGTTAACAACCACTGGTCATTAATATCACTTAATGTCAATGGACTTAACTCACCTATAAAAAGGCACAGGCTAAGAGATTGGATAAGAAAACAGGATCCAACATTCTGCTGTTTACAAGAAACACACCTCAACCACAAAGACAGGCACCTACTCAAAGTAAAGGGCTGGGAAAAGGCCTATCAAGCAAATGGACCTAAGAAACAGGCAGGTGTGGCCATACTAATCTCTAACAAAGTTGACTTTAAACTTAAATCAATCAGAAGAGATGGAGAGGGGCATTTTATACTCATAACAGGAACAGTTCATCAGGATGAAGTCTCAATCCTGAACATCTATGCCCCTAATATAAAAGCACCCACGTACATAAAAGAAACATTGTTAAAATTCAAGGCAGCCATCAAACCGCACACACTAATAGTAGGAGACTTCAACACTCCTCTCTCACCAATGGACAGGTCAATCAGACAGAAACCTAACAGAGAAATAAGAGAATTAATGGAGGTAATGAATCAAATGGACTTAACAGACATCTATAGAACATTCCATCCAAATAGGAAAGAATATACCTTCTTCTCTGCAGCTCATGGAACCTTCTCGAAAATCGACCACATAGTCGGTAACAAAGCAAACATCCACAGTTACAAAAAAATATTAGTAACCACCTGTGTCTTATCAGATCACCATGGATTAAAGTTAGAATTCAACAATAATGCTACCCCCAGAAAGCATACAAAGTCATGGAAACTGAACAGTCAACTATTGAACCATACCTGGATTAAGGAAGAAATAAAGAAAGAAATTAAAGTCTTCCTGGAATTCAATGAAAATAAAGAAACAACATACTCAAACTTATGGGACACTATGAAAGCAGTCCTAAGAGGAAAGTTCATAGCACTAAGTGCCCACTTAAAGAAAACAGAGAAAGCTCACATTGGAGACTTAACAGCCCACCTGAAAGCTCTAGAAAAAAAAGAAGCAGACTCACCTAGGAGGAGTAGAAGACTGGAAATAATCAAAATGAGGGCTGAAATCAACAAAATAGAAACACAGAAAACAATACAAAAAATCAATGAAACAAAAAGCTGGTTCCTGGAGAAAATCAACAAGATTGACAAACCACTATCCAAGCTAATCAAACGGCAGAGAGAGAATTTGCAGATTAATAAGATCAGAAATGAAAAGGGGGACATAACCACAGACACAGAGGAAATTCAGAGAATCATTAGATCTTACTACAAAAGCCTATATGCCACAAAATTGGAAAATGTAAAGGAAATGGATACTTTTTTAGATAAATATCATATACCAAAGTTAAATCAGGACCTGGTGAACAATCTAAATAGACCTGTTAGTCGCGAAGAATTAGAAGAGGTTATCAAAAACCTCCCTACCAAAAAAAGCCCAGGACCAGATGGTTTCAATGCGGAATTCTACCAGATCTTCCAAGAAGATCTAATACCTATACTCCTTAATGTATTCCACAAGATAGAAACAGAAGGGTCATTACCAAACTCCTTTTATGAAGCCACAATTACTCTGATACCAAAACCACTCAAAGACTCAACCAGGAAAGAGAACTACATGCCAATCTCACTCATGAATATCGACGCAAAAATCCTCAACAAAATACTGGCAAATCGAATCCAAGAACACATCCGAAAAATTATCCATTATGATCAAGTAGGCTTCATTCCTGAGATGCAGGGCTGGTTCAACATACGAAAATCTAACAATGTAATCCAGCATATAAATAAACTGAAAGAAAAAAAACCATATGATCATTTCATTAGATGCTGAAAAAGCATTTGACAAAATTCAACATCCATTTATGTTAAAAGTCTTGGAGAGATTAGGGATACAAGGGTCATACCTAAATATAATAAAAGCTATATACAGCAAGCCGACAGCTAACATCAAATTAAACGGAGAGAAACTCAAAGCCATCCCACTTAACTCAGGAACACGACAAGGCTGTCCACTCTCGCCATACCTCTTCAATATAGTGCTTGAAGTTCTAGCAATAGCAATAAGACAACATAATGGAATCAAGGGGATTCGAATTGGAAAGGAAGAAGTTAAACTTTCGTTATTTGCAGATGATATGATAGTGTACATAAGCGACCCCAAAAACTCCACCAAAGAACTTTTACAGCTGATAAACAGCTTTAGTAATGTGGCAGGATACAAGATCAACTCCAAAAAATCAGTCGCCCTCTTATACACAAAGGATATGGAAGCAGAGAGGGAAATCAGAGAAGCTTCACCATTCACAATAGCCAAAAACAGCATAAAATATCTTGGGGTACATCTAACCAAGGAAGTGAAAGATCTATTTGACAAGAACTTTAAGGCATTGAAGAAAGAAATTGAAGAGGATACCAAAAAATGGATGGACCTCCCTTGCTCTTGGATTGGGAGGATCAACATAGTAAAAATGGCAATTCTACCAAAGGCAACTTATAGATTCAATGCAATCCCCATCAAGATCCCATCAAAATTCTTCACAGATCTGGAGAGGACAATAATCAACTTTATATGGAAAAACAAAAAACCCAGGATAGCCAAAACAATCCTATACAATAAAGGATCTTCTGGAGGCATTACCATCCCTGACTTCAAACTCTATTACAGAGCTACAGTAATGAAAACAGTGTGGTACTGGCATAAAAACAGAGAAGTCGACCAATGGAATCGTATAGAAGACCCGGATTTTATCCCACAAACCTATGAACACCTCATTTTTGATAAAGGAGCTAAAAGTATACAATGGAAGAAAGAAAGCATCTTCAACAAATGGTGCTGGCACAACTGGATGTCATCCTGTAGAAGAATGAAAATAGACCCTTATCTATCACCGTGCACAAAACTCAAGTCCAAATGGATTAAAGACCTCAATATCAGCCCGAACACACTGAACCTGATAGAAGAGAAAGTGGGAAGTACCCTACAGGAGATGGGCACAGGAGATCACTTCCTATGTATAACCCCAGAAGCACAGACATTAAGGGCAACATTGAATAAATGGGACCTACTTAAACTGAGAAGCTTCTGTAAAGCAAAGGACATAGTCACTAAGACACAAAGGCAACCTACTGACTGGGAGAAGATCTTCACCAACCCCACAACAGACAAAGGTCTGATCTCCAAAATATATAAAGAACTCAAGAAACTAGACTTTAAAATGCTAATTAACCCAATTAAAAAATGGGGCACTGAACTGAACAGAGAATTCTCAGCAGAGGAAGTTCAAATGGCCAAAAGACACTTAAAGTCATGCTCAACTTCCTTAGCAATCAGGGAAATGCAAATCAAAACAACTTTGAGATATCATCTTACACCTGTGAGAATGGCTAAAGTCAAAAACACCAAGGATAACCTTTGCTGGAGAGGCTGTGGAGGAACGGGTACCCTCATCCATTGCTGGTGGGAATGCAATCTTGTGCAACCACTGTGGAAGTCAGTGTTTCGGTTTCTCAGGAAATTCGGGATCAACTTACCCCTGGACCCAGCAATACCACTCCTGGGAATATACCCAAGAGATGCCCTATCATATGACAAAAGCATTTGTTCAACTATGTTCATAGCAGTATTATTTGTAATAGCCAGAACCTGGAAACAACCTAGATGGCCTTCAATGGAAGAATGGATGAAGAAAGTATGGAATATATACACGCTAGAGTACTACGCTGCGGTAAAAAACAATGACTTCTCGAATTTTGCATGCAAATGGATGGAAATAGAAAACACTATCCTGAGTGAGGTGTCCCAGACCCAAAAAGATGAACATGGGATGTACTCGCTCATAATTGGTTTCTAGCCATAAATAAGGGCCACGGAGTCTACAATAGGTGAACCAAATAAGCTAAGTAAGAAGGTGAACCCAAGGAAAAACATATAGTTATCCTCTTGGCTAAGGGAAGTAGACCAAATTGCCAGGAAGAAAATTAGGATCTTGGGGGTGGGGTGGGATGGGGGTAAGGGGAGATGGGGAGAGAAAAGGTAGAAGGGAAGGAGGGGGTACTTGGGGAATCAGGAGAATTGGGATAAAGGAAAGGTGGATAGGGGAGCATGGAACCACAATTCTTAGTTAAGGGAACCACTTTAGGGTGAGCAAGAGATTTGACCCTAGAGGCCCTCCCAAGTGCCCAACATGAGGTTCCCAGTTAGTTCCTTGGGCAGCTGAGGATTGGGAACCTGAAATGACCCTATCCTAGAGCAATACTCACGAATATCTTGCATATCATCATAGAACCTTCATCTGGTGATGGATAGAGATAGAGACAGAGACCCACACATGAGCACTGGACTGAACTCCCAAGGTCCCAATGAGGAGCAGAAGGAGGGATAACATGAGCAAAGAAGTCGGGACCACGAGGCGTGCACCCATCCACTGAGATAGTGGAGCTGATCTACTGGGAGCTCACCAAGGCCAGCTGGACTGTGACCGAAAAAGCATGGGATAAAACCGGACTCTCTGAACATGGCGAACAATGAGGGCTGATGAGACGCCAAGGACAATGGCACGGGGTTTTGATCCTACTTAATGTGCTGGCTTTGTGGAAGCCTAGCCAGTTTGGATGTTCACCTTCCTAGATATGGACGGAGGGGGGAGGACCTAGGACTTACCACAGGGCAGGGAACCCGGACTGCTCTGTGGACTGGAGAGGGAGGGGGAGAGGAGTGGGGGGAGGGGGAGAAGGGTGGGAGGAGGGGGAGGGAAATGGGAGGCTGGGAGGAGGTGGAAACTTGTTTTTTGTTTATGATTTTTTTCTTCTTTTCTTAATAAAAAAAAATTATAAAAAAAAAAGAATGGATTGTGCTAAGGCCTGGGGCCTGTTACAGTGTCCACTTCCTCTCCTGGCTTCTTTCTGTCTGTCCAGTTCTTATTGTCTCCTTTAAAAGAACATTTATTTATTTGTATGTGGTGGTAGTGGCGATGGTGGTCCTGTGTGCGTATGAATATGTGTGTGTGTGTGTGTGTGTGTGCGTGTGTGTGTGTGTGTGTATGTGTGTGTGCGCGTGTGCCCTCCTGTGTGCCACAGTGCACATGTGCAGGCCACAGCAGAGCTTGCAGGAGCCAGTTCTCTGCCTTCACTGTGTGGACCCTGGGGAGTGAGGCAAGCATCTTTACCTGCTGAGTCATCTCTTTTGCCCCTTGGGTTCTTTATCTTCTGTGTTGTCTCTGGGAATTCTTAACCTTCCTTCAGGTTTAATGGCTGCCCAAGGCCTAGGTCTTTGTCCTAAGCCCTTGGACTGGATCTCTCAGATTTTGAAAAGATTGTCACTCACCCACTCACAAATATTGTAGCCTTTTCCTCTTGCTAAGGCTTCATAAAGTGATTTATTTTCTCCGTATTTCCAAGTGTGCTTCCTTATATTTGAAATATTTCTTGTGTTGCTTACTTGTTCATGTTTCCTCAGCTTAGAGACCTTTTCCTCCAGTAAAAAGTTAGGCCCCTCAGCCGGGCGATGGTGGCGCACGCCTTTAATCCCAGCACTCGGGAGGCAGAGGCAGGCGGATCTCTGTGAGTTCGAGACCAGCCTGGTCTACAGAGCTAGTTCCAGGACAGGCTCCAAAAGCCACAGAGAAACCCTGTCTCGAAAAACCAAAAAAAAAAAAAACAAAAAACAAACAAACAAACAAAAAGTTAGGCCCCTCCTCTGTTGCTTTACCATCTTGGCGGCTCTGCTCTTACTGCTTCTAAGTTCTATGACGGAAGCCATCAAACCACTCAATTCCAAGAAGATGTCTGGCCTCTGAATTTCTCTCTGACTTGCCTTGGGATTTCTCCTTCTTACAAGCATTCCTGCCACGAAGTATTCTGCCATGCTTATTACACAGTCAACAGTGACTTCACCAGGCCAGACCACATCTAGTTGTTCCCCTCTAAACTGCCAAATTATAACCTAAATAAAGTTATCTTCTTCACAATGTACCCAGTCTCAGGTATTTTATTAGAGTAACCCAAACCAGAATAAAAAAAAAGTGTATGATGTCAAGATGCTTTTAGACTTTATTGAGAAACAAAACAAATTCTTATAAGGGTTTTATGGACATTTAACTAGAAGATTCAAAGCCATATTTGAGACTTAGTTTAGGTGGGTATATTTGCTTAATTAATATTTATTATTTTAAACAAAAATCCTTGATAACATTGTTAGATTAAAGTCCATTCTTTTTTACATTAAAAAGATTAAAGAAAAAGAAACATGTCCTATGACAGAAGCCCCACTGCCTGGGCTCTGTTACTCACAGAAAACCATGCAATGTTCCTGAGTGGTTCTGTCTTGAGTGGGCAAGCATGGCTTCATCTCAATGGAGCACGGACTTGCTGGAGAAGCTTTAGACACACTAAGTAGGACAAGAAAGGGCAGAGTGATGTTATATACTTCTAACATCCCATAATTTCAAAATCACTTCCCAGCCAGTGGGTTTTGGAAGGTTTATAGAAAGATTGTGGGAGCATTTCCTAATATATATATATATATATTTATTTTTTCAGATTTTATATTATAACAAGAATTCAGTTATATTTAGAATGGTTATAAAGACCTCGGTGTTGAGATGCATTTCATACATGGTTTATTTCTGAAAATATATTGTTTGAATTCCAGTCTTCTGAGAATATAGATTAAAAATAAGTTAGAAAAATCTTAATATTGGGGCAATGCCTATAAATCAGCAAGCAAATGCCACATGAGCGAAATGTGACAAGGAAAATGAACAATTTCTAATAAAGAATTATGAACTACTAGAGCAAAGTGAAAATGTTTATCAACACATATAACTGCAAATTAACAATATAATTGAGTTTGAAAATATCAAGGATATGTTTATATATGCTAATTGAAGATAATTCCCATGGCCGGCAATAGCGATGGCTAACATTTATTGGGGGTTGTGTGTCAGATACATTATTTAGTGTTATACCTTTATTATCATGCTTGGTTGTGATGTCAGTCCTAACACTGAGAAGTTATTAACCATTGCTACCTGCTGGCAAAGGGAAAATCAGTTTCCATCAATGCAGTGTCATTGGGTATATCAACCACATTCTAGAGCAGGGCTCTTGCCCAGTAGTAGTTGATTAACACAGAATAGACTCCACAGTTCTTCTGTGTGTGTGTGTGTGTGTGTGTGTGTGTGTGTGTGTGTGTGTTGTTTTACTGGTTTTTTGTTTGTTTTGATTTTCATTTTTGTTTGGTTTGTTTTGAGAGAGAGAGAGGAGAGAAGGAGAGAGAGGGAGAGCAAGAAGTTGAGTAGAGGAGTGGGGAGGATTGGTTCTAAGAAAAAATGGGGGAGAAGAAAACACAATCAAAATATATCACAAAATGTTTTATATAAGAGAAAAACTAAGCTGGGGAATGGTGGCACACACCTTTACTTCCAGCACTTGGCAGGCAGAGGCAGGTGGATCTCTATGAGTTGGAGGCCAGTCTGGTCTACAGAGAGAGTTGCAGGACTGGTTCCATAGCTACTGGGAAACCCTGTCTCAAAAAACCCACACCAAACCAAAACAACAACAAAAAACAAAAACGAAAGAGAGAGAGATAGAGATAAAACTACATGCGAGAGATATTGCTCCCTCTAATTTTACAGAGGAAACTGGGAGACTGATCTTAAGTAGCTGTCTAGTTATCCAAGGATATATAGCAAGTAAGCAACAGGTCAGACAGTTTGGAACAGTGACGACTCTCCATACTCCAGGGCTTTGCATGTTATTAGCTGGATAGAAGCTACCACGGGGATGAAGGGTTGTGCTGGCACAGACGTTCTGGGAACCAGTCTTGAGAGCACTTTGGGTTATAGAACATTTGGTTTGACCCCTGCAGTAGATGACAGTTAATGTTTCTCTTCATGTATTCTTCTGTTTTCACAGGCCTCATAATATTCCCTTAACCAGACACTTGTGTTGTTAATGAACAGGTCGTAAACTAATTTTATTTTCAGGTATTAGCTTCTTTTCTGTTTGGTCACACTTAAACACACAGGTTTTAACACAGTTATTCCTGTGTAGAAGGAATACTTTAAACCACAGCAGTTAGTTACTTCTCTGTGGACAGTCATCTCAGGAGGCAGCCAAAGAATGAGAGACTCTGGGAAAGGTCCCTGCTTGGAGGAGGAAGACGGTGTCAACACATCTGGTTCTGTCTTAGAAAAGGTAGCCTGTATCAAGGAGGAAATGAGCGGTGGGCACTCAGCATACAACAAAGGAACTCTGGCTCTTGAGAAATCAGGGCAAGAGGAGAGAAATCCCTAGTGGTCTGAAATGACCCCCATTAGAAGAGATGGGACCATATCAAAGCCAACCTTCACAACTGCATCTATAGCTTGTCCTGGCTGCGGCCAGGCTAGGGGTGGATATCCCTGGAAATAAACAACCTTTTCTTGGGACAGTGATTTCAGTATCTGGGTGCAAATGGCAGGATTAGATAATCAGTGGTTGAGAGTGGAGTGCATTCATACTGCTTTTCCTCTTGTGCATGGAGAAGCCTGCTCCTTGGACAAAATATACCTGAACTTATGAGCCATTCCTTGCAGCTTTTGCCCTGCTGGACGACTGAACATTTCTGTATCACCTTCCCAATTCCTGCTCTAAATAAAGGGAAATAATTTTGGAAAAACCATGAAACTTATTATTTCATCAAGTCAGGAATTTATGAGACCTGAAAAGAAGCACAGCAAGACCCCACATATATATCATAGACCCTCAACTAGTGCTTGTGCCAAAAGAATCGTCTCTGAAAAAATAAAGTTACTCTGCCTCGGTTGTCTTGCTGTGTAACAGAGACAGATGAATAGCAGCTGTGATGTTCTGTTGATGTGTACCGGCAGAGAGCAGAATGCAGCATTCTGAGGCCCAATATTAGGATGCTGATTTAGTTCTGTTAAAGCCTGACCAGCTATGTGACACTTGATTTACATATGAAAGTTGAGTTATCCTAACTAGGTAAGAGAGAAAAGGAAAAGGAAGAATAAATGGTTTATTTATTTTTTTGTTGGTCACACAGGGAAAGGCTGTCTTTTGCTCCTTTTATCTAATATATGGCATAGAGTTTATTCCCTTAGGAAACTGACCAATATTCCCAGCAATGGGAAGGCTGAGCCTTATGTTGACTTTATGTTATCTTATGCAACTACACCATTGCCAATAGTTTGCTAAGCCTAAGATCAGTGTGTATATATATACATACATGTACATACACACATACATATACACATACATACACACACGTACATATATATATATATGTGTATATATACATATACAATATATGTAGCCTCAATAATAGAGTAACTGACTTATCAGGACCAAATCTTGTTCTTATTCCCATATTCTTATCCTAGGTCTTCTTGAGCCTGAATATTTGCCTGGATCCTTAATCTTGGTCTCCTCTGAAGCCAGTGCCTTGGAGGGGCTGTGGGTACAGTTGTAGGGAAGAGTGGATGTATCATTGACTGCTAGCAAAGCTGCCCAGGAAGAATATTGTTTCGACCTGTTCTTTCACTGTTCCAACCTCAACAGCACTGTCACCTTTGGTTAAAAGTATAAAATTCACGTAAAAATGTGAAATATTGGGTGACAGCAGCCTGGGAACTATGTGAACACTTGGAAAGGTTAAGTAATTTATTTTCTTCTACATGTACACATATGCACAGCATAAAGGTCTTTGTACTTAAAAGATATACCTACTAACAGACTGGAAATGGATGTTGTCAGGTATCATCATAATATTGTCAACATAAAAAAAAAGGATGAGTAGTTTTTATCATTCTGTGTGACTTTTGCTGAAAAAACATTAACAAAAAAATCTTCTTACACTAGACAGGGCACCAACCACAGACATAAAACAACAACAACAACAACAACAACAAAAACCAAAAACCAAAACAAAACAAAAGACCATGATTCCACCCAGATATGGTGGACTAGTGGATTGAGTTAAAGGAGTAGAGTGAGTGACTAGTTGTAAGAAATAAATGACTTAAGAGCAAGCTGCATCACCAGAAAAGGCCACTCTAGCATGGGTGACAGAAAAGCTTTATCCCTGGAATTCCTATCCAGCTTTCTGCGTCTCCTCTCTCTACCTTATTAATTACTGCTTAAATAAACTTCGAGTGAGGCCTTTGAATCTGTTAAGTTTCAAGAACTTCCTTAGAAGGGAGACCATGAGCAAGGAAGTCAGGACCACGAGGGGTGCACCCACCCACTGTGACAGTGGAACTGATCTATTGGGAGCTCACCAAGGCCAGCGGGACTGGGACTGAATAAGCGTGGGATGAAACCGGACTTTCTGAACGTGGCGGACAATGAAGGCTGATGAGAAGCCAAGGACAATGGCACTGGGTTTCGATCCTAATACATGAACTGGCTTTGTGGGAGCCTAGCCTGTTTGGATGCTCACCCTCCTGGACCTGGATAGAAGTGGGAGGATCTTGGACTTCCCGCAGGGCAGGGAATCTAGACTGCTCTTCATTCTCGAGAGGGAGGGGGAATGGAGTGGGGGGGAAGGGGGAGAGGGGGAGGGGAGTGGGGGGAGGGGGCCATGTGTGCAAGGAGGGGGAGGGAAATGGGAAACGGGGAGGAGGCGGAAATTCTTTTTTCAACAACTAATAAATAAACAAACAAACAAACAAAAAAGAACTTCCTTAGATTTGTGAATTGTTTATTTCCTGACTTTTAAGAATTATTCTTTCACTAACGTGGAATGTTTCACTTTGGATAAAATTGCTATTCAACACCTTTCTTTTGGTGATCTCAGACTAATACCTCTGCAACAGAATGGGAGAACGTCCTATAAATTTCCTACCATGGAAGTGGAGACTAAAAACCTTTTCACAGAGCTTGGAGCAGTAATGTATCAGCAATGTGTTATCCCCAAGATTCTCTCTAAAATGAGAGGAGAGGCTCAAATGTTCTTATATGTTGCATATTTTAGAATAGTAAGGACCTTGGTGGTTCCTTACATTATAATTGGCTTAGTTCTAAGCATTATCAGAAAATTTTAGAAGTTATGAACTTAAAAAAGGTTAAAATACTATATGTAATTGGAACTGAAGAATTTTTGACCAATGCATAAAGGATGCTACATTAGACAGGAATGTAGTACATTTTTCTTTACTTCACCTACCCATATATATCCTGGAGTGTTCGCATTGACAGTTATTGCTAAAATATGTCAAGAATCTAGGTATTAAATATATCTTTCTATGGATAACACATACAGTACACACATACATACACAGGCATACCCTCACTTGTATTTTTCACGCATATTTGTATTAGAATTTTTAGTTTTTCACTCAACAAGTTATGGATATCTTTGGGGGGGTGTGTCAGTATATCCACATGTTACTGATTCTGCCTATTGATCATTACTAGTTTGAACATTTCATTTTTATTTAATCAATTTTAAACGGATGTTAGTTCTGACTGAATTTTTACTTTAGTAAAATTTAGGCTATAGTGTTTACTACTTCTTGGTCAGCTCTATCTGACAATTATTTAGCATGCATTCTTGAATTAGAATTGCTAGATCAAAGACTATTTAAAAATCTTTGACAGATACTAAGGGTAGAACTGTGAGAAATACAGGTGTATCTTTTGGAATCTCCTGTCCAGTAGAAGGGATGGACCCATGATAGTGTGCCAAGCCATGCTCCGTTCGAGGCTAAGGTATCTAAGGACAAATTGCTACATAGAAAAGAACCAACCAGCCAGTCCTCCTGCTTGATAAAAGAGGTTGGATTTATAAACCAAGAGGGGATATTAAATTTGTTGTTAGTCAGGTTGCTATAAAAAAAACATTGTTTCCCAGATGTAAATGTTTACCTAGACAAAAATAAGTTGTGCTGTCCTTACATGCTTTCAGAAGATCTTGTTAGAAGTTGAGAACTTATCCTCCTATAGGTCAGAGCTGCCTCCTCTCTGTCTTTTTCTTTACTGAATCAATTTGTTTTCGGCTTCACTCTTATTCCTAGTAATGACTTTGCTAACTTATGGCTTGGACTCTTTTTTGCAGTTCCATGCCTGGAAACTTTAATGACTTCTTAGAACTATGGTGGTGATGAAGGTACAAGAGTGGTTTCAAATGAAAGGAAAAATGTTCTCCCTGCTCGGCAGCCTGTCTTAAGTTTTCTTCCCCACAGCAACCCAAATGAAGTTGGTGACCTTGGTTTATTCCCTCTGGCCATGGCTTTAATAGGTTTGGCATTCTCGTTCAAGCCAGAATGGTGTTTTTGCTTATATATGTAGCTCCGACTCATAAATTGAGTTTTAGTTACCTCATCAATTTCAAGCTAATGTCTGCATTGTTTTCCTCAGTGACCTTTAGCTCTCTGCAAGCTTTCCTGAGTCTCTACACAGAATATACATTTCTCTGAGGTGTCTATTCTCCAATTGTGTGAGTTTTCTTTTAGTCAGTTTTACTATGGAACTAATATGCCTAATCACATACAATATATAAATTATAAGTATAGAATTTAAAAAGTAGCCATAACTTCTTTAAAAAAATTGTTAACATTTTTCCAGAATATTTACATTTTGCTTGACATCATTGACATTTTCTTATGTATAATTCTTAAGTTTTGTTTGAATGCAGCATCTTGCACGTGCTGGGCTTGCACTCTACCCTGGAGAGACATCCCAGAGTTCTTTCTACTTTTTCTCTTGAGACAAGAGTCTCACGAAGTGATCCAGGCTGACCTTGACCTTGTGAACCTCCTACCTCAGCCTCCAATGAACTAGGTTTACAGTCCTCTACCACCAGGCCCATGCGAAACAAGGAGTAATCTTTGCATTTCATATCTCGTTTCTTGCAGTCACATGCCCACCGTATATAATTTATTCTTTTAAATGTGTGTCCAGTGATCTCATGTGTCCACAGACTGTTGAATGACAGACACCACCATTCCCACAGTCACAGGACTTTTTACCTTGCAAAACCAGAACCCTGTAACCTATTAGAAAAATGCCTCCTAGCCTCTCTCCTCCTGTACCTCAAGAGTAACCAGATGACCACATACGTTTGACCATCCTAGATGTGAGTGGGTTCACAGTTAACACAATGACTTCATGCTCCATCTGTGAGAGATGTATAGAATTTCCCTTTGGAAGCTGTGTATTATCCTATTGGATGTGTGTGTTGTATCATGCTTAGCCGTTCTATTGATGGACAGTTGCGTTATTTCTTCTTTGGGGTGTGAACACGAGTGTATAAATATTTTCAAATCCAGAGTTTCAGTTCTTGAGACAGGTACTCAAATATAGAATTGTTCTACATTATGATCATGCTGGGTTGAAGTGTGCTTTCCACAGTGACTGGGTCATGCTACATCCTCAACAACAGCGGATGAGGGTTTTGCTTTCCTTACCTCCTCGTTAACAACTCTTCTTTCTTGTAGGTTTAGAAGTGAGAATCCTGACAGATGTAAAGTACTTTTATTTTTCTGGATTATCTTTTCCCAGTGGTCAATGATGTCACCGAGACTCGTTTCATGTGCACATTGGTTAGTTGTGTATCTTTGGCAGATTAATGCCTACTCAAGTCTTTCACCCATTGTCACTGAGGTTGTTAATGATTATGTTGATCCCTCCCATGGATGCCTAGTCGGTACTCACAGTGGCCTTTGCTAGGTACCATTCAAAACTTGCTGCTGTCCAATCTATTTTTCTTTTGTGACTGATGATAAAAAAAAATGATTACCAAATTCACTGTCAAGGTTTCCCTTTACACCTTTTCTAAAACGCTTGTAGTGTTATTTTTTGAACTGACATCTTTGCTGTATTTTTGATGTAACATTTGTTAATGCTATAAGGTAAGGGTCTAAAATAATTTTCTTGCATGTGTACACTGATTTTACCAACCCCATAAATGGAAAGGTCCCTCCTGCCTGTAGCTGATGGTTTTTATACTCTGTGGGAAGTCATTTGAGCACATATGTGAACAGTAAGTTCTGAGTTCTATTCAGATGCTCTATTACCTCAGTATTGTATCCCTTAGATCATGCTGTATTTCCAGTTTTATACTAATAATGTTTGATTATTAAAGTTTGAAAATAAGTTATATAAAGTCACGAGATATTCTCTATTTTCAAGATTGTTTGGGGTAGTGAGTCCCTTGAGATCCTGTATAAATTTTAAGATGGATTTTTCATTTCTGAGGGAAAAATCATTGGAATATTGAGAGAACTGCATTGAATCTGTAGATTTCATAGGTTAGTGTTTCTACACTTTAATGTGGTTGCCCCTAATTTTAGAACATGGATTATTTTTCCAGTTATTTATGTCTCAGTAACATTTCAGCACTATTTTGATTTTTAGTGTACACATCTTCAATCTTCTTGGTGAAGGTCATACCTAAACATTTTGTTCTATTTGATAGGATAGTAAATTATATTTGAAATTTTTTTCAGGTTGATTATATGAGCACAAATGATTTTTTTGGATATTTTTAGTTCTTTTTTGTGGCCCTGCCATTTTCCTCAATTTCTATATGGGTTTGACTGTCTGAAGTCTTCAGTGATTTCTAATATTGTGTTAGGTTGCCTAAAAATGGAGATAATTCTTATCATTTTAATAGTAATCTAAAATTTCATAAAAGAATGCATTCTGTTGCCTTAACCACAAAATTATATCTAGATGAAGATTTTTAAAACACTCTTCTCTCTCTCTCTCTCTCTCTCTCTCTCTCTCTCTCTCTCTCTCTGGCATAGAGTCTCTCTGTGTCACAGCTCTGGCTGTCCTGGAACTCATTTTGTAGACCAGGCTGGCCTTGAACTCACAGAAATCCTCCTGCCTCTGCCTCCCAAGAGCTGGGATTAAAGGTGTGCACCACTATCTCCCGACTTCAAGCATTCTTACAATGAATGATTTTCATCTTTCTTGTTGAAACCCCATATTCTTCATTTCCATGGCAGTTTAGAGGCTCAGTAAACAGAACGGAGAGGACACACTGCATGTCGTCAAGCATGCACAAAGGATTTTGTGAATATCCCACCTCAAAGCGGTGCATTTGTTACAATGGAGTCACTTACTTTGACATGTCATTGTCACCCAAAGGCCAAAGTTTATGCTAGAGTTTTCCATGGGGGTTATGTATTCCATGAGTTTGGGCAAGGGAACAATGGTCTGGATCCATCTCCATCTTTACTTAGAATAGTATTCTTGCCTTACAACCCCTGAACCCAGCTAACTCACCTGATTCCTTTCTCCAACCACTGACAACCAGTAGTTCTTTTCTCCCTCCATAGGTTTGCTTTTTCTCACTTATCATCTGGCTGGACTATCCAGTCTGGAGCCTTTCCTGTAGGCTTCCTTAGCTTAATAGATGTAATTCCTACAGTGTTCTGAATGGCTGACCAACTTATTCCTTGTTCTTGAATAATATCCCGTTGTCTCGAGATGCCATAGTTCACTTTACTACTCAACTACTGAAAAACATCTTGATGCATCCAAGTTCTAATATTCATAAGTAAAATTGCTGTTAGCATTAATGTGTAGGATTTTATGCGAACCTAAACTTTAATTTATTATTATTGTACATGTATATTTGGGGATTGGTGCACATGTGCTATGGCAAGTGAGTGAAGGTCACAGGAAAACTTTGCGGAGTTGCTTTCCTCTTTCTACCTTCTTTTGAGTTCCGGTTTTGTACTCACTGCAAGGCGTCTTTATCCATCTAGCCATCTGACTAACCCAGGCCTAAGTTTTTAATTCATTGGAGTTTATGTTAGAAACACCACTGTTGAATTACATGGTCCCAACAGTTTAGTTTGGAAAGGAATCATTGAACTTCCTTCAACGTAGCTACACCGCTGTGTCTCCCTGCGCTGAGTGAGTGAGTATCCTAATGACCTCCCAGGTAATAGCTCCTAACACCATCATGTTAAATGAGTAGGATAGAGTTTCAACGTGTGAACTCAATGCAGAAACAAATATTTGTCCATTACAGTTATAGTGATAGTACATAATTACCTTATAGGCTTTGCTTAATGTCTTGTTGGGAATTTATACATTTGTGTTCATAAAATATTAGTCTGTAGTTTTCTTACTTATAATACTTTTGTCTTTTTTTTTTTTTTGAGTAATTCTGGTTTTGTAAGAGTGGGTTAGAAATTCTTTCCCCTGCCCTTTTAAACTAGAAGAAATCACAGAAGATTGGTCTAACAACTGTTTTATGTATTTTGTCGAATTCAGCAGTAAGTCCATGTGGGTCTGGTGCTTTCTGCTTTAGTGGACACTAATATGTATTTAATTTCTTCAACATGACTATTTAAATTGTCTAGTTCTTCTTGTGTGAGTTTAATCAGATTTCACCTTTTAACAAACTGGTATATTTCCTTTGGGTTTTCAGATTTCTTGGTGCTCATGGGGGTTATGGTTGCGCACAATCTCTTGTCATCTTGATGTCGATGGATAGATATGTAGTATACTCCTTTTTACCTTACGACATTCCTGTTTTCTCTTCTCCACTCACCTCTTTATCTCTTTCTTTCATCTGGTTATGAGGCCGAGGCTGGGCCTATATTTGTGTTCTTCCTGCTTCAGCATGAAGGTTCGGGCTTATGTCACCCTTTCTGGCCTATTTTTTTTCCTTATTAAGAGTAGACTGGCTTTATAGATCTTTTTTGAAAAACAGTTTTTGCACTGCTGGTTTTTCTCTATTGATTTCTTATTTTCAGCTTCATTGATTTCTGCTGTAATTTTTCTTGTTTCCTTAGAATTTCAGTTATCCTACTTTTTCTGTTTGACGAAGATGAAAACTTAAATCAATTTTATTTGTTTGATTAGTGGGAATATTTAGTTTAACTATGTCTGCTGATTTTTCTGATGTTTATTATTCTTGTTTGAGATAGGCAGGTGTTTAATTCCCCAGCAATAGCCATTTTTTCTTACTGGGTTTTGTCGTTTGTGATTGGATGTTCGGCTGTTAGGCACATGTAGATTAAGGACTGTCGTGTTTATTATTATTATTTGTTGTCTCCTTTTCATCTCCGGTACAACTGAAGTCTGCTTTGTCTAGAATTAATATAGCTGCTTTCTTTATTTTGATCTGTGTTACAACTTTATTTCTCTGTCCTTTTAATTTAAATTTATTCTAAATATTCATACCATATATTTTGTAGATTGTTGTTCTATTTTGGGGGACATTTTGAGATAATATTTGCCCTTCTACTGTTTGAAAGATCTTTGTATGATGTCCAGGCTGACAAAGAACTCATGGATTCCAGCATTCATCATGACTTAGTCTTCTTAGTATCTGGGATGACTACGCTATACCATGTTTGGCTTGGTTTGTATCTTTAACTGGTATATAATATTGCTTACGTTTAAACTGTCTATAGATAGTTTCCATGTTTACAGCTGTCTTCTGTTTGCTGTTCTTAGTTTTCATTCACTTTTTGCTTTTCATAATTTTTATGCCTTTTATGGTTTTAATCGAGAATTTTGTATGATCCAGTTTTCTCCCCTTTCTTAGCAAGGCAATAATTTGAAAAAAATAATTGAAATTAATTTCCCAAATTGTCTTATTTCAAAAAAAATCTCAGTATTTCCTCTAGAGGCTTTCTTTTTTTTTAAAGCTTTAATTAATTAATTACATTTGTGAACATGCACATGTATGATGTATATGTGAGAGGAAACACGTGTGCCACAGTGTACTCACAGATGTCAGAGGACAGCTTTTTGGGAGTCAGTTCTCTCCTTCTGATCTGTGGAGATTGTACTTAGGGCATCACATTTGCACGGCAAGTGCTTTTATCTGCAAAGTCATCTCATGTAGGTGGATTTTTTTGTCCCACCAGTTAGCTCTGTCCTGCCAGTCATCTCCCCAATAACTACACAGAGACTTATTATTAATTCTGAATGCTTAGGCTTGTTACTAGCTAGTTTATTTATTTATTTTTAGCTCTTTCATCTTAAATCAACCCACATTTCTTATCTATGCTTTCCCACGTGGCAGTACCTTCTTCAACAGGGCATGTTCATCTCCTGCTTCCTCTGAGTCTTGCTGGCAACTCTACCTCCCTTTTCCCCATAACCTTTTCCTGCCTAGCTATTGGTCAGGTGGCTCTTTATTAAACATATGAGAGTAATACATATTCAGAGTGTACAAAAGGATTATTCCACAGCAATCTTGCTGGGTATAAACCAACTCTAAAGTTTACATTCTACACTTTCACTTCCAAGTCTTCTTACAAATATGATACATTGCATGCCAGTGCAAATGCCTTATAAGGAGAAAATGTTTCTAGTTCTTCCATCTTACCCCTTACACATTTGTGTCATTTATAAACAAGTGTATGTGTATCCATTAGCCATTATTTTTGTATGTCAACTACTTTTTCCATTAAGTTTCTGCACATATCAATCACAATGAAAAGTCCTGGTCTAAAAATTCTAACATTTCTTATATCTAATTCTGGTTCTGATGCCAATTCAGTTTACACAAAGTCTGTGTGTCAAATCTTTTACCATGTCCTGTGATTATTTTAGGTTGAAGTGGGATACATAGTATACTGAATAAAAGAAATTGTGGAAGGCAGACCATTAGTGAATGTGGTAAAGTGTGGGCTGGATAAGGACTCTCATTATTGATTAGTCTTAATTGTGGGTTGAATGTAGGTCCCCGGATTGGGAACTTCATAATTACTTATTAGTCCTAACTCCTAAGGTGGGATGGAATGGCACCTTAGATGGGTAGAGTTGGGTATATCTCTTTTCCTGGGTCAGTTAGTTTCTGGAAAACCCAGTAACCAGGCCTGGTTAAAAATTTTCTCTGGAGGGAAGGCTTTATTAAAAAGACCCGGTGTGTTCTGGTATACTTTAAACATAGTTCCTTGCCTTCCTTTTGAAGGGGCTGCTACGTGTTTTCTCAGATGCTCATGGTGACACTGGGGATGAGCTGCTGGGGTTGCAGCCCTGTTGACTACTCCTGTAACAAGGTCTGCTTGGAGTTGTTAGTGCTCAAAGTTGTCCACCCTGCTGCAGGACTTCATCTTGCAGAAATTCCTCTTCAAGTGAATTATGATTCCTGAGCCAGCTTGTCTTTCTCTCTCTGGTTTCTGGGTAAGCAGTTTTCCCAGTGGCCTCATTTCCTGAAGGGTATATGGAAAGTTATTAGTTTTTATGTTTCCAGGTTTTTACTTGCATTAAGGTTGGAATGGAATCTTCTGAGATTCTTATGCCATAGATTAAAAGTTGGAAACACAATGTCCATTCTTCTCTTAAATATTTATAAGTATTTAGGAACATTTTGTGAAGAAAAGGGTAGACTAAACAGTGTGGATCATTTTTCTTTTAGAATCTTGATAATCTTACTGTCTTGACATCCAGGAAGACGACGCTTGGACTAGAGATGTGGCTTGGTTAAGGGTGTCTGCCTAGTTTATGCAAAACCCTATGTTCAATTTCTAATCATGAAAGAAAGGCAGAAGTCTATTGTTATAGATGGTTGGAATTTGACTGGATTTGGAATCACCTGGGGGATTGGCTTTGATGAGATAAGGTATCTCTAAGTAAGTCAGAATTTACTAAATGAAGAAGAAACACTTTCAATATGGAGGCCACAGTTCCATGGCCTGGCAGGCCAAATGTGGTAAGAGGAAGAAAGGAGAGAACCGGCTGCTTATTGGGATTCCTCTCTTTGCTTGAGATGAGCTACTCTGCTTTGCTCCTGCCTTCCTGCCTCGATAGACTGACACAATCCGCGGCTCTGGTGCTCTCCGCCCCTTAAGCTCTTTCTGTCAGGAGTTTATTATGGGGCACGCCTGTCGGACCTGGTCTCCAGCCCCTTCTGACTCAGCTCTCACATCACCTTCTCTCCGGGCTTTGAGTACTCAAAACTCTTTCTAACCGGAAAGCCTTCCTTTCTGCTTCCCCCATGCCACGCCCATCTCTTCTAGGTGATCGTTGAGAGTGCTCCAATTCCCCAAGTCCACTTCATAGCCCAGGTCGAGGGGGGAAAAGACCTACAGCATGGTTTGTTAGAGCAGTCACGTCTGGAGGAAGAGATGAAGCAGAAAGTTGGGAGTACAGACTCGTCACCCACGTGAGCTCTGTTGTCTTCTACGGAGTGCTGTGAAGACGTGGGATTAAAGCAGATATTCACAGTAATTTTGAAAGGTTTATCTGCAAGGTAAACTAAGCTGCAATGGAGACTTCAAAGGCAGAGACCATTCTTTTAGTCCTTTTGCTTTTTTTTTCATAGCAGCAGATGTCTGCTAAAACATTTTGTAAGTGTTTGCCATAAATGTTATGGTTATTATAACAAATTTTTGCCGGTAGGCTGATTTCTGCCTAAAGTATTCCCCTTGCATTAAAACAAGTAGATTGGTCTACTACCCTCTGGGGTCCCTCACAATGCATGCACGACGGTTCATTTATCCATTCAACCAGGCATCCAGATAACACGCTTATTGAGATCTCCACATGGCAGGCAATGTTTCCAGTGCTCAGTTTGGTCCAAGAGATAGTTTCGTGAAAGGAAGTCCATCATTGTCCGAGATGAGAACTAGGAAGGACTGTCAACTAGGATCTACTGAGGAGATTATACTGGAGCAAACAGTCCAGGCAGGGTGTGTGGGTGCCAGGCAGAACAGAATATGGAGGCAATGTCCAAGTCTAGGGATCTGGGAATGGCTTGATGCCTCCAGGTATAAATAGCAGATGGCTAGGGCAAAGGGCTAAGGCAGGAAGCTCTGGGCTCAGATATAAGAGTCTGGAATCAGGAGCAGGATGGCTTGAAACTGCAGATACTACTTTGACTGTACCACCTTATTTGTTTCCCTAAGGCATGCTGCTTAAAATCGCTTGTTTCCGACTTAGCAGTCACACCCTATCCATGAAGAAAGAACTGAAGTGGGGAGAGGAAGAGGTGGGCGAGAAAACAAATGCCATCAGCCAAAAAGATTTATCTTTATTAATTTATTATTAGAGTTATTTTTATCCTATGATTTCATGATAATTTTAGATAGATTTCCCTTATAGCAATGAATGATTGTGTGCTTCTAACAAATATTTTAAACGTGCCCAGGCCGCACGACTTGTT
The DNA here is from genome assembly GCF_018167655.1 of Microtus oregoni. Lineage (NCBI taxonomy): Eukaryota > Metazoa > Chordata > Mammalia > Rodentia > Cricetidae > Microtus > Microtus oregoni. Next base: position 8,990,630 of record NW_024543070.1, read on the forward strand.
TTTGGCAGAGAAGAAATAGGTTTAGCCACCTAGGGGCTTATATCACAATGCATTTGTCAAGAATAAAACAGCTGAGACAGGCAAGCTCTGACAAAGGCCTTAAGGTCCCATCACTCTCTCTTCCCCTATGGCTCTCCACTCAGAACATAGCTGAATCAGGTTAGACTCAAAATCATCCTGCATAGTCATTGTCTGCGTTCATGGCCTAAATGAAAGTAAAATAAATTTGTGAGTTTTACATCTGGCCTTCTGTCAGAGCAGGGCCTGACAACCATTGGATCGCAGTGTTGGGTTGCGTTCTTCGTGTGTCATTGCATCTGAGGGGAGACAATCATGTTGGTTGGTTCTCAGAAGTGCCAACCATTGTGAGAGAGTGGGAAACATCAAGATTGGGTTTGTGTTTTATAAAAGGTGATTCTGATCTGATGATCTGGAATCTGTTTTGAAGAAATGGACCTTTATTTTATTTTTTTATTTAAGCAACTTGGAACTGAATAATTGGAGACATTCTTCATGCCATCTTCACAGCCAGTTGTAAAGAGATAAAGAGAAATACCTATTTTTTTTGATTCTCTGCGATCATATTTGACTGAGAGAAATGGTAATCCAGTCAGAAAACAAACTAATGTCTGAGTGTGAGTGTAAGGCCATGTGTTTGAATATGATTTTTGGCTTGGTTTCTCTGTCCAATCACTACATATTGCTGTTTGGCTTTTTATTTCCTGTGTCTAGCTCATAAGTACAATCACCATTGTGGATTCTGAAGAGAGAGTTGATGGGTGCTGCCCTGTAAAATACAACATTTATACAGCTGAGTAGTTGCTGTGCCGTGGGCCCACTTGGTGACAGCTCGGAGTCCTGGCTTCATTTTTGTCTGCCAGTCTCTCTTTGGGGAAAGCCTATTCCTTCCACAGCCAAGGCCACTGCAAACACCCAGCACAAAGAGTCCTTTTCTGCTTCTGAGACAGCAGTATGAGTTCTGGGTGTTCGCTTAGGACTGAGCAGAGAGGAGCAATTACTCAGGTGCCATTGGGGAGAAAAGGTGGCCTCTCTAGAAGGCTTGTGTTTTGTGATTAGAGACCAGTAAATGCAGAGAGTAAACACTCGCTGAGAGTCTTAGCATTGTCAAGGGCTTGCCTGTTTGCTGGTGAGTTTCCTACACAGCATTTCTTATGGCTCTTCCTTGAATTGGTCCTACCCTTTGAAGCACCAATTGTATTCTCCATCCTTAAGCTCCTGGCGGCGATCTATTTTGACACTTACTGGTCTTTTCTTTATGTCAGTCTCAAATCTGTACTTTTCATTTTCAGTCTGTCTTGAATGCTGGAGTGGAAATCTGATCATGTTGAATTTACCTTTGAGCGTTTAGCTTTCCTGAGTACTTCTTACAGAGTGATGCTGGGATTCTCTGCGGTGTTCTGACTCAGCAGATCTGAGATGCTGACCGTGAACCGCCATGTAACAAGTGTCTAGACCCGTGGTTCTCAAGCTACCTAATGCTACCTCTCTTTAATGTAGTTCCTCAGTGTTGTGGTGACCCCCGGCCATAAAATTATTTTTGTTGCTACTTCATAACTGTAATTTTGCTACGAATTTTAATATAAATATTTCATATGCAGGATATCTTATATGCATAATATAATGAAAGAATCGTTTGAGCTCCTACTGAAGAATGTCTTTGTGTGGCCTGGACTTAGACAAACAGGGATACCATCCTTCTTTCTTTGGGAGCTGACCCTGTCTTTTTGTTCCATCCCCTCAGATCACATGACCACCCTGCTGCTGTAGAGATGTGGCTGGTACTTCCAATAACCACGTGCGGTTGGGAACAGGTTGGTCACCAGAGGAAAAGACAGGGTAGTCTAAGTCAGGGCTACCAAAAGGCATTATTTGAATAGCATGCATTTTTGGATGGTTTTATATAAGGGAGACTTGATGGAGAAGGGTGAGCAGAACAATGAGGACTTAGTCACCATCAAGTACTGAGAATTGGTTGAGAATTTAAAAACTAAGAAACCTGGGCCTCTCTTGAGGTTCCTCTTATATGTGACTATTTAAAACATCCTTTAGACTCTCGCCAAAGGGAAGGAAGGCTCAGGAACATTGGGGATTTTTCCAAACAAATTATCATTTTTGCCATTTAATATGAAAATTTGCTAGTTTAACTTTGCCACTTGGTGTACATATTCATGACCAACTATTTCTCGGCCTGGTACTTTTCAGGCAATAGCAAATTATTTTGTCTTTATAAAAATGATTTTCAGTTTAAATCAGAGTGGCATTTAGTATTTGGTCTTTGTTACCAAGAATAGTGAGAATCATGACACAATAGACCTTGGATATTTTCCTCTATTTCAAGTTGCTTTTGTAAACCTCTGAGATTTAAGGTTAAAGTACATTTGTCTGGCAAAGCTGAAGGGGACAGGAGAACATCGACTATTCTGAATTTTCAGTGAAGGTCTCAGTCAATTGTATCAGGAAGTCTATCCTGAAGACTATTCTTCAGAGTTGCAAACAGAGGCAGCAGAGCTGCATTTGTGTCTCCTTATAAATCAGTCGCTGGAAATGGGATGTTGATGGGGAGTGATTGACCTTGGGTGAGTTAGGATATACCATTCTCTCATTGTGGGTTCTACAGAGGTCCTTAGCTGAGAGCTATCAGATAACCACACTGGTCCAAAACTGCTCAACAAGGGTCCTGATGGGGAGCTGGGCAGTGGACCCTATTTTCACTTTAGGTTATGGTGGTCTCAGCGGCTGACTGGTAGGTACAGGTGGCATAGGACTATTACTTTATTGCGAGGATTTTGACACATAATTGGAGAGGAGAAGACACAAACTTCTGTGTCTTCTTTCCTTCTTCAATGACTTGTTCCAAAGTGTTCCTGAAACAGTTGCTAAGGTGTTGCTTCCTTGGTTAACACAAACCCATTTTATGCTTCCTTTCTTCTCTACCTCATTTCCCTTTTCTTCCTCATTCTTGGTTTTGGAGAACATACCTTTTCTAGTAAGGAGCCTACATGGTATCTGTGTTGCATAATTTTATCAGCCACTGTGACTATGCTACAGTGTTCAGCAGCTTGGGAAACACTAGTATAGATATTGCTGTAAAGATATTTCATAAATGTAATACAGCATTCGCATTATGGTTTGAACATGAAATACCCCAGGAACTGCTGTATTGAAGCCTTGGTCTTTAGTGAGTCAGTGTCCAGACTGGGTAGGAGGGCTCTATCCTTATCAGTGGATTAATCTACTAATAGTTTCATAGCTGAATGGCATGAGTGGGGATTGTAAAAGGCTGGTCCAAGTTGAATGAAGTATGTCTTCTGAGCCATTTTCTTGAAGATCTATCGGTTTTGTGTCCAGGCTCTTCCTTCTTTCTGTTTTCTAGTGACCATGAGGTGAGTAGCTTGTGCTGCCATGCTTTCTTCTATGATGTTCAACATTTTTGCACACACAAAAGACTGACCAAGTAATCACAGAGAGAATTTTTTTGGATATCAAATCAAAATAAATATTTTCCATCTTTTAAATTGGTATTTTTCTAGGTATTTTTTTGTCACAGTGATGGAAAAGCTTACTAACACAGTTTAAGTAGGCCCTATCTTTGGTAATGTAGTTAGATTTTATATAATTGCATGAAAATCCAGGGCCCAAGCTTGAGGTTTACTAGAGAAGAAAAGCTTTTCAAGACTGAGTTTCCTACCTGTCAGGCTATGCCATGAACTTTGAACTTGCCAGTCTCACAAACATGTGATCCAATTTGTTAAAATTCCTTATAGAGCTTATATCTGTCTTTATCACCATTTATGTACTTACTGATCTATGTAGATGCTTCTGTTCCAGGCTCTGATTTGTTTTATAGCAAATACTGGATAGGCACAAAGGGCCTTATTGGTACTTCAAACTGTACCATTTAGAAGATATCAAGTTCATTAAAGACTATCTGGAATTTTCCTTCCTGTTTTATGGGTAAGGAAATAGATGGCCAAAATTGATCATTCGTGGACACAACCCCCTAAGAGCCTAGGCTTCGTGACTCCAGGTTATCTCCATGGTCATTGTTGCGTCTGTATTACCCTATGTGAAAGTGACTTTGCCCCAGAAGAAGGTGTTTTCTGGGATATGGATGAGGAAGAGCTGGCTGAGGCCTCTCCTAGGTATGAAAGCCCTTGCTCTTTTTTTATGGACATCACACGAATGCTTATCAGAGGCTCTCAGTAGTACGATCTCTGCACTCTTGGAGCTGACAAGAAACAGGAAGATGATTAAGCCTTGTCTTTTTGTTTTTTTTTTAAATCCCCTATATGGTTATGGTTTCTCTTTAGTGTGTTTCTTCATGTTTCTTCCCAGTCTTCCCATATATTATTTAAATTAATTTGTTTACTATGCAACAGTCATTTTTCTATTTATCTAAAAATATAAAAGTCCCAACAAGTGTGACAATAAGGGGAATTTATCATGCTAACCTTATTTATGTATTAGATGATAAACCTGTGGCTTCTAGTATAAAAATAAATTTACTACCCCATTTAGCTCTCTATCACTATGGCCAAATGCCTGAGAAAATCAGTCTATAGAGAGGAAAAGCTTTGTTCTGAGTCATAGTCTCTAGTTGGTCAACTCTGTTGCTTTGGGGCCTGTGGGGAGGCATAAGGGAACCCAAGTAGGGGAACAAAGGGGCTATGTCTAGTGGTGAAAGCAAAGAGAGAAAGAGGGACCTGTGACCCGAGTGTCCCCTGCCAGTACATGTTCCTATAACCCAACTTCCTTCTAGAACTCACTTCCTGAAGGTTCCACTACATATGAGGAGCTTGAGCTGAGAATCTTTGGGAGTCATTCAAGTCAACCTGTTGTAGCTTCTGCTGCTTTCTCTTGTTCTCTGGTGCAAGCCACAAGGACATCTTCCTCAACGACTCCAAGCAGCCTCCTAGCTGGCTCCACTCTTGTTCCTCATGAAGTCCATACGCTACAGAGAAGTCAGAGTCTTTCTGAACATGCAAATTTTGCTGTATTGTGGCTGCTTCCCATAGATTTACAACACCATGGTAACATTTCATTGTGGCCTTGTGTGATTTATTGCTTATCTCCCAGGCTCTACTTCCTTGCTTCTTCTGCAGTGCTGTGCTCCACACACTGTCTTTGGGCCTTTGCAGTCTTCTTTCCTCCATCCTGAATTGTACGCACACACACACTTCTAAGAAGCAGTTCCTTGATCACCCCACTTTAAACACTCTCTTATCTTTTTTATTCTATTTTCCATTATCATTATCTATGATTACCCAACATAAATAAGTAAATAATAGCTTTAGTCATCCTTTCTATAAAGCGCAAGCTCCATCAGCCAGAGCCTTTTAGGCCATTCCAGCAGCTACAGTTGCTGTAATTGCTCATTAGTAGTGTGGGAGTGCTTTTGTTCATTTGAGAGAGGGTAGACATTAATCATACCTTGAGTGCATTTGTTCTTTTCATGGTATGTGTGGAGTTTCCACTTTGATGCCTGTATCTCTGGTAAGAAGATTACCAGGAAATTGCCCAGACAAAGTCTTTGCCCTCATGGAGCATATAGTCTATTATAGCTGGTTTTGGGGAGACATCAGGAAGTAAAGCAAACATACACCACATGGCATAAAAGCTGTAGAGTAAGACAGGACAAAATAAAGGTTTTTTTTTTTTTTTTTTTTTTTTTTGAGCATCAAGGGTGGGATGACACTTGGGAACTGTTGAGGGAATTGAAATAGGGAGGCTGGGAGGGGCTAGGAGAGTTAGGGAAGCAGGGATCATGTTAAAATTAGCAGGCTTCGCTGGACCATATGATGACTTGGGTTTAATGAGAAGAAAATCACTAGTGGATCCACAGTGTTGCAATATGTGTGATGCAAACAGAATTTTTCTGTTCATTGTTGTGACAGTCATCATGGGGATGGCAGCAATGAAAACAGGGAGATATTTAAGCTACCAAGTGACCAAGGCAGGAACAGTGGAGTCAAGCTGCCTTTTCAAACAAAGCACACAGGACCTGATAATGAGTGGAATATGGGGTTACCTTCCCTCCATTAGCAGAGTGATTCCTAGCTTAGGATATAGGAATTGAAAGAATGGAGTTGTTGATTAAAAAGAAGTCGTACATGCAAGTAACATTATACAGATTGAGCAGGTTGTATTTATGTATTTAGAAACACACACTGACACTTGCGCCCACCCCTACACCACCACCACCACCACCGCTAACCACAACAACAGTAAAACAGTAAAAAGTAACACCAGTGAAAGAAACAAAAGCCATAAATTTTAAATAGTATATAGGAGAGTTTGGAGGGAGAAAAGGAAAGGGGAAATTGTATAATTATATAATGATCTCAAAAATGTACTATTTAAAAAACTAAAAATTAAAGAAATCAGGAAATTAAGCCTGTTCATATAATCCCAGAAATAAACAAAACCCTAGATATAAACTTACCCCAAAATGTTAAAAACCTGCACATTGAAAACTATAAACCAGTAAAGGCTGAAGCTATAGAAGGTGGCAACCCCTCCCACACTCACAGATTAGCAGAATTAATACTGCTGAAATGCCCACATTACTAAAACTCATATAAAGGTTGAGTCCATTTCCTATCAAAATCCCAATGACATTCACAGAAGTAGAAAAAAAAATCCCAAATTACAATGGAAGGTTAAAAAATTATGAACAGTTAAAGCAACATTGATGGGGAAAAAGGAGCAATGCTGGGGAAGTCAAAGAACCTGGCTTCAAACTGCATCACAGGGCCATAGTAACAAAGCCAGCGGGATACTAGTGCAAAAACAGTCACACAGACCAGTGTAATCAAAGAGAAGACCCAGGCAGAAGCCCAAGCAGCTACCAAGAAGGTGACCAAAATAAGTATTTGGAAAAGAACTTTAGCAAAGTTGTGGGGGAAACAGGATATCTATATCACAGGACCACAGGATCCTATCTCTTGCCCTGCACAAAAAGCAACTGATGACAGATTAAATTATGGGCAATGTAATAATTAATAGACAATAAAATTCTGTACAGGATTCTAATAGCCTTGGAAATAAAAGCAAGAATCGAGGAATGGGAGACGGCTCAGTCAGTAAAATGACTGCAATGCAAGCATGAGGACCTGAGCTCAGATTCTCCGAGCCCATGTAAGAAGCCAGGCATGGCAGTGCATCCTGTGGCCTGAGACCTAGAGTGGCTGTGGAGCGCAGGGTAGATCGTTGAAGTTCATTGGTAGCTGGAATAGCAGATCCATTTAGTTTCAGGTTCAATGAGAGACCCTGACACAAAATATTAAAGGTGGAGAGCTATTGAGGAACAATACCTACTGTCAACTTGGGCTTCCATGTGTGCCTGCATACACACACACACGCACACACACACACACCACATACTCAACATCATAACATACACAAAATAACAGAAATTTTAAAAAGTACAAATGGCCAATAAGTATATGAAAAATTTAACATTATTAGCCATTAGGGAAATGCAAATCAAAATTACACTGAGAATCCATATCACTTCTGTCAGAATGTCTACCATCAAGCAAACAAGAAACAGACAAAGCTGGCGAAGCTGTCCTGGGGAAAGGGACCCCTTGTGTATGGTGGGTTATAAAGTAGATTAATGCAGTCATGGAAGTCAGTGTTGAGGTTCCTGATACACTAAATCTTACCTACCATATAATTTAGCAATACCATTCCTTTGAGTGTACCCAAGAGAACTACCGTCAGAACACTATGGAAACACTCATCAATCCTGTGTTGATTATTGTGCTCTTGACAATGGGAGCCAATCTAAGAGTCCATTAATGGATGAATGATAAAGAAAATACATATGAAGTTTATTATCCATAAGGATGGATGAGACTGTGTCATTTGTTAGACAAATAGATGGATCTGTGTTCATAATATTAAATGAAATAACCCAGGCTCATTGAAACAAGTAGAATTTCAGATTTTTCTGGAATATACTGGGGATTAGACTCAGGTTAAAAAGTGAAACCCACATGTTTCATACATACCTTACGCACACAGCCTGAAAGCAACTGTGTGTAGTATTCTTAGTGCACTTGTGTTTTATTTGAAAGTCATCACACGAGGACAGGTGAGGTATTTTCTATTTTTGATGCCATGCTAGCACTGAAAACATCTGGGTTCGAATCATTTGGATTTGGGGTTCTAAGGTGAGGGAGGCAACTCTGACACTGCCAGGAGAAGCCTGGTTTGGACACACATGCTGGCTGCACAGTTTTCTTTCTCCTCTTGTTTTCTCGTTTTGGGCAGAGGAAATCAAAGTTCAAAGCTCAGAGACATGAGTTGGTTTATTTGAGCTGTTTGTTCCCTAGCCAGAGAACATAGATCTCTGCTCTTGGCTCCTTCAGCAATATCATAGCAATTCTCCACGGATAACCACTCAGGACAAATGGGATCTCCCAGAGAGCAAGGAGTAGAGACAGGTTAAGCCAGATGCAGTTGACACACTTCTGATTCCTGCACTCTGGAGGATGAGGCAGAAAGACTTTGAGTTGAAGGCCAGCAGGGCCATACAGTGACACCATGTCTAAAAAGAAAAGAAATGCATATTATTGTTTCCTTAGTTACTGTTCATTACTGTGAAGAGATACCATGACCAAGGCAATCTTATAAAAGAAAGCATATGTTAGGAGGTTGCCTACAGCTTTAAAGGGTTAGTTTACTCTCATATGGTGAGGAGCATGGTGGCAAGCAGGCAGGTATGGTGGTGGAAAAGTAGCTGAGAGTTTGACATCCCCCGACAGGCAGAGAGAAGAAGAGGGACAGAGACACAGAGAGACACAGAAAAAGAGAGACAGAGAAACACTGGGCCTGGTGTGGGCTTTTGAAATCTCAAAGCCCACCCACAGTGACCCACCTCCTCCAACAAGGCCACACTGCCTAACCCTTTGTAATCAGTTCCCCAACTGGGGACTGAGCATGGAAATACGTGAACCTTTGGGGGGCATTCTCTTCAAGACAGCGCAACTGTGTTCTCACAAGTACCCAGTTTCACAAAAGCCAGGGAGAGGGAAGAGAAGGCAGCATGAATGTTATCATCTCGAAACGGGAAACACAAAGCATTTGCCTATAACCCACAAAAGCCCCAAGGATTTGCTCCTTCTTGGTGTCTACAAAGCAGCAGAAGACACACTGTGCCATTCAGAACTCACAGAAGAATGCTACTGCCGTCTGCGGCTGCCAGGAACATATGGAGGACATTCTTGGGGTTTAAGATGCAAACACTGAGCATAGGCCTTCCCTCCTAGAATCTCTGTATGTGAGCAGCGAGCCTTGTGGAAGGAAAGCCCATGAGAGTACTTCACTTGGGGGAGGGGATAGCGAAGGCCCCCCCCCCCCCCCCCCCCCCCCCCCCCCCCCCCCGGCCAGCCGGAGGAGTATGCATTCCCAATGTGTGAAAGACAAGAAAAGAGAGTGGCAAGCTTGGGCTCCTTTTGGATGCGTCTTAGGGTTTGAAAGTGAATGATATAAATGTCTAATTAGAGAGGAATGTCACTGGCACATTGAATCTTGCTGGGGGCTGGGATCACCAGGGCTCATTATCGCTCCTGCTCCCTCCACTTCCCTGTCGCTTCTCCTGTTCCTTTCTGGCAGTCCTGCCAGGCACTACATGTGAGTGCGAGCGGCCGAGCCTCCATTTGCTTAGGGCTGTCTTTGATATAGAGGTGACCTGAGGACCCAAGCCGCGGTTCAAGTTTCTCTTGTGTTCTACGTGGGGGGGGGGGGGGGGGGAGGGGAGGGGAGGGGGAGGCACCAGTTCAAATGTTGTCCAGGATCACAATCAGAATTTTGGCCCCTGTCAGTTTGCGGAAATCTCCCTCGAAGACGTACAGGCATTTACAGAAAGTGCCCACCCATCACCTCCAGCCTTTCTTCCAGAGAGGTGTGAGTTCTAAAGCAAATGAGCCACATCCTGATGAATACACGCGAGCCTCCCCCCTTTCATGTCGGAGGATTTAGCAGTGTATTTAGTGGGCGTCTTTAAGAGCAAATGGTTGAGTGTCCAGCGGCTGTTTGTGATTCCCTGTCTGCAGGGATCAAACACTGGAGCTCAGGAGAGGTGCTAAAGACACATCCAAGGACATAGCTCGAAGCGAAAAAGTGTTTGGCTTTCTCCCGCTGCCCCATGATTTCGGCTAATTAATGTCAAGAACACATCGCAGTTTGGGAAAAAAAATGACAGTTAATATCAGAGAGTTCACACTGGGTAAGGGCTTTCAGCCCAAACAGCAGACAACATCACTTAGATTAAGTTTAAAAACCTTCCCTTGCCTTCACAGGGTAGACTTGGCTTCATGTTTAATCAGTGCTCAAGCCCGAAAGGAAGAATGTGGGGTTTTCTTGTAGGTAGTTGACGTTTTTTAATTCAGGCAGGAGCTATCTCAATAATATTCAGTAAAGTCACTGACGGCCCCAGTCCCTACGCTGAAGTCGGGGGCTTACCCCCGACAAAGCTGTGTCCAGAACAAATTCCAGATTAGTTCAAAACTCAATTAACATAGTGTAAGTAAAAGGAAAACCTTATGCTGCCCAAGTGAGGTCCGTCAGGAAGAGAGTCGTGTCATGTGAGTTCCCACTGTCCAGCCCTGGTGCCTGGAGAGGCCACAGAAGAAAAATAAATAAATAAAGAAGAGCAAAAAACCAGACTGGAGTAGCCAGAGGCGGTGGGCCCAGCTTTGTGACACACTGGGCCTTCTGTGCAGATTATATCTTAATTTTAAAATAATAAGCAAAGTTGTAGTAGCTAATGCTGCCAAATTGTAGAGTTGAGAGGACCAGAGTGCCCTATGGGGCTAATAATTAGTGCCACCAAGAACTCCAGTAAGGTAAGACGACAGACGTCCAGGATGGGCCTGAGATCTGTACAAAGGTGTTCATTATTAGACAGAGGTTCTCACACCAGGCGCCATCAAGATTCAAAGGCATGAACTACCTAGAAGGGGGCTCGCTATTGAGGACACACCATGACTTTGTAGTGCAGTATACACACAGCTGGATACCTTCCCATGAACCTCCTTCTAGGTTCCCTTTAACCGGTGGGAAGGGTTCAAAGGGCTCCCCAATACACACACACACACACACACACACACACACACACACACTGATGGTGATCAAAGCTGCCCCCCCCCCCCCACACATGCCAGGCAAGTGCTCTATCACAGCTACCCTCAGAACTTCCAAATCTTTTACACTGTTTCCTGACAAAGTCTGGGACGAGTGGGTTTTTTTTTTTTTTTATCCCCACTAAAGCTCTAAGTGCTGCCCCCAAAACCATTTCACAATTACCTTATTAATTGGAAGATTTAGGTTTTGTTAATTGGGCTACAGTATTTCTCCATGCCCTTCTCAATTAACCCAGTTTCATTTGGAAGCAGGGGAAATCCCCAGTGTAGGTAACCCCTGCTAGTACAGTCTTCCTACCCTGCAGGCACACATCTTTCCTTCATGCTTTCCTGATGAAATAAAGCAAATAAACCATAGTGGGGGTGGCCCATCAGTCTCTGAGACAGTGTGGTGAGTGGGTGGTCACCTACCCACTGCAAGGGCCAGTGACAACCATAAACTGCCCCTATCTGAGTGATCCTGGCCCTACAGAGGCAGTTCCTTCCAAAATCTCCAGACTTCCACGATGAGAGGCAAGGGCAGCTAAGCAGGCATCAGCCTCTGGCAGTCTTGACAGAAGGCTTCTAAGTCGCTGCATCCCCTTTCCCTCCCTCCACTGTCATTCTGTTCAATTGCTAATTTTCCTTCTAATGTTTCAGTGTTTTTTTTCTTAACCTACTTTCTGGTTTGGTTTGCAGTTCACATGTCTGATACACACATGCCGTGGGCGTGGTTTTCTGCTTCACCTTCTCCCTTTTATGTTTGCCTAGGATTATTTTCACTTTGTAGCATTTTCCTCCCAATTCTCCAGCCACCTGTAACTATGGGAAAATCATTTCTAGAGCTGTAGGATCTCAGATATTTTGGGGGTAGGGAGTTTTTTCTAAAGCATTTATTTTTTGGTTGTTGTTTGTGTTGATGAGCCAAGCTTATTCACTGGTAGACATGCAGTCATCCATTATGAATTCATGGAGCAGCTAGGAGGTTCCAGTTTGCATACTAAATGCCAGGAACTACAGATGAAGAAACTGGTGGAGTTTTTGGGGTCGCTTCTGTATACTATCCTGAGTGAGGTAGGCCAGACCCAAAAAGAGGAACATGGGATGTACTCACTCATATTTGGTTTCTAGCCATAAATAAAGGACATTGAGCCTATAATTCGTGATCCTAGAGAAGCTAAATAAGAAGGTGAACCCAAAGAAAAACATATAGGCATCCTCCTGAATATTAACCTTCATCAGGCGATGAAAGGAGACAGAGACAAAGACCCACATTGGAGCACCGGACTGAAATCTCAAGGTCCGAATCAGGAGCAGAAGGAGACAGAGCACTAGCAAGGAACTCAGGACCGTGAGGGGTGCACCCACACACTGAGACAATGGGGATGTTCTATTGGGAACTCACCAAGGCCAGCTGGCCTGTGTCTGAAAAAACCTGGGATAAAACCGGACTTGCTGAACATAGTGGACAATGAGGACTACTGAGAACTCAAGAACAATGGCAATGGGTTTCTGATCCCACTGCACGTACTGGCTTTGAGGGAGCCTAGGCAGTTTGGATGCTCACCTTACTAGACCTGGATAGAGGTGGGTGGTCCTTGGACTTCCCACAGGGCAGGGAACCCTGATTGCTCTTTGGGCTGACGAGGGAGGGGGACTTGATGGGGGAGGGGGAGGGAAATGGGAGGCGGTGGCAGGGAGGAGGCAGAAATCTTTAATAAATATATAAATAAATAAAATAAAAAGAAACTGGTGGAGGCAGCTGGCTCTTCTCAATGAGTCCTTCATTCTAGCACGAGGCACAGTGCTTTCCGCTGATTTCCTCCGCTAAACCTTGTAGCCTTATGTGGAAAGTTCAACCTCTCTCCTTTTCACATTTTAGCCATTAAGTACTGTGACCACAACCTGAACTCAGTTAATGGACTCCAGGTCGTGTCTCTAACCCCTCTGTCTTAGAACCTTCCTCCCACTGCCTGATTGGCACGGAAAATGCAGGGTTCTGCGGGAGGCTGTGGAGTGCTGTGCGGGCTCCCAGGTACAGGTTTACAGGGCACCGCAAAGACGTCCCATTCGCTTGGCATTGGTAGTGTGGTGGTCGGGTTTGGAGGATGAATCAGATTTCTTGTCAGGGATTTTTAAGGACTATTTACTATTTCTAGTTCATGCCTGAATTTCTAGCACGTGTTTAGTGAAAACATCTGATTTGAGTAGAATAACTGGAATGGTCTCTTACTGTTTTTTTTTCTTTTTATCTTTTATACTTATGTTTATATTTTCTCTTGTAAAGTAGGTGACATGGTGCTTTGACTACATATGTTTTGTGCACATTTTAGTATGTATATTATAACTGTATCAAACTAAGTAATATATACCTTTTTCTTCTACAGTGAGAGTACCTAAAAATCTGCTTTGATACCAAGTTCTATTATATAATATATCACTAAGTATAATCTCTGTTGTTTCTGAAGATTTATTTTTATTGCACGTGAATAGGTGTTTTGCCTCCATGTATATCTGCACAGCTAGTTCAGGCAATGCTATAAGAGGCCAGAGCAGAGTGTTGTATGCTCTGGAACTGGGGTTAGATATGGTTGTGCACCAACAGGTGTGTGCTGGAAGTGAATCCGAGTCCTCTAGAAGAAGCAGCTGGAGCCCTTAACTGCTGAGACATCTCTCTAGCCCTCCGACCCTCATTTTTGACGTTGTGTCTATGAACCTGTTTATTCTACATCTTCCCACCAGAATTAGCATGTTCCTTAAAGATGGTAGGTCTTTGATGTTTGTTCGTTCCTGTTACCTATAGAGATCATCAAACTTGCTAAATAGTTTATTAAATATAAAACTCTTTATAGCTTTCTAAGTTATAGTAATTTATTTTAACCACGTGAAATTTTGCCAGTGCTGATTAAATAGAGAAAAATGATATGGAACACTGGCGTTATATTTGCAAGTATCGTTTCTAATTTCTTTCTGAAGCCTTTTCACCACCTGAAAAGATAATTTTTAGTGATTTAAACAGTATTTCATTAGTGTCTCAAATTCAAAATGAGACTGCATCACCTTATATATGAATTAATAGACGTAAACAAGAGCAAATAGTGTGCCTGGGAGATATTATTTCTCGTGAGCAAACTAGCTTCAGTGTAGCCACGAGGGTAGACCTCCAGAGCAGAAGTTCCCTCTGGCAACTGTTAATGTCTAGTTCCCTGCTGTACATGAACAGGACACAGGGAACAATTGCATTTGTGTTGCCTGATGTTGCCTCCAAAATCGTCAACTTCCCTGTACTGCAAAGAACCGTTGTCCCTTTGTGCTGTATTGAATCAGGTAATTTAGTCAACAATCAGTGATTTCAAAAAATCTGTGGTTATGTTATATGCTTTGCTCTGTGGAAAGACTCAATGCTCATCATTTAGGAATGGAAGTTACCAGAGGACAGTGCAGAGGACATGATGGCTGCCTGAATTTTGGAGCATCAAATCCTCTGAATGCTGTTTAGTCTTTACTGTCTGTGCAATTTTTACAGAGTAACACTATGACTGTACCATCCTGAGAGGACTTGTATAACGCCAACTATCTGAGGAATGGATGAATCAAGACCTGAGTCATTTCGTGAAGATGTCTCGGTGACCCTGTGTGCATTTGTCTTATTTAAAATGCCAATAGAAGGAGGACCTCTGGGTCCTCAACTCTTATTTTTATAATCAGCAGAGGTATCAAGGACCATTAAAAGATTTTCAGTATTGTCAGTCTTGGGGTGGGTGGGGGAGAGCAAAATTCCCATTATTTCTCTCTCTGGTAATGCAACAAGGCTTCTTGTATTAATAATTGCATCATTCAAGCCTCCTTCTGTCCCACAGGAAAGTTTGTTAGCATGTATTAATTATCAGCCATCTCACTACGTAGGAGTTAACGGCTCTGTTTAGGTAAAGTACAAAAAGACTTTGAGTCAGGACAAGGGAGACAGGCTCACTCCCCCCTCATCCTTGTTTCTCTTGGTGTCTGTGTTACACAGGGACTCGGCTATTGCAGGAGTGTGGAGATCTCCTTGTTTGTCCCCAAGGGCAAAGTAGCACATATTACTGTTTGTATTTGTGAAATTAGAAACTGCAGTTCAAACCATCAAGGAAAGGGAAGGTCAAGAGTGTATGCCCGTATCTTTGCTCGCTTTGTTTTTCCAGATCTACAGTGTATTTGTTCTCAAAAACAAAACAAACGTAGTTTTATGTAGAAATTCTGAGCCTGGATCTGGTTTTGTCTGGGGATGAGATGGAACTTCTCCCTGGCCTCCGAGCTACTGAGTGAAACTGCCTGGTAAGGCTAATGAAGCTGCAAGCAGAAGAACCCTTCACCCTCCATCGCACACACATGGGGGCTTTCACTTAGGTAAATATGACCCAGGAAGGGTTTCTGGTGAAGAGCTGAGGGGTTGAATCCAGAGGAAAGGTGACTCAGAAGGGAAGCTCTGGATCAGATTGGAATTTATGACATATTTCGGTGTCTCTAGAACTTGCCAGTTTGCTGTTCTGAAATTTGAATGCCAGATTTCCATTGCTTTAATTGGTGTTATTAAAAATGAATTAGGACAGAATCAATATATAAATTTGTCCTATGTAATTTGATTGGCTTGCCTTGACACCAAGACCATTATCACCACCATGATCAGGATTTATATATGACCGTTTTGTGTCCAGATGTGGTCCCTTTACCTCTCGTCTAGGCTTTTATCGCAATGGGTTTATAGATTTTGTCAATTTATTTTTCTACATCTGTTGGGATGATCCTATGGTTTCTGTCCAAAAGTCCATTTATGTGGTAGGTTACATTTGGCTCATCCTGCATCTCTTGACTGAAGTGGACTTGATCATGATGGTTAATATTTTTGATTTTTAAAATTCATTTTGCAAGCATTTTATTGAGAATTTTTGAAACTATCTTCATTGGGACAGTTGGTTTCTAATTTTCTTTTTTGTTGTAACTTTAGCTGGTTTAGCTATCAGAGTAATGTTGGCTTTGTAGAAAGAGACCAGAAGCAGTCCTGTTTCTGTTTTATGGAATAATTTGAGAAACATTGATTTTAAATTTTCTCTAAAGTTCTGGTAGAATTCTGCATTGAGTCCATTTGGACCTAGGATATTTTTTAGTCAGCAAGTTTTATTTTTTTCTCTTTCAATATTGTTGCCTGTAATGGATCTATTTAAAAAATTTAAAGGTTTATTTATTTTCTTTTTGTATATGAGTACTTCGCATATATGTATATATGTGTATAATATGTATGCTTGGTGCCCACGGAAGTCCAAAGAGGGCATCAAAGCTCCTGGAACTGGAGTTATGGATGGTTGTGAGCCACCAGGTAGGTGTTGGGAATGGAATCTGGGTCCTCTTCAGGAGCAGCAAGCACTCTTAAGCATTAAGTCATCGCTCCAGCTCCTTGCTTCGTTTTTTTATCTCTTGTTGTTTTAAATTTGGCAGGTTATAATATGCATTTAGAAGTTAATCCATTTCTTTTAGCTTGTCCAGTTTAGTGGAGTATAGGTTTTTTGAGGTTGGTTCTTAAGACTCTCTGGGCTTCATTGGTTCATGTCTTCCTAATGTGTTTTGATTAATCTGTCTAAGGGTTTGTTAATTTTTTCAAAGACCCAAATCTATTTAAATTTCTTTTTTTGTTTTTGTTTCATTGGTGTGTATATGAGCACATACGCATACATATGTGCCATATGTTCATACAGGCCAGTTTACACATGTGGAGGTCAGAGGAGAGCTTTGTGGCGTTTGTTCTTCCACCTTTGTGTGGGTTCTATGGATTAAAATCAAGTTGTCACATTTTCGTGGCAATTGCCTTTGTGAGCTGAATTGTTTCACTGGCTCTGTGTCATTGATTTCTGCCTTGTTCTTAATTATTTTCTTCTGCATATTAATTTTGGGTTCACCCATATTTCGTACACGTATGCTTAGAATGGTGGTGTCCTCTTGGTGGATTGCGCCCTTAATCAGTATGAGGTGTGAAGTGACCTTTGTTGTCTCTTCTGATCTGTATTGGTTTGAAGTCTATTTTATCAGATATTAGAATAGAGTGTTCCATTTATTTCCTAGTTTGCTCCCTAGAAGTAGCTTGCAACATCTTTGCCCACACTCTCATTTTAAAGTGATGCCTATCTTGTGTGATAAAGTGTGTTTCTTAGAGATAAAAAAAAGAAAGATCTTGTTTTTGATCTAATCTTCTAGTCTATATTATTTTATTGGATTGCTAAGTTCACCGGTATTCAGTTATTATTGAAATGTTTGAATTCTGCCATTTTGCTGACTTCGTAGCATTTGATATTTTCTTAGTATTTGCTTCTCAATTCTGCCATTTTGCTGACTTTGTAGCATTTGATATAGCATTTGAGTTTGTAGCATTTGGTGTAGCATTTAAGTTAATTTATGTTCAGTTATTATTGAAACATTCTCAATTCTGCCATTTTTCCGACTTCGTAGCATTTAATGTTTTCTTAGTATGCCTTTGCTTACCAAGTGTCTTAGCACGTTTTGCTCTGCTTTTGTTTCTTTGTTTTCTTTTCCCTCTGTAGTTTCTTGATGCTTATGGTGGTTTAAATTAGAATGGCCCTCATAGGTTCCTATGCTTGAATCCTTGGTCTCCAGTTGGTGGAACTGTTTAAGAAGGATTAGGAGACTTGGCACTATTGGAGGAGGTGTGTTACTGGGGGTGGACTTTGAAGTTTCAAAAGACTCACACCATTGCCAGTGTTTTCTCTCTGCCCCTATCTGTGGTTTGAAATGCGAGCTCTTAGCTATTCCTGACACCATGCTTTCATTCCATCCATTGATATCCTAAGTTCAATCAAATAGCTTATAAATTGCCTTGGTTATGCTATTTCCTCACAGAAATAGAAAAAAAGTTAAGATAATATTTGTCCTCCTTTTCCACTCAAAGTGTTCCCTCTAATATACTCTATAGAGCTAGTTTAGTGGGAATAAAGTGCTTTAGCTTTTTTTTTTTTTGAGAGTTTTTCTTTTTTCTTCCATTCTTAAAGATAAATTGGCTGGCAACAGTAGTCAGGATTGGTAGTTAAGAGCTTTCAGAACTTGAGGTACATCCTTCCATGTCCTTTGGGCTTCTAGAGTTTCCATTGTAAAAGCCACAGTTTTTACCGTGGCTGGCCTGATGTACGGGTCAGCTCTCTTGGCTTGCTGCTTCTAAGATGTTTCCTTCTTTCCTTTGACTATTTCATGTTTTTGATGATAATATGATGTGTGGAATTTTTCTTTCTTGTGTAGTATTCAATGTGCTTCTTGTACCTAGTTGGGCATATCTTTCTCTATATTTGGGATATTTCTATGATTTTACTTAAAATATTTCTCTGCCTTTGGCATGGGGTTCTTCTCATTCTTTCATACACATGATTCATAAATGAATTCATAAATTTGATATTTACACAGTGTCCCAATAACCTGACATTTTTTCATATGGAAGAAACTTCAGTATCCAGAGATTATGTCTATAATCTATCTGGTTTAATTTGTGTATGATATAAATTTCAATAAAAAAATGTTCAATATATTTACATATAACATACAATTAATAAAGAACCGTTTATTGAAAACTATCCTTTCCCCATTGAATTACCTTTGCATCTTTTTTCAAAAATCAATTGACCACACATATGTATGGATCCATTTATTTATGAATCCATTGTTTTGATTCCAAGAGCTATTTTTTCCTAGTAATTCCTTTACTTTTCCAACTCAGTCTTAAATTTAATTTGACAATTTCTGTGATTAAACTTTCCAGGACTCTGAATGGAATCGTGATAACTCTTTGAAGTAATTTCAGAAAAATGAGGATTATTTACTGGAGTGTGAGTGTGGTATAGGTTTGTGTGGTGTATTTTAAGAGCTAATAAAACAGCAACTCATAGCTCACTTACATAAGAGTCATGGAGCTAAATACTTTCTCCATGGGGGCTTATCAGTGCTTATACCAACACTTACTATCAGTATTTCTCTTCTTTGGTGTTTTGTTGGTTGAGGACATGATCTCTTGATTTTCCCTTGGAAAGATTGAAGGCTACTAGCTGCTGGAGGTCCAAATCTAAGGCTAAACATAGCTCCCTTTCACAGGGACTTTGGGTCCTTGCCCTTCTCCATAGCCATGACTGTAGAATTTGTGTTGTCTCAGAGCCAAGAAACACTGCTCTGGGGGACAGTGATTGGAAATTCATGACATTTTAGAAGTTAGAAAAAAATTCAATTTCAAGAAATTTCAGAGCTGAATGGTAGGCTGGTATTCATTAAAATGTCTAGTGATTATTAATAATTTGTTATGAATAATTATATACAATAAATTGCTTATTAATTTGTTAGCTTAAATATACTCACATGGTGGGACAGATGGCTACTGGAACAAACTGATCATAGAATAAGAAAGATATTAACATAGTGATTAGATAATTATTATATCATTATTTTTCACCTATAAATATGTCATTTATGTAGAAACCATATTAAGATCTAAATAAGTTTATTTACTTAAAAACTCATCAAACTATTGAATATGGAGTTTGTTTTGTACTGTTGGGATGGAACCTATGTCACAATTTGTTTTTTTATTTTTAACTAAAAAATGATTTAGCTACCAAATTAATTTTGTTATCTATTAAATATTCCAATCTTCTGGGAGCCGGAGGCACCTAAGTTTCCATCTTCTTTTGGATACTTCTGTGTGGGCTTAGGAACATTGCTCTTGTATTCCTGTGGTTCCATTTCTTTTCCTTGTGGATAGAAAGGGATCATGATTTCTTGAGTGTGCCTTAGAGGAAGGAGTGGGCGTTCGTTTCACATTTCTCTTTAATGACAGACATTCTTTCTGTCCTTGAAAGTTGCCAGAATTATGTCCACCAGCTAAATGAATTTGGCCCATATTCAAGAGTCAAGGCCTATTTGGCGTTAGTGCCATGCTGTGGCCAAGGCCTCTTTGTACCAAGTTGCCTGCCAAGCTTAGCCACACTCAGCTATTCATCTGATTTCACTGCTAGTGCAGACAGAGCCTGGCTCTCACCTCTTCCTCTAGCAGAGTTTACACCAAAGAGGCAGTATACCCCATCAATCAAGGTGCTTGGGTCTGAAAAAGCATGGGATAAAACCGGACTTGCTGAACATAGCGGACAATGAGGACTACTGAGAACTCAAGAACAATGGCAATGGGCTTTTGATCCTACTGCACGTACTGGTTTTGGGGGAGCCTAGGCAGTTTGGATGCTCAACTTACTAGACCTGGATGGAGGTGGGTGGTCCTTGGACTTCCCACAGGTCAGGGAACCCAGATTGCTCTTCAGAGCTGATGAGGGAAGGGAACTTGATCGGGGGAGGGAGAGAGAAATGGGAGGCGGTGGCGGGGAGGAGGCAGAAATCTTTAATAAATAAACAAATTTAAAAAATTAAAAAAAAGCAGATAAATTAATGTTAAAAATGTCACATCATCTTTTTAGATTAACTCGCTGACTTTTTCTTGTCTTGTTACTGTCTTTGTTTTCTGAGTAAATGGTGAGGATTCTCTGGGGGAAAGGACAAGAAGAAAGACTCTATGAAAGCGGAGCACAGGGCGTCCTTGGGCTAATGTTTTCTAGCTGGTCCTGAACAGGAAATCTTGGGCTGAGAGACGGAAACATGGTATTTCTTCATCATTTTACAAAGGCTGCACAGTCACATGTAGAAGTGGAGTGCTGCCACCTCTAGCTGTGTGGCAGTGAAGGACCTCCCCGTCCAGTCCTCAGTTCTCTGATCTCTGTCACGTGCCAGTAGTAGGCTTCTTCTTGTGTGGCTGGTCGATGCACTGGCTGAGATTCTGTGGAGAAACTATTTAGCTCCATGACTCCTCCATAAATACCCCACAAGTCATCATTTTTATTAGCTTTTAAAATTCTGCTTTTTAGTCAGATCTAGGTCTCAAGATTAGTTCTCTTCTGTGTTTTTTCCTTGTGTGTGTGTTTTTTTAACGATGCTTTTACTTATTCTTTGACAGTTCCATACCTATATAATCTATCTTGGTCATGCCCAGCCTTCTTGCCCCTTCTGCTCCGCCCACCTTGTGGAAATTTCTTTTACTGTGTGTATGTGTGTGCTGAGTTTGTAGTAGGAACGAGGTGATGGTGCTGTTGTTGTTAGTAGATAATTATGGAGAACACACTTGCAGCGACTCCAGATTCGCCCATAGGGCCTTTATGAAGGGTCCCCAATAAACAGATAGGCGTGGCCCTTCAACCTTATCTCTTTCTTTTAAAGCCACAGGAAGAGAAAAGGACTTCTCCTTCAGACACTCAGAAAATGGGGATTACAAAGACAAATCACTTTCTTATTGTCACCCAGCTAGAAGAGGGCGAGGTGACTGCCAAACCCTCACAGTGGAGAAGGAGCCTGGCTGTTCTTTTCTTCCTCTGTACTACAGCTTTTATATCAAGGCTGTTATCATTCTTGATAACTTGGAGCCAGTCAACCATCTAGTTGAGGTTCCTAGTTTCTTCTAGTTCTTTCCTAGTCTACAATAATGGAGTAGACAGGAATCTTAGTCGGGGTTTCTATTGCTGTAATGAAACACCATGACCAAGGCAACTTGGGGAAGAAAGGGTTGATTTGGCTTATGCTTTCATATGACTTTTCCTCATCAAAGGAAGTCAGGACAGGAACTCAAACAGGGTAGGAACCTGGAGGCAGCTGCTGATGCAGAGGCCATGGAGGGGTGCTATTCATTGGCTTGCTACCCATGGCTTGCTCTGCCTGATTTCTTATAGAACCCAGGATCATCACCCCAGAGATGGCAACACCCACAGTGGACTGGGCCTCCCAGATTGATCACTAATTAAGGAAATGCCTTAAGGCCAGATTTAATGGAGAGATTTTCTCAATTGAGGTTTCCTCTGTTCAGATAACTCTAGCTTGGGTCAAGCTGACATAATACTAGTTAGCACAACAGGAAGCCAGAAAGCTGTGCCTTCCGTCTTCAGTGACCCTTTCGTTGCTAATCCTCATGGATGTTGACCCACTAGTTAGGACTGCAGGTCTATGGCGTCCATTCTCCCCATTTTATATCAGAAAGTTCTGGGATTTTGAAAAGGTCACTACCCAGCTGCCTCCTTTTCTTAAAATACTTAGGCAGAACTTTTAGAGTTTGTGGCAAGATTTTGATTGTTGTTATAGTTGGCTAAAACTATCTCAAATATCTGTTTTAAAACATAGGTGAGTTTGTGGCATAAATACTGAATGAGACCAGTTCTTCAGAAAAGAAGGAGATTTGGCTTTAAGAACTGAGGTCTGCAGTTTCTAAGTTGTCTGTGACATTTGTCACTTTGCTGTCTCTAATTGTGGAGCCACTTGCATGAGGCAAATATCATCGTCCTCAGATGGAATTCTTAGCAGGTCTCTTCTGATGTCACTCAAGTCTGGGTCCTCAGCGTCTTGCCCAGAGCCCACCATGTGGCTGTTCAGCCTTATTTTTATAAATACATGAAATGCTTTTCCTGATTTACAAACTAGAAGACCGGGATTGTGAGGAGACAGATTTGTTTTTTTCTCTTGCTCTCCAGAATTTCTAATAATAGAGTGATGCGTCAACAGAAATCACCACGCTCTTAAAGGCACTGGTGGCTTCAGAGGGCCCTCCCTAGGACAGGATTTTAAAATGATTTTTTGGGGAGACAAACAAACAACAATTTGCTTTTATTTTGTGTTGGTTGGGGAAGAGTTTTGGAGATACCAATAAGAGTTGATGAGATGATGTCCCTGCTTTATTTGACCTCATGCAACTCAATAGCAAGTAGAAAAGGCAAAGTACCAGCCCATGGTGACGTAACCATCGAGGGGTCACAAGAGGGTAATTGATTCCAGCTGCAGGACTCCACTGGAAGGAGACTATTGATCTTCCTTTCCTAGGGAAGGGAGGCCCTGGCTATGGTGATAGAACAGCCAAGGACTAGCCTGTTAGCCTTAGGATAAAGAACATTTGAGTTAAAAGCTGCGAGGCTGGTCAATGACAAGAGCAGCTATAGTCATTGGATGCTAAGGGCTTTTTAGCCAGTGGCTCATTTAATTTTATTGCAATTCACTCTGTGGATTAAAAAAGGAAGACTTAAACACATCACAAAGTTTGCCTGTAGTACTATAAACAACCACTAGAAAGCCAGGGTTCCACTGTGGATCCTTTGCCTCCTGAACCTCCCTTCCCCATGTGGCTGCTGAATATTTAGGTGGCCCCACTGGAGGAGAGCTGTGTCCTTAGGAGATGAGATGAGAGGATGTACTGCTTGAGTTTGAAAGTTGAGAATAAGTCCAGAGAAATGTGCTCCTCACATTTAACAGCCACTGGGACTGTTTCAGGCATCTGATTTTTAATTGTAGTTGAAACCTTTATAAAGATAACCAAAAATGAAAGAAAACCAGTATGTTCCTCACTTAATCTTTTCAGTAATAGGCCCATTGGAATAAGTGAATCCTAAACTATGTAGTGAAGAGGAAAAACAAAAAGCAAGCAAACTCACCCAGACCACATTGCAATGCATGTCTTCATTTTCTTCTCCAGAAACTGACTAAGCAGGCATGAAGACCTGGGTATCCTGGTGTGTGCAAGATTTCCCTTGGCGGTCCTGATAGCCAGGGACCACACATTACGAAGCATTGACAAGCACCACCTACTGGCAGTGCCCTTTAATTATAGGCTTCTCTGAGCTGCTGGAAGTCAAACGTGTACTTTATGGCTGAACAGGCAGTCGTGACCTCCGAAGACAGTACCTCAGCAATAAACTGTTGAGGTGTAATGAGTGTGAGGTAGAGCATTTCTTCCCACCTGTGGATTCCACAAGCTGCTTGCCGGAATGATGTAGGGATTTTAATATTTGGCTGATATTTAAATATCAATTCATATGCTCAAGGATAAATGAAATTCCTTAATTTTTATAGCCCAAGCAGATACAAATCAAAATCTTTCCAAATATCTAAAAATGTCTTAGTTTAGTGTATTGATCTTCTTACAGGGTGTTTTCTGTTTCACTTGTGTAAGATTGCAGTGAACTTTCCCAGCCTGCTAGAAGGAAGGGGTCCCTCTTTCTATGAGACAAAATTCCTAAACCATGTAACACCACTCAAGAAATTACTACAGAAAAGTCTATGATCTCTTGTTAAAAGTTTCAATGTTTGTATTATGATGATAGTCTTCTTATATTGCAGGGAGGATGCAGAGAGCGTACCTGTGCCAGCTACCTGTCCTTGGACCTACCCATCTGTCTATGTTTCATGTCTGAATAAGAAACGTCACTGGTTTAGCAATTCAGTCCTTTGGCAAAGAGTTTACCTGAGCCCAAGAGAACATAATCAGTAGCTGCTGTTAGTAATTTAGCTCAGTGTCCTGCATTATAGTTAAAGATCACCAGCACTCTGCAGAGGACTTGAATATTAAAAGGGAGGGGAACCATGTGCACAACTCAACAGCAATTGGATCTCTTGGTCAGATTCTATTACAAGGATGCAAGAGAGTGGTGTAGCGTTTGCAAGTAGGATGCAGCCCAATTCCAGGCAATTAACTAAGGACTTCTTGGTAGGCGGCCCAACGTGAGGCTCTCCAACCGAGTTGTAGATAAGTCGAGAAGGGCAGGAGAGAAAGACTAATTCTAGTTGTGTTAGGGGGAAAAGGGTCTAAGATCAAAGCAGATCGAAGTAGATAATGTTCAATGAGAAGTCAAAGCCAGTAGAAGTAATACAAAAACCTCACTTCTTTCAACAGTATATGAAATAGTAAAGGACTGTGTTTTCCCTTTGACCCACCTTGTGTTTCTTATCTGTAACTCTTCTCCTAAATGCTTGTCCTCATGCTCTGAGGGGAAGCGTCACCTCTGTGTCACAGGATTCCCTTGTGACTTGCCAGCAGCTCGCTCTCTGTTGCCGAAAACATGCTGGATGAAATAACTTAGGATTTAGGACTTCTGCCATCCCTCTCCTCTCCTCTCCTCTCCTCTCCTCTCCTCTCCTCTCCTCTCCTCTCCTCTCCTCTCTTCCCCTTCCCTCCATTCCTGTTTCTGAATGGAGGATGAAGAACACGGATGACTTTTTAAAGCTTCCATCTCATAGGTAGCATTTGGGTATAATGCCCAGCTCCCTCAGTACAAATGACTGTCATTGCCTAGGAACTGTTCTTGAGGATTGGTTGTGTTGGCTGTTGCTTGTGTTTGTCCATACGCAGAGTTTCCAATGGATGGCAGATAAGCCTGGAAGTGGAAGGCACTCTGGCTGGCAGCCAGTGCTGAGCTCTCCTCCCAGAGGAGAGAAAAATGTAAGGTCTGGGTAAGCCTCCCCTCCCTTTCCCCTTTTCCCCTCCCTTCTTTCCTCTTTCCTCACTCCTTCTTTCTCCTTCCTTTTCTCCCCTTCCCTTCTCTCCCTTTCCATCCCATCCTGTCCCCTCCACTAGGGGTTTCCCAGCCTGTGACAGAGGAAATTACATGATCTTCCATTCCTAAGAGATCACCCCTACCCACCACCTTTCATTCTTGGAATGAATTCATCTGGACTTTCTGATTTTTAGGCTGCTTTCATCCCTTCCCTCCTTCTCCCTTTCTCCTTTCCCTTTTTAAAAATCGACTTTGCTAGGCATCCATCTTTCCTTTTATTTTATGCCCCCCCTCATTAGGGTCTGATGCTCTCCAATGGGGAGACACAAGGGCTGCAGGTACTGGTTCACTGAGAACCCTGCATGCATGCTTAGGACTGTGTTTATCCTGTATCATGTGTCTTCTTTTCCTTTGGCCTGATGGGTCTTTTTGTTGCTGGCTGTGTCCTTCAAAATTGAGTACAGGCTGCAGATGGTACTTTTATTACAGAACGTGGGGAGGGGCAAGAAAGTGACTGGCAGTGAGAATTAGGCTGCACCCCACCCCCCCCCCAACCTGGAGAAATGGGGGCGGGTCCATCTTGATGACCCAAGACCAATTTGCTAGGACAATCCTTAAGACACAAGTGAGGGCAGTATCTGAGAGTCAGATTTTAATCAAGGAAGGCACTGGCAAACAGCAACCCCTTGACCATCTAAACCCATGTTCTAGCTTCTGTTCCAAAGGACGGCTGGGAGATCTCAAGCAGCAACTGCTCCAACCTCCTAAGGCCAGAGTTGCCCATAGAATAATGGTCTGTGGAAAATAAACAGTAACAATACAGAACGCATCTGACAGAGTGGGGGTGGGGGGCATGCTGAGTCTTTGAGACCGCTCTAAGATTTGATTTTACAAGTGGAAAGTAACCTTGAAGAGACATTGTCAAAACTGTGAAAAAGCCCCAGGCACTATATTATCCAAGAATTAACAAAACAACTGGCTGGGCCCAGGGTTTCTGAGCTGAAAAGTGTACCTTTGTTCTTAAAATAAAAAGCACACCCCCCATCCTCACCCCCGCATCCTAATCTCTCTATATTACTGCATGGTACTTACAATTAGCAATGAATTATTTTTTGAAGAAAATGTTTTTTTTTCCCCCTGCTTCTCATATGAATTTGATATAAAGTTCCAGGTGTCTGTTGAGTCTCCTTGGTCTGTGGGAACTGGTTTACCTTCTTCCCGGGTGTGTGTGTGTGTGTGTGTGGAATCTCCTTGCTGCAGAGTTCTATGGGTGCTGGGCAACTATAGAGACTGTTACAGTATTGCCTCTGAGCTCATTCTGTGCTCCTCTCCCTCCCTTTTCAATGCATCGGATGCCTCAGTGGTTTAACTTTTCTATGTCATTTCAACTGCAACTGCTGGGGAAGGAGTGAGAAGAAGAGGGAGAACCACCATGGTGCTTGGGTCATTCTGCACTTTTATTCATGGGCCACGTTGGTTGTGCTCCCGTGATGACCAGCTTTTCCTGTCCTTTAGGGCTGAGCAGTGTCCCTGAATCATAACTGTGGTGGGATAATGCTCTTGTATGCTGTAAAGATTTTTCACTTGTATTGGTTTAATAAAATGCTGATTGGCCAGTAGCCAGGCAGGAAGTATTGGCAGGGTGGCCAGACTAGGAGAATCCTGGGAAGAGGAAAGGCAGAGATGTAGTTACCAGCAGTTGCAAGCCAGATGCAGAGGAATCAAGATGAGAATGCTTTACTGAGAAAAGGTACCAAGCCACGTGGCTAAATATAGATAAGAATTATGGGTTAATTTAAGTTGTAAGAGCTGGTTAGTAATAAGTCTGAGCAATAGACCAAACAATTTATAATTAATATAAGCCTCTGTGTGTTTATTTGAGTGAATGGCTGAATGGCTGTGAGACAATAATGTGGGATTCCCCTATATATGCTGTGGATATGTTTTATTGCCATTGGTTAATAGGTTAATAAAGAAGCTGTTTCAGTCAAAGGCTTAACAGAGTAATCCAGGTGGAAAATCCAAAGAGAGATGTAGAGAGAGAGTAGGCAGAGTTGAAGAGATGCCATGTAGATGTCAAAGGAGACAGATGCCACCCTGGAACCTTACCAGTAAACCACAAGCCTCATGGCAAATATATAAAATAATAGGAATGGGTTAATGTAAGAGTTATTTAATAAGAAGCCCAAGCTAATAGGCTAAGCAATGTTGCAATTAATATAGTTTTAGTGTGATTATTTCAGGTCTGGGTGGTCAAGAAACAAACGAGTAGCCTCTGCCTACAGGACTGGGCAGGACAGAAACTTCCATCTACAAGTAACAACTACTTTTAGACATTTTTTAGAGGTTGCAGTCTTTAGCCACCTCTGAAGCTCAGCAGCACAAGGATCTTAGATTTATATACTGTATGATTGCTGTTTTCTGCTTTTGTTGGCTTTAGAATAGTGCCGAATTTCTTTCTTCCTCTGTGTTCAAAGCAAACCACTGGTATGCTACCCTCAAAGAGGTAACCTTTTTCCCATTCACACTACCAGAAATAATAGCAACTGTTAAGAAGTAATGAACCCCCTACAGATATTTATGAAATGTCTCTGAGGTTCCTGGGCATTCCCTCAATCTCCTCAGGATCAGTCAGAACAATCTGTTTTGAAACAGAACAAGAATCTTTACTATCCCTATACCCTTTTCTTGGGACATAGGTTTTTTTCAGTTCTTTAAAAACTAAAAAATAAATATTGTTTTATGTAGTAGCACCTGAAAATTAGACCCAAGCTGGTAAACACTTTTAAGGATTAATCAATGTCTGTTTTGGTTCTTTTGAATGGTGTGAAGGTAATTTTACCTGCTGTTACTGGCAGTCTATTTAATTATAATGCCTGCAGACATGAAGACAAGTAGAAACATAGGTCTCAATTATGGTGTCAAGTCAAAGAGCTACTCAAGGTGTCTCCCATCAAGGGAGAGGATGGGGCAAGCCTTGCAGGTCATTGACTCATTTTATTATTGAAAGGACTTAATTCCCCCTTTATACGAGACTATTTTACACACCATGAAAAAGCAGAAAGTTGTTATTTGCTGGAGGTTCACACTGAGTCTTTAGCCGCTGGGTACCAGATCTAATCTAGGAAGATGACAGATGACTTTATTTCATTCATCCAGTGGTCCCACCAAGAAAGCACATAATTACGGTATATAGGCGATTCAGAATGTCGAGAGGAACAATGGTTTTCTCAAGTTCCTGAGCTAGTAGGTGGTGTAGGATGAGCTAAACTCAGGGCTGTTTGCCGTGGTGCCCACTCTCCACCCTAGAACATCAACCTCTCTTCTGTTCTCCTTGGGAAGAACTTGAGGCTCAGGAAAGTGACTTGGCCCCGGTTCAGTTACAAAATCTGAGATCCCAAGAAGATATGTGAGCTTCTGAAGCCCAACTTTCTGGTTCTCAAAGAATGAGATCAGCCCAGAGACCTTTGAGTGCGTGGGGTGATAAAGCCAAAACTTGTCTCAGATTAGAGCTGTGGTGGCCGGAACTGAGACTGCTTGCTCTCTGTGGTCTTGGGTTTCCCACCTCTCAGAATCTTCATCTAGGTAATTAGAGCTGCTCCTCAGGCTGATGCCTGGAACTTCTGCTTTCTAAAAGACAAAAACTATTTTAGAAAGTAAATAATAGAGGTATCTCTCTGTAAGAATTCTCTGATTTTATTTTTCTTTTTGGTGGTGGTGTCAGGGGTCAAGTCTAGGACCCTAAGCATGCAAGGACAGCAATCAACCACTTAACTAGTCCTCAGTTCCTCTGGCTATTCTAATACTGGGAACTTGACTTGAGCAAAATCTAGCCCAGGTCTGTTCCCAGGTGCAGGCTGAACTTGGTTAGAAAGTATAGACTGTGTGACCCCACCCCAGGACAAACCGTAGCCTCCGGGTTGTATTTCTAGAGAGTAGGTATGGCCAGAGCTCCTGCTCATTTGTAAATAATGCCCCTTTAGCTGTGGCACATGAAGAACCCAGATTGCTGGTTACACTCAGATTCCTGGGCCTCCCCTGGGATGATGCTATGCCCATAAGTTCTGGGTTGCAGCCTCCAAAACTGTGGATGCTGATGCAGGCCTGTAAAACTCCCCTCCAGGGGAAATCTGCTCTGGAACAGGGTGCCCTTACCTACTTAGGGTTTTGCTTTTCATGGTTCTAGTCACTGGAGACCATCTGAAAACACTATTTGGAAAATTCCCCATGTGAGCAAATCATGTTTGAAATAAATCATTATAGTATAGGGTTACATCTGTGCTATTTTATAGTTA
The DNA here is from genome assembly GCF_018167655.1 of Microtus oregoni. Classification (NCBI taxonomy): domain Eukaryota; kingdom Metazoa; phylum Chordata; class Mammalia; order Rodentia; family Cricetidae; genus Microtus; species Microtus oregoni. Next base: position 9,020,444 of record NW_024543070.1, read on the forward strand.
TTATTGTTAGTCCTAACTTGTGGATTAAACTTTATTGTAGGTCTGTGTGCCTAGAAACATTAGTGGTTTCACACGCTCACTGGGGATCTTAGGGCATATCCCCATCTTAGGGCATATTAGGGTACCCCACTGTTCTTACCTACCACCAGCAGTCTCATCTTCTATAAAAGATCCAGCTTGTCACCTCGATGACCTTGGGCATTTGAATGTGGCTTTGAAAAACTTCAGTTTTTTTTTCTTTTGAACCAAAACTTTAATTTATCAAGAAAGCGCAATGAATTGCACTGGTTAAGTCCATCTGTTGCCAATTTATTTTCCATGGTAAACAACAAAAGCAGATTCTACAACTTGTTGTGCCTAAATTTGGTGAGGGACAGGTGAAACCAAGTATGACAGCTGCAGGGTGGAGAGACCCTTACCAGTGACATACCTACAGAGTGGGTATGACTTCACCGTTGCAAAAGGCACTGCAATAGAATGTGTAAAACAAGTTCTGTGTCCTTGTGTCCTGGACCAGCTAAGACTGTCTCTAGGGCTGACTCTCCATAGTGACCTCTCTCTGATCTTTCTTCTCTTCGGTACAAGGGAAACTGTATGTCACAGGCTAAGTGTGTTCGCTTGGATTCATTCTTCTGACTGGAGGCCTTCCGTGACTAGAGGTGTGTGTGTGATCCTGGTAGTACAACAGAAAATCCCCCTTGAAAAATAACTGATCAAAGGCTCTAAAAGCTGAGGCGAGGAATCACCTTTGAAGCTGTAGTGTTCTTAATTTGTAGACGCGAGCATTTGCAGCATGAAAACCGTCCTGGGGAGGGAGGGCACACGTTGACTTCCCTACACCTCCACAGATAATTGTGCTGATGTGTCATTTTTTTCCTTCACGGGAAACTTCAGGGAAAGAGTGCATTCAGTGAAATGGAAAAAAAGAGAATGCAAAGATGTGTTTTTAATTACTGCGATGAAGTAAGCTGTGCAAAAAAAAAAAAGGGTCGTAGCAGCTCTCATGGTTAAATTTGGTGAACAATTTAGTCAATCTGGGGAGGGGCTTACACACAGAGCTATAAAAGAACAGACTTCCTTGGACATTAAATAGGCATTATTTGTCAAGTAGCAAATCGCATGGCACTTGGAGCAGGGAAAAAGATGGGAGGGTATCGTCAGGCGGCTGTGCTGTGACCTCTCCCCGAGCCCACCGGTCTCTTGTCTCTTGAAGTATTCCATTCAGTTTTAGCTGCCCTCCTCTCATCCCAGTAGGGATAAGCAGGAGGAACAAATGTCCCTTCCTTTGCAGCCTGCCGTTTTAGAAGGGACTTGAGGTTGTCTTTGAATATATTTTTGTTTAAATTGCTTTCCCATGCAAATCTTTGTTCTCGATCTAATTTTGACCATTTCTCTGCAATGCTCTTTCCCAAAACAAAAACAAGAATAGATGCTACTGCCACTGAGAAACTTGGTTTCCCCAACCCCCTAACTGTTCTTAAGACTATTCTCTTTTATATCTGAGAACTGTAGGAGCTTGGCCTGTCGAGCTAAGTGTCATCCCCTCTCCCCCATGATGCACCTGTCCTAAGATTCCAGTGTGATTGCAGCCTGAAGTTTTGATTCCTGACAGAAGTGGTCCTTAAACAGCTGAATTTCCTTCTGGCTGTTCACTATTTTGTATTCTTCTCTGGTCCAGTTATGCTGGATGCTTTCCAAGTTCAAATGACCGTTCAGAGTCCCTTGAGTGAACCTGTCACACTGGCGAGAATCATCTCTTGCATATAAATACTTAAAAATATCCCTTCATGTAGGTAATGTTTTTTTTCATATGTCTGCATTCTTGAATCAAGAAATACTCCCAGTAGTGAGTGTATTGGGTCAAAGGTTATTAGTATTTTAATTTCTTGAGATAGTTTGAAGAGGCAGTATATTCTAGACTATGAGTGCCAAGTTGACTTTTGATATTGTCAAAATCCAGCATTTTCATTACTGAATTCTGTTTGCAATCTTAAAAGTTACAAAATGGTACCTGGTTCTTTTGAGTTTGCATCTCCTTAATAACTGGCAAGGGAGCACCCTTTCTCGTACATGTATTTGCCACTTGATCTGTAATTTCAAATGCCATTTTATATAAGTTGAAGGAAAATTGAGTTTATTGAACATTAAATAGGGAAGGAGGGAGAGGAGAAGTAAGGAAATGGTATAGAAGAGAGAGAGAGAGAGAGAAAGAGAGAGAGAGAGAGAGAGAGAGAGAGCGAGAGAGAGCTTGTGTTCTAACAATAGCCATTGGCAGCTTGTGACCTTGCTCAGATATCAGCCCATCTTACAAAACCTGTCCCAGTTTAAAATTAGATTAACATAGGGCCAGTCCAAATGCATAGGCTGTAGGAACCAAAGCCTTCTGTTTAGCTCTGCTCTGCTCCTTTGTTGTGAATGTGTTTAATGTTACCATATGTTCTCCTCCCTTTGAGATGGGCACCTTGCCATGTGTATAGCGCTTTGAGACTATTAATTACCCTGTATGAAGTAAGTTATTGTACGGTAAGTCTCTTCTCAGAGGGCTCCAGTTCTCCACAAGAACTGGGTTCTAGTTTTGTGAGGGTTTAAAGGGGCTGCTTCCTATTTTGAGGCATGCAGTGGCAGCACACATAACTTCAGTGAGATTTTATGATAACTCGGCTCTCTACAGGGGCTGGAGAATTTGAAGAAGGCATTAGTCATTGGTGATCCTGTTGGAAAACTTAAAACTACTACCTGACTCCAGCTCTACTTGGGTAGGTTTAGTATCTCTAGCATTTGTTGTTTTGTTTTTGGCGTTGATTGCTAATGAAGATCCACAGGCTAGAAGATCAGAGCAGAGTATACCCTGCTCTAAGTAGGACAGTCAGTGGGTGGCTTTGTTCAGTCACTCACTTCTTCAATCATTCATTAGTTCACGCACGACTCCAGCTCATGTTTATGGAAAAACCGATGGTGCCGGGCACCCTGCTAAGAGCTCAGGTTCAGGACGGTTGCACTAAGGAAATGCAACCATTCCCTGCCTGGTTTCCTGCTGCGGAGTCTTTGAAGTCTATCAAACAGCCCCTTCCAAAGGAAGCAAACTTTCCTTAACAAACTAACTGATTAATCCAATGCCCTACCTTTCCCCTTTCCTGGGCACACACAAGCTGATAAGATTCTTGGGAGAGGGAAAGAGTTGGAGAAACACAAATGGCCTCAAGATAGGCACTTGGAGGATCTGGAGCAGAACGCAGAAGACACAGAACCAGTACTAGCCAAAAGTCAGGCCCGTTAGAGCCCTTATTGGCTTGAGATGTCTGGAGGCAGATGATGGCCGTGATTGGTGACACAGTGGATCTGGTGGTAATGGAGAAGGCAGATTCATTAGAACCCTAACTTCATATCTCCAAAGATGTATTCCTTCAATCTTCTTCAGGTAATGACTTCTGCCACTGTCTCTAGGTGGCAGTGTTTCCCCTTTTACAATGTCTGGAAATTTCGACCACATAGCTCTAATATCATGAGGTAAATCTGAAAATTGGACATAAATCTTCAAAATAGGAGGCTAGCGAAAAGAAGTCCTGCCACACACACTAAGTAATGTTGCTATTTATCTTCTAATTTATGGCCTTGGCTTGCTACCTGCAACTTAAAAACCCAGTTGACCCTGTCCAGTTGCCCCATGTCGATGAGCCTGTGTGTTGCTAACCTGAAGAACCAGAGACCAGAATATTGTTCTCTTGGAGAGTAGCAGAGAAGACAAGCTTAGGTTGAAGGAGCCAGACGATCCTGTTTAGTACGTTGGTCATGCAAACATAATAAAGCCAAGTTATTCTTCAAAGTACAAAATCTTAGAGGATTAAAGATAGAGGTTCTTGTAAAAAAAAAAAAGTAAAGAGTTGGAAGCCAAAGGATGTGGCTCTGAGGACATGGGGCAGTGTGTCTGTGAGGACAGGGACAGTGACTGAGGACAGGGACAGTGACTGAGGACAGGGACAGTGACTGAGCACATGGACAGTGACTGAGGACATGGACAGGAGAGGATATGAAAACAGAGAAGAGAGCCAGGGTCATCTAACTGACTGTAAGGGGTTATGACTGAGAACAGTTAAGCATGGATTCTGATTTTGAGAAGAAATATACATAGAAGGAGACAGAGGGTGGGCAGAGGTGACCGTCGCTATGGCAGGGGAAGACCTTTGCCGAAAGCACCCTGTATGCTGAGCCATTGAAGCTGTATTGTGGGAACCATGAAAACTGGGAAAATCCGGTGCTGAAAACCATGTAGACAATTAATGTGGTGTTTGGAAAGAAGGCAAGGAGAAACATGGTGGTGACAATCAGCTCTCAGATACTATCCCGATATTCATATGCCTTATTCCACTTTCCTCCTCAATATAACCCACAAGTCTATTTAGTCTCTGCTTCAAGCTCTCATGGAAAACAGTGGTATGCGTTTGTTTTTTTTTTCCCTTTCTCTTCTTTCTCTTTTTCTTTTAAAGCAGGAAAATGATTCTTTAGACCACTAAAGGAATTTTGGTAAACATCCTTCCTTGGATGCTTGCTCCATGAGGAAACTAACACAGGCCCAGAGGGCTCTGAGACAGAACAGGGAGCAACAGAACACCGGCCTCAGGCAGCACCTTCAGACAGCGTTGAATAAACAACCTCCAGAGGAGAGCAGTGCCTCCATGATGCATGCTGGGCATGACAAACCCAAGACAGTGGCAGAGACCTGGGGACATTAAGAGATTTCCTAGGAAAAATTGCCACTTGTCCTAGGAGGTTGTAGGCAGATCAGAAGAGGGACTGTCCCTTCAGATCTGGAAACTATACAGAAAAAGTCTGAAGACTATAATTAGGACGCATAACTGACTTTTTATTAAAGAAAGACATGGAAATTTTCAACTGCTCCTAAAAATAGACACCAGTAGACCCATAACTCAGTTTCAAAGATGATGTGGCCAATTTTATTTCCTGTGCATCCCCCATTTCCCTTCAGCATTTTTGAAGTCCATCCTTGTTGTATTGCGTTTCTCTACAAAATACTTCAAAATCTATCTACCGAGTATCTAGTAATCATTCAACCTTCTAATTGTCTCATAAATGTCACTTATTCTTTCTTTTTAAAAAACTGAATTTAAATCAGATATACCCACTATGATTGTTTTTCATGTATTTAAATCTGCGGGTTTTCCCATCTTTTTCTTTTTCTTTCCTTCAGTGAATTTGTGGAAGAAAAATAAAGGATATAAAGACCTTTCTGCAGCAGATTCATAGAGATCTCCAAATCTGTTTAATAAGCACACAACTACGTTGCCTTTTCGCCTTCACTGTAGTTTGATATAACCAGGGTACTGGCTTTTGGCATGGAGTATAAGAAGAACAGTGGAAACCCACATACCTGTCCATAGAGACCCCCAGGAACCACCACCATTGCTTTTCTTTCCTAGTTGAATGTCAGAAGCATTTCTTTAACAAAAAAACTTTTATATAAATCTCATTGGATAGCAGCGATGTTCAATTCTGGATATGTTAGAAACCTCATGAAAGCTTTTAAAATAGATGGATGCCTGAATCCCACCCTGGGTCCATTTATTTTGTTTTATTGTTTTTAACTTTCTATTTTTCTTTTTCTATCTATCTATCTATCTATCTATCTATCTATCTATCTATCTATCTATCTTTTCTTACTTTAAATACCAATCCCAGTTCCCACTCCTCCCCTCTCATGCTCCTCACCCCACCTTCTCCCCACCCTACCCCCATCCACTTCTCAGAGAGGATATGGTTTCCATGGGGAGTCAACAAAGTCTGGCACATCACTTTGAGGCAGGACCAAGGCCCTGCCCCCTATATATAGACTGAACAAGGTATTCCTTCATAGGGAATGGGCTCAAGAAAGCCAATTCATGCACTAGAGATAAATCCTGGTCCTGCTGCTAGTGGTCCCACAGACAGCCCAAGCCTTACAACTGTCCTCCACATTCAGAGAGCCTAGTTTGGTCCTATGCAGGCTCCCCTGCTGTCAGTCAGGAGTCAGTGAGCTCCCACTAGCTGTGTCTGTGGGTATCCCCATCATGGTCTTGTTCATATTATCACTCCTCCCTTTCTTCAACTGGACTCTGGGAGTTTGGCCCAGTGCTTAGCTGTGGATCTCTGTATCTGCTTCCATCAGCTGCTGGATAAAGAAGGTTCTATGATAACAATTAAGATAGTCATCCATCTGATTATAGGGGAAAGTCAGTTCAGGCACCCTCTCTTCAGTTGCTTAGGATCTTAGTCATCCTTATAGATTCCTGGGAATTTCTCTAGAGCCAGGTTTCTTCCCCCCCACCCCCCAACCTCAAGATCCAGGTTTCTTGCTAGGCCCATAATGGCTCCCTTAATCAAGATATCTCTTTCCTTGCTCTCATCTCTGTCCTTTCTCCCACATCTCAGCTATCCCGTTTCATCATGTTCTCCTCTTCCCTCCCACTCTCCCCTTCCCCTCCTCGTCCATTCTGTCTCCCTCCCTCCTCCCACATTCCCAATTTTCTCAGGAGATCTTGTCTATTTCCCCTTCCCAGGGAGGTCCATGTATGTCTCTCTTAGGGTCGTCTTTGACACCTAGCTTCTCTGGGGTTATGATCTATAGGCTGGTTATCCTTTGCTTTATATCTGATTTTCACTTATGAGTGAGTACACACCATGTTTGTCTTTCTGGGTCTGGGTCACCTCACTCAGGATGGTTTTATTTTTTCTAGTTTCATCTGTTTTTCTGAAAATTTCAAGATGTCATTGTTAGAAATCTCATGAGAGCTTTTAAAATAGACGGATGCCTGGATCCCACCCTGTGCCAATTTAGTATGAACCACTGAAAGGAGGTTCAGAGCATTTAAAGCACAGAATTTTTTGAAAAACACGACAAGTGATTCTAATCCATTAGCAGAGTCATGGTTAATTGTGGGGTCTATGAGGTTCCATTTCCTCTTCTTCCTGAGGTGCTGAGCTGAAAAGTCCCTGTAGGTATTTTATTTTGCTGAACAAGGATGTCAAGCAGTAGAAGAGTATCTGATTGGCCGTCAGGGTTCTTGGAGATAGTGTCACGAAGTCTGGTGCATGATCTTTTACCCTCCAGTTGCCTTTACAATACCGCTTTGGTGGCGCTTGTTGCCTGGTGTGCGGTCTTAAAGCCCTTCATTGTAATCTTCTCAGTACAAGAGTGGTTCTGCCCAGAATGGAGTGCATTCGAAAGGAGCACTCTGTGTCCCACTGACAGAACGGCAGACACACTGTGGTTTTCACTAAGTGTTTTTGATGAACCAGCAAGTAATGGAGCACAGCGGAAGATTATGGAAGTCGCTGTGCAGAGCAATTCTTTTAGGGAAGAGATTAAAGTGTAAAGAGAAATGAAATGAGGAACCAGCTACCTCAGAGGAAGCCAATGTGAGAGGGCTTCTTGTAGACTGGGCCTGGAGAGGAGGACTATCCAGGGGACAGCCAGGCCCACAGTTTTGTAGGAATCATAAATTACATATAGTGCCCAAGTCCTACACGAGTAGAGTAGGATGACCCGACTTGTGATCTAGTCCAGAAATTTTCAGGGTCATCTGTGAGTCCCTGGAAGTCCCTAAGAAGTCCCCAGGAACTCTCCTACCATGTATTATCCGCCTTTTCCTTGTATTGATTGACATTTGCATTAGTGACACGAAGAATGATGGAGGACTTTGGCGCTTCAGTAGTTGACACCAAAGTAAACCAGGAGCTACCGTGCTCTTCTTGGCTGTCTTAATCATTGTTCTATTGCGGCAAATAGACACCACGACCACGGCAACTCTTATAAAAGAAAACATTTCACTGGGGCTTGCTTATACTTTTAGAGCCCATTATTATCACGGTGGGAGCCTGGCAGCGTGCAGGCGAGCATGATGCTGGGGAAGCAGGAAGTCACAGAAGAAACACTGGGCCAGGCTTGAACTTTGGAGACCTAAAAGCCCACCCCAGTGACACACTTTCTGCAACAAGGCCACACAACACCTCTTGATCCTTCTAAGTAGTGCCACTCCTTGATGGCTAAGCGTTTAAATATATGGACCTATGGGGGCCATTTTATTCAAACCACCACACTGGTCATATGCTTACAGCATTTTAAAAAATGACATTTTGTAACATTTTCTGGTATCTTCTTCAATTTCTTTATTTAAAGACTTAAAGTTCTTGTCATACAGGTCATTCACTTGTTTGGTTAGAGTTTCTCCAACATATTATTTCTTTCTTGGCCTACTTATCATTTGTATATAGGAGGGCTATTGGTTTTTTTTTTTTTGACTTAATCTTATATCCCGCCACATTACTGGAGGTGTTTATCAGCTGTAGGAGTTCCCTGGTAGAATTATTGGGATCACTTATGTATACTATTTTATCATCTGCAAATAATGAAAGTTTGACTTCTTCCTTTCCAACTCATATCCCCTTGTTCTCCTTCTGTTGTCCTAGTGCCTTAGCTAGAACTTCAAGTACTTTATTGATTAGATATGGAGAGAGTGGACAGCTTTGCCTTGTTTCTGATTTTAGTGGAATCTCTTTGAGTTTCCCTACATTTAGTTTGATTTTGGCTATTGACTTGCTGTAAATTATATTTATTATGTTTAGGTAGCTTGGTCTGTTTGAGGGGCCCCTGGCAGTGGGACTGGGATCTATCCCTGGTGCTTGAACTGGATTTTTGGAACCCATTTGCTATGGTAGGATGCCTTGCTCAGCCTTGATGCAGGGAGGAGGGGCTTGGTCCTCCTCAACTTAATGTACCAGGCTTTGTTGAGTCCCCTTGGGAGGCCTTATCCTTTCTGAGGAGTAGATGGGGTTGGGGTTGGGGAGAGGTAGGGGTGGAGCATGAGGAGGGTTGGGAGGGGGAACTGTGGTTGGTATGTAATATGAATAAAAAATAAAATAAAACAATAGCAAATAACAAATAAACACACCACACACACACACACACACAAAAGAAAGAAGAAAATAAAACAATACCCTGAAAAATTCTGACTGTCAATGACCAAAGTTGAACTTTCAAACACAGGTTAGAATCTTGGAAATCATGTATCCTTATTGTTTTGATGGATGCAGTCCACATAAATAAAAGGATTTGGGTTCTTTAATAATACTGAAGAGTGCAGAAGAGGTCCTGTGATCAAACAAGGGATTAAAGGCCATCGCCCCATCCCATTATCTCATTGTTCAGATGGAAGAAACTGAGGCAGAAAGGCCAGGCATTAAAATTACTGAAATAAGTTATTAATATTAGAAGTGAGACTACTTTATTTTTTCCCAGAAGAAAGCACATTTTGACAAACCCAGTAAGTCTTTCTTAGAAATGTTTCTGTTGGGTGTTCTCATGACCTGTCAATGCAGCTATTGTCAGTGAAATTCTAAGCTTGAATAATGTATAGCTTGGTGCAACTTCCAGAAACAGGTGATGTACCTTGGGATGTCTAAACTCTAAAATCTTCAGATTGGTCTTAAGAATACATCAGTTTGGAAAAGTAAAGAAGAAAATAGCATCTAGAAGAGGGGTGATAGCAACTGAAAAACTTATAACTTCTGCTAGTTAGAGCTTGTTAGTGTCTAAGATGTGATAAGAAGTCAGAATCCCAACTTTCAGCCTAGGTGAGTACAGAAAACAGGATAGGAATGAAGTCTTTTTCATGATGAGCTGGGGTAGGAAGCTAGGTGCGTGGAGAGGATACATCACAGCCTGGGCTGACCAATGTAATACTGTGGGACGAATGATGCTGAGCTCAAGCCATGCAAAACTGGTAGGTCCTGGCAAAGAGAAACAGAAAGCTAAGTGCTTGAGGGAATGGCGAAAGGAGGGTGATGTAGGTTTCAAGTCAGTATTGCTGATGTGCGCATACAGTGTATCGTTACCCAGACTCATCAATCATCTAAAATGACAGTGACCTAGATTTTCCTGATAGATCCTGAATAGAGGGTCCTGCACCCTATAGGTTCCCATTCTAGCCCACACTAGCCATGTTTCCTCCATTCGCAGCTGCGGTCTTTGGGACTCCTGTCTACTTTAGGTTGCCCTGTATGTAGGGGTCCCCAGATTTCTCTATACAAACAACCTCCATTTTGTATCTAGTCCAGGTTTGTCCACCTGAGAGTATGTGGGCAGCAGTGTGACTTCTGAGTGTGAGATAGCTGCTTGGGGTTGGCTCCCTGAAGAGAGTATGTATAGAGCTTAACACATTGTCTGTATACTCAAGCACAGGAGGCTCCCTCATGGCATAGATGGGCCGAGGGTCAAGAACTGGCTAACCACACACTGTCTTATCCCTCCAAAACTCTCAGAGGAGCCTGGGTTCTAAGTATACATTTGACGTTCTCCAGTTTATTGCCTCATCCTGGTCAGGGCGAGAAGACAGAAGAACATAGCCATCTGGCAGGAGGATGACATGTGTACTCTTGTCTGGAGTTCTACGATGTTAAGGCAAAAGCTGTCCCAAACTCTTGACAGACATTGTGGCTAACCTCTAACACTGCCCTACTCCACATGAACCGTGGCCTCTGTCCCCAGTCACTTCTTATCTAGGAAATGAAATTACAGGGGCATAACCTAGTTTTGCCTTGTGAACTCTTAGAGAAATAAACATGCTTGTATCTAGGCATTACATTAAAGAAATCTGTGAGCCATTAAAGTAGTCAAAGGGGTCAATTAGCTTCTCCCTGTTGGGGAAAGAGCTGGACTTTGAGCACAGCTTGTGAACTGTGCTAGGAGCCACTGGGCACAGAGTGGACATCCTCTTCGTATTCAGGGTGACTGCATGCTGCTGTGGTTGGAATTGCTCCTCTCCTTCACTCTGAAGAGAGGCTACCCCAGGGGATAGCCTCTGACTCATCTGCAATTTCCAGGGAGGCAACCCCTGCTATATCAGTTTCAGATGCAGAGGAATAACCCAGAAAAGCTGAGTTCTTCGACCAGCATGCTGGGCGCACTCCATACATTGGAGACAAGCCTGCTGACTCACTCTCCTAAAGGCAGATGGCCCGATTAACAGTCAGAACAGTAGCTGCTGCTGGGAGCACAGAGATGGCCTTCTAAATCCCTGCAAGTTACTCACAAAGATGGCTGCCTTGTGCTTCTACGGTGTCTCTAAGTACTTTTCATTATTTGCTCCCTGAGACATAAATGTAGACAGCACTGCTCTGAGCCAATACTGTTCTAAGTACTTTAACCTGCTAGTGCACACAATCATCATGTAAACCTGTATCATAAGCATAATAATAAATTCTCTTTTATAGCCAAGGAATCCAGGCCATGCAGTACTTAGGAAGATGCTTAAGTGTATACAACTGGATTGTAGCGACCTGGGGACACGAGCTTGGACCATTGGCCTCTAGGTTCCAGATCCTGTCTGACTTGCTCTTTTTGAAAGCTGGTTAGTGCAGACTTTGCTGTCCCATTTCATTGATGAGGAATGTGGAGTCAAGGCTTCCAGGTTTGCCAGCTTTCCAAGGTGAGCATGTTGGCTCAGGCATGCAACTGGTGAGAGCGAGGAATCACTTTACTAAATGGATTGCACTGCTGAGTAGCTCTGGATCCTTTTCTGAAAATTCCAAATGCACAGGAGTTTGTCAAGCATTGAAAGGATCGACACCGGAAAGGCCAGGTTTGCCCTTGACATTTCCTTCCTAAGGTCCGACTAGACGGAAAAAGCTGAGATCACTTCTCAAATGTCTTGAGTCCTGTGACCAGGCAGGATGGAGATTTGCAAGGAACGGTATCACCCCTGTTCCCTGCTGATCTTGGGGACTTTCGGGAATAGGCTTAACAAAGCCCCAGACAAAGCAAGGCTAGATGACATAAATAATTTATTGCAGAGTGGAAAGATCACAGGATTTAGACTGGCATCCCTGACTTAGGCCACCTCCATCATTTACTTCACCATGGAGTCTCCATTTCTTCTGTGCAGGTGGGGGGTTCACAGTGAAGGTGGACACAGAGCGAGCTATCCCAATGCATCCTAGGTCCCTTTCTGTTTCTTGTCTAGAGTCTGATGTGAGTTTTGGAGAGACCTTCCAAAATCTCCCTCTGCAGGTATTTGGCTAGTAGAGAGGGTGCCCTGCCAGCTCTCCATCCCCTGGTCTCCGGAAAGCAAAGACCTCCCTGGCACAGCCCGCTGAGCCTACTGACGCAATGGCTCTGGATGAAGGCCCAGCTCTGCCTGGCCCTTAGCCTGGGCTGCTTTAAGCCAAAACACAGGAGCCAAGAGCTTGCCTGGGGATGTCCAGAGGCTTATGGTCACCTCTCCTCTTCAGAGCGTTCTTCTCCACACTCCAGGAGACACTGAGACATTTACAGATGCAAAATGGGACAATTTATGCCACGTTTCTCCTCCCTTTTTCTCAATGGTTTAATAATGTGTTATGATGTAAAAAAACCAAAAAGGATAAACAACCGTTCCTGAGTGGCATCAGACTGGGCAACTGGTCCCTTGGGTTAGGGTTGCACAGGGCTAGGGAGTTAGAACTTCTCAGGTGTTTTGTTTATTCTTTAGTGGGAAACAGGGACTCTGGGGTCTAATACTTCCAAAGCATCTATGTTAGCTTCCTGGCTCAGAGGTTCTGGAGGGACCTGGAGCATATGCTCCGTATTGATTCACATTTACATACTTTTCTGTATCCATTATCTCACCTCATTAGGGCTTGGAAGGGGAAGTGGACCTGAGTGTGTCAACAGCATGTGCTTTCCTGAGCCCTGTGGAGAATTGTCCCACACGGTAAATGAAACAGTTGCGAGGGCTGGCCAGGAACCTGCAGGGGCGCGGGCGTCTCCGGGCCGAGGCCCAGCAATGCCTGGCCGTTTTCAGAGGGTCCAGCTGTGCCAAGTCACATGTCTCCTCCTGAAGGGAGCATCCCAGGCCAGGCGGCTCTGTGATTGATGAGCCTGCCCGAACTCCAAGCGCCTCACAGGGCTTTGGCTCCCCACATGCCTGCCCTCCTTGAGACAAGAAGCAAATGGTTAAAGTAAATCATATCCTTCCTTCTTTGCTGGGGGGAAAGGCTAAAATTGGCTATCCTTTGAAAGAGGGCATGGTCAGTAAACTATCATTTATTTCTTAATGAAAACAACACAGGGGGACCTCTATGGTCAAGGCTGATCAAGAAGTGTCTGGCGTGGTGTGGTGAGGGGTGAGTGAGACCCGACTAGCTCCGGAGTCACCTTCAGGCAGGTCTCAGACCTATGCATATGCTAATATGCTGAATTACTATCGTGTGGATTGGAAAGTGGCCCAGGTTTCACTCCATATCAACCGGTAGCCCCGAGGACTGTCTCAAACATCTATAGCCAACAGATCCTCAGGGGCCTTTTTCTCATTTCTCCCCTGAGATGTCTTATCACCTCCTTAGTGGACTTGACCCTGTCACTCATGCGTCCAGATGACTCCTCTGAGGCTCAGTTTCTTCATCTGTTAAGAAGGTGGCATCCTGCTGACCGGGTTGAGACACGAGGGTACTGGACAGCAAGATGACCCAATATTAACTGCCATGTACCTTATGGTGATAGAGTGTCACATGAAATAGAATGGTGTAATTTCAACACAAATAAAGCTAGTTTTTTTCCTTGACTCTAAAAAGCTTATCTTTTTTCTTTGAGTCTTTTTTTTTTAGATATAATCTTTTTTCATTCCACATAGCTATCCCGATTCCTACTCCCTTCTTCCCCCCTCCCCAGCGCATTCACTATCCATTCCCCAGAAAAAGCAAGATCCCCCATGGGGATTCAACAAAGTCTGGTACATCACTTTGAGATAGGAACAAGGTCCTCTTTCCCATATCTAGGCTGAGCGAGGTATCCCTCCAAAGAGAATATGCTCCAAGTCACCCTATCAAGCACTAGGGATTATTGATTACCTATTGATTTGGTAATCTGATAGTTCTGGGCTGGCTGTGGACTAGGTATGCTGAGACCAAATGTCCTATGGAACAAGAGAGAAATGGTTGGTGTTTTCTTTCAGAGCATGTCCGAAGTATAGGAATTAAGCAAATTCAGTAATTACTGAGGAAGGCCATGAAACAAGCATCTCTTACCAACCTGCCTCTCTGGGTGTAAAGAGAGCAGAGGGAAATTCCAGGCAGGATGTAAGGGAGCCACAGAGAAAATTCACAGTGAGAGGTTAGATCATCCAACCACGGTGCTGTGGCATGACTCAGGACGTGGGAACATCACTTTATCGGTTCGAAGTTGCCAGGACCTTCCCCCCAGTGTTCTGAGAAAGGCTTCTCAGGGGTTTGTGTTCATCAGCTCTGAATTAAGTGGCTCACAGTGCTATTTGCTTTAGGGAAACTTGAAAAGGGCTCATTAGGCCCTGGAACATGCAGTACAGAGAGGGGAGTGGATTAGAAAGTGAAATCAGGCATCAGGACCACAGTTCACCCTCAGGAAAGGAGCCTCCTGCCAACCATTCACAGGCGCTCTCCTTTCAAACATCCCCTCATTACCATTTGAAAACATGTGCTTGTTCAGCTGCTCTTGAAGTCTGCAGCTTGGCAGAGCAAATGGATAGGATTAGCCCTATGTCCTAGTTCGAGGGCAAGGCATGTTGGGTCGTTGACAACTCAGAACCTGGGAGTGTTGACATGGGTAGGGCCTGCTTATGGAATCTGGAAGCTCTTAACACAAGGCCTTCAATGAGAAAGGGGTTTGGAAAGGAGGGTGCCAGGTGATGGCTGAGAATCAGGACCAGCCTGGTCGTGGCAGCTGTTCCCTGACAGAAGGATCATTCTGCCATCGTTCTAAAAGAAGACTGTGGAAGGCGACTTAGATGCAGAGCACCCGGACCCAGATATACAGGCTGTGTTCGGAGTTGTACTCAAGTACCGGACAGGGCAGCTGGCTGAACAAAAGCCACTCGGGCCTGCAGCCTGCTGAAATCTGAAGGCGCAGAAGCCCTTAGTTCAGAGCCATGTAGGAGCATGGCCTTTGGCTCATTATACACGAAGTAGAGGAAGGGTTGTAGCACACTGTAGGGCTGGTTCAGTCGGGCCATACTGGGAGGCTGCTAGTTGCAGTTCAAATCCCTCCAGGCTAGTCCTGGCAATTTAGTGATGACATCAGGAATTGGGAATGCCTGTACTGTAAGGATGGAGATTTCAGTATATGACATTAACAAAAGCTTGGAAGATAGAGACCAAGATTTTGGGGATAATATGGTCCCATTGACTATTTGATGACAATCAGTGATAGATAGACAAAGCAGAGGAAGTATCACCTTTAAAGTGGGTTTCTGTACTTTGAACACTCTTTAGCTAAAATAAGATACATAAGGCTCCAAGACCAAGCTTTCCTTATTCCAACCTTGGTCATTTCCCTGTGTTTACTAGCAGGAGACAACATTTTAAAGTCACAAGTACATACAACACAACTGGTGGGTTCAAAAGGGACTTAACTAAGGCATCAGTGACATGTTTCTAATGGATAGGATGTGGTTTTCTCAAGTGCCGTTGCTTCGAGGAGGTAGAATCAGTGTGCGTAGTATCCAAAGACAGCTATCGCTGGGGAAGAGGTGAGGCAGGAGCTGAGCTGGGTATAGCACATAGGTGACAGAAATAAAATGAATTTTTAGGAGATAACAGGGAACCCAGAGCCAGTGGACAAGTGAATCTTGTTTAAGAAGTTTTGGAGTTCTTTTTTATAATATATTTATTTATTTATTATGTATACAATATTCTGTCTGTGTGTATGCCTGCAGGCCAGAAGAGGGCACCAGACCCCATTACAGATGGTTGTGAGCCACCATGTGGTTGCTGGGAATTGAACTCAGAACCTTTGGAAGAGCAGGCAATGCTCTTAACCTCTGAGCCATCTCTCCAGCCCCAGTTTTGGAGTTCTTAACAGCATCTTATACATGAAAATAACAAGCGCCCCAGATCAACTCCCTGAATGAGACCCACACCGACACTAGAACAGTATATGTAGTCTTTGGTACTTGCTGCCAGTAACTAACATGACCTATGAGTAATATTGAACTCCAAGTGATTTTAATAATCCCCGAGGAATTCTCTGGACCAAAGGTAGCATGTCATTCTCCTGTCAAGAACATGGGTTCCTGTTAGGTTGCTATGCTAGTCTTTGGATTATATTCAAGGCACAACGTTTAGTGGTACACTTCTCTTTATAATTAGCTAGGTGATTAGTGAAATTGCTTGGTGATTTTGTTCCTTCAATTTAATACACATTCACAGGGAGTCTGAAGGTGACACACTGCTTAGTGAGCAGAGGCGCATTTGCAGTTGGGTCATAACATTTCCACAAAATGAAGAGAAATGGAAATATTCTCCAGAGATCATCATCAATTATGGCTGTATAAATATGCCACAAAATTACAATGGCTGGTCTATTTATGCGGAGGGATGTTTGTGACAACAGCGGCTCTTTGAAAGTGCAGTGATCTAGAGAAGGGTCGGTGCCTCCCATTTCTAAACATTGCTCTAAAATAAGATTCTAGAGGACAAAAGAAGATTTGAGTGACACCATTTTAGATAGTTGACTTGTCAAAGGGGCATATGTGTGTGTGTGTGCATCAATATATGTATCTATATATGTTCTCATACATATACACACATATATGTATATGTGTGCATCAATACATGCATATATATATATATGTTCTTTATTATTACAAGTTACCTGTATCCTTCTCTTCAAGCACACATCCATATATGAAGCTGTTTGCTTAGTAAATGCCAGCCAGACTGTAGCTGATCGGCTAAGTCAAAACTCTGACTGGGGCTGGGAGTGTAGTGGAGTGGGAGAATGTCCTCTACACACTCAAAGTGGAGAAGGCTTGGTCCCCAGAAGTAGGCACTATTTTGTGAGGTGGTTGAAATGAGCGCCAGGAGCATGGTGCTGAAGGACAAATTCAGTCCTCTGCTCCTTGGTCTCCTTTGCTGCTTTCTGGCCTCTGTGAGGTAAGCAGCTTTGCTTCTCCACACCGCTCTGTATGGAGAGTGGGAGGTGGCCCTATGTTAGCACTCCCTGCCCTAGCCTTCAGCTCTCTCTGCAGCAAAGGCAGGAGAAATGCAGAAGCTTCTGAGCTCCATTTATGAGTCAGTCTTGGGCATTTCACAAGCAGGGGAACCCTGGAAGTTTTTCTTCTAGTCTGGTAGTTCCTGGTTTTAGCATGCAGGCCCCTCAGGTTGTTGCATCTGCATTAATACCCTCTAAACAGCAAGGGACACAATGCAAAGGACAGAGCTGTGTAAAGTGTGAGAGGGTATTTGTAAACCATGTATTTAATGAGTGATTAATATAAAAGATACATTGCCTTAGTTTGATTTCCATTGCTGAGATAAAGACCACGACCAAAAGCAACTTGGGAAGGAAAGGTCTTACTTCAACCTGGCCTTGACATATCTGTGGGGCATTTTCTTAGCTGAGATTGCCTCTTCTTAATGAATTCATCTTGTATCAAGTTGACAAAAGAGCAACTAACACATATGTTAATAATGCAAGATAATGCAATAACAAGGAAAGCAGAGGACCTGATTTATAAAGATATAAAGTACTTAAACAGTCATTTCATAAAAATACATTCCAAAGTGTATGCAAAGACCTGCTATCACGAATCATAAAACAACGAAAATTGAAACCTCAGCGTGGCATTGATTCGTGGGTTACTTCTACTGTTCATGTGGCTAAATACTTATTGGGAATAACAATGGAAGAAGGGGTCATTCTGGCTCACGAATTAAAAAGGTCCAGAATGGTGGGGAATAGATGGTAGCAGAGCTTGTTATCTTGATGGTCAGGGAATAGAGAGAGATTGGCCAGAAAGTGTGGTCAGGCTAGAACCCCCATGGCCCACTGCTAGTGTCCTATATCATCTAGCTAAGCCCTACATCCCAGAGGTTCCATGACCTTCCAGGACAGTACCAAATCACCTTTAGGTTCAGCTGTAAAGCACAAGCCTATAGGGAATGTTTCACACTTCAACCCATCAGAGAAGTTGTTATTAAACAGTAAGAACAGCAGCTATTCTATTGTGAACCATTGGTAGGAAGAATGTAAGTAGTATCATTATAGAAACCAATTGGAGGGCCCTCAAAAGATCAAGGCTAGAATCATTGTAGAATTCACAAGTCCACTTCTTAATGTATTTCCAGAGCATGACATTGTCTCAGGACATATTTTCACTCCCTTGTTTATTGTGGAATTACCTACAATAGCTTAGATATGAAATCAAATGAAGTGTCCATAGGTTGCATTGCATTGGTTTTCTTTTTTTTTATTTAAATTTATTTATTTATTAAGGATTTCTGCTGATTGGTTTTCTATTACATATACATACTACACATATGCTCTCTCTCTATATATATATTCTATTATATATCTGTGTGGCTATAGTTCATATATTTAAACTTTACCAATAGATTAGATTTCAAGTAGTCTCACCACCATGCCTAAAGCAATAACTGTGCAAAGTAGTAGATATATTAACTATCCTGATAGCAGTGATTAATTGAGCATATATATCAAAATATCACAGTGTACACTTTATTTACTATTTGTCATTTATATCTCAATTACATGGGGAAAATACCGCAATGATATTGTGGCTGAAGGCCAGAGTTCCAGTTACTGAAGAGTGGTTCCTCCATTAGATGTTGTATTTCAAGTGCTTCTTGAAGTTCACCGTGTGACGTGCCATGCAGCGTCTCAGCTGACAAGAAGCTTGAAAGACATTGGTTTTGTCAAGTCTGCTTTCTATGTGCGTGTGTGCGGTGACTCCCCAAGCTTGGTGGCTTTAGTTGGAAGACATATTTGTGAATTCCTTAGGCCATCTCCTCCTAATGTTAGAAATAGTACTTCAGTTTGAAGGAGTTACCTGCGCTGATGGATCTAAAGGTTCTTGTGAGGTTACGGTTGCTGGCACCATGATGATTCAAGGTCAGGAGCACAGCACTGTAGGCAGAAGCAGCAGGAGACTTCCCAGCTCAGTGTTCTCCATTACACGGTTGCGGCCATTCTTCATTTGTTATTCACAGATCTTACCTTCCCGTGGCGCAACTACAGCAGTCTAAGAAAAGCCATTTATGTTAAAGGTGACATTGCTCTCTCTCTTGGAGCATGCACTTGCCAAGGAATTCATTAGCCAGACAGGTGTTGATGTCACTGTCAAATCGCAATTGCTAATTTTTTTGTTTCTACTTATGGGAATAACAAGCTATTAGACATTAATAAGCAGCAAGGAACTTTCTATGACCCCTCTCTAAATATAGGTGACCTGAAAGAAACAGCAGCCATTATTACAAGGGCAACGTACTAGCATGACATCCTTACCACAAACTTCAAATGACACAAGTTCATAAGTAACCTGGGATTCATATGCTGAGGAGATTAGTTGAAAACACTTTACTGAATGTATAAAATCAGTTCAGGAGGCATCTGGGGTCGCTTGTGATAAGAAAAACTATCAAATAACACACAAAGGATTTCAATGTTGCTTTCCCACCACATACAGATGGTTCAAAAGGCAATAAAAAATTGGGGGGGGGGGCAAGAGGGTTAAATTAGCATAGAAGCCTGAGTTTATCTGTAGAGGGGTAAGTTTCAGGGCTGCTGTTCAGAGATACTTGGCTTTGCTGGGCTAGTTATGCAGGCAAAACAAAACAAAACAATAAATCAAAGATATTTCCGCGCTTAAGACAAACTGGAGGTGACAGCCACTGTGGGGGAGACATAAGAGGTATAATTTGGAAGGAAAACTGTTTGTAACTTTAAATGGTACAAAAACTCCGAATGAGAAAAATGGTCAGAAACGAAGGGAGACAGCTCACGGCGGAGGGAAGGAGGTCTGAGTACAACACTCCGTACGTGGGTGAGTCACAGACCCTCCTGGGATGGCTGTCCATGTTTCCCGGATTGGATTTTATTCCCAGGTGTCTTGTCCATGCCCCACAGAAAATACATTAAAACAGGAAGGAGAGCTCCACATTTCAGGCCAAGCTAGAACTCATGATTGCCATTTAAAACATAGAGAAAGGACATTTGAAGTTGAAGCAGGGTCAGGACAATACTCCTTAAGAGTTAGATTGGAAGGTTAGAAGACACAGGGAAAGGATATTTAGGAAGAACAGATCATCCCGATTCCATCAGGGTGTTGTGCAGCTGCAGGGTCCTGAAGGTATGGATGATCCTAGGGAGATGCAGCTAGAGTCCCAGGTTAGACGTAAGGGATCTCAGCAGTATGTTACAGTGTTATTTTGGATGCCTCATTTCCCTTGGTCACTGTAGGTAGAGATTTGGAAATTAGCTTGGCAGTATAAAGAGTTCCCATCCAAACTTCACGTAGTACTAGAGAAAAATCCGAGGGCTCAGTTCTGTGTTCTGGTTAGACGCCAAGCCTGGCTGTTTGGAAGGCCTCTTAGGGAAAAGGAGGGAGGATTCCTTACAATAGACAGTGATTCCAAACATTGACCTGACTCTTCAGAGATGATTGGACAGTTGGAGTTGCAGAGCATTTCCTGGGGCTTCAGATAGCTCTTTCTCTGTGAGTCAGGGCTGAGAACAGCTTCTGGTTTTGCTTAGTACTCTGAGCGAATTCCCTGAGCTGGATCTCCATACTTCAGTTGGCAGCTGGAGCAATCAAAAAAGTGTTCTGCAAGTACACTCCATAGTTACGTAAAGGCTCAAGGAATTAGGAATTAGGATCAATGTCAGAAAACCTGTTTAAGATGGCATTTCAGTGGCCAGATGCCCAGTGGCTGAGTACATTCATGCTTCATTTGGATACCTCCTATCTCTATGATCATGGGCATGGAGTGATTTTGTGACCCCCTATGTCTTAGTTTCTCCATCTGTAGAGGCCCATGTTGCTGGATTCTGGAGCTGGTTAAATGAGCTTGTGCTTATGAGATGCTAAACATTGTGCAGAACTCATTGTGCAGAACTAAATCAGCGAGGCTGTTGTGACTTCTGATGAGTGATAGGGCTGGGTTGTCTCTGATGATTCCCTTGAGGCTCTCAGCCCTGGGGTGCAGTGACTCATCAGCCAGTAGCCTAGGCTTTTGAAATATGGGAAGACAATATTCCCAGAACCAAAAGAAGCCAGCAGACTGAAATCCTCAGAAGGAATAAAGAACCTGGAAGAAAAGAGGTGGGTGTGGCCACATCTCTATGGTAATGGGATCTTCAAGCATCTGTGAGGCTCTGAACATTGGAATTAAAGCCCCCAATACTGTAATAATATAAGTACCAGGGTGACGATCTTGGAAAACAAAATATGGCAATATTTAGGAACAGCCCAGGGCTTGACTTTGTAAAAGATTACTGAAATTTCTGTTGTCAGGGCAGTGTTTCCAGAGACTCCTGCTGTAGGCATTCTCATCTTGCTTCCTCTTTATCTGACTGGTGACTCATCCTTTGCCTTTTCCTCTTTCCAGAATTCTCCTTGTCTGGTCACTTCGTTTATACTTACTTCCTGGCTACTGACCAATCAGTGTTTTATTAAACTAATACAAGTGATAAATCTTTACAGTGTACAAGAGTATTATCCCACATCACAATGGTGCTGGACTATAGCCTAGGAGTAAAGTGCTTACTTAATGTATATGATGGCCTTAATGTACATGATACAACCCCTAGCACTGAAAACCAAAGCAAAACTCAAAATCTGTCTGTAATAGTATACCAATAAAAATTTCTGAAAATTATAAACTGGAATTTTAATATATAACTCCTTTCATTTCTGGATATGAAACAGTTCTTTGGTTACTTTGCTATTTAAAAAAAATCAAATGACAAGTAAAAACTTTAAAAAGCAAAATTTTAAGCTTCTTCTTTATTTAGACCCATTTGTTGTAGTATCCTTTTTATTAGACACCTATGTGACAATTTCAGTGGTGTCAGATTGAATGGCTTTTAGCATGAATGATTACTGAATACAAGAGCTTGCCTTGAGTCTCAGAAGAGACTTTGGACTTTTAAGCAGTGTTAAGACTATGAAAGATTATAGAGATATTTGAAGTTGGACTATACTTATTTTGCATTATAATATGACTACAAGCCTATGGGGGCCAGATAGTGAAATAAGGTAATCTGCATGAGAATGGCCCCATAGGCTTATATGTAAGAACACTTGGTCTTCAGTTGGTGGAACTGTTTGGGAAGGATTAGAAGCTGTGTGCCTTGGTGGAGTTGGGTTTTGAGGCTTCAAAAGGCTCATATCATTTCCAATGTCTCTCTTATTGCCTTTTGGTTATAGATCAAGTTGTGAACTCTTCGCCATTCTTTTGTCTCACCATCATGGACTACAACCCTCTGAAATTGTAAGTCCAAATTAAAATAAGTCAAAATTAAGTTGCCTTGGTCATGTTGTTTTGGCATTGCAGTAAAGAAAGTAGCTAAGGCAGTATCTCCCCTATTGGGTGGCCATTGGTGTTGGTTGTCATCTGGGAGGCTAAATGAGGACTGTCAGTGAAAACATTTAAGTAGGACCTCTTTCCATGGACTGGCCATCATTTCAACATGGTTGCATTATTTTAGGACAGCTGTTCTGAGACAGAAACTACATGGTTATTAGGTTCTAGCCTCAGAAGTTTATATAGCTCCAATTCCGTCATCGTCAGACAGAATAGTTGGGACAGTCACTCCCACACCAATTCAAGTGCAAAAAAATTTATAGATCCCAACTCATCTTTTTCTGTATTCTTTCTATCTATCTTTAGGGTTTTTTTTGTTTTGTTTTGTTTTGTTTTTTTTTAGATGTGTTTTTCTGTGTAGTCCTGGATGTCCAGGGACTTGTTTTGTAGAGCAGGCTGACCTCAACCCCATAAGATCTACCTGTCTCTGCCTCCCTAAGTTATGGGATGAAAATCATGTGCCACTACTCCCAGCAAGATCCCACTTCTTGATGAAAGGGAGTGTTATTCACATGGCAGGTGGGATAGACAGGTACATTTGTGTTTGGGAGATACACTGATTTAGGCCATTCCATAATCACAAGTTCATATTCCTTACACATGTAAAGCAATTCATTCTGTCTCCCTGAACCCTTGAGTATTATCTCATTATTACTGTAGGCTCAAGGCTGAGGCTAGAGCACAAACGCTGGCATCCAGCCTCTGAGACTCTTCTGCCATCAGCCCTGTTTTCTGGTAGTTAAGCCCTTGAGACATTTTCCATGTCAGAGCAGGGCTGACTTCAACGAACAGAGAGTGTGCAGCAAGACCAGCAGTGGGTAACTTCCAAGAACAGACTGGAGAAGGCAATATCTGCGAGGTCTCCTCATACTCAAAGACCGGCAGTGGGTAACTTCCAAGAACAGACTGGAGAAGGCAATATCTGCGAGGTCTCCCCATACTCAAAGACCGGCAGTGGGTAACTTCCAAGAACAGACTGGAGAAGGCAATATCTGCGAGGTCTCCTCATACTCTCTCTGGAGAAATCTAAGCACTATGCCGCTTGCATATCTCAATAGCACCATGAGATAGTCTACAGAAGTGATTCTCAACCTGTGGGTCTCGACCCCAGCTCTTAGGTCACAGGTGTCACCTAAGACCATCAGAAAACAGATATTCACATTATGATTCATAACAGTAGCAAAATTACAGTTATGAATTAGCAATGAAAATAATTTTATGATTGTGGTCACCACAACATGAGGAGCTGTGTTAAAGGACCACAACATTAGAAAGGTTGAGAACCACTGGTCTACACAAAGAGGAACTGAGGCTCTCTGAGGTGGGCCAGCCTGTCAATGGCCACCTTGGAAGTGAATTATATGTGGCACCACCCCCTGTGGAATGGGCTCACCTATGCAAATCATCAATAAATGAAACAGACCACTGGTTAATCAGGTAGGGATGTTTTCTCAGTTGAAGCTCCTTCTTCCAAAATAACTCCTGGTTGTGTCAAGTTGAGAGAAAAACTAGCCAGCATACCTGCCAACAAGAAA
Source organism: Microtus oregoni (assembly GCF_018167655.1). NCBI lineage: Eukaryota > Metazoa > Chordata > Mammalia > Rodentia > Cricetidae > Microtus > Microtus oregoni. The sequence goes on from NW_024543070.1 coordinate 9,044,362, forward strand.
CACATTAGAAATACAGAGATTTAAATGGATTAAGAGAAAAGACAAGATTTTCATGCTAGCACAAATCAAATGAACATTGGAATGACTTTACTTAAATATCAGATGAGCAATACTGGATTTTAGAGCAAAGAATATTATTATCATCAGAGAAGGTTGTTTTGTAAAGGATCATCCCTTAAAGATGATGGAGCCAGTCATCAAGAGGAAAAAAATTAACCTATTGTATATAATGGGAAATACAGAGGTTCCAAGTGTGTCTCTTTTAAGCAGCTCAGAGCTATTATAAAGGACTCAGTTATCCCATTATTGTGCCCTGCTGTACTTTGAACATCCTCAGACTGGCTTATCTTATGAATAAAGATGCCTGCTGCCATTCTAGCCATTGCATACCAATGGCCCATGGAGGGAAATAAATCTTTTCCTCCAATTGCCTCGGGTGAACTTCTTCAGTACCATTTATCAATAGCAGATCAGATCACATGTTCACTTTAAAACTGATTGTCTCAGGTCAGAGGTCAGCAAACTCTCTCCAAAGAGGCAGATGGTAAATATTGCAGTTTTGCAAGCCACATGTTCCCTGAGACAGCTAGCCACTTCTGCTATTGCAGCAGGAAATTATCCACAGACATTATGTAAATGGTGACATGTTTATTAGCACTTTTTAATTCACAAAACTGCAATTTACCTAGATCTCACACATCGACCTCCCTTTCCTGATACCTGACTCAGAATATTCCACTGAGGTGGGTTTGCCTTCCCTGAGGGTTGAATGCTACGCAGCTTATTCTATCTAAGCAACAAAGGGTGGGGGACGGTAGTGAGTGAGCAAGCCACAGCATCTATCTGTCACACACCCATCCTCAAAGCCTCCATGGTGCCTCACAGGTATCAGGTGGCCAGCCACTCTTGGGTGAACAACTAGTAGATGATATTTGTATTAATAATATGCTGTAGACTGTCCTAAGCTTTGATAGTTTGAGGCTCAGGGAAGTTTTTTTTTTTAATTCCCACCAGTTCACCTCTCTTTGTCCCTGAGATAAAATTTATTGTCCTTTATAGATCTTGCATATTCCAGCACACAGGTAAGTGGGTGAGCTCCAGGGAAGCCAGGAGACCGTGGAGCCAGAGTAGCATCCTGTATCCTCAGGCATCTGTGTCTTCCTCTACTCCATAACATCAAAGCTTGCCAGCAACAGCAGCAACACAAATAATAAATTAAAGGAAAGCAACCATCCCTAACCCCGCAGCTGAAAGGCTGAACTGCAATGTTACCAAGAAAGGGAAAGGAAGGTCTGTTTTTTTTTCATAACCTAGAGTTACACTTCTTCCCTCCGTTAGTGAGCGCAGTCCTGTTATTTCTGCAAATGTGTTCTTTCTGAACTAAGTGTGTACATGCTGTGAAAATATGTGGGTGCACCTCCCAGGGTGATTCATTTCCCCAAAAGCATCTAGCAAATGAAGGAGGCAGGCACCCGAGTTAATTGCAGGGCTGGGGCACCCCTTCATGCAGTATGGCAGAAAACTGAAACATCTGAGGCAGGAGGGCACCTTTTTCAAGAAGTAAGAAACCTGCTGTCAACTTCTAAGGGATGCTTTATTAGTAGGGCAGATGCTGGGAGAGCAACCCTAGGGTCAGTTGTGAAGATCGTGCTTATTCGGGTAAGCGCTCTTGGCCGCCATGCTTTCTAGTTTAGCCTAGAGAGAAGGAAAGATCTCAAACACACTGGCTATGTAGTGTAGCTCCAGCGCTTCCACAGTTATCACCCAGGCATTTGGAGGAAGACAAAGCTAAGATGTGAGAACACAGTGACCTCTGGGCTCTGGCCATCTGGATTCAAGTCTGGGCTCTATTAGGCTAGAGCTTGCTGGATGACTGTGGGATGAGTAAATTCTCTCTTTTCATTTTTTTATATATTTATTTATTATGTATACAATATTCTGTCTGTCTGTATGCCTGCACAGACCCCATTACAGATGGTTGTGAGCCACCATGTTGTTGCTGGGAATTGAACTCAGGACCTTTGGAAGAGCAGGCAATGCTCTTAACCTCTGAGCCATCTCTCCAGCCCCTCTCTTTTTATCTTTAAGGCGGGAATGGTAATGACTTGCACCTCACCAGGTTGTTAAGATTAAAAGGCTCTGTCCTAGCGAGTGATGGGCACAGGTACAATCCTTACAAAGAAAGAGGTTCGAGTGGGAGGTGTAGGCCAGGTTGAGCTAGGAAAGGTATTCTGGGGACATGTGTCCCATCCTGACTCTTCAAGGCAGGCTTCTGGGAAACATGGGATTCTCTTATAGAGTAAAACCTAAGCATATTTCCTGGGAAGCTTGCTCAGGAGGAAAGAGGTATGAGCAGCTCACCTCCCTGTGGTCCATGGTCCATGAAGCCCACAGAACCAAGATCCCAGGGTAGCCAAGGTGGAGTCACTGTGACTGACTGAACCAAGTCTCTGTGTTAGGCTTTGTAAAGATTTTGTTTGTTTCTTAATCTTCCTTCTCAAAGTTGGGCCTGCTCAAGGAAAGCAGATCTACCAGAGTCTGTGTTTCCCTCTAGTGTAAATACTGGTTTTCACAGACAATAAGACAAAGTGTGAGTCAATCTGGTGCAAGTTTAGGGGGAAAACACAAGCCTTATTGTGAAACACTCACACAAAGTTGAATTCTATGAATATGGTAAATAATATTCAAACTGGGCTCTAGAGTCCTTTAATTCCAACCTATTTACTTAAAGCACACTCATTTACTAAAATACGTAAATGTTTGGTTTCTTGAACACATGGTTTTCTTCTGACCGGAATGGCTATTTCAGCTACTTTTGATATGTGGGCTTTAAATATTTATCAAAACCTGAGTTTTGAAGACAAGCCACGTCTTTCAGATTTTTCTATCTGGGGTTTTGTTTTCGTGTTTTCAGTTTCTGGAGTCAGTTCACTCTAGTCCCCAGTAGCCACGGTAGAGTGGTTCATGGGTATCCATGTTGTTGAGAGGTTATGGTCCTCCAGTCTTAGCATGTTCCTATCATAGCCAAATAACATGTAAATTATATATAAATATTAGAAATTTATTCCTCATAGTTCCGGAGCCTAGGAAGTCCAAAACTAAGGCAGAGGCAGTTTTGGAATCTAGGAAAGACCGTGTCTTTGTGTGCACTGAAGTACTTCATTGCTGATCTTGACATGGTGTACAGGTCAAGACATGTGGTTCCCTTTGGCCCCTTATTCAGGGCATGAAGCAGGAGCGTGAGGATGGAATGCTAGTGACAGTCACTTTGCCAAAGGCTCTCTTAACTGTATCACACAGTATTTAGTTACAACACATGGGCTTTGAGGAGCACATACATTAAAAACACAGCCTCTGCCTTTCTCGGACAAAAGTCTTGATGGAGGAGTTCCAGGTGGGTCCTGGTACCACAGCTGTTCTCCTCATCATGTTCTAGAAGCTCCCTTGGCTCATTCTTTCCTTTCGTTTCTGGCTGGTGGTGGAAGTCTGAGGTAAATTTAATAGATGAATTTCTATCCCTTCAAATACGGGTTAACGAGGAGGACTTGTCCTGTGAGTTACAGGCAGTAAAATGAGATTAGGTCTTCAGAGTAATGTGCCTGAGGGTCCCAGCTAAACCTCACATTTACTGAAGTCATGGTCACTTCCTGTCTCTTAGTTTTGAGACAGTTTTGTAACGAGAGCAATTTTAACACTTCCACGGTGGATTTGTTGAACAGATCAAGCTAAAGCATTCTAGATGAAACTCCTTGTTAGTGTTTTAGTCACGCTGGCTTCTGTGTCTTAATGATAACCTAAAGCACTAGCTACTTAGATGGTTCTTCCTACAGGAAGAGACTTTCCTCCCATGGGGTTGGGTTCTCTGCTGCCAAAAAAAAAAAAAAAAAAAAAAAAAAAAAAAAAAAAAAAAAAAGGTAGCCTCTCCTGCTATCACCGCTTGGTTCTTAGGTGAAAGTGTAGAAATACAACTTTCTCTCATTTCTCTTCACTCTACTTTATGCCCTCGCCCCCAGGTTTGTGATTGTGATCTGTCTGCCCCTGCCACTTCCAAGCTGGCGTAGCAGAGAACTGAAATGGCGGCTATCCTCCCTTGCTCCTTTCTTAGAGGGGCTGTGACTAGCTGGAGGTCAACTGAATCCAGGATTGAGCTCTATTTTAGGCAACTCCTCTATTTCTTGTTGCTCCTGATCTATCAGCGACATTCCGTTCAATCTGCACACGCAGCTGTGTAGAACAGGAAATTACAAAATGAACACAAATCAGGACCATCAGGCCCGTTGCTAATTTATGCTTGTGGGCTTCATTTCCTCTTCTGGAGCTCAGGACTGGAATTGATGGATGACTCCCAGAGGCCCTGGTCCGTTACCAGACCAATACTATGCCACCTCTCCAAGGAAATGCCTGATCTTTGATATACTTTAATTCTCTCTTGATTTTCATTATCGGTTCTTGTTTGTGGGTTTTTGTAATAACCCAGGCTTCTCAGATTCTGAATAAGAAAAAAATTGGATGGATTTATCCATTCAATCACGTAGTCAGTAAAAATGCATTGAGATCTGGACCCTCTATCATATATCAAGTTAGAAATATGACTGTAAATTGAGTCAACTAATCCACAGCAGTTTTTGCTCTGCCGGGCACTGTTCTTAGCACTTTGTATGTATTCATTCATTGAAATCACAGTACAACCTTAAGGGGCACAAATAATTTTATCTATTCTTTAAAAATAGGCTCATTTTTAAGAAGCATACCCAATACCACAGAACTGGTTCACCTTTTAAAATCATTATCTAAAAAAGTAAACTAAATGGAAAATTCCCACTATCGATGTTGGCTCATGAATTCTGGTTAAATAACACCGTGATGTGCCTCAGGGGAGTGGATATTTACACTAGTGTTCATCTGGGGTTCATTAGCGCCTAGGAAGAAAGGCGATTCTTGGATCTGGAAGAAGGGTCATTGCTCTCTTTCTGCGGGCCTCATTCTTAGGGGCGTTCAGATTTGTAAATGCCTGGATACAAATCACGACACTTTACCAGGTAGATCCACTGTGTTCCCTGTCATAGGGCATCCTGAGGCAATGGACCTGTGGCTTCCAAAGGAGTTGTTCTAAGGATAAGGATAATGATGATGGTAATATTTATCTAACACTTCTCCAGCCAAGACTACTCTGTGCATTGAATACCTAAGATCCGATCTTAGGTCTGATGAGTTGCAGTGTTTGAGTTCAACAGATGAGAAAAGGGATTGGCAGAGATGTGAATACTTTTTTCCATGATTATTGTGATAAGGAACATTTCCCAGTTGACTATGGGAAAGTCCTGTAAAGGATGACCAAGTCTGTGACTGCAGTGGTGAGCAGAAATACTGTGGACATTACATCAGCTGTGGGGGGAGGGACAAACTATGCGGCATGAGAAGTACTGATAAATTATGCAGATGAAGCAGGAGGGGGACAATGTGTGTGTGTTTTAAAGGTTTTTTTCATCTTAGATTGAAAGTAGTGGGGTGTCTTCATTCTAAAGAAAAAGAGGGGCAAGCTGAGTTATAAGCATGGTGGGAGGGAATGCTGGGAAGTAGGGACAGCTCCGCTTATAGGTCAGAGATCTTCAAGTCTGTGTAAGGAAAGGCAAGTGGGTCATTTCAGTGACTGAAGCAAAGCAAAGAGTGGCAGGAAACAGAGAATGAGGTCAGAGAGCTTGCGGGCAGGGTCTGGCTGGATGTAGAGATTATAGTATCCACTTTGTCCTAAGTGATGTGAAAAGCATATGGGGGGCCTTGAGGTGACATTATTTGGCCTGCCCTTTGGGCAGGATCTTGTTGATGCTGCACTGAAGGTCAGGGGGAAGCAGGTAGAAAATTCTTAGAGTTGATAAGTGGTCAAAACAAATTCTTGTTGCTGATACTGCTCACAAGTTCAAGTCCGATAAATTCATGGAGGGGAGGGTCTTGACATGTTAAGACCCTCGGAACAGTGGAAAGCATGGTGTCCCTTTGGTAGGGAATGCCTGGGATGCACAGCTCTCAGGAAGGAGGGCCAATATCATCTGCTGAAGCATCTTTCCTTCCCCGTGGGACCAGCGATCATTCTGAAATTTCATGAACCTCTTTGATTCTATCATCTAAAAGTTCATGGTGAGTGTGATGGCTATTCGTGGTTGTCAACTGGACAACATCTGGAATGAACTAAAATCTCAACATCTGGGTACACCTGTTAGTGAATTTTTTCTTAATTAAGTCATTTAAAGTGGAAAGGCCAACTTTAAATCTGGATCTTTTGAGGTGGGAAGTTCACCTTTAATCTGGGCCACACCTGTTGGCAGCCTGTGTAAAGACCTGGGAGAGGAGGCTTGCCCTTTCTGTCAGTTTGCTCTCGTTCCCACTGGCAAGTCCGTTCCCTCACTGGCCTATGTCTTTGGAATTTGGGCATATACTGGACTAGCTGAGACATGCAGCCTTGTGGACTGAACAACTTCCTTGGTAGACAGGCATCTTTAGACTTGCTGGACCCACAGCCTGTAAGCCATTCTTAAAAATCCCCTTTCTCTATATTTGTAGATTCATTCTGTAAGTTCCTTTGGACTAGCTAGGCAACAGCCTGTGAGCCATTGCTATAAATCAACTTTCTCTCTCTCTATAGATTCATCTATAGGTTTTGTTCCTCTAGAAAACCCCGACTGAAACAGTAATATATATGTATATATACATATATATGTGTATACACACACACACACATATATATATACACACACACACATATATATATATATATATATATATATATATATATATATATATAGAGAGAGAGAGAGAGAGAGAGAGAGAGAGAGCCTGTGCTGCTGAGAGACACTGGGTAGAGACTGCTGATAGTTCTGGCCTTAGAGTTTGCACTCCCTTCCACCTTTAGATCTGCTGCAAACAACCTCGCAAAGGGCAACCTCCATGCAATGATGTTTGCCTGCTGGAATGGACTTGACTGTGGTTGTGGGGAGCACAGGACAGAATAAGGTAGAACCCTACTACCAAGGATCACACTCCTTACTTGGATCTGATCAATTTAACTACTTTGGAAGCCCAGAAAAATTCTTGCATATTCAGCCGGAAGAGTTATTAGTCAGTCCACAGAGGGGAAATATTAATTATGTGGATTTTTGAGGCCGCTAATTAGGATGTGTTATGGGCATCACTGTAGCTGTGGGCAGAGGAAGTCTCTATATGATTAAAGAGCTTAAAAATATCTCCAAGTCAAAAGATATTTTCTGAAGATTGATGTAAGGTGTAGAATTTGAAGCACAAAATCAGTTAAAGCCTAATTTCTGTAGTGCCATTATAGCTGAGTGAGTACTTTGTTTATGAGATTCAAATCTCAGGGATGCTGCTTTTATTAGCAAGGCCTTACAAATTGTGCATAGGGGAGATGTATTTTGGTAACAGGAGACTGTTAAGGGCTTCTAACTGGTGAATCATAGGTTTAAGGTAGGGTGCTGCGTCAGGGTGAGGTGTCTTAAAATGAGACTCTGCCCAGCAGGACGCAGCTAGGTACTTGGTGATGGACATTTAATGGACCTAGATTGCTAGCAGAAGAGAAGCATCTACGAAAGATGAGCTTCATTTGCTTAATTTTCCATTAACCAGACCTGGTCAACGAGTGTAGCTTGTTTGAGAGAAACTCTGAACTGTAGCTTAGATCACTGATCCTGCACAAGCCTAGAGAAAGGAGACCGGGGAATTTGTCAGAGACGTGTCATTTCTGGGTTTTACAATGAATTTCAGAGGGCCAGTGGACATGTGATGCCGTGGGAAGTATTAGGAGGTTAAGCCAGGGGACAATTTACCTAGTGACCTTGAGACAAAGGCTAAACTTGTCTGTGCCATTTATAGAAGTCCATGAACTATGATGTTATTTGTACCTAGTAAGAGAGCAAAGGAAGATTTTTGGGGAAAAAAAAATCAAGGACAGGATGCTTCTTTTTAACAATATCTTTCTGTTGTCTGTGTGTGTTGTTCATTAAATTGTTAAAAGGCATGGGAAGGGCGGATGATAATCACCTATGGACCAATCCTCCTAGCAGTGATGTGTGTGCATGTGTGCATATCAACGAGGAGATTTTTCTAGGTAGCCTGCAGGAAGGAGAAACACAGGTGGAAGACATAAACATTGTCCCGTGATGCTTTGCAGCGTGAGTGTTGAGACTGAGACCAGGTGCTGGACGGAGAGCCAAGTCCCTCCCACTGCATTGCTAAATCTAGGTGGCAGTAGAGCAGGGGTGGGCATCTAGTCTCTGAAGAAATCTCGACAGTCCCAGTTTGCTTCAGCAGTACAAATGCCAGTGGTATTTTAGCTTGCTAGTTCAGACTGAGAAGTTTTAAATTTTAGCTTGGCGAAAATCTTCCATGTGGAATTAGTAAGTGTGTTGGAGAGACCCCGGATCTGCTTTGCCTACCATGGTATACTTTAGATTTAGGTGTCTTTTAACAGCTAACTTAAATGAATTAAGATTTAAAAACTCCAATTCCTGGGTCGCTGTAGTCATATTACAAGTAGTCACATGTGCCTAGGGGCTCTTGTACTGGATAACACAGAGAACATCTGTACCATCCCAGAAGCTGCTGTTGACTGGAGTGGATCTCGATCATGAAGTCAGACATGACTTCTTTTTTATCACCAAGAGGAAGACTTACATCAGTGGAGATTAGACCAGATGGAATGGATTAGGCACCGACAGGCCCTTCCTGATACCAAGTTATTGCAGCTTGAGCTGAAGAAGCGAATGATTGCTCGGGGTTGTTTCCCCCGCTTAGGAAACGATAAGGCTTGGTTGTTGTCTTTGCTTTCTTTTGAGGTCTGGTTTTGTGCGAGATATAAGTGTGTAGGATTTTATATCCATCTTGCCGTAGGTTCCCAAACTGGATTGCAACTTGCTAGGCCACAAGGGAAATGCATGTGGTTATATTGTCATAAAAATGAAAGAAACTGAATGCGATCTGGCATGCTGTAGCGAGAGTATCATTCGGGGTTTTGTGTTAGCTAAGGATGTGTTTGGATATGTTGGGTTCACCGTGCAAACTTGACACTTCAGTCTGAATCATGGTTAGGCTATGTTTGAAAGCTGACTCTGGAGTTGAAAAACTGCGGAAATGAACTGTCTTGGACCCTGAAGCAAATAGCAAAGAAATGCTTTAAAGCTTGTTTAGTGTTTTATACCAGAAACCACTGACTAGGCCTTACTCAGAAGTTGCTCATAGACACAAAACAGGGCACTTTGCTTCCCTCAGAGAAGACCTGTGTAAGCCTGCAGTGTTATACGAGGCCAGTGGAGATGGGGTCCCCTACTACCTGAGAGCAAATGCAAGACACCTTATGCCTGTGAACTAGGACCCAGTGTTGAGTGCTTTATTTCTGCTTGTTTGAAGCAGCTTCAACAGAAGTCGCTTGTTCCATATCCATAGATTCTGCTAAGCCAGGTGATTTGGGCGTTGAACTCGTGTGTGTAGTCCCCTTTGATTGATCAGCATATTCTCATTATGTATAGTTAGGCCTGCGTAGGGGGTAGTGAGCATTTAGGATTTTGATGCAAAGGGCCTCGTTTCCTTGGTTCTAAGTAGTGCAGCCACTTGCTTTCTAGAGTTTGCCTTTCACTTCCTAACTACTGGGTTCTCTGATTCTCAGCCTTCTGCTTGGCTTGATGGGAGGGGGGCAGGGAATTACCAAAACCTAATAGCTACTCTGCTTTCTTTCTGGCCCCAGCCCTGCACAAGCAAGAAGAGACACACACGGAGAATGAGATTTTCATGGCGTCTCATTGTCAACCGCCCTGAAGAATTCTTAAGAAGACTCAACTCTTACCTTCACCCCCAAACCCTCTTCTTTTGGTTACTTGCCAACCCACTGATGTCTGTTTAGACTACTAGAATACACTCTAATGGCCAGAGCCACATGCAGCCATCTGCTGAACCCGACATAATAAAAAACTTAGTATAACCCTTTAGGTGGTTCCTAGCACAGCATTCCAGATCAGCAACACCAGCCCTATTAGAAACTGACTTTGCAGGCTTCACTCTGACTTGTTGAGTTAGAAGCTCGTGGGTTGCAACCTGGCTGTGTGTTTTACAGTCTAAAGGGTGTTCGCGTATGCTTTAGGTTCTGAGAACCTCAGGTTTAATGAGTTTTTAAATTAGGAGAATTAAGGTTTAAAAAAATTAAAAAATGTATTTTTTTAATTTTACATGTATGAGTATTTCGTCTGCACATATGTGCACCACATGCCTGCCTAGTACCTGTGAAGGCCAGAAGAGGGCATCAGATCCCTAAGAACTGGAAGTCCAGACAGTAGTGAGCCTTCATGTGGGGGCTGAGAACTGAACCTGAATTGTTTGCAAGGGCAGCAGGTACTCTTAACTGATGAGCCACCCCTCCAGTCCCCATTATAGGAGGTCTCTGATTTAGCTTTGCTCCCAAAGAATAGATAAGGAAAAATAAAAATTTATATATATATATATATATATATATATATATATATATATATATATGTCTGTATGTATGTATGTATGAGTCAGAGATCCACATGGTAGAAGCTCTTGTCTGATGGTCTTAGAAGACCTTACTTCACAGGATGTAACCTTCTGTGAAAAAAGAAACTGTAAAGGTGACGATTGTGCATGATTCATACTGAAAAATAAAATCATTAAGGCCAATTATAGAATACATGTCTCGGTATAAGAGCGTTATATATTTGACACAGTCATTCTACTCGCAAAAATGTACCCTAGGTAAATGGTCAGGATGCTGTTATTGCTGTCATTACAGCAATAACTTCACATGCGTTATGATCTCTAAATGTTCAACTACGTAGAATACATAAAATGAAATTATGATCTCAGATCCTTATGGGTCATCATCTAGCTAGTGAGATAATTCTTGAACTTTAAGTGGAAATTAATGGAAAGTTTAATGTTTTAGATTGAGTGAGCAAAAGCAGTTTCAAAACATCACACATGAAAGTTGTGTAAATGCCCTAAGAAGAAAAAGCACGGATTTTTCAATCCCTTTCTGGAATTATGGAGCAGAGTTGATTTCTTTACCTCTTTCTGGGAGTTTGTATTTGTGTACAATGACTAGATATTTACATTAGAATATTTAAATGTGGGCAAATATTAAAAATTAAGAGCAATAAACTTACCCTTGGCTCTCCTTGATGACAAACTGTTAGGCTCATGTGTGCCCATTCCTTTCTAGCTTTATTCTGTTATGTCTGTATGTATTTTGTATGATAAGATTGGCCAATCATACTTGAGTAGTTTTTGAGGAGTCATACTTCAAACCTCGGGTCCATTCATAATGTTCTCTCTTTCAAACTGATGTTTCTAGTTTTCAATTTCTTTTGTTAACCAATTATCTTTAAGAGGTGGGACCAAATTAGGGTGTGACCTGCTGGGACCTGGGGAAAAAGGAGCGCATGATGCTCCTTCTCTCTGAGGTTCTCTTGGTGCACAGCTGATCTTGAACTTCTCTTTCTGGTTTTGTGAGTTTTCCCCTTATAATAAATAAAAGTATAATTGTCTATCTTTTTGCTAGCCTGGTTAGTTCCTGAATTGAGTTAGCATCTTACAATTCTAGTTTTCAATTTCTTTTGTTGTGATCTCAAAAATGCTGAAGAATGTTTAGTGCTCTGAAAGTTTGTTTTTCAAAGGCCGTTCTCACTCCGCCCAGCATGTTGGCACATGCCTGGGAACCCAGAATTTGGGAGAGTGGGTGAGGAATATCGGACAGTTAAGGCCAGCCTCGGCTACAGAAGGAAACTCCCTTTGAGAAAAAAATAGAGAAAAGATAATTCTACACCTATTGAATGCAAGTGTTTTTAGAGAAGACCCGGGAGGGAGAGAACAGATGGGAATTAGTGAAGCTGACTTTCTCGCTAGAAATGAGAAGATGATGGCAGGACAGAAGGGGAAGGAAGAGCAGAGGGAGAGCTGAAAAATCCAGGGGAGATTGCTGAGGCCTGCAACACAAAGGCAGGAGTGGAGGCTCAGACCTGCAAAACATAAAGGCCAGCCAGGTTCCAAGAGCCAGGCAAGTCACTGCCTCTCTTGCAGACACTTAAGTCGGTTGCTTTGATTGCTCCCTGCCCCATCTTGAGTGAGATATATAACACAGAAAAGGTGGAATTCAACTCATGGTTCTCAATATTAGATGCAGATTTCAACCCTATCAAGTCTGGTGTGGTCTTTTCAGGTCTCGTGAAGGCAGCCATGTTGCTGTGAGTTCATTGATGCAGGCTCTGTCATGTCCAGGGGATATCAGCTTGCAGCAGGTGTTCTGGTTCTCTGCTAATCTTTCTGCTCCTTCTGTCACGATGTTTCCTGAGCGTAGGTGCAGGGCTGTGCTGTGGGTGACCCATAGGGGTTTGCACCTACTGTCACTCATCCTCTGGATTTGACCAGTAGTGGTTCTCTCTGTTAGCCTCTGACCACTGTGACAAGAAGCTTCTTTGATGGGAAGCAAGGGCTGTACCTACCTCAGGAATAAGGATGAGCATTTAGAAGGCAGTATTTGTCTGGATGAAAGTTTTGATTATATATGATTTTTTGTACCTCCTTATGAACTAAAAAATGAGGGAGAAATCTGTCACTGCAAACCTTCAAGTCTCCTCTCACTTAAGGATAAGATTTGTTTCCTCCCAGCCCTGTGTGTCTTCCCTTAGTGTTTCAAAGTTTCACTCTAGAAGCAGATTTCCCTTGCAAATTTCCCTATCATATCCGTGTATTCTACCTTTTTATAGACACTATAAATTAATCAGTTCTTACAGTTTGCTAACTGTTCACCATTTTTATGCAGAAACTCAAGGATCTATTTATCTCATAACCCAGCACATTACTGAATGGTGCTGCAATTTCTTTTCATTCACTCGATGTTCTAGGGATTTGTGGATGTGAAGCCATATTGAAAACACTGAGTAACCTTCTCTAGCTTCATGTTTATCTCTTATTTCTTTCTCACCACTGGCTTAATTGATGAGCATGTCCCAAATCGTATTTAATATGAATGATGCCAATCTGTATCCTCCTCTTTAAATTGTGGCTGAAACGGTGGCTAGTGTTCCTAAGGAGTGTGATGGTAAATTAGAGCGAGCATGTGTGGGCCAGTGCTGGCCCCCACACCCTTGCTTCTCTCACACTGTGTTATTTCAGCATCTTCTCACTCCTTACAAAATGATTGCACCAACTCCGGTCTCCCTTACTTCTTTTTGAACTTCTTTGACTAAATCCAGATGATTATGACCCTTCAGACTACTTAGTATGACTTTCAGGTGTTTTATTTATTTATTTATTTTTTTTTTATTTTATTTTTTTGTTTTTTTTTTTGTTTTTGGTTTTCTGTTCCTCCTGGCCCTTTTGAGAATTGAACCTTCATAGATTTTCTCATTCCTGATTCATAAACACACCAGCCAGAACCCAGCATCTTAAATTGTCGCATTCTCTGAATACTTTTTTCAAGATTCTAATGACTGATCCATTTTTGTTATCAATTGTCTCTATACTTGGAAAGTGCCACAGACACCCTTTCATAAGATTAGACTCAGCCACCATTTCTTCCACACCAGCCTAAATGCTGCCTACAGTGTTTCTGGCCTTCCCACTTGAGGGTAACAGTGCCTTCTTGGTTGACTAATAGTGTGCTCACTGGTGTCTTAATGTAGCCCATGTTCTTATTAACAAAACTTAGTAAAGAACAGACTCTCCGTGGGCAGAGATTTTTTTTTTCTCTGAGTGCTTGGGTTGGTCTGGCATGTATTCGGATCTTCTGGAATGTTGGCTAAATGAAGAGGTGACCTTCTCTTTAGAGTGACATTTATTGAGAATTTCAGGCTGACCGATTAGCGGAACTGAGACAAACTGTAATCTTTGTAGTCATAACCTGTCTACTTAGGCCTGAGATCTATAAAAGAGCAAAATGCACCTATCTGCTGGCCCAAAGTTGTGATATTTTGTTTGTGTTTTAACAAATAAAGCTTGCTTGAAGGTCAGAGTGCAGAGTTAAGCCACTAGAGGCCAGGTGGTGGTGGTGGCCCACACCTTTAATCTCAGTACTTAGGAGTTCCACACCCTATTTCCAGCACTAGGGAGGTGGACGCAGGAAGGGATATGGCTGAGTGGAGAGAGAAATAAAAGGAGGGAGGAGTCAAGAGCTCACCATAGTCTGAGGTTTGGTGGAGACAGTTGCTGTCTGGAGGTGCAGTCTGAGGACAGGATCATTCCCTTCTGTCTGAGCACTGGCACTCTTGCTCGGCTTCTCTGATCTTCAGCATTAATCCCTACATTTGACCCTGGGATTTTATTATTAATATCAATTAGAATTCATGGTTTGCAAAGTGAAGAGACTTGAACCCTTACCGGACCATAGCAAGCACTTAGACTCCAAACATGCTGGGCCATCCTTGTTTTCCGGCAATCTTGTCTGAGTTTGACCTGAAGGTATCATATCCCCAATCACATCCCCATGTCTCACGCCCAATATATCAAAATTTTCCTTTAATTTCACTTCATTTAAATGTGTTTATTTCCTCAGAGGCTCTGCGTGCCTCTATGACTATTTCTCTATTTCCTTTGTCCCAGGTGTGAATCCTCTCTCCTGCCTGAAGAACCACCTGCCTAATGAGTAACTGGATCCTTGGTGGAGCCTAGTCAGATTGTGCGGGACTGGGGATACACCCGAGTAATACATTTAAGAGATTGTATTTTACCTTAAACTTCTTTTTTCTATCATAATTATCTAGGAGGACATGAAAAACCAAAGTAGAGATAATGAACATAGGGCTTCAAGGGAGTAATTTGTTTATGATATAACATGGACAATTTTTTATGCCAGAGGCTAGATGATGATGTATCATTTGCTCCTGGCTTGATTCCATAAGGTTCTGTGATGATAGTGATTAGCTCAGAAACACCAGCTACCATTTGTCCTGTTGAGAACTCTTTGGAGGGTGTTCTGAGGATGGAGCTTGGAAATTCATTGAAACCTGTTTTTCTGTGATGAGTCCCATGGGGTATTTAGACTTCGACAACACTTAATAGTACATGAGAACTGTTAATGGGCATAGTGACCGGAGGCTCAACATTGACAATCAAAAGCCCAAGATGAAGAACAAGAAGACCCTTTGCGCAGCAAGTGCCCTAGGAAAAGAAGGGAGGCAAAACTCACTACTCTCAGAGAAGAGTTAAATGATTGTTCAGTTGGTTTTGTTGGGTCTTATTTTAGGAATAAATGGTTTCTCTCTTTTTCTTTGTTTTTTAATTTTGCCAGTCAACACATAGGATAATCATTTAGGAGCAAAAGTATCCTAACATTGGTTGAAAAGGTGTCCAATCATGATACCATATGTATTGACTGATTTTTTTTTTCTTAGAAATATGATTAACCCTCTTCATAGACAAACTGATCCTCAGAGGGAATGAATTGACTTGGAGAAGCCACTCAGCAGGCGACAAAACCCAGCACTGGCCTGGGAAACGAAACTGCCTGTGGTTGTATTTCTTGTTATTCTGACCTTGCGTTGGGATCATGGCTTGAGGATTAAGAACTGAGAGCCTGGGGGAGCAAACTTGAGCTCTGTGGGTGGACTTGCAAAGGAAGAGGGGATGCAGTCGTGAAGAAGTG
Organism: Microtus oregoni; assembly: GCF_018167655.1. Classification (NCBI taxonomy): domain Eukaryota; kingdom Metazoa; phylum Chordata; class Mammalia; order Rodentia; family Cricetidae; genus Microtus; species Microtus oregoni. The sequence continues at coordinate 9,060,017 of NW_024543070.1, forward strand.
ACAGGTAATTCGAACCCAGGCTTTTACCTGAGTAGGAGTGGGAGCTGGAAGTCCCACGAACAGGAGCTGGAAGTCCCACGAACAGGAGGCTAATTTAGATTACTGCGTTAATCACTCTGGGACTTTCGTTACCTCATCCAGTGTCCTGCACCAAAGAAGATGACAAGATGACCCGTGGATATAAATTATTGTGATAATGGAGAAAGATTGAGATGTGTAGATCAAAAGACTCGCACAAAGTGGGGCACTGGATTCGTCTCTCAGGGCAGGCTGCTTAGTCTCACGCTATAAAAACAATGAAAGGCTGTTCCTAAATCCAGGGGGACTGAGAATTCTCTGCTGATGAGAGAAGCAGGACACCTGGCTGTGGGTTTCCATCTACAGGGCTGGCTTAATCACCACAGACAGACTGATCCACCAGGAAAGGAGATGGAAATGTGGGAAAAGGAATGGAAGAGATTTATACATGTTTTGTTATGAAATCTGTTTCTTTGGCTTTTGAAGTTAATCTTGTGAAAGTTTGAGAAGTCCCACACTCCCATCTTTATGAGAACTTCTCAATATTATTCACTTCAGGGGCTCTCATTTCCTCTGATGTCAAGACTCTGTGGTTTTACAAGTGGAGACTGGCATTAGATGTATGAGGACTTATCTAGGTCATGTTTCACAATTAATGTATTCTACCCTCAGGATATTAGTAGCTTCTTTTTACTTATAATCAGATTTTTTTTATTATTCTTAATGACCTTTTAACCTATTTTCACACAAAGTAAAACTTCTCCTCTGAGAATGACAATCCTTCATTAGTCTCAGCCATCAAAGCTTTTAATACAGAGAAATATTTTTTTTGTGGGGGTTTAGAGACACTATCTTATAAAAGTCCCTTGTATTTGGAGAAATATGTTACTTGGCCCATTTTCAAGTAATGAGAACTCTAAATAGAGCTGCACTTTTTTTCCCTTCTAATTTGCTGCTTAAAAAATTAGAAAGCTTGCTTAGATATGAAAAATGGAAATGGAAATAAAAATAGGAATGAAAATGAGTCCCAGATTTAGCATAGATGACATCCCTTTTTAATGTTGCCAACCCAAGCCACCCTTTACCAGCGCTTCTGTGTTATATGTTTTTAATGGAAAGCGGCTGGCTTGGAGGGTCCTTGTTTACAATGGATCTATGTCATAGCTCTTCATTGTCACTATAAATAATGTCATCGTACTCTCCTAACCAGAAGTCTAAATGCTAATACCACCCATCTCTACCAGATGAGGTTATAGTCTCTTTAGCCCAGCATATTCATTATCACCCTGTGCTGTCCCCATTTTTAGGGTAATGATGACCCTGTATCACAATGTTGATCACAGCTGGTGCTGTTCCCAGCTGAGGCTGTTGACCTGCGGGCACACCACCACCCGGCTACTCTGGTCTCAGTTATATAGTGTTGGATGTCTCTTCCTTTTAGTCTCTTTCTTCCAAGCCATTTTCATGGTCTTCAGTTTGGAGCTGTGACTGTGGGAGGAAGGCCAGCACAAGGAATCCTCACATTAGCACCAAACTCAGTCAACCAGCGGGCTTGGCAGTTTGACTAGGTGAGGATCACTGATAGAAATTTAGTGTGGTTCCTGATCTTAGTAGTGAATTGAAGGTCAGGGAGAAACCGTGAGATGGGATTGGAAATTGTGTTTTCTTGGAAAATCTGGGCTGGATAGAACAAAAGAGATCACCTTGGATACCTTGTGTTCTTTCTCCTTGGATTCTGGATACTTAGAGACTCCAAAGCCCCTCTGTGCAGGTGTGTTTTTCCGGGCAAAGCATTTTTCCATTGTTTAAGACTCACGTGATGAATCACATATACAAAAGAAGAGGAGCCATAAAAAAAAGTACGAGCTACATCAGAAGGGAAGGGAGGAGGGAGGTGGGAGAGAAGGGGAGGGAGAGGAGAAGAGGAAGGGAGGAAGGAGAAGGGAGGAGGGAGGGGAGGGAAAGGAGAGAAAAGGAGGAAGGGGAAGGGAGGAAGAAAGACTGAACTAGAGAGGAGAAACCCAGGGCCAGCAGTGGGGAAGATCTGCAGACTAATGGAAAGAGGGAAGAAAGCTGAGATTAAACTGATAGTTAGGTGTAGCCCTGTGTACATGTGAAGACAGACTCTGCAGTTCTTAGACTAAGTTTTGAAGTCAGGGAGTAGGAGTGGGTCCCTAAACATGCTGGGAGGACTGGTATTTTCCCCAGCCCAAGCCTCTTCCTATTACCCTGTCAGTAGAATGAGTAAGGAGCTGGTATTGGGGTTCAGGGGGTTACCTGCTGAGAGCTCCTCTGGGTCCCTGTGCTCTTGAACAAAGAATGAAGCAAGGAAAAGCTGGGGAATTATTGACATAATACATCCCTCGGAGGGGAGGGCCATGGGATATAAATCTCCAGTGGGAGGGCAGTGGGAAGTATATTCCCTGGTGGGGAGGGCAGTGGGATGTACATTCCCCAGTGGGGAGGGCAGTGGGATGTACTAAGGAGTGTAGCACAATTAATAAATTCTTGGAGACAAATATTGGGGTTCAAGACCAGAAAATCAAAACAGTCAACCACTGGCGCTTCCAAAATGAAAATCCTACCTCCAGGAATCCTCTGCGATTGTGTCTAAGAGCTGTCTCTTCCCATTTTAGATTCCTCTCTAGGGCTTGGATTAAAGGCATACACCCCTACCGCCAAGTTTCTATGGCAAACTAGCGTGGCTACTATGATTAAAGGTGTGTGTCACACTGTCTGGTGTGTAACGCTGATCAGTGTGGCTGTTTTACTCTCTGACCTTCAGACAAGCTTTATTTATTAAAATACAAATGAAATATCACTACATTTCCCCTTTTTGTCTAAAATAAAAAGGCTTTAACTAATATAAGAAAAATTATAAGAACAATGACTATATACAATCTATACAGGCATTAAATACATCAACAATGTCTAGTCCATTTGCACTTAACAAATTCAGAGAAAATACTCCAAAGGAGAGAGTTTGGCAGCCACCCACCCTGTCAGGTGTAGAGTAGGGCTTTGCCTTAGTGTGGACTGTTTCCCCACTCTTTGTGTAATGATACAATGTGAGTTTCTCTCCCTCTTCCACACGAAGTTCTCCATACGCCTTCTGGGTCACATGTCTCTTAACACTTTAGGTCTTCACCCAGGGGTACATGCTCTAGGATTACAATGTCGCAGGTTGCACTGGTGACCTTCAACTTTGCTAAGTTGGTTTACTCGTAAGCTAATTCTTAAGGTCTTACTAGCTGCGTTCTCTGTCTCCTTTTCACATCTCACCTTTGCCAGGTGGTTAGTTATCAGTGCACCCATGACTGTCCCTGTGACTCAAGAAGGTCTACCTGCAGCATTCTAACACAGACGCTGGCTCACAACCCTTGATTGAAGAAGATCACTGGCTCCACGGGGGACCTAACCCCTGAGGTTACAACAACTGTAACATGTAGATTTTAGCTTTCCAGGACACAGGAGCTGGGAGTAGATCATGCTTGTGAGACACCGTAGTAAGTTTCATAAGTACTGCTACTCAGAGAGCTCGGTGATAAAAATAAGATTATCCAAATTTAAATTGTGAACCCCCAAACCCCACTCTTAAATACCTAATTCATGACACAAAATGATAAAAAATATTCAGCAGAAGACGTTTCCAGGATCAGCACAAGAAGGCATAGATGTGAAAAAGCATGAAGATCCCTCTCCCTCGAACTTTGATAATCTATCAAAGAGCTTCCAAAGCAAATATAAAAGCAAAAAGTACTCCAAGGAATACACCACATCCTACACAAATCAGACAGAGGTTCAGAGCTTGGTTGACTGGATAGATTGAACCCTAGCTAAGCAAAGGGCATAAAAGACCCTTCTCCCAGACATGACAAACCAAGGAGACTCCCATATCATCAAGTGGAAATATACACTGTTAAGACAGGAAAAAAAAACAGAGGGGAAAGAATTGGACTGACATTAGACTTCCCCAAGGAAGCATTACCGGAAGACAGGGAGTTTTGAAGCTGTACTGCCGTGTTTAGCGAAACTGATTCACTTATGAGAACAAAATGTTTCTCACACATATAAAAAGATAAAGTCTATTCCTGAAACCTCTGTAAAAAAGATCAAAACAGCATACATTCCAGAAAAATAAAACAATTCATAAAATTATGAAGAATTTCTTCCTTCAAAGATAGGATTTCTTTGTGTAGCTCTGGCTGTCCTAAAACTTGCTCCGTAGTCCAGGCTTACCTTGAACTCAGAGACTCTCCTGCCTCTGCCTCCCAAGTGCTTGGACTAAAGGTGTGCACTACCACACTTGGCTATGGCCTATAGTTCGAGTTCTAGGACTGCAAGAGCCACAAAGTGAGACCCCCATCTTTAACCCTCCTGCCTCAAATACAGAACTATTAGAGAACCCACAAATAATTGTTTATTAGTAGAAAAAAATTCTGTATTACTTTCATGCAGAATTGAAAGGAATTAAAGGGAATATGAAGTGACATTTACTTCTTTTTCAGGAAGACCCACTGATATTAACTAATGCTAATGTGGTTAAGAAAAGTACAGACATTGATCTGCCAGTAGGATGCTTGATCTCAGAGTTTCTGAACCAAACTGAACAAGAGGCAAGGGAGAATGAAACAAATCATGGAAAATAGAAGATAAATATTTGGTAAATGTTAAACTCCCCCATTCAGGATAGAATTGTCAAGGTTAAATTAAAGGAACCCAGATCCAGGCTGTTCAGGAAGCATCAAAAGCCAAATGAAGCTAGAAAACTGGGAAGCAAACAATGAAAAAATCGTTGGCATTTACCCTTCAACAAAAACAGGCAGAACAAACTCTCAAATAGAAATAAAATCATGGTGCCAAGCATAAAAGACACACACTGACCAGGCCGCCCATTATGCAACATAGAAAAGGGCTGTGTTTTAGCTGCGTGACACTTGAGGGTAGGGTGGAAACTTCGAGAGTTGGATGCTGTGGTCCCTATTCTTCCTTGTGAAGTTTACAAGAACAAATAGCAAGAAATAAACACAAGTAGGTTTATCACAAGATCTATGCAACCTCTGAGTGGACATCAGACTGTTACCTATCAGCCCTTTATGACTTTCCACATGGGGACTTATGAAGACTCGAGAGTTATAGATGTAACGATGAACTTCATGTATTGTCAGCAAGGCCTGTACCCAACAGAAAGGGACAGTTTATGAGATAAAGACACTTGAGATTTGATGATCTCACTGACATTGCTCTCACAATCCTTCCTACTTTGAATGAAGCTCTATATAGCGGGATGACTTACAGACCTCTCACAGAGGAGGCTGTCTCTATTTTATTTTTAAATCCTGAACCAGCGAGACGATGCTTGCTGCCATACCTGACTGCTCAGGTTCAATTCCTTGGGCCCACATGGTGGAAGGAGAAAACTGCTAAGAGTTTGTCCTCAGACCTCCAAACAGACTTGTTGTGGCATGAGGACACACAGACACAGAAAGACAGAGAGACAGACACACACACAGAAACACACATGCACACAGACACAGAAGGACACAGAGACAGACACACATACACACACAGACTCACAAACACACAAACAGAAACACACAGAGATACAGAAGAATACAGACACACATACACAGACATACACAGACACACAGATCCACAGACTCACAGACATACACACACACAGACAGACATGCATGCACACACACACACATAGACAGACAGACATGTGCACGTGTGCACACACAAACACATTTACTTGCTTCTACAGACCAAAAAATGAAGGAAGACTAATGAAACATCTTAGTCACAATGAGAATTGTGAGCATTAGCATGGATTCTTTCACAGTTTTGCCAAAATTTTCTGCTTAGCCCAAGGTTTTTGAGAAAAAGTATAATGGTCCCACCCCACCCCTGCCACCGTGGGCTGCTAAGTCATCATTGAGCACTCCTCGGAGAGAGCATTTTCCTTCCTTAACTGCATTTGATCTGGGAAGGGAAGAAGCAAAGATGGAGGAAGCTGCAGTCACATGGGAGCGATTTTCTGATATCTTGATTCATGCAAGAAGTGAAAGCGATGGGTATCTAATTTACCTCCTCATCTATACCATAGAGTGGAGAACATATGAGAATATTTAATGAGTGAATTCATTTTTTGCAGTGTTGATGAGAACAACATTGGAACACAACCGAATGCTGGTGTATAAGATGGTGCTTTAAGCGTAAGTGATGGGGTGTCAGGTGGAAGCCGCGCTCAGTTTGGCACACATCATTAAACAGTGCCTGATAGGAGCAGATGTTCAATATTTCACAGCGAGGAGGTGGTTCAAGATATTCTATCGTAACATAACATGATGAAATGGTATAATTTGCCATGAAAATAAAATAAGCTATCTGTCTCAGATGTGGCACTTTGTGTCTGTTGTGAACTGTGCAGCTGATAAGTTTAGATTTCTGTCTGTGGTGGAAAACAAAGATGATTCTGAAGGCTGTAAATGCTCCCAGTGTATATATTGGTTGTTGTCACGATATATTTATCCAGTGGAATAGGTAGGCAGCATCTTTAATTATGTAGCAATGTCTTAAACCATATCCTTTAAGGTTTGTATTTCCTTATATTTACCACGACATCCTTTAAAACTTCCTCGTTTTGTCCATTACCTATGCTGGGATGTCTTATTTTAAAGCTCCTTATCCTGGCCAAGGTGCAGAGGACAAGAGACTGCACAATGCCCAGCTGGATGTGGAACGCATATCCCCTATTCCTCCCTCCCAGCACTTGGTGGAAGGGGGCCAGAAAGAATATAGAATCCCGAGTTGATAGATAATTACAAGGAAGCAGAGTCTTCTGGATACTGCTAGGCAACCGTAATGTGAGTTTATAGTAGTGTCAACGCCATGCACAAGACCTGTGTGGGTCCAAGTCAGGCCAAATGCCAGCCTGGAGAGGCAGTCGGGCAGGTCGTACCCCCCTACCTGAGCGCTATTGGCAGTTCTCAGCTTCTGGGAAAGGAAGGATTACTTTTCTCTAGGTTTCTGTAAGTCCCTTGTAAGTCGTTCATGGTCCTGTGGAAGACCACACATCCAAGAACATCTGGGCAACACAAATTTGCCTTAATGAAGAAATAAAATAAAATAAGAAGCCTTGGGGGATGAAGGGTAAATATGATCAAAACACGCAGCATGAAATCCTCAAAGAACTAATTGTAGGAGGAGAGCCCGCTTGTTCATCCCGGCTGCCTGGCTAGCTTAGCCCTGAAATAACCACACAGAAACTGTATTAATTAAATCACTTCTTGGCCCATTAGCTCTAACTTCTTATTGGCTAATTCTTACATCTTAGTTTGTCCCATTTCTATTAATCTGTGTATCTCCACGTGGCAGTAGCTTATTGGCTAAGTTTCTTATCTTATCTGTCTCAGGCGGAGGATCCATATTGTCTCTCCAACTCTGCTTTCTTCCTCCCAGAATTCAGTTCCCTCTTCTCTGCCTACCTATGTTCTGCCCTATCAACAAGCCAGGGCAGTTTCTTTATTCATTAACTAATGAAAGCTGCACATGGACAGAAGGACCTCCCACACCAACTAATAAAAATATAAAAACAAAGCAAATTTATCCTTAGCATGCATTTTTCCAATGGTGCTCTTGTCAGATATTTTTAACAACAGCATTTATTATTATGTCAGTTTCTCATTTTTTTTTTGTGGTCTGTACTCACTAAAATTACCTAGTGTAAATTTGTCTTCTCATAATTTGATAAAAAATAAGAACAGAATTGCATAAAACTCATTTCCTCAGCACAGTAGAGAATTCAAGAATCGTTCAAATTCTAGATTACCAGCAAGTAGAAAAACAGGGACACTAAATGTTATTTAGTGATGTCTTCCAGGCTCCTAGCTATAAGACTTTCTTTATAGATAATAGATTCTGTTATGTTTTGTTTTCATTTTAATTTGATTATTCAAATTTTAAAATTTCCCTATGACTTTTTAAAAGACCATTGATCATTCAAAAGTGATCAATTTTCGTGGGCTTCTCTAATTTTTAGGGGGAGGAGTTATCTTGCTATTGATCAGTTTTATCCTATTATAAATGGCAGAATATGAGGCGTTATATTAATTATTTTATATTTTCCAAAACTTGTCCTAAACTATCTATTTTTGAGAAAATTCCACGGATTGCTGAAATTTTATCTACATTCAGTAGATGTTAGTTAGAATATCCTATATTTTAAGATTCATTGGATCTGTCGCAACACTTAATTCTCACATTTACTGATTTTCAGGGGAGATTTGACTGACTGTTCTATTCATAAAAATGGTGTGTGAAGTCACTCACTTCTGTTGGATAGCTTTAGATCCCGTGTCCAATAGTGTTTATCATATGAAGCTGGATACGACAACACTTAGTTGGCTGTGCGCATGTTTACAATTGTTAAATCCTTACAAAAACTCTCCCTTTTTCAGCACCAAGTCACTGAGGCAATTCTCAAATTGCCACAAGGAATGAAAAAACAAAGATCAGAACTAAATGACATTGATATTAAAAAGCTAACTCATAGAGTAGAGTTGATTTTTTGAGAGGTTAAATATGCCTGACAGGCCTTTACCCAAACCAACCAAAAAGAAGGAAGAGAAGACTCGAATGAATTAAGACTGGAAAGCAGGCATCATAATGGGTGTCAGTGGAATCCAGAGGAGCATTTAAACGTGTTTTGAGGGTTTATATTTCAATCAAGTACAAAACTTAGAAGAAATAGATACATTTCTAAACATACGATCTGCTCAAATTGAACAAAAATGTTATTTAAAAGTCTTAAACAGTTAGGTAATAATAAATGAGATTGAAGCAGCAATCAAAGTTTCCTAAAAAAGAAAATCTCAGGTCTAGGTGGTGGAAGTCACTATAGAATGCTATTAGACCTTTGAGAAGTAAGTAACACCAATTTTCCTCAAGCTATTCCACAAACTAGGAAGGGAAGGATCACTTACTCCATGAATCCTCATTAGCCCCAAACTAAAGTCAGGTGGACACAATATCAATACAAAGGAAATCCATAGGCTAATATCCATGATTAATATAAATGTCAAAATGCTTACTAAAATCCTTGCAAAAATTCAACACATTAAGAAGACCATATGCCATAATTAAGTTGATTTTGTGTCAGGAAAGCAAAGATGGTTGACTGGATATAAGTCATAAAATCTAATACAGCATATAAATAGAATCAATGACAAAAATTCACCAAAATCATCTCAGTAGATGTAGAAACAAACCCTTTGACCAAACTAGACATCATCTCATGATGTAAAAAACCTTAATGAAATGAGGAACAGAAGGGACATACATCTAACTAATAAAGGCAGCATACGATAGAACTACAGCCACCATTGTACTGAAAAGGGAAAAGCAAAGTATGTCCTCTGCAATCAAGAAACAAGGGTTTCCTCTGTCACCTCTCTTATTTTAAACAGTGCTTGGAATCTTATCCAGAATGTTAAAGTGAGAGAAAAATAAAATATCTAGATGCAGAAGAAGAAGAAGAAGAAGAAGAAGAAGAAGAAGAAGAAACCAAATCATTTCTGCTTGCAAATGGCACAATCGTGCACTTAAGAAATTCCCAATCTCTACCAGAAGACATAGATTTGATAATACTTTCAGCAAAAAACAGGGCACCAAAGTTGTGAAAAGAGGTGGTGAGATGGCTCATCAGTTAAGAGCACTGGCTGTTATTTTACAGGACCTAGGTTCAGTTCCGAACAACTACAGAGTGGCTCCCAACCACCTGTAACTTCGGTTCCATCAGATCAAACACTCTCTTCTGGCCTCTGTGGGCACAAGCACAAGTAAGAGCAGGAAAAAATGTACACATCAAGTAAAATAAATTTTTAAAAATAATTAAAAGGATCTAACAGATTTTTAGGATGAGGAGAAGGCTCAGTTGGAAGTATCTGACACACAACCGCAAACATCTAAGGTTCAGTGAGAGACTGGATTGTCTTAAAGCATACAGTGAAGAATTATTGAGAAGACACCTGGCCTTGACCTCTGGTCTGCGCGCGCGCGCGCGCGCGCGCATGCACGCGCACACACACACACACACACACACACACACACACACACACACAGACAGAGTTATTGATGTGAACTTTTCTCTTTCAATACCATGTCCATAAAAAAAATAATCACCAAATTAGATGAGAAACAAGAAAATCTATTTTATGGTATCTTTCCTTCTTCAAAAAGCCCTAGGATTAAATCTAAAAGAGAGGGGAAGCAGGGAATAAACTTGAAATTGGGTGGGTAGGGAGTAGAGGAGGGTGTGAAGGACACAAGTTGGGGGAGGGGAAAGAATATACTAAAAACATATTGTATAAAATTAAATAAAAATTCAAAAACTAAAAAAAAGTGGGAAGCCTCCAAACTAGAGATTACAAGCTACTAAAGAAATAACCTGAAGGTATTAGAATTTGGAAATAACTTTTTTTTTATAGATTTGGTACATTTTCATTGAGAAAATAGCCATATTGCTTCACGCGTCCTACAGATTCAATGAGACATGCATGTTCCATGCCTTAGTATCTTACAGCATTGAGGGTGCATTGTACACTGTCACAAGCTTTTAGTGTACTTGCTTGTAAAAATTGTGGTGTCCCTGGCAGATGCTGGTGTGTGAAAAGGAATACCTCTCTGGAAGAAAGGAGGGAGACTAGAGAGAGGGCGGAGGTGAGAGTAAATCTCAAGAAGTTGGTATTTGAGCAGTTGTGAAAATGTCCAGCCCTTCCCGAGAAGTGTCAAGACAGTGAGTAGGCTGAGCAGTCACACTTGCAAACCCAGACTCCCAGTGTCAATGGAATGACCGGCAGTGGAGGGTGTGTAGGTGGCTCGCCTGGATGTGAAAAGGATGGAGACAGATAGTAATTGGCATAGGTAAACAGCACTGAGTAACACTATTTTCTGGGAGAAAATGGGTGGAGGCGAAGCTTCACCTAATCAGCTGGAGCCACTTTTCCCAGTCTTGGAACATAATGGTCTCATTGACTAACACGTCTGCTGGGCCCTCTGAAGTAGACTGTTATGACATTTAATCTAATACCAAACACACTGCCTTGAAGACATCTGTTCAGCCTTCTTTCTGGGTGACAGAAGAGATGTAGAAACTTACTCCTATTTTGCTTAAATCTTTTAAAAATGTATTTCTTAAATTTAAAAGAATAAAGACAAATTCAGGATTAATTATATAGTAATAAACTTTTGAAGAGCACATGCATTTATAGATAAATTCAGGATTAATTATATAGTAATAAGCTTTTGAAGCGTGTATGCATTTATTCATAGGAATATAACTGACTGAGAAAAAATTTAAGAGTTTACCGTAGTATTAAATTACTAGATGTTTTACTTTTGTTTTTGTATTGGTGCTGGTATTCTCTGAGCTGTTTTGTGCCTAGTTCTTGATAAACTACATAGTTGTAAAAAAAAGTCATTATTATTCCTCTTATCGAAAATAAAACATTCTGAAGAACTCATCTGCGCTTTAGACCAAAGGCCATTTGCCAGCCAAACTCTCAACTTAGACCAGTGTGGAAGCTGGGATTCACAGTATCATGAGAACAAGGGAGTTAAGCGTGGGAGTATTTGCACTGTGCTCCTGGTAGTGATTTCAATCACGACAACAGGAAGAGTTCTAAAACCCAAATGTCTTTCACTCTGTGTAGTTATATAATAATCTCAGCTTGTTACAGTTATTTATTTATCTACTTAGGGTAAGTGGGTGTGTAGTTGAGCATGTATGAAAGTTGAAGTTCACCTGGCTGAGTTGGTTATCTTTCCATCACGTGGACCCCCGTATCAAACTCGGGTGGTTAGGCTTGGTGGTAGGTGCCTCTCCCAAATGAGCCAGCTCATCAGTCCAATATAAGTTGTTTGGAGAGAGAGCATAAACACACCAGCGACAGCAACTACACCACCAAAGAACTTTGCTATTCAAATGCAAGGAGAGAAGCTGCTGACAGAGATTAGAAGTTTGGGAATTCTGAAGCAAAGCCCCATCTACACACGTTAAGAATGATAGGCTAGTCAGTCCGACAGGAAAGCAAAGCTTTAGTTAAAATTAATTACTATCAGAAAGTTTCAAATTCTTAAGCCTGACTTCCTGTTTGTACCTGCCCGAGAAGTAGCAACCGTGTTAGTCAAACATGCGGCTGTCCTTACTGGAGCCGTTTTTACATTGTCTCTTCTTGTTCTGCTGGTTACAGTTTGCCTTTCTGAGGAAATCCATGGCAGTTCCTCAGTTTCTCTATAAATAGGACTCGGGGGAAAATTCTACAATAAAGTCAATCTCCTTGAAAAGTAGGAGTAAAGTTTAGCCGAGGGTTGTGTTCGTCATTGCCAGTCATCGTCTGCCTGATGTGGGAAACACATGATGTTTCTGCCATGTTTCCATCTGTAAATTTGGGGGAGCAATATTTCCCTCATTGAGAAACTAAACAAAAGCCTGTATTTGAAGAGCCCTTTTCTGAATCCTGTGTCGCTTCCAGGTTAGATAGCAGCACTCACTGTATCTGTCTCTGTATGAGACTCTATTACCTTAGGCAAGTTTGTTCACCGTTTATCATTTAGCATTATTTTAAGAGTTTATACTGTAAATGGGACCTACTAAAACTGAGAAGCTTCTGTAAAGCAAAGGACACTGTCACCAAGACAAAAAGGCAACCTACTGACTGGGAGAAGATCTTCACCAACCCCACAACAGACAAAGGTCTGATCTCCAAAATATATAGAGAACTCAGGAAACTAGACTTTAAAATGCTAATTAACCCAATTAAAAAATGGGGCACTGAACTGAACAGAGAATTCTCAGCAGAGGAAGTTCAAATGGCCAAAAGACACTTAAGGTCATGCTCAACCTCCTTAGCGATCAGGGAAATGCAAATCAAAACAACTTTGAGATATCATCTTACACCTGTCAGAAAACTCCAATGATAGCCTTTGCTGGAGAGGCTGTGGAGGAAGGGGTAGCCTCATCCATTGCTGGTGGGAATGCAATCTTGTGCAACCACTTTGGAAATCTGTGTTTCAGTTTCTCAGGAAATTCGGGATCAACCTACCCCTGGACCCAGCAATACCACTCCTGGGAATATACCCAAGAGATGCCCTATCATATGACAAGAGCATTTGTTCAACTATGTTCATAGCAGTATTATTTGTAATAGCCAGAACCTGGAAACAACCTAGATGCCCTTCAATGGAAGAATGGATGAAGAAAGTGTGGAATATCTACACATTAGAGTACTACGCTGCGGTAAAAAACAATGACTTCTCGAATTTTGCATGCAAATGGATGGAAATAGAAAACACTATCCTGAGTGAGGTAACCCAGACCCAAAAAGATGAATATGGGATGTACTCACTCATAATTGGTTTCTAGCCATAAATAAGGGTCACAGAGTCTACAATTGGTGATCCTAAAGAAGCTAAGTAAGAAGGTGAACCAAAGGAAAAATATATAGTTGTCCTCTTGGCTATGGGAAGTAGACAAAATTGCCGGGGAGAAAATTGGGATCTTGGGGGTGGGGTGGAACCTGAAATGACCCTATCCTATTGCAATACTGATGAATATCTTGCATATCATCATAGAACCTTCATCTGGTGATGGATGGAGATAGAGACAGAGACCCACACTGGAGCACTGGACTGAGTTCCCAAGGTCCCAATGAGGAGCAGAAGGAGGGAGAACATGAGCAATGAAGTCGGGACCATGAGGGGTGCACCCACCCACTGAGACAGTGGAGCTGATCTATTGGGAGCTCACCAAGGCCAGCTGGACTGTGACTGAAAAAGCATGGGATAAAACTGGACTCTCTGAACATGGCGAACAATGAGGGCTGATGAGACGCAAAGGACAATGGCACGGGGGTTTGATCCTACGTAATGTGCTGGCTTTGTGGGAGCCTAGCTAGTTTGGATGTTCACCTTCCTAGATATGGACGGAGGGGGGAGGACCTAGGACTTACCACAGGGCAGGGAACCTTGACTGCTCTTTGGACTGGAGTGGGTGGGAGGAGGGGGAAAAGGGTGGGAGGAGGGGGAGGGAAATGGGAGGCTGGGAGGAGGTGGAAACTTGTTTTTTTTTTTCTCAATAAAAAAAAAAGTTAAAAAAAAGAAGAGTTTATACTGTACCCATGGCTTCTAGAAAACAAATGGGATTGAATTTTATTTTTAAATTGATTATGATACTTCTGTCCTAATTAGTTTCAAGTACTAATATTGGGCCTACTATGTGGTCCTTTACAATTTTTGTTATTTCAATATTCTGTCAGTTTTCTAGTGACTTGGAAGTGATGGCTCTTTCTAAATATCTCTACAATTTTTGTTTTAAAATGCAATAAAATCAAATGTATCACTCTTAAAATAGTAAGAATAGGATATTAGCAGTTAAAATTGTGAAACAGAGTTAGCAACCCCCCACTTTTCTTATAATCTGTATTTTAGGATGGGGTTATTCTTTTTTTTGTCTCATAACTTTTTTAAAATTTATTTTTATTTTTTCAAAATTTATTTATTTAACATTTCCACCTCCTCCCATCCTCCCTTTTCCCTCCCCCCCCCCCGTCTCCCTTTCCCCCCCTCCCTTTCCCCACTCTCCCTCCCCCTCGCTCTCCAGTCCTAAGAGAAGTCAGGGTGCCCTGCCTTGTGGGAAGTCCAAGGTCCCCCCTCCATCCATGTCTAGGAAGGTGTGCATCCAAACAGACTAGGCTCCCAAAAAGCCAGTACATACAGTAGAATCAAAATCCAGTGTCATTATCATTGGTTTCTCAGTCAGCCCTCATTGACAGTCACATTCAGAGATTCTGGTTTGATCACATGTTCATTCAGACCCAGTCCAGCCGGCCTTGGTGAGCTCCCATAGAATGGGATTATTTTTTCTGAATTATTTTACCCTAGGCTCCTTTGAAAAGTTACTTTGTGTATATTGTTTACTATTGCAACTACAGAATCGTAAGTTGTTCTGTTTAGTGCTCTTTGAAAGTAGTTGTATAATTTTATAACATGTCTTTTAAGTTTTCCAATCTAATGTAACATGGCTACATTAATTAGAGTAATTTGTGCAAGTGTGTTGAGAGAATATGTATTCTGTACAATTTTGAGTACTTGATTAATTTTTCATTGCTTACCTACCCTGAGAATCTGCTTGCCTTGAAATATCTCTTTGGCCCTGTCAGCCATTCTGTATCAGATCTGAGAAATTCTCCATTGACCTGTTTTTCTTGTCTCTGGTTTTCCTGATATTTGACATTTTGATAGTACATGTGGTTAACAGTAACAACTAATACCACATGGGGCTAGAAAACCATTCCAAATTATTGAACAATTGGGAGAAAAATCTTATTTAATAAATTGTTTTCAGGTATAAATTTCTTTACAGCTTCTTCTTCTTCTTCTTCTTTTTTTTTTTGTTCTCCATCTTGTCTTATACTGGGAATACTAAAGGAAAGAAAAGACTTTCCAGACTCTACCAGGGCTTGCTTACTTATTCATTCATTCGCTTATTTATTTTTACCTCTTAATAAGATTTATTTATGTTATGTGTCTGAGTGATTTGTGAGAATGTATGCATGTTCACAAGTGTGCCTGGTGCCCGCAGAAGTCTAAAGAGGGCATCAGACCCCCTGAAACTGAAACTCTAGAAGGTTGTGAGCCACCATGTGGGTGCTGGAACCCTGGAGACCAACCCTGCATCCTCTGTAAGAGAAACAAGTGCTCTTAACCATACAGCCATATTTTTTGTTTCTTTGTTTGTTTTTTTGAGAGACAGGGTTTCTTTGTCTGTCTCTCAAAAATCTGGTTCTCTTGGAAATTGCTTTGTAAACCAGATGACCTCGAACTCACAGAGATCTGCTTGCCTCTGCCTCCTGAGTGCTGGGATTAAAGGTGTGTGCTGCCTCCGCCCACCTAATGTTTTATCTTTTATAAATCTTCTGGTTTACAGCTGACACATTGGAGATGTTACTATCATTACTCCAGCAGAGGGGACCATTAAATAATCAGCCAATCAGAAGCACAGCTTTGGGAGAGGCTGAGGACCCCTCTCTCTCTCCCAGGACAGTCCTGCTGTTTGCATTCTGGATGGGCCTGGGGAGTTTCCCAGAGGGGAGCTCAGGATGAGCATTAATTAGCTGCTTTTCTGCTGCTGCAGTGGAAGGGGATGCTTTCCTGTTAGCATGCAAATGCTTTGCCTGCTGGTAGTTGGGACTTGTGGCTGGGAGGGTGCAGTTTGGATCCCATCAGCCCAGGTGGGAAAAAGAGACTGAGCATGCCTTCGAGGAAGGAGGTCAAAGGAGATAACTGGAAATTAGAAAATGCATGCCCAGTGATTGCTCTGCAAACATTCAGGAAGCACAGTTACACACAGTGAACTCCTCACTCTCTCTTCATGGAGAACTTGGCTTTTTCAGTTGCTGTCATTTTGTCAGCGTTCTGAAAATGTCTTTCATAGGAGATCCTATCTCTTTCAGTGAAGCTTGTTTCTTAATGCCTTCATTGTCTTCCAATGGTGCATTCTGTTTATTTCTAACCCTTTGCGGCTTGCGTCTCTTCTGGGTTTCTTTCTCTCAGTTAGAGTTAGCTTTGTTATGATGTGACGCTCCTGAAATTTTTACCATCTTCTATCGGAGTGCTAGTCTTTCTGTTGGGGAATGTCTGCATGGTTCGTTCACATTGGTTCTTCCTCAAGAAGCAGAGGCCGGTGCATGGAAGCGGCATCGATGATCAGCGTTCTGGGCAGGCTCACCTTGTCCCTCTGACCTTGTCATTTGTGAATTAATGCAGGACAGAGATGCTTCCCGCCTCATGCCAACCAAATTCCTGCTAACTTCCTAGTACGATTCTGTTATAAGGGGAACAATTGTGTCCGTTCTGCTTCCTGATTCCTGTGGATATTCAGGTGAGAGCTGTCTGTCAGTGTGAGCACACACCATTGTCCCCAGACAGATGAGTGGACAACACACCCTCTTTCTGAAACTATTTAATTCTCAGCACTTCTTCAGATTCCGTGTTCCCTCTTTGCTTTTTATGTCTAAAATCAGATGTGCACCTTTCTTGAGGAAATAGAGTATGCACCTAAATGTCATGGACTGGACACTGGTCAAGGCGAAAGGGACCTCCGACTCTATGAAAAGCCATCTGACACAGGGGTACGGCTACTTCATAATTTATGGCAGTGAAGTCCTCTGCTGTGTTCCTAGTCAGGATCGGCAACGGTGTTGGGCGGAAGTCTCCTCCGTCTCCTTTTCTGGCTCTCCTCTTTCAGAATCATTTCCCTTTTCTTAGTCAAAATTCCTCTGGGTGACTTGTGAGCAGCTGTTTAATATCGCCCGTGCTGTTCTACTTTGCATTTCCCTGGCTTTTATGAATATTTTAATAAATGGATGAAGGGATGAAAAGCAGGTTTAGGGTTTCTTTTTATTTACTTTTTCCATCTCTGCTTTTTAAGTCAAGAAGTCTGACACATTGGAAAGTTCCTGGCTCTGCAGCACATGGTTATTTATTTTTGACTTTGGCACCACAACACAAGTCTGCACC
Source organism: Microtus oregoni (assembly GCF_018167655.1). Lineage (NCBI taxonomy): Eukaryota > Metazoa > Chordata > Mammalia > Rodentia > Cricetidae > Microtus > Microtus oregoni. The sequence goes on from NW_024543070.1 coordinate 9,077,615, forward strand.
ATGTGCCAGATTCACACGAAGTGCTGGGAAATGCTTACAGGCATCAGACAGTCTCTCCAGGGTCTTGCACCGTGGCATGCTGTCACACAGGTTGCCTGTGGAGGATCTCACACAAATCAGTGACTCTTTCTCACAAGCAAAGGCTCAATGACACTGAGTTTACATTGCAAACTTGGTGAAGAAATAGCCATTGGGCAGAAGACTTGATTTTTAGCTCTGAAGAGCAATGACTACACAAATTGCCTTTAGAAGTCAGAAAAATGGGATGTGGTGGTACATAGTGTATGAGTCGGGGTCCCGTGAGTCTGACGTTCACACGGCTCCATGTTCTCAACAGTGTTCCATTCAGCACAGAATCAGGAGATGACTTCTGCATATTAGTTAGCCCTTTATTTATTTCTTTTAAACTTCCAGTTCCCTGTGTCATAAATTCATTTAGTTTGTTTTGATCACAGAAAGTTTGTATCTCCTTCCATTTTAATAGATAGTTCTGCTAGGTATAGTGGCCTGGGTGGACAGTTGCAATATTTGTAGATCTGGCTTTCAGGTACTTTGATTTCAAGATCTTTGATTAGAAAGACTGGGTTGATTCCATTTCAGTGACAACTTCAAAGTATGTAAATATGGTCCTGGTATCACCTGAACATAGACAGGGGAGCTAAGGGCTCTGAGAGGACTTCCTGATGAGTATGTGGGTGTGAATCCTGGCTGGGCCTGAACCTGGAGGGATGGCACGGGGGAGAGTCAGGTTGATTCACTTGGCTGCCACACACATGCTTGAGATTTATCTGTGTCTAGGTGTGTGCTTGTATACAGACAGGGTTCTGGGAACTACACCTGGTTGTGTCACACTTGGATGATGCCTTCAGCTTTATAATTTTTTTTATAGTTTTATTTTGGCATCATGGTAGTGGTGACATCAAAGAAATATCTGTACCCTGCTTCAATATTATCAGACAATGTGACAATGTGTAGAGCTGACATTTTGTCATCCTTAAATTCCTGATAGAATTTTTCAGTGAGTACGGCATTTCTTTGGAGCGCTCTTTATCACGTTCTGAGTGCTCAAATTTATTCCTGTCCTTTCTTCTTTATCCCACTCTCTGTTGGTTCAGTGCATTAATTTTTTGGCCATTTGTAATATCTCCTAGCAACTAAGCTACATAGATATTAAACATTTTAAGATTACTCCTTCTGATTGGCGTACAGCATCTCATATATCCAAATAACTAAGTAAGATTACGTTGGAGAATCACCCAGTGTGATGGTGGGACAGCTATGCCAGGTGACAACAAACAAGCCTGGAAACAGATAGAAGAGGAGTTAGGGAATTAGAATATTTTCACTATTATGTCATCTCCTAGGAGATGTTTTATTCTCAGGTGAAGAGGGTGTTTTTAGGTAAATTTATTATCTTCAGATAAATGTAATGCCCTATAAATGGGACTCAAATAGGGTAAGCCCTGCAATTGCTTTGGATTTCTGTCATTCTACAAACTTGCCAACATGCAGTGCTACTGTATTGCTTTCTCTGACCTGCAGACCGTTGATAATCTGAATAGCCTGTTGGGCAGTGAAACAATGAAAGAAAATTTAGGTCTTGTAGTCAGAACAAAAATGAGGTCAGAGGCCAAGAGAGAAGCAAGAAGAAGCTGATGAGAACGACATGTTGATCGCACGGCATATTGTTGTTGACTAGGAAGGGAGGGGGCAGTTCTGAGGCCTGGATGAGAAAGGCCAATGGAAGAGGACAAGAGCCACAGACCCCAGACCTGGAGACAATGATGCTAGGGAAAGTGTAAGATATGAACAAATATATTTAGAGAAATATTCACGGGGTTTGGCAAAAAGGGAGAACATGGTAATTCTGTGTAGTTTCTGGGCCATTATGTAGAAGCATAGTTGGAAGGAGTTAAGGAGAGAGAGGCAGTGAGCTGTTTTGTAAGACCACAACCTGAAGTAGCTTTAGAGGTACCCTTTACCATGAATAGAGCAGGAAAGAGCTAGCTATTATAGCCACAGCTGGTTAGCGTGCTATAACGGTGACAATGACCATAGTCTTAGAAATTAGATAACTGTCTCTTCTTCCCATTGGGTGGAATAAAGGAGAAGTGGAGAGAAAGGGGTAAGAGGTTATCATACCTGGAAATAATAGGAATTATTAAGGTAGACAATAAGGCCCTGTCTGGGAAGGTCTGTTATTTCTAATAGTTTTTATCCAAGTAAACATGCCAGTTTCTTAATCGAACGCTTACCTTTAGTAAATAATTGATTTGTTTGTACTTTCTGGATAATTATTTTTTCTGGAGAGAAACATGCTATTCTCTGGAACAAACATTGCCACACATTAGGCTTGTGGGTAATTTGTCATCTTTATTATCTCACAGTTGGTGCCAAACTAAAACCTCATCTCCTGAGAGATGAGAACATTTTAGCACCAAATGATAGCGGTGTTTTCATTTTCTTCAAATGTCTTCCTTCAGCACATTTCTATTTATTTATTTTTTACATTTGTTTTCAGTGAATTTTAGCGTCAGGGAATAAAGTATTCGAATTCTTATTGTGTACTTACCTTTTTTTTTCCCAAAGAAGAAAGAATTTAAAGAAGAATTTTATTCTTTCTTTTTTTGAGTCTTTCGTGTGTGTGTGTGTGTGTGTGTGTGTGTGTGTGTGTGTGTGACAGTAGCTGACAGCAGGTGGTGGTTACAGAAATCTAGTAGTGGCAACAGCCAGAGAGTAGGCAGGTGGTCCCAAAGTCATGGCAGGTAACCTGACATCTTTTCTTTGCAGAAGAGAGTGGCATGACATCTTAATTGTGAATCCCCATGCTGTGACATGGAGATATTACAATAATATTAAAGGCACAGATGCCTTCCTACAGGCTAAACAAACAAGCAAACATCATTCCCCCCCCCTTTGGCCCTACAACATTTCTGATCCCATTTATTTCAAGTTCTTTTGTAATCTTGACTTCTCGTATTGCCAGTCTCTTAAGTATCTTCTGTCTTACTTTGTTTTTCAGCGTTCTATGTGTAAATATTGCTCTTCATGAATTGTAAATTTCTATTAAACTCTGTGCTTGAAGGATTTTTATGACATTGCAAACAAATATTTAGCTCCACACTAGTTGATTTGAAGAAATGGAAACTGAAAGTGTGGGCTGGGAGGTGACTCTGCTTGTAAGACACTGTGCCACAGGTGTGATGACCTGAGTTTGAAACTTGGATTCCAGGCTAGACGGAGGGACTTGATTCCCCCAAACGATCCTGTGATCTCTACATTCACGGTGGCCCACACCTACACACACATTAACATGCACACAGGCACAAATACAACATTTTTAAAATTAGTTAATCAAGAGCTGGAGGTGGTGTCTTACACCTTTAATCTCAGCACTAAGGAGGCAGAGGCAGGCCTATTTCTGAGTTCGTGGCCAGCCTGGTCTATGGAACAAGTTGCAGGACAGCCAAGACTACACAGAGAAACCCTGTCTCAATAAACCAAGAAAAATGTAAATCAGTCAATATATTTTACTTTAAATTTTTGTTAAAATTAAGTTTATTGGGGCTGGAGAGATGGCTTGGGGATTAAGAGCTTTTCCAAAGGACCTGGGTTTGATTCCAACTACCCACACGGCAGCTCACAACTGTCTGTATTGCAGTTCCAGGGGATCCAATGCCCTCTTTTTGCCTGTGTGGGCACTAGGCACACAAGTGATGCACATACATACATATAGGCAAAAAAACGCATAACCATATAAAATACATTAAAATTCAATGTATTTAACCAACAGCATACAAACTGTACATTAATGGAATGTCTATCCTGTGGTACTGCAACACATGAGCATATCATGTAAAGTCTCCATCAGGTTAACCTAGCTCTGTCCTCAAACTTTCATCACTGTTTTTGTGGTGAAAACTGTTTAAGTGCTTGAATAGCATATGTTGGGTTCTTATGGAATGAAAAAATATTTCTTGCCACTTAAGTATCCAAAATTTTGAGTTTGGATATTCACTACTACCAAAATAAGTGAAAGATTTGAAACTGGGAAAAATAAAGGTGCTTTATACTCTCTGTGCTAACTCATGTGTCCTTTTGAAACTAGAAAAAAATAAAGGTGCTTTATACTCTCTGTGCTAACTCATGTGTCCTTTTGCCTACATTGGGCTCTTCCTCATCAACTAATATTAGCCTCCCTTGGTCTCCTTTCTAAATGGCAGACCCACACTTACAGCTGTTTATACACACATGCACGCGCGTGCACACACACATACACACAGACTAAGATATGAAGGAGAACATGAATTTGTGCTTTTCATTCTCTCTGAGTTGAATTTTGGTCCATTCATTTCCATGAAAATTTCATGATGTTATCTTTTCTTTATAGCTGAATAATATCTGATTTTATACATATATCCCATTTTTATCATCCACTCATCTGGTGATGGAAATCTAGATTGGTTTGGTTTTCTTTCCTTGCTATTGAAAACAGAACAAGATAGATGTGCAAATATCACTGTGGTAGTATATGGAGTCTTCAAGGTATATGCCCAGAAGTGGAATAGCTCAGTCATATATTAGTCCCATTTTTAATATTTTGAGGCTCTTCCAAGCTAATTTCCATAATGGCTATATTGATTTGCACCACCGCCAATGTGAAAAGGGGCTGGACATTCCCCATATCCCCTCCACTTTTGTTGTCAGATTTCATGACGATAACATTTCTGAGTTGGTGTCTCGTAGTATTGTTGCCCTTCACTCCCGTGAGGAGTAGAGATGTTGAAGAGTTCATTAACAAGGTATTGGCTATTGCTTTTCTTCTCTTGAAAACTGTTCATCTCGTTAGCCCATGTGCTTATTGCTCTTTATGGTTTCCATGGTTTTTAATCTTGGCAGCTTCCTAATTGTAAATTCTAGATGTTAGCCCCCAATGATGGAGGAAGGTCATTGGTTAAATAAAAAGAAACTGCTTGGCCCTCATTGGTTAGAAGATAGGTGGGAGGAGGAAACAGAACAGAACTCTGGGAGGAAGAGGAAGTGAGCTCAGACTCCACAGCTCTCCTCTCGGGAGCAGACGCCTCAGGGAGACGCCATGCTCCCAGCTCCCAGGCAGATGCACACGATGAAGCTCCGACCCAGGATGGACATAGGCTAGAATCTTCCCGGTAAGCGTACCTAGATGATTAGAAATGGGCCAAGCAGTGTTTAAATGAATACAGTTTGTGTGTTGTTATTTCGGGCATAAGCTAGCCAGGCAGCCGGGGTGCTGGGGAGGCAGCCCCGCCGCCCATATTACTACAAATGGCGCCCACCTCTTAATGAGCTGCAGGGCTTTACTACAAATGGCGCCCGGCGTGATGGACTAAACCCACTTAAAAAACCTGAGAAGGCTTAAAAATAAGGGAGAGAGAGTTTAACACAGAGTTTTGCTGTTTGTTGGTGGCATGCTGTAGAAAGATTTCCTGATTCGGCAACAGTAGCAGAAAAAACGCTGTGTCATTTTAAAGCGCGACTTCCTGGGGCTGTGCTGCCATTGCGATCTCTGTCTGGCTCCTGCGGGAGACAGAGCTTTTGAATAGAGCATTTGGAGTAAAGTGCTACGATTTGTTTGATGGCAACTAGACTCGCTGTGTTCTTGGGTCTGCTCTGCTTGTTAGAGGCAAGCAAGCGCTCTCATCTAAGAGAGGCTTCCTGACTCAGCTTTAGCTGCAAAGCTTGCAGCTCTTTTAAGAGGTCCTGCCACGAAACACTTAAACAGTGTTGACGAAAAGCTGAACGCATGCTTTTCGGTTTTTAGCCATAGCAGGAAAAAAGCTGCACCGTTTAAAAATGCCAGCTTTCTGGGTTGTCCTGCCAGGGCAAACTCTGACTCTTTTATGCAGGCGGTTCGTGCGGTTTGCAAGCACAGGCTGCTGAAGCTTGCTTGCTGGCAGGGACCTTGAAATGCCATAGAGTTGTGGCAGTAAACATGGCTACAGCCAGTACCTCAGCCATGAGGCTGCAAAGCTAAGGAATGGGCTGGATCCAGCCGTCAAAGCCACGGCTTTAGTCGTACTGAGATTGCTTGGTAAATTAAAGACTCATGTGGTCAGAAAAGCAGAGAGAGATACAGTAAAGAGAGCGTCAAAGACAAAGAAAATTTTTAAATGATTTACAGCGTGTTAAAAATATATGCAGACTAAAAGTTAAAATTCTTAAAGTAAAAAACAAAAAAAAAGGAAGAAAGTTGTTGTGTGTGGTAGTACACACCTTTAATCCCAACACTTGAAAGGCAGAGGGAGATTGACCTCTGTGACCTCAAGGTGTGGTAGCACATGCCTTTAATCCCAGTGCCTAGAAGGCAGAGACAAACAGTTCTCTGTGAGTTCAAGGTATAGTAGTGTACACCTTTAATCCCAATGCGTGGGAGGCAGAGACAGGCAGATCTCTGAGAGTTAAAAGACAGCCTGGTCTACAGAGTTACTTCATGTCAAAGATACAGAGAACCTGTCTCAAAAAGCAAAGAGGTAAAAGTAAAAATAAACAAAATAGAGGTTAAAACAAAGCTGCAAAATGGAAAATACACAGAGAATTTTGATACTGTATGCTATTATGCTCTCTTTAAATTATTTAAATGCTGAGGAAGGAGCAACAGATGCTAAAAGATATTTATTTATAAATGCTGCTGAACTAATCCAACATAGATATTTTGATGCCTTGACTTTGAAATTTGGATCAAAGGACGTGATGCTTTGGAAAGGAGTTTCTTATTTTGTTTTCACAGAGGATGAGACCCTGTTCATTTCTTCTATTCTGATTTGGTATGATGGACCACACCCTCCTGAAGGGTTGGTGTGAACACCTTCAGAAAATTGCTTCGCTCAGCTGCCAACTGAGATGAAACTAACACACAGGTTATACCATGAAAGACCTAACTAAAGATGCCCCCATTCAGCAGGAAGCAATTTGGAGAGAAAAAACTGCGCCCATGTTCCCAAATATGGTTTATAAACGTTCTTTTACATTTAAAGGGGGATATGATATAGATATGAATAATTTGCATTAGTATGGATTTTGCTTTATTGATAGAGATTTACGGTCAATTTTGTTATATGTATATGTATTTCTGATATTGATTAAGGTATTGTGATTGTGTAGTTCATTATTAAAATGTAATGTATAATTAGGAAATATAGGTTGTTGATGGATAATCATAAATAATAGTCAAGTTTGTAGTCATGTTAGTTAATATTTTCTAGAAGTGCGCAGATATATTTTAGATAGGCATTCTTCATATTTTTCAAAGATTATAGAATATGGCATTTTAAATGTTTTAATAACTTAGAACTTTTCATGACAATGAGACACTCTGCTCCTGGCAGCACTAATCTACTTCAAGAGGAAGATGGGCATCGAAGAGGCTCGTTATGGAGTTTGATAGCCATTTGGGCAAGAAACTGCTCTTGCCTGGACTATTGCATAAACTGGACACAGAGAACCCACAGAGAGAGGACTACTGAACTTGCCTAAGGTGAGATGATCTTTCGGGGTTCCTGATTCATGAAAGAGTCTGTGAGACATTCATTCTGCAGGACACAACAGATAGTGACTGAACTGACTTTGAATTTTCCTGCTTTATGGAAATGTCTGTTGGATACCATGGGCCTGAAGGCTGAAGATGGATGCCCCAACAGTACAGAAGAACTTTGGGTGACTGTTCAGGCAGCGAGATGTCTCTGTCATTTCTAGAATTTTAAAAGTTGCTTTTTTCTTGTTTGCTTAGGTAGTATTGTATCTTTCTGGAGTCTTTGATGGAGTTAAGAATAGTTAGTTATAGTTATAGTTTTCTTTAGTTATGATAAAGATTATTGTAACTTTTACTTGATAACTGTTTCGTTATATGTAATTTTGCTATGTTAAAGTTAAAGCCTTTTTTTTTTTTTGTTGTTGTTGTTGTTTAAACCGAAAAAGGGGAAATGATGGAGGAAGGTCATTGGTTAAATAAAAAGAAACTGCTTGGCCCTCATTGGTTAGAAGATAGGTGGGAGGAGTAAACAGAATAGAACGCTGGGAGGAAGAGGAAGTGAGCTCAGACTCCACAGCTCTCCTCTCGGGAGCAGACGCCTCAGGGAGACGCCATGCTCCCAGCTCCCAGGCAGACGCACACGATGAAGCTCCGACCCAGGATGGACATAGGCTAGAATCTTCCCGGTAAGCGCACCTAGGGGCACTACACAGATGATTAGAAATGGGCTAAATTAATATGTGAGAATTAGCCTAGAAGAGGCTAGATAGAAATGGGCCAAGCAGTGATTAAATGAATACAATTTGTGTGTTGTTATTTCGGGCATAAGCTAGCAGGCTGCTGGGGTGCTGGGGATGCAGCCCCGCCGCTCCTTATTACTGCAGCCCCCTGTCTAAAATATAGCAGGCAAAGATGTTTTCTCATTCTATGGACTCTGTGATCTAAAGATGGTTTGTTTGGCTGTAGAAACTTTTAATTTAATGTAGTTCTGTTGGTTGATATTTGAGACTGCTCTCTGTGCTACTAGAATTCTGTTCAGAAAGTTCTTGTTTATCAAATGTCTTGAGAATTATTTCTAATTTTCCTTTAGAAGTTCCATCCTTTCTGGTTGTAAATTAAGGTCTTTGGCTTACTTTGAGCTTATTTTATTTTTTGAAAGATATGGACCTAATTTTATTCTTCTGCTGATGTATGCCCAGTTTTGACAGTACCATTCATTGAATAGGCTACCCCTTTTTTCCACTGCATGTTTTTTTTGCCATGTTTGTTAAAACTTGGGTAGCCCTGGTTTTGTAAATTTATATCCAAGTGCTCTACTTTGTTACGTTGCTCTGATTATCTGATTTTATGCCACCTCTAGGCAATCTGTATCACTATAGCTCCACAGTATAATCTGAAATTGGGTATTGTGTTCTTAATCTTAGGATTGCTTTGTCTATTCATTGTCCTTGGTGGTTCCATGTACAAATTAAAAAACTTTTTAAAAGACTAGATATGAAGTTAGAACAGTTAGTTCACAGTTTTTATATGAGAAAAACACAATTTCCATTTGTAATTTTTTAATTGCATGTCTATACGCAAATCATTTGTTTCCTGACTAAAAATTTAAGAACTTATACTTATCAGTCAGTGAATTATCTTGTGGTGTTCTACTCTTAAACACATTTTGCTACTAAGTGAAATATTTTTTGAAAGCTAGTGTCTCTTCTTTTCTCTATTGACTTTCAAGCTGCTACTTGCAACATGCGTTTTTTTTTCTTTTTTTTTCATTTTTTTCTGAAGTGATTCTCTCAGCAGTATGCAAAGGTCCCTGTTCTTTGTGGAAAAAAAAGATTAAGATAAATGTGAAGAATTTTAAATGTTCATAAAATAAAACAGTATAGCAAATATCCATCGTCATTTTGCTCAATTTTAGCAGTTGCCAACTTTTGCCCATTTGCTGTACATATTGAAACATTACATATTATGTCATTTCACTTCTGAGTGCGTCAGTATCCATTTCTAACAAAGTGAATCACCACACAACTATAATCTTGTTATAGGTCCTAATTGCTTAGTATCGCATGATTCCTACCTCATAGCAAGATTTATCCAGTTATCACTATTGGTAATTTTAGAGTTGGTTTAATCAGAACAAATAAGTTCATAGTAATTTAGCTAGTACTACTTTCTATTTCAGTGCTGTGAAGTCCTTCCTTCCATCTCTCTTCTCCTGCTTTGCCTTCTGTAGGTTACTAGTAGCACAAACCAAGTTAGTTCTTACAGATCCTGCCCTCTGGATTTGAGGGCTTCTGATTTAACTTGCTTTTATACTATGATCCTTTAGTAAGTGGAAGATTCCTACAAGCTTGATGGAATTCTGATGCCTATTTTGACAATAATATCTCAGGACTCTGTGCTTCATGTTATATAGTAGCATATAGCATAGCATGTCTGCTTGGTTTTTGCTTTGCTTTTCATTTTTAAGCATGCTAAGTTTAGTGAGGTTTCAGATAGTTACAACTATGGAGTTCCCAAGCCATCAGAAACAGTCCAGTACTCTCCGAAGAAATTTCTGAAGCTATACCTCAGGGTATACTGGCAAAAAGAAACATTGCAGAGTTTTCAAATTTTTCAGCACCAGTTAGGTTCCAGTGTCCCAATGAGGTGAAGTGTTCATGTGTGTATCTTTCTTCATTGCACTGCTGTTTGTTGAGTTACTATGGGTACACATCAGAAGCCTACTTTATGCTGGAAGTAGTATAAGCCCAAACCACATTTTATATATCTAACCTACCAAACATTAGCCCTCAGTCTAATGTACCTTAAATGTTCTTAAAACACAATAGCCTATAGTGAAAAAGCCTTTTTCAAAATAAACTATTGAGTGTATCATATAAGTCACTGGCTATAATACTAAGAGTAAAAAGCAGAAGAACTATAGAAGTATCTATCATTGACTTCTGCAGTTGAGACACTCTGGGCCCAGCCAATGTTTTACACACCACACTCAGCAACTTCACAGTGTTGTACCCCTCTTGCTGGGTTGGAAAAAGATCAAAATGTAAGGTGTTCTTTTTTTTGTTGATTGCATACTGCTTTTACTTAGCTGTAAAATCAAACCATCCTAAGTCATGAACCATCTGTCTACCCCAGCTTGACAACATCCACTTACTTATATGATTGCTGTTGTTTCCCACTAGACTGTGATGTTGGGAGAAAACAGTTCGCTGGTTTCAAGACAGTTAAATCTAAATTCAATGCAGAATTCAATGCAAATAACTTCTTTGAAGGCCACTGAGGGTATCTCCCAGGACTTAAAGGAAAAGTTGAAGAACTTTTGGTTGTTCTAAGGATTGCAAGGTTTTCAAGTGAACTTGAAGATAGTCAACAATCTCTGTCTTTTCATGCTGCCACTGATTGACATCTTGTTTCTCTCCGATACTTTCCATGGTAGTGGTCATGGCAAATGACAGGTCAGGAATGTATCATTTAACAACAAATCTCTGATGTTCCTGACCAAAGGCATGTGCTCATTTCAAGGGAAGCTATTGTCTTCAAGGGTATTCCTTGGCCTCTTAAAGGCCAAGTTTTGCTCCTGTGTTTGGGGAGGTGGTGATCTACCTTTCTAGATGGCTAGGATATGAATGAGGCTCTTCCCTTTTAAACGAGGGAGTGCTGTTCTCTGAAGAAGGGAAACTGCTTCCTGCCTCTATAATATACTGTGCCAGTTCAACATTTATGTTGCCAGTACCCAAGACAACATTTGTAGAAAGCAGATGCCTAACAAAATACTGAGACCACATCAGTGCAATGAATTGCTTGCTTCCCCATGATTCATTTGGTTTTTAGTATGAATTTATTTTGACAAGAACACACTCCATAAAGTCATGCTGACTTTTACTGGCTGTTTGGGTTATCCAGACCTTGCAACGTTCTCCTTATAATTGCTGTATTTATACTTAAAAACCAAATAAAAAACATGGCCATTATAAAATTTCTAAATAATAGTTAAACCTTCAGACTAGCATAAGAATTTCTCCAGTAATAAAAACGGTGAAATGTTAGGACCTCCCAACTACAACCCATCTCCATGTGTTTCCAGGTGCCGGGTCCTGCGCTCCTGGCTATCTTGTCCATCTTCTGTGTTTAAGTATAAGGCACAGTATGCATGAAGACCAAGCAAAACAAATCTTTCAACTTCTCAAAGTGATGCTTTCCTATATATAAATATTCATTATCCTGGATTAATAAGTTACCATTATGGTTTTTTGAACTAGCATATAACTGATCACAGACAAGTATTCTATCACATAGAATACTGATCACAATAACTGATCATAGACCAGTATTCTATTTCCCCAACAATGGCGTCAGGCTGGTGCTTAGTTCCCCAAATAAGGACAGTTAATACACCTACAGACTTACCCTAGTCACTGTGGGAATAATTCTTCCTCTGTCTTCTTGGACTCACACCCATGACAATCTGGAACTATGAGTTTCATTCTGTTGGAAGGTAGCAACTGTGCTTGTTAATATGCCCTGAACTCGCTTGTTGCTATGGGTTTATTAAGATAACTTAAAACTGTGGGACTCTCTGGGGGCAACTAGAGCTTCCTCTCAATGGTAGAAACATGTCATTTTTCATTTCCTGAGTTCATCTATCTTAAACAAGGTGTGACATTTTGTTATTTCTAAATATATGGATGATTTTTACAAAAGATTTTGTCCCGTCTGTATTGAACCATTGTTCTTTAGTTTTTAAAGATCTATTTTTTTATCCTTGTAATCCTCAGGAAAAACATATACGGAATAATCTTTTAAAACCTTAGTAAATACTTGAATATCTTTGCCATTTTCTTCTCTTAATCAGTTTTGATACATGTCATCAAAGAGAATTTCACATTTAAAGGGTAATGAGGCATTGGATTTATTGTCCCCTTCTTCCTCATCATGGCAAACGCTCATCAAGTTGATAATGAAATCTGCAGCAGCATCATGGTGTTTGATGACTTTGGAGGCAGGAGAATTTGGAAGCCTACACTCAGTTCATTTAACTTGTGCCCGAGCCATCTGCTTATCTGCGTTACTCAGCCAGCCAGCCTGTTTCTTTCTCCTAGAGTCTACAGAGATGATTAACCTGGTTGAAGATTTCTGGCAGCCTCAATTCACTTCCTGAAACTTCCATATCCTCCAGAATTCTCTGGAGCTTAGCAGGGTGTTTGGAAAGGCAAAGAGAGTCTTGGCTTAGAGGAGAGTAGAGACAAATCTCTACTGCTGCACACCATTGAGAAGCATGGCCTGGGGGTTCTAAGCTCATAAAGCATAAAGTCAAGTCACCATGGAATATACAGAGGACACGGAAAGGGCATCCTGGTCTTGCCCCGCAAATTTCTTAAGCAATAATCAGCTTCCCCATGTTTACAATCTGCTTACAGGCTTCATGTTATCCAAACCACTTTGAGAATAAGGCAGATGCTTCCCTCCATTCTGACTCTCATCAGTGGGAACCGGAGTGATCGATTAGACTCTGTTAGATGGTGGAGTCAGGGTTTGGGGATGTGCCCTGGGATAGCATTCTCTTAAAATGTATGTTATTGCTAGGGCGGGAGTGGCAATTCAACGTGAGAAACACTGAATCTTTTCTGAGTGGTCGCCGCGTTTCTGGTGCTGTATTTGCACTGGGAATATGCTCTGTCTTCTCTATCACAGGTGTCCTTTCAACCACCCTGTAAACTTTGGACTATGCCACCGCCAATGCCACTCCGGGTCCCCCAGTCAGAAGGGAGGATCAGAGTAAAAACTAATAGTAGCGAGGGGGCCTGTGAATCAGAGAACAAGCTGCTTTCTTAACTGTCAAGAGCACACACACACGAGTGTCTCCTATGTGCATTTGTGATGTTGACACGGAGTGTCTACCATAGCACACTCACAGTAATTTCTGGAAACAGTCTAAACCCCATGGCAATAACCATGTGACCTTGTGTACAGACTGACAGCATTTCTGATGTGAGGCATTAGGGTTACTTCTTTATTGACAACTGTGCAGAAAAGGTTTGTCCCCCTCCCTCCCCGGGAAAGTTCTAATGTAAATAAAGAAGAATGAGAAAGAGGGTGTCTTCTTTCTTTTTCTTTCTTGTTTTATTTTTAAGTGTAGAAGACAGGTCAGAAATTACGGTGTTCAGTAACCACAACACAGAAGGTGGATTTCGGATAAAAGCCAAGACATGTATCTAGAGTGAAGACACAGTTTGGCTCATGCGTACCAATCGGTTGATTAAATGCTGTTTTCCACACCATTTTCTGAGTTGGCCTTTATGAAAATTGGGAAGCTAGTCATGCTTGCTATGATATCCCCACCTTGCCCTTTTGCTACTCTGTTTCTTTCTCTTCCAGGCTGTTCTCCCAGGGGCGCAGACTCCTACTTCCTTAACCTGCTCTGTTCACAAAGGTCTTAACCTCTCATTCAGCTCAATCCTGTGGCCTGTTCTTAACTCATCACTTTATTCTATCACTGTCTAGTAGCTAATGAGAAGCTAGACAGCATGCATGGCTAGTTCCCCTTGTGTGAAGGGATCCAGGATTTACTAGGTTTGAGACACTGAATGAGGACACAAATGGTGAAATGTTGTCATTCTCTTCCCTTCTTGATCTACAATATTTGGTCCCAAGTTTGAAAATCAGTCAATGTCCTTTTACTCTTTCCTTTTGCTTCCCAAGGCATGGTCTTCTCCATTAGTGTCATCACCACCACAGAGCTTATTAGAAAGAAAGTGTCTGAGGCCTATCCCAGACCTCCTGAATTAAAACCTGTCTTTTACTAAAATCCCCCAAGTCATTATTAGTCATACTTAAGCTCAAGAAATAGCAATTCATTCTATACCAAGTTCTGCCAAAAGTAGATGCTTTATTATCTCAGTTATAGAGCAAAAATGCAGGAAAAGAGACCTTGACCAAGGTAAGGATATGGGAAATATATGGAACACCACTTCCCAGAATTTTGTGCACATAAAAATCCTCTGGAGGGGGTCACTAAACTGTGGGTGGTGGGGCTGTGCCTTCAGAGTTTCTGAGCTAGTAGGTCAGGGTGGAGTCTAAGAACGTTCATTCCTGAAAAGCTCCTGAGTGATGCTGGTCCTGCTGCTGGGACTCTGGCACACACTTTGGTGACCACAGGTACTGAGGAAGAGGGAGGAGTGTAAAGAAAGCAGTTGATGCATGTTCACTGATGCCCTTTATTGCTGGGAACTCTGCGAGACCCTTACATATTGAGCGAGAGCATTCTTCTTGTTAGCAACACTGCTCATTGTACGATGACTTTGTACTGGTCACATGGCTTATCCAGAATGCCTTCTGCACCTGTCAAAATACAGGGTGGGCTTGGTGATGTCTGTCACTGTTCTGTGATTCTGTGCTTCTGCCTGTTTAGTGACTCATGGAGATCCAAGTCAAATAATTCCTATTAGGGGATCTCAGAGTCAGAGGATGGACGGCGCATGTACCATGATGAAAGTTGGGAAATATTTGGAAATGAATTATTATTTTCTCTTGTGTTGTGTCTGTGAAGTGGAGCTTCTAAAATTCTTCCTCTGCCTGTGGATTGCAGACCTTCGCAGTCCAGCTTTTCTTCAGTGTGGCATGTCCCAGAAGTGAAGCAGAGAAGATTTTATATGTTCAGAATCCATCCCCATGGTTTCTGTCTTCTGAATTTCTACAAAATGGAACAGGCATGCAGATCCCAATACCCACAGAGCACAGGACGACTGTATTTTCTTAGACTGTCCACTCAGGAGCTTGGTCTTTCTTTTGCTTATGTTTGGCAGCATGACATGAAAAACTGACCTGTGTTGTAATGATATTCCCTTGTGCCGTATGAGCAAATGGATCAGAGATCAGAATGTATGAGAGCTGGTCGATTTTGATCACTGGTGTCAAGGCTCATACATGTTTAAACACATTCACCATATCAACCTGAAATGTTACCAGCTCTGTTGTTAAGGAGATAACCCTTCAAAGAAAGGAGACCTGTAGGGTTAGGTTAAGCCTTTTAGAGTCTGTAACCCAAGTGGGTGGAGTGATGT
The DNA here is from genome assembly GCF_018167655.1 of Microtus oregoni. Classification (NCBI taxonomy): domain Eukaryota; kingdom Metazoa; phylum Chordata; class Mammalia; order Rodentia; family Cricetidae; genus Microtus; species Microtus oregoni. The sequence continues at coordinate 9,093,182 of NW_024543070.1, forward strand.
CAGAATGTACTGACAGAGGGGGATGGCTCTGGGCGTTTTGATCCAAATGAGGCTAAGATAGCAAACAAGGTCAGTGATGGGAATAGTTGGCAGGGAACAAATGAGAGTTGTGCAATTTCCTTGTTTGCAGGGATATAATGTAGTGTAGGTTTCTCAGAGCTGCCCTCCTGGTAGGAGTGTCCTGCTTGGATCCTCTCTTTTTTCCTTTTCTTTTGATAAAATATTCAGTTCTGAAAGAGTTTCTTTGGAAGGCTTTGAAAAATTGAATCAAGATTCCCCTCCCCAAGGATCCTGGGAAATCATTTTAAAACATTTCAAAGCAGTGAGGTGATGACCTTCCTCAGTATCTAGACTGGGCCGGCAGTTGCTACCTTCTGAGACACAGCAGGAAACAGAAGCTGGGAATGAAGTAAGATAAGTAGTCCGGGTGTTCCCCTGCGCTCCCAGAACTAACACGTTCCCTGCTTTCTACCCATACTTTACTTCTTAATTAAAAATAATGATCAGCCACCTTATCTTTTTGGTATCAATATCTCCTAATCTAGAAGGACTTTTATCCTTTCATGGCATTGTCTACAATATGTAATATACTACTATCGTGTATCTAAGAGAATTCTGGTGGAAGTTGCTTTACCTAACACTTGGCAGCTTTATCAAACTGATCATTCTGAATGTCCATCCTGAATAGGACTTAGGCTGATTAAATTAATTTGGCAAGAGGAAAAGATTTAGACTCTAGTACCTCCGGTGATGTAAAGTCTGGAGGGCAAAGGCTGTCCTAGTGGATCGTAAAATTTCATAACTCAAGTTAGCATCATTGTGTTGTTCTTTACTGTTGAGAAGTAAGCGTTAGGCATAAGGACTCAAATGTTATGTGTCTCTCACAGGCTCATGTGCTGAAATCTTCATCTGCAGTTCCTAGTCCTTTTTCTCAGAATTTAGAAACATTAGGCTACATGACTTAGCTAGAGGAAGTGGCTCACTGTGGCTGTTTCTTCTAAGGTTGACCTTGGACTCTGAACCCTTCCTCCTGCTCTATGCTTGTTCTCTGAGGTCAAGTACATCCTACATCGTGTGTTCCCTCAACCATGATGCTCACGATGTTCTACTCGGTCCCACTGGAGCCAAACTGCAGACTGCACACTCAGGAACAATGGTCCACAGTAACTCATTCTGCTTTTAAATTGCTGTTTTTCCCTGTGGTGTTTTATTTTGTTGTTTTATCTGAGACGAGTCTAGTTTACTCTTTGACTGTGAACTTGCTAGGTGTGCCTTCACTTACCTAGTGCTGGCATTTCAACTGTGCAGCATCACACCCAGGCTACATGGTCATGGGAATTAAACCCAGGGCTTTGCACCTGCTAGGACGGAGCTCTACCAACTGTGCTATATCCTAACGCTTCAGTATTTTGGTCACAACTGTGTAAATTAATGCAAAAGCTAATTAATACACTAGGGATTTAAGGTGAGTTTGTAGTATGACATGCATTGTATCATCTGACTTTTGATCAACTGGATAAGTATGTTAAATATACGAAGTAGGAATACAAATGATGTCCATATATATTTTTGAAAGCTTGAAAGAAATGAAGTTAAATAGCATTTTTACATATAAATGAAGAAAAAGAGTTAGTCATCATTTCATAGTTTCCACAAATTGTTTTCTTTTTGGTTTGAAGAGAGATTTTCATTCTGCAACTGGAACTGCCATGGAACTTGGGGTAGACTCAGGCTCTACAGTACCCCTGTGTCACCCTCCCAACTGCTGTAATCATGAGCATGAGCCACCACATCTGGCTCAATATTTTCTGATATTTTTCTTGGCCGAAATGTAACATCTGTATTACATTGTTCAAGGCTTGTGGCAAGAACCGATCTCGATCTAGTAGTTTTGTGGCTAGTGATGCCCTAATTGTTAGAGGTGGACACTCACCCAAAGCCCCAGTCTCCAGTAGGTAACACTATTGCCTTGAAAATGTGTTACAAAGTTTTGTAGCTTTGTTGGTGTCTCTTCATGAAACAACTTCATACCACCCTGACAGTGGAATGATAGGGTAGTAATGTAGCCATGGCAGTGAAACTGCTCTTGTTGATATTCCGATGTGCCAGACACGACCACGGTTTTATTGTAAGGCAAGGAAAAGAGGTGGCAGGTGTTGGAGCAGCGGTCTGAATGCTTTGTTTTATAGACAAGTTGGCTGTGCTCATGAGGGAGCAGAGTTGAGCTTTCAAAACTTGTATTTTTTTTTTTAAATCTCTAACTTTAAGCACAGACACTGGCAATATATACCTATATACCTTGTTTTTGAAGGTTCATATTCAGTCTTTTTGAAAGTATCCTAGACTTCTTTGTTCTTCTGCATCCCATTTTTTTTAACCTTTCCTATTGCTTCTGCTTTGCCCTTGTTGATGGGTGAACAAGGCTCAGTTTTGGACCCTGGGTTTTCTCCGTTCTTCACATGGATGTTGCCAATGTGTTCTCCAGGCTTCAGTCACCAGCCAGAATCTCTCTGCAGAGGGTCCCAAGGTTATTCATCCAACCAGGATCCACACAGATGATGCAGGTTGAATGTGAAATATTTCCGAGAGGATCTTTGGACACTTGGTCTCCAGCTGGTGGTCCAGCATCTTTGGAAAGCTGCGAAGCCTTTGGGAGCTGGAGAGTGCTGGCAGAAGTGGGTGATTTGCGAGGGATCTTGAGGTTTTATAGCCCAGCTCCACTAGCTGTCATCCTCTGTTTCCTGATGAAAGCAACAAGAGCAGTTGGCTTCCTGGTCCTGATGGCATCTCTTCCCCACCATGATGGATTGTATCTCCCTGGAACTGTAAGCCAAAATTAACCATTCCTTCTTTACTGTCAGGTGTTTGGTTATGGCAATGAAAAAATACAGCAGGCATCTTAGTATAAGATTTTACCCTAACACGAGGTTCTGTTCCAAGCATGGGGGGAATGACAGTGTCCCTTTTGTCTAGATATGGAGCATATATCTCAAGAAGCAGATTGAAAGTAGACCAGAGTACAATTAAGTCATATAATAAAGTGATCAGTGATCCTACTGCACGTACTGGCTTTGTGGGAGCCTAGGCAGTTTGAATGCTCACCTTACGAGACCTGGATAGAGGTGGGCAGTCCTTGGGCTTCCCACAGGTCAGGGAACCCTGATTGCTCTTCGAGCAGATGGGGGGGGGGACTCGATCGGGAGAGGGGGAGGGAAATGGGAAGCGGTTGTGGGGACGAGGCAGAAATCCTTAATAAATAAATAAATTAAAAAAAAAAAGAAAAGAAAGAAATCCTGACATTTGTGGCAACTTAAATGAGCCTGGTATGTGTGATGTGCTAAGTGAAAGAAGCCAGGTATGGAACAGCAAATAATCCTGGGTACCACTTTGATGAGGTATCTAAAATAGTTAAATCGAACCAGAAAGCAGAGGGGTGGTTGCCAGGACCTGGCAAGGAAAATAAACAGAAAATATTAAAGAGTTCAAAAACTCAATTATTAAAGGCATATCCGCATAAGGATTATAGTTAATAATATTGTCTTATGGACTGTAATTAGTAAATCTTATCTTAAAGTCTAGAAGAGAAAATATTCAAAAATGGGGTAAGTTTTTGAATAAAGACAGGTGCAAAATACAAAAAAAAAATAAAGTGATCAGGGGATTCTGAGGACAAGAGATAACAAGCACTATTTTTATAGGTCAGTCATTGAAATCTCTAAAGAAACAATATTTGTGCTGAATGTATCTCGTCTTCAAGCTGTAATAGTTTGCCCCATCATGATCCATTCTATTTTTGAGACATTCCTGAGGTTCTTACGTGATGTATTGCATTTTCCTGGTGCCTCATAAGAAAATTATACTCACCAGGCAAACATAAATATGCAAACAGTATAGAGATTCAGGCAGAAACCACAGCGTGGGTGGTAAATCACCAACAACGGGGCTCTGCTTCAACTCCTAACTGTTCTCCAGCTGTTTTAGGGGTGTTATTCTACTTCTTCAGACAACACTGTGAGTTTCATTCTCCAAAGAGATATAATTCGGGGAAAATTTTACAGAGAATTCACAAAGGTAATCTAGAGAGTCTCTAAACATTAACCTAACATCATTCATTATTACTTTACAAAACCATAATCCATTTGTGAAAATGTGGAGCTCTACATGAGTATAATACTATTATACAACCTCAGCAGTGTGCTAGGACATTAGTAGTATTTCCACCAGGGTTATTTTTCCTAGCCCAAGATTCAATACCCTGGTACCTACACTGTGACTGGTCATCTTCTCAGACCTTGCTCCTCATCGCCTGCTCCACTTTGAGAAGTCCTGGTCATATGTTTCATAGGCTGCCTCTCCATCTGAGATCTCTTGATTCCTTTCTTTTGTGGTTAGAGTGGAATGACAGTGTCTGTTAAGAATGGATGTGAAGTGCTTTTCTCATATGATTTTGGGGACGTACAGTACTCACCATCACCACTGGCAACATTAACTTTGATCGGCAGCTGTGGTGGAATAGACCATGTTCTCCACTGTAAAGGTAACTTTTTTACTTTTACCAAGTCCAGGGTCACTAAGCCTGGTCCATGCTCAATGAAGACGAGAAGATGAAGATGAGATGAGAAGGTTAGAAATATATGTCCCTTAGGGGTATTTTCTGATATGTATTACTTTAAAGTGTCCTTTGGGAATCCTTTGCCTTTTGTGCTCCTCTTTATTGTCATAGATTCATATCATCATGCACTTATCCGTATTTTTATACCATGTTGTTACTCTGTCATGGTCGCTCCTCATTGCTTTAGCCATAACTGTGGCTTCATGAATAGTTTACTGTATATTGTACTTAATGTGTTAGCGATCCTCTTTGTTGTCTCTACCACATATGGTTGTATCACTGTGAACTTGTGTGTTTATTTGGTATGGTGTTACTACTGTGTGTGACAGTGGCTTTGGCTACTGGGGACTCTCATGTTGATTCCTGTTATTCTCTGCCACACATATCCTAGCCCTTTCATTGTTTGAATACTTGTTCCTCCAGGCTCAAACTGGATTTCCCGTCTGAGACCCAGAATTGACCATTTCTCCAAAGATCTCTAGTCATTTTGTTGAAAAATTCTACCTAAAAACTAAGCTCTGAAAACTACTTATGCAGCATCTGATTTTAGTCATAACATTATTGCCCATCTAACTTTTTTCTCTTTTTAAACTTAATCTTTTGTTTTTGGGATTATAATATAGTTACCACATTTCTCCTTTCCCTGTATCCCTTTAAACTCTCCCTTGTACCTAACTTGCTCTCTCTCAAACTCATGGGCTCTTTTTATTTAATTATTTCATAACACAACACACACACACACACACACACACACACACTCCTAAATGCATAAACATATTTTGTTCAGTTCATGTAATATTACTTGTAGGTAGACTTCCAGAGCTGATCATTTACTGTTGTTTAACCAATTGGAGTGCTCCTCCCTGGAGAAGACAATTTCCCCACTCTCGGCTTTCCTCAGTTGCCTATATTCTTTATGCAGTGTTGATTCCTCCTGGGTTTTCCCCTGTCACTTTGGTGTGTCTATTAGTATTATCCTATTCAGCTCATGTTTATCGCCTCCCTAAATGCCTAAAGGTGGAATTGATATCTTAAAGAGAATGAAACATTTAAAGATTAAAATAACTCCAAGTCTTCTAAAAATATTGTACCCATTTATGTGACTAACAATGGTAAATCAGCAGTTGGTAGTTTTGAACTTAAGCCAAAGACACTTCATTTCTCAACCCAATATGCACCTTGGGTCATCTTTGCTACTGACACACTCACCTCACCAAGCTATAGTCACCCCCAACCTAGACCAATGCAATGAACTCATAATTAAACTCTCCTTTATCTATACACCATGTTCACAAAAGTGAAGTCAAAATAATGTCTCGACAATATGTGCCAATGGGATCATGTTCTACTCTGGCAGTCTAGCTCTAAGATCTTCCAAGAATGTTTGTGCTTAGGAGAACATGTAAAATCTTAGATATACAGCCACGGAGTGCATGGGACTTCATTGTCATCAGTGGTTCTTCCTTCTGGTTCCCTCACTCAGCACGCTGTGCAAACTCTGGCCTTTTTTCTTGTTCAATATCCTATTCTGGATCATTCTTCCGGGCTTTCATGTGATTTTTTTCTACTGCCTGGATGTGTGGGGAGTATGGGAGAAAGAGTTTGATTGACTCACTCTTTTGCCTAGGCTTGCCCCAAACTCACAGACAATCCTTTGACTTCAATTCCTTAGCATCCCCTTACCCCAAATGCCCAGCGTAGAGGCGTGAACTACATGCTCAGGACCATTCTGGTGTCTTAGTTCTTGATTTAAGTATCAACTCCTTGAGTTCTCATGTAAGTTAATTTCATTTGAAATCGTCTCAGAGTTTCCTGTGCAGTATTTTAAAAATACTTCTTAACGTTTCTAAGCCAAATTATGTAATTATTTCTGTGGTGTTTACCTCTCCAAAAGATTTAAACTGATGGTAACAGGGACAATGATCAATTGGGTTCAACTCCTGGTGAGTGGTACTTAGGAGAAGCTGTCATTATTTGTTGAAAGAATATGTGTGGTTATCTTGAATTCACTGAAAAAACTTAATTACTGGAGAAAAATCAGTATTTTGTTTTGTTTTGTGGAATTTTTTGATTGTTTTTAATGAGCTATATATTTTTCTTCACTCCCCTCCCTTCTTCCCCTTCCCTTTTTACCCTTTCCCATGATCCTAATGCTCCCAATTTGCTCAGAAAATTTTGTCTTTTTCTACTTCCCATGTAGATTAGATCCATGTATGTCTCTCTTAGGGTACTCATTGTTGTCTCTGGGATTGTGAACTGCAGGCTGATTTTTCTGTGCTTTATGTCTAAAAGTCACTTATGAGTGAGTATATATTTGTCTTTCTGGGTCTGGGTTACTTCACTCAATATGATGAGAAATACCAAATTTAAGGTACAATAATGCCCTGGTACTTTATGTTTAAAATATTGTAGATGGATAAATTTGAGCTATGAAATGTTCTATCCATACCTCAATGAGAAAATGTTTTTTGTTGGGAAGAAATCATGTCATAGATAAAGGTTGGGGCATATTTAATGCTTCTCACTTACATTGCCAATTCACTCTTTAGAAAGATACTAATTTACACTTGGCAGTCTATGAGCATATTCATTTTTTCCTCAGTGGCAGATTGTGTCTTGTGAGGGTGGCCAAAACAGTATTTTCCACTTCATGTTGGCTCCATCAATGTAACCATAGCATTCCTGTCTTTGGTGGGTGGGGTGTATTGGAACCTGGGTTGGTTTGTGAGTTAGTTCAGCTGACTTGATGACTCCTGAGTCCCATGTGTTACACTTCCCACCTGCCTCTTTTGAGACCTTCGTCATTGGAAGACAGGGTCTCTATATAGCAAGAGAGTTCCTGGCCTTTCACACCAGGTAATATCCGCAGCAAGTATATAGCACTGGTTGTGAAGGTGAGGCCATCTCTGGGGCTTCCTGTCCCTACCATGGAGGCATATTGAACTTCTGAGTTGGAGGATCCAGAAACTACTGGGAAACAGGAACACGTTTAAATCTTTTTCAGAATTCTACTTCTTTAGAACCTGTGATCAGTTTTTTGGGGGGTAATTTGTGATGAAGAGTGGGAATTGGAACAATATCAGTAATATTTCACTGCTTTTTCTCAGAAGAAAATGTTTCTTTGGTTTGTGTTTTTTGAACTTTTTTAAGATGTGCATTAGCTTTCCAATTACTACATCTTCAACCAAGCTTTCCAGCAGAACTCTTTATAGCTTACCTTTCATAAGTATTCCTTATGTACCAAGGATACTTGTTTTTCATGAGTTCCAAATATTTTCTTGTGATTTTTCACTGTTTATGATGCTATTTTCTTGTATTTACAGAGAAATTGAATGTTTTAGTTGGGTTCTAAGTTCTCACGATAGTTAGTGTTAGTTGTCAACTTGACAGAATCCAGAATAACCAGGGAAATTTGTTTCTGACTATAGCAGGACATTGTATTGACTGAATTAAGTGAGGTAGGAAGATACATTCACTGTGGGTGGTGCTTTCCCTGCCTGGGATCTGGGACTATATGGGGGTGGGGGGGAGGATCTAAGAAAGATCATGCATTCATCAATCTGCCTTCTGAGTGTGAATGCAGTGACCAGCTGCTTCAAGCTCGGAGTGCCTTGGACCCCATATGGGTCTTACCCTTGAACTTGGATCCAGAATGAACCCTTCCACCTTCTGTAGGGGTACTACAGCAACACAAATAGAAACCAAGTTATACCTCATGATCTCTCCATAAGAACTAGAGATCATAGACATCTGCAGGGAAATAATATTTAGTATTTGCTGGGCACATCAGCACCACTGCTCACATAAGTTCATAATATCTGTGATGTCATGTTCAAGATCCTTGGAGGATCAAGTCAGCCCAAATCTCAGGATGTAAGTGTATGTGTGTGTGGTCTGATAAAGTCCAACCCCTTGCTGAGGAATTACTAGCAATTGATGGTTCCTGGCACAAGAAGAGTTGGGTATTCTCACGAATGTGTTCCTGAAAAGGCTATGTATTCTTCAGTAGAGGATCCTGCACACAATCCCAGGCAGCAGCACTAAGTGGGCTCAGTGGGTTGAAAAACAAGGCCCATGAAGTTGGGAAGGAAAAGTGGTGGAGGAATAGGCAAAACGGATTGGGATAGAGTTGATTAAAATGCATTATATGCATGCATGACATTCTTATTAAAAAAAACTTAAAAATAAACAACCACTTCACAACTTAGTAAAAAATAGGAATAAGCTATAAAGGTATGATAAGTAAAATAATAATAGTTATGAAAACATGTGATAGCATACATGAATGTCGGTGAGGTATTGCTGTTAATTTACTTTTCCATGATGTGAGAGAAAATTTGGATTAAGAATGATAAAATAAATATTGCAAAAATTTTAAAAACAGACAATTCTGAATATAAATTAATAACTAAAATTTTAAGAGAGACACTGAAAATGGCAAAAACAAGTATTTTAGAAACCTATAAAAGAACATGCTGCAGGTCTAGGTTGTCATAGATAAAGCCATGGTAGGTCATGGAGAGACTATAATAAAAATTTAGGAAGACTGTGATGAAAAGCATGGCTTTGAGTAGGTGGGAAGACAGAGATATGTACTTTGACTCTGACTTTAAAATGTGTGAGTGTAATTGGCATTGCATTGTGGTGGCTGACATGGAATGTCAGCCTAAGAGGCCTGTGAGTTTGTATCCTTTACATCAGGTTCAAGTCAAGCTTTTTAAGACTAGTGTTTTCTGAGTTTTAGCTGACTACCTACTGTCAGTTTTACTAACTTAAACCAATCATAGATACTGCGGCACAATGATCTTGTACTCTGCAAAAGTTTGTCACTTGTATTGGTTTAATAAAATGGTGATTGACCAGTAGCCAGGCAGGAAGTATAGGCGGGCAACCAGAAAAGGAGAATTCTGGGAAGAGCAAAGGTTCAGTCTGTGTTTATCACCCAGATGCAGAGGAAGCAGGATGGGAATGCCTCACTGATAAAAGGTACCAAGCCACGTGGCTAACACAGACAAGAATTGTGGGTTAATTTAAGATGCAAGAGTTAGTTAATAGGAAGCCTGGGCTAAAAGGCCAACAAGTTTATAATTAATGTAGGCCTCTATGGGTTTCTTTGAGACTGAATGGCTTTGGGATCAGGTGGGATAGAAATCTCTGTCAACTCATGGAGGAACAAAGCTGCTATTTGACAGCAAGTAGCACACTGAGGCAAACAGTTGCAACTGTATGCACTTCTACTCAGGAGGAAAAAATATCCACCCAGTGTGATTGTTTGGCATATTATATGTTACACTATGAGCAATAAACATTTGCGTAAATTTGAAATTTTTTTATAATACAATATAATACTGGTTGATTTACTGATATTTTGGAAACTCTAAGTATTTTTTTTTGTTTAAAGACATTAAATATCTAGTACTTTAAGGAACAGACACCAAAATCTCCAATGCTTTAAATTTAACACAGGAATTACACCTACCCATTACAACTTCTTTTAAATGGACTTTTCTCGGCATCACTGCTAGCCAGCTCTGGATGTGAAGTGGCCTTCCTTACATATTGATTTGTAGTTACCTATGGCTAGTGATGTGAGCATTTTCTTTGATTATTTCTGTATTTGCTTTGGAGGAAAAAACATGTCTATCAAGAATTTGAGCTGTTTAAAAATTTTAGATTTCTTGCTTTTATGTTGAATTGTGAAGTTGACTATAGGCCGAAACAGAAATATATTTAAATGTTAAAAATATAATATATGAAATGTTTAACAAAGATGGGCAGGAATATGATATTAAAGGCATCTAGATTGAGCAGAAAGCAGAGCATATTGATTTTCAGATAGTATAAATTGCATAATAAAATTTTAAGGGATGACTAAAACACTAGAACTAATTAAAAAATCTCAGGGAGTTGAGAAGGTATAAGATAAATATTTGAACATCAAATATTTTTCCTATGCAAAGTGAAATTGGCACAATAGTTCAATTTATAATGCCATCAAAAATGATAAAATTTTAACAGAGGTTTAACAAAGGCGAAACCTACATTGTAACAACTGCAAAATATGGAAATAAATTAATGAATATCAAAAAAATGAAAAGACATCTTGTCATCGTTTGGAAGTTTTAATGTTATTAAGATCAGGGCCAAGTACCCATGGTTAGCCAGGTCATAGGCCCCGGGGGAGAACATACTACTTTTGCTCTGCTAATGGACATAGCATTAAACCAAATCCTGATGCCTTATATTTATATCCATAGACCAGTGCTTCTCTCAACTCTTACCGGAGAAACATCTTTTCAGGAGATAGTGGTTAACACAGAGATCCATCATTGGTGGACATGCAGAGAAAAGGAGGCTGTGGGATGCTTAGCCATAAATGGGACATCTGTACCACATTCTCTCCTCTCAAGGCTCGAAGATCATTTTGTAAGAGCCAGAGGTGGTAGATAACTACAAGGAAAGTGTTTTCCAGACCCAGCGGGGCACCTGTGCGTAAGAACGCAGTGGCGGTATGCTCCAAGATCTGCTCAGACTCAAGCCAGATACCATCTCATGATGCAAGAGAAAAATGTCAGACCCCTGTCTCTGAAAACATGCACAAAAGTTAGCATGGAGTTAGTTGTGCATGTAAATATGTAGGGTAAAAGTATAAACCCTTATGAGGAGATTGAGTATAAATATTAATGACTGGCTTGCTGAACATGAGACGTTTATACAAGAACAATGTCTTATTATTGTCAGATAATGATAGTCTCTCTCAAACTTGACGTGGGCAAGTTATCAACAATTTGACTATAAGGTTATAGGAAAGCAAATATCTCATATTGCTACACATAGAAACATTTGATCATTTACAGGCAAGCAGGCAAAATATTTCATATAGTATCTTATGCATATTTGTTAACATCTCATTTATCTGCCCCACTATGTATTTGATCAGCACCATAAACACAGCTGTCACTAAAGAGTGTTCTACAGACAGTGGTCAACTGCTTTGGAAATATTAAGGAAACACATGTTTGAACCACATTGGTTGGACACTGAATGACTTTAGGATCAAACTTTAGAATCCCAATGGTATAAGGGTCTCAATTCATTAGATTTTTATAATCTTGCAAGAAAAATGTCTTAAAATATTTAGCCCCATCGGAAGTCTTAGTGTCTCCTCTTTCTACAACAGAGATGCGATTTTTAAGATTGATTATGCTAATTAGGCAAACCTCTGATGTGCATCAAGCAATGGCTAGAAAGCTGCATACTTACAGTAATGACTGTGGACTAGGCCTTCCGGGTTCAACGCGTCTGTCTTTGATGTGGAATATAGGTTTGATTAAGACCACTAGGCATCATTAGATTCTTCCTATAGAGGAGCTTTTGTTGGGTGTTGGTCAAGTGGAGATGAATGACAGCCATGTTTTCAATTATACCATTGACTACAGAAGAGACAGATATGGAAACATTTGCAGGACTGTAATTGCCAAGCGAGAATAAGCTATGTCTAGGTAGCCAGAGGAATCAAACACACTACAGTGGAGATTGTACCAGGAAGCCTTCTAAGAAGAAGAGATCCATTTTAGAGTCTGGCCAAAAGGAAAATATTGTCCAGGTAAAGTGTCAGCCCAGAGAAGACAGGGAGACATGAGACAGAATGTGTTCAAGAACAAACCCATTTAGTATAACTGTTGGTCATGAGCACTTCAGTGTTTGCAGGAGACATCGCAGGACGTAATGGTTAGGTTGGAAATCGTGTTATGACTTCACTAAAGAGATGTTCATTTAGACAGTTACTTATTTCATGCAAATGCCAAGGATATCCTTAGATTTGTTGGCATTATATAGTTTTATTTCAAAAGCCAGGATACAAAATAACGACCAAATTTTATTGAAGGAATTTCAAAGTTGCTGGCTGTGTCTATTCAATGGGAAAATCTAGGTGTAGGTGGGACACGGAAGCAGCTGGCTCCAGAGGACTCTCAGAACTCTGCTCTAGCCTCCCCTGTCTGGGTGGGCAGAGTTTATTAGTTTTCTATTTCTATAGATGCTCATCTTCCTGCTCCTTTGACTTTTCTTCCATTACCTGCATGTCAGGCCCAGTGGTCTACTTTGCCACATTGACTATGTGTCTCCATTGCGATTCTATCGCTATGAAGAGATATTGTGACCAAGACAACTCATAAAACAGAGCATTAAATTGGCGGCTTGCTTATAACTTCAGAGGGTGAGTCCATGACTATAATTGAACACACATGTAGATGTAGAGGAGTGTGGTGGCAGGCAGGCAGGGCACTGGTTCAGTAGCTGAGAGCTTACAGTTGGTTCGCAAGTAGGAGGCAGAGAGAGCGAGACATATGGTATGGTCATATGAAATCTGAAAGGCCACTACCAATGACACAATTTCATAAATAGTTCCATCAATTGGGAATCAAACATTCAAATATATGAGACTACAGAGGCCGTTTTCATTCAAACCACCACAACATGAGACAGGTAAAGTCAGAAAGACAGATTCTTTGGGTATTAACAGAAATCTTTGGGAAAATACTGTGTTCCTTGGAGATATAGCAAAGCTGTTCTAAATGTAGTTTTAAGGAAAAGAAGGACAAGAGAAGTCTTAGTTAACATATGTGTTGATTTTAATATATAATTCCTAGAAAGAATATATCAAACAAAAGACTAATTGTGACATTGAGAAATTGTGGATCTTGTCTAAGGAGATGTGCTGGGTCAATCAGGTCTTTAAAACTCAGCTCAAACTGGGCTCACACTACCAGTATAAGTGTTTTCACATATTAAGGCTAATCCCCAGCAATCACGCACTGTGGACCTTCAGGCTAACTCTGTCTGTTGGTCATATTATCTCTGTTCTATACAAGACACCTGTAGAATCACCCTCTCTTCTTCCTGGGTTGCCTCAAGTTGAACATCTGGCTTCTCAGGGCGGATACAGCACAAGTCAGAGGAAAGTGTTCTGATCAGGCATCCCCTCTCTCTCTCTGGCTGCAGGGAAAGTGATTAAACAGCCACAGGTACAAGCAACAGGGACTGAAGCCTGAAGCCCTGAGAAGACTATATGAAGAAGACAGAAAATCCTCTCAGCCCTGCCCATGTAGGGCTGAATGGAGAGACAGGTATGGAAGCCAAGAGGCGGTCATTTTTAGATTGCTTTCTGTTCCCAGACATTTTCATATGATGAATTTAAAAACTAGCCAGGAAAAGAAGAAAAAGAACGGAAACTCTCAGGTTCTGAGACATAAAAAGAAAGAAAGGATGTTCTTCTGTTCTTGCCGTCTTGCTGGGGAATCCTGCGGGCTGACTTGTAATTTGCAGAAGGGATTTCTGCTAGGTTCTTCAGAGGGAATTTCCCAAGCTTTCTTGTACATATGTGTGATATGGCAGCTTATACTATAGCGAGTACGCTGGCTCAAATGTGGTTTCTGTGGGAGTGCAGGAATATAAGGACCACTGTGGGCAGGCTGATAGTTGTTAGGAGCAAAGTCTATAACTGACAGATTTTTTTTTAACTGCCATGAAGTGAAGGACAATTGAGTTAATATTGTGTCTAAAAGCATTTCTTGGGAGGATTTGTTTATTTATTTCTAGATCATAGGATTTGACCCACACAATAACAGAAACCTGGATAGTTAATTGCCAGAATTTATAAACAACTCATCAAGTGTCCTCTATTATGTTGTTACTTTATAGACGAATTTAAGTAGAAGTTGTTAGGTTCTATTCCTTTTAGTTATGGGGGTATGGAAAGGGGAAACAGATGATGCACTACCTGACTGGAAAAAGTCTCCATTACAGAAGCAGTCAAGACTGGGATTGTCATGGTAAGAAACAATTGAAGTGACACAAAAGATGCGAAATGAAACTTTGTAGCCCTTCTCTAAAAGGTAGAGACAGAGACAACGATTTCCGGAGAGTCCATAGCCTAAGGGTAGCCAGTCACCAGCAGAAGTGAGGTCTTTTTCTAGCAACAGAGGGTGATGACCTGGATAGTAGGGAGATGCCAGGGTCGGAAGGACCATCATCTCAGACTTAACTGTGGAAAGACATTGGTATTCTTGAAGGTTGTGAACAGAAACCCAGTAGGAGCATGTCTGTGGTAACACACTCTCCTTTCAACATGCCAGCGGACTGTTTCTGATTTCCGGGAGATGGATTATCACACACAAGGATAATCCAGTGTCTTCTGCTTCTTCATACATCTCCATCCTGGCATGGTTTGTGTGTCTCACCTGAAGCTCTCTATTCCTGTGTACCTTATAATTTTCTCTCCTCTGGCAAGGATGCTTCTAAGTGGAATTGTTAGATAATAAGTTATGTTTTATTTTGGTAGGACACAGCATACAAAGTGGTTAATGGGCCAAGTTCAGGATTCTTGATATATATTTCGTTTAGAGCCAGGACTAAAAGACTCTCACTTTTGAAAGAAAATGAAATGAACTAAAGCAGAATGTTTAGATTAGAAATATCAGTACGAATTACTCAAACCACCAGTATCATTTACTAAGATAATGTATAGCCTGGAAGGTGACCATGTCTTAAGTCTGAAAGGCTCTGTCACTGGTTTTAAACCAGGACCACAGATTTTTCCAGTGTCATTTCTTGTCTTTGTATCTCCTAACTCAGTTGCATGA
The DNA here is from genome assembly GCF_018167655.1 of Microtus oregoni. NCBI lineage: Eukaryota > Metazoa > Chordata > Mammalia > Rodentia > Cricetidae > Microtus > Microtus oregoni. Next base: position 9,108,437 of record NW_024543070.1, read on the forward strand.
CTCTGGGGGAGATAGCTCCGTTGAGTGGCAAGGCTTTAGAGTTGGCTTTATCCTAGCTCTTTCAATGTACACACCCTTTGCCTTTTTCTGATGGAAGTGAAGGCAGCTAATGTGGATTTGGACTTAATTCATCCCAGTGCTGAAATTTTCAGCAGTTGCAAACAGCTAGTTCTGTAACAGCCACTAACCCGTCAGCCTCTCTCTTGAGCTCCTGTGTTCATAGCGAGGAATGGGCAGGGTGACGACGTTCTTCCAGTGGACTCCTCCATCAACCAGGAATCAAAGAGATCTGGTTCCTCTATTTGAGCTTGAGATGATAATCCCCTTCTTAATGCCATAGATCTTTATTCGGTGTCATGTGGGCATGAATATTGTGTCACACTGGATGCAGGGTAAATGGTTTCCTCCGTGACAGCATCCTCTGTAGATACTGTGGCCGGAGACTTATTTTTACTTCACTGAGATAACTCATTAAAAATTATTTAGTTGGCGCCTCCCACCTCCATGATCCAAGGATGAGCTAATAAGCCATAGTTTTCATCTTTGAATACAATAGTGTGTTTTTGTCAAAGAAAAGATTCATACCACTAAGCTTAACAGGGATGCATTTGACCTTTGAGTCCTTCAGGAGTAATTTACTCAATTAACAGCTCTGGTTAATTGCTTATTTGTTGGAATCCTAGAAAGAAAATTTGAATGTGTTAGCAATTTAACTTCTTAGAAGAATAAATAAATTAAATACATCTTACTTTAGCGATATCATTATTGCTATGTTATGAAAGTTCAAGGAGTTGAAAGAACCATGTGGAATACTGAATAATAGCTGTACATGCCATTTCTTTAGGTATAAATATTGCTTCCACAAAATAACTAGTAATAATTGCATGCAGTTGTAATGATAAATATACTAAAATTAAATGACTATGTTATGTTGAGTAGATTATTTCCATTAAATTTAATGAAACTTAATTAAGTCGGTGGGTATCCTTTAAAATCTATCAGGGTGCATTTGTTATGAGAAGACTATTTATTGCTTGCAGTATATGTGTGCGTGTAAATGAAGCATTGTTACAAAATAAAAATATTAAAAAATTGACATAATAAAATTAACTCATGATATACATCTTTCCCTTTTAATTGCATTCTAAATATTTTACAGAATTTTCATGTTAGTAAACTAAATAGTTATTAAGAAGTTTCTAACTTGATTTCAGGAGTTGTGGGAATTTGCCTGGACCATTCTCTTCTTTAAAGTTTGTTTTTGTCATTCTCAAATTCAGTCATTCTGCCAATAATCTGGGAGTATAACAGTGAAGAAGTTATGGTCTTCATTCTCAAAGAGACAATATGGCTGGAGGGTTAGACATACCATTCCTTAATCACCAAGATGGTAGATGAGTAATGAAGACTCCAGATGACATAGGGTATTAGGGGGCCATGAGGTAACCAATAAGGACCACTTCCACTTTGGGTCACTAGGAAAGGGTTCTGTGGCACAGGGATACTTGAATTGAGATGAAAATGGCAGGGGGGAACAAGTTCATGAGGAGCAGTGGAAGAAGCATTGGCATGGGAGCAAAATTTGCTTGTTCAGCATACAGAAAGTGGTCCATGTGTTAGTGGAGAGTGTGGAAGGGACCAGATATGGCAGAAGATTTGAAGTCAGAGAAGGGACAGCATCTGACCCTATGGAAGCTGCAGGCAATGCTGAAGAGTTTAGGCTTGATTCTGTGCCTAGTGAATAGCCATCAGGTTTGGAATAGATGAGCACCAGCTGATTCCTGTTTTATGAAGAGCACTTTCTCTGCTCTGTTAGGGAACACATGGTGGCTGCTAAGAAGGCTTGTGTACCTTAATACCAATAACAGAGTTGAAATTTGATTGATAAGTTTTTTATTTTCAAATACCCAGATCCTCTTCCAAGTATGTGCTACTCAAACTAACATGGATAGCAGTATGAATTCTTCGAAGATCTTAATATATCTTAAAGTCTTCTAATGGATGACCCCCCCCCCAGCTATGAGTCCCCTCTGTAAATTCTTTCCTGTGAAACAATGTATTTAAATGTCTTCTGAAAGAAAGCTAACTACATTTGTTGTGTATCCAGATCATAGTGATTTTTATTTATTATAAAATGAAACACAAGAAAAAACAAGTTTGTTAAAAAAACCTTCTGATGCGTAGATTGATTTATTCTGTTAATGTATTAGCCACTACTAATTTTTTATGTGTGATAATATAGAAATATTGTTTTAAGGCTTAAAGCATTGCACTGATGATTTCATCATTTCTGTTATCCAATCATTTTACAAGCCATTTTCATAACATCCCATATTTTGAAAATATAAAAAAGTCAGACAAGGAAGGATTCAAGATTTTATGATGAAATAAAAGAATTTTTGTGGTATCCCTCATCCTTTATAAATACTAGCTGAAATGTGTCTCAAAAAAAATCAAAATACAAAACAGACAGAAAAAAATCCACCTTGAGGGGATAGGAAGGGAGATACCTATAACCCCTATAAATGATATGCTAAACAGTGAGATGTAAAATATTGTTAGTTCAATACCGCAAAGTAATAATAAAACCAGGGGACAGTGACCAGCACCCTCATACTCTGCTTGGGGCTGCTGAATCCAACACAGGTTAGAACAGGGAAGTTATGGTTAAGTGCATCTAAAGAGGACAGCCACAAAGCAGATCCAATCAGTTTCATCGTACAGAAAATTACCACCACAAATTGTCAGATGAACAGACTTTTCATGAAAGGAAGCTAGAGAGATTTTTAAATGAAGTGTTCTTGTCTTTCAGAAATTGTGTGAGCCCAGTAAGATTGTAGCTGCCAGGTGGCTTCCATCTGTGGGCTGCCAGTCTATGATCCCAGCTCAAATGCAGGTGTCATGATTTTTAAAGGTCTAGCTAGTGATTCTTTCGCTTGATATGCAGGAGGGGAAGCAAAGGGTCCCTACAGATGCATAATTCCATAGTATGACAAGGGGTTTTGGTATGCAGGTATACAGTATACAAGTAGAGTTGCTCATGATGAGTCTTGTGGACAAGGGGATTGCATGAAGTGAGCAGGGTGAGTAACAAGTAAGCATCACTTGTTGGGTTTTGGGAACTTCAAGGACTCCAGTGGGAGTGTCCAAGGAACTCCAAGATCAGCATTGCAGGCTGGGATCGATGTGCTACAAATATAGTTTATGGTACATTTAATTTAGTTGAGTGTTGGAGACACACTCAACTTGAAACAGGGCCTACTTTGGTTCATTTCCTCCCCATTCTTGTTTTTGAGCAAAGCTGGTCCATGCAAGCTGCTGCAGACCTGATGAGCTGAAGAGATGTAGCATATCATCCCTGTCCAGGCATAAGGAACAGGATCAAATAAATCAGCAAAGGTGCGGTGTAGCTCCCAGAAGTAGGAGAAAAGAAGCAAATGAGAGGGTGTGCATGTCTTCATCATGTCTTACAGTGGGAAAATAGCAAAGTTAAAGGTGTCACCATAGTCTCAAAGATGAATACTCTTCAAAACAAAGCTAAAAGAATAAATGGAAAACACTTAAGAAAAAATAACAGGATTGTGATTGGGGTTGTGTAGTTTCTTCAAAAATTGATATCCGCAGTGTCCTGGTGGTTATATCCTCATGATTACTCTTCCTCTTAGCTCAGTATGGCATCCTTTTCCAGAGACAACACTCTTTACAGTCACCTCAGTCACCTGACACATCCACCTTGTACACATCCAACTTTCTACTTTTTAGTTCCCAAGGCAGCAGTTGAGAATCTACAGGCTATTTCAACAGTACCACCTCTTGGGAGTTAAGCTAAATTAACTTCCTGTCTTATGTCAAACTCATCTACTTTCTTAGAAAAGAAAAGCAAATGATTATGTTCTCTCTCCTTTCTATAGTTAACAGGAAATTTTAACTTTAAATATTCACCATTTATGAAAACAAAACTTAATGGCTACAACCCCAAAACACTTGTGTCACACCTGTCTCCAGATCTCCAGCTCCTGCATCTTCTCTTTCTCACTGTTACTATCTTCTTCAATTTCTTCATTCCTTAATATTTTCCAGATTATTCTCACTTCCTATCATATCGCTTTTACAAGAGCTAATGATATTCTCTGTATCATTATATCCAGATTTTTTTTGAGACAAGATTCCATGTAACTCAGACTAGCTTTAGATTCTCTATGTAGACTGAGGATGGTCTTGAACATCTGGTCTACCTGCATTCACCTACCAAACGCTTGGATTTTAGAAGTGTACTTTCTATAATCTGGTTTCTGCAGTATTGACAATCAAACCCAGGCTTTCTGCATTCTAGGCAAGTACTCTGTGAGCTGAGCTACATCCCTAGCCTATCTAGATAACATTTTCCACTCAGCTTGGTCTTGCAGTTGCATTCAATGCTCTATTGGTGAAACTATGCAGCATACTGGCCTCTCCTCTGCTTCCACCCCTCATTTCTCCCTGACAAATACTAACACCTTAGTCATTGTGAGTGAGTTGAAGCTTCCCTCAGATCCCTTATACACACATCATGTAATTTCATTTTTGTCTTGCCTTGGGTGATTCTGTTTATTTGTTCCCAGCATGTGCCCTTTTAAACTATTCTTCTTTTGACTAAGACATATCTCCTCAGACCACCTGTGAAGAAAGACCAGTTGTTTGTTAAATTTCTGATCAACCATAGACTAATACTTTTATTGGTATAATAAAAATGAAATACTAGAAAAATAAAAGAAATAAAAGAGACATAAAATACAGCCTTGCCTTATGTAAAATTCAAGATCTATAAAATTTATCTGTCAAATTGCTCTATAAAGTTTTGCTTTGTAATGCTCACACTGTCATTGTCCTTAGACTGCTGCAATATAGCAATTAGAAACAGAGATATTTCTAAACTTATAAAAGTAGGAAGATCCATGTTTACTATGACTACTGTCCCCTTTATATTATTTTCCATCAGATTATAACAAATCCTTCCATTATTCCCTTAGCTCACCAGATCTATTATTTATCCTCATAGCCCATGTGTCTCTCAACTGTAGTAATTTTATTATTTAGAGCAGGGCTTGAATTGAGGGTCTTGCAATTCTAGCAAGCATTCTATCTCCAAATGCCATCCCCAGACCTGGACTCTTTTAAATGATATTTACATTACTGACATTTCCATCCTCCAGCTAGAGACTTTAAAGTGTAAACTGGTTTCTTATTTTACCATTTGCTATAGTATTTCAGTGTCTGGTACAATGATGGAAAATATCAGATGGTTAAGATGACTTACTCATTGTCTGCAGAGAATAACAATATACAGTGTGTTAGATGAACACAGATAACTTGGGGCAAATAGATATTTTAAAAAATAGCCACAGATAGTGGAAAGCCGTGTTGTTGGTGGGGGTGCTGGGGTTTTCACAGAAGTACAGGATTTATTTGAGGATGGGAGGTACTTTGGAGTACCTAGAGCATGAAATGCTGGCATAGGAAATTGACTGGCATAAAGATGAGAAGGTGGACTGTGTGAGGTGGCAAAGCTCTCAGCTGTCAGAATAAGGAGTTTAGATTTTCATCTCTGGGTTTGAAGTTATTCCTTCCTATCAAGTGATAGCAAGTCATTCAATAAGTTTTAGTAATAAAGTGATATAATTAGACTTGACTTTTCCAAGATAACATTTAAAGCATCAGTGTGGGAGGTTTTTGCAACCTTCTATTTCATGAGTACATGAATGGCCATGAATGTGGAGAGAGGGAGCTCCATGGGGATGTATCATGGAGAGAACCATTTCTGGGTGAAGATACTCTGTCCAGGAGGTCTGAACATGAAAAGGCATTGATTATACATTTCTGTGGGTTGACAGCTTCTTGAGCTCCTACTTTGTGGTTCCAGCTCTCTGACAATAGACAAGAGTTCTTGGAGTCAACCATTCTTATGCGATGAAACTAGTATAGCTAATGTTCTACCATCTGACTCTTAGTGTGTTAGAAACATATTTCATGTACAGAAGAAACATATTTGTCAAGGACCACTTCCTCCAGATAACAATAGGCATTGACAGACTCTCTTTTTGCCTGGTTATATTTAATCTTCCCATTAGACTGAAGTATTTCTTTGTAGAGCCAACTTTGTGGACATAAATTCCTTAACTATATTTTTATGATTAAAAGTTTCTAATTTCCTTTCATTACAAATGATAGTTTGGCTGGGTATAGTAGTTTGTGCTGGCATCTGTGATATGGTTTTTTTAAAACTTGTAGAAGTTCAGGCTATCAAAGTTTCCATCGAAAAATTGGGTGTTATCCTTATGGGCTGGCTTGCCTTTGTATGTCATTTGATCTTTTGTTCAGCTTTCAATATCTTTTTTTTGTATTGAACATTTAGTGTTTTGATTATTATGTGACACAGGGAGTTTCTTTTGTGACCTGTCTTTATACCTTTTGTATTTTAATAGCCATCTCTACCCTTAGATTTTAAGTTTTCTTCTATTATTTTGTTAAGCATATAGGTTTTTGGGGGGCCGTTAACCTGGGTTTCTTTTCTCTCCTGTGTATCTATTATTTGTAGATTTGTTCTAGATTTCATGTATGCTTTGTTCCTGGATTCTGTTTTAGTTAACATTTTCCTTTAACTAGGTGTTTATTTCCTCAAGCTTTTCTTTGAGATTTGATAGTCTATTCTCTCTTCCACTGATCCAATCTATTTGAGATACTTCTTTTTGAGGTTTTTGTTTGAATATTTGAGATTTTTAATTTTAAGTTTATTTCTTTTATGCTTTTCTTCAAATATTTTATCTCTTTATTAAATCTGACTCCATTTTTATATTTTGAATTGTTTTTAATATTTCATTCAAGTCTGTAGTTTAAGAGCCCTCATTCAGGTATTTGTTCAATATCTTCTTTGAGTTCCTTGAATGTATTTTTAAAGATGTATTTATTTCTATTTTATGTATATGAGTGTTTTGTCTAGATGTATGTATTTCCACTGCATGCATGCTTGGTACCCTTGAAGGCCAGAAGAGGGTGCTGGGTTTCCTGAAACTGCAGTTACAGATGCTTGTTAACTGCCATGTTGCTGCTGGGAACAGAACCTGGGTTCTTTGCAAGAGCAGTGTATGCTCTCAAGCACCAAGTCATCTCTCCATCACCATCTTCAAACACACTTACAATTGTTTTTGAAATCTTTGTTCTGTGTATTAGCTGAGTTGCTTTTGTTACAGAACATTGCAGGGCTCTGTGTGTTAATTTCGTCAGGAAACATATTGTCCTGGGTATTTATGTTGTTTTTATGTTTGTGCTGGGATCTAAGCATCTGGAGTTAGTCATTGGTAGTGTTCCATGGTGTAAACATTTGGTCTCACCTTTTTTGAATGGGTGTTTGGATCTTTGTTTGACTCAACTAGTCATGTTGTAAAACAGTTGACTGGTGCTTGGTGTTCAGTCTTACTCCCTCTCTCCCTCCTGCCCTCCCCTGTGTTGGTGTGGGAATGAGGTATCAGAGTGGTCTCAGGTCTGCTAAGGATAGGTGTAACAACTGAGCTCAGGAGTAGACCTTCTCTAGTCTTAGAAGATTCTCTCATCTTCAGATGTTTATAGAAGCCATGGTTCTACATGCGGTTCTTCGGTAGCAGCAGCTGGTGTCACAGTGGGAATAGGTAATGTTTTGTGTGGGTACCAGGTAGGGTGCACATTGTCCTCAGTTGAAGGTGGGTGGTGTAGGAGCTAGAAGGGGTTTCTTACCTTGGGTCAGAGGACACTCTGTGACCCCAGGACATCATGATGAATGGAGTTGTAGACTGGTTCTGGATAGTCCTACCAGGAGTTCAAGGTTAGACACTCCAGGGTGTCTGAGGTCTGAGGATGTAGTGGGGTGGATGGCTGATAGGCAGGCAGGCAGGCAGACAGACAAGGAGAATGGGCCTGGGCTTCTAGCTTGCATTTGCGGTAGAGAGCTCCTGGTTGTGGTGATGGAAGGGAATGAAGAGCTTTGTTGAGATTCTTATGGCATATACTTGGTCACTATAATTTAAGTGTGCAATTATGACCTTCATAGATATTCAGTGTAAGTAACAGGAAATCCTTTGGTATAATCTATTCTTCAAAAAAAAAATCAGTATACTCTAACTCTCATAATAACCCCACTTCTAAGAGCTGGAAAAATGTGAAGAAACAAATAATGTGTCATCCCTAGCTTCAGAAGAGGTCATCCTGGCTCACTGGACAGAAACAGTCAAGACAGGATGTGTTAGTTTAGTTAAGCTGTGAGGAATTCCCTCAGCATTGTCTAAATGATTTTGACAGCTACCCGATGTAGCTCTCTCGGGGTAGAACCTGAGTTTCTAAACAAAGTAGTCAGATACCAAGACCAGGAGCTAAAACTTTGGAGAAGCGGAGCCCAGTAGTCCTTAGGAAGAAGTGGTTTCCTTTCTCATTCCTTAGTTTTGCCACCTGGATTTCTGTTTGTTTGGGAAGAAGCTTACATATCGGTGTTTTTCATGTTTCTACCTTGGTGAACCCTTTAGCACACCATATTTCCTTTATAATTGCCTTGTTTTGACTTCCAACTAGAGACTGGTTCTGAACAAATAAACAAAGCAGGTTCCTCTAGCTTTGAGAGGCAGCATAGCTTTGGCTTCTCAAAGCAGGAGATACAGCCAGTTGAGTACTGTGTGCTTGGCTGGGGATGCTAAATCTTGTCTAGGAAAACTCAGGGTGGGCTGGGTTCTTACCCTTCTCTCCATCTCGCTGAAGCATTTATGGCTGAGCAATGGATGAGTTTGTTTCAGCTGTGTGGGATTTTGGGAGGGGAGGCAGTGTACACAAGGCACAATGAGACGGTCACAGTGACCCATGTCTATATGCAGAGAATTTTCCTGACTCACCCAGCTAATCAGACTTAAATTTTCTTGCTATTAATGTTCTACTCCATGCTCAGGTTTAGACAAGAAATATCATCGACAATATAGGCTCAGAAAAAGAGTCAGCGTTCTGATCTTAGAATAGTCTGTTCAAAACATAAAAAAATTAAATATTCCTAGCAGGGAAGACTGAAAGTCAATTTTTCATCCTTAATCATTTTCCTTCAGTGTCTGAAACTTAGTTCTGCATATAACGCAAAGTAAGCAGCCTCTCTTACGGCCTCGTGGCACTTGGGTGTTGCTATTCGGATGCCCTGATCATGTTACAGGCTGTACTTTCGCCTCCAGTTTTGGTCCTTTGAGGGCAGAGGCTGCTTCCTATTCATTGTTATATCCTTGGTTTTTTTTTTTTTCCAAGAGCCAGAATTTGCATTTTGTGGTTGTGGAATTAGTTTAATGAACCAGACAGCCCTTGAAAACTCAGCAAAGGATCTCACAACAGAGATTGTACTGCAATGACTCTGTGGCCTCCTTGTGGGAGGAATCATTCCAATATAATCTGGAAGGCTACCCCAGCATTCTGATAGTTCATCCTAAGCTGAAATGAGTTATTTCTAAATGCCGTGTTTCTTCTGAAACATCTGCGAACCACTCTACTCATTAAGAGCTCTCTGCTGGTCTCTGTCTAGCCGGCGCACTCCCGAGCTCTTGGCATCTTGTTTGAAGAATTGAGAAAGCGCATGTATAGCAAAGTCGCCAAGGATTTTATTCAGAAGCAAAGCAGAAACACAGAATGGACACCCCGCAGGGGACCAGTGGGTCCTGAATGAGGATTGTGTAAGAGCCCTTGAGCACTGCCTGGAAGTGTCCTTTTGTGGGTCCGTGAGAAAAAGGACTTGGTTCGGAGAGGTAGAGTGTGGGTAGTTTTCTGGCTTGATTCACAGGCTTGGGCTATGTAAGCCTTTGCTGGCTGGGAATGTTCTTTCCCATGATGCATTTGACGTTACTCAAGTGCGTACCCAATTATGCAGAAGCATAAGAAAGAAGTAGGATATTTTTCTTTTCTGTCTTTTTTTCTTATTGTCTTGAGTATTTTTCTTATTCACTCAGTGGATAGTTTTCCCTCAAACCAGTCCAGACTGGATTTGTCCACTGTGCTTTATTCCCAGATATGTTCCAGGATGAGTTTGTTCACAAAAGGAAATTACTAAGGGTTTCCAGGTAACCATAGATGGGAATAGTCTATTTGCTTTGTTTGAAGAGGGCAGTGCAAGCAAGGTGAAATTGGTGGGGGTCCCAGGTTGCCAAGTGCTTAGTTGGAAAAGAAGCATATGTGTAGCTCAAGCCAACCAGGGCCCTCGGTGTCTAAGCTATCTTTACGCTTGCTGCCTCAGAACATATATTGGTATCAACAGTAATGGGGATTTTTATGCCTTGAAAAGAATGAGTCTATAGAAACTTTATGGCTGGCCTGATAAATTCACTAATAATGGGATCCTGAACTACATGAAACAAGTAATATCTGCCTGGTCCTCTCTGCACCAGCATGCGATGTGACTGATGGTCCTGCACAATCACGTTAATCTTCATTCCTCGGAGTATTTGTGTGACTATTTTATTAGTGCTAGCTTTGCTCAATAGAGCATATACCCGAGGGAACAGAAATGATGTTAGCTACTTGCTCATACAAACCTTGCAGGTTGTGGTCATCCGGTAGCTGCAGGAGAAGAGAAGAGAAGAAGGAAGGGGATATGTGAGAATGTATCGGCACAAATCTTGGTTTCATTCGCTGCTCCTTTTTCAAATCTAACCACTTGACCTCCACCTCAATTGCGGAATCCTGTAAGTCTTATTCATGCTTAGAAAGAGGTTTTTCCCCCTCCTCTCATTGTTTATCCACCAGATACATATGTCACATGAGCATAGACTCCTCTGTCCCCTATAATTTTCCATAGTTTCACTTTTAGATCATGGTCAACAATAGTCTAAAATTATGAAATGGAAAATTCCAGAAGAGAATAGCTTGTAAGTTTTTTTTTTTTTACTTTTAAAATCACTTGGTATGTTTAATTTGTGAAGTGAAGTTCATCATAGGTATGTATGTATAGGAAAAAGAACAGTGTATACTTGGTTGAGTGCTATCTTCAGCCTCAGGAATGTACTGGGGAACTTGGAGCAGATGTCCGGAGGGTAAGAGAGACAGATGTTACTCCCCAGTGAGCTGATCTTGGCTCTTGCCAGATTTTTGACCCTCCATTATCAACTAATGCCCGATTCTGCCTTGTGATAAGTCTGGGCTCTGATCCAAACTAGTAGCAATCTCATTATGCTCCAATTGCTCAGGCTTCTAGTGAAGTCTCATGATTTAGCCCCATGGTGCGTGGGAGGGGAATGTCTCCTCATGTTTCCTGAAAGAGGCAAGATACTCTTTTCAAGGGCAGCTTAATTTGATGAAATCCCCCACCTGGACCTTGGCTTACTACAAGGTAGAGTTGGCCTGGCAGCAAAGGGGACTTCTTCTTTATTGAAGATTTATAAGATGTAGCTTTGAAGCTTATGTTCCTAAATTTGAGCTGTTAAAATGTTAACTTTGTTATGGATTCAAGGATGAAGAGTCCCATACCATAGCCTCTTTGCTTTTAGTGGTATCTTTGATAAATATGTGCATGTTCTCTAGAAAAATGGATAGCCAGCACCGAGTCTCTCATATACAAGAACGTCTCCTAAAACTGCATTGGAGACAAGGTTTGGGTTGGTGCTCAATCGCATTGCTATTTCTTCCTCTGAGGTTTGAACATTGTCAGGCCCACATTGCTAGTGTGAAATTAGTCACACATCTACCGTTGGTCAGAACTGTGATTCAGCATCATAGAGAAGAGAAAAATGAAAACAAATGGCCAAAGAAGTGCCATAGCCCCAGGACATTGTGATGTTCTGAAAAACTGTATCAGTGACTCATCTTCCCTTTGTAAAAATTAAATAGAATAGGAAAAAAAAAGGAATGGAGGAAATGCTCAAATTAAAGCCAGTAAAAATATGAGGCAAAGAGAATAAACTACTCTTTTTGCAACATGATTTATTGTAGTAATATGAACGGCAGGGCTGCGTTCCCAGCACCCCAGCCGCCTGCCCGGCTAGCTTATGCCCGAAATAACAACACACAAACTGTATTCATTTAAACACTGCTTGGCCCTTTAGCTCTAGCCCTTACTGGCTAATTCTGATATCCCGATCAACCTATCTCTAATAATCTGTGAGCACCGGTCTTACCGGGAAGATTCTAGTTCCATCCTGGGTTGGAGCTGAATTGCGCCTGCCCGGGAGAGCGGAGCATGGCGTCTCTCTGAGGCATCTGCTTCCGAAAGGAGAGCTGTGGAGTCTGAGCTCACTTCCTCTTCCTCCCAGCGTTCTGTTCTGTTTACTCCTCCCACCTATCTTCTAACCAATGAGGGCCAAGCAGTTTCTTTTTATTTAACCAATGACCTTCCTCCATCATTTCTCCTTTTTCGGTTTAAAAAAAAAAAGACTTTAACTTTAACATAGCAAAATTACATAAAACAAAACAGTTATCAAGTAAAAGTTACAATAATCTTTATCATAACTAAGGAAAACTATAACTATAACTAACTATTCTTAACTCCATCAAAGACTCCAGAAAGATACAATACTACCTAAGCAAACAAGAAAAAAACAACTTTTAAAACTCTAGAAATGACAGAGACATCTCACTGCCTGGACAGTCACCCAAAGTTCCTCTGTACTGTTGGGGCATCCATCTTCAGCCTTCAGGCCCATGGTATCCAGCAGACATTTCCATAAAGCAGGAAAATTCAAAGTCAGTTCAGTCACTATCTGTTGTGTCCTGCAGAATGTCTCACAGACTTTCATGAATCAGGAACCCCGAAAGATCATCTCACCTTTGGCAAGTTCAGTAGTCCTCTCTCTGTGGGTTCTCTGTGTCCAGTTTATGCAATAGTCCAGGCAAGAGCAGTTTCTTGCCCAAATGGCTATCAAACTCCATAACGAGCCTCTTCGATGCCCATCTTCCTCTTGAAGTAGATTGGTGCTGCCAGGAGCAGAGTGTCTCATTGTCATGAAAAGTCCTCAGTTATTAAAACATTAAATGTCCTATTCTGTAATCTTTGAAAGACATGAAGAATGTTTATCTAAAATATATCTCTATATATCTAGAAAATCTAACTAACATGACTACAAGCTTTACTATTATCGATGATTATCCATTAACAACCTTTATTTCTTAATTATACAGTACATATTTAAATGAACTACACAATCACAATACCTTAATCAAAATCAGAAACACTTATACATATAACAAAATTGACCTTAAATCTCTATCAATAAAGCAAAATCTATACTAATGCAAATTATTCAAATCTATATCAATTTATTATATTATCCTCAATGTTAATGTGTGTATATATGTACATGACATGGACAAGGGCATGTGTCACAGTGTGTGACAATCAGAGAACAACCTGATAGAGTCTATTCTCTCCTTTCTCCTTTATATAAGTTCCAGGGATCAAATCAGCTTGTCAGGCTTACACAGTAACTGCCTTTACCAACTGAATAGTCATATATATTTAATGCAGCTCTAGCTGTTCCAAGCAGAAGGAAAATCTGCCTGCCAGTGTCTGATGCCATGTGTCACTAGGAAGGGATATGGAAACAACCTTCAGCTGTTTTATTGCGGTGAAACTCTAAGGAGCAGAGCAGTAGGTCTCTTAGGGAGGCGAAAGAGTTCCTTGCTCATGGTCCATAATCAGTTAAATCTGAAATCACATCCTTTCTTGATCACATCTGGATGATCCCCATCCCTACTGCAACTCAGAAATATTGAGTTTGCTTGTCTCTTGTTATAGGAGATCTAGTGGTCGACTTGAAAATGGCACAATATTCATTTCAACTGAAAAGCAGCACCTTGCGCATGTGAAGAAAGTAGATAGCACGTGCAAAGGCTCAAATACCTTGTGCATCATGAGGATAAGAATTGATAATAATTTGTGAGATGAAATGGAAGATTTAACCTAATATAATGACTGCAAAGTGTATGGAAAGGATGAAGTCCAACAAAGATGATTCAGAAAGTAATTCATGCTTTTGAATGCCAGTAGTAGGCATTTGCTTCTGATGTTTCACTTCCATGGAATATTCTCAATAACTCAGTGGAAAAGCATACCATAGTAACAGACAGTGGAAGGCACTCCCTTACTTTTCAGTAAGCTGACTCAGAGAAGTGAAAAGTTGTCATTGCCCTACGTCTCAAGTCAGATTCCAAGGCCAAACCTCTGAACCAAGCCCACTTCTCTTTCTTTTGTATCATCTTTTCCTTGCAGAGCTCGTGGTTGCTCTGCTACCATGTCCTTTTGGGCCCATTGCTGATAATCTTCCTATCCCCTTTGAACCAAGCTCAGGACAGGCAGAGAGCTAGAGTTGGGAGGGCTTCTGTAGAGGTTAATGGAAGCTGGTCCTCGGCCAGAAGGAGATGCTCGGGATGGTGTGTGACTGCTTCTCAGTTGCCTCTGTGATGACATGGCAATGACGAAGGAGGCTTCCATTCATTGAGGACACAGGTGCGGAGGATAATCTCCAGTGAGCCAATCTCTAACACACGGCAGGAAACCACTTCTGAAATGATAGTGAGCAAAACACTCGAGCACAGCAAAACACGCCAGCATTTCTGGGCGTTTCTTATAAAGAAAAACAGATAAGGAAAAAGAGTGCAGATAAACTCTCCCAAGTTTGTATCCCCACTAGACAGCCTGTCACATAGAAATTCCCACAAGGGTAGCATCAATCTTATTTATTCCCTGTGATTTGAGACCAATGAGAAGTGAGTGGAACCACTTGTAATTTGGTTTTCAGGGGGCACCAGTTTTTGATGGACACACAGAGAGTCAGGACATTCTTTCTGAATCTTCAGTTTCAAAATTTGTGATATTAAAGGATGACTAAAACCAAACGCTCTCATTTGGCATGGATTTCTTCAGTGAGATTGAAGGACTAGCAACTTGCTTCTCTTTGCCTTGTCAGGGGAAAGAATGAGCGTCTGCTCTGCAAGGCAGTGATTTATGAATTTCTCAGAAAGTCCTGGTAATTACATAGGTCCTCACACTAGATTCCCGTGAACTCCTGACCATCCATGTGCACTTTCTAAAACGGAGAAGCGTTCAGAACAGAAAGGAACAGAGAAAGACAAGGAACTGTGACGGAGCATGGTTCCCACTCCTACCACATTCTCTGTATTATGTCACTTTTATTTAAAGTAAATGAAGCATGACAGATACAGAAGCCCTCAGCTCCTCTTAGCTATATGAAATCCACTTTCCTTTTCTTTAGCAGATCAATTTAGAATTTAATTTCCCAGCAATTAATTTTTAATGAAGATATTAGATGAATTACACTTAGAGAATTGGGTCATAAGGATTCATCTCTAATCTATTTATCTACTTATTGTCTACCTATCATATCCTATCTATCAAATATCTAATCTATCATCTATCTACCTGTCTATTTCTCTCTCTATCATCTGTCTGTCTGTCTGTCTATCTATTATCTATCTATCTATCTATCTATCTATCTATCTATCTATCTATCTATCATCTATCTATCTATTTATCTATTATCCACCTATCATGTGTGTAAAAGTAGATTCTTAAGAAGTGGATGTACCCCTGTAGCTGCCATTCTGGTCAAGGTAAAGATTGTCCTAGTCATTTAGAAGCTCACTGGGATCATGTTCAGTATTACTACCATTTCTGAAAAACTCCACTCAACTCTATTGTAGTTGATTATTTTTGCCTGGTTTTGAGTTTTAGAAAGGAATCACGAACTCTTTTGTTGTAGATTTCCAACACACAACATTATGCTTGTGAAATTAATGCAACATGTTTATTCGTAGTGAATTCTTTTCATTGTTGTACAGTGGATATTGGCCTGCTTCTCTACTTAAAGGCGATTAGGATGTCTGGTCTCTTAAGAACACTGCTTCCTACAGCAAAGTTTGAACTAGAGTGAGTGCGGGGAGATGGGTGAGGTGTGAAACTCAAGGTGGTCTTGGCTGTCAGAAGGGTATGAAAACATTCCTTATTGAAAGGCGTCTACCTAAATATCCACTCCGGTGCCTCTTCATGTGAGTAGTAGTGCTGGCAGAGAACACCCTTGCTTGCCGGTGTCTCCAATTCTCAGTTTGGAGTTGAGTTGGCAGATCATGGAGCCTGTGAATTTAGGTGCTTAAGTCACAGTTGTCCAAAGTGATTAGACTCATCGCACATTCCTCAATGTTTGAGAATTCCAAATGGGTTGCACCTTTGTTATGTTTGGTTTTGTAGGTAGTTTATTGTAATTTAATGGTCATTTGGATAACATCGTCCTTGAAATATCTAAGTCTTTCAGGTCCCAGTATTATTAGCTGGAGTATCTGTTTTGCTTTGTTTCTCTCTTGTTGACCTAGTAGGAATGCTCACATGTTAATGTTTTCCTCCTTTTGTGGGTAGCCTTTTAATTTTCTAATAGCTTGTTTTTCCACCCTTTAAAATTTATTAACATAGATTATTTATGAAAATAATGAGTTTGTTATGACATTTTATGTATACATAAAACATATGTTGATGGTTTTATTCCTCCCAGCCTCTCTTATCCCCATTCTTCCCTTCCCCTTTTCATATTTCTATACTTCTGCTTTGTTTTCATGTCCACCATCCAACTCAGTATGAGAAAAAATATGATTTTTGCCTTTATTGGTCAGGCATTTTCACTAAAACTAATGACTTCTAAGTCTATGTATTTTCCTTTAACCAAAATAATTTTGTCATTCTGTATCACTAAATAAAACCTTGTTTAGTAACTGTAACATATTTTATTTAACCATTCACCTACTGATTGGCATGTAGGTTATTTTTTTTGTAAGTTAGCTATGAGGAACCATTCCACAATACACCTTGGTATATGTTATTTCCATTATATAAAATAGTTTTAGTTCTTTGGGAAATATACCCAGGAGTATGTATAGCTCAATAAAGGGTAGCTTTGTTTTGAATTTTTTGAAGAACCTTCATACTTTATTTTTTGTGTGTATAATATATGTATTTAGTTGGCATTGATTTATCTTTTTATTTCATTCTGATTTGATAATATACAAGAAGTTATTTCTGAGTTACTCATGTTTGTTAATTCTTGCTTTGTAAACTAAAATGTCATCTATCAGACAAGTTTTATGGGTTTCTGAGAAGAATATTTTTCAGTTATTGGGTGGAATAGTCTGTGGATTTTTATTCATTTGAACTGTGATATTATTCAAAATGGAAATTTAGTTGCTGTTTTTTGTTTGGATAATCTGTTATTTGTGAATGGGGTATTGAAATCTCCCATTATTATTATATCTAATCTCCTTGTCACTAAAGTTAAT
Source organism: Microtus oregoni (assembly GCF_018167655.1). Taxonomy (NCBI): domain Eukaryota; kingdom Metazoa; phylum Chordata; class Mammalia; order Rodentia; family Cricetidae; genus Microtus; species Microtus oregoni. Next base: position 9,125,732 of record NW_024543070.1, read on the forward strand.
GCAAATGGGTACACTAATATTTGATGCATATATAATTACAACCATTAGGTTTTCTTGATGGCTTTCCTTTATTGGTAAGCAGTGAGCTTCTCTAACTCTTTTTCCTAATTTTGAAGTGAAGCCTGCTTTGAGACCTATGACTATAGCTGTTCTTGCTTGGAGGTTCCATTATAATTTCTGTGTCTTTGCTAGCAGGGTGAGTTTCTTGAAGACAGCAAATATGTAGGACTTTCTTTATAAATTCAATAAGCCATTCTATATCTTTTAATTGAAGATTGAATATCATTCACACCACCAAATATTATGAAAGGTGTGTTCTAATCCTTGTAATTTTGTTAATTCCTTTTCAGGTTTATACCAGTACTCTTTTGTACTTCCTTATTCAACTTAGAGATTTGTTGGTTTACAAAGTTGATAATCAGTTCTATCCTAATTATTGATGATCTATTTTTCTCTTTATTCTTTCATTATTTTCCACAGTTATGACTGTGAATATCATCATTCTTTATCTGTATGTATACACACACACACACACACACACACTTGAAGTAACTACGGAGACAAGTATAGAGGAATCATTGACAGGGCAGATAGCAGATAACCAGGGGAGTAGCAGAGAACAAATGAGAAAATGGAAAATGGGGGGACTCTAGATAGGAAATGGGGGGATAAATACAGAAGAGAAAGGAGGATAAAATAACAGTGAGGATGTCTAAAAAAGTCATAAAGAATGATACTATTAACTACTGCAAAAAACCCTAATACTCATATACGCATGTCGTTTAAATGAAAATCCCTTGTCTTGGCTGGCAACGCTCCCTCCAAGAGCCAAAGACCTCCTAACAAAACACCCAGCACCAGTCATAGGAATCGTTCTTTTGAGTTGTTGGTCAGAGTTGTCCTAGTGACTCCCCAAACATTATGGGCTATTGTTGCTGACTTCAATTGTCCATTAGAAGTGAAGGTAAGTCCCTATTGCTGAAGACACCATGCACTTCAGATATAAGAGCCAGAAGCCCCAGAGCTAGAGGTCCTGGAGCTAGAAATGACCTAAAGCCTCATGGTACCAGAAGGCACCTGCAAGCTTCCAAAGAAGAGAAGCAACTAACAGTCATATTCCCTAGTCATGTCTCTTTTTAGGGGCAAGCATGATTAACCTTTGAAGCAGTTGGGAAAATATTTAAAGTATGGACCTTAGCAAGATTATTGTCTATTTGAATGAAAAGGAACATTTCCAATACCCCTCAAAATATGCTATAGGAAATACTGTTTCCACTTTTGAAAGGCTTTAATCCTTTGATGTACTACCCCCAGTGCCTCCCACACTACTGAGATGATTGCTTGAGACTGAGAAAGGGAAAAATCAAAGGTTTGAGGTCTGGGTGACTGAGGTATGTTGGAAATGCCTTTCATATATATATACACACATACATACATACATATACATATATTTCTGTGCAGCAGTTATGGCCCTGGACATCATTAACACTTTCTTGTCCCTAGCATTGTCCCATGGCTTTTCATGTTGTCTGAAATACTATTAATCTCACAATATGTGCAGAAAAAGGACTTGAGCTCTTTTTTGTAAGCATGTTGTTCTGGCTAATTACATCAGTATGTAATTCTTCTTAAAATAGAAGGAGGTTAGATGATTAAAGAGCAGTTTTCAGGAAAAGACAGGCAAACATAGCCTCTGTAATGACATAGGGAGAAGTAGCTTGTGTTTCAGAAGGAAGCTATTGATGGGTGGTGGAAGTAAAGTTAGTAGTGTGTATCTTCCAGATACAAAGAAAAGTACAAGTGGATCAAAGGCCTCAACATAAAACCAACTACAGTGAACCTCATAGAAGAGAAAGTGGGAAGTAGACTTGAATGCATTGGCGCAGGAGACCACTTCCTAAATATAACCCCAGTAGCAATACAATAAGAACAACAATTAATAATGGGACCTCCTGAAACTGAGAAGCTTCTTTAACATAATGGCCACAGTCAACAAGACAAAATGGCAGTCTACAGATTGGGGAAAGATCTTCATCAACCCCATAGTGACAGAGAACTGATCCCCAAAATATACAAAGAACTCAAGAAACTTGACATCAAAAGAACAAATAATTCAATACAAAATGGGGTATAGACCTAGGCAGAGAACTCTCAACAGAGAAATCTAAAATAGTTGAAAGACACTTAAGGAAATGTTCAATATCCTTAGTCATCAGAAAAATGCAAATCAAAACAACTCTGGCATCCCATCTTACACCTGTCAGAATGGCTGAGATCAAAACACTGATGAAAGCATATTCTGGAGAGAATGTGGGGTAAGGAGAACACTCCTCCACTGCTGGTGGGAATGCAAATTTCTACAATGCTTTGGAAATCAGTATGGTGATTTCTCATAACATTAGGAAACAATTTACCTCAAGACCCAGCAATACTGCTGTTGGGTATATACCCAAAGGATGTTCAATCATACCACAAGGACATGTGTTCAACTATGTTCATAGCAGCATTATTTGTAATAGCCAGAACCTGGAAACAACCTAGATGCCCCTCAACCAAAGAATTAATAAAGAAAATGTGGTACATTTACACAATGGTATAGTACACAGCAGTAAAATTAATGAGATCTTGAAATTTGTAGGCAAATAGATGGATCTAGAAAACATCATATTGAGTGTGGTAACCCAGACCCATACGGACAAATATGTACTCACTCATAAGTGGCTTTTAGACATACAGCAAAGAAAAACCAGTCTACAGTCACAACCTCAGAGAACCTAGACGACAATAAGGACCCCCAAGAGAGACATACATGGAGCTACAAAGGAAGGAGAAAAAGAAAAGATCTGAGTAAATTGGGAGTGTGATAGTCATGGGAGAGGGTAAAAGCAGGAGGAGAAAGAAGGGAGGGGAGTGGAGAAGAAGATATAGCTCAATAAAAATATAAAAAGATAAAAATGTCTCACACATATGAGTGGGAGGTCAGTTTTGAAAATGACCAAGAATTTTAGGCTAGACCCATAACTCAGTTATTACACATGTAGGTAGTATATATCAACCTCCTGTGCCCAAAACCTAGCATAATTTACCTAAAAGATATTGTGATTTACCTTTGAAGTGGATAATTCTCAGTATGCAAACATTGTACAGTGCTATAAGATTCTACCCAATATAAATTAGTTAAATATATTTTGTTGTTTCTGTTTGAATATACTCTGGAAAAGAGATATTAATTATTCCCACAGAAAACATTTATATAAATTGAAAATTTTATGTTGCATTTTTGTCGTACATGATATTCCTTAATACTCTTCATTTGGCTATCTTTGATTCCTAAAGATGTTTTGATAGTTAATCAACATGATTCCTGATGGATCTTATGTAGAAGCATTAAAAAGTTCTGCTTGGACACTATGCTACATCCTTGGACTAGCAAGATGTCTTAGTTGGTAAAGGCCCTTGCTGCCAAGCCTGATGGAACTCATATTCAATTCCTAGAATCCACATGGTAGAAAAAGAGAACTGACTCCCACCAATTGTCCACTAGTCTCCATATAATGCTCTGCCAAACTAATAAACATAACATAATAAATATTAAAAATAAAGGGAAGTTATTGGAAATAACGATTCCTGTGTTTGATGAGGAAAAAGTACACTTTCTATATCAGTCTTCAGTAAAGAATTGTATATGAATCAGATTAGTAAATTGGAAGGCCATTCAAAATACTTGAAATTAAAAAAATATTTCATTAATTCTTTAAGAGTTTTATACAATGTATTTTAATAATATTCAGCCATGTAAAAAAGCCCACCAAGACCCTTCTCAGCTTCTCTACTCAACCAAATTTGTGTGCTCTAATTACAAAGAAGACTCAAGAGCATCTGCACATACAAACTCACAGCAGTCCTACCAACAAGTACAAGACCCAAACAAACTCAAGACAAACAAAAATCTTAACAAGGAAGGAAGAGAGGGGCATGGATTCTACCCCCAGCTGAGGAGTCAAAGGGAATTAATAGTTCCTGGGAGAGGGGAAATCAGTTTTCTTCACGGTAGGTCAACCATGCTTCAGGGCAAGGTCACACACACACAAGAATATTTGGGCAACACACTGGAATTTTTTAAACTTTATAATCTTCAAGTAACTTAGTGAATGAACTGGATTGGAAACATTTTTGAGATAGAAGAGAACTCCATCTCATGAAACTAGAATGAAACAAGAACAAATGAACAAAGAAAGGTATGGTTTCCAGTTACAGCTTCATGGTATACTCTCGAAATTCAGAGAGAAGACCCTGGATATGTTCTGCTTCCACACTAACACAGACAAATTCGCATATGCTTAGATGCACTCTTCTCTTTCTCCTGTATCTCCTGGGGAATGTGTTTCTCAGCCAAGAAATGGACAGAGTAACTTTTGAGAGTTAACCATCTATTCATTTCAGAATGACTCTAGTTCTTCAGGGCATTTAAATTTGTTGTCTAGTTTTTTATTGAATCAAGTCCCCTTAACTCCAAAACTTTGTCTTCCTTTTGAGGCAATAAAACTAAATTCTGGCATCTTGTTGTTCATATGCTGTTGGAAACAAAACCCCAAATCATGAAGTTGCTGTACATTCCAAAAGCAATTTATTTCTGTGTATTTTTGGGGCAGGAATATTCTTGGAGCAAAGCGGAGTACATACTTTGGAGTTGGATATGAATTATTTGCTATAAATTATCACACACAATGGACAGAAGGAACCAGATGTTCAGTGCACTTGTTATTTTGGGCATCCTAAAAATGGTCTTTTGGAAAAAGCTATTGTGAGTGGCATAAAAACATGCATCTTAGCTATTGAACTCACTGTTTGATTTTGTTATAATTTTGGATTGTAAAGTATTCTATATAAGTCATGTCTATTTTTTGTTTAATTACCACTTATTTCAATAATTATTTAATGTTTCTGGATAATTCATTCAAGGGCATTCAATATTAATTTAGGTCAAGTGGTAGCTAAAAGCTCTTTATAGTATTATGACTATTTTGTGACTTTCACATAAAAGAAAGCAAGATTCTTTACACATGTAAATGATAGTTGCTTTCTCTTTATACCATGTTGTTCTTTGCCCTTTGGGAATGGGAAGGGCAGTACATTCTACAAAGTATGTGTGTTTTTCTCAGTATATGTTTACTGCTTCAGAACAGTCAGTAAACCCAAGATTAAAACTTTTAAGACTCAAGGATGGAGATGTGAAGTCAGCATAGGGAGGTGTCTACCACAGAGAGAATTTCAACATGGAATCTGGGGTTCCTACCTCTGGTTGTATATTCATTTTATGATGCTGGTTCATTGCATGAGTGAACAATTAGGATCATAATAAACTTCATTGTGGAAAGCACACTGTAAGACAGAACTGGAAAAGTAGAAATAGTTGGATCCCTGGGGCTCTCTGGCCATCCATCCAGCCTACCCTACTTGATGTGAAATCCAGGCTAATAAGAAGACCATGTCTCACAAACAAGGTAGACAGCTGAGGAACAGTGCCAAGGCTGTCCTCTGGCCTCCAAATGTACATGCACTACCCATACACATGAGCAACCCCCCCCCACACGCGTGCACACATGCACACAGACACACACATATGTGAGGTAATATAGACATTATTTTCTGTGGGTACACTTACCTATTGATAGTGGGGAAAGTGTTAGGTTATGCAGCTCAGAGAAGCTCAAAATCAAGGAGAAAATGTGCTCTGGAATGCAGTTGGAGACATCTTTATTAAGCAACTCAGTCTATATCATACATAGAGTGGAGTGTACGGAAGTACAGCTTACAACAGAAGATTCCCTCATTCTCCGCATTCAGTGCTCCTAACGAAAGGAAAGCTTCAAGAGTGTAACTAGCACACAGTATATACCCAAGGGAAGCATGATATATTGATGCTAATCTGGCTCCTTAAAAATTGAAGACCCATTTTTGGATGCTCATGTATTTCTCGCCTCTCAGCTTTCATTATTCTACCTCATTTTAAAAACCAAGTGAGTACATGACTTACATTTCCAAAATGTTATTATATTGTAAAATTTTCTTCTACTCTGAGATTTACATAATACTGTTGGATTCATCCTGCATTGGTGGATCACATATAAGTAGGAATATAAGTACGGTTTGGCAGACTCAAGCTTCCAATCTTAGCCTGGTTGTACTGCTGTTTATTCAGGGAATGCATTGTATGATATAGTTCCTTGGGGATCTCTATAAAATTCTGCAAGTTTTTTTTAAAATTTTTAATTTCTTAAAGATACTGTTGTGACAGTGATTTAGTGATCCTTCTAAATTAAAGGTTTTGCATCCATTGGGTGATCCTCAGCATGGAATACCCACACTGAAAAGGGGCCCTGCCCTTATATGTCATTATTAGAGTCAAAACAGTTATTCTGTAAACTTTTTTCTAACATTATTCCTTTGGATGATTCAAATACCTTACCTATCATGTCTGTTTTTTTTCTATCATGTAAAATACAAAATGAGGCTCAAATTTTCAGACAAATTGAAAGCTTATCAACAGTTTGATATACTATTCTTTTGAGAATTAATGGGCTAAGATAAAATGTTTGCTTTAACTAGAAAGACAGTCTGCCTTTTTTCTAGTCATGGATTTGGGCAGTATTTACAGTACTAAGAGTGAATTTTCTCCTGTCCAACATGCATCAAATCCAATCAAGAAAGTGATTGGTTACTTTCCCCAAAACATTCACACAACTATTGTACCAGTAAGAAAATCTGCCTGGCAAGTCGGTATTAAGGGATGCAGGGTGAAGATTAGGTATGGCCATTGCCTTGCCTCTCCCAGAAGCCTGCACAGCACCTCCCAGCTTCCATAGTGGAAGAGATTTTTCAGTTCATGATTGATTTCTTCATGGCCTCTAACTAAAGGGTCTTCAGAAATAGGGTCTTATTTTGGTGAGCAATCAAGAACACTAGCAATAGATTATATTGTTTTGGGTGTTTCTGGGGTCTCCCTGACCAATAACTCATTGAGATCCATTACTGGCATTGAGGTTTTCATTTAATAATCCATTTCTTCTAACAGCAGCAGCATTATTCACACATATGGAATAACTCTACTCAAGTGCCTTTGAATTAACTTACAAACTAGTGGGATTTCAGAAGGCTTCTTCACACAGTTGTTTTGGCTAACCCACGCCTTACACTTTCTTTCTCTTCCCACCCCCACTTAGACATTTAGCTCCTAGACCCTCCTCTTCTTTCACACTGTTCTACTTTGGCTTCAAGATCAAGTAATTTCACTTCCTTATTTCATTTTGGCAAGTTGCTGTTGATCTAAAGAGTTTTCTTTTTTGATAAATGGGCATGGTCGTCAAACTCCATTGTTGAAATAACAGCGGCGGGGTTGCGTCCCCAGCACCCTGGCCGCTTGGCTAGCTTATGCTTCGAAATAACAACACACAAACTGTATTCTTTTAAACACTGCTTGGCCCATTTCTATCTAGCCTCGTCTAGGCTAATTCTCACATATTAATTTAGCCCATTTCTAATCATCTGTGTAGCACAGTTAGGTGCGCTTACCGGGAAGATTCTAGCCTACGTCCATCCTGGGTCAGAGCTTCATCGCGTGTGTCTCAGAGAGCAGAGCTATCGCATCTCTGCCCCAGAGAGAGGAGCATGGCATCTCTGCTCCAGAGAGCAGAGCTGTCGAGTCTGGGCTCACTTCCTCTTCCTCCCCGCATTCTGTTCTGTTTACTCCTCCCACCTATGTTTTAACCTATGAGGCCAAGCAGTTTCTTTATTTGTTAACCAATGACCTTCCTCCATCACTCCATTCTAAATATGTAAGCTCAAATCCATATAGTTATGCTTCCTTTAGCCTTGGTCAGAGGAGATTCTTATTATTGCAATGGGTCATAGTTAATACAGAGACTCAGCTGTTCACAGTACTGTGAATGGGTCACTGTGAGTGCTGAGCCACAGATTGGAGCATCTATATTGGTACCCTGATGGTACAAGGCTCAAAGAACATGGAAGAGCAGGTGGAAACGGCGGAAGAACTGGAGAGCAGGGGCAGTGCTGTGAAATGCTGTCCTCAGGACATGATGTGGCTACTGCACATACAAACCTGGAGTGACTGTAGCTATTTACACAAGACCTGCACACGAAAAGGAGGAGGGGCTCCTGATAGCTCACCTCTAGCTGAGGAGCTATTGGCAGCTGATGGATACTGAGCAAGGTAGAGTTATTTTTCCATGGAGAAAGAGCTATTTGGCAGGTTTCCCATGCCTCAGTGGATCAACCCACACTCATCACACATGGGCAGCAAAGGTTGGATTCATTGTTTGATTTTTTTTAGGAGGACAATAAATTAGGAGGAGGATGTATCAGGGGTTGGGGGGAAAATGAGAAGGAGTAGGGGAAAATATGACCAAGATTCACTATATACATATATGAAATTTTCAAAGAATAAAAAAATATGTAGTATGCATCAAGCTGCTGCTATCCAGTTAGCACAATGCAAGGTCAAGGGTCATTTAAAGGTAGTGCATGGTACTGGCTTTGTGGGAGCCTAGGCAGTTTGAATGCTCACCTTACGAGACCTGGATAGAGGTGGGCAGTCCTTGGGCTTCCCACAGGTCAGGGAACCCTGATTGCTCTTCGAGCAGATGAGGGGGGGGGACTTGATTGGGGGAGGGGGAGGGAAATGGGAAGCGGTTGTGGGGACGAGGCAGAAATCCTTAATAAATAAATAAATTAAAAAAAAAAGAACATTTAAAAAAAAAAGGTAGTGCATGAAGCTACAGAGATGGATGGAGAAGACTGAGAATGTAAACTGGAAGTTAGGGTTCTGTATAGTCTCAGAACCTCCAAGCACAGGAAGGTTTGTGAAACTGGGACTTAGAGTCTATATAATTGTCTGTCTAACCTTGAAGTTGATCAAGTCATTTCTCTTTGGCAAATCAGTGTTGACCTGAAGATACCTTATGTTGCACAAGAAGTAAGAAAGCTTGCAAACTATTAAACAATGATCTTTTCCAGCTTTCTGTTTGTTTGTGTTGTTGCTTGGTTTTGTTTGTTTTGTTTTGTTTGCTTGTTTTTGAGATAGGGCTTCACTATGTAGCTAGGTTGTCTTGAAGTCTTAAAATTATAATCCATCTTCCTCGGCCTTTGGAGTGGTGAGATGATAAGCATGTGTCACCACACCTAGCTTACACAACCCTTTCATACCACTTTTAGATGAACACGGAGCTTCCATGGCTCCCAGGCAGCATTAATGCACCCGAGTGAGTTCTCATGCAGGGCTTCCTGAAAACCCAGGTGGTTTTTCTACGTGCTTTGTTTTGTTTTGTTGAGAGGGGATCATGTGAAGGAGCCCAGGCTGACCTCACACTGATAATCCTTTTACCTCCCTTCTTAAGCCTTGAGACTACTGTCCTGCACTGCCACATGGGGTTCTGCTTCGTCTTGAGCTGTTAGGCACGAACTGCTTACTTTTAATTGCTATGAACTGTCGAACAATGACTGTTAGCTAGGCATCATTTTAAGTATGCATGTCTTATCTCACTTCTCCACAACACTGTGAGGGAAATATTGTAATTAAATTTTCCTTGCAGATGAAAACACAGACTTACAGAGATAAAGACAGAGAACTACGTAAAATACAGTGAGGTCAGAAATATAAACTAAGCCTGACTCCATTGCCCTAGACCCCACTAGATATGCTCTACTGCTCCTCACTTGGGAATGCTTCTCATCTTGAGTTATGCCAAGACACCCTTTAAAAAAAAAGTCTCCAAACTCCAAAGATGGATTTAAATGGTTTTTAGAATACTATTACTTAAATGTGCACAACCATAAAACTAGAAATCAACTCTAGCCTATAATGTTTTAACCACCATAAAACTAATTACAAAGTTAATTTTAAAAACCACAAAATCAGTATAATTCAAGTAAACAATATTAGTTTAATCTCAGAGAACATTGAGGCAGAGTTTTCATGCCTGGGCATAATATATTTATATTTTTCTGTGTTATGTTGTATTTGTAACCAGGGGGTTCTCGTTATTTTGGATGTGCTAAGTTATCATTATTTTTGTTGACATTTTTCTTCTCAGTTATTAACTCTATCCATTACTACTTTATTTTGCAATGTTGATCAATTGCAGAGTACCTTCCAAATATTATCATTTGCTGAGTATTTCCCATGAGGTCTGTACTAATGTGTTTCCTGATAATGAACTGTGGGGACTCATGCTGATGGAGAAGGTACTCCTGTGTCTGTAGGAGCTGGATGTTAGAATATTAGAGGGTAGTTCTACAGTTTTTGTTTACTGAATGGGCAAGTCGTCTCATGATCATTTTTATTTCAGAATAGCCATGGTGGAGAGCCTACGTTCAGATGTAGGAACTAAAACCAAACCTTAAACATCTGTGGTTATACTGTGGTTGCCTCTGTTTTTGCTGGTAAGAACTTAAGAGAAGTGCCCTGTGGGTCAGTTTATGACCTGGTATTGTCACACAGCTTACAGTGCCCCAGGAGGGAAAGAAAACTGGTTTTTGTTTGAAAAATCTTAGTAAAGAGTGGTACAGTGGATAGTTAGAAAACATACAAAGATGTCACTAGACCTGGGGCAGAATTATTATCACACTCTAGGAAATCTCTCAGTATCTCTGTCTCTCTATATCTCTATCTCTAACACACACACACACACACACACACACACACAGAGAGAGAGAGAGAGAGAGAGAGAGAGAGAGAGAGAGAGAGTGTTAAGATCAGCTGTACCCCAAGTCAGAGTGAGCAGATTGCTTAGTCAGTTTTGAAGGAATTTTTCTACCCCAGTATAGCTCTGCCTCTCATTGCCCTCTAGTTGGAAGGTCAGAGTTCTTCCTGACCTTCTCTGGTCCAGCAGGTCTTACTTTCAATACAAACACCTGGGAAAGGTGAGGTGCATCGGCCATTGTATTACGGGGTGAAGCATTCTATGTTATCGTTTGTTTCTGGTGAGAGAATCACAGGGAACTAAACTGGGGGTTTCTGAATAAGAATGGATAGGGGAGAGAAACATGAAGGCGGGGTTTCAGATTTTGCCTGAAATTCTCTCATGTAAGCAAGCTTTGAAATTCTGATAGTTTTGATCAGACTGAGATTCTGGCTCAAGCTTCTTCAGTGATTCTTCAATGGGAAGTAAGGAGCTAAGCTGCATGATCAGTCAGTGCCTCCTGAGACTCATGATCACCATATACTGAGTTTTCAGGCTGGTATATGACAGTGTGTGCTGACAAGAGGCAGGGCTATTCAGTTTCTCAGTGCTTCTGAACACTCCTAACTCCCAGTGCATGAGGTCCACGGCAGGGGAAGTCATGGGGCATCAGTTACTGCTGGTCTTCTTTGAGAGTTCACATTGTTTCTTGTCCTTAACTACTCACTACAGGGGCAGGACTAACTCCTGAGTAGCCCCTGAAGTCTGTATTTTCTGTAACTCTATCTGGTCACTATTTCCGTATAGCAGTCCTAATTTTTACTTAAAAAGAGAAAAAAAAATACTGAGGTTATTTCTCTCTGGCTGTGAATTTCTAAAGATATTCTCCCTTAGCACCTGGGTTTGGATCCTGTCTTCATTTCTGTCATTCTTCTATAGAATGAAGGCCAACATCCCCTGCCCCAGTTTTTAGAATCTGATGTTCCACTTTCCTGGTTTCTGGACACACCCTCCACTTTGTTTGGGCCCTTTTATCTAGAGGCTGATTTCAGGTTCCACTTCCTGCTGTCCTGCAGTGTGTCTGCTCAGTAAATCCAGTGCATGAGATCACTATTTAGTTCCTTTTGCTAAGTGCTAAGCTCCAGTTGTTTTCTTGTGCTCCATTTTCTTTCTGTCATGGTTTGAGTTTGCTCCAAAAAAAAAAAAAAATCTGCTGCCCTGCTGAAGGTTCATGTCTGACAAATCTATCCCCAACTGCTGGTACCATTCTGGGAGATTGAGGAACCTTTAGGATATTGGCATCAGCCAGAGGAAGATGGTCACTGGGGGTAAATTTGGGGGTTATATTATCCAGAGCAGGTCTCTCTGTCTCTCTCCCTCTCCCTGCCTGTCCCTTTCCCTCTCTTCCCTTCTCCCTTTCCTTCCAGATTGTTCATTAAATGAATAGTTCTCGTACGTCATTTCCTTCTCTCACCATGTTGTTCTCCCTGAACATAAGAGGCCACCTGACCATGGACAGAAGCCATGAAAGAACAGCATCCTTTGACATTGCTCCTGCAGGCATTTGGTCCCAGCAGAGGGGAAAGTGCTAGCACACACTTAGATCCCTGGATCTACTCACATCTATCTAGAGGACTAGGGTGACACTTTTCTGAGGTGGTAACTGTGCCCTTCATTCTGTCTCTGTCCATCGACCCGTCCTCCAGTCTCAGTTCCTTTTTAGCATACAACCTCCTCTAATTGATGTGACAAATGCAGGGGAAAAACTGGGGGAAAATTATTTGCCAAAAAGAGACCACCATGATGAAAATAATGCGAGTTCAGAGTAGGGTAATTTACTCCACATGAGAAGCATTAAGTTAGAGAAAAGTAAGGAAGTTCAAGCCAGGGGCTAGAGGACAGAGAGAACCAAAGAGATTAATGGAATACTGGGGGAAAAGATATATGCATAACTAAGGACTTTAAGAAGACTTCCTTCATGATGTTCCCTTATGCTACCTTCTCCAGAAACCCTCAATAAAGTTATTCTTGCTTTTCAGGGTCTCAAGAGGGAGATTCAGTTTTCTCTTGTGATTGTTTCTGCCCTAGGATGATGCAGGGAGCAGAAAGAACTAGTTTCATTTGGTATGCCTTGCTTGTTGTTTGTTCTTCTTTCCATGAAAGTAAATCTTGGTTGGCAGGAAGAATGCCTAGGAGAGAATAGGATGTAGGGGTCGTTAAAATTGTTCAATGTTGGCCCATGACACTTCACGCTGCTAAAAATGATGAATGCATCCCTATCTCATCCCAAGTCACATTTGGTAGTAGGAGGAGTTTCAGCTTTCGTCTTTCATCTACAAATCCTCATGATCATTGGTCAATGTAGGCTCAGACACTGTCCCTTCAATGCCCCAGGCCCCAGCCTTACTCTTCAAGTCACCTGGAACTCTAAGGATATTAGCATTGTCCCCCAAGAGGGAGTTGTGACAGACTTTATTCACATACACTACATTTCATGCAATTTTAGTTACAGAATCTGTGTTTTTCATAGGTCTCTAAGAACCAAACATCTGGGAATAGAGTTCATTGAAGACAGTTTTTTTTTTTTTTTTCTGTTTGGAGCATGCAGAAGAGGCATGAGCTCCCTGAGCATCTGGAGTTGGAACAAGCATGGTATCAGGAGGCCCATTGCTCTCCAGAGAGAACTCACCCTGTGCAAGATCCTTTACCATCATTAGCTCTGAACAGCAAATGGGCCACAGAAGGGCTGCTTTCCTTGGAAGAAGTCTACAGAGGGCAACTGACGTTTTAGCAACGGTTTCCAAAAATGTGTGTCTTGTAGCGATTAGATGATTAGACTCATTCTTGTGGTGCTAAACTTAGAAGTGGGAAAAGGAAACACACTCTTGAAAAATTTCTAAGGTTCAGAAAAGCTTCCTCAGAAGTCCATTTTCCATTTTAGTGAGGGGAAAAAAAAACACCAGAAAGCATGCCAGTTAAAAAATTCATAAAGGCTGAATTATGCTCAGTGGAGACATTCTTCTCAAAAAGACAAGAGGTGGTACTTAGTGACAAAGTCATGAACATTAGGTACACCCTTTCCAAGAAAGCAGACCAAGCTTCTCCACAAATGGAAAGCATTTTGTGATTGGTTTTTTATAATACCTGTGTGAACACTATGGGTACCATTAATCCTTGTGTGATCAGAAGTAGGGTATTCAGATGGCAGGATAACCTTGGTCCATTAATTTACATTGATGCTGACTTCTGAACCTTCTGTAGATGTGCTGAGAATTCAGTTCCTAGGGGCTGTGGTCCACTTGAGTGAGCAGCCCTATTAGAATTTCCTGGCCTCTGATTCTTGAGGATTATGCAGAAATATGTTGGAATTCGTGAGTTTAAAACTTATACTATATGAAAAATAACTATATGTGTAACTAGCCAAAGTTGAGCGTAAGGCATTCTTCCTAATGTAAAAGACCAAATTTGGCACAAGCAGAGGGATTAAGTACTAATTCTAAGACTTTCCCAGCCTGGTACTTGGCCTTTATCCTGATTCATACATCTTACACGAGTCTTTCACGAATGGTCACAACATGGTCTTGGATATTGCAGATAAGTAAATACCTAGCAAATCCAATAACTGAACACACATTTATAGGTATTTTTTGGCATTGCCTTTCTGCGATCATTACTGCTATCTCGGGGATGGGCAGCCTCCAGCAACACATGATGGGGGAGTGTCATATATCAATCTGTTGATTTCATTGGTTAAGCAATAAAGAAACTGCTTGGCCCTCATAGGTTAAAACATAGGTGGGAGGAGTAAACAGAACAGAAGGCTGAAAGAAAGAAGCTGAGTCAGTGAGTCGGCGTGGTTCTTCCACTCCAGGCAGATGCAGGTTAAGATCATTCCTGGTAAGCCAGCTCATGGGCTACAGCAGATTATTAGAAATGGGCTAGTCCAGGTGCAAGAGTTAGCAGAGAAAAGGCTAGATATAATGGGCCAAGCGGTGTTTAAAAGAATACAGTTTCCGTGTAATTATTTCGGGGCATAAGCTAGAGCTACCCATGTGGGCGGCCGGGTGCCGGGGACACAGCCCCACCGCTCTTATTACAACAAGCACAGGGTTTTTTTTTCCCCCCATTTTTTTATTGAGAAAAGGAAAAGAAAAAGAAAAAAAGTTTCCACCTCCCCTCAGCCTCCCATTTCCCTCCCCCCTCCTCCCACCCTTCTCCCCCTTCCCCCACTCTTCTCCCCCTCCCTCTCCAGTCCAAAGAGCAGTCAGGGTTCCCTGTCCTGTGGAAAGTCCAAGGTCCTCTCCCCTCCGTCCATGTCTAGGAAGGTGAACATCCAAACTGGCTAGGCTCCCACAAAGCCAGAACATGTAGTAGGATCAAAACCCCGTGCCATTGTCCTTGGCTTCTCATCAGCCCTCATTGTTCGCCATGCTCAGAGAGTCCAGTTTTATCCCATGCTTTTTCAGTCACAGTCCTGCTGGCCTTTGTGAGCTCCCAATAGATCAGCCCCACTGTCTCAGTGGGTGGGTGCACCCCTCGTGGTCTTGACTTCCTTGCTCATCTTCTCCCTCCTTCCACTCCTCATTGGGACCTTGGGAGCTCAGTCCATTGCTCCAGTGTGGGTCTCTGTCTTTATCTCCATCCATCACCAGATGAAGGTTCTATGGTGATATGCAAGATATTCGTCAGTATTGCTATAGGATATGGTCATTTCAGGTTCCCTATCCTCAGCTGCCCAAGGGACTAACTGGGGACCTCGCCTTGGGCTCCTGGGAGCCACTCTAGGTTCAAGTCTCTTGCCAACTCTAAGGTGGTTCCCTTAACTAAGAATTGAAGCATAGGGTTTTGAAAGGAATCCAAGGCAGCGGAAGCTAAGACTTCTATCTGAGGGGGTTTAGGGGAAAAGGCATTCTCTTGATAGATTCTTTCTTTATTCTCTGTTCTCTCTCTCTCTCTGCTCTTTCTGTGTTCTTCATACTGTATACTTTTTTCCAACAGTTTATATACCTGACAAAATTTTTCAGTCATTATAGAGGTTATACGGTGGTTACATTCTGTTTTTTCAAGGAATGATTAAAGCGTATACATAACAAACAGTAAGAAGCAGCATGTTTTCCATATCCCTTACTTGATCAAACATTTTAATTATTACAGGTGAAAAACAAATTATTCCCAAGAACTCATGTACATTCAGACCCAAGCAACTTGTTATAGATTAACTGTGTGGATAAGCAAGGTATTCGTCTCAATCAGGTCTTTCACTGGCAGGCTGCATTCTGTAGTTACTAAGAAAGGGTCAATTGCTTTATTACTTATATTGAAAGTTAATCTTACAAGGGATCTTAAAGGAATCACAAGCCTAAACTTTTATATATGAAAAAAGAATCTGTCAGCTCTACTTTAAATCTTTAGGATACATGCAACCTCATCAATAGTTTTTTTTATATCAGGGTATTGAGGACAGAAATGGGTATAAGGAATTAATCATCACCTTTATTCATCAACCAATCCTAGCAAGAAAGGTACATTAACCAATAATAATTGGGCTGCTTTGTTTTTCTTCCCTGACGTTAACAAGTTCAGGGAATTCAACTATGAGCATTTCAAAAACTTTAGATTGTCTTTTTGGATTTTTCACCTCAAAAATATTTAGCAAAGACATCTTAGTCTAACTTTGTTATTTTTCAGAACTTTGTTTCAGCTGTGATGGACTTCAAAAACTGTGAACACATCTTCCATTGTTAAAGTTAAGAGAACTTAAACTAGCTGGGCTACTGGGACTCAGTTGTTAACAATTAACTTGAGCTACAATCTATGCAGCTCCTTAGGTGAAAATCACAGACCCTGGCCGTGTAGCATTTCCTTGAATCTATTTTTATTCATTGAAACCCTGTATAAGCTATCATTGTTATTATCCATTAGATAGTAGTACAGCTTGGAGAAGAATCATCATCTTGACGATCCATAAATAAAAATGCCCAGCAGAACAGGATGTTTCCATGAGATAAACACACTACACGGAGGCAGGGAGATCTTCCCACACCCTTAGTTAGCAGCAGCGAACACATAAAGACATTCCAGCGTCTGTAGTCCGGTGTCCTTCCCTAAACTAGATTCACCCATCAGAGAGTTTTCTCCTGGTGGGTTGACACCTTGAACTGAAATTGCCACTTGCTGCTCCTCTGACATGGCCACCAGTAGATTACTAAAGATTTAAGACTTAGGAAGTAGAAAAGATATAGGCAAAGCCATATAACATGGAAGAACTGGCAACCTGGGCTAGAGTTTTGGGTGGAGTCTGTTTAGAGGAGTCCATTTTGTCCTCTGTATTAAATGCTTAATGCCACTTGAGATCTGAAATTGATTTACACCAAGGGCCCTTTTGAATTGCTTTTAAGTATGGTACATAATTAGAACTCAAGGAAGCTCTGAAGAAACATCTTCTGACTGATTGTTACCATCCCTCCAACAAGAAGAGCTATCTGGTAGGTGATGATTTTGTTTTTGAAGAGCCTTATCGTTTGGGCTATTACCATCATAATCATTCGGTGATTGCACTTACAAAGCAGTACACACACACCCTTTGCAATCTGCCTCTTAAGAGACCTTTCTCGAAAGCAATTCTGAAGTGTTTTTATAGCTCGGATTTTAAAGTACGACAGCAAGAACGGCTGCACTCTTCTCCTTTTCTTCTATCCTAAGTTAAATATCCTCGTAGAGAAGATAATCACATTAGCTTCAGAAGGCATTAATATTTTATCTCAAGAGCATAAGCTCATATCTACTTTGAAGATACTTACTCCTTGTGAAAAGTACAACAGTGTTGAGATGTGGCTATAAACTAGAAATACCTTTTGATTATTAGCTTTCTCTTTCTCTGAAATGTGGCCCCACCTAACCCCAAGACACCTGAATGCTTTTATATGGATGCCTTCTCCTTTCTTAGGATTTTATGTAGGAATGTTTTGAGAGTTCATATAATGCTAACTTTTGCTGCCCCTTGTACATATAACATATACTCTATAGATTGCTTTGCTCCATAGGTTCATAAAGACTGGCACTTTTGGGAGGTGTGGCTTATTAGAGTAGCTGTGGTGTTGTTGGAGAAAGTGTGTCACCGGATATAGACTTTGAGGTCTCAGAAACTCAGGCCAGGCCTTGTGCATCTCAGTCTCTTCCTGGTTTCTGTGGATCAGATGTAGAACTCTCAGCTCCTTCTCCAGCACCATGTCTGTCTGCACGCTACTGTATTTTCCTTCATGCTGATATTGGACTAAACCTCTGAAACTGTAAGCCAGCCAGTTTTAGTCAGGGTTCTCTAGAGTCACAGAACTTACAGAATGATTCTCTTTTTCTCTCTCTCCGTCCATATACATATTTTATTATAAATAAAACATATATATATATATAACTAGTAATATATTATTTTATTGGAATGACTTAGAGGCGAAAGTACACATGCCTAGCTGTGATGAAAAGTCCAAGAGTTAGTAGTCTCTCAGTCTCACAAGGTTGGGTGTCTCAACTGGTTTTCTGTCTGTGCTGGAGTCCCGAAGAAGTAGGTTCCAATGCCAGTGAAGGGATGGGTGTGCTGACAAGGCGAGGGCAAGCAGGCAAAGAACAAACCGCCCCTTCTTTCTTCCATTGTCTTTCTATTGACTTCCAGCAGAAGATGTGACCCAGATTAAAGGTGTTCCTTCCCACCTCAAGATATCAAATAAAGGTGTGTGTCATTCCGCCTCAGGATCCAGATCAAAAGCCTCTGTCTCTCAGCATCAAGAACCAGATTATAAATATGCCCTCCATCTCCAGATTGTAGTTCATTCCAGATATAGTTAAGGTGACAACCAACAGCAGCTATCACACAGCCTCAATTAAATATTTTTCTTTATAAGAGTTGCTGTTGTCATGGTGTTTCTTCATAGCAATAGAAACCCTAACTAAAATAGAAATTGATACCAAGGGGGTGTATAGCTGTGATAGACCAGACCATGGTTTCATTTGGAGGAATGTGGACCTTGGGATTTGGGGTTAGGAAAGTACTACAATGTCTCAGCTTTGCTTAATGGGCTATAATAGTAGGAACATGGAAGACAGTGGTGCTGAGGGTAATAGAACTCGGAGGGCCTAGCTCAAAGGTTTCAGAGGAGAAGAACATTAATATGTGGCTTAGAGATTCCTACTCCTGTGATATTTTCATGAAGAATGTGACTGCTTTTACCTTTGTCTGAAAAGTCTGCCTAAGGCTAACTTGAAGAGTTTTGGATTAATTTCATTGGCAGAGGAAACTGCAAAGCAGCCTAGTATGGACTCTGCCGTGTGCTTATTAGTATTCATACTTACACAGATGTATAATGAAAAGGAGCAAGATGAGCAAGCAAAAATACAAAATGTCCCATTTTAGGAGAAAAGGAACACCAGAAAGAGTAAGCAGACAAAGAGAAACGTGATGCTAAGTGGAATAAAGGGAGTGGTTACCTCAGAGCAAGACCCCACCCAGCTCAGCTTCCAGTTTGTAGAAATAAATTAAAGAAAGGTGAAAAGGAATTAAAGAAGAGCTTAGGGCCAGGAGTGGTGATGCACACCTTTAATCCCAGCACTTAGAAGGCAGAGGCTGGAGGATCTATGAGTTCCAGGCCAGCCTGGTCTACATATCAACTTTATGCCAGCCAAGTTCAAGCAGTGAAGGACAGAAAGCTGGTTAAGGTGTAATTGAATGAGGGAACCATGTTCCAGCCCCAACAAGCAATAAAATTTGGCTGCTTCAGCCAAGTGGCTCTGGTTTTAGAGTCAAGGAGAGAAGAAAGGGGCCATGGAATCTCTCTCCACAGTTAAGGAAAGTCTCTGAGTCAAGGGAGATATCAAGGGTATACCTGTGTGGAGGCCTAGAGAGGCCACTGTGTGAAGCCTAGATTGCCTTGGAGGCCCCACAATGTTGGAGATGGCCAGAGCCTTGGGATAGCTGGCTGGAAGAGCTACTAGCAGGGAGTGGAATCAGCCCAAGAGAAAGAAGTATGTTGTAGTCAACATAGCTGAAAAGAATTGGGGATATGAAGGTGACTTTGACATCAGACATGCAGATACAGATTTTAGAGTTTTCCCAGGTGGCTTTTGGTCTTTCTTTGATTCAGTATGTCCTCTCTGAGCTCCCTTTCCATGCTTTTGGAATGGTAACATATGTTCTGCGTCATTGCATGTGATCTGATTTTTCATTTTGGCATTTAGAGGGAATTGCCATTAAGGTTGCATGAATCTCAGAAGAGACTTGAACTTTGGACTTTTAAACAAGTTTGAGACTATTATTGACTACGGCAACTTTTGAAGTTGAACTAGATGCATTTTGCACTATGATATAGCTGTTAGTCTGTGGGTGCCAGAGAGTGAAATGTAGTTTGAATGAAAATGGTTCTATGGGCTCATGGGGAATGGCACTAAAGGGAGGTGTGGCCGTGTTAGAGTAGGTAGGGTGTTATTGGAGGACATTTGTCACTGGTGATGGGCTCTGTGGTATTAGATCTCAAGGCAGGCCTAGGGTGTCTCAGTCTCTTCATGCTGCCTGGGATTGAGATATAGAACTCTCAGCTCTTTCTCCAGCACCATGCCTGCCTGGCTGCCACTATGCCTCCCACCATGAACTAAACCGCTGAAACTGTAAGATAGTTCAAATTAAGTGTTTACCTTTATAAGAGTTCCCATGTCCATCATGGAATTCCATGGCAGCAACAGAAACCCTAACTAAGACAACTCCTCACCCCCAAACTATCTCTCCAGCCCTGCACTGTTATAACATGTTAAGAGAATGCATCCTATGCCAAACCTTTGGGACATATTAGGAAACACAAAGAAGCAAGGCTTCTACCAGACAGTCTGTATTCTAATAACATTTATAATAAATGGTTACAACAATAAATAAGTGAGATAAATTAGATAATTGCAAGAGACAATAGAAAATAAAACAGAGGAGCTTTTATGAAAACATGGCAGTGTGACATGAATAAACAGCAAAAGTTGACAGAATAAATCTGCATCTAGAGAATTCAGGAGAGAAGAGGCAGCATGGAGGGGCACCCAGGGTGGGAAATATTTTCTAGGTTGCATTTATTGAGAAAGCTGCCGCTGAACATGGGAAGGATAAGATGAAATGATGACTTAGGAAAAAGAGGTTGCTAGGTCACACTGGATTTATAGGCTGCGATAAGGATTTAAGTGTATTCTAAAAGCAGTAGGAATCTGACAGCAGGGTGCAGAAAGGGCATTGTGGTAAGTTCAAAAGTGAAGGCTTACACTCCTTAGCAGTAGCTGTGTGTTAGTTCTGCTCTCCCCTTGTGTTAGAGCTTCATGCTGTGCATTTGGAAGTTTGTAGTGGGAGGCTGCTTGTTTGTTTTCTGGCCGCCCAGGCCCAAAATAATCACACAGAAACTATATTAATTGCAAAACTGTTTGGCCAACAGCTTAAGCGTATTTTTATTATTCAAGAACTGGGTGAGCCTGATGTCTGCCTGCATTACTGCAAATAAAAAACCGCAGTTGCCTTTTAACGTGGGCAGAAAAGTAATACCACAATCACACCAGGTCCTCATTCCTGGTACTAGTATAGGACCTTATTTGATGAAAAGCATTTTTGAAGATGAGAGTTAGAATCTTAAGATGGGGAGATGATCTTGGATCACCAGAATAAACTCTGGTTGTCATCCAAAGTATTCTTACATGTGAGAGGCTGAGGCAGCTGGAGATACTGATGGCAGGAATGGTATGGTTAGAGGAAACATGTTTTCCTCTAAAGGAGAGAGAGAGAGAGAGAGAGAGAGAGAGAGCTCTGCTTTGCAATTTTTGTAAATACACTGATTTTGTTCAGTGACAACCTCTTTGGATATATAACTTGAAGATTAGTGAGAGAATATGATTGTATTTTCACAAATCAGTACTTGTAACTTATTACAATAGACCCAGAAAACTGATACAGTTTTAAAGTAGGAGAAAGTGATGTAATGTGTGGGAAAAATCAGGTCCATTGATGATTATGTACACACTTTTGAGAAGCAGATGAGAAGTTCTGAGTACTGTTGAGAAAAGACTTTTAATGCATTGTGTACATACTTATTAGAAAGCAAGCAAGTACTAAAGTTTCATGTTAATGAGCTGTATAGCTTAAGTGAATTGGATTTAAAGGCATGAAATCAGAGACTTTAAAGGCAATAATGCTGACTGTCAAAGTTTTATGGAAAGATGGGAGAAGGTAAGTTGGATAGTTGTGTATCTTCACAAATCAAAACGAGGTGGGTAAAAGCACAGTCGGCACTTAGGAGGCAGAGACAGGCAGATTTCTTTGTTCCAGGACAACAAACAGAGTTACACAGAGAAATCCTGTCTTGAAAAACCAAAAAAAAAAAAAAAAAAACCAAAAAACAAAACAACACAGTTGAATTTGACCAGCTGTTGTCTGAACCACTCCCACTTGCTTATAAAATAGACTTCTGTGTCTTTGAAAATGACAGTAAAAACACACATACACATGCATACAGACATTGTAAATGGAGTCAGAGCTTCCTCCATGGTGGGAATAGTAGGGTATGGTTTGGGGAGGAAGAGTCTATCAAGTTATATTTGTAGATAAGACAATCCATGTGGGATGTATGACTTTTATTTTCTCCCAAGGATTATGGTCAAAGTACTCTTACTGTTCATACTTTATCTTATTTTAACTCTTTCTTATCTTTTTTTGTTTATTTGGTTTTATTTTTATTTTTCAAGACACGGTTTTTCTGCATAACAGCCCAGGCTGTCCTGGAACTAGCTCTTGTAGACCAGACTGCCCTGAACTCACAGAGATCCACCTGTTTCTGCCTCCTGAGCACTGGGATTAACGTCATGAGCCACCACCACCCACCTCATCTTTCTTATCCCTACCTACTGGAGGAATTAGGGATAATTGAAGAGATCTTCAGTTTAAATTGACCCCATGTGAATGTTTCAGCATCTACTGCAAGTCAATTAACAGATAATGGGTTCAAAATAATTTACCAGATTCCTGGAATCTACTACTACCCTAAACAGCAGTGGATTGCCTCTTCAGCCCTTGAAGTCTATTTGAGATCTCTACATTGGGTCTAGTAGACAGCCAGACTCTTAAGAATTTTAAGTAGAATTACATAAGCCGGTGTGAATTCCTAACCAAACAACTATTTAAATGTGCACTAGGGCTAAAGATGAAATGCAGGAAACCAACGTAGCTAAAATACCCAGGAAATCATATGTTTCTAGGGTAAGACAGACAGCTGAGGAGCACAACTGCTCAAGAGAACACTTAGTAAAGGACATCCTGGGGACAAGAGCCAAGTTTTGCTGCTTCCGTATGGTCCCCAAGCAATTTTTAAAAATGTATTTTCAGGTGCTTGAGAAAAAAGAAACAGTATTGCTGTGCCATATTAAAATGATACAAGATTCAAATATTAGTGCAACTGTTTTTGGAACCCATGCGTGTTTTCTGTGATGGCTTCACACCACAATGGCAGGGTTGCATGGTAAAGGGAGAGATCATGAGTCTCCAAAATCAAAAATGCTTGCTAGCCTTTTTCTGGAAGTAAGTCAGAAAGGTGATCACTGGAAATGCATAAATCTCAAGTGAAGTGATTAAAGCATACATTTACAAATGGAAAATCCTATAATAAATAATTTCAGAGGTAAAGGAGGCTGTGGGAAACAATACTGTTTCAACTTGTCAGCCAAATTAACCTTTTGAAATTAGTTATTTTCTTCTATTATAATTATTTTCACCATTTTTGAGATTATTACTAGAGTCTAAATCAATAGTATATATAAAGCCTTTTATATATATATATATATGATATATATCGTATATACTATAAAGATCCTGTTTACCAGTCCTTGAGATGGTCATTGCTACCAGTTTTTCTTGTGTTTCTTTGTACATTTTAAAGTTTTTATGTTTCTGTCATGACTGAAATGCTTTTCTATTTGGTGTGGAATTCTAAGATCAAAAGCACTATGTTTTAGAAAGAGACAAATATCTTCCTTCAGTTTGTCAGACAGAAATTTTCTTTTTCAGTATGCTTAGTTTTTAAGAATTTTAAACTAATAAAACCACCAATCTGTTTTCCATCTTTATTATTTTCATTGTAAGAATATTAAATAAATGGAAACAAAATAACATTGCAATTGTCCTTTTTGTTTACATGGCAAAACACCCTTGGGATTAATCTGGGTTGTTTTCAATTCAATAATTTATTTTTATTGAAGAAAAGTCCGTGGTGTGGATGCACTGTCATTTGTTCACCCTTCAAAGACATGAGTGGTTCCCAGGTTGAGCCGTTATGAATATAGCCGTGAAGAGCTTTTCTGTGAATGCGTGTTTCTCCGAAGATCATTATTTTTCAGGCATACATTCTCAGGAGTGCAATTGTTATGCTTGAATATGGTCTGCTCAGTTTTGTAAGAAACCACCATGTTTTTCTCCAGAGTGGATTCTTACAAAACTACTTTGCCATCTACATTCCCACCAACGACATAAACGTGTCTTTTCATATCCCTGAGATCACTGGCAATATTACTGTGCTTTATTTGAGCTATTCTCATAGGTGCACATTCACATCTTATATGAATTATACTTTGAATTTCTCTAATGGCTACCAGTCTCAAAATTTTTCCTGTATGCTAGTCTGTATGTTTTCTTTAATGAACGATGTATTCATTTTTCACCTCTTTTCTAACTTGGTCACTGTTTCCTTTTGGAGTTGTGAGTCCTTTTTCCTTTCGATGGACAAGTCTTTTTTTTTTTTTTGTTCTGTTGTTTGTTCCTACTGTCCACAGCCTTCCCTTCTCTTTGCAGTCTTTTTTTTTTTTTTGGTTTTTCGAGACAGGGTTTCTCTGTGGTTTTGGAGTCTGTTCTGGAACTAGCTCTTGTAGACCAGGCTGGTCTCGAACTCACAGAGATCTGCCTGCCTCTGCCTCCCGAGTGCTGGGATTAAAGGCGTGCGCCACCACCGCCCGGCTCTTTGCAGTCTTTTTTTTATGTAAAAATGTGACTTTAATAGGTATGCAGGCCAGCTTGTTAGAGAAGCTGACCAAGATACATTGAGGAGATACAAGTGGCCATCTAGAGTTTCTATACTGCGTTCGTTTTGCAGAATATTTATTAAGGTTGCTTAATATACAGTTTTCATTTGACATTTTGGCAGTCCTTTATTGTAAAGATAATCCTTTTGTCTGGCGACAAACAGCAGCCACAGCAGTCATTCTGGACCTCCACGCTGGATGAAGTCCATTTCTTCTTGAGTTATAGGTTTTCTTCTGTATTTCTGAGGTAATGTTTTTAGTATTTCTGCAGTGTCCCTGATGCATCAGCAGATCTGGGGATGTGCTTCCTTTAGAATGCTGTGAAATTACAGAAAAGTGGGAGGGTAGCCCAGCAGGTCTCAAAACGTCTGAGGCACTGAGTTTAGGATTGTCTCTTCTGTCAGGGAACCTTATTAATGGAGTATGTGGCTTCACTACCTGCATGACCCTGCTGGCGGAAGCCATCATGCTGCCCATCGTGACCCCTCTTTGCAGTCTTTTTAACAACAACTTCGGCATTCTGATGAGGTCTAATTAATGATTTCCTATTTATGGATTGTATCTTTTATTTCAAATGACTAGTCATATATTGTCAACAGTTCCTTTTACTTTTCTTTGAAAAAGTTAATAGTGTCAGGTTTTATAATTAAATTTATTGCTCAACCTGGGTTAACTTCTGTTCAAGAACCCTGCCCACTCAACTTTGTGTCTTCCTCTCTTTTTATAACCCTTCCAATCCAGCTAGCGCTGCTCATATACTCTTGGATATATTTCCTTTCACTGAAGTGTGGTTGACTTTCCATGGGCAACACCTTTAAAGAAGACCAACTCTCCTTCTCTCAGTACCAGTCGACTGCCAATGTCTCCTTAGTAAGGATTGGTGACCATATCTCCTCTCCATGCTGGGGCTTTGCTTGGCTTGAGGTCTATTTTTGAGAATTTCATACATGTATATGATAAAATACGGTCCTATTTTCCCTTATTCTGCTCTCCAACTCTCCAAATATAGCTCGCAATACCCTCTTCTGGCAATTTAATATGCTGTTTTGATAGCTCATTAAATTCGAGTTAGCGCTGCTCATGTGTGCATGGGGTGGAGCCTTCCACTGAAACCTGGGTAACTTATCAGTGGCCACATCCTAAGACAGAATGATTTTCCTTTCTCCAGCAGTAGTCCCCTGCCAATTGTTCCTCGGTATGGGATGCAGCTGGAGGTCATCTCCCCTATCTGTGCTGGAAGTGTGGTTAGCTTGGTCTTGTGTAGGTCTTGTGCAAGTAACCACAGTTGATCTGAGTTCCTGATTGTGATAGCTAGGTCATAGCAGAAGATAATGTTTTTCTTGATAGTGCTCCTCCCTACTCTCTAGCTCTTACATTCTTTTTTTTTTCTTTCTCCTATGATGTTCCCTTAGCCTTGGTAATGAGGAATTATTATATATGTGCCAGTTAGGGCTGAACACTCAGTCTCTTACTCTCAGCATTTGATCAGTTATATATCTCTTCTTTGACTGCTCTCAACTGCAATTAAAAAGCTTTTCTTGCCGTTGGTAAGATCAGCCCAGACTATGGGAAAATAAGAAGTTCTATCCTTGGGCTTTTCATGTTCCCAGTCTTGGGCTTTTGACATGAAATTCCTTCCTATGGAGCAGGCTTCAAAATCTATCAGAAAGCAGTTAGTTATTCCATAACAGTTGTGCCACTATTACGCCAACAGGTACATTTTACCTACCTAGTTGATATTTAGCATTCAGGGTCCAGAACTGAGTAAAATCACTTATGTCTCCCCCCCCCACCCCCAACAGCTTCTACCACTAGGCACTGAAAGCTGGCCAGCAGTGAGGGAGTTTCCTGATTAGTTTGACGTTGATTTCCTATCACAGTCAAAGTGGTGTGTGGTGTCTTCAGCAATACGGCATTACCATTTAGTTAAGGTACATCACCAAGGCAATGACAATGGCCATATTGAGAGTTTTTGTTTATTTTTGTCTTGGCTTCCATTCTTTCTCCCAAATCTTAAGATTTATGTCCAGCCCTGATCTTCACTGGCACAACTAATGTTTTCCCCCTGAGCCCAAAGTTAGCATAGGAGATAGCTGTTTGCAAAGTGCTTTGAGAGCCTAAGAAGGAAATGACTGTGCAGGCCTTAACCTGCTAGCAACATAGGATAATGAAAGTTGATTACTATGGGCCTGAACCTGCTGGTAATATGGGATAGTAAAAACTGGCTACTACAAGCACCGTCTAGCCCCTTGAGTCAATATGGTAAGAAATTTAAAGAGAGGAATCTTTTAGAAGCCAAGATTCCAAAACACTCTTGGATAGAGAGTGTGATGGGGGGGCGGGGGGCTCTTCCTTCCATCCTCAAAGACTGCAGAGCATTATAACTCTTAAGAACAGAGAAGTATAAGGAGACAAAAAAGCTGTTTGTGTAGGGAAGATTGTAGCCACATGGAAAGGGAAAGATGATATATTAAGAATAGGCGAGCCCTGTGAATAAAAGTGGATTCCAGTCTGCAAAACTAGCTACTCATAAATTTCTACATCTGTCTAAGTGATAGATTGATTATAGGCAAGCCTACAAACTGGAGGCTCGGGACATATTTTATTTAGCTCTCACCCTGCTTTTCTCTTTCCTTTATTTTTCTTTAAAAAGAAAAATATTTCCTTTTTCCTTCAGAAGAGTCAAACCCCGACGTAAATACTGAGTTGTCCGAATCGAGGAATGCTTGTGTCAGACGTCATTTCTCTACAGCCTGCTCCATCCCAGCGACAGGAACGCATCGCCTCTGTGCCGTCTCACCCTTTTCCCCTGGCTCCGGGAACTGATTTCTATTCCAAGCTGCTTTCAGTACACTAGCTGGAGAATACATTCTTTCTCTATCCCTACTTAAAACAAAGGTCATAACAATTGCATTTAAAATAAGAAGAGGTGAAAAAGGGAGCATTTGGACACAGTCTTCTAAAAGCTCCTCAGTTTGCATTCTTCCCCAAAGTGACCGGGGTTACAAATGTGAGGTGCCGTGTCATAAATTTTCATGTGGGGGCCGGGGATCTGAACTCAGGTCCTCATGCTTACACAGCCAATACTTTACCAACTGATCCATCTCAACATCCCTAGAACATTTTTCATTGTTTATCTCGAGTGACAACTTCAAACACTTCTTCCGTTGAGTTTATATTATTCTTATTTAAATAACTCTTAATTGCTAATGCTGAGGATGTATTTCTTTTCTCATTCATTACCTGTCTTACTCTGAGCAGCTTTTTCCTGGATTGTTTTCCTCTCTTGACTCTGGGGTGTTGGTCTTCCTCAGACATCAGTCCTTTGTGTTCCTTCTCTGGCTTTGCAGTCTTCTCACAACATGGTTCCTCTAGGGAGGGGCCCAACCGCAGCTCTAAACTCTCCGACTTAAAGACACACAAATGCTATTTTATCATGTTCTCTCATTGACAGTGTGGAAATATTCTTCATCTTCTTTTTCTCTTACCCTCTACCTTCTTTATCTGCTACATCCATCAGTCAATAACAGCTGCCACTTCTGTGTCCTGCATGCCTCAAATGCCCCTTCTCATTATTCCCTTTGTATCTGCCTGGCTCACAGTCCCATTGCTTCTAGCCTGAGGTATTATTTCACCTCCTGACAGGCCACCTTCTCTCTGGTCTCTTCATGTGTTTGTTTCAATAATGTAAAAGCTAATTGTTTACTAGACAAGGTCAGATTGATGCCATATATATGTCACATATTTACATATTGTTTATATTTATATTATATATTAATATTTATATACATATATAATTATATAATGTTTTTGTACCAGTTCTTCAGGTACCATAAAAAGATAGTATTCCCCTTTGGCATTATACTTAATTTGCTAAGCATACCTTTTTAGGTAAGTGGCAGCTTGGGAAGTATCCAATTCTATACTAATGGATCATTGATCTAGTGAATTCCTCTAAAAAGATGCGCCATCGTGAATTTGTTTCCCTTGTAGTAGCCATCCAGTCCATTCTCTCCTATTAGTGCTCATTTCCCACACAGCCAGGGGCATTAGCCAACCTCAACTCTAAGGCCATGGCCTGGCTATCATTGAAAAAAGCCATATCTGATGTTTCTATTTATATATTCAAATGGTTGGTATAACAGTGAAGAGGCCTAGGTCAATATTCAGGCTTACAGTTAGATGACTTTTTTCTAGAAAAATATTTAATTTCAGATACAGTGAGGCCCACAGATCAGGCAAGACATAGCTCCTGTTTCTGTACTGTTCAGTATCACTTCCAACAGGCAGGAGGAGGAAGGTGCCAATTTTTAGGGGGCCTTGGGTAATATTTTTATTCACTCTTCTTTGGAAAAGCCTTTTGATGGTGGAGAGGGAAGACTCCATGGTAATTCAGCGGGCCCGAGAACCACTTTTTGAGGCACAGGCCTCCTCGCTGCTTTCCAAGACTCTTTGCTATGTAAGGCAATTTCATGGCAAGTTGAGGTTTTGTTGCTGGTCTTAGAAGTCATGAGTCATCTGCTTTTCTCATTTATTTAGATTTTTAAAAAGATAAAAAATATCAGACCATGTAAAAGCAGAAGTACACGAAGTCTCACTACACATTATGCTGGTTCATGGAGGTCCCAGCATCCCTCTAAACTGTCACTCTTAGAAAGTGTGATGCTTCCCTCTGACCTTCCGAGATTTCCTCTTCATATCTGCTGAATAATTGCCTCATCTAAAACTCTGTGTAACATTCCATTGTTGCCTCATTTGCCCAGGATTCGGTTCTTCAAGGAGGTAAAAAAAGGTTATGGGGAACATTGCTGGTGAGTCAAGTGAACGGTGCACACATTTAACACCCTGATCTAGAGTCACTTAATTTAAGCTTTCATTTGTTCAAATGCATAAGGACGTTCATTAAGTTTCGTGAGGTGCTTTGGATTTCGCTGGAGGTTTAATTTCCTTGTCTGGAGATGTCACACTGAATACCATCTTGCCGACTGTTGTGACAGCTTGATGACCAGAACTAATGTGTATGGAGGCCTTGGTGGAGAATGAGACACAAGAGTGGTGGTTCTGGCCTCGGCTGTTGCCATCTTTGCAGTGTTTATAGCCTGCATCTGCAATTTCTTGCACAAAATAATCATTCAACAGTTTAGAATGGAACAAAGCACGCTATTTTGTCTTCCTTAGTCATCTGGCCACGGCAGTTGTAGGAGAAAGGAAGATGAAGATGTGTTTGTTACTCTTGAGCATTTCTTCCTTGTTCTTTAAGATAAAAGTTGCTCTCGTTTTCTTTCTAGCAATAAATGGCAGTAAGTGATCTGTGTTTAAGAATTCAGCTTTAATGTTTTTTTTTTGTCTTTTCTGTGGAAGATGTCCTATTGATTTTCATAGCTAAGCTAATATTTATTTAAAGAAATAAAAAATAAAATTAATTTTATGGTCTTTTTTTGGCCTTGTTTTTGTTATGTTTCTCTTTTTAGGTTCTGATGCCGGAGGGTACTAAGTAGTGCCTGTGGGGGGGGGTGACATGTGTTGGGGGGTTATACATGTGAAATGGGCTTCTATCAAGTTCACATCTTGCCCTGATCTGGTTAAACAATCTCATTAAGGAAGAAAAGCAGGAGATCATTGAGAGTTGAGAAGAAAGAATGGAGACTTTATTTGTGATATTTATGACTGGGGTCTGTTGGAGAGTGTGTGTAGTGACAGACTAACCCCGTATATAAGCCAGAACAGGCTCCATTAGAAGGTATTATGTTTACTCAGCATTGCAATTACTGAAGAATATGTAGACTGTAGCAGTGTGTGCACGCGTGTGTGAGTGCGTGTGTGTGTGCGTATGTGTGTGTGAGACAGTCTTTCTGATTGTTTCCTCCCTCATGTTCATTTTTCCACACACTTGCCGCAGCCTGGAAAGTAGAGGTTACCCTTGTCATCTAAATACCTTGCTTCTCACACCGTTGAGTACTGCGTACGCTCGCCCCTCTCAGTTTACTCAAAGTCAGAATATAGAGCCTGAAAGGTTCTCCATTGGGATTATTTCCCTCATGGCTGGATCCAGAACAGGTATAACCTTGCATTCTTTTCCTCTGTGTGGGTCTGTGTGACTGCAATTAAAACATGCAGTCTTTTATTTTTTAAATAAAAAAAAAATCCAGATTGTAGAACTGTTTTACCTAGAACAGTTTATTGAGCTTCTACTTTGTAAAGTATCAGCATTACTTAGAAATGTTTTTCCATTCATAAACACACATTGGGTTTTAATGGATGTTGACACTTGGTGATGCAGAACTAAGAATGGAGGTGGAAAGATGCATTTAGAAAACACATTTCCACATGAAACATTTCAGTTTCCTTTTTTCTGAAAATTCTCTAACACCTATTTGAGGACACGTAGGCCATTGTGTCTCTTTTTGATATGAAAAATGGTCTTGGCCCGGAAAGCATCAGTATTTAGAACAGGGAATTTAATGAAACACAATACAATGTCATACATTTTGAACCCAAGCAATACAGAATAATTTATACATGGAACTGTTGATAGATTCTCCAGCAATTTAGTCAACTACAAAGACATAACTCTTTCTCAAGGATACAAGCTTCTCTGTGGAAAGGAAAAAGTCTAATGTCTGACTTTTGAGAAAAAAAATACGGTGGAGTGTTATTCCATAGTTTACAATTTAGTGGCTGCATTTTTGTTTTTTTATTGAGTATAAGCTGCCCTTTCTCAGGTCTGCTCCTATATTAGACTCAATAGTCTGACTTTAGCTTAAGTTTTCTGTTCTACTCAATTCTGAGAATTCTAAAATCCTGCTTTTTCACTTTTCTCGGTGGCCTCTGTTACTGATTGAATTTTTATTGCTGTTTACTGAATATTTTTCTTAATCTCTTAGGAACCAATTTTTCTTGCCTGCTATTTCAAGCCTAATCAGTCAATCTTGCTTTAACCTATTGTTATCTCAAAGACATCTTTGCTGTGTCTTTACTGTGGGGGCACTGTCACTACCTCGGTAAGCCCTGTTTTGTTTTTTCCCAGATAAAAACTATTGGCACCCTTTCTCCAGCACATTCAACAGCTCTTTCTTGCATACCTTCCTTCCTTACTTCTGAATCTGCCCTTAGTACAACATTTAAGCTCCACTTAGACATTATTCTCATAACATTGCCATTATGGGACTTCAGTTACTATTCTAGAAGCTTCCTCTCTGCAGATAATCAGAATGAAGTGAATTATTTGCAGAGCAATTGCATGGATCATTGTGATCATTCAGACACATGACACACGATAAGGGACTCTGTTCCATAGAGAATACATTAATAAGCCTCAGGTCAAACTCTTTGTCATTATCAGAAGGGTGCAACCGTCCCTAAGATTAAAATCTATTTTTGCAATAATTAGTGACATTATTTATAACCAAACTCAATGAAACAAGCCAAACATAGTCACGATCATGGTACTATATTTTGGCTTATGAAGTATTCACACAAAAATTCACAACGCCAACTGTTACATATTAGAGCTTTTCTGTATTTGTGATCATTTTAATAACCTTAGGGAAGGAGAGTTTTTTGAAAGATAAAACTTATAATGGAAGAAATGATAAATTTCATCAATATAAATTTCAGTCTTCTTAGCCTTTTACTTATGAGGTAGGTGTACTGGGAAGGGAGAATCCTATTAGGGTAAGGAAAAAGAAAAATTCTCATTGTAATCTTTTTTTCCTTTATTGTTTGGAAGCATAAGTAGAATAAAAAGGAGGAAGATTGGGATTATATGGCATTTGAATTCACATTGTTCAAAAGTTGTAATTTATAACCAAGTTTAAAGATTAAGCAAAGTTTTATAAGTAAGTTTAAAAATTACGAAGTAATTTCCTTCTTTTTCTTTTTCTTTCCTTCTTTTCTTATTTCCCTCCCTCCTTCCCTTCCTCCCTCTCTCTCTTCCTCCATCCCTCCCTCCCTCCCTTCCTTCCTTTCTTTATTTTTGTTGTGTTTTTCAGATAGGGTTTGTGTAGCTTTGGAGCCTGTCCTGGAATACGCTCTGTAGCCCAGCCTGGCCTCGAACTCACAGAGATCAGCCTCCATCTGCCTCCTGAGTGCTGGGATTAAAGGCATGCAGCACCACTGCCCGGCTCCTTATTTTCCTCAACAATTTCTTTTTATAGAAAAAAGTGTGAGGTAGCTTTATGAAACACATTGTTCAAATCTGGGGGTGAAAGAGGAGTGTTGCTTTAGCTGGGCAATTCCAAGCATTCTGGTCCTAAATGAACATAGGCCAATTACCATTTTAATGCTTGGGTGAAATTTCCCTTAGAGAGGAAATATTGTTTCTGGGGACAATCTCAATTTTGTCAGTTATGTTAAGTTTCTCCTTCTCAGTGAGCTGGCAATATATTTAGATTTCAGAATGGGAGCCTTCTTTCCTTTCCCATATTCCCTTAGTTTTCTCTCTTTCTCATGATTCATGCGTAAAATGACCCAAGTCAAACTTTACTCACTGAAAACAGTAAGTGATCTCAGGGTCAAAGTGTTCCTGTACAAGAGTTTATTAACTCATGTGAGTTTCTTCATAATTGCCTACCTTTATTATGTGGGGGAATGAAGTTTATAAAACCCGTATTAGAAGTTGGGTTCTTAGCTCAATTTAAATGAGGAGCAGTCTAACCCTCTGGAGTTTCTTTTCCATCTCTGCCTCCCAAGTGCTGGGATTAAAGGCATGCACCTCAACTGTCAGGCTCGGTGTTTCCAACAGGAGTTGTAGGTGGCCTCTCCATAAACGTCCCTACCTGATCATTCCTTCCAGGTTCCTTAATACACCAAGGGCATGCAGACCTGGATAGTTGTCTGGGGCTGACCATGAAAGAAGACATTATACAGTGTAAATTTGGCAGAAGTCAGCAAGGAGGACCCTGCGATTCTGAAAGGGGATAAGCTTTTGGTAATCCTTTGCCCATTTTGGTAACACCGTCCATTTGAAAGCTCTGGCATAAGACTTCAGGAATAGCCAGGAATTGCGCCTCTTGCATAGGAAAGCAGGACTGGCAGGAAGATCCAACCTTCCATCTGAAACCCACAGAATATTTTCTGGACCCCTCTCTGCTGCTTCCTGGGGAAAACATGCTTTGTTTAACTCCGAAAGGTGGCAGTTTTGTCCTGAAACCTTCATATATTCTGTGAAGACGAACTATCGATTTTCATTCCAGGAAAATTAATATGAGGTAAACCTCCTTCCTATTTTGCCCAGGCTACGGAGCTCATGTAGAGTGATCTTTATCAGCTGTGTTCCTTCTTATCACCATTACTATTAAGCCTGAGCAAAGCCTCTGTCGGGCTCTAATGAGGCACAGAGCAGAAGAACTGCTGTCCTCTTCCCCACAGCGACGTGTGCTTTGATCTCCAGCTTGCACATACTTGAGACTCAAGAAATACTTTTTGTGACTTCTCAGACTTAAACTCTAAGAAATCAGCTTGCTGGAAAGTCAAACATGACCAGGCAGTTGGGAATAATCGGGATACAAACATGGATAGAATTTCCCCTTCCCATCTTGATTTTTCTTCCCCAGTTCTTAGAGGTGAAGTCCAAACTCCCTGCTCATTTCTGGCAAAGATCAGTTAGAGGTAAGGGTCTTGGTTTTGAAATTAATAGGAAAATAAATAATAAAATGGTGGAAGAATAAGAGACATTGAGGAACACGTCTATGTGATCAATCTTTGAACCAGAATAATTACATACTAGTCAAAATACCTGTCATTTGGAATGTGGGAGGATCCTAGCAATATTTATTACTTCTGAGATTTTGTATACCCTCAAGAGACAAAGGCCAACAAAACATCCTATTCTCTCAAATAAACACCCCTGTTTTTAAGACATTAAGCTCAATATATCTAGACAGAAAGAAGAGAGAACAGAAACTGGAATACACATATTTATAACTTGCATATTTGATAAGGAATTTTTGCTATAGTTTGGGACCTTAGTCCCCCACAAAGATCAATGTGGCCAGTGCTTGGGCCTCAAAGGAGCACTGTTGGGAGTGCTGAAGTCTACTGGAGCTAGAGCCTGGTGGAAGGTCATTAGGTCATTGGGTACTTGCCGCTTGCATTTAAGGAGGAATGGGAAGCTCTGTGACCTTTCTTTTCTTCCTCCTGATACAGTGTGGTTTTACTCCTCTGTGTGCTCCCAGCATGCTGTTATGCTCCATCATAGGTGCAAAACACCGAAGCTTAGCAGGCACAAGAAACCATGGACTTCGGCAAGAATCCTCTCTTCATCCTTGATCATCTCACTTATAATGGTGAGAGAGGACTGGCAAATTTGACTGTTATCCAAAATGCAGAAAGAGCTCTTACATCTCAACAATAAGAACATGAGCAGTACAATTAAATGAGGAAAAGATTCAAACAGGTATCTTAGCAAAGAAAACATGCAAATGGTTAATAAACTTAAAAATATACTCCATATTCTGTGTGATTAGGGAAATGTGAATTAAAGAAAAAAGCTTATTATTTGGATTGGAATGATCAAATTAGAAACACCAACCACATGCTCAAGGACATGGAGCAGCAGGGGCTCTCATTGACTACTGTTAGAGGTAAAGTGGTGTAGAGGAACATATTTTAACAGGTTCTTGAAAAAGTAAGTTATCATTGAATCTAGCAAGAACTGTTCTTCATATTTACCAGAGTTAAAAGCTTGTGTCCTAACAAACACCTGCAGATACCTGTACACAGATGCTGGCTGCACACAGATGATGCTGGCTACACACAGGTGCTGGCTGCACACAGATGATGCTGGCTGCACACAGATGATGCTGGCTGCACACAGATGCTGGCTGCACACAGGTGCTGGATGCACACAGATGATGCTGGCTACACACAGATGATGCTGGCTACACACAGATGCTGGCTGCACACAGATGCTGGCTGCACACAGGTGCTGGCTGCACACAGGTGCTGGCTGCACACAGATGATGCTGGCTGCGCACAGATGATGCTGGCTACACACAGATGCTGGCTGCACACAGATGATGCTGGCTGCACACAGGTGATGCTGGCTGCACACAGGTGATGCTGGCTGCACACAGATGATGCTGGCTGCACACAGATGATGCTGGCTGCACACAGATGATGCTGGCTGCACACAGATGCTGGCTGCACACAGGTGCTGGCTGCACACAGATAATGCTGGCTGCACACAGATGATGCTGGCTGCGCACAGATGATGCTGGCTGCACACAGATGCTGGCTGCACACAGGTGATGCTGGCTGCACACAGGTGATGCTGGCTGCACACAGATGATGCTGGCTGCACACAGATGATGCTGGCTGCACACAGATGCTGGCTGCACACAGGTGCTGGCTGCACACAGGTGCTGGCTGCACACAGATGATGCTGGCTGCACACAGATGATGCTGGCTGCACACAGATGCTGGCTGCACACAGATGATGCTGGCTGCACACAGGTGATGCTGGCTGCACACAGGTGATGCTGGCTGCACACAGATGATGCTGGCTGCACACAGGTGATGCTGGCTGCACACAGGTGCTGGCTGCACACAGATGATGCTGGCTGCACACAGGTGATGCTGGCTGCACACAGGTGCTGGCTGCACACAGATGATGCTGGCTGCACACAGGTGCTGGCTGCATAGATGCAGGTAGAAGCTCTATTCACAATCGATCAACTTTGGATGCACGTGAGATGCCTGTTAGTCAGCAAATAGGTAAACTGTGGTTTATCTAGGTGATGTCCTGCTTTTCAGCACCAAGAAGGAAAGCACTATTAAGCTATGACAAGAGTGATTTTAAGTGCATATTAA
This sequence comes from Microtus oregoni, assembly GCF_018167655.1. NCBI lineage: Eukaryota > Metazoa > Chordata > Mammalia > Rodentia > Cricetidae > Microtus > Microtus oregoni. Next base: position 9,162,313 of record NW_024543070.1, read on the forward strand.
TAAAGTAAAGAAATCAACCAGAGATGATAAATATTGTATTGTTTCACACACACACACACAGACACACACACACAGACAGACACACACACACACACACACACACACACACACACACACACACACACTGCCTTGTAGAAAAGGTAAAACTATGAAAGAAGTGAAAAGACTCATGTGGTGACAGAGAAAAGCAGGAAGGCCATGGGAACTGTATGTAGTTTTAGCTCAATTTTCTTGTGAACCTAAAGCAGATCTGAACAAAATCTATTTTATAGAAGATCCTAATATGTAGGACTTAGCCATATTGGTTTATTAGTTTTAATTTTTAATGAAGGAAAGCAATGATTAAGATTGTGGTGATCATTAGAAACTTGGTTTGTGTCTTTGTCTCAAATTGGTTTCATTTTAAGGCTCCGTGCAAACTAAAACGTAAGTGCAGCTCAGTAAGTAGGCAAGAGCCACGATGAGCACTCTCTGCATGGCAAAGAGGAAAAGCTCTTCTCCCTTGCGGCATTTGAAGAGATTCTTCTCCACTCCCTTCCATCTTTAAATGTGACTGCATTTGTTATTCTCCCTCATTTCTTCACATTTCCACCATGTATTTTTTATGAAGACAGTAGTGCCAAGAGCAGAAACATTAATCTATTGGTAGTCAGACCAGGGACAATTAATTAAAGCTTTTAAGTTAGGATCAGTTTCTCAAAACCTCTACACTCGATGATGGGCTCTTTATTTCACTGAGGTTCCCAAGGTCTAGATCTGCCTATTTAAAAAGACAGAAGAAAAGTACAAGGCTGGGAGATGGCTCAGGAGTTAATAGCACTTGCTGTCCTTGCAGAGGATCTCGGTTCTATTCCCAGCACTCTCTTAAGATGGCAAACAACTGCCTATAACCTATAACTCCAGTTCTGGGGGATCTAATACCCTATTTTGACCTCTCAGGGTACCAGGCATTCATGTCAACATATACCAGACACTCAACACACACACACACACACACACACACACACACACACACACACACACACCTAGCTTCATAATTAGATCATCCCTGTATGGGGGATAATTCCACATGAAGACCCACAAGTATCTTCTTGAGAGTTCTTTCTGCCAATCAAATGCCTGCTAGTAAATATTTTTAATACCTTGGAGGAAGTGGCATCCTCTTATTGAGTTTGATAACCCTCTTCCCAGATAGTGGTCAAGTTAGCAACTAATATTTTCTTTTCTGTCCCCAAGATGAGCTGTATTTGCTGTCCTTTTCTAATTGTCCTACCTGTCATGTTTGTCCTACTTGAGGCTGGGGTCTTAGAGGTTCATCCCACATGCATTCAGAGTTATTCTGGTTGGAAAACAAAGAGAGGGCATACCCTGCGAGGAGGTACTCAGGTGGGATTTAGATCCTGTGATACATTTTTTAACTCCAGCATAACAGGACTAAAATAGGTTTAGAGAAATTCTAGTTGCTAGGGGTGTATAGGCTTTAAGCAGATTCTGAAGGAGGTATTCTTTCCATGAGAAATCCTGACTTTCGAGTGATTCTAGAGAAGATACTTAACAGACAACTTTCTAAAATTTAACCTCTTAGGTTTTGTTTATCACAGCTGAGTCCTCTGTTAGTCTCTCCCACTAAGTGTCTAGAGGTTTTGGAGCCCACTTCCTCTTGGTCCACATTCATATGGTGCCACTTTTATTACACTAACCATCATGTATTCCCTCGAATGGCACAAGATACTACATTAGTAAAAATGACCAAATCTGATTATTAAAGTAAATCTTCAGAAAATCTTGGGCCAATATCTTTCTTACTTTGTTGTCTTTGTTCATCTGTACCAGGATATATTGCAGTTGGTTACAGGATAAAAGAAAAGTTGAAAAATGGATGGAACTGCTAACCTAGCTAGCTACCCAAAGGGGAAAATGCCCAAAAATGTCTGCCTGCATAGCACAATAGATATGTTCGTATTTTTATTATTTGACTCTTCGACAAGTTAATAAATGGGGTTTGTTTAGGTTTATGATTCTTTTTTTTTTTTTTTTTTTTTTTTTTTTTTTTTTTTTTGGTTTTTCGAGACAGGGTTTCTCTGTGGCTTTGGAGCCTGTCCTGGAACGAGCTCTCTAGACCAGGCTGGTCTCGAACTCACAGAGATCCGCCCACCTCTGCCTCCCGAGTGCTGGGATTAAAGGCGTGCGCCACCATCGCCCGGCAGGTTTATGATTCTTGCTCATGGTTCTGCCCTTAGGATGCAATCACCTCTGATGGCTCTTCTTCTGGCGGAGTCGAAAGGTAATACAGGACCTCACAGAGCAGATGTAGGAAGTTTGTGTGTGTTTGTGTGTGTGTGTGCATTTGCATGCACATATGTGTATGTGTGTGTGTTCTGTCCTTGTCATCCCCTATACTGAATAATGGGGATTTTATTCTGATGGATCTTTCCTATCCCTAATCATTTTCTAAAGTTGTTGCGGGAGGTCCTCCCACTCCTCCAGCCTATAGCTGCTGAGATACCAGCCCATTGGGGTGTGGTCTCTCTCCCTTTAAAAAAGCGGCCACTTCCCTCTCCTCTCTCTCTTCACTTCCTGCTCCGCCAGCGACTAGACTCCCTTCTTGGTTGCGTAGAGGGCTGTTGCCTGGGACAGTGATCTGTAAGTTTTTCCCCTTTAAATAAATACCACCCTATTAATCATAATTCCAAACTGGTGTGGCATTGTTTGTGACTTACGCCTTCACAAAGTTTTACCTACAAATACTGTAATTGGATTAAGTTCCAACTTATTTAGCACCTACAATGCGGATTAGACTCACATTTACACAGCAGTCCAGTTCTACATCACTGATTAAAAGAATTGCCTCAGTGTGCAAAAACAACATTGCAGGTATTTAAAAAGCAGGTGTTTTAGTTTTCAAAAGAAGCCATCACTTAAATCTTGCGGAGGCCTTATCTCCTATGTGAATTGATTCCTAGTGGAATCGGATAGTTTGAAGGGAAATTTAAAAAAATATTAAAACAATTATAATTTGTATGATTTAAAAAATATTAAAAGAGTGTTATTATGAATCCTGAGGGAAGGGATGTGACATTTTAAGGCAAAAAAGACATGGTTTTGCTAATACTGAGTCTAAATGACCTACATTATTTTTTTCACTTTTAGTACCAGGAATTATCAATCATTTATATATTTAACTAAGTCTCTTGAATTTTGAATCTAACATTTTGAGACCTTGGAAAGAATAAATATGACAATAAATCACCCTATTTTGTTGTTGTTTTGTTTTTATTGATTCCTGGCAATATTCTCATACAGGGTAACTGGAAGACAGGGAAATACCCACACTTTTACTGTTCAAGAGTACTTGCTCTTAGTCACCCAGGGAAATCTTTCTCTTTCCTTCTTCTTGATATGCGTGCTTCTGATGGAAAGAAATAAATGAATTATGTATTAGGATTGGGGCCCTATTGGGAAAAAAATGCTTCTATGTGGAACAGTATGAGAAAAACTACTTTTCATTTCTAAGGTCTAGAGTATTGATGCTTTCAAAATGCCTGACTTAGATAGTGCTCTGGAAAAGCCTCTTGAACCCCCTTTTAAGGAATGTTCATATCCTCTCTCTCCTCGCTCCTACAGGCTATCTTAGTGAACACTTTTGTGTCCATATTCTATAAGAGTGGAAAACATTTGCCCTCCACTGAAGTTTGGTTGCATTTATTTTCTCTTTAGAAACACACAGCATTTCATTCTGTGGCCCTGGCTTTTCCCCATTTCTTCTGCCTTTCACTGAAAGGGTAATTTTAACATGGAACTGTGAAGCATCTCCACATGGCAACCCACAGAGCTGAGACTTGCTATAGAAGGAAGGCACGACGGGGCTTTTCTTCATGCCAGAGGCATTAGCTTTGTGGTGGTGGAATGGAACATTTTCGTCAAATTTGATCATCTTTTATCCCATGGTTCACTTCAGGGGTCCTTTACCTATCCTTGGCTGGGTCTATTAGTGTTTTGCTTCTTCTGTTCATCCAAATGGAAGAACATTCCATCTGAAGAAGAGGCCCCCAGCAGCTCAGTTGTCAGCTCTTCGAGAATACATTCTGCAGACCTTTATACTCAGCTTCGGCAGCCCTTGGGTTCCCACTGCAGTGAGATGGTTCCTCTGTTGTCATTATGATCACAGTGCTTCTGGTCCCTCGGATTTTGTTTGCTTTTGTGTCACCCATGTTCAGGGAAATCATCACATCAGCAACCTTCATGGAGATGAGCATTACTTGCGTTTTTAGTAGACTAGCAAAGAAGCATTTGAGGAAAAAGTAATGCTATCTAATTCCTAAAGAATGGTATGAGAGCTGATGAGAGGCTAGTCTTTTTCTTAGCTTATCCTCAGAGGCAGTACAGAGATTGACAAGAAGGTATGAAGTTTAAGCAAAATGTTCAAAGGATAAATAAAGAACATATTGTGCTTTTAAGTACTTTGCAAAAGAAATTTACATGTATACATTTTCTTGACATCAAAATCTGTTATTGTTTCCCGTTCCCCCAGCATTTCTCCTTCTAAGTATTTGTATATTTGTTTGTGCTTTTCTGCACTTCTGAATGTGGTTGCAAAGAATTTTTTAAGTTTTGGCTCGTGTCTTCCCTGCCCCCCACCACACTTAATTCACTTTATTTTTATTCTAGAAAAACCCATATGTATAGCCACAGCTCATCTGAAAGGAGACTCTGGTGTGGATTTTTGTAAGATGATGAGTGAGTTCCTGATAGGGAGACCTGGTGAATAGTTCCAGAACTCGGGGGTCAAGCAGCTGTAGGTCCTAGAGATGGCATCAAAGGTGGTCTTGGCTTAAATCTGGTCTGCTTGCCAGTCAACTCTGGTTCTGCACTAGCATGGTGTTTAGAACCTCACCATTTGGAAGTGCTCCAAGGGAAAAAAGCCAATAATCTTGGATTCATTAATGGGTAGGGAGAATAGGCCTATCTTCAGGGACTTGATCTTGCCCTTGAGCAGACAGCATAGTCTAAGGATGAGTATCCACTCCTTGTCTTTGGTTTTCCTTCCATGGGGCCCCCACCACAGCTACTACTTGAAGACCTCTATGGCATCCTACCTGGGTCCCCATAGCCCATCTTGAGCACTCATCCACCGTTTGGTATTTCACAAAACAAGCTTGGGTTCTTTTCATCCCTTTCATCCCTCACCTTCCAGAGATCTCTCGATCTGTATCGAAAAGCTGTAAATGGAGCTGACTTTTGGCACTGTTAAAAACAGATCCACTCTAGCCTGCAGTTTTGCTTTCAAAATATTGGTTCATTAGGACCTTGATGAAAGCCCCCTTGGACTCATTATATGTAGCGCGGTTTTAATTAACTTCAGTCATCAGGATTGATGGCAAGTCAACATGTGAAGCTTTAGTGCAGTGAATTCATGGGCAGCACATTTGGCGGTCTTCCCAAACTCTGCTATAGATTTAAGCTCAACATTCATTCCTTGGGATGTTTTGTCACCTTTCATTGTAGGATTGAGAACTGTAGCATTTAATGCAAATAATATGTGCTTTTAAAGTAAATATTAAGTAAGTGTGTAATTATCATAAAATAACAAACTAAAAGATAATGTGCCATACTTTAATATGTACATTGTTTCCATTGGGAATAAAACAATTTTCACATTAGATATTTTTAATTACAAGATAAATGCATAATTATCATGACAAGTAAAATGGTGTAAGTTGAATAAAAAAATTAAGCTCTCTACCTTAACATTCCTGAGATAATCAAGGGTGTATCTTATGCCATTTTCCTTTCTCATTGTCTTAAACCAAGACAAAGAATTGTTTGTAAAAATGAGTTGTTACTATATACAATATTTGACTTGTATTTTTTCATTTATCCATACAGAATAGTTCTCCTGAGAATGGTCTGGATATATATTGTTTAATTTTTTTTCCTCTTTTAAAATTTATTTTCTTTGTCTAAAACTTCTGACTTAAAAATAAATAAAACTTCTGACTTAAAATATTAATAACTTGTATTAATAAATATAAATAATGACCCACATATTTGTGGGTATTATAAGTTATATTAGTACATGTATTCCCTCAATGATGAATAAATAAGGCTAAACCTATTCATTTACATAAATGCTTGTCATTTCTTTATAATGGAAACATTGCTTTCTTCTGGCTTCACCAAAGGTAGTTTACATTTTTATTATCTATGCTGAAAGTTATTCATTTTAGTGTTAACTAGAAGAAAAAACTGACTGGAATAGGAAAGTCATGATTTCCCATGGCACATAACAATGCTTCAGTCAACAACAGACAGCATATATTGACATAGTATCCTAAGTAGTATGATCTAATGACATGGTGGCTATCTTGGTTTGGGCATGCATACTGTGTGATGTTTGCATGCAATGGAATCATCTAAAGATGTGTTTTCCAATGTATACCCCTGTATCCAATGAATATGATGAATATGTGAGTACTGTTTTACAGATGAGTACATATGCACAAGCATATGCACAAACTCTCTCTGTCTGTCTGTCTGTCTCTCTATCATCTATCATATCTATCTATTGTCTATCTATCCATTTATCTATCTATCCATCTATCTATCCATCATCTATCTATCTATCTATCTATCTATCTATCTATCTATCTATCTATCATCTACCATATCTATCTATTATCTATGATCTATATTTACCTATCAATCTATCATATCTATCATCTATTAATTTACCTATTGATCTGTCAATTGACCTGTCAGTCTATCATATCTATCAATCATCTATCTACCTATTATCTATCTAACTATAATAAACTTTACTTATATCAGCACCTTTTCTTGTGACTCTGATCAGATATCTGACAAGAAGCAACTTAGAGGGGGAGGGTTTATTTTGGATCAAGGTGCAGTCAGTCATGACAGGGTGACACGGTGGTGGGCGTGACTTGTCTTTGTGGTGGGAGTGACTTGTCTTTGTGGTGGGAGACACTTGTCTTTGTGGTAGCAGGTGTTTTGTGAGGCTTCCTTCATCTACAGATTAGGAAGCAGTGAGTAGACAGTCAATAGGGTGTGGCTACAAGCCACAAGGCCTTCTCACACTTCTATAGAAGCCCACCTTCTATGAGTTCCATAACTCCCAACATAAGTCTACTTACCACTGGGCAGCAGCTGTTCAAGTGTGAGCTTGCGAGGGACATTTTAAATCCACATTTTATTTTGCCTCTGGCCTACATATTTTGTTCATAGCCATCCACCTCTGTTGCCCACAAAAAAATATGGCCTCATTTTCCCCCTGGGGCCTCCACACAGTGCCCACATCTTTCCTCAGCAGTTACCACACATTTCTGCCATCTCCAATACCTGTAGCCTCCATTGTATTGGCTTCGTAGTCATAGCTTCTTTAACAGCCCACTGGGGAGCTCTCCACAGGAAATCCAGCCCTATTAGAGGTTCAGGATTCTCAGCACCTGTCTGGAACCCTGCTGTGAGTTTCTCTTATGCCTGTATCTCACAGTTGCACAAAACCAGCCCTACACAGGCACTGCCAAATTGTGCTGCCACCATGATTGTTAGCACAGCAACAGAAATGGGACTTAAACAGTATCTGACACAGGGGTCGCTCCTGAGGAACTTTTAGACGTTCTTGGGCTATAGCCAGTCTGTTCAGGAGATGTCATTCAATTTCACAAAAGCTTGGAACACTAGCTATCAGCCTAGGAAGAGGCGGCTTAGCCATCAGTCTCTTATACTTGGGGGTTGGAATTTTAAGAATGCCATTAAAGTCAGTCTGCCTCTCCCCGGTGCTGAAAGAATTTTAAAGGTGCCCCTTTAGCTTACACTTCCAATAAAATAAAATAATAAAATAAAACAAAATACCGCATGTATAGTGTGGCCCAGAACTGAGGAAGTACTGCTATTATAGTTTTAAAATATACATTCCCAGCTTTTTTTACAAGTATTATCTCTTCATTCCACAGCTAGTAATCTCAGGTAATAAGCTCAATGGCTACCTTCATGTATTCAGCTCCTATACCTTCCTTTCGGTTGTGTGAATTATTTTATGCCACAGTTATAACTCAGTCCTGAAGGTCCACGAGATCCTTCTCACAAGTCACAAATGTTCTGTTCATTTTCCCTGCACTTATCCTTTCCTCCTTTTACATTATTGCCTAGTCTTCTTTTTGGTTCGTAGTTTTTAATTGATGTTTCACAATGCCCGGTTTGCCAAGAACAATAAACCACTCCCCACCTGCTCAGAATTCTCCCATAGAATACAAACAGCAATATTCTTAACTTTCACAACAACCTTATGGGATACAATTTAAGTCTTAATAAACTAACAGAATTTTGTGTATTTACTTTTTGCCAATAACATTACATTAAAATTTAAAATAAAACTAATTTTAATTTGAAAAGAATTTGTAAGTTAATATACCAAGTAACAGATTTTATTTTACTATTTTCATGCAGAAATGTCATTCTATGTTGTCCTAATTTGCTTCCCTTCCATTGTACACCTCAGGCCACTGATCCCTAAGCTATTAAAGAGCCCTCCCCCTTTGTGTTCCATGTCCCATATACCCATTTCCCACAGAGATGGTTAATCTTGATTGTCAGGTAAACGGAGTGTAGACTCCAACCCCTGGGATTCTCTGTGAGTGAGTTTCTACAGAATTCTCACTGAGATGGAAATGCCTGTGTTAGCATTCATCTCTCTCTGCTTCCTGAGTCCATGTACAATGTGACAAGATTCCTCACTCCTTCTGCTGGGGCCAGATTCGCTTCTAAGGCCACACCATCCCCCTGTGTGATGGATTGTACCCTCCTCTGTGAAACCTTTCCTTTCGTAAGCTGTTTTATTGTCAGGCATTTTGTCATAAGAACAACAAAAGTGATTAATACATAGTGACTGATAAGTAATCTCTCAGCCACCTTCATTTAGGATTTCTTTCTTCCTCCTGTCCCAATCCCATCTCTAGTTTCATAACCTACACACGCATAACAAAGTTGCACACACAGATATGCACACACACACACACACACACACACACACACACACGCAATTTTAATCAAGGCTCCACTTCGAGAGGAAATATATGAGGTGTAACTTTCTGAAGCTGGCTTATTCTGCTTAACATAATGGTTTGCATTTGTGTCATGGCTTCATTTTCCTTTATGGCCAGATAAAATTCATATACATTCCAGTTTCTATATTCATCTCTTGATAGACTTTTAGGCTAATTCCATTTCCTGGCTCTTGAGATTAGTGCAGCAAAAGATTTGGATGTTGTCCCTGAGGTGTAGATTTAGAGACGTTTGGCCATACACCCAAGAGTGCTATTGCTGAATCATAAGGTGGTTCTATTTTTAGTTTTTCTGAGAAGCTTCCATACTGATTTCCTAGTGTCTTCATATGTTTACATTCTTTACCTGCAGTGTGCCAGCTTCATCTTTTCACGCATCTTATCTAGGATTTATTCCCACTTGTTTTCTTGATAATAGCCATTCTCACTGCAAAGAGAGAATTTCAAAGCAATTTGCATTTGCATCTCCCCAATGACTAGCAGTGTTGAACACTTCCTTGAGGATTTCCAGTAGTTTGTATTTCTTTATTTTGAGGACTATCTATTCAGTTCATTAGCTAATTTATTGTTTGCGGAAATTTTTGGTGCCAAACTTTCCAATCTTTATGCATCTTAGATATTAATAACCTCCTGATGTGTAACTGACAAATAAGTCCTCCCCCTGTTCTACAGGTTGTTTCTACACATGGTTGTGCAGAAGTCTTTAATTTCATGTAATACTGTTCATTAGTTCATGAAATTACTTCCTGTGTTATTGGATCTTAGGTTAGTTTGACAAAAGGCTCATTATTCTCATTTAGGTTTTCAAAGAACCAACTTTGATTCTATATGATTTTCTGTTCATTTTATAAATTTCTACCCTAGCACTTATTTCTTTTATATGTGTTGTAATTTGGATTGTTCTTGTTTTCTAAGGTCTGGAGATGCATCATTCATTTCTAATGTTAGTACCCATCTGCCTAGAACTACTTGAGATTCATTCCCAAGCTTTGTATAAATTGTTTTATCAGCTTCATTAAATTGTAGGAATTAAAAAAAATTATCCCTAATTTATTTTTTAAAAGAACCATCATTTAAAAGTGTAGTCTTCACTCTTTGTGTGTTTGTGTCATTTCTGAAGTTTTTCTTGCTACTTATAGTTTTATTCTCCTCTGACCTGAACATTATTTTGATTATTTTCCATTTGTTATCATTAAATTTGTGGCTTAGAATGTGGTCTATGTTAAAGTTCTGTGGTCTTCTGAGAATAATTTGTATTCTGTGTGTGTCTGTGCATATCACATTACTGAATTTGCTTGTTATTTCTAGTTTTCTGGTAAATTTTTTGGGATCTCTAATGCATAGTACCATGTTATCTGTAAATGGAGACAGTTTGACCTTGTCTTTTCATATTTGTATCCCTTTAATTTTCTTCTCTTCCCTTATTGCTTATTCTAGTATCTCAAGCACAGTATTGAAAATGAGTAGAAAAACTAGACATCTCTATCTCATTCCCGACATTAGTGGGATTGATTCTAGCTTCTCTCCATTTTGGATGATGGTGGTTGTGAGGTTTCATATATAGCCTTTATTATATTGAGAATAGAATTTTATTATATTCCCTCTAGGTCTACATTCTCTAGGATCATTATTATGCAGCTATGTTATTTTTTGCCAGTGACCTTTTTCTGCATTTATTGAGATGATCATGTAATTTTTGTCTTCAAATCTATTTACGTGGTTTATTACATTTATTGACTTCGATATATTGAGCCACCCCTGGCTTTCAGAGTTAAAGCCAACTTATTTGGTCATGATAAATAATTTATTTAAGTGTGAATGTATTCTTTTCTACAAGTAATTTATTGAGCATTTTTGAGTATATGTTCCTCAGTGATATTGGATTGTGGTTTTCATTTCTTGCTGTCTCATTACCTGACGAGGATATTAGAGTGATACTGGGTTCATCGGAGTTTTAGAGTGTTCTTTGTAATTAGAATTTTTTTTTTGTGGGGGAGTTTAAAGAGTTAGCTATATTGGTGAGAAACACTGTCAAAAAGAGACATGTAGAATCATGATCAAAAGTCCTGGGAGAAAGCCCCAGATCCTATTGCTAAAGATATAATATATTTAATAAACATTAATAAATCAAAAAAAAAAGAATTAGCTATAGACCGTCTTAGCTGGAAAGCTTTCTATTATTATTTCAATATCCTCATTTGTTATGGCTGTTTTTAAGCTGTTGATGTCTTCTTTAACTTTGCTGGGTTAGCTGCATCTAGAAATTCATCAATTTCTTTTAGACTTCAAGTTCAATAGATCGCAGTTTTTAAAATATTCCCTTCTAATAGTCTAAATTTCTTTGGTGCCTCTTATGTTTCCATTTTTTCTAATTTTGTTAATTTCTATCCTCTCATTCTTTCCTTGGTTAGTTGGGTCAAAAACAAGTTGATTTTTTTGTAAGATTTTCTTTATTTATATTTCATTGATTGGTGCTCTGATTTTTTTTATTATTTCTTGCCATCAAATGGGTTCAGGTTGATTTGTTCTCATTTTTCCAAATATTTTACTTGCATCATTAAGTTATTTATTTGTGATCCTTCTGATATTTTAATGTAGACACTTAGATCTATAAACTTCTCTTGCAGGACTTCTTTCAATGTGCAGTTGTACCCCTATGATATCATTGTATCTCCATTTTCATATAGTTCCATGAAAAATTTTATTTCTTGATTTCTTCTTTCAACCATTCAACATTCAGTAACAAGTTGCTCAATCTCCTTGAGTTTATGTATTTAGAAATTTGTTTGTTGTCAACTTAGATTTTATTGCATTGTGGTCATATATCATATTATAAAGGGTTATTTCAATGTTTTCCTTTTGTAGAGATTTGTATTTTTTTCCCAGGATATAGTCTATTATTAGAAAGGGTTCTGTGTGCTTCTGAGTAGATTCCTTTGGTATTTGAGTATTATATTCTACAGATAAACTGTTTAATCCAGTTGGTCAATTATACCCATTAATTCTGATGTTTCTCTGTTTATTTTTTGTTCTGATATCTTATATGTTGGAGAAGTCAAGGAAATGAAGTCATCTACTGTTCATGGATTAATATTAATGTGCATTGTTAGATCCAATCCTACATTTTTATGAACTTAGCTGCACAAGATTTTTGGTGCATCTCTATAGTAATATAGAGTAGTAATGACTTCATAGTTACTAGCACAGATTAGTTTTAGTTTGCAGTCTATTCTGTCAGATATTAGGATAGCAACACTGCTTGCTATAGATTTGAGTACTTTTTCCCATCCTTTTACTTGAAGGGCAGGTATATCTTTTTAAAATTAAAATGAGTTTCGTGTAGACAGCATATAGAGAGCTGTGTTTCTCAATTTATTCAGTCCATTTATGTCTTCTGAATGTGTAATTGAGGCCATTAATAGCTAAAGTTATTATTGAAATGTATGTATGTTAACTGTGGTCATTGTGTTGTTGATTTTTGGTGGTTGTGTTTGTGTTCTCAGTGGTATTTTGTATTTTAATAATTATGGCTTTGTATTTCATTTCACAGCTTTTTAGCTTTGCTCATTCCTCTCTTTAGCCAGAAACAATGCTTTCTGCATTTTATTTAGATTTGTTTTGTTGTAGATATATAAAAATTTAGGCTGTTCATATTATGGAAAGTTTAATGCACTTTCTTTGTTTTGTTTACTTAGTATTTTTAGATAACATGTCATGGGGATTTTCTTTTCTAGTCTTGTCTATCTGGTGTTCTGCATACTTCTTATATCTGTACTTGCATGTCTCGGTTTGGGGAAGTTTTCTTCTATGATGATCTTGTCTATGTTATTGCCTTGAGATTCTTCTCCTTTATCTATGCCTATAATTCAATAATTTTTTATGATGTCCTATCTTTTTTGTAGGTTCCTTCCCCATGGGCTTTTTAAAAATTTCATATTCTTTGCTTATTTGGTCTAGATCCTCCATTCTATCTTCAAGTTCTGATAGTCTGTCTTCTGCTTGATTCATTCCACCATGAGCTTGTCAGTTGAATTACTGGGTTTTTCAAATCCATGTTCACTGAGGTTGAGTTCTCTTCAATGTTTTTATCTCTTTATTGAATCCTGTTCTCAAGTCCTAGATTTTTTTTATTGATTTTTATTGAGCTCTACATTTTCTCTGCTCCTCTCCCTGCCTCTCCCCTTCCCCGTTGAGACCTCCCCCAAGGTCCCCATGCTTCCAATTTACTCAGGAGATCTTGAATTTTTTTCACTTCCCATGTAGATTAGATCTATGTCTCTCTTAGTATCCTTATTGTTGTCTAAGTTCTCTGAGATTGTGGTTTGTAGGCTGATTTTCTTTGCTTTATGTTTAAAAACCACCTATGAGTGAGTACATGTGATAATTGTCATTCTATGTCTGGGTTACCTCACTTAAAATAATGCATTCTAGCTCCATCCATTTTCCTGCAAAATTCTAGATGTTGTTATTTTTTCTTCAGTTCTCCATTGTGTAAATGTACCACATTTTCCTTATGATGACAACTTATACTGGAGAGGTTGCGGGGAAAAGGGAACACTTCTGCATTGCTTGTGGGAATGCAAGCTGGTACAACCCCTTTGAATGTCAGTGTGGAGATTTCTCAGAAAATTAGGAAACAACCTTCCTCAAGACCCAGTAATACCACTTTTGGGTATATACCCAAAGGATGCTCAGTTGTGCCACAAGGACATGTGCTCAACTGTGTTCATAGCAGCTTTGTTTGTCATAGCCAGAACCTGGAAACAAGCTAAATGCCCCTTGACTGAAGAATGGATAAAAAAAATGTGGTACATTTACACAGTGGAGTACTACACAGCAGAAAAAAATAATGACATCTTGAATTTTCTTCATCATTTCTATCAGTATTTTGTTTGTGTCTCCTTAGTTATCACTCAGGTGTCTAGTTTCTTTAATTTTCTTTCTCAGTAGTTTCATTGATTTGCTTCTTTCAAGTGTTCTTTTAAATTCTTTGATGATGTTTGTGATTATTCTTTTAAATTATGTGTCCTGGAGTTCATCTAGGTTATTCTAATTGGCAAGCATTTCTATGGGAGTGGTAGGCCTTGGAAAGAGGACACTGACTTGCTTTTTCATGTTGCTTGCAGTTTTGTGATTGGTGCTGGGCATATGAAATTTTTTGTTAGTTCTAAGACTGTTATAGACAAAGCAGGCTAGGACAAAAGAGAGGGTGGATAGATGTCTAGATATAGGAAATGGTTTGGGTGGGATGAAGTCAAGTAGACAGGGGAGCCCAGACTAGGCCAGGACACTGAAGAAGGAGCAGGGATAGATCTGGAGACAGGAAAGGTACATGAATCTGGAGGAGGGTCAAGGAGAATTGCTTTCTGAGTAGAGATGTTGGTTGAGGTGCAGAAGCTAACTGTGGGTGGTTGCAGGCATCAGGGGGCATTGGGTAGGGTACAAGAAGGGGGTGGATAAAATATACTGGGGCACTAGATGTGGAATCCTAGAAGACCTGATGGGGAGGGTTAGGGATATTCACTGGGCTCAAACCTAGGGAAGGATGTGAGAGAACTCTTGGGGTGGAGAGGTTGGACTCTGCCCAGAAGGGAGCCATGGCTAGTGGTAGGTAGGTCTAGACGAAACCTCGAGGTTTGTTGTGGCGAATTTGTACTGAGACAAGGCTGGGACACTACATGTGGGTCATTGGCTAGACCTGGCAACTTAAGGGGAAGGTCTGGGTGGGGTAGAGCAGGGAGACTTGCAGGGCTATACCCTGGAGAGCACTGCAGAAATCTGACTCGGTGGAGAGGTTGAACAGAGCACAGAAGAGATCTGAAAGTGTTCTCTCCTTTACCCTATTTCTCCTCTTATACTCTGCACCTTGGTTTGTGTCTCTGCCAACTTCTACTACTCTTGGCTACATTTCTTCCTCTGTTCGCCTCCCATTTTCAGTTCCCCATAATCATTTTTTTCCTCCTGCTTCATGGGATCTTTTGTTCTCCCTGTTGCAGTTTAAATTTCATCTTTATGAGATCTAAAATTTGAATCTCTATTCCTGATCTGTCTCCTACTCTCCAGTTTCAGTATCTAGTTATATACTGACAACTTCACCTGCATGCTATGATTCATCTTGAATCCACTTAAATATCTCAAACCCAGCTGATCATCTCATCCCAAACCTGACAAGTTCAAGTTTGTTCTTGCCCACTGGAACAAATCCAGAAGTTAAAATTCACTTGACATTTGTTGAATTGGTGAGTGAACATTATTTTAAATAAAACCCTCATGGTTTCTATCATTCTGCTGCAATAATGGCATCCCAATTATTACCCTGCAATTATTTTTAGCCACTTATTTTTCCTCACTATTCAAAGTTATTATCATGGGAGAAGACAGTAAGAGATTTGCTATTATTTTGCTTTTGTTTGATTGACTTCCTAGGTTTGACTATCTCTGTCATATTTGATTTCTCATGCACCTTATTTATTGAATGAGTTTCAGTTCACTTCAGGGTTTTCCAATATTTTGACACTGCAAATTATGGTCTAAAAATATTTAGCTATATATCTTCTATGTAGACCCCCATGAAACACAAAGAAGAGCTTCATCTATAGCTATCCTGGGATATATATGTGCACTGACGTGTGTAGAATTTTTATGAGTACATTTGGAATGGACTTCCATGATTAATAGGGCTGAGAAGTACCAAGGTCTATATTTAGAAAGTGAAAGTCCAAGAAGAACCTATGGTGTGAAGTCCAAGTATAGAAGCTTGAGACCCAGATGAGCTAACTGTGAGTTCTAGTAGCAACCTAAAGACAAGAGAACAACAATGCCTTGCCTTGTAGGCAGGGAGACAGAATGAGTAGAGCGTGGAGAGAGTGGGAGGAAAGAAGAAGGGAGAGGGGAAGAGAGAGAATCAAAATTAATCTCCCTTATTCCTCTTTTGCTTCCATGTAGTCCTTTAGCTGTTTGTATGGAGTGCGCTCACACACGGCACACCATCTGCTTTACTCAAGCTACTGATTTAAATGTTTCTCTCCTCCTCAGAATGCACACATGGCCAGAATCGTGTTTATAAAAATATGTGGACCTCATGGCCCCCATGTAGTTCGCAGAATTAACTCTCCTAGTGAACAATGTTAGGGCATAGTAGGAAATAACCCCAAATGCTATTATTTTATTTTATTTTTATTTTTATTTGGATTTTTGAGACAGGGTTTCTCCGTAGCTTTTTGGTTCCTGTCCTGGAACTAGCTCTTGTAGACCAGGCTGGCCTCGAACTCACAGAGATCCGCCTGCCTCTGCCTGCCGAGTGCTGGGATTAAAGGCGTGCACCACCACCGCCCGGCTCATTTACTTTATTATAGTAGTCTCATTGTACCATACTCAATTTCTTCCTTCCTTTGTTGATGGATAGCCACTTGATTCCATTTTTAAAACTATAATTATGAAAGGCTCTGCCACAGTCTACCTTGCTAAGCCTCTTCTCTCATTGTGAACACTTACATTCTTTGTGTTGAAGCTTACCCTTGGGTCACAGCTGCATATATAGTTCTCTGTCATACAAGTAGCATGGCTATTGCATGACCTGCATCCTATGAAAATGAACTCTGACTTCAAGATGGCAGATGAGATACTACATCTGGGAGACCAAGAGATTGGATGAAAGGAAGTTAGAATAACCAAACATCAATAGAGAAATACTACTTGGTCAAGTTTTCTCTTCAAAGAAGGCAGCTCTCCACCCCACCCCAACTGCAACCAGCAACCCAGGAAGTGCTAGGTCCCCTTAGCACTTGGAAGTGTGGAACACAGAAAGCTGTGTGCACAGCAAGAGAAGAGGACTGTGGGAGCTGAAGTTGAGAGATTTGAAATACCCTTTTCTCCCTTTCCTTGCCATGGCCCAGACAAGCAAAGAGAAGGGGGTCACAAAAAGTTCAAGGTAGATCATAGATCATGGTGTGTAATATCCTGACAACAAGAGACCTCAATCAGCACAGAGAATAGATATAGCATCAAAGTATATATAGTAAGGGAATCTGAAGATGAGAGATTTTTGATATCCACCCAGCCTCCTATAGCCAGGGCAAGCTGTAGGAGAACAAGATTGCAATAAGTTTGTGGTAAAGCGTGCTGTAGTTTCCCGATGAACTGATGACAGAGGAACACAGTTGTGCTGACGGACTATCCAACTACACTCCCTGAGAGCCTTTGTCCAGATTGTCCTCTGCACACCACCAGTCCCACACAAGGGTGTGGAGTTTTAATTTGCAACCTTATGGGGAAGAGGCAGGAAAAGTCTGTCAAACATTGCTTTTTAACCATAGACATCCTCTGTGGAAAAAAAAGCACTGATTTCACTTGTTTGAATGACTGAGACTGATTCAAACTGAGACTAATGAAACTTCACCCCCCTGTGAAGATGAATGGAAAAAAAGGAATAGAAAAACCAAAGAGTGGAGGAAGGCATATCTGACTATCCAGGTAGGAACGCTGGCCCAGAATGGAATACATTCTACTTCTTTGTATTGCTCTTTCAAATCACTGTAAACGTAATTTAACGTTTTGGGTTTTGCAGTATTGGCACGTATGTACTTAAAGCATTCTCTTGTTCATCTTCATTAACATCTCTGGGGAAATGGCTCAGTGTGTAAAGTCCTTGCCATGAAAGCAGAAGAACCTGAACTTTGGTCCTCCTGACTCACATTAGGAAGGCTGGATGTGGTAGCACACATCGGAGATTCCAGCATTTTTAGCGGTGAGCTAGGAGGCAGAGACAAGAGGATCCCTAGAAGCTCGGGGGCCATAGCAGAGGCAATGAACAACAGTAGATAAGGCAGAAGGCAAGCGCCAATACCTAATACCTGGGATTGTTCTCTGACCTCCACATGTATGCCCTCACACACACACTGAACATACACTCACAGATACATGTACAGCACACACCTGCACAAAGATTTAAACCAAAGCTTGTATCTCACTGGAAATGGTCTTTATTTCATTCCATTCTCTAAACCTAATATGTAATATTTCCTCTACTTTTCATACCTCTTTTTCACATTTCCTCTTTCCTATTACTTTCTCACTTCCCTATTTAAATATGGATAAGCCTAGTCCTAGAATTAGAATAAACTTCATTCTCCTTAGCCAGGACCATAATGCTTCTTGCTGTCTGTGAACCACACAGAGAAGTGCCCTTGTCTTTTCCTGCAGTTAACACTGGCATGCTGTCACTCACTGTAGTTGTTACTATTGTCAGCTTTTTCCCTGAACATAATAAGCCCATGGAAGAACAGATCATAGGGAGAATCCATGTTAATGAGAAAGTCAATGCCTAATGGTAAGAAACCCACCTGCCTACTTATAAAGGAATCCCTGAAGGACTCTAGAGGTCCTGACAATTGGTATATATTTAAGCTAAATATCCAATTCTCAGACTTCTGCATATATTTGGGAAAATTTACTTAAGTCATGTTTTTCAAAAAATTCATTAAATTTGCTACTCAGTGCCTCCCCCTCAAGCCAGATTGGAAAAAAAAAATCACTATTTACATTGGATACACTCCCGATTTCATCTGGGAACCTCCAGTGCTTTGGAGCTGAGAATTTCAGAGCCATAAGGAGCTTCAGAAATCATTTTAATTCAAACTTCTTATTTTACTGTCCTCCCAAAGCCCGGGCTACTCAGGGGACTTCTCCACAGTCACACAGCTGTCTGATGGCAGGGCTGGCAACATCATCAATGGAATTTGGCTGCTGTTCTTTAGAGATATTTTTTTTTATTTATTAAAGATTTCTGTCTCTTCCCTGCCACCGCCTCCCATTTCCCTCCCCCTCCCCCATCAAGTCCCCCTCCCTCCTCAGCCCGAAGAGCAATCGGGGTTCTCTGCCCTGTGGGAAGTCCAAGGAACCCCCACCTCCATCCAGGTCTAGTAAGTTGAGCATCCAAACTGCCTAGGCTCCTACAAAGCCAGTACGTGCAGTAGGATCAGAAACCCATTGCCTTTGTTCTTGAGTTCTCAGTAAAAAACAAGGGCTTCTTGAATTTTGCATGCAAATGGATGGAAATAGAAAACACTATCCTGAGTGAGGTAAGCCAGACCCAAAAAGAGGAGCATGGGATGTACTCACTCATATTTGGGTTCTAGCCATAAACAAAGGACATTGAGCCTATAATTAGTGATCCTAGAGAAGCTAAATGAGGAGAACCCAAAGAAAAACATATAGGCATCCTCCTGAATATTAACCTTCATCAGGCGATGAAAGGAGACAGAGTTAGAGATATTTTTTATTACAAAAGAAATTTTAGCAGACTTAGGCTAAATGAAGCTCTGAATATATAATTAGAATAGCAGTTATTGGGTTACTTTTTTAGTGACAGGAATGTATTTGCTAAATTTTAAAATAATAGATAAAATCCTCAGTATTTAGATCAGAGATGGGCTTCAGGGTGGTCCCTTGGAATGTAATAGTGTGTTGTACTTATTCCTCTTTGATAAGGATACAGTTTTCATCCGTTTCTCAAGTCTATGGGTTGGAAAAGACTGAGAACCAAAACTTACAGCTTTCTTATGATTGGCTGGAAGTAAAATCCAGTATCCACAGATTTAATGACGTCAGCTGATTGGTGCCTACTCACTCGGTGGAACTTTGTCTGAGGCTGTGGGTGCTGAGAGAATGATGCAGCATCCTTGGAGAAGGGCTCTTCCGTGTTCTGTTTGGGAAGGCTGGTTATACCATTTAGCCGGGAATTGATAAAGCAATAGCTTACATTATCTGATTTCACTTCAGTCTTTTGCCGGCCAAAAATCACTGTGTCCGACTGGGATAGAAACTGGAACCACTGTAGAAGAAACCTTATCCTAGTCTTTATAGAGATTTGTACCTGGCATCAATGAGAAACATCCCGTCTCAATTCTGCAAAACTCAGCTGTGACTCTAACATAAGGGGCCATGTCTTACACAGTTCTGCAGGTAACAATGTAATATCTAACCGAATATCAGTGTTTATGTCTGAATCATTGTTCTGTGGATTCTTTTCCCCCCAATAACAAAATTTGATCTGCCAGATATTGAAGTTGAATCTGTGGAGCCTGTCCTGTCTGGGTGATGCACAGTAACCAGAGGTTTCCTGATGTGATCAATAGGTATGGTTATAACAGGGTGTAAAATGCTCACTGTCTCTGACCAGGTTTATGGGAAAGGAGTAAAGCAGGTCAGAGAGAAGATGACTCTATCGGACAGAACTGGCCAGGCACAAACCTTGGACCCTTAGGGACTCAGGCTGCTTGATAGCCCAGAAGAGTGATCACCCAGTCAGTTCCCACAATAGCTGCCTGCTGGCGCTGCTCCCACCCTGCCCCCCCCCCAACATGTGATCTACTGGGCAAATGAAACCTCCTTGCTCCACTTCCAAGGCACCGCACCTCAACCAGCATTCCAAATTCTTCAAACAGAAAAGACATTCAAATGGTTGTGTACAGAATGCTGCCCTGCATCTTTCTGTCTCAAAGAGAGCAGATTTCTCCACAGGACACTGTCCCCACTCCATGCTCTTGAACAATTTCTGTGCCAACATGAAGAGGAGGGGTCCCAGACCCATAAGCGCTCTGGGCTATGAGGGATTGCTGCAGCGGTGTCAGGGCGCAGGGTAGGCAAGACACTGCAGACTCCAGGCTGCATGGCCCAGATCCTAGCATCTCCTCCCACAGGCCAACTTACTTCGTCAGGGAAAACAACAGCATTTTTACTCCTGACCAAGTTGCGTCATCTCTTGCTTTCCTCTTCTTTCTTGCTGCCTCCTCCATCATGATTGCCAGTCGATCAAGGTCAGCCTTGGCCTGCTCTGTCTTCCCAGTCGAATGCATCTTCATGTAACATTCTTCTGCTTTTTGCTCCTCGATTTTTTTTCTCCTCTCCTTGAAATATCCTTTGGCCCATCCAGGCCCAGTTACATAACCTTCTTGGTTGTCAGAGCCTTTCCCCATTTTTTTTTTTTTTTGCCTTTGCTGGTACTCATCATTCTCATCTTCACGTTTGGGGGGTCACCCAAAGCTCCATCTCCACCTACTTATTGTCCACCTTCTTTGTTGGCCTTCTATTTTTAAACCTGCAGCTGGGCATCAATCTCCTCAGGGCTTATATACTGCCTCACCTGGTCTTTATGGTCTTCCTTTCTACATTTAGAGGCCTCCTTTAGGCATCTCAGCGCCAGCATCCACAGTGCCTTGAACTCAAGGATTCTATCTTAATGTCTCGCATAAAAATCTGTTGACTTTCCCTTACAGATAATTGACTTCTTTCTGGATAGACTACAGCAGATAATGACTTGAATGTTTCACCAGAAGGGCTATTCAGTGAGCAAAAGAAAACTGCGCATTTCATTTGTAACTATACCGAGAATAACATTTTAAAAATCAAATCTACAGTGCCAGTAGCTGTCAGCTTGTTTGGGTGGCAAAGTATTCAAAATTGCTACTTTTAAGAAAGCAACAAAAATAACATCAAAATCTAAATACTTACAAAGCTCTTTACTGTTGCTAAGAAAGAAAATAAACTACAATGAAGGAATGGAAGGAGAGCAAATACAGGTTTCATAACCAGAGTTCATGAAATTGTAAAGCATTTTCTCAGAGTGAAAGTAACATTTTTCTTTGTCATTAAGGATAGAAAGTATGTATTATAGAAAGTCAAATCTCTTTCTAGCTTTTAGTGAAAGTACCTTTTTCAGGTAACCATTAGACTTATAATGATGGTATAGTTAATTTTGAATAGACACATCTTACCTGGAGATGCAGTGGGAAAGATTTAAAGGAAAATATCCTTGGATCGCCTAACTCCATAGCACCTTAGGGAAATCTCCTAGGCTGGCCATTCTTGTGGCTTGGAAGTTTTGTACATGGGTAGGACTATTGATTGATTTTCTCCCTGGGCAACTTGAATAACACTTTCATATTCGAGGAGACAAAGCTGCTAATCCCTCCTAGTCCTGTGAAATGGGTGGCATCTTCAGCAATAGGGTCTTAAGTTCAAGTTCTGAAGGTAGCCAAGAGAAACAGCAATGGGAGTATCTTCAACTCCCGGCAAGAGACTAGAAATGAGCTTTCTCCTGCTTGAAATTGGGGATTTTGTTAGATGGTATCTTGGGAAATTATCACTCCAGGTGGGTTTACTTAAAAAGCACCATATGTATGTGTGTGTGATATACATATGTATGTATATATATATATATATATACACACACACACATATATATCATATATATGAAATTCCTTAAGTAAACATGAAAATGTTTTTTTCAAGCATCCTCAGTGTTATTTATCTCTCCTCTTTCCCTCTTTTTGATTTAACTTCTGCCTTCCCAGCTAATCGCCCACCTCCATTTTCCCCATTTTCCGCCTTCATAGCATCTGTGTCCCCCTGCCTCCCTCTGTGGAGTTCCTGTCCCTTGGTCCCTTTTACTTCCCTTGTATCTGTGGTTACTCCAGACTATATACTTATATTAAAGATTCAGAGCTTGGATCGACAAATAAGAGAGAACATGTGGTATTTGTCTAAGTCTGGGTTAGCCAGACTCAATATAATATTTTCTAGTTCCCATTTGCCGCACACCGTGGCCCCCGTCTGCGCTCTAAGTGCTAGAACTCAGTTTGTGAGCTTCGGGCAAGGGGCTGGAGGTTGAGGAAACACACGTAGAGACAGACCGACACACAGACCTTCCAACACTGGTACCAAAAGCCCCTCTTTATTAGCACCATGTAGGCTTAAATACACTGCAGTCAATGGCCAACAGGTGAAAATCCCATCCGCTGATCCTCTAAGCTAGGCACAGCTTCTAGGAACTTTAATTAGAAGGTTCTAGGAGGGAAGAGCAGCTGAAGGCCAGGACTCAGTCCCAACACCCATTAATTTACTTTCAAGTTTTAAGATATTCATTTTTCCTTAAAGCTAAATAGAATTCCATGTGTGTATACATACCACAGTCTTAGCATCATTTATCAGTTGAAGGACATCTAGGTTGTTCCCATTTCCAAGGTATTATGGATAGAGCAGCAATGAACAAGTATCAGTGGAATGGGCCTTAAGTTCTCTGGGCATACACCAAGGTCTGATATAGCGGAGTATATACTTTCTGCTTTTGGGGATTTCTCCATACTGGTGTCTAGAGTGTTGTACCCATTTGCATTCACACCAATGGTGAAGGAGCCCCCCCCCCCTTTTAATGTCCTCTCTCTCCAGCATTGTTCTTTTTTAAATTTTTTGTTGACTTTATTGAGCTCTACATTTTTCTCTGCTACCCTCCCTGACTCTCACCTCCCCTTCAATCCTCTCCCATGGTCCCTGTGCTCCCAATTTACTCAGGAGATCTTGTCCTTTTCTACTTCCCATGTAGATTAGATCCATGTATGTCTGTCTTAGGGTCCTCATTGTTGTCTAGGTTCTCTGGGATTGTGATTTGTAGGCTGTTTTTTTTTTCTTTATGTCTAAAAGCCACTTATGAGTGAGTACATATGATATTTATCTTTCTGGGTCACCTCACTCTAAATGATGTTTTCTAGATCCATCCATTTGCCTGCAAATTTCAAAATGTCATTATTTTTTCTGCAGTGTAGTACTCCATTGTGTAAATGTATCACATTTTTCTTACCCATTCTTGGTTGAGGGACATTTACAAACAATGCTGCTATAATGAGAGTTGAGCACATGTTCTTATGGTTTGATTGAGCATCCTTTGAGTATATCCTCACAAGTTATATTCCTGATTGTAGCTGTTCTGATTGGAACAAGGCGAAGTCACAAAGAAGCTTTAATTTGCTTTTTCTCAATTGCTGAGGATGTTGAACACGGTAGCTTTTCTTTCCTCTTTCCTCCTTCTACCTTTTGACTTCATCATTCTTCAATGTTTGCTTCTCTAAGTACCTCCAATATTTTTTCTAAGAACCATCAGCCCCCCTTTTAAGGGTTGCTTCTTGTTTCTCTCCTTACTTTTGGACACACAGCAGCCCATTCTCACCATTCTCAGGTTTATGTTAGGAAGATGAAGCGGGAGATTTTGGTATTGTCTTGCTATCTTCTTTACCTCAAGCATTACATGGGGCACATTGACTTTTGACTAAAACAAATGCGTGATGACCCTTTGTACGGCCTGATGTAGTTCCTGAGGTTCTGATAGTGCAGACACCTGTGAAAAGCCTGGTCTTACGAGTCACCTTAGGCCACTGTCACTTACCATGGGTGTGCCTGAATATGCTTATTCATCTTTGTCCCTTGCAAAATTGCCCATCATTTATCCAGTACATCTTCATTTTCTCAGCACCCTGGCCCTGTGTGCTCACAGAAAATTTTAAGAGTAACTTCTGGGAGAGCTATCAACATGGCTGAGTGGAAGGACATGTTATAAATATAGTGGTTTTGTCAACACTGTTGTAAAGGGAAGAACAGAGTGTGGGGAGACCAGTAAACAGAGTAATGCACCCTTTCAGGGTGGGCTGTGTTATTCTTGGAATTGTTGGTGATATTTTTTCCTAGATCATGAAAAGTGCAGATGTAATTACCAGGAAGGAAAGGCAGCTCCTGCTCAAGAGGCATAAATTCATATGCCTTCAGGGGCAGACAAATCATCTAAGTATGCAAAATGGAGGGTGTAGGTGGAATATTAAAAGGGCCTGTGGCAAACTGGAGAGAATGTGCCCGTTTAAAGCCACTCAAGTTCAAAATAATTTCCTAAAAGCTCTTCTGTCCAAATAAACAACAATCTGCATATAGAATATGGTTGTAATTTCAACCTATGGTGGTGGGCATCCTAAACTGTGTATCTGAGGATAAGAAGAAGCCATAGATGGGATATTTGGACAAAGGTGAGAGGCAGCTGTTCCCAGCAGTGGAAACCCCGGTAGAAAGGATTTTTATAATTACACGCTGAAGAACCTTCTGTGTCAGTAGAAGCAAATTGAAGTTTATCTTGGGTGGAGTAACACAATCAAGTTTTTGTTGTTGTTATTGTTGGGTAATTTATCCCAATTGGAAAATCAGAGTAGGTTTGATGCCAAGAGTTGGAGACACATAATGTACAAGTCCACGTGAGTTCAATGAAGTCTAAAGAAAGGTATCTCTAAGAAAGGAGCATGGCAACAGCAAAAGCCTTCTGATGTGAAATAAAACCATGTCAGTGGGATTGCTTCAAAGGATGATGAAAGAAATGTTTAATACCTAGTGCTAAATGGGCAAATACCTGACATGTTGACCATGACAGTGACTGGTGTTAGAGACCCCTGGTCCCTCCCCTTTTCCATTATCACTGCCTCAGGGTCAGAAGTCTGGAAGAGCAAGCATGTGACTGAATTCTTCCTAGGCTGATTTCTCTTCTGCAGAAGACAGGCTCTAATTCAGAGAGAACTCTGCCATTTCCTCTTGACTTTTTCATCCACATGGACCATATATGCTGTAAGCATTTGCTTTTATTCAAAGAGAAAAAAAACTAAAAAGAAAGATACTTATGTAGGTATAAATATTACTCAGTATTAAAATCAAAACAAAACCCAAACCCACCAATACATCTTACAGTTAGCCAGAATCTGTTACATTGCTACCATAGCAACCCTCAAAGGACACGTTGACAACCCCCCTACCCATTCCCTCCCAAACCCATATACCTGACAGTCATCCTCTTAGTGAGGCTGTCTCTCTTACACTACACCCACTAAGTGAAGATCCAAAGCAAAGAGGCAGAAAATAACATCTTCTACCAATCTGCTTGTCATTTAGAAAAAGCTCACTGTATAAATGTCATGGAAACAAGCTGTTCTTGCAGAAAGAAGAGAGGAAAGCCCTTCCCTCACTTGATTCCCTTTCAATTTTAATCTTCCCAATCAAAGGGTAACACAAAGCAAATGTTAAGTGTTTGAAAGCAAATATCTGTGAAGATTGGCCATGATGTGGTTCAGCTGCATTCAACCTGCTAGTAGGTTCCAAGTAGCAGGATCAAGCTCTTTAGTGAAGGCAGCAACCTGTCCAAAACGATGCCCAGAGAATGAAAGCCCAGAATGGTAAGGCAGTGAGTATTTTTCTTCTAATCAGGACTTTGAATTCTTAATAAATTACCATCTCAAAGGCTAACAAATTTCTGTTTAACACACATTCAAAGGCACGTAATGTATATAGTTCAATGTGATGCTATCGATGAAATTGAGCAATACCCAGTTGAAGCCCTGCTCTCCATTACAAATCAGAGGTCTGTCTGTTCTTAGCTGAAGAATGTAGGATGGTGTCAGAGAATTCTATGGAGGCAATCTGAAAGCCTACATACAAATGAAGGCTGTAGAGAAAGTGGCATTTGAACTGAGCCTCAGAGAAGAAGTAATATTCTCACAACAGAATGAGAAGGGGAGAGGAAGTGCATTCTAGAGAATGAACTAAATTATCATAGAAGTGGTGGTCAGCCACTTACACTGTAGCAGAGTCAGAGATCAGTCACTGAGGTAGAGTGGAGGAGAAGGACAGGCAGTGAATGAATCCAATGTTTAGCCACAATAGGAAGACTTGCCATCAAGTATGCTGCGAGAGGGCAGGACAGGTATAAGAAATACCTTAAGATTGTGCGTGAGGTTTCTGGCAGGCAATTTGCAGCATGCACGGGAGGACGTCCAGAATGATGGCTGTGCCGGTGAACCTGATGTACCATGCAGGTAATTTCTAGCTAGTGCAGTCTCCGCCATGCAAATTAGACCATCCAAATAAGAGTTCTGCAGTGGCCAGTTCAGTCTTCTGGCTCTTAGACACTACAGTCCTGTGGTATCAGATTCCAATTGTTCCAAGGCTACAAGAATTCCCCAATGGGAGCCAACTCCGTTTTCTGGTCTCTTTTTATGGCTTCTCTTTATCATAAATGAAAGCAAGAGTATTATGATACCCATGAACTGCAAATATTTGGCTCAAATTCATGGAAATATTTAACACCAGCACAGTCCCTTTTGGTCTGTCATGGACACTGAGATATGCCAGTGGTATATCTCACTAGCCATTTTCTCAACATCATTGTCTTGCTGGCTCACTGGAGGATGTGAGGCAACAGGACAAGGGACTGATGTGACATGTATGTTTGGGTTGACCTGGACAAACATGCCTATCACAGAGGTTAGATGGGTCATGGAGAAACTACAGAGTAACAACAGAGCCTTTGGAAGAAAAACTTCACAAAAGAAAGAAGCTGTGCAAGATTAGTTCAGTATTGCTTGTCTTAGGTCAGAGAAGCATGAAAGATCAGAGACCCACAGGGCTCTATCTGTAGAATGGAGGCAATTGCCAAAACTTATGGCTTCCTACGTGACTCCAGAAAGTCAGAGAGCAGATAGGTTCCCACTTCATTTTTTTTTCTGCAAAAGAGCTAGCCCCTGTGATGAGGAGAGCTTTTATAAACTAGCCAGAATTCTGTTTATCTAGCCCGAAGCCAGGAAGAGAGAGACTGGTGCATGAACGTGGAAGTCCTCCAAGGCCAAAGAGAGATCCCTGAAGGGACATAGTGTAGGGCCAGAAGCTGCCCAGTGGAAGGGTTGGCTGTAAAGCTAGAGAATACGCATCTACTACTTGGATGTGCAAAACTGACAAAGTACATTTTCAGCCATGTAGAGAATTTAAGACAGATCTACACATGATTGTCAGATGCGTTCTGTCACACAATTGTTCTGATGATGCTGGGATACAAAGACACTGAGCTGCCCAGATCAGAAAGACAATTTTGCAGCAGCCTAAGGAATGCATAAAGGTCTGAGCTGGGCAAATCAGAGGCTGTTGGAAAGGAGACAGTAGGAGTAAGGGCAAGGCCTAGAGCTGGTTTGGTAGGTCATTGTACATGAGGAAGAGAAAGGTAAAACTGACTACATTTTCAATTATGAAAGTTTAATATATAAGAAACCACAGTCAGACTTTAGAATCAGTTGGATTTGATCCCGTGTGAACCCCAACTAGATACATGATTCAGGGAAATAAACTCACACTATATCATGCTCTGCCAATGAAAACAAGTTAAATACTGTGTGTTTTCTGTTTTCCTTGTTCCTGTAACAAAATACCCCATGAAACAGCTTCAAGAAGAGGAAGTTTATACTTGCTTAGAGTTCCTGGAATCTCAGTTTGTCACAGTAGGGGACACAATGCTGAACAGTTTTTTCTGTGGTGGAAGGAAAGTGAAATTGTGGCTTATTTACTCGGTGGCAGTTAGTATACAGAGAGATGGGAACAAGCAGAACTGTGACCTCCAAAGACTCATTAGCCAGACCCCACTGCTCCTCAGCGCTCCACAGCTTTCAAAATGATGCCCCAAGCTGGGATCTGAGCCTTTGAAGCATGAGTCTCCGAGAGACAATTATATTCCAATTCCACAAGCCTTCAAAGTCCATAGTCTTCCCAGAATGCAAAGTGTACTTAGTCCATCTTAGAGAGGTCCCATAGTCTTTTGCATATTGACTTTTGCTTATTCACGAGAATTTCATAGATAAATCTAATGAAGCATGGTCATAAACATTACCCCATTTCCTTCCACGAATTCTTCCGAGGCTTAACAGTTCTAATGTTCAAAATCCAAACTGTCGAGAGGCGCAGCGGCGGCGGCGCCAGACGCACAGAGGCGCAGCAGCGGCGGCGCCAGACGCACAGAGGCGCAGCGGCGGCGGCAGCAGCACGGCGGCGGCGCCAGACGCGGCGCAGCAGCGGCCAGACCCAAGCGGCTGGGACAGGCATGCAATAAGGAGAGCAGATCGCCCTACTACAATTGAATCAAAGAGGTAGGCCTTTGGTTGGCCAGGTCACTGGCACAAGGGGAGCCTGGTCCTGTCCTGAAGATCCTTCGGAGGGGTGAGAGGGTTCTTGGCCTGCAGCAGGAACCACGAAAGAGAGTGAGGGCATTTTGTAAGCGGAGCCCTTGGCCAGCAGGGAAACCTGATCCGGTTTCTAAAGGATCCATTGGATAGGATCAATAGGAGGAGATGGGCAGGCGCCAAGGCAAGAACTCACCCAATAATCCGAAAAACAACATGAAAACATCAGAACCCAATGATCTTACAACAGAAGTATTTGAACAACCTAACACAGAAGAAGTGGAAAAAATCGACTTTATGAAGATAATAGAGTCCCTTAAACAACATGTAAAAAATGCCCTTATAGAAATGGATGAGAAGTATAACAAAAAGTTTGAAGAAATGAGTAAATACGTACATGATACCCTGGGAAACCAAGAAAAAACCATCAAACAGGTAATGGAAACAGTTCAAGAATTGAAAACTGAAATGAAGGTAAAGAAGAAAATACAAACTGAGGACCAGCTGGATATGGAAAATCTAGGCCAACGAGCAGAGTCTACAGAAACAAGCATAATCAATAGAATACAAGAGCTAGAAGAAAGACTCTCAGATGCTGAGGACACCATAGAGAAAATAAACGAACAGATCAAAGAAAACAGCAAAGCCAACAAATTCTCAACACAAAACATTCAGGAACTATGGGACACAATAAAAAAACCAAACCTAAGAATAATAGGAATAGAAGAAGGAGAAGAGTCACAGCTCAAAGGCTCAGAAAATATTTTCAACAAAATTATGGAAGAAAACTTTCCCAACTTAAAGAAAGATATTCATTTAAATATTCAAGAAGCATACAGAACACCAAACAGACTGGATCAAAGAAAAACATCTCCTCGCCATATAATAATCAAAACACAAAATATACAGGTTAAAGAAAGAATATTAAGAGCTGCAAAAGAAAAAGGGTAAGTAACTTATAAAGGTAAACCGATCAGACTTACACCTGACTTCTCGATGGAAACTATGAAAGCCAGAAGGTCCTGGATAGAGGTTCTGCAGAAGCTAAGAGACCATGGATGCAAACCCAAACTACTATACCCAGCCAAGCTATCGTTCACTATCAACGGAGAAAACAAGACATTCCAGGATAAGAACAAATTTAAACAATACGTAGCCACAAATCCAGCCCTACAGAAAGTAATAGAAGGAAAATCGCAACCCAAGGAATCCAACACTGCCAACACTGCCTACAATAACCCAGGCATCTAATGACCCTTCACGAGCACATCTCAAAGAAAGGAGACACACAATCTCTACTACCAAAAGCAATAAGAATAACCGGAGTAAACAACCACTGGTCATTAATATCACTTAATATTAATGGGCTCAATTCACCTATAAAAAGGCACAGGCTAAAAGATTGGATACGAAAACAGGATCCAACATTCTGCTGTTTGCAAGAAACACATCTCAACCACAAAGACAGGCACCTACTCAGAGTAAAGGGTTGGGAAAAGGTGTTTCAAGCAAATGGTCCGAAGAAAAAAGCAGGTGTGGCCATACTAATTTCTAACAAAACTGACTTCAAACTAAAATCAATCAGAAGAGACCGAGACGGTCACTTTATACTCATAACAGGAACAATTCATCAGGAGGACGTCTCAATCCTGAATATATACGCCCCCAATATAAAAGCACCTACTTATGTAAAAGAAATATTACTAGAACTCAAGGCAGACATCAAACCACACACACTAGTAGTAGGAGACTTCAACACACCTCTCTCTCCAAGGGACAGGTCAATCAGACAGAAACCTAATAGAGAATTAAGAGAATTATTGGAGGTAATGAAGCAAATGGACTTAACAGACATCTATAGAACATTCCACCCAAATAGGAAAGAATATACCTTCTTCTCTGCAGCTCATGGAACCTTCTCAAAAATTGACCACATACTCGGAAACAAAGGAAACCTCCACAGATACAAAAAAATATCAGTGTCCACCTGTGTCTTATCAGATCATCACGGATTAAAGTTAGAAGGCAACAACCACGCTGCCCCCAAAAAACCGACAAACTCATGGAAACTGAACAGTCAACTACTGAACCACACCTGGGTCAAGGAAGAAATCAAGAAAGAAATTAAAGTCTTCCTTGAATTTAATGAAAATAAAGGGACAACATACTCAAACCTATGGGACACAATGAAAGCAGTGCTAAGAGGAAAGTTCATAGCACTAAGTGCCCACTTAAAGAAAACGGAGAATGCATACATTGGGGACTTAAAAACACACCTGAAAGCTCTAGAAAAAAAAGAAGCAGACGCGCCCAGGAGAAGTAGAAGACTGGAAATAATAAAACTGAGGGCTGAAATCAACAAAATAGAAACACAGAAAACAGTCCAAAGAATCAATGAAACAAAAAGCTGGTTCTTGGAGAAAATCAACAAGATCGACAAACCCCTATCCAAACTAATTAAACGACAGAGAGAGAACACGCAAATAAATAAGATCAGAAATGAAAAGGGGGACATAACCACAGACACAGAGGAAATTCAGAGAATCATTAGATCTTACTACAAAAGCCTGTATGCCACAAAACTGGAAAATACAAAAGAAATGGACATTTTTTTAAATAAGTATCATATACCAAAGCTAAACCAAGACCAGGTGAATGATCTAAATAGACCGGTTTCTCGCGAAGAATTAGAAATGGTTATCAAAAATCTCCCTTCGAAAAAAAGCCCAGGACCAGATGGTTTCAATGCAGAATTCGACCAGAACTTCCAAGAAGAATTAATACCTATACTCCTTAAGGTATTTCACAATATAGAATCAGAAGAGTCATTGCCAAATTCCTTTTATGAAGCTACAGTTACCCTGATACCAAAACCACAAAAAGACCCAACCAAGAAAGAGAATTACAGACCGATCTCACTCATGAACATCGACGCAAAAATCTTCAATAAAATACTGGCAAACCGAATCCAAGAACACATAAGAAAAATTATCCATTATGATCAAGTAGGCTTCATCCCAGAGATGCAGGGCTGGTTCAACATACGCAAATCTATCAATGTAATCCACCATATAAATAAACTGAAAGAAAAAAATCATATGATCATTTCACTAGATGCGGAAAAAGCATTCGACAAAATTCAACATCCCTTTATGATAAAGGTCTTGGAGAGAATAGGGATACAAGGGTCCTACCTAAATATAATAAAAGCTATTTACAGCAAGCCAACAGCTAACATTAAATTAAACGGAGAAAAACTCAAAGCCATCCCACTAAAATCAGGAACACGACAAGGATGTCCACTCTCGCCATACCTCTTCAATATAGTGCTTGAAATCCTAGCAATAGCAATAAGACAACATATGGAGATCAAGGGGATTCGTATTGGAAAGGAAGAAGTTAAGCTTTCGTTATTTGCAGATGATATGATAGTGTACATAAGCGACCCCAAAAATTCTACCAAAGAACTCCTACAGCTGATAAACAGCTTTAGTAACGTGGCAGGATACAAGATCAACTCCAAAAAATCAGTTGCCTTCCTATACACCAAGGATAAGGGAGCAGAGAGGGAAATCAGAGAAGCATCACCTTTCACGATAGCCACAAATAGCATAAAATACCTTGGGGTAACCCTGACCAAGGAAGTGAAAGATCTACTTGACAAGAATTATAAGTCTTTGAAGAAAGAAATTGAAGAAGACACCAGAAAATGGAAAGACCTCCCTTGCTCTTGGATTGGGAGGACCAACATAGTAAAAATGGCAATTCTACCAAAAGCAATCTATAGATTCAATGCAATCCCCATCAAAATCCCATCAAAATTCTTCACAGATCTCGAGAAGACAATTATCAACTTTATATGGAAAAACAAAAAACCCAGGATAGCCAAAACAATCTTATACAATAAAGGTTTGTCTGGAGGCATTACCATCCCTGACTTCAAACTCTATTACAGAGCTACAGTATTGAAAACAGCTTGGTATTGGCATAAAAACAGAGAAGTCGACCAATGGAATCGAATAGAAGACCCTGACATTAACCCACAAACCTATGAACACCTGATCTTCGATAAAGGAGCTAAAAGTATACAATGGAAAAAAGAGAGCATCTTCAACAAATGGTGCTGGCAAAACTGGATGTCAATCTGTAGAAGAATGAAAATATATCCATATCTATCACCATGCACAAAACTCAAATCCAAATGGATTAAAGACCTCAATATCAGTCCGAACACACTGAACCTGATAGAAGAGAAAGTGGGAAGTACTCTACAGCACATGGGCACAGGAGATCACTTCCTATGTATAACCCCAGCAGCACAGACACTAAGGGCATCATTGAATAAATGGGACTTCCTGAGACTGAGAAGCTTCTGTAAAGCAAAGGACACTGTCACTAAGACAAAAAGACAACCCACTGACTGGGAGAAGATCTTCACCAACCCTGCAACTGACAAAGGTTTGATCTCCAAAATATATAAAGAACTCAAGAAACTAGACCGTAAAAGGCTAATCAACCCAATTATAAAATGGGGCACTGATCTGAACAGAGAATTCTCAACAGAAGAACTTCAAATGGCCAAAAGACACTTAAGGTCATGCTCAACTTCCTTAGCGATCAGGGAAATGCAAATCAAAACAACTTTAAGATACCACCTTACACTTGTCAGAATGGCTAAAATAAGAAACACCAATGATAGCCTTTGCTGGAGAGGTTGTGGAGAAAGGGGTACACTCACCCATTGCTGGTGGGAATGCAAACTTGTGCAACCACTCTGGAAAGCAGTGTTTCGGTTTCTCAGGAAATTCGGGATCAACCTACCCCTGGATCCAGCAATACCACTCTTGGGAATATACCCAAGAGAGGCCCTATCATACAACAAAAGTATATGCTCAACTATGTTCATGGCAGCATTGTTTGTAATAGCCAGAACCTGGAAACAACCTAGATGCCCTTCAGCGGAAGAATGGATGAAGAAAGTATGGAATATATACATATTAGAGTATTACTCAGCAGTAAAAAACAAGGACTTCTTGAATTTTGCATACAAATGGATGGAAATAGAATACACTATCCTGAGTGAGGTAAGCCAGACCCAAAAAGAGGAACATGGGATGTACTCACTCATATTTGGTTTCTAGCCATAAATAAAGGACATTGAGCCTATAATTCATGTCCCTAGAGAAGCTAAATAAGGTGAATCCAAAGACAAACACATAGGCATCCTCAGGAATATTAACCTTCATCAGGCGATGAAAGGAGACAGAGACAGAGACCCACACGGGAGCACCGGACAGAAATCTCAAGGTCCAAATCAGGAGCAGAAGGAGACGGAGCACGAGCAAGGAACTCAGGACCACGAGGGGTGCACCCACACACTAAGACAATGGGGATGTTCTATTGGGATCTCACCAAGGCCAGCTGGCCTAGGTCTGAAAAAGCATGGGATAAATCCGGACTAGCTGAACATAGCGGACAATGAGGAATACTGAGAATTCAAGAACAATTGCAGTGGGTTTTTGATCCTACTGCACGTACTGGCTTTGTGGGAGCCTAGGCAGTTTGAATGCTCACCTTACAAGACCTGGATAGAGGTGGGCAGTCCTTGGGCTTCCCACAGGTCAGGGAACCCTGATTGCTCTTTGAGCAGATGAGGGGGGGGGACTTGATCGGGGGAGGGGGAGGGAAATGGGAAGCGGTTGTGGGGACGAGGCAGAAATCCTTAATAAATAAATAAATTAAAAAAAAAAAACAAAAAAAACAAAATCCAAACTGTCTTTCGAGACTCAAGGCAACTTCTTCTCTGTGAACTTCTATCAAATGAAAAAGAAAGCTATGTGTGTCTGTATGCTACAGAATAAAGAAATCCCTTCCATTCCAAAGGGAATAACACGAGGGGAATTGATGGAGGAAGGTCATTGGTTAAAAAAATAAAGAAACTGCTTGGCTGGCCCTCATAGGTTAAAACATAGGTGGGAGTAGTAAACAGAACAGAATGCTGGGAGGAAGAGGAAGTGAGCTCAGACTCCACAGCTCTCCTCTCGGGGGGCAGACGCCTCAGAGAGAAGCCATGCTCCTGGCTCCTGGGCAGACACACGCGATGAAGCTCTGACCCAGGATGGACGTAGGCTAGAATCTTCCCGGTAAGACGGGTGCTACAGTTTATTAGAAATGGGTTGATCAGGATATCAGAATTAGCCAGTAAGGGCTAGAGCTAATGGGCCAAGCATTGCTTAAAAGAATACAGTGTCTGTGCAATTATTTTGGGGCATAAGCTAAGCAGGCGGCTGGGGTGTTGGGGACGCAGCCCCGCCACTCGTAATACTACAGGTAATGAGGAAAACATGGATCAAAGTGATACTGAAACTAGCTAAGACAGATGTTAAATTCTGTATCATTGTATCAGAAACATCGTTTTACAGTCTGTACTCTAGAGGACTTTGTTCTCCCTGCCTCTGAATGAAAAAATAATTAAAAATGGACCTTGAGAGCATGTTTAAAAGTTGTAGCAGGGAACACAGTTACTCATATACCCTTGGCTGAAGACCGGTCCTCCCCTATTCCTGGAAGGTCACTTTCTTCGATTGAGTGAACTGCTTTGGGAGGGACACACATGGAGCAGTGAGGGAGGAAGGGGACACCAGCCTAACCCATCAGATCAGCGATCTGGAGATCAATGGGTTACAGATGTCTCAGCCAACTATGTTTATAGCAGCATTAATTCATAATAGCCAGAACCTGGAAACAACCTAGATGCCCCTCATCTGAAGAATGGATAAGGAAATGTGATACATTTACACAATGGAGAACTACTCAGCAGTAAAAACAATGACATCTTGAAATTTGCAGGCAAATGGATGGAATTAGAAAAGACCATCCCGAATGAGGTACTGCAGACCCAAAAAGACAAACACAGTATGTACTCACTCATAAGTGGATATTAGACGTAAAGAAAGGATAACCAGGCTACACTCCCCAAACCCTGAGAAGTTTGGTAACAAAGGCACTGAGAGAAACACACAAGGATGCCCCTAGAGAGAGGAAATAGATAAGATCTCCTGAATAAATTGGGGTGCAGGGGTAGGGTAAAAGGGAGCGGGTAGGGAACATGATAGAACGGGATGGTTGAGTTGGGGGAGGAACAGAGAGGGAGATCAAGGAAAGAGTTATCTGGATAGAAGGAAAGATTATAGAGTTAGAGAGAATCTGGTGCTAGGGAAACTCCCAGGAATCCAAAGGATGACCTCAGCTATGATTCCTAGCAATAGTGGAGAAAGTGTCTGAACTAGCCTTCCCTGTAATCAGATTGATGACTACCTTAATTGTCATCGTAGAACCTTCATCCAGTAACTGATGGAAGCAGATGTAGTGACTCACAACTAAGCACTAGGGTAAGTCCAGTCAAAGAGAGGTAGGGGGATTATATGAGCAAAGATCATTATGGGAAAACCAACAGAGACAGCTGATCTGAGCTAGCAGGAGCTCACTGAATCTCAATTGATAGCTGGGGAACCTGAATAGGACTGAACTAGGCCCTCTGGATGTGAATGACAGTTGTGTGGCTTGGGCACTCTGTGGGGCCACTGGTAGTGGGACCAGGATTTATCCCTAGTGCATGAACTGGCTTTTTGGAGCCCTTTCCATATGGAGAGATACCTTTCTCAGCCTTGTTACAGGGGAGGGGCTTGGTCCTGCCTCAACTTGATATGCTAGACTTTGTAGACTTCCCATGGGAGGCCCTACCCTTTCTGAGAAATGGATGCGGGGTTGGGTTGGGGGAATGTGGGAGGGGGAACTGTAGTTGGTATGTAAAATGAGCAAAAACCTTTTAAATAAAATATTTTAAAAAAGAAATAAATTGATAATTTATTTCTTTTTTTTTAATTTTTTATTTAAAAGGTTTTTGCTCAAGGTCAGGGAACCCTGATTGCTCTTCGAGCTGATGAGGGAGGGGGACTTGATCGGGGGAGGGGAAGGGAAATGGGAGGCTGTGGCGGGGAGGAGGCAGAAATCTTTAATAAATAAATAAATTTAAAAAAATAAAAACACAAAGGAACATGGCTGCTCCTAGTTATGGTGGAGGAGAAAGTTTATTATAGTTAAAAGGAGAGTGTAGCCAGAGACAAGGACATCTGTGAGAGTCTGGAGTGGACATGACCAGGCTAGCTGGGCCATGTAGGTAGAGGGGAAGGGAAAAGGAGAGGGGAGAGAGGAGAGCCATGTACAGCATGGAGGCCCAAAGGAGAATGGATGAAAGAACCAGAGGAACAAAATGGTTGGATTGTACAGGAAGAGCTTCTGGGGAAAGAACTGGGTCTATGTGCCCTGTAACACATAGAGACTGAGGGATGCTTGGAGAACCTGGTGGCCACTTCTGCTTTGGGATGTCAAGTAGGCACCTCAGGTTTTTCACCCCAGGGTTCAAGACTCATCACCTCTATGGTGTTGTCTTTGTAGTAGAGCTAGTCTCTGTTGTGTGGTCTCCTTTGAGTATCTGTGGCTTTCCTCAGAATTTAGCCATGCTCCCGGCATTTCAAGGACTCCAATGTAGCTTGAGTCTCACCCGCCCAGCATCCTGTGTCATTCTGTTTGGGGTTTTTGTGTGGAATCCAACCATCTCTACACTGGCATCACAGGTTCCATGACTCTGTCACTCTTGCATTCTGCATGGCTATAAAACAATGCTTCAAATTCCTCTCCCCATTTACCACATGGATGATACCAAGTTCTGCTGCCAATGTGAGAAAGAACCAGAACCAATTGGACCATGACCACAGAAGACCAGGCGCCTGGGCAGCTAAGCTTAGAAAAGCACTTCATTGTGAGGTCCTTTTCCAGCAGACTTTCTGGGACACTTTCCTTGTTTAGGTATCCTGCCTCCCCACCCCTGGCCCTCAGTCTCCTACCAAATGAAAATCTTTCAAAGGACTTTGCATTTTCATATGCTGGGGTTCTTACAGCGAGGGGTCTCACTAGCAGAAAGCTTTCCTGTTATCCCAATGAAAATTCTGGTTTCTCTTTATTGGCATGAATCTCTTTAACGTTTTTGCCTTGTTATCATCACTATACCCATGATCCAAGGAAGCAAGATTTACCTCTGCACACCGTTTCAGGGAGGTTTCAATTCACAAAGCAGAGTGTCTCCATCCACGGAGTAGGAACATAAGGCAGTGACTTACTATTGTGGTAGCAGAGAGTAAAAGAGAACCTAATTGGAACAAGACCTTCAAAGACCCGCCCCCCTGGGACCCACTTTTACAAGCCAGCATCCACTTTCTAACCGCTTCATAGCCTTTAAAATAGTGCTCCCACCTGGGGGCCAAGCATTGAAAACATGAGGCTATGGAATATATTTTAGACTAAAACTATAATAAACTACTTTCAACATACTAAAACATCATGAATAGTTACAAAACTACTTTGTTCATTGAAGAGAAGGTTAAAATTGTAGTGACATTTGAATTGGTCTTTATATTCCACCCAATCATGAGAAAGGATAAGATTTCTATTTGGTAGTTTACTATAATTACCAATCAAATAATACATAGTAACAATAAAATTTGAAAAAATTCTGCATTCATCATAAGCAAATCATTTATATCTGATTAAAAAAATGCTATTGTGTTTGTGCTGTGGTTGGTCAAATGAAAGCTAAATTCCACTTCCCTGTTCTAACTACTGCAAACCTTCTTTTATATAGCTGCTAAGATGTTTGGACTTTTTGACAAGCACATAATTGCAAACTTAAATGCAAATGTGGTCCCTGAAATCATTTCACAGTTCTCATTTTAGGATTATTCTCCAGAAAATCTTATGTGATGAGCAGAAATTTCAGTCTACACAACTATAATTTTGGTTAATTTGAGGTTCCGCAATGTCGTAGTTTACTTTCTGTTGCTATAACATAACATGTAAAACTGGCAAAATTATAAAGAAAAGAGGTTTCTGCCGGCTGACAGTTCTTGAGGCAGTCAGAGATTGGGCAGCCACACTGGAGGAGAACCTTATACTATGTCCCTATGTCAGAAAACTAGAAGAAAGGGGGGAACTCATGCAGAGATGGCAAACCATGAGGATCTGCCTTGCTTTATGATGCTCTGTTCTCACGAGAAAGTCATTGGCCCATCCTCATAACCATCCTAACTCCTGACGTCTCCATTGCCTCCCAACACTGGTCCTCTGGGAATAAAATAAATTCGAATGGGCAAACCATATTCAAATGCTAGCACTGTGGATTTAACTGGAGACCTGTTTTAGCTCTGAGACCTTGTGTATGTCTCAGAGACTGTCTCTTAAGGTCCTCATCCAGGCTGTACCCTGCTGATGAGATGCCTCATTTTTAACTGTTGCTTTTCCGGGGTTCTCTGCATCCTGAGCTACAGCCTCAAGACCCCCAGACTTCCAAGCTTCTGGTACTCAGTCAAGTTCTCTGTCACACAGGAGATGTTGAGCTGTCTCTACGTTAATCTGGCTTCAGAAGCTTTGCTTGGGTCTGGCGCATGGATCATTGTGCTCCTCCACTGCCAAAGCCTAGTGTGAAGAACACTGAGAGTGTGTCAGGCTATCTGCTCAGGCATCACATGAAAACATTTTGTCTGTTCCTAAAGCATGACAGATGTGACAAATCCTTACAACTTGCCACTCCTCTGAAATCTTTGCAGGGATTGGGGAGACAAATCCTCTTCTTCCTTTTCCATATGTCTCATGGGTGCCATTTTTCCCTGAGGCTTGCCACAAGAAGCACTAGGTTGTAAGTCTCATTCTTTTTTTTTTTTTTTTTTTTTTTTTTTGGTTTTTCGAGACCGGGTTTCTCTGTGGTTTTTGGAGCCTGTCCTGGAACTAGCTCTGTAGACCAGGCTGGTCTCGAACTCACAAAGATCCGCCTGCCTCTGCCTCCCGAGTGCTGGGATTAAAGGCGTGCGCCACCACTGCCCGGCTTGTAAGTCTCATTCTTAAGGTAATACAAATAGCTAATTTTTTTTTTAATATCCACCTGATTTTCCCCCCATAGATCTTGTAAGGGGCTTTAAGTTTTTTAAATAGTTAAAGTAAATTGGGATATAGGAGGTTATGAATATATTCTCATGTTTTGCGTTTTTCTTTTTGCATTAGTCAAGTGGTGACTATATTTTTTTGTTTCAGATCCAAAAATCTGAGTGGCAAGAGTAGAATAACCTCTTAGGAGATATGGACCAGCGACATTCCCAGAGACCCCCTAAACAATTCTTGTCATTTTTCTTGATTACCCACCAAGAAAAAAAAAATAAGAGCCAATTGCTGAAGGCACAATATACAGAGAAACCAAATTGAAACTGATCTAGAAGCCTTTCCCTTGCTAGCCAATTTTCATAGTTCCAGAAAATATACTAGAAATTTCCAGGAGAGACAGGCATCAGTGGTATTACCCAGTTGTAAGCTATATGAACCTTACAATACCAACCTGCCAGGAAAGACATCCTCACTGCAATAGTGGCATGATTGTTATGGGGGACAAACATGAACTTTCTGATTAGGTTTGAGCCCATAATTAACAAGGGTGAGTTCATGCCTGAAAATATAAGTTCAAGTAAAAAACTAGGAAGGAGGAGAACATAGGCTCCAGAGGGGAATTTACTACTGTTGTTTAGTGATATTGTTTTGTACCAAGTTGCCTTCTAAACACTTAAGCCTCCAATCACAGACAAATGCTACTCTCAGTCATAATCACAGAAAACTCTCTTCACAATGAGCACACAGATTAATGACTGTTCAAAGTACTGAGAATAAGTGATGGCTGAGTGTTCAGTCTTAAACAAATAGTTTTATTGGAATAGCATTTAAATAATAAAATTAAGTAACAAGGAATAATTAGGTTGTAGAGATTGTGATAATTGATACCTATAATCCTGTGATGAGACATGAGGACCATGAGTTTAAGTCTAGCCTGAGTTAAAAGTAAGATCCTGTCACAAGAGGATATTCCCCACTTTCTATTCTGTTAGGTTATATTGAGGTCTTTGATCCACTTGGACTTGAGTTTTGCGCAGGGTGATAGATATGGATCTATTTGCAATCTTCTACATGCTGACATCCAGTCAGCCAGCATCATTTGTTGAAGCTGCTTTCTTTCCTCCATTGTATAATTTTGGCTTCTTAGTCAAAGATCAAGTGACCGTATAGGTGTGTTGTTTTATGTCTAGGTCTTCAACTTGATTTTATTGATCAATGTGTCTGATTTTATGCCAACCCCATGCTGTTTTTATTATATAGTTCTGTAGTAGATATTGAGATCAGGAATGGTGATACCTGCAAAAGTTCTTTTACTGTGTAGGATTGTTTAAGCTATCCTTTTTTGTTTGTTTATTTTTCCATATGATATTAAGCATTGCTCTTTCAAGGTCTGTAAAGAATTATGGTGGAATTTTGAATGCATTGGCACAGGAGACAACTTCTTGAATAGAACACCGGTAGCATAGATACTAAGATTAACAATAAATGGGACCACATGAAAGTGAAAATCTTCTGTAAGGCAAAGGACATTGTCAATAGGACAAAACGTCAGCCTACAGAATGGGAAAAGATCTTCAGCAACCCCACATCCAATAGAGGGTTGATCGCTAAAATATGTAAAGAACTCAAGAAACTAGATATCAATAAAACCAAATAATCCAATTAAAAATTGGAGTACTGACCTAAATAGAGAATTCTTAACTCAAGAATCTTAAATGCCAGAAAAACACTTAAAGAGATGCTCGTCATCCTTATCCCGCAGGGATATGCAAATCAAAACGACTCTGAGATTCTGTCTTACACCAGTCAGAATGGATAAGAACAAAAACACAAATGACAACTTATGCTGGAAAGAATGTAGTGCAAGAGAAGCACCCCTCCACTGCTGGTGGGAGTGCAAGCTTGAACAGCCACTTTGGAAATCAGTGTGGTAATTTCTCAGAAAACTGAGAACCAATCTACCATAAGACCCAGCTATACTACTCTTGGGTGTATACCCAAAGAATGTTCAATCATATCACAAGGACACTTGCTCAAATATGTTCATAGCAGCTTTATTTGTAACAGTCAGAGCCTGGAAACAACCTAGATATCCCTCAACCAAAAAAATGGACAAAGAAAATGTGGTCCATTTCTATAACAGAGTATTACTCAGCTTTTAAAGGCAATGACATTTGAAGCAAATGGATGGAACTAGAAAAGACCATTTTGAATGATGTAATCCAGACTGAGAAAGACAAACATGGTATGCACTCACTCATAAGTGGATATTAACTATAAAGGATAACTATGCTATAATCCATAGGCCCAAAGAGGCTAGGTAACAAGGAGAACCCAAGGTAGATGCTTGGATATCCTTGGGAAGGGGAAGTAGAAAAAAGTTCCTGGTTGGTCTGAGGGTCGGTGGGCATGGGAACTTGGGGGATCACTTTTCTGGAAGGATGGGGGAGAGTGCTGAGAGAGATGACTGGAAAGGGGCCTCCATGGAGTCAGGTAGAAGCCTAATACAAGGGAAACTTCCAAGAGTCTATAAGGATGGTCCTAGCTAAGGCTCCCGGCAGCAGTGGATGTGCAGCCTGAATACGCCATCCCCTGGTGTAACTAGAGAGCCTTCATTCAGTGACTGAAAGAGGCCATTTCAGAGACACATGGCCAAACAATTGGCTGAGCTCAGAGAATCCTGCTGAGGAGAGGGAGGAGACATTGTAGGAGCCAGGGGGTCAGGGACATTGCAGGAAAACCCCACAGAAATGGCTAGCCTGGCTCATGGAACTCACAGAATCCGAATCAACAATAAGGGAGCATGCATGGGACCTAACTAGGCCCTCTGTATACATATGACAGTTGTGCAGCTTGGTCTATTTGTGGCACTTCTGGCAATGGGAGCAGGCGCTGTGCCTGGAGCTTTGGCTGGCTCTTGAGAACCCATTTCTCATGCTGAATTGCCTTGCCCAGCCTGAATACAGACAAAGTGCTTGGTCTTAAGACAGCATGATATACCATGCTTTGCTGATGCCCTTGGGAGGCCTATCCCTTCCTGAGGAAATAAGGAGAAAGGGTGGAATGAGGGAGGGGGTACAGGGAAAGTGGTGAGGGAATGTGAGGAGAGGAGGAAGGGGAAGGGAGGGAAGGCTGCAGCCAGGATGTTAAGGAAAAAAAGAAACTAAGAGGAAAGTATTAAATAATCTTATCTTGTTCATAGGCTTATATTTTAGGGCAGGCAGAGTGGGAGTTCCCAGGAAACTGAATGCATTTATGGGAAAGGAAGTTATTGCCTATATTAAATATACTTTAGAAATAGACATTCGAAGTGTCTTCATCTGTACAATAGAAATATACTTATATACTTATGCTACTGAAAGGATTAGATAAAACTTGTCTTTGTCAAATTTAAAAGGAGCTGGGTCATGGAGAAAGACACGACGGCTTTCCTAGGCTTGTGACGTGCTGCTGGGGTCTGGTGAGCATCAGTAGAAAAGTCCCTCTGTCTGTCTTTCTGACTGGCTGCAGCTTGTCACCCCTGCCCGCTTTGTGTTCAGGTTTTAGCTGGCCCCACATGTGAGCAGGCTTCTAATACATCAGTCCTTCTGACGGGCTGGGTCATATCTCTGCTACACATACTGCTAGCTGGGGAGCACACACTTTGGGGGAGAAGAAAGTACGATTGGAAAAGGGCATTTCATGGGGAGGGGTGTACAAGTGTTTTTTAAAAGGCAACGTGTGAAACTGCAGTGTGAACTCAGTATTTCTGGGTGCGTTTGCTTGATACATCTAATAGCAGCACTAGAAGGCATCCTTCACAAGTATACACATTTTTTTTCCTCCCTAGCCTAACAATCCGATAAAGACCATGACAGTGGGGACAGTGGGGGTGTAGAGACGTCTGTTGTAGTCCTTGTGCCTGGATACTCCACTCAATCCCCTTCCCTCAGGATTTTGTCA
Organism: Microtus oregoni; assembly: GCF_018167655.1. Taxonomy (NCBI): domain Eukaryota; kingdom Metazoa; phylum Chordata; class Mammalia; order Rodentia; family Cricetidae; genus Microtus; species Microtus oregoni. The sequence continues at coordinate 9,206,126 of NW_024543070.1, forward strand.
GGTAACAACATGACTTTTTTTCTTCAGTGGAATGACATGACAATTCAGATGGGACGCAGGCATGACAGCAGTGTGTTGTTATATGCTGAGAGGAGTTGGGGCCCAGGACCCATAGGTGCCGCGCACCGCGGCCCCCGTCTGGGCTCTAAGTGCTAGAACCCAGTTCGCAAGCTTCGGACAAGGGGCTGGAGGTTGAAAATACACAGGCAGAGACAGATGGACACACGGACTTTCAAACACTAGTACAAAGCCCTCTTTAATAGCACCGTGGAGGCTTAAATAAACTGTTGTCAATGGCGAACAGGTGAAAATCCCATCCTCTGATCCTCTAAGCTAGGCACAGCTTCTAGTAACTTCAATTAGAAGGCTCTAGACAGGGAAGAGCAGCTGAAGGCCAGGACTCATTAGTCCCAACACACAAGGATGGATTTGGAAGAGGAGTTGAGCCTTTTGGTCCTTCCTTCTCTTAGATTACTTCTCCTTCACTGCCCTACATTTCAGGATCATTCTTATGAACAGAATGGAGTCACAGAATTTGACACACAAAGCATCCTAGTGAGAGTCTGGTTCACATTAACAACAGTGCAGAGGATGAGCAAATGGATGCACTAATCCAGAGTCTAGAAATTTGTGGCAAAAATGAACTAGACAGGTAATCAGAGGGGATGGTATTTGTAATCTGTACTCCAAAGAGTTAGGAGATACAAGAAGAAAGGTAGATAATGAGGATATTTAATGCTTGTGGCCATATCCCAAACACAGTAATAAAAATATTTCTCACCAGGCTCTGTAGAGCTCCACAGATAAGTGTCTCTGCTGTCCATTCTACAGATGGGTAGGGGTTTAGAACTAAAGGATGAGCATCATTCAAGTTGCACTAGGAAGAAGCAGAGATAAATCCTGAATTCCAGTTACATTCTATTTTACCATGTCTTTTCTCAAGACTAGACAAAGTTTAAATATAACACAATAAAGAAAAGAAGGTTCTTATCAGCTCTTACCAACAGCTCATTTTTCAGTGCCCACGCACTGTGTACAAACATAATGGCTTGATTATTACAGGCACTTTGCTGAAGAGCCTCTTGGGAAACAGCCATAAAAAGAGGAGAAAATAAGAGGAAAGGCACCTAAGGTTTCCAAGTTGAACATCACTTATGCATCTGGCCCATCTTCACTTCCTTTTCTCTAGTGACTAGCACAGACATATTGTATGTCTAAGGAAATGGGAGAACTCATTGAGGACAATGGGGCCTGCAATTTACAAAGATATACACTAGTTATAGAGAAAAAAGGCATAGTGTGGTCAGCTGTAAGACCAACAGAACTCAAGTGTTACTGAGTATTCTGAAGGGCACAGACAAGGGTTCTACCAATGCTCAAAGCCATTTGAAGGGAGAGTGGATAATGCCACATAATGGGAAATTAACAAAACACGATGATGAAAGGCTTGCCTTTGGAGTGGATGGGTCTCTCCCCTTTTAAGTTGTGATTATTTTGCAGTAAAAGAAAAGAGAGGAAAGATATGCCTGCCAGACTTTATATAGTCTGTACAAATGAAAAGCCAAGGTAAGATTGAGTTAAAGCACAAAAAAAATACCCTATCGAGAGGAACTATGGCAAAGAGGAAGAAAATTAACATAATGCAACCTAAATTTATTCTCATTTTCTCTTCTCTCTTCCTCAACAAGAGGAGCAATATATTACTTTCTCCTACTCTCTTAGGTTGCCAACTGATCAGTAAAGTGCTAATTAAACTTAATTATGTCGACTCTGATTTTAGTCACAGCAGAGGTAGAAACCACAAGAGTTAACTACATCAATTACAAGAATATCATCTTTTCAAAAATGTTCTTGTTTTTCACTGTTTGTACCAAATATTTGCTATATTCTTGTATGTGATCCAAAATATATAAAAAAGACAGTTTAATTGCATCTACAACTGAGAAATTTGATGAGGTAGGATGTTGACATTTGCTTAACTGGGCAGCCTGCGTCCACAAGCAGTGTTCTCATCTGCCCTTCGATATTAAAAACCTTTCCAGGCACTGGCATCGTCCAGCATGCATGGAAACATATATAGATGAGGCTTGGTTTCAGCTACTCTGGAGAGTTGGAAGATTAGTAGGGCTCCTGCAGTCTCAAACACCTGTACTTGGTTTTGGGAGATGGTTTATTTATTTATTTAGAAGTTATAGAGGTTAGATGTGAAAGTTTTTTTCTATTGAACTATGTAAAGAAGATCATATATATCACTACAGCTTTCGCCAGAGAGGAAAGCAATAATGCTCGCAACTGGCAACAGTGAAAGTCTGACAGCGGAGGGTGGGGTGCAATTAGGAGGAGAGTGTGCGCTCTCAAACGGACTTTGCTGAACTAAAAACTGTTAAGGATCAGGCCAATGGAAGCGGGTTGTCTTTGGAGTGTCTAACAGAGGCTGTAACTTGCCAAAGCGCATTGGCCCTTTCACTTAGTCTCCTCTTTTTTCCTGTAGAGTTTGGCGAACAACTCTGTGTGGCACTTTCTATGTGGTCACCTTAACCTGCTCTTTCCAAACCTACTTTCTTCTTATGGTGACTTTTATTTATTTGTTTGTTTGTTTGTTTGTTTTTTGGTTTTTTGAATCAGGGTTTCTCTGTAGCTTTGGAGCCTGTCCTGGAACTAGCTTTTGTAACCCAGGCTGATCTCCAACTCACAGAGATCCACCTGCCTCTGCCTCCCGAGTGCTGGGATTAAAGGTGTGCACCACCACTGTCTGGCTTTATGGTGACTTTTTGTGGCCTTAACTACCCAGTTCCCTTTCGTGCACACTGCCTACAGCCGTTCTTGAAACAAGCATGGAAAATCTGTGAAATTTACTGCATGTTATTTACTTGTCCTTCATGTGTTAGTAGAGTCTAAAGAAGGACCATATGTTAGGTAAGAGGTTGGCTTTGTTCATATATATTTATGATTCTGATGGCAGTCTATATATTGATAGTTTCTTGGCTAGACATGTATGTAGCAAATACCTAAGAGTGTAGCATGGGGCTTCCATGGTAAGTCACTAGTTTAGAGCTGAAATTCTGCAACATTAGATTGCAGACAGTGATGTTTCTTGATACTTTGCTCATGGATATTTGCTTATAAAATAGGAATAAAATAATTATTGAGAGCACCTCTTCCCCCTGTTTGCATAAGTTCTGATCAAACTTCCCAACTTTCCATATCATTTGGAAGCCAAGCACACTAAAATATGCTGTGAGCTGAGAACAGGGTAGGGCAGAATAGTTGTATAAATATTTCAGGAAGGAAAATCTTTGCAAAGCAGACAGAGAACAACGTAGTCTTTTCATTTCAGGACACGTTTTGGAAGTCGAAATTATCAATGTGGATCAGAAAACCATTTTCCCCTGAAGACAGCATAAAAGGAGAAGTTATAGAGATGAGAAGACCAAACAGGCATGTGCAGAAATTAACTTTTTTATTATATATCATATACTGTGGTAGTAAAGTTTGTTTGAAGTGCATGAATAAAAAGTTAGTGAAATTACAGGAGGAACAATCTATATAGCAATAATTGGTGCATTCCCTGTGCATCTGAAAGAAAAAAAAAGAGTTTTCACTCATTATTTTGGCCTAAAACTTAGTGTTCAGGTTCCCAAGATTCTGACATCAGAACCCGGATAACGCTGATTAGAACCATAGGGGCTTTACAATAAAAGCTAAAATATTGACCATATGATGGCAAAAAGTCTTATTTTTGTGGTTAACTTATTCTCTTCTAGCTACTCTCTGATGATGTTGGTGGCGCTGTGGAGGAGGACCGCCTCCTCCTGGACGAGGACCGGGAGCGCTCAGCATTGTAGGCAACGTGCTTGTCGTAGTTCTCCATCTGAGCCTCAATGAAATCCTTCTGTTGCTGTCTGATGGTCTGGCTAATGAGCCCAGGGAGGGCGTGAATGCTGCCAATCAAAGTCTCTAATTTGGTTTCCAGGGTGACGATCCTTTTCTCAAAGTCTTCACTCCTTTCATTTAAGTCGGAAATCATGTCATACATGATATTCTGGGTCTGGAAAACAAGATTGAGAAGACAGGAAACAGAGAAGTAAGAGGTTTAATTACTCTTGCCTCAGAAGCAAACTATCAGCTCTTCAAACTTTAACACTGTCCTCTTGCTGGTGACAGGTGTGCCAGCTAACCAAATAGTTTAGGTCACAAAGTAAATTCCATGTATTCTTAATGCTAAGATTTAAATGAACGATGACAGGCATTAGCTGAGTATGATTTAGAAAGTAAGGTGTAGTTACGGCTTGTGAAATTTCCAATGATTTTATGTGGCATAAAGTCAGATGAAAATGTTTTAATTTATTGTTTATGTGATGATGATTTCTATACAAGTTAGCATTTCAAATTCATTTTCAACAGGTGACACGACAACCTGGCCAATTTTTATAATAATTGTACGATGTAAAGAACAAACAAATTAACAGCCAGATGATTGCGAAATGTAAAAAGATGATAGAAGAACAGGAATAAAGTTTAGAATCAATTGATCTGAGCACACAGTAATTTAGAACAGCCAATACTCACATATCTTTTGTTGTCTTGTGTTCCAAATCTCAGACCTCTTTTCATTGAATCCAAGAAAAAATTTCACAGATAAAATGTAAAATAACATAAATCCTCAATAAGTTTAATAGTTGTGGAGTATGCTAAGTTACTAGCCCAGGGCTGGGGGGAAAGCTTAGTGGTTGAGCACGTGCCTAACAGGCACAAGCCTCTGGGCATGTGTTCCGTACACCACATAAGTGAAAATTTATAGGTCGCCTTATTGGAATGTCTGTTCAGAGCTACATGGTCTGGAGTAGGAATATGAAATGCTTTCTTGTACAGAAAACTGAAACTGTCTTGATCAGAGAGACTCATGAGTCTGAGACAACGTTTTAGTTCCTGGAGGAGTTAAGAAACTTGCAGAGCTGCAGGGCTGAGATGGGAGGGGGGGGCTAAGAGCAGGGGTTAGAGATGCTACACTGAGTCTAGTACCAATGCTCCCAAACCCACGACTCTTTGTATCGCATCCTCCTCCTCCTTCAGTTCTTCCTGCATCTTCTCCAGCTTCACAGCTACTTAAAGATGACAACAAACTGACTGAGGGAATCATTCAGAACAAAGGCATCTTGTTCTGGTTGAGTCATGGACACAGAGAGCACTAACTTTACTTTTACTACATTCTTGGAGTAATTGGGCAACATCCGTCATTAAAAGAGTTCATACTGAACTCCTACGGCATGTATCATCCTGTGGTCAGAGTAAGTATGGCACTACAGAAATAACAAATATATTCATGTTTGACTTTGTATATACCTTTTGTGTATACGAGTGCTGCTGGAGATCAAGCGCATGATCTCATGTGTGCTGGGGGGGGGCAAATTTCAGTTTCCTACAATATTCTTTTTTTTTAATTTATTTATTTATTAAAGATTTCTGTCTCTTCCCCGCCACTGCCTCCCATTTCCCTCCCCCTCCCCCAATTGAGCCCCCCCCCCCAGCCCGAAAAGCGATCAGGGTTCCCTGTCCTGTGGGAGGTCCAAGGAACTCCCACCTCCATCCAGGTCTAGTAAGTTGAGCATCCAAACTGCCTAGGCTCCCACAAAGCCAGGGCATGCAGTAGGATCAGAAACACATTGCCATTGTTCTTGAGCAGAAGGAGAGAGAGCACGATCAAGGAACTCAGGACCGCGAGGGGTGCACCCACACAGTGAGACAATGGGGATGTTCTATTGGGAACTCACCAAGACCAGCTGGCCTGGGTCTGGAAAAGTCTGGGATAAAACCGGACTCTCTGAACATAGCGGACAATGAGGACTACTGAGAACTCCTACTATATTCTTAAAGTACATTCCTCACCTTCATACAAACCTAAAGGCGTCTGCTTTATTTTTTAATGTCCAATATTTTTAAGCATGTAATATCAGACTGATGCAACACATAAGTATTATTTCCCTACCCCAAGTGAAGGTCACATGAATGGGGGATGTCGGTGTCCTGCATGTGTGTACACTGCCCGGCTTACGTGAGTGATGCATGATCCCTGAGGTGCGTCATTCAACACTTACCTTGAATATGTTTACCTAGTATGTGTTACTGATAATGCATAAAGTGAGTATATTTTGGAAGTGTTATTTAATAAGACGAAGCCAAATGTCTAATTTTCATAGATTATACTTAAAGATTTGGCAAAAACATAATATGACTTATCAAATATAAAGCGGGATGTATGTGCTGCCTCCGCCAAAGTGATTGCGCTACAAGGAAGAACACACCCATCCTTCTATTCTTGAGTCTCCTTTGGAACTAGCGCAACAGGATGTAACATTTGCACAGTTGATAAATATTCATATTTTCCAATTGCCTTTTACTTATGGAGGAACAATAAAAGAGCAGATAGATCTTTTAGATGTGACAAAGAACTAGAAAACTATTAATGTACTTGGTAAAAAAGAATGTGATTGTTAAAGTTATAAAAAGGAGAAAACCATAAAAAGTGAGTTATTGCTTCTGAAACACAAATTTTATTTTAGAAAATAAGTTCCAGGATTTAAAAATATCAATCTCTAGTTTTTGGTTTGCTTAAAAATATAAAAAAATATTAAGAATGATGAGCTCTATTTATCTCCCAACCTCATAGTGACATTCAAGATGTAGTTCTGTCCTTCCACAGATGAGATATCATTTTATATTCCACTAAGAAGTCTTACGGTATTTCTAGTGCACCCCCCCCCCCAAGGAAGCTGTTAGCACTGAGGTTGGGTATATGGGGAATGAACATATGAACTCAGTATGAGTTTTAGAAAAAAAAATGCTTCTAAGTTGGATCATCATTTTGGGGTGGTTTGGTAGCCTTCTTTATTAAATTTGTACTGCTCATTGTTGTACAGTGGTTAATTTCCATGGTTGCAACCATGAGGGCTGAGCCCCTTGAGACTGATTACCTTTGCCAGATCCACTAGGGTATTTGCTTGGTCATTCAGTTTCCTCTGTTCCATCTTCACACTTCTCAATCTACAAGACAGACGCTGAAGTCAAAAAGGTCCTCTTGTTTCACAGGCTAGGTTACTGCTTTCAAAGGGGCATGCACAAAGTCCACAAGAGCAAAGAACTGCATGGATAATGCCTGGTATTGGGGGGTAAAGTCCACACTGGTTATGTATCTGGTACAATGAGAAGCATGCTTCCCCAACACCGCAAAAAAGAAAGGAGAGCAAGAGATGAGATGTCCTCAGGACAGCTAGGTACCAGGTAAGTGGAATTCAGGAAGACTCATCGGGATTGAACCACATGAGAAAAAGCCAAAACATTCCTTAAAGCCCCAGTATCATGACAAATAGACATAGGAAGAAAGATGCAAAGCAACTGGAATTTCATCGTGTTGGAGCAATGAACACCTTCCTATGCCTACATGACTAGATACAGGAATTAACCCTGTTTAGTCGGAAATGAATTGGGTTAGGTATTTGAACCTGATGAAACCACAGTGATAAGTGAGATTCTTGTTAACAAAAACCACTTTTATTCAACCAGCAGCAAGATAACTCCAAACATATTATTTTCTTACTCTGTTTTGCTTGACTTTACCATAAACTGACAGCAAATTTGAACAGAGGACAGACCGTTTCTTTGGGAGAATCTCTTTTAGCTTTCATTGTAGTTTTTAAGAAATGACAGAATATATCTAGTGGGTAGACCATCTATTTTTAAGGTTCATTCTTGTTACTTTACAATGTCCTTGCATGTTGATTTTGACAGTCACAAGGGCACTCTTAAAAACTCATTTTTCTAAATGAAGCTCTTATTTTTTTAATGTATTTATTGTAGTAGCCCAATAAATATTTATTCCATGGTTCTTAGGTTCTAGAAAGTAAGACTTTAAAAGAGAAAGGTGGGCTATTGTTCTGTAAGCCTGCTGGCTATTCAAAGCCAGACCCAAAAGAAAAGAACTCAGTTTCTCTGAGCTGTTTTGTGACAAACAAAAAAAGAAACCCATGTTTATTTCACTTGTGCTTGATAATGAATCATTTATTAAGTATGGCTTCAGTGAATGAAGAGAGTATTTTACACTTTTTAATTTAAATAGTATATAACTACATAAGAGAATTAAAAGATTCACAGGGCAAGATTTTACTGCCAGGGAGACTTTCCTAATTTGTTTACAGCACTTAGTGATTTCATCTTGCACCTAGGACAGCCAGCATGTAGCTGAGTCTTCTCCCCAGTGAAGATACAGCTCCTGCCAGCTAGAGTCTAAATGGTGTCCATCTCTAACACAGTCTTAAGTACTCTAAAATAGTTCAGATTTATTGATTGTTTGCTCTGTGTTCATTAGAAACTCAGAACCAAGTTAACTGGCTCCTTTTGATGTTACTGTAGAGATTAGAGTAAGGTCTAACCTGAACGAAATCTATAAATGCATATTTAAATTCAATATATTGTTGACAGAGTTTTCTCTAAGCATCAAGAAAGATTATAACTCTTTACTTATACCTTTTAAAACCCAGCAAATGTCAAGCAAAAAGCATCTTGACCAGCTGTGGATCAGTGAAGACAAGAACAGTAAGGAAAAGCTGCAATGTTAGCTGGAGACTTCACTCACCCCAATTTGACTTTGTTTCCTCAAGTATAGAATGAAGTGCTGGATACCGTGAGTGCTGGAGGTATCATAAACGGACTTTAAGTGATACCCAAATAAGAGTTTAATACTAAAACATATGGAAAGACAGCTTTTCCCTTTAACCACCATGAATGTCTGGATTATTACAAGAAATAAGTGTCAGGCAGGTCCTATCTTATCTCCACCTCCTGATTTTTTCCCCCCCCACAGGGGAGCGGTAAGATTACGGCTCAGAGCTTTCTAGCCTATAGCTATAATTCAATGCCAGAATTAAAGTTGTCAGTTGATGGCAACTTGACTAACTATCTTTATGATGGGCTTACATCAAGTTTTCTTGTAAAGTTTACTAATGCCTAGAGTTTAGAGCTCTGGACCAGATACCTCCAGAAATCTGTGGGTAAAGAGAGAGTCCTGAATCTTGCGGAACAGGAGGAGGGGGAGAACGCTGGTTTTGGATAAAGTAGGATCTTTTTCTAAAGCACTTTAGTCCAGCGTCCTTCAGCTGGATTCAGCTACGACTGACAGTAGAATTTTGCCCGTGGTGTTTATTACTAGCCTACAAAGCTATGTCAGATGATGTCGCTTTCTAGATTAGTAACGAATCTGATTGATTTATTTGTGATCCGACCCTGACTGGAACTCCATTAGCTCTTGGACTTAAATGATCTTGTCTTGCCCTCTGATCTGCCTGTGGCAGGGGACTGCCTTCTGAGACTGCCCGTGAGGCTAGGCGAGCAGATAGAAACCTTGCTCAAGCTGCAGCTGCCAGAATAAAAGGTAACATGCACATGGATAGTACACTTTTTTCCCCCCGCAAAAAGATTAAGAAACAGATGTTGCTTTCTTCCTTGTGAACTTCACTTATCACAGGAAAATATCATGATTTTGGATCACATTTCCATAGCAGCAATCAGACTACCAAAATTCACAAATAAAGGATCTGCTGGGTGCATGCAGCCAGTAGAAAACTCTGCAAATGTTGAAAGGAACAGCTCACACAACTTACTTCCGAGCTCTATTTTCATTTTGTTGAAATAAAAAGACAAAACAAAAGAAAAGAAACTGTAAAGTATTCTGGAGCAAAACAACACAATGTGGTGTTCAGTTGTGCACAGGGGGCTCGATTCGTCAGCTGGAAGACCCTGCAGGATCTTGACATTGATTGACACTATTCAATTCATCACCATCCTTTGTTGCCACTATGCTCTGCCTACCTGAAAGCACTTGGCTTCCTCTTAAACCAGAATTCAGAATGAAGAACGTGCGTAAAGTCATGTTGGCCTCTTCATACTCGGTGTTCAAGGGGATAATAGGAAACACTTTGGCTTAGAATGATAGATATAATGATTCTTTTAAAGGGGGAGCATATCTTTTCCAGATCGGGGCTGTTCGGAATCCCCTCTAATATAAATTATGCGCATTAGCTTTCTTGGCTCTAGACAAGTTCGAGTTGATTGATGGATCCATGGTTGAGACAGAAGAATGAAAAAGTTAAAGCTGCTATCAGAAAAAGGGTTGAAAGTTAGAGAGAGAACACTTCATGGCATCGAGTGACAATTCAAAAAGACAAACACATTACTGAAAAGAGGGCACTGGTCTAGAGAGTGTAGCATCATCAGAGGCTAGAGAGGTCACATGTTGGGAAAGAGGCCATAAAGTACGGAAAAAGAGAAAGAGCTGAGCTAGAGGGGTCTGGCAGAAGAGGAGAGAGCTACTAAAAATTGCTCTCAGGCAGAATCAGAGAGTAGCAAAAGCCAGACGAGCTCCAGAAAAAGACTTGCGAGTTTATGTCCAGCCAGGTCTACTATACGCAGTGCTGACAGATGATGCTGAGTGCCCTTGAGTCTGAGCAGTGGGCAGTGAAGGCCTGGCCCTGAGGAATCGAGCCCTGTGTACTGTTTTTCACGACGTCACTCTACAACTTCCAATACGAAGTTAACATGACAAGCGATTATGCACCAGTAGAATGATCTAGCCAAACCCAGCCCTTGTAACCAAACTTATTCTGCTGTAATTGTTCATAAACTTTAAGTATTCTCCACAGCAAAGGAAACCCAGCAAACCCCCAATGACTTACACAACCATTCTGAACAGCTGAATTTCATTAAACTCATCTGCTTTAGATGTACATATTGCATTAAAAAAGGCAAGAAAAGGATGATAATGGAAATGTCTGATGGAAGCAGAGGAATAATTAGGGGTGGCTTCTGTCCCACTACCCAGAGCAGCCAGCTGAAGAACTCCATATAAGCTCCTCCCACGAGCCCTTGTAATCAGGCTGACATGCCCCGCAGGACAAATATGCCACTTCCTTTTGGACAATTCATAAAATCAGCTTCCTTGTACAGAGATAATTTTTATAAATAATATTTTGTTAAAAAGAAACTTAAAGCAAAGCTAAATAATAAAATAATCAATAAATTTTTGCAGTGAATAAATAACAGAATATTCTTCCACATTAGCATGAATATGCTTATAACTCAAAGCATATGGCAAGACACTAAAGAGCCACCATATCCATAGTTACAGGACTGCATTACAGAATCTACTGGTGCATGCTTTGGTTTGTTTTTTATTAAAAAATTTATCAAAGATGCAAATCCAATATGACTGTAGTTTAGGTAGTTTCACCGACAGGCACACAATACGAAGCATGGTCATAGCACGTGTACTTACTTACTCCTGCTTCATCTCACCGTCTTTACCTTTGGGTGTATCCTCTCACACCCAGAAAGGGAAGTTTTCTATCATGCTTGGACAAAATTGACTACCAAGAAACACTGAAAGTACAAAAATGATCTCTCCGTGGCTTGCTGTAGTGGCTTCTGTCAATGTTGGGGTTCCTGTGTCAAATGGCTTTAGAGTACACGCTCTTCCTAAAGAGCCCTTTCTAGGGGAGCCCTCCGAGGAAGTGGGTGTCTAGATGAGGAACCCAGGAAGAATCCGAGTACATCTTGGGGTCTCACTCTCTACTAAAGAGAATGGAAGGAATGCACCATCTGGGCTGCGGCTCCTGGATTGGCCCTGGGTCAGAAAGGGAACTGAACTCCAAGGAGCAAGCTCCTGCTTTGTGAGCCAACTCTAACATGATTCTACTTCTTGTTTCCCCCTGACTTTTAACAGCATAATTTTAAAATTCTAGCTCTGTCATTTCCTTACAGGGTCTGGAGGGGTGGTGCAGCTATGTGCCTAGGCTAGTCACAGAGTTAGAGAAATCCCCTTCTCAGGAAAGTGCATTGGTGGCCATACGGAGCATGAGTGAGTGGCTGCGAGCAATAATGATAAACTATTCTACCATATGTGCAAAGTGTTCTCTATTTTAATCCCAGAGTTACTTGGGGTTTTTTGTTTTTTTTCTTTTCCTTTTTGACTAGTGGAGGTTTCCGTTCCACAGAAGTATGCACGCGGGCATCATTATAGGCACATTATAGACTCATCAGGACACCTTAATAAGCTAACTAAGCAGGGCAGAGGCTGGACCAGGGAAGAATTAGAAGACGAAAGTCTATGGATTCCTCACAGGAGGTTAGTGGTACCATGTTGCCTATGAATTAAATCTCAGATTCACAGCTTCCCTGCCTGGTGTACTGGCTGGATCTGAGAAGGCCAGTGGTATGGCACAGGCAAAGACCTAATGGCTCCCCACATTTCCACTGCTACCCTGCTGTGTCTCACAAGGAAAACCACTTTCGTGAGCCACAGATGTGACCACGAATAAAGGGCACGAAGAGCAAGTCTGTTGTCACAGTGGATACCCACAGGGGCAACACTTACAGTTAAGACAATGCCATCCTGGAAAGGTCTGTTTCTCAGTCATCATTGAATCTTATGAGGTACAAACAGTTATCTTAAAAGACTCTAGTAATTGTATAACAAAGACAGGCATGAAGGCCTTACGTCAGGTAAATAATAGTAAACTAATAACCAATGCTAAACTCCATAGTGAACAAACAGCATATAGATAATTCCCAGATATTTGATTAAGAAGTCATTGAATATTGTAAAATTAAGACAATTAAATATACTATGCTATATAAAATGTAAAAATCCAGATGGATCATATAATGTCCCCTCCCTCCAAGATTCTACAGTGGATACAAGCTGAACATTTCAGGTCAAACTATATAAATAAATACGTTAATTAAATATAATTCTACCAGAAATTATGGTCTCTGTAACAGAAATCATGGCCTCTGAAGAAAGATATTTTGTTTAACACGCACAATTTTCAGCCATAAAAAACCTAAGCTTTTATCCTGTGGGGTCCATTATTAGATTTTGAGGTATCTCCTGGAGGCAAACAAGACAGTGCCCTTTTCTTTTCCTCCCTCACAAGAAAGAACCCACAAGCACAAAAATCCAAAGCAAAGGCTAAGAAGTAGAACAAGATAGAAATGAAAACAGGTACTTACTGATGAATAGCTTGCAAGAATTTCCGTTGATGCTTTCTTACTTTTGCGTGGTCGATCTTTTTCACGAGCTTTGTGTTTTTGTAGATTAACCACGTTTCCCTGAGTACATTGGCGGCTGCGTTTTTCACCTGTTTAGAAAACACAAGAAAGGCCGTCGCTACATCCTCAAGCAGATTCCCCGTACTCATTTGAGGCTGTGTTTTTCATCCTAAGAACCACAGTGAACTGGAGCTTTAGAAACTGCTACTCAAATGCCTGTTTTTCTAGTATATCTGCTTTCATGCAAGAATTTCCATCTGTCTGGGAACACTTGAGTGAAATATTAGGGAGATACTACTGATCTCTTTCTGTGTTACACTCTACCTGTTCTTACAAGAAATTATATTTTTATTCAATACTCATTTAAAGATAATTCAGAGATGCTGAATTTCCCACTTCCACAGTGACTCCTCTCTCCATCCTCTTTATTTCTCCAGAGAAGAGCAAAATGTCAAATACCAAGGTCAATCTTGCCTTTTGCAAGCTCACCCGGGCTTTCTGGCTGTGCAGTGTAGCCAAAACATGTTTCCATGTGTGAGTTCACCTCATGCACGTAAGCTCCCAAAATAACTGGTGTATTTGCTTGTAAGCACATTTTCACTTGTAGGGATGCTATCATGATTTCATAGGAAAGCGAAACAGAAGGACAGACGTGACTGTCCCAGTGTAACTGCTCCCAACGAAGGCTAGTCACCTTATCTAATTACATGCTTTCTGATTAAAATCTCCAGAGGTCCTGGGAACTGATAGAGATGAAGGCAGGGTAGATCTCCTCTGCCGGGCTCCCCCATGGAACCTAGAAAACAGAACTAATTTCTCCAACTAACTAATTTGCTACTTACTTATCCTAAGAAGTTTTCTTATTTAATACCCTTGAGTGAAGAAAGCCACAGGCTGGTTGGGCACAGGGTGGAGGAAGACAACTCAGGATAGGCAGTGATGGAGGAAGAGTAGAATTCAAGCTAAAACTGGGAAATGGATCTTGGGTCTACAGTAACCAAGTCAGGTCCAGTGCCTAGTGAGCCTGTTGGAAATTGATTTTCTCTAACATGAGCATGCTAGAGATGATGGTTACTGAAGTCCTGTTGTCTCATTTTACAATAAGAAGCTGCCTTAGAATAAACACTATAACTAGTTTACAGCTATATAGTACTCTTGAGTTTGTACTAAGATGAGTCTGTCCTTATTTGCTCTTGGTTTCCCTCAGACATCACTGAAGAGTTTGAAATTCTTACTTGAAGTTAAAATTTTCAATGGATTCCACTTAGAAATTCCATAAATAACTAATTTAAGTGTGTTCCCAGCAAATGACAGTCATTAAGTTGATGGCTTTGCATAAAATCTTGAATAGATGAATATTAGAGGGGGCTATGGTCACATGTTGGGCCAAGTACGTGACTGAGGTTTCAATTGCAAAGCAGTTCCACGACTAGGAAACAGCGGCGAGATGACATTGTTAAAGTCAATGGGTCTCTTGTCGAACGCAACTTTTGACACCTGAACAGCCTTTTAGTAAGAAAGCAACAAGACTCCCTCTGCAACATCCTGTCCACTGTCACACTTATTCGATTCCTGAAAAAAGTATAATACTTATGATAGAATAGCATGCGTTACAAAAGACTCTATAAAAGTGCTTCTTTAATACGGTAAAGCTTGTGCCTCTTAACAGAAACTCTACCAAAAGAGAACCTTCTTGGTCAGACCTTGGAGATGCTTGGAGGAGCACGCGATGACTCCAGTATTGCATCTGAACTAATAACCATGCATAGAATTGCATTTCCATATCTAGATCTCTGAAAAGAAGCATCACACCGGGTACCCAAGCAGCTCTTCACTTTAATATTTTGTCCAGTCGTCACATTAGAAACACTCATGAGTTTTGAGAATGGAAATAGGAATTGAAAAAAAATAAGGGAAACTGGGGAGAAATAAAAGATATTTGGGACAAGGAGTGGGGAGATGGCTCAGTGAATAAGAAGGTTTTCTTTGCAAGCCTGGTAAACTGAGCTTCAACTGAGGAACCTATATAAAATTGAAAGAAGAGCACTGACTCTACAATGTTGTTCTCTGACCTCCACACACACACACCATATCACACATAGTACCCTCTATCATACTACATAAAAATTATATTTCAAAAGGTATTTGGAAGTAGCAAAGTCAGGCTAAAAACACCATATGCAATTGAGAGGCTTTGATCCCATAGTAGACTCTTGAAGTACTGTTAGTTCTAGGGTCTGAAGTATGGGCAAAGCAACAGAAATTCATGTCCCCCTTCATAAATGAATCTATATAAATATGAATTTGTAATAAAATAACTACTGTATTGGAAATACTAATCAATGTTGCTATTATTTGTGTTTTGAAACAGGGTCCTACTGCACTGACCTGGTTGGCCCCAGTTGATCTTCTTTTCCCTTTGGACCAACATGGAACTGCAAGTATGCTTCGCTAAAAAGATCCTTTTCGTACTTAGAACTAAATCAAGAATAAGGTAAATGCTGAAAGTTAAAAACTTGTCTGAAGAATTCTATTGATTCTTTTGTGGGCAGAGTTACCAAATGACAATGCATTTAATTATCTCAATGACAGCCTGATGAAATTCTACTTTGGGAAGCGAGGATTGCTACAAGATGTTACAAGATAATTTTTAGGTATTTTTGACTTCGGTATTTTGATGTTTCAAGTGACTATCCAAAAAGCTAAAATTATAGTCTAATAAAAAATATTTTCCTTTTCTAGCTTTCTACCTTGATGTCATGACTGTGAGCAGGCTGCCTGAGTTCTCTGCGTCATGGCTTCCAAACTGCATCAAATAGCCATAACAAGGCTTCCCTCATGAGCTTGCTGACGAGGAAGTAAGTTCATACATGGGTCACACCTGGACAGATTATTGTTTTGTTTACTTCTAATAATTGGAAGGTGATCTTCCTTCTGGATGCTACGGCATTTTTGCTGTATCTGTGATGACCTTCAAATCATAGAAAGGACAGTTTATATTTGTAACACCTGTATTTAGAATGCAGCCACGGACAGTTTATATTTGCAACACCTGTGTCTAGAATGCAGACACACTCATAGAAGTTCAGCACTATTTCCTCCAATGACCTTACCATAAGATTCCCGCCTTCCACAGGCAGTGTGTTCTTTTCCACCCAACCTAATACCGATTATTGTGCTGAAATGTTGAATATACCTACTTGTCTAGATTTATGAGATCTACTTTTATGTAATTGCTTTTATCTGCAATTGAGCTGAAGTTAGGTATTCCATTTGTAAAATGGGAGAAATGGAACCAGCTCCAGGAGTTTTGCTTTCTTCAATCTATGGCATCTCTGCTTCTGAAGTCTTAGTGGAAAAACTGTATTTCCTGATGTGCGAACAAGACAGTGGCATCCTCTTGCAGATGTGAGGGCGTCTACTTACTCTTTTGGTCAGCTGAGTATCCATCATGAAATTGTGCACATGCTTTTCTGCTTTGGTAAGTTCTAGCTTTCTCGCCACTACGGCTACCACCAGGGCTGTGCAACCTGCACCCTAAAAGCAAGGAAAGAGGAGAACCCCAAGAATTAATTAATACTTTTGATTCCAGTCACATTAGAGATTGTTTTGTATCAGATGCATTAATTTGCTCAAGCTAAAACAAATGATACTTTTCGGTGTCTTCCCTATGTATCACAGAAGAATATATGGTTAGTAACAGTAAGCAATGTTCCTTTAAAGTGTAAAATCCTAGTTTACCTATTTTTAAAACTAAAGCAAAATAATGAATAAAACAAGATTTTACCACAAGGAATAAATAGCTAAAACCCAACTTCCTGAATTTTCAGACATAAATTTTCGGTAAAAACAGGAAATCTGTTCTACACCTATAATTATAAAAGCATATTAAACAAATTAACATAAGCACATGGACTAGAAATGAAGATTTAAGAAACTACTAGTTCAGAATCTTTGCTTCCGATGAGACCAGCAGGCTTTCAGGTGAGTGGGTGGCTACCCAAGAGGAAGGAGAGCAGTAGACTGCCATGTATGGAGACTGTGACATGAGTGTGGCAAGGTCATAGACAACAAATGCAGTGATGGAAGTCAGGACAGCACAGGACATGATGCACAGAAAGCCAGGAGATACCTTCATCTGGAGAAGCAATGATGTGGCCTTTCAAATCATGGCCCACTGAGATTATCTTAGACAAAACGGTGTAGGAGACACTGGGTGGTACCCCAAGAATTCTAGACCTCTCTTTCTACAGTCAAGGTGCATTCACCCTGAGTTGTGAAGGATGGCAGTGCCATCTTTGCTGAAACAGATCAGGGCCACATGCAAGGCTCCATGCTGCAGCCACCTCATCAGCCAGAGGCCCAGCAAACCTACTTGTAAGTAAGCAGTCATGGCAGTAGTTGTGAAGGGAGGCCATCGCTTCTGACATGAGAGGCAACAGAGCAATAAAGTGGTGAAGCCAATTTCAACACACAAGTACTAGAGGAGAAAAGGGCAGGGTACATTAAGGAACCAATGCAAGAGGCACATACACAGCAGGAAGACACAATACTGCTGCCTCTTTCTGTACTCTTGAATCTCAAGTAGTTTTTCGTAACATTCCCTTGATGTCACCAGAGGGTAGAGTGCTCCCAGGATAGACAGTTGAAGCTACTCTCGAATTTCTACAAGGTAGTATACTTTTCCTCATTACCAATAGGCCTAAAATTCCACATTAAAATGGCAAGTTAGTGGCTTCAAAGTGCACCAGTTATCTTAAATAGATAATACTGGAGAGTAATGGTTATGTAACTTACTGCCCACTTCATCTGTCTCCTACGGCGCTCACTCTAGAGAGCTACTGAGTTAAACACACACAGACACACAGACACACACACACACACACACAGACACACACACACACACACACACACACACACACACACTCGTAGATTTTTAAGAAAGCTTATGGTTTTATTTTGGGCAACATTTACAGCTATCTTTGGTCATGGGGAGCCCGTGGGCCACAGGTTAGTTAAAATTTATTTGAAAAACATTTAAAGATAGAATACAACATTTAAAAGGCAAGTTATACAATGGCCTCATTTTTCTTTCTAAGTGGACCACATTGGGAAGTAAAAATAAAAATAAATTAAAAAATAAAAAATCAGGAAAGAAGTCCATTTGTAAGGAGAGGTTATCTCTGAGGGTTTGAAGTTTTAGGACTGGTTTTGCTGTTTGTGTTGTTAATAACCAACAGTTGGTGCTGCACCCAATCTCCTTACTCAGCAAAACTCCCCACATTCTTATCCAACAAATCAAATCTAAAGAAAATACAAAAAGCAGTATTTTAGGCTGGAGGGAGGAATGATTCTAGTAGAGAGACAGTGGAAAGTGGAAAGGCAATAGTTATGAAATCACAAAGTAGCACTAAGAATACAAACCATAGCTGGGACCGTCCTTGTGAATTACTGGGAATTTCCCTAGCACCAGGTTTCTCCCTAATCCCACAAAGGCTCCCTGTATCAAGATGTCTCTTTCATTGCTCTCCCTTTCTGTAACTCAATTATCCTATTACCTCTGTTCTCATCCTCCATCCTCCCATCCTCAGTTTACCCAGGAGATCTTATCTATTTCCTCTTCTTAGAGCTATCTTTGTATGTCCCTCTTAGGGTCCTCCTTGCTACCTAGCTTCTATGTAGCTGTGGATTGCAGCTTAGTTATCCTTTGCTTTTGCTTTACATCTAATATCCACTTATGAGTGAATACATACTGTGTTTGTCTTTCTGGGTCTGGGTTACCTCACGCATGATGATTTTTTTTCTAGTTCCATCCAATTGCCTGCAAATTTCATGATGGCTTTTTTTTTTCCAGCTGAGCAATACAGGAATCCACAAAAATGACCCCAGGTAAGATTCCTAGCAATAGTGGAAAGGGTGCCTGAACTGCCCTTTTCCTGTAAAGAGATTGGTGTCTATCCTAATTGTCATCATTGAACCTTCATCCAGTAACTGACAGAAGCAGATGAAGAGATCCATAGCCAAGCACTGGGCTAAGCTCCTGGAGTCCAGTCGAAGAAAGGGAGGAGGTATTATATGAGCAAGGACAGTGCGGCATGATCATTATGGGGAAACCCACATAGACAGCTGACCCTGAGCTAGTGGGAACTCATGGACTCTGGACTGACAGCTGAGGAGCCTACTTGGGACTGAACTAAGCTCTCTGTGGGTGACAGTTATGTGGCTTGGTCTGTTTGTGGGGTCCTTGGCAGTGGGACCTGGTATATGAGCTTTTTTTATTTTTGGAGCCCATTCCTTATTGTAGGATGCTTTGCTCGGCCTCTATGCAGTGGGGGAGCCCTTGATCCTGCCTTGCCTCAGCTAGATGTGCTAGACTTTGTTGATTCTTCATGGGAGACCTTACCCTCTCTGAGGAGAGGATGGGGAATGGGAGGGAGGACTGTGGTTGATATGTAAAATGAATAAAAAAATAAAAAAGAATACAAAAAATAATACCTGAAATCAACAGCACAAAGACTACAAGTAACACACATTCAATATATTTAAATATCAATGACTTCAACTATCTAATCAAAAGATACAACAAGCCTATTAAGTGGATCAAAAAACAAAATCCATCTATCAGTTGTCTACAAGACACACCTCCTAGTTTTAAAGAGAGGCACACCTCTTGGCCCATTATATCTATCCTCTTCTTGGCTAACTCTTGCACCTGGACTAGCCCATTTCTAATAATCTGTGTAGCATCAGTCTTACCGGGAAAGATTCTAGCCTACGTCCATCCTGGGTCAGAGCTTCATTGCGTGTGTCTCAGAGAGCAGAGCTCTCTCGTCCGCCCGGGAGAGGGGAGCATGGCGTCTCTGAGCTCACTTCCTCTTCCTCCCAGCATTCTGTTTTGTTTACTCCACCCACCTATGTTCTAACCAATAAAATGGGTCAAGGCAGTTTCTTTATTATTATTAACCAATGACCTTCCTCCATCATACAAGGATGGACAACAGTACTCCAATCAAATGAAAGCAGGAAGCAGGCGGGCTATCCTAATATCTAAGAAAACACTTCAAACAAACAAACAAAAACCAATCAGAAGAGGTATAGAGGGATACTTCATCCTAATCAAGGGAATTGTTAGCCAAGAAGACATAGATACACCAATCTCTGGTTCACCTAATTTCACTTGTGAAGTTATTAGAAACATGGAAGTCTGAGGTGTGACGGATGCCACAATATTCTGTGCTCCGTGATGGCAATTAAAGAGGTTTTAGGGCTAGATCCTCATGAAAGAAAGGAACAGACTCGGGGAAGAAACATCTGCACCTTTGCAGCTGGCTTTTAAACTTTAGCCACAAAGTCCAAAGAACAGTCTCAGACAATGCTGGACTGATGATTCACTAGCCACAGGCCCCTTCTCTCTTCCCAGGCTAGCACTTGCTAGACCAACACAGGCACCTGTTGCTGATTTGCTCCCTCTTGCTCCTCAGTGGGGGGCAGCCAGGCTTCTTTAATAAGCCGAGAATGTGAAAATCGAGGGGGCTCTTAACTGCTATACGCAGCCATGAGAGCGCTGTTGGCACAAGACAATGCATTTTTTTTTTCTCCCTGGGCAGGTGGCTACTGCTGAGATCCTTCTGGAAAGAAATCAAAATCCTAATAGGAGTGGAAAATCACTGGCACCAAGAGCCTTGGGAAGCAATTTTTCCTTGCGTTTATTCTGGGCTCTCTTCTTCCTGTTGATGGCCCATTTCTTGATGAGTACTCTCTCACTCACCAAAGACTTGTGCTTTAAAATGAGCACCTTGGGAGCAAAGCAGAGAAGCAAGCGCCCCAACAATTTGTATAATCTTCCAACTGTTACCTATACTTTTCATCCCATTATCCTAACTGTATGCTTGTGAGCTGCACCCAAAGAGGCACTCAGAAACCCATTTGTTGCAGTCAAATATGGTGGTCATACCAGTAAAACCTGGTGCCTGGGGAGGCAGGAAGAACAGGAGCTCAAGGTCATCCTCAGCTACATAGTGAGTTGGAGGTTGACCTGAGTATTGGAGAGAGGCCCGGTCTTAAAAAGCCAAAAATAAAATAAGATAAAATAAATAAAATCAGAAAAGAAGAAGGAAAAGGGAAAACCTTTAAATTTAATACAAAACCTTCACTTAAATACAAAGCTATTGTTCCTTATGTTTCAGTGTTGCTTTAATTAAAGAAACTATAAGCTGAGACCTACCTAGGTTCTTAGAGCATCATAAGAGGACTTGATACATACATATATGTGTGTGTGTGTGTGTGTGTGTAGAATTATGTTTCATAAAACCTTAAATTGTTTAATTTTTGGAGTTATGCAGAGCAGAGCTGTTCACATCAGAAAGTTTTCAGAGTTCAAGGAGAATTCCTGGCAGCAGGTTGTATTGTAGTAACTGAGGCAATGGTAGATTGCTACTGTCTACTCGGTGTCTATTTGAGGGCTATTCTGTTTCATAACGTAAGAATGGAAGTGTGGTTTGTGCATTTTCTCCAGTGCTTGTCACCAGCACAAGCCATGTAGAAACAGTTGGGACTAACATATGTTCCTCCCTGGAATGAAGATCCCTGTATGCCTTTAAGACGATGAGTCATGGTATTTTCACCAAAGTTAGGGAATAAATCCTGGCTTCTCTTCTCCCATTTTAATTTCTGATTTTTTTTTTTAATGAAAAACCAAAGCAAATCACGAACCTGCCTTTTGGTCACCTAAATCTAACCTGAAGACAGTGTGTTTCTGACCCCATATAATAAAAAATAAGAGTGTAAGTTTTTCCTTTCTTACATAAGTTATCATCTTTTCTTTTTTTTAATTTATTTATTTATTAAGGATTTCTGCCTCCTCTCCGCAACCGCTTCCCATTTCCCTCCCCCTCCCCCGATCAAGTCCCTCTCCCTGATCTGCTTGAAGAGCAATCAGGGTTCCCTGACCTGTGGGAAGCCCAAGGACCGCCCACCTCTATCCAGGTCTCCTAAGGTGAGCATCCAAACTGCCTAGGCTCCCACAAAGCCAGTACGTGCAGTAGGATCAAAAACCCACTGCGATTGTTCTTGAGTTCTCAGTAGTCCTCATTGTCCGCTATGTTCAGCTAGTCCGGTTTTATCAAGTGCTAAATGAGAAAGAAAACTGGAGAAGTAAGAGAGCGGGGCAGAGTTAATTTGTGTAAGAACAAGTACAAGAGAAGCAGTACTAATGACCCTGACCCTGAGCCAGAACAAACTTAACTGAAAGCTAGCATAAGTTGCAACTCATCCCCAACACCTGGAAGGTACTCACTAGGGATAGATGAAGCGATAACCCCCCCCCCCCCGTCCTCCATTAGACCACAGAAGTATCAGCTATTCTAACATCTAGGATGCAAGAGAAGTTGAGGAGGTCTAACTCCCCAAGACCATTCCTCAGTTAATGTGGGAAAAATTCAACAGCATGATATTGTCATTCCAGGCCATATAGTGATGGTGGATCCTGTAAGACTTTCCAAGCACCATCTTGAAACACTACTTTGGGATGAAATTTACATAACATAAAGACACAGCCATTTCATTTCATAAAAAACTGAAACTCCTTTGACAGAGCTCTGCAGAAAGATTTAAACTATTGCTTATAAACAGGCATCTTCCAAAGATCAAACTTAATAATGGAATTCATGATTTTTGTTTTTAATTCCAGAATCCCTACCACTATGGTGAATGGCCTGATAAAACCACTAATGGTCAAAGTATTTCAGGCTCAAATTATCCCCGTGTGGTTTGTATAACAGTTCATTAGAGTGCAAACAGCATTTTAAGGATAACCAAGATTTACTAAAAATACGCTCCTTAAATGTCATGTTTAATCTAAAAATGAACAGAAGCCCTTAACTTTTACTTTATGTGCATGAGTGTTTTGTCTGCATATATGTCGGTGTACCATGTGCACGCCTGGTGCCTGCAGAAGTCACAAGAGGGCACCAGATCCCTTGGAACTGGAGTTACAGATGGTTGTAAGTCACCATTTGGGTGCTGGAAGTGAACCCATGTCCTCTGTAAGAACATGGAGACATCGTTCTAACCTTTAACTTTCATTTTAATCTATCACTTCATATATCAGTTTTTCAAGAAGAAGGTAAACAAATATTTGACATTATCACCTGCTTTTGTATTTCTGAGGTTCACCGATTCAATAGTTAAGAAACATAAATATATTTTACTGCTCTTGCCTGACACAAATAATTATGCTTTCATAATAAATATCTAAAACAATCAATTTTGGCAAATAAAATTCTCTAAATCACCCAAGTTTAATATTACAACCCATTAGAGTGTTAAAGACTTTCTCAGGTCATGAAAATAATTTCCTCTATCAAAAATGTCCTTCCTCTGATTTTCTTCAAATCACGCTGGCAGGTCACAACTCCTGAGCAGCTGTCGTGTTCCTTATAAAAATTATCTGTGAGGTAAGAATTCTAGGAAGAACTAGACTTCTGGCTAAGGAATTGATCAGGAATTTAGTTTTCCTACTGAAAAAGTCCAGAATTTCTCCTTTTCTATCAGCATAAAATGCACTACTTCATGAATATAAACATACACTACTTTCAATGGGCCTTATGGGATGGGATTCAATGGGACCTGGAGCTAATTCATTGCTCTAGTTCAGAATGAATGCTTTTGAATTGAGTTCAGAGGGTGCTCACTCTGAACTGACACCAAGACATCCAGAAAACTTGATGTTCATGGAATTGCGATCTAGTGTTCTCATGAAATTACTATCCAGTGTTCTCATGGAATTACTATCCACTGTTCCCATGGAATTACTATCCACTGTTCCCATGGAATTACTATCTAGTGTTCTCATGGAATTACTATCTAGTGTTCTCATAGGACTACTATCCAGTGTTCTCATGGAATTACTATCTAGTGTTCTCATGGAATTACTATCTAGTGTTCTCATGGGATTACTATCCAGTGTTCTTATGGAATTACTATCTACTCTTCTCATGGAATTACTATCTAGTGTTCTCATAGGACTACTATCTAGTGTTCTTATGGAATTACTATCTACTCTTCTCATGAAATTACTATCTAGTGTTGTACAGAGGCTTTTTTCTGGACTGACATTTTTTCTTTCTTCCCAATTAAGGTTTAAAAATATTACTTAGTGTGGTTTAAAAATATTACTTACTGTCATGAACTGGGAATTTTTTATGCAGAATTGTTGGTGACAGAAGAAACCTAAATCACTTGGGACTTCACTCTAGTTGTTTCTATCAAATCTAGGTTTCTATAGATCTTTATTAAAGAACTTCTTACAACTCACACCTTTGAATGGACAGATATTACTCTATATTAAAGACAATTATGCCTCAAAATTCATTTATCCATTGTCTAAAGGACTAAGTGACCCAGAAGAATCATACTAAAGAGGAATGAAAGCAAAAGTTATACATGAATGACCTTTCTAGTAAGTGAAAAGGTACCCTTGTCAACATGGCTCCTCTTGAAACAATCATATATTCACTAATAAAGGAACATGCATAGCTTTCAAGGTGTTTTACAGTCACCTGTGTAGGCAGAAAGTGGAAGAAAGGATAAGTGCTAAGGAAAGTGATCAATTCTGCTGTAAAATTGGAGATAAAAACAAGCTGGTGCCGACAGAAAAGGCACGAAAATATGACAATGTATTTGCCTATCACCTTAAGTGAATAGTAGGGAACTAGTTAGAATCCAGTCTGCCGTTTATAAGGACATCCCAAACAGGAAATCCTCCATTCCTCTGAGTTTCCTCAAACAGAGCAAGAGTAAGAAATGCTTCTAAAGGGGAGAATCTGTAATTACAACCTTAATGTTTTTATGTTAAAGAAAAAGTAGTGTGACTTTTGTTAAACTATTCTATGGTTTTATGTTTTAAAGATAATATCCATGGGTGGCTGAGAGGAGGAAAGAGGGAGAGGGAGGGAGAAAAGGAGGGAGAAGGAGAGAGGCATAGAGAAAGAGAGAGAGAGAGAGAGAGAGAGAGAGAATTAATGAATTATAATGGAAATCAGACTGAAGGCCTTCAGCATATTAGACAAGTATGCTTTGAATGAGATAGATTTCCCAATCCCAATGTTTAATTTTTTTTCTGAAATCTGGCAGTATCCAAGCTCTCCCTATTTTAAGAATTCCATAAACACCTGTATCTAATATTGTAAACACAGCTGGATATTATAGGTAAAGCTCTATCAACAATCCAATAAACAATTCAAATAAGGATAAGTTATGTTTTGATAATGCTATTTGGTTTTCTATTATAAATGTTATAGAAAATAATCTCTTCTCACAATTTAATAATATATTTCTACCCAGAGTAGTATAGGTATAAACTTAGTGTAATGTCCTTGTCTCTAAAAATATATGACCCATAGCACAAATTCAGCTTTTTAAAAACTTCTAAATTATACCCTAATTTTGAGTTTTGACTAATGTATGCCCTGAGGGTGATGGCATTCTATAACTGATCGGTGTCGATTAGCCTTGGAATGAAAACAAGCAGGGCTTTGGGAAGTCTTTGTAGGTGTTAGTGTGTAGACCAACTCTACTTCCAGATGAAAAAAAAAAGCTACATGAAGGTGTAAATTCTATCAAAATGTCATGAACACAAGGATAGGGAAACCGAGTGATATAGGAGAACAAAAGGCACAGTACTCCAGCGGTAATATTCAAGAAGATGCACAGATGACCCTGTGCTCTCTTCAGAGTATTGTAAATTGCATTTCTTATTCGCTATTTATTAAAAGCTAAAGCTGAGAAGGGGAGATGGGCAGACAGGAGACACCCATGGGAAATCCATCAATGCATAGGCAAATGAACACTGAAATATAAAGTCATTTCGGGCTAAGTCTCTGAGTATTTATAGTACTTCCCCTAATGAAAAGAAAGCAAAAGCAACAAAATCTGTTAAACATACTTCATCTTCAAGAAACTAGCCTTATGAATCTATAATCTTATTCAGATGTTCCCCACATTACATCTTGTTTGCTTCCAAATACTGCTCTATATCTCTAAGGAGTTTGTACAGGGTACAATCGGCTCCTTAGACACTTACCCCCAAAGACTGTCCAGTAGCCTGACAACACTATGGAGATTTGCCTGGCCTCAAGAGAGAGCCACTGCACTCTTCCAAAGCACTTTTAAGAAGGCTACTCAAAGATTTGAGAATTTCTCTATGTATGCATGTTAACACTCTTTGATCAGGTCAATTAAACAATTTGTTCTTATAGGGGAGAGACAATGGAGCCTGAGTTTAGGAACAGACTGTTGTGCTGCGAGCTGGCAGAGGAAAAATGAGGCCATGTACATTTCATTACACAGAACCTTCTTTCATTTGTATATATTAAAAGAGGCTTAGCACTTCTTTTCCAAAACCAAGATCAATAGTGAAACCTAATCAAGAAAGCAGAGGAAGGAGGTAAACAGAAGATTCTGGGCCACCAGACAAGACTTTGATGGGGCAGTTCTGGATGCATTAGGGACAGAGCAATACTAAAAGAAGGTAGACGTATCTCAAGGTGCCTGTGCCCAAGAAAGGTTAAAGTCAAATTGGTGTCTGCTCCAAAGTTATATGAGCCCCAAAAGTCATGCCTCATTTAATAATAAAATGGGTACCTCTTGCCACAAAAGAAACAGCAAACACGTTGTTTTAGAGAAGCATGGAGGAAAGACTGTAGTTATCAGTTGTCTATATAAATAGCATCATTCATGTCCCTTGTGGGCTTGTTATGGGGCCTTTCAAAAATATATCCCTCTATATTTTATTTACCAAAGTTTTATGCTATACAATAAAATGTTATTATTTGAGGGAAAATGGGAGGTATTCTAGAATCAAACATTTAATGAGCTACACCAAGTGTAATGAGAAAAATCTGAAGTTCACTACACACATAAAACTTTTCATTTCACAAGGAAATGATGCTAAATTATGTTCCTAAATTACAATTTTCATAATTTGGGCTTAATGGCCATCCTGATAGTGCTGTTGTCTTTAAAATTGGCATGGGCAAGTTTCCTATCTCTGTTCAGTTCTACCAAGGGGGCTCAGGCTCTCAATTAAAATCCCTGCAACAATCTTCATCAGCAGATGCTTCAGGTGGCTCCATTCTGAGTGGACAGTACTCAAGGGACCTCAACGAAGCCACCTGGTATTGTCTCATGCTATCCGGTGCACAGGCAGTATAGGGACGATGAGGGGTGTTCCCCACTTTAGGTTTCTCCTCTGAGTTCTTGTGCCCCATGACCTCTCTGCTACCTTACTGGTTTCAAATGCTCACCACACAATCTTCCACAAGGGATGTTCCATTGCTAAGGCAAATTGGCATACAACTGCAGTTCCTCACTTAAGGTCTTACCCCATTCACTGAGTGTAGGACTTTCCTTGCCACAATCTATGTACAATAGACCCAAGAACAGAGCACAGTGACCACATTATGGTCACTCTTACTTCACCTTCAACTTCAATCAAATCTGGAAGGAACTCAAGGCTGGACAGCCAGTTCTCTTAAGATCTGCCTATCTTTTCTGTCCCCATGAGTACTTTTATTTAAAGCTTACTTAGCCTTTCTGCTGGTCTCTGCCAGTCCTTTGGCTGGAAAAGCCCTCTAGCCTTTGCTAGCTTTCTCAAGGATGGAAGAGCCTTCCCAGTTCTCATTAAACCAAGGGAGTGGTGCAAAGCAATTCCGGCTCCACCACAGTATAGGAGCGGCCAATAACATGCCTGGGTTTGTAGGGCTTTCTAGGAAAAGACCCAACTTTTAACCATTACATTAAACCTTCCTGCAGTGTCCTGAAATCCCTGGTTTCCTGTCCCCAACTCATGAATGTCCATGTCCCCCTTGTCTACTCACCTTGCTTAAACAAACTGTACTCTCTTAGCTTGTGGCTTTCAAACAGAATGTGCCCCATTCCTGGCCATTTACCCAGAAGTCTCACTTCATCTTAGGTCAATTCTCCATAGGTTATTTCTCTGATGAGGCCCTATTCCTATTTCCCAGTTTCCTAAACAACTCGAGATTTACTCCTTTCTATATAAACTTGAGTGTAATCATTTGTCAATCATTTTCAAAATGTGGTGTTTCTACTGGAGACCTCCAGGAAGCAGGGCAGGGAGAGCTTGTGCCTGGTTTGGCTGCATTCTCTGCACATTTCCCAGACCCGTGCTTCGCTCCCAACCAACATTCAATAACAGAATAAATATTATTATATATTGCAATAGAGGTCTTTAGGGTCCCAAGTTATTTCAAAACTGGTTTTATGAGCAAACAAGTAACTCACCATCATCCATGCATATGTATTGGGTGGTTTGCGTTTCTTCTAAAGAATAAATAAGAGAGATGGAAGGGGAGGGACACTTACCATGATTCCAGTAAGCAAGCAGACTCCTTTCCCACAGTATGTGTTAGGTACCATGTCACCATAACCAATGGAGAGAAAAGTTATTGATATCAACCACATTGCTCCAAGGAAGTTGCTGGTAACATCCTGTTGATCATGGTACCTGAAAGATAGCAAACAAAGCCAGAGTTTTATAATGACTCTAGTACAGTGGCTAAGGACAATTCAATTAATTTGATGACTTCACTATATTTTCAATAAACTCTTCTGTTTAGATGTCCTGAAGGATTACAAATATAAAGTCAAGAAGTTGCCTCAACTTATGAAAAAGACTAATTTACAGGATGAAACCTGCATTCTTACTGCTGCCAGAGGCCATACATTTACCTATGTAGAGAGTCTCAGGCCTTTGTGAGTCCCAGCTGATGTGCCCTACTTTTGGCAATATGCCCTGTCCTAATCTCATACTACATGGGTAATAGAAGAGTCATACTATTTTCTGTCCTGGGACTATGTCTACTACCATTGTTGTCCTCCTTGTCCCCTTCAGTACAGTTAGGTTGAAGCAAGTACACACTGCTCAGCACACGTCCATATGATAATTAGGCCATGTTGATCATCAGCCTTGGGAGACGATGCTGTGATTCACATCTCTGTAGCCAAGGCTGAGGCCCTCTAGGTCTCTATAGCACTTGAGCCTGAACTCTGGTCACCAGCAGGGTTAGGGTTCCTTGTTTGTACCCACCTCCCACTAACGACCACCTGTCCTTTCTCTTGGACACTAGTTGCAAATCCTTCACTCTTCTCATTTCTTGCTGTGTTTGCTTCTAAATAAAGAGAAGCCAAAGTCATGTTTCCTGCTACTTGTACTAAGAAGTTATAGGCTGATGTCATCAGAATCCCAGCACATGGAGGAGTGAGGACAACTACTGTATTGACTTACAGAAAGATAAGATAGATACCTTGACTGTATCATGCCCAAGGAGTGGCCACTTTGTCTAACTATAGATGCTAATCCCCAGGATGTCCCAGGAGGCATCCCTAGAATCCCATGGAGACCAATGGGTTTACTTCCACTGATTAACTTTGTAGCATAGTGTATCAGAATGCGGCTAGTGCTGGGCTTACCAGTAACATGAGCTAGGCAGTTTCCACAGACTTCTCTGTTTCAAAACATAATTAAATCAGCTTTGGTTTATACCCACATCAGGGTATGTTAGTGCATATTCCCTGCCATGATTCCTTGGGGTCACATATTACTCTACCATTGATGTGGGCTTCACAGGAGGGATGAGGGGGGAAAAACTCATTTCCCATTCAAATTTTATTTGTGAGAGGAAACTTCTCCTTGACAAAGCTTGATTTACTTAAGACTACATGCCTCTAATCTCCTCAGGAAGGCCATGTATAGATACATTACATTTATTTTGTTCTCAGTAGAGTCTCAGAGACTTCCCCATTTAATATGTAATATTTCACAACCTAGACAATCATGCGCTGAAATCATTACACTTGCAACTCTCCTTATATGGATGGTTGTGTCCTAGACAGCTTCATTTTCTAGTCTCAGATACATGCTGAGTGAAATCTTCATTTTGAATGGCTTGCATGTCGGTTTTTTTTTTCTTTAGAAGAACAAGTAACTACAAATAAGAGCTTCAGAATTGCTACTACCCTGGGGTCTCTGGAAATGCCTTTCTTACTGCCTCTGGGGAAAACGCAACCTTGTTCTCTTTTTAGTGCTTTTTATTTGGTTCTCAAGGTATGGAGTGGTACATGGCCACCAAGGGGAACATAAAGCATTCATTGAAAATGTCCAGCTCACTCTTCTTCAGTTTGTTATCTTTGATTACAAAGCATGTTAAATGTACAAGAAATCACCCTTTCTTCCTCCCTGGGCCAGACACTCTGATTGATGCCACTGTGTTGTTAATGGATAACACTGTGTTATGCTCCTTATACTGTGTTAGAGACCATTAACCTATAGCGGAAAACCTAACTGGAAACAAGTATGCTTCTAAACATTGAAGATTTTTAGCTTGGGAGTCCATAAATTATCCTTTTTGATTATGAAATGAAGCTGTCTGAAAACAGCTCAGAATGGAAAAAAATTCTCATATTAATGTTTATGTGACATTTAGACAGGCTCAGTAGTGAATAGTCAAAGTGAGGTAATTAAGGACCAAATTAGACACGATTAGAATAATCACCTGAATTCTTTCCTAGCAACTCAAACCCAAATACTATATTAGACTCATCAACACGGTGATACTACCACTCAGAATGTCCCTAGGAGTATTTTCCTTTCTCTTTCTTTCTTTCTTTCTTTCTTTTTTTAAGATTTCTGTCTCTTCCCCGCCTCCCCTCCCATTTCCTTCCCTCTCCTCCAATCAAGTCCCCCTCCCTCATCAGCCCAAAGAGCAATCAGGGTTCCCTGCAAGGTGGGAAGTCCAAGGACCACCCACCTCCATCCAGGTCTAGTAAGGTGAGCATCCAAACTGCCTCGGCTCCCACAAAGCCAGTATGTGCAGTGGGATCAAATACCCATTGCCATTGTTCTTGAGTTTTCAGTAGTCCTCATTGTCCGCTATGTTCAGCAAGTCCAGTTTTATCCCAGGTTTTTTCAGACCCAGGCCAGCTGGCCTTGGTGAGTTCCCAATAGAACATCCCCATTGTCTCAGTGTGTGGGTGCACCCCTCGCGGTCCTGAGTTCCTTGCTCATGCTCTCTCTCCTTCTGCTCCTGATTTGGACCATGAGATTTCTGTCCGGTGCTCCAATGTGGGTCTCTGTCTCTGTCTCCTTTCATCGCCTGATGAAGGTTAATATTCAGGAGGATGCCTATATGTTTTTCTTTGGGTTCTCCTTCTTATTTAGCTTCTCTAGGATCACTAATTATAGGCTCAATGTCCTTTATTTATGGCTAGAAACCAAATATGAGTGAGTACATCCCATGTTCCTCTTTTTGGGTCTGGCTTACCTCACTCAGGATAGTGTTTTCTATTTCCATCCATTTGCATGCGAAATTCAAGAAGTCCTTGTATTTTACTGCTGAGTAGTACTCTAATATATATATATATATATATATATATATATATATATATATATCCATACTTTCTTCATCCATTCTTCCATTGAAGGGCATCTAGGTTGCTTCCAGGTTCTGGCTATTACAAACAATGCTGCTATGAACATAGTAGAGCATATACTTTTGTTGTATGATAGGGCATCTCTTGGGTATATTCCCAAGAGTGGTATTGCTGGGTCCAGGGGTAGGTTGATCCCGAATTCCCTGAGAAACTGCCACACTGCTTTCCAAAGTGGTTGCACAAGTTTGCATTCCCACCAGCAATGGATGAGGGTACCCCTTTCTAAACAGCCTCTCCAGCAAAGGCTATCATTGGTGTTTTTTATTTTAGCCATTCTGACAGGTATAAGATGGTATCTTAAAGTTGTCTTGATTTGCATTTCCCTGATGACTAAGGAAGTTGAGCATGACCTTAAGTTTCTTTTGGCCATTTGAACTTCTTCTGTTGAGAATTCTCTGTTCAGCTCAGTGCCCCATTTTATAATTGGGTTGATTAGCCTTTTACGGTCTAGTTTCTTGAGTTCTTTATATATTTTGGAGATCAGACCTTTGTCAGTTGTGGGGTTGGTGAAGATCTTCTCCGAGTCAGTGGGTTGCCTTTGTGTCTTAGTGACAGTGTCCTTTGCTTTACAGAAGCTTCTCAGTCTCAGGAGGTCCCATTTATTCAATGATGCCCTTAATGTCTGTGCTGCTGGGGTTATACGTAGGAAGTGGTCTCCTGTGCCCATGTGTTGTAGAGTACTTCCCACTTTCTCTTCTATCAGGTTCAGTGTGTTCGGACTGATATTGAGGTCCTTAATCCATTTGGACTTGAGTTTTGTGCATGGTGATAGATATGGATATATTTTCATTCTTCTACAGATTGACATCCAGTTTTGCCAGCACAATTTGTTGAAGATGCTCTCTTTTTTCCATTGTATACTTTTAGCTCCTTTATCAAAAGTCAGGTGTTCATAGGTTTGTGGGTTAAAGTCAGGGTCTTCTATTCGATTCCATTGGTTGACTTCTCTGTTTTTATGCCAATACCAAGCTGTTTTCAATACTGTAGCTCTGTAATAGAGTTTGAAGTCAGGGATGGCAATGCCTCCAGACGATCCTTTATTGTATAAGATTGTTTTGGCTATCCTGGGTTTTTTGTTTTTCCATATAAAGTTGATAATTGTCTTCTTGAGATCTGTGAAGAATTTTGATGGGATTTTGATGGGGATTGCATTGAATCTATAGATTGCTTTTGGTAGAATTGCCATTTTTACTATGTTGATCCTCCCAATCCAAGAGCAAGGGAGATCCTTCCATTTTCTGGTGTCCTCTTCAATTTCTTTCTTCAAAGACTTAAATTTCTTGTCAAATAGATCTTTCATTTCCTTGGTCAGAGTTACCCCAAGATATTTTATGCTATTTGTGGCTATCGTGAAAGGTGATGCTTCTCTGATTTCCCTCTCTGCTTCCGCTCAGCACGTCCCTAGGTTTTGGATCGGTGCCAGAGTCATACCGCCGTGAATGATTAATGCGTATAATTTAAGACTAAAGAGGTATGCACACTTTTCTTATAGTAGTTTGTTTCACACACCAGTCAGATAATGCCAGTCTTTTTCACAAGAAAAACTGTTTGAGAAAGCAAGAGGAAACTGCTCAAGTGGTAGATGCAACCTCTGATCAATGGGAGTGCTAATTTAATAAAAGGTACACTAAATCATAGTAGTGCTGGCGGAAGAAATGCCTCATGATGTTGAGCTTTTAGAATAAGGACGTCAGGGGTTCCAGCAAAAGACACTTACACCACTTTCTATGTTCCCAGCTCTCTCAGCTTTGTAGACTTATATAGCTTTCCTGTCTTAAAAGAGCTTCCTCTTTTTAGTTCCTGGGCCTTATTCATCTCTTCATTCACTGCCAACTGTTTAACAGACACGACAGCTTGATGTTGAACTGAGGATTTGTTCAAGTTCACAGGGGTTACCTTCACTAAGGGAGAGGCTCGCCCTGCCCAGCACTCCCACTGCCCCCTAGGTACTGCATGGTAAAAGCTAGCACATTGCTTTCTCTTTTACAGGTCTCCTTCTCCAAACCCCGCACAAGTCAGTATGGTTCTCTTGGTTTGTCCTGGTTTTTCTCAGCACCCTACAGATACCTCCAACAGCATTCCGTAAATGCTCACACGGGTCACAAGACATGTAATATCTAATGTGCTCAATTACCTTGCCTTTAGAATCAAAATACTAATACTGGCCTTATTTGATTCTGCACTGCTGCCTGGTTCTGGGAAAAGTACAGAGGGGCATTGGTGCTCACTCACTGATGGGGCAATGTTGAATTCATTCTCAGTCTGACTTTCCCTGGGCCATGTGGTAGGTGCTCAAAGTTGCAGACAGATGACACACACAGAGAAATGATTCTTGCCTATCTGTCGGCATGAGTTGTACTTTTCATGTTATATCCCACGGGTAATGCACAACTTATTTTGATAACAACAAAAATTATTCCACTGTGGATGTTAACAGCTGACAAGTTTTCATGAATGCTTCTCTAGTAAGCATTTTATTAATATTGGAAATGACAAAACTATTTCAATTCTGCTCTTAAATTTCAGACGTGGTTATATAACGGAACGCATCACAGAGATTAAATGCATGTGATCAATATACCATCATTCCTCTCCTAAAATCACTTCTTTCCTGAAATAACACTGTAACTATGGCAACATAATAAAAAGGTGTAAACTTAGAGCAACCAAAAGAAAGTAAAGGAGGCACCAGAGAGGAGGAAGAAACTTTTATTTTATGAATGAAAATGCATCCTGCTTTCAATCACAATGGAGCAATAGGTTATTACATTTACTGTATTTTAAGTTTTAAAAATCTGATAAAATTTGAAATAATGGGTAACAAGATATTGTCCACCCATCTTGAATAGACAAAGATTCTAGGATGATGGTGAACAACTGAAGAAACCACAGATTTGTCCCAGTTTAATATCCAAAGAGAATCTACAGAATAAAGTGGAGGGAGAGAGAATAGGCAGAGCTCCAAGGTCTCCCTGAATTGAAGGGCACAGTTGGACTCTAAAGAAGCTAAGGTATTAAGGGGCTAAAAACCAAAGAAGGGAGATTCAAAAGCCCTGTAGAGCGTCTCCTTGATTCTCCCAGAAAGTGGTATAGACTTTCATGTAAAATGACTTGATGCCTTGTATGAAGAAGTAGAAGCCTTGTATGGAAAGTGATAGAGAGCCATCAATCAAAGACAGACTGCAGGAAATGACAGGATATTAATTAATTTAGACACAATAGACTTAAGCTTATGGACACGCTACATTCCTCAAAAGAAGTATCACAGTAACCAGCCAAAGAATAACCCAATTAAAAAAACACAAGAAGAAATAGAATACCCATTCCAAAGAGGATAGAAACAGAGGGCAGAGGGATAAGCAAGAGATGAGATAAATCAAGCGCACAGAGCTCTAGAGCACATTTGCCCGAGTATATCCTCAATCACATTAAATATAAAGGGCCCAGTTATCTCCCGTTACACAGATATCAACAACACAGCGAACGGGTAAGTTACAGAACTGATAAAGGAAGGACTGATAAGGAGTGATGGATCTGTAGGTACCCTCTCTCCTTGGTCCTTGCAAACTACTCATTTTAAGAATGAGTAAGAAAGCTCATTCTTCAGGTACAGATTGGAGAATCTGGGACTCAGGGTCCAGAGAGGAACAGAAATGTTTAAAGATGGGGAAGATTGGGACTTTAGGTTTTAAATGAAGCAGTATTTTCCATTACTACTTCCCTTCACTCCCTATCCTTGATTGGAGTATGAGAACTTGTTAATAGAAAGCAAGGGACTTTTTAAAATTGAAAAGGGGACCAAAGAAAAGATAATATAACTACACTAAGAAATTGAGGACTCCTGATAAAATACCAGCTTTCACCCTTTGCCAAGTCTTACAAGACAAATATCCTTTCTCCTAAATAGTGCTTCTAACTGGCTTCAGAATCCCCCTCTCAAATATAAATGAATAACAGTGGGCACACATTTTATGCTTCTTGAAGAAGTAGTGCAGATAAATAGAGGGGGTAAAAAAAGAGGAAAACAACAGAGGGAGACAGCAGAAGGAAGCTGAGACAGTGAAGACAGAGGTGGGTGCCTTAGCTCCATCAGCTAGGATGACTCTAAGGGAACACTGCAGTGATGCAATTCAGATTCCAACAGAATCACAAGCATACCGTAATTCCCATGAAAACTGAGACAGATCAGCTAGAAAATAGAACACAAAAAGGAAAAGAGGAGAAGAAACAAACTCAAAACCAAAAGCAAGTTCAGGAGTGGAGATTTAGCATTTAGCAACCGCCTTTCCATAAAAACAGAGACTAGAAGGGATGAAATAAGAATGTCCTATTATTTATTCAATGCGAAAACTGGAACTCAGGAATTGTTCTAAAGAAAGCATTTTAAAGAATCTGTGATAATAATAATAATGACAATGATGACGATGATAAATGCAAGTCACAGGTAAAAGAGAAGATATGAAAGTTTAAAAAAATAGATCCAAACTAAAGCCTGAAAATTGTTGCTTCTAACATGATTTAAAGATTACACATATGTTGGAGAGGGCAATCTATTTCTTCTGGTTTTGCAGTGGGGGAGATGGGGGCATCCAGGAGGATGAGGAACTGAGCAGGTTTCTCTCAGGCTCACTCCGCCTGGCTTGCACACTGAGCAGATAGAACCTATATATGGTTCTCTGTGTGGTGCTCACCTGAAATGGAGGCGACTCCCTCAGAGGATGAGGTATGTCTGACTCCATCAGAGTCCATGGTGAGGCCTGAGACTACCAGGCAGCCCTTGCACTGCTGGTTAACTGGCGGCAAACCTGGATGTCAGTGAGTCCGAAAGTCCCTGTTTCCAGTTGCAAATTCAGAGACGTGAGAGGAATTTACATGAGGCTTCTGAACAGCAACTATGTGCATGTAGTTTACAGTCAAATCGAATCAAACGTGTGACTCAACTAATCCAGAGGTACAAGAATGGAAAGCAATCCAAGCTAGGTAGATATCTGTTCACGGAGGAGAACCGAGAGCCAATGGTTCAGACAGGAGAGGGAGCATGGAGCGTTTACTCTGCTCTGTCAGGGATATTCATCAGCTGTTGCATTGCAGTCACCTGGGAACCATTAAGAAAATACTGTCCACTGCCCCTCTACTAATTAAACCCAACTCTCTAGAGGTGGCGATATGACACAGGGATGGCTTTCTTTCAAGCTTCCCACGTGGCTTTTGTGTGTTATAAAGTAGCAAAGGCATTCTTTTTCTTCTTTTTCTTTTCTCCTTTTCCTTCCTTCTTGGCTCCCACTTCTCTCTCTCTCTTTCTTTACAGTGGGAGTTCCATTCAATTAGATGTTAAATATCTCCATGTAAGAAGACACTTTTCACTTTTCTTTTCTTTTTCTTTTCTTATTTTCTTTCTTTCTTTCCTTCTTTCTTTCTTTTTTTGTTTCTCAAGACAGAGTTTATCTGTGTAACTGCCGTGGCTGTCCTGGAAACTCACTTTGTAGAACAGACTGGCCTCAAACTCATGGAGATCCGCCTGCCTCTGCCTCCCAAGAGCTGGGATTAAAGGCGTGTGCCACCACCACCCAATATAAAGCACAGAGAACACACAGATGAAACAGAAACTGTGTTCAAAATACATGATTGTGGGTAATAAGGGAATAGGAGCTCTGTAATAAACGTGAACACCTGTGCAAAGACATACTTAGGGACAATATATAGAAGAGATGGAAAGTAACAACAGGGGTGTGTAACACTTTAAAACAGATGTCGAGAATCATTTAAAATCAGGATTAAAACATAAAAATTAGCCAATGTCTGCAAGTGCTGAAGTATAAACGCCATAATAGTACAGAAGAGGGACTCTAGGAACAGTTCTCAGAAAGTCACTCCTGAGCAGAAACTGAACTGCTCTGGTCCAGGACTTCCTCAGGTCCTTCCTTCCTTCTCCTTTCTGAGCATCACTGTGTCCAAAACCTGGGATCTTAGGACCCCGAGGATCCCAGAGGACATAAAGTAACAAAGCGGCAGATAGAGACAGCACAGGGCTACTTCTAAAGCCCAGCTTAACTTTAGGCCCAGACCAGCACAAGATTCCTGAAATAATGTAATATTTTTTACCGTTCTAAAGTGAATTCTTATTACCTCAATTTTATTTTGTTCCTTTGACTTTATATATTTGGAAATTTTTCCTCTCTTTGATCTAGGGGAAATCTCTCTCTCTCTCTCTCTCTCTCTCTCTCTCTCTCGTCTGCCTGTCTATCTCTGGTTCTCTAAAATCTATGATTTCTTTCAACCTTAGTCTACATGAGTTTCATTCATACTTTGGATATAGAAGATTTGCTTTTGGGTAGACGCCATCAGTGGATATGTTCTGAGCTGAGAAGCTGAGCCGAGCTTAAAATAAAGCTCAACATTCCCAAAGGAAAAGAGGGGGATGGCAGAACACAAACAGGTTTTCAAGACTGATGAGTACCCTTATGTTCCCCGGAAAAGATGACAGATAGGTTTTATGGTCCGAGTCTAGTATTCATTTATGCTAGAAGACGTGACGTCAGCATTATGTAGTGTCAGGAAGTTACCAGTCTGAGATCTGATATCTCTCTCTCTCTCTCTCTCTCTCTCTCTCACACACACACACACACACACACACACACACACACACACACACAATTACAGTTATCTGACTATGTTCAAAAGCTTCGAGCACAAGGATGACAACACATGAACATCCTGTTAACAGAGAGAGAAGGCTTTATCTTTCAGATCCTCTTTTCTTATGATGGCTAGGGAAATCTGTAGAGCCTTGGAGGGAACTTTACCTCCCAGGTCAAGGAAATGAGTCTAATTTTAAATAAGATAAATTCTGATATTTTCCAACTGATATTTTAGGAATGTTATTAAAAAATTAAATGTCTATTACAATTAAGTAAAAAAAAGGTTCATATTTAACATGGCTTTACTTCTAAGCAAACAGAACAAAACAAAACACAAAGAAAAAATTTTACATGCAAACACTCAACAGGTCATTCCAAGGTCAAATGGGAACATTTTGTGTGTTCACAGGTAGGTATGTCCCAAGAATGGAGAATATTCCTGACCTCAACCTGGGACTAACAAAAAGCAAGCAAGCAAACAAACAAAAAACAAAGGGACGAACAAAAAAGAAACCAAGAATTTCCTAGGGCATATTGAGAAACTAGCTGGACTTCTAGTAAAGACATTGGAAAAACTGGTAGCAAGTAGACTTGGAGAGGCAAGCATAGTGATACAGGCCTGTGATCCCAGAGGAGGGTAGAGACCAAAGGACCACCTTACGGGCCAGTAAGGAATACCCAGTAAGTTCTCAAGAAACAACACACAACAACAACAATAACATACACCTGCAGATCAGTGAAGCAGGAGAGCCTGGAACTGGGCACGAAAGTGTGTCAGGAAGTGCACTCTCGTTGCTCATGGGAACAGCAAATGCCACAAGGATATTTGTGACGTGCGGATGCTTCTCACCATTCCCGTTTCTTCCCCAATTTTCTAACTGTACTTATTTGAACTTTCTGGGGCGAGCTCCATCTGTGTAACTGCATGTGCTGTGAGGTCCTTCAGTGGACGTGAACTCTAGTATAGAGAGGCAGTGGTGTGTGGCCAGGCTGACGACTCCCCTTGCCAAAAGTCGTATACTAGAACACACAGCATAGTCCGCATGTACCACAGGCATATTCCACATGTGCCACGTGGCAGCTTCTGTGACTGGCAGAGGAGGCCGATCTGTATCGATTAGGGTGGGTACTAGTTCCCGCTACTCCCACCAGGTTTTTCCAAAGGGTGACCACAAGCTGGCTGTTTGCTGTACTTCTCAGAGGTCAAGGGCAGCCACTAGGTGGCAGTACCACATCAGTTTATCTCACCTTCACTCTGGTGTTTTCCTAACTGGTGTTGGTGCAGTGAAGTGACAGGTAGAAATGCCCTCTCCTGACGCCCCACTCCATCTCTCTGACACAGGAGTGAAAGCCCCTCTCCTGGACACTCTAAAAGCAGGTGGCATTCTACCATCGGAATCAGGGTAGAGGGAAGAAAAAAGGTGACTTCGCCTCTCCTCTCCCATATTAAGCAGCCCAGAATCTAGGTGACCTTTGAGTGTATGATGTGTGTTCAGGTTGTTGGGGCAGGGGCTGGGATGGGATTTTTCCGTCTGGATGCTGGTCCATTCTAGACCCCTGTCTGAGGTAGATGTAGCTCTCAGCATTGCTCCACATTTTACCCAGTGGGGAGTCTCCAGATCAAAGGTTATACCCTAATAGCCCATCTATAAAAAAGATAAAAATACCCCTGGATGTTTCAGACTAAGCCCTGTCGGGTATGAATCAGCATGAATCAGCATTTGAAGATAGAAAAGGCATGTGCCTGCCTTAAAAGAGACATACAAGGATCCCCCCCCCGCCCCCAGAAGGGGAAGTAGACAAGATTTCCCTAGCAAATCGGCATGATGGGGGAGGGGGAGGGTGGTAGAAGAGTGGGGAGGGAAGAAAGGGGAGCAGGGAGGAGAACAGGAGGGATTCGATCTTCTGAGGAAACAGCATAAGACTGAACTAGGCCTTCTGAATGTGGGTGACAGCTGGGTGGCATGAGCAGTTGGTGGGACCACTAGCAGTGGAACCAGTATTTATCCCTAGTGCATGAACTGTCTCTTCAGAGCCCATTCCCTAAGGAGGGATACCTTGCTCAGCTTAGATACAGAGAGGAGGACCTTGGTCCTGCCTCAAGTGATGTGACAGGCTTAGTTGGATCCCGATGGTAGGCCTCACCCTCTCAGAGGAGTGGATGGAGGGAGGAATGGGGGGAACATGGGGGAGTGGAAGTGGGAAGACAGACTGGAGGGAGTGGGAACTGAGATTTGTATGTAAAATAAAATTGCTTTTGTTTTTTTTAAAAAAAAGTTACGTGCCACAGGGCAAGGGAATTCACTGAAATGTGAGGTACTGACCGACTCTTAGCTGTGTCTGAACCAGGGGAAATGAATCGTAGTCTCTGAGTCACATTTTCCTCCAATACACAAGAATCTGACCTTTAGTCTCATCAAATACCTATGAGCATCATGATAAAGACATGAAGTCCACACGGATGTTGTGTTCTAGAGCAGGCAAGGCCAACCTGAGTGTGTGAAAGTAGACACAGAAAAAAGGCATTCCTTCCTGCAGCTACCCTTCCCTCCTCCACAGCTGCCTCCTTGACTAACACCACAGGACTGTCTTCAAGTCCACAGGGAGCCAGGGGTCCCTTGTCATGTCTATATGGACTGTGAACACCTGAGAAAGTTTTGACCGAGCTTCTCTCCAGAGAGTCAACTGAAAAGAATGCACCCTGCTGGCCCAAATCCACTTCCTCTTCAGAGCCACAGCTATGTAGGCAGTCAGTATGAAATGCTACTAAATTTTTAATTTTCACCAAATACACCAAATAAAGATTGCAGTCTGGAGCATGTGATGATAAGAGGCTGCAGCTCCAGCCCTGCATGGTCCTGGGCTGGGCTTCTAGGGAAATAGAAGTCAGTAATCCCTAATGGATGGGCTGTGGGTCCCCAGTTGTATGATACCTGCTAGCTATCCCTTCAGTACAAGCCATTATTGATCTTAACTCCCATTAAACTATACCCATGCGTGTGAAGCTACCAGCCCAGTGATATTTCCTATTAAAATGAAAAGCACAGGGTGATGACGACTCATTGACAAAGTGCAGCATCTGCGTCTGACTGCTGACTGCTCTCTGTGGCGATGGTGAAGGATTAAGTATACAGGCAACAATCAAAAGGATCAACACCAACATTCCACCCAATCAGGCAGCTGGGTAACCACAGGGATAATTAACAGCCTCGAAGTAAGTATCTGTGTGTGTTCTACATAGACATTCTCCAGACAGCTCATAGAAATACCTGACCTAGAAACACAAAAACCAGACTAAGGAAGAACCGCATCACAGTCGCCCAAAAGGAGTCTTCACAAAATGAATGGAAAAGCTCCATTGGTATAGAGCTGGTTGAGAGGAAAAGCTCCATTGGTATAGAGCTGGCTGAGAGGAAAAGCTCCATTGGTATAGAGCTGGCTGAGAGGAAAAGCTCCATTGGTATAGAGCTGGCTGAGAGGAAAAGCTCCATTGGTATAGAGCTGGCCGAGAGGAAGTGTTCAGATCATGTTGATGAACTGAAAATAAATCCAAATAGCTCTATGGGATTACTGACTGCCTTGTTGGAGAAGAGGATGAGACGGTGAGGAGAGGGACAGAACATGTCCTCATGACAATGCAGTAGCAGGAGACCATCCCCAGGAGTCCCTGAACGTCTTCTCTGCTGGAGTGAAATGGGAGAGAGGAATACGACACGACCCACCTGACACCACCCAGACTCTCAGATACACGGCTGCAGGTGCATGAGATGCAATAGTTGAAGCTTCCCTCTCATCTGGTTGCTTATTTTTTGTCTTTGCTTCTTGCAACGGAAATAAGTCAACCATTGAAAGAACGGATGAATTTTGACTCAACTTTGTGCATGAATTCGTAGAGGTGTGTTGATTCCCTTAGTACTTTAGTTGACTACAGCAGGGGCTGAGGCCAGAGAAGAAGGCCAAGCATCCTTGCCCAATAGCGTCGATGTCCACAGACAGTAAGGGATTGTCTTAAGCCAGAAGGCAATCAGTCCCCTTCCCCCATCCTTCCTGTCACTTCCACCCTCCGGGTTACAACCAGTGTGTAAGGTGGGTCACACAAAGGAATGGCTGTGGGAGGTCCCCATTGATCAAACACTTTTCAGATTATCCTAAATACTAGGGTCATTCCATCTTTAGGTAGCCACACTCTGCTCACCTGGTGTTTTACTGAACACAAAATAAAAACAGAAGCAAGGTCTCAATTCATGTATTTAAAATTTTGGACCTTGTTCAATGATAGTAGTAAGTTGACAGAAACTATACTTAAGTCATAGAATGAGTATAGAGATGATCCCCTCATTGTTTTTCATGTTTGATATATGTCAAAGTTATTTCAGTGTTTCCATGGTGCAACACACAATGTTTAAAATAATGACGCAGGACGCAGCCCATTTCCTTCTTTTGTATTTGATTTAAAAATGAGCTTCTTTTCTCAAGTCATACTGGTTATTTGTATGTTTCCATAAATTCTCTTGCTGATGTAAAGGCAGCTGAAGGCTTCATAAAAGTGTTGACTTCAAACAATGAAAAAAGATGGCAGAAGTAGCTGCCATATTTTTCTCAAATGGAAATAAAGGGCATTTTATGGAAATTTTGGTTTTAAGCATATCAACTACTTGTTTGGTTCCCAGTATACTTACACATAATATATGGGCTGATTATTGTGAAATTATTAAACAAATATCTTTTAATATTTGTTCAGTCCATCTCTCAGTTTCTCTTTCTTGCTCTCTCTTTGTGTGTGTATGCATACATACAACAAATGTACATAAATATAAATTTATAAATTCCATATAAATATGTGGAATTCAGAATTGTAATCTCCCATCCTATATAATGTGTGGAACATCTGAACTTAGCTTTCTGAGCTCAAAGGGCACTGTGGCCTTGACATACGGCTTAGAACGGAATCCAGTGCAGATGACGACGACCCAGGCTGTCTAAGTCACCGGGCTCAGTGCAATTTGAGGTACAGAGAGAACAATAGTTCAGGAGGCTCTAGAGGATGGCTCAAAAGAGAAGTGGACTTCATATTGTGTCTGGTTTCCTGACTCATTTGATGAGACATGTCTACCAGAACAGGCAGGTACACCCAGGGCTGGGCTGAGGCTTCAGGGCAGTGGCCAGATGTCTGTAGGTGCTGTCTCTCCTAAATACTCCGACACAGCACTCAGCTGGCTTCCCTTCACATCTTTCCATCTGTTCAGCGTGTGTTTCCAAATACCAAGCTGCCCCAAGATGGAGTTGTCTTTACCTGTGCCTCATCCTTGAAATCAAGGAGCCATATGTTCCAACACATACACCTTCAAATGCTCCCAAATTGAGCCATTGTTCTTGGCATGGCTCCTGCTTGCCTCCGGTTTAGTTCTCTGCCTCCTGGGCTCCAGCTGAAGGACTTTCCATTCATGGGACACATGCTGCTCTCACAAAGGGCACTCACATGCTGTCCCTTCCTCTCACGCCTTAACCCTTTCTTAGCTTAGCTTCTTCTCCTTCATCTTCTACCTCCAAAGAAATGTCTTGGCACTGTCAGCCACTGCTCCTTCTGAGAATGGGCTGTAGACTCTCTGCTGCCAGGCCGCACGTGCACAGAACCAGCCCCGCGGCCCTCACACTCATCTCCAGGGTTCTCACTGTGTCTTGTTGTGCTGTTCAAAGCTCCGTGCCCTGTTCTAAGGAATGAAAGCTAACTGACATGATAGAAGTTTAACACAGATGTAGAATGAGCAAGGCAGGACCCATTTCCATTTTTCTTTTGGTAGAGATGGGATGATTGAGGCTGAAGCAGAGCAGACAACTTAGTAACACACCAAGACTCTCCCTTTCTTATGGTCTCTTTATATGGTCCTCGTTCCTGTTGCCTGCTTTTCTTCTTTCTTTCTTTTTGTCCTTCCTTCCTTCCTTTTTTTTTTTTTTGTTTTGTTTTTCAAGACAGGGTTTCTCTGTGTAACAGCCCTAGCTGTCCTGGAACTAGCTCTTGTTGACTACACTGGCCTCGAACTCACAGAGATCCGCCTGCCTCTGCCTCCTGAGTGCTGGGATTAAAGGCGTGCGCCACCACCGCCTGGCCCTGAGTCGAATTTCTAAACCAGCAGTTTTCAACCTGTGGGACCTTTCACAGGTGTCCCCTAAGACCTTTAGAAAACACAGATATTTGCAT
The DNA here is from genome assembly GCF_018167655.1 of Microtus oregoni. Taxonomy (NCBI): domain Eukaryota; kingdom Metazoa; phylum Chordata; class Mammalia; order Rodentia; family Cricetidae; genus Microtus; species Microtus oregoni. Next base: position 9,250,571 of record NW_024543070.1, read on the forward strand.
CACGATTCGTAACAGTAGCAAAATTAGAGTTATGAAGTAGCTATGAGAATAATTTTATGGCTGGGGGGTCAGCATATGAGGAACTGTTTTAAAGGGTCCTCAGCATTTGGAAAGTTGAGAACCACTGTCGAAAACGTAAGTGTAACTGTGTTACTTGGTCTACTCACGCTGGGTGCGTCTACACAGCCCAGAAAGAAAGTTACTTTCATTCATTAACATAGTATCTAAGGCCACTAACAATTTGGTTCCAGCTCACTTTTCTCAGTGCCTCCCCGGTCATCAGCCACATGGCCAAGTCTGTCACTTTTGCTCCTTTGCTTCTGACTGTCCTTAGCTGACATTTCCATCCTCAACATTCTTCCCATCTGAGAAGTATTCCCCATTCCCTTGGGCAGGAGTCCAGATGTACTGCCGAGTCCTTGTGCTCAATTATAACTTTCCTTTGTTATTGGGCCACCTGTCTTTTCCACTAGTCATTGAGCCCCCTCAGGGGAAGGTCTCTTCAGCCCCATGATGGACTCAGTTCATGGTTCCCAGTAGAAGCCCAATTCATTTTGCATGGTGGGTTAGGAGTCAAATTCCTATAAGCTTAATAAGTAAAGAGGTCTCAATCTGGAAATTAACTGCTTTAAACAGGAATATAAAGGGAGAATAAATTAAATGTAATAGAGCTGTCTGTCAGTAGCCAAATAGAGAGATATAAATTATAAACTTAGATTATCCATGCCAATGCACCCATCTATAGCTTGTTGTTTCCTGTTGTCATCCTGTCATTTACTAATTGTTTATTTGAGTCACCACAGAAGAAACTAGCAAATTTGAAGGAAATACCCATTTTACATTAATTTCAGTGCAATTAATTCTAACTCCATGGAACTTGTTGGAAAGTATTATTAATGCTTCTCCCTCATATAAAAGAACATGTTCCTCAACTGTGATGAAAATTTTCAAGCATCCATTAACTTGTGGTTCTGGTTCATCTTATTTTTATATTAAGTTAGATTTTGACTGCAGGAGAAAATCTTCCTTTTATATAACACTAATAGCAGTAGCATTTGATGACTCTAAAGATATTGATGCACGTGACAATGAAAATCACGTGACAAAAGAGTTCTTCACTGTACCAGAAGACAAACTGTACTCGTGGCACTCATTCTAGTCATTTCCATGTCTGCAATACCAAAGATCCCATGGGGCTGTTCAGGAGTGAAGACACTGTAAATACGTTCTCCCCTGGTTCTTAATGGCAATTAACAAAACAACCCATTTTAAACCAAACCAGAACGACCCACAAAATGAGGTTATAACTCAAAGAGACAAAATAGAACAAACAAAAAGCTTACACAACTATAAAGAAAAAAAAATACCTTACTAGTACTTCATCACTTTCGGTTGAGGGGAGATAGGAAATGAGGGCACACCAGTGAGGAAATCTCATAGATCTTCTCTCAGAAGGTTTTTGTTTTCTTTCTGAATATCCATTGTCCATTTCCTTATAATTAGGATCGATGAGTGGGCATCAGAAGGTATCTAGTTCAATTTGACTTAGTAGCTAAGAAATTTAGGCTTAGATATGTGAACCAGTTCTCCCAGGATGCGGGGCACGTGGTCAGCCAATGAGAGTTTGCACTCTGGCCTCTTCATGCTCCGATACAAGTTGAGCTTTCTTTGCCATGTTGGCAAACCCAAGGCTCACAGACTGGCATCAAATTCAATACTGGCCACCCGGGATCTATTCCATGGGTCTTCATGGATGATTTCTACTATAAAAAATTTAGAGCTTCTAAAATCAGTGCCCTTCATTAAACTGCTTTCCTGAGAGCCCTTAAGGGCAGAAAAATAATTTTAGTAAAATCCATTTATTCATAGAAAATTAAATATTTTATGCAATGGATAATTTGAGATCCTTGTGTTCTTTTTCTTTTTTAACTCTTCCATCTGATTTGGACTCAGGAAGCAAGACATTTCTTACGTAACCTTCATGAAGCAGCTCCTGATGATTCTGAAGTTCTTTCTTCATGAGAACAATGAACATTATGTGGCCAGATGCCGAAAATAACCTATAAGACTTCCACTGAAGCAGAAAAATCTTAAATCAACAGTTAGTGCTGCGTTAAAGATTCCCATATTCTCAGCATTCGGATAATTAAACCATCCCCTTACCAAAAATGCCCCACCCCCAATCCCTGGCATCTAGACTCTAAGGGAGAACTAGGCTTTGCCTCGTCACCTTGCCTTCACTGCCATGCACCTGAGCAGACTCCCTGACTGTGTCCCCTCATCCTTCCTCATGCCGTATTCTTATGTCCTGTCAGGATGGAACATTTCATATTGTCTCAGATTCTCTGCTCCCCTCTTGTCGTGTGTCTCTCTCCAAACCTTACTGCTCTTACTGGTCCACATCTCTCATCTTTTGCCCTAGACTAGACGTCCCCAAGTCAGGTCCATAGTGTGGTGCTTCCACGATTTGCCATTTTTACGCCTTGGCCACATGTGTCAAGCAAGCAGCTGAGAACAGCAGGTCATGGAGATGTACTAGGTGACATCTAGATGTACTAGGCAGAGAGGAGACTGTGGGATCTGAACACCGAATCATAAGAAGGTCTAATGCTGAGGAAACTGAGTCCCCACCTGGTGAATGCATTTGCCACTGTTCAGATGAAGGTAAACTCATGATAATTCACTCCAAAATACCCAGTAACCATCTGTTCCAAATATTTTTTTTTTTTGCTTTTCCTACCTTTATTTTCTCTCAATTCAATATGTAAATGTTCCCTGTCTTAACTTGTGTGCTCATAACAGAAGCTACTCTTTTTTCTCCTACTGACATTGACCACACACACACACACACACACACACACACACACACACGTACACACAGAGACAGAAATAGATACAGAGACACACACAGAGACAGAGAGTTACACAGAGATACACAGAGGGACAAACACAGAGACAGAGATACACACACATACATGCACACACACAAAGAGATGCACATAAAAAGATAGATACACAGTTCTTCAGACAGACAGACAGACAGACAGACAGACACCCACACCCATACAGAGAGAAACAGAGACATACATAAAAAGACATATATTCAGACAGACTTATGGACAGATACACACAGAGTAGACAGCAGATGCACATAAACACACACACCCCACATACTCTTGCTATAACACTGATGCACTAGAGGAACACACACACACACACACACACACACACACACACACACACCTTTCTGAATAGCTCTAGACTGTTTTCCAGCGAAGCCACTTTCTTATTGTTTTGTTTATTCTGCAGTCAGGTTGTCACTAACAGCCATTACCCCGGTGCCAGCAGCTTCCTTCCCTTTTTAATTTGCAGCTATTTGAGAAACAGGACTCTGAACTGCGCCACAATAGTGTCTAATGAAGGCAGAAGGCACTCACCGAGACCGCCAATTATTTTTTTCTATGAATAAGGCAGATCAGCTTTAAGAACTGGTATTTCAGGCTATTCATTCACTGTCTTGATTCTTGCTTAGTTGAATTCTGGATGAACAGGCTACTGGATAAAAGATGACTGGGTGCGAATCGAGGTGACACAAGGCCAGCTGCGTCTTTTATGAAGCTCCTGCTTTAGATAGGCTGTTATATTGGTAACCTGTTACAGGGAGACACCTGTGTGCTCTCTGGGGCAACAAACCTGTGACTGCCGGCTGAGCTAAGAAAAACAAAACAAAACAAAACAGTGAAAACAGAATGATGTCACCACAGAAATAATTCCACTTTTTTCCTATATTAATACACAGCTTGAAAGGATATGAGCTTCTTCTTGTCACAGAGCTTCCCCAGAAACGAATGGGTAGTTCTAGGGAGTAGGGAAAGTAGGATGTTTTTTCTATAAATTTAATTTCTTCTGGAAGGTTTTTCCCCTCCAGCTTCTCTGTCTCCTGTCTGAGAACACGAAACACACAGTGATGCTAATTATATGAAATCTACTGAGACATGTTTCGTGGGCTCTCATATGGCCAGTTTCTTTGAAAGTCTGTGCACGCTACAGAGGAAGCTGTATTCCCTTACAGCTGATATAGGCATAGATCATGTTATTAAATAATCAACAATCTTGCTCATTTTTATTTGCATGTCCCTTAAGACTAGGAATTCTATTCAGCTCCAATTATGAGAATGTGTCCATATTTATTTGAATTTTTTCATTGTTTTCTTGTATGAGCTCTCAGATTACACAAATACATATATAAATAAATTTTGTCTGTTTATGTCCTGGTAAATTTCATTTTTATTCTTAATAAAGTCTTTGTTTTAAAAGGCTATCTGAGAAGATATTAATACAGTAAATCAATTGCTTTTGGCTAATATTAACTTATATTTTCCTAATATTTAATTTTCATCTAGCTCAGGTGTGTGTGTGTGTGTGTGTGTGTGTGGTATTTATCTTGTGAATTTTCCATAGGTGGAATGCCAGAGATTCATAGCATCATTCATTTGGCTATCTAACTCCTGTGGGTCTGCATCGATCATATTTCTTTGAAAATCTTCATGGCTCCATGGGTCTCATGTCCTGGGCTATATTTGCGTGGCCATTATACATCTAGTTCTTAATCAAATCTGTATTGGCTATCCTGAGTATAAGACATATTTCACTTAATGGCTAATATTGATTGTTAACTTCATAGGATCTGAAAGCAGCCAGGAGTCAAACTTCTGGACTTCAGAGTTTCTCTTGCTTCTGTTTATTGAGGTGGAAAATGCACCCCTGGGCTGGGATCCTGAGCTGAGATCCTGAACTGAAGAAAGTGTGTCGAGCCGCAGCACAAATCTCTCTGCTCCTGATGGTGATTGCAATGTGACCTGCCGTCTGATGTTCCCACCACTCTGCCTTCCCTGCTATGATGGACTAACTGTACCCTCAAACTGTGAGTTAAAGTAGCTTCTCTCCTTAAGCTGCTTTATCCAGGCATTTTCTCACAGCAACAAGAAAAGTAAAGCATGCAGCCTTCACCTTTGAACAAAGCACCGTCCCTTAGAAGACCTTAGTCTAACCACATTGCATCCGCCCTGTTATATAGCACATTAGTTTAAGTCTTTGAGCCTCTAATGTATTCATTCCTATTGTTTTTCACAGTTTTGTCCATGTTTGTTTATATTCCCCATGCTGCTCCTTTGATTTCATCATTTCCTCCGACACTGGGTGTAAGAGGTTTCCCTGAGTGTTCTTCTTCCTCTCCGAAGGAAGCCCTTAAAAGGCCTTTTGGCGAGAACTTGCTTGCTGTACAAACACTGTCACTTTTCATGACCTAGTATCTTTGGTTTGTTCTTGTTCTAAAATGAAGCATGCAGACATAGGATTCTAGGAGGCTATGTTTGCCCCAGCTATGTAGGGTTTGCTACTGCACTTCCCTACTGCCTTTCACATTGGAGGTTTGCTTTGAGTTTAGACTACAGAGACGCTCACCTAGATGAAAACAGATCTTTTTAAATTCTTCTTGGGATGTGATGGACTTGCAGAATTATATTTACAGCTCAACAATTTAAAAATAAAACTCACCAAAATAAGGGTGCTCATCCCCGTGAGAGGCTAATTATCCCTCTCCGAACAGTCATTAGTTGCCTGTGGTTATTTTTCTAGGGGACCCACAAGATTTTTCTCCCTTCCACCTGTACAAGTCCATTGCCATTGATCCTGTCCTGTTTGTTTATGCAGCCATTTCTATGAGGCTGTTTTACAGCAGACTTCCTGAGTCACAGATGCAGCTGTGATGGGTATGTATTCATCGAACCTGGGATTCCCATGATCTGTTGTCTGCATTGTTTCCAGTTGTGACTTTTTGTGATGGACTCTACTTGCCCCTCCCTTTTATATATGTGAAGTGTCAATCCTGGCACTGAAATTCTTTGGTTGCTTTTCCCTATATTTTTAAACAGTGACTTGAATGTATGTACTCTGGGGATTTAGATGGCTGGGGGTTCAGGGGAGAAGCTTATATTTTATGTGGAGATAAGTGCCCCCCTAAACCTCATCAACACACCCCTCCAGACGGGTGTATGTTTGCTTCTGCCACATCACTTAAATGCTGATTTCTCTGTATGTGGTTGGGTAAATTCCAAAGCATATTGAAGCAGGTCTTCAGGTATATATCTCTAAGGCAGCCAACTCTCGACCCCTCCAGCCCTACCAAGTGCAGGCTTTGCTAAGACTCAGAGGAGATGCTTGGTTCCCTTTCGTGGTTGTAGTCTAACATTTGCCCTATTCTTTTATTAAATTGCTAAAGATATACGCTTTTAAATGTTTCCCAACTACAGTCAAGTTCCCTTAGACCGTAGTAACATTAATTTAGTACTCTGGTGTTGCAGAATATTCCTTTACACTGTGTGAAGCTGTGCCATTGAAATTGGTATAATAAAGAGCTGAATGGCCAATAGCGAGGCAGGAAGTGGTTAGGTGGGATTTCTAGGGATAGAGAGGACCCTGGGAAGAAGAAAGGCAGGGTCACCAACCAGACATGGAGAAAACAGCAGGAGTAGTATGGAGAGGTAAAGTAACGAGCCACACAACAGAACATAGATTAAAATAAATGGGTTAAATTAGGTTATAATAGTTAGTAGGACAAGCCTAAGCTAAGGCCAAGTTTTCATAATTAATAAGAAGTCTCCATGTCATTTTTGTGAGTTGGTCGCCCAAAGAAAAATCAATCTACACCCTGACTCTGCATGAGGATCATCTGAGGAATGGTAATTTTTTTTATTTCTATTGCTTTCTTTGTTTCTTTTCTCTCCCTTTCTTCCCCCTTCCTTCCCTCAAACTTCTATTCTTTCTTTTTCAGAAATAAAGTTTTTCTCTGTAGCTCAGGCTAGCTTGAACTCATTATGTAGCTCAGGCTAGCTCAAATTCAAGATGCTTCTCTTTCTGTCACCACACATGTGTTCAAATCATAGGCATAAACCACTGCATTCAGCTGGGAAGCTTTTAGAATCCTGATTACAGGGCTACAACCCCACGCCAATGAAACTCTAGACTCACTGGGATAGGGCTCGAGCAAGCATATTCCTATAATCTGTGGGTGGCCTGATAAACAGGAAGACTGAGAACCGCCATCGTAAGTAGCATTGGCAACAAAATGCATCACAGCGTACCAGAATGCGGAGTGGGCCAGCATGAATCTGTAGTGGGAACTGTGCATGCTGCTCCCAAATCTGTTTGTCAGAGGCTGGTGTGACTATATGTCATGTGCCAGTACAGACCACATTCTTTATGTTATCTCTCTGAAAATGTAGCACTGAAAGGAAAGTGCCTCTTGGTTTTGAAAGTTAGAAGCAGCTCTCAGAACAGCTCAGCAGAAGTTTGTGAGCCAATCAGTGCCAGCACTCTTTCTTCCTTTCTTTCTTTCTTTCTTTCTTTCTTTCTTTCTTTCTTTCTTTCTCATTAGAATATCAAGCCTATCGTAATTGCTGAATGCCCAGTCCCTGGTTTCTTAATATACTTTTGTCTTCTCTGAATATTATTGCAAAACACGCAATAATACTGAGTTACTTTGTATAGGCATGTGTAGGCATTATACTCGGTGGACATTAACGGGTTCTACAATGGCATCGAGAAATAAACAAAATGCATCCTTGTCAACAAACCCAGGCTGTTAGACACTTCTCCAAATAGTGAACTTCAGGATCGGAGCTTTGCAGTTTGAGCTGCCCATTTCTTGAGAGCAACAAAAATTTCCAGGAGGAGAAGAAAATGCACACAGGATGAAGGACAAAGAGCTAAGACTTTCTTTTTGATCAAGGGTTAAGGTAAGATGGCTAGTAAGTCAAGCGTCAGTGTGCTAGGCTAGGGGCACATCTGACACATGGTTGTATTGCCATTCATCCTAGTAAAAAAACAGGGACAGAAGAAGACATTATGAAAAGTATGTTTGTAATAGTTGCTGGAGTTGGTAAGGTCAATCTAGTCCCTCAGGAATACTGGGGCACCTTCCCAAAGTTCTAAATAAATATTTTCAAGTGAAGAACAAGATTAGGGATTGTAACTGTTAATTCCTGTCCCCAACACATCAAAAGATGCAACCAAAATATGTTTTTCTATTCTTGCCATGTCCCATCCCTGGAATTCTACACTTTCTCCTATCTTAATCCCCCTTAATGCCACTGACCAAGCCAAAATTCCATCCAGACATGTGGAAAGACAGGTAGTGAGCCATACAGCAGAGCATCTAAACCAGGCTGGTACAAACCATCTCCCGGATGCTCTCACCCTCTCTTGGTGTTGTGACTATAGCTCTCCTATACTGTAAACTGTAAACAGTCTGTGCATTCTACTGGAACTGATACATCACACCCAGGCCACAACACTCAAATCTGGCAGAGCAGCGGCAGTCTATTTTCTCTCTCCGAGGCGATAAACAGCTACACAGTTGCTTCAGTAAGACAAAGGAGATGAAGGTGAGAGGAAATACAGGAACAGATTGGCTGAAGGAACAAGCTCAGAGTTGTTTTTGGTAAAACTGGTCAAAACACTAAAACATCTTATTTTGCTTCTGGTCCTTAGGAATTGCTAAAATGCAAGACAGGTATGACTGGAGAAAAGGAGAAGTCAACAATACAGAAGTAAACCTAGGAGAGCCAGAGTTTCACTGACCACACAGAAAGTCTAACTGTTTGATCATCAGTCACAGGAAAACATATGACCTGCCAGACTCATGACCTGTCCTCCTTCCCAGTGCCATGAACATCGTCTTAGACCAAAGATGCTCACAGAAATGCTGGCTCTTCAATGGCTTGGCTTCTATCTCCTGCCTTCATCTATTCATCTATATTCCCTTTCTCATTCCACCCCCCCTCTTTACTCTAACTAACACTATTTTCAATTCCTAGACAATCACTCTACTGTTCAGGAAGGGAATCCATTTAAGTCTCTGAGCCAAAGTCACTATGTTTTCAGTGCTCTTTGATAGTCTTACACACTCTTTATACCCAATTTGGTTGTGTTTTTTTGCACCTAGTTTTCTCTTTGATAGCTTTCCTTGGATAAAATATTTGTACTTAAAACATTTTTTTAAAAAAATTCTTATAATGTATATTCATGTACACACATACTTTATAGAAGTTTTAAAAAAACCCAAGCAACAAAAATCCAAATATGTGTTGTCTAATACACCACCACAGGTACATGTCTACCAATAGGTAAATAACACTATGTAAAAAAATGCATTCAATATTCCAGGATCACCAACCACAGCTCAAAGGCTCCATATGACATGCTGCTGGTACTAACTAGATCGACCAGTCTAGAACAACATTGCCATCACTGAAGATGGTTTATAGCATTCATAGATTTGGGGAAAATGATAGAAACTGAAATGTACTTATCATTGATTAGTTTCTCTTATGCCTACATTTAGCAAAATGAGAAATATAAGCCATGCTTTTCATTAAATGTTGATATTAGATACAGTCTAAAAGATGGAGAAACAAAGACTCTACTAGAGACAAACCATCTGGCCCAGGGCCACTGAGGTGTGGTTTCAAATTAAGTAGCATAGGCCAAGTCAGGTCATGCAATGACAACTTCTTGGGATTGACTTTTCTAAAGCCATAGCCATCTAAGGGAATTAAACACAAGTAAAGCCAAGACTGTACAACTCAGGGAATTCTTTGTCTTCTAAATTACAGTAGTAATGGTTCTATAAGAGGGAAGGAGAGAATGATTTGAACATTTATTGTCATACCATTTCCACATAAGAGTCCAAAATTGTCCTACTAAGACCATCTCAAGGGTGCTGAAAAAATCCTTACATCTACTATTCCAGTGAAGTAACTAAAACCCAAGAAATATCATAAAATTTTACAAAATACCATGCACAATGAACAGCATCATAACCACGGTAGTACAAGGCCCAGAGCTGGCAAGGCCTATGCTTAAGTTCAGCATCCCAGTCTCAGTTGGAGGACGATGAGCTGAAGAGTAGCATTTCATATTTCAACTCTAATGAGATGACCTTGCCTGTTCCATGCGAGGACGACAAAGTAGGAGAGGCAGCTTTGCAGAGCAAGGGCGCCAGGATGAAAACAAACGTGCTGTACTACAAACCAGTGCCAGGTTTCCAGAGCGAAGAACCCATGACAGTGGCAGTCAGGGATTAGCCAGATCTAAGGCGGCCTTACACAGAGATTAGCCACAACCAAGTCCAATGCTCTCGGCTTGTCCAGCTGATGAATCTGACACCCTGATGACAACCCTCAGAGAAAGGTAATTTTCCATGTAGAAGGAATGCCTACACTTCATAATTTTTAAATTAAGAATCCTGAAAATGACTGTATGAACTACCAGTAACATTTAAATAAGTATTTACCCCTCAAAATGGAAGACAAAGCCTAAATGAGAACCTAAAAAGTATGATTAAATTACAAGCATCTAGGATAACATGGATTTGGGGAGATAATTTTTAAGACAGGAATTTCAGTTATACCTGGATCTTTCTTTGATCAAACCGGGTTTTCTTCTTTCAAAGGTGAAGCTCTCAAGAGTTACATACACACCACCTGGTAGAGTATGACGTCAGAATTCACAACTGAGCCTCTGGACCAGGAGCTTCTGCTACACACTTAATGAACATAGAAGTCATCACACTTGGTCTCACAGCAAGGAACAAATAGAGGATGTGATTCTGAAAATCGACAACCGTGATCATGGGACAAATCATGACCATAAAACCAGAGCCAAACACACACTGAAATGCCCATCTGGCCTCCAGTGAATCCCGGCCAGAAACCATCTATAAAGTCAATGTTAGGTAGCAGTATTTCTTAGCATGTAAGTACCAGCCCCTGGGGTCTAAGCATGAATTGGTCCTCTTTGGCCTGCTAGAAAGAGGAAGGAAAATCACCAACAATAGCTCCCTCAGTCTCACTTAAAGGGAGGAAATGAAGACTAAGAGGCACTTCGAAAGATCATAGTCCAGGGACCAATCATAGGGCCAGAGAACACTTCTCTGCTTCATCAAATCAATAGGATTCCCACATAATGCCAAGGAACAAACTGAGAAGGGAAAACAAAGAAAACTCCACAAACAAAATCGATAGCCCAGAAAAATTATTCTCCAGAGGTAAAAGAAAAGAAAGAGATAGAGAAAGATACACTGTGACAACACTAATCAAAAGAATGATTAATTTCTGACCTAGGAGGCCTGAGAGCAAGGAAAGAGAAACATTAGCTATCAGAGGAGGCATTGCATACTGATGAAAGGGTCAGCTATATAACAAGGGGAATTGCGGCTGATGAAAGGGTCTACGTCCACTAAGGCATGGGACCGCTAATGTGGAGAGGCTCACTGGAGGTGTCAAAAAATGGGGAATGAAAACCCATGTCATTGCAAGGAAAAATGGACAAAGGCACGATTATGTTTGGAGACTCCATACAACTTTATTAATGGACAGGTCCAGTGGGCAGAAAATCAGTAAGGACAGAGTTGAACTGAAAAGTACCATCGATCAATGGGCTCTAATTGACTTTTATAGAACACTCTGTACAGTGGTAGCAGCATATACTTTCTTCTCAGACTCACCCAGACCATTCATCAAGAGAGACTACTTCTGGGCGCTTTAAACACACCTTAAGACTTTTTTTTGAGACAAGGTTTCTCTGTAGCTTTGAAGCCTGTTCTGTAGACCAGGCTGGCCTCAAACTCACAGAGATCTACCTGTCTCTGTTTCCAGAGTGCTGGGATTAAAGACTTACACCACCACTACCCAGCAAACCTCAAGACATTTAAGCATTGGTATCAGACAATCTACACTTTGGGGCTCCCCTGAAATAAAACTGCAGGTCAGGACAGCCAAATAGCCCAACTTCTTAGTGATAAACAACTTCGAAATAAAACAGGTTTCAGAATAAATCTTGAGAGAAATGTGAAAATATTTCTAATAAATGAATATGTATTTTTTTGGTTTCATAGTGGACTTTATTGGGAAAATTAGTGTAAAAACAGTCAGATTCATAAAATTTAAATAAGACAGTAGTAAAATCTTACCTCATAGCTATGGTAATTGCTATAGAAATCACAAATAAGGTGGGGTCTAAGTCACTGCCTAGGCAAACACTATTCTGCCAGGCTTCTATGTAAAAAGTTTATCAAAATGTGGGAGGAAACATTGAAAGCAGGCTTCACAGGAAAAATTTTAAGCCCAAATGTATGCATTAGAACAGAAGAAAGTTCTAATATCAGCTGTCAAGGCTTCTGCTTTCGGAAACTATACAAAAAAGGAGCAAGAGAAATCCAACACAACCAGAACATAAGAAGCAACCTTAGAAATTAGAAATAAAATTGGAGACAAACCAACAAAAGCCAGTAGAGAAAGTCAAGGAAGCCAAAACTTGGGCTGATAAAAAGATCAGTTAATAATTGATAAATTTCATACCATGAAACTTAAAGAAAAAGAGAGAGAAGACAAAAGTCAAAAATACCAAGATTAAAAAAAAAGCAATTAACCCACAAATATTAAAAAGTCTAATAAAGGAAAATTACAAACAATACTTTCACCACACATTTGATAAACTTGACGAACAGACTATTTTTTTCCACAAACCACACACACAAAAAGATATTGCTTGTGGGCTTATATCTAATGCATGGAATCCAGGGAGTTGCTGAAGGCCTTTCTGAGCATACAGTCCCTTATTCAGATGAATGTGCTGATGATTCCCCCTTAGCTTAATGAATAAAGTACAGGATTCTCTGCAATGTACTCTAGAGAGTAGTCAAGATCACCCTAACACCACAAGCAAAGACATTCATTAAAAAGCAGTAAAACTATGGATGATATGTTTTATAAATATGGCTTCTAAACTCCCCTCAAAATGTGATATGAAGGAGAATTGGGAAAAATGGAGAAAGGGCTTTAGTTGGAAAGAGGTCAATACAGGAAGAAAAGAAAGATAGAGGGAAAATAACATATAGGATGTTTGTAAGAGCCTCAAGGAAATATATTATTTTACATTTACCCAAAATGATATATAATACACACCCATACATACTCACATGTGCACTTATGTGCAAACACAAATATGCAGACACACACACACACACACACACACACACACACACACACACACTGCTTCCCTCAGACCATTTCATGGAAACCTCAGCTCTAACCATGAAAAAACTGTTGATCAGGGGAGCCCAAGAGACTACCAAACAATGTAGGCCATTGCTGTCATCTTTGGTTGCCTCCCAGAGGTTGAAAGTAAGACTCTGTTGCTGAAGATACCATCCACTTCAGACACAGGTCCCAGGGGATCGGAGCTGGGTCTGGCCTAAAAGCCTCCTCCCTGCGGAAGCTGCAAAATTAGGGAAGCAATCCACATTCCGACCCAGCTATGACCACAACAGTGGCCAACCCTGAAAGACACAGCTAAGGTGCAATAGTGGCATTCATATCTTGGTGGAAACCTATTCTAGTTACACTTAAGGCCTGCTCAGGAGGAGGGATACCTTGTCCATCTAGTAGCCAACTACCATGGAGAGAATCTGCTGCCACCACTTTGTTAAATCAGCATAATTCCTAACCGTTTTCTAAATACTTTTACCCATAGATAAATGCAGCTCTTGATTCTTGCCAAAGAAGCTTCTCTTCTCAGCAGATGGAGACTATTACGTCAAACCACAACTGGGAACAATACAGGGAACAGCTGACTATGAGGTATCTAGCCCTGATGGATACAGCTACAACACTACCACACCTAAGGCTCAGGAAAGATTGCAGAAGAAGGGGAAGAAAGATTTAAGAGCTAAAGGATTGAGAAGTCTGCTGCTTGTTTCTTATGAACGCCAGAGACAGCACACTGCTAACGTTGCAGTGATAGACAACCTACACAAGAACTCTACAATGATAACACCACAGCAACGTTAGCATGGAAAATGTCACAGGAACCCACCCCTAGGCAAAGAACTATAAACACCTAAGGAACGCTGAAAGAAGGAGAACGTTTTCTCCAGGTATGAGCCCCCTGATTGGTTATACAATGCCAAGTGGTCAGCCCTGAAATTATGGACGTACAAGTGACACTAGAAGGAATCAGCAGGTTGTACTTGTACATTTATGGATTTATATATGTAATAAAAATAAAGAAAAAAGGTCATGAATTTGAGAGGGACTAAGCAGAGCTGGTAAGGAGGAAGGGTGGGAGAGAAATCACGCAGCAGGGGTCGGAGGGAAGGAAGGGAAGGAGGAAGTTATGTAATTATGTTTTAATTTAAATAAAGATTAAACAAAATAAAATGTTGGCAAGCACAATTTAATGATGTATAAGAGAAATTTTTATCTATGATTAAATTAAATTCATTTTCAGTATACAAGGTCATTTTAATCCTTGAAATCAATTATTATAACTACTATTTTGCTAATATTTGCCTAGTGTTTTATGTTTCAAGCATTTATTACAGCTTACACATGTTATTGGAATGTATTATTGCATCATTCTAATAGTAATATCCTCACACAATCAAGTGTACAAAGTGGAAAACTACGGTTTCATAAGACGATTTTGCAGTATTGACAGTGAACACAGACGAAAGAGCTATCACCTTTTCATTGGATTAATACGGACCATAGAAAGAGAACCAGAACATAGAATAGCCTTTGAAAGAAATCAGCAGCATGATTCACCACTGAATTGAGATAGAGATAGCCCAAAAGTTTCCATTTATTGTATTGCTTTTATCTTTTCATTTTACAAACAAAATTTATTTTATATGTATGGGTGTTTTAACTGCATGTATGTCTATACACCATATGTATTCCGGGAGTTACAGATGTCTGTGACTTTCTGTGTTAGTACTGAGAATCAAACCCAGGTCCTCTGGAAGAGCAGTCAGGGCTTTTAACCACTGAACCATCTATTCAGCTTAATCTTTTCATCTTTTAAAGTATCGTTGATCAATATGCATATTGCTCTTACCTAAAGGCAGATGCCTGTAATGTGTTTCAATTTCATAAGAGATGGAGGCACATAAAGAATTTGAAATCGAACCTTGACATTAATGCTTCTAATTTATCTCTTCATGGGTAAATAGTCAAATTGTCTATGATGGATTGACTCTGCTATGATGTCAGGCAGAGAAGGCCAAAAGGTATCATTAAAATATTAAACAGAACAAGCCTTAGCGTCTAAAGGTCTATACCTCATTTAATTCATTCATGGCCCTATTAATGAGCATTCCAAATGAAATTTCAAAGATTTTCCAAGGAAGAAATGACTTTAACTCCAGAAGACCCCATTTACTGAAAGGTGAAAGAAATTGTCCCAGGAGAAATCAACACGCATGTAGGCAAGGAATATCTTCTATCTGTTATCCGCTAACGGGAGCAGAACCTTCAGAGTGTAGATGTTCTAAACCCCAAATAACACGCCCATCAGTCAGAGTTGGATAGAAGAACAGGAAGCCAGGTAAGAAATACTTGAGAGAGACGCTGGGACGTCCAGGGTCATGGGAACCCATCACAGTCAGTCCACGGAGTAATCCTGTCAACCTGCTCCCCTTCCACCCAGTCTCCTTTAATTTGAATCTCTTCCCTTTTACCCTTTCCTTCCTTGCACTTCTATTATACACACACGTCCAATGTTTTTGGTCAGTGATACTTGAAAACTATTTGAAAGAGGGCCTGAAAAGCTAGCTCAGAGGTTAAGAGCATTGGCTGCGCTTCCAAAGGACCAGGGTAACTGCATTTATCAGTTCTAGGGGATCTGAAACCCTCCTTTGGCCTCCTTTGGGTATTGTACACAAACGGTGATACCCGACACCTAAAATAGAAATCCAGAAAACATTTGAAAGAAATGGTCAGATTCTCGATGTGCTTGAGTAAGGAGACAAGAGAGGACCCAGTGAGCTAGATAGAGGTCAAGAAAATTCTAGGTTGCTTGATTTTTAGAAGGTTAAAGGTGGAAGATGAGGAGGGCATGAAACACATGTGTAATGGAGGCATAGAGGACTTCTTGTGCTGGCAGGTAGCAGGCTACCAGCACATCCCCACTGCTATAAAAGGAATTACGTCAACATTTTTTTTTTGTCATATAATGAGCAAATGTCTTCCAGTCTTAAAATATGAAGCATTCCATTCCTCAGAATCATCTTACACTTTGTCTCGGGGAAAGACATAGAGAGTTATTTAATTCAATTAGAGAATCTGCTTTACGAACCAACCGAAGGAACTGAGATGACAAAATTGGAACCCCGAGTGACGACGATGTGCTATGAACAAGGATTCTTTACCCCTGCTCATATAACTGCTCTGTACACAAAGCTAGGGGAGCTCTTTGTGGGTCCCTGTCCTCTTACAACAACAACAACTACAGCTTTAAAAACTCAGCCTCGGGTCAGTGATGAGCAACAATGCTCCAGATAATCAGATGCAGGACGGATCTTAACAGCTCAGAATGCTGGAAAACCAGGTGGGAAGCCTAAAACCACAGGTAGAATTAAATGTTACTTTTTCTTTTCTTTCTTTTTCTTTTTTCCTTTGGTAGGATTTCTCCATGTAGCTCTGGCTGTCCTGGAACTTGCTTTGCTGGCCTTGAACTCACCGAGACCTGCCTGCCTCTGCCTCCCAAGTGCTGGGATTAAAGGCGTGCACCACCATGCTGGTAGATGAGACAATTTCCAACTGACACCAATACTCCATAAAAGAAGGGGATAAAGGAATCTAATTTGTTATAATTCCAATATTAATTGTGGACCCAAGTCTATGACACAACCAGAAAAAATAGACCATTATGTCTGCATCACGAAGACATACATTCAGAGAACCCACAAAATCCTGGAGATCCAGGAAGCAACACATAAAGAGAACTACGCCATGTGATCAAATAAGACCTTTACTAGGAATCCAACTTGGGTTTTACATCTGAAAAACAGGATCATTTCAACTGACATAGGAAATTACTTGACATATTTCAGTGCCAATATCCTTTCATGATAAAGTACACAATAAAGTATGAATACAAGGGTACGGACACACCCTGAAAAAGGCCCACGATGAAACCCCTTGGCTAGTATTACACTGCCTGCTGAATGAATGGAATGCATTCCTTCCGAGGTCTGAAGCAAGACGAGGGTGTTCATGTTTGCCATTTTAAAGCAACACTGCATTTTACCACGGAAACTTGTCAAACAAACAAACAAACAAATAAATAAATGTCATCATATTAGAAAAGAAGGGTGTTAATGGCTTCATTCTCAAACATGAGTTTGTACATATAACTGCTAAAATTTGGAATAAGTTCTGCAAAGTTGTAGGAAATGCAAGACCAATGTGAAATATCAGCTGAATGTTTGTGCTAAACATTCTGAAAATAAAATTAAGAAAAGGTTTCATTTTAAAATACCACCATCATTTTTTTTTCTACTAATTGCTCTAAGGTTTGTATTACCATGTTGAAGAGGAGAGGCAGCAGCAGCCATTCTCGTTAAAGTCCAGATCAAGAGTGTTCATTCTTATCCCTTCAGTAGGATGCTGGCTGTGAGTGTGTTAGCTATAGCATTAGCTCTGTTGCAATGAGTTCCTTCTATCGCAAGTAAGTCCAGTGTTTTTTCATGATAGAATATTGCATGAAGTGATTAGCTACATATCTGATCTATCAACTCTACTTCTTGGTACACATCTAAAGGGGGAAAAAAAGGTCTGCACATTAAAGAGATACCTGTGCAGCAATGTCCTCACAATTATAAGATGCTCACTGCCAGGCGGTGGTGGAGCACACCATTAAACCTGTGAGTTCAAGGACAGCCTGGTCTGCAGAACAACTTCCAGGACAGACACCAAAGCTACAAAGAAACTCTGTCTTGAAAAACAAACAAACAAAAACAAACAAACAAAAAGATGCCCACTGATGGATGGCAATGTGGAAACCTATGCAACTGAATATTTTTCAGTCACACAAATGTTATCCTATTCTTTGTAGCAAAGCTGGTAGAAGGAATGACATCATGTTAAGTAGAATAAATCAGACTTGAAAGGTAAGTATAACATGTTCTCACCTATGTGTAGTCTATATCAAAAAAATTGCATGTAGAATATGGATTATCGAAGCTAGCAAACATGGGGAAGGAAATGGAAGATGGGGCTGTTTAATGGATAAAAAAATAGAGTTAGCCAGAATTATTTGCTAAATAGTAGCAAATTCTGGTGTTCTAAAGCACAAGGTAGACTGACTCTACCTTAAAATAACATCATTTCAAAGACAAACTGGGTTACATAGAAAATAATAATAATAAAAGGTAGCTTGGTGGCAGATTACCTGCCTAACATAAGCAAGACCCTAGGTTTGATCTTTAGCAGTGGAGAAGAGTACACACTGGAGTGCTATTCAGTACTATATTCTATTCAGCTATAAAGAAAAACGAAATTTTCGGGTAAATAGTTGGAACTAGAAAATACTACACTAAGGGAGGTAACCAGGACACAGAAAGATGAAGACTGCATGTTCTCTGTCATCTGTGGTATCTAGCTCTGAATTTTCAGATGTGCAGATAGTACCTGGAGTAACCAGAAAAAAATGGAAAATTATAAAGGAACTATGGGAGTGAAAATACTAGATAGGGGACTAGCAAGACACAGGTGATTTGAAGAGTGTAATGGGAAAGATGCAGCTATGGGCTTCAACAGGGAGGAGGTTAAGACAAAAGAAGAGAGAAAAAAAGGGGAAAAAACCACTATGGATGTTGGAAAAAACATAAGGAATATTTTTGTTTTTTTAAGCTTACTTAAAATTATACATAATATATGCGAGTAAATGTAAATGTATTTACTCTTATATATTATGCATTTACACAAAAATGTATTTACAGAAAGGAGTTATGCTACTTAGGCTGACAATGTTCCTTCCCAAACCACAGATTAACTAACAAAATCTCCAGCACCAGGCATGGAAACCATCTTTAAACCTGTTGGTCAGGGTAGTTGTCCAAGAGATTCATAAAAACAACATAGGCTACTGCTGTTGCCTTTGGTGGCCTCCCAGAGGTTGAAGGCAAGACCCTATTGCTGCAGATGTCACTTACTTCAAACATATGACCAGGAGGATCCTAGAAATTTGACCATGTCATAGTACCAGAAAATACTATACAAGTAAGTAGTCAAGGGAAGAAAGTGATCAATAATAAGTCTATCTATGAACCACAACAAGGATCAGCATGGCATGATGTCCCTAAGGGTGCAATAGTGGTACTCATAGCAACCAGCCGCTAATCTAATTGACCATAAGGCCTACTCAATGGTATGTAAATCACATCTGGTACTGGAAACTTACCTAACTTTTTCCGACTACTAAGATCATGGATCTTAGAGCACAATTCCTAACTGCATTTTAAACATCTATCCTTATATTCACAGATAACTCAGTCCATCATACAAGCTCCTCTTTTTAGCAGATCATCAGAGAAAACCACAACTAATCAACATGCAGAGAGGAAGGGATTATGGGATGCCTTGACCTAATGATTCCGTCTACAACATAACTCCTAGACCTAAGGCTCAGTAGCATCATGGAAGAAGGCCAGAGAGATTTCAAGAACCAGAAGACCAGGAAGTCAGCTGTAGGGTTGTAGGAGAGAATGACAGAGAAGCTTCACTCTCCACCTCAACAATATGGCTGCCTCAAGAAGACCTCAAGAAGCACACCACCAAGATGTGCTAACAAGGGAGGGAGAAATCTCCTGGAGCCCCGCCTCTAGACAAGGAATAACAGGCGACCAAGGAATGCCAAGAGAATTAGTCGTCCCAGGAATGAACCCTCTAATTAGTTACCCAGTTCCAAGTAGTTAGCCCCGAAGTTATTTGCATACAAACAACACTAAACAGACTCAACAGATTGTTTGCATATTTGTGCATTTATACACATATGTAGGATTTCAAATTAAAGAAAAAGAGGCTACTATGAATTTTAAAGCAAGTGAGAGGGGCACATGAAGGGACTGGCAGCAGAAAAGGGAAGGTGGAAATGGTATACTCATATTTTATTTTAAAACAATAAAAAATCTATTTTATATAATAAATTACTCCACTAAATATTTTATGATTAGCTAAAAGATTAGATCAAAGGCTCTAAACATAAAGCATCAATAAGAGATAGCGATGTAGCACCATTAATTTTTTTCATTATATCAGTACACAAAACATAGGTATATCAAAATATTATGCTGTATTTTATAAGTATATACAATTATGTGCTAATAAAAATCTTAAGTGCTTAATGTGGAAGAAATGCTAACTACCCTAATTTATTTGATTATCACGTATTATGAATATGTATAAACTGCCACACTGTATCCCACAAGTGTGCACACTTATACAAACCAAAAAGATTACAATAAATATTTGAATAGGTACATATGCTAATCTTGATATGCATATTATACAATGTGTATATATTGAAAATTGCATAGGGTAGTTTCATGTGCCAACTATAAAAATAAAATTAATATCAGTAACAGAAGGGTTATTGTGAGTAAACTGAAGAAGCTTAAAATTACATATTTTGTAAAGTACCAAAATGCTACTTAGAAAAATAAGGAAAATATTAAACAAAAAGTTTTACAATGTTTATTAATCAATACATTCAATTTTGTTAAAACAGAAATGCTACTCAAATGTTTAACAGATTCAATGCAACCATAAAATGTCCAGCTGGACTTTCTAGAAGCAAACAATCTGAAAATTCATGGGGAATTGCTCAGGATAGTCAGAACACAGGAAGTGCCCAGGATAGCCAGAACACAGGAAGTGCCCAGGACAGCCAGGACACAGAAAGTACCCAGGATAGCCAGAACACAGGAAGTGCCCAGGATAGCCAGAACACAGGAAGTGCCCAGGACAGCCAGGACACAGGAAGTACCCAGGACAGCCAGAAAACAGGAAGTGCTCAGGACAGCCAGAACACAGGAAGTGCTCAGGACAGCCAGAACACAGGAAGTGCCCAGGACAACCAGAACACAGGAAGTGCCCAGGATAAGCAGAACACAGGAAGTGCTCAGGATAACCAGAACACAGGAAGTGCTGAGAATAGCCCGACCAATCCTGACGAAATGAACAAAGCTGCAAATTGAAGTATTACCATGTCAAAACTTGCTATGAAGCAATGGTAAACAAGAAACAGTGCTACTGAGGTAGCAGAACGGCAAGAGTGCAGGACCGGCCGTCTATAGGTAGCCTTGCCTGTAGAGCACAGGGGACTAATTTCAATCAATGGTGTAAAACCAGTCAATGAAGTAAGAAGTTGTTAAAAAATACTGCTGGGATAGCTCTATGGCTGCTGGAGAAAAAATGAATTTGAATGCTTATTTCATGATATATATGAAAATCAATTCAACATGGATGAAAGACCTAAAGGGAAGAACTAAAATATAAATCTTGCAAAAAGTACAGGGACAATTGTGCATCAGGCTGAATTTTGTGATGGATTTTTAGATCTGATATCAATAATACCAGCAACAGAAGAACAAATATATAAACTGGATTTCATAAAATTGAAATACCCATTGTTCAAAAGGCAATAATAACAAGACAATGTAGAGAAAGGAAGAAAACATCTATTGATCAATCTGATTGGAGACATGTATCTAGAATATGTGATTCATTCTACATCCCAATAATAAGAAAATTACAACAAAATATGGATAAAAGAAATATAAATTTAACCAAGCATACATATATCACTAATAAAAACATGAAGACATTGGCCTCTAGGCTACAAATAAAAGTACAATGAGATGTCACTTCTTACCAAGTAGAATGTAAAGAGAGAAAAACTTTAGCCATGTTCATAACAGCAAGTTGAGGAGAGACTGGAATATTAACCCTGTGTGCAGCAATGGAAGATAGGACCTTGGAATACTCCATCAATATAATTCTATCATATAACATAACAATTCTACTCCTGAAAGTATAGTCTCAAAAAACTGAAAGCATATGTCTACACAAAAATATGATTATGGTCGTAATATTCACAGCAGCTATGGGGTGGAAACAGCTCACACATTACTGACAAGACGCTAAACAAAGTGTGGCATGCCCACACAAGAAGGACTAAAATGTGATACTGTGTAAACCAACCCTGAAACATCATTTCATAAATATGAAGACTTCCAGGGTCAGAAACTAGGCGAGTAGTCTCGAGGAGGAAAGAGAAAATTAATGGGAGACAGCTCATGGACCTGGGGGATGCAGGGCTTCAAAGCTGCCTCTAATGAGCTTTGCACACATCTGCATTTCTGTGACTTTATGGAAAAGCACTGACGGATGAACCAAACGGTATGTGAGCTATCTCTCTGTCAGGCTGTTCTAGCAAAGAAAATCAATGGACTAAATGCATGGATCTAAATGTGGACGGTCAATAGTAGGATCTAAGGTGTGAGACAGTAGGCATGGATTTCAATCTGTGGAAGACACTGTAAGGAAGTTAAAAAGTTAGGAAAATACACAAGAGTAGAAGAGGTAGATGCTGGAGGGTGCACTTGAGAGGGACAGATTCCACTGGAGAAGAGGCCCTCAGAGTCCTCTGTGTTGAGCAACTAAGAGAAAGGGTCTAGCTTACGGATCTGCAGTGGGCAAGCCTCTGTTCAGAAGGCTCTGTATCCAGTGCCCTACCTCAGTGAAAAACTGGGTCGGTATTTCAGATTTCCTGGGGACACAATTAGCTTAAGTGTTCTAGTATTACCAAAACCTATAACACAGAAGACGCATCCCAGCACATCAGACTTCTGTAGTGCCACTTATAATGTTAAGTTTAGAAATAATAGATATATTTATAAAGCTGTGATTTAAAGTTAAGATAATTTAATTAAATAAGTAATGTAAGTGTTTGAGACATTTTGCTTGTTTGTATTGTACATGCTTCTTGTCAGGCCTTTGAAATACTTAGACAGGAAATTGAATACATGAATTATAACAGAACTTAACTGTTGAAGGAGATCTAATTAAGCAAATTTGCAAATGAAGCGATTTAAAAATCTTAGTCTGGTAAGCCTGAGTCAAACAGCCACTAATAAACAGCGCAATGCTATTTGTTTTCATTTTACTGTATGTATGTATGTATATATATATACATACAGTATATACATACATACATATATATATGTATGTTTTACTTAATTTCTTAAGGGAAAGTAGACTTTAAATACTTATGACTATGTAACTGTTGAAATTCACAATTAAAATATACTCTTATATTTAAGAAAAATGCCCCACTCAGACTTTCCTAAAAAAAAACCTTTATATGACACTCTTTAAACAACAAATTTATGCTTCTAACTACAGAAAGTAAGACCAGAGGAATCCATGTTGTTTACTGATAAACACTTTGAAGCGTCTAAATGCCAAGCAACCAAGCAATGCTCTAGTGGTGGGGACATGGAAGTAACTAGAAGACAACAAGTCCCTGCCCCCTGGGCATGCACATTGGTGGGACATCCACAGTAATAAACTCGCATTATGTATTAGGTAGTTCTTCTAAACCTGTGTCTTTATATCATACATACAGGGAAAGATAGCCATGTGACTTAGGACACGGATTTGTAAGCCAGGGCAGCTGAGGTCAATTTCTATCCCCCACATATACCAACTGTGTTATTTCCATGAGTGACTCAGCTTCCTGAGCTTAAGGTTTTTCATTTGTAAAACGAGGATAAAAACAGAGGTCTACAAGGGAGTTACCACTAAGTTAAGAAGATTAATAGCTGAAAAGCACTTAGAATAATGCTGGACACACAGAAAACAAGATGGTTATTCTGTTATAGAAAATGTCAGAAAATAAGTTCTGTGGAGGAAAATATAGTAGATTAAGAGGTCAGGGAGTGATGCATGGAAGGAGAGAAGGAAGAGTAGGACCTGTCTTCCTGACCCAAGACCCGAGTATCAGGAAGGATGGCCAGCATAACCGAAGCTGGTATTGTTAAGCAGAGGGAAGCACAAAGACTTAGAGGCTGGGGCAGGCTTGATAAATGTAAAGAAAGAGCATTAAGAATTGTGACCTTTGCTGGGCGGTGGTGGCGCATGCCTTTAATCCCAGCACTCGGGAGGCAGAGGCAGGCGGATCTCTGTGAGTTCGAGACCAGCCTGGTCTACAAGAGTTAGTTCCAGGACAGGCTCCAAAACCACAGAAAAACCCCGTCTCGAAAAAAACCAAAAAAAAAAAAAAAAAAAAGAATTGTGACCTTTGGCTTTGTTCAAAATGCAATAGGAACTAAGAGATACTTCTAATTTGAAAAGCAACATAATCTTATTAATGAAGACACCTGGCCTTTTAGTGGCCCAAGCATGGTCATAAGAAGTCCAGACAGACCATAAGTACTGGACAGTTCTTATGTCCCTTTCCCCTTATGAATGAGAAACAGTAGTGACTTGGACAAGAAAGGCAGATAAGAGGAGTGGGGTGGACTCCATATAGTTCTGTAGGAAGACACAATGGAGTGCAGTAGGAAAAAAACGAGAGCCCCACAAGCGTGTTATGCTTCCTCCAGCCAAGACCTGACGTTAGATACAGAGGGAGGTTTGGATAGACAGTTTGATATGATCACGTCTGGAACTTGGTCATGCAGCTCTGATGGAGAGACGGTATTGAGAATGTACGCAGAGAAGGAATTATCACCAGGGAGCATGGAAGCTAAGCCAGGTCAGTAATCTGAAATTCCTCACGGGGGAAGAAATATTTTTAAAATAGAATGTTCGGAATCTGGGCACCTTGAGCTATAGCCTTTGGAGTATTGGGTCCAGTAACATCAGTGTCACCTGGGAGCCCACGGGAAATGCAAAGTCTTGGGTTCCACACCCTGAGCAGAAACACCCCCCGGAGACCCCACACACAAAGCATGAGTGACAGTCTAGGTTCTTTCCAGAGTATTAGAGCCTCGGGTGGAACAGCAGACAAAAGCAGGAAAGCCAAGGACCTGGGAGACCAGGAGGGTAGACATGCTGCCTCTGTGGGAAACAAATCCATCCACAGCAATGACTGAGAAAGGTACAAGGAACGAGGCCGGACCCCTGGGAGGAAAGCAGAGGGTTACAGCAGGGTACATCTTACATGTTGCCACAGGGCTGGGTCTTTTAAGGGGAATAACAAGAATACAATGGTCTAGTAGCAGAATTTGCAGTCAGGGGTGTTTGAGTTTAAAAAAGCTACCATCTGAGAAAGCTTCTGGAAGAAGAGTGCCCTCAGGGCAGCCAGTGTGGGTTACAGTGTGTAATACTAACACACCATCTGACCCACAGCCTTTAAGGCACCAAACACACTAGAGGGAGCAGGTTTTGTTTCCTAAGGTTCTCTTCACAACTCTAACATGCTTTACAAATACCAGAACCTCTAGGCAGGAAATGCTTTGAAAGCACCCAGTTTATTTAAAATATTTTCTCATGTATATGAGTGATACATCTATACAATTTAAAACACTCAAGTTACTCAATGGCAAAAAATTTTTATATAAGGCCTTTAAAATATTTTAGTTAGATAGGGTGGTAGTGGTGCACACCTTTAATCCTAGCACTTGGGAGGCAGAAGCAGGTGGATCTTTATGAGTTCAAGGTCAGCCTGGTCTATAGAGTAAGGTCCAGGTCAGACAAGATGACACGGAGAAACCCTGCCTGGAAAAACCTTGTTGCCATGAGTTTAGCATCTTAGAGAGTTTAAATAAATTCTCATCTAGCATTTTAAAAGTATCCAATTACTGAAAGCTACATGTCATGGTGTTTCCTTGTAATTCCAACACCCCGGGAGTTGTGGATGGATGGCAAGGCATTTGAGACCAGCTTGAGTTGTTACAGTGAAACTCTGTCTCAACAAAACAAAACAAAACAAACAAAGGAAAAAAGTAGCTGGGTCTTGAGAACGCCCATACACAGCTGATGCTATTATATAGCCACTTTATAGAGAAGTAATCAGAGGCACAAAGAAGTTTGGTTAAGGTCCATAAAATCCCAAAGAGGTGGGGAAACCATTTCTGGATCCCAAACTAGGCCATCGCTCTACAGTGGAATCTATGCTGCCTCCCACTAGCGGCTATCTTCAACCCAATATTTAAAAGATAGGTAAGAATAAACAGCAAACCCCACCCCCCTGCCTTTATCACTCAGAGACTCATGGGTGTCAGAAACCTTACGCAGCCTGTGCTTGCTCCAAAGGTACACAGAAGTCAATCTGACCATAGATGAAAGGAATCTGCCCCGCATTTTTAAAAAGCCTTAGAGAAGCCCACGTCATTATTATCTATCACAACTGATTCCAACATCAACTGATCCTGCCTGACAGGATCCCTGCCTGAAGGCCTAAAGCTTTGCTGCTGCAATCAATCCCACATCTCTTTTGCAGAGAGTCCTGTGAAGACTTCCCTGCTGGGATCTGAAGTTTGAAATGTGTCCTGTTCCAGGGCATGTTCCCTTTCTCTGTTTTCTTTCATGTTCCTGATGCTTCCTGTACTGAATGGATCATCACATTCATTAGAATAAGTATGAAACAGATCAACTTTAGTCTGTCCCCTTATCCTTTCTTGTCTTGAAGGGTTGGTGGTCTCTTTATCAAAGGGTGTGTGGAGGCAGCATCCTTAGCGGTGGGAACAGGAAATTTCAGTGTGCTGAGTCCTTATGGGCGAGCACCAAGGAGCTGTGCTGGTTATGGATCTGGGTCTCAGGAAAGAGACTCCAGGAGTTCTGGCTAAATGTATATGAATGACCTAAAATTACCACGAGGACTTACGATTCACCTCTACCTGTGCCATTAGCTGACCACCACATGAATATGCGCAATAACGACATTAACTCAGTAAGAACTCAGCAGCTCTGAGACTGGGGTATTACCATATGTCTCTTGGGCTCAGAACTGATGTTTACCAAAAGGAAGCAATGAGGGTAATGTTCTGCTCCCACAGATCAGGCTTGTGCCTATGCCATAGGCCAAAAGTAGGCAATGAGAGCTTTTTTTACAGCGCAGTACTCATTAGAGACCCCGGGATTCCTGCATTTGGTTTTAAGTCCAGCCTGGCTACTATAGGAACAAGTAAACTGCATATGGCATATTCACCATCACAGGACATGGGTGCATGACACAGTCTGCTTAAAAATGCTATTATCAGACCCCTCGCTCCTTCGCCAGTGCATTCTTCAATGTTTGATTAAAATTTATGAACACAGCATGTGCTTCCGAGTCCTTAGAGTCTGCCTAGCTGGCAGGGAACAGAGTCCTCTAGCATGTACGCAGGGAGTTAAGGTCTTTGGGGTCATTCAAGCTCTGGTCTGAGGCCCAACCCCTCGACCTAACTTCCAGGTAACTAACGCTGAGGTTACCTTAAGCCTCCAGCTCTGCAATTGATGTGCTGGGAAATCTGTACTTATTGGCTAAATTTTCAGCCCCAAAGGAGCATTTTTATCCGTGTTTCCAACAACACCGTACTTCAGTGCCTCAAGATGCTACAGATCTCATTTGGTCGTTTGTGTCTATATTTTATACATAAAGTATAAACTTTGACTACTGCTCCCTGTGGTTCATGTTCGTCCATCTGCATGTGACATTGCCAGTCCCGGCTAAGGAGGCAGGAGATAATGACTTCCATTTTTAGGGACAGTGAGCATCAGGCTCAGTAAAGGCTGTTTTTGTCTAATGGAGCTGACTCATGTGTAGTTTATACACACGCTAAATATCCCTCTAGGCCCCATGTATTAGGGCTAAGTCCCGACATCATTATTTGGAGGTGATGGGAACTTCGCCAGGACCTCGTGAGAAGTGTTATGAGGACTGTGCCCTTGACGATGACATTGGGATCCAGATAATTTTCTTCCTGTCTTTTTCTGCTTTCTTGTTGCCATGAATTTATCAGCTTATTCCACTGGACCACTGCCCTAAAGAAACCAGGCCAACTGACCAGGGACTGCAGCCTCCAAACTGTGGGCCCAAATAAAACTCTTCTCATTCACCTTCATTACCTTGGATACCTGCTACAGTAAAGGAAAGATCAACAAAACTCATTAGAATGATTACATTTTATTATAATGCTGAACCATGCTATATATGACTCAACTGTGCAAAACCGTGAACAGCGATTAACACAACTTAATCACCGAGCTAGGACGGGCCATCTAGGTACCTCCTTCATTCACCAAATTAGTAAGCCAGAGGTAGATCGGTAGCTAGCTAGACAGACAGATAGATAGATGGCAGTCAGACAGACAGACAGACAAACAAACAGGCATTTTCTACCTCATTTCTTAGGAAAGAGGTTCTTTGGAGCCACATGCAAAATCTCCAGCTAAGGACATCATAAACAAATTGTATCTTTATCTCTTGAGACTGCAATGAAGAGAAACCAAAGTGAGCTTCAGCTTAGGGATAGCTGATTCAAAACTTTTTTATGTCATATATTAATTTATTATTATGAGTGTTTTCATTTTGTGAGGTCTCACATTGTTTCCCACACATTCAGTGGAACTTATTATTTAACCTAGGATCCTCCTGCCTCAGCTTCCCAAGGCTTATATGTGTAAATCAATACACGCAGCTCTTTTGAATTATCTTTGTAAAAAGCATGTAGTTAGTATTGTCTATGAAACAAGCAATATATGTGTATGTGTGCATTTTACATTTCTTCTCATTTTTTATCTTTTCAGTAAAATTTAGGAATCATGAAGCCTATAGAGACAAAAGTTCAAGTAGACTCACATAGACTGACTCCACAAACAGTCGAACGGGATGTTACTCCTCATTTCAATGTGAGAATCAAAGTTCCTTTAATTCTTTATTTTCTGTGACTTGGTAATATTCAAATCTGGTTTCCCAGATATTTGTAGGGAAAAGAAACATCGCTTCATCACTTTTATCTAGGAAGAGTGAATGCACAGAAGACCTGTTTTCAAATAGACTTGTCTCCCTCCTTGGGTAAAATGTCTCAAAGCTGTGCCTCAAGAAGCTAATGGAAGTAACCACTTGAGCACAGCGAGGGAGGAGATAGCCCAGACAGGACTGATGCAGGTGCATCAGAGGTAAAACAGAAGCTGGCTTAAGAAGTGTCTCAGGGAGTCGCCAATGGTGTGTAGGCATCAAGGGTAGAGAAGAGCAGCAGGCGCTCCGAGTCTGTGAAAGATTGTTCAGCAATACTCTTGTATCAGCTTTCTCAAGATTACATGGAGGAGAGAAACCCCAAAGTGGATAAAGTCTCACCACTGCTGCCCCAAGTCCAGGTGTTAGTATAAACATTTCTCAGTAGTGAATGTGTCACCGTTTGGCAATGCCTACTGTGTTGCTAACTGAGGCTCTCTGCTAGAAATCGCATTCTCATGAGGAGAGGTCGTCGACACTTGCTCTTTTATATCTGTTTCCTTTGGCTGCTGCATGCATCTCCCTGGGATAGGGACATGGCAGTCTCTTGCACATTGGGTCAAACCAAAATGAAGAGGGCTTGCACGTGTCCATTTATTTAGAACAAGTTATGGAGGTTCAGTATTTGCCAAAGTCACAGTAAGCTCACTTTTCACATAGAAGCATTAAAAAGCAAATACCAATCTGATCAATGTCCTAAAAATACTGATAGAATTGGCACCAACAATACCAAGGAAGTGTTTGGGGATGACATTTTGGGCAAAAACCAAGACTTCTGTTTGCTACACATCAGATACTCATTACCTTAATCTCTAAGAATCCTCAGTTCTTCACCTGGGAGGCAGACATGACTATGCCCCAGCACCAACCCCATGTATACCTTCTGCATGCTCTCTTTTCAGTCTGGCTGTCCTGCCTCACCATTTGGCCTTATAAAAATACTTGATTCCAAAGTTTCTAATCAAATATTTACTTCTCTACAAAGTCTTCTTGGGAGTTTTAAAATTATAATTGAATGACGTTGGTGTTGGCCCCTCTCTAGCTGAGCGGAAGACAGTCTGAAACTCTCCTTGAAAGCCTTTTGTAGCCGCCTCGTAAGGTGCGCCATTAGCTTGTACCTTTTTTAGGGATAGAAGACAGATATATATCTCTATTTTAATTTAATTAGATGTGACACCGTGATTAAGAACGGACCTTGAAATTAGCAAACAGTGTCAGCCACCGACTCCAGTCTGGCCATTGTTGAGTGGTCGCTGGCTTTGCATCAGGTGTTATGCTCAAGGACAAGCACAGAGGTGTCAGACAAGCCATCATCCCTGAGCAGTTGAACGTGGACTAAGTAAAATGTAGTCCATTGTGATTTAGGAGATTCAGGAAAACAAATAAACAACAACAAAACCAAAAACCCTTGTGATTGGTTGTTTCTGGAGCGTCCCCACAGACCAGACAGTCATTGAATACCAGCTTTACCCTGGCACATTTGCTGGGTCCTAGAGACTTACATACTCCTCTGAACTTCATTTGCTTGCACACAGTAGGATTCATGACGTTAGCTTTTAAGATAGTGTCTGGACAGCCAATACCAGCCACAAGACTCATAAAATCTATGGACTCAAATGATGATGTAAATGCTCACCATTTTTCTAGTAAAATGCCAGCTAGTATCAAGAAACTCTACTTTCAGAGACATCCATATCTTGGGTCAGTTACATAAGTGTCTATAGCAATGTTCTGCACAAATAAAACAGCCTATGGCTATGCTCAGTGTAAATACCAGGAGATAACATGGTGACGCTTACCAACAGATGTTTAAAGGATGACATCCAATAAGATTTAAACCTTTTCTTCATCTTGAAAGCCAAGGTGTTTATAGTTCTCCTCACTGTATGTGCACAGTCTCTGATTTTGTAATGACAGGTAAGGGCCTTCACCTCTGTAGGGTTCTATAACAGTGTTTTATAACAACAGGCTCGGACTCCTTGCTGGGCTGGGAAGTCTCTGTTCAAAGTTGGAAGCATATTCAGCTGGCATGAACTGCTTTGACCTTCACAGAAAAACATCTTTCCTGTGTTTTCAGAAGGCTAACGGGAATGAGGCAGTTTTTTAGGTGTCTTTTTCAATGGTGCTAATCCCATTAAAGAGTCTTCCCCTCATGACCTAATCACCCCATAGGGCTCCATCTCCTAAAACATCACATTGGGGGTAAGATGTCAACAAGTGGATTTTAGGGAGATAAATGCTGTTTCCTAACTTTTAGCAGTTGGACATGTCTACACAACCCACTCATACCTGTACATACCTGCTTTTGCAGGCCAAATTCTCCTCTAGGAGTCTTTTTCTCCCTAGTAGACTTGGGCACAAGCAATCTCCTTAAATGATCCAAGTATTAATAACATGACTGCTTTTGTCAAATATCAGCGATTAATACTGATAATAAAAATCTGGATAACATAATGGTGGTTCAAAAATTTGTTTCCTTAAATAAAAGACCCCATTAAATTTGATTAATTTTGACTCAAGGTAGGCAAACAATAGGCACATTCTATTTAGATGTAATTTAATTATCTTTATGTGATTTGACCTATTTTATTTAGTTTTTTAGTATTTTTTATATGTTTAGTGTTTGTTGCCATATACAAGTACCTGCAGAGGTCAAAAGAGGAAGTCCAATCCCTTGAGACTGGAGTTATAGAACGTTGCAAAGGGTTATGTGGGTGCTGAGAACCAAACTTGATTCTTCTATAAGAACAGCCAGTGCTCTTAAATATTGAGCCATCTCTCTAGCCCTTAAATGTTATTTATTTTAAGAACAACATGCATTGGTTTTTTTTTTGGCTTTTTAAAACACATTTACTTAAGTATGGCACCATGTTCACGTTATACCTCAAAATGTCTACCTCTTCAGTAAAGATGATTCATTATTGATCTCTCCTGTTTCTCTCTCTCTCTCTCTCTCTCTCTCTCTCTCTCTCTCTCTCTGTGTGTGTGTGTGTGTGTGTGTGTGTATGCATGTTCAGCAATGTATGATTAGATCAAGGATATCTAGGGTATTTACAGAACAGATTGCAAACTACTTGAGACAACTTCATCTTGTACTGGAAAAGCACAGAAATATGCAGCATTTGAAATATCAAGAATTTTGGGAAAGGAGCACAGATGTAATTCCCCACCACATCTCAATCCATCTAAGTATGAAAAACTTGTCCATCAAAATGAATAAGAAGAAAGGGAGACATTAATCTTCCAAAACTTGAAAACTGCCATGAAACAATGGTCTTTGGGGCCAGGGCAGGATCAGTTAAAATAAGCTAAATATATTCCTCTCTGGGGGATAACATGGAATGAAGAAGGAAGAGAACGGAACTGAATTATGACTGTAAAATGAAGATCTTATCAGTCGTGCTCAATATTAAAGTCCTGCATCTCTCATAAAAACTTTGTGTGAGCACATTTTAATGCAAACATGCCATCATAACTATGACACTGTCCCAGATAACTGATACCTCCGTCAAACCACGGACCTTCTACCTTCTCATTCTCAGGAATAAGTATCATGTTTATGAAGAAGGTGGTAACATCCAAGAAGTACAGCAAATAAATTTTACAAGACATTCTTTACAATAAAAATAATTAAAATTTAATTATATAATTTTCCCTTTTCCCTTTCTGCACTACAGCTCCTCCTAAGTTCCCTAGTTACAAACCCTCCTGTTCCCTTCAACTCCTTCTCAAATTGGTTATTTTTCTTTGATTTTTTTTGTTACACACAAACATACACACACGAGAGAGAGAGAGAGAGAGAGAGAGAGAGAGAGAGAGATTCTGTTGAGTCTGCTTGATATTTCTTGAGTATATATGATTTCAGGTTATCCAATACAAAGTTCTCAGCCCTCCAGAGATTTTTTTCATGAAAACCCAACTTCAGTGAGTTTTTCCTATACTGGGAAGTATAGGCTTCATTTGCCACATGGCAAAGGTGATTGTGTAAAACACCACCCCGTTATTTAATAACACTAAAAATCATGTTTCCCTTATCACTGCCTGGAGAACAGGAATAGAGCCAGCTCCTCACACATGTGGAGGTGAGTACAAATATCACTCAGAGTGATCTTGCAAGACCAGATTACTTTTCCAGTTAAAGTCATTCTGTAAACTTTTGATGCCTGGAAGCTTCATCCTCAAGACCTAGACCTCTACATTATCCAGATTTTAGATTTCTTAACAATTCAGCAACAGTTATGAATGCCAAGGCAGTGGAGTTACAACCTGGGAGGCTAGAATCCTTAGGAGACCAGAGCAACTGTTTCATATCATGTTGTGTTGGGTGGGCAGAAGATATAGACTGCCAAGCAAGTACAAGAGAAGAACGAAGCGGCATCTCATGGGCACTAATCTCTTGGATGGCCTAGGACACTGATTAACATTTATACAAGCTACTTGCTCCTATCATCACTTGTACCTCTGTCCATGTTTGGCAACCACCAAACATCTAGATTTGGTCCTAGAGATAATATTGTTGGGAGGAAGGACTCTTACTTGATTCAGGAAGATATAAATCCATCTAATCTCCCGCAAAGATGTATAATACCACACTCTGCTTGCAACAACATAGAAACAGTAGTGGCTTCTACAGTTCAGGGATCCATGAACTTACACCATTATAGGCTGGTAAAGAAATATTCTAGTTTTTGCATGCTCCATATGTCTCTGCTACCCATTCTTTACTCTCTCTTCAATTTGGGCATGCAAAAATGATTCTTAGCTTGTGAACTTTTTCAGAAGCAAGTAGTAGCTGAGATCTGGCCCAGGGTTATATGGCTTGTCCATCCCTCAATCAGCTAACTTAGCACATTGAAAATAAAACTTTCATTTCCTCAGTTTCTGCTGTTTTCCCCTCAAAATAAGAAATCATCCATAAGAAACAAAAACCAACCAAACCTGATGAAATTTGTTTTCAAAAATAAAACCAGATTGAGAACTATGCGTTAAAATTCTTCTCTTTCAAAGCTCCTTGGACTTCTTAATGTGGTTACTTAAAAGATATTCTTAGATGAGAGACGGTTGATAGTTTAAACCTCAGGATGTTTTTTTTTTTTCCTCCAGAGGTTTTGGTGGGCATTTGAAAACACCCTATTTTAGGAAAGTCGAGCTCTTCTGAGATATGTTCTCCTTATACTATATAGTCTAGGCAGACCTTGAACTCCGTATGTAGCCTACGTTGGCCTCCTGTCGGGCTCCAGAGAACTGAGGTTATAGGCACACTCCCCAACAACCAGCCTGAGTCAGTTCTGTGCACAAGAGGAGCAGAACTTCCCCTGTGTGCTCATAACAAGAACCACACCAGATCGCCTGTTACTGCTGCTGTACTTGGAATTACACACACAGGACGCTGGGGGTGAGTGCAGAGGATACAATGGTGGTAACCTACAACAGGCAGCCTTAAGAAATGAAAGGGAACTCTGACTCAGGGTTCTCACTGCTTTGGGGGCTCTGTCTCTAAAACCCTTAGAACAGGATCCCCTCTGTCTTCCCTCCGTAATTCAGCCACAACTCCAGCTGTACTCTTGAGAGCCCTTGAAGCCACAGCCAAGATAAAAGACAGAGGAACTCTGTCTGAAGTCTGTGTGCTCCCACAGACGAAACAGAAATTCTTCGGACTGAATGCAGGGCCAGACTTCAAACAGAGCTGTACCATGCCTGCCCCATTGCTGTGAGGCCTCTTACTGACCAGCTCAGGAGGAGGCTTCAGATTCTCTAGACCAACGTGTCTGCAGTCTTCACATTCAGCAACTGCCGTTGCCACCGCTGCTTCACAGGCGTTTGAAATGAGCACAGAATTCTTCATTAAGCCACATTAACTTACTAAATCAAGAAACTAATTACTTGCAAAGGAGCCATTTTCTAGAAGATGATACCACTTTAACATATGCCTTTAACATAGATTCCCATTAGCGATTCTCGTTATAAGAACCCTATAGAACATAATTTTGATATATTAAGCCCCTCCATCTAATAGGCATCCTTCTACCTGATTGGTACACATCTGTGCAGAAATATTTGCCCACAGATCCTCACTCGGCTACACTAGTTGGTCTTATTCATGACCTGGTAGAGGACATGCACATCTGTATATGAATAAGTCTGTTAAAGAGGGTCCATGGGGATCAAGATGGCACCAGGTAAGGCTTTTCTTTTCTTTTCTTTTTTTTTTTTTTCCCCACCAAGGAGCTTGATGGAACTGCAGGATTTTGTTTGTTTGTTTTTACCTTTATCTGCCCAACATGAAGGACATAACCGACACCATGTGTGCAGTGGTTTTCTCCTTCCTCTAGGTAGCTCCTAACTATCGAGCTCTCAGTAGTAAGTGCCTTTATCACTAGGCCATTTCATGGGCCCCACAGGAAAGTTTTGAACACATACTGCACTGCAGGCTACTGATTACGACAGCAATCTTCCTTGTTCTGCAAACCACATGGAACATTTCCAACATGGCATCTTCATTATTTTTCCTATCCTTTGGCTGACACTGCTTTTATCTTCCTCTTTGTTTTTTTTTTTTTTTCCAAGACAGGGTTTCTACGTGTAGCTCTGGCTGTCTTAGAACTTGCTCTGTAGACCAGGCTGGCCTCAAACTCACGGAGGTTCACCTGTCTTTGCCTCCCGAGTACTGGGATTAAAGGCGTGCGCCACCACTGCCTGGCTCTTTTTCCTATCCAATTATCAGTACCACATGGCTACCAAATACTTGCCCCATCAAAATAAACCAATGACCTTGGTAGGGCTGCAAGATGAAGGATCTGGATGATATAAGAAATGATGGGTAAGATGAGTAACATAGCTATGCCAGGTTATTACAAAAACGAGAGTCTGTAGCTAGGAATAGAAAACAGCAATGTGTATTCTCACTTCATAGAAACCTCTGATTCTTATAATTTGTTTTTAAAATAGAGTATTACTTTATGGCTGAATGGTATGATATTGTTCTGGATATCACATTTACTCTACCCTTTATGCACAGAAGAACATCATTTTACTCCATGCTGTATCTAGCACAAACAGATAGGCTAGAAAAATGCCACATGTTTCCTCTCATATGCGGAAGATAAAAACATCAACCTGAATAGAGAGAGAATGACAATCACCAAAGGCTTAGGAAGGTGTAAGTAGCCAGGTTTCAGGAAAATTGGACTATAGATAACAAACCACAGATAGAAAATATTAGTTGTGTTTCATGACACAAGAGGGTCACTATGATTCACAGTAATTTACTGTATGCTTAATAACTGGAGGAGGGCACATGAGCACTCTATGCAAAAGTAGAGATAAAGAGATGTAAACATTCATTACCCTGATTGACAAGTACGGATTATATAACTGTGCTGAAAATGCCACACCGTATCTCATAAATATGTGCAATTATTCTGTTGATCAAACTTTAGAAAATATTTAACATGGAAATATAAACCCCTCAATTTGCTCTTTAGGTTATATACATGTACTATCTGTGCCCCATAATTGCGTATAATTAAAAAACAATGGGGACACAGTAGGCGTATAAGCATGACCACAGTAGGAAACACCATCTACTCTCAGATATACCGTACGCTAAAAATTCTAAGGACGGTGTTGGTGCTGCTTTGTTTAAACCCTACTCTGCTGAACTAACAGTATACTAACTGAACTCTATAGATAGGTAGCCCAGCTCTGTTCAAACACAGAATGCTTATAACGTCTAATAAGTATGATCACATAGATTATTGGAAACTAGTTTTTGTTACTTTTGAGACTATAAAATAATTACATTCACCCTTTTTTGTTTCCTCTCTACAGTATCCGTCATGTACCCCCTTGAGCTCATTAAAGAAACTAAGTCATCAAATTTAACTTTTACTGTGATCACTGCCAGAAAAGATATTTTCTGCTAAACACAACAGCTCTGATACTTTATGCCTTGCCTTGTGGCTTTCAGATGAGCATACTGTGACTGCTGCATGACATTTCAAATGAGGCTCTAAAACTGTAATATAGATACCCCAAAGTCTGCAAAATTTTATATTTAATTTGGATTTTTGCTAGAATATCAGGCATAATTTAGAAAACTAAAACATCACATTGTATTTAACACACAAAGTTTTAGAAAGGCAACTTCCAGAGAAGAGTCCTGAGAGCATAGGAATCAGGAAGAAATCACACAAGCATCAGGTGCCAACGTGGCATCAAAGCTACCATGTATTCAAAGCATATGGCACATCTCTCTATATACATTATGCTAATCTGTTACTGATGCTCCAACTAGCCAAAGAACAACCCACAGCTAGAGCACTCCCCTTTCAAAGTCCTGAGCTGTCAGAAACTCATAAGGCACAGCGAGGAGGAGGAGGAGCATGGCCACTCGCAATGTCTACCTACATCTTTGAAGTACATTCGACATCAGGCCTTTGGTCATGAAAGCAGAAGCCAAATCAAACTGAGTTATTGCTTCAAATAGAAAAGAAAACAAAAATAACAGTAAGTATCCACTGAGGAAGACAGGCCTAAGTGATGCCGTGACAGATTCTGACTTCACTTCTCAGAGCTGTCAACGTCACCGAGGTCATGGGAAGATCTTTAGTGATGTTGAAGAGGAATCACCTTTGTTCCTTCCTCTCTTTGACAACATTAGAAAGTGTGGCTTCCAGAAAGACTTCAGAATGGGGAAAGGGAAGCCTGGGGGAAAGAGAACTCATGAGAGAGTGGGTGTCTTCAAAGAGTCCCACCTGTGGGTGATATACCTCTGTATTTCTTTTCCTGTATTGTCTTAGGATTGAAGGCAAGACTGATTCAGAGAAAGGCAGTCTACATGACTTTGACATACTTACAGAGCAATGAGGAGAAAAATTAGAAAAATTAAACCACAAAATATGTGTAAATCAAGTCTCTGATAAGTGACTGATAATTAAACTACATAAAGAACTCTTAAAGTGAAACAAAGAAATCTTTTTAAAAAGCAGTGAGCAAAATGAACAGCTGTTTTCTCAAAGATTTATAAAGAGCTAATGATCACAAAAAAGTATTCAAAATCACTACTCACTAGAGGGCTGAAAATTATAAACATAATATCAGGCCATATTTTACTTTTTTATGATGGCTGTATCCTTATGTAAGTAAATATTTACTTTTCTTTATATACCTATATTTATGCATGTGTGCTCATATACATGGCTACCTGGTGTAGGAGGTTCTTCTGTCTTTGTGTTGCTTTCATTGGTTAATAAAGAAGCTTCTTTGGGCCTGTTGATAGGACAAAACTTAGGTAGGCAGGGAAGACAGAACTGAATTCTGGGAGGAAGAAAGCAGAGTCAGAAAGACGCCATGGATCTACCAGAGACAGACATGCCGAATTTTACCTTGTAAGTCACTGCCACATGGCGATACACATATTAATAGAAATGGGTTAAATTAACATAAGGGGTAGCCAACAATAAGTTAGAGCTAATGGGCCAAGCAGTGATTAGTACAATGTCTGTACAGCCCTGTATTTCAGGGCTAAGCTAGCTGGGTGACGGGGACAAACAAGCAGGCCCTCCTTGCAACAGCTACCAATGCTATTTATCCATATGCAGGCATACAAATTAATATGAAAATATATCTATTTACACATAAAATATTACTTTTCACATATATATGTGTGTTAATGACTAACAATACTGTTAGGTATAAAATGAAACTAGAATCCTCATATACTCTCTTATATTGTTCACTGCTGCTGGGATATAAAATAATATACCCTCAGATATTTACCTGGGGGCAGAATACATGTTTATGCAGATAATTTTGTACAAAAATTCACAGAACCCTACTGATAAAACCCACACCAGGAAACCATCTAACTGTGCATCAGATGAACAGTTGGATAAAATGTTCTTATAATAGAAATCTGTTCACCAATAAAAAGGAGCACACTGTAACAGAGATAAGTATCATGTTTAAGCAAAGTAAAAGAAACCAGATGCAAGAAATGACACAGTCATCCCTAGTGTCTATGGGGAATTGAGCCTGTGAATACCCACAGTCCATGGATGCTCAATGTCTCTTACATAAAATGTCACAGTATTTGCATATCATCTATATCAACCAGTAGGTCTTAAATATCTCTAGGTTACTCTTAACATGTAGTACAACACAGATACATCTAAATAGCTATGTTGTGTTGATAAAGAATAATAATTTAGAGAAATTGTACAAACTTTATACTGATACAGGTTTTAAAAATATTTCTGAAGATAGAAGGTTTTCAGCTGTATTGTCTGATTTTGATGATTTGAATGTTCCAGAAAGGCAAATCTGTCTTTACAATCCTCAGCACTGAATCATCCAAATCGGTGGGTTTATTACATATAAATTAAACTTCATTAAAGTTGTTTTAAAAATGAATATAGAGTAATATCCATTTATATATATTTTAGTCAAAAATTATGCTTAAAACTCTTAATAATTAAGTTTTATTTTTTTATTATTCCATACTTTTTACTAAGCAGTGAATAATAGCCAGGAGATCAAAGTGCCTCTGACTTCAGCACCACACTAAATTTTCTTATCTCATTGCTGTTTTTTTCCAGCATCACTGGAAATTTGGCAGTGATCAGAGTATTTATTAATCCATGGGGGGTTTTGAGCCAGGGACCAAGAAGAGTTGTAGCTGGCAGGGAGGGAAAGTTCAAAGACTGTTGTCCTTCCTGGGATCCCAGGAGTCATCCGTGAACTACCCTGCCAGGCCACAACAGAGAAGCAGCTCAGGGAGGGAAAGTTCAAAGACTGTTGTCCTTCCTGGGATCCCAGGAGTCATCCGTGAACTACCCTGCCAGGCCACAACAGAGAAGCAGCTCAGGCCTTTCTTTACTGGAGCATAGCCAAACAGACTTCCTGACACTCAGTAGGTGCTTTATTACTTAACACCGGCTCTGGAATAGAACACAAAGGCCCTATTCCCTGCCTACTAACAGTGAACAACTTCATTAACATAGATTAAGGTTATAAAAGTTGGCTGTTGCAGTATGAAGCAGATATGTCTAAATTTGGTGCATGGCCAAAATGTATAAATTTTATTGAATAAGAAGAAACCTTTTTGACTTAAAATTTTTCTCCTTTACTTTAATACAATTTTGCAGTAAAGAAGCATTAGTTATAAAAAATAAGACGCACTGGTATGAGTATAGCTTTAAAATAGACACAAATTGGCATGTTCAATGACCTGACTTTGATATTCAGAACTTAAAACAACAACAACAAAAAAAAAAATAGAATGCAAAAAAGTCTATGGGCAAATAATAAACACTGTTTTCTCCCAATCCAGCTTGGAGTCTAGGAAAGGTATGAATTTTCTAAAAAATTAAAAGGGTCCTGTGAAACTGAACTGCATGAGTTCACTGACCAAGCCTTCATGTACACACCTTACAGACAAATTCCACATGCTGTAACTTCCGTGATTTCCGAAACCAGGGAAGAAGACAGCTTAAACTTCATAAGAATGCACTTGAGCATGGACGCCCGAGGGGTAAGACGGCTATGAGCTGACTCTGCTGTCAGGGATCTACTGAGCTTGGATGCCTATGCTGTTCAACTTTGCGCTGTGCTGCTGTAAGAACCCCAGAAGGCACTTTCCATCCCTCACTCTTGAGATGAGGCCATCAAAGCCCTCTGCTGCAAATATTATTCTCGCTTGTTACCTCGGAGGTAGACCCCTTCACCCCATCAATCTATATCGGGATGAAGAGAAAATGAAGCTTGAGGCAATGCTTTTTTTTTTTTAAAAAAAAAAAAGACGTTAACAACCCTTTCATTTGGGGACATTGTACTAAGCATGTAGGCTTCGCAAGCCACTAGCGCAGGCTGAAGGCGTCTAAAGTGCAGACTTCTGTAACTTGATGGGGCCATTTTAAAGCTGTGACTCATTTATGAGCGTGAAAACGCCATAAGTGTACTGTATGAATCAGACCCTGGAAGTAAACAAATATTACATTACCATCAACCACATATTACAAATCCATTGATGAATGCTTGGTGTTCACTCTGCAACAGCTGGAAGCTGGAGAGGTCAAAAGTAATATAGTTATCCGGGACCATGTAACAAACCCAAGGGCCAGCAGCATGCTTGCCTAGTATCGCAGTGCATAGTTAATGGCACTTCTATAAATATTAAACAAACTCCATCATAAATGCCATGTCTCAAATTTAAGCAAATGAGAAAGAATCGGGCAACCCTAAAGGCCAGGGTTTAAAAGACAGCAGTCCTCTGAGTGAGTCTCTTGAAAATATAAGATAAAAGCTTGGCTGGTGGACTGGGGAAATGAGCCAGCATTGTTAAATGTAGTTCTCCATTATACTCTCCTATAGATAATCTGATATTAATAATAAAAACCATAATAGAACAGAACAGGTGAGACAGCCACAAGCCATTCCTCCTCCAAAAGTTGGCAAATGCTACATGAAAAGGGAAAATAAAAGTCCAAAGATTTTTTTTTTTGGAAAAAAAGCAAAGTGAAGACTAGGATCCAGGCACATGAAATCACTTAGCACACACTGAAGCCTACTTTAAAACATGCCCTACAAAGGGTAAACAATGACCTTGGATGTACAGACCAAGGCAGTCAGGGAAGGGTATCAGTACAATGCTGAACAGATGCAGCAGATATTAATAACAATTACCTTTTGGGTTCTCATGAATAAGAGTACTCATTCTAATGTATAACTGGACACGATTCAGAGCCCATTATCCATAGGAAGTGGAATCCCATATATTATCTATAAGTTGAAAGGATGAAAGCCTATCGAATTACAAAGCACTGCAGTCTTTTTCTTCAGGAAACCCTAGTGCTGTGTGTTCCTGGACCAAAAGCTAGTCCATTGGATAGGTTCCCTCAACAACCTGTTCAAAAACACTGGTTTCAGAAAACAGCTACTTGTGTGAACTTATGCTGTGTGTCACTTTATTATGGAGTGTAATTTGCCTGTAATATTCCACCAGACATTAGAATAAAGTTTCAGATGTATTTCAGAAATCATCTATGTTTTTAAAAACAAAACTTCTGAAAATACATTGTAAATGACTATTAGTAAAATTGCCATACACATAGTAGAAAATAAATAAATACTCCATTGGGGTAATATTATAACATACTTATTAACCAATGAACATATTGAAATGGAAATCTCTGGTTATGAGATTTTTCTCTGATAATTAGAAAAATAAATACCACATTAATTTTTATCTTCTGGGTTTTGGTGCTGGAATTTAGTCAGGCCATTTGCAATGCAGCTCACAGTTCCAGAAAATAATCACACCCAAATTCACTCTTCACTTAACTTTTCCACTTTCAAAATGAAACCATCTCAAATTTATTTTCCAAAATATCTCCCTCTCAACCAATGCATACGAGTTAATCTATTTAAATATGTTCATAAACAAGACGATGAATAAATCAGAGTATGAAGTTATATGTAAACGGACATCCCATCCTAACGCCATGATCCTTTCCCCAGTGATAGAAACATTCCTGACTCCTCTGATTGATTACAGCAGGCACAGTATGACTTTTACTTGGGAACACTGGCACCAGAGTCCATGTGCTCAGTACCCATTTGCGTTTGAGTATAACCTCTCTTTCAAATTAAAAAAGTTGTGTCTAAAGAAAAGAATATATTGAACACAGAAATATTCCATTTCATTGACTCTTAAACTTCAGAAGGTTGTAATACCACTTAGTCTCTAAAACTTCAGTATTAATTAACATACACCAAGAATGTGTCCCAGAAGATGAGAAGAAGCAAGTATACTCCCCCTCCTGGACTTCCTGGTGTAATTTAAATGCTAGTTGTTCTCCAAACCTTGATGGTGATAATAAAAATAACAATAAAAATAAAGCAATGACAAGATGATTTTCTTAATATGACACAGCACTAGCCCCATGCACACACAGGCTTGCCAGATTGCTACTACAGGAACATCTTAGGGACAACATCATTGACACGTGTTAAATTGACCGTTCACTAGGCTATTTCTCCAAAACTGAAGATGTCCAAGGAGATGCACACAAGGGCTGGGTACTTCCCAAAGCGCAGGCACTAAAGCTCAAATATTCCACTTTCTTCTGTTTCAAATTTACCCCTGAAGTTTCTCCTAGATTTCTCCTAGATAAATCCTGATGAAATGTCCACATCTGAGCCATTTTGAGAGTCAGATCATTTACCAGGATAATGTCACACTTCTTGGCTTGCATCGGAAAAGACTACACCAGAACCAGGGTGTGATGACTCTCGTTTAGCTGAAGGCAGGTGTTTACTAACCAAAGAAGCAATTGAAATAATATTAGGGTCCTCCCTTCTCTGCTTTTACTATCATTCACCCAAATAAATGAGTCAACAAATAATGCAGATATAAGCACTTACATACATATGTAAAATGTAGAAATTTTATAATTATAAAGTAATATATTATCCATAGTGCCTATACAATACATCCATAGTGTGTATATAGTATAATATATATATATATATATATATATACACACTTATCCACAGGAGAATAAATATTGAACACATGATATACCAGGAATGAAACATAGATGCCTTCTATAGGATGTCTTTCCCATCAATAGAGGACGCTTTCAAGAAACTTCTAGAAACCCTGTGCTTAGTAAGAGGACAGGGATCAACATAACCTTTTCCAGAAAGTTGACTGACTCTTTCAATCTTAAAATATTCTTACAGTTGTTTTTTGAAAGATTTGTTTTCTTTTTAATTATGCTTTTGCCTGGGTATGGAGAAGTGCAGGTATCTGCAGAGGCCGGAAGAAGGCATTGGGTGCTTCAGATCTTGAGTTCCCTGACATGGCTGCAGGAGACCAAACTCAGGTCTTCTGCAACAGCAGTTCACAGTACACTTCACAGCCATGGCAGATCTCCAGCCTCAAAACATTCTTAAAGTTCTTATAATTAACTAAAAATAGAGTTTCTATTAGATATAAAATATGTCCCTTTGAAGTAGACAGGATATTTAGATGGGACAAAGATAAAACAGCGTGGTTTGCTTAGGCCAAACATGTAAGGGAGTTATACTTATATGAAACAGTACATACTTAGAAAAGACATGAACACGTGCAGTTGCACCGACATGGGTACATAGGCTCAAGCCGGTGTGTCCTTGGGCTAGAGAGCAGGACAACCATCTTCGGGCAGTGTTTGTGGTGTTCATCACCCGGGAGCGAATTAAAAATGGGTGATGCTGAGAAAGGCAAGAAGACTTTTGTTCAGAAGTGTGCCCAGTGCCACACTGTGGAAGAGGGAAGCAAGCATAAGACTGGACCAAACCTCCACAATCTGGGAGGAAGACAGGTCAGGTGGCTGGATTCTCGTACACAGATGCCAACAAGAATAAAGGAATCACCTGGAGAATCCCAAAAAGTACATCCCTGGAATAAAAATAA
This sequence comes from Microtus oregoni, assembly GCF_018167655.1. NCBI lineage: Eukaryota > Metazoa > Chordata > Mammalia > Rodentia > Cricetidae > Microtus > Microtus oregoni. The sequence goes on from NW_024543070.1 coordinate 9,294,879, forward strand.
TCTTCACTGGAATTAAGAAGAAGGGAGAGAAGGCAGACCTAATAGCTTATCTTAAAAAGGCTTCTAATGAGTAATTTCACTGCCTTATTTATTACAAAACAAATGTCCCATGACTTTTAATGTGTACCGTAATTTAATTCATAACCTAATATTCTGATCATGAATGGCTAACAATGTTTTGTTGGACATTCCTGATTTAAGTAAAACTGACTTGTAGGAAAAGAAAAAAAAGAAACAAAAGATGGATGGGAAGGAGGGAAAGCAGAAGGAGGGGAGGAAGTTAGGGAGGGAAGGAGAGAGAAAAGGTCAGCAAGGGGAAGAAGCGAGGGACAGAGAGACAAACCAACATCAAGGAGGAAAGGGCAAGCTTGTGCAATAATATTTAAAATGGAAACTTTGTTGAAATAATTTATATATCCTCATATATTTTAAATTTTGTTTTTTGATATTATAATACAATTACATAATTTCACTTTTCCCTTTCCTCCCTCCAAACTTGTCCATTTATCCTATCTTGCTCTCTTTCAAAAGCGTTGCCTCCTTTCTTCTTTGTTATCACATGCATATATGTTTATGTATATATACAAATATTCCTAAGTACAATCTACTCGGTCTGTATAATAGTATTCGTATGTTTGCTTCTAGGGCTAGCTAGTGGTGTTGGATAACCAATTGGTGTGCTCTTCCCAGGGAAGACTACTTCTACTCTCAGCACTCCTTAGTTACCTGCTGTTATTCACTTTTATAGGGTTCAGGCTTCCAGGCTTTTCCTCACACAATGACTATTGTTGTTGTTCCTGTTCAGCTCAAATTTTGGGAGCCAGGCTGGTGAGATTTTGTGGCTCTAGCTTCTGCCATTTGTAGGAGACACAATCTTGGAGAAGAACCTACAACTGCTACTTTACTAAACCAAAATAATCTCTAACTGCATCCTAAATGTTTGCCTTTTCCACCACAGATAAAAGTAGGCATCACCCTTCATCAAGGCAACGTTTCCTTCCAACAGCCAGACCATTACAGAAAACCACAACCAATCAAAATGCAGAGTGATGGAGCCCGGCCCCAACAGATACATATCTCTGCATCTAAACGTCACAATCTGGAGATGTTCCAAAGCAAAGTGAAAAATTGCTGAAAAGAAAAAAATCCAATGTGGAAAGTCTATCAAAGTGTTGGGTAAATTGCAAGCTGTGACTCAGCCTTGTGGTTGCAATCCTGCGCCTGGCATTTGTCCCCTTTACCAGAAAACCAAAGCTCTGCTGGTTGGTTTCTGTCACTACTGTAGATACATTTTCATGGCATCGTGGACACTTTCTCTTGTCATCACCTGTTGATGACGATAGGCATGGCTACCATCTAACCATTTAAACAGAACAAGAACACATATCCTTTGGGCTGCTGTAACTTGGCACTGCTTGCCTCAGAATTTCTATATTTGGGGTAAAAATGGTGATACGAAACATTTAAAAAAAGAAAAATGCATGGCAGGTGAATAACTCTAAGGTGACTTAGTGTCTTTGGAAACAATCACAGTAGAAAGCGCCCATGCCTATGCAAATATTACCAAGGATGCTTTTACCCACTACAGCCACACTGCCAGGCAGAAATGGTGGTTTAGAATCATTTTTAGTAGGTATGTCTACTAAGTTTTAATATTCATTCTTCAACTTGGTAGGTAATCTGCTCCAGAAAGCATCTTAAGCTCACAAATACCATGATTGTCAGGTGATGAACATTACCTTAAGCAGTTTATCTTTCTTTAAAAAGGAACATGTTAGGAACTATTGGATATTAGTGCTATAGTAGAATGCTTATCTAACAGGGCTGGGTTCGATCTTCAGTACAGCAAAAATCAACTAAAACCCAAAACACTTTAGTCCCTCAAATACTATACCTATACTTAAGTATAAAAGTTCCAGATGCATCTTGAATCTTAGACCCAGATAAACTTGCAGAAAAGCAGATGAACTCACCCATGGGTGTTCCTTGTGGCTCCTTCTCTCAACTCCCTAAGAATAGCTATAGATAATTTTAAGCAAATAAAAAAGTATAAATCCATAAAGACAAAGAGAATGAGTGACAACACAGTACTAAAGATACCAGAAAGCTGATCTCAAGAAAGCAGAATTCTAGGTTAGAGGTAAAACAAGAATCAGCTCTCAGGGCACTGGGAACCTGACCACATATGACTCCAGCATGGTTCACACAGGCCCACTGCAGAGAGGGACATGGGGGAAGAGAGTCAACTACACAGAGGCAAACACTTAACCTGGTCTTCTGCTCTGGAAATGAGGGTTGCTCTGAGCCAAGTCAGTGGGAATCTGGACTTTTGTAGTCAGGAGAGAGCTGAGCAGGTCTGTGGACTGGTTGGACGATTTCCAGCACACCCTGACTAGAACCTGAAAATGAATATTTGCATATGAACTTTTCATATCTCTTCCTCCCCTGCTTTCACAGGAATTCCTACAAAGTAGTCATTCATACTTTGGCTTCAATGATGAGGTCACAGAAATGATTGCTCATAGGGTGGTCAGATTTGCAGAGGAAATATAAAATACGCTGTTCCTTCCCGTCAACCAAATCTCCCCTCAATGAAGGGTACAGTTGTCCAGTTCTAGATAGAACTAAAGCTTCCAATTGACTCTTTCACATGTGTTCTTCAGTGTGAGCATGCAGCCAAGGACACTCAAGCATTGAAGGAAAGCTTCAGAAAAAGCAAGCAAAAAGAAGAAAAAAACCCCACATCTTTGGGGACACAAAATACAAAGAGCAAAAAAATTTTAAAAGCAGCCTTAACATTGACAAATAAACCACTGTATAACAGCAAAGGAGAAGCCAGAGGCTATCAAACACAAATGAGCACATAGGGTCAAAACTTAGAAACTGGAATTTAATGTGTGGCATGGATGTGTTAATTTGAAAAACAAAACTATGTTTATCTGTTTACGTGCTTTCACTCTCATGAAGATCTAGAACTCAGTTACATTAGGCAAAAGCTCTATATATCTCCCTAACCCCTAACAGAAAGTTTAAAACTCAAACTGAACTTGTCTTCCAATATAGAAAGCAAAGATAGACAGAAAATAAGAAAATTTTAAAAACTAATATACAGAGATCATTATCCACACAACAAAATCCAGGGGCTTTAAGAAATCAATTTCCTTTTTATGAATTGAAAAACAGGAAATTCAATACTGAATGGTGATGTTTTTGTTCCGGCTTAGTAGCTGTACATGAATCTACTGATACTTTACTTATTGTACTATATTTATATTATACATACTGCAGCCCCGTGGCCCTGTAGTTAACACCCTGTCAACCACTCAGGCCATGGCCAGGATGGCTTTCAGGTCCCATGGCACTGACTTTACCATGGCTGCTGTATGTAGATTTAATCTAAGCCTCTATTGTTCTATTTACCAACAAAGACTTGGAAGTCAGATGTGGGGTGAAAACCTGCAAGATCAAAGAAGCTGAGAAGTAACCAGCTGACCTTAATTTTGGATGAAGCCCAGCAAGAGACATGTCTCTTTACTTGTCCCAAACAAACAAAAAGAAAGCACCAACTCAAGTCCTCACCCTTTCCTTCCAGTGTGGCTCCTCTATCCAAATTGCTGGTGTCTCTATGGCCAACTCGGGTAGGTGCTAGCTCTGCCCACCCTCCCAATTCATGGTAAAACTTTATTTAAGCCTTAGAGTGTGATCAAAATTCCCACAACAGAATGGGCCAAGAAAGTTCCCAGAATCATGGACTGAAACAGATTCATAATCTTGTACAATTTTAGAACGCCAATCCTGGAGGCTTTCAGAAAGGAAAAGAAACAAGAAAAAAAAGATTAAAATGAGAATGGAGTCAGACTGTGGGACTCTGAACACAAAGGGAGACAAAATCTTCCTTTTCTGAAGCATGAGTTTCCAGTCTGGAATTTTATATCTAGCCACACTGTCCATGAACATCGTCTGAGAAAACAGACTGCCATGTTGTCAAGGTCATTCTCTCATACACTGCATTTTCATAGAATGGGATCACCCAGAGTAAATAAATAAAGACATAAGTAAAGGAATAAAGAAAAAGGCACCAGACACACACACACACACACACACACACACACACACACACACACACTCAAATATACAGACACACAGATACACACACACATATACAGATACACAAACATATACACACATACAGACATGCACACACATACAGACACATATGCAAACACACACTCACATATATAGACACACATATGCACACATGTACACACATGTACAGACACAAACACATGTACAGGCACACACATGTACAGATAAACACACACACAGAAAAAAAATCCCTCCCTGACATGATACAGCAGGAGGGAAAGGTTCTGAAAGCCACTACTTCAATAGGAGACTATGAAAAAGTTTAATATCTAAAGAGGAAGAGGGAGGACTATAGAATGGGGGAAAGGTTTAGAGATGATTCCATGGTAACAATATACAAAACTGAGCCAAAAGAAAAAAATTAAAAAAATCTAATAAACAAACAAAACCAAAACAACCAAGTAAAGTAAACGAAGTACTATTTATTCCAGAGAAAGGAAAAAGGGGAAATAGAAAGAGGAGGGAAAAGTTCTAAAATAAGATTTACCTTGTCACAATGTGGATGGCGGAGTTGTGAAATTTTGTTTCTGTTCAAGAGTAAGAGCTAGAACCCACTCCTATCTCTCATGTACTAATTTTACCTTGAATTTCCTTCCCAGGGTCCTACAGCCATACTCACAACCCATTGTTAAATGGCTTTTTCGATAGGCCATTTATAAATGTATTTTGTTTATTAAGCAGCTAAGTGAACATTGTTGATAATATAATTGGTTGGCTTAGACTCTGTGAGTAGCCTCTGAACACTGACAGCTCATATGCACCCCTAAAAGACCAGAGCTGTGTGCACCCCTAAAACATTAGAACATTTCAGACAAGAAACACACAGTCTCTTTCTGTTAGTTCTTGAATGTACAATAGAAACCAACTCATGATCCATCAAGTCTTTAATAGATAACCATGCACATAGTAGAACAAATTGGCACTACAGTTAACAAACTACTTTAACAGGTCCCCTAAAGTTCAAACCTGTCACATCAAGACTTTTTGCTTCAATAACAATCAACACTTAAACCAAAAGTGCCTCAGCAATGTAACATTTCCCATACAGCATCACCACAAAATGTCCTGGACTCTTCTGAATTCTGACAGATTACAAAGACAACTCTCCATTGAAAACTGACCAAGTCGGAAAGCAGAATACACAAGCATCAAAGCATTGGCTCTATACAGACACCTCCGGGAAAGCTTTGTTACTGTTATTCAAAAGACAGTGAAAAATTTCAAAACGCAAGCACATCGTGTTCTTTCTCCCACTTCTGAAGATACTATATGGCAAATTATTTTCTCAGGAAAAGAAACAAACTTACCTTTCACAAGCTCGGACAGTCCATGCGGCAATTATCCATAATGAGATACTAAAAACCAAGAGCACAGTTCCTGGGCAGATAGTCATTAAAGTCTTCATAACAAAACGCGTATTGAAGTTTATCTTATTAAGTGCCCCAATGCTTCTAGAGGAGGCATCGGTGAAAAGTTTGCTATGTAAAAGCATGACTCTGGCGATCAGATAGAGTCTTAAGAACATTGGTATAGATAAGATAATATCCACATCAGCGGTGGTTGTGGAGGGGGCATAGGAGAAGGCAAGCCGGGCCGTCCATGTGAACGTATAATTCCCAGGTATGGGATGAATAGCACACACCAGTATTTCCAAGCAGATGAAGAAAATACGCTCATAAGTCATGGCTATTCTCCAGTCATCTGCTCCATTGTCCACCATGAATAACTGAAAAAATAAAGTAGAAAAGCAGCTTCAGTATGGCATGAAAGCTCTACAAGTGTCAGTGCAGAACTTCAAAAAAAGACAACAGGTGATGCTTAGCAACTGGACGAGCTAAAGCTGGCATCTTGGAAAGTCTAGCCAGGTATGCTATTTATAGACGAGGGCGATGGTACAGGAGGGGGATTCCATTCCGTAGAAATTCAAACGAGCAGCCTGCTGCATAGGGACTCAAGGTATTCGGGAGTCCACATTATTGGATAATCCTAAAGGAAGATTTGTTTTGTAACAGATTGCTCTCCGTTTGAGGAGATGGTGTTTCAACCCATGCATGATGCTATTTAGGGTGCCGCTGGAGTCAGTGCAACCCTAGAATGCAGCAACACATGAGTATTCTTATGAGAAATTTATTCTTGGCCTCGGAAAAATCACAAGAAACCACAGATGAACGTGGCAGAAACATTTATTCTAGTTTCCTCCCTATTGTTTTATAACTTACTCAATTCTCCCCTCTCTTATTTTTGCCATCTTTCATACCACAATTAAGGAAAGAATAACTTGTTTCCCTGGCTGTTTCTAAAGAAGGACACCAGACCCTGGCTGTGCATGAATTAGCAAGAGCATTGTGTTTTCACTTTTTAGCTGTCACGATGACTTGTGGGTGCTCCTGGCATTCAAGTCCAGGAATCCATGGGAGCCAATCCTGCTGTGTGGCTGCATCCCATGGACTAGGAAGACTCATCTGCCCTGATACCAACAGTGTCCCCCGCCGAGAAAGATGTCCTTCTCTTCCTTCTGCTAAGTAATCCAGTAAAGTAGGAGTGAAAGCCAACAAAAGGAGCATAGTTGCTTTCTCAATGAGTGAGCGGCAGACTGGGTTAGAGAAGATTCCACATGGCTGCGTCCTATGTACCCTCCTCTCCTCCACAGACATCAGGTAGATCCCTGCTCTTGCTTAGCTAGTCTGTATGTGGTACTTCCCTCCTATGACCCAAACTGCTCCTTGCTTGGCTGTTACTTTGCAAAAATAGTTATATGGGAGCAAAATTGCCTCTTTTGTTTGATGCTTACTACAAGGAGACTGAAAAACATTAGACATTTTTTATTAAAAATATGCCAGTCTCTGAGGGTCTACTTTCTTTACCAACTTGTTTATGAGTGAGAGTGCAGATTGTTAAAAAAAAAATAAAAATAAAAACTAAAACCTACCTCCAAAAGGGCTGAAAATCACACAACTCCAAAGAATCTTTAAGAGCCATTAAAAGGCATCTGTTTCCTCTCTACACACACTTTCACCACCACCCACCCCGACCTTTCATCCTAGCTTCTCTCTCAAGCTTCATGTGTTTAAAGCAAATTCCACTTTCCCTAGTACCCATGTGTCTTCCCTCTTAGGGGAATATGCAAATAAGCTCACACCATTACAACTCACCAAAAGGAACACAAAAGGCACAAAAGAGAAGCAGGGCCAGCTGTCTACACTGGGTGGGGTTGGTTTCTCTCAGGGACCCTTCAGTTCTGAGGGATTTCCCTCCCCATCAGCTCCTCAGCCCCTGGGGAAAAGCCACTGAAGACAGCTTTATTATGGGAGCAGTCGTCTACTCTTAACTTTTAGCTTATTTTCCTGCCATTGCCTCCTTTAGGAAAAAAAAAAGATATTCTCTTCTCCTCCATGGGTTTCTGCACTGCTTTGCTCTTTTCATCTCTGCTACTCTCGGTGACTTCCGTTTCCTCCCCCACTTTGGTGTCGTGGTCCCTTTGGGGTCTATAGCTCACTGTCTCTGGCTGACCCTGCATGGGTGAGTTCATCCTTTATCCTCTTTTACCAGATTCCTCCTTTTGGAAGTGATCTCCATCATATAATAGTCACTTAAAAATGTAAATTATATAACCCTATTACTTCCAAGAATAATATCATTCAAAATCCCTCCATTGCCTGATGGTTAAACCTAATCTGCATGCACAACAGACAAGGCATTGTGCCATATGGTTTTTGCCTATTCCCACCCTCATTGCTTATGGCTCTCCTTACAGTTTCCATTGTTGCAGATTACAGAACCTGATGCCTGCACCCCTTCCATGTCTTTTGCCGTCTATCTTATAGCCTAGTCAATTCTTACTTCTTCAAGAGTAGATTTCACATCACCTCCTAAACTAAGCACTCCTCTGCTGCACTATGGTTGCTTATGGACCTCCCACTGAAGCTTCCACAGAAGACAATGACACTTTCATCCCCAGGATGTCTTTGAGGCTAGAGACAGGAAGCACAACTACCTATCAGGGCTCAATGGGTGCTCATTACAGCAACTGCTTTGATGCCTGTCTTAAGAATGACTATGCTGACCCTAAGGCCCTAGTGTTCTTTAAGCACACTCAGGGAAGATGAGAACGCCAAATAAGGGACATACATGTAACTCAAAAGAGCCTGCAAATTTACACCAAACATCCTACTGACTGATAAGCCACTGCATGTGTGTGACTTTGAAATCACACAGGAAGTTCAGATAATTTTTTCTTTGGTAACTTCCATAAGAAAGTTTCTATTTCATTTCCTTTTATTAACCATTCTATTTCATAGTTCCTTCTTATTGTCAGATAACACCGAAATCATCTCATCTTAAGCTTTATAGTATACGCTGACATATTGTCAGGAAGAACCATGACTTCTCCTGAAGTATTTTTGTTCATTCATTTAATAGTCTATTAAAGAATTCTAAACACCAAGTTCCAGGGCTGTGCTACATCCTAGCCATGTTTTAGAAGTCACAGTAGACGACAGACAGTCTGCCCACTGACATTAACTTTGATCAGGAAAGAAAAACATCAAAAAAAGATGACTTGAAGCAATTTAATAAAGTAATTAAGATTTCTGGATGTTGCAGTGAAGGAAACGAGCAGGAGATGAGATGGGGAAGGGTAAATTAGAGATGACAGCAGAAAAGGTCATCAGGGAGGACTCCAGGGAGCACCATTTAGTGCAGGTACTGATGAGCAAAACAACCCATTATGTAGAGGACACCCCAGGCAGGGTAGAGAGCACAGGTGAAGGCACTGGCTATGCACCAGCTTCGTATGCTCCAAGAAAGGAACATTGGTATGGGTGAATTAAATGCCAAGGGGCAGACTGAAGGTACATGAATGCAAAAGAGCCCCTTGGGCAGCCCCTGTGGGAAATGGCACCCAGAGTGGATTCCATTCCAAATAAATAAGAACCCACTGAGACACCTAGGCATGGAAGTAACAGGACATGACCTGCAGTCTGCAAGGCACATTCTTCTGCCATGCAGGATTTGGAGTTAAAAGGCACAAGAGTAGAAGGATACAAGTTACTCAATACTACTGCATTCAAGTGGTTGGAGCATCTTCGTAGACTGGACTAGGGGTTGCCATGGAAATGCAAAAGTGGTTCTGATGGGCATGGTGATGGCAGTATCTACCAAGGTAGCATCTGCTGATGTGTTACAGGTGGGAGTGATAAAGAAAAGGACTCGCAGATGGCTATTGAGTTTCTATCATGAGAAAATCAGAATGAACGGCGAGCCCACCTTCTGAGAATACTTCCTACACTCTGCAGAGTGCAGAGGTAAGAGATGAAAAACCCTTTTCTGGCCACTAACATCTGAGTATAGATGCCAAAAATAAATTAAGATACGGAAGTCACACTGAGAAGCCTGGAACCTTGATATAAATTTGGAAAGCATCTGGATTTAAGTGGTTTATTGAACCAAATGAAAACTACAAGAGAGCAAACAGAGCAGGACCCGACAGATCTCAAGGCCAAGTCTTGGAGAAGCTAAAAGGCAAGGGCCATAAGAGGATCTGAAATACAGCTATACGGGAGGAAATAGTGGCCTTCTGAAAGCCAAGGACGTGTGGACTGAAAATTACAAACTGTAAAATGGTATTTACTGGGCTCAAAGTAGTGTTAATGTACTCAATAATCTCTTCAGAACACAAAAACATCACAAACATTACAGTCCCTCAAAGTCAACATTAAAACCCAATTGCAGAAATTACACATTTGCACTTCATGTAATCTCTGTGAGAGCTATGGTCTGTCTTCAGCTCTCAGGCAGGGGAGTTCACCAGAATGACTGATAGCAAATCAGATCTACGTTTCTTTTTTTTTTTTATTCCAATATTCTTTAAAAAAGAAATATTTTAGGGGACTGTTACTTATTTTCATTCTGGGACTGTAGATTGTGTCTTTCCCATACTATGACCCCAAAAGACATCCCACAATAAACTTCAGTTTCCCGGAATAACTGTTTTATATTTGCTTTGATGGCCACAGATTGATCTATGTCTACCTCATTATCTATAATTAATGGAAAGCAAGAGAACTTGGTAGGAGAGGGTCTAGAGAATAGTAGAAGGGCCCAACTACACAATCGGATGCTCCACTGTGAATGGGAGAGACTTAGCTACAGAGGCCCTACCCTACCTGCCTCTCTTTTATGCATTCTTGCAAACAACTCTCCAGGATCCTGAGCTCAAGGATGGCATCTTATGCATCCTGGAATCCTTTACTAGATTACAACAAGAGCACTGCTCAGGAAAAAAAAAAAAAAGAACTGGAATCCAAAAATACTCATTGAATATTTCAGTCATGTATTCATTAAGAAATCATGAAAAGAGAGAAGTATCCATAGTCAATGAAATATAATAATAATTAAAACCACGTGGCACTGGCAGAAAGTGCAAAGCATCCTGACGCATGGGAGCTTCACAAGGGTAAGAAGGTAGCCATCATAAGCAAGCACAAGTTGCTGTAAAGTGACTGGCAGAGAAGCCAGTGGCCATCAAAAATAAAGTTAGATCTAGGACTGAGACCTGCCCTCTCCAGGAAAACTGCATGTCATGCATATAAAAGATCTAACTATGAAAATGAAGCCAAGAGCAAAGTGAACGTAGCAGATCAGAGAAAGACAAATAAATGAAAAGTAACACATATGCATTTCACTCCATGAAACTGTACCCCCTTTTCCCACCATTTAAGGAAGTGAACTGAGGGCCCTAGGAGTAAGAAGAATAGAGTGATAAATAACTCAATAAACCTAAGTACTTTCATTCTGGGGAGCATGTGAACAAAATTAATAACTAATAAATATGAAGGAAAATCATTTAAAACAAGAAAATGGAAGAATGAGAATGAAGAAGGTGATTAGACATTCAAATACTTCCTACCATGGTCAACATGTTCAGTTCTAGAAAGTAATAGCTGTGTTATGGGCGATCATATACAGAATCAAACACAGAAATCCTATTTATAGCTAAAATATCCTTATCAAGCAGAACCTTGAATGATTACATTTTGTAACGATTGCCAAGAGCATGAATAAAATAATAATGGTATTTGTTTGTTAACCTTTAAACAAGTATGCAATGAGGTCCCTTCATACAGGGAGACCTGGGCACCTGCTCATCCTGCTTCCTGAATTCTGGTCTGAAACATGGGCCATGCGAGACTTTGTCCAAACTGCTCCCACAGTTGGGAAGGATAAAAAGAACATGCATCGTCTGTCATGGGCAGTGGTGAGCCAAACATACCCACATACTCCTGTTTTAGTTTTGACCCTTCCCACTACAGACATAGCCACTTCCATGGACCCCATCACTTTGCAGTATCTACTGCCTTTTCTCTCTCCTCTACTCCAAACATGATGCAATTAGGATCTCTGGTCATAAGCACAAGGTTGCTAAAGGACACAAAAGAATGCCTTCGGAAGGAAGGAAGGAAGGAAGGAAGGAAGGAAGGAAGGAAGGAAGGAAGGGAAGGAAGGAAAGAAAAGGGAAGAAAAAGTCAGCTATGGCTGATATAGCATCTTTCTTCTCTCCTTCAGGTGGACCCTAGATCTGCAGCACCCATCTTGTGACCCAAATCAATAGATTCTAAAAGAATCACACCAATGTCAGCCTGGACATTTGAGGCCACAGAACCAGCAACTGCATTTTCTAATATTTACACCACTAAAACCTAAGACTGCATTTAACTTAGTATCCTTTAAACACCTGTGTAAATATCTGTAAAAGAAAAAGACCATTTATTAATGGAAATACTTCATGGAGGAGACAGTCAAGAACTCAGTCAAAAGGAATGCCTTTCAGATGCCGAAATGTAAAACGTGCAAGCTGCTGGGCTGTGAAGCTGTCTGTGGGTGGATGGCTCCTGCGCATGACTTTCAAGTGTCAACCAACTGCGCTGAAATCTCTTAGTGTGAGTCAGAGGAAACATGATTTTTAGTGCCAGAGAACGTTGTACTCAATACATGGCTGGACCACTTCCTAGCTGAATGGTTTAGGGCCACATAGTTAAACCCTCTAAACTTAAACCTGCTCATTTGTAGCACGGAATAGAAATAATACCAACCTCACATGGCTATTCTGAGGTAACACCCACTCTGCTGATGTTAAGAAAGGCCAATCCACCAGCCCACGGATAAGGTCCTTGTGCCTTGGACCCTCAAGGGAAGTAGCTATAGGAATTAAATGAGAACTTATGTTCTGAAAGAGGAGAATTTAGCCATGGAGGAGAAGTTGACTAGGAAACAGTAGAGTGAGCCCTTAGAGGAGCACTACTAACTTCACCTGTGCCTCCTTCTGAAGGAATTCTTAGCAACTGCTGATGCGTGAGCTTCTAAGAGTGTCCTCTGCTAATCTAATCAAGAGCTTTGGCCACAGATAAAAGCTTAGAAACATCTACTTAATCAAGAGATGATGGAGATTATAATGGCTTTGCAATCTGCTGCCCTTCAGACCTACTCTACTTAAAATCAAATCTTGGCCCCTTTCACGGGACTGCTGGCGACTGTGTCCATTTTCAGGCACTGATGCCTTTACCCATAATTACATTCACCTCATACTGCAGTTCATGAAAGTTTCTACATGCACAAAGAATGTGTGTGATCTTTTTTCCCAAAAGGTGGCATGCTCAATTCCCCTGCTCTTTTTCTCTCAATGGAATGGAAACCACAGCAAATACTCGTGTCTGTGGTTTATCCATCCAGGCTCTAGGACCCGAAGCCAAGCACAGCTCAGTCTGAGTGTGACCTACCACCACTCCTCAGTGCAAAAACACTACAGAATGACTCAACTTCTTCTTCTTCAATTGTATGTGAAGGAAATAAGGAATCGATTGCCGGGGATCAACTATTAGTAAGGCTAAAAAGTGCAAAACCATAATTAAATAAGAGAAAATTCATTTTATTTTAAAAGTTTAATGTATAATAATAAAAGTCTGTATGTTTTCATTTGAAGCATTATAATAACCACTACATAGATAAAACATAATATTATCACCTTTGTTATTTTAAGCACTTAAAAGCTAGCTAAAAGGCAGTTCATAATTATTAGTATATTTGCCCTTTAAGAGCTTAATTAAAGGACAAGCAGTCAAAAGGATTGGTCATGGTCACCCCACGAGAGAGTGAAAAGCCCAAAGCTAAAGTTCAGGCTCTCTAACGTTCACATAATTTGACAGGAGCATCAAGTAACTCTGAAAAGGTGAAAGGAAATCAAATATTTATAAAGCAAATGAATGTTTACCCCCTAATTTACATTATGATTTCTGCAATGTCACATATAATTCCCCGATGCTCTTGGAAAACCTCCTATTCTCTAGCAGAAACAAATATTGAAATAGACGCCCACATTACACCCTTGCCCTGTGGGAACAGAAATAGAGCACCTTCTAGTTCAGGCTCTCTCTAAGTTACAAGCTTCGTCATCTGTGAAAGTCTCTGAGTCTAACTTCAGTCATACGGAACTTCATATCCCACACAATGTTTGAGATGGAACTGGAAAAACCTCACCATGATGATACTGCTGTATTATAGGTAAGTATGGATTCATATCAAATGGACAACTATTTAGACAGTGTGTTGTATTTTTTTTCCTCATTTTAAGAGAAAGCTAAGACTCAAAGGTTAAGGAACCAGTTAGGGTAATATGGATGAAGTACAGAGATGGACAAGAACTCAAGTGTTCTCTCTACAGAACGTGTCTCTGCAGTAAAGAAACTGCTGTTTGTCACATACTTAGTAGTTATAAAACGAATTTAGAAAGAACAAGATGTTAGTAGTGATCATACCAATGAGGGTACATCTGTTTGCCCAGTTTGGTAGGGAATGCAAGAACTGACTGGAGGGAGAGTTATTACATGTAAGTCACTCAGTTGTCCTATAGACAGACACACACACACACACACACACACAGAGAGAGAGAGAGAGAGAGAGAGAGAGAGAGAGAGAGAGAGAATAGAGTGTGTGTGTGTTAACACAATTAACGAAAGACCACAAGATTTAGTCACCAAAGAACAACACTGCATCCCAGTTCAGGGCAGCCTCATGTTCCAAATGGTGCCAACCTTGGTAAGAAAATAAAATGTAACAGAATATTTCTGTGAAGTCAGTGATATGTAGACCTATAATACCTATGTCTCAATTTTAGAAATATCTTATCCATATTTTTGAAATACAAATTAGTATGAAATAATCAAGTATGATCTTCAAACTGGTCAATGAAAACACTGGCCAGGCTCTCCTTCAGGAGGAGACTATATAACTATATATAACTATATATCATCATTTCCACAGAGATGAAATATTCTTCCCACTTAGGAAGCTAATTGCAATGACAACAATTCAGGAAGCTCATGAAACTTGTTGGGCTCTGGTACCCCAAAAGTTCCAAAATTCACAAGTGGCCCCCCAAGGCTAGAAAAGGATCTCTGGGAAGAAGAGACTCTTTGATGGAGTTGCCTGCAATGTGTGTAGGGAGATCTAAGGCTGCAGCCTTCATGAGTTGTCACTCACGTGATGGGCTTTTCCAGAGATGTGGTGGCCTTTGAGTGAGTCATGATCTTCCAAGGAACCCCAATCGACCCTCTGGTTCACAAAGCTAGATTTGGGTGGGATTGTTTCTTTGGTTTGACATCAGTGCTCTCTCTGGGTTGGTTAAAAGTTTGTTGGCATCTCTCCAGGAAACTCACAAATTGGGGATGTGTGAAAAATACTCTCACACAGACTGAGAAAGACTGTAAAACAACATGCTGTAATAAGATACAAACTGAAATCAGAAGGAAGGCTTTAATGAACAAGAAAATATGCTAGTAGACAAATAAAAACTATAAATAATTATAAGCACCAACAATCTGAAAATGGCTAATTTGGAGGAGACAGAAAAGCAAGATATAAATAGGACACTGGACATTGATAATACAGATGGGAGTGGAAATGGAGAACGGAAGGGACCTTGAAGGTGCATCATCTTATTTATGAGGACAGAGATTCCGGTGTACTTTAAACATTGTTAAATATTATTTTATTTGCTAAAAAAGTGAGACGGGCTACTAAAATGGAGGATATGAATTATGTAACCTCTAGGCTACTACAGAGGGGAATTAAGTTTGAAAATCCTCATGTTACCCACAATAAGAAGAAGAGTAAATAGAAAAAAAAATACAAATTCAAAATAAGGTCTGAAATAGATACAAACATAACAGGGCCATACAAAGTCAAACGAGCTGAACTCTAACTCCAACAGGCAGCACTGAAAGCAAATGAAGGGGCTGAACACGTCTGGGGTGAGCACTGCATCCACATGAAGAAGGTGGCTGGACCATAGTGTTTACAGATACTCATTCATAGAGCGTACAGAGCATGCACTACAACACACCCAAATTCTTCATAACCATTGCGACTGCCAGTAGATGGTGGGTAGACAGACTTGGAATAAAATGGAAGGCTATTTTAGCTTTGGTTGTAATGTTCTTTTTCTCGTTTGAGAAATAAAACCTAAGTGGGGAAAAAAATGGAAAAAGAAATCTCTACTGCCATGAGGCTAGAAGAGAGGAAGAGAGAAAACTTGTGAACTCTCAGGAAGTTCTTGCTCAGAACAACTCCTCCCCCCACCCCTGCTTGCACAGGGGCAGGACCTTCCTTTCTGTCTTTTTCAAGTGCAACAAAAAGACACTGTTGGGACTGAAGCCAGTGAAGAAGCTGCGAAGGAAGAAAGCCCCCAGTATGGCTCTCCAGCTCAAGTCTGGGTTCTGGGAAACACATCCAGGAGTATGTGCTTCATGGAACAAATCAGTTGAAATCTCTTTAGTTCTTTTAAGTTTTCCTACACGAAGGCCTTGAAATTAGAAAATAGCCGCATGACACATGTCAATCCCACCTCAATCATAGTTACGGTTAAGTAAAAATACACTCAATTGTAGCTGCTGTTTAATTTTCAGACCTTCCTTACTGAAAACTATTCTATTTAGATTCTTAATGACTACAATGGTTGTTATAGCAATACTTCCATGGCTAGGAGAAATGACAAAACAGACACTAAGTGGCAATGCTATCGAACTTCAAAATGCCTGTAATTAAGCCCAAATCATTGGAACTAACTCTGAGTGCTCATGTGGTAGGACCAATCAAGACTAATGTTATTTTTATTATGTTTTTCCAACTTGTGTACTTTGGATTCAAAATTGGCAGAGTTTTCCTTTCAGTGTTCCACTGAAGAGCAAACAATCTGGGTTGGGGAGAGGTCTCAGCTGTCAAGGACAGTGAGTGTTCTTACAGAGGACTGCGGTTTGGTTCCCAGCATCCACACGGCAGCTACCAGCCATCTGTAACTCCAATTCCAGGGTATCTGGTGCCCTCTCCATCCTCCACAGGTACCAGTCATGCACATGGTCCATAGACATACATGTAGCCCAAACCCGCAATCACACAGAATAATAAGAACAAAGTATACACAGTCACAAGAGTCTTGCCATGGTGATATGAGCTGTGCATAATGACACAGAAGAGTAGTATGTGCCAAGTTCAAGGTATGGCCTACACAGAAGTTCAAAAATCCCAATGAAAGGCGTGGTTCAGTCTTTCCAAAAACATAAAGGAGGCACTAATAGCACACAGCTAAACATACTGCCAATAAACAATCAGGCCAAAGAAATGGGAGACAGGAAATCACAAAGAACGACATAGCTTACAGAAGGGAAGTTGGCCCCACCATTCAGCTGAACACAGGTCTGAAAGGCAACGTCGTAGCCGCTTTTGATCAGAATAACATGTTCAATGTTATTATGGAGATTATTAGAGATTCTGTTATTCCAAACCACCACCCACTTAATTAATATGGGCAGGTGGCTCCAACAGACAAGACTGTGAAGGGAAAAGTGGTCACACCTGAAGAAGGGCATTTAGATGGACGCCCAAGAGTGGAACACCATTATGGGGCAGACTTAGAGTCATCCAGCTTTGCTTGCTGTCATCAGCATTCTTTCCTGTCCTCTCCTTCACTTTCATGGGTAATTGAGTATTGGCTCCTCTCCCACTTTTGTGGACATCCCTGGATACAGACGAAAAGCACTAAACAAGACGTATTTTATGGAACAATTAATTATGGATAAAGATTATTCTACAACAGTCTCCTTGAATCAACTGTGGTGAACTTCGGGTAACATAAAATACCACTTGGAGGAAACAGCCTCCTCTAACTATAGTAAAATAGAGCGCATGTTTGGACACCAGGATTTTAGGAAGCAGTAACTGTTTTGATTGTAACTGAAGTGGAGAAATGGTACAACCTTTCTTCCACATCCCAGATAAAATTATACATAGCCGTTCCCTTCAAAAAAGAATCTCTGAAGTTACAGATCTGAAGATATGAATTTGAGTCCCAGGTTTGCTACTCGCTAGCTGAATAAGAACTGAACTGAAGTCATGTGTATGTTGTCCTTGACACAGGGCTTGCCCACAGAAAGTATGTGAAGTATATGCACTACTTCACTTTCCCGAAGAATGGTCCAAAGCAGGAGGTAACAAGTCCAGGGTGATTTTCTGCATTGATTATGTTAGTCAGGTTTTGTCCCTATGGGACTTCAACCGCAAAGGGTCAAGTGGCCCATATTCGTCTAGCCACTCTCCTCCTCTTACATTTCGATCTCAGATCATATTTAACATCCCACAGCCAAAGTTGCAACACACTTCCCTAAAGAATATTCCCTCCCTTTCGTCATCATTTTTGCCATCACACAAAAGGCACGGAAGACTCACCAAGAATACTACATAAAATAGAAAGCAGTAATAAAATGAAAGGTCTGATTCCAAGATAGAGTTAGAAGTAGCTCTCATACACTGCCAGGATTGAGAAGAGTTAGGGAAACAAAGGGTAAGATTCTATACTGAAGCTGAAGCCAAATATAAGGGCATTCAAAACTACAAGTCCAGTTGTCTGCATCCATGAGTGCTACCACATTGTTGCAGGCTAAACAAGAACTTGAACTATGAACAGAGGTAACCCTGCCATCCTACTGAACCCAAACATTACTCAGCAAGGTCTGTGCTGTCAGAAGGATGTGAATAAAAGATGCAGACTGACTCCTTTCCTGCCTCCCACTTGCTTAGTCCCATAAAAACCCTGGATGGCAAAATGACATGATATAGTCAACTTATGGGTCAAAGTGCATGCCATTAATTCCAGAACGTGGGAGGCAGAGGCAGGAGGATCTCTGAGTTCTAGGCCAGCCCAGTCTACAAAGCAAGTTGCAGGATAGCCAGGGCTACAAGCAGAAACAAAATGAAAGGTGTACAAAGACCCCCCCCCCAAAAAAAAAGATAAAACAGATCCGCAGAGATTAATCAAGGAGTGCTAAAACTCAGTTATTCAGAACCAATATCACCCATGCATGCTGCTCAAGAAAAGGAAGAAGAACGTGGATGAAGTAACTGGACTTGCCACCGAGAAGGAGGCATCTGGTTAGTGAGTGCTGAAAAATTCAAGAGAGCACTTTGTAAAGATATAGATGTCACATTAGGAGATGCCATGGTCATCTAATAGGATAAAATTAAAAGGATGCCCCCAGAGAGGGTCCATCTCCTGTCCCATGATCAGAACTATCTAGAGGTAACCATCTCTATCAGAGCCTTGATTTCCAACAGCCCTTCTGAAATAAACCACAGCATGTGGGTAGATCCGTTTCCATACTTCCTAAAACCAAGTCGAACAAAACTTGTCTTTTTTTTTCATACAGCTCTAAAGAGCAGAAACAAAAACATAGCGATGATTTCAACCAATGACAGCTGACTCTAATCCTGGGCATCTTAATCATTTAAGTTCAAACTAAATACAAATGATTTACACAGCTAAACTTCTTTAACGATCCCAAACATTGTGACAGAAAAACACAAACGCATTGAGAGAGCTTTTCGCTAAGGAAAGGTACTTTTATTAAACTCCTCTCAGCCCATTAGATCCTCGGAGAGGGTTTGGTTCACACATATCCTCAACCAGCCTTTGATAAACTGAAGAAATTCAGCAAGGGTGGCTGGCTGCCTCCACTTCACAGATGAAGCCATAGGGACCATTTACACAGCTACTGTTCGAAAGCATAGAGGGAGGATGGGTAAAGCTATTTCAGGGGTGCTGACTAGACAGCATGGCCAGGGGAATGGCCATCAGGTTCACACAGGACATTTGTCCTCATGGGGCCGACAGTCGAGGCAGACAGAGTCGGACAGCACCCGTGGTAATAATGACCTCCATCAGTTGACCCTGGAAGTCACAGGCCTATCTTGTACTTTTATCACTCTTCTCCCTTGCTACTCCCAGACACACCCATCATACACTCCAAACAGAGGCTCACGGTGCCTCATCAGCAGGGGCTTATGAGAAACACCATTATGATTGTTGTCATGGTTACACTGGTAAAGGCGACACCAGCGGGATAGCTTGATGACTGCTGTGTCCAGCAATGGACTTGTCTTAGGGCTTCGAAGGCTGTGATAAAACACCGTAGCACAAACAACTTGATGGGGAAAAGGTTTATTTCACTCACAGTTCCATACAATAGTTCATCACCAAAAGTGGTGATGGCAGGAACTCAATCAGCACAGGAACCTGGAGGCAGGAGCCAACGCAGAGGCCATGAATGAGTGCTGCTTACAGACTTGCTCGTATGTCTTGCTCAGCTTGGTTCTATATAGAACCCAGGACCACCTAGTGCCAGGGTAGCCCCACCCACAATGAACTGGCCCTATCAGATCGCTAATTAAGAAAATGTCTTACAGGCTTGCTACAGCCCAATCGTACTGAGGCGTTTACTCAACTGAAGTTCCCTCCTCCCAGATAACCCATGCTTGTGTCATGTCTATGTAAACACTAGCCAGAACTGGACTAAAGGCAACTTAATTTTCAGGTAGCTTTGTGGGCTAGGGCACATGTACTCCAGGATTATAGATGAGAAGCCGAAACTGTGAGATGCGAATAGGCTTTCAGAAATTGCTGGAGCTATGTTCGAGAAATGCGTGTTTGAATCATCTTCTATTCCACCTTGAGACTGTTTATCCCTGCATTTTCTCTCTGTCTTTAGAGAGCTGCTAAATCATCAGGATGGTTAAGTTAGGCAGCAATGGCTTCCTGAAAGAGGTGATTCCCCAGGAATGCTCAAGGATCAGCAGGATTTGAGGAAGCAAAGGAAGAAAGACATTCTACGCTTCGAGGACATGAAACGGTGTAAAGTCCTTTGGGAACCTCAAGCAGGTGCTGGAGAAATAGTGAATTTTGTCAGGAAGGATGGGGATGGGGTGTTAATGGGTGTGCAGTGGCCAGGTCACGCCATGTCTGGAAAGGAACATCTATGCTACATTGTGGCTATGTTACAGTGACACAGCAAAGCCAGGGAGTTATTGTCAAATTGTTCCGGCAGCATCAGGGAAGGTGGAACACCAGCAGAAAGCATGGTGACACAGGAGACTGTGTTATTACAGATGAAAACCAAGGAGGGCAACAGCCAGGATAACCCACAACCCCAAAACTTTGCATACTCCTCTGAGATGGAACCAGACCATGTTGTTTATGTATAATTTTATTTTATCGTTTATGAGAAATCACCATGGTTATATTATCTGTACTTCCTTGCGTACTAGTTTTTAAAAATATTTTGTATTGTTTGACACTTCCATACCCTTACATAATGGATAATACTTGCTTTCACCCCTCGTCTCCCATTGGAACTCCTCAACAAGCCCTTCTCATTTCCACGTCTTCTTTTTGTGTGTGACCCACGGAGTTTAATTAGAGTTTCTTGATGAATGTGGGTGGGATGTAATTTACTGCAGCAATGGCAACTGTCACTATACAACCGACAACAATGACACTACCCTTCCCCCACCGATCCTAAACTGTCAGTGGTCCGCCAGGAGGAGTGAAGCACAATGGGCTCCTCCCCTAGACATGACGGAATGTTGAGGGGCCTAATCTTATGAGTGTCTTCTGCAGATAATCACAGCTACAGGGAGTTCATGGGCTGTAATGACATTGTCATATCCAGAAGATGTCTCCGTGCTATACTTGTTCCCATCCCCCTGAGTCTTATGTTCTTTCCAGCCCCTCTTCTACAATGTTTCCTGAACCTCAGAGAGATGGCAGATTTATCCTCGTCAGGGCCAAGCCTTCCATGTATCCACTGCACTTTGGCCATGTTGTTACTTAAGATGAGGCTAAAAATACTAAACTACTATAAAATTCCATACGAACACTAAAATATATAATAACATTTGGCATATAATAAAGGATGCCATATATCATTTCTATATGTTATATCTAATGCATTCCATGTCACATATAAACTATTGCACATATTATAGCTCATAATATATACTATGTATTAAAACACATGCATATAAACAGCATATGATATAAATAGTACAAATATAAAATTCCTGTTGAATCTAAATGCCAGAGGCTTTAGGAGAACCTGAGAGATCAAAGCCTGACATCTGGAATGAAAGAGTGCACCTGTCTGCAGAAAGCACCCGTGACGTCATGGGTACTGCACAGTAAGCAGCCATAGGACCCGGTGGCGTGAGAGAGGGCACAGTGTCCAGTGGGAGAGAACAGAAAGCAAAGACTTCCTTGTGGTCCTAGCTGGTGGTGTTCTTCTCCAAGAGCAAATCTCAGAGGTAGGGAGGAGACCTAGAGGAGAGACTAGCCTGGCTAGGACATGGGAAATGCCCCCTGAGGACTGCCATCGGGAGTGCCCAGTCCACTGAGAGAAGAAGAGATGATTTCTGTGAAATAGGTCTTTAAACAGTAGGAATGGAAGTCAGCAAGCTAACTAAAACAGTATGCTTTGTGCCGGCAGATATGCCGACCGTAAGAAACTAAATAAGAACACTCCTTACTACTCCCCACTTTGTGATTAGAAATGGTCACCTATAAAAGAGGACCTAAATACAAGCACAGGAGTTTCCCTCTCCAAATGAGGCCAGCTACACCAACAGTGTCAATGACATTTTACCTAGCCAGAGATAACCAGCTTTGCCATGATTGTGTTACACCATACGGCAGACGGGATACGACTGGCCCTGCCTGCCAGGCCTCTCTGAGAACGATGAGAAATTCCAAGGCTCCAGAAGCCTCTCCACACAGTCACTGCGTTCCTACTTGGTGGTGTCAGTTTGGTTCACATGGCATCTTGCCTCACATCCAGAAAGCATGAGAACTGAGGACATAGTAGAAATCTTATACCCAGAGAATTACATTTCTCGGGCTGTGTAGTTTTCTATCTCAACCCACCATGGCTCAGTGCAAAAGACCTGAGCCAAAAGAACAAACCAACCGGGCGCGGGCGCAGAAGTCATCAGGCCTTATTGCTTTTGTTGACTGTTCTTTCCTTTTTTTTTTTTTTTTTTTTTTTGAGACAGGGTTTCTCTGTCTAACAGCCCTGGCTGTCCTGGAACTTGCTCTGTAGACCAGGCTGGCCTCAAACTCAAAAATCTGACTACCGAGTGCTGGGATTAAAGGTGTGCACCACCACCGCCTGGTGATGGTTCTCTTCTTTAACCTATAGGTTGGTCACCTGTTTCCTGTAAAGGACTAGAGAGTAAGGAATTTTTTTCTATTTTCCCTACCACATGGTCTCTGTTGTAGTTATTAGATGCAGCTGTCGAAGCAAAAATGTGGTAATATCGCATTCCCTTAGATATTCTGGGCCACTCCCCAATGAGACTTTGGATTTTAAAACAGGTCGGCTGGATTTCTTGGGGGGCAAGGATCATCGTTTGCTCACCTCTACACTGATTATTCAGTATTTTCTTTCTTTGCCCCATGTCCTTTCCTAACAGAACTCGGTTCATCTCCCTTGAAAGATATCCCATTGTTAACCTCCTGGAGGCTCCTCCGGAACTTGAGACTCTAGACTCTGATTTGCAATGGTGATGGGAGAATCTCCTGAGCACAATGACGTGCTGGGCGCATGTCAATTCTTTGTGGGTACTGTGTCACCAACTTTCTAATACATTTCAATGAGGGGCACAATCGTTTCCACTCCACAGATGAAGAAAATGAGTCTGAGGGTGACACTCCCTTCTCCCGATAACACAAGAGTGAACCCCAATCTCTGGGGACCCAGAGCCGAAGTCCTCACTGTGCTGCATTCCTGAAGCACGCGTGGCTGTCTACACGGAAGGCATACACTGCGTCTCTCCTCCTCCAATGTCCTCTAGAGGTTTCTGCTTAGCATTGCTACCCACACCCTCCTTGATAGAGACAGGCCCCGTCAATTGCTATCAATCACTTCTAACCATTGGGGTGCACACATCTTTTTAACATTTAACATAAATGCAAGTACAAATGACAGATGCAACCCACCATGATCAGAACAATGGCGTCCTACCAAGCCAGTCCTCATTACCAGAGTGATTAAAGAACGAGCAGCAGGGTTCATGGGAGCTTAGTGGCTCATATCTGTAATCCCTTACTCAGGAGGCTAGACAGGAGCAACAAAAGTTCAGAACCTGTCAGGGTTACATAATGAGCTCAAGGCCCAGCTCTGACAACTTAACTGAGATGTTGTCTCAAAATAAGAAGGGAAAAAAATGTAAAGTTCAGTGGTTGAATGCTTGCCTAACATTGAGACTTTAGGATCAATCCCCAGTTAGCTAGCACTCTCTCTGTTTCTCCTCTCTCTCTCTCTCTCTCTCTCTCTCTCTCTCTCTCTCTCTCTCTCACACACACACACACACACACACACACACACACACACACTTTGAAGATCATCTTCAGACTGTTTACCTAAGGACTCATTTGAGAAGCAGCCTGCCTAAGAAGATTCCCCACAGTGTATTCACTTGGCACACTGCTCTCAGCCTCTCCACTTGTTTTCATCTGGGAATATTCTGGGGAAACACATGTTGTGCTTTGAGATTACCAGCCACGTCAGGATTCCCGATCTGCCACTGGTCCTTAAGGGACTCATTGAGGATGCATGGTAATCTGTGGCCTCAGATACTCTTGGCTATGCCACCACCCTCACAGGATTGTAGAGTCGGCTGCTTCTTCTTAATCATCTTGGTAATGTGGACTAGCTTGTAGTACCCCACTGTTCTTAAGAAGACGGAGTAAAGTCACCAACCGCTTCGACCCCATTGGGAAAGGACAGGTCATCATTCACAGCAACAGAAAAGAGGGGAGGAGAAGGACAAAGGAATAAACGCTTGCATTTAGCCCGGAATGCACCCCGAGTGTGTCCCACATAGGTCTCTGAGCCTGTCACCCACCTCAGCAGTCTCTGCTCCTAAGGCTTGCCAAGTTGTTGAACTTTGTTTCCATGCAGCAAAACATCACAGCTTGGGGCCTGAAGATGAGCTTCCTCTCTCCATTCACACACACAGCATCTTGCTGTAGCCACCTGGGCTCCTACAATTGTACAGGGCAGGCTTCTGTCTACAGAGCTCAGGCTAACCCACTGGCTACTGCAGTCCTTACAGGTTGTTCTAATATGGGTTCCAGTTTAAAACACATGCCCTCCCTTTCCTCTGTGGCTAGCATAAAGCTGCAACAAGACACACTTAACAGATAAAATACTTCTAAAAGGCTGTACTGAAGCAGTCTGCATGCCCATATCAGACTAGGTGAGACAGTGAACATGACAGCCAGTGTGCTGGATCCTGGTTCTCCAATGTAAGGAATACTCAAGAGACATAGCCTAAGATGAGAGGCACAGTGTGGTCAAAACTCAACAGCCGAAAAGGATAATCATTGTCAAAAGGGATAAAAGAGACTGTAAAATAGATATCCTGAAGGAAGAAAAAGGAATTGATAGAGAAGAGGGAGCCTTTTTAAAGGACATAAATCCACAGGAATGCGTGAATACCAAATCAAAGAATAATAATAAAAAAAGCTTTCATTCATGAATATAATATTGTTGGTGCTTTTTCTTTTTTTCAAAAAATGAGCATATCAGAGATTTTTCTTTTGAACACTTAGTGCTTAAATCTTGGTAGCCAGCTCAAATACATATTCATTAAATATCCCCTTTGAAATTGCTGAAAATAGTTAAGTGCTTGACTAAAATACCAATAAGACAAAAATGAATACTTAATTCAAAATATTTTCACAGCATTAAACGTCACAGTGTTACCAACAGGTGTAAGCTGTCAGTTCAAGTTTAAGCAATAACATGTAGAACATATGTGTGTGAACATATATGTATATGTGAGTACATACGTGTCTGCATGTGTGTATATGTTTTTTTTTCAGATGGTTTAACTGAAACACAACAGGTTTTGCTCTGTAATATGAGAACTTGATCCAAGTATGGGATTCCTTTCCCATATGAAAAGTTACCTGTTGCAAGCTTCTAAATTATTGCAAAGCGATATAATTCTGGTGTCAAAACTGTAAAGCTAGTTCCACATAGATTAAATTTCCCGATGTGACCTTTGCCTGAGCAGATATCAGGCAGCACCAGATACTGAAAAACATAACTATCACAAATCCCATGTCCATCAGTTTTATATTTTACTTGATATGCATACATTCTCTACAATAATAGGCTCTTCCGGCTTGCTTTCCTGTGGCTGAGATAAACACTGTAATCAAAAGCAACTAGGGGACGAAAGGCTTTATTTCAGCTTATACTTTCAGGCAACAGCAAGGGAAGTCGAAGCAGGAACCCAGGAAGGCGGAGCAGTACTCTTTACTGACTTATTCCCTGGTTCATGTTCAATGAGTTTTCATATACAGCCCAGGACCACCTGCTTAGGAATGATACTTTCCACGGTGGACTGGGTCCTCCTTTATCAAATAGCAATCAAGAAAATGGGCCTCAGACATGGCCACAAGCAAATCTGATATAGGCAATTCTTCATTTGAAGGACACTCTTACCAGGTACATCAAGTTGACAATGAAAAACTAGCCAGCAAGAGGCTAATAATTATTTTTCAGTGATTTAAATATTCTATGGCCATAAAACATAAATCCAATCCTTGGACGAAAGTCCCCCTAACTATTCAGTAAAAAAAAATTAATAGCTTAAAAATTAGTATTCATGTAGTATTTAACTTTATAGCAAAAGTTAGAAATTTAATAAAAGCATTGCAATTCAAGGTTAAACCCATAATAAGAACACTGTCTTATAAAAGTTCAGTATTCTTGTGACAAAAGTAATTTGCAAATGTTTATGAGGCATTGGAGCATGAATACCTCCTGAGAGATGACGAATACCTGAGTAACTAAACAATCAAAGCCCTATACCCATATTCAAGTAGGCAAATTATTTCAAAACAATCTCATTTTGTCAGAAGACAGTCATTATAGATAAATGCTTATGTAAAAATGCCAGGTGGTTGTGGCACATGCCTTAAAAACCAGCACTCGGGAGGCAAAGATAGATGAACTCTGTGAGTTCGAGGCTAGCCTGGTCTACAAGAGCTAGATCCAGAACAGGCTCCAAAGCTATAGAGAAATCCTGTCTTGAATAAACAAAACAAAATCACAAAAACTGGGGGAAGTGGGAGGGAAATGGGAGGAGGGGAGGAGGTGGAAATTTTCAATGGTATTATTTATAAAGCAATAAAAAAGAAAAGGAAAAAATAAAAAATAAAGCAACAAAATAACCCACAAAAACAAAAATCAGAAAAAGGAGAAATTTCTGGTGCATAAATTTCACTGTGAGAACTTCTCTACATGTTGAAGTTCAATTTTTTCAAAGTTTATGCCCCAGTGTGTACCATGAATTAAAAATCAAAGTTCAAAACTAAACCAACAAAAACACATTGCTCAAAACCAGAGTCTGGCGTAACAGACACTCAGCTGATGAGTGTTCCCAGTGAATCATGCTCCCTGGTTAAAAGTAAACCAATCCCTGAAGAGGGGACATTTTGAGGTATCATCGGTCATGTTTCACAAAAAACTTCTCCCAATTCTTTCAGACCACTGTACTCTGTGCACACTCGTTAGGCCTGGTGACACACGATATAAATCTCTCAGGAGGAGTCACGTCTGCAGGGATGGGGGCACTCTTAGTTTAAATAACCTGAGGACCCACAGAGATTTACACACCCAGGTACTTTCAATCTCCAAAGAAGCTTACATGTCTGCCTAGGGCTGTTTTCTACCTCTCTCCTTGCAGCACGGGTTTAATGCCAGAATTTTCCATTATCCAAAGTATTCCCTATGCTTACTTTTCAGAGTGCCTGCTTAACTCTTTTAAGTCACTAGGGTCCTCATTAGTGGTGAGGAAGACTGAGCCAGCTGTGCAGCCTGAAGGAGTTAACTCGGTGCAGAAAGAGTTCCTCTTCCAAGGGGAAGCCAAGCCAGGGCTGGGTCAGAACCGTTAGCCCCACTCATTCGCTGACAGGAAACCCCAACCTCAAAAGGCACGCTTGCTTTCTTCCTCTGACAGAGGATTCCCTCGCAGTCAGAATCGGCCTGAAACCCACTGAAAAAGATGAAGTCTTTAAGGTTGTTCCTCACAGTCCAGTGGGGCAGCTACACCACCATCTCCATTTTGCGGACAAGGAAGCTCAACCTGGGAGAAACTCAGTAACTTGTGCAAGGTCACCCAGCTAATTAGTGATAGAACCTGGAGGGAATCCAGCCTGGCTGGCTCCTGAGGCAGGACACAAAGCCAGGAGACTGTGTCGCAGGAACAGTAAACAACGCAGAAAGAGAGTTAGACGGCTCTGTTCAGTAGGGAAGCTGATTAAGAAAGATTTCACAAATTATAGATTTTGGAGGGGGGAGGGAGGGCTTGACTTAACTTCAAATAATGCTTTCACACTATTTCTATGTTAAAGTTTAATGATAAAACAGGGATAGCCTTCTCCTAAACTGTCCACTTGTAATAAAAGCCAAGGCTATGAAGGAATAAACAGTCTCTAAGTTACAGAGAAGCACTTCCCCAGATGTACACAGAGCAATAGTCAAAGACGTTGCTGGAACTCTGGGCCTGAGTGCAGAGCATGCCATGTTGGTACCTAAAGAAGTCATCGATAAGTACTTCCAGGAAGAAGAGGAGTGGCAGGAACCTTTAGGAGTTGGTCAAGTTTACAAACTGTTTGAAACTGCACCCTTTAAAGGGACCATCTAATGGAATAACTGCACCCTTTAACTGGACCCTCTAATGGGATAACTGCTCTCTTGGTAGTTGATCCTTGGGAAATCACCAGAGATACCCTGAGTAATTTATCTTCAAGGGATTGGAAAAACTTTATTTTTAAAAAAATACTTTTAATTTTTTTAAGGATCCAAAAAAGTGAGAAAAAGAATTGCAATGATCACAGCCATGGGGGGCAAAACACGGCTACTGAGCACACATGATAGCAGAGAATAGCAAGAAAGGATAATCAAAAGAGCTTCCTTTACAGAGCTGCACAGCAAATGCATACCCATCTACCACCTCATACGAGCCCAGACTAACAGGAAAAATCATTACCTCTGGAGGGTGGTACGGCTAATTTGTAGCCCTTTTTATGTTTTCCTATGTTTTACAATTTTCTACCATGAGTAGTTATTAATTTTATAGCCTGGAGGGACAAAAGGCAAAAATTTTAAAAGAGAAGGTATAGATCATGAAACGCATGCTAATGCTCACAATGAGAAACACATCGTCTGTGTCCTAGGATACTGTTAATAGGCTGGGCAATTGTGACACTACAATGTGACTTTTCAGCAAGAGGACAGGTCCTCGTGATATTATTATAGCAAACGTAGAGAGATTGGGATTGATCAATAGTCAAAACACCCAGGGTGGTTTTTACTTAAAAGGCTGAAGAAAACATCACTGATGGCCAAGTGTGTGGTAAACAACAAAATGGGACCTGATTCTGGGCCTTGGCCCTGGCTCTCTCATGCTGCGGGCATGGTTTCCAAAGGAACCCACTTAAAACTTCCTGCCATCCTATAGCTAGGAAAGCGGAGGGGCGTGTGTCAATGGCAGGCACGCGGTCTCACTAAGAACCACTGATTCAGACCCATTGCTGCAGCGGAACACAGCCCCAGTGTGGACACTGTAGCCAGGCACACTCCACACGGCATCCACAGGCAGGCCTCTCCAAACCTGAGGAAAATGTGTGTCACATAAACACCAGAATTTCGACTCGAACAATACTGATGAGCAGAGTCGTTGCCATGAAATCAACACACTACTGAACAGCACCTGAAAAAATGAAGTCAATCGTTTCATCCAATAATGATCTTGCATGTGTCGTTTGGCGACAGTTTCTGGGAAGCATGGCCATTTGAGATCAGTGACAGCCGATAGAATGTGGGACTTTTGTGTGTGTGTGTGTGTGTGTGTGTGTGTGTGTGTGTGTGTGTGTTCCTGACTGGCTACACTGGGTCATTTCTGACCTCATTTACAGAAAAAAAAAATTGGCCAAATTGGAGTCCATCCAGCCGAATGTGAAGAGGGGCATTCAAAGCCTGAGGAGGAATATTCGAAGAACAAAGCCAGGACTGGTTAACTGTGAGGCCACTTAAGGGGACCTGAGCAATGTTTAAATGTGAAAGAATCAATTTATTCTGCTACACGGGAAATTACAGTTCGCAGTCTTCATCACTCCACTGCAACGGCACAGCAAGGTCAGCAATGACCTTCAACTTGCCGAATCTAAAAAGCTCTTCTGCTCCCCAATTAACGGACCTGAGCAATTCAGCATGGTGCAGTGTTTTTCTTCTCACACCCCCATCTCGCCCTCTTCCACCTCAAAGGCAGTTCCTTCTCTCTCTCTCTCTCTCTCTCTCTCTCTCTCTCTCTCTCTCTCTCTCCCCCCCCCCCTTTTTTCTAGTTCCTCCTTTACTCAACCTCCAGACGTCAGGAATATCTGATCGCCTTGCAGCCCTCTCATCTTACTCGTGCCTCTCAGTGATTTCATCAATTCCTGTGAGCTTAAATAGTCTATGTTGATGATGCCTAAAGTTAATTCCCAGTACAGAACTTCCTTCCAAACTTCATATATGAGAATTATGTGTATATAAAATCAGTATAGTTTCAACAACATTATATTGATTCCACGTGTTATCCTTCAATGTGAATCTCTTTTTTTCTCAGCACTGGGGTATGACCTCAAGGTTTTGTGGATCCCAGGCAAGCAATCACTCTATTCCTGAGCTACATTACTGGTATATTCAGGTATTTTTGACACAGGGTATTGCTACGTTGCCCAGGCTGAGCTCCAACTCTGCATGTAAAATAGGCAGGACTCAAACTTGTAATCCTCCTGCCTCAGCATCGGAGGTCCCAAGAGTGCACCACCAGGCCTAACAAATCTTCCTTTTTCCACACCATGAGCTCAACTTCTCTAGACAGAGCCTCAGAAGTGATCTCTGCATCCAGGATTGACCTTGCCTCGGATTTTTGAATTTGAGTTTATTCTACTTTCAATACGGATCTGGAATGATCTCACATCTCATCTCTACTACTACTACTACCCAAGGCCAGTGAACATCATTTCTCTCTAGGGTGCAGCTTGCCAAGCCTGCGATGCAGTCTCCAGGTCAGTGTAATTCCCTCAGTGTAAAATAAAATAACCCTTCTGGAACATTAAGTTAGAACACGAGTCGACTCTACTTTAAACACTTCAGTGACTTGACAACTGTACTGAAAACCCTCACTGTGGCCTGGGGAGGGTTCCACAGCAGGTCTCTGCATCTTCTCAAACGTGTTTGGTACCATTCCATTGTGGCTTGGGTTACACTGATTTGCTTAGCACAGTAAAGGCCACCTAGTCACCAGGGCTTTGCCCAGGCTGCTACCACTGGCTCTGTTGATACTAGCTACTTCTTTTCTTCTGTGTCTCAGTTTAAATACCACTTCCTTGAGAGTGCCCACTCATCCCTCTGTCTTTCATCCCCAGTTTTCTGTCTGGGTCCTTTTTATTCTCATCATGATATTTATCAGACTTCCAAGGATTTATTTATTTTTTTTCTATTTTATCCCTTTCTCACTAGAACTTTAGGTCAGATAAATGAACCTTTCTACATTATTTACCATTGTATTTGAAAAGCTCAAATTTTTATTACTGTTGTTTTAAGTTGTTGTTGTTTTGCTTTTATATTTTGAGACAGGAGTTTTCTCTGTATTTCAAAGTAGCTTTAAAATCACTATATGGTCCAGGCTGACCTTGAATTCAACAATAATTATCCTGGCTGTGTCCTGAGTGCTGGTATAACAGATGTGTACTACTGTGCCTGCCTGGAAAACTTCAAAACATTGATCAAGGACTGAATAAAGCCAGACTTCACTTTTAACATGAAGAAATTCCTCCCAAACCACTTCCAAACTTTTAAACTGTTGCTTCATGATGGAACAGACAACCTTCCAGGAAGAATGGTCACACCGCAACTGGCTAAATACTTTTATCAAGATGACATGAAGGACGTTCTCATGCTGGGTATGATACCAGAATAAATGTGACTAAGGACAGTCCTTCTTGTTTTATGAACAGAATTCTTAAGGAAGTTTGGGTTGAAATATATTGCAAAGTAACTAATAACATATTATTCCCTAACAAGAAGATATCCTCTCTAAAAGCAGCGTGATTTCCCCCGCAGTAAATCAGTGCAGGTTTCCAAGTATGGTCTGGGACAGTGACAGTCCTCGGAGCCTCTTCCTTCGAGCTACACACAAAGTGGTCCAGAGATGAGACAGACGGTCAGGCAAAGCCACTAGGGGTAAACCTGAAGCGACTCTCCATTCATTTGTGACGCTGCTCTGTAAACACACCCGGACCACTTGCATTAATAATGCAGAGATCTTTACACTGGCGGGTGGAGAAAATTCGTCCTGAGTGGTTCCGTTACTACAGTATACACATAGTCAAAAGGCTTCAGAACATCATTGCTACTGATGGGGAGAGTGTATGCAGTATAGAATCAGGCCCTGGGCTTGCTAATCACTCACATAACAGAGCAGGTGAGCCTCGGGCCCCAGCAACTGTGGAGCCGCCGAACAGTCTCCCTGTAACTACATCTTCCATCTGCCTTCACACACACAACCGAACCTAAGGCCAATCTACGATGATTTCTAACTTTTCAGCCTCTTTTGCCTTCTCTAGCCTCATTCAAACTTTTTAAAGTCAAACAATACAAATTTTCAAAGCATTCATTCCTGAGCACATCCTTACAAGTGATTACTCAATGGCAGGGATACTAGACATTATAGTGGCTGCCGGATATAGCAAAGATGGATGCAAATAAGCCTGTAATGCCCTACATATTTTATCTATAAATATTTTTCAAGAAGATCATAAGCATTTTAGACCTTGGAAAGAAATAAATGATAAAAGTATCTCTTATAATATCCAGGATTAAGCTTGTTGTGAAAGAATAACATTCAAGCAAGCCGGGACAGAAACACTGGTCTATCAAGGGGTTTTTGGTGACAAGGCTCAAACACAGGGTCTCGTCAATGCTGAGTTACACCTCTGGCCCTATCACTGAGTCAGCAATATTACTGCTGGAATAGATCATTCTCATGTATATACATACATGTTAAATATATAAAAGAAAAATGTAGATATGCTATTACTATTTTGACTATGTGCATAGTATATAATATATTTTAGAAATAACTAGAAAACTCTAAATTATTCATCAGTACTCATCACAGGGCTGACAAAGCAATCCACAGCACATCATAAAATAGGATAAGACCCAGCTGCAAGAGAAGAATGAGCTAGGTCACTAGGACCGATGGGAAACGCCTCCAAAATGCATTAAGGAATAAAAGCAAGTTATTTTTGTATACAGATATCAAAATATTTGATTTTGAAATTCCAGAAGAACGCATAAGACACCTCTGAGAAACAGACTCAGTATACCTAGAAGGTCGCTGTGCTGTCGGAATTATGTTTGCCACACCACACAAAACTATATGCGATATTTTGGGCATAGTCTGGGAGGATCCACATGCTCCCTGTAGAAGTGTGAAAGTCAATGTCTCTCCGGAGTCCTTTACAAGGAGAAAAGAGCCGACCAGCTAATGAGAAGGTAAGCCTCCCCCACTGTCCAGGAGACAGACAGGTCACTAAGAGCCCATCCTCAGCTAACCTTCTGTGGGGCCGGGCTTCACAAGTGACAAGAAATCTTAATTTCAATTTGTATAGAACTACATAATCAATCTCTGAAATCCAAGTCTGAAAGAAATGCAGAGACATTCCTTCCTAAATGATCCAAAGAAAACTAAATGTTTCCCCAGTGCTATTCAACTATATTACCAAAGGAAAATACTTTCCAATTTAAAGTATAGGTCCTGCCAGTCCTCTGAATCTCATAAGAACCAGAAAGACCATTTAGCACTCCAAGGGGCTTCCTTTCTCTCTTTTCACTCATGTTTTGGTAAGTCTAAAAATACTAAACAACTCATTTTTATAAGAAAGCCGCCGTGAACTCTATATTCAAACTTTCTTAAGGATAAGACTTTCATCTATATTTACTCTGTCAAAAAATTATCTCCAGCTCTACTGCAGGGGTGAGGACAAAAAGAAATGGCTCCAGAAATCATGATTCTGCTTTTCTTGCTCTTTAACCTTGAGGCAGGAGGTAGAAAGCTATTTCAGCCAGCATCACAACAAATTTCAAATTGAATTAACAACAATCCTTATAGTCACTTGGGTTTGTCAAAAGATGGTGATTCCACAGGCATGTATTAAAGTTTGTTTATTTATATATTCACGTTATTCCTGCATTTCTTTTCTGGATTTGCTGATCGCTGCAGAAAGCAAAGACAAACAGGAATTTGGAAAAACCCAATATCTGCTTAGCCAGACCTTCCCCCAGTCTGTTCGACTCTATATAAGCATTCTGACAAATTAAAAAAAGGTGGGGGTGATTTCATTTGTGGTTGTGAGGAGAGAAAGCAATTAGGAAAATGAACTATATATGTAGCCCTTGCATTGAGCTGTCTGTGGTACTGAAAAAGGACCCCAAAGCTGACTTGTACCACGCTGTGTTCTGCTCTAAAGCCTCCCCACCACACTATTTTAATCCGAGCACTTCTACCCATGAGTCACCTGAACCATTTTATGTTGCCACATCGTGTATAAACATTTTATCAAAGGTCACACTGAGTCTTGCTTTCCAAGGTTCTCCGTGAAAATGTCAGGGCCTCCGCAGGCTTGATTAAGGGATTCTCGTGGACAGACGGTTAGGACATCAGCTAAAATGCTTTTCCTCAGTGCCGTGGAAAAACACACCATGCACCAGAAACTCACTCTGGCTGGCTGTCACTATCAAATCACCATACTAATTTGCCAAAAGGAAGAAACAAAAGCTGTCATTTTTGATGATATCTTACATTCAAGGACAGGCCCCCGAATGACAGTACAGCCCCTGTACTTGCCACCTTATCTCAGAGATAAGTCAATATATTTGGTATTCTTTATAATAAGCCCTGAAGTGTCCATTAGCCTAAAAAAGCTACGTGAAAGAAATACACTTCCCATAGTGATAGAAATAACATTAAAAGGAGGGCAGAGCTGCTAATTTTCCATGATGATCATAATCACACATTCAGTTTCTCTGAGCTTCAGGGCAAAGTATTAAGTTCTTTGGATAAATGAGACGCTTCCTACTTTTTCTGGTTCTTCTTGACCTCCAGCTCAGAGTTTCCAAAATTTTAAGAACTTTAAAAATCATGGTGTTTTTAAATGATGTGTCTGTGTGTGGGTATGTGCAGGGACCAGAGGAGATCTGAGGCCCTGGATTCCCCTGGAGCTGAAGCTACAGGCAGCTGTGTGCCACGAGATGTGAGAGCTGGGCACCCAAATCAGTTGTCTCCAAGAGCAATATGTGCTCTTGCCTGCTGAGCCAGCCCTCTCACCCATATATACATTAAGGAAGCATTGTATATGAGACTATTAGAAGAGAAAATCCTCTTTATAAAATAATGACGTTTTGTAAAAGCTGTGTCCAAAATAACTTAGTATTATTACCTAAGTCTCTACCTTGTAGTAAACATGGCAGACAGATCATAAGCCCAACTTTACAACCTAACATTTTGTGATGTTTGTGTTCTGAACAGTAAATAAGTCCACTGTGTGTATTCTCCAGAGGACCAAGCTGTGTCCCAGCTTTCCTCACTTATGCTGAACTGTCTAGTCAACACAGTTAAATATACAAATTAGCCAATGAGGGCAATGTTTCAAGCATAAAATAATCTGTTAAAAATAATTGTATTCATCATCTGTGCATTTCTAGAATTCTTACACTGTATCAAAATTCTAGGACACATATTTAATACTGGGCAGCTCCTCTTCTTTTTGAGTGAGGTCAAAAATCTCTCTATAATTCTTTTTCAGTTCATGTTTTTAAGAAGACATTTTGTTCCTCAGGAGAGCACAAGTGGCCCTCCACTCCCACCCCATGAATGCTTGTTTAGATGTGTGCTTTGGGGCAGAAGAGTCAACACTAGGAAATCTCAAGAGTAATAAAAACCATAATTGATTGGCAAGGTCTCTCAGCATGGATTAAACAAAACCACGCTGTTCTCCACACAAAATACTCTAAGTCATTTAGTTCTTAAAAATCTGGAAGAAAATCTCCAAGCAGCATTTTAAGCTTAGCCCTATTCATACACCAAAGGCGTCTGTTCGGAGGGGAAACACAGGTTAAGCCCCTCTGTATTGCAGGACTCTGGGCTAACAGCAGGGAGGCTCATCAGGAAGAAGGCCAGAAGAAGCCAAGAGGGCAGCACCTGCTTCCAACTTGGGCCTCTTACCTCCAGATCTGGCAAGGATACTCACTTCCTCTGACTGTCCCTCTGAGTAAACTAAATCAAAGAATCATTTCTTATCTTTCATTCTTCAAGTCAAAATGACTCAGGCTTAAAGTGTTGCAGAGTACCACGAAAGACTTTTTGGAAGAATCTCAAAATCTCACCATCATGCGGACTGCACTAAAGATGATTCTGTAAACTGTCTTAATATTAAAATTCAACCCCATGCACCTTAGTCTATCACTACGCACTCCAAATACTTGTTTTTT
The DNA here is from genome assembly GCF_018167655.1 of Microtus oregoni. Classification (NCBI taxonomy): domain Eukaryota; kingdom Metazoa; phylum Chordata; class Mammalia; order Rodentia; family Cricetidae; genus Microtus; species Microtus oregoni. Next base: position 9,331,013 of record NW_024543070.1, read on the forward strand.
ACCCTCATGCTCTAAACATATCCCTTCAAAAACACACCTGTCAAAGTTTTAACAAACAAGGAAGCAAAATGAAGTCGTTTTTCCTCCTCTCTTGGAGTTAGCTTTATCTTTATTCCATTTGGACAGTCATTAAGATTGAATTCCTCAGCCAGGCATGTTGGCACACACCTTTGATCCAAGCACTAGGGAGGCAGAGATAGGTAGATCTCTGTGAGTTTGAGATCATGCTAGTCTACAAAGTGAGTTCCAGGGTTACAGAAAGAAACCCTGTCTTGAAAAACCAAAAGCCAAAACCAAACAAACAAAAAGATCAGATTCTTCTATCTTTACTGTGAATTTAGTAATTACTAATTTGAAGATAGTTTAACTTAAACTGATCATAAACTGCCTGAAAAATGCATACAATATTTTATTTTCTAAGGCATCCTACATCTGCAGGTTTCATAGTACTACCAATGACTAATGATAGCTCAACAGTAGTCTTAGAAAAATCTAAGCTTGAAAATATCAATCTAGTTTTTTTTTAAATTCTGTAGTTATTTAAAGCCCTGAATTTTAATACTTGCTTGTGTGTGTTGACTGTGGGCTAGAGAAAACAACCGAGAATTTTTTTTAAGTGGGTGATGCCAAACTGAACAAATGTTTTCTTGTACAAGAGCTCATGAGGGCCGTGAAGTGATAGTTAACATGTAACGATTGTAACCAGTGAACTAAATTAGTAGCTATACACACTTTATGAACTAAATAAGACACTGGAAAATGTGCTAAAGAGAAGGGACAGTGCTTTTCTCACGCTGGTGTGGTCTAGCAATACCGTGAACTTATTTTCTTATGTTAGAATTATAGGCAATACTGATGGGCACGGCCTCTGCTAATGACTTTCTCATTAAGAAAAGGTGTATCAAGAAAGGACACCTTGCTATCCAGATTCTGGATAGTGTGTATCTCTCCTTTAAAAAACATGTAACTGATGGAAGTGGATCCACCTAAAGAAGTTGAGGGAAATCTTAAGACTCTACCAAATACCTCTCAGAAAGGTCTGCCTGTTTATATGCTGTGTTGATTGGTTTGTTTTCTTAACTTTCTGCACAGCAGGTCCTGACATAACAAAGTGTGTGTCTTCTTGTACCTCAAACAAGGTCACAGCGCTTGGAAAAGGCCCCTGCTGTCCTGCTTTCCTTCCCCCTACTCTGTCTGCATTGCTTTGGGTCATTCAAAAAACATCGGAGCCTGTGTTACCTGTATTTCCCTGGCGTGGTACACGATGATCAGACCGAGCAGGATGATCGTGGAGAGACTGATAAGGCATTTCAGAGCTAATGAATACAGCGACGCCTGCAACACAGTTAGATGGAACACTTTAAGAGAGAAGCACTTTTAAACCACCTTCCAGGCCATGGGAGTCAGCTCCGAGCACGTGGACCTGAACTCAAGGTAGGGGACGCATCAGCCTTGGCTCTGAGATGCAGATTATCTGGCCTCAAAGCCAAGAGAGAGGAGCCAGGAACAAGGGAAAGCTCAGAGCTTGGCTGTGGGGTCGGCACCACCAAGGACTAAAACAAGGCACCTGACTCGCTAAAGGCTAGAGAAGTTTCTCCGGAGTTTAAGCGCTTTAGGTTGAAAGGTGCCTCCGAAACTTGAGCACCCGTAGAGGAACACGCATGCTTTCCCTACCGACTCCAGGAGCCACTTATTAACAAGCCTGGATGCGGTGGACTTTCAGCACCCGGAGAACTTTCCTCTCCGAGTTGCCCAGCAGACTATGGCTGTGCGTCCTAGCTGCTTCTGCTGTTCCGATGGGGACTCTGATGTTACCGGGGACACTTGCGACCCGGTAGGCAGGGGGTTCCTGACGGCGCCCATCCCTACCACCTGGCTCCCACTCCGGGAGGGTACTCAGGGGCTGAAGCCCGTACCTTGTCGTAGGCGCCCCACGACAGCTCGGTCTCGATGACCATGACCACGATGCCGAACATGCCGAAGATGAGCGCATAGTCGCTGAGCCGCTTGCGCTTCTCAAACAGGGCGCGCCGGTGGCCCAGCTTGTAGCCGATGTTCTGGTTCTTCTTTTTGCTGGACTTGGTACCGCTGCTGCTGCCATGCCCGCTGCCGCCGCCACCGCCGCCTCCGGTGCTGCCTCCGCCGCCAGTTCCGTAGAGCGCCAGGTTGTTGGAATTGTTATGCTCCGGCTTAGACACCACGATCTCCGGGGCTGAGGAAGAGGCGGCGGCGGCAGCAGACGGGGAGGACGCACCACCGCCTCCTCCTACGACGGAGGCGGGGGGCTGCAGGGGCTGAGCCTCGGAGTCCATCTCGTGCAGGTTCCGGCGGGACGAGCTCAAGTTGCTGAGGGGACGCATGACGCCCCCGTTGTACCTGCAGCTGCTCATGGCTATTTCGGTGAAGGGGTTGCTCTCACGGCGCGCCTGGGGTTGGTGATGCTGGTGGTGCGCCGGGTGCGGGTGGTGGTGGTGGTGCGAGAGCGGGGGCCCAGAGCCCAGGCTGCCCAGGCTGCCTGTGGGGCTGGCGGCGGGCTGCAGGCTGTGGCACTGGTGGTACTGGGAGGCGGACGCGGGCTGCTGCGCGTACTGCTGCCGGAGCGCACTGGCATGGCTGGACGGCGTCAGCTCGCTCACATTGAGCTGGCTGCCCCGGCGCGACGAGCAGCAGCAGCAGCACGAAGAGCCCGACAGCGGAGAAGAGGTGCGGGTCCGGAAGGCGCCGCCGGGCGAGGAGGTGCGGAGCAGCAGGGACAGGTTATCCCCCGCCCCCGCCCCCGCCGCTGGGGCACCGGAGGAGGCGCAGCTGTTGCACCGGAGGCATGGGCTGCTGCCACCGCTGCCCGGCTGCTGGTGTGCGAGGTGCGGGTGGTGGTGAGGGTGCGGGAGGGGCGCGAAGGGCGCGCACGGCTTGTCCTGGCTCTGTTGCTGCTGCTGGCAATGCAGGTGTGAGGAGCGCGGCGGTGGCGGCGGCTGCTCTGGGAAGAAGCCGTGCTGGAACTGCAATGGGGTTTCCATGTCAGGGCTGTTAAAGCTGCAGGGAGACCAGGCGGTGGTGCACCCTGCGCAATGCGTTATGGTCGGGAGCGGGGACTCCTGCTGCTGGTGCGAGGAAGGGCCCATGCCGGCTCCGGTAGAATCCAGGCGGCGAGTCCGATTGGTTGGGCGCACCAAAACAATGGGCATGACATCACCTGCGGGGACCGAGACTGAGTTTGCGGCGCGCGCGGCTTAGGGGACCATATGTGTGTGAGAGAGTGGTTGGGAGGGGAATCTGCAGAATGAAAACCCCGGGGGGCACAGGCCAGCTCCTGCTGGGGTGAGGACACTCGAGGGCAGGGATTCCACCTGCGGATCGCGTGCGTCCGAGATAATGGCTGGGAAGACTGAGCTCCCCCACGCATAGCGGCTGGCTGCAGAGGTGGGAGAGAGAGCGATGCCTCTCGCTCTACTGTCACGGCCCCCCGACTGGTGCGGGACACGTTAGCCCAAATGACCTGCCTGGGGCACTGCAGCACGTCTGGCCACTCTGGTCATGGGGCAGGCGCCAGTACGGTGCGAAACCCGAGCCACTCTCCCGCCCTCTCGCCTTGTAGGGCTGCAAGACAGCACCTGCTAAGCCCCACTTCCTCTCCCCCATCGTCCTGCCGAGAGTGGGCTGCAGGCTGCTGGCCAAGTAACTGCGGGGGCAAGGCTTTGGGTAGGGGGTAAAAAAATAAATAAAAGTTTGGCGTCTGCCTATGCGAATGCATCAGCGTTGGGAGAAAGCTAGCCGGATGCCTGACTTGGCCTCTGAGGGATCATATCCAACCCCTAGCAGGGATCTGTCCCTGTCCGCTAGCTCACAGAGTCCCAGAATCGGGACTGGCGGCGCTGTCTCTCTTAGAGGAGAGCATTGCGGCGCGGTTAGGGTTAACCTCGCGACGCCCGGGCAGGGGGAGGAGGGGGCGGGGCCGAAGGAGGGGATCCCCGGCGTCCGGGGAGGAGCCCGCTCGGGTTTCCCGGGTCCCCCTGGCGGGGGCGGAGGGCTTTCCCCACTAGCGCCAGCTCACATTTGCGCGTTCTCCGGAACATGAGGGGCTAGCGCCCCTGGCCGCCAGGTCCGGGGCTCGGGTGCTCAGGCAGTCCAGCAGCCTGAGTGGGTAGGTCCGAGGACTACCTTGGTGCTGCTGACGAGCCTTGTTCAGGGTCTGGGGGCTGCTCAGCCACCGCAGACCGCCAGCTTCTCTGGTTTTCCTGTTCCTCCAGACCTGCAGTACAGACACAAAGCAAAGGCGGGTCACTAATGCGCAGACGCCAAGCATCTTCCTTGTCGTGGCCAGACTGCAGCGGCTGGGCAAGGGGCCTGGTGAAGGTTGATTGATGCCAGTAGCCATCTAACTGCCAATTAATGCCGTAGTGGTGATTCGACTGAACAATCGCTGCCCTTGGACATGGAGTTTCACTAGACTTAGATGTAATGAATAATTATACTCTCTAATAAACCAGTAAAGTTGCATTTTGCATTTTGCCATGGTGTGTCCTTATTGAGCTATACACAAACAAAACGGCAGGAGGTCTTTTTGAGGGCTCTTGATTAATACTCCGTCATTAAGGCTATCATTTGTGTTTCTTTGTGAATTTAAATTCCTGTCTTCCTAAAGGAAAAAAAAAGATGAAATTGGCCAATAAGATATTTCAATTTTAAATTGTGATTTCAATAGTTTTTATAGTGGAGATTGCTAACAGATTAGATCAAGACATTAAAGCGAAAGCGGATCGCTCTCATTAGGTAATTGGAATTCTCAGCTGGATCCAGTTTCTTGACATTCTACTCAGCAGCTGCCCTAAAGTTGCTTACCAGGTATCGGCTTGAAAGTGTGTGTGTTTGTGCTCCGTGCCATTGAGTGAATAATTTATTTCTGGATATTCTTTGCAAGTGTGCTAAGCAGTTGAGAATTTTCGTGCACACAAGCAAATAGATTGAGAAGGAAAAGAGATAGAATTGCATTTAGAGCTATAATCCTTGACAGGAGATCATGAATAATTTGGGATTGAATTTCTTAATAATCTTGGTTAAGGATTGAATTTTAGTGGCTGAAAAATCAAAGGCATTAATCTTATTATCTAGTGTGACTGTTTTTTGTTTTATAGCTTCAAAGTGGGAAACGAATAGTGTTTAGAATGAAGAGATTTGTTGAATTTTGAGGGCAGCTGGTAGTGCACATATTCACTACAGAAAATAATTCCAGTGAAAGAAGGGTGTGGTTGTGCATGCCTGAAACCCTACACCTGGGAGATGGAGGCAGGAGGAAAAGAGTTCAAAGCCATCCTCACATACACCATATCTAGCTTCAGACCCCTTCTGTGATTTGTTCACCCTTTAAATCCACCCAATATGTATTAGTGCACTTTGCAACAAATTGTACAGGCTTCTTTTTCATTGCTCTTCGTCGATGACTGATTGAAACATTTGACTAGTCTTTATCTCTAAATACTTCAAAGAAGTATATCAAAAAATAATATGTTCATCGCCTCCTCGTAAATTTAGAAAAGATTTCATAGACATCTCCCCAAATAGCACAATAGCTGTTACTCGTTTTAAATTATAAGGTTCTAGACTTACTAAAATGTCATCAGGAAAACAAAAGGTGCATCCCCCTGTGTTCAGCATAAGCTGACTTTCTCAAAGACCACACTGAAAGCTTCTCAAGGGCTTCAGAAACAAAAGGGTAAACAATATTGAACCTGTGCTTTCTCTTTCCCTCCCTCACCCCCCTTCCCATGTGTGAGTGTAGACGTTGATTTGGAGTGGGTTACTGAGACATGGAGTCCTCACTTTTCTCAATGAAGATGTGCAAATTAAAAAAAAAAATGAGGAACCTCAGGAACACCAAAACTCAGATTGACCTACTTCAGCATGGTGAATATAAGAGCTCGTAAAATAGTAATGTCAAAGTCATTGTGCGTAGAGAGATGGAGAACAGGCCAATGGGACACTCACTATCCTTCCATTAGAGTAAGCTGATCACAGTTAATGATACCTTGCTAGTACATGCCTGTGCCTGAAACAGACCGGAAGTCCTGGTGAAACCGAGGACTTAGAAACGCAAGAGCCGTCCCATCTTTAGATGGCTGAACCCCTCTAACAATTGCTATAAGTCATGACAGGTGTCAGATTAAGACATCCTTGTTATCAGTATTCCTCTGGTAGACAACCTTTTAAAGTTCACATGCTGATGTTAAAAATGCAGTTACTCTGACTTCATGGAAACCTTTTCCTTATAGCAGTGGTGCTTAGCTTGTGGGTCTTGACTCCCAAAGATCATTGGAAAACACAGATATTTACATTATGATTCATAGCAATAGCAAAATAACAGCTATGAAGTAGCAACAAAAATAACTGTAGGGTTGGGAGGTCTCTGTAACTGTATTAAAGGGTCACAGCCTTACGAAGATTGAGAAGCACTGCTCTGTAGGAGCAAAGTGAAGCCACTAATGCAGACAGACAGTACTTTTGATGTGGATGGTGTTTTGCACTCACACCGGCGAGTGAGAGGGAAAGGAACGAGGGAGGAAAAAGAGGGGATGCTTAAAGCAGAGATCTGTGGTCTCCACTGAGAAGCTTTCACAGTTAGATTTCTTCCCCCTTCCTTCCATTAAGGCAAGCAAGTGCTGGAATTCCCCTAGATTAACACCAGAGGTCACAGTCACCCACAAAATGCATTTGCAATCTAATCAATTAAGCAGCGTCTCTCCTTTATCTTCCTTTCTTTTCCTTTTTTGACTATAATCTCTTTTTTCTTATGCCCTCTTAGAGTGTTTCCTTTTCCGTATTTGTCATATGTCAAGCTTGTAGACAGGCGCACACACTAACATAACCGATCCCTAAACACACAGTCATGGAAAGGGCTTCCCCAGCCGCGAACACCGAGTTTTAAAAGCTTCACGTTGGTTTTACTCCAGTCTTAGTTTACTCAAATTCCTGTTGTGTTCATTTTTATTATTTTCTTCTATATAGGATTTGTCTGTACTTTCTCATTCATTGTCCATTAAAATGCAGGACTCTCTTGACCTATATATTTGGTGTTTATTTCCAACAGGCAACCAAAACAAGAGAATAATAACATCTGTTTCCTACACTGCATGCTCGGAGCAGAACTTGGAACTAAGAAGTGAACATTTTTGAGAATTATTTTTTATTGCCTGACTGAGTCAATTATTTGATGGTACTGAACCCAAAGGCTCTGATGTGATGCTGCTTTTCTGAACTCACTTTCCTTAGCAACAGATTGAGGAGGATGAGGACAGCAGCAGCTGTTTCCTTAGTACAGCTCAGTTTTCCTGAAAGGTAACAATTCAAAGGTCCACAAAATCTAATTTTAAATCATAAATTCCCTAGTGTCACAATTAATGCATTGTATTTGAGGCAAACACTAAAATTATATTTATGTTTGATGCATGAACACATGCCTGCATCATGATGATAAAATATTAAACCTGGAATAATGAATTTTACAAAGGCTAATAAATCATGTTGGACCATATCTATTAATTTAATTAACCCTTCTAATGATTTTTTTATTCTCTTCAATGTCTTCCTACTATTTCTCAACTTATTAACCTATCTACCAAAGTCCCATAAAAGCTAGCAAAAGACAAAAGGTAAAATATTAATCTTGTTAGCAGAATTGAACTCGGGTTACTTATAAATGGATGAAAAGGCTGAACTTATTGTGGATTTCTTAATTATATATCCCTTTGCCATTAGAAACAGAGAGAGGGGGAAGGAGGATGGAAAGGGTGGATCACTGTTTGAAGCCCAGTGGATTGTACAAAATTGTTTCTTATGTACTGTTTTATTTGTATCTCACAAATACCCAGGGAGAAGTCAGAGGTTTTATTGTCCTCTTTATTTTGCAGATAAGGAGAACACCTGAGATACTGTCTGCCCTACCCAGGGTGACGCTGTTGAGAAACAAGGACAAGCCAGATCGCTTAACAGTCTTTGGGTCTTTGTGGTTGTCATTTTCACATCGTAGGGGTCTTGCTCCACTGCAGAATTAAACACACGGGTTACATTGACTCACTCAAGAATAGATAGTGGTGCCTCTGAATGTTTTCTCACTGGCTCTTTTGTTTCCTGTGATCTTTATCCTCTTGTTGGCTTCATTTGATCAATGAGATAATTTGAGAGAATTTAATCTAAGTGTGGAGGAAATGGAAGTACTTTATCCCTGCTGGTCTTAGGGCCTAATTAAAAATATATTATATTGAGAGATACAGGAATAGACGTGCTTTTCTTTTTAAACAAACAACAACATGATTCTGATATGTTCAGCAATACTCCATACTCTTTCAGTGACTTAGTGCCATTCTGGGCATTCATTATTTGAGGCTACATCCAGCAAATACTGGAGAGGGAGGGGGAGAGGAGTGGGAGGAGGGGGAGAAGGGTGGGAGGAGGGGGAGAAGGGTGGGAGGAGGGGGAGAAGGGTGGGAGGAGGGGGAGAAGGGTGGGAGGAGGGGAAGGGAAATGGGAGGCTGGGAGGAGGTGGAAACTTGTTTTTTGTTTATGTTTTTTTTTCTTCTTTTCGCAATAAAAAAATAAATAAATAAATAAATAAATAAAAGATTAGTAAGAGTTTTCCTGCAACTATGGAGGGTTATTTTGCTTGTTATTATACAGATGAGAAGGAGGAGGCTCTTGGTCTCGCAACTCAAAGGACTTTCCCTATTGTCATACTTGGGCCCACCCCGTGTATCATTCTTGCTTCCCTTTCTAGCAAACTGATGAAAACCAGAGAAAAGAGACAGACTTTACATGACATGGAGAGACCTGTGTGTCTCCCAGATGGGCTAGAGAGCCAGCAAAGTGGAATCAAAGATCATCATTTTAAAATAGCTCTAAATACTGAAGGCACATTAAGTCTCCCCCCCCCCACTTTTTCTTGATCACAGCCCTGCAGATTAAGTCACCTCTTGCTATTCAGTAACCCTAGATGCGTCTGCTTTCTCTTTCCTTATTTCCCTTTCATGTATCGAGCTTATACAAATTCCCAGATCCTCTTTCTTTATATTTATCCCCCTTTCTGTAATTATTTGCAAACTTCCCATAATTGTCTTAGCAAAGGAGAGGGTTGATGCCTTTCTAGTGCTGCTGTTAAGAAGAAAAAGAACCATGCTCTGCAACACTGAATTCTATGGAACTCTGTCACCAGGAGGAAAGCTCTGATGCTAACACTTGTTCAGGTTCCAGACCCAGTCCTCATTTGCACAGCCAGATTCTTCTTTAAAATGGCTTTTATTTAATGCTGCTGTTCTTTTATGAGTGTAAAAGTGTGAATGAAAAATAAATAAGAAGGAAAGGATGTAGTAATTCAAATGTAATTGGCCTGCCTAATCTCATAGGGAGTGGCACTGTTTCGGAGCTGTGGCTTTGGTAGAGTGGGTATGGCCTTTTTGCAGGAAGTGGGTTACTGTGGGAGTGGGCTTTAATATTGCCCAGTGAGTCAGTTGATTTCGTGTTTTCTGCAAGATGTATTACTCTCAACTCCAGCACCAAGTCTGCCTGCATGCCACCATACTCCCTGTCATGATGATACTAGATTGAACCTCTGAAACTGTAAGCAAGCCACCCCAATTAAGTGTTTTCTTTATAAGAGTTACCTTGCTCATGGTGTCTCTTCACAGCAATAAAAACCCTAAGATAGGAAAGGACATGACTGTTCCTCCCTACAGTAGAGGGGAAAGTTTATTGTATGGTTTTTTGTTTTTTTGTTTTTTTGTTTTTTTGTTTTTGTTATATGTAATTTTACTATGTTAAAGTGAAAGCCTTTCTTTTTTGTTTAAACAGAAAAAGGGGAAATGGTGTAGGAGGTCCTTCTGTATTTGTATTGCTTTCATTGGTTGAATAAAAAAACTGACTTGGCCTTTTGAAAGGGCAGACTTAGGTAGGCGGGGAAGACAGAACAGAATGCTGGGAAGAAGGGAAGTGTGGCAGACGCCTTGATTCTCCTGCCTGAGACAGACTCTGGTTAGAATCTTTCCCGATAAGCCATGACCTGGTGGTGATATACAGATTATGAGATATGGGTTAAACTAATATGGGAGAGTTAGCCAATAAGAGGCTAGAAATAATGGACCAGGCAGTAATTTAATTAATACAATTTCTGTGTGGTTATTTCGGGTGTAAACTAGCCGGGAGGGATTGAACAAAAGGACCCCGCGCTCCTCACCACAATTGTAGATATGTGAGAGGGCATAGTCAGAGGCAGGGACATCTGGGAGAGTCCAAAGTGGACCATGACAAGGCAGACATGGGCCATGTGGAAGAGAGGGGGAAGGGAAAAGAGAAGGAAGAAAGGGAGCCATGTGCAGCATCCAAGAGGCCAAAGGTCCAAGAGGTGGAGGGTAAGCAAATGAATTATATAGGGAAGAGCCTCTGGGAAAAGGGCAGCCCAGCTCCTGGGCTGGAGAGTTCAGAGTAGAGGGCAGGCTACACAAGCCATACCCTATAATTGTTAGGTACTGGGGGATGTTGGGAGAACCTGGCAGCCAGGTATGCTTTGATATGTTAAATAGGCACCTCAATTTGTTTGTTCTTGGTTTGAAATTTAACAAGGTAGATATTTTATATTTATAAATATGCACAGTTCTCTTGTTTTCATAGCTTGTTTAAAATAATAAAATGCTTGAAAGTAGCTACATTACATTATTAGGATTGTAGTATGCTTTCTACTTGTGGTCTATATAAAATGGTAGCATTAAAGAGGAGAGATGATCCTGACGAGCTCTATTTAGAAATACAATTCCTCTATTGGATGGAAATTGTTAATATATATCAGAAATAGGTTCTATATGTTACATATTTTAAGCCTTAGAGAAACTACTAAGAACACACACACATATTAAGGGGAGTAACTATGGAATTAGATGTTAGAAAATATCATCTTAATTCAAGGAAATAGGAAGGAGAAACTCAAAAATCTATACAACATATATAATGTTAAAAATGTCACAAGCACATATTCCTTTGATAAAACACCCTGAGTAAAGTTGCATAGGGGAGAAAGGGTTTATTTTAGCTTCACAATTCCAGGTGATGGCTCATCATTAAGGAGAAGCCGAAGCAGTAGGAACTTGAGGCAGCTAGTGACGTCCATAATTAAGAGCACAGAGAGAATGAAATTCATGCATACTGTTACTTGCTCCCTGTGATCACCATTATAGTGTTCAGAATTCCCTGCTAGGGAATGGTAGCACCCACAGTAGAAATGTTCTTAACATTATCAAGCTCTTTCCCAACAGAAACGCTGCAAGTCAACGTGCCCTAGACAAATCTTCATTAAGACACTGCTCAGATGATTTGATATTATGTCGCATTGACAAAGCTATCCATCACACTTATGCAATCACATTACTAACAATGTCAAATATGAAAGGATTAAACAAATTAAAAGCAAAAGTGGTTATCGAGAACTTATAAAGATACAACTATAACCTCTCTTCTATAGATACACATTACAGAAATACAAGTAAGCTGAAAGCTCAAGGATATGCTATATAAACAACTATAAAATAAACAATCAGGAGCAGAAGGAGAGAGAGCATGAGCAAGGAACTCAGGACCACGAGGGGTGCACCCACACATTGAGACAATGGGGATGTCCTACTGGGAACTCACCAAGGCCAGCTGGCCTGGGTCTGAAAAAGCATGGGATAAAACTGGACTCGCTAACATAGCGGACAATGAGGACTACTGAGAACTCAAGAACAATGGCAATGGGTTTTTGATCCTACTGCACGTACTGGCTTTGTGGGAGCCTAGGCAGTTTAGATGCTCACCTTACTAGACCTGGATGGAGGTGGGTGATCCTTGGACTTCCCACAGGGCAAGGAACCTTGATTGCTCTTCAGGCTGAGGAGGGAGGGGGACTTGATTGGGGGTAGAGGAGGGAAATGGGAGGCGGTGGCGGGGAGGTGGCAGAAATCTTTAATAAATAAATAGAACAAAGTGGCTTTAGAGTAATAATCAAAATGAAATTTTCATGTATATACATATGTAGAAAAGCCAAATGTATATATAATGCAGTGTCAAGTTATTTAAGAAAATAAAACAATTACAAATTCATATGGATGTAGCAACAAATTCTAATAGCGTGAGACAAGATTGAAATAACTGAAAAGACAACCAAGTAATTCAACAGTGACAGGCAGGTTTTGCCGCCATGAGACATGTAACTAAGAGGAAGTCTTCAGGCCTCTGGAGCTATAGTTACAGGTGGTGCTGAGCCACCTGACCTGGGTCATGGGAACAGAATCAGGTCCTCTGGGAGAGTCGCATGCACTCTTACTGCTGAGCCGTTTCTACAGAAACATGGTATTGAAATTATTGTCCTTGTTTCAACTGAAGAGATAGGCATTATTGTCAGTCTGCTTGGATGGCTTGAACCCTCTACCCATACCATACCCTCAGACTATACCATGAGGCCCTACAAATATTACATGTTTTAGTTGGATCACAGAATACTCATTTGTAATAACAGCTGCTTTTAGTTTATTTCTATATGCACAGTTCTAATTTAATGTTTACTAGAGATGAAAAACGTATCTTAGTCACTAAATACATCTGAGAATTCTACTATATAGCACTCTCTTATAAATAACCTTGGTTTCCAGAATTTAACCAAACACTAAGAAGAAACTAGAGCTCTTAGGAGCGCAAATTCAAGTCAGGAAATCTGTGGTGGTTACTCCTAAGTGAGCCTTGGGCTTTCTGTAATCCTAATTGATTTTCTGACCCACTGCATATCAAAAGCTTAGAATAAAGCCAAGACAGACTTACTGGGTCTGATAAAATAAATTAACAACAGGGATGTGACTGCCCAAGAAACTAACTGTGTTTGTAAACAACAATGCTCATTACAATTTGTAGACCATCAGAACTCACAGCACAATTAGAAGCAAATGGTCTTTTACACATTATTGAGCCCAAGTACCATCCTTGAATTCATGATTAAACTAACATATGTGTCAATTGTAATCCTGGGTGACCAAGAAAACCTTACAACAGAGAGTTAAGGTTTGCCTATAATGCTAGCAGTAGAGGTATGAAGACAGGTGAATTTCTGTGACTCTTGGCCAGCATGGACTACACTGTGCCACTCTGTTCATAGTCTCACTAACAAGGCTACCTAAACATGAACTTAACAACAAAAAACAACAGATATGCTAATGGAAAGCCCAGGAAGCCTTAATCCTTTCCAAAGAACTCAGGCAGCAAAGGAATGCTGGGGGCAGGAGAAAGTCTTCCCCAGAGAAGAGCACACCCACTGATAATTCAATATGAAAGGTCAGTATAAAAACAAACTGTTGCAAGAGTGCCTTTTACTACTAAAGAAATAAAAAAGTTATGGGAAGACAATGAACCATGGCAAAGAGCTTGTGCTAATTTTTTGGGAGAAATTAATAGCAACTATCCCAAAAGTGGTAGACTTAACCTCATAAAAAGAACTTCTTGGATTCTTCCTAGAATTGTACGTGATGCTCCAATAACTGGAGCCTGTACATTCTATACTGATGCAAATAAATCAGAGAAAGCAGGTTACAAGTCAGATGAATTGAGTAAGGTGGAACAAAGCCCTTATAATTCTGTCCAGAAGGCAGAATTATATGCAATTCTTATGGTGCTAAGGGATTTTAAAGAACCTCTTAATAGAGTTTCAGATTCACAATATGCAGAAAGAGTTATCTTGCATATTGAAACCGCTGAATTTATACCAGATGACACAGAGTCGACTTCATTGTTTATCCAGGTACAAGACATAATCAGGAACAGGCTTTGTCCGATGTACCTAACACACATCCGGTCCCATACAGGTCTGCCTGGCCCTCTCTAGCCCTAGGCAACGCTGAGATTGATCAATTATTGATTGGAAGTGTGTTGCAGGCCTCAGAATTTCATAAGAAGCATCATGTCAATTGTAAAGGCCTAAAGAAAGAATTTTCCATTACTTGGCAACAAGCTAAGGACATTATAAAGAGATGTCCTACTTGTTCTTTCTATAATCAAACACCGTTGCCTGCAGGGAGTAACCCAAAGGGTACTAAGAGAAATGAAATCTGGCAGATGGATGTGTTCCACTTTATGGAATTTGGTAAATTAAAATATGTACACCACACCATAGACACGTATTCAGGTTTTCAATGGGCTAGTGCCCTGAGCTCAGAAAAGGCTGATTCAGTAATCACACATTTATTGGAAGTTATGGCCATCATGGGTATACCTGCGCAAATAAAGACAGATAATGGTCCAGCATATGTATCTAAGAAAATGAAACGCTTTTTTGATTATTATAATATAAAACACATTACAGGTATACCAAATAATCCTACAGGTCAGGCAGTTATAGAAAGATCAAATCGTACTATAAAGGATATGCTGAACAAACACAAAGGGACTGAAAATACCCCCAGAAATAGATTACATAATGCTTTATTAACCTTGAATTTTCTTAATGCTAATGAGAAAGGAATGACAGCAGCAGAGAGACAATGGATAATGGAAAAGTCTGCTGAACTAAATCAACTGATTTATTTCAAAGATGTGCTGACCTCTCAATGGAAGCCAGGAGATGTGCTACGTTGGGGAAGGGGTTTTGCTCTTGTTTCCACAGGAGAAGAAAAATTGTGGATACCATCAAAATTAATAAAGTTTCGATTTGAAAAGGAGAAACCTCTTGGAAAGGAGAAATGACAACTCATCCACAATGATGATATTCATACAGGTGGTAAGAAAAACATATAGAATGGGGGCAGGGTTCTGTTCTTATCTCCACAGGAAAATACTCATCTTTGAAAAATTCAAGGGACCCTGGATGTTTGGATACTGACAGATGGAAAAATACCTGCCCAATAGGAAATGTCAATAAAACTGAAAGGGTTGTGTAAGTAATATTAAACCATATTTCTAAATTTATAAAGCTGGTTTTGAAGTTGGACTCTGGCTCAGTCCCTCTCTAATTCCAAGCCTGTTAGTAAGAGAAAAACCCAGAGTTTCTGGAGTTTCTGTCTCATGTCAAGAGCCATGATATGGGACAGAAAGAAATATGAGTTTAGAAAACATCTTTGCTTTTCTTCATATCTATCATACTTTTCATTGAATATATCTATCATGCCTTTCATTGAATATATATATATATATATATATATATATATATATATGATTAAATGTTTAAGTTTTTCAGAATGAACAATGAGTTTTTCCTGAAGTAGCATTTGAAGTTTCCAGGAAGAAGATGGGGCCCCATAACAACAACTCCACCTGGCTGATATGACGTCATGATACTGATAGCGCTACTACAAGACCTGTTTTGGGTACCAGCTGCACAAGACAGTTCCAACTTGGTTAGCTAAAATGGTGCACATCTTATACAACACTTTGGCCAGACCTGCACAAAATGCTCAGAGACTATTTGCAATTTTAAAAGACATTGATCTTGAAATTTAACCATCATTTTACTTTCACAGGATCCCCCAGAAAGAACATCGCCCCATGACAGCTGGAAGTAATTCTAGAGGACGACATCCCCTCTCCCAGTAAAGTTTGCCCTTGGGTTTAGGGACATCATTTAGGGGTTGATTATAATTAGTATATGATTGAGGGTTGGGGGAGGAATTTTATAAGCTCAGGGATCATTTTGAAAAAAAAAAAGGGATGATGGGATAATAGATTTATAATTGTGAGTTACTGTTTTTAGACAAATATATTGGTATTGATTCTTGTATATTGATACAAAGTTAAATTATATTGGCTATTGTATGCATGCATGTTTCTACCTCTGTTTAAAACATTTTTTATGTATTGACATATATTGTATTGATATATATATATATTGTATATATTTACCATATTGCAGTGTACATTTCTACCTCTGATTAAAATACTTATATAATGTTTGTGTATTGATATATATTTACTATATTGCAATGTATATTTGTACAGTGTTTATATTTGGAGGTCATTGTCCTCATTTGTTTCACAGTCGTTTATTTTCTTAGTCTTTAAGTTAGATAGATATTGAGAATTATATAGATTAATAGTCATCTAAGTTTGTCATTTATAATTAGACTAATCAGTTTCCTTAGATATATAGAGATTATACTCAGTATAGATAGATAATCTTCAACTTCTTCAAAGAGCTGTAGAAAATGGCCTTTAATCTAACTCAGAGTTTTGTGGTAGTGAGACACAATTGCTCCTGGCAACAAAGCTCTATTCCCGAGAGAATGTTGAGCACCAAAGACAATCCACCTGGAGCCTTTCTTTTTGGCAGAACTGGCCTTTGGGCAAAGAAATGCCCATACCTCAACCACTGACAGAGATACAGAGCATGCATCAATGGATAAAACAGGACTGTCATATCCTGCCAAGACAGGGTAAGATAGTTTTGAAAAGTTGCTTGCCTTTGAAAATAGTATGTCAGTTATGTTAGGCCTTAGCCAAAGTTGGTTGCTTCAACGCTGCTAACGTGACTTTGGGTGATTGCCCAGGTAGCTAGTTGTCTCTGTGATTTGTTGCAAGTTTTGGAAGTTGTTTTACTGAACTTCCTAATTACCCAGGTAACATTATTTCCCTTCTCAGATCTTTGATGGGGTTGAAGACTATATAAATGTAGTTACTTTCTCTCATGACTTGGCCAAGTCATTTATTATACAAGACCTAAGCTAGTTAGAATAGGATATTTGTACTTATTGTATATAATTTCATAGTAGGTTTAGAACTCTCTTATTTAAACAAAAGGAGGAGGTGTTGCGGGAGGTCCTCCCACTCCTCCAACCTATAGCTGCTGAGATACCAGCCCATTGGGGCGTGGTCTCTCTCCCTTTAAAAAAGCGGCCACTTTCCTCTCCTCTCTCTCTTCACTTCCTGCTCCACCGGTGACTAGACTCCCTTCCTGGTTGCATAGAGGGCTGTTGCCTGGGAGAGTGATCTGTAAGTTTTTTCCCCTTGAAATAAATACCAACCTATTAATCATAATTCTAAACTGGTGTGGCATTGTTTGTGACTTACGCCTTCAACAAATATAGGTACCATTCTACAGCCCGAGCAGGCTGTGTTTGTGTATTGTAAGAATATCTACATAGCAATAATTAATGAAAAAACAGACCATGAATTTGAAAAGAAGCAAGAAGGAGTACATGAGGAGGTTTGGAGGGAGAAAAGGGAAGGGTGAAGTGGTGTAATGAAATGATGTTATAATAAACAAAAATAATAAAAAATATAAAATTCAAAGCAAAACAATAAAAATGAACAAGAAAACTGTAAGTTACACACACACACACACCACACAGTGTTTATAAGAATTACCTCCACAATCCTAAAACCATAAATCCTGGGGTCATAACCTTTATCTCACCATTTTGATTTTCTCCAAACAATTCTACATTTCCCAGAATTTATGGAAATTGTATTTGCTGAGGCTCTACCATGAGATGATACATGAGGGTCACATGTACTGGAGAACTGAGATCCAGTCAGAAATCTTTTTGGAGGAATCTGTCCTCTTTAAGTTCCCAAACTACCCTATCCCAGCCCATGCCTGGCACCTAAGGCACAGGTGATGAAGAACATCCATGTTTGGCCTCCCCCATGCCTGCTCCAGTCCCTGGCATCTCGCAATGGAAGCTGAACTTGCTTTTCATGCTTCTCACTGCACTGTACCTAAGGTGGCCCTTTAACATGATGTGTGATCAAATGATTAAGAGGATTGGTAAAATATAATTCTGGCCATATAGTTTTAATGAAATATTACAAAACTATTTTGGTTTCTGCTTCATTCTCTGTTTTAATCAACAGCAGGTTCACATCATCATCAGCTAAAATGGAAAGATTGAAAGTTCTTAAAACTTTCTTAATTTAGCCCTAAAACTAAAGCTAAGAATAGTAAAGAAAAAACCGTTACCATTATTATATTCTCCAATACATTTTTCTCATTAATGATATATTTTATAGAAATCATTTTAAAAACTTCTATAGCATTTTGTTTTATAGTTGTAGATGTTTTCTTTGCTAATTGGTGCAAGATAACGAGTTCATTTCCTGGGTTCTTTGACTTGGGAGTGAATAACTTTTGGAATCACAGTTGTCTTTATGTAAGCTGCAATGATCTCAAGTCAGTAGTTGGCAGCAGTCTGTTGTGATACACTAAGCAAGTTATCTGATATTGAAAGCTTTCATTTATAGTCCTACTCCCAGGGTTCATCCCTATCCTCATTTTAGAATGCCTCTCACACCCTCCCTTCCATCCTCTCTTACAGCCCCAGCTTAACTTTCAGAACTGAGGGTTAGACGCACATCCATCTTTCTATAGGAATTTAGCATCGATAAAAGTTTCCTCTATCAACTTCTGCATTAACTTGGATCAGTGATTCTCAACCTCTGGGTAATGACCCCCAAACCGTTGGGAAATATAGATACTTACACTATGATTCTTAATGATTTACATTACGATTCATAACACTAGCACAAGTACAGCTATAAAGCAGAAACAAAAATAATTTTATAGTTGGGGGTCACCACAAAATGAGGAGCTGTATTAAAGGTTCACAGCATCCAAAAGGTTGAGAATAAGTAGTTTCAATTAAGACTCATTTCCTAGAGATTAACTTCATTATACTATCATACACGAGTGTTGTTTTTACTATAAATATTTCATTATGGTTAATGAGCTGATATTTGCAGTAGAAAATGTAGGATCAACACAAGTCTCTATAGATGGTGAATGGATAAAGGAAATGTAGTATAGGCATATAGACAATACATAGATACAAAAGGAAGGAAAACCACCACTGTAATGGCAAGGATGAAACTGGAAGATATGATAAGAGAAATAAACCTAACACAGAAGAAAATACTTTGCTATTTCCCTGATATGAGGAATCTTAAAAAGTCAAACTCATAAAAATCAAAGAGTAGAATCATGAGGATGAGGGACTAAGGTGTGTAGAAACTGGAATGGTGTTGGTCAAAGGTTCATTTATCCAGGATAATTCCTGGGCGTCTAATATACAACATGGTGACTATAGTTAAGACTGATGGATTTACTCTTGAAACTTGCCAAAAGTGGATCTTTAATCACACACACACTCAAATTGTAATTTTTAAGAGAATAGATTTGTAAATTAGATTATTTCATACTTTATGCATATGGTACATAATGTATACTTTAAGTATTCTTCTTTGTAGAAATATATATATATATATATATAATTTTGTCTATTTCTATTTGATCATTTTTATTGGAAAATAATTCTGCTTAAGAAACCAAATTAACCAAGAGGCATAAAACACACCCACCATCATATATATATTGTTTTGGCACACAAATGGCCATACATTATAAAATATATTTTAACTATATTATTAATTTTATACATGTCGGTGTTTTACATACATATATGGCTATGTACCGCATGTGTGCAATGTCTATAGAGGCAAGAAAGGGCACCAAAGGCCCTGGAATTAGATATACAGACTGTTGTGAGACACCGTGTGCATGCTGGGAATCAAACCTGAGTTTTCTAGAGGAGCCACCAATGTTCCCCTAAGCCATTTCTCTATATTATATTTTACAATATAATATGTTTTTCTTGTCAATAATTGGTGGGAGCAGTTTGAATAAGACACAAACAATGACAATCTGTTTAACTTTTGGTACATGACCTACTTGAATTTTTAAATAGTTAAAGTATTGAGAAATAAAATTAATGAGATACTTTTCTCAAAACCATGTTGACCTCCATTTTGTTTAATAATTTTATTTTTTTGTCATGTAATGAGAATGATGTGGACTTTGGAATAGATAGTCCTGAATTCTAAAACTGACTTCAGTCACTTATTCAGAGCCAATATTTAATCTTTCAAACTATATTGTAGTAATAAGGGCGGCGGGGCTGCGTTCCCAGCACCCCGGCCGCCTGCTCTGCTAGCTTATGCCCTGAAATAATTACACGGACACTGTATTCTTTTAATCACTGCTTGGCCCATTTCTATCTAGCCTCTTCTAGGCTAACTCTTGCACCTGGTCTAGCCCATTTCTAATATTCTATGTAGCACAGCTAGGTGCGCTTACCGGGAAGATTCTGGCCTACGTCCATCCTGGGTCGGAGCTTCATCGCGTGCGTCTGCCTGGGAGCTGGGAGCTGGGAGCATGGCGTCTCTCTGAGGCATCTGCTCCCGAGAGGAGAGCTGTCGAGTCTGAGCTCACTTCCTTTTCCTCCCAGCATTCTGTTCTGTTTACTCCTCCCACCTATCTTCTAACCAATGAGGGCCAAGCAGTTTCTTTTTATTTAACCAATGACCTTCCTCCATCACTATATGTTCTTCCATTGTTTGTGACAAGATCTGTGAGACATTATCTTGATTGTAAATTTCCCTTTTCATTCACATATTCATTAATAATATGGAATTTTGTATCCCAAGCTCAGTCTTACCTATCTGAAAGGTGATACATTGTATTTTGTGGTTTAGAGATGCAGGCAAGGGTTATCAACTCATACGTGTAAGAGGAGCTGTCTTAAAACAGACGAATAAAATGTTTTTGTTTGAAAACAAGTTTAGACAAGTGGGGGTTTTTATAATTTTGAAATGATTTGGGGACCAAAAAGAAGTTAATGCCGCTCAGCTCTGATCTGGCTATTGCCAAAGAAGTGTGTCCAATATTAACAGGTTTCCCATATTTTAAAGAAAAGTAATGTTTTAGGAACTGAAATTTCATTATGTGTCAAGGGTAGGAAAGATGGAAGTCACAGAAATGAAGTCTTAAACAGAGAACAGGCAGGGTATTCTGAGCAGACAGGCCTCTCTCTTCACAAACACTCTACTGGAGGGTGGCAAGCCTTCAGGGGTGATGAGGAGGAGAAACAAAAGTATTTATTATTATTTTTTAGGGAACACTTATAAGGGTATCTCTTGTTAGGTCTGACATAGGAGAAGAAACAGCAGTAGGGTGATTGTCTCTTACTAGAACAAGAATGCTAGATGCATAGCAACAGCAGAGGCAGCCACCAACACTGGTCACAAAAATCCAAGTGTTTTTTTTTTTTTTAAACATCCTAAAGCAAACAGGACTCTTCTTATCTCCTGAAAATCCTATTTTCTTCTTTCTAGAATTTCTCCCTCATTTTTCTGGAACACATCCTAGAATTGCTCCTAAAAAAAGATATGCTTAAAATAATGAGATTTCTATCCCCTAGTTCACTGGCCTGCCCATCTTCAATTATAAGGGACAGAGAGTTTGGAGTGCAGCAGTCATCAGCAGAAACTAGAAATAAAGAAATGCCAGCTCCCATTCCCACAGAGGAATTTCAAATTTGGAAATCCTGATGGATTTCCCACTGCTGCACGAGAACAGTTTTCCTTGATCATCTCTCATCAGTGATGGCCTCTCCTGCATGCTTTTTCTCGGATATAACCCTCACCCCTAAAGGCAGATAAGTAATAGTAGAAAAGGCTACAAAGGAAGAAAAGTAATTTAAATCCAACTTCATCTATTTGCACAGAAAATTAATCTTTCTTATCACATATGGAAGGTAAAGATAGTACCTACCTCTCTGGGATAGCATGTGAATTACCATCTTTGATACATACTAGTGGTTATTAAAAGACCCGTTAGACCGCAAGCTAGACCTAACATAAGAGATTCAAATTCTTTTATAAGTGCATCAAGAATAATGTTTTCTTCTGTCCCCCCAAAGTGTGTGAATGTGTAGAAGAGATGAGGGGCAGCTTGGATCTACCTTATCATCTTTCCCTATATTCATTACTAATTCACAAAAGACCAATTAGTTTAAGAAGTTTTCAGATTAGGAGTTAAGCTAGAAATAGCATCTGACTAATTTGTACTCACTTACTAAATTGTCTGTGAAAAATAAAAAGGAAAGCACAACTTAAAATACAGATGTGAAAGTACAATGTTGGCTTAATGGACCCTTGGGAAAAAAAACTCATAAAAGGTCCTGAGAAAGGCACTCCAAGTGCAAAGCTGGTTAATTTTGTTATTTTGTTCAAGGAAATGACGTTAAAGCTTTTGAGAGAAAATGAAAACAGAGCCAGCTTCTGTGGCTCGAAAAGCCAATGCATTTAGTCTTTTATTTCCAGTGACTGGCTTCATCAAAGGTACAATTCAGAGACTTACTCTTAATTTTTTCTCTCTAATGAATAAAGCCAAGCTAAAGGCTAAAAGAAAAGGCCATAAAAAAACCTTTACTATATAAACGTACTTGTCCCATAAAGAGAAATCTAGTTTGGATGAAGTTAAAATTCAATACAAGTCAAGAGCGGTCTTTCTCTGCCTTAGATGAAAGTACTGTTGAGTGTGGTCATTCACCAACTGCATCTTGAAAGCATTGCAAGTCAGTGAGCAGCTAGGCTTTCAGCTACATGCTTTAACTTTGCGAATTTGTCCAAAGGAAACTTCATTCTGCTCTGGAGCATTTCAAATGAGAAACTTCTCCAGATTGATTCAGAAAAAAAGTTAACTTCCAGGCAGTAATAATCATCTTTTAGCCTTACCAATATCAATTAATTACATTACCACATCTTCAGGGGATCAACTTTCATTTATTTAATCATTTAGTTTTTAAGACAATAAGTTGACACTAGCATTGGAAATGTGACTTGAGTCAGGATAAACATTCAATTAGGTTTCTTTCCTCAACTCTGAAGATGATTTCTTTCCCCTAATTCCACGTGACTTTGATCCTTTCATCAACATCCATTGCTTGGGTTCCTTTCCCTTCTTCTTTCTCAAGCCTCATGATACCCTGGTCTCCAGTCTACATTTGTACCCATTCTATCCTTTGCTTCCTCCTTTTCACCTCTAACTTTGGTAACGTTCAGTGCTCTGGCATCACCTCTGGTCATATTTTACATGAAGCCTCTACTGTGGATAAAGCCTTCATTTAAACCATTTGAAGACCACCCCCATATCTCTAGTTTTGTAAGTACCAGGACCCCATTGTTTGCTGTTTATGAAAGGGAGTGTCACCACCATGTTGCTCAGATTGGCCTTAAGCTCCTGGGTACAAGTGTTCTTCCTGTTCAAACTTACCGGTACATAGGACGATAGTGCCTATGCCATCTAACCTGGCTAGAATCGTATTCTTGAGATTATTGAGTAAAACAGTGCATACAGAGTATGCACAGTCCAGTGAATGCCCTTGATTCGTGGAATTGGAGACCCAATAGGCAAGAAGATAAGGAAAAATCAAAGAATTTCATAATTTAGAAGGCATTTTAAGAAGTTTGTGAGACAACTGGCTGTCACCACATAAAAAGTGCAAATCCCTTCATAAAGAAATGAGGACTGTTAAATGGCCCTTAAGTGACCTGAAAAACAAAGACAAGCAGAGCCCAGCCTAGAAGTGATAGCCTTTGTGTGAAGGCCCATTGATGTGAACAGATTAGAATCGGGGAGCAATTAGACTAAGCAGAAAGGAAAAGACTGAGGCCACAGTAATGATACTGAACTGTAAGGAGGACAAAATGTGTCCAATGGGCCAGAGTAAAGTTACCATAGGAACACATGAACTATGGTCCATCAAATCATTCACTGTATTCAAATATTGTTTAATAATAAAACTCACAGCATTAACATTGGTTGAACTGATCTAATACTGGCTATATACTATTTTTAATCTCAGAAAATTTTGATTATAGAGATAAAATAAATCAAATTACTGTATTAACACTTTAAAGGATAATGATTTCTCTTTTTTTAGAAGCTTGTATGTGAGGAAAATTAGGATTATTAGAAAATCGAACAGATTAATATGCAGTCAAGTTTAAAAATATAATAAATTGGAATTTTGATTTTAAGTTGAAAGTTGTGACAACAAATAGCTAATGATGCAATGGATCATATCTCATCTAGTGGATAAAAGTTGTCTGCTAGCATCTCTAGTTAAAGCCTGGGTTATATATTTGTTGACTTTGACAACATAAGTATTTTGCTATTGTTTATGTGGGGTATACTTGTACATAATCTGTAATAGTTAGTACTGTTTCCTAAACTTGAAAGAGAATGAAAGTCAGTGTTACAGACTTACTGGATTAAACCAAAGATTCTGAATTTTGTTTTAGCACTAACTTTCAATAAACCCTTCTGTATAATGATGCTGTGTTGTTGCCTTCTTTATATGTACAAATGTCTCTTAAATACATAAATTCTCTAAATGTTGATAGGCATTAAATATTTGTAAATCTGTATACAATTTATTCTTCTTCTTCTTTTTTTTTTTTTTTTTTGGATTTTCGAGACAGGGTTTCTCCGGAGTTTTTTTGGTTCCTGTCCTGGAACTAGCTCTTGTAGACCAGGCTGGCCTCAAACTCACAGAGATCCGCTGCCTCTGCCTCCCGAGTGCTGGGATTAAAGGCGTGCACCACCACCACCCGGCTGTATACAATTTCTTAACTTTCAAAATAGTTTTACTCGTTGCTGTAAAGCATCACAGCTAACTATAGTCTGCTACCTGATGGTTGTGTTTTTATAAAGTCTTATGACTAACTGATCTGCTAAGAGTCTAGAGAAGAATAGCTTCTGACAAAGTAACCTGAACGGCAGATTTGAGGTGTTAAGACATTACCCACAGGACAAGCACAATGCACTTCGTGTGTGCCTGACCTAAGAACCAGGTCTATATCTTAGTTGCTAAAACTTGAGCCTAAGTAATTTTGAGCACTAACCCAGTGCCATCTGTCACTTATCCCCACAATGTGGGACCAGATCGAACCAAACAGAAGGAATCTTTCCCTAGCATCATGGAACAATGGAAAGGAACCGACCAGATGGTTAATCAGTGATATCTTTAAAGAACATTGTTCAGAGACTGGGGGTGGAGGGAATTGTCACAACTGAACTAAATTCATGTTGAGCATGGTAGGTAGTGCTTGCCTGTAACCCCAGCACGTAGAAAGTTGAGACAGAAGGATCATAAATTTGAAACTAGCTTAGGCTTCATGAAGAGATCCTGTCCTAAACTGACAGGATAAAAGTTACTCATGCTAGCCCTTCCAAAAGTAACTAAAAATGCCCATCGGTTGTGAAAAATTGTTCTTACACATGCCTGTCCTGCACTAATTAAATGTGTTATTCTAGCCTTGGTTCCTACTTACATTCTGTTCACTATATTGTTACAGACATACACTTCTTCTACTTTACGATCGAGATAGCAAAACAAATGGAGAATTATGACAGGTCTGGCAGAAATGAAGATATTATAAAGAGACACTTGTATCTTTCAATCTGATTATCAGAATATTGAAACAATAGAGCCCAAGGAAATGGGAATTTCCCCAGGCATCTCATGCTGGCAGAAGGAAAGACCAACTCTCAGAAAAAAATTTCACACAGTTCAGACAACTTGTCAGAGCACATTTTAGGAATGAGACTAAAAGCCCACATAAGGATGGGACAATAGAGGGTAGAGCCAAACCTTCACGAGGACTGCTTGCATATACATATCCTTGGCCCTTAAGCTCACTTCAAAACCCTAAAATGGACTCGGTAGGGTGGAAGTTTCAGATCTCTTTGCCCCTCTTCTCAATCTGGCCATATTAAAAAAATCTCCATTTTCTGATTTTCATTAAACAAAGAAGGAAATGATAAAATGATAATTAACTATCACAGGTTGTAAGAAGACTGAATCAAAGGTAGTATATTATTTTCTAATTAAGGTGTCAAGTAATAAGAACTTTAAATATGGCAATATATTTGAAAGTGGAAAGAAAAGAATCCACATCACACTTAAGGAAAAGTTGAGTTCCTTGGTGACAACCTGTCTACAGGACAAGAAGAATGACATAGATTAGGAATCTAAGATATTCACCTTCATGACTGTTATTAAGATTAGGGTCTTTTTTTAAAAAAAAAATGGGTAGGAGAATGAGCTTTTGGAGGAAGCCCCTGTCTGTGCTTAATGTCAGTTCTGTAGAGTTGATGCCATCACAAGAAGGGCCCTGCCTGAATGTACATGTATTACTTTTGTGCATGAAGACTCTTTATGTAGGGAGAAATAATGTTGTAAGAAGGCTGCTTGTTGATTCCCAGACACCTAGAACTGAAATAATCACACAGAAACTATATTATTTAAATCACTGCTTGGCTCATTAGCTCTAGCTTCTTATTGGCTAACTCTTTCATCTTAATTTAACCCATCTCCATTAATCTGTGCATCACCACAAGGTCATGGCCTACCAGCAAAGTTTCAGTGCATCTGTCTCCAGAAGCAGCTCCATAGCTTCGCTCTAACTCCTCCTTCTTTCTCCCAGCATTCAGTTTAGTTTTCCCCACCTACCTCTATTCCCTGCACAGGCCCAAGACAGTTTCTTTATTAGCCAATGGTATTCACAGCATACAGAGGGGAATCCCACATCAAAATAATTTCTTGAGTTTAAAGGTGATAGATTAGATTATAAATTTTAAATTGTTCTTTTTCTTAAAACATTAAATTTACAAGCACTTTTATTCATAAATTTGAAAAATTACATGAAATCAACAGTTGTTTGCCAGGCAATCTTTAGTTTTGGGTAAATACCAATTTTATAAACAAATGTCATCTGCAGAAATAAATAAACATATCCATTGGTGACTGTGATTTCAATATCCCCCACATGGAAAATATTAGAAGCCAGCCCCTATGACATCAAGTCCC
This sequence comes from Microtus oregoni, assembly GCF_018167655.1. Taxonomy (NCBI): domain Eukaryota; kingdom Metazoa; phylum Chordata; class Mammalia; order Rodentia; family Cricetidae; genus Microtus; species Microtus oregoni. The sequence continues at coordinate 9,357,706 of NW_024543070.1, forward strand.
CTTTTACAACCAAGACCAGCCAAACAGACTTTGCTTATGCAAAACAGACTGCTCAGGGAGCAGAGGGTGTCTGTGTTTGTCACTTCTACAAGGCATCCTTTTGAAAAGGGAATATTGGTTGGTGATCACCTTCAACAGAAACAACATATCTCAGAAGGAAATGCAAAGCATAATCCAGACACAGACAAACAGATGGATAAAAAGATCTCATCTGTGTTCACCTCAATCTTTATCTGCTTTGAACTCTTTCGGTTCTCTCATTGTTATTATCCTTCAGTAGCAGGTTTGCCAAATTTTCTTCCCACGCTTCATGTTTATCCTTATCCCCATTCCTCCTTTCACCTCTTCATCCATGGTTGAAAACAAACAGCAACTACTCATTAAAGTGCCCCTTGTATTCCTAGTCATATCAACATTACTTCTTTCAGATTATAAACCTTAAAAAACACGAATCACCATATTTTGCCAACTAAAAATGACTTTTATGGCATCCACAAAGGTTAACAAGACCTGTCTTCCTTTGGGTAAGAGATGAGGTGTTATGTAAGTCCAGCCTGGAGGAAGAAATGGAATTTCCCCAAGGAGGAATTAGGTGAACCGACTGATGAGAATATTCCTTCCTCTTTGATATTTTGGATAAATACTAGGGAAAACAGAAAAAAACCTGAATATTCTGAGGGAAATATAGGAAAGAATGGGTGTGCGGAACCTGTGCGTGTATGACTCAACGTACCAAAGCAACTAAAGCTAGCATTCCTTGCTAACGTTTGTTTCTCAGAGGCTGTCCTCAGTCCCCTAAGTTCATAGCAGGTATGTGAGGGGCAACTTAGGCAGCTGTGGTGCAAAGGACTGTGGTGATCCAGATGACTGTGAATTGTGAAGTAGCTGGGCAAACTTTACTCATTTGTATTGATTTTTTTTTTTTTGAGAAAGGGTTTCCTATTTGTCAGTCTGTCCTTGAATTTGCTATGTGACAAAGGATGACCTTGAATTCTTGACCTTCCTGCCTCATCTCTGAAGTGCTAGGATTCATGTTTAATGTACTGTCATTCTCAACTACTTGGTCACTTTTTAACGAGGAAAATTAATAACTATTTTTATGTAATCAGTAATTCAAATGTACTCGGGGCACTTGAAAATGGTTCTCTAAAGTAGATTAAATTTATATTATAATTTATACTCTAAATGTTCATAGCATATTCTGCTTAGAGCATAACAATGCATTTTATCACAATGCCCTGATACCACAGATTTTATATCAGTAGACTCTACATTTGCTGAGGTTTTGTTTATTGATATCTATCAATACCAATGACACCATAGCCTCACCTGGCTGTCTCCCTGTTTGTGAGCCTTGACCCTGAGTCACTCTGCCTTTTCTCCATGGAAGTGGGGAAAGCATAGATTTCACACACTGGCTCAGTTCTGTCATTGAGCATCTACTTTCTGGTACCTTCCCAAGGCGCCCACTCCTAACTCATCTACTAATCATTTTACATATAACTGTGGACTCCTCTAGTTTTTCACTGCTCTTACATTTATCCTTGAGTAACTTATTGTCTTTTCTTCCAAGCACATCTTTGGTTGTTCCTCATGCCTCAAAATTTTGTCATGCTTATGGTTTGGTGGAAGCTTGAAGTTGGACTACTCCAAACATCGAAACAGAGTCTTTAAGCTTCCCATGATCTCAATAGCGCCTTGACCAGTGATACCATGAGGGCATAGAAGGCAGAAGGGTGTCAGGAGATGTAGTATTCACCTTATTCATGATGATGAGTAAATGGGCTTGCTTTGTAAACAAGGATGTGTCCATAGTCATTTTTCACCCACATTGCCATTCACCTAATAAACATTGGCCACCAGTTAATAGTCTCCAAATTCAACTGAAATATAAAATCGTGTATGCCAAGACCATCCCATTTGGCAGGGAAATCTAGTTTAATGAGAAAAATACTATTCGGACATAATTATCCCTTTGGGGAAGAGTACCACACCTTCCAGTGCCCCTGGGAGCCAGAGGAGGATGCTTCTGCAGCAGCTGTCAATCCTTTTGCAAAGTGGCTTTTGTACTGCACTCCAGTGGTTAACTGGGAACATGTCAAATGGATTGAGAGCAGTCTCCTTTGGGAAAGGAGGACACTTTGGCAGAGGCTTGGTGGTGTGAGAAGAATAATATGAGAACTCAGCTACACATTAAACTGTCATCTGCAGTGGAGCCTTTAATGGGAGAAGGAAATGAAGCAAAAAGAGGTTTGTATAGGCTCACAGCATCCATCCCAACACCTCTGAATGCCAAGCTCTACATAGCAGAAAGGTCACAGAATTTAGCTTTGAGAGATGTGAGGACTGCTTACAGCCGGCAATTCAAAACAGTCTGGGGCATAAGTGCAAAAATGTATAGAATATTTTGTTAACAGTGTGTGTGTGTGTGTGTGTGTGTGTGTGTGTGTGTGTGTGTCTCTGTGTGCCTATATGTGTGTTGTTGTTGTGAATGATAAGATTTGTTGGCAAGAAGTACCTTAAGACAAAACTCATGCCAGTAACTGACTGATCTAGGACATAAGTTTGATACACCAGCTACTCCCTAGTCTGGGAGAATTCTAAATGTGACATTAACACTGTAGCTTATACTGAAATTTATTTCCCGTTGAAGAGAGGGCTCAGTGGTTAAGAGCACACACTTCTCTTGAAAGGACTGGAGTTTAGATCTGACACCCTCTTCTAGCTATCGTAGGTACCCTCCACACACACACACTTAACATTGAAATAAATTTTTTAAAAAGACACTTTATGCCATGTTTCTACACAAAACCCAGAGGGTCATAAAAGGAAGAGTATAAGTGCTCTCAGGATTGAACCTATTCTTTGCAAACCCTCTGACACAGCCAGTCCTTGGTAATCAAGATAACAGGATCAAAGGAGAAGAAGTGTCTTCCTTTTCTCTGCTCAAAACCTCAACAGAGGATGATGATCCTGGGGCACACAAGGCAATGAGCTGCAGAGGAACACTGGTCTGATGTAGCTACCTAAGAGCAGGACACAGCTTCATTACTGTCCTCCCATGCTCAACAGAGAAGAGGTAGTAGGCAATGGCTGAGAAGAAGAGCCCCTGGAAGGAAATGGAGGTTTCAAACACCTGAGGGTAATGGACTTGACAGAAGACTGAGGGGCATCAGCACAGGTGTGGTGTGCCAGGATCATTCAAGGATGGTATCATTTGTATCCTCAAAAAGGAGTGCCATAAGGGAAATTTAAGCTGCAGCAAGAACCATAATTTAGCTAGGAATACAGGGAGAAGCATATAGATAACTGTGAGGCTGTAAGTAAGGAATGGTGAGGATAGGCATGAACTGAGAGTAAAGCAGAAAGAACAAAAATAAGAATTATACAAGGCAGAAACATATACTTCGTTTGAGCCAGCTGAAGGGAATTTGATTAATGTCTTTAAGCACTTGCTATCCTGGAGCTGGCAGTGTGAGAGCAATGATCATATGTTTCTGAAGGTGACCCTGGGTTTTCATTTGTGTTCCCCCTGAATAATCTAGATGAGCTGAAATGTAGGGGATAGAGTTCCCTAGTAGGGATGGCTGTGCCAAACATCAGTAACACACAGAAGCAGTGGCCTCTTTCCTGCAAAGGAGGAATGCAAGCATTGCACCATGGGCACAATACGGACAGGCACTGTTAGTGGCTGTCACTCAAGCCAAAGTTTTGCTACCTAGATTGTTTTCTGCTTCATGGACAATGTTGCATTCATGCTTGTCTTTAGCAGTGGGGAATGAAAGGGAGGAAGAACAGGGACAAGCCAACCCACTATACTGAGGGGAAACATCCTAAGACGATAGAAAAATGCAAGGGGCAGGGTCATAACTCCACCTCCAGAAGATTCCCAAGATGATTGGCAGTATGCAGGGGGCTGGATTATAATTACATCTTCTTTTCTCGCTGCTTCAGGACTTTATCAGTTTCTAAGCTACTTCAAAACTCTATGAAGTCCACTCTGTAACCCCTGGTTTATGTGCAGCTGTAAAATTTGTATTAGACACTGGAGTATGACAGATGATAGCCATTAAAGGACCCACATAGCATGATCCAGAGTAGTCACATGAATGATTCAGATGCATCTGGCATAGCCAAGTGCTATAAATTGTGGTAATGATATTTCATAGGACTGGACTGCGGTTAAACCAAGGACTTACCAAAAGACCAAAAGCCACCCACAAATTGGCTGTTTCTCTCACAGTATTGTAGAATAAAAGGTTCTAAATGTTCCTCCAGTCATTATGATGAGCCTTGATAAAGTACACCATATTAATTAATGTGACCAATGTCCTCAGAATCTATATCTATATCAACTGCCAATTTCCTCTTCAATCAGTGAGTGAAGAAGAGTTAGAAACCAAATAAATAGCTTAGCTGAATCAGGTAATAATACATCTAAAGAAAAATTGAAATTATGAATATTGATGTTTGCCCTGCCATTGTTATAGTTTCATATAACTCTTTGATTTACTAAGTTATGCTAGGTGAATACTCATTCAGTGATGAACACAAAAGATGCTGTACTAGTTTGTTTTAACTATCAACTTGATATAGTCTAGAGATGATGGGAAGACAATCTCAGTAGAGAGATTTCCCAGGTCAGATTGACCTGTAGCCATGTTGGTAGGGAATTGTCTTAATTGTTATTGATGTAGGAAGGCTCAGCCCACTGTGGGCAGCACCATTCCCTGGGCAAGTGATCCCGGCCTATGTGAGTCTGTGAGCCAGCAAGCAGAGTTCCTCCATGTTTTCTGCTTCAGTGTTTGCCCTGACTCATTCAATGATGTGCCATATCCTGTAAGCTGAAATAGCTCCCTCCTTCTCCTAAATTACTTTTGGTCAATTTTCTTTCAGCAACAGAAAAGAAACTACAATAAGTACCTTCTCCCATGTTCTATTCCATCTTTGATTTATAACGTGATGTAGAACTTAAATCACAGAGGAAACTGCTTCTAGTGACAATAATAATGGACTCACTACCAGAATCATGAAATTACCCATTGGAGTATACAAACTCATCGGATCTAGATTTTACTGTATGTAACTCTAGGTCAGTATCCTGTGAACATCATAGTCTGAGCAGCAAAGGTATTCCTGAGCATTTTACAATGCAATTAAAATCAACGGGGGATGTTATGTTGGATTTGTAATTTTGTCTGTGCTTTGAAGTGGTGCAATTATGGTACCAATGCTGATAGATGAAAAAGTCACCGTGTCAGAGTGTTTTCCATGATCATGAGGTGATATGTACTTTGATTACTGAAAGCTGTAGCACTCTGCTCCCACATAGGCTCATCTGAATAAGATCAAATCTTAAACATCTATCTCAGATAGGGAGGATGAGAAGATTAAAATCAACAATGCTCTTAATGACCCCTGAGAATCTATCTCAATTGACTGTTCACAATTTATACTGAAGGGTAAGTCCTGAGATCATTTGTCTGTTTCAAAGTGTCAAAACTAAGAATTAGTTTCTGTTGAATTTAAAGTAAAGTACAATTGATTTCCCCATTGTGTGTAGGGATGTGTGTGTGGAAGAGAGAGAGAGAGAGAGAGAGAGAGAGAGAGAGAGAGAGAGACTGATTGATTGTTTCTTGGCTGCTTTAGTCTGCCAGTCTTTTCAAAAGTGTGAAACATGATAGGAGATGTAGGTGGAGACTAATCTTTTGTTTCCCAGCCACTCAGACCTGAATTATCACACAGAAGCTATATTAATTACAACACTGTTTGGCCTATTCAGGCTTCTTATTAACTAACTCTTAAATCTTAAATTAACCAATTTCTATTAATCTGTGTATTGCCATGAGGCTGTGGCTTACCAGGTAAAATTCTGTTCTGGCATCTTTCTCCTTTGGCAGCTACATGGTATCTCTCTGACTCCATCTACTCCCTCTACATATTTTTTTCCAGCCTCACTATATTCTGTGCTGCTATAGGCCGAAGCAGCTTCTTTGTTAATCACTGGTAATAAAACATATTCATAGCATACAGAAGGGAATCCCACATCATCTCCCCTTTTCTGCCTAAATAAAAGGAATAGTTTAGCTTTAACATAGTAAAATTACATATAGAAAAGAATTATCAAGCAAGAATTATAGTTACAATAATTAGTCCATTTACATTTGACAAATTAAGAAAAATACTCTATCATCTATCATATGATAGATGTGCAGGATACAGAAGAAAGTGACTGAAAACTGCCAAGATAAGCAAAATAGCCTTTCGACCTTCCTGCTTCATGAAAAGGTCTGCCAGATACTTTGTGAGTCTAAAGTTTTGTAACTAATTTATCTGTTATCATAACTAAGGAAACCTACAACTATCTGTCTTCAACTCTTCAAAGACCCCAGAAAAATATAATATTACCTAAGTTAAACAGGTAAGCAACTTCCAAAACTTTAAAATTGACAGAGAAATCTTGCTGCCTGGACAGTCACCCAAAGTTTTTCTATAATGCTGGAGCATCCATCTTCAGCATACAGGCCCAGAGTATCTGGCAGACTTTTCCATGAAGTAGGAAATTTGAAAGACTATTTTGCTTATCTTGGCAGTTTTTCAGTCACTTTCTTCTGTATCCTGCAGAATGTCTGGCTGTTTCTTTTAAAAAACAGGAACTGTGAAGGACCATCCTGCCTTTTGGAATGTTCGGCTGTCACTTTTCTGTGGGTCCTGCATGTCCAGTTCATATGGCATATCATCAAGCAGTCCAGGCAGAGCAGTTTCTTGCCCAAATGGCTAGCCTTGTCACATTGAAGGCAAATTCCATAACAAGTTTTTTCAATGCCCCTAAACCTTTCTGAAGTAATTGGTGTTGCCAGGAGCAGACATGTCTCACTGTTGAGTAAAGTCTAAGTTCTTAAAATATTTTAAATGCCATATTCCATAGGTCTTTGAAGTTTTGAAGAGTATCTAACTGAAATATATCTCTATATATCTAGGAAACCTAACTAGCATGACTACAAACTTGACTATTATAAATGACTACCTATTAACCTGTAATTTTAAATTATATATTATATTTTTAAATGAGATGTCTAAACATAATACCTTAAACAAGAATAGAAATACATATAACCTTAAATTTTTATCAATAGACCAAGATCTATACCATTGAAAAGTATCCATCTTGATATCATATCTCCCTTATTTTTTGTTTTTTAGAAATTGACTGTGATCACTAATCACTTATAGTCAACCCCCTTTTAAAAAAAACATTTATAAACAACCATTTTGGGAATTTGAGCATAGTTTTCTCAAAACTGCTTCCTGCTGTTTGTTGGGCAAAGTATTTTTAAGGTTCACAGAGACCTTTTTTGGGGGGGTCTTGTTTCATCAAACCATATTAGACTAGAAGGAATCCACAGTTTCTTATCTTCTGTGGAAACAAAAGCAGAACCTTAGACTAAAATTTTGAAGTCAAGATACTATATATATATATATTGGTTTAGCTTAGCATCCCCCCAAATCAAATGTCTCTCTGCAGTCAAAAAGTTCGAAGAAAACACAATAATGAACATAGTCCACACTTCCTATGCATATTCCATTTTTATGTGGCTTAATTTTTAACTCTATTACTTTTTAGTATTTATTTTATTATCTTATTCCTATAATCTATGACTGTCAGTACTCATTTATGTTATAACTGTCTATACTCTTTTTCCTCTCTCTTCTAAGCCTGCATATATTTTGCCAATACTGTGATCCATTCAGAGGTTTATTTCTGTCTGAATCTGTCTTTATTGCATATCTGTAATCATTTTCTGACCAGGAGTGCCTTTTTATTTTTTAAATGCTAAGTGAGCATGACGAGGACCAAACTCTGCAGCCCTTAAGTTTCCTAGATATTTCTGCTTTGGAAGAGGGTTTGTATCTATCTTTACCCCTTCAAAGAGTAGCTGAACACTCTCATTGGGAGCAGCTTCTAAAGAACCACTGAAAGTCCCATGCCCTCCGTGTGTCTTTTGCTGCACACGTCTCTGAATGTCCGTACTTCCACAACCAAGCTAGGCTGAGAACTCACCACATCACCACATCCAGCTCTTTTTGTTCTTTCAACTTCCAGGTTTCTTACATTTATCTACGCAACAAGGAGTCAGATGATTTGTTCAACACTACGAGTTTTCAATGTCAACCCAACTCCTTTTTCTCCTCTTGTCTGTTTTGTCCGGTGTTTAATGGCCAGTGGTCATAGGGAATCAGGCTGTGTCTTCAACACTATATTTCAAGAGCACAGCCTCATCATTTGTAACACCTGCTGTCCAGGTACCAGTAGGACACCATTCTGACTCCTGCAACAGTCCATTGAGGACGCTTTCCCTTCGGTTTAGAATAACCAGTTCCCCCCTTTGTGGCAGTAATCACCAGCATTGTCTTCATCACTCATATGTTCTACAGTAGATTCTGATGCATAAGTATGTTCTAAGGAAATTTGCCTTTCCTCTACCTGCCTCTGCTCACTTCTCGTTATCACTTTCAAAGCCATTAGCATCTGTATATTTTAAAGAACCATTTCAGGTAAACAAAACTTTTTCTTATACTCAGTACAGTCTTTCATATTCTTTCCAATGCTCAATTTTAGGGACACATCTACATTTTATATGCTTGTCCCAGAGGATACCCACTTCCATGCACCATAATATAAATTAGTGCCCACTTCTGAAAACAAAACCAAACAAAACCCATACCAAACACCACCACAACAAAAACCCACATTCTAACAACAGATCTCTGTATTTTATTTTATTAATTAAGTTTGTTCTTTGGCATTTTCATGTCTGCATATAATAATGCATTCTGATTGATTACTCTGAGCCCATACTTTTTAAATCTTTACCCCCCTTACACTGTGTCAAATCCCCCACTCAGGTCCCCTTTCATGTTCATAGCATGCAGGCGCACACACATGTGCACGTGTGTGTATTATGTGTGTGTGTTTCATTGAGTTAAAACAGAACCTTCTGTGTGACCATGGGTATGAAAATATCTAAAGGAGTATGGTACACTCACTGGTGACTACACAACTGAACTTAATGACTTCTTCTTCCCTGGGTTTTTCAGTAGCAAGAGCCTGAGTTTGCTGGGAAATCACACTAGCAATGGCTATGCCATGCCCAGAAGATAGCATTACACTGCATCCTCCCTTGCTTCTTTCTTTTCTTCTAAGATGCTCTCTGAGCCTTAGAGGGAGTGGATGGTCTAAATGCCCCCACTCAAGCGGTACAGTGAAACTTTGTGGGTTAAAATTCCAATATATGTTTAGCTGGGCCAAAACCCACCCGTTTCTTTCTGCCAACTTTAACAGAAAATCTGGCTTGAATTTTTTTCCCTCTAGAGACCATCCATATTCCTAGGCATTGCCCCCTTCCTCATTTTCCAAAACCAATAACATTGTATCATATTTCCTTCCATATTACCTTATATTTTGCAGGTGATATGAAATTAATGTTCATTACCTTAATGTATCTTACACTATAAGTGATAAAATAAGTATTTTGATTATCAAGTTAAGTTTTATAGTACTGTTATCATCAAAGATTTAATCTTATGTGGGTGAACTGTAACATACTAACTCAAAGAAAATGCAGTGTTTGGTAATTAAAGATATTACAAAAATAAAACAAGACTCATTATTTTTAATTTGTAGGCGAGCACATTCTGGTGTCTATGATAAAATTTTATAGCTACTTAATAGCAAAGTAGCGTGAGTTCAGAGTCTATTTTACAGTTTCCTCAGGAAGATCCCTACACCATCAAAGGGGCAATCCTGAATAGGATATCCAACTTTGCCGAACCCGTGGATCAAATGGGATAAAACAAACCTGTAGTTCCAGAGTCTGGTTTAGGAAGTTCTCTGAAGAATATTGGTGCCATCCAGGAGTGAAGAGGAGGTTAGAGTAGCATCCCTGATTCTGGGAGAACAGTTCTGCTTCTGTGGGTTTTATATATTTGACTTCACATTTAATACTAAAAATAACATCTTAGTAACTAGACCTAAAAACTCTGTAGTAGCTGTAGTTTACATCAGCCTTTATGGTCTCATGGGGCATGTAGCAGGCAAAGAAAGACTCAGATTATAGAAAGGCTATCCCAGCATGTGATGGGCATTTCCCAGGGCTACTGGAGTTTCTTATCTTTGAGCGAGTGAGCTTCTTTGAAGACTGACTCTCCGTGTAATATCCTTAGTAAATATAAAAACTATGCCAGATGGTGTTCTTGCTCTCCACTGCCTTTTGCTTTTGATAACTCACAATTCCTACAAGCTTCCTTTTCCTTTGTATCTGTTTGGCAGAGATAGCCCTTTCTTGTAAGATTTGAATGTGTCAGTGAAATCACTCAGGGGTTCATGGTCTGTTTTGAAGCCATTATTTCATCAGTCAAAATAGTTGATTAATGTACATCAAAAAAAAGACCAGATATTAGAATATTTCTGAGTTTTAATACTGAGGGTGATAGCTATTATAGTCTGTATTTAATCCTACTTCACGAAAGGTTAAAATATGGCAAAAATACTTATTTAAGGCTCATCACTGAGAAAAGAGTGAAATAGGAATGTGGACCACAATAATGAAAATATCTCTGCTTCATGAGACCGACAAGGTCCCTGCTGTTCTAAAATAGCTCCTGATGGATAATCTCTAATGTAAATATACATGTAGAATGTAAAGAAAATTTGACGAGTATTTCTATCCCCCATGGAACATGTATTATAAGTATTTATTTTCCTAGCATTCTGTGCTATGTGTTCTATGCTTCGTTTTATTATCAATAATATAAATGCTCAATCTACATTTGAGCCCTAATTACTATGTGTCAACAATGGATGAGAGTTTTGCTTGAATTCACTGACTTCATGAATAATAGTAGTTTATAAAATGCAACCCAACACACAACAAACTAGGTGTAGAAGAATAGAATGTGGGGCCTTTAAGTCTTTTTGGCCCAAGGATGACTGGGAGCCCTATTATGAGGATTCCAAAATAGCTGCCTTGGAGTGACTGCTCCCTTTCAATTTCATTGGTTAATCAGCCTGCCAATCATGCTAAGTTGTGACAGAGCAGGATAGCAATGAAAGCCTTTAGATTTTGCTAGAAAAACCTGCCTCAGTATCACACTCAAGCACACTGGCTTCTGTTCATCTTTGGCTTTTATGGATTTAGTTCTCATGGTTTTGAAGATCACCTTGAAAGTTCATACCATGAGGAGCAATTTTGAATCTTATGCTTCAGAGAATAATAAGCAAGAGAGTGTCACTGAACAAGTGAGTGGGCCTGGGTTGTCTCTAAACACCTACACTTTAGACTGGCTATTATTGTTCTATACTTTGGCTGCCTCATAATAACTCTTCAGTGGTAAAAATCAAACTCTTGAAAAGAAAAAAAATCTTCTGTTGGTTCAGGGGCATAAACGAAAGGAAAACAACATGGCAGAGACATGGTTCTTAGCTGGAAAGTAAAAGCCGTTTGAAGGATGAAAACCTGGGTTAGAAATGGCGAAATTACAGAGATGGAATAAAACGGATCCATTTTTCCAGAAGCTCGGAGGAGAAAAGGGAAGAGATCAATAGGAAAAGCACCAAGGGCTTTGGGAGCAGTGAATCTATTTTCCACAACCCTGCATGGGTAGACCTTTGTAAGCCTGAAAGAGCTGTACTGCACAGGAAAAGATTCCGAAGGCATACGAAGACATTTGATTACTAATCACTGCCAAGTATTGGTTCATTATTTGTAACGAAGTTTCCCTGGCACCACAAAGTGTTCATAGGGAAATGTTTGTAGCAGGAGGGAGGCTTACAAAAGAACTGAATTCTATACCTTCCCCTCTACAGCCCCAAAAGTGTCTTTCTTAGAAGGCAAGCCCATTTTTAATAAGCAGAATTAGGAAGGATTCTCTGTGTGCACACGCTGTTCATCTAGTGAGAAATAATACATTCATCTGTGATATCTTTATATGAAAAATAACCCAAAATATAGTGTAACACAAAGGTGAATTTGGAAGGAGCTCAAAGCTTGTGCACACATTTCTACAAAGCAACAAGTAAGTTGTTATGGGTGAATCAAAGGGGTAAATTTAGAAAGTGTTTGAGGAATGGCGCCCTTCTGGGGAACTAAGTGGAGTCGTCACTTAGATGTATGTTCTCAGAGTTGAAGAGGAACTTATTTTATATGTTAAAGGAAGATATATTTGCAATTATGCATGCCTAAGAGAAATGATCTAGAATCTGGGAAGACAGAAGGCCGGCCACCTCCTCTGACAACCTGTAGACAGGTCTAGCTCTTCTCGGTACATTCTATCTTCATCTGCGTCCACATGCCAACTCTGTCCATAAATCTGCATATCTTGTCCCCATTGTCGTACTTTTTTTGCTTGATAGATTATAAGCAAAAGCAATATGGAGGTGAGCTTATTTAAGTGACTTTTGTTTGCTGTCCTTATACAAATGACATACAGTCATAGACCCAGGATTGTTAAGAATTCAGTGAAATTTCTCAGCTACAGCTCCTTTCTTCGGAGAGAGGGGGAAATCAAAGGGTTCGGGAGGTCATTCATCAGCGGGCACTTGAATACACTGGGAAAGTAAGCTCCCTTTGTCAATAGGAAGGTCTACTTCTCTTTGAAGGAAGGGGCATTTGCTGTACCAGCGGAAGGACAGTGAAAGTTCTATTAGTTTTCAGAATACATGTTTGAAGGATGGAGCTAAATGTATGAGAAGAACAGAAGCAGAAGTCAAATGAACAATGAAAAATATAATAGCAGCTCTGGCTAATAACCCTTTTTCTTCTGCATAAATCAAAACAAGATTCTTGAGAGGCAGAATGGCTTATAAATACACTAGACGAGGACAAAAGGCATGTTTCTCACTTAAGACGTAATTAACCGGGCGCTGGGCAATTAATGACAAGTGGCGTGCTCCAGTCCTATCGTAGCTCTTTCGTGGACGACATATGTTGCCGAGAAAACTGGCCATCTACATAGCAGTAACATTAAAGGCATCATTTTGACAAGCACTACATAAAATAAACACTGCCTTGAATACCGGGTGGTTGCTAAGAAATAGTGTCAAGTGCAATCCTTTCCAGTTATGGCTGATTTTTCCATTTTATATCTTCCTCAATCATTAGGGCTTAACCCCTACAGGAATTTACATGAGCATAGCTTTCATGCTTCTGCAAATATAAATTTTCCAGGGGTTCCATTTAGTCCTTAGAAGGCCCTGGGCATTAGTGCTAAGAATTTTGGGCAGGGTCAGTTGTTCTGGAAAAGGGCAACACTGGGGTTCTTGACCATATGGGGGTTTATAGAGCACAGGGAAAGACGGAACTACGTTGAGTCCATGTGGAAATTTATCCTTTCTTCTTTTTCCGCGGGATGAATCAAGGGAGGAAAGGCTTAAGGGTAAGCCGAATCAAGTGATTTGAGTTATTTTAAGAAGAAGCAATTCATTGCGCTAGGTGCCAAACCAAAAATGCCTGGACAGCCTGTTCAAAGAGCCAGCAGCAGGAGGAGAGGACTTGGTGCCAGAAACTCAGGCCAAGGAGCACTGAGGGAGCTAAGGCTGCTTCCCTCCTGTGAATTAGCATTTCAGTGGTGCTACTCACCAGGGGACTGAGAAATCCGGAAGAAATTCTCTCAAGGGTTCCTAGGATTTCTTTCCTGTTCATTCTACCTATTCAGGAGAGGTGTTAGTTAACCAGTGGTCAGGGGTAGGAATGGGAAGTGTCCATGATTCACTGATGCAAACAGAAGTGGGTAACACAGAGAAACAATTCATGGTGACACCTGGAATCTTCCTCCACTCTGTAGTAATAGCTAGTAAAAGCGCTGCAATCGCAGAACCCAAGGCATTTATAATCTTATTAAGCCTGCTGTCACTCTGGGATGGTACAGATTTTCCCATTCATAGGTGGGGGAAACTGATGAGTTGTGAGCTTTCTAACATGTACCAACAGTACGGGAAGGAGCAAGAACCTGAAAGTCTGAGCCAAGAGTACTGAAGATGATACCAAAGTTCCACCGCAAACTGATGCAGAAAGATACAAGTCATAACACCCAGGAATTGTGCATCCATTAATTGGGCCTCCATCCCTTAATCTGTGCCTGGAGATGTAGATAAAATAAAGTCGAAGGGAAAAAGCCTCCAGGCATAGAATGAGAAGAGACACCATGAGAATGATTTCCCAAGAGATGCGGAGTCAACCAAGAATGGTGAGAATAAACTTTGAAAAGGAGAATTTTAAGGTCATTTAATTATATGTGAAAAAAGCTTCTGCTGAAGGACAGTCCTCACATGTAGCCTCTTGCTGGGTGAGTTCATATTCATTGTCATAGCTACTAGTGGGGTGAGATTTTTATTCCACCAGGCAGTCATTGCTGCTAGGATAATTTTAATTTCTAACATCCACAAAGGACCTTCCTTAAGCACAAATGAGATAGCAGATAAGGAGCTGCTTTAGTCACATTTTCTCTGATACTTTTAAGTTATTTTGAACAAATGCCACTATGATTTTAGGAAGAAATTTAGCAATGCATAATATTGGGGGGGAAAAGGTCATCTTAAATGTTAAAATGAGCTTCTTCTGGCCAGTCCCTGCACATATGTGCAGACAACCAGACACCCCATGAGAAAGGGTCCCTGTTTCCAGGCCTTTGTCAGATAGAAAACTGTCGAGTGGTAGCAAGAGAAAAGAATTTTTTGATTGATGAATACACTCGAGTACCATGATGTATTGTACCAGATAGTGCCGTCCCTCATTTCCTGGTGCACGCTTGCCTTCAGGGAAAGGGAAATGAGTTTTTGCTTAACAACAGAACATTTTACTAGACCCAGGCAGCACTGTGGAAGAACATAGAATTCTGCTTCACACAGCCCACTCAGCCTCTGCACCTAGCGATACTTAATAAACAAGAGCCTACAGTTCTATCTGCCCACGCTTAGTGTCATCGCGAACTTACAACTTACATCCGTATCTAGTCTAGCCAGAGTCTTTCCAGTGTTCTCTGAACACATCCTAGTATATGGATATTCAAAGCAGTTGAACCTTTTAAGTGTTTTAGTGGGATCCTGTGTCGACACCCTTCTCTCTGTGCCTCTAAGAAGTTGAAATCGCGTCCGTCCTTCATGGTTAGACACTCCTGAGTTTATTCTTGAGCGAGTAGTTGAATTTATATCTGACTGGTACCCCATTTAATGCATTTGAAATCGTTGTTCTAATAGAGAAAATGAAGCTTGCTACTTCTGTGCAGGTGAACTGCTGTTGTATAAGCGTCTTGGAATGTGTCGGTCGCTCCATTTGTCACTAGCCCTGCAGGTCTAGGTACAGTGTGGCTTCTCATTCTTTTCCTCTTGTACTTGGTTCATAGAGATGGATTTCTGCAGTGAGAAAATTCTCACTAGGGGAACAGAATAAGAAGAAGATAAAATCAACTGACGGTTCCTTGTTGCCTTTCTCATTCATGCATTGGCATTGACGTGATGGAGTATTTGCTAGCTGGGGGCCTATGAAGGGTAGCCATGCTCCCTAAGAGTCGAATGGTATTCGTACACTGCCCTTTACCCATCTAAGACTCCTAGCAATAGTGGAGAGGGTTCCTGAACTGGCCTTCTCCTGTAATCAGATTGGTGACTACCCTAATTGTCATAATAGAACCTTCATCCAGCAACTGATGGAAGCAGATGCAGAGATCCATAGCCAACCACTGGGTACCGGGCTCCCGGAGTCCAGCTGAAGAGAGGGAGGAGGGATTATATAAGCAAGGGTAGTCAAGATCATGAAGGGGAAACCCACAGAGACAGATAACCCAAGGTTGGGGGAGCTCACACACTCTAGACTGATAGTCAGGGAGCCTGCACGAGACTGAACTAGACCTCCTGCATTTGCTGACAGTTGTGCAGCTCAGACTGTTTGTGGGACCCCTAGCACTGTGACCAGGATCTGTCCCCGGTACATGAGTTGGCTCTTTGGAACCCATTCCCTATGGTGGGTTGCCCCCCTCCCTCACCCTTGATGTAGGGGGAGAGAAACTCAGTCCTACTTCAACTTGATATGCTATGCTTTGTTGATTCCCATGGGAGGCCTTACCCTTTCTAAGTAGTGGATAGGGAAAGGTGTAGAAAGGAGGTTGGGGGAGGGAATGGGAAGAGAAGAGGGAGGGGAAACTGTGATTGGTATGTAAAACAAAGTTTTAAAAAATTAATAATAAAAAATTTAAAAAGTAATAACATTGAAAAGAGATGAATGGTAGAAGCACCTTGAGGTACACTAAAGGGCTGGAGTTGAAAGGGGGATGACCCTAAAGCTGGAGAAGAGGAATGAACACCATTGCTTCATTTGGATTGAGCTTTGAAGGACAGCTTTAGGTATGTCGCCTTTACCTAAGTGCTACTCTACCCTGACCTTTTCAAAATCCCCTCCAAGGTCCGGACAAGCTCTGTGCCATCTGGAAAGGCATTCCTGGAGACATACCAGCACCTATTCCTGCTTTCTGTCCACTCTGAACTAGAAGTCTCTTCAAGCTTCACTTGGACCAGCACTAACATACTTACTTGTACTGTAATTGTCCTTGTCTGTTATATGATAGAGTCATGCAGACAGCTCTTAGCAATCCACATTCCTGATAGCCTCTAGCATGGCCAGTATCATAGGTCCCAGAGTGTTTCTATGACAAATGAATACATGACTTCATCTGCGCTTCTCTGGCCCATGGTTTCATTTCCCTGCCCCTTCTTCAAAGGAACAATCCGAACAATTCTCCCATCTGTCACAGGACTTAGAAAAATACATAAAGAAGCCTTACTTTATGCTCAATGAAAAGATTCAGTGCATAACCTTGTAGCTTGCATGCTGGTCTTTTTTTTTTTATCGAATTATATGTAACTCAGGAGAAAAGCTCTACTCGGACTCTTACTGTCACATTGTCACACAGCTCCCCATGAGCAAGAAAGAAAGAAACTGGACTCGACCCTGATGACTGACTTTAGTTTTATCATGGAACTTCAGTTTTACTTTGATTGTTTGTCTCTGACATATACTGATCCCATCTTGTTATTCTTAGATAAAACAGCCCATAGTAATCATTCTAAAGGTATTATGATGGCTCTCCAAATGGTTATAAGAGAATGGGTACTATCACTAATATCCCTTGATTAAGTATACTCAAAGCTACTTCACTATTGGTACGAATATAAATCAAACTGTAAGATTAATTTATTTTTAACTCCTCTAGGCCTACATCATTAGAATAAAATATTCTAGTTTCTTTAATAATCTTGAGTCCTGAAGTCAATAAACAATAACTTTGGCAGAAAGTTGGGATAATACACAAAAAGGTTTTTACAAGTTGTAATTATTAACAAAAATTTACAACAGTGTAAATTAAATTTTGTAGTCAGTACTTGGAACGGAATAAAAATTTAGTTTTAACTTATCAGCTCATTTATACATCATCTGTCCATACCAGTGTAAGCATTTGTATATGTGTTTGTGCTACCTTGGTGATTTGGATAAATGTGCAGTTTCATTCATTACACCCTGGGTTTGTCCAGCTTTATGTATTTAATGGCAGAGTCTTAGGTTAAACAGTGTGCTCTTCCTTTTAGGTGGGACTACTTATTAAAATGTATTTCTTGTATACACACATAACCTAAAATGTCAAATAAGTTAGTGACCATGGGGCTACTTTTGGAAGAAAAAGAAAACGAAACAAAAACCACTAACACATAGAAGTATAGTGGAGAGAACTGGGGACTGAAAGTTAAAGAAGGTTTGGAGATAAGAGATAGGGAAGAGGAATGAGGATGGGCTAATCAAGCTCTTATAGCTTGGCCTTAATGATGCCCGACTGTTGGTGAAGGGAGGGCACTTGTTGGTTCTCAGCCACTTAGCCCCAAAATAATCACACAGAAACTGTATTAATTAAATCAGTGCTTGGTCCATTAGTTCTAGCTTCTTATTGGCTAATTCTTACATATTAATTTAACCCATTTCTATTCATCTGTTTATAGCCATGAGGATGTGGTTTACCAGGTAAAATTCCCAGCATCTGTCCCCGACGGCTCCATGGCTTCTCTTTGACTCTGTCCTTCTTTCTCCCAGCATTCAGTTTAGTTCCCTCCTCCCACACCCCCGTTTACCTCTGCCCTGCTATTGGCTCAAAGCAGTTTCTTTATACATTAACCAATAAAAACAACACACAGACAGAAGGACTTCCCAGACCACCCAACCTTAATTAAAGAGGCTGAGTCTGCCATGGCAGAAAATTGAGGCTTGAGGAAGTAGGAAGGTTAGAATGGATGTATTAGATAGAATCAGAGAACTTATATCTTGACTATTTTTCCAGAAAGACTCAAAGTAATGTCCCTTCATCCAGGCCTCTGGGAGTCTACTGGTGAAAGATCTGTAACATCTCTGAGACTTACTGTAGCAGCTGTCCCTTTCAGGTCAGAGTTCAAAAGATTGCATGTTACTGTGTTACTGGCCCACCACACCTGTAATCATTAACAGTCTACAATGGCAGGAAGTAGGTGGCATTTTCCATCATAGGTAAGGCTGATATCATTATCACAATGCAAAATAAGGCCAGTTCTCAGAGGCCTGGTGTTGTTAGAAGCAGTACTATATAGAAAGTAACAGTTGTATTACTACTTGTAGAACAAGAATCCTCAAGCAGAATTCTCCTCTCAGTTGATGATTTGGAATCAATCAGGATCCCTCCGTGGGACTTCAGATCTAAGCCAGTTCACAGGCCCCAGCCCATTGACTGACAGGGACGCTGGGAAAACTTGAGAGATTTCCTTTATCCTTCCTAAGTGTTACCCAAGGCCAATTACAGTTTGCTCTTCATTTGGCAAAATATAATGCCCAGAACCTATAAGGATGATTGGATATAGGATCTAATACCAGAGGAATGAAATATGATCACAGCTAGTGAGTAGGTGAGGGGATCTAATATTGGGAAACCGAAAATATGATCACAGCTCTTTTATTAAATATAGATCTATGGAAGTTGGGCAGAAAATGCACTTCTATCCCAAGCTCTTTTCCTTTATGTCTTATCACCAGTCCTATGGTTATTTTGCTGCTCTTCAAGTACATAACTGGGCTCTGTGTGACTAGCAGATATTAGGACTTATACTTTGTTTTCCTGACCAGGGAAGTATGAATCAATTTAAAATAACCAATGTATCTCTGTGAGTTTGAGGTCAGTCTGGTCTACAAAGCAAGATCCAGGACTGCCACAGCTGTTTACACAGAGAAACCCTGTCTTGAACTCCCCCACCATACACAAAATGTAAACATCCTCCCCCACACGGTATTCTTATCCAATGGGAACTTGTTCCCTGGAAAACCAGTTACAGCCTTAAGCCTGGTTGTGAGAGCCCAAAAAAGCAACCAAGTGGCAACCTTAATCACTGTTGCTGTGTTAAATGTGTTGTCCCCACTAGAGAGGGTATGCAGACTCTGGTGTTTGACATGTTGTTAAAAGCTGGCCAGAGATATGCAGTGGGCCTTTCTTAATCCTATCCGGGGAAAATGCAGCAACAATGTGTTTACATTTGATTAAGGTACAGTTTATGTTCACTGCCTCACTCTGGGACCATGACACCCCTATTGGTCTGTCGCAGTCTACAGAGACTGAGTTACCTGGACAGACTAGAGAACATTACATGGCTCTGCTGCCTGGATGCTATTATGTGCTACTCGGCATGTTGGTCAGGGAATGACTAATTTAGTGAGAAAAAACATGTGTGCCATATATATTTATGGGAGATATTAGCTCCATAGCTTAGCGATCACGATATCACCCTCATCTCTAGCTAATGTAGTTCCAATGGTTACTTCTCAATTCCTAAGAAAGTAGGGAAAACTTTTCTTTGCCATTTGACAATATGGACCTGAATATTGTTGGTAGCACTTAATGCCGAGTACTGGCAGTTTTGAATCTTAACTAGGTATAGATAGTGGTTTGCCTTACAAAGATATTTTTGAAGAGAAAATTAGAGATTATGCACGGATAATATTTGTATTTACTAGTCACTTGGCAAAACATAGTCATTACTTTTCTTTAGTTGAACAAGCCAATTTGGTTTTATCCCACCATAAATTATGCTTTAATAACCCTTAGGTTGGAATTTACCAAACATGACTATAGATCAGTTCTACTGTCTTCTCTAGATTTCTACTGAATAACTTCCTAGCCAGAAGGGAAGATAAGTTTAGACTCTTGTCAGGCTGGGTGTTGCCTGGAGCCAGTAAAGCCAACCATGAAGATAATCACCTTTAAAGTCAAATTCTTGCAAGAAGCAAGAACAAGAAGGTGAGAAGGCTTGGAGAATTGTCAAAATGTTGCTTTCAAAACAAGAACCAAAGCCTGAATAATGAGACCATAAACTTTATCAAAAATAACATGTTAGAATGAAAAAGAAGTTAAAAGCAAGAATATGAAATATTTTACCATGAAGAAAGCAGGGAGGCTAAGTACTGGGTAAGAGGTGAAAACATGCTTGATTCTTAGGTGGCCAGGGTAAAGTCCAGGAGGCTAAAATCTCAGAGTGGTTGTGATTCTATAAAATGATCCTATGAATACATCACAAATGAGGGATGGTTGATCTCTAAGTAGCATAGAACTAGGTTTACAAAGTCATAGAAGCCATTTGTGTTCCTGCAGAGCCTTCAAGATTGCACAGAAGTGGCCAAAAATAAAGTCAAAGACTCTGCGAACTGATATTGTGTAGACAGAAGTTTCTGTTCTGCCTTGTCTGGCAGCTGTTCAGTCCCAAAGAAACACACAGAGGCAAATATTAATTATAAACTGTTTGGCCTATTAGCTCAGGCTCATTATTAACTAACTCTTACAACTTGAGTTAATTCATAATTCTTATCTCTATTTAGTCACATGGCTTCATACCTTTTCTCAGTACGGTATTCTCTTCTTGCTTCCTCTACATCTGGCTGGTGGCTGACTCTCTGCCTTTCCTCTTTTCAGAATTCTACTAGTCTGGTTTCCCTGCCTATACTTCCTGCCTGGCTACTGGAAAATCAGCTTTTTATTAAACCAATATGAATGACAAATCTTTACAGTGTACAAGAGCAAAGTTTTAAAAAAAATTCAAGGACATTGTGATAGGAGGCATAAACTTTGAAACAATGCATCAACCATGGTATCAGGATATAGTGATAGGACTAGATGAGACAGTTGAGGCCAGTGAGGACAGATTTTTCATTGTACATCATAGTGACATGTGACTTTTCAAAATTTGACTGAACGCTAGAAAGAATAGCAGAGAAGGGAGAGAGAATTCTAAGAACCGAGTTTCTTCTTTTTCCTTAGTTAAAAAAGAAAATCTGGAAATAGCAGCTTTTTTTAAAAAAAAAAAATAAGCAAATTTTAATTCTATCTTGAAACATTTGGGATAATCTCATCTTGTTTAGTTAGTGAATTGATTTAGAAATCAGCGTGAATCCAAGACCTATACTTATTGGACTATAGATATTCTTTGAGGCAAAATCATTGTTTCAGGGACAATTATGTGACCTGACTTGATCCAATTAGGTCAAGTATTCATGTGTGTTTGGTTCCTGTATTATTTTTGCTGCTGAAAAGCACAGAGCAATGGGCTTCAGTGAAAGCAAAAGGAATTTGGAGAGAACAAGAAGGAATGAATGAATGATGGAGGAAGGAAAGAGAAGGGGGAGGGAAGGAAAAACAAAAGCATGAATGAATGCAAGGAATGAACATTCCTGGTGATGGCTTTAAGGTACTGAATTAAACTGCATTCCCTTGTTATCTGAAATGAGCCCACAGAGAAAAACATAGTACACAATATAATGAATGCCTCCATTGTTTCTCCTGAGTTTACATTTTAGATATGGTTTTAGATATTTTAAGTAATATATTCAAATTATAGAATTTTGGTAACAAATTTGAAAGAGAATTAAATGTGGCCCTCATGGTCTTAGTGCCCAAAAGTCTCTTGTGGATATATTTTGCTGTTTTATATATTTTTTTTGCAGTGGTATTGCATTAGTTATTATTACTGTTGTTGTTGTTGTTCTTATTGTACACATATTCTGCTACTAAGTTGCATCTCAGTCCACAAAGTTATCATGTTTGTGATAACATTACACGTTTGGTCTCTTCTTTTTTAACCTAACATGTAATTTAGGAATACTTTTTACATCCTTAAATTCAAGGCTTGCTAGAAGGAAGATATGCCTAGAAACATCCCATTCAGGTGGATCTAATGATCATTTAGGAGCGAGCAGGGACTGCTGCTAGCGTCGTGTCCTGGTGAGCCAGCAGCCACTAGCATGCTTGATCTGAGTGTGGGAGGAGGATGGATCAAGTTGCTGACTGATTGTAGCTCTTCTCACTGGTCCTCTGGAATCACTGGTGTGGGACCTTTGTAGAAGCCAAGGCATAAAATGCCTAGCCCTTAATTGGTGATACTTCTGTGTCTCTTGCCCAGAAGAGCCATTTCTGCACTGTAAGTAGCATCTTTAGTCCATATTAAAGAACTTACATCCTTTGCCAGTGTTTGCTGGCTTCTTTCCCTGAGTCTACTGTGACAACTCTGCATTAAATGACAATAACAATAGCAAGCCTCTATAGAGCACTACTTCATGCAAGATACTATATAGGCATTATATAGTGACATAATTAACTCCACATTTTAATGACTATCATACAAAGAATATACTGTCATGATAAAGTTCAATATTACTCTTATTTTTTTTATAAAAAGAAACAGATACAGGTAAGTAGCTTGCTTGATGCACAGCTGAGGGTTTATGCTTTTTACACTGTTAGATATCTAGCCTGCCACACAGCACACAATTGAATATTTCCTACATTACTACAAATCTTTTATATTACTTTAATAATCAACAAATTCTATATTCCTTATATAGCTAAACTTCCACAATACAACACCAATCACACCATTCTTTTTTATTGCTTTATAAATAATACCATTCAAAATTTCCTCTTCCTCCCCTCCTCCCATTTCCTTCCTGCTCCCCCCTCCCCCTCCCCCTCCAGTCCAGGGAAGCAGATTAATGGGTGCCTTGCTCAGCCACCATCACAGGAGCTTCCTCCTGTACAAGATGAAAGCAAATACAGAGACCCACAACAGACTTTCTACAAAGAGTGAGAGCCCTTGAAACACTCAGATGGGATATTTATCAAATTCCTCCCCTCAGAGCTCAAGGAATGCTGTGAAAGAGGAGGTGATAATAGTCTACAAGCCACAAGAAATGGAGGACACAAAAACAAAGCAAAATAAAGAACTTGAGACCCTCTAAATCAAATGATAGAAGCACACATGAGCACACAGAGAGCGAGGCAGCATGCACAGGGCCTGCACAGCTCTGCACCAAATGGGGCCCAACAGCCAAAGGGAGAAGTGGCCCCATGCTCCCAATCCTAACCTGGAAGCTGTCTCCAACTGATAATCACTTGCAATGGAAAAAGTTAGTTTCCTTCAAGGGAGTCTCACTGTGGAACAAAATTATTCTTAAGATCTCCTGAGTAAATTGGGAGCATGGGGACCTTGGGAGAGGGTTGAAGAGGAGGGGAAAGGCAGAGAGGGGAACAGAAAAAAAATATAAAGCTCACTAAAAATTAAAAAAATAAAACATAAAAAGAAGAGTGGTTGCATGCCCAGCAGTAGATGCTCAATAGAAGATGAACACAATAACATCTTTGGACGTTCTTTGTTTCATAGTGTTGTGTCAGGGGTTTTCCTTATTTTTTTAAAAAAATGTATATATTATTTTTAAATTTCAATTTAAATATATATATATATATATATATATATATATATACACACACATACATACATATTCTTCTTTCTTTTCACACTACAGGTCTTTTGTGTATATGTTATGACTTCCGTTCAGTGTTTTGATCATGCTGGGAGGTACAAACCCGACAACCTACAGCAATGACCTGCCCACAAGATATGCTGGTGCAACAGTAGAACACATGTTACAGGAGTAGCCAACCATATTTTGATTGGATTTTAAATTATTTCTATTTTATGTGTATGGGTATTTTGCTTCCATGTAGGTCTGTGTGCCACTTGTATGTACGGTGCCAATTGAGGCCAGAGAACAGTATCAGATCCCCTGGAACCGGAGTTACAGTTGGTTATGAGTCACCATGTGGATGTTGAGAATTGAACCTATGTCTTTATGAAGAACAGTCAATGCTGTTAATATCTAAACTATTTTTCCAGCCCCAATTATCACATTGTTTACCTTTATAAAGAATGCTGTTGTGAATATATTTGTATAGATTTCCTATATTTTTGAGTTTTATGGGGATATAGTTTCAGAATTATGAAGTCTTCTGTAAGACTATTTTAAAACTCTTGAGAAATCTCTATTTCCCAGAAGCTTCATACTAAAATATATCCTCAAGAGAAATCCTTATTTAAATATTCCATCATTAGTTTTTACTATAGTCCTTCATTGGTTTATTATGCATGCTAATATTCAATCATCCTTTTGAACTTTTTGAAATATGTAAATAATCTTTTGTAACAATTAAGAAAGGTAGATAAAACTACTTATTTGAATAATAAATCTAAGGCCCAGGAACCTGATTCTTTACATAAAAATTATTTTGAAATACTAAAATAAATTAGTAAATCTATTAGTAAAGCTTAAAAATCTGAACATTTTATAGCTTGACAGATACCTTATTCTTCCAAGTAGCTAAGGAGCAAATACTATCCACAGAGAGCTGTTGAAATAAAGTCGTTGCTAAGCCTGCATGGAAACAGAATCACGTCTGAAATGCTTGTCTCAATCTCTTGGTTAAATGAAATCATGCAGATTATACATGTGAGTGAATATAGAATGTCATATTTTCATGTCAAAATATGAAAAAAAAAGTGTTTCTCAGACGTCAAAAACAATTCCATTAACTCTTGCCCTTGAGCTTCTTGGTGCTTAGCTTAACTTCTAACTGCCCTTTCTAGTCGATGACATTAACAAAAGCCCCGGGAAGCTATAAATAGCGTCATTCACTCTCAAGTTCTTCTGCTCCTCCCTACCAGTCCTCAGGGCCTCCCTTAGTAATGCACTTGGGCCAGATGGCCTTCAGCCCAACTCCTTGTAAATATTCTATTTTTAATGATAATAATTAAAAAATACTAATTTTCCCTTCCACAAGACCCTTTCTACAGAGACCTCTTGGTGCTTCACAAATAATAATTAAGCCTTAGGAAGGTGACCTCTTTTTCCGCTCACTAAATGCCTAAGGGTTTCTCTTAAACCATTTTTTAAGATTAAGTTCAAATGGCAGCAGAAGTAAGACTTTAGACTTTTTTCTTCCACCTAGAGCGTCTTCAGGACACTAGATGAACTCACACTTTTAACTATTCTGGCCCAAGGAGCCACGAGCAGAAAAATCCTAAGTTCCTTTTCCAGGGCTGTGATGACTTATTTGTAGCTCTAGTAAAACTTCCTGATGTTTAGAGCAGGTTTTCAAACAGAAAACAGACCAACTAAGTAAGGGCTTAACCGACGGTCCTTAACCACAAAAGTGTTTGAGCATAAACTTCATCAGCTCTACCAAGGTGGGGGTAAGTAGAAAGAGGCATATTGACCTTTACTAATGTTTATTTAAAGTATCGTTTCCTTTGACTACTAGTACCACAGACTTATTTGTAGTATTTATGACATTGTCACCAGTAGATATCACCATTATATTTCATATCACTGTAGATACTTTAAAATAAAATGTTTATGCACATTGCTACATTGTGGATAGTCCATCTTATCCTGGGTTTTAATTTAAAAGTTCACAGATTGCTATACTGTATATTTAAAATGTTTAATAACTATATTTCAACCAAATAGTTTTCTTTTATAATTCCAGCTACTTTATGAATCAAAAAATAATTCTAGTATAATATCCAGTCTTCTCAATCATGCGTGGAATATTCTCTAGGGTAGACCATAAGTTGGGTCACAAAGCAAGTCTCAATAAATTTATTTACTTATTTTATTAGCTTTATTATAAAGCAACTTTCAAGGAAATAAAAACATCACACACCAAAATCAACTAGATCAATCTAAGTCTGTAGAACTCAATGAAATTCAGTACAGTTAGTAGGCTGCGGTGCTTCCAATTAAAATTTACACGTTCAGTATAAAATATATTGTATGCACCTATCCACCACCAACCAAACCAAATCAAACCAAACCAAACCAAAAACAAAATAAAACACATCATGACAGAATTAGAACTAGGGAAACATTTAGCTAAAACTAACTCTCAAAAAATTTAAAAGGACTATGTATAAAGTAACTTCTTCTGCAGCAGGGGACTGAGTACAAATCACTAACAGATGTGGAACTGGAAAACACATACATACATGGAAAGAGATAGTCAGAGAAGAAACAACAAAGGAAATCAGGAAATGTTTAGAGAAAACTGATACCTGACCTTACTGGACACAGCAATGTTTTTCCTCACAGTTGAAGTTACAACTCCCAATAATAGCATGAGTGAAAATGGCACCTCAAATCAAGAATGTAGTAGTGCCTCTTCCAGAATCAGGAAAAGAAGAGCAAGTTAAAGCCAAAGATGAAAGGAGTCTGAAAATAATAGACTAGAGTGTAGATAAAGGAAAGACCACAGGAAAACAACAGAATCAATGAAACCAAAGTACAACTATTTAAACACAGGGCAATGAAATGAAAATGTTTAGATAATAAATATCCCAATGGGCTAGGGCAATCAAAGAGAAACCATAAAAAAGTAAAGTCAGAAATGAATATGTGAACATTATTATAAAAGTAAGAGAAATATAAAAGATCATAAGGGGCTATATAAATAACTGTATTTCAGCACATTAAAAACCTACATGAACAGGAATTCTTAGAATTACACAAAGTAGAAAACTTGGCTCAAGAAAAATTTAGAAATCTGAGCACATTCATAAAGAGAGACACTGAGATTTAATCAATAATCAATTTTTCCACAAATAAAACGCAGCACCAGACTTCATAAGAAAATTCTACTGAAGAGAACAGTCAAAATGAGGGCCGATCTAATCTTCTGCCCTCAAAACAAAAATTGGAGTAGACATTTATAAGGCCTGTATTACACTGATACCCAATCCAGGATAGAAAAACACAGGAAAATATTTGTCCTTAAGAACAACAAGTTCAGAAAAGTTAAAGGATCAAAGATTAACATGTAAATGTAGCTGCAATCTACATTATATCAATGAATGATGCCAGAAGAGTAAGAAAATCATTTTATTTAAAATAATATCAAAAAAATTAAAATATGTAAGAATAAATACAACCAAGAAAGACAAAGATTGTATAGTGCAAATGACAAGGTATTTCTCAAGAAAAATGTAGAAGACACAAATAAATGAGAAGATGTCCCATGCTCATGGATTGGAAGACTTAGTTCCATTAAAATGGTGCCACTAACTAACATGATTTACATACTGGGTATCTAAAGTCTACCTACTCTTTTTGTAGAAATAGCTGCATACTTTAGACTTAGTTTAGACCTAGCATGCAAAGTCCAAGGTTTAACCTCCAGTACTACAAGGAATAGAAAAACAGATTCCCAAAATCATGTATAAGCCAAATAACTGTTCAAATAGCTGAACAGTCTTGAATTCAAATAGTAATAGTGATGAAAGCAGTGTGGTATTGGCATAAAGCTATACATATGGATGTGAAACAGCCCATAAATGGGCCATAAATTCTATGGTTAGTTGATTTTCAACAAGGCTGATCAAGGTGTTTGATGGGGAGAAAATTACCGTGGGTAACTGAACAATTATGGATACACATTGAAAAGAAAGGAAGAAGCTCTCTCTTATCCTGTATGGGAAACAGCTAAATATGGACCAATAATGTAAATAAGGAACTATAATCACAGAATTTGTAAAAACTATGAACCTTGGATTTATCAATGGATTCTTAGAGAACAAATAGAACAACAAATAGAAAAATAGATAAACTGGATTTTACAGAATAAAAATACTTTTGTACACCAAAGAACAATATTGGGAATTTTTTAAACATGGATATTCATGACATTGTCACAAAGACATTATTTTTTTATTTTCAAATTGACCTAGATTTTATTTCCTTTGCTTAATTTTGGGAGCACTAGATAGAAAGCAATTGAAGCAGAAACAGAAGTGGGGGCAGACATTTTTGACTTGCTTATGATTTTTAGGTGATATACTCAATCTTTCAACATTTTCTATGATATAGTTATAGGTTTTGTGGATGCAAGTTATTATGTGGATAAAGCTTCTTAGTTTACTTGTCTATCCTCTCTTTTTCCTTTCTCCCTCCCACCCTCATTCCCTTTTTTTTTCTCTCCTCCTTTCTTCCTGTTTTTTTTTTTTATTTATTTTTTATCATGAACTGAGGCAGGGCAATTGTGTAAGCACAAGCAAGCTCATAAAAACTCACAATGTGTAAGCAAAATTGGCCAAGACAACCTGTCAGTGAGCCAAAAACCCAGTAACTTGTTGGCAGAAGACCGCTTATTCATTCTCGGCTGCCCAGACCATGAAATAATCACACAGAAACTATATTATTTAAATCACTGCTTGGCCAATCACTTAAGCACATTGCTAGCTAGCTGTTATATCTTTGGTTAACCCATTTCTATTAATCTGTGTTTCAACACATAACTGTGGCTTACTGGCAAGATTCTGGTCCCCAGTGGACGCTACATGGCTCTTCTTTGACTCTGCCTTCTCTCTTCCAGCATTCATCTTAGATTTCCTGCCTCGCTCTATTATGTTAAGCCATTGGTTGAAAGCAGCTTCTTTATTAACCAATGGCAATAAAACATGTTCACAGCATACTGAGGGGAATCCCACATAATCTTCCCTTTTCTGTTTAAATAAAAAGGAAGATTTTAACTTTAACATAGTAAATTTACATATATCAAAACAGATATCAAGCAAGAATTACAGTAATAATATTTATATCTACTTTATATTTTATCATAAGTAAGGAAAACTATAATTATCCTTCAACTCCATCTAAGACTCCAGAAGGATATAATATTACCTAAGAAAATTCTCATGAAGCAGTCACTTTCTTCTGCATCCTGTAGAATGTCTTGTAGACTCTTTTATGAAACAGGACAGTATTATATTTTAGGTAAGTTCAGCAGTCATTTCTCTGTGGGTCCTACATGTCCAGTTCACATAGTATAGCATCAAACTGTCCAGGCAAGAACAGATTTTTTTTTCTTTTTCCCAAATGTCTAATATACCCTGTAAAGAACCTCTTCAATGCCCATCATCCTCTTGAAGTAGATTGGTGTTGCCAGACGCAGAGGTGTCTCATGTCATGAAAAATCCTAAGTTATTAAAACATTTTAAATGTTATAGTCTATAGTCTTTGAAAGATCTGAAGAATATCTATCCATCTAAAATACATCTTAGTACATCTAGAAATCCTAACCAACATGACTACAAACTGACTATTATAGAAGACTCTCTATTAACCTATATTTATTAATTATACTTGACATTTTTA
Source organism: Microtus oregoni (assembly GCF_018167655.1). Taxonomy (NCBI): domain Eukaryota; kingdom Metazoa; phylum Chordata; class Mammalia; order Rodentia; family Cricetidae; genus Microtus; species Microtus oregoni. Next base: position 9,387,288 of record NW_024543070.1, read on the forward strand.
AATGAGCTACATAAACACAATTCCTTAATCAAGAGAAAAGTTATACATATAACAAAATTGATGTTAAATTTGTATCAATAAACAAAGATCCTTACCAATGCAAATCTCTATAGCATATTACCCTTTAAATATAAACAAACATTTATAAATAATATTCGGGAAATTGGGCATAATTCTTTCCAAACTACTTCCTAATTTTATGGGTGAAGTAATTTTGGGGATGTTCATGATGACCTTTTGGGAGCTCTTGGTCCATCAAATAACTTTAGTTTGGAAGAAATCCATGGGTTCTCATTCTCTGTGGAAATAAAAGAAGAACCACTTTTTTAAAGCAACATATCCTTAGACTCAAATTCTGAAGTCAAGATACCTTTAAAATATATATGGTGGTTTAGCTTATCAGTCCATACAATGAAATATCTCTATGTAAAAGTCCTTCACAGTCAAAGAGTTCAAAGGAAGTACAATAATATACATAATATAAACTCTCTGTGCATACTCCATTTTTACATGGCTTATATTTCTTACTCTATTCTTTTTCTACAAGTTTAATATTTATTTTATTATCTTTATTCCTTTATTCCTATGACTGTCTGTACTCTTTTATATTATAATTGCCTATATTGTTTTTTTTTCTTTCTCTCTCTCAAGCCTATGTACATTTATCTAACACTGTTACTCATTTAGAGGTCTTTTTTTTCTGAATCTGTCTTTATTGTATATCTGTAACCAGTTTCTGGCCAGAAGCACCTCTTTTTTTTAATGCTAAGTGAGCATGGCTAGGGCCAATATGACCCTGCCTGTTTGCTTCACCCAGTCCAACATGGCAGAGACATGTTCACTGCCTCTAAGAACCATTCTCTTCATCCCAGGTCCAGGGTTGGGCTCTAGCAGGTCTGTGTTACCATTAAACAAGTTGTAGCACTCTGCTCCCAAACCCCATTTAAATGCTCCATAGCCAAACCTTCAGAAAGAGTCAGAGCCATTGCTGCTGTTTTGAAACTGCATGTTCATTTTTTCCTGCTACCTGTGAATCAGAAAGACCTCTTTTAAAGGAATCATGCCTCTGCATGCTTCTTACAAACAGAGCCTAGCCGAAATGCTGCTACCCAAAAGCCATGCTTAACTCTGTTCTTTTGTGTTTAGGATTCTTTTCTAAGCTTTCTCAGGTTTTACATATACTTAGTCAACCACGGTGGCATGCCAGTTTGTTGGTGGAAGACTGCTTATTCATTTCCGGCTGCCCAGACCACAAAATAATCACACAGAAACTATATTGTTTAAAACACTGCTTGGCCTCACTTAAGCATGTTGTTAGCTAGCTTTTATATCTTTGGTTAACCCATTTATATTCATCTGTGTATCAACACATGGCTGTGGCTTACAGGCAAGGTCCCCAGTAGAGGCTACATGGCATCCCTTTGACTCTGCCTCCTTTCTCCCAGCATTCAGTTTAGTTTTCCTGCCTATCTATATTCTGTTTAGCCATTGGACAAAAGCAGCTTCTTTATTAACCAATGACAATAAAACATATTCACAGCATACAGAAGGGAATCCCACATCAGTAACTAATGACATGCACCTCTAGCAAATCACAACATACCTTCAGTGACCACCAGTTTCAAAAGGACCAACCAGAAACATTCCTGCGGTGTGGTAATAAGAGGCGGCGGGGCTGCATCCCCAGCACCCCGGCAGCCTGGCTAGCTTATGCTCCGAAATAACAACACACAAACTGTATTTATTTAAACACTGCTTGGCCCATTCTCTTCTAGGCTAATTCTCACATATTAATTTAGCCCATTTCTAATCATCTGTGTGTAGCACCCCAAGGTGCGCTTACCGGGAAGATTCTAGCCTATGTCCATCCTGGGTCGGAGCTTCATCCCGGGAGCGGGGCATGGCATCTCTCTCAGGCGTCTGCTCCCGAGAGAAGAGCTGTTGAGACTGAACTCACTTCCTGTTCCTCCCAGCATTCTGTTCTGTTTACTCCTCCCACCTATCTTCTAACCAATAAAATGGGCCAAGGCAGTTCCTTTATTAGCCAATGACCTTCCTCCATCACTGCGGCTGCTTAATTTCCCTAACCCCATAAAAATCTGTGTTGGAATCTCCTGGAGTCTATGCCATTGTGTCTGTGTCTTCTCAACCCCTGCCCCCCACCCGGAAATGGTGACCACACAACAGGCAGTAGCAACAAGCCTGCAAAACCTACAATGAAATGATGCTAAATTTTGTCAGATACAGCTGACTTATAAACTGTTTTCTTAAGTCTGTTGATATAATGGATTACAGTGATTGATTTTCAAATGTTGGCAGCTGACAGCTCCAGAAATAAGTACATTTGAATAACTTACCCTGTCTCTTAGTACTGAATTTAAATTTCCCAGTATTTTGCTGAGAACATTTACATCTATAGGTTATTGACCTAAAGTTTTCTTTCTCTGCAGTAGTCTCATTTGATATTCAATTTAGGAGTAAGATTGGCTTTAAAGTTAGCTGGAACGTATTCCCCTCTCTCTCTGTATCCCTGGAGACTTCACAAAGTTTTTTTTTTTATGTCTTAAGCATTTATTCAACATGCCATCCTGATGTCTAATTCTCTGTTTACTAACTAAAATTACTTAAGGGGCTGGAGAGAAGCATAAGTGGTTAAAAATATTGGCTATTTTTCAAGAGGACCAGGGTTCAGTTTCCGGTATCTACATGGCAGTTCACAATCATTGATAACTCCAGTCCTAAGAGATCCAATGCTTCTTTTGGGTCTCCATGGACAGCAGGCATACATAAACTACACATACAGGCATACAGCCAAACACCAATACACTTGAAACCAACAGGATTTAAAAAAAAATTAAAGACAAAAAAAAAAAAACAAACCTCTGTGAGTCTTCAAAGTTTAGTTTTGGGATGTGTTTTTATTTGACATTAATTTAGATGCTCACCTTTATTTCAATTAAGGTGGTATATAGTTTCTTCCACATATATATGTTTGTATATACCCAAATACGCTTATTTATAAGGTTAATTTAATTTATAAGGTTATAAACACCATGAAATTAATTTTTGTAAATCAATCTGAATACTAATCTTTTAATGACTGTGTTTAGTATGTCACTTAAATTATCTATAATTGTTAATATAATCTGGTAGTTAAAATCTTTCACATTTGTCTTTCATATATCCCATATTGTATTTATTTTTTCTTATTTTATGCATGGTTACATATTGAGTATTATTCATGATTTAATTGTATCTTCACAGAAGATTAAATATATATAGTGTTTTTTCACCTTTGATATTGATTTATGATCACTTTATTTTCTTCAGTCTACATGAAAGCTAACATTATGCTCTGCCTTGTTAGCACATATTATCCTCATGACTATACACTCTCAGTTCTCCATTGATGGTATCTTTATTGTCACATTTTGCAAAGAGTGCATGCCATTCAAGAAGGCCTGAAAAAAAAAAAAGAGCAAACCAGGAGTTTGAAACCCACTTTCTATATTTATAGAACGTAGCTTCTAACATCTGGGCAAAACACAGCTTTTATAATGACGAGATGTTAAGGAGCAGAGGGTAATCTATATTTATATAATGTCAAAAAAAGAAGAAAGAAAAAAGAAATTTAGTAAAAATGTCTATATATTTGTTAAGGATCCATAGGCAAGCTCCTCATTTGGCACCAAACCTTGACAAGTGGAGGACCCCAACTACCATACCCACACCATCCTCAGAGAACCTGAGATGCTGAGGGAGGCTGTGTCTCTCTTCTGTTCTGTCTCTGTTGCCTGACAATTACGACAGCCCCTTGTGTGGCTGTCAATTATATTCCTGAGATTGAATTTCTCACCTTACACTCTTGTTCAGAGCAAATGAAACAAATCAATGCCACTTAGCTTGGCTACAGCAAGGGCCATCTCTTAGGGACCACATCAAATATATCTATCTCGGCAGAGAAATAGCAACAGGACTCAGAGCTGCTTTCTTGTGAGTGAATCTGCTGAGTTCTCTTCTCCCCAGGAGACACCGCTCAACATGACCTCCGTCCTCTACCCTTTTGGATGTGGCACCATGTGCAACACTCCTTCTGAAAAGTAAAAGGAGTCAATGGTAATTGTGTAAAGGATGCATCATAGCAACTGTGTGTCAGCTGAAAAAGAAAGTCTCCTGAGGCAAAAAAATTGAGAGACTATTACAATCTACTTTGTAGGAAGATTATTGCTTTTATATAGAACATTGAAGAACCTTGGGAGCAGAAAGCCTAAACCCAATTCAAGACATTCAGGATTAGTAGGATAATAGTGATAAAAAATGTATTTAAGTACTAAAGGTTGATGACAGAGATCAGAAAAATGAAGGCAGAAAGGATGCTAATGAATGATGAATGAGTTGGTACATTGGACTGGACACTTTCTCCAGTCATCAGCACTTTGTGCTTCCCTCTGATTTGGCTTCAATGGTTAGCCAAAGTGCAGGAGCCTTGGTGAATGTCAGTGTGTACACCTACATCTTGTGTATAATTGGGGCCACGAGGAACCAATTTGGGAAGCAGTGGGTGAGAAAATCTAGGAGTGGAATCAGAAGGAAATAGTAGGATGTAAGCTGTTTTAACATAGTTGGGAGTTAGCATCCACAAAAAAAAAAAAGATCTAATAGTCTCCCATAAAAAAAAAATTATCACTAAACCTTCTGAAGGAAGACAGACCCACTGATTTGTCACATTAAAAAAAAAAGTGCTTTGACTATAATCCTACTTGGAAACTTCCCCATCTAGAACCAAGTACTCAAATTAGTCTGAAGTTTCTAATATTAAGAGGATATACAATTCTTTTTCCTCTGCAAGTGGAAATTGCTGAATCATTATTTAGGGAATATTGCTCCCCAAGGAAATTAAAATATCCTCATCATAAAGCACTAAAGAGATTCGAAAATAAAACAAAACAAGACTTCTATATTGCATTAAGCAAAAGTACATCTTAAAAGTCTTAAAAGTGACCACACTGTAGGTCAACAAGATTTTATTTTATATACATATTTCAAAATTCAGGCATCACCATCAACCACTACTATTCTGTGGCATTGGTACTGTAATATTGCAATGATTTCCCCCAACTTTGAGATATAATATCAGTAGCCTTGACCACACTCATGGTAATCAAAGCTTTCTAACAACAGGTAGTGTTCTGAGCTGGAGAAGACTCTTACATTGTGAAGACTGAAAGTAGACAGCAGATAGACAGAGATGCTTCCAGGGGACAGCTTGACTCTAGGAAATCTTTATTAAGGAAGAATACAAAGTGTTCTCGAAGAACCTAATTTCAGCAATCTAGGTCGGATAATGAGAGAAGTTAATAGGAATGAAATCCCACATTGTTTAAAAAGTATAGAAAGGGGATGTGTAAAGCAGCTTGGGAAAATTGTATAATTTTACTGAAATGAGGCTGCTGGGGAAAATATTAGTGGGTAGAATGCATGACATTGCACACATTTAATGGGAGTGAGCAATGTCCTGTGATGCTAGAACGGGCTTGCCTTTCACTGGACTGCAACAGAAGCATCAGGAGTAAAGCATGCTTTGCTTCACAGTTTCTGACTTCAGTCTACATTCTCCCAGTCTCAGGCCACTTCATACAAGGTCCAGAAGTCAATATGGCATGGAAAGGAAGCGACATGAATAATGCAGAGGAAGTAATCAGAAGAAGAAGGGTTGCCTAAGAATGAGCCAGTTCTGGTCCAAAAAGAACAGATGACCTTTTAACAAAGCAGGCTTTGGCCATTTGTGGACAGAGGATGGTTACTGTTCACCTAAGTCTGATTTTCCCAGGCAGCTTGTCCTAACTAATGTCATTTCGATTTTCTTTGTGTCTTATTCGCGTCTCCAAATAGATGATCTTTCCCCACAAATATTATATTATTTGGATCTAAGACAAGTCATGGAATGAGGTAAGATGCATAGACAGAGTATTCCAGAGAAACCAGTTTAGACAAGGCTGCCCAGTATAGCAACTACAAACCTGAGTGGCCAGGACTTCTGGATACTTCACCGGCTTGAATCAAAGCACTCTTGAGTTGTGCAATGCAACAATTGCAACTGTTGTAAAGTATCACAATTTTTGAGTTGGTTACATGTTAAACTGACAGGAATTTTGATTACTTGGTTTATTTTTAAGTACATGACAAGAACACTAAAACAGTGCAAATAGTTTGCATTTGTGATGATCCCTGTATTTCTGAGAGAGGCAATGCTTCCTCCTGACAGTGAGATTGGCATTGTCTTTCTTACTCCCTGCAGGGAAAATACAATGAAGTTTCCTTTGTTTAAATATTTAGTGGAGTCTGACAGAACCGAGCACTAGCTAGGGGGGGGGGGGGTAAAATCCATCAATGTTGGTTGTTCAGAAAGCATCTAACATGTGATGGCTTAGCAGTTTGACTGGTATCATGGTACCCATATGTTTGACTGAACATCATTCTTGGTGTGTTTGTGAGGGTACCTTTGAATACAATTAGCTTTTAAATCAACTGATAGAATAGATCAGATTTCCCTCCCTGGTGATGTTGGCCCTTATCCAGAAGACCTGATCAATGAAGGGCTGTAGAGGGAGCTTTTCCTGTTTGCCTGTTAAATGGAGACATTGCTCAGTCACGACTTTGCAGTCAGGCTGAAGCAAATGCTCTTCTCTTCCCAGATCTTACACCTGCCAGTTCCCATATTGTCTTACATCATCAAAATCTTGGAACTTATTAGCCGCTCTCACCACCTAAATTAATGTCTTGCAATAAATCTCTTCATAAAATAATATTTACACTAAAATAATGATGATGATGAGGCAGTAAAAACAAGCCAGTGAGATAACTTAGTGAGTAAAGGCACTTGCTACCAAGCCTGATGACCTGAACTCAATGCCTGGGTCCTCTACAGGGAAAAAAGAAAACAAACTTCTACAAGATGACCTCTGACCTTCACATGAGTGCCAAAGAATGCAGGTACTCACATTATTATATACACACAAACACATATGCACACAAATATGCACAAAACAAGAAGGTAAATACTTGAGATATTAAGGCTTGTATTATCTAATTCAAGAATTATGTTTGATACATAATTTTATGTAATTGTATTGGGCATACTATTATATGATTGACAGTACAGTGGGCATATTATACAAGCATTACCACAAACTTATTAGTCACACAATGCACTATAGAGTTACGATGGGCACAATGCTAGTAGGTGATAGGGCCATTACGGTTCCTTATAACCTTTTAAAAATGCTTTCTTTTTAACTTATAAGGAACATTTGTATTTATTTATGTGGGACACTATACATTAATATATATATATATAGTGAGTACAACAGAGAAATTATCATTTTTCCTATTATCTTCTCAGATCATGGTCTTATATGTGAAATACATTCAGTTGAAATGTCACTATTAGTGTCGTGAGAAAGAAAGCAAGTAAATATTAGAAATATGGTTCATGAAAGGATGCACATAAAGAGTCCAGATTACATGTCACATGCAGAAAAGTTCATTCAATGAGTTTAATTAGTGAACATGCCTTGTTTGAATAAAAAGCATAAAGTTAAAAATGATGAAAAAAAGATAGAATATCTGAAAGTTCCAGGAGAAAATGAACTATCCCTAACAATGAAGACAGAATGAATTATGAGAACATCTTTCCATGGAGCTTAAAATATTCACCTAACTGGAGGGTTTTTTTTCTCATTCACAAATCAGTTTTGCATTACGTCCCCTTTAAATGCATCACACAGCTATTGAGAAGGAGTATTCTCACCAAACACTTGAAAGAGCAAACTCAGAGAACCTTGCTTGCCTTTGGGTCAGCTCATTGTGAATAAAGGGATTGGCTGAGGGTCCTGTTGACATTTGTATGTTATGCACTGTAGTGATGGTAGCCTCTTTGCTCCAGAGACACATCCTGTTTCCCAATTGTTCTGGAGAACTGGGGGTAAATAAATATACAGACTATAAAGTGATGCTTGGTCATTATATTATTTTCTTACTTAATATTTTAACAAAGAGTTACTCTGAAAATGAAGAATTTACCACATGAGATAAAACTTGAAGATTGCATTTAGAAGAAAAGAAAGGGAGGAAGGAATAAAGGAAGGAAGGCTCAAAAATAATTTGATCTGTCTTCCTACAGAGGGGGTGACTTGGCTTTAGATAATGCAGAGCACTGAGGAAGAAACAGATTAGAGGCCAGAAATGGATAAAAAAAAAAAGAGTTGTTTAGGGGGCAACAGAAGGTGGGATGGAGAAAGGACTCGCCATCATACATCAACTAAATTAACTGAGTTGTATCGCATATAATACATACTCTCCTAAGAAGAAAATAAGTAACAACTTTCCTTGTGCTAACTCCAGGAGATATAAGTCTTTGTCGCTTTTAAGAAGAATCCAAGAATATTATTTCAGTTGACTTCTCTGGACACTGAATTTTGTTTATGTTTCTTGAGACATGATGGGTGCTTACACATCTCCAACTTCCCTACAGTCCAAGTCATCAGCTCCAAATTCAAAACTCCTTTCTCTTTATCTTCTTGCCAACTTATTCACCAAGAGCCAGATCAGTTAAAAGGTAGTGAGAAAAAGTGTATGGTGGGGTGGGCTCAGAAAGGCCTATCTGGTGGGCTGGGGTGGGCTCAGAAAGTCCTGTCTAATGGGGTGGACTCGGAAGGCCTGTCTTATACCCAGCTGTGCTGACTCCACAGCCAAAGGAATTAAAACGTTCTCCTCTTTCCATCCACTTCTGTGATTTTTCATATGCATCTTGGGGGCTCTCTTTTAAAGGGTTTTCATTAAGCTTTAGATGCAGAGATGGTTTATATGATCATGAACATTCTAGTGTTATTGGGAAAGTTGGAAGCTACCTATGACTACTCCTCTTTTTATAACAATAATAATAAAACCCATAAATATACAACCTTTTTCCAGGTCTCAGAACTGGTTGGCTTTTACCTCACAAAGAGGACTTGAGCTTTCTTTGCCCAGAGAATGCTTTCCAACTATCAATGTCAGGACTAAAAATGATTCGCAAAACAATAACCATATTCATTGTTCAGGACACAAGTATTAGCTAGCGTCTTAAATACTTTTAAGGCCTTGCAGAATTTAAAATGACCTTGTGAAGAAATTTCTACTATGACTGCAGTTTTGTGTGTAGGGAGCAGAGCTGAGTGTATTCACCCAAACCGTTTAGCTAGAAAATTCCAAAAAAGGATGTGACTCGCAAGCAGTCTGGCTTAGAAATTCACATTCTCCTCTATTCTGCTTAATCGACTCTCTTGAAAAATGTTAAGGCTTACAGAAATTTTGGAAGTTTTAAGACATTTTTTTATGCTTCAGCTGAAAACTGCTTTAATGAGCCAAGATACTAATTTGATAAATGGATATATCAATATAGCTCTTTCCTTGTTCAGAGGCTGGGGCTAACTCAAACTTGAACTTTTTGGCACACATGATGAAGGGACCAAGTTAATGGAAGAAGACTGCTTTCTTCTACAGATAAGTTGTAAAAATATTGTGATGAGAAAAGGCTGGATCAGTAGGTGTAGGAATGAAATAAAATAGAAAAATAGAGATTGTCAAAGGGAATTTTCTGATGTCAAGAAGTTATGAATCAAGATATGGATATCTTTAGGTTTTAGGGTAATGCTTAAAAACTTAAGCTAAAATTTCTTTTGGTAATAGATCTTGTCAGCACATGATTTAAGTTTTGAACACAATGATGCAGACTACATTCTAACCAGCCTTCCTTATTTTTTCAGACACGGTTTTTAAACCAGTCAGGTTATTGGTGATTAACCAAATCAATCAATCAGTGTCATGTGCTCAACTTTCCCAGACTCTCAAGTCAAGGTAACTTCCTTGCCTTGTTGGGCACTAAAGGAAAGCTGATTTGACGTATGTTGCTTGTCCTGTTGACATGAGAGCTAAGGACTTCTGCAACCCACCTCAAGTTAATTTACGATCTCATGTGGTTAGGTTCATTAGTAAATAGAACTGGGATTGCTTCGGAGCTATACTGCTTGCCCACCGTCACGACTAGCAGTATATTTCAACGGGAAGAACTCTCAGAGAAAACTTATATGTGCAGGCATTTGTTAGGTGGTGGGTGAAAGAATAGTCTGTGTTTTGTCTCCATAAATGTGAGAGTCCCTGGCCCTCTGCCTTGCGAGTGGCTTGTCAGCACTTTGTACAGTGGGTGATATTCTGATGGTGGCCTCAGCCGTCCTCTCATTGAACCACGGACCAGTATGTAGGGATGAATGGCTGCAGGAACAGCATAAAACTGAGCTCTCCACTTAGATGAGTGCATTGTTCAAGGGAGGATAGATTCAAAGTCCCCATCTCATCATGAAAAGGCAAAGGGCTTGTGCAATCCTCTTGTCTAGATGAATGTCTGGCACTATACTCTTTACAAGAGAAACAGTGTTTTTATGCTGTCAATTAGGAATGATGTAATCCTTTTCACAGAGCTCTTTGAATTGTAGACTCCTAAAAAGGCACTTCAGCTGTTAACAAAACACCTGAGAGAATGCTATTGATTTACACGACATGTATTATATTTATCACAACTTATACTGAAGTGTTTAACAGATCAGAAAACCACACACAAAAAAAGCAAGTGTCCAGGGCACAGCAGCGGTTATACTACATCGTCTTTTTAATTTTTTTTGTTTAACATTTTTTTATGTATTTTACACACCAACCAGCTACCCCTCCCTTGTCTTCTCCCTCCCCTCTCCTTTCTTTCTACGTCCCTCCTCATCCACTTCTCCTTCATCTCCATTCAGAAAGGGACAGGCCTCCCATGGGCTTGCACAAAGCATGGCACATCAAGTTGAGGCAGGGCCAAGCTCCTCTCCTGACATCAAGATGGGGCCAAGTAATCCAGCATGGAGAACATGTTACTAAAAGGCAGCCAGACTCCAGGGAGAGGTCCTGCTCCCACTGTTAGAAGCCTTTGTAAGAGACCAAGCTACACATTTGTTATACAGACACTGAGGGCCTAGGTCGGTCCCATACAGGCTCCTTAACTGTTGGTCCAGCATCCATGATTTCTTAGGCACTCAGGTCCACTGTCTTTGGGGGTTACCCTACTATGAACCTTCACCCCCTATGTTTAATCCCTCCTCTTTTTCTTCCACAAGACTTTCTGAGTTTACTGCATGTTTGTCTGTATGCTACATAGTCTTAAATGTCAGTAATCTCCCTTTCTCCCTTTCTTCTGTTCTCCCATTTCACCTGGTAAGGCTCGGAGAAGATGTGTGGCATGCTATGCTCCATGCAAACATAATAAACAGAGGAAGAGTTGTGGACTGCCAGTTTTTCATTTGCAAACAAAAGCTCCTTGGGTCTGCTGGAGCACATAGCTGTAAGAGGTGATGTCTGGACATAAGAGGAAAGGAAATGAAACAAGAGAAAGAGATCTCAGAAAGGTACCTTGTTTCTAGGAGAAAGGGAAGCAAAGACTCCAAGCAAGATATGGTGTTTTCTCTTCTCCCATTAAAGAATTCAGTCTAAAAATGGTTATTTATATTCTTTATGTTCAGATGTTGGACTGTGTCCGAAGGACAAAATATTCAAGGTGTCTATTACTAAAGATCTTTTGAAAATAAGTTTATACAATGAATGTATACATATACACATACTTGTAGATATGTGTTAGTTGCACAGTTTTAGGCTTGACTAGGAGAGATTAAAATGTGATAGCATATGAAGAACATTCTAGAAAAAGAAAATGACATACAGTCAATAGACTGAGTTATAGAGCAAATACGCAGTCGGTGAGGGAAGCCAAGATTCCATTCTGGAGGTTAGAGAAAGGCATTGAGATTTAATTCCAAGCAGAGAACTGAGGTGAACTGATTTAATTTTCAGGAAGATTCCCTCCAATAACTGGCCAAATGGACAGATGATTGTAGGACCAGAGAAGGAGCCACCTAGGGGATACAGGAGTTTAGGAAAAAGATGGAGGTATCTTGGAGCAGAGTGATAGGAATGAAGGGATAGAGATAAAGGGACGCATTGCAGAGTCTTGGAAGTAGAACTTAAAAGATTTTCCGGTGAACCATGTGTGATGGGAGAGTAAAGAAGGGTGCTGTTTGAGCAGCGTTCTTTCTTCTTCCTCTTCTAAGATTTGATATAACTACTGAATCACCAAGGCAGCAGTCAATCAAGCCCTGATTTTTATTGCCTTCTAAATTAATTTGTAGCCTCCTGTCCTTGAGATGCCCCAAACTTATGCCTTAATAACCTCTCACAAGCCCGTTAACAACACTTCAAACCATGTCCTATCTCAACTTCTTGTAGCCATTCTTGCAGTGACATTTCATTTGTATTTTAATGTGTTAAGTTTGCCTGAGGATCAGAAAGGTAAAATAGCCACACTGGCCAGCCTTACAGAGCAGGCAGCAATGACACACAACTTTAATCGCAGTAGCCATAATGATACACACCTTTAATCCCAGTAGCTACACTAGCTTGCCATTGAAACCAGGCAGTAGTGGTTCACGCCTTTAATCCTAGAACTAGAAAGGATTATAAAATGGGAGGAGACAGATCTCAATCTCAGTCTCATTCTGAGATTCCTGGAGGCAGGACCACTATGTTAGACTGAGGTAGAGGTAAGAGCCAGTGGCTGGCTTTCACATTCTCCCGCTGTGTGCCGGCCATCACTCCAGAATGGAAGTCTTATCACTGTACAACAGTTATTCTTTGTCTAAAAGACAACATCAAAGTATTTTACAGTTCCAGCCATGGCCCTTCCTGATCTGTTTCCTGCACTTCTTCCAGGTTCTGATACATCCCAGAACAAACCATGCTATCTTTACATTCCTGGCCTTTTAAAAGAGGCCTCCTTAGTTCCAAATCCAAACTCATCTGCTCAGTCGTTAATTGATCTTTCTACTATGCTGCCTTTCTCAGTCCGATTTTAATTGCCCATATATCCTGTGCACACTACACCGAGGTCTAGTTGTAACACCTGATTGGAGGACACTTTTCTCACACAGCATTTTTCTCTATAAGATATACTAATGACAGACAAGCAGCTGATTTTTTCTGCCTGTAGCCCATGAGTCTTGCATACTGACCGATCCACAGTAAATGATAACTACGGATTGAGTAAACAACTTCTCTTTTCTGTTTAGCGGACTTTGAGAATTTGCATGGAAGTAGTGACTGTGCAGCATGCCCGTCAATACACATCTCCTATCAATCCTTCTTTATCCACTGGTCCTAGGCTCTCTGCTATTCTAGTTTGTAACAGTTACCTAAACTAACCAGGAACGAGATGGGATTCATATTATTACATTTAAAGGTGAATAAGAAATAAGGAAATAATAAATGAAGAATCTTAGTATAGAACATTCTGTAAGAAAACCATACAGGCTGAGTGGATAGAGACAACACAAGTACTAAATTGGATGTTCAGTTGCCACTTAGAAGGGGATGACATTTAAAGTTGACATTTACATGATGAAAGAAGAAAGGAAAAATCAATACTGGGGAGATTTTGGAAAGAGGACTCCAGGCTGAAGGGATAGCTACTTCAAAGTCCCGACGTGAGGAATGCATGCCTGGTTGATTATGAAGTAAAGCGGCTTTGAGACTAAACAATCATGGGCCCAGAAGAGACTGAGTAAATGTGGGGATACATTGGAGGCCAGAACGGAAGCAGGCAGTGCGGAAGGTAGAGTCTAGAGTTCAGATTCCAGGACGATGGGGTGTAATTTGGAGGGTGGTAATCTGGTTAGTGGCTGCACATCAGAAAGGGCGCTCAGGCTACCAGGAAGAGACCGAATTAATGGAAAATAAACAGCAACAGTGAAGCAAGAGAGGCGAATGGATTACAATATCTTCTCAAAGCAGAGCTACGCTGAGATGCAGAAGCCTGGGAGAAGCCTTGCAGATAGCAGTCATCATCCTGTTGTGAAGACGGAAATACAGCTCTTCCTTACAGCGGCTCCCTGATCATCCAACGGACCCCTCTCCCTCAGCCTGAACTAGGATTTCTATCATATTTTCAGAATCACACCAGCTCTTCTGGAACCCAGAAGAGTCAGGAAATTGCTTAAGACCAAGTAATCCACATAGAGAAAGAATATTCTATACTTACGCTATTGGCGTACAAATCTAGGAGCAGGATTCATATGACTGTTGCCATTAATGTCACCCCATCTTTCCAGAACTCTCCACGCTGTCCTTCACTTCTCCTTCTCTTCTATATCCAACAAGTCTGTTTAAATTAACTATTGGCCTCATTAGATAGCAACAGGCCAAAAGTGATCCACAACCTTGAAAAATCCGTGTGGCCATTTTAAAGAGAGAGAGGTAGAAATGATTCTTTCGATTTTAACTTGAAAAGAGAAAGTATTTTCCTCTTCCTATTAGTGAATTAGAATATTTCTCTGCAGTCCCCAAACCCATTGGAATACCGAAGTCTCTCCTTCTGTCTTGAGTTTATGTTAAAGAGATAATGTGAAAAACAGAAAGTTTAGAAAATGAGGATATGACCAAAAACATCCAATTTAGCCATTTAGCTTTGATTATGACCCTCCGAGGAACACAGCTGAGTTAGATGTCGTTGGCGTTCTCACTTGTTGCCTTGGTTTTCCACTTCCTTCCCAGAGCCTATCTCCACAGAGGGGTTTTTAATGCCCCCAGTAGATCTTATGACTGTTTCTTTCTTTTCAGTTCTATACCACTCACTAACTGGCATCTCTCCAATTAGAGTCAGGGTAAATTTGAAGAGTTTTGTCTACTATAAAGCTATCCCATTTTGCAAAGTATGCTTAAAAACAAGCCACTTTTAAAAGCAAGAGAGTAATCATGAGCTGAGCTTTTATTGAGTTAACAGAAATCCAGCTGTATAAACTTATCAGATAACTTGAATTTTATTTTTTTAAAGCCAAATATACTGCTAGTTACAGGGTAGGAAAAACACACCATTTAATATAATTGTGAACCCACTTTGAAAAGGTAATTGCAAACATTGCCAAACACTCTCTGCCAGGTAAAGGAACAGATTTTACTTAAATTACTTTTAAAGTTCATTTCAGAGATTAAGGGGCACAAGGATAAGCATAGGTGGTATTCTTAAAGGGCAGAGAAAAACCCTTCTAAGGAAAGGCTAAATCTAAGTGTTATATTAAAATACAGAATACACATGCAAGCTTAAAAAAACCCTTACATCTTTGGGGACTGCTCTTTTTTTAAAAAATAAAATCTGTAGAGTGATAACATCTTGGAGAACACTGACACACAGACATCACTTCAGTTCAGCCACATAGCTCTGTAAATCAAGCTTTAGGGAAGAATTTGGAAGATATACTGGGGTATACTCTAAGTGTATCTGTCTGATACGAGTTTTAAAGAAATGAAAACCATTTGTCATTTCAGATAAGCTGAAATCTATTACCTGCACTCTCATGAGCCTTATATAAATCTGTACATACGAAGGATGGAGAAAATGCTCCTTGAAAAAATTTTCCATTCATGTGCAAACATTTAAAGGTCTCTTACAATGCGTTTACGTATTTAAAAGCACAAAGAGCAGAAAGAAACCAATACTTTTATCTTCCCATGCATTATACTGAGACTAGCCCTCCTTGAAATAACCTATAACAATACATTTCAATAGATTTTCATGATTTAATTTCATTTCCAGAAAGAGTTTCATAAGATAAAAGCATAGAATTTTGTCAGTGAGTATCTAAATAAAAAGCCTATAAGTTCATTGAGTAAAAATATTTCATCAGTCAAGTGTCTTTTGCTGAATCTTTAGCCCTTAATAAATGACCATGTTGATGAAATACACTTGGCACAAAATCGTTGATTAAATAAAGGACCCAAAATCGTAATGCAAAAAGATCTATTAACTAATTGCACAATAAGGACTTGATAACTATTTAACTAATATCCAACAGCTTAATACAACAGAGAAAACCTTAATGAAAAATAATCATTAAATATTCATGATTTGTAAAATGTCAGTCGCACAAAACAAGATAGAAATGGAGCAGTTATAATAAGAAAGGTAAAAATGAAAACAGAATTCTTCCTTCTAGACTATCATTTCGAAGCATTCCCAATAAATAAGGGAAAAATAAAGTGACATTGACAGAGCTTCATTCTGGGACCATTAACTTAGTGGTCCTCATTTGTCCCCCTCTGCCTCTGCTCTGTCCTGCAGCAGTCAGTCTGTCTGAGTACGTCTGTCCCTGCACAGTTACAATATCTCCCATACATTCCCACAGACAAGCTTCTCTCCTCTGGACTTAGGCATGCAAGCCTTTTCTTATTTAGGAATTAAAAGTATAAGACAATTGCCCAGGTCCATTGCCTCAGCAAGTAGAATGGAATGTGAGACCACCCTAGAGATTGGCTGAGAGAGAAAAAAAAAAAAAAACTTTCCTCTATGAGGAAGAGTCAAAAGCAATGTGTTGACTTCTGATGTGCAGAAAGGCTATTCCTGAAGGCTGACGCCCAGACAGAAGCAGAGCTCCTAGGGATAAAAGCATTTCTACCCAGCCAAGAGGAAGGCGATGCTTTCAAAAGAGATGTGAGTGACAGCAAAGCTGCTTGTTGAAGAGGTGGGATGGGTCAGGGGAATGTCAGTCAGGCTGACAGCACAGGCCATCACTTTTATTTCCAAGTTTTAGATGTCTCTGGTGTGGTAATTCTTATGTTATTGTCTCTCTCTCTCTCTCTCTCTCTCTCTCTCTCTCTCTCTCCTTCCTTCCTTCCTTCCTTCCTTCCCCCAACCACAAAATCATAAACTTTTTCAAAATACATTTGTTCTAGCTATAAAAGTTTAGGGGGCGTATCTTAGGATGCTTATGTGTATAAATGGTTGATTTCTGTTCTTCTCTGGTTATTAAAAATCACAAAATGGGTTTAGGTGTGGTGTGACATGCCTGTAATTCATTCGAGGGAAGCAGAAGTGAAAGGATCATGAATTCAAAGCTAAACTTGACTATGTACGGAGTTCAAGGTATGTCTTGAGACCAATGCACAACAAGAACATAATCCTCAAATAAGATCAAACTCAGTTCTCTCTTGGCCTTTCCCTTCTTCATCAGGGGATCTCTCTTATATGACAATATTTAATGCTTAGAAAGCTGCGATGCAATAAATACTGAGACCCCTTTCTTAGCCTGTGGGATGTAGCGGGTGTTTTCTTCCTTAGAAGCTCTAGCTCTTGCTCATTTTGGAGTAGTCACATATCCATGTTCCTACATTCTATTACACTACTACATCGTATAGTCTTGGTTTTTGTCAAATTTATATGGCAAATCAACTTAGAAGCAGATAAGCATCAATGAAATAAATACTAAGAGCATCATTTAAACATGTAAAAAAAGAAAAACTGCTAAAAGCACAAACAACTGTTTTGTAATATTACCTCTCTAGTAGCATATAACAAAAATGTCAAAAGAAGCACAGGACTCTATACTTTCTGTGAAGAAAAAACCAAGCAGATGGTTAAAGATGGTGAAATTGTGAGAAACTGCAAAATAGGGGCTGGGGCTGGAGATAAAGCCTTTGTTTGTCCTTAGAAATAGTGTTAACCGGCATAAGTGCTAGAATAGGAAGTCCCAATGTAACCTATATCATAGGTGGGCAAGGAATGGTCTCTAGGAATTTGGACAGGAACATTAAACTTTTTTTTCAAGTAGTAACCAACTCAGACACAAGACTCAAAACAGTCAAATAGGGTTACTCTTGGTGTGATGTAAAATGGACTAAGATATGGCTTATTTCACAGACTCTTGCCTGCGTTTCTTCCGGGGGCCATAGGCTTCATTATACCATTGATAAAACCCAATTATAAGCCGTCTCCTGTATGCCATTTTCATCAAACTCACTGAGACGTGCCCTGTGCACTCTCCCTTTTCATAGCATCAGCTGACATTTCCATCCAAGTACTGTAAATGCCCATAATTCTGTTCTGACACATAAAAGCAGATCCAGCAGGCTTTCATTTCTCCAGCTCTGTATTCACAGAACCTTTGAAAATGAGCTCAAGATGATGCAAGAGCTCTTTTTGTTCCTCAGTAAAATGGACACTCTCCATTCTCGTGGGGGCTGAGAACTCCAGCAAAATTCATATGGCAATTTTACAAAGAAGCAGCTCTGTCAGGTTCCCCAATCCTAAACTCAAGTCTGGATGAGAGAAAACACACACAGACTTCTGTGGTAAGAATCCATCATACCCTAACAGAACTTATTCATAATGCTCCGTTTATTAAATGTTTATCCACAACATTCTAACTTTATTTCCTCTCTCTTTATAAGAGAGGGAAGGAGGCAGAGGTTCATTGTCTGTGTTCCCATTCTCCTAAGCTAGAGCTTTCTGTAATTTAAAAATACTTATAAAATTAACATACAAGGTCACAGGTTTAATCACAGTGTTTTCATACATCATATCATTGTACTTTTTTTTTTCTTTGATTTTCGAGACAGGGTTTCTCCGTAGCTTTTGGTTCCTGTCCTGGAACTAGCTGGAACTAGACCAGGCTGGCCTCGAACTTACAGAGATCCGTCTGCCTCTGCCTCCCAAGTGCTGGGATTAAAGGCGTGCGCCACCACTGCCCGGCTATGTCATTGTACTTTGTTCTAACTTCTTACCTCAACTGTTGCTCTTTCCCCAGGGTTCCCTTCTTCAATAACAACACATGACACCATTCTCCTCTCTTCTCCCTTCCCCCTTAAGATCTTTCCCTCCACTCTCACAAGCCACTCTCTGTTTCATGACATAAATTATTCTATGTACACGCATGCATATATATTTATATAGAGAAATATATTATGTATTATAAATACATATATTTATACATATATGTAAATATCAAATACACATTAAATAAAATAATGGATTTCTCTTATCTGTTTTTCTGTATCTGCTTTATTTCACTTAATATAATGATTTCAGTTCTATTGGTTTTCATACAGATGTCATAATTCATTTTTTATTTATAGCTGAACAAAGTTACATTATTGATATACACACATATAATTGTATATCTGTATTTTATATAAATTTCTAAATAAATACATTCATCTGTTAATGAGCACCTAAGCTGGTGGCATTTCACAAGCATTGTTTTATACTAATGTGTATGATATGCAAGTATCTTAGTGTGCTATGCTGACTTGACGTCCTTTGGATATATCTTGAAGAGTGGTATATCTGGGTCATATGTGAGTTTATTTGTAGTTTCTGGAGACATCTCCATGCTAATTTCCATAATTTATAGAAATTTATTTTCCCCGATGACTTTATTTCATTTTTTCTTTTCTGTTTTGTGATTGGATGATTTGGCTTTTTTCTTGTTCAATGAATTTGTACTCCTTTATATATATTTTAGACACTAATACATTAATCCTTCATCTGATATGCAATTTCTTTCAAAGTAAAATATTCTTTACTGAAACGGTGAGGGAGATTCATGAAACTCAGGAAGCAAAGGAACTTCAGAAGTCCCAGAATGCTGAAACTAACAAGATTCACAATACCCATCCCCAAAGTTATGAAAGCAACCAACAATGACTGAGGAGAAAAGAATCCCTGCCCAGTCTCCCTTCCTGGAAGATACTGACTTACGGAGCTATCTCTATGTTGTTTAGAGATTTAAGGATATTAGTTTATGAGTTATCATTGGTTTTCCCATGGTGTGACTGCGTTTGAGATACATGCTTTCTTAACTAACTCCCACCATAGTATCTGCCATAAACTCATTGGTTTACCAAGTGTGAGTTTGGTCTGTTAGTTTTCAATCTGAGGTGAGTGTTCATGCCTTCACTTCTCCATTTAAAAACCTGCAATATATTCAGTTGACAAAGATTCAGCCTCATTTTGCAGGCTATCTCTTTACTCTAGTAATTGTTTGGCTTACTGTGTTGTTTGATCTCATGTAGCCCAATTTATCAAACCAGGGATAATTTCTTACGTTATCACAGTCCCTTTCACAAAGCCCTTGCCAATGAATAAATGTCAGCATGTTTTGATCATGTTTTCCTCTAGTAATTTCAGTTAAAACGTTTGATCCATACCGAAATGACCTTTATACAGGGTAACAGTCACGGTTCTAGTTTCATTCTGCTACATATGGAAGGCCAGTTTTATCAGAGTGTTTGCGGAAGAGGTAATCTTGTATCCATGATATGCTTTGGGTATCTTTGTCAAAAAGTAGGGAGTTGTCACTGTGTGTTAGTTTTCCTGAAAACCTTGTTCTTTATATTCCACAGATTTTATGCTGGTATCATGTTGTTTGTGTCACTAAACCTGTCTGAGATCAGGTATGGTGATGCCTGAGATCAGGTATTGACGGACACCTGAGATCAGGTATGGTGACGTCTGAGATCAGGTATGGTGACGTCTGAGATCAGGTATGGTGATGTCTGAGATCAGGTATGGTGATGCCTGGGACCACGTATGGTGATGTCTGAGATCAGGTATGGATTTTTAAATCCATCTGGATTTTTAAATTATAACTCTATAAATAATTGGTAGTTTGATGGGATTTGTGTTGAACATGTAAATGGCTTCCAATTACATGGCCATTTTCACAACAATTTTGCCAATCAATGTACATAGGAAGCTTTTCAGTTACTAGTGTCTTTATGTTTTTTTTCCTTTTCTTTTTTTAAGTATTTTAATATTTTCACTGTAGAAGTCCTTGCACTTCTTTGAAAAATTTTATTCTTGGTTATTTTTTAAGTTACTGTTAATTAAACTTTCCACAGATTTCTTTCTTAGTAAGTTCATATTTTTGGTATATAAAAAGGCTACGGATTTTGTATGTTGATTTTTATTTACTGTTATTTTGAAGAAAGGAATAAATCAGGTCTAAGAAGTTATTGGTGGAATCTTTGAACTCTGTGAAGATGAAGACAGCATCATGTTGTCTGTCAACTGGGATAATTTTACTTTTCCTTTCCTAATTTTTTCCCTTTTATTTCTCATTCTAGTCTTATTACACTAGCTATTGAATAAGAGTGAAGAAAGTTTACACCATACTTCTTTTCAGACTTTAGATAAAATTGCTCTTAGTTTATTTAACTTAATGTTTTACTATAGGTTTGTGATATATATTCTTTATTTTATTGTGGTATTCCCCTTTCATCGCTAATTTCTGGAGGAAGTTTTCTATGAAGGGATATTGAGCTTTGTCTTAGACCTTTTCTGCACTAATTGAGATGATCATGTTATTTCTGTCCTTCAGACTATTAATGCTCTGCATAATAATTTTGGACCAACCTTGCATCATTAGAATAAAACTACTTGATCCTAGTGCAGTATCTCTTCAGTGCACCCTTGCTCTTCCTCTGCAAAAATTTTATAGAGAATTCTAACATCTGTGTACCTAAGGGTAACTGCTCTATAAATTAATTATGCTATTGTGTGCCTTGCCCAGTTGTGATATCAGAATAATGTTTTGCTTTGCCATTTCTAATTTATAGAACAGTGTGAGTAACATTGGTGTTAACTCTTCTTGAAGTCTTGTAGAATTCAACATTTAGTTCTGAGATTTTTCATTAGGACACTTTTCATCACTGTGTCAATATTGCTTATTGTCAGGGATCTGTTCAAGCCATCTTTTATGCTCGATTTATTGGGTGATTTAAGTAAGAATGTCCCCTTAGGCTCTATTTGAATACTTGGAGGAACTGTTTGGAAAAGATTAGGAAGTGTGACTTCTTTGGTTTCCATAGAAGAGATCTGTCTCTGGAGGCAAGCCTTAAGATATCAAAAGTCCACATTATTTCCAGTTAACTCCCTCTGCTTTCAGCTTTCAGATAAAAATGTAAGCTCTTAGCTGCTACTCCAGTTCCATACCTGCCTGCTTGCTGCCATGTTTCCCAGCATGAAGATCATGACTTCTAAGCCTCTGGAATCATGATCCCTAGATGAAAGTCTATTTTACAAGTTGTCTTGGTTATGGTGTTTTAGCATAGAAATAGATAAGTAACTACTAAATGAATCTGGCTCATATGTATTGAGAAATTCACTCATTTCTTTTAGATTTTCCATAGTTTTGGAATATACATTTTAATAGTATTTTCTAATAGCTTCCTGGATTTCATTGGAAACCCTCGTAACTCCTCTCAGTTTTAATTTTACTAGTTCTCTCTCTCTCTCTCTCTCTCTCTCTCTCTCTCTCTTGTTTGGCTCTGTGTTTATCACTTTTGCTCATTATTTTCAAAGAACAAACTGTTTGATTTTTATACATTGTTCTTTTAGTTGCTAATTCATTAATTTTTGTCCTGATCTTTTATTTCTTTCATTCTATAGCTTTTTGGTTTAGTGTTCTTTTTTTTTTATGAGATCTGGAGGTACATCACTATGGTTTTCAAGTGTAAGCACATAGCTATAAACTTTTCTGTGAGAAGTACCTTAGCTGTATCCCTGACTTCATCCCTAGTTTCCTGAATCACACATTGATCACTAGAGATTGCATCCTTCAGGCTCCAGGCACTGGCACAGTTTCTCTGAGTCCTGTTCCTATAACGTCTCAGCTTTACTCCACTATGATCTGATAAAATTCAAGAAATTATTGATACACACTTTACATGGAAAATTTTCATTGGTAGCCTAGAACATGGTCTGTTTTTAGAGAGCATTCAATGAGAAAACTATATATTCTGCATCTTCTGGATGGGCTATTCTATAGATATATGTAAATAAATACATTTGACCTATGGTGTAGTTTAACTATAATGCATCCTTGTTGATTTTAGTTTGGTTGAAGAATCTGAAGTAGGAATGATTTGTTCTTGTTCTATCAGTATTTATCTGAATTGTCTGTGTCCACTAGTTTTGTTTTGTGAAATTTGGTGTACATGTATTTATCAATGGAACAGCTTATTGATGCAGTCTTTCCTTTTTGTAAACTGTAGGATCATTTGTCTATTATTTATTTTGACAGTTTGAAGTCTAACTTGTCAGCTATCAGAAGGGCTTTACCAACTTGTTTTTCTCAAAATTACTGATGAATGTGCCATGACACTGAATTCTTTGTTTGCTTTTTTTCTGCGAGAGAGACAGAGAAACAGAGAGAAAGAGAAATCATGAAGTTGGGTGGGTAGGGAGGTAGGAAAGATATGGGGTGGGGTTGAGGGAGGAGAAGAATATGATCAAAATATATTGTATGAAAAAATCTTTTTAAAAAATTTGTATTGATTCTTTGTGAATTTCAGATCATGCACCCCAATCACACTCATCTCTCCATATCTGCCCTCTACCATTGCAGACTCTCCTGAAGAGATAATAAAAATAAAAATGATAAGAAATTAAAAAATGAAGAAAAAAAAATCTCCCTGAGGAAGCTGCTATGTGCCATGGTGGGTCACTAGTCTACCCTTTTTTCCAAACAGCTTTTCTTGCAAAGGTTCACTGCAGTGAGTCACTAGTTTAGTTTAAGAACTCTGCCTTTTCCTACGCTATCAATACTGGATCTTCACTAGGGGACTCCTCTCAGATATCCTGTGTTATGGAGATCCTGAGATTCTGCAGGATTGGCTGCTTCATATGCTCCAGCAGTTCTTAGATGGGGTAGATGTTGGGGTGAGCCAACTCAAAGACTGAATCTGGGCCTGATTAGTAATTGAGTGGGTCAAGCAGCCCACTGTCCCATGCCAACACCACCAGGGCCAGCTATCCAGCTTTTCTCAGGTGAAAGATGGGACCAGATCTCCCACCTGCAGCAGCTGGCAAGAAGAGGAACTGTTCTCCTGGGCTCACACAGGTGGGATAATGCTCTTGTACACTGTAAAGGTTTGCTACTCATTTTAGTTTAATAAAACACTGATTGGCCAGTAGCCAGGCAGGAAGTTTGGGCAGAGTGACCAGACTAGAAGAATTCTGGAAAGAGGAAATGCACAGATGGAGTCACCAGTCAAATGCAGAGGAAGCAAGATGGGGATGTCTTACTGAGAAAAGGTACCAAGCCATGTGGCTAAACATAGACAAAAATTATGGGTTAATTTAAGTTATAAGAGCTCATTAATAATAAGCATGAACTAATAGGTCAAACATTCATAATTAATATAATAATGTGTTTCTTGAGGGCTGTATGACTTGGGACTGAGCAGGACAGAAACTCTCACATCCATACCACCAGGGCTAGCTTGTCAGCCTTGACCTGGAACAAGGGCCATTTTAGTCAAGTGTCAAAGATGGCAGGAGTCAGGTCCAGCTCCTAGCTCTTACAGCTATCCCATGCCCATACCACTAGGACCAGCTCTACTGTGCTATCATATGACTTACAGGTCTACTCTCTTGAGAGCTACAAGCTGGTGAGGGGTAGAGCTTATCTTCAACAACACAAAGAGCAATATATGGCAACACTAGAACCTAGTGGCTCTACAACAGCAAGACCTAAACATGCCAATACAGATGAAGCAGAAGAAAATAGCCTTAAAAATAACTTTATGGAGATGATAGGAGATCCTTAAAGAGGAAACAAATATTTCCTTTAAAGAAATCATGAAAAAAGTGAAAAAAAAATGGAAGAAATCAACAAATCCTTAAAAAAAAAAAGCCGAGTAAGCCATAGGTGAAGGAAACAGTTCAAGACTTGAAAGTTGAAATAGAGGCAATAAAGAAAACACAAATGGAGGGAATACTGGAAATGGAAAATCTGGGTAAATGAGCAAGAACTACAGATGAAAGAAGTATAACCAACAGAATGCAAGAGATAGAAGAAAGAATCTCAGGCACTGAAGATACAATAGAAAAAAATAGATTCATTGATCAAAGAAAACGTTAAATCCAACAAAATCTTAACACAGAACATCCAAGAAATCTGGAACACCATGAAAACACCAAACATAAAAATAATAGAGATAGAAGGAAAAGAATACCAGGTCAAAGACATAGAAAATATCTTCAACAAAATCATAGAAGAAAACTTTCCCAACCTAAAGGACATGCCTATGAAGCAATAAGAAGCTTACATAACACCAAGTAGACTGGATCAAAAAAAAAAAAGTCCACTAACCATACAGTACTTAAAACACTAAACATACAGAATAACAAAAGAATATTAAGAATTGCAAAGAAAAAGGCCAAGTAACATATAAAGATTAACACCCAACTTTTCAATGGAGACTCTGAAAGCCAGGGGTTCCAGGACAGGTGTTATATAGATACTAAGAGACCATGCATGCCAGACCAAACTACTATACTCAGCAAAACTTTCAATCACCATGGATGGATAAAACAAGATATCCCATGACAAAATCAGATTTAAACAATACCTATCCACAAATCCAGCCCAAGGAAGTTAACTGCACCCATGAAAACACAGGCAATAGAAAATTCCACACCTGCAAATCCAAAAGAAGGGAAACAAATACTACCACCACCACCACCAACAACAACAAAAATAACAGGAATTAACAATCACTGGTCATTAATAGCTTGCAATATTAATGGACTCAACTAACCTATAAAAAGACACAGGCGAATGGGAAGGACTTATCCTTCTACTGCAACAAGAAACAGACCTCAACTTCAAAGACAGACATTTCCTCAGAGTAAAAGGTTAGAATATATTTTCCAATTAAATGTATCTAAGAAACAATCTGGAATAGCTCTCCTATTACCTAATAAAATAAGTTTCAATCTAAAATTAATCAAAAGAGGTAAGGAGGGACATTCCATATTCATCTCAGGAAAAAAACCATCAAGATGAAGTCTCAGTTCTGAACACGTAGGCTCCAAATACCTGAGTACCCACAGTTGCAAAAGAAACATTACTAAAACTTAAATCACACATGAAACCCACCCACTAATAGTGGGACATTGAACAACCCTACTCTCACTAATGGCCAGGTATACCAGACAGAAACTTCACAGAGAAATAAGGGAACTAACAATGACTTAAATGGGCTTAACAGACATATATAGAACATTCTACTGAAACACAAAAGAATACACCTTCTTTTCATCACCTCATGGAGCCTTCTCAAAAATGAACACATATTTAGTAACAAAGTAAATCTCAACAGATTTTAAAAAATGGAATAATTCTCTGTATCTTATCAGATCACCATGGGTTAAAGTTAGAATACAACAAAAACACAAATTACAGAACAGAATATCTACAAACACATGGAAACTGAATAATGCTCAGCTGAATCACCACTGAGTCAAGGAAGAATAAAGAAATTAAAGACTTCCTAGAATTCAATGAAAATGAATGCAAAACATACCCAAACCTACGGGACACAATGAAAGCAGTGCTAAGAGGAAGTACCTACAAAAAGAATCTTGAAAAAAATCTCACAGTAGCGACCTAACAGCACACCTGAAAGCTCTAGAACAAAAAGAAGCAAACTTACCCAGGAGGAGTAGAAATGAGGAAATAATCAAATTGAGGGGTGAAATCAATAAAATAGAAACAAAGAGATCAATACAAAGAATCATTGAAAGAAAGAGTTGGTTCTTTGTAGAAATCAACCATGTTGATAAACCCTTATCAAAACTAACCAAAAGACAGAGAGAGAATATCCCAATTAACAAAATTAGGAATGAGAAGGGGACATAACAATGAACACTGAGGAAATAGAATGAATCATTAGGTTATATTTCAAAAGTCTGTACTCCACAAAATTGGAAATTCTAAAAGAAATGAACAATTTTTCAGATAGGTATCACATACCAAAATTAAATCAAGACGACATAAACAATTTAAATAGGCTTATAACCCCTAAGGAAATAGAAGCAGTCATTAAAAGTCTCCCAACAAAAATAAGCTCAAGGACAGATGGTTTCAGGGCAGAATTCTACCATAATTTTATAGAAGAGCTAATACCAGTACTCCTCAAATTGTTCCATACAGTAGAAACAGAAGGAACTTTGCCAAATTCCTTTTATGAGGCTAAAGTTACCCTGATACTGAAACCACACAAAGAAGCAATCAAGAAAGAGAATTATAGACAAATCTCTCTCATGAGCATTGATGCAAAAATAGTCAATAAAATACTGGCAAACCGAATCCAAGAACACATCAAAATATCATCCACCATGATCAAGTAGAATTCATTCCAGAGATGCAGGGTTAGTTCAATATATGATAATCTGTCAATGAACACCATATAAACAAACTGAAAGAAAAACCCACATAAACATCCCATTAGATGCCGAAAAAGCCTTTGACAAAATTCAACACCCCTTCATGATAAAAGTCTTGGAGAGATCAGGGTTGTCAGAAAAGTCAACATAAGATACTGTTGTACAAAATTTACCAAGGCACTAAGACATTCCCCTAATAATGCATCTGGGACACTACATTTCAAACTACTTCTACCTGTGTATACTTCCTGGTGAAAATCAAAAGAAAATGATTCCCATTCAATATTTGATAGTTGAAATATGACTGATGATGATGATGCAGGATAAGGAGGAAGAGGAAGAGGAGGAGAACACTATGATGACAATAATGAAACCATTGTTTAAGGTTTTATGTTTACTCTAACTCAAACTCATTCCTAACTTCAATATTGTAATTTCGTCAATGAAATCTTGGCTTTTGGAAGTCTAGAGGGAACGTTCAAGGTTCTATGTTTCACTTCAAAGGATGAGGTCCATGAAGGATTCCATCCTCTTTTCTTGTAAGCAAAGGCACTCACTGCTTAGGAATACGAAGAACTTCTATTCTTATGCCTTGCTCTCTAGATTTTGATTGCCTACATTTACTTGTGTTTTATTTAATGCGGAACTGTATTTCGATAGAGCTTTGCTGTTAAGAAGCCCCTCCACTGGAAGAGATGTGGCACACAAATCATGTGCCTGGGTCACCCTGCATTGCAGTTTGGGCGGGAGCAATTGTCACCTGCTGTTTCGGTGTCATTGCCGCAGTGAAGCTCCTTTTTCAGAATGTTCCAGATTGAACCGTCCCCTGAATAGTACTGTATGCTAGCTCTACTCCTGAGTACAGTGTAATTTTCAAGTTGATTTGAACAATTGGATTTTTATATTAGCACCATTATAATAGAAGTGAGCCAAGAAAATTATATTGGGCAATAGTCATCTGTCTTGTTAAGGCCAGGAATCCACATGATAACAACCTGTTTGAGTATAATTTCAATTTCCTTCTCTGTAAATAAATTTGATACTATTCTCTGTTTGTTAAATAAGTCCAGAAAATTAAACCATTTTTACACTAGCTGACAGGATATAATCTATTTTATTGCAAAACCAATGTAATCTTCAAAACTCTGCCTTGAAGTATGTATTTCTCCTCCATCTTTCTTTGTTCTTTAATCCATAAGTATCTTACCTATGATTGTCATCCACTTCACAAGAATATATTTTATATGAAATAGAATGTTTTCCATGTGGCATAATTGCTCATTAGCTTTCTCATGTCTAATTGAGATATATTAAGAGATATTATCAGTACTGTGTAAAGGTAGAGTTACCACTGAGACCGATTAATTTTCTTACTATAAATTGAAGGATAACATCAATGCTCTAGTTACCATCATGTGCATTTGAATTCTCCTAAGTTTCTAATATTCATGTCCTGATCTATTGTTGCCTCAGAGTTTTATTGCTCTGAATAGACACCACAACCACAACAACACTTATAAAGAAAAAACAGTTAATTGGGGTGGCTTACAGTTCAAAGGTTGAGTCCATTATCATCATTGCAGGGAGCATGGTGGCATCCAGGTAGACATCTGGATCTGCAGGCAGCAGGAAGAGAATGAGACACACGAGGCCTGCCTTGAGCTTTTGAGACCTCAAAGCCTACCCCTAGCATTGTAGTTTGAATATAATTGGCCCCCATAAACCTATAGGGAGTGGCACTATTAGGAGGTGTGGCTTTGTTGGAGTAGATATAGCATTGTAGGAGGAAGTGTGTCACTGTGGGGGTGGACTTCTAGCATATATATATATATATATATATATATATATATATATATATATATTGGTTTTTCGAGACAGGGTTTCTCTGTGGCTTTGGAGCCTATCCTGGAACTAGCTCTGTAGACCAGGCTGGTCTCGAACTCACAGAGATCCACCTGCCTCTGCCTCCCAAGTGCTGGGATTAAGGCGTGCGCCACCATTGCCCGGCTGTGGGGGTGGACTTTAAGGTATCTTTTGCTCAAGCTACCACCCAGTGTTTCAGGCATTTTCCTGTTGCCTTCTTATCAAGATGTAGCCAACACCACGTCTGCCTACATTCTACCAGGTCTCTGCCAGGATGAAAATGGACTAAATACTTGAAACTGTAAGCCAGTCACCACAACTAAATGTGTTCCTTTATAAGAGTTGCAGTGGTCATGGTGTCTCTTTACAGCAGTAGAAACCCTAACTAAGACATCCAATGGCATACTTCTTCTAACAAGGCTACACTTTCCAATAGTGCCAGTCCCTATGAGCCTCTGGGGTCATCATCATTCAAATTACCCCAACTGTCCATGTAAAAAACAAAAGCCATTACAATATAAGTGGACCTTGAATAAAATCTGGAAGAAACAAGTCATTGCTGTTTGAGTAGGTGGCCTTTGACTGAGAACCTCAAGTAGAACAAGATGCATTACAGACATTGAAGGCCCAGGACACATTCTTGCCCACCTTAGCTAACATAAAGAGAGTTTGTAGTTCTTCTGGGAGAAAGTAGGATGTAGAAGGAAAGTTCAGTGTCACAAGTAAAAAAAAAAAATCAAGAAAATTAAAATTGAATCTGAAAATGGTTGTACTGTGATGCAATAGTAATGCCCTCCAGCTAATCTACAGAGAAGTGTCTATAATCAAGTCCAGAGATCCACCTCAAACAAAAACTTCTCTCAACAAGTTTAAAATTTTTGAAAGTGTACTATAAAAGCTAATCTTTAGAGCAATTATTATGTGTTAGACATTATTCTTAGCATTTCTATGGAGTAAATAATTTACCTTATCACATTATATCCTATCATTGATTATGAAAAGCATTAATGCATTATGCACCACTAAGAAAAAAAAACCCACCATGGATTTTGCTACAACACATTATGTATTATAAAAGGTTTTTCACTTTTAGAGATGTTAAGATTATTTCCAATGTGCTTTTAACATTCTTATATGCAAATAATACTATTTACTACAAAGTTATGAAAGTCTATGTCTTGTCTTTGATTTATAAGTGAACAAACATCACTTCCCCAAGGTAAGAGAATAAATGCATGGAAAAGTTAGAATTGTAACCTAGGTCATGAGGCTCTGAGCCTGTGGCCCACAGCCCTGCCTGTTTTCTAGTTTCCATGGCAGTGACATTAAGAGCTTCAAAGGCAGAGCCTTTCCCATTAGATAGGTCTTCACATAGGAATGTCCTTTCATCCCCAAAGCCTGATAATAATTAATAACAAGGACAGCGTCTGCAGTTGTCATTTACATAGCGGGTAGGGTGCTAGGCACTTTAGAAAAGCCCAGTATTCGGTTCCAAATGATCTCTGAGCAACCCACATTATTTTGAATGTTCAAATGTCCCATTTTCTTCCCAGGTATAAGTAGCCTCCAGCATCTGACCCATGAACTCCACACTGTGCAGATAAATGGTGGGGCCTTACATCAGGAGTGGTTTGTAAAAATCACTGTATTATTCTAACACTTACAAAGTAGGTGTACTCTGCCATTTTTGTTGGCAGATCTGCCCCAAGGGTCACAGTCTCTCACCCCTAGTGGGCTTCCCTATTGTAAATGTCAAATATTATGTTTTCTAAGTATGAAACTGTCATTGTGTGGCCAGAAGGACTATCAACCCAAATGAGAAAATGGTCAAGTTTTTATAATTACTGGAAAAGGGTGAGGTCAGATGACACAGAAATTCTGTTGTGTCTACATAGGACAAAGACTATTATGGTCCCACTATGGAGTACAGAATCAGGGGTTATCCTGGGATAGTCGTGAAAGAGTGAGGTGGCAGTCCAAAAGCATACTGCTGTAGAGAATGTGCCTGAGTGTATGTGTCTGCTGGAATTTTCCATCCCCAAGATGAATTATTATCGTTATGTACTCGGGCAATGAAAGTCCCTGATGGCAGCCTTATTGGGAATGGACTGCACAAGAGCAGAGAACAAAGCCACCCTGACAGCTGGCACCACCACCATGTTTCCTCTTGAACACTAGCACATTGGACCTTTACACAGCCTCCTCCTACCCACTCAGCTGCCGCTACCCCAGGGAAGGCTGCAGTCCTCATCTGTTCATATTATTAGACTCTGAGCTCCTGCTGCTCAACCGAGGAAGGGCGGGTCCTACCATCTTACTCGACTTCCCTTTGGTGACCACAGCATCCTAACCAGCCAGCGTCCATTCTTCGTCAAAGGGAAGCTATCTTCCCAGGATGGACATCCATCAAGGCTTTCAGTGGTAGAAAAGATTCAGGAAATACACCCTGGAATCACTGAATGGGCCCCAGAGTTTTCTAAATCCTTGTCTGCATCGTTAAATGGTGAGAGTCATCACAGAAAATTGTCCAGCTCTCCCCTACGAACCAGACAACATCCATCCTTCTAATCACACTACATGAGCAACTCATAAAGATATAAGAGATTGACTGAGGAGGGCCAGGTGTCCCAAGCATAGCCGCATCAGGGCCACACAGCCCTACACATGTGTGAACTAAACTCTCATGTTTATGGGTAGCACACACTAGGTACAGCCTAGACTTTCCTTTTCTTTGGGCCACTTAAATTCTCCTGCAGTTGAAAAAAAAAAAATCTCACTCGGGAGTACAAACACTTTTAAAAGCTTTTCAAAGACATCGTCCAAGATGTTTTTAACATTGATATTTCAGGACCTGACTGTATCTAATGCTCCTTAGCATTTCTAAAGCAAGAAATCAAGTAACTGCATTTCTTACACCACCCCAGCCGAACCACCGATTGAGGAGGTTACACTTCAGGAAAATGTTAGTCTGTGTTTATCCCCAGGTGACATTTCAGACACAGCTCGTGTGTGTGTGTGTGTGTGTGTGTGTGTGTGTGTGTGCATGAGTGCGTGTGTTCGTGCATACATGTGTGTGTACACTTGTGTGTGACAGTGAGAAGTCAAAGTTGGAGGTCTTTCTTCAGCCATTACCCACTTTCTTTTTCTAATTGACATAGGGTGTCTCACGGGCTTGGAGCTTGCCAAGAAGGCAGCCTGGTTAGCCATCAAGGTTCAAGCATCTATTGTTACATCCCCTGTGCTCCCACACCTCCTTTTATGTGGTGCTGGTGGTGAGTGTGTGTGAGTGAGTGTGTGTGTGTGTCTGTGGGCTTAAAGAATTCAGTTTCTTATACTTGAAAGATACACACTTCACGTATTATTTCTCTATCCCCAGACCCATGGTTATATGATAGCTCCACACACTATTTGAGGATTTCCCTAGGTAGGTGTGGTAGCTCACACTTATAATCTCATCACACTTAAGGCTGACACAAAATGATCACCCTGAGTTTGACATCAGGGTGAACTGGAGAGTCCACGCTTCTGTTATACCTTCTCCAAACTGATGTTCTCAGGGAGTATTTCAACCAGGTATACAAACACTGTGATCTCTCAGGTAGTACTTGTGACATATAAGTTTCTTCCTGCCATCTCTGGTTCCTTTTGGTGGTGTCTATGCTGAGACAAACTCCAGCAAACATCCTTAAAACTCTTGAAGCTTAGCCGGGTGGTGGTGGCACACGCCTTTAATCCCAGCACTCGGGAGGCAGAGGCAGGTGGATCTCTGTGAGTTTGAGGCCAGCCTGGTATACAAGAGCTAGTTCCAGGACAGGAACCAAAAAAGCTACGGAGAAACCCTGTTCTGAAAATTAAAAAAAAAAAAAAAATCCTGAAGCTTTTCTACTGATTAGACGTGTGTTGCACATTTATTTCCTAAGGGCATCTGGAACGTCCAGCCAGGGTTCTCCCTGCTATAACTTGTTATTTATTGTGTCATTATCAATTAAAAATTAATTTTCAATCATTATCGCAAAATAAAAGTATTATTATCTTTACATGGTTCAGCAATGTGTGTATTCAGTTACAGCAGTCATGACAGATACTAACAGCACTCAGAAACATAGTTGAAATCTCATTTAGGAGGATATATTTACTGAGAAATGAATAAAGTTCAATTCTGCTGTGAGATCTTCAGCGCACATAGACATTTCATCTTTCTAAGTCTGTCCCTGAGTGGTCACTGTTCATCTGTCATGCAGCTCACCTGTAGAGAGTAAAGTAGAGATCTATGTTGCCTTTTTGTCTTCTGGAGATAAGCCCACATGACATTTTACAGAAATGACAATCTACAGAGGGAATGATCAACAGAGATAAAGTCACAACCAAGCATTGGAGTACAGTAATGCTGGAGGCCAATGCGGATGGAAAATAAATGGAGCTGAACAAACAGTAGCTGACTGGGGAATGACGGCCAGGGTAGCGTCCATGAGACTCTGATTTACAGGCAGAGAAACTTAGTGAAGGTGGGTTTACAGGAGACAGGGCGAGTTTCCAGAAGAACAACAGCAAGCATCACCTTAAAGGAGCTCTCAGAGCAATTTTATGGATACAGAGAACTTTCAGCAGATCTTTGTTCAGAAAACATAGTGGCCCAGTGTAGGCACTGAAATGATGTCTGCTTCTTATGTTAAAGCAATATTGAGAAGCGCAGCTTATATCAAACTATCCTAATACGTGTCTTAGAAATTAATAAAGCACCCATTCTAAATGTCTATGATTTTTTAAATTACAGAATGCTAAATTAACACTTTTACTGTATTTTATGTCTCATATTTCTGTTCGATTATATGACATAAATAAAGATTAGCAAATCTTTTTAAAGTTCATGGGGAAACTGTGATATCTTCAACAAAATTAGAGTTTTCTCACATCCTAAAATATACAAATATATATGTGTATATATATATATACATGTATGCACATACATACATATATACAAACACATAAATATATACATATATAGAGGGGGACCAAGTTTAAATGGAATTATCCTACAATGGAGTGACAAGGACTCTGTTAAACAATGCAGGCCAGCAAACAAAAAGCCCAGTGCTGGGAATGGGTTATTGGAGTTGATGGACCATGAGGTAGCACGGACCCCAAATATTACAGATTATTGTCAATGTTCTTGGCTACCCTACAGAATGAACATGTAGTATCAGCTTAAGCTGATACTGACTTAGAAGCTTTATCATTGCTGGTTACTTTTCAGTGGTCTGGAAGCTGCTTTGTGTGGTACCAGAGGAGGAAAATAATTATCAGTCTTACCTAGCTATGAACTCTGAAAGCCATAATAATCACCAGTCTGGCAAGGCATGCTCATTTCTGGCTGGTTTTAAAGATCACTCTACAAGATGAAACCCATACCTGACACTCATTTGGGGAACACACCTGAGCTAGACAGGCCCTAGGTCCTAGGAGAGAATACACTATTATTAATCTGCTAAATGGGCACAATATTAGGCTGATTCTCAATGACTATCATTATGCCCCAGAATTAGTGCATCTTTCAACCTTCATTAGAGAAGCTTCCTTTGGCGGCAGGTAGTGAATACATGGAGACTCACAGCTGGTCAAGGTGCAGAGAATAAGAGACTGTGGCATTCTCAGCCCTACATGGGATGGCAATATCACACTTTCTTCTTCAAAGAGGTCAATGTGGAAGGGGAGGAAGAAGACTGAGTGGGTAGGAAAGAGGGGAGTAGATGTGGGAGGAGTTGGGGGAAGAATGTTACTGTAATACATTGTATGAATTTTTTAAAGAACTAATAAAATGTAAAAAGAAAAAAATAACGATTTTCTGAGTGTAGTAATTGGAGCAGCGGGTCTGCGTCCCCAGCACCCCGGCTGCCTGCTCGGCTAGCTTATGCCCCGAAATAACAACACACAAACTGTATTCATTTAAACACTGCTTGGCCCATTCTCTTCTAGGCTAATTCTCACATATTAATTTAGCCCATTTCTAATCATCTGTGTGTAGCACCCCAAGGTGTGCTTACCGGGGAGATTCTAGCCTATGTCCATCCTGGGTCGGAGCTTCATCCCAGGAGCAGGGCATGGCGTCTCTCTGAGGTGTCTGCTCCCGTTAGGAGAGCTGTCGAGACTCTGAGCTCACTTCCTCTTCCTCCCAGCCTTCTGTTCTGTTTACTCCTCCCACCTATCCTCTAACCAATAAAATGGGCCAAGGCAGTTCCTTTATTAGCCAATGACCTTCCTCCATCATTCTGAGTACATATTATGATGACTTTTTAAGTTTCCAAGATGAATGTTATTGTCCTGTAGTACTGCACAAAGTAAAGATTGCATTGTTTTTTGTTCTAAATTATTGTCCTTCCTGACCGAAGTAGGGAGGGATTTCCATCAGAAACACTGCACCCTCCCTTGCTCAATACTCATCCCAAACTCAAACTATTTAATTTAGTTCAAGTTTATCTAATCAGTTCCTAACGAAGCCTGAGTCTCATGTCTCTACTACTAAACTGCGTTCCTTGGCATCTCCTCCACAATCATCAAGTCACTCTCCCACACAAACATACACCTATACATACAGATACTCCTGCACACAGATGCACGCGCACACACACTGCACAACCATAAAGTCACTCTCCCACACAAACATACACCTATACATACAGATACACCTGCACACAGATGCATGTGCACACACACTGCGGCAGGGCTGTAGGAATTATCGGTCTATTTTCTAAAGCAAAGAAAATAAAAGGTACATGCAAGCAATCTAAGTCCACGATGGCCCATCATGGAAGGGTCTGTGTATGCAGGCTCCGAGTAAGTGCAGACCAATAATAAATGTTAGGTAGGGTCACTCTTTCACATAGCCATGTAATTTCTAAATTGAAAGTGGATCTAAAAATTTACTTTCAACCTTGAACTTGCATTCAAAATGTCTTCGGAAATTATTAAATATATTACTTTGTATTATATTTTGGTTTCAGTATTGACCACTCCGGGGTGCTGCCAATAATGGAACAAAGGCACAAAATCAAATTAATTAAAGTTTATAGTTTAATGTTTGCAATGTAATGGATTTTCAGGAGTGTTTGTGGGCCAGTGGAGCCCAAGGGCTATTCTTGTATGTGTAGCAAGAGTTACAGTAAGTTGAGTGGATAGGCACAGACAATTCCATCACCACTTGGGCCAGGCCACTCCTGTCCTACAAACTAGATATTCAGTATCACTTATATGGGGGGTAAAATCACATAAAGTACATTCTAACCAGTGTTCTATTTTTGTAACTTCACAGTGAAAACCCTTCCAATTTATCATTGTAGATTTTAGAAAGAAGTAAATTAGACAACAAACTTACTGAGGCTAATGAATGGAGGAAGTAACATTTGAAAGTTAAAAGCCAGTCAGCTTTGGAAATATCCTAGCATTGATGAGGATCATAAATGCTTAATTGGCATTTCAAATAAATGCAAATTAAGACTCGATGATATAAGATATTAAGTTCTTTATTTTTATAATGATATTTACTTAACTTGGTATAATAAAGGTTCATTATAAGGTATTTGTAAATCAATTCTGTTCACAGACCCCCAAACATCATTATAATAACCATATACATGCATGAAAAATGCAATCGGCACTACATTTCATTTCCAAAACTTCAGAGATACAAGGATTTCCCTAACTAAAAGCTTCCAGTGTTCTTGCCTCTCAATACAACCTGAAGGAAACAGAATGTTCCAGACACAACAGGACTGACACACATATGAACTCAGAGACTGTGGAAGCATTCAAAGGACCTCTCAGATCTAAGTCAGATGGGTTCCCAGAACCAAGGGGGGTGGGAAATGGACACAAGCTCCCATCCCAAACCAAGAAGCTATCTCCTATTCCAAGTAATTACAAAGAAAAATTTAATTTTCACCAATGGAGTTTCACTGGATACACAAACTATACTTGAGGGTAGACACATACCCAGCAGTAGGTGGCCACCACAAAACAAACTCAGTGGTATTTCTGGAGGCTTTATATCTCATACTGCTTTGTTTGGGCATTTTAAAAGTCTTTTTGTTTGAATATTATAGTTTATGATTTTGTTTTTATGGGTTTTACTCTTGTGTGTATGTGTGCCTCTCTCTGTGTATTGCTTGGGCCTTTTCTGTTTTGTTTGTTTGGTTTTCAATTTTTTAAACATTCTTTTAAAATATTTTTTGCCTGTTTCTTTTCTAAAGAGAGAGAAAGAAGGTGTGGTTTCGGGTGAGTAGGGAGGTGGTGAAGATCTTTGAGGAGATGGAATCGTGAAATGTCCGTGAAATTGTGATCAGAATATATTTCAATAAAAGGAAATTTCTAGCAAGACAATCACACACCATCATAGCCATTTATTAGGCAAGTCTCAAGAATACAAATAGAATGAAACACAAACAAGGACTAAAGGTCTCTTTAGTGTTAGGTGTATCTTTATCTCAAGGAAATACCTGAGATCTTACAAAGGTTATTTATCAGAGCCGCCCCCACCCCCCGTGCCTTAGGAAGAATGAACTTAAAGTAAGGGACAATTAGTTAACAAATTAGCAGAGAACAAACATCAAAGTCATGACTCTATGATGAACCATGAAGATAACAACTTTGGTCTTCCAATAATTGCTATTATAGAAAGTGATGGAGGAAGGTCATTGGCTAATAAAGGAACTGCCTTGGCCCATTTTATTGGTTAGAGGATAGGTGGGAGGAGTAAACAGAACAGAAGGCTGGGAGGAAGAGGAAGTGAGATCAGTCTCGACAGCTCTCCTCTCGGGAGCAGACGCCTGAGAGAGACGCCATGCCCCGCTCCTGGGATGAAGCTCCGACCCAGGATGGACATGGGCTAGAATCTCCCCAGTAAGCGCACCTTGGGGTTCCATACACAGATGATTAGAAATGGGCTAAATTAATATGTGAGAATTAACCTAGAAGAGAATGGGCCAAGCAGTGTTTAAATGAATACAGTTTGTGTGTTGTTATTTCGGGCATAAGCTAGCCGTGCGGGCGGCTGGGGTGCTGGGGACGCAGCCCCGCCACCCTTATTACTACAAGAAAGTCATCCCTGAGGAGTTTGATGCCTATGAATTCAACAGGCTTACAGGATGTATCCCCCAGAATGCTTAGTTGAGGTGTCAAAAGAAGCAAAAGCTAAAAGCAACTGCATGCTTATGTTGTCATTTAGAAATCAGGTAAATTGTTCTAGAGCAAAGGAGCAGACCATCAGGTCTGGTTTAATACAGAGATGGCTATATTCTGGCTTCAGCATGCTGTGTATACACCTTTGATATAGTTCTTGTGTAAATTTGGGCAACTCCTCCTCCTCCTTTGAACTTTAGTTTCTTTCTTTGTTCACAGCAATCTTGAAAAGGTTAAGTGAAGTAAGACACCCAAAAGCGTTTGGTAAAGTATAAAATATTGCACAAATGTGGGGTGTTTTATTATGTGCATAAAACGATATCATGGCTGCCAATACTCCAGCTTACAGTCAGGCCACTTCTGAGTCTCAGCAGACACCCTAATTCTCCACTCCTTTCCACATGCCAGAGATACCACTGCCACAGCAGCAGCAGTGACAGCAGAGTCTAAGTAAAGCAGAGTATTGTCCTGTTTTTACAATGGAATATTGGTTTCAGTTATCTTGGATACCTTAATCTTCTTTCATTGTTTGAGGATTTAAATACTTTTCTCGGTATCTGCTTTGCTCTGATGAATTTGTTCACAAATGGCTGAGCAATTTAATTGAGACTTCGATTTAAACAGCTAAGGCTTTATGAACCCATCATGTCTTCGATTTTCCTGAGTAATTTGATAGTCATTTACATTTTTTGTTTTATTTCACAGAATAGCTAGACCTTTGTAGTTACTATTGACTTATAGAATCACTCAAGAATTTGGAGAAGACTTAAATAAAAGCATCATTTCAAATGATAAGCCAACAACTAAGAAAACTAACTTCTGCTTAGGACTTTAGAGTCCATACTCTGAGAGTTAAGCTCAATAAGTCAAGGTTCAAATTACACCATTAGTTGAAGACATAAATACAAAGCCAGGAGGCCAAAAGCCCTGGATGCCTTCAGACACTTCAATGAGAAAATACTTACTGCGTACTGTTTGGAAAGGTGTCCCCCCACCCCTCTTTCTCTTTCTGAAGTCAAAAATATATCTTATGGATTACCTTCAAAACTTTAATTTCTATGAGTCCTAAGAGTTGGTTTCTTTCCTGCTACAATGGGAAAATACTACAGTCTACCATCTCCTCTCCTTTTCCGGAAATACTGGAATTTGAGGTAACACAAAGAACAGTGTAGGCAAGAAACTCATGTGAATTTACCTTCCTTCCTGGGCTTGAGGGTCAAGTCCTTTAGTAGCATTCTGCGAGACTTTGTGATCAGGTGCCCCAACTGTTACGGGCAGATTTGCCAGGGCTTTATAGGATAGGCTCCACCTCTACTTGACTTATAGTTACCCCCAGGGAACCTCTTCTTTGGGGGATCTGCAGTGGTTGATGATTAGAATTTATGTATCTTTATAGCAATTTACCTCTCTATATAAAAATTGATATTTTTTTCACATCCTCCACTACCCAAAGGAAAGCCAGCTTTTGTCACTTGTAACAGCTAAACATACTTGTTAGTTGGTTTACTACATGGTTGAGTTGAGATCAAATGCCCTTATAAGTTTTGCTTACTTTTTTATTTTCTCTTTCAGGATGTAAAATACCTTTCCTAATTCATGATTCAGTTGACTTAGATTTAGAAGCCAGTTGTCCAACATAAGATATACTATACACCAAAAACTGTTCAGTTTTGTATTTTCTGACACCCTTCACTAAAGTAGAAGTTCCTTGAGGGCAAAGACATTTTGTTTATTGCTGTATCCCCAGGTAGCTAAATAGTTAAAGTTTATATGCAAACAAAATAGCATTATTTAAAGAGCAGAAAAATGAGGGTTTCTCAAACAAGACATGCTGAGACTCATTTTTGCCAGTTTTTGCAAAGCTGTTGTTTCATCTGGGACTTGTTGAAAAGAGGAAAGGACACAATGGACAGTATTTTCAAAAGTTGCTAATCGGCCCTCCTTATGTTGCATCCTCCCCAGTGAATTTTGCTGGCAATGTTTTCTTCCTTTCTTTTTCCACATCCACAAAATACATTTATAAACGAATTAACCTTTTTTGCCTCTTTGGCTTCTTCTCTCCCCCTCTTTTTCCTCCCTCTCTCCCTAACTTTCCTGACAGTCTCTTTCCTTCTTCACACATTTACATTCAATAATTTTAGAATACTGTAAGTTCTGGTAGTCTGCTTATTTGGAATCTTGCAAGAGACCACTTTTTTGATGTAATAACTTTACAAGCATTATATTTTATTAAGACATGATCATCTTTCTTATTATATTCAAGATGTTTTGGCTATCCTTGAACACTTAGCCTACAATATGAATCATTTAAAATAAATCTTACTTATTCAAAAAGAAATCCACTGAAATGCTGAGTGTATTAAATTACTCAAAACTTTTGTGACAAGAAAGTCTACATTAATGTTTACTTTTTATTTTAAGTCAATTGTGTTTTTAATATTGCATATTTTCCTTTTATCTTTATATGTGTATTATATAGTTTGCTTCTCTTTAGAACATGCTACATATAAACATACATGCACACTTTTCACTCCCAAATAGTATTTAATAATTAGAGTGCATGCATATTACATCA
The DNA here is from genome assembly GCF_018167655.1 of Microtus oregoni. Taxonomy (NCBI): domain Eukaryota; kingdom Metazoa; phylum Chordata; class Mammalia; order Rodentia; family Cricetidae; genus Microtus; species Microtus oregoni. The sequence continues at coordinate 9,428,024 of NW_024543070.1, forward strand.
AAACACTTTTCTGTTTTCACAAGAATCTAAATGCACTGCTGCAATCTAAAATATTCCAAAAGTGATTCAAGTATTTAGGAGAAGTTACATAATAAGGATGAAGTTTTAATGCAATGGGTAAAGAATTCTTTGGAGTTTTCTAGATTATACAAAAGCTATTAATTCATATTTTTATCCATTCATTTGAACAATTACCTTATTCAGTATATAAGCTCTCAATTAAGACTTTGAGGTTACAGTTTTAATTATATTACCAGTAAATAATTTTTATTCTTTTCAAATGTTTAGATTTATTTAATTCAATTTTGTCTAGGTTTTAAGGATTTCCTACTTTAATATATATTTATAGCATTTTCCTCATTCTCTTCCAACTCTTCCTGTGTCCAACCTGCTCTCTCTCAAATTTATTACCTCTTCTTGCTTAATTTCGTATGTGTCCACATACATACATATACACATAAGTGACCTACTAAGTCCATTTAGTGTTGCTTGTAAGAACACGTGTTTAAGGCTACTTGAGAATGGATAGCCCCTCAGGGAGATTGTCCTTGGAGGAATTCATTCTCCCCACTCCCGGAAGCCATTCTTTAGATCGCCAACTCTTTTCAGCTTTATTGACTGAAATACACTTCTTTCTATTGGGCTGGCTCCACTGCCTGTGGGAAGCTTTCCTCAGCAGGTATCCCATGGCTCTGACAGTTCCAATATCTTGTAATCTTCATTTACACAATGACATTTTTAGACTTCCATGCTCCCTGACATAGGCCTGGTCTCAGCAGCTTTCCTTGATCATGGAGGGACATTCCATGATCCCTTTCTTGTATTTTTGACTCCTTAGCTGAAACTACTAAGGTCTGCTGCTTGCTGGGGCTGGGACATGCCCCTCTCCTTCAAAGTCATTTTCACCAGCTTTCTGTTTTCAGTGGTAAGCCTAGTTGCGTGGAGACTTCCCCTGAGGTCACCACTCTCTTTATTCTACTTAGCCTCACTTTTTTCTTTAAACTTTTTATCTCCTTGAGCACTGGAATTGACTCCATTAAACTTTCTGGTGTTCCTTTTCTCCCCAGATTGAGTGTTTTGTATTTTTCCTTGTTCAACTTGCTCCTTTTCACTTAAGACCCATTAATAACTGCATGACACAGTCAATATTAGGCTGTTTTGAAATCTCCTCTGTAAAAGCTGTTAATTCATAACTTTTCAATTTAGCCTCAGACAGATTTATTTTTGATAAGGGTAGAAAGCAGTCATATTTGTCACCAAAATATCACAAGAATAGTCTCTAGGCCACACATTAATACTTTTCTCCTCTGAAATCTCCTGAGCTGGACCCTACTTTCAAATCACCCTCAGCACCACTGACTTTCATGCTCCTACTAGTGTGGCTCATTCAATCCTGCTTAAAACGTTCAACTCCTTTTCTAACCTAAAGCTTCAACGTCCATATTCCTTCAAACAACAGTATGCCCAGGCCTATCATAACAACACCCTATTCCCTCGCACCAATTTCTGTTTGAGTTCGGGATTTTATTCTGCAAAGAAACAGCATAACATGACAACTCTTATAAAGGAAACCATTTTAACTGGCACTGCCTTATAATTCAAAGATTTAGTCCATTATTTATGGCTAGAAACCAAATATGAGTGAGTACATCCCATGTTCCTCTTTTTGGGTCTGGCTTACCTCACTCAGGATAGTGTTTTCTATTTCCATCCATTTGTACGCAAAATTCAAGAAGTCCTTGTTTTTTACTGCTGAGTAATACTCTAATATGTATATATTCCATGCTTTCTTCATCCATTCTTCCGCTGAAGGGCATCTAGGTTGTTTCCAGGTTCTGGCTATTACAAACAATGCTGCCATGAACATAGCTGAGCATATACTTTTGTTGTATGATAGGGCCTCTCTTGAGTATATTCCCAAGAGTGGTATTGCTGGATCCAGGGGTACGTTGATCCCGAATTTCCTGAGAAACCGAAACACTGCTTTCCAAAGTGGTTGCACAAGTTTGCATTCCCACCAGCAATGGGTGAGTGTACCCCTTTCTCCACAACCTCTCCAGCAAAGGCTATCATTGGTGTTTTTTATTTTAGCCATTCTGACAGGTGTAAGATGGTATCTTAAAGTTGTCTTGATTTGCATTTCCCTGATCGCTTATAATTCATGTTCCTAGAGAAGCTAAATAAGAAGGTGAATCCAAAGACAAACACATAGGCATCCTCATGAATATTAACCTTCATCAGGTGATGAAAGGAGACAGAGACAGAGACCCACATGGGAGCACCAGACAGAAATCTCAAGGTCCAAATCAGGAGCAGAAGGAGATGGAGCATGAGCCAGGAACTCAGGACCACGAGGGGTGCACTCACATACTGAGACAATGGGGATGTTCTATTGGGAACTCACCAAGGCCAGCTGGCCTAGGTCTGAAAAAGCATGGGATAAATCCGGACTAGCGGAACATAGCGGACAATGAGGAATACTGAGAACTCAAGAACAATTGCAGTGGGTTTTTGATCCTACTGCACGTACTGGCTTTGGGGGAGCCTAGGCAGTTTGGATGCTCACTTTAGGAGACCTGGATAAAGGTGGGCGGTCCTTGCGCTTCCCACAGGTCAGGGAACCCTGTTTGCTTTTTGAGCAGATGAGGGAGGGGGACTTGATCGGGGGAGGGGGAGGGAAATGGGAAGCGGTTGCAGGGAGGAGGCAGAAATCCTTAACAAATAAATAAATTAAAAAAATAAAAAATAACATTAAAAAAAACAAAAAACCAAAGATTTAGTCCATTGTTATGGTGTGAAGTATGGTAGCATGCAGGCAGATGTGGTGCTGGAGAGGTAGCTGAGACGTCTATGTCTCAGCAGAAAGAGCAAGAGGAGAGAGAGTAGACCTAGCTTGAACATTTGAAATCTCAAATCCTATTCTCAGTGACATACTTCGTTTATCAAGGCCTTGTCTCCTAATAATGCCATTTCCTACAAGCGTATGAGGATCATTTTCATTCAAACCACCATAGCAATAATTACTTTTTCAATGTTTAAGTATAAGTCATCTCAGCCGAACGTTTCAACGGCTTTGGACTCCAATTACCTTCCTAATATCTCCTATGCATATTATTGTCTGGTGTTTAAAGCTGGTAGTTAGTTCAAAGCTTAACATCTATGGCATCAAATAAGATCTAAGGTTTTCTCAAAAAAAATGATAAAATAAAAGATGGAAAAGTTCAAAGAGTCACAAGAAAACCATCAGAGAGTTACTCAATTAGCCAACACAACAAAGAACCTTTCTCAGCATGTGGCAGTGAGTAGCCATAAGAAGCAGCAGGACAGAGATGAAGCCAAATGATTAGACAAAAGAGAACCTTTATCGTGTTACATTCTACAAGAAACATAGAGAGAATGGAAATGGCACCCTCCCCAGTTTTTGATCCCCAAATTGGTTGACTCAACTAGGTTTCATTTTAAAATAACACCAAGAAGTAAAGTTGGCCTTTCCTTTGCAGGGGTGATACTTTCAAAACAACCCACCCAGGGGTAAATCCTTAAATATATCCCTCCAAATTTTCAAAAAGCAGCTCCATTCTGGATTTATTCCCTCAGCCTCCTTTGTTGAAGTGTGTGTGTATGTGTAAGGAGCACTACTAGGGACTGAACCCCAAGACCAGCATGTTAAGCCCATGCTTTTACACTAAATTGTACCCTGACATCCCTTGGTGGATTTTTAATAAGGTTGGTAAAAGCGCACCCTTAATATCAGTCAAGTCCTACATCACTGGTTTTATAATCTAATCTGTGCTTTTCTAGCTGAAACAACTTCCCAATTCTCCTTCCAGGCATGAGTTTCTTTCCATTAGGCTCTTATTGTTATTTTGAGTCACCAGAATCACCCCCCAAAGAGCCGACTAGCTTAGCAGTGGCCTCTTCCAAAAATGATTCAATCATTTCTGACACAGTCTTCAAACAATCCCCCATCACCATCACCATTAAAATTAAATCTGCTGTTGTTTCTGAAAATGAAGCGCATTGAGCCTGCTGTGCCACCAGGAGATGAGATAGGGAGCAGTAGCTAGATGATAAAGACATTATTGTCAAGCTCAAAAATAAATTAAGTCGCCACAGAGATTGTCAGGAACAGGGTGGTACTTGGTGTTCTCCTCCGTCTCAGTGCAGCGGAGGGAAAGTGGCATATGGTTTATGAGCAAAGGCCACTACACTCTCAAGTGTGTAGCATGAAGCTGACTGGTAATCCTTGGGTTAGAGGGTTTACGCTCTGAACTGACACAAATGACTACATCCACTCCCAGTGGTAGGACCCAAGCTATTAGATTCCGGGTTTGAATTGGAGTACAACAAAGACCAATAATGCAATTTTAATTTTTTTCATTCCTAAAAGAAGAGAGTTAGTTATCAGTAGTCCTTGTAGAAATGACGCATATTTTCTAGAAAGCAAACAAACAGAATTCACTGGGAAGGTTTTTTGAAAGTGATAACTTTCAGGAAGGCAGTACAGTTCCTTGCTTATAAAATTATACTATTTAGCCACAAGCGCAGTTACTGTGATCATTTTGCATTTAAACTACATTTCTTACAGTTGGTATATATGCCAGAGAGACTTATGGTATGAAAATACTCAGTATAGTCCTCATATCCCCAGGCCCCCTTGCACTTAGGCTATGTGACTCAGTTTGATAATGAACTGTGAGATCCTTTAGGCTAAATTGGCTGAAGATTAGTATAGGTCCTCTACCCATCTTTTCCTATGCTAGTACAACTTTAAAGACCATAGGGTGGTGTCTGAGAACTCTAAGACTAAAATCTCTTTCCCATGAAGAAAATTAACTCCTTGATCACCCCACAGTAAAATACCATCAGACCCTGAAGCAGGATTAATAAAAACCCAGTTACAGAAACTGGGGTTCAGCTTGAAGGTCAGAAAAGCAGAGCAGCCAGCCACTGGCTCTTACCTCTACCTCAGTCTGAAACGGTGATCCTGCCTCCAGGAATCTCAGAATGAGACTGAGTGTGAGAGCTGTCTCCTCTGTCTTATATTCCTCTCTAGAGCTGGGATTAAGGGTGTGCACATCTGCTCCCTGGTTTCTATTGCAAACTAGTGTGGTTGATGGGATTAAAGGTGTGTGTCACCACTGCCTGGTCTGTATGGCTGATCAGTGCATGGCTGTTTTACTCTCTGAACTTCAGGCAATCTTTATTTATTAAAATACAAATGAAGTATCACCAGAAGACCATACTAGATTTGAACTTTACAGCTAATAGTAAGTTGTCTTCACAAATTTAAATAACACAATGCATGCCTTTGGAAGCTTTTGGAACAACGATAACAAAATGTATAAAGAAGATGGGTAGTAAGCCATGCAAGGTCAGGAATAACTACTATACCTGTACAATCCAAGGAGAGGAAAAACAGCCCTACACACTCACAAGGATTCACATAAAACTGACTCAAAAGAATTCAATTTTAGACAGCTTCAAATGCACCCCATTCCTCATGTCACATCCCCAACACTACCTCTGCACACTCTACTAACTCGTTTTCTGAGCAGACTGGGAGTCTTCAGCATGTCACCTAGCCTGAATGTATTCATTTTCCTCATAGCTCTTGGGGCCATCAGAAAAAAAGCATTTCCGGATCTGAAATATATTACTTTTCAAGAAAATGTTGACTAAATTGTAAACCTAGTAGATAATAAGGGATACAAGATAGTTAGATGTGCATTCAGTGATGTTTCAAACAAGCTAACCCATCACAATACAGATTTAAATCTCTAGGAAGGGGTAGTTTACACTGGTGAACTGTGCTTATGACCCCAGGGCTTGAGAGGCTGAAGCACCATGACTGTGAGTTTGAGGTCAGCCCAGGCACCATGCTGCTTCCACAAAGAATAACGGAGACAAGAACAAAATACTTTAGCATCTGTCCTCGTTTGCTTTCCTACTATAGCCGTGATAAACACCCCATACAACAGCAATATAGGAAGAAAGAGCTTATTTCACCTTACATATCACACATTACAGTCGATCATCTAAAGAAGTCAGTGAAGGATCTCGAGACAGGACCTAAGGCAGAGACTTGGAGCAATGTTGCTTACTGGCTTGCTCCCCATGGATTGCTCAGCCTGCTTTATTATATAACCCAGGACCATGTGGTCAGGATGGGTACCAACCACAGTGAGCTGGGCCCTCTCACACCAATCATTAATCAAGAACATGCTCCAGAGATATACCCACGCTTGAATCAGAGGCAGATTCAATTTCTCCATTTAGGTCCCCTAAGTTTGTGTCAAGTAGACAAAAAAAAAAAAAAAAAAAAAAAACAGCAAAGCCTTACTCTCATCATTTGACATGTGACCATCTAGAAATGTAGAAAATGTATGTAATGTATGTACATATTAATAGACATACTCATGAAAATAGTTTAGGGAGGAAACTAAACATGTAGATTAACAATGGGCATGGCTTCTATTAAATAACCAGTTCTCATTTATATAATATTTTGGGTCTCCACAGTAATTACTTTTGTTCTATATGTCATATATAATGAAGGTAATAAATTTCTCCTTCCGTTTTTAGGCTAGTGTTCCATTAAAACATTTACTAAAATTAGGGAATTTTTAAATGATGCAAGCTTAATTGCATTAATTATCCTTTTCACCCTCAACTGTTTTATAGTGAAACTAAATAATGGAAGCCCTAATGAAGCAAAGGACGAGGTGGATTTGCATATCTTATGAACATGCTCGGAAGAGCATCTGTGCTGCAGTACTTGGAGTGGTAGTTAGGCTAATCATATGTTTATGAAGAGAGAACTCAGTTTCCGTGGGTCAGGGAAGGGCTAAGCAGGGTGACTTTGAAACCGTGTTCTGTGTACTCCTCTGGACTCTTACCTGGGAGAGGAGAAAACAAAGGTTTTGAAAGAATATTCCTGTGGACAGAAAAGATACCTGTTCAGATTTTAAAGCAGCTCCTGAAATAAGGCAAAATAGCTCAGTCTGCTGACTGCCCACAGAAACAATTGAGGAAAATCCTTTCCAAAGACAGTTAATAAAATATCCAGAATTTTCTTCATGAAATGAAGAGTCTTTTAAAAGCATGAAAAATCCCATCACCCTTGATCATACTCTGCCCCCTAAGCCAATCCAGGGAAGCCTAGATCTCATCAGGTTGACAGCCTGATGCCATCATCCCTCAAGGCATAGACACTGACACTGGCTCTTCCTCACCTCCTTCTTCCACATCTCTACTCTCACAGCAGCACACAAGCACCAACACTGTAGGACCTTCACCATCTTCCAGGAAATAACAGCATGGTACACTTTTGGAAACACATTCCCGCAGACAGTGTATTATTGTGGGAGAAACCCTTGGGCAAAATGTACCCCAATGCATATGGTATCTTTTTTGTTTGATATTGGACCTCAGTTCAATATAATGTAAAACAGAAAAGTCCCTAGGGGTTAATAAAAATGGCTTCCGAGCAGAGCAGAACATAGTACATAAGATTCTAAAGATTTAAAAATTAAATGGAAACAATGAGTGCTTGTCTCTCATCAACCTGGGCCTTGGAGAAAACTTCCCATCACATATGAAGACAAAGAACAAGGCCAAGGTCAGTCAGTTTCCTGATGATTTGAAATGCTTGTGTTACACTGAGGCTAAGAGGGAGAGAAGTGCTGGGATCTAGGAAAAGGATTGCCACATAAGAGGAAGAGTCGTGAGAGAAATGAAACACCTGAAATAAGACAAAATAGAATTCAGAACAGAACTCCCCAGAATGCTTTTCCATGTTCAATGAAGTAAGAGAGACACAGCCTCTGTCAAAGGAAAAAAAAAAAAAAGGACACTGCAATAAACAGTTGGAGAAAAAAGTCAAAGGCAGCAACAATAGGTTTCCCCAAATCAAAAACTTCTAGCCAAGTTTCAATTTATGCCATGGCTGCTGCAATAAAAGTTTAGTTCAATGAACTCGGTGAACCACAGGAAAGATTCAAGGGATCTTTAACAGAACAGAGAAGAATGGAGCAAATCCAAAATATAAACAATCAAATTGATGATGCAGAGGACTGAGATAAGAGGAGAAATATGCAAAGATGTAATTTTCTGAAAAAATGAGAAGTATCACGATAAACACAACTGAAGATATTCTCAATATTCTCACTGTGTTCAACCATGATTGACTCAAACACTCCTACTAGCAAATTAAAACTAAAACACCAAAAAAGGAGAAAAAAGGCTAATATTTTTGAAACTTAACAATAGAACACAGATATACATATATATAACATATATTATAGATTTCATATACTTATATTTATATAGAAGATTCAGGATAGAGTTGATTGACCCTAGAGTCTCTCATCATACTATGAAACTGACATCAAGAGAAAAAGGACCATGGGCCAATTTTTAAGCTTCCATGATTGCTGTTTTCAGTAATCAAAGAAAAATGTGTCCTGTTTCACCAGAGCTCCACTCTTTTCCCCAGAGAAGCCTAAAGAGTTCCCTTTACCTTTAGGGAACTCCATTCAGGCCAAACCTGGAATCTTATCTTCCATGAAACAAAGGATTTCAAATGAGTCAATATGAAACAAGGCTGGGTGTTTTAAACATAGAAACAAAGGTGCTGACAGAGGGAGAGAGAGGGGGAGAGAAAGAGAGAGAGAGGGAGGGAGGGAGGGAGGGAGAGAGAGAGAAAGAGAGAGAGAGAGAGAGAGAGAAAGAGGAGAAAGAGAGAGAGAGAGAAAGGGAGCAAGGGAGGGGGGAGAGAAAAAGACAGACAGAGACAGGGAGGGAAGGAGGGATAGAGGAAGGGAAAGATGGGGTGAGGGAGGGAGGGTAAAGAATAGAGGAGGAGAATAAGATTTGTAAACAGCAAGGCACTTAAGTACAATGAGTATATACAGGATATGAATGACACTTCAAATTACATCTCTAAAAGTTACTACGAACTCTCCCACCTTTGTATTTTTAAACATCGTAGTTTGTTACAATGCTTTAAAAGCTAAAAAGCAGTTTCTTCCTAAACAAAGCTGTAATCTGGATTTCTGAGGGCTTTGCTAAGGTTTAGGAAAGAGGAGGGCCATGATCAAGGTCATAATGCATTTTAACCATAAGTAAGTGCAGCTTATTTATCACCTTGGGCATTTTTGTTCAAGACCTTGCTAGAAAATCACAGAAATCATAGTGCCTCACTAAGTAACTGGCTTACACCAGTAGTGCCTGAAGCTCCTAAGCGCTCTCCGCAGAAGAGACAAGCCAGGTCCCCATAGGATGGGTCACTTTTTTCCCCTCAACTTTTACATTATTAATATTAATATTTTGCTTCTAATGAACAAACAATTAAAGGGAAACATCACCTCTGAAAACTGGTAATATTTATTTTCTCCCTTCAAAATCATCTCCTTGCTTGAGGGACCACACTGTTAATCAACCAAAGAAGCATTTCTTGATGAGTTTTTTTGAAGATCCTGATTCTTTCTGCACACAGTGTTCTGAGCCATCATGACAAATTGACCTGAATTGTCCTTCACATTTAAACCAGCTGGCACTGCAGGGCAACATAACAAGACTTTTTAACCTAAGCAGATTGCTCGGTGGGCGTTCTTTAAAAGTTTACAGAGTGAGTCTACTTAGAGATGTCACTTGAAGGAATATGGGAAACTTTTGATTAATACTGATTTATTGTGAAGTATTAATTATGTGAATATAGAATTTCCACTCACAAAAAGTCTACTAAAACATGAAGTCTCAAGACTACGGGACATACGGAAATATTCAACAGCTCATATGCAAAATTTAAGAGATTATTGTTGGAGAAAAATAACTGTCTAGTTTAATCACTTGAAGATAAATTTAGAATTCACAAATAGGATCAAAATGTAAAATAAACTATATTCAGTCAGCAAGTTATTATTATGCATTTGGTTCTAAATCACTATTACAAAATTTACAATGAAAAACGATCCATCTGTGGATCGTGCATATACAATAAACACTTCTACTTACTCTTCAGAATAAATAACTAAATCTCTACTCAATGGAGCCCTGAACTTTTTATATCTGATTCTATATGCCGAACTCTGCTTTGACTCAAAACACCAAAACTTTGGGTTCCCTAACAGTAGAGTATAATAATACTAAGATGACTATAATTTTCTACAATTATTTTCATAGAATATATTATAATTAGAGTTTAAAAATAAAAATAGTACATATAAATATATTTTTATAAATGACATAGAAAAGGTGCATATTAAGAGGATACCTACATTTTCAACTCTTAACGATTGAACAAACATTTCTATCTCTTAAAGCATTTACCATTTGCTTGAGGTAAAAGTGATCCTCATATTTCTTCCCAGATCTTATAAAATCTGTAGTCCATAATTGATATTTATAGTCACCCTACAATGGACAGAACACCAGAGCTGGTTTCTCTTATCTAACAGCAGTATTCTCTCTCTCTTTTTTCCTCATGCTTCCCAGCCTCTGGAAACTGTCATTTTGTCATTTCATTCTTAACATCTATAAAGAAAATCAGCTTTTATACATTCCATATGTATGAGCCAACGCTGTTTCTGTCTTCCTATGACTGACTTATTTGACTTCACGTAAGACCTCTAGTTCCATCAACATTGTCATAAATGACAGGAGTTCAACATTTGGAATAACTGAATAGTATCCCATTATGCATAAGTACTGCAGTTTTGTTTATCCAATCATAAGCTGATGGACAATTAGGGTATTTCCATTTTCTGGCCATCAAGAGTAGTGATGCAATAAATAGAGGCATGCACACGTATTTTTTTGCATATGTAATCTAGTACTGGGTTTACTGAAAGATGCATTACTTCTAGCTTTGATTTTTGAAGGATCTCTGGATTGTTTTCCATCATAGCTATAACAACTGAAATCTTACCTAATGTGTGTAGAGGTTCTCTTTTCTTTATGTCTTTACCAGCACTTCAGAGCTTAAAAACAAATCAAAGAAACAAACAAACACAAAATAACCTTTCTAACTAGAATGCAATGGTGTTACATGGGCATTGTGCTTTGCATACTCTAATAAGTGAATTCTTCCCACCTTTTAATGTTCCTGTGACAAGTTTTGATTTTATGTCTTCTGAAAGATGTCAATTTAACTACTGGTCAGTTTTTCATCAGATACTTTTTCCAATTGAATTGTTGACTTTTCTTAGTGCTGACTTTCATATACATACATACATATACATATATATTAATATCTCTATATATTAACATCTTGAACATATATATGTGATATATATAAATACATTCTAGATGTTAATACCTAATCAGATATATAACTTTTAAAAGTATATTTTAATAGAATTTAATTTTTGAACTCAATATATTTAAATTATTTTTGCCAAGTCAAATTTTCCAATTTTCTTAGCTCTGTCTACCTGTAATAGCCTACAGAAAAATAAGGCATTTCTTGGGGCAATAGCTCTAGAAGAAAAGATGACTATGGCATCTGATGTTGCCTGTCTCTGGAGGACTTTGCCTGCCCTAATTACACAAAAATTCAGCCAACCAGCTCAACCTAATTTTTTTTCTTAATTGGCTGTCACAGTTTTTAAACTGTGGCTGTAAAACTTAATTTACATTTAGGTAGAAAAAAATTAGAAGTAAATGTCTAAAAACTGTGTTCACAGTGGCCACTATCAACATGGCTTATAACAGTGCCATGTGTCTGAGAAGGATCACTCCTCAGTCTATCGAGTACATTAAAAATACAAAACTCAAAAAAAAAAAAGAAGAAATCTCAAAATTGGATGGAAAAAGATGAGAAACTGGAGAGGCCAGTTATGAGAGGAGTTGGGTGGGTGAAGTGTGTTCCAAGTATATTATTAAACTCTCAAAGAATAAATCATTGCTTAAGAAAGACACAACTCCTTACTCCACTTTTCTTTGACAGTTTCACACATGGATGTAATGCATTCTGCTTGCTCTCACCTCATACCTTGTCCTGTCTCCCTCCCACCTCCTTTAACTCTCTTCTCTCTTCAAATATCTTTCCCACATTAGTGAGCGTTGTGTCTATCGTCGGTGAGACAGCATTGTACATTGTGTCTGTAGCTAACAGGATGTTTTGCTTCTTCCTTGCTATCCAAGTGCTTTTATTTCTTGCCCAATCTATCTGAATAGAACTTCTAGCATTATGTTTACAGAAAAGATGAGACATTGCATTTGTGCCTTGTTTCTGTTACTGAGAGAAAACATCCTCTCTTAATAATTTTTCAGCTTTATAACATGAAAGAGGACTGAATTTTGATTAAATAATTTTTCTGTATTTAAAAAAATAAATAAAAAATAAAAAAAAGAAAGACACAACTCATTGCAAGTATATGTAAACAATAATGCCATCTTTTTGGGCTGTAAGTGAATCTCTCAATTCTACCGTGTGTTCCAGCCATGGTTTTACTTTTTAGTCTATCTGTTATGGTTTGTCTACATGACTATGTACCTAGCACTCCTTCTAAACCCAAAGGGAAATTTCTTAGGGGATTTCCAGCTTGAAGGACATGGCTGCCATAGGATCAAGTCCCTTCCCATAGTGCTGTTCTTTCAGCATTTCTCCCTGTTCTTCTCATCTGGCTCCAAAACAAGTACTTGTTTCTTTCAGTCTCGTCTTTCTACTACCATTTCAAAGATGCTATTGCTTCCCTTTGCTCATTTGCACCACAATTTAGTTGGAGTTTTTATAATCATCAAGTATAAACAGAACATCAAGTTTGTGTTGCTTAAAAAGCAAATACCTATGTGTATATACACATATTCATTCATATATAGACATATATAGAACCTAGTTGCTACTTATTTCCTAAACAATTGAAAGTTTTACGTGTGATTGGCACCATTTTGCATTTTTTCAGCTCCCAGCAGAATAATGACAGAATAATGACATCATAGTTAAAACCATAGTTATTCTTCAAGTAAGGGTTAAGTGAGAAAGTTCCATTTCCATACTAGAAATGGTACAATATTAATGAAATTATTGCTATTTCAATTTCATGCACCATTCTACCATTTAGTCTGTGTTCTCATTAAAAAATGTCAACCATTTCCAATTATTGATAGTTACTGCACTGTTTCCATAAGAAAAATACATCACAATTTATTTCATATAATTACAAAGATAGTTAAAGGCTTTACATTTTAAGCTGGCTGCTCTTTAAATTTGTTAAGAACATCTTTTAAATTTGAAATGAAGTCACTAAACTTAATTTCACTTTATTAAACTGACAAATAATTTTCAATATTTTCTCATGTGTTCCACATGGCAATAAATTTTGCATATATTTATTTTGCTTATACTATCTAAAAACTTTGAAAGTAATTGAGACATTTATCATTTTATATTGAGGCTTATATTAAGATGAGGCTCTGCATTTCTTATTTTTAATTGAAACAGAACTTGATTTAATAAATTGGAAGCATCGCTCTTACAACTAGACTTTTCTAATGGCTGGAGAGATGGCTAAGCTGTTAAAATCATATACTGCACCTGCAGAGAACCTGCATTCAGTTCTCAGCACCCACTCAGGAGACCCACGACCTCCTGTAAGTTTCACTCCAGGAACACCCAACACCTCTGGTTTCCATGGGGACCTACACTCACATGTATCAGTGGCAACAGTTGACACACAGTAGGCACCCAGATCTTCACTGAGTAAATGAATCACCAAATATCTATCGCCAAGACTAAGATTCATATGGACGCATGTACACCTAGCTAGTAGGTATCTCATGTTTATACCATGATCTTGCATATTTTGAATGCTTATTGTTCCTTATAGGTAAAAAAGGGGATATATGGAGATTAATTAAAAAACATTATTTCGCATCTGAGAATGAAAGAAATAACATCACATGTTGTAGTGTGAATTCTAATTGGTTTTAATAAAAACTGGAAATCGGATATTGGAGTAAATGCTGAATAATCAGAGAAATAAAGGAGCCAGCCACTGGAGAGACTTTTCACCTCTACCAAATCCTCAGACTGAAGGGGGCAAGATCCTGTCATCACAAATCCTCAGACTGAATGGCTTCAGCTCCTGTCTCCTGTTTTATATTCCTCTCTCTGCCCAACCATATCCCTTCCTGTCCCTAGAGTTGGGAATAAAGGCACGTGTTTACCAAATACTGGGATTAAAGTGTGAGCTACCACTGACTGGCTCTGTTTTTCTTTTGTTCTGGATCCACCTTGTGTAGCCCAGGGTGGCCTTGAAGTCACAGAAATCCATCTGCCTTTGCCTCCAGAGTGCTAGAATTAAAGGTGTGCACCACCACTGCCTAGCTTTTATGGCTAATTGGTGACTCACTCCAGACTCTGATCCTCAGGCAAGCTTTATTTCTTGCAGCACAAACAAAATATCACTACAATGTGTTTTTATTCTGGTTCCAGGTCTCTGGCCCCACTCAAGTGTACTACTAAAAGGATTAATAGTGCTTATTGCAATTACCCAATTAAATTAAAAGCTGCTGTCAAGTGCAGGGCATAGCTAGAGGTGTGTACTCAAGAGGACAGTCTAAAAGATTAATAGATACAGACTCTTGTCAGCCCCACAAAGAGTTTATAGTCTACTGAGACCATAGCTGCATAGGTAACTAATGATGCTGTTAGGGTGGAGGCCAGCATAGCCCAAGGGGATGAAGGTCTGGTATAGAATATTGTAGAAATGTGGATAAAGAAGACAATCACTTCTGAGGACAAGGGCATAAAGGGACGTTTCATGAATAAAAGGCACTGAAACTAAAATTTTTCAGAGAGCGAATAGTAGAAAGAGGATAGGAAGACATTCTTATTTATTATTCAAACTTTCATTTCATCAATAACTTCTTGATAATTTTAAGTCTTGTACATGAAGAAGATCGGGCTGAGAGCTCTGCAGAGAAACATTTAGACTGCAGAACTGCACATTAGTAACAGAAAAAAATGGAAGACAAAATTTTTCAGATTAAAACTGGCAAGTGAATTAAAATGGTGTTTTGGGCTTAAGCGTCAGAAAAGCAAATAGGTTAAAGAGAAAACAACCCAATGTGCTAAAATTAGATGCTTGCATAGATTTTCTGTATAAGTCTTCTTACATAAGGGTGATTATTTAAAAACTAATTATTAACAATAGAAACCGCACAAGGAAATAGCTGTAATTTCATTAAAACTCAACTTTACTTTGTTGTGTTAAAACATCCATTTTTAAGGAAACATTTTTTTTTTTTTTTTTTTTTTTTTTTTTTTTTTTTGGTTTTTCAAGATAGGGTTTCTCTGTGGCTTTGGAGCCTGTCCTGGAACTAGCTCTGTAGACCAGGCTGGTCTCGAACTCACAGATTTCCGCCTGCCTCTGCCTCCCGAGTGCTGGGATTAAAGGCGTGCGCCACCATCGCCCAGCCTTAAGGAAACATTTTTTTATTCATCTACTGAATCAAACAACAAAGATTCCCTCTTCTTCCTCAGTGCCTCTGATACCAATGCACTGTTTTCGCTAGTGAGATCTTCATGCAATTTAGCCACAGATTGTTGCTTTTCAAATAGACCATGTACTTTAAAAGTTAATTTGTCACCAGTCTCTGTCCTTCTTCATTTTTTTAAATTTTGTTTAGTTTTCATGTTTTTTTTTGTTTTTATAATTTCTGTAGATGATTGTATATCTGAATTGTAGATGCTTATTAGTGTCTTATTTTATCCCTTGCTTAAGTGTTTGTGTGGTTGTCCTTATGAATTTGGCTTCAGAAGCAATTCTTGTCAGAATCTCATTTTTGTGCAATTTAATATCTCTTTTTACAGTCTTACCAAGTCTGATTCTTCCTTTAAAGAAAACGCTTCAGATTTTTCTCTTCATCATTGGTATTCTTGAAGCTTACCTTTTATGTTTTGGTTCATTAGTTAAACATTCCTTTAAAGAATCTCTTTGCTTTTATTTTATATATACGGGTGTTTTGTCTACATGTATACATGTGTATCATGTGCATGCAGTACCTATGGAAGCCAGAAGAGGGTGGTGGATTCCTCTGAAACTGGAGCTACATATAGTTATGAGCCTATGTCTGGGTGCTAAGAACCAAACCTAGGTTCTCTTCAAGAGAAGCAAATGCTCTTAACTATTGAGCTATCCATCTAGGCCCTCACTTGCTAAATATTAATAAATTTCTGCTTGTACCTCACACTGTTTTACTGACAGTGACTACAGCAGTCAAGAGAATCCTCTTAATAAATCTACTGGTCTTATAATCAGTGTTATATTTTGTAGGATATATAATTTCTGTGATTATTTCTTGTAGCCACCTTTTCTTTTCAATATGATTAGAATGCACGAATGATAAATTTACAACACATGTTTAATCCATCTTCCATGCAACATAAAAACATAAATTTCCTGTTGCTTTTAATCTCTTATGTTCTCCAAACTGGAGAGTCCTGGCTGGCTACTTATCTCTGTCTAATCTGCCATTAAACTAAGTAATGATATCTTCAAACCCTGCCATCATATTTTAATTACAAAGACATCATTTATCTTCCCCAAATGGCTTGCTTTTTTGTAGATATTACATTCTCTCTGCAAAAGCAATTAGCTTCCTTAACATGTCTTTGGTTCTTCAAACGCAGAAATTTTCAGATTATCAGGACCATTTGTTGCATTTGGCTGCACATTCTCAGCCCTCATCATCTTAGCTTTACATATTTTGTCAGTCTAGGCTTTTGTGTGTGTGTTTGTGTGTGTGTGTATGTGTTTAGGTTGCTTTGCTGTTTATCTCTATGGCAATATCTGTACTATGTGTTGTTGTTTATTTATTGGTGGGGTGGGTCTTACATGTACCACTGCACATGTGTAGAAGTTAGAGAACAAATTCTGGGAGTTGGTTCACCCCTTCTATGATGTAGGTTCCAGGGAGCCAGGGTTGAAGACCTGGGCCCTTACTCACCAGCCAAGGGATGGACCTCTTCTGGCCTCAATGCTTTCACTTTAACATTTGACCTTGACAGAAATTGTTGGGTACTTCTGGGGGAAAAGAGGAGGCACACTGATCTTTATGCTCAGAAAAACTGTGATTCTGCTACACGCCCAAATGTCCCAGAAGCCTTATCCACTTCTTGCTTTGCTACAGTTTTTGCTGAGAGGCTGGGATTGTTTTGCATAGAGGCAGTGCTGGTCTCCAGCTGTTTCCCACTTTGCCTTTCCCATAGTGTCATTCCACAAGAAATGAGCCCACCTTCTTGCCCCATCCTTCTATTTCCATCATGACTTATTGTGTTAGTGCAATGCGATATAATACTTTTATTATATTTCAGCTAATTAATGAGATATATTGAAAGTACACACGTGTTCAGTTGATTGCATTATCCAGTTACTTTCTTTTCATGCACTGTCAAACTAATTCAGTGATATTTCTCTCAAAATTGATAACTTTTACTTAGAATATGGAATTCCAGCCACATGCGTTGAACATACCCTTCAACAAATACTGTTACTGAAAGCCCACAGAATCAGTGAGCTGGGTGTTGTGTGTCGCCTGGGCTGCTTGCTATGCTGTCGTAGTTTAACTTCACATCGATTCTCCCAAGCTCCACTTCTGTCATTCTCAGCCTGGGACTCTGAAAGCCACAGCTCTTCCTTCTCCAGCTGAGACACGAGGCTCTGCGAACAAGGGTCCTTGAGAGGGAAGAGAAGGCTCATGGAGAGACAAGGGATGCTCTCCTTCTAGCCTGCTTCTGTTCTGTTTTCTGTTTTTTGTCGGTATGGTGGCTGGCTATTCCATTTTGTACTATTCCCCAACTATCAGCACTGTGCTCCCTCACAGACCCCAGCTATGACCTCTGGTCCTGCCCAACCAAAGGCTTGTGCTCCAAGCCCATGCAGTATGTCCGTGTCATGGCTGACATCTCAGGGATTTCAATCCTGGCTCCGTGAGCAGCCCATCTATGCAACTAGCTTTTAAGAAGCCCGATCTCTTCCTTCTTAGCCCCTGGATGAGTGAAAATTTTGTATTTGCTTTTTCAGGTTTTCGGGTCCTGACTGCCAACTGTTTATATTAACTTTCTCCTGCTAGGACAATTGCTGTGGTTTCTACTCTGAACTGGAAGCTGAATATGTATCTCTGTCAACAATAGTTATGTTTGAGTGGTCCTTGGCACCCCATCAAAATGATGCCACTAATTTTGCTGTTTATAAAAATTATCATTATTTTTATATTTTTTGAAATTTATATTTCAAAATATATTTATGTATTTTACTGACATATTTAAAATATAATAAAAGAAAAATGAGTATAAGTCTTTCTTCTGTCTCCTAATTTCAAAGTGGTTAGTTCCAGATAACTTGGATAGTAAATAAAAATATTTCCGTGAGACATCCCCCAAGCATTGCTTTGATAGCAGCAGAACATCATAATACTCATTAAAGCCTTTGGAAGTCTTTCTGGGGACCAATTAATCATAGGATACTTTTCTATCCAGGTCTACAGAAGGGCTAATGTCAAACAAAGGATGCTACCAACTAGTGTTGAATTGTGTGTTTATCTTACATCTACCTGAATTATATTTATTTAAAAATACACAACAAAGGGGGAACAAATGAAATGATAGACAATTTATTGGGCTTATGTTTAGCTTTTGAAGAAAACTGAAGAATGATACTCATAGCCAATAGTCAGCCCGATGGAAGGCACAGAAGCAGAAGGCAGTTCTGGATGGATTATGAGCACCAGTATCTGTCATGCTGCCCTCAGTGACTAAGTGTTTACATTCAGATACGTTCTCTCTGGGACATAGCTACAATCACTAGCTTTAGCAAAACGAACTCCAGAAGAACTGACAACACAACATACAAAGAGCCTTTGTTTTTTTTTTGTTTTTTTTTGTTTTTTTTTTTTTATTCCACCATGGATTTCCAGCATGTACTGGATTGATAGCTATTATGAAATCAGGACCAAAAATCTGGCTTTTACCCCTGGTGTCCCCCTCAGAACTCACAATCACAGGAAGATGGATAAGAAGCCACATCTCCTTAGGATAATGCCAAAGTTACCTAAAGAAACTTAAGCATTACTGCCTGTGTTCCAAATCTACCAATCAATGATTATAAGCTGGGTATAAAAGAACCACTCTTACTCTGCCAAAACAATGACCTTACCACCCTGGTGAGTAGCTGGCCGTTCTCTGCAGGTGAGCTAGATAGTTAAGAGGGCACCAGTGCAGTCCAGGTACAACAACAGCTTGTGGGCTGAGCATGCGAAGACGAACATCTGTGTGTTGTATACAAAAATAACTGAGTGACATATCCCAAGAGAGCTTTGAAGAATGCTTTCCTTTAAAATGTACCGCATTTCTCCTTTCTGATCACGAGCTGTATTTGTCATTGTCCAGACCAAATCAAGAAGCAATGTTTTAACTGGAGTCATTTCTTTAGTGTCCTAAGAGAAATATGCAGAGGATCATCTTGCTGAAAATTATTCTTTGAGGCTTGCCACATGTCCTCAAGAGAAAGACAATATGACATGCTTTTAATTACAGCTTTGTTCTTGTTGTTTAGCACTGTCTTCTAGCAAGAACTGAAGGTAAGGGTCTAGCTGGGTATGGTGGCTCATACCTTTAATCCCAGCACATGGGAGGTGGATGTATCACTGAGTTTGCCATTAGCCTGATCAACATAGTAAGTTCTAGGGCAGTAAGACCCTGTCCCAAACATGTGACACGTGACACACACACATAGAGAGAGAGAGATTCTCTGTGATGCAAATATGCTGAACCCCTAAACCCATAAGTTAATTTGGGAAGAAAGGCTAGCTCCATCTAAGAATCTAATACATCTTGTAGTTTGCCCAAATGAACTTAAATTTTACTTAATTTCCTCGCTGTGTTAGAAGACAAACCAACTTTTCTAATTGGTTCAACAGTTGTTGAACACTGTTACTAAATATTTTAGTCTGCGAATGATTTTATTGATGGCTTCAGAATCAACTGGAGACTCAACACATTAAGTGAAAGAATCTCAAGCATTTGGTTTCTTTTTACATTTGATGTTCTTGCCGTGCTTTCAGAGCCAATTTGGGGAAGAGTATACAAACACACTTGATAGGGGTCTAACAATGTCTAACCAACCATAGCACTTTACCTATGTCCTTGGGTTTCCTTTGGTCTCTACTACAACTTTTACTTCCTTGTCTAACTGGTCAAAGCAATAAAGAAAAGCAATCTGCTTATGTGTTTTGCTTCCTTTACACTTTCACTGTAGAGTTAAATACTCATCTGATAGCCACACAGTGAAATACATAAACGGAAGAAGGGAGTAAATGCCTCAAATACAATACACAAACATGAATACGACCTTGGTTTTGATCACAGTGAAGCTTAGAGCATCATCTCAGCTTCAGGTGAGAAAACTGAGGCTAAAGAAACACATGGACCGCAGGCTGGTTAAACACAGAATTTAAGACACAATGTGTTTCCTGATCTTTAATCCCATCAAAACGCTGTCTTTCATCAGAAACGAATTTTAAAACTTAAATATGAGCACAAGAGTCAAATAATACATTTGATTATTTATCGTATGTATGTGTGTGTGTGCTTGTGTGTGTTGATAGTTGGTAACATGAAAGAAATAAGCAGTTAGTCATTGCAAAAAGGAGTACAGGGGAAAAGGTTGAAATCACACGCAGGGAGGAGAGTCCAGTTTTCAGGCAATTCAACCAATCCAACATTAACATTGTTTACATAAAATACCATGTTATAATAAGTACAAGCATCCCCTGCTGTTGGTACTCACCACTATTGCTTACACCCCATTCCATTCCTTGGATGCCCCTTTTCTCTTGCTGGATTCCATCCTTTTGTAATCCTCTCTCCAAAAATCTGTAAGACGTAGAATATGTTAGTATTTGTCCACACTTTGCAAATTTTATCTTTTTTCTTACATAATTATTTACTGTGGAATAGAGTCACAGGTTGAGTTCTTATTTTCCAGAATTTATGAACATATTTCATTACTTTCTAATATGCATGTTCAGTATAGAAAATCTATAGCCCACTTAATGGTCACATTCCAGGGGCTCTTTAGACTTACCTAATTACCTAATTTTTAACCTAGAGTCACTCGACACACAATTGTGAATTCTTGTCTTGCACGAAGAGATGTGACTATGAAGGCTAAAAGTTGCGCCACTGGCTGCTCTGCCAACTTGTGGAAGTAAAGGGCATTTGTCAGAAGGTACTGTGTTCAATTTCATATGGAAGTGCCAGACAGGGCAGAGAAGGCGCTGTGTATGTATAGCATTCAGTTTTTTTTCTTATTTCTTGTATTCACCAGCTTAGTCAGCATCTGGTTCAAATCAGCTGAGCATCCATGGTCATCAGCGACTACAGAGCCCCGTACTGATATCCATGGTCTTCAGCAACATCCCAACCCAGAGGTCAACACACATGCACTTTTCTCTCTAGAACCAAAAAATGAAAAATACCTGGGCTTTTGTCTATGTGTCTCAAAATTTTAAAATCCAAACTTTTAAAATTACTTTATCTAATGTTGATCTGATGAGACGGATTTAAAAATACTGGTTGAGGAAAATTATTCTCTAAATTAAAAATATTTGAAAACCATAAAGAGTCTCTTTTGAGTTCATCAGATGAGATGCAACATATTTTAATAAAACAAGTAAGCTTACATTAGATTTGGGAGGGCATAAAAGAAAGGTTGCATTTGTCCCCAAGGATAGTTTAGGTAACAGACCAGCTAATTTAAAAAAAAAAATGCTATAAATTCTAGTTGGTAGAGACCTAGAAATTACATATTTTTAATCCTATTCTGAGTATCAAAAATCTTTGATTGAGGTAGGCAGGAATGTTCAAGGACAAATTTACATGTTCTGACAGAAGGCTGCAAAAAGTGCTTCTGAGAATATTTACAAAGCTAGCCCCCAGATGATGTGAAGGCCACAGGTGACTTTCAGTTGATGATGAGAGAAAAATCAAATACTTGCCATTTCATCTCTTTACAGAGGCAAGGGTTCTGGAGATAAGGGATGCAGAAATTCTCGGTGAAAAACGTTAATGTGCAGAGGGTTGACTCACTGTGATGGCAGTCTTGACCTAGTGTTGGGTTCTACACTGATTCACAGGCTTCACTGGAGTGACAAGATGGGACTGGTTTGCAAACCCTGGAGAGGAGCATGGTCTCCCTGCCTAAGGCAAGCATATTCGCCAGTAACCATGCTGAAAGTCCTTTGTTCCTGAGCATAAGGAACTGTTTCACAGAAGAACAAGTAACTCAATCTTAACATTCCTTATTTGGTACTCCGCTTCTTTCTCCCAAGTGAGTATGACGTTCGTTTTCCACTTCAAAATCTCCCTTTGAGAATGTTGGTCTTACTCATGGCGGTATTGAAGGTAAAAAGGGACTGCCGTTTCTCGCCTGAGGCTTGGTTCCTGGCCACAGGTGACAAACATATATGCTAATAGAAATAAAAGTCCTAAGCTTCCTCCCGGCCTTTCTATCTAATACAAATCGTGAAGTAAGCCGTGTTGAGAGTGGAAATTCTTCTTTACCCCTATCTCAGTTATACTCTTGGCAGAGCAAAGCCTTTGTGTCAGCAAGGCAGCAGGTTCCTCCCCGAGGCCCAACTCTCAGTTATGTGGGGGTGATAAGTAAATGCCTCTCTGATCTTGGTTCCAAATGAGTAATGTGTACTGTGTTATTCACTTGGAACCAAATACGCCATCTGTTTCTCTTTACCAAAACCATGTGGCTGTAACACGAAAGTCAGCTGTGTGCTGGCCTAGCGGAATGACTCTGCTTGATTAGCACCGAGGCTGCTTTACAATGTTCCCTTAGAGAGAGTCTTCATTGCTCTTAGTTTCCGTTGCTGCTGTTTTGCTTTTGTTGTTGTTGTTCTTTTGGTATTGGAGAAGTGAAAAGTGCTCAGGTTATCCAAGTTATGGATGCTGACTCTGGCGCCATTAATCCATTCTCATTATTTCAGTTTCTTAAAGCAGTCCTCTCATCACGTGCCAGAGCTAGAAAGAGCACAGTGGCTGATCCAGGAAGAAGCTGTGGGGGTTGAGAGCATCCTTCCTCCCTTCTCCAGTCACCAGCACTACCTGTCCCTTACCTCCAACTTCCTCTTTTCTGTTGTTAACTTCCTGCACCAATCTCATTTGAAATGCCTAAGCTTCTCTGATGGGTTTAGCTAATGCCAAGAACACAAAATCTTTTCAGTTGAAATAAAATTTAGCCTCATTACCAGGTTATCATTATTTGTTTATTTAAAAAAAATATTATCTGAAGCAGCGTGGCTCACAGGGCAAATACATCATCTACTTTTATAAATAAACTTTAGGGGGACAGAACCACATTCATTCTTTATACTTGGTGTCTGTGTCTACATTCATGTTCCAATGGATGATTTGAGTAACTGTAAAAGACACTGTATGGCATACAAAACTTGAAGAGTTTAGTAATTATCCCTTTCAGGACATCTTTACTAGACCTCACTCAGTGGTCCCCACACTATGTGCTGGGGTTTACTTTTATTTTCTACAGGACCTTTCCACTGTTCTACTTTCTTGTTTGTAAATTGAAGATAGAAATAGAACCGATTTCAGGGAGTTCTTGTAAGGATGGCGTGAGTCAATGCAATTGAAGCGCTTAGCATTGAGTCTGGGCAAACACTTAATAGACAGCGATGTTCGAGCCTGACATCTTATTTGACGCTGTTGGCATTAACTCTTGTGACGTAGCTTAGAACAGAGGACACGTAGGGCTCAATTCATACATGTTACTGCCTGTGGGATTTTAAGCAAGCTATTTTTCTTTGATTTTTCTCTCCATAATGGGAATAATGAAAACAATTGTATAGGCCAAAAATTTGTTAAGATGTTTATGAAGATCAACAACAGCAAGAAAACATAGAAAACAGCAGATTGAGAATCAGAACAGCAGCTTCCCAGGTGCTGGGATAAAAGGAAATAAAATCCTCTCAGTGTTTTAAAGTAAGTGGATTTTTAAAACAGACCATGTAACTTAGGCAAATCATCAACTAAATGTAAAGTTAAATAACAACCTTTGGGGAATAAAAATTACTAATTGCAAAACACCCGAAACCTCTTGTCAACCTCCCTTGGCATGGGCTAAATAAGAAAACCATGACCAAGAGAGTATTATGGTATCTGGGGGATTCTGAGAGGTGAATTTGGAGGTGGGGGTGCTTACTCTTCTGCGGTTTCCTTATTAAAGCAAGAATAATAAGATAAGTTAAACAAAATGTAAGGACAACTTCTACAACAAGCCTTGGAAACAAATGAAAAGCAGTGCCCAGTAGGACCAGAAGCCAGTGGGATTCAAGAGAATAGTGACACACAGATAGCAAGAAGAAGAAGGGAAAGAGAGAAGCGGTACAGGAGGGAGCCAAATTAGCAATGACCCCAGAACAGGGACGTTTTAAACAGCGTGGTCAGGAACTCTAGCAAGTGAAGAAGAAGGTTATGAAAGATGAGAGTGGCAGAGGTCTTGGAGTGTTTAGGCAAGAGTAGACACAATGGAGCAGAGAGATTGGAAATGATTATGAAAGACGATGAAAAGATGTTGAGAGATCATGTGCGTTCTCTTGAAAGTGAAAACCCAGGTTTTTGGTTTTTGTTTTTTTTTTCTTTGTTTTTTTTTTGTTTTTGTTTGTTTGTCTGTTTTCCATTGAGACAGACATATTAGGAGGAACATTCAGAGTCAGGCATTGTGGTGAGAGTTGAAATTGAACACTTTTGAACATATAGGAGATGTTTTCCTTAATGGAAGTTTTAGTCTGGCTTCCAGCAGAAAACCCTGGGATTAGAAAAGGTTGTGGTGGTTGAACTTCCCTCCTAAGAGATGATTTCATTAGCGAATGGAAGCTCTGAAAATTGGATTTTATTGTGTTTGCTGTATGCCTGAATTTATTTTTTATTTAATATCCAACATAGCAGGGATCCCTACCCTCCCACATCTCCATCTTCTTGCTCCCCTTCCCTGCCTTTATCCTTTGAAGAACTTTAGCTTCTAAAAGTATCTCAAGCCATTCAGATGCATAGCCAAAGCCAAAAGTCACTGCCTTAGAAAATGGGTGGGTTCAGCAAGTCCGGTTTTATCCCATTTTGAGCTGATGAGGGAGGGGGACTTGTTCGGGGAAGGTGGAGGGAAATGGGAGGCGGTGGCTGGGAGGACGCAGAAATCCTTAATAAATAAATAAATTAAAAAAAAAACAAGTCAAGCTAAGGCCAGGCATTCATAAGTAAAAAAAAAAGAAAAAGAAAAAGAAAAAGAAAATGGGTGGGTTGGTCTATATATATAGTTCAAAGACATATAGCAGACATGGCCTTTCCGGCCATCTCAGTTTACCTAAGGAAGAATGGAAGATGCTGACACTGGCAATGGTGGGTAGTTGAAATTCAAGAATAGGAACAGTATAGTAGCCTATAGTCACTCTGTGAAACGAAGGCTCAAATCTCACTGAGGCTAAGTGGAAGTGATTTCAGCCTGGATTGGTTAGCACAGTGCTGCAAACTGAGGTGGACATTGCTATATTGTCCATTAATTTAGATAACTCGGATAAAGCTGGGAACCTAGAAATTGCAGCAGCCCTGATTTGCGTGGATTTTTGCTTTTCTTGTAGTATAAAAGAAATGTATAGATCTTATCTGACACAGAAAGCTGCGGATTTTTTTCCTTTTTGTGTACGAATGCTGGAATCTGTGGTATAGTCGTGACAATACCAACCTGCAAGAGATCCAATCAGCAGCATAAGAGACACAGAACCCAGACTTGGCCCCAGCTTTCTGGCTTCCCATTGTGATATAAAGTTCTGATATGTACTTCCTACAGGGAGACTCTTCTGGGCTTTTCCTAGATTTGAGTCACTTGCGATTGAGATGGGATTTTAGATCACTGACTGAATTTGCTGTCACTTTGACTCTCTGTGATAAACATGTCCATTCTGTTCCCATGTACCTTTTATTCCACAAAGGGCTGGAGCTGGTGCAGAGTTAGCAGATTGGGTATATTGGAGAGATGAAGATCATTTTTAAAAGGAGCCTAACATTGTCTTTACAAAAACTACCCTCAAGGGGTGCACGCAGACAGATTTAACGTGCTACAAAGTCATTCTGGGACAGATGCGGCTGTTAGGTCGGTTCTGATTCCCTGTCTTTCAAGGACAAGAAAAAAAAACTTATAATGATTTGAGAACAGAGAGCGGAGGACGATGCCCCCAAGCGAGACATGTGATGAAAATAATTAGGAAGCTGCCAGCAAGCATCTCTCCACAGAGAATTTAGAGGCTTCCCTGTAACGATCATATAATATAATAGGTTTGGAAAAGAAACTTAGCCAACAGTGCGCAGCAGAAGAAAACATGCAAGCTGTGAGCAGAAAAGAGGAGTTGCCTCAAAAACAAAGGGTTTTCTGTTTTTTTTTTTTTCCCCCACAAATGAGGAGGCTGGGTCCCAAGGGTGAGTAAGACCCTGCCGGAAGGGTCTTCCCTTCATACTTCTTTTCTTTATTCTTTTAATTTTTGAGATTATACTATAATTACAACATTTCTTCCTTCCCTTGCCTCCCTCTAAACAAGTACCTTTCCTTACTCTCTTTATAACCTCTTTACTCATTATCTAATAAATTAATTTACTAATTAATTCTGTGTAGGTTAGAGATCAGTTATCATAAAAGGGATCCACAGTCCGGGCTTTACTCTAACGCAGAGTGGACATAGCAGTGACCACAAGGGCCCTTCCTCAGCTTCTTTCAAAGAAAGAGCAGCTCTATCAACTACAGGGAGAGCAACCATTGTAAATGTCTACAATGTACATTTGAACAAAAGGAAGGATCGAATGAAGAATGTAGTTAAAATCACAGTCTGCGTGATCTGGATGAACTCCGTGCATGGGATGCTAAAAGTGAGAAATATACAAAAACTCAGTGGATGACAGTCCCAGGTAAAGCCTTTGCTGAGCATGTGCAAGGTCCTGGATTTAATCCCTGAAAGAAGGAAGGAAAGGAGGTGATCCATCAAGGAGCCACAAGGTTAGGGTTGGAGAGCTATTGCAATGGTCTGGACAGCCTAAAGAAGGTGGTAGTGAGAAGTAAAAGGGTATGTACAAAAATGCAAAGGGACGATGAACGACCTGAAATGGCAGTAAGAAGAATTATTAAAAGAAACAATGTTAACTCAGGAATAAAGTGCAACCTGGAGACTCTGAACTCTGAGAGATTGCAAGCTGACAGTGTCATAGAGAGAAGGTATGCATTGGGGAGTCACTGTTGGGCTGGGGGGATGTTCCAGTCACTAAGGTCTTGCCTGGTAAGCATGAAGGCCTGACTCAGTCTTAGAACCCACGAGAAAAAGGCTGGGTGTGCTGGTGTGCACTTACATTCGCAGCAGTACGGAGGCATTGGGCAGTGAACTTTGCCTCATCAGTGGGCCCCAAGTCAGTGAGAGGCTGTTTCAAAAAGCAAGGTGGATGGTTCCTGAGGTTGTCCTGTAACTACATGTATGTATATACACATGCACTTACACACACACACACACACACACACACACACACACACACACACTACTATTAGAAAAATATGGTTCTAAGCATGAAATATAGGTGCATTTTAACACAGAGATGGAAACAGAGGGAGGAGAGCAGATCAAAGAGCTGATACTCGGGGAAGGAGAATGTCAGACATCTAGGAATGGAAATGTGTGTGTGCTCGTAACTCAAGAGTTGACACCACAGAAACAGATAACTGGGTTTGGAAGATCAGGAAACATATGTAGAATGCTCCCATTTTGGGATGAATTCAGTTGAACTTTCAGCATTATTTAGTTTGATAAAAATAAAAATACAAATAGGAAGTAAAAAAAGACTCTAATCCGAGAAGAACAAAGCATGAACCCAGGTCACTATGACTGTCAAAGTGATATCAAGGCTTGTGAAAGTCAGACTTGATTGGAGCTGTGAAGAGCAGCCATGTCCATTTCAACACGTTAAATATCCACTTTCATAAACTGAACAGAATGAGTTAATGTCACACCCTCTCCGATCTGATTGTAATAAGATGAAGATGCTTTTAAAAAGAAATCACTGAAATAATTTTTAAAGAGATGATATTTATGGTTCCTAATGTACCACTGAGAGCATATAGGGTGTGGACATTTTAAATGTAGTTTAAATGGTTGAAAAATCGTACTATTGCCAAACAAAAGGTGGAATTCAATATGCATTCATCCCATTTAAATTTAATTAACCTCCATTGGCAAATTTGGGGAGTTTCTTCTTGGAACATACGCCGAAAAGACTCTATGCTAGTGTGTGCTGACTGAATATTATTTCATTCACATTTGCTCTCACCCTCAGTTTGCTCTTTATTCCAGCTATGGTGACCAAAACTCGTTTTATAAATCCAGACATTTCTGTAGGTTGTTTCATACTATATAATAGGCAATTAGATCAAAACCTAATGCATACTAAGTGGCATAATACAAAATGCAAATAAAAAATAAACAAACTTGATGTAACATACAAATGACTGTAGCTACTAAATAAAACAGATTACTTAGTAGATAGGGTCATCCCAATCTACTGTCAAACAGTACAGCAAATCTAAAATCTCAATATTGTTTTCCAGCATGAAATTTAAGTTTATCTATAAAGCTGGACTGTGACTGAAAAAGCATGGGATAAAACTGGACTCTCTGAGCATGGCGAACAATGAGGGCTGATGAGAACCCAAGGACAATGGCACGGGGTTTTGAACCTACGTAATGTGCTGGCTTTGTGGGAGCCTAGCCAGTTTGGATGTTCACCTTCCTAGAAATGGACGGAGAGGGGAGGACCTAGGACTTACCACAGGGCAGGGAACCCTGACTGCTCTTTGGACTGGAGAGGGAGAGGGAGAGGAGTGGGGGGAGGGGGAGAAGGGTGGGAGGAGGGGGAGAAGGGTGGGAGGAGGGGGAGGGAAATGGGAGGCTGGGAGGAGGTGGAAACTTGTTTTTTTTCTCCTTTTCTCAATAAAAAAACGGAAAAAATTAAAAAAAAAGTTACTTAAAAAAATGTTCCAAAGTTGCAACATTAAGCTTAAATATGTATCCTTTTTATCTCTTGGTGTTACACAGCTACCAGAGTTAGTTATTTTAATTATGCATGAAAACAGACTGTAGTTGACCAACCCAAAGGCATGGCCCACTGAACTGAAAGTAATGAATGATGAAAAATCCTTTCAAAATTTTTGTTTAATTTGTTCTTGCTATCCAGCTATCGCTTCACTAGCAGGGTGAATGCTATGTCCTTAGTTCTCCTCATTAGGCAAGCATTCAGGATATTGTTTGCAAACTAGAGTGGCTTCATGTGCCCTTATCTCCTACTGAGTTTTGGAATTTATATTAATAAGGATATGGTACATTATGCTACAGTAATAAGTTGACCCCAAATCTCAGTGGATTAATGCAACAAACACGTTTTCTTCACTCTATCTAAAATTAGCCAGCCTGGAGCTTTGCTTCTCAAAGTCACTGAGGATTGTGGAGCATCTATCATAATGTAGCACTATCACTCAAAACTAAAAATAAAAACTGAAACCAGTTGCTACAGAATACGCTATGAATATATCAGGAATGGAGCCTGAAATACTCTCACCGCCAATGGCACTTCAGGATGTTTGGCAAGGGAATCTAGAAGCCCCAGGAAGAGGAAAATGGAGGTGGACAGCAAGCATCATATTTACGTCAGGATTATTCTCTCTAGGAGGCAGAAAGCAGAAGCTGAGAAACTCCTTAGATGTCAAGGCAGGAGAAGTGTCTGAGTTTGAAAAAAAGCATTTAGCTTTTCTGGATCTACATCTGCAAACCTAAAACTGCACGTGAGTTTACAGGGAGAAGACTACCAGGATGCTTGGCTATTATCCTGTCACACAAGGGAGGCTGGCTTGAGATTGTGAGTTAAGTTACACTGGGAGCAAAAAAGGTCTCATATTAAAACATAGTTAGACATTAAATGCAAATAAACAAACAAAAAAGAACTCTTCTGCCTGTCCTTCCTTCTCTGCTCACTGCTCTGAAGCACCCGGAACCCAGAAAACATCCTTAAATGTCCAGGAAAGCATACAATAGTCTTCTATCATTTAAAACTAGAACTTTTCTATTAAAAAATGATTCCAAATTTGGGAGCCAATAAGAGTAAACATGAAAAAAGAATAATATCTTTTTCTTGTTGGATTTATAGCATCTAAAGTTTATTTTTAAGGCTAGTCATAAATTACTGTGGAGGTTGTAAACTCAGGATTGTTCCCTATTTTGAGGTTGAAGCTGGATATCACAAGACACCAGGAGCAATAAGATGACATTATAGAAGTCTCAGGAAGAAAGAAGAAGCGGGTGTTCCTTTTTCTGTTAGTTTGGTTTCTCTACCAGTCACTATGCCTTTATATGGGTATGGGCACAATGTTGTATTGAAGTACATTGGAAAAGGAACTAGAAAATGTTTTAATTTAGGAGCTTATTTAAAAAGAATCTTTTTTTCTTCAACGGTTTAATTAGCCTGGCTGTCGATTGACTCTTACGATATGGAAGAAACCCTGTGTCTGTTGAAATCAATTTCATAATGCAAATGATTTTCTTTGTAACTTGAATTATATGAGGATGATAAAAGTCGTGAGTACTAGAGGGAGATATAATTGGTTAATTACAATTAAAAAGTTATATACTTTATCTAAATTGGGAGTGGTTCCTTAGCTACAACCTTTGAAGATAAGAAGCAAACACAAAAATTAAGCCCTATACTGGATCTTAGTGTGTTGGTGATCACATGTGCATAGCAAAGAGTGTGATGGTGTAAAGAGGAAGATCAGAAGTTCAAGGCCAGCCTAGGCTATAACTACATGAAACTGATTCTTTTAAATATCCATAGATACATATTCTACCTTACAAAACTAGAAAATAAACACAACAAAATGAAGGAGTAGAGCAGTGGAAATGAAATAAAGAATAACAATCTATCAATAAGTCTTGAAAATCAATAAATCAGAGATTGGTTCTTTGAAAAGAGCTACAACAATCAACAAACCTTTTGGGAGAATGACAAAGTGGGGAATGGGGAATAGATTCAGGTTACTGAAGACAGCAGTGAAAGTGGGACACTGCTCCCACCTTGCAGGAATTGAAAAGATTCCAAGGGAATAATATAAAAAGTGTGCACCAAAGAAGAAGATAAATTAGGCCAAAATGGCTAAATTAGATGATAGGATTTCCAAATATTCTCAGGAAAAAATGAGAAAATATTAATAAGTTTAGAGTGAAAATAAACTCCACATTAGTAATTTTAAAGCTTCCTTCAATGAAAATGTAGGTCCAGTTGGCCCAATAATGAATTCCACCAAAAGTTCAAAAAAAGAGTTAATTCCAATCCTTTGAAAATATGTAAAATGGTAAGTGACGCATAGAGCCTTTACTAAAATAGTCCACATATTGAGACATTAAGCATCTCTCTATAAATACAGGAAAACGTAAGTAGTTTCTTGTTTCTATTCTAACTATGAAGGAATAAAACTAGATGTTAACAATAGAAGTCATAGAAAATATAAAGAGTCATGGAAATTGGCTAAAAAACAAAGTGGAGAAATAAAAATAGATTAAACTTTTCTAAAATTTAATGAAGATGAAAACGCGACATATTAAAATGTACAAAAACAGTCTTAAGAGGAAAGTTTATGTATAGCTCTAAGTGTCTACATCAAAAAATCAGAGAAAACACAATAAAGCAACTTCATGATGAACACTAAAGCCTTGGCAGAATTTCAAATAACACCCAAGAGCAGTGGACAAGGAGAGATAAGCAAGATCAGAGCAGAAACTGTTGAAATAGAAATTAAAACTAAATATCAAGAATCATTGAAATGAAGTGTTAGTTTTTTTTTAAAAGATTAACAAGTTTCACAAACCCTTATCCAAATTAAGCAAAAGAAAGAGAAGACCATAATTTACAAAATTAGATGTGCAAAGAGGAGATATTACAACATAAATCAATTATATCTAGAGGGTAAAAACATACTTCAAAGATCTTATTCCAGGAACTGGGGAGATAACTGAGTGATTAAGAGCATAAACAACAAATAAAACATCCAGTTCAATACAGTATTGAAATCTTAGCGTAAGGCAAGAGAAAGAGACAAAGGAGATAATACGTTGAAAAAGATAAAGTCAAATTATCTCAATAACAGATAAAAGTCTCTACTGGAAGTTCTCAACCTCTGGTTCTCCACACATTCGGGGGTCAAATGACCCTTTCACAGGGGTCACATAGCAGATATCTTGACTATCAGATATTACATAAAGACTCAGTAGCAAAATTACAATTGGGAGGTAGCAATGAAAACTTTTGATTGAGGAATTTTATTAAAGGATCACAGCAATAGGAAGGTTGAGAACCACTGTTTTAGAGGATAAAAAACATTTAGACAGTACTGAAAAATGTGAGGAAAAAAATACTTTAGATCAGTGGTTCTCAACTTTCCTAATCCTAAAATCCTTTAATACAGTTCCTCATTTTGTGGTGAACCCCCAACCATAAAATTATTTTTGTTGCTCAGCCTGCTTTCTTATAGAACCTGGGTCCACCAGTCTAGGGGTACCACCACCCACAATGAGCTGGGCCCTCCCTCATCAATCACTAATAAAGGAAATGCCTTACAGCCATGTCTTAAGGAGGCATTGTCTCAACTGAGGTTCTCTCTTTTCAGATGACTCTAGCTTGAGTCACGTTGACATAAAACCAGCCATCACACCACTCCTGGGTGAATACCCAAAGGAGTATGCATAATATGGAAATGTTTGCTCATCTATGTTCACTATTGCTGCATTCACAATAGCCAGGAAGGGGGAAGAGCCTAGACAGCCATCGACTGATAAATAGCTAGTGAAGATGGGGTTCACATGTACGACAGAATAACACTCAGCTGTAAATAGAAATGAAATCATGTAATTTGCCGGTAAATGATTGGAGCTGAAAATAATCATTCTGATATAACCCAGGCACAGAAAGGCAAATGCAGACTGTTTTCTTCCATATGTGGATGTTAGCCTTGACTTTTTAGGTAAGTGTATTTTAATTGGAGTAGCATGGAAGTAAGGAAATTACTAAGGGACGTTTGGTTGGACGCTAAGTAGGGGAAGTTAGAACACCGGTGTCATGGAAAAGGATAAAGGTGGAAGAAAGGTGACGTGTAAGTGTGAGATGGGAGGGTTGTGTAGATGGGGTATGGAGAGGAACGACTGATACTAAGACTTTCAAAACACCACATGGAAACTTACGACTGAAGAAGTTCCTTAAGATAGAGAGGATAGAACAGAAGTTCCGGATAGAATAGAAGTTCCTTAAGATAGGGGAGGATTTGATCAGAACACATTTTATGAATGTATGAAATTCTCAAAAAATAAAAAATCACGGGGTAAAATCCTTATCAAATCATTGCAAAAGCTATATATCTTTGGGAGCTGTTGACTAGTGAGGGCTCCTAAACCCCAAACATTACAGATTATTGTCAATGTTCTTGATTACATGCCAGAATTTGATGGTAAGCTCCTATTTTTGAAGTCAGATAACATGAGTCATCACAGAACATGGACAAAATCAAGCTAA
Source organism: Microtus oregoni (assembly GCF_018167655.1). NCBI lineage: Eukaryota > Metazoa > Chordata > Mammalia > Rodentia > Cricetidae > Microtus > Microtus oregoni. The sequence continues at coordinate 9,461,691 of NW_024543070.1, forward strand.
TACTCATCCGGAAGCTTTTTCCCTGCTGATTGGCTTTTCAGAGTTGCTATGCATAGAACCTGGAAAGTACATTAAAGATTTATCCAGCTGTGAATCCTATGAGTGACAGAATATGCTCACTTGTGCTATAGTGATATGAATATAAATATTAAAAAAAAACCACTTCTTGATTGTATTTAATCTTACTAAAGTAGAGACTTGGCATGCTTGGTATCATTTGTGGAGCCAAGAACCCATAATGGCTAGGTAGATAACAGGACCCAGGAGAGAACGTACTACTACTACTACTACTATGCTAGATGGACTTGAAATTAAACTGTCCTCAGTTTTATCTATATATCCATGCTGAAATACATCTCTCAGTCCTCATCAGAGAAACGTTTTTTTTTTTGCTCTAGAAAGTTATTAATGCAGACACCTACACCTATAAATTTTTAGAGAACAAGAGATTGAAGAGTGTTCAGTCCTAAACAGAAAAGCTGTGGAATAATGCTTTCGTACACTGTAAAGATTTATCACACATATTTGGTTCAATAAAACACTGATTGGCCAGTAGCCAGGAAGTATAGGCAGGACTAGGAGAAATCTGGGAAGAGGAAAGACAGAGAGTCAATCATCAGCCAGATACAGAAGAAGCAAGATAAGAATGCCTTACTGAGAAAAGGTACCAAGTTTGTGACTAGACATAGTAGACAAGAACTATGAATGAATTTAAGTCATAAGAGATAGTTAATAGTAAGTCTAAGCTAATAGATCAATGGTTTATAATTAATATAAGGCTCTGTGTGTTTATTTGGGACTGAATGGCTGTGGGATCAGATGGGACAAAAACCTCCATCTACACAGAACATCTGGATCATATCTCCTCCTCCCAACAATCAGGATCATTGCAGAAGAGGAACAAGAAAAATTGCAAGGTCCAGAATTAGTGGATGACTGCAGTAAATCACAATCTCCAAACACCACAATGCAGTTGTACACACAAACTCACTGTAATTTGACTGCATGTGCAATAACTATTTGTGATCAAGCCAGACAGAATGCCAGGAAGGCTAGGAAGAGGATTCCTTAAGTGCTACCTGTAGCTAAGGAGCTAGTGGCAACTGATGGCTGCTAGGAGAGGAAAGGCAGTTTTCCTCAGGAACGTGGCACCTGTGAGACTACCCATGCTCCAGGACAAGGACCCTCAATCATGCACCTACTGGCAATATTAGGTGGTCTCAGACGACTTTTAAGAAAAAAAACACATGAAACCGAAGAGGAATTATGGGTAAGGACAATGGGGAAGGAATCTGAGAAGCAGAAATGGGGGTACATTTGATCAAAACACATTGCATCAATATGTGAAAAAAATTATGAGATAAAATACTTATTAACTCATTGTATGATGCTATATACATAAATATATAAGAGATGTGATGAGCAATGAAACAAAAAGAACAATGTGCAAATATAAGAGTAACACTGTATACATAATAAGTAAATCTTTAAATAAATAAAAAGACTCTTAATCAAAATATTAACACAGTGAATCTAATAACTTACAAAAATAATAGGACACAAGGCCAGGTAGGAAGTCAATTAATGCAAAACACGATATTAATAGTCTGTAGGATGAAAACTTCATACGATCATCAAAATAGTAACAACTATAAAATTTGACAGTACTGAAAAAGACATTAAATAAACGTGGAATGGAAGCAAACCTAACGTTGTTAAAAACAGATATCAAAATACCAAAAACTTATAGCTAAATCCTACTATTTAGTGATAAAAATAAAAATTAATGCTATTTCCTCCTAAAGTGGAAACAAGACAACTGTTCCCATAATTACTATTCAACAGTACCAGAGATTCTGGTCCTTGTTAGTAGCCAAGAAAATGGCATTCCATATCAAAAAAGGAAAATGAAAACCATATATCTTCACAGATGCTATAATTCTACACAGAGAAAATTCTGAGATTTATTTAAAAAGTACTACTTAAATAAAGGTAATACTTAAAACAAAAATTCAGCAAAGTTCTGCAGTAGAACAAATACACAAAATATGGGAGATTTGAAAACAAAGAAAATTCCATATACTTAGTAAGAGAAGGTTCAGACATGCTCCCGTAAGACTACAAAGCACTGGAGGCTAGGGAGATGGCTCACAAGGCAGGGTGAGAGCACTTGTTGCTCTAATCAAGAACAAGAGTTTGATTCCCAACATCTACATGGTTATTCACAGCTATCTGTAACTATAGTTCCAGAGAATATGCTGCAATCTCCTGACCTGCCAAAACCAGGTATGCACATGATACATACACACACACACACACACACACACACACACACACACACACACCTAGTCAAAACACTTCTACATATAAAATAAAATAAATCTGAAAAGAAGATACAAAGCATTGGTAAAAGAGTATAGGAAATGTAAATGAATGGAAATTTTATATCCATGGATCAGAAAGTGTATTACTGTTACATTTCAAATTTATCTATAAGTACAAGCCTCTTAAAATTTTGCTTTTTTGGTAAACTGATCTTAAAATTCACATGTCAATCAAGGAACTCAGAAAAGATAAAACATTCTTCATAAATGAGATCCAATTTGGAAGATTCATTCTTTTCCCCCCAAAAAAACTTTGTGCATTTATCAAGAGTAATGAGAACAGATCTATAGCTCAATGAAATATAATTGACTATCAAAAATAAGCCATTCCATTTACACTCAGTACATTTTGCACAAGGATGCCAGGGCCGCTTAGTGACAATAGAAACGCCTTGTTGGCAAATGGTATAAGGACAATCAAACATCCACATGCAAGTAAACTAAACTGAGATAGTGGGCCTGTCACAGCACATAAAACTAAAATTTTAAACTATATCAGAGATAAAATGTGAAAGGTAAAATTCTTCTTAAACTCTTGGAATAAAAGGTAGAGGTGAGCCTATGTTATTGTGGTTAGATAATGAATTCATGGATAGACTAAAAGTACATGTGACAAAGACAAAGACTAGGTAAGTTAGCAACAAAAAAAGGAAAAATAGCTAATACACTGAGGAAAATCTCTTCAAAAGAACATTTAACAAAATCCTTGTATTCAGAAACTATAAAAACCACTTACAGCTCAATAAGGAATGTAGTAATATGAGCGGCGGGGCTGCGTCCCCAGCACCCCGGCCGCCTGCTAGCTTATGCCCCGAAATAATTACATGGAAACTGTAATCTTTTAAACACTGTTTGGCCCACTAGCTCTAGCCTCTTACGGGCTAATTCTCATATTTTGCATAACCCATTTCTAATAATCTGCACAGCACCACTAGGTGCGCTTACTGGGAAAGATTCAGCATGTCTGATCTGGCGGCTTGCTCCATCGTGTCTGCTTCAGAGAGCAGAGCTATCGCGTCTGCCCGGGAGGGGGGAGCATGGCGTCTCTGAGCTCACTTTCTATTCCTCCCAGCATTCTGTTCTGTTTACTCCACCCACCTATGTTCTAACCAATAAAATGGGCCAAGGCAGTTTCTTTATTTTTTAACCAATTACCTTCCTCTATCAAAGGAAAATGCAAGTAACCTCATTTAAAAGAGACAAGTAATTTATACATTTCTTCAAAAGTAATGTACACTAATGACTCTTAATTGTTTGAAAAGATGCTCAATATCATTAAAAGAGAAATGTACATCAAACCTGCAATGAAAGAGTTTACTGCATAGTATTTTAAAAGACAATGTTTAAGTTTGGTAAAAATGTAGTATTGAATTCTCATATGGTATGTTTCTGGTGGCAAGGTAAATTGATACAGCCACTTTCTTAATGTACTTAGCACTTCCTCTAATGGTAAGGCTCACACATTCCCCATTTGGGAACCAACTGAGAAAATATGAATACATGCTCCTTCACTAAAACAAGCATGAATCCCTCTAACAAATATTAACATGAGCTAAAAATGGAGAGACGCCAAATGACTTTCAACAGATGTATGGATAGGTGAAATGTGGTAAATTCACACAATGCAGCATTATTTGGCCACAAGAGGGATCAGTGCAGGTACATGCTACAGCATAAACAGAATTTCAAAATATCCTAAATGAAAAGAAGCGAATTCAAAGGTCACATATCATCTACCCAATTGTCCAAAATAATCCAAAAGAGAATTATGTAGGAACATCAAATAAATTAATGTTCACTGACAAGAAGGGAAATGAGCAAGCCTCTGACTTTGAAAAAATTAATAATTTAAAAACTAGCTTTCTCCTTTTCTTGTGGGAGGGGATTTATATTGTGGTGATGACCCTAAAAAACTATGGTCATATTAAAATTTTAATTATATATTCTAATTTTAAGACTGTGTAGATATTGTATTTCAATAGAGCTGAAAAATTTAAGATAATAAATGCCCATGCCTGCTGCACTCATCCCTAAAACCATGTCCTATCTCATTTCGGTGCAGATCTGCAACACAAAGGCCAAGTACTGAAGAGGGAATTGAGTTTTTAACATTCAAGGACTGATATAATCTAGATGCAATAAGCAGATTTTCTTTCCCTAAAGATAAAGACAAAAGTCAATGAGAATAGTACTTATTTCTTCAGATTTCCTTGCTATGTTGTTATGATATCTCAACCTACTTTATTCAACTCTCTTACACACTCTCTCTCCATATATATACTTATATACCTAGTAAAGTATAAGAAGCCATACTTAGAAAAACAAGAATTTGATATTTTCTCTTGAGGATATAAAGTAAAATTTTAAAATTTGATTAAAAAGAAAAAAAACCTGAAGGTAAAAAAAGGTATAATTAAGCAAGAAATGGGACTCAGAAAAGTCAGTGAGAGACTGGAAGGCAATAGCGGGGAGGATGGATATCAACATACAATACACCCATTTTTGAAAGTGTTACCATAAAAATCCATGAATTTGCACAGCTGATAAGCACAAATAACTATTAAATCTGAATTTGAAGCAAGCAAACTTTTATATCACCAATGTTTCACCAATCATTTAGTATTTGCTCTATTCAGTTCTGTGTTTATTTTTATGATTCCTACAAGAAAAAAAACCCTCTAGCTCAGTGGGCAGTTAGTTCAAGGAATCAGGTGGTAATGAGAAGAGGGGCAGGAAAGGAGATTCTCTGACAGATGAGATTGCCCCAAGAAAAAGTGAGGCAGGAGCAAAGATTAATATGATACCTGGAGGTGGCATTTTAGTAGCTTGGGTAAAGAAATCATTAATGGCATGTATTCACAATAAGAAAGATGCGAGACTATTTAGCTTATTTACATTTTGATCTTATGACACAAATACTAACATGAATATTGTTCCCAGGATAACATAACCTGCACAAAGTTCTAAAAGCCAATTCCTCTCAAGAACTTCTAAACTAAAACACTTTTATTTATTTATTATTTTTAATTTTTTACTGGGAAAATATTTTTGTTTTATTGCATACAACTGGTAAATTGTAAAAGCCCAAATGACAAAATTTTCATCCTTGAAATTTTTGTTTCAGAATATGTCAACATAGAAGACACTTGCAGTTCTTTCAGTAAGAGCCCCCTCATCCAGTATAAACATTTGCTAAATATTGTTAATTGACTGATAATGCTTTGAATGTCTAAAATGTTTTTGGTATATTATTTATTCATTCATCTATTTATTTTACATCCTGGCCACAGCCTCCCCTCCCCAGTCCTACCCTTTCAGTCCCTGTCTCTCATTCTCACCCCAACCCCCCTATTGCCTCCTCTTCCATCTTCATCCAGGGAAGGGGAGGTCTCATATGAATATCAACAAAACATGACATAAGACTAAGCACCACCCTGATGTGGGAATCCCCTCTGTATGCTGTGAATATGTTTTATTATCATCGGTTCATAAAGAAGCTACTTTGGCCTATAGCAGAGTAGAATATAGCCAGGCTGGAAGAGATATATAGAGAAAGTAGGTGGAATCAGAGAGAACCCCATGTAGCCACAAAAGGAGAAAGATGTGAGCCACCAGCCAGAACCTTATCAGCAAACCTCGAGCCTCATGTTTAAATAAATAATAATAGAAATGGGTTAATTTAAGATATAAGAACTAGCTAGCACCATGCCTAAGTAATAGGCCAAGAAGTGTGTAATTAATACAGTTTCTGTGTGATTATTTGGGGTCTAGGTTGCCACAAAATTAACAAGAAGCCTTCACCACAGAAGGACATCCAACATTTGTGGCTGATGCCTGCCACCCACTTCGAGTCCAGGTGCTTGTGTATCTACTCTGGATTGGCTGGAAAGTAGCTGAGACTTTCCATGCCCACAGCTCAGCGCTCCCTGTCTGGGGAGGCATCAGGATCAAGTCTGCTAGGAGTACACAGGCAGGAGGATTTCTGCCACCATATACAGATATATTTCCAGGCTGCACAGTGTCTTGCATGACAGATTTTGCTTTTATTCAGATAAAAAGGGTTTATGTGCTGTACGCTCCTGCCCAGAGTTAATGTGCTGAGTGTAAGAGCTGGTGGTAAAGTTAATTCTGCCATGTTAAAAGTCTGAGAGAGGTGGAGCCAGCATCCAGGGGTGTCACAACCACACTGCTTCTGATCAGAAAATAATTACATATATGCAATAAAGACATATTCATACAGAAATAAACCTCTAAATGGGTCACAGTGTGCTTAAAAATGTACATAGCCTTGAGAAAGAGAAGGAAAAAATATAGAAAAAATAAAAGAAAGTCTTTAAAGAGACAGAGTACAGACAGTAATTGATTAAAGGAATAAAAAAACAACAAGCCATGTAAAGATGGAAATACATAGATAGTTTGGGTTATGTATATTATTGTGTATTTTTTTTAATTTTTTGACTGTGAAGGAGCTAAGTACAGAAAGACATTTCATTGTATGGGCTGCTAAGCTAAACCAACATATATATTTTAAAGGCATTTTGACTTCAAGATTTGTGTCTCAGGATATGTTGTTTTGGAAAAGAGGTTCTGCTTTTGTTTCCACAGAAATTGAGAACCTGTGGATTCCTTCCAGGCTAATGTGGTTTGATCAAACAAGACCATCTGAAACAATGGCCCAGATAGTTCAACATCCATGACAGCTTCAGGACTGCCAGCTGAAGTGGACCTATCAAACAGGAAACCCTATGAAAGACCTGATTAACAATGCATCCAGTCAGCAGGAAGTAGTTTAGAGAACAATGCCCAAATTCGGTAAATGATTGTTTATAAATGTTTGTTTTCATTTTAAGTGGGATATGCTATAGAGATGAATACTTTGCATTGGTATGGATCTTGGTTTATTCATACAAATTTAACGTCAGTTTTGTTATATGTATTTTTCTGCTCTTAATTAAGGTATTGGGTTTGTGCAGCTCATTTTAAAATGTAATGTATATTCAAGAAATACATGTTGAGGGCTGGAGAGATGGCACAGAGGTTAAGAGCACTGGCTGCTCTTCCAGAGGTCCTGAGTTCAATTCCCAGCAACCACATGGTGGTCCACAACCATCTGTAATTAGATCTAGCGCCCTCTTCTGGTATGTGGGCATACATGGAGGCAGAATGTTGTATACATAATAAATAAATAAATAAATCTTTTTTTTTTTTAAAAAAAAGAAATACATGTTGATAGATACTCATCTATAATAGCCAAGCTTGTAGTTATGTTAGTTCAGTTTTCAAGATGTACAAAGATATATTTCAGATGAATAGGTAGTTTTCAAACCTTTCAAAGACTAACAGAATATGGCATTTAATATGTTTTAAGAGCTTAGGACTTTTCATGACAAAAGACATATCTGTTCCTAGCCAATGCCAGTCTACTTCAAGTTGGATGATGGGCATCAAAGAGAGTTCTTCTGGAGTTTGTTAGTTATTTGGGTAAGAAACTGCTTTTGCCTGGACTGCTTGATGGTATGTTGTATTAACTGGACATTCAGGACCCACATAAAAGTGACTGATGAACTTGCCTAAAGAAAGGGACACAGGCCTTCAGGGTTCCTGCTTTATGAAAGAGTATGCCAGACATTCTGCAGGACACAGAAGAAAGTGATTGACAAACTGCTAATATAGGCAGAACTGTCTTTGAAATTCCCTGCTTTGTGGAAAAGTCTGCGAGATACTATGGGCCTGTAGCCTGAAGATAGATGCCCCAATGTTACAGAAGAACTTTGGGTGACTGTCCAGGCAGAAAAATGTATCTGTCAATTCTAGAGTTATGGAAGTTGCTTACAATGTACTTCCTGTTTACTTAGGTAACATTATATCCTTCTGAAGTCTCTGATGGAATTGAAGAAAGATAGAGTTAAGACTCATAAACATAGAATAGATGATACAGTATTTTCCTTAATTTGTCAAATGTAAATGCACTAAATATTTTATCTGTAATTCTTGCTTGATACAATTTTACTATGTTAAATTTAAAACTTTTTTTATTTAGACAGAAAAGGGGAGGTGATATGGGATTCCCCTCTGTATGCTGTGAATATGTTTTACTACCACTGGTTAATAAAGAAGCTACTATGGTCTATTGTAGGGCAGAATATAACCAGACAGGAATAGAAAAACAGAGAAAGTAGGTGGAGTCAGAGAGACGCCATGTAGCCACTGAAGGGCATTGTTCTCTAAACTACTTCCTGCTGACTGGATGCCAGGTAGAACCTAACTGTCTCGTGTTAAAATACAAAAAAATAGAAATGGGTTAATTTAAGATATCGGAACTAGATAGCAAATGCCTAAGTTATAGGCCAAACATTGTTAAGTCATACAGTTTCTGTGTGGTTCTTTCGGGTCTGGACAGTCAGGAAACAAACAAGTAGCCTCTGCCAACACCTCACCGTATGTTAAGGCTGGGCAAGGAAAGTCAGTCTGAAGAGTAGGGTCCTAAAAGCCAGTAAAAGAGTTGGAAACACCCCTTATCCCCACTGTTAGGAGATTCATAAGAGGACTAACTATGCAACTGTAACATATATGTAGAATGCCTAGGTCAGTCTCATGCAGGTTCCCTGGTTGTCAGTTTTCTGTCTGTGTGAGTCCTATAAGCCGAAGTTAACTGATAGCATAAACCTTCATGTGGCGTCCTTGACCCCTCTGGCTTCTATACTCCTTTTTTCTCCTCTGTAGGTTTCCTGAACCACACCTAATGTTTGACTGTGGGTCTCTGCATCTGTTTCCATCAGTTGCTGGATGACACCTCTCTGATGATAACTGGGCCAGGCACCAATCTGGTCACAGGAGATGGCCAATTCATGCTACTTGTCCACTATCACTAGGAATCCCAGCTGGGGTTCTCCCCATAGACTACTGAAACACTTTCCAAGGGAGACATCTGAAAATCATTTGATCTTATTTTTCTACTTCTAAAGACCCCGGAACACCTGTGATCTAAGCTCTGAGAACTTCCTCAAAGAAACAGCAGAGAAATAGTATTTCCATTGTTGAAGCTTTCTAAGATGATGTGAGAACAAAAACAACAAAAGCCAGTGCATTCATTCATAACTGGACATTGAATAAGGTTAACAGCTTGGAAACAAGGGTGGTTGCCCTTAGGATTTATCCTTTGACACTACGACTTGCTCTTTGGGGGATAAAACAAGAGATGGCTTATAATGTGGCAGGGAAGCATTTGCAAGCAGCCAACAAATTTAATCCAAGGGATGTAAGACTTCAAGGATGCAGACATGGAATGTGACTATAATTTATTAATGTAAATATAATAGGATTTGTCAAACAAGAAGTGTGAAGAAATAAATTTAGAGGGAAGTAAGTCATGGAACCTAGTGCCCATCATCCCTATATGTGGAGACTAAGGCAGGAAAAAAACTGTAAGTGTAAGGCCAGTCTGGCTACAAAGTGAGATCCTGTCTCAAAAACACAAAAATAGGACATAGGTAAATGAGACAGACAGACAGATGATAGATAAATGATAGATAGATAGATAGATAGATAGATAGATAGATAGATAAAAAGAAAGCACTAGCTCTAACCAGTAGAACAATGCCTTCATGCCCTCAGTGTACACATCTGGGATATGCAGAAAGAAGCACTTTGATGCACAACTGGACTATGTAGACATAAACACTTTTATTTTGCTAGTAATCTCTTCAAGAGTCTTGTCAATAGGCTATAAATGTCCTAGCTGCTAGCTACTCTACTCAACACAATAAATTCTGCAATTCATAGATAAAGACTCTTAGATGCTAAAAGTTAGTTTCTGAGCTGTACTGAATGAATGACTCAAAGGCAGCCTCTGGTGACCTGTGTTGACAGTCTTTCCAGAGAAACACACTGAGTTATTGTCTAACACTTCCAACTCTACAGAGCTCACTGGTCAAGGAGACATCCTAAACTCAGACAAAGAAGGTGGTCTTATATCACATTGCCTACCCGCTATCCCCCAACACTTCTGGTCAATAGCTTATAGAGTTGAATTACCTTATAGAGCTGCAGGCAGCTTCCTTGTATTCTGACAGGTTCAGAACTGAACACAGACTATCCTGAACCCTTTCCCTATTACATTTGTAGACACTCAGACCATTGTACCAGCATTTTCATTATTAATCAGATTTCTTCACATGCACCTTACATCTAGCTGCAAACGCACTCCTATGAGTAGCTCTTGGAGGTGGGCATCAGAGTAAAGTTAAAGTCTTTAATTCTCATTGTTTAAGTACTCCTTTTAATAACAGACATTTTGAAGCATAAATATGGTAAAAAAAAATGGGTGGAAGAACAGATATCTGAGAAGAGGAGATTAACCTTCCCCAATAGAAGTTTCTACATCTCTCTTCACCCTTCACTTAAGCTTCAATAGTGATGAAACTTAAGACCTCTATCTATCATTGAAAACTAAATCCAACTTATCAACAACTTCTGTGAAATAGTGGTTGATGCCATTTCCTGAGTATTTACAGTGTGGCAGATCATTTGGCAAATTCATTAAATTCCTGGATCGGATATGCTCCTACTTAAAATGTCAAGGATCATTACCATAAATATGTGTAGAGCTATTCAGTTCCTCTCTGTAATCTTCACAAACACCATAGTCTTCATTTCATAATCTCAAATTACTCTAATCTTCTACTAGAGCCTATAACTTTAAGCCTATAACTATAACATTAGTTCCACAAGTACAGAAAGCGCTTCGGAGAACCCCATCTTCTATGACAGCATTCTGTAATCACTGTCCATAAAAAACATTAAAAGTATGTGACTATTCCACTCTGTTGTGCATGGCCCCCTGTTTTCTCTTATTTAATGAAAATTATTATTAAATGCTTCAAAAAGTAAATTATTGAAAATAGTTAGTAACATCTTTACAAACCCATGTACATACAACCCAGAAGTAAAAATATTGACAATTGAAAAAAAAATACATTGAGGACATGGTGCGTGTTCTGAGTATAAATTCATAGCACAGAGGATTCTTTGTAGATGGACTACATTAGATGTTATTTTTTTGCAAGTCCATGTACATCTCAAATTTTTATGTAAATAGTATACTAGATTTTATGTTTGCAAGTATAAGTAAGAGATGCAGCATATTTGACTCTAAAACTTGCTTTATTTCGCTGGACTTGACTTGAGGAGCTATAACCACACTGAAACTTACCTTTATAAACATAACCAAACATATCATAGTTTTGTTGCTCTTGGTATGTTGAGGCTGCTTTTAACTTTGGTTATTACATATGAAGATATGTAAGAATGTAGCAGTATAAGCCATGATCCATCCCTTGCAGTGTATAGATCATAATTGGCTGTTGCCTTAGGATGTGACCAAGTGTTGAGACATTGCTGTCCACAGGCATAGCATGGGAGCCTCAGGATGGACTCTTTGTGATTCTTCCCAGAATGGAGCAGATACTATAGCACCTAATGACAAGGTGGTGGAAATCTTGACTTACCCTAGGCACAACAAGGTGCTTCTTGGAATAACTATACTTCTGAACATTCCCAGCTTCAGGTTTCGGACATACCTGGGTTTGGATCGCTCTCTAGTGCAAAAACAGTGGTTGCACCAAAGAGCGGACTCACAAGGAACCTGAACTTAGGGCACCATCTAGTGCTAAAACAGTAGAAGTGACAACATGCTCCAAGATCTAGAAGGCAATGACAGGTTCACACACACCTAACTCTCCATTGCAGAGATGATGTCTCATAACACGTGCCAAGAGCTCCTCAGAAACCATGAGCTCACTACATGCTTAAAGTATGCTGCTCAGACAGATGTAGTATTAACCAGTAAGGAAAACTCTGTAAAATTTAAAACATCTGTTTTAAGGAAACTCATTAGGCTTCAAAAAAAAAAATCACAGAGCAAGGTTTCAGTGTTTTAGCAAAATATGTTCAAAGGAGATGGGAATGGTTCTTAAAATCAAACAGAAATAACTGAACTGAATACACTTCATAACACCAGTTATAGCTGGATAACACAAAGAGAAGATAGAACTAGTAAGCAAGAAGGAAGACTCTCTGGAAGAACATATCAGAAAAAAAAAAAAACAAGCAGTTGAGTGACACTTATGGAAATGTTGGGATGACATTAAAAGAGCAAATGTCCGGGACACTGAAGCTCAAGACAGACGAGAGAAATACAGGAGGGACATCTGTTGGTCAGCTTTTGGGTTAAGTCACTATAATAAATACCTCAGAGCATCAACTTGTGAAAAAGTTTCCTGTGGCTTACAATTTTGGAGGGTCCAGTCTATGGTTGATTGGCCCTGTAGATTTTGGGTCTGTGCTAAGGCAATATACTATACAGAATGTGCAGCAAAATGAAGTTCCCCACTTGACGGCCAGGAGTAACAGAAGAGACAAAATCCTGAATGCTTTAATGCTGTAGGTATGGCACATAAGTCAGTCACATCTTTTTTTTTATGAAAGATAAAGGCAAAGACACTGCATTTGAATGTTAAGAAAGAACAAAACAGAATGATACAAAATGAGAAATCAAAGTTTACAATATTTTTTAAGTGGCAAGGAGTGCAAATTGAGAGACTAGTTGACTAGTGTATTCCCCTTTTTAATCTTTATAAGTCATGTTCAACTGCTACACTTTCAAAACAGCTTGTTAAAAACAAAGGAATTTTGAAGATCTCATGGTAACCATGAAGGAAAAACCTACAATATCTAAATCAACTAAGAAGAGAGTAACTAAAAAGAGAGACTGGTGAGTAACTACAAGAGATTCTAAAAGAGAATGAGACATTATAGTGAAACTAAGAGCCAATTTACAATGTGACTATAGTAAGACCATACCCATCTATAGTTGTCTCGATTTATCGGTAGCCCAAATTGTCTTCTTAAACAGCAAAGCCATACTGAATGGATTACCCAAAACATGACCCAACTATACTATACGCTACCTACAGGAGACTTACTTCACATCTCAGGTTACTTCTCTGCTGAAAGAGAAGGGGAGAAATAAGAGGCCCCAGTGCAAATGCAATCTAAAAGGAAAGAGGATTGGTATGGTTTGAATGAGGTTGGCTGGATGGGCTCGTGTATTTGCATGCTTGGCTCCCACTTGGTGAAGTGTTGGGGCGCTTTAGGAGTAGGTGTGACCTTGTTTGGAGTAGGTGTCTCTTTACCATAAAGATATTGGACAAACCCTCTGAATTAAAAAAAAAAAACCAGTTAAATGCTTTCTTTATAAGAGTTGCCTAAGTCATGGTGTCTCTTCACAGCAATAGAACAGTAATTAAGACAAGTGACCATACTTACATGAGATAAAATAAACTTTAAATAGTAAATAGAAACCGGGGCTATTGCACAGCAAAAGGGATCAATTTTGCAAGAAAATATGATAATTTTATCATACATATAACATACAGTGAAATAAATTTACTTAAAAATAGAAAGATCTGAAAACTATTATATGCCAAGTGTCCTTATTTTAAGCTTTTAAATGTTCAATGTGGGAGAAATTTGTGGCTAGTATTGCTGAAGCAGTGATTATATCTGTGGAAATAGAAATAAAACAAGAGAAGCTTTAGAAAGTCAAAAGTGAGACTTTATTTCTGAGATCTGCCCATATCCAAAAGCAGATCCAGTTGGTTACTAAGGCAACAGAACTCATGTATAATAAAAGTAGATTGGGTGGATTACCTTCTGACTCTCGGGACCCTTGGCAGGTATGGAGGCTCCTTTGGTTTCTGTTTTCTAAATGGACATAGTAACATGTGTTTAAAAACACTATGGGGAAGGAGAAAGGAGACATATTCATCAAGTCACATAGTAGTCATCCAGTAGATGAGATACAACATTCTTTCCTGGTGCCAAGCTACAGTACCCTTGGGAAATTCCTTTCTATACTACACTGGCATTTGTTAACTAACTACATTAAACGGTTTGCCACCTTCACGTTAGTTTAACCAAAGATCGTAACTGCTGTCTTTAATGTGTTCACTAGGGAGAAGCAAGCTCACAAACATGACCAATCCTAGGATTAAGAAGCATGAGTGAAAAGTACAGAAGTTTACACACACACACATGAACACACACACACAAAGACTGAAGACTGGCTCAGTCATTAAGAGCACATTACCCTTTCCAGGGACATGAGTTTGGAGCTCACCATTCATAGGCACCTCACATACACATACTAAAAAGAAAATTAAAAATTCTTCTAATGGCTGGTGGCAATGGCATATCCCTTTAATCCCAGCACTTTGAAGGCAGTGGCAGGTGGATCTCTGTGTGTTAGAGAACAGCCTGGTCTACAGAGTGAGCTCCAAAACATCAAGGGCTACACACAGAAAACCCATCATAAAAAAACAAAAACAAAACAAACAAGCAAAAATGTTCCAATGACAGCTTGGATAGAGGCATGCCAATAACTAAAGTAGGCTTACAAATAGATTCTTTAGCTCCAGTTAATCTTTGAATTAACTGCAACTTCAGCCAATAGTGTAGCTAAAGCCTTGAGGGAGATTCAATCCCAAATCACATAGACAAACCCTTGCCAAGTGCTGACCCTCAGCAACTGCGAGTTAATAAATGAATCTTGTCATCAAGTGCTGAGTTTTGAGCCAATTTGTGACATAGCCGTGAGGGGCCAATGCAGTTATTTCTTGTAGGAATCTCGATAAATCTATAGATACTAACATATTTGCATATATTGTTGCACAGCCATTTCCTCTGGCCTGGAGCATTTTCTCTAAAAGAAAAGGGGGAGGCTTCTTAAGGCAGGAGAAGTAAATGAAACGGAGTTGTACCTGGAACAGAGACAGACACCGCTAACAGGAGGAGCAGGGCAAGACCTGTGGTTGATCAACATGGACAATGAAGGGACAGCCTGTGTCATAAGCCAAGCAAAACCAAAGACACAGCGTACTTTATTCTCCACTGTTGTCACTTTGGTACCCTGAGCCTTATGCACTGTAAGCAGATGGTCTTTTGCTAAGCTACAACCCTAACCCCGGTTTCTAAATTAAACCTAGAATGTAACATATTTGAAGAATTCCAAATCATCTTACAAATATTTTATAAAATTATTCAACACTATGAAGGGTAACTTTTGAGCCTGGAGAAGTAGCTTCAATACACATAATGGCCTTTTCCTTATTATTTATTTATTTATTAAGGTGAGCATATAAAGTAAGAAGATTATTATGGCAACTTTTTACACATTTGTTATTATACGTTTCTTATTTGCTCCTACCTTCCCCACAGCCCTCAGTTATTCTTCTCTCTGCCATCTGGTTCCAGTTTGCCTAACTTCTGCTTTCTTACTGCATGTATCCTGTTATCCTCTCTCATGTCATGCCACCCTGAAGTTCTCTTCCTCTTTGCTCATGGTCCCCTTTCACGTTTTATGAACTACACAGACACAGATACAGACGCACACACACACACACACACACACACACACACACACACATCATATATATATATTTGTGTTCCTCATGTGTGAAAATATCAATGCTTATAATTTTCTTTGACATGAGTAAAATAGAGAAAATGTCTAAATGATCAAGCAATGAGAAATAGTTTTGAGAAACGCTAGGATCAGAAATAGTGTTTGAGTTCTGTCAGTAGTGGTTGTCAAGCAGTCTGTTCCCTCTAGGCATCACCTGGTTGCCACGGCTTGAGGAGAATGTGAATAGCATCTTGTGGCTAGAGGTCACAGGTAACATAAAAATCCTTCATTGTCAAGGACAGCTCTTCAAATAAGACCTATATGCAGCTCAAAATATAAGCAGGACTCAGTAAACAAAACAAAACAAAAAAACTTGTTTATGGTATCAAAGAAAGTGCAGGAATTATCAGGCAGAAACAAGAAACAAGGAGGAAGTCTATTACATACAACAATTCTCTCCAATAAAAATATATATGGAAGTACTATATTAGCCTAAGAAATAACACTACAGCAATTACCTTAGAAAATTCCTCTGCTTTGGGGTGAGACAGCTTGTGATTCATTTCAGAACTGATAGAGGACATTAAAGATAGCTAGCTCTTCCATCCGTCACAATAACTCTGAAGAAATGGCAAATTACATAGTAATCCAACTAAAGAGCAATTGCCACTATTTTTATGGGCTGTTGTTGGCTTGTGGAAGATAGGAAATATTTCATAGATTTTATTTCATTTTTGGTCATTTATTACCTGTAAATTGGTGCATAATATCTCTTTACCTGCTACAGAATATGTGTCCTTGAATATGTCTATGTATTATGTATCCTTTCAGCAATTACATTCAAATTTCAGAAATCATTTCATCTACAGGTCTGTAACTGTTTTTTCAGTGCCTCCTCATAGAAAAAAATTCTCCTAACCTCTATGGTATACCAACAACATTCCTATCCCTACAGAGATGAAGATCACCCATTCAGATGTTAAATATAACATCTTTGATTTGCATATCCTATGAAGATGAATGCATTCAAAGACTTATGTACACATTATTTTAAAGACAAGATAAAGGGTCATTGTGTGCAAAAAACTGTAGAGTGGAAAACTGCAAAAGTAGTTATTAGGAGGAAGAGATCTTGAAGTTTTGGGAATAAACTTCACACTGCATTTAAGTGGCAAATTGTCAGAGGGGTTTCAGGCACTAGGAGAATCCTAGGTGTGGGAATTTCTTGTAATCCTAGTCTGAAAAAATATCTATCATCAATACTATAGTATTAGTTATTCTAGCCTCAGAAAACCTACATCTGAAACCACATACTTCTTCCAAACATCCCAAGTGGACAAAATATACAAGAAAAATGGAAAAAAAACTCAGCAACTAAACGGTGTGGGAGGTTAAAAGGGAAGCAGTGTCAGAAAGAATGGAGGTTTATTTCCTAGAGTATTCCAACAAGGCTCTTTGACAGCTTTGATTTCACAAACACTAAGGACTCTGATGGTAAGTTTCCACTCCCTGCTTTGATTTGGACAGAGGATTCAATCTGTTTAATTAGAATCTAGCAGCTGCCAGGGCATTTGCAATCATCCCAGGAATGGGATAAGAATATTGTATTTCAATCCACAACCCAAGGAAGCAGGCCTTTTTGGAATTGATCACAAATTAAATTTCATAAAATACAGGTCCATTGTGAAACACACTGTGTAAGGGCATACCAGATGGAGGTTTCTCACTACACCTGGGAAGACCCAGCACTGGAGACTGTAGCTGACATATTTGAAATCTACACCAGAGAAGATGGGACACAGAAGTCTTTCTTCCACTCTTCTGGGAAGGGCATCTTCTATTTCAGGTGAAAGTCAATTTAGAAGTGAATGAAGAAACACAAGTGATGTGGGATTTCCCTCTGTATGCTGTAAATACCAATGATTAATAAAGAAACTGCTTTGAACCTATAGCAAGGCAGAACTTAGCTAGATAGGAAAACTAAACTGAATGCTGGGAGGAAGAATGTGGAGTCAGAGACAGACACTGGAACTTTACCTGGTAAGCCACAGCCTCATGGTGAGACACAGATTAATGGAGATGGACTAAATTAATATGTAAGAGCTAGCCAATAAGAAGCTAGAGCTAATGGGCCAAGCAATGATTTAATTAATACAGTTTCTGTATTTCGGGTCCAAGCTGCTGAGCAGCTGGCTTCCTTACAACACACAAGGGAACAACGAACAGGGCAGTTTCTGTGATCTACCCTAAGTCATAACCAGGTCTAAAGTCTACAGAACATTTATCCATCAGTAGAAGTTCTGTTTGTGTCACTGTTTAAAATTCAAATTGACTGTAAAAGATATTTCTTAAGAAATACTTTCGGTGCTATCTAAATAGTGTGCAATTGAAGAAAAATGAAGAATAATTTAATAAAAAGCATTTTATGACATCTTGAGCTTTCATCAGTCCACAAGGTGACTTCTCAATATTTGAAAGCAATAAAAAGAAAAAAGATTGAAAATCTCTATTCTGGGAAATAGAATGCCTTTAGTGGAATTTTTTTTTTATTTTTTTATTGAGAAAAGGAGAAAAAAAAAACAAGTTTCCACCTCCTCCCAGCCTCCCATTTCCCTCCCCCTCCTCCCACCCTACGCCCCCTCCTCCCACCCTTCTCCCCCTCCCTCTCCAGTGCAAAGAGCAGTCAGGGTTTTCTGCCCTGTGGTAAGACCTAGGACCTCCCCCCTCCGTCCATATCTAGGAAGGTGAACATCCAAACTGGCTAGGCTCCCACAAAGCCAGCACATTACGTAGGATCAAAACCCCGTGCCATTGTCTACAATAGGTGAATCTAAAGAAGCTAAGTAAGAAGGGGAACCCAAGGAAAAACATATAGTTACCCTATTGGCTAAGGGAAGTAGACAAAATTGCCGGGGAGAAAATTGGGATCTTGGGGGTGGGGTGGGATGGGGGTAAGGGGAGATGGGGAGAGAAAGGGGAGAAGGGAAGGAGGTCGGGCCTTGGGAAAACAGGAGGATTGGGATAAAGGAAGGTTGGACAGGGGAGCACGGAACCACAATTCTTAGTTAAGGGAGCTACTTTAGGGTTGGCAAGAGACCTGACCCTAGAGGGGCTCCCAGGTGCCCAAGCCGAGGTCCCCAGTTAGTTCCTTGGGCAGTTGAGGATAGGAAACCTGAAATGACCCTATCCTAGAGCAATACTGACGAATATCTTGCATATCATCATAGAACCTTCATCTGGTGATGGATGGAGATAGAGACAGAGACCCACACTGGAGCACTGGACTGAGCTCCCAAGGTCCCAATGAGGAGTAGAAGGAGGGAGAACATGAGCAAAGAAGTTGGGACCACGAGAGGTGCACCCACCCACTGAGACATTGGAGCTGATCTATTGGAAGCTCACCAAGACCAGCTGGACTGTGACTGAAAAAGCATGGGATAAAACTGGACTCTCTGAACATGGCGAACAATGAGGGCTGATGAGACGCAAAGGACAATAGTGGAATTTTTTTAAGTCCTTATTTTGAATTCATGGTATATTAAATGCTAATCAGTAAAACTTGACATGCTGAAACTCTATATTCTGGTAAGTAGAAAATCTGAAGAGCTTCATATAAAACAGCATATATATATATATATATAATATACATATATATACACACACACATATATGTGTGTGTGCTTCATGCATATATATATATATATATGCCTCAGACATATAACATATTTGAGTGTGCATATTCAACTTTCTGATTCTATTTGAAGCTCCTGGATGCATTTTGACACAACCTCATTAAGAGAATAAATGTCTTGTTAATTGTCATACTGGTCATAATAGGAAAAATTGGATACAATCCAATGGCAATAAATGAAAAAACATTTAAATAGATAATGCCATAAGCTGGAAAAATAATGCAAACACTTATATGAACAAGTGAAATAAAGCTACTTGAAATGAAATAAATAAGCAGGAAAGAGTATCTAGCTATGTAATATCCTATATATTCTCTTACATATCATATATCTAAACATATGTGTACATTATCCATCTATCTCTTTTAAGCTGCAAGTTTTCTTAATACAGTATAATATTACAAACACTGTATTTTCCAAAGTCTATAGAACGGGTCCTTCTATGAATAAGATATTGTAACTATCTCTGTGGATCTACAAGGGGACAAAAGTAGAAGTCTATTATTTCTATTTCACAAAATCTATATACCTTATGGGCTATGATAAATTACTATTCTTTCTGAAAGAATTTAGGAATAAAATGTGTTGGTGAGTGATGAAAGGTTGATGGTAGATGATGCAAGCTGAATAGGTAATAGAAGAAATGTTAGAATTCTAAAAATAATCCAGAGATATAGAAACACATTAATGTATTATGTGCTTTACATCATTTCTAGAGATGCTGAGGCCAGGCAACATGGGGCAAAGTCAGAATTCCTAAAAGAAGGTTCTGAGAGTCCATAGTATGAGACTATGAGGGCCATGCTTAGGTGACAGGGTTGGAGAGCCCAGGCACATCTTCCAAGGTCTGCTACATATAGGGAATGAAGCTGGCCCCAGAGAGATACATGTTGCAGACAGCGAAGCTAGAGAGGCAGAGTGGACTTGGAACTACAGGATTTGGTGCTTGCCATGCTGGGTTATGGTCTTGCCTTCATCCATTCTTTTTTTCATTATGCCCTAGTCATCCCCTTTGGAATAGGAATGTATTTTCTGTACCACTAATTGTTGGAGGTATTCTTTGTTTTTGTTTTTCAGGGGTTATGGACAAGAGATTGCCTTGAGTCTTAGAAGAAACTTTGGATGTTTAAACAGTGTTGAGACTCTTAGAATCTATGGCCACTTCTGAAGTTGGAATAAATGCATTTTGCAACATGAAATTAGCCATAAGTCTATAGGGGCCAGGAACAGGATGTGGCTACCTCAGCTCCATGAGGAGGTGTGACATACAGGCATGATCAGACTGGGTAAGTTTATTCTAAAAAGTTCTGATCTGCTACAGAACATAGATGAATAAGGCTTGATGCTCTATACCCCAATTATAGCGATTGTCCCCTAGGAAGAAAATCAATGATGTGGTCATCAACATTCCTTTAATGTCTTAACTTTCTTCAATAAACCAATACAAATTTTAATGTGAACAAAGTTGATTCCTAGTGAGTATTTGAAGATAAATTAGTTAATGAAAACATATTACCAGGTAGAAAATTGATTTGACTTCCTCTAAGGTGTTCCATGTAAGTTTAATTGAATGATGGTAAATAATTGCCCCAAAAGAATGCTTCTGCAGTAGCATTGTAAAGATCAGTCCAGTTTCGGTTTGGTAATTATTTAAAGAGTAATTTATTATATTCTGAGCTTGTTCCAAACAAGTGACAAAATAATATACTAGCCAGGGAAAAATCATTGACTTTCTATTGACAATAGCAATAAAGGATGCATAAAACCAATCAGAAATGTTTGAGTTGTTCATTAAACTAATGGTTAATAAGAAAAGGTCTTATATTATATCCCTGTTTCATACTAATAAAAACTATAATCTTTTCTAAAATTGGTCAATTCTTTTCCTAGTAATGTATCAAAAGAATATCCACAAGCTAAGATCTTACTAACTCCCTCTATTTCAGGCCACCTGTTCCCAGGATAGGGAAAAGGAAAACATTCATTTCTTTATTCAACCTCTATTTTCTTTCCATGCCAGGGAGGTGCACTTGAAACTAACTGGGATCATACTGGAAGCAAGAGAGGTGAGAGCATACAGAATAGCATCTGATAGTCATCCTAGCTCCTACTAAAGTTTAAGAGAAAAAAAAATGGGATCAACTGTAATTCCCTGACGATGCTCAGTTGCTTCTCTGTAATTCTTTGCTATAAAAAGTCTTTACCTGTAAAGAAATTGAACACTCTCTTTCATACTCCTTTACTCTTTCCTATTCTGTCTCACATTCTTCCATATTGGCTGAGAATCTTGTATGGAAAAAATAGAGTTCCCACTCTTACGTCAAGGATAGTTTCATTCCCAACCTAAGCCCCAAGTGCTTTCAACATTAATGTAGGAGGTTTTTTGGGTTTGCTCTGTGTGTGTGTTAGTTATTTTTCTATTGCTGTGGAGAGACACCATGAACAAGACAACTTATAAAAGAACGTATTTTATTGGGAAATTCTTAGTTTCAGAGGATGAGGCCGAGGCCATTACCAACATGGAAGTGAACATGGCAACATCCTGGCATGCTTGGCACTGGAGCAGTATCTAAAAGCTTACGTCTGATCCACAATTGTGCAGAAGAGAGACTGGGCCTGGTACAGGCTTTTGAAATCTCAAAACACACTTCTTCCAACAAGGCCACACTCTTAATCCTTCCCAGCAGTTCCCCCAACTAGAGACCAAGCAAATATAAAGGCCTACAGGAGTCACACAGCAGAGGGTGTGTGTCTGTTTGTCTGTCTGTGTCTCTCTGTGTGTATGAATCTTCCTAGAGACTAGGAAGAGATGGTGGTGACATAGAAGGCTAGAATTCTTAGGTCTACTGACTATTAAACCATCAAATTAGAAAAAACAGCAAAAAATTTTCAAGTATGAGAATAATAACTAGTTTTTGTTTCATACACCACAGTAGACCATGAGCATCATTGTAACAAATGGCTGAAGTTAAGAACAAGTATTCCTATCTCTTCTATTACTCATGAGGAATACTAGCCCGAGGAGCAAATATGATTTATTAAAGATAGAATTGGCTAAGCTACTGGAAGAAATTTCATTTCAATATAGATTTACTATTCAGGAATGAAAAATTAGAGCCATATAAGCAAAAATAGTTCAAATCCTTTTGAAAAAGACAACTAAGGACTGAATACTTGCATCATTAAAGTAAAACATGCTACTAGCATGAAGAACTAGAGAAAACTATCCCTGAGACTGATAGAGAATTTTGACTCACAGACATGTGGAAAGTGTTTGTGTATACATGTATGTCTACCCTTTCCAAATTACATATATACATATACACAATATGTATACATATTTTTCAAAAACTGGAAACAACTCAAAACTTCAGCAATACCTGATTAAAATTCAGTGAACAGAAAAACAAGATCATATTACTTAGCCGCAAGAGGTAAAATAAATACTATTTGCAACAACATGAAAAAAATTCAAAATTTGCCAAAGGGAAAAGCCCAGACAAACAAATATATTTTGTACAAAACTATGACCAAAAATTCTGGAGGATGCAAATTCTTCTAGATTGGCCAATGGCTTCTTGGGCTTTGTATGAGATGAAGTAGGTGATGGGAAACTTTGGGATTAGATGTTATATTGATGGTGATGATGGTTTTCCAGGAGGACTGCATAAATTAGAACTAACCTATGTCTATATTTTCAATATGTGTACTTGTTATGCTTTAGTTACACCTCAATAGAAAGAAGAGCTTCAAAATGCAATATAATAGAAATGACAGTAACCAATGGCAAGTCTGGATGAACCATAAATGACAAGTAGAAACTGTTAGTCTTAAATAAGAGGTTATGAGGTGGTCAAGATTCTGCACTCATGAATGGATCAATGGTATGATCAGGGAGAGGGTCCTTTGTCGCAGGAGCAGTATTTATAAAAAGAACTTCAACTCCCTCTCTAGTGCATTTTTCCTCATTCACTTTCTTTCTTCTGTTTCTCTCCCTACCTCTCCCTTCGTAATTATGTTCCTCTCCTTCTTTCCTCCAGGATGTGAAAATGTAAGAAGACTTCTCACAATGGCAGCCACCAGATACTGGGCCCTCACCACATTCTAGATCTGCTAGGAGCATGATTTTAAATTCTTGGGCTGTTGAAACAAAGGTCATATAATTAAAATTTGTTCAAAGTGGGGATCAGAGAGGCACAAGATCAAGTTATTAATAGATCCCACCTCAATGAAAACTCATTCCTGGCTTGAGATGACACAGAGAGAAAGAGTGTGTAGACCCCATGTTTCTTTGCATACATGAATGCTCCACTCTCATGACCTGTTTACCCTCAATGGCCCTCATGCCATCCAAATGGGTATTTGAATTTCAGCATCTGAAAGCTGGAAAGAGAATTCACTCCACAGAAACATCTAAATGTAATTCAGACTTCCCAGGCGGCTTTGGGGCTTCTTCAAATTATATTTGCATTACAGAGGAAAGCATCCTAAGAAAGGAGATTCCCAAAGTCATTTCTTCCTTACACAGTTGCCTAAGTTAAAGGGAAGTCCCGTCCCCCTAACGTAAGAGTTGCCATAATTTCATCAGCAGTCACAGCACTGTGTACTCCTCTTTGGAAAACTACAGTTGATTGGCAATATGAGTTTGAGCAGCAAACTATTGCCAGGCAGTGCAAAGGCCGCCTGAGTTTGACGGTGTTTAATAGATGATATCTACGTCTGCCCCATGGTGTGTGTTTCCTAATTGCTCTTGGCTGTTGTTCGGACATCTGAGAAAACAAACAGTTGTATTTCCCAGCCATGATGCTTTGCCAGGTACAAAAGACAGAAGAAACAAAATTTGAGGCATTGGAAAAGTGTTCAAGCAACAAGGAGTTTAAGAAAGTCTAAGAAAGGAGGGGATTGATTTTTGGGTTTTGTTTGATTGCTGTTATTGGTGGTGGTGGTGGTGGTGGTGGTGGTGGTGGTGGTGGTGGTGGTGGTGATGGTGGTGATGGTGGTGGTGGTGGTGGTGGTGGTGGTGGTGGTGGTGGTGGTGGTGGTGGTGATGGTGGTGGTGATGGTGGCGGTGATGGTGGTGGTGGTGTGTGTGTGTGTTTGTGAGGCCTTCAGGGTTTTCCTTCTCATAACAGGATGCAGTGAGAAGGTGGGGCCCACACCCCTATGTGTCTGCTTTTCCTTTTTGTTTATAAATTTCTCCACAGTTACTTGGGAATTGAGTCTCTCTTTTCCTTTCAGTCTTTCTTGGACAAATCCAGGTCTACTTACAGTTTAAGGAAAATCCCAGTCTCCTGCTCTGGATGCTGGTGACATCACCACCAGACCAGCTAATTCTAAGATGAAACTGCAAAGATAAAACTAAACTATTTATGGCCCTGACAAAAATAAATGAGTTATAATCCACTGAGAGCAACCATTAGTGCTACCTACCCCAGATAAATTCTTAACTTAATTTGTGGATCACCCTGGTCCTAGTGATACACACTCAAAACAGATTTCCTGAGTGAGAGTGATTTTAGCTCCACACGTACATCTAAATATATCTTCTGCAAGGGGGACTTATTATTACATTACGTCTCACTCTAGAGCAATGCCCGTGTACCTTGTATACTTCTATATTCCTTCTTCTTTAGTATAGCACAGCTCATTGGAAATTAGCAATCTACTTAGTACAAGAGTCAGATTCATTTTCTAAGTTTCAAAAAAATGCGAGCAGTCCCTACCTTGAGGTATGAAAATGTCTTCATCTGGCTTGACTGCTCTGTCATGAGGAATGTGGAGCACACGGAAGAGGAGGCAGAAAGTAAACACAGTGGCTTCGCTCACATGCTGGCAGTAAAAGAATGTGCATCTTATAATAATTTCATCAGTAAAAATAATAGTAATATTTACCTATGTTAATTGTTTGATATTTTACTTCATAGGGCTTTTCACCTTCATCCTTCACAAAGATTATCCCTTAGCTATGCTAAATTTCATGTTTGAGAGAACACACATCCCGTCTCCATGAATACCAGGATGCCCACAGAAAGCAAGAGTAAATACAACTCCTAAGGCACAGAGATCATGGAATCCACACAATGGATACACAGGAGTCTTCCTGAGAGCACAGTACAACTACTGCCACGTGGAGGAAAAGTACAAAGAGAGCTAGAACTCGAGACATCTCAGAAACACATTTCAAGAAACTCAATGACAATCCAAAGTAGAAATACCACGTTTAAATGTAAGTCAAGGAAGAAAAGATGGCTAGCCTAGGAAACATCTTATTTAACCATGAACTGAACTTAGTAACTTTTAGGGATCCAAAAACATTCTTATAAGTAGACTTACATATGTAGATTTACATATTCTATTTGGATGACAGTGGTATTTCTCACTAAAAATAAAAAACTGACATTTCTAGCATTTCCTGAAACAGGTACTTGCTGTATGGCATAAAAGTCGAACTTCTGAGCCTATAGGAGTCCAGATCTCAGATTTTCAGCCCACTGACTGCCCTCTAGATCTACCCACACTAAACTGCACACAGCTCCATCTTAGGCAGAGCCCCTCAGTGGTTCCAGTGCTGAATTCTTAAGAGAAATATCTTATTTCAAAAGCTAAAAGTCGAAATTTTATGGCGACTTAAAACTCCTGTGTGGGCATATATTTATCTGCCCATTCAAGAACACCAGCAGAAGAGGGCTTTCCCATTGCTTTTCTTCTTACCCTGCAGAGGATCCTAGGACTAACTCAGCTCCCACAACTAAGAGATCGGCCTCATTCAAGATCCCAGCAGCAAACAGATGGCACACTTGATTAGGACTAACAGGGAAGGATTTAGCTAAAAGAGGCTATTTACAATAAAGGGTCAGGATATGGGGTCCTTCAGCTGTTAGCCTAATCCCAGACTAGGGCAAAGGAGGCATTTTTCTCTGTTCTTATACACTGGAGTAAGAGAGAGTTATGAGTGCTGTGTAGAACAGGGCTGTGTATCAAGTCATGGAAGCAGTAGTCCTCTGCTGAAGGATAAACATAGCCATTAACTTCCAAAGGAGAGAAATAAATAGCAAACAGTAATAAATAATGCAAATGCTCACACTTGCTTCATTTCTACAGGCCGTTTTCTGAGGATTGTTGGTAAAGTTTATACCTGGGATTTTTGTATTTCTGCACATCCTTTAAGTAGAGACAAAGCTGCCTCTGTTGCTACCTTTCAAGGATGCTGGTGGTATAGCAAACTGTTTTAGAAGGCAGGGGATCTGCCTGAGCCATGCCTATACATGTTGATTTCCAACATTTCATCAGCCTAATCCAAAGGCTCTCATATTGTAACTATCATTGAAAATTTGCAGTGTCCTGTGAACATCTGAACTCGAGAACAGACCCAAGAAAAGCTCATTTTATTTTAGCTGCTTTTTTCACTGGGAAACATTTTTTCTTTTCTCCAAACTCAGGTGCTGTACTTTCTGAGGCATTCTTGGTACTGTGATGAGCTAACTCATTTGCCTGTAAGGAAGGTAAATTCTTCTCATAGTTCTTGACAGGACTCCCCGCTGGCAAAAAATAACTTGAAGTCAAAGAGCAGGAGATCCATTGGTTGGGCTACAGAGGTTACCATAGAGTGAGAACAAGGATACTAGAGAGGAGTATATGTAAAAGGGGGACAAGTGGAGTCTATATCCCATACGTCAAAATGACACTGGACATTGGTGTGTGTTTACAGGCCTGGTTGAATGTATTTGGAACTTTGACCCAAACATGTCCCTACCCAATGATTGTCCCCTGACAACTCAGACATGCAAGATTTTCAGTTTCTACAAACAATACTGCTATCCAGTTGGCTACAAATCTGTTTAGTTCATGATTCCCAATTTCTCAATCTCAACGCATTTCTAGCTATCCTTTCTCAAGCCAGTACCATCTCTCTGTGGATGACTCCATCAGCCTTTTACTGTTTGCCACATCCTATCTCCTATGAGACTCACTCTGTACTTTTACCACATTGACCTTCCTTGCTTACTCCATACTAGCATGCTCCTCCATCAATACCTACTGTCTTCTCCAACCGGAACACGCTTTCATGACCCTTTGGTTTGAACAAGTTCTTTCCCTTCTTCTAATCTTTAATAAAACCTTCTTCCTCAGAGCTACCTTCTCTAGCCCATCAAGCTGGAGCTTGTCTTTCTTTCTCCGTAAGAATGGGCACTCTGTGATAGTAAAAGCCATCTTTTAAAATACTGTTGTCTCAATTTTTTTTATTCCTTCAACTTTAATTTTTAATTAAACTTTCCTTTTATTTATTCTTTGTGTCATTCACATCATACATCTCAGTTCCATTCATTTTCCATCCCTTTGTACCGGCCCTCTGCTCTTGCAACCTCCCCATCACCAAATAAAATAAAATAAAATTTAGGGGAGAAAAAGAAAAGAAATGAAAGTCTCATCATGGAAGCTGTAGTTTTACATAGGGATGCACGCAGGACACCCTTTTATCCATATATCTTTGTGGACAAGTGTTCATTGCAGAGTCACTGGTCTGATTCATGGCCTCTGTCTTCTGCTACACTATCGGTGCTGAGATGTCACTAAGACTCCTCTTGGATATCCTGTTGTCCTATGTCATGGAGGTCCTACAGCTCTCAGTTCTAAACTTCATGTCTGCCAGAGAATAAGTTACATGAACCACATTAATTTATATAGTGAAATAAAATGAAGTGAAATGAAGCACTGCTCTTCTCCTAAGCCAATATAATTTTTAAATGCTTTCTTAAGACTTATCCTGATACCACGGAGAAGTGTAACTGTCATTCCTTATCAAATACACTTTTCTGTAAACAAATGAAGACCACTCCAGAGATCCACAACTGATCAAAACGGAGAGAATAAGTTGCCACAGGGTGTCCAACCCCAACTGATGCACCTACAAGATAACTCTGACATCTAAACTTCAGGGAAATTATGGAAGAGGGGACAGAAAGATTATAAGGGCCAGAGGACCAGTGAAGTAGTGTCTTATGTTTATATAACAATACAGTTATATAAACAAGGCCTGAATAACAACAATATTAGTTGATATGGCAATATATAGGGTAGAAATTCGACACGGCTCTCCTAGATGAAGAACTACAGGTTCCATCAAGAATCACAGGCTCAAACGGCTGTTGTGAGAGGGATAGTCAGTCTCCTCAGGAAGCGAGCTCCCTGATATGTTATCCGACCCCGGTGGTAATCCCTAAGCACATGTGCATATGAACAATGATACTGGACTCAGTAGGTAGTACAGACAAACACACATGTACATATATGACGACAATAGTTAAAGAAGTGGGCATGAATTTCAGAAGAAGTGAAAATTATGGGAGAATTTGAAGCTTTGGGAGGGTGGAGGGGTTGAAGTGTTATAAATACAGTACTTAAGTATGACAGTCTCAAAAAAGACTTAAACTTTAAAAATTCCCTTTCACATATGTAAGCGGTGCGACTCAACATAACGCTATATCCGATGATCAGTTCTTACTTGTTAATGACTATTTTTGAAAGGATGAGAAAATGACTAAACACTTTCTAGAATGCCACAAGCATAGATAAACTATCTTTTTAGGGTGTTCCGGACACTGAAATGATACTTTTCCTAAACCCTGAAATATGACTTAAATATGAATGGCATTTTTTTCTAGAGCAATTTGAATCTAAACTATAGTGAGAGAAATACAATGGTAACTAGAAAAATTATGACATATTCATGACTATACTAAAGCATTTATTGTAGTGATTCTCAACCTTCCTGATGCTGTGACCCTTTAATACATTTCTTCATGTTGTGGTGACCCCCAACTATAAAATTATTTCATGGCTACTTCATAACTGCAATTTTGCTACTGTTATGAATTTTAATGTAACTATCTGATATATGTAGGATATCAGATATGTGATCCCCAAAGGGGTCAAGACCCACAAGTTGAGAAATGCTGATTTATTCTCAAGCATAATATCTGAGCTTTGACTTCTCAGTTTCAATACATTTTAAATATTTAAGAAAAATGGAATAAACTGAAATTATCATATCCACGAGTAAAACAATATAATTATCCTAAGACTTTAAGAAGAGAAACAGATTAATTTCTTCTTTTAATCTATGAAGGTACAATTCACACTGCATGAATTCAAAAACTGGTATTTCTTTTCCTCTTTTAACTGAGAAATTTGGTAGGAAGGATAGTAACCCTAGCTCCATGTGAGGTGATATCTCAAGGAAATCTCTCCAGTTTTCAACTCGTGCACCTAGACGGTGCATCAGTGGTTCATATTCCAGACTTCCAGCTCTAAGCTGCTGCGAGTTGGTGACTCTATGAAGAATGTCCTACCACTAGAGGAGTGAAATGCTTTTTTAAGCTTTTATTTAGAGGAGAGTGTGTCCCTGCAGCATCAAAAGTCCCTGTATCTTCATTTGTTATAACTAAAACTGTTAGGAATAGGATAGCAAGACCAGAGAGGGAGCTACCATACCATACAAACTTTCTCAGCTCTTCAGAAGACTCTGCCCTGTACCACGCTACCAAAGGAGGGAGGCAGCAAGGCAATGCAATGCAGTTGAAAACACATTAAAGTGAGAGAGTCTGTGGACCTGGAGAGTGTTCCTGCCCTGCTGCTATATCATCTCTCTTTAACTCAATTTCTAGAGGAAAAAAACTTAAAACCCCAAGAATGATAAGATTAACTCCAAGATCATGTTGGCCTCTGTGATCCATGCCACCAACAAGACAGAACCAAACAAGTCCTTTCCTTAACTCTCCCAAAGTCTAACTCACTTTAAAGTTTCTCGGTGGTTTTTTGTTTGAAAATATAATGAATATAACTTAATGCACAGAATAAAAGTTTCCATTGACATGAGCCTCGTTGTATTTGTTTTCATAGCTGACCTCATGGTCTACCTGACCTGGAACACGCAGGCACTTGGCCCTGCTGCCGTGTCAGTTGAACTGTGTGTCATGGGGCAGGATGGGTGGGCTTTGTTTTCTAGCTCTGCACAGAGTCCCTGGCAAGGGGGCTGGCGGCCTTATAGAAGATGGTAAGGGTCAGTTCAGGGGATGAGAGATGTGATGAAGACACTTTGTCTTCCTTTTGTCCTTTAAGTCTTTTATGTTCTCTGCATAAAGAGGACATTCATCCTTATTAACACAAATTCATTCTGACTAGTTTTTTCTTGAAGACAAAAGATTGGAAATAAAGCTTTACTAGCTTAGGAGATACTGAATAATTATATATAACAATGATGATGAATTTCTACTATTTTTGAATATAAATTTCCATTATTTTAAAGTGATTTTCAAGTTTACATTATAATGAAATAATTTTAGGCATGAAGAAAAAACTTCTAATTTGAAATGCTCATCAATCCCCATAGATGTATAAAGTGTGAGTTATTCACATAAAATGGTCTTTTATTGGCTTGTTGTATTATTAGCCTATAATTTTAGCCAAATTTAGAATGTAAATTGCTAAATATGTTTTCATAGATGACACCTACCTACATTAAGAAATGATTCACTGAATCTAGATGTTTTGCTTTTCTAGACATTGCCTGGACCACAATCCATCTCTGAGCTGAGTGTTCAGGTAAAGCACATGAACTCAGTCTGTAGAAGGTAAGACAACGGCACACATGCCTTGGTAAATCCCAGAGGAGATTGTGCCCACACTGTGAGAAGTTGCTCTGCTCCTTAAATAAACCTCATACTATATGCAAATATAACTCCACTTTTTTATATCAAAAATTTTAGTCTCAGTATCCCTTTACAATTTTAAAAATCATTAAGGACACCGTGGAACCTTTTGTTTTATATACTACAGTTATTACTTACCATGTAGGAGTCTGAAACCTTTAAATATGCACTTATTAATTTACTATAGAAAAACATTTTATATAAAGACAAATATCAAACTTGTATGAGAATAATTGCTCTGGGGCTTGGGGGTAGAGCTCTGTGGTAGAAGACTTATCAAACTGGATAAAACACAGGGTTTAATCTCTAGCACTGCAAAAGAAGAAAAATGGGAGGGGAGATACTTTGCAAAGTTTAAAAAAATGGTGAGAAAAATGCCAGAATTTCACATGTTGAATAAATCCGATAGCTGGCTAAATAAGAACATAACTTATAATGGTGAGATTGCTCAGGAGGTAAAAGCATTTCCCTAAAGCCTTAAAAACAGAGTGGGTCATTTCAGGTTCCCTATCTTCAGCTGCCCAAGCAACTAACTGGGGACATCGCCTTGGGCTCCTGGGAGCCACTCTAGCTTCAAGTCTCTTGCCAACCCTAAGGTGGCTCCCTTAACTAAGAATTGTGCTTCCGTGCTCCCCTATCCAACCTTCCTTTATCCCAATCATCCTTTTTCCCCAAGGTCCCCCCATCCTCCCCTTCTCCCTTTTCTCTCCCCATCTCCCCTTACCCCCATCACACCCCACCCCCAAGATCCCAATTTTCTCCCGGGCAATTTTGTCTACTTCCCATAGCCAAGAGGATAACTATATGTTTTTCCTTGGGTTCACCTTCTTACTTAGCTTCTTTAGGTTCACCAATTGTAGACTCTGTGACCCTTATTTATGGCTAGAAACCAATTATGAGTGAGTACATCCCATGTTCATCTTTTTGGGTCTGGGTTACCTCACTCAGTATAGTGTTTTCTATTTCCATCCATTTGCATGCAAAATTCGAGAAGTCATTGTTTTTTACCGCAGCATAGTACTCTAATGTGTATATATTCCACACTTTCTTCATTCATTCTTATAGCAATACTGACGAATATCTTGCATATCACCATAGAACCTTCATCTGGTGATGGATGGAGATAGAGACAGAGACCCACACTGGAGCACTGGACTGAGCTCCCAAGATCCCAATGAGGAGCAGAAGGAGGGAGAACATGAGCAAAGAAGTCGGGACCACGAGGGGAGCACCCACCCACTGAGACAGTGGGGCTGATCTATTGGGAGCTCACCAAGGCCAGCTGGACTGTGACTGAAAAAGCATGGGATAAAACCGGACTCTCTGAGCATGGCGAACAATGAGGGCTGATGAGAAGCCAAAGACAATGGCACAGGGTTTTGATCCTACTTAATGTGCTGGCTTTGTGGCAACCTAGCCAGTTTGGATGTTCACCTTCCTAGATATGGACGGAGGGGGGAGGACCTTGGACTTACCACAGGGCAGGGAACCCTGACTGCTCCTTGGACTGGAGAGGGAGGGGGAGAGGAGTAGGGGGAGGGGGGAAGGGTGGGAGGAGAGGGAGAAGGGTGGGAGGAGAGGGAGAAGGGTGGGAGGAGGGGGAGAGGTTGGGAGGAGGGGGAGGGAAATGGGAGGCTGGGAGGAGGTGGAAACTTGTTTTTTTCCATTTTCTCAATAAAATAAATAAACAAACAAACAAACAGAGTGGGATCCCGGGAAGCTATATGATGGAAAGAACAGACTCCTGAAAGTTTTCTCTGACCCCAACATGTATGTTGTGGTGCACATGCAAACACACTATACACATGCTTCAAAGAAAAAAGCCGGGTGGTGGTGGTGGGGGCACACCCCTTTAATCCCTGCAGGTAAATCTCTGAGTTTGAGGCCAGTCTGGTCTATAGAGTAAGTTCTAGGATAGCCAGGGCTATACAAAGCCAGGGGTGGGCTTTGAGAGTTTATAGCCTTGTCCAGCTCCAGGACATGTTTGAAAGAATGATCATCCAGCTTCCTCCTCCTGCTATCTGCTGTCATGATTTACTGCCAGGAAGGACCTTTATCCCTCTGTAACCTCAGCCAAAATGAACTTTTTCTTGTGTTACTTGCTTTAGGCTATGGTGTTTTATTGCAGCAACTGAAACATAACTACTACAGAGCAAAAACATCAAGTTAAGGACCACGTGACAGTGAAGTCACCTTGTAAAGCGATTCTCATCATGGAATGTTCCACTGTCTTCTCTGAGATTCTGTATGATTTAAGCAATGGTAAATCAGACTAATCCTTGAGCCAAACATATAAACCATACTGTAGTAAGCCTAATCTTTCAGATAGAAAGTACATTGTTCATTCCCTTTTCTCTTAGAATTTATGTGATCAATGTTGGAATTGTCAGATGTGATTAAAAATCATATAAACAACTCCTCTAACAAATCAATATTCACCAAAGAAAATCTGAAAAATTTCAACTTCAAAATCATGCATCTTTTCCACCTTTGGCTTAGTCTCAAAGTTGCCCAAATTCCATGGCAAGAGAATCTATTCTACTGTATACTTAGCAGCTACGAACACCTGCATATCTTAAAGTTTCTCACTCATGTTTAAGAGAACCACAGTTCTAAGCCGGGTGGTGGTGGCGCACGCCTTTAATCCCAGCACTCGGGAGGGAGAGGCAGGCGGATCTCTGTGAGTTCGAGACCAGCCTGGTCTACAGAGCTAGTTCCAGGACAGGCTCCAAAGCAACAGAGAAACCCTGTCTCGAAAAACAAAACAAAAACAAAAAAAAAAACAAAAAAAAAAAAAAGAGAGAGAGAACCACAGTTCTAAATGAAGGGTGGTAACATGGACATATCAAGTAAGTAATTGTCAGAAGCCATGGAAGTAACAGCAGGTAACAACTAGTGTTCAGATGTCATCACACCAGAGGAATGATTCTCTGACGGAGGAGAATCCCATTAGGGAAAGGTCTATGGGACCATCGACTCTGTAAACTGTTGCTTTTGATAAAGCAGCTATGGTGTCTCCCAATACCTCTATGGTAGTGTGTAATTTCATGTGATGCATATTTGTAAGCCCATGGTTGTATCTCAACTTCAAATGCACATATATCTGTGGGTGGTCAGGAAGATGACTTTGCATTAAACTGTATAATTTTGACATATAAAAAGTATATTAAGATATGCTTCATGAAGGGGAATGGTGGCACATGTCTTTAATCCCAGCACTCAGGAGGCAGAGGCAAGTGGATCTCGGTGAGTTTGAGGCCAGCCTGGTATGCAGAGTGAGCTTCAGGGCAGTCTCCAAAGCTACAGAAAAGCACTGTCTCAAAAATTAAAAGCAAAAACAAAAATAACAACAAAAAAGACAAAAAGAGATATGCTTCACAACTGGATATATTGTCTAATGATCTCATGAGGACTATAAAACATTTAAAAGTCTGTTTTGTTTCTTTTATTCAGACTAACAGAAGGAAATAACAATTTTTTCATATCTAACACAAGTCACATAAAATTAGCTCATTTTTATCTCAGAGCAAGTTCAAACTATGCTGAATGTTTCTGAAAATGGACCATAAATTTAAAACTTTATGGTTATGTTCGAGATCAGAGTTGCAGATGTCTAAGTTGCAGGTGTTAAGGTTATTAATATAAAGCAACCTAAAAAAAAAATCCATGCCAATTTTTCACTTGCCAAGTCTGACTGATAAAGACCTATGTTATGCAGCTTGTTTCACTGGGGATAGTTACTCTGGGCTCTCATCACCACCTTACATCAGAAATCTTTTTTGTTGTTGTTTTTTTTGTTTTGTTTTTGTTTTTGTTTTTTTTGTTTTGTTTTGTTTTGTTTTGGTTTTTCGAGACAGGGTTTCTCTGTGGCTTTGGAGCCTGTCCTGGAACTAGCTCTGTAGACCAGGCTGGTCTCGAACTCACAGAGATCCGCCTGCCTCTGCCTCCTGAGTGCTGGGATTAAAGGTGTGCGCTACCACCACCCGGCTTACATCAGAAATCTTGAAACTGAGTATCGCCATGGTAAACAGCTCTGTCCGTATCGTTCACTCAGTGAATGCGCTATCACCAATGAGATGTAACTTCTTATATCATTTTTTTTATTATTGCCTCAAGTCTTCTTTAAAAAGTATATTTAAGCCAGATGAATTTGGAAACAAGAGAGAAATAAAACAGAGATTATAATTAAAATGAATTATAGACAATTAGAGCAAGGGGATTAGAGCTGCAGAATAATAAAAAACAATGACCCTAAAATCATGTATGTGAGCCTTTACTTTTCAGATAGAGAAAAATCTTAAGTTCAGTTTTGCTCTGCTGTGGACCTTTTCTTCAAACCCTGGTTGTAGCCTTGACAGCAGGATTTTTAGGCTACAGATAAATAATAACATTGTTGGCTAGTTATGGAAGAAGGAGGAGAAAGAGCAAAGAAGGGACGTAGGATGAGAAAGAACAGCACTTCTCACCTTAGAGCTTTGGTTTCCACACCTTTGATTATTTAGCCCATAATCATCACCCAATTACAAATGAGTACATACAATCTAAAAATCTCAAGTAAACCTTTTATGACTTTGCATAAAATTATGCAGAGGAATCATCAACTGCAGAATCACGTAAATCATCCATACAATGAAAACGAACAAAGCATTCCAGGCAGCACTCTCTGCGCTGAGGGTTGGAGATTTGATGATAGGAAATAAAATGCTCATGTACACAAATTACATTTTAGTTTAAAAGGACACATCTGAAAGAAAAGAGGCTTGTGTCCTGCCTCCATAGACCCCAGGTTCTTGGCTAAACTTTGGCACAGACTCTAGTGGCACAGCTGTCAAGCCCACCTATGCTCTTGAAGAATATCGGAGAACTAAGTGGTTCACTAAGCAGGACATGGACCAAACCCTTTCTCAAGCCCTCTGATAGCCTTCCTGGAGTGAGAAGAGAAGCATCTCAATACACATGCTTTTATATGGAGGACAAGGGCTCAGTGAAGTTGAAGCACAGAAAGGAATCAAGACTCATGGTCATAGCATGCTTTATCTCATTTTTCTGCCCACATTGTTTCTCTATTTTTGTTTTGAACCAATAATATGTCATTTTATGGGCTAAATTTTACTAAACGTCTTGCTATGGAAATTATTAAATTTATAATCATATACTCTTTCCATTTCTATTTCACAAAGTAAACACCACACAAGTCTTTGGTCATTTATCTCCACAACCCTAAGTCTTGCTTATCTAATCAGTTCATTAGTGGTAGGCGGGAGAAACAGGGACAAGAAGAAATTCTGCAATAAAAAGTGAGAATCAAGCACCCTTTGACCACTTCTGCACACCAAATTGTTTCTATATTTCTCTCCCTATTTCTTGTCATAAATAATGATACAAGAGCTTCATGGATCAAATATTTTTCTTAACTCTGGGATTAATGACCATTTTTAAAAAGCTTTCTGTTTTCCCATTAGTATAGTTCATGCAGTTTCATTTTATTTCTGTCATCTATGTTAGATGGTTTGTTGAGTGGGTGGTAATTATGACCTTTCCACTCACATCTGAAAAACAAAACTCAGTAGCTGCTTGACGAGCACTTTATATGGAGAAACCTTGCTACTTTTGTATATGAAAAGCCTCAATATGGATATCTGTACATATTTTCTATTGGGTCTGTCAGAAATCCAGGAAATAATTTCCTACCCTTTGTATTTGGGGATTCTAGTGAAAAAGAATTGCAGTGGAGCAGGATGGGTAGCCATCCCGCTATGACTTCATGCAGTACCCTATCTGTTTTTCTCCTCTCAAATGTGCCCAGCACAGTTCATCACCTACAGAAAATGCATTATTATCTGTAGAAAACCATATGTACTTTATTTATGAGTTAGGATAGGGGTAATGTTGAATGGGAGGACACACTGCTGCTGTGAGAGGCTTTCACCAATTCTCTTGCTTCCAGTCCGACCTTCTACTTCTATTTCATTGCCAGAAGCAGCTGGGATACTGATACATGAGCATCCTTAGGATAGTCTACACAAATAAAAGGCTCTTTCTTATGGTTTTTCCATAATAGACTTAATAGCCATCTCTTTCCAGAGCACAGATATTCTTCTTATTTCTAAAGTGTATATTGATGCCTCAACCTCCATCCCTTGACCTCCAAACGCCTTCTGTACACATTCATTCCAGAGCAGGTTCAAAAAGTAACTTGGGAAATAAAAGCACGTGGATCAGAGACACAAGGAGAAGCTGTCTTTAAGATACTCAGGTCCACACTTTTCCCATTATTCTAAGGCAGAGATAATAAAGTACATAGGCATGTACAAGGATAATAAAATACTATTCTACTTTTTCTCATTTCTTTGATCTTGGCTTTCCAGAGTGCTGTGGAAAATGGCCAGTTATGGCTGAACTGCAAAGAAAGCACATTGCCCAAAAAAGGCACTTTTGGAGAAACTATATAAAAGTCAAGATTTCAATTGTAGAAAGAAAATAGTTTTTTAATCAAAAAGGGTTCTTCCATAGACTGCCTCAAGTGATGATATCCTTCATTGCACAGCTTCTTATTTCCACAAGATCCCATTTGCTCTCTGTTGTTCTTAATGCCTGCACTATTGGGCTCTGTCCAGGAAGTCTATTCTTGTACCAATGATTCCAAGAGTGTTCCCAGCTTTCTCCTTTAACAGATGCAGGGTTTCAGATCTTCTGTTGATACCTTTGTTCCATTTGGGAGTCGAGTTTTGTGCAGGATGAGAAATAAGGATGTAGTTGCTGCACACCGCGCCCCCTTATCTGAGTTCAGTGCACTATTACTACCCAGTTCGCGAGCTTCGAGCAAGGGGCTGGAGGTTAGAATACACAGACACACACAGACAGAGAGACAGCGACACGGGTCATCCTTGAATTCCCCAAGAATGCCCCCTTTATTATGTTCAGGGGCAGATTATATAGAGATAGCCACGCCCCAGCCAAACCCACCAGAAACCACTCTCCTGCCATCAGGAACTCCTGAAGGTCTCATGCTCAGAGCAGCTGTAGGCACTCAGATCAGGGGATTACAAGAAATTCAGGATTTGGGGTCTCACTGCTCCCAACATGTAGTTTCATTCTTCTATATTCAGTCTTCCTGTTAAACATAACCATTTGTCGAAGATACTGTATTTTCTCTAAGTATGTACTGTGGGCTCTGTTGTCAAAAGTCAGATGGTTATAGGAGTGTGGGCTTTTGTATGGGCCCTCAACTCCATTACTTTGATCAGTGTTTATGTTTAGGCTACTACCATGCTGTTTTTATTATTATGACTCTGTAGCACTTTTTTATTGCTTAGGATGATTTTGGATACCCTGGGTATTTTGTTTCCATACAAAATTATATATACTAGATTTATGTACTAGAATTTCAATGGAGAGTGTGTTAATTTGAAAATTGCTCTTAGTAGGATAACCATTTTTACAATACTAATACTGCCAATTCATGAGCATGAGAGGTATTTCCATCTTTTGATATCTTCCTTGGCTTCTTTTTTCAGTGTCTTAAACTTTTCATTGTAGAAGTCCTTCACATCCTTGGTTAGATGTATTGCATGATATCTTATAAATCTTATTTCAGCAAATGGCCACATAGCCAAAAATATGTACACGGACGGGATAAGGTGGACTTGATGGAACGGAAACAGGAAAAATCGAATGTGTGGAGTATGGGTGTGGGGATCTGGGCAGAGTCAAGGGAAAAGTTTGATCATGATCTAATTATACTAAATGAAATTCTCAAAGAATCAGTAAAAATTCCCTTCCCAAAACATCAAAGACCAAAGATAGATATTTTTTTTTCAACAAGCTGTGGATTTTCAATTTGTAGGAGAGTGTAGTTCTGCTGGAGAGAGAGAAGTTGAGAAAAGAACTCAGGGTGATGCCAGTACCACACTGTTTTCATCACTGTAGCTCTGTAATAGAGTTTGAAGTCAGGGATGGTAATGCCTCCAGACAATCCTTTATTGTATAGGATTGTTTTGGCTATCCTGGGTTTTTTGTTTTTCCATATAAAGTTGATTATTGTCCTCTCAAGATCTGTGAAGAATTTTGATGGGACCTTGATGGGATTGCATTGAATCTATAAATTGCCTTTGGTAGAATTGCCATTTTTACTATATTGATCCTCCCAATCCAAGAGCAAGGGAGGTCCTTCCATTTTCTGGTATACTCCTCAGTTTCTTTCTTCAATGCCTTAAAGTTCTTGTCAAATAGACCTTTCACTTCCTTGGTTAGAGTTACCCCAAGATATTTTATGCTGTTTGTGGCTATCGCGAAAGGTGAAGCTTCTCTGATTTCCCTCTCTGCTTCCATATCCTTTGTGTATAAGAGGGCGACTGATTTTTTGGAATTGATCTTGTATCCTGCCACATTACTAAAGCTGTTTATCAGCTGTAAAAGTTCTTTGGTGGAGTTTTTGGGGTCGTTTATGTACACTATCATATCATCTGCAAATAACGAAAGTTTCACTTCTTCCTTTCCAATTCGAATCCCCTAGATCCCCTTATGTTGTCTTATTGCTATTGCTAGAACTTCAAGCACAATATTGAAGAGGTATGGCGAGAGTGGACAGCCTTGTCGTGTTCCTGAGTTTAGTGGGATGGCTTTAAGTTTCTCTCCATTTAATTTGATGTTAGCTGTCGGCTTGCTGTATATAGCTTTTATTATATTTAGGTATGACCCTTGTATCCCTAATCTCTCCAATACTTTTATCATAAAGGAATGAAACAGAGAAGTCGACCAATGGAATCGTATAGAAGACCCGAATTTTGACCCACAAACCTATGAACACCTCATTTTTGATAAAGGAGCCAAAAGTATACAATGGAAGAAAGAAAGCATCTTCAACAAATGGTGCTGGCATAACTGGATGTCAACCTGTAGAAGAATGAAAATAGACCCATATCTATCACCATGCACAAAACTCAAGTCCAAATGGATTAAAGACCTCACTATCAGTCACAACACATTGAACCTGATAAAAGAGAAAGTGGGAAGTACCCTACAGGAGATGGGCACAGGAGATCGCTTCCTATGTGTAATCCCAACAGCACAGACATTAAGGGCAACATTGAATAAATGGGACCTACTAAAACTGAGAAGCTTCTGTAAAGCAAAGGACACTGTCACCAAGACAAAAAGGCAACCTATTGACTGGGAGAAGATCTTCACCAACCCCGCAACAGACAAAGGTCTGATCTCCAAAATATATAGATAACTCAGGAAACTAGACTTTAAAATGCTAATTAACCCAATTAAAAATGGGGCACTGAACTGAACAGAGAATTCTCAGCAGAGGAAGTTCAAATGGTCAAAAGACACTTGAGGTCATGCTCAACCTCCTTAGTGATCAGGGAAATGCAAATCAAAACAACTTTGAGATATCATCTTACACCTGTCAGAATGACTAAAATAAAAAACTCCAATGATAGCCTTTGCTGGAGAGGCTGTGGAGGAAGGGGTACCCTCATCCATTGCTGGTGGGAATGCAATCTTGTGCAACCACTTCGGAAATCGGTGTTTCGGTTTCTCAGGAAATTCGGGATCAACCTACCCCTGGACCCAGCAATACCACTCCTGGGAATATACCCACGAGATGCCCTATCATATGACAAGAGCATTTGTTCAACTATGTTCATAGCAGTATTATTTGTAATAGCCAGAACCTGGAAACAACCTAGATGCC
This sequence comes from Microtus oregoni, assembly GCF_018167655.1. Classification (NCBI taxonomy): domain Eukaryota; kingdom Metazoa; phylum Chordata; class Mammalia; order Rodentia; family Cricetidae; genus Microtus; species Microtus oregoni. The sequence continues at coordinate 9,502,640 of NW_024543070.1, forward strand.
CTTCAATGGAAGAATGGATGAAGAAAATGTGGAATATCTACACATTAGAGTACTACGCTGCAGTAAAAAACAATGACTTCTCAAATTTTGCATGCAAATGGATGGAAATAGAAAACACTATCCTGAGTGAGGTAACCCAGACCCAAAAAGATGAATATGGGATGTACTCACTCATAATTGGTTTCTAGCCATAAACAAGGGTCACAGAGTCTACTATTGGTGATCCCAAAGAAGCTAAGTAAGAAGGTGAACCAAAGGAAAAACATATAGTTGTCCTCTTGGCTATGGGAAGTAGACAAAATTGCCCGGGAGAAAATTGGGATCTTGGGGGTGGGGTGGGATGGGGGTAAGGGGAGATGGGGAGAGAAAAGGGAGAAGGGGAGAATGGGGGGAACTTGGGGGAAAAGGAAGATTGGGATAAAGGAAGGTTACATAGGGGAGCACGGAAGCACAATTTTTAGTTAAGGGAGCCACCTTAGAGTTGGCAAGAGACTTGAACCTAGAGTGGCTCCCAGATGCCCAAGCCGAGGTCCCCAGTTAGTTCCTTGGGCAGCTGAGGATAGGGAACCTGAAATGACCCTATCCTGTAGCAATACTGACGAATATCTTGCATATCATCATAGAACCTTCATCTGGTGATGGATGGAGATAGAGACAGAGACCCACACTGGAGCACTGGACTGAGCCCCCAAGGTCCCAATGAGGAGCAGAAGGAGGGAGAACATGAGCAAAGAAGTTGGGACCACGAGGGGTGCACCCACCCACTGAGACAGTGGAGCTGATATATTGGGAGCTCACCAAGGCCAGCTGGACTGTGACTGAAAAAGCATGGGATAAAACTGGACTCTCTGAGCATGGCGAACAATGAGGGCTGATGAGAAGCCAAGGACAATGGCACGGGGTTTTGATTCTACTTCATGCTCTGGCTTTGTGGGAGCCTAGCCAGTTTGGATGTTCACCTTCCTAGGAATGGACGGAGAGGGGGGGACCTAGGACTTACCACAGGGCAGGGAACCCTGACTGCTCTTTGGACTGGAGAGGGAGGGGGAGAGGAGTGGGGGGGAGGGAAAGAAGGGTGGGAGGAGGGGGAGAAGGGCGGGAGGAGGGGGAAGGAAATGGGAGGCTGGGAGGAGGTGGAAACTTGTTTTTTTTTCTCCTTTTCTCAATAAAAAAAATGTAAAAAAAATCTCTATCAATAAAGCAAAATCTATACTAAAAAAAAAAAAAAGAACTCAGGGTGAGACCCACAGAGTCTCCTAGTAGTGTAGGAAATGGGGCTGATAAGCGAATTACATAAACTCAGCAACAAGGGTCCACGCTGGAAATACTCTGGCCATATAGAAACCTTGGTGTAGCCTCCTCATGAGTTGTATTCAGAAAGTACCCTGCAAATTTAAATTGTAGAGTTAGGCAAACCAGAGAGGCGTGGGAAGACTGGACGAGGCAGAGGACTAGGAAGTCAGCTGTGAGATGGGGTCTTTTAGAAATGACAGGGAAGGTACATCCACAAAATCTCAACAATATCTGAATAATGACAACAGCAGTTGGCGTGCCTATGACAAGCGCCCCCCCCCACACACAAACACACACACACACACACACACACACACACACACACACACGCAGGTGAAGAGATTAATGACAGCTAAGAGAGAGAGAATTGATCTTCTCCAGTGATGAACACCCTAATTGGCTATTCAATACCAAGTAGTCAGCCCTAAAAACACATACATACAAATACACCTAAATGGACTCAGAAGGCTGTATTTATATATTTATTCCTATGTCTTTGTATATGTATAACAATAATAATTAAAGAAAAGAGAGACCACGAATTGGAGGCATATATGAGAGTGGCTGGAGGATCCAAAGGGGGAAATGACGTAATATCTTAGTTAAAATTGTCACTTTAGGAATCCTACCTGGGAAACTGTAAATGTTTTCCATTTACTTTTGGACATTAATATTTTCTTTTCAACACCATTAAGCTTCAAGATATTAAGCATGAAGACTCTAAGTACATACATGTGGGAAAACACACATGGGTAAGATACTAAAGTAGAATAAGGGCTAACAGGGATAGAGTCAAAGAAACAGAAGTAGAAGGAAACAGGACAAGGGGGTTATCAGGGCACATATGAGCAAAGAATATAATATATATGCATGAAAATATCACAGTAAAATTCATTATTGTATATTCACTGAAAAAGTATAAAAAGAATAGTCTCCTTGGAGATTTAAATATTTAATATAGAATATAGATCTTAGATTATGATTTTAATATAGACTGTAGATGTTAATAGTCCTATGTCTAGTAATGAAAGATGAATAAGCAGAGAAATGGGAAAAATATAGCTATCTTTTAAATGAAGATAAAAAGTCTTCAAAACAAAGATGAAGGATGTGTTTGTTTTACTATGTTAGAAATCAAGATAACTGGAGACAACTGCTTTTGTATTCTTAAATAATGGCAAGAACTACTGCATTCAAAGCAAAGTCAGCATGGCATCTATAGGATGAGGTATGACTTAGCAACTGTCAATCTTCCATCCTGTATGTATCAGTGTCAGAAGAAATGGGGCTGGAAAAGAATGAAGATCACCTCTCAATGACAACTAGCAATCCTACTGAAGGACTTGGGGTTTGGTGTGTTTGGATGTTCCAGTTCCTTTAGAAAGGGGGAAAATCCCGCAAGGAATTATGCTTATGTAGAATAAAAGAAAAATAGAATTCAGTCAAATTTTCTTGAGTTACTCAAGCTAACGGCCTGGAAGCAGGTTACTGGCAGTGATGATTGACTCTGATAAGGAGGAAATGAGGTTGATACCACACTGTGAAGGACCATATTTGAAACCCAGTACACACTGGCTCATGTCTGAGTCAACCACTTTGCCCAATAGAAGTACTTTGCCCAATGGAAATAGCAACAGACTAACAAAAACAAGAGCACTGAAAGTCAGATCCTCTTGGGATGCAAGACTTGGTGGGCAGATTGGTTAAAGGAGAAGGAAGAGAAGGAGTCAACAGTGAGGATGAGGAAGAAGAGGAAAGAAGGGAGAAAGGAGGAGGGGAAAAAAGAAGAAGAGGAAGAGGAGAAGGAAAAGAGAAGAAGAAGAAGAAGAAGAAGAAGAAGAAGAAGAAGAAGAAGAAGAAGAAAAGAAGAAGAAGAAGAAAACATTATCCAATTAAAGATATGTAGAAGTTGGCCCTAGTGGGAGAGAAAGATTTGGCAGAGAAAGCTCATGTGACCAGGTGCAGACAGTGCAAACAGATTCTGGGACTTTAGCAGCTGTGCTGCAGGTCGCTGAAATGCTTCCCTTGCTCTCATCCCTTTTAATTTTTTCCAATTTGCTAATTTATAAGAAGAGCATCTATGGCAGATCTTTAGGTTTTAGGTGGGAATATGGCCACACAGGTATCAACACTGACAAGGTACCAGAATTTATTGGGCACTTACTGGATTCACATGGCTGGGTTCCAACCCCAAAGGGGGAAAAAGGTGATACTGAAAAGACAGAAGAGATAGGCTCAGCAGGAACCCTTCCAGGGCATCTACCCCTGCCCTACTCCCATATCCTCTTTACCTTCTCTATCTTCTGCCGTCATCCTTCCAGTGCATCCCCTGCCTCCTCTCTACCTTTTCCTTCTGTTTTGGAACCCTCATTCGTGTAGACCATATCATGGAACTTCTGTTTGGCTATACTTTGAATTTTGTATTTCAGTTGGGTTTGACTCCTAGAGAGTCACAGGGTAAGTTAGAAGAAAACAAGAGTGAAGTTAGGGTATCCATTTCCTCGTTCCTTGTTATGCCCCCCCCAATCAAAGATCATTTTATCTTTTACCCTTAATTCCCACAGTGGCCTCCTTATCGCTCCACTTAAGATCTAAGGATATATATTTGTTAAATCAGAGGACCAAGCCAGCAACTTTGCGAATCATCCTTGGATTACTTTCATGTGAATATACTGTTTTCTGTAAAGACCCTGAAAAATATAGGTTACGTACCACAATTAGAGTTGCTTTGTATTTAACTAAAAAGGACAGTTTTAGGACCTGCACAGGAAGGCCCCTGCCACCAAGCCTGAGTACCTGAATTAGAGTCCTGGCATATACATGGTGGAAGGGGAGAAAGACCATGTTCAAGATGCCCTCTGATAACTACACATGGACACACACACACACACATACCACACACACAAACACCACATCATACTCAAAGTCTAAATAAATAAGCAAATATATTTGAAAATAAAGTTTTATTCTACATCTAAGCTGAAATCAAGCACTAACTGGAATTTAGAGAAATATAAAATGAATTAATTAAATAGGTAAAATCTCAAATATTGGCTATTAATATTTGTATAGTTATATTTATATATAACTATTTCTGGACCTGTAATAGTAATGTTTGTTTTCTCTGCATAGATAATACAGATACAGAATACAGATTGATTTAGTGTTAATGATGGTAATATGGGAAGTAGACAGACAACATAACAGAAAGATCTAATTTAGCACGAGTTCCAGAGAGAATACAAATCATGGCAATTGTTATGGGTTGAACTCTGTAATACGTGTTTAAGTTTTAACCCCAGGGCTTCAGAAAATGACTTTATTTGAATAAGGCATTATAGCGGTAAATGATCAGCATGGATCCTCATTGTACATAGTGAGGTACATTATAGAAGTGAGACACAGAAGGCAGACTTGGTGGCACAGGTCAGTTTTCTAGCTATGAGGGACACCAAGGAAGGAGGATCACAGTTAAATGCTATTCTACCTGACTTAGTGAGACTGTGCTTCAAAGTCATCATCATCATCATCACCACCATCATAATAATTGTAATAATAATAACTAATAATAATAATAATAATGACTAGGAGGCACTGAACTAATTAAATCCCTAATACCTTGAAAAGAAAAGAGAAGGAAAATTAAAGGCAAAGCTGAAACACACATACAGGACACTCACAGGAAAAATATTGTGAAGAGATATAAGAAAAAATCCACATTCAGACGGAGTGACATATACATAGCCTTTGAGCACTGAATGCTACTGGAAACTCCCTCTCTTTGTGGGCTAAACTACACTTCCACAAATCAATTTGTTGACTATATCTGGATATAAGGCTTTAAATGAAAATAGAATATTAAAGCAGTCCTTAAGCAACATTATTGCTCTTAGGAGGAAATTTTGACACACATTCAGAGGAAGGACAGCATGAAGAGACAGAGACATGATAGCTACCTACAAAGCATAGAGAGCAGCCTCAGATGAAAGCCTTTGAGTTAGATTTCCAGTCTCCAGAGTTTTCTGAACATAAGTTTCTCCTTTGTATGACATATGAAAACTCCAGAAGAATGACCTGCAGTCTACAGGGAGGGCATGAGTAGGCTCACACCTTGACCATGGACCTGTAACCTCTAGAATTAGGAGAGATTAAATGTCTGTTATTTTATCACTTAGTTTGTAGTACTCTATTATTTAAGGCCTGGGAAACTAATACAATTCCTTCTCTAATTTCCTGAATCAGGATTCTTTTTTTTTTTTTTTTTTTGGTTTTTCGAGACAGGGTTTCTTTGTGGCTTTGGAGCCTGTCCTGGAACTAGCTCTGTAGACCAGGCTGGTCTCGAACTCACAGAGATCCACCTGCCTCTGCCTCCCGAGTGCTGGGATTAAAGGCGTGCGCCACCATCGCCCGGCATCTTAAAATAATGTGTCCTGAACTCTAATTAATAAGTCACATAACCATATCTGGATTATTCAGTCAGTATAGCAAAAAGTAGACTTAATCTGTTTAAACACTACTGAATTGCCACTTTTAATTTAACTCATTAATAGAAGTGGTCACACATCTCAGCATGTTTTTAGAGCAACATTTTCTAGAGTTGCATTCCATTGCCTTTCTCACCATAGTACCCACTAGGATGGATTTTAAGTACACTATTTAAAAGGTACTGATACAAAATGGAACTTTATACTTTGACACCAGCTGAGACCACAAAACCACAGGAGGGGTGTCATTTCACTCTTAGAAGAAAAAGGGTAGCTCACTTCAGCAAGAATTTTCAAGATGTCTATGACCTGGAAATTTACTTCACAGCTTCTATAGTGAAATTTTTAGTAAAGGTACAGAAAGTTAATTTCTTTGTACCAACTCCCTAAAAGCAACATATTCTAGTACTGCAATTTTACGACAGCATATACAAATTAGAGGAAAAACCTAGGAACTCTGTGTTCTCATTCATCTGATGTCACATTAATTCATTTAACATTTTCCCCTCTGAAAGCCCAGTGTGTCCTGAACACTATTCCAGACCTAAAGACACAAGCATGCTCAAAAAGAAAATTATCTTCACCTTCCCAAACCGATGAAGGAGGAAAAAAATTTAGACAAACATTTTTAATAATAAAACATACAAGTCCAAATTGGACTAAAAGGCTAAATTTGGAAAGAAAAATAGAAAATGTGTATGTTGAAGCTATTTGCCAATTTTATATAAAGTAGACAAGAAAGAAAGGCCACCCTGAGTTACCGAGATCAGTAAAACAAACGAACAAACACATCCAGGAGAGGTAGAATGTTTCTTGGGGGAAAGACCCAGCAATGAGCTGAGAGTTGCCATGAAGAAGGTTACCACAGGAAAAATGATAGGGTTAATGGAAATAACAGTTTCTACTGTGATCACCAAAACCAGACACACTGTTCTTTACTTGTAACACCCACAGTAAATACCAGAGGACAGGTCATGATTTTTGAGACCTTAATCTGCTTATAATAACAATTTCCAAAGGTACACACATTGCCCACAGAGAATTGTAGCTTTTTAAATGCCTGGGTCCTTTGCCTTGTGCCAACGTTGGAGGAAAGTAATCATTATTCAGAAATTACTGTTGACATAAGGGAAGAACTTGCTTCAGGTCCCTTTTCTTTTATTTCAATCTTCAGAAAGTTCTTGAAATCCCCTTGGTAATTTTGATCACCGATCATACTGGATAGAAAATCGTCTTTTTCTGCAAGCATCCTGGCTGATCAAAGTGCTAGAATCAGATGGTAGGCACACTCTTAATAGGGGTCCTATGAGCTAAAAGAAGCGAGAGGCATTTGTGATGGACCAGTTATCAAAGTGTGGACTTTTCAGTGCAAGAGAATGGAGAAAAAGCAGCAGTGGGAATCAGGAGCAGAGTGCACAGCTGAGACCCTGAATCATAATTCTGATTCGTGAACAAAGCAAAACACTTCGAGTGTAGGTAGTGTACATGGAGTTCCCAGGGGCATGCAGCTTCTTTTAGAAATAAGGTAGGAACAAAGAGTCTAGGAGAAATACAGCCAAGTGGTACAAATCTGTAAGCATATTCAGAAAATCTGAGTCAAAAATAGATGGAGAATGAAGGCAGAAAACAAGAGAGATCTTCTAATTTGATTGACCAATAGCATTAAGAAGGTCTAGTGAGATGGTTCAGTGGTTAATGGTTAATGTACATGCTGTATAAGCATGAGGACCACAGTTCAGATCCTCAAGAGCCACATAAATGCCAAGTGCAATTATAGTCTCAGAAGGTAGAGACAGGATCCCTAGAGCTAGATTTAAGACTAGCTATATCAGTGGTCTCTGGGTTTGATTGAGAGATCCTGCCTCAATGGATAAGATGAAAAAGCCTAGCTACTGAGGATGGGTTCCACATCAACGTTGGGCCTATAGATAGATGCACTCATACACATGTAAATGCACCCACATTGGGATACTTACCCATACGTGCAAACATGTGTACACACACATGCATGCCATAAAAGTAGGGGAAAGGTTTTAAGAAATAGCTCTTATTCATGATAACTCAGAGAGTAGGTTTCTACCAAGGATGTGCTGTTTGCTTCAAGTAAATGCAAACTTCCAAGTACAGATGGAGAAAAAAAATCTCAACAGTAGCAAATGTGATTTCAAAATCTGTCAACAATCATTTGGAAAATTACAGTGAATTAAAGATACAACAGATCTACAGACAAAAGAAAACATTACATCAGCAAGAGTAGTGCCTACCCAAATCCTTCTAGTATATTGTTGTAGGAGTCTGCTTGTGTGTTCCTGGCAACTCAGACTCCTGAAATAATTACACAGAAACTATATTATTTAAATCACTACTTGGCCAATTAATTAAGCATATTGCTAGCTATCTCTTATGACTAGAATCAACCCATCTTCACTATTTTATATTTTACCATGAGGCTCGTGACCTACAGGAAGTTTTCTGGCATGTCTGTCTCTGGCAGCAGCTCCACTGCTACTCCTCTTTTTATTAAAAAAAAAAAGGGGGTGCTCTGGGACAGTGATCTTGTACTGTAAAGATTTATCAGTTGCATTGCTTTAATAAAATGCTGATTGGCCATTAGCCAGGCAGGAGGTATAGGCAGGGCGACCAGGCACAAAGTAGAGGCAATGAGAACAGGAGAATTCTGGGAAGAGGAAAAGTCAAGTCTGCAGTTGTCATCCAGACACAGAGGAAACAAGATGAGAATGCCTCACTGATAAAAGCTACCAAGTCATGTGGCTAACACAGACAAGAATTATGGGCTAATTTAAGATGTAAGAATTAATTAATAAGAAGCTTGAGCTAATAGGCCAACTAGTTTAAAATTAATGTAAGCCTCTGTGTATTTCTTTGGCACAAACGGCTGCAGGATTGGACAGAACAGAAACCCGAGTCAACAAATGGCATCAACGTATGTGGACAACTGCATCCACATAAAACCTGAGAGAGCTTGGGAAGGGATTCTAGACACAAAGAACGGAGTTAAGCATGACTTCTTGGTAGCAGCATTTTCTCACGTGGGCTCTGCTGCTAGAGACAAGCATGTCTCATTTAAGAGAGGCTTCCTGATTCAGCTCTAGCTGCAAAAACCTCACAGCTCTTTTAAGTGCCCCCTCCACCAAACACTTAAATGGTGTTGATGATGCTTCTTGTTGGTGGAAGGGACCTTGAAACTCCATAGAACTGTGGCAACAAGCATGGCTCCCACCAATACCTCTGCCATGAAGCTAGATTCTCATAAAGCTAAGAAATGGGGTAGATCCAGCTGTCAAAACTATGGCTTTAATCCTAGCTATATTGCTTAGCAAATTAATGACTCATGTGATCAGTAAAAGAAGTATGGAATCGAATAGAAAACCTGGATATTAACCCACAAACCTATGAACACCTGATTTTTGACAAAGGAGCTAAAAGTATACAATGGAAGAAAGAAAGCATCTTCAACAAATGGTGCTGGCATAACTGGATGTCAACCTGTAGAAGAATGAAAATAGAGCCATATCTATCACCATGCACAAAACTCAAGTCCAAATGGATTAAAGACCTCCATATAAATCCGACCACACTGAACCTGATAGAAGAGAAAGTGGGTAGTAGACTGCAACACATGGGCCAGGAGCAATACAGCAAGAGACCTTATCTCAAAATAAGAGGCAAAACAAGGCTGGGGATACAGCCCAGTGGTCCAGGACTTGCCTGTCTTATGAACAGCTCTAGGTTCAATCTCCAGGGCCCAAAGAAACAGATGCATGCTTCACAGATGATGCATGTGTGTGTTGTATGTGTATATGTATTGTGCATATGGTGAGTGGGGTGTGTTGTGGGTTGAATGTATAGGTGTGCAGTGTGTGTGGAGAGATGTAGTATGTGGTATGTGTATGTGGTGTGTGTGTGGTTTGTGGTGTGTGGTGTATGTGTTTGGGGATGTGTGGTTTGTGTGTATGTGTTGTGTGTTGTGTCTGTGTGTGTTAAATGTGACTGGGTGTGTGTGGTGTGTGGGGTATGTATATGAGTGTGGTATATGTGTTTGAGGGTGTAATATGTGTGGTTTGTGTGTGTGTGTGTGTGGTATATGTGTGTGTTACATGTTTGCAGGTGTGTGTGATGTGTGTTTTGTGATATGTGTGGATGGTCGTGTAAAGGCATAGGATGACATCACTTGTCTTTCTCAGTTATTCTTTCCCTTATTTATATTGAAGCAAGATCTCTCACATGAAGCCAGAGCTGACCAGTTTGGTTAGTTTAGCTTCCACCTTGCTCTCCAGATTCCCTGTATCTACCCCCTGCTCATTCTGGGACTACAGGCAGGCCCGCATGACGACAAAGCATCTTAGGTAGGTGATAGGAATCTGAGTTCCAGTCCTCATGCTTCTGTGGCAAGTGTTTTATCCAGTGAGGCATCTCTCCAGCCCTTCCTCTCCTTTTCTTATTGAGGATATTAAGTTCCAGATTTGGGGCTTAAGCAGCAGAAAGAGCAGCTTATTTCCTGAGTATCGCAAATAAAGATCCTCCCAACAGGACTATCACTAGGAAGGAGAAGCTTATAGCATTAATTTTGCAGGATCTTTGCTAACAGCAGTAACTTTATCTGCAAAATGCACACAGAATCTGTGGGCTCATGGAAGATATGATACTTTTATGAATTTATAGATTAATGAGCAGAAAGGGAATAGACCATAGCTTATTTTCCAATCAGTGTGTAAAGATTCTTCTTCCTGCCAATTTCAGGAGACCTCAATTCATGTTCATTATTGTCCAGTGCATCATGTCTGGCTATTCCATATTGCCTCCTTGAGCAAAAGGTAACAATGCCAGTATTACTCACAATGTCATAGTTATTTAGACCCTGTTTGTAATTTCAAAGGCTTTTCTTTTTTGCCCCGAAGTTTTCCGAGTCCACTTATTGAATATTGGTTACATTATTGCTTCTAGAACCAATCATAACCCTGTCTTCCAATAACCCACAATTCATTAATATGTTTCATATTCACAAATGTAATTTCAGTTACACAATAGAGAAAAATGAAATCTCCTTTTTTTTTGGGGGGGGGGTTGGTTTTAGAGACAGGGCTTCCCTGTGTAACAGTCCTGGCTATCCTGGAACTAGCTCTTGTAGACCAGGATGGCCTCAAACTTACAGAGATCTGACTGCCTCTGCCTCCCGAGTGCTGGGATTAAAGGCGTGAGCCACTACTGCCTGGCAGAAATTTGTTTTCTACACATGTTAAATATACTGTTAAGATTATATGATATGAAATTAAAAACCACATCTTCCAATGCCACATCTTTGAACTCTTTAGAACACAATCCTGCCATTCCTACAGTGTGATTTTCAGGATTGATGTGCACCTATTGCTCCCTTCATGCTGCTGCCATTGAGGAGAATAAGAGGGATGTTCCTATAATGGCAAGAAATGTCCCCATTGTCTGCTTGCCCACTTAAAGAGTGTAATATCGTTATATCAACTGGAGGCAAAAGAAGAAAGCCATCAGCTTGAATGACCCACTAGAACATCAGCACAATGACCTAGAAAGATCTGCGGAGAGATGAGCACAGACACTCACAGGAGTGTCCCAACATTTGGCAATGAACGGTAGAGAGAATGTAACAACTTCTTGGTGTGAGCATCGGGTATTCGTGGATACAAAAGTCTCTATTCTGCTTCAAAAGCCCAGATTTTGAAGACGAGAGATGATCCTGCAGTCACAGATTGAAGTGTAAGAAACAGACGATGGCTCCATGCCTATGTATGGCTCAAGCTTAAGAGGGACTGGCAGAACTATGCAGAATGATCGTGTGAAAATTGATGCAGTGGCCTCATCAACAGTCAACAAAAGAAATGTTGCCTTTCTAGATGTTATGACCAGCTTTCTAGACAACCATTCTCTAAGGAGGACCCAGTGGCATGAGCCTAGCCATGGTATTTCAGGATGTTCTCAAAGATGTAAATGACATAGTTCCTCCGACTACCTGATCAGTCTATCACATAGGATGGAGGGCACCAGATACTCAGGATGAGAGAAAGTGGGCTTGTTGTGCACATGCACACACGTACACACACACACACACACACACACACACACACACCTAGCTTATCCTCAAGACATATTGGAAAAGTAGCATTATCAGCCACTAACAATTCTAGCCATCACACATAGATTCAGAAATATTTAAGGACACATCCCAGTTCAGGGCCTGAGGTGGAGGTCTGACTTGTTTGGGTCTAAGAGTGATTCTGCTCCCTCAACACAGCAGCTTCTACTGTTAGGTCTGTCATACCAAGACTATGCAGCACACACTTGCATATAAAATATAGTCTCATTTACAGAATGGAACTAAGTGTCAGTATTTCTTGACATGCCACAAATGATAAGCTATTCCATTATCTGAATAAATATGAAGCACATTTATTTATTTACTTCCTAATTACTGATGACAGTGAAGAAGAGAAAGGTATCAGGCAGCTGGACACCCACCCCCTCCCCAACTGTCACTGGCCAGGGTCTGAGAAGATAAAAGGGATCTCCTTCTCTGAAACAGCACAATGGCCATGATCTTCTCAGCACAGCACAAGCCTCTGCTCAGCACTGGTCCTCACTCAACACTTTCGTAAATAATGATGCAAAGTCCCATCACATGCCTGGCTCTGAAAGTTCACTCAGCTCATTTTCAAACTCCGCAGGGCGATGCAGCAGCAGGAAGTTATTGCATTGTGAATGTAACAAATTCAGCCTCTACACCAACAGAGACCTGGAATAAGACCCCCAGCCCTGGCCCCACTGATGAGGCAAACATACATGCAGCCATAATCACTCCACTGCAATCCTATTAATTATGGCAACCCTAGAATAAAACAGGAGACAACCAAGACTACAGCAGCAGCACTGACTTAGCTTCCTCAGCCGCTGACAGGAGGAGGAAATCATTCATCACATTGAAGCCTGGCGCTCAATTTACACATGAAAAACGAACTTAAGTTTCATTTAATGAAAGCTCGGAAAACAGGTACATTTCCATAATGTATAATTAGGTATTTGCATTTAAGAAAAATATCAAGAGCGTTCTGACTAAACGATAAAGATTGCAATGCTTCACCCAAACAAAGTTCATTTTAAGAGTACGACAGTTGACCTTTCCATGCATAGCTTTTTTTTTCATGCTATTTACTGAATAGATAAACAATTTGGGGTGAACGCTTCCTTTTGCTCATAGTGACTATCCACCTCTCAATGGCAGGTCACTGATAGCCAGCATCTCAAAGACCCTGAAATTCTCAAAACTACACACCATACATTAGTTTCATGTTGATTTGGTTATGCAACCTGATGTGGGATGTCCTTCTGTATATGTGTTGCTCTTACTGGTTAATGAATAAAGCTGCTGAATGAATGAATAATGAATAATAATAATAATAAATAATGAATAAAGCCAGGCTGGAGGAGACAGAAAGACAGCAGGCGGAGTCAAGAAGACACTATGTAGTTACTGAAGGAGAAGGACCTGGAATCTTTCCAGTAAGCGACAGCCTCATGGCAATACACAGATTAATAGAAATGGGTTCATTCAAGATGTAAGAAATAGCTAGAAATATGCCTGAGTAATTTGCCTATTAACTCAGGCTTCTTATTAACTAAATAGTAATTTATTAACTAACTTTAATGGGATACTTCTTGTTTATTTCCCAACTACCCAAACACCAAAAATCACACAGAACCTGTATTAATTACAACACAGTTCAGCCAATGACTCATTTAGCTAGGCATATTTCTAGCTAGCTCTTAAATAAGTTTTATAAACATAATATCTTAAATAAGAGTGGAAATATACATATAACAAAACTGACCTTCACTTTGTATTAATAAACCAACATCCATACCAATGCAAAGTATCCATCTTTATATCATATCTGCTCCCCCCACCCCCTTTTTTAGAAAGTTTGGGAATTTGAGTGTAGTTTTCTCCAAGCTGCTTCCTGCTGTTTGTTGGGTGAAGTACTTTTAAGGGTTCATAGAAACCTTTTGGAGGATCTTATTCCATCAAATTACATTAGCCTGGAAAGAATCCACAGGTTCTCATCCACTGTGGAAACCAAAGCAGAATCTCTTTTCCAAAGTAACATATCCTTAGACTCAAATTTTAAAGTCAAGATGTTGGTTTAATTTAGCAGCCTCTGGAATTAAATGTCTCTCTGCAGTCAAAAACTACAAAGAAAACACAATAATATGCACAACCCAGACTCTCTGTGTATTTTCTATCTTTATGTGGCTTACTTTTTTACTCTATTACTTTTGAGTATTTATTTTATTATCTTTACTTATTTAATCTATAACTGTCTGTACTTCTTTTTCTGTCTACATTGTTTCTTCTCTCTCCCAAACCTATGTACATTTTTTAAACACACTGTGACCTGTTCAGAGGTTTATTTTTGTCTGAATCTGTCTTTATTGTGTATCTGTAATCATTTTTATACCAGGAGTACTTCTTAAAATACTAAGCACCATGGCTAAGACTAAGGCTGCTTTGCCTTTCGACCCCGCCCAGTCCAAAATGATGGAGGTACTTTCACGATCAGTTCTGCGAGCCATGCTCACTGCCCCAGCTCCAGGGAAGCAGCAGGCTTATTTCACCATTAAGCAACTAGTTGCACTGTAACTTCACCAGCCAGACCGGATCGGAAGCCAGCTCTTAAAGGAGCTGCTCAGTTTTTGCTGCTAATGTTGAGTCATAAAGGCTTCTCTTAAAGGAATCGCAGCTCTGCTTGCCTCTAGCAAACAGAGTCCACTCGAGAAAATACTGCTACCAAGCTGTGCTTAATTCTGTTCTTTTGTGTCTAGAATTCCTTCCCAAGCTCTCTCAAGTTTTATGTGGATGTAGTTGTCCCACGTTGAGCACCACTTATAAACAGAGACTGCCCATTCATTTCCCAGCCACTCAGACCCAAAAAAAAATCACACAGAAACTGTATTAAATACAACACTGTTCATCCAATGACTGAGACATATTTCTAGCTGTCTTAAATGAACCCATTTCTCTTACTCTGTGTATTGCCACGAGGCTGTTGCTTACTGGAAAGGTTCCAGTTCCTTCTCCTTCGGCAGCTATGTGGCATCTCCTTGATTCCACCTACTCTCTCTATATCTCTTCAGCCTGGTTATATTCTGCCCTGCCACAAGCCAAAGCAGTTTTATTCATTAACCAATAAGCAAAACACATATACAGAAGGACCTCCCATATCGGTGCCATCCTTGGATGGTGCTCTATATAATGGATCATAAAGCAGTGCAAACCATGGTCTACAAGTTCAAGTATTGAGGACCAGGCCTGACTGCTACAACAAATCAATGAATTGCTTTCAATAAACTTGAAAAATAGCTCAGACCAACCTTAAGACTAGCCATTACAGCTGTCAGTACTTTCTACTGAGCATCTAGTGTACTATGTTTGGGTATTATAGGAGTTTGCAAGCTTGTCATGACTCCCCCAATAAGTGGGTTTTGCTGTCCTCATGTTCTCTCTGAAGAAGCTGAGGAACTGGGTTCAGAGTTGAAACTATCAGACTCCATGGCCAATAGCATCAACCCATCTGCCGAGTGCTGCTTGCATTCCCGAATGAGATAAGAGGATATTGTCCGTAGCCTAGAGAACATAGTTTTGCTTTTGTTTGACAGGCCATGAGTACCCACTAAGTAGACAAGTGTGCTGGTTGATTTTCTATATCAACTTGACTGAATAACTTCACCAGATGCCTGAATGGAATATGATTTTGATATGGACATATAGAGTTGTTTCCAGATGAGGTTAGCGTGGGAATTGGGAGTGGATTTAGTAGACTTCACAGTGGCCCTTTCCAGCACACGTGCATCCCATCCAATCTGTTAAGGACTCTGATAGAATAGAAGATGGAAGAAGAAATATGTTTTTTAATCTTAATCAGGGGCTGATCCAGGATAATTCATCTCATTTCCCACAGCTTTAGTGGTGGGATTTACCACTTACCACTGAGCCTCTGACAGATAGTGTGAGACTTAGACTGCGTATACTGTTGGTGTTCTTATGGCTCCAGATTGCAGATGAGCAATTTGAGAACTCTGCAGCTACCATACACCCACCCACCCACACACACACACACACCCCCACACACACACAGAGAGAGAGAGAGAGAGAGAGAGAGAGAGAGAGAGAAATTTGTATTCTCATAAATCAATGTTTCTAGCATGATAGATGTCTCTCTCTTCTCTCTCTCTCTCTCTCTCTCTCTCTCTCTCTCTCTGTGTGTGTGTGTATGTGTGTGTGTGTTTGTGTGTGTGTGTGTGTGTGTGTGTGTGTGTGTGTGTGCATATTCCCAGGGATGTGTTGAAATGACTGTAGTATTTTAGGGAAGCAGTGAGAAATAAATTCCAAGTGGACAACACAACACGGTGGCTCTTAGAAATTGTGAAGAGGAAAGTCTCCCTTTTTTCCAAGGAAGGAGGGACTGTAGCGATAATCTTCTCTTTCTAATGCTCCAGTTCTATATCTCTGCAAGAGGCAAGTGATTGGTGAGTGCCGCAGATCAGCTCCACATGTCACAAAGGCCTAGGCACAGCCAGGGACCTCTCTGCTAAAGGATGTATCTGTGGTGTTCTCTAGCCTCTGCAGTTCACAAGCTTTGTGGCTCTGGGCAAGACAACTAAACTCCCAGAGCTTCTCTCTTCAGCACTGAGAGAGGACAGCAATATCTACCTGTAGAGTTAATTTAGATAAAGCACCTCCAACTTGAGACACAGGCTTTGCACAATATGGGGGCCTTAAGGATTAATCTGTTCTGTGTTAGGTCATCCAGTGGTTTCTGCCAGAATTCTCCTCATTCTAAAGACTCCTATGCCTTTTAAAAGAGGAAAAATCTTATTTCAGTCAGTTCCTTGACCCGTCTCTTTCTCTGAAGCCGAGGTTTATACATATACCACAGGTTATAGGTAGCCTATCTGCCATCGCCCTCATGGTGAAAAAGAAAAAAGAACTGTTGGAGAGCCTAGTATTGACTACTCACAAGTGGCCCCTCATCCACAACCCTGTGATTAACTATGCTAGGACATCCATCGTACTTACTGAGGAAAGGAAGGCTAAGAGGCCCATAGGCTTTCCAGAGTGGTCAGAGGAGGTTAGGTGAGAAGACAGTGACTTATGGGCCTCCTTCCTCAGTCTCCTTCAGTAAATGGATAAAAATGACCAGATTCAGAAATGTCCTGATGAACCCAAGGGCTGCAACTCTTTTGCCATTTTTCAACAAGTTTTGACAAAGAGCTTAGTCACATCCTGGGCTCCTGTTCTGGCTTCACTGTAAGAATTAAGCCTGAAATTAAATTCCCCTTCTGGCTACATGTGCCAATGCTTTCTACTCCAATTGCTTTAGTGGCTGACTGCCATTCGGGAGACAGGAGCGCCTCCTTGCCTTCACCTACTGTAAAAGCCAAAAGACCCATAAATTGTCTGCTTCCCTTCCTGGATGACTTCTCACACTAGCAGAAGCACATGGCAATTTTAAGATAAATGAAAATGGATAAGTAAGTGTCTAAGTAAGTAAAACAAGAGGATGAAGTGAGCCCATGCCCTCAAAATCCAGGAATAAATATTTTGGATAACAGAAATAAGTGGCAGTGTTAAAACAATGTCTTCTAAAATTTGCTAGAAACCAAAATCATGGCTGAAGGTTATGTAAAACAAACCTTCATAGAAGATTTTCAACAGCTGACCTAGAGCAGAGGGTATTGCTCTATTGCCATTATGAGGTGTAAAACCATAGCCACAGTCTGGGAAAGAATAAGCACATTGAGCAGATATTAAATAGCTGATATTTAACCATACACTTAAAGACAAATTTAAAAGGAACAAAATTATTTACAAAATTTGCAAACGGTTTATTTTTTTTAAAAAACTTTGTTGCCCACAGCTTGATTCTCAGGAGTGCATTTAAATACATTTACCTGTATAAAATAATTACTAGGCTCAGTGAATCTAATGAAAGCCTGACATCTTAGTCAATCGATTCAGAGCAAAGTGATTTCCAGGATGAAGGAGAATTACAATTCTACCCATGCTGTCCTAGAGATTATATTATTTGACAGAAATGCAGAAATGCATCTAATTATTTTTACATTATGTACCTTCCAGCAATTATCATTGCAATGGGAAAATAAGATATATAATTTACCAATACTGTCTCATAAATTTGCACATTGAACTAAGAATTTGCACTAAGTTTTCGACCCCATGCTGCCTTACGAAATCCTCCCCTTGCCTCCGTGGGTCATCGCATCATAATTTTTGGTTTCTGCCACCCACCTAGATTACCAGTTCCTCAAGGACCTAGGGGCACAAGGATAGGACATGAGTACACAGTCAGCAAATGTCACATGGGCAGTGATTGATTATAAACTGTCAACACTAGTGTGCCAGCCAAAAACAGCTAGGTTATTAATATATAATCCGCTTTCCAACTTCCACAACAACCTACAAAATTATCCCATTTTACTCATGGCCTGTGACAGGAACCGTACTTTTGGTTATTTTATTTTCTCAGATCTACTTCTAGAATGTTTAATAGCCACTGGCACAGACCAGGCAGTAAATAAATGTTGGATAAATGATAAATGAACAGATAAATCCCTCCAGTGTAGTTCAGGATACAGTGAAAGGGTCTGCCTCAACCTAACTTTCCACAGGCAGGGCCATCTTTCCGCACATTTGTTTATAATCTAAATACTCCGTAGAAAAACAAGAAGAACAAAAATACATGAGAAAGCTTGGGAAAGAGACTTAGAAGCAGTGGTTGACTAGAGCCTACAATTATTTCCATGGTTTGGTCACTATCTGCTGTCCGCAGTACTGCATAGAATTGGAATATGCCATTCTGCCAAGAGAACTATTTTGAGCTAAAAGAATGGGTGATCCCAGAGATGGGAAAAAGAGGCCCTCTAAAACCTTCCCATATCCAACAAAAATCAGGAAACTCCTAAGAAAAGACAACTGTCTGGCTCTCCTCCCCCAGGGGTGTTTTATGACCACGAAGAAGAGAGAAGCAGATGCCAAGAGTGACCTCCACAGGGCAACCTTACTAGGACAATTCTGTTAGTCTCCCCATATATTCCCCTCCCCACAATTTGTCCCTCTGTGAGCTGAAAAGTCTTTCCTTTGTCTTGTCACACCCCTGCTCCCCCATTTACTGCTCTGTTCAAAACTGTATGGAACTCTCCAACACTGCCGCCAAAAGGGATCTTCACTTTGCTTTTATTAAAGGCCTCGTATCATGAAGAACAAACAGTCACACAAAATTCTCAAGCTGTTTCAACTCCTCTGTCTTAGCTGAGTTTATTTAGCAGAGCCTTGGTGGATAGGCCTAAGGATGTACATAGAAAAGGGTTTCCCTTCCTACACGAGCTCAGGCAGTTCTTTCCCTACATTAACTATATCCATACAAAGTACACGGCAGTTTTTAGTTGGATATAGAAGGCTGACACCTGACCTCACTAATCACTAAAGTCTCTAGACAGCTGTCATTCAGAGTAAACAAACACAGCCTTAAATAGCAAGAGTGATTCTAGCCAGACATGCGAAACAGTATCAAGCAGACTAGATTCTTGAAAAGGCCCTCCCCTAAAGTGACTAAATATTCTTTAGAGTTTTGTTTTGTTTTTTTAAAGGGAAGAACATAAAACTGGTTTTTTTTTTCTGCATAAACCTGATTTAATGCTTTGAAAACCTTCCAATCAGACTCCCGAATGATGGCTAAGGCTCCCCTCTGCTCTCCGACCCATGACTCACTACCCATCCTTAAGTGCATTCCCTTGTCAGTAGCTGAAGTCGAAGCAGTTCAGACATGGGCTACTTGATTAAATTAATTTCTGCTTTGGATATATAAAAAATATTCACCCAGTGGGAGGAATTATTTTCCTCTGAACTGAGACAATGGAAACAGATTTTGTTACTAAGTTCAGAATCACATGTTTTGAAGGACTATGCCTTTCACCCATGTCCATAACGCATGTTGTTTATCTTTTCAGAAATCATTTTAGTTCAGTCTGGAAAATAAAACCTAATATAAAATTGGTATTTCCTGATCCCCGTCCACCTAATTGCATTTTCGACTTCTAATTAGCTTTGTAAAATAAGGATTATTTAAAACATATAGCCTTTTGACATTAGTTTTTATCTGGTGTTTACACTTACTGGACTGTTCCCAACAAAAGTATATTTTAGGTACAGTCAGTATAAATTAATGGTTAAAAAAAAACAAATCAAGTTGGGTCAATGTGTTTTTGGCATAGTTTGGGTGTTCCAAGAGCCTTGTGAAAAGTAAGTGTCTTCCAGCATCTGTAATCCCAGAACTCCTGCGATGGAATGGGAGGTGGAGACAAGACTATCATCCTCAAGTGTAAGGGCCTGCTAGCCTGGAGTATTTGCCACAGCAGAAATGAGAGTACTACCTCAACCAGACAAATCGACTCCTGAACGTTGTCCTGTGACCTCCAATGGGTGGGAGATGGCTCAGCAATAAAGCACCTGTGGCTCTATCCTTGGGCCCCTAATGTGAAAGCCAGGAGTGGTTGTTTACATCTGTAACTCCAGTGTTGGGGAGACGGAGACGGGCAGACTCTGGAGTTCATTGCCCAGTAAGTCCAGTCAATCAGAAAACTCCAAGTTCAGTGGGAGACCTATCTTAAGAGAGTGGAATGCAAATAAAAAAAAGTAACTGACCTTGATTTCTGGCCTCTAGTTGCACATACATACACATGTACACACAGACACACACACTCATACACACACACACACACACACACACAGATACACACTAGAACTTTGGTGTCATTAAGAAAAACAGAAATCTAAGTAGATTTCTACCCAGCTGGTTTTGATAGTTGACAAAATTTGAAAACCACCATAACAGCTCCTTATCTCTCCCCAACTACTGAGCTACATGCTGCTACATTTGAAGTATTTATTATATGTGTTAAACATCAAGTTCATAGAAAGTACTATACACATAAATAAAAAACTGTCTAGAAAATTTCCATATCAATAACGATAAAGCTTTTCACATAATTGATCACATTTTAGGGGTCCCCAGCATCGTGTGTATGAGTGGGTCATTTCATCTCAACTGCTAAATTATTATAACTTATAATAAAGTTAATTATATAAAAGTTATTTTAAATTATTATAAAGTATAATTGTTTTCCTAAATCCTCCATTGATTTCTAGAAGAGCCTTCCATTTGTCCTGGGAAGATGTTATTTTTCTCACTCTGAAGGAAAATGCTATATTTGGTCTTCAGAGAGAGCTCGAGGCTGCCAGTCTCTCAGTATTTACTCCTAATTTGCTAGGTCAAATGAGAGGAAATCACTTTTTGTGACTGTGAAACCCATTCACCTAGAAGAGTTCCTTTGCAAGCACATTTCTAAACCACTCTACTCCTTGACCTACAAAGATTATTATTACTGGGAAATGGATGAGACATTAAAGCAGTGTGTGTGTGTGTGTGTGTGTGTGTGTGTGTGTGTGTGTGTGTAGGAAGGTAGTTGTTTCTGTTGGTCATAAATCTAGCGCCAAAACTGCTCTGATCCTTATAGCCTCGAAAAGTATGAGAAACAATTTCCTCTTGCTTATAAGATACACACCATAGACTATTTTGCTATTGGAACTCAAACAATCATGCACTAAAAGAACTAAATATTGAGCACTAGGTTGGCTTCTCTGCTTTACCTACACCACCATATGGTAGATGAGGTCTCATACCCCAGACCCCTAGAGGCCTATACGAGGTGGGAGAATCATTCCTGAGGTCAGTAGAGCTGGCCCTGCCTCTCACCAGCTACAACACTAGGCAGAACTACACCCTGGCTAAACAACACAGTACAACTTCCACAACAAGATTTTCTTTATTTTTTTTCTCTTTTATTTTAAATTTTACCTGTTTTATACTGGGGAGGGGGTGGGGATTGCAAGGGTAGAGGGTTGATGAGAAGGGATGGGGCAGGAGATGCGTGGATGAAGACACATGATGTAAAATCCACAAAGAGTCCATGAAAGGTTAAATTTCAAAAAAAAAAAATCAAATAAACTATGAATGGCAGAAACCATTTGTTTCCTTTTTCCTTTTCTTTTTGTTTTGTTTTGTTGTTTGGGGGGGGGGTTGTTTTGCTTTCTTTGAGACAGGGTTTCTCTGTGTAAGAGCCCTGGCTGTCCTAGAAATTGATTTATAGACCAGGATGGCCTCAAAATCACAGAGATTCATTTTCCCCTTCTTCCTAAGTATGATTTCTCAGTTAAGGAGTGTGCCACCACCACTGCCCAACTTTTATATTTTATTATGTATTTAATTCGCATGGGTGTTCTGTCTGCATGTTTGTCTGTGTACCACATGTAAGCATTGCCCACAGATGGGCTGAAGCTGCAGACAGTTTATGAATCACAGTGTGCAGAGAACCAGACCCAGGTCGTCTGGAAGAGAAGCTAGTGCTCTTAACAGCTGAGCCATTCCTCTAGTGCACTGACACCAAAACTTTCAACTTCCAATATATGAGGTTTTCCTGCCCCAACAGGAGAATGTGGAGAACTGGATTAGAAGTAATAAGTATTGCAAAAATTATAAACATTTTTAGAGAAATACAAAATATCTCCAAATAACTATACCTAGATAGGTAAAAAAAATGATCAATTTTCTTTCAACCAACTTGGTACAAGTAAGTAAGCATACATTGCCAATAAAAATGGCTGTAGACTGAGGACTTACCACAGTTCAACATTAGATATTTCTGAACTTCCCACAGGGCTAACATTAATTTCTGAAAATTTTATGAACCTAATAAAAAAAAGAAAGCAAATCCGATAACTCAACAGCAAAAAAAAATCATGTTGGTATTTTGACAACAAAATAATATAAAATATATTTGATTTTTAAAAGCAAAACTGTAAGACAATTTGATTAGATGAAAGAAACATTACATAAACATTGTTATAAATGAGAACATAATAAATCTAGTTAGGGCTGTTAAGACTGACTCATCCTATAAGAGCACTTGAAACGCGATGTTCAATGCAAAATCCTTTCAACTTTTCAAAATGTTTGAAGTTTCTCAAGTTTATCACAATTTGAAGATTTGTAATTTTTATGTCATTTGGTTGTGGATTTTCCTGACTCAATCTTGGTCGTCTTACAGAGGATTTGGACTGACTGCTGAAGGATGCTCACAGCCAATGAGACTGGCAGGGAAGATACTGTATCCAACACAATGGTTCCACCTAATGAACCCCTTGATAAATGAAAAATACATTTTATTCATCTAACGCAGTGAATGCCATAATTTGGCACCACAATGCATTGCCGAGAATTGGCGGTTTTTCCTCATCTGCCTGGGCTACAGATGATTACTCTGCACAGCTTCAATAATATCATTACAGAACCTCTCTAACGTAGAAAAAAAATGAAAAAATTAAAAATTCAATGTACAGTTTCTTCATCCCATCTTAAAGTCAAAAACTCTAAGTGTCATATGTAGGAGACCATCTGTAGTCTAATTATGTATGTTGGGATGTCAACAGTGCGATAAATAAAAAGAAAGCATTCCCCCATCGAAGAAAGCAACAAAGGCTCAAGGGGATATGAGAAGACAAAAGCTCACATACATGCTGCCATTGGAAAACTGACAGTCTCTGCTCTAAGGTGAGGAATTATCTGAGACTTTCCTGCACTATTGACAGAAATCCCCAGGATGCACAAGTGATGTATTGACTGTTGTAATTTAACATGATCACTATTGAATCAGAGGAGAAGAAAGAGCACATGACAATGGGCAATCACTTAGTCTTTTGTGGCTCTTGACACGCTCTGTCAATTCTTTGTATTAAAAGAGTACTATTTCCTCTTCTGAACATAATGTCCGCTGACTAAACCCTTAAATGCTGTTGTGAGCCTTTCTCCTCTGTCATTCTTTCCGTCCCTTCCTTTCACTAGACTGGGTTTTTATTAAGATCTGGTGGCAGTACAAGTGACGCTCTTAGGGAATTGTCTCCAAGCCCATTTCTGAGACAGATGCCCCTTGCACGTGCTCACAGAGGTTTCCGTCACTGCTCTGCATTAGTCTCAACATGTGGATCTCTACGCTGTAGGGGGAAAGGCTCTGAGGTCTAGACCTTTGTCTGCCCCACTATTTCATGACCCGACATCAGGATGTGACAAAGTGCACTTTATTTTGTGCTTTGAAAACCCGGGTTGATGCCATTGGCATAAACGACTATGTGAATGTTGACACCTACATATGTGTAGGATAAGACTCACATGAGGCCTACCATAAACCTATATAATTTTATGGCCTACTTGTGCAAGTCAGATTTGTGAAATCAAACAGTATCACATCAATTTGCCTTAACTTCTTAATTTTAAAATTCAATGACTACTTACACAATTTAAAAAGCAGTTGAATATGTACAAAGCTGCCAAGAAAATCTCGTTTTAAAAATGCACACTATCAAATAACATTCAACTCGGAATATATATATATATATATATATATATATATATATATTCACCTTTAGTATCCAACTATACAAGATTAAAGTAATAGTGAAGGCATTTACTAAAGTACTTACTATAAATAGATGCATATGTTAAGTACACAGTAATATACAATTACTTTTAAAAATCACACACATATAAGACTTTACGTCATTATGCATTTATGTTGCTGTTTATTAAATATTTGATTATTTATTACTGTTCCTATTCAGCCTAGGTCAATGAAAGTCCCTTTCTGTACTTTTTAATATCTCCATATCATTGTGAAGCACTTATTTCCAATTTAATAATGTACTTTGGTGTTAACTAACTTATCTACCCCCCCCCCAACCCAGATTTTGACATTTATACAAGCCTGGTCTCTTCATATAAAGAGCCAAGGTATGAGATCTACTTCCTCATTGTCTTTTGGGACCCATTACTTCTGGATCCTTTGAGCTCCTTGGTCTGAGCACAAAGATACAGCCATACTCAGATACATAAATATGAATGTTTGCGTGTATATATTCACAGTGGTACATTCAAAGAGAGGATGCTTCCTCTCTATGTTCATATTTTATCCCTCCTCCTCCTCCTTGGTGAGACACTGGCTTCCTAGAACAATTACTTCTCTAATAGATCCAGTAATACACAAACTACAGCAGCAGTGTGCTTCTATGGCCTCCAACAAGATGCTTAAATTAATATCGCCTCAGAATTCGTTTTTTTTTTAATTTTGAGATGGTATTTCACTAGTGGAATTAAAATCAGAGGACTTTATATAAAATTATTTGGGTTACTTTTCTCTTTTGTAGTTATATCACGAATCTGACATATATTTAGGCTTACTCAACTTTATGAGTGGACCCACACTTTCTTTTATCTTTTTTGAGAACTTCTTAAGTTAGCTCTCCATCTTCATCATTCCTAACCCTTCCCTCTCCTGATATAACTCATCCGGTGTCCCCCCACTCTCAAATCCATAAACACACACACATTTATATAACTGGCTGCTTTCATTTTGCTTGAAAGTACAAAATGTGGGAGCCGTCCTTGGAAGAGCCTGGTTTCTCCTCACTCAGTATCCATTGACCAACTATAGATCCTTTTTCTTCAGAAATGGAGTCTTGTAGAATTTCTCCTCTTCACTTTAGTATGAAAACTGGTGTTGTCATTGCTGATTATCTTTGAGCAAATACATTGGTGAGAATCCACAGGAGCTGTTAGAAGACAGCATCTAACAGAAGGCATCCTGGGCATCTGGTTCCTGCAATCTTTCTTCCATCTTCCTATGACTCTTCCTGAGCCTTGGGTATAGAGGTTGTGTTAATGAATTATTGATTAGAATTGGGCATCTGGAAGTCACTTATCCTCTGCATTTTGACCAGTCATGGCTTTTGTTTAGTTTCCTTTTGTTGCCAAAACAGAACCTTCTTTCATAAAGGGTAAGAGTCACTTAGTTTGTGGGAAGAGATTATATTAACATCGGGAAATAGTAGTAGTAGGTTCTTTTCTCTGATCTATGATATTTTATATATGATGACAAATACACATATATCATATATATCCTATGCCTTAAAAGAGGCATTTGCTGGATAGTGTATGGCTTTTGGATACTAGACATGGTCTTCATATATACACATAAGATTAGATGTATATTTATAGTATATATACAAGTTGCTATTTAAAATGTAGGCAGAAAAATTTAGTAAGCATGATCACCTGTGGCCTTTTTGAGATAATCTTAGTGTTCTCTCTCCTCTGTTCCTTTTTCTCTGTCCATTCTACTCTCTCCCCAATTAAAGTCCCTACCATTTTCCCAGTTCCCTTTTTGTAACACCCGTGTCCAGCTGTTCCCTTCTCTAGATAGCCTTTTCTCTTCCCTACCCTTGGTCCAATTTTACTTTTCTTGTTTCTCTTATTATCATAGGTTATAAATCTAAATATTCAGAGCAAGGATAGACAATTAACATGTGGCATTTGTCTGCCTGGGTCTGAATTATGGCACTCAATACAATACTTTCTAGTTGCATCCATTTACCTGTAGAATTCATGATTTTATTTTGCTTTATAACTGGATATTAACCCATTGTGTATATGAATCACATTTTCATTATTCATTTGTCAGTTGAAGGACATTTAGGTAGTTTCCATTTCCTAACTACTGTGAATAGAGCAGCAATGAATATAGCTGAACACTTACTTGTGGAATAGGCTGTCAGGAGCTCCGAAATTATGCTGTGTAGTGCTTTAGTTATGTGGTGGTTTGAAAGAAAATGGCCCTCAAAGGGAGTGGCACTATTAGGAGGTGTGGCTTTGTGGGAGGAAGTATGTCACTGTGAGAGTGGGCTTTGAGGTCTCTTTTTTTCTTGCTTCCCTCCGTGTGACAGTTGATTTTCTGCTGCCTTCTGGTCAAGATATAGGCCACACCACATCTACCTGCACGCTGCCATGCTCCTTGTCATGATCATACAGGACTGAACCTCTGAAAATGTAAGTGAGCCCCCCTCAATTAAATGTTTTCTTTATAAGAGTTGCTGTGGTCGTGGAGTCTCTTCACAGCAATAGTAAATCCTAACTAAGACAAGCCGAGTCATATGTTAGATTATCTTTAGCTTTTTGAGAATTCCCCACACTGATTTCCAGAGTGAACACACCAGATTGCGATACAACCAACACTGTAAACGACAGTCCTATATGCCTGTATCCACCCAAGCATTTGTTGTCATCTTCTTGAACTTAGCTATTCTGACTGAAATTTCAAAGTCATTTTAACTTGCATTTCCCTAATTCCTAAGGATGCTGAACACCCATATAGTTATCTCTTAGCCATTTTTCCTTCTTGTGAGATGTATGTTTCCTTTTTAATGAAAAAATGTAAAGTATAGTTCTACAGTCAAATTCAGAATAAAATTACACTTAGATAGCATTCTTGCATACTCTATTTTATCCACTGCTAGGAAATCATGAATTTTGGTCACTTCTTATCTCAGATTTGAAATTTTTTTTGTTTTGTTTTGTTTTTTGTTTTTTTTTTTTTTTGGTTTTTTTTTTTTTTCGAGACAGGGTTTCTCTGTGGTTTTGGAGCCTGTCCTGGAACTAGCTCTTGTAGACCAGGCTGGTCTCGAACTCACAGAGATCCGCCTGCCTCTGCCTCCCAAGTGCTGGGATTAAAGGCATGCGCCACCACCGCCCGGCTCAGATTTGAAATTTATAAGATAATTTAAAGTAAGGATAACATAAGATGATAAATTATAACCTAAGAATTAATAACCTACTTCAACAAGTCACACCTCCTCATATCTCTGAAGTAGTGTTACTTCCTAATGATCCAGCATTCAAATCTATGAGCCTATGGGGTCTTATTCAAACCACCACAATTGGGTTATTTGGATTTCTGATATCAAGTTTCTTGAACATTTTATATATTTTGGTTATTAGGCCTCTATTGGATATGTAATTAGCAAAAATGTTTTCCACAGAGATATTTGCTCAGCCATGTTCAATGAGGCTTTAATCATAAAAGGCAGAAACTAGAAACAACTTAAATGTCCCTCAGCAGAAGAACGGATAAAGAAAATGTAGTACATTTACACAATGGAGTATTATTCAGATCTTTAAAAACTGACATCAAGAAATTTGCAGCCAAATGATAGAACTAGAAAATAGTCATTCTGTGTGAGGTAACCCAGACCCCAAAAGATAAATATGATATGTATTTACTTATATCTGAATATTAGCCATTAAATAAATGATAACCAAGCTACAACCAGGTTTGGCACAGAGGAAGGGACTGAGAGGACACCTGGATCTCCCTGGAAAGGGTAAATGGAGTCAATTTTATGGGTATACTGGAGGCTGGGGTGGGGAGAGGATGAGAACAGGAGGATCAGGTGGGAATGAGAGGGGAGAAAGAATTGAAGAAGATATTAAGGGAGAGACAGCTAGAATTGGTGGGTACTTGAAGGCTCTGTGAAATCTAGTGGGGTGAAAACTTCCCATAATATATGAAGGTAATTCTAATAAAGTCTCCAAATAAAAAAAGTCAGAACCTCAACTAGTCATCTTTTTTCACCAAACAAAGCTTCCAGTTTCAGGACTGGGTTGCATTCAACTGAGTTGTTGGCCAAAAAGGTCCTGTGGAATCCACCAAACAACCCAGGCTATTGCCAAGATGACAGGTTGCACTCCACAAACTGACAGCAAGCCCACATTGATAAAGAGAGCATCCACACAACTAATTGAAAAAGAAGAGATTGTGAACTAGTGCCTACATAGAACCTTGACATGGAAAGGTACTCTGTGGATACCAAAAGGGAAACATAAACACCAACCCAATCCCAAAACTTTTGATCTACAATCGGCTCTGCCTACAAACTATGCTAGGGTAAAACCCTCTGAGAGTAATCAAATGATGTCAGAACTGACTTAAAGCCCGCTCCATAAGATAGAACACATACTCGACCCCATCTGGATGACCAAGAACAAGAGACTAGATAGCCCAGACACCAGGATAAAAGAAAAATACTGCTGGTCTAAAAAAGGAAAGTAACAATAAAATGACTCTTAATGATACTTGCTCTGATGTACTCAGATGGGTGCCTTATTCAGCCATCTTCACTTGGGAACAAATACAGAGAACCACAGCCAGACATTACACAGAGAGCGAGACCTTGGAACACAGAGCCCTAAATGAGATATCTCCATCAAATCCCTCCCATCCGAGTTCAGAGAACCCCAAAGAAGAGGATTCGGAAGGAGTAGGAGAAACAGAGGGGATGGAGGACACCAGAAGAACAAGGTCCTCTAAAACAGTTGAGCAAAGGTCATGTGAGCTAACAGTGACTGAAGCGGCAATCACAGGACCTACATGGGTCTGTATCTATACTAAAGATTTCAGTCTAATACTTTTATTGAATGGTTGAACATGTGAATGAGTGGGCCTCTGATTCATGTGCCTTCCCTTGAATCTCTTATTTTTCTGTTAGCTTGTTTCATCCAACTTGGATACAATGGCTTTTATCTCATTTCTTAGAAAACTATTCTTTTCTAATGAAAGACTGAAATGGGGTGTATCCAGATGGGAGAGGAGGAAGGGAAGAACTAGGGGGAGGAGATGGAAGGAAAACTGTATTCAGATTACATTGTATGAGAAAAGAAGTTATGCTTAATAAAAGGGAAAACAATTTTATACTATTGGGATAGGTGTGCTTGTTTTGCTTAACATAAGGAAATCAATCCTGGCTGAATATGTGATAATGTATGACAGAGCATCATCAAATCTGCTCATGTTGAACTGTTTGTGCCCATTAACATTGGCAGGGTGGTCATGAAGGCGTGAAGGGAAGTACTCAGGAAGGTGGATAATTCAAAATGGATAAGAGCTGCTAGCATTTCATGTCTTCCAGATCCACTGTGGCACAGATTTGAAGGATGCACTAGTGACAGGAGCAGATCACCAACTAGAGAACAGAGGCAGTCTCTGGATGTGGCCACTGGATTTATAAAAACAAAACATTACTCTTTGGTGTAATCCCCTTGGAGCTCACTTGTAGGCAGAAAGTTTATCTGAGGAGATCTACAGCAATGGACCTACTTCTCATCTTGTGAAAACTAATCTTGGGCCTTGACTTAATTTTCACATCATCTAGAAGTAAAATCTTTCTTAAAAGCTTGCTTCTAAAACAATGCCTATCAAATCTATTAAGTGAGGATTGTCATTAACCTGAACTCTAAACAATAACTCCTAGCCAATGTGGGAGAAAGGTGATGCCTCCATGTACTGATGAATAGATTCCTACGCTACTTGGTTATGCATTTCACCATATAGGCAATGCTAGAAGTCGACAGATAGATAGATAGATAGATAGATAGATAGATAGATAGATAGAAAAAGATATACCTATAAATAGGACTCATTTCCAGATGTTAGAAAATTAAGCCAGTATCCAATGTGACTTGATCCAAGCCAGTTTATAATTTTCTGTTTTACCTTTTAACCTTCAAATAATGGTATCTCGTGGAAAAGAATAAGTTGCTATCTTTAAAATATGTGCTAAGCACCTGGTCTTATCTAAGCATTACAAGTTTAGAAAAATGCCATCATGGTGGTGATGATTAAATTTCATAACCAAGTTCGTGGAACCAAAGAACTTACAGATTAATACCTTGATCTCAAGCCAGTTGGACAGATGATTCAGGCTTTATACCACTACTACATAATAATCTCACATTGGAGAACGTGGACCCTATGGGACTGACCATCGAGTTAAGATAAAGGGTCTACAAACACATATATGCTTGTTCTGTAGGCCAGATACGTGAGAAAGACTCAAATACAGTGTGGAAGTACTTGTTAAAGGAGAAGTATATGAATGTGCATTTAATTGTTCTGAACAACTGGATAACTCCATTCAAATGGGAAGTGGAATATGTGGGAAAAGAACCCCATCCTAGCAAATAAAAGTTATAAAAGTTAAAGAGACAGGAAGACTAAGCCCCAGACACAGCCTGCTAAACCAAGCAGGGAAAGAAGGTGAAATACAGAGAAACAAAATTCAGGTGAAATGGCGAAATGACCGTGGGGAAGAGCACAACCGCTCATATACTCAAAACTAAATCCACTCTGATATTTGATCAGAGATGTGGCCAGTCATCTTATTAAACATAATCTTATGTGAAAGAATTTGTAACTCTACCCTGCTGCCAAATTTGCTTCAGAATTCAAAGTACTGAGGTCAAGGCCCAGTATCCCTGTTTTAAATCCAAGTTACCTTCTTCCTTTGACACTTAGCAAGACACTTGAGTGTTAAATGGCATACTGTGTGTAATGTAGTTAGCACAACACTTGGCAAATCTTCATATAATCCTGACAGTGGGGTTTAATGAGATTGGCACAGTGCCTGGGACCTCACAAATGGTCAGCAAGCTGACAGCTTTTATTACTGACCAAGTATCTGGTGTCGTCCACTTCCTCTTTCTTCCTGAGATCCACTGATATTTCAGGTATAAGCCTACTGAAACACTGGAGATAAAATGAGAAGATATATTCTATGCAATTAGAGAAAAAAAAATTGCTATATGTTCTGTACTCCATGCTCCAGAGAGGGCTGGTGATGGCTTCACAAATACCAGGCATAAAGTGGAATCTAAAGCAAAAGCAAAGACCACATCAACAGCCATAAGCAGAGCCCTAGATAGAAAAAAAGACATTTTAAATGAATTAGAAAGCTCAGTATTTTTATAATGTGGGATGAAACTAGAAACAATAGACAGCTTCCCCACTGCATAGCCATCTAGAAGCAATCAATATAGAGGTCCCTCCGTCTCTAAGAAAATGGATTACATCAGGAGGGCTCTGATTCACAGAGGAAAGCGAGGAAATGAGCAGTAGATCTTAGAAAGATTTCAATCTCATAACTGTCAAAGTGGATTTTTATAAACAGCTTTAGTTGCTTGAGGTGTTCCTTCCAAATTCACTTACAGAGCAGCCCATGCTCTGGCACCGCCAAATTGGAAGGCAATACTACACTTAACCTTTGAGGAATCACATTACTTGTTCTTTGTCTTTTTTCATTGTCCACAAAGTCTGGAAGTAATTTCCCCCTCTCAATTCTAAGCAATTCCTGTGCATCTGGTCTCACAGGATGTCAGGGAAATCCAGGGACCTATATGCCAGCTAACAGGTATTTTAAAAATGGGAAGGCTACTTCCTTCCACCCACCTTCACAGATACCTTTGTAACCATATAAGATAAGATAGCTTTGTAATCATATAAGATAAGATGGTCATCTGGGGTTCATCCCAATTAAATTTAGAGTAATATTTAAAATGACTCAAGTTTGGCCGGCATGTTTCTATACACATTTGTTACAAATCAAAGTCCTATAGCATGGAAACCTGGCTAAATGAGGAATTTCAGACAGATTTACAGAAGAGCCATCGACCCACACAGCTATATATTTGCCGTGGTGCATAGAAAGGATGCTACATGTGCAAATCAGAAAACTCCCTCCAGTGAAAAAATAACAAGATCATACACCAAATTCAAGACAAAATACAACCAATGTAAACAGAGAACCTGGGAGCCACAGATATCTATTCGTAAGTGGCAGGGCAGCTGGCAAGCAGAATATTTTGTTGAAACAAGGACAGAATTTAGCCTCACCTACTAGTTGAAATTGCTTACCTAACCCTGCAGAATCTCAGGTTTTTCTTGCAAAATACAGTGGAAAGGTCTGTAATATGGAACATCATTTGCGTTGCAAGAAGCCAAAAGACATCTTAAATTAGTTTAAGGGAAGAAGAATATGTTATCTCATGAGACATGTTTCACATATGGCTGGATCCAGGGCTTCGATCCCTTGAGGGAATTCTTGTTTCTATTTAATCCATATTCAGTGTACTCTATTACTTCATTCTCACCAACTGTAGACAACTTGAATATTCTAAGAAGTTTCAAATTTATATTTATCTAGTATTAGGACCTTAAAGGCAAATGGATCTTTTTCTATCATTAATTTTAGGAGAGTGCCAGAACCCTAGAAGAGTGCAATATAGAATCATGCAGTTTCTCAGCTAACTACCGTGAAACAAGAAGGTGAGGACTGTTATTTCAACTGGCCATCAGAGGATAATGGGCAAAGGCAGCAGACTCCAATGAGGAGCAGCATCCCTGTGACCATGTGACTTAGGTAAGCTATAGGGAGGATACTGGTATCCAGAGTGCAGACAACAGCAGAAAAATACATTTTTGCAGAGAAAATTGTATATGTCTGAACAGCATCTCCTTCAAGGTAGTGACATAAAATTTCTCATAATAAAGGCCAAATACCTAGCAAGACAGGAAACTATAGAAATGTCCGTTGCTTGATTTACATATCATATGAATATATTTAAAGAGAAAAACATAAAGAGGAGTGAGAGAGATGCCTCAGCAGTTAGGGGCACTTCCTGCTCTTCCAGAGAACCTAAGTTCAGTTCCCACCCAGTACCCACATCAGGTAGCTCACAATAGCCTGTAACTTAGGTTCCAGAAAATCTAATGTCCCTGGCCTCCAGGTAACTATACTCACACACACACACATACCCCAACTCCATATGCACACATACTCAATTAAAGTTAAAACAAATATTTAATATAATATAAAGAAAAAGAACATCGTGAGATAAGTTGTGTGTGTGTGTGTGTGTGTGTGTGTTTGTGTGTGTGTGTGTTTATAATTTCTCACTCACCTGCCTACAGCAAAAACTTCAAGTTTTCAATCTACCTCTAAATCAGGTCTGAAATGTCACAATACTTGTTCAGGTTTGACTAGGAAAACAGTTCCTTCACAGGAAAGGTTGAAAAACAGTATGATGAATTCCATACTTCTCCACAGAAGAAATTTAATAAAAGGAGGCACAAATATGCAGTAATGATTACAGATGAAGTATTTCTTATAAGTCCCATAAGCCAGAGAAGATTTTATCCAGCCCTCCAATTTGAGATAATTATTCATATCTGTTCACTGCAAAAGAACAGAAGCACTTCTCCTAGAGTATAAACATGCCAATGCATTTCCTGGATATTTGGCTTGTTTTTGTCATATTAAATATGCCAAATAAGATACCTTTAGAGAATCTAAATATCATGATTTTTTTTATCTTATCTTTAAAACTTTTGACTACTATAAAACTTCTATTAGAGATTTTGCTGGAACTTTTTCTTGAGACACAACCCAAAAGGTAATATTCATTTAACTCCCAGCCTTATGAAGAAAAGACTTTAAATCATCCTTTAAAAGAATAAATGTGTAGAAAAGCATTTTAAACAAAGTAATATATTAAGATCACTAATTTGTACTTAAATTACATTAATAAGGAGGTCAGAAAATTGTAGTAGTTCATTTCAATCTTCGTTTTCTATTCTCCTGCCCAGGACTGTGGTTTAATCTATAATGTATCCTGATAAACAAAGATTTAAAATAAAAACAAGAATAATCATTGCCTTGGTTGCCCGACTGAAAAAAATTTTCAATTTCAAAAGAGGAAGTATAAGAAGAGAATAAATAATTTCTCTAAACCAAGCAAACAGTTTAATTTCATAAGCATCCACTTCTAGAACTAATTTTGAGGAAAAGAGTCTGTATATGGGTGCTCCTGAGTTACTATACAACTGTCAAACGCTGTTAATGCTCTTGTATACTGTATAGATTTGTCACTCACATTGGTTTAATAAAATGTTGATTGACCAGTAGCCAGGCAGGAAGTATAGGTGAGGCAACAAGACTAGGAGAATTCTGGGAAGAGGAAAGGCAGAAAGTAGTCACCAGCCAGACACAGAGGAAACAAGATGAGAATGCCTCACTGAAAAAAGATGCCAAGTCACGTGGCTAAACATAGATTAAAAATTGTGGGTCAATTTAAGTTGTAAGAGCTAGTCAATAATAAGCCTGATGTAATAGGCCAGTTTATAATTAATGTAAGTCTCTTTGTATTTCTTTGGGACTAAACAGCTGTGGACAGGGCAGGTTAGAAACTTCTGTCTACAAATGGTACCCAAACATTTGACAAGAATTTCCACATGAAGCCTGGGAAAGCTTTAAGAAAGAAAAAAAAAGGATTATGAATAGAATAAAGAACAGAGTCAAGCACAGCTTCTTGATAGCAGCATTGTGTTGGAGACTCTGTTTGCTAGAGGCAAGCAGAGGCATGGCTCCTTTAAGATAGGCTTCCTGACTCTGTATTAGCAGTAAAAAACCATTCAACTCTTTTAAGAGGCCCTGCTACCAAACATTTAAATTATGTTTATGAGCAACCACCAGCATGCTTCTTTGGTGGTGGCATGGACCTAGAACCTCCACAGAATTGTGGTTAAAAAAAAACATGGCTCCCACCAGTACCTCCACCATGAAGCCACATGGCTAAATTTGATAAGAATTGAGGGTTAATTTAAGTTTTAGGAGAGAGCCAATATTAAGTCTGATATAACAGGCCAAACAGTTTATAATTAATCTAAGCCTCTTTGTATTTCTTTGGGACTGGATGGCTGTGGGACCCGGCAGGACAGAAACATTTGTCTACATCCAAACACTGTGCAAATGTGACCACAACAGGCTTACTAAAGAGTAGTTTTGGAGTACAGAAACCCTAGACTCTGTAAGCTGAAGCTCTCCTTGAGTATCCACTGGGATGGGGAATTCAAATCCTGGTAAACTGAAATGCAGTTGCCACACTGAACTCGGGATGTACGTTTTAGGAATAGATCTCAAACAGGACTAGAAGCCCACAAGAAAACTACTCTAGAGCTACCCGAAGCTTAGAAATGAGTCTGCAAAATTTCAGCCTCTTGCACTGGGAGTTGAGAGATAAGAGAACTTGATTTAATGGAAAAAATCAGCAAAATTCAAACACTCATAAATTTTATTTTGGTACTAGCCATCCTAACAGTGGCTTCACTTTGGTTTCTGTTACTCAGGGCCAGCCATAATCCTGAAACATCGGGTGAAAAACTCCTCCCCCCTAAAATAAAACTTATAAAATGCATAAACTTAGTGAATTGCATGCTGCTGAGAACAAGATGATATTGGACCACCCTCCTCCATTCCCTGAAGGATATTAATTTTCTCTCAGTCTATCTGTGGTCTCCGTGCCACCAGCTCAGTGATCATTCAGTGGCTAGATGTCTTTGTTATCAGACTGACTGTCATGGTATCACATTGCCTGTGCTCAAGTAACCTTGATTTTATTTAATGGTGGTCTCAGAGAACAAGAATAAAAAGACTGGCAACTCTAAATGCTAAAGAACACCTAACAACTGCTTCCTCCAAGTGAAGAGATGTAAGTTCTCAGACTAACAATGGAAGGAAACCATATTCTGAGGCTGATATGAATTAAGGTAAGGACAAACCTATCCATAAAATTATAATGTTGGAAAAGGTCTGGGCCTATTTTATTAGGGTACCTCAAAAGGCAAATGTGAGCAGAGAGCATGGTCCTTAGTTAAGACGGAAAGGAACATGGTCAGCAGAAGTACACTACTCCCAAAAGTATTGAGCCCATACCAAGGCTTCAGCCAGCAAGAGATCCCTGAGATGACTGACACCGAGCTATCCACCTCAAGCTATGGCTGAACAAACAAAGTCAGAAATAAATTTGGATTGGGAAATCATGACATTTAGTCAGAGTCTAATGAAAAAGACACAACCACATTCCCATGCATCTGAAAATCCTGACTAGGAGAAAGACTAACATCCAGCAAAAGACTCAGAGTGTGGGATCAACTACACCGTTCTAAAGAAGCACAATGAAACCAAAATGCAAAGAGGCACCATGGCAGGGAAGTGGAAGGGCAGTTTAACTCAGGGACCAGATGTTATCAGGACAGGACACATGATAAATTGTACACAGTGAACCAAATGACTCTCGAAGGTAGGAAGAAAAATTATCTAGGTAATACAGAGTATAAAAGAAAACATCATTAAACACACAAGCAAAAACTAAATAAAATAAAATATCCGAGTCAACCCACGGCAGGCAAAGAAACAAAGGTGGTCTTAGCAATGTATGCCTCTGAACAGCAGGGCACCCACATGCATAAACAAAGACACATGCTATCTTTCATAAAAAATGAATCGAAAATGGATCATAATAAGCCTAAATATAGAAAATGTATCAAGCTTGTAAAACCTACACAACTTTAGGTTTGATAACTCTTCAGATAAACAAGGGAAAATGCTCTTTAATAGGCGAGATTAGAGAGTACCTGGTCATTGCATTAAAATTGCTTTTTGTGGGAGTGTCATATATCAATCTGTTGATTTCATTGGTTAAGCAATAAAGAAACTGCTTGGCCCCCATAGGTTAAAACATAGGTGGGAGGAGTAAACAGAACAGAAGGCTGGGAGAAAGAAGCTGAATCAAGAGTCGCCATGATTCTTTCCACTCCAGGCAGATGCAGATTAAGATCATTCCTGGTAAGCCAGCTCGTGGGCTACATAGATTATTAGAAATGGGCTAGTCCAGGTGCGAGAGTTAGCCGAGAAAAGGCTGGAACTAATGGGCCAAGTGGTGTTTAAAAGAATACAGTTTCAGGGAACCCTGATTGCTCTTCGAGCAGATGAGGGAGGGGGACTTGATTGGGGGAGGGGGAGGGAAATGGGAAGCGGTTGAGGGGAGGAGGCAGAAATCCTTAATAAATAAATAAATTAAAAAAAAATACAGTTTCCGTGTAATTATTTCGGGTAAAGCTAGCCGTGCAGGCGGCAGGGTGCCGGGAACGTAGCCCCGCCACTCCTAATTCAACAGCTTTTTCTATAAATGATAATGTTAAGAGAATTAAAAGGTAAGACACATGCTGGGAGAAAATATTATATTTGCAAAACACTCTTATGGTAAAGGACTTGTATCCAAAATATGCAAACAACTCAAAATTCAAATGTTTAAGAATATTTTTTATGAGGAAAAGGTGTGAAACCTCATCTAAGATGATCTACAGATGACACATAAATCCGTAAAATACCACACACCATTTGGGAATTGAATACTAATGTAAGAAGGAGAGCCAACAAAATGGCTCGGAAGGGAAAACACTTGCCTTCTAGCCTAGTTTCCACAATTCATCCCCGTCTGGTTCTCAGTGGAAGGAGAGAAACAATTTGCCAAAACTGTCCTGTGGCCTTTTCATGAATCCCTGGTGTGTGTGTGTGTGTGTGTGTGTGTGTGTGTGTGTGTGCATGCGCACACACTTGTATACACACACACACACACACACACACACACACACACACCTACTACTTTGGAGACAGTTTGGCACTTCTTTGTTTCTAAAACACTGGTGACTGAACTTTAGTGAATCCTGGGTTCCCACTCCACTACTGAGTTATAGCCCACCACACTCTCTCTTTTTACCTTTTCTTTAGAAATGGGTTTTCACCATGGTGCCCAGGATGTCTTCAAAGCACTCTGTAAGCCAGGCAGGCCCTGAGCCTGAGGTCTTCCTGCTTCACTCTACTTGGACCCTGGGATTACAGGCCTGCACTGCAGGCCCAACTTGGCAGGTTTTTCCCAAGGTTACACAATGTGTTCCTGTATGACCAGCATGCATGCTCCTAGATGCTTGCCCAACTAATTTAACAGGAGAGAATCATGCCTTGTACTTCAAACCTAGCCAACTACAGATGGCTAGTGAGGCCATAGGCCTGAGAGGAACACCTACTTATCCCACGTTCCTAAACCAGTATAATAAATAAAGTGTCCTAAAAACTTTCCTTTACACTCACAGATAAGTGCAGCTCTCATGCCTCATCAAGGAAGCTTCTTTTTGCAGCAGCAGGAGACAGAAATAGGTTGCAATGCTGACAACAACTGACTGTAGGATGTCCAGCCCCGATGGATACACCCACCACACAACTCCTGCTGCCAAGGCTCAGGGAGCATCTCTGGGAAAAGAGGGTGGAAAGATTGTAAGATCTGTTAAACAGGTCCAGAGTACAAATGTTGTTACTGGCAAGATACAAATGTCACCATTCCACCTGTAGGGCTATCCCGTCATTCTGGTCATTGTTGTGACTTGTGGGAGTATACAATTTGATGTGACTCTAAATTATTTCCCTCCCTGAGCAGCTTGGATGTCATCTTCTGATACAATGAAAGCTAGTCCTCGGGGAAGTCCTCTCGTCGGTTACAACTATGTCCAAATTACATGTTGTCTTCAATGATGGGGGCTTGCTTTACTCTGCTTGAAGGCCAGCAATGGGAATAGACTGTATTGTTTGGGGAATCTCATGGACTCCGCTGACCAAAAACTCAGAAGGAGACTGTAAATGTTTGGTACTTGAGTTTGTATTAGATAGTCTATGACTCTTGGTGGAAGTGTTATTACCCTTTGTTTTAAATTGTGTGTGTGTGTGTGTGTGTGTATGTGTGTGTGTGTGTGTGTGTGTGTGTGTGTGTGTAATTTTAGGTAGATATAAAATAATTCCTCATGCCATTTTCAAGCATAATCAGTGTTTTTTATTCCTCCCTCCCTCTACTTTCACAGTGTTACCCCTCTTCTCTCCTTAATTAACGTCCCCCTCCATTTCCTCATTTTTTCCCTCATTTCACCTACATCCTGTTTTTGTAGTACCGAAGATTGATCCTGCGGCCTTGTGCCATGGTAGGTAAGAATTCAATCACTCAGATATATCCCTGGCCCTTAATTTCCAGTGTTTTTCATGTTTTTCTCATGGAAAAAAAAACTCTGAATTTTGTCGAATCATTTGCAACAGAGGTGTCAGTAATAAAAATAACAAATGCCAATAAATATCTCAAAAGATATAAAATGAGAGAAGACACTAAAAGTCTCAAAAGTTCCCTGGATAAATGGATATTCCAATAGTGCTATACCTTTAAAAAATAAAAATTAGATGTAACTGTCTCCCCAGATATTCCAAGAGCTTCAAAGGCTCATTGGTATATTCTATCAAACATCTAAGGGAGACCTTACATGAGCAACCTGACTAGTTTTATATTGTTATGGTTATATCAACAAGAAAATCAGAATATTACAGTATTACCCCAACAGTTAAGTGCATAACCTTGAATGGGGTTCTTTTTGTGTGTTAAATTTGGCTCTTGTGTTTTCAGGTTTCCATTCCACACTTTTGACAGAATACTTTTATTTGGATTCTGACACTCAAGATATCTTCCCGAGGAAAGACAAGTGTGTAGAGAATATCCTCCTTTGGTCTGCAGAAGAGATGGGGCCAATGGCTGAGATATCACCTCCTACTGCCAAGCAATGGCAGGAAAGAGGACTCCATAACAATTCCTCTTAGGACTTCTCATCACAACACAGGTCAATAGCAAGTTGTAAAACTCAAGAGAGGAAGATGATGCCAGATGGAAGTGCAGGGGTGTGTCACAGACCATGGAAAAAGGACATGGGTAATCTAAGCTCATGTGAATTTCCAATTAT
The DNA here is from genome assembly GCF_018167655.1 of Microtus oregoni. Taxonomy (NCBI): domain Eukaryota; kingdom Metazoa; phylum Chordata; class Mammalia; order Rodentia; family Cricetidae; genus Microtus; species Microtus oregoni. The sequence goes on from NW_024543070.1 coordinate 9,542,920, forward strand.
TCGTTGATTTTTCTCTCTTCAGTATAATTTTGCTTATTGCTTTTCCTCCTAGATCTGACGGCTGTGGAAAGAAACACTTAGGACCTGTTTTGGTAGATAATACTTAAGAGCCTTTCAACCAAATATTTGCCAAGCACCGGCTATGTGTCAGAAATAAAGGTAAACAAAATCTCAGGACTCCATGTGCATTTAGAAAGAAACACTTTTCCCGGGTAATCTGGATATTTCCCATTGTTTTATGTCCAATCATTTTGATAGCTGAGACTTAGAAACTAAGTAAATAAAATAAAAAAGAAAATAAAGAAAAAAAAAGACAGAAAAGAGGAGAAGAACTCAGACACCAGCATGGTCTCAGGTGGCTGTCAGACCTAGGCATCTGCAGAGCCCTTGATGGTAACTGGAGTCAAGGACATCAACCCAGATCCCAGCTACTGCAGGGTCACAGATCCAGACATGGCCCTATGCAGAGGCCTGGTACTGGGTACCTTCATAGTCCCAGGTGGCAACTCAGGCCACTCAGATCTGCATGGGCCCCTTGCCTGCACAGCCCTCAGATACCTACATGGCCCCAGGTGGTGAGCCTACTTATACTTGAACAACTAATTCTGGACTCAAAGCCTTTATTAGAATATATTTAAATTTCTACCGGATTTTCTGAATTGGATTGCTAAAAATATTAAACATCTTTTCCCCAATGGGCAGACAGATTGGAAATAAGTTTGTTTTCAGTAGAAAATTTCACCTTGACTTTACATAGGGAGTTGATTGAGTGGTTGTTTCTGCAAACATTTTTACACTGACCATTTGAGGAGGTTGCTGGCTGCTGCTGTTGTTTGATGCTCTTGCTGTTGTTTGATGCACTTGCTGTTGTTTGATGCTCTTGCTGTTGTTTGATGCTCTTGCTATTAGATATTTGTTTGTCTGTTGTTTGACGCTGTCAATACTGGAGAGAGTGGACATACTTTATTTATAAGAGTCATGTCTCAATATCACAAGAAGAACTTTCAACTCAATTTCTTCTGTTAGCTCACAGAGCTATATGTTTCATATGGCGTATTCTTTCTTTTATTAATTCTAGCAGAAACCCCTGTCTTTTCAGGATGTCCTCAGTCTCTGTAAACATGAGAAATCATGTCCAGATTCTGGGTTGGGAATCACAATGTCCCAGAAATATGGCCTAGTTCTTCATTTCCTGTCTCACTTTCTGCTAATAACCCCTTCCTCTACCCTCATTTGCTCTAGCCACGATAAGAAATACACACACACAACACTCTCCAACCTCCCTGTCTTCAGGCACTCTTCCGGGGATCTCTTATAAGAAACTTGAGAAACATGCAAAGCGCCTTTTATCCCATAGAAGGAAATCCATCCTTTTAATCCAATTTCAGAGGATGTCTAGCACATTTTCCATCCTCTACCCACCATGTGTCTTCATCAGGGTTCAAGCATGGCAGCAGCAGCCCTAGATGCTGCTCAGTCTTTTAGGATTCTAGGTACCACACTCCCTGAAACATAGGCCAGGCACAGAACAGGTACTGACTTCACAAATGATTGAACATAGTCAGGGAATGAAGCCCCCAAAGCAAAGCCCTACTGGATACTGTTTCAACAGGACAGGAATAAGCAACCCCCGTTCTCAATTTATCATCTAGATCATCACTCTGTAGTCATGTGTGCTCTGTGTTCTAATGTCCCGTAAAGCACTAATGTGCTTCTCAGTTTTGGCTCCCTAATTTAAAGTGACACCCTCAAGGTACGTTCATCACTCTTGAAATGGCTCTTAACCATTTTAATACCCATCAGAAGCTTGAAATTGAAATGTTCCAACTAGACTGCCCTGATTTTCTTAGACTGTGCTTGCATCTTCTCCCCGAATCTACACTATAACTGAACTGGTCATTTTCCTCAAATGCCGTTCTATAAATTAGTAACATAGGCTTATTAAATCAACAACATGGATTCTTAAATATGCTCAAAGAGCATTTTAATACTATATTTAAGACAAATAACTTCATAGGACTAAAGAAGGAATCCTCAAATGTCTGTTTCAACAGCACAGAATGGCCAGACCTGCAGGAAAAGAGAGCACCTTCACTACCACGTGATCTCTGCCTTGGCCAGGCACCCCTGCAACAGAGCAACTCCTCACTTCCTGAACATCTTTCTTCCTGCCTCGGAAGGACTCACTCCTGCTCTGGCTCTACATGAACATGTGCCCTTATGCAAAACACTGTCAGCCTTAGGTTTCTGGCAGTCTGGGGAGGCGGGGTGTCCCCATTTCTCTTCAATTCCTGAGTATCGTGAATGAAAACCTGTCACAATTATCATTCCAATGGGCAGGAGGGAGGGACATATCCAAAAGCAGAGGGAAGAACTAGAACAACTCAGGATCCAGGAAGACGTCCTTCACCCTCAGGTCCTGGTATATGAACACCCTGGTGTCATGACTGTCACATCCAGTATGCCCTACCTTACAGCTACTCAATGGCCCCACAACGTAAGGTTATGTATAGTAACTTTGGCTGCCCAGACCTAGGTGTATTTCTGTTAGTCTGAGCCATCCCTTCACATGTGGGAGGGGCTCTGAGGTCCAGCAAAATATTAAACATCATCTGAACCCAGGCAGGTGCCCCTGGCACTGATTCTGCCTCTGAGGCATGCACTACTTCTGAGTTCTGACAGCCCGATCCCTGGAGAAAGGGATGCTTGAGTCTCCAAACTGTACCAAATTGGCTAAGTGGTAGCTCCCTCTGAGAGTACATCTCACATGAGAAATGACCATTTATATTAATCACACTAATTGCACAATCTGCCATACAAAATAATCCAGATTTGTCCCCATCAGCTTGACCTTATATTTATTCCCAGGTTATATTGGCCAAGAAAATAACTTATTACTATATAACTATATGAATATAAAATTATTTATGTACTTTGAAATCCATATTTATCATAAAATTTTATTGTGCAATAAAATTTGAGTTTTCCGTTCAAGAGGAATTGGACATTTTTGAACAAATTATGAGCCTCATTCAACCTTTAGGGCAACATGAAAAGTAACAAAGAAATAGAAGCACAAGAAATTTGTCAAAGATGGTTGGCTTCTGTGTCTTTTATAATATTCTTTCTCTGCTAAAATTAATTTTCTATCCCTGTGTTGTTACGGGTGCCTCAGGTTAGCCACTCACAGTTTTAAGAAATTCCTGAACAGTGGTACCTTTAACCAATGGTAGCTTTAAGAGATTCATGCACTATAAAAACCAACCAGAATGTTCATATTTCTGCTTGCCCATCTCTATTTACCACTGATAATTTCCACAAGATCTGGGAAATGAAGCAAGCATTGATATCTATCAATAGAAGAATGGATAATAGCAGTGCAGTCCATATACACAATGGCATTTTATTCAGCTACAAAGAGAAATAAAATAACAAAAATTTTAAGGAAACTGATAGACTGGAAAATGTTATATTGAGCAAACTAATCCAGGTTCAGGAAATCAAACCTTGTATTTTTCTCTCTCAAATGTAGATCTTAGCCTCTAATTCCTACCAGGTGGAAGGTTTATTCCCAACTAGTGAGTATCCAGATGGGAATAAACATGTGCAAAAGCCAGAAAACTAGAAAGGTTCCTTTGTGATGAAAAGGTGAGGCTTGGGGAGGGAGGGAAAAAATAGAAAGAGAGAAAACTGGAGCCAAAAGAACACAATAGACAAAAAGAAGAGACAGGAAGATGTAGAAAGAAGAAAGGGGAGAATTAAGCAAGAAGAAATGTGTATAAAAATCTCATATGGAAACTTATTATGCTGTAATCTAATGTAAAAGTAAAACTAAAATCTGTTTTTAAAAAAGCCGAAAATGCCACTAGTATTTTATTGATTTATACAGTATATTTTCTAATATTCATATATATACATACGAATTTTCAGATCAAGAAATACATATATACATATATATGGAAAGATTAAAATGGACTTATTCTTCAATTGAACAATAATGCCCTATTCGACTCTCATGAACTAACATATAAAAAAAGTCAGTGCCCAGAAGGGTTTCTTTCCTTAAAGTTGCTGGCCAGTGAGGTCCCACAGACCCACAAACTTTCTAGGCTATTGTCAGTCCTATTTGTTACACTTAAGAACTGAATAGTAAGACCCTATAGCTGAAGGTAATTCATAGCTGAATTATAAAACATAAAGAAATTAAAATGGCAGGGACCTATAAGCTTCACCCCTACTGGTTAGAATGGTGCTAAGCAGGACCCTGAAGAAGGAAAAGCAGTTAACAGTCTTTTCTGGCTGTGAAAGCTGAGAGCTACAATATTGACTGCCCTGGAAAAACATACCCACTGGTGCAATAATGGCAACATCATGGGAGTAACCAACCACTCTCTAATTGGATTTAAGTCCTGCTCTACAGGGTGAACTGCATACCCGTTACCATTATTGTCCCAAACACCTAAGAATAGACAGATTATAGGCCCTCTTGGAGAACCTACTACTATTAGCCTACTAAATGCACATAGTCTTAAACCAACTCCTCGTGTCTTCTCATTATACCCACAGATGAAGGCATCTCTCAGCCCTCATCAAAGAAGCTTCTCTTTGCAACAGGTGGTGATTAACAATGAGACCGAAAACTTGCCAAGGCACAGAGAATGAGAGATTACAGAACGCTCAGCCTAAATGGAGCCTTTACACAGCACCCACCCTCCTATGTCTAAGGTGTCACTGCAGAAGAAGTGGCAGAAAGGTCATGGAAGCCAGAGGCAGTGGATGACTGCCGGGAAAGTGTGTCTTCTGGACACACATCAGGACAGCTGCACATACACAGTCACTGTGGTTGTGACAGCATGCACAACGTATGCGCAAGCCCAAACCAGATCAAACTCTAGCATAGAGAATGTAACTGGGTGCCAAGTCCCACCCCTTGTCAAAGCCATTGGCAATCTTAGCTGCTGGGAGAGGGAGAGTCAGTTTCCTCTAAGAGTGCAGTCACTGGTAAGTCAATCACGCTCCGGTGGAAGGCCACACAGTCATGGATGTATGAGCAGCATAGATTTGTTTTGATTTTTTTTTAAGACACAAATTTGAGTGATTCAGAAAGAGGGGATCTGGGAAGAGTTTGGGGGAAAAGGGTAAAAATGAGCAAAACACATTGTAAAGAAATTATCAAAAACTGTCGGGCAGTGGTGTTGCACACCTTTAATCCGAGCACTCGAGAGGCAGAGACAGAACTCTGTGAGTTCGAGGTCAGCTTGATCTGCAGAGCAAGTTCCAGGAAAGGCTTCTAAAGCGACACAGAGAAACCCTGCCTTGAAAAACCAATAATAATAATGATGATGATGATGATGAAAGCGACACAGAGAAATCCTGTCTTGAAAAACCAATAATAATAATGATGATGATGATGATGATGATGATGATGTAAAAGAAAAAAAATTATCCCAAACTAATAAAATATTTTTAATTAATCAGAATTTTGAGGTTTTATTGTTGTTTTTGCTTATCTAAAATTTTTGTAATCTATTTCATTGACCATGAGATAAAATTATTAACAAAATGATGAGATTTGTAGGAAAAAGAAGACATAGATTTGGGGAGCTCATACGTTTCTCCCATATGCAGTGTCTATTGTACCACAATCTTCTGTTTTTCTTACAGGTTTCTCTCACACAGGATCATGCTATGTCGCCCATGTGGGCTCAAGTGGTGCTCCTACTTCAGCACCTGAGGAGTGACGACTTAGGTGTGCTCACTGCACCTGGCTCGATCCTTCCAGCCACCGGTCATTTAACGTACATTTTTAATACAGCACCTGGGCCTTAGGCCCAGTTACCCACAGGCCTGGGGCTGTGATCGCAGGCACAGGAAGGAAAAAGACAAGGAGGGAGAAGCCTTCCTTCTGCCATCTTTTGACTTAGTGGGTTGCACGCCGGTAACTTTTATAAGAAACACGGTTGAAGAATTTCAATTTGTTTTCAAAGTTAAAGTAACTTTGCATATTTGAACAACCTCCTTTGGATCTCATTCAATTTTTAGCGACTGCCTCCTCTGAGGAGACTTAAAAGTGACTGGCTTTCTTCTTTCCATCATTAAATTGTCACCATGCCATCTTTAATGTGGAGTGTCCTCAGGCTTTTCTGAGAATGTTAATTTCTCTGGACATCTGACCAACTTCCGAGTTAATTTTCTCACACACAGAACTTTCCTGTCAGTTAGCTAATTCTTCAAAGGAAGCAAGCCCCATCAGCAGGGCAGAGCAGTGTGAGAGAGCAGAAAACAAAGGCCATGTCATTTTCCCAAAAACTATCCTTTTAAAATTCACAAAGACTGGTCCTCAACATATCTGAACACAGCAAGGTCTGCTATGGGCAGTGACCCACCATCCTTCCGAGGGCTCTTCCTGGTATTCTGTTTACTGTTTCAATCGCAAAAGTTAAGGAATGCTATTTTGGTGTTGATTTTAAACAATTTTTATTTGTTCTTTGAGAATTTCACACATGTGTCCTATGTATTTCAATCAGAGCCTTTTCCCATACCCCTCCCACTCCTGCCAGACCCACCAACCCCTCCCCACTCCATACCTGTTTGTTTTCAGAATCCTCCGAATCTAAATCATGCCTTCCATATACACGTGAGTGTGGGGCTAGCTGCTGGAGCAGAGTCAATCCAACAGGGACTATGCCCTTCCAAAAACACTGTCTTTCTCTCCCCTAGCAACCACCAACTGTCATTAGCTCTTCAGCTCTTGCTGGAGAATTGACCTGCTTAACCTAGTAGCCATAGCTGCTGTGGTTCTGTGGCTACAGGGTTCCCCGCAGTGTCCAGAAGAGACCATTTTTCCTAAGTCATGTCCTACCTCTGGCTCTTACAATTTTTCCGATCCTTTTTGTGATGTTCTCTGAGGCATGGGGGTAGGTTGTATATAGTACAGATGTCTCAATTATGGTTAAGCATTCCACAGACATTCGTTCTCTGCACTTTGACCAGCTGGGTTTCTCTGTATTAACTACCACCCACTGCATAAAGAACCTTATCTAATGAGGATTGGAAGCTGCACTAATCTATGCACATAGAGATAAGTATTTGGAAGGTAGTTTGATACTATGTCCATTTTGCAAAATAATAAAAATAGGTTTACCACTAAGGTCTATGAACTCCCCATATAGATATAGAGCTCCACACATGTTTCCTCCGATGAAATCAGCCTTAAATCTGATCAGAAAGCAGTGCTAACTCCCATAGTCTTCATCAACTATTGACCCCATGGGCAGATCTTGCCAGGCTAGTCATTACCGTAGCTCACAGGTTTCGTAGATGATTAAGACTCATCTCCTCCATCAGCCTACATAGCACCTACCATGAAAACTAACTGTCAGGAAGAAACTTCCAGGTCAGTTGCATCTTCATTTCTCCAAGTCCTGCCTGTAGAAGGCAGAAAGGGAGCCATTAGGGGCCAGGGAGAAAGTTTTAAAGCAGAATAGTAGAACCCAGGGGATATGAAATCAGGAAGGGAAATAATTGGGGTGGGGTTTAGGCTGGAGGGGAAAGAAAAGTGGGGAAACAGGTGGAACAGAAAAAATTAGGACTAAGTATGTATGAAAAACTACATGGAAAGCTACTATTTTATAAACTTTCATATGTGTTGTGTGTGTGTATGTGCATGTGTGTGTGTTAAAATACAGAGAGAGAGCTTAAGAGGACTTACTCTACGGGGGAGCAATACTTCTTCCAGAAGCCAGAGATAGCCAAATGGAAAGAAAGTCCAGTGTCCAATGCAGAACACCTTCTTTGCGATTGCTGGTTGGGTGTCCCCGAGGTCCCATCAAACAATGCAAGCTATTGAGATTGCTCTTGGATGCCTGCCAGGATGTGATGGTGAGGCCCTAATGATTCTTTGTTGTTTTAAAAACAAATATCTAGTCTTCTCGTGTGGAAGCTTTTTATTTTAGCTGCTTCCCGACCTCTTTCCGTGATGAACACACTGCACCTCATTTAGAATTCATGAGATTTCCTACTGATGAAATTTTATAAAGCATGATGAGAGGTGCTGTGGTGAAGGTAATGGTATTAAGAGAAATCAACACACATGCTCAAAGTTATGGAATAGTTTACCTACTTTGGCTAATCAGATTAATATTAATATTGCTTCCTTATATCCTCATAAAATAATGACAATAATGCTTCACTAAAAATTATTTTTGAAAAATGTAACCAGGAAAGCTCTAAATCTGTCAGAAAAGCATTTATATAATTATATTATGTATTAAAAGTATTTATGTATGGGTTTTAATTATTTTTAATGTTTTTATTAAGCTATATATTTTTCTCAGTTCCCCTCCTTTTTTCTCCCCCCCTTCAACCTTCTCCCATGGTCACCATGCTCCCAATTTACTCAAGAGGTCTTGTCTTTTTCTACTTCCCATGGAGATTAGATCCATGTATCTCTCTCTTAGGGTCCATATTGCTGTCTAGGTTCTCTGGGATTGTGAATTGTAGGCTGATTTTTCTTTGCTTTATTTCTAAAAGCCATTTATGAGTGAGTACATATATAGTCAACAATGGCCTCAAGCTCCTGATACACCTCCCTCCACCAATCAAGTATTAGGATCACAAGTGTGTACCACGACATGGTTCATGTGGTGCTGGGTATTTAACTTAGGGCTTCATGTACGCTAGACAAGCACCATAGCAACTGAGCTCCATGCCTAGCTCTGATTTTATTTATATTTTGTCACATTTATTTATAGTTTGTTTGTATATATAGTATATAGTATAGTATATAGTATATGCACATGCATATACTATAAGGAGAAGGGCAATGCAAGGGTTCTATATGAAGTGTCATTTAGGTCTATGGGTGTAGTAATATGAGCGGCGGGGCTGTGTCCCCGGCACCCCGGCCGCCCACATGGCTCGCTCTAGCTTATGCCCCGAAATAATTACACGGACACTGTATTCTTTTAATCACTGCTTGGCCCTTTAGCCCTAGCCCTTACTGGCTAATTCTGATATCCCGATCAACCCATCTCTAATAATCTGTGAGCACCGGTCTTAGTGAGCACCGGTCTTACCGGGAAGATTCTAGCCTAAGTCCATCCTGGGTCGGAGCTTCATCGTGTGCATCTTCCCTGGAGCGGGGAGCATGGCGTCTCTCTGAGGCGTCTGCTCCCGAGAAGAGAGCTGTGGAGTCTGAGCTCACTTCCTCTTCCTCCCAGCGTTCTGTTCTGTTTACTCCTCCCACCTATCTTCTAACCAATAAAATGGGCCAAGGCAGTTTCTTTATTAGCCAATGACCTTCCTCCATCATATGGGACTGTGAATTAGAAGTTCTTCAACACATGTTGAACTGGGTTCAGAAAATATTAATACCATGGTTATAATAGCAATTACACTAACAGGAAGCCATTAGTAAAACATAATAATAAGAATGTAATCCAGACAAGTATTTAGAGTAAATATATCAATACAAGAGTTAGTTAATGACAAGGAAATTTGAAAAGTGAATTATGGACAATCCAATTAAGTAAAGTGAAGACAACCCACGAATTCATTCTGGGTCTAATGCTATGTTCCTCCCACTATGTTTCTGAACTCAACCCATGAGATTATTCTAGTGAGAACAGGGTGTTTAAGGACACAAAACAAGAACAGAAAGACGGGAACTCTGGCTCAGAGAGTGGACACATTATGAAAACAGCCTTGGGTTTATTAGACAAATGCAACAGATTGATCAATCCTTATAAATTTAAATAAAGGATGCCTTAGCCATGAGTGACCAGAGTAAAACACTGTTAATAAACAATAGTCTCTGTGAACTGCTTGAGTATTAAGTAGCATGCAGTGGAATAGAACCTGTCCTTATACATTGGTTGCAGGACACAGAGAAATCAAGTCAGAATGGAACTGGAAGCTCCGTTCCTGTTGCCAGCATAAATGGTGTTATATGATGCCAAGTAGAAAGTGCCATGAGATGCCAAACAGGCTGCTAGGGCAGAAGAGTCACAGTCTTACACAGCTGTGAATACTATCAGCTACAATACCAGCCTGCCAGGCACGATGGGCCACTACTGCAAGTGTATGCCAGTAAGAGACGGAAGCCTGGGCCGTCAATCAGGGCCACCCACCATAGAGGCTGTATCAAGCACTGCATGTACAGCTTTCTAACTGAGTATGATGCCTGGGGGACAGACAGAGGCAAACTGACCTAATAAAGATGGTGTGAAAGACTTGCAGACCATAGATAGCCTTTACATTTTCTGGTAAATACATATTTAAACTATATTTTATAAGCTCAAGGTTGAGTTTCTGCCCAACTGGTTAATTAAAATGAAAGAAATCTTTTATATTAGAAATTCATAAAATGGTTATCTTTTGTGGATTACTGACCCATTTCACTGAGATAAAGTATAACTATTGTAGAAAATTTAATTTGTTAGAATATTTGAAGAAATAACTATTTTCATTTATAAAACTAAATTTGCAGTATGTTTCAATAATAGGGAGTTAAATACCTTTACCCATCCTATAAAAATTAACCCTGACTTCCGAAACCTTGTTATACTATTTGCTTGCTGAAACATACCTTTGGTCTCCTTTGAACAGTACCTTTTAGTTAGAATGCATTGTGACAACACTCTGTTGAACTTTTATAACAAATCATAGGGCAATGTAGCTGTATGGGAGTACACTTGCCAGGAAGCTTCAATTACAAGTACTTGCTTCACAAAACAATTACAAAATACAAAGTCTCCTTCCATGGGGTAGATTGTCCATGGAGGCTATAGAGTAGTCCCACACTGGCTCAGAATTGAGTATAATGAAGGGTTCTTTATGTAGGGGTAGACTCACAGCTTACAGTCCTCTGCACAAATGGGGAACAGGAACCGAATCCAGCAGCCAAGAGAGAGATAGCGCAAGCTTTACGGCTGCATTTATAATATAAGAGACCACACCTAAGTGGGCTGGTATCTTAAAGGCTGTTGGCTGAAAGAGTTCCCACAACAGTTGATTTTGATGTCAACTTATCACTAATTAGAATGACTTGAATAAGGAGCCTCCCCTGAAAAAGTGCCTGATTGCTTTGACAGGTGTGGGAAGGGCCACCCAGACTGTGGGTGGCACCTTCTTCCAAGCAATCCAGCTAAAAAGAGCACAGCAGAAGGGAGATCATTTCTACCTATTGGTAGCTGGCCTTCCTTTCCTCTCTCTTCTTGCTGAATTGGTTTATGCTGTTGTTTTTGCTGTTGCTGCTGCTGCTAATGGTGATGATTTCTATACTGAAGTCAAATTCAGCATTTGTGAACTTTCCCTAGATTAGGGACCAGTGACTCTCTGAAAACCTTTTAGTATTCTGGCACCTGAATGGGATGTCTAGATCACTAAGCCTCAAACATGGAGTAACTACTGAGTTCTCAGCTCTCAAGTGTGATTCTGCTGTTGTTACTGTTTTAAAGCTGACCCTATTGATTCTGTTCTCCTAGAGAACCCTAATACATGATTTTTCTGCACCTAAAAAAAAAAAAATCACAAAAGTGGATCAAAGATGTGTGGAGGTCAAATTATAAAAACTGTAAGTGAGCTGTTTAAAATATCCAGTAATACTGGGAGAGATGTCCAAACCAACAGATGTATTGATGGTAACATAAGAACCAAACGAGAAAAGTAAGATGTCATGACTGCCCCAAATGAGCAAGATTCCTCAGCTACTGAATTCAAGGATCGTTAAATACATAAAATGGTACAAGAAAATTACAAAAGTTTCCCAGTACAATGATCAGTGACTTCAAATAGGAAACAAACAGGCTATGGATTCTATCCAAAATGTGAAGAAAAATGTCAGTATCATACAGGGAAAAGTTTAAAGCAAATGAGAAAATCAGCAATATGAATGAAAAGAACACTTAGAAGAAAAATGATCAAGGAAATCCACATTTTAAAAATAAAAAGGTTGAAAATGAAAAATAAATGAATCAAATAAAAGAACATTGGAAAATATCATTAAGAAACTTGGCCACATAGGAGAAAGAACACCGGGGATGGAGGTATGATGACAAAATACTTCATTCAACTGTCAGAAAAAAAAAGAACTGGGGATCGCTCCCTTGGAAAGGGTCTTGTCTTGTATGCACAGGAAGCTGAGTTTAATCTTTAGTACCCAAGTAAAAATGCCAAGCACCCGGAATCTTAGCTCTTGGGAGACACACACAGTGAATCCCTGAACTCACTTGACAGCCTGTCTGGCCTAAACAATGAGTTCCAGGCCAATGAGAGACTCTGCCTCAAACAAGGTGGATGGCATTCATAAGGATGACACCTCAGATTGCCCTCCCGCCTCCACACACAGATGCTCACACGTACACACCTGCCCCACACACCTGTACACCCACATGCATGTGCGAATATATAAAAGGAAAATTAGCATGACCACACATCCAAGAACTCTAGAAAATATTCCCAAACCTAGAAACAGAAATAGACAGCAAAACACAGAATCTATGTCGATTTCCCAAGCAGACATAACCTGAGAATAACATCTCCAAAACATATTACAATGAGTAGGTCAAAAACACAAATTGTATTAAAAACTATAAAGGGAAATATACTAGCTCACACACAAAGGGAAATATGAAAATAATATCAGACACCTCTCACCGGCAAATCTCAAATCCAGGAAATATATTTCAATCCCTAAGAGTAAGTACTTGCCAACAAAGACAGCCAGTGAAGTTTTTTTATAACTGATAGAAAAAAATAAGTACTTTCAAAGACAAGCCTGAACTAAGGCAGTTCATGACCACCAAGGCAGATCTGCAGAAGACATTCAGAAGAGCACATTATACACAGAGGAGGAAGAACAGTCGCAATCCCAGCAACACAAAAGTAAAACTCATAAGAATGTAACAAATAAAGGAATTAACCCATTATGTTCCACACAGTAAAGCAGCAATCCTTGAAAACTAACAGAGGAAAAATTCCAAATGACATTCCTATATCTACTCTAAATGGGAAAAAAAAAATGGAAGCTGGAGAAGGAAATGAGGATGCGCACACTCTCCATTCTTACTCAGTGCAGTGCTTGAAGTCTTGGCTAGAGCAATAAGACAAGAAAAAAGGAGAAAAGAGATACGATACAGTTACAGAGGAAGAAGGAAGACAGATGATCCATTATTTGCTGTTGGTACATTCTAAGCTTAAAAGACCCTAAAGACTAACAGAAAACTAGTATCTAATTAACACTTTCGGCAAAGTGGTAGGATCCAAAATCAACATGCAAAAATCAACAGCCTTCTTATATACAAATAATAGCTTTGCTGAGAAAGGAACTAGTTTTTTTTTTTTAAAAAAAAAACAACTCCCATATACAACAAAATTTTTAAATAAAGGAAAAGAAGAAGAAAGAAACTAGGAAAGTAGGAAATAATTATCTAAACAAGGAAGCAAATGACTTCTACAGAAAGATTTAAAAACTGAAGACTGTAGCTAAATAAGACCCTAGAAAATGCTAAGACTTCCCATACCTATGCATTGGCAGTTTCAGTGTTATGTTATTTGCTCTGTTACTTAAAGCAATCTGTAGAATCAATGCAATTCCCATGTAAATTGCAATGAGTTTCTCCAGAGACCTCTAAAAAGATTTAATCCTAAAATTCACACAGGTGCAGAAAAGACTCCAAAGAGCCAAGGAGGAAAAAAACCCCAAGCAGAAAAGGCAATGCTGGAAGCCTTACAATACATCGTAAATTATACAGCAAAGCCACAGTGACATAACAACATGGCACCAGTATAAAAGCCAATGCAAAACTAAATGTAAAAGGAAACCTAGAAATAAAATTACAAAGTCTCAGCCACTTAATCTTTAGCTAAGTTGTCAGAAATACACATTAGGAAAATGCAGTCTCCTCAAAAAATGGCACTGGCAAAACTAGATATTCACATGCAGAGAATGAAATATGACTATCTTTCATGATAAACAATGATTAATTCAGAATAAAACAAATACTTTAATTGGACATATAAAATTCAAAAACTTCCCAAGAAAAACATGTAAAGCACCTTAAGATCTAAATATAGGAAAGGACATCTGAAAAGGCTTCTGAGAACACACAAAAAAATGTCAATCATGGGTGAATGGGATTATATAAGATTAAAAAGATTCTTCACAGAAAAGGGTCAAGAATGAGCAGAGTAAAAAGACAGCCAATAGTAGAAAGGGTGCCTGAACTAGCCTTCCCCCTGTATTCAGATTGATGACTACCTTAGTTGTCATCATAGAACCTTCATCCAGCAACTGATGGAAGCAGATGCAAAGAACCACAGCGAAGCACTGGGCTGAGCTCCCAAAGTCCAGTCAAAGAGAGGAAAGAGCGATAAAATGAGCAAAAGGGTCAAGACCATGATGGGGATACCCACTGAAACAGCTGACCTGAGTGAATGGGAGCTCACTGACTCTGGACTGATAGTGGGGGAAACAGCATAGGACCAAACCAGGCCCTCTGAATGTGGGTGACAGTTGTATGTCTGGGGCAGTCTGTGGGGCCACTAGCAGTGGGACCAGGATTTATCCCTACTACTTAAACTAGCTTTTTGGAGCCTGTTCCCATTGGAAGGATACCTTGCTCAGCCTAGATATAGTGGGGAGGGCCTTGGTCCTTCCTCAAAGTGATATGCTAGACTTTGTTGACTCCCCATGGGAAGTCTTACCCTCTCTGAGGAGTAGATGGGGAGTGGGGTGGGAGAAAGGTGAAAGGAATGGGAGGAGAGGAGGGAGTGGGAATGGGAATTGGGATGTAAAGTGAGAAAAGATTGTTTTTTAAAAAAACAAATGAATTTTTATTTTTTTAAAAAAGCTTTTATTGGGTCTATCTCAATCCTAGGTATATACCCAAAAGATGCTAAGTCAGTACATTACAGAGATACCTGAACAGCTATGCTTATCATTGCATCATTTACGATAGCCAAGGAATCAGCCTAGACATCAACAGATGAATAGATAAAGAAAATGTCGTCTAAACCTGGCAATGGTGGTGCACGCCTTTAATCCCAGCTCTCAGGAGGCAGGCACAGGTGGCTCTTTGTGAGTTTGAGGTCATCCTGGTCTACAAGAGCTAGCTTCAGGACAAGCACCAAAGCTACACCGAGAAACCCTGTCTTGAAAAAAACAAAAAGAAAGAAAAAGAGAGAGAGAATATGATCCATATGGAATTTTATTCATCTGTAAAGACAAATAAATCATGAGATTTTTCAGGAAAATAGATGGAACTGGAAGTCACATTAAGTGAAATAAGTCCGGCTCAGAAAACAAATAATGTGTAATTTCTATAATACATAGAAAAGGAGTTAAGTGTGTGTGTGTGTGTGTGTGTGTGTATGTGTGTGTATGTATGTGTGTGTAGGGTATGAAAGTATAAAATGGACTATACGATGGAAGAGGTCTATAGGAAATGTCAGTGAAACCATCACTTAGTATATACAAAAAAATAAATTCTATTTGCATTCTAGGTTATACATAGACGTCTGATCAGATAGGTGGAAATGGATGGATACACACATGATAACAAAATTATACCTTCATGAATCTACAGATGACTTCTTTGCTTAATCCCTTATATATTCAACTCACACGTATTACCATTCTATTAAAATAACTATAGATACATTTATTTCCACCAATTGGAAGTCTATACTCAAGGTGAATCTGAAGGTACCCTAAATTGAAAGCTGCAATGTGATTATTATCAAAAGAGAAGACCAAACATCAAGCATTTCAAAGCTATTACTAAAGCAATGTTGCTCTGGCCCCAGAAAGCCCAGGTATCTAGTTCCTGTGACAGGTTCTAATGTAGATGACACTATCTTCTTTTGTATTGATGTATCTTCATTTATCAGATTTCTTATGATTGGATTTTCTTGTGCTTTGCCTTGCAGGGGGAATGTATTGCTCTGTCAACATTGATCTTTGGGGTTGTTTTATATATTGTATTTATAAAATAATAAATTGCTGTTCTGCCTATACATCAATGTCTCTGTGATCAGTTAATGTGAGATTAACTTGAGCTTTGGATCTATTTTGAAAGAGGCACGTGAGGTCAAAATGCTGGTCTCTGAGCTAGGAGTCCGTGGCTCCTTTCCCCACTTCCCATGACCAAACACGTCTGTGCTCATTGTCATCTTGGTATATTTTCCTTTTTAAAACAGAATTAGTATCTTGTCTTCCTCTTATGAAAACACTCTCAAATTCTTCCAAAATCTGAACATGGCATTGACTTTGGAGCTGTCCTTCTAAACTCAGCACTAGGGTTTGGGTTTAAGTGCTGAAAGCTTGGATCTGTTTGGATCTTTGCCAGGGGGCCACAAACCCAAACACATCTGGGAACTGAGTCCTTGTGCAAATGAAATGCTAAGTGACAGAGAGAAAATCTTAGGGAGAGAAAGTCAGAGTGAGGGAGCTCTTTCTGGAGTCATGGCTTGAACCCTGATGTAGCTGCTCCCACCTGTGGCCTATGTGCCAAACTAATCAACTTTTTCTTTGGTGCAGATGGACTTGGGTGTCTTTTATTTACAAAGGAAAAGTCTGATATAAAACAGCCTATCATAGCTCTGAATGCAGAGCATGCCTTCCACCCAAAATGTAATAGTCTGGTGGGAATTCGCATTCACAAAGAGTATGGATTTGAACCTGGCGATTATTAAGTGTGAGCCAAACCTCCATATGCATTTAATAAGCTGAACCAAATCACTGTCACTATCAAACAGTGACAGCACATTCTTAGAACGGTGTTTCCGTGTTTCCTATGGGGAAAAGGCAAGGCTTAAAGCACTCTGCAAATTAGCCTATCTATTTCCATATCACAAATGCTCTCTGTTTCTGCATTCAGGAACATCATTGTGAAAGTAAAGTGAATAGGAAAGAGAAGCCACACAAAATAACACATGGGTATCACCAACATCAGTCACCTTAGTCCTTCATAGGGGAAGTCATCTGAGCCACAGGAAAAGCAATGGCCTGACAATATACACTGTCACTGCAATGTCCTCCTCGCCTACTCTAAAAGTTAAGACTACCTTTGTTGCCTGTATACATGAGAAAATTTAAAGTTATGGACAGGTCATCCAGACAGATCCTAAACAGAGAAATAATGGAACTAACCGATGTTATGACTCAAGTGGACCTCACAGATGTCTACAACACATTTCATCCAAACACAGAAGAATGTACTTTTCATCACCTCATGGAACCTTCTCCAAAACTGACCATATACTCATTCACAAAGCAAGTCACAGCAAATACAAGAAAATTTTTAAAAAAGTCCCTGTATCTTATCACCATGGAATGAAGCTGGATTTCAAGAACAGAAACAACAGAAAGCCTACAAACCCATGGAAACTGAACAACTCCCTGCTTAGTTACCACTGGGCCAAGGCAGAAATAAAGAAACTAAAGACTTCCTAGATTTCAATGAAACTGAATGCACAACATACCCAAACTTATGGGACACAATGAAAGCAGTGCTAAGAGGAAAGTACATAGCTCTAAGTACCTACATAAAGAATTTGCAGAAATCTCACACTAGCAACCTAACAGCACATCTGAAAGCTCTAGAGCAAAAAGAAGCAAATGTATACAAGAGGAGTAGACACCAAAAAAAAAAAAAGATCAAACTCGAGGCTAAGATCAAAAATAAAGAAAATAACACAAATAATCAGTGAAACAAAAAGTTGATAAGAAAATCAACAAGATGGACAAATCATTATCCAATATAACTAAAGGGCAGAGAGAGAATATCCACATTAACAAATCAGAAACGAAAAGAGGGACATAACAACAGACACCAAGGAAATCCAAGGAATCATTAGATAATACTTCAAAAACCTGTCCTCCACAAAATTAGAAAATCTAAGAGAAATGAACAATTTTCTTAATAGATACCACTAACCAGAGTTAATTAAAGACCAGCTAAGCAATTTAAATAGAACTATAACACCCAAGGAAATAGAAACAGTCATTAAAAGTCTCCTAACCAAAAGAGAGCCCAGGGCCAGATGTGTTGTTTGTTTTATTGATTCTTTGGAAATTTTACATCATGCACCCCAATTCCACTCACCTCCCAGTTCCTCCATGCTTGCCTCTCACACTTGTATTATTCTATCCTCAAAGTAAAACTAAAAATAAGAGTAAGAATACAATAAAAATAAACATTTTTTTAAGGCAAAACACTTCACCCCTCCATCTTTCCCACCTCTCCATTACTTCTTCATTCATCTTAGTGGCATTGGGAGCTGCTGTGTGTCATGCAGTACACCCTTTTGTCCAAACAGTATTACTTGCAACTGTTCATTGTGTAATGAGTTGTTGGTCAGGTTTAAGGCCTCTGGCTTTGGTACACCATCAAAACTGAATCACCGCCCACACTCCTCTCAGATATCCTGCTATTACCCCAAGTCATGGAGATACTGCAGCTATGGTTCCACAGGATCAGGCCCTTCAAACACTCCAACAGATCATAGATATGGTAGACGTTGTCTTGTGCCAACTCCAAGCCCTGGATGTGTGTGGACTACAGCTGAGTTGGTCAGTCTGGGCCACTGAGATCACTCCTCTTTTTCTCTCAAGCTTACATACATTTTTTAATTGTCTTTTATGTCTGAATCTGTCCTATTGTGAATCTGTAATCCTTTTCTGTCCAGGAGTATTTCTTAAAATGCTAAGCGTTTCTAAGGCTGCTTTGTTTTTGGCTCTGTCCAGTCCAACATAGTGGGGCAGAGGTTTGTTCAGCATGAGCCATGCTCACAGCCCCATTTTCAGGCACACAGCTGGTCTATGTTGCCATTAAGCAAGTTGTAGCACTCTACTCAAAAACCACATTTAAATGTTTGGCCTCTTGAAAGAGCCAGAGTTTGCACAGGCAGCATGACCCAGAAAGCCGCCATTTCAAAACTATGCAGCTACTGCTGAATCAGGAAAATCTCTCTTTAAGCATCCATGGCATTAGGCCGTGTTTAACTCTGTTCTTTTGTGTCTAGAATTTTTTTTAAGCTCTCTTAAGTTTTAAATGGATTTTAGTTGGCCATGTTGGCACCAATTTGTAGTAGGAGGCCACTAGTTTGTTCCCGGCTGCTCAACCTTGAAATAATCACTCAGAAACTATATTTATCTGCAATGCTGTTTGGCCAACAGATTAAGCATATTTCTCTCTAAGTCTTATATTTTAATTTAACCCATCTCCATTAATCTGTGTATCACCACGAGGTCGTGGCCTACCAGCAAAGTTTCAGTGCATCTGTCTCTGGTGGCTCCATGGCTTCTCGCTCACTCCACCTCCTTTCTTCCAGCATTCAATTTAGTTTTCCCCACATAGCTCTATTCTACCCTATCACAGGCCTAAGACAGTTTCTTTATTAACTGATGGAGGAGGGTCATCTTTCTATCTGTTGTTTCATTAGTTAAGTAATAAAGAAACTGCTTGGCCTCTGATAGGACAAAAAATTAGGTAGGCAGAGTAGACAGAACAAAATGCTGGGAGAAAGAAGCTGAATCATGGAGTCGCCATGATTCTCCCATCAGACACAGATGCAGGTTAAGATCTTCCCTGGTAAGCCACCTTGTGGGCTACACAGATTATTAAAAATGGGTTAGATCAATATGTAAGAGCTAGCCAATAAGAGGCTGGAACTAATGGGCCAAACAGTGTTTAAAAGAATACAATTTCCGTGTAATTATTTCGGGTAAAGCTAGCCAGGAAGCGGCCCACCGCCCTTTATCTCAACAATTAACCAGTGGTATTCACAGCATACAGAGGGGAATCCCACATCAGATGTTCCTTCTTATCTCAAGGACACTTGCTCAACTATGTCCATAACAGCTTTTTTATAATAACCAGAAACTAGAAACTACCTAGATGTCCCTCCACTAAAGAATGGATAAGGAAAATGTGGTACATTTACACAATTGGGTATTACTCAACTGTTAAAAACAATGGTGTCATGAAATTTTCTGGCAAATGAATGCAATTAGAAAACATCATCCTGAGTGAGGTAACCCAGACCCAGAAAGATAAACATGGTATGTACTCACAAGTGTATGTTAGCTGTAAAGGATAACCATGCTACAATTTATAGACCCAGAGAAGCTAAGTAACAAGAAGGGCTCAAGGTAGGAAGCATGAACCTCACTGTGAAGGGGAAATAGAATAGACATCGCCAATGAATGGGGGAAGGGGATGGAGAGAGAATGGAGTCAGAGAGTAATGGGAAAGACAGCTGGCATGTGGGGAGCATCTCTGGGACGAACTAGAAACCTAGTGCAATGGAAAGTCCCAGGAATATATGAAGGTAATGCTAGCCAAGACTCCTAGCAATGGATACAGAGTCTGAACCTGGCATCTCTTATAATCAGCCAAGACTTCCAGTGAGGGATTAAGACAATAACCCAGCTAGGAAACCTTTGACCTTCAATTTGCCCTGCCTATAAGATGTGCTAGGGTAAAGATGGTGTGGAGATTGTTGGAGTGTCCAACCAATGACTGGTCCAGCTTGAAATCTATGCTAGAGAGTGAGCCCACCCTTGACACAGCTTGGTGACTAGGACCCAGAGGTGGGATACTCAGAGGTCTAGGATAGAATCAAGCATGACTGGCAAAAAAAAAAAAAAAGTCAAGAAATGATTGCTAATAAAATTCTGCTAGACTCACTGATAGGTGTATAGTTCAATTGTCATCAGAGACTCCATCCAACAACTAATGGAAACAGATGCAGAGACCCACAACCGAAAATTAAGAGGAACTCAGAGGAATCGTGTAGAAGAGGTGAAGGAAGAAATGGGAGAGCTAGACAGGTCGAGGGCACCACAAGAAAGCCCACCAAATCAACTGAGCTGGGTTCTTAGGGGTGCACAGAGAATGAATTGACAACCAGGGAGCCTGCATTGGACTGATGTAGGCCCTCTGCATATATGTTGCAGTTGTGTAACTTGGTCTTCTTGTGAGACTTCTAACAGTGGGAACAGGGACCATGTCTGACTCTATTGCCTGCTTCTGGGATGCTTTCCTCCCACCAGGTTGCCTTATCAAGCCTTAACAGGACAAAAGGTGCCCAGTCTCACTGCAATTTGATATACCATAGGCCTTAATTAGGGTTTCTATTGCTGTGAAGAGACATTACAGCCATGGTAATGCTTATAAAGGACAACATTTAATTGTGGTGTCTCACATTTCAGAGCTTCAGTCCATTATCATGATGCTGGGACATGCAGCATGCAGGCAGAAATGGCACTGGAGAGGTAGCATTGTACATCTTGGCTTGTAGACAACAGGAAGTGGTCTCAGAAACTGGGAGGGAACTTGAGCATATATGAGACCTCAACCTGCCTTACAGCGACATACTTCCTCCAAAAAGACTACACCTACTCCAATAAGGTCACACCTCCTAATAGTGCCACTCCCTTTGGAAGCCATTTTCTTTCAAACTACCACACCATGGCTGGTTGATATCCATGAGAGACTTAACATTTTCCAAAGAGCAAAGAAGGAGAAGGGGATTGGTGGGTGGAGCTGGAAGGAGAAGAGGAAGGGGACACTATGATCATGATGTAAAAACAAAAACTAAATAAGCAAACAAAAGAAAACAAAGAAAAAATTGTTTCTAACAAGCTAGTGCAAATGAATACTCCAAAAAAATTAAGCACAGAAGGAAGGATCCTGTGCGTTAAGTAGATTTTTAATTCCTTTCTATAACAGGTTCTACTGTCAAATTGGAATGTTGTTGGTGAATACAATAACCACAGAAAGCCTCTGGAATTTAAAAAGCAGCAAGTTTTGTGAGATAACTGGGCACGGCATAGTGTTACACTACAAGTCATTTCCTCAAGGCAAAAAGAACAGAAAATCCTGCTTGGGGGAAATTAAGGATTGTGTAATCATACAGGACAGATGCTCTGGAGGAAGGACACATTTATGCCCAGCTTCTCCCAAGGCTGAGGATGCCCCATCTCACACAAGGAAACAGTCTAAGAAAAGCACTTGGGGCAGAAGACGAAAGCAGAGTGCTTGAAACGAGCCCTGAAGACCCCTGGGGATAACGCTGTCTGGTGTGCTAGCAGAAGGGGAAAGGGTGGCCAAGAGTCACGTTACACTTATCTTGGGGTTCATCCTTGAGTATACAGCCAAAGAAAGCCTAGGAACCCACACTAAATGGGTCTCAACCCAAAGGTTGAGAACCACTTTTTCATGCTATACTCTCTAGAAAGAAGGCATTGTTGATAGACTACACCTGTACTTATTTTTATTAATAATTACACCAAGAGAAAATGGTAATTTTGTTTTTCTAAGTAACATGCCACATGGTGCTGGTTTTCTTTTTCACTTTAAGGTGAAGGTGACAAATAAAATGTTCTTCATTTCTACTTGGCCATTCAAAACATTCACTGGGTTGTGACTGCCAACGATGTCAAGAAATAACTTGCACTTTGGCCATATTGTTCAGTTACAAATGTCCCAAAGCTGTATGAATTATGGCAGTGACAGGGGCTAAGGGACTGACTACAGGAGCTCAAGGAGCCTCTCTGCATTTCTGCTTCTGGGGCCAGTCACTGTAGCTAATCAGATTCAAGAAGCCTCTCTCACACATGATGGCCTACTGTGGTTCCAACGTGTGGCTCTCCACAAGACAAGCTTGAGCCCCACGGCACTATGAGTTCAGGATCAGCAGACCTGTGCATGGAGACTGAATCCCCAGTCTTCGTGTCACTTAACTCCTCCGTGTTGCGGAAAGAAAATCATGACCACAGTGTGACTAAAGGGGACCAAGATCTAAACCTTAACCCTCCATCAAGGGACAGGAAAGTCATCTGGGAGGCAAACACTAAAGAACTCGCTTTCCTTATGCAAATCATCACCAGGCAAGCTTCATCTGTGATACAGTATATATGAGCAAACATAAATATTTCATAAATAACCAACTAAAGAATGAACAAATAGGCCATTCAAGAACAAAACCTGAATGCTATCCTTCTCTTCTCCTGGCTACACAAGTTTTACCAAACTGAGTGATCCAAGTGTCTACCAATTTGACATAAGCATGGAAACCATCCTGCCCTCCCCTGGGCTTTGCCCCTTAGCCAGTAAGATGCTTATGTACACCCGCCTAGCATGGACATGTTGATAGTGTGAAGTTCACAGGGAACAAATGTCCAAGGAAGAAACTTACACTTAGCCATCAACTCTACCAAGTGACATCAGGATTTAAAACAAAGCCCATTCCTGGGGGATTGCGATCTAGATACCTTTAAATGGGAACAGCCTGCAAAGGGTACTGGAAAGACAGACTATCGCAATGTACTGCAAGAAATACCTTGGCTCAGTAAAGTTAAATTTCATTCATAAAACATGAAGAGCAACCCACCTATGTCAGAACATTATAAATATTGATGAAGCAATTCAAAGTGATCATGATTTATACACTGTAAATTCTCTTGTAAATACAAGGGCCCCTCACAATGGAGATGTTCACACCAATCTCCCCAGCAGGTGAGAGGCTGTTGGCATGGAGTTGGGGACTTGCAACACAGTGACTCCTTGAATGTTTTGTTGCAATTGTCTGTTTGTCCCTTAACTGAACTTGGAACACCTTGAACGGAGGGGACTGAGCCATAGGTATCACTTTATCTTGGTTTAATCAGGCATCTATTACTGTTGTTTCTGTCAAATTGAGTCGGTAAATTCTGAATCGTCACTACTGCTCAGCCTCCCAACTGACAGTACAAAACCACATGGCACCGTGTGTAAAATGGACGGCAAAAACCATGTGCTCAGGAACAATTCCCCAGCTGCCAAAGCTGGCTACTATCTCACTCCTAGAGCTCCGGCTTCACAAGAAGAGAGCTCAGATTCCCAAAGGAAACATTCCTTGCAACTGGTCACCGACAAGGAATTGACAGATAAATGCTTTGAAAATGGCTCCTAGCTGAGCATTGTGCTGTTCTTCTCACAGGCTCAGGTACCACAGTCTAACTCCCCTAGCGTCACAGTTAAAGACCAGATCTGGACGACACTGGAAGCTTCGCTGTTTTCCACACTTTATGGGAACTATCCAGGTGAGATGTGGGACCAGAAGGGAAGTGCCCGTCAATTGCCAGTCTACTTTCTTAAGCGAGATTGCACTCGGCACTCTGCAGAGAATCCATGGGCCTGTCTCATCGGTGACAGCAGCATCACCTCAAACTTTCTCAGTCCTCCGTTTCTACCTTCATGTCTTTCTTTCACCATGCTTGCTGCCCACGTTTCATACACTGAGCACTGCACTAGGCAAAAGCAAGTAAAAGGCCTGGCAATCATTTAAGTAAAAAAATAATAATAATAATTGCAAGGAGACAATATTTTTTCTAGGAATTAGACGTCACCAAGTTGATAGGACGATGTGGCAGCATGGGAGGCCAGAACTCAAATAAATAGAAATCTGTATACAATCAAATGTTTCGTGATAGGCATACCAGAATGGAGCTGAAATACCTCCTGTGGGATGGCCTCCACAAACCTTTCCTAATGATGTCACAAAATACGACACACAGCTTAAGCTACTATGGTGCTGCATGTGACAGGAACTATGGCAGCTGGCCCTCAGCTGGTTACCTGAGTCTGTCACAGATGCCTGCAGCCCAGGGTCCTTTAAATGAAGCCCTGAGGCTCAATCGCTACTGAGCAAGCTGGACCCACTGATGGCCCAGGTGTCTCCCCACCCTGTATTTTCCTGCTGACTTGACTTTCCCTCATCCACAGGAACTCCGGTATTCTGAGATGTGTCCTGGTTTCTGCCTTCTCACTTCTTTTCTTTGCTTAACACTCAGCGCTCTTCTCACTGGCTATTCGACCTCTTCACGGTGTAGTCCCCATCAATTCTGGTTGATTTGAATAGCTCTGGGCACTCCCGCGCTAAGCCCAAGGTCCATGGCCTACATCTTCCTAATGAGCTGTCTCCACCGTTGGACTTGCTTTGACCTACAAACTAGCCATCCTCAGCACTCAGACAACAGCAAGGTTAGGAACCTAGGGCATTCCCCACCGCTACCCCTACTGTTTGTAGAGCCTTTTTTAGCCAACTATTGTGTAAATATTTATTGATAAACTGTTCTCCTTTATACTGTGCCGGGGGAAAAAAAGAAAGTCGAATTTCTCTGGGTAAAGAATTTCACAATCTCACAATGACAGCTGTGTACAGGATGACCTTGAATTCCCACAGCTATGTCTCTTGCCGTAAATTGCTCCTTTTTATGTAGCCCAATGCTCCACCTGACATTTGCATTTCTGTTTTTAAATTAACACATCCAAAATATGGTTTCCTTTCTGGATATGAACCTTCTAAGTGCTTCTTCTTTCTTGTATATACAGTCAATGTCTTCAGAGCCAAACAATACCAAAAAGAACTGAAAAACTCCAGGAATTATCTGATTCTTTTTCCATCTTTATCAACCCAAATGTCTAGTCATATGAACGCTAAGATCTGAAAAACACATCCACTTCTCTTCAAGTCTATTTTTACAACCCTGAGTCACTATCAGGTTACCTGGGGCCAAAGAGCCCTCTGTGACATGAAAGACTTCTTCTTCCATCCCTGCCCAGCACCTAGATGCTTGCTGGCAGGAGGGGATGGTCTCGAGTTCAGTGACTTGAGCCTTCCTCAGGCTGAGTACCTTGTGTAGCAAACAAGCTGCAGAAACTAAGAATCCTGCCACCATTTTCCCCCCTTCACTACTGCAGGGGCCTCCCCATGGAGCCTGTCCTTCCCAATCTCTGCAGGGAAGCCACACTGGTCCTCCACAGTCCACAACTAGCTGTTTCAGTTCACTTCTCCCAACTCTTCCATTATGCCCGCTACATTACAAAGCCTTGCACGATCCGGCCCTAGTTCATTCCTGTGACCAACCCGCTACCCCTGCTCTGGCTGCCTTGCTCTTCCTTAGAAACGCCCAGCTCTTTGGCACCAACAGGAGCTTTATTTATCTGCCTTCAGCGCTTTCCCACATTTCTTCAGCTTAGGGTATACATATTGACTTGATCCCGTACCTGCCTTCAGCGCTTTCCCACATTTCTTCAGCTTAGGGTATACATATTGACTTGATCCCGTACCTGCCTTCAGCGCCTTCCCACATTTCTTCAGCTTAGGGTATACATATTGACTTGATCCCGTACCTGGCTCGTCTCATACTTTCAGTAATTTCCATGCCATACTTTGCAAACGGCAACTGATCTGTAATGATATAATAAGTACACCTGGCCCTCCCAGCCAAACCTCAGTGGGATTGTACCACTGACTTATCTGTAATCAAACGTAAGGTTCCCTAGCTTCTCCCCTCTAAGAGGGCCATCATCACAAATTTTGCGGTCACAGTTCTCTTGGTTCCCTGCATCATTTTGTCTTTGTATATTCTTAAATAGTTAGGCTTTTTAGCTTAGTTCTTTAGAATGTAGTTTTAAAAATCATGCAATATGTGGTCTTCACACTCAACTTTTCAGTTACTATTATATCATTAAGAATTAATAATGTTGTTATGAGTCATTTAGCCTATTTTTTAACTGTATAGATCTATGTATGCATGTTTATGTGGGGGGGGGGGAGGTGTGCATACATGTGTAGAGGCCAGAGGTTGACCTCGGTGTCTTCCTCACCCTCTCCACCATATGACTTAAGACAGTCTTTCCATTTGCCAATTCAGCTTCAGAAAACTCCCAGAGACCTTCTTCCCTACTTGCTCAGTTTTAGGATTATGGGTATACATGGCCACGCCCGGTGTTTTTACATAGGTGCTAGACCCAAACTCCAGTCCTTGAGCTAGCACGGCAGTACAACTGGGCCATCTCACCGGTACCGTACATGCTTTTGATGGCTGTCTGACATTCCTCCGCATGGCAACACCAGGCTGCTCCAACCACTCGCTAGCAGCAGGCAGTAAAGTTCCTTCCATGATTCTGTTTACTGGAAATCAGACTGTGGTGTGTCTTTGCACGCATGTCATTCACTGAAAATGTGCCCATTTGCTCAAGAGTTGGAGCACAGATGGGGCATATGATCAAAATGCTATATGGTAACCTACTGGCTTCCAAAGTTGTGTGTCCCTGCAGCAAGGTGTGAAGACCTTTTAGACCCACTCATTCTTTTCAGTGTCTTAATACTTTTGATCTGGGGCCAACCAAATACTTACAAAAGGAACCTCAGTCTAGCCTTGACTTTTCCTTCCACTTGTTAGAGGTAATTACCACCGCTGTTTATACTGACTAATTCGTATTCTAAATTTTTCAAGGTTTCGCTTGCCATTCTCCACATGGAAATAACTTTTAGTTTGGCTTTTGTTGCTCATGTTGCTTTTCTTTTGCTTTGCTTTCAGACAAAGGGCTTTATGGACCCCAGGCTGGCCTAACCATGAATTCATGACGCTCCTGCCTTTCTTTCTCAAGCGCTGTGATTACTGGACTTGAAGGACTTTGAGTGTGTAGGAAAACACTTTACCAACTGGGCTGCACCCCAGTCCACACCACAGAGCTAAGTGTTATGCAGTGTCCTGTTACTTTTTCTTTATGGGTCTCTCACTATGTAGTGCTAGTGGACTTGTTCACTGATTGTGATCTGTTGCCCTTGACGAGAATACAAAGATCTAGGTGGCCTTGTTCACTCTTCTGCCCCCAGTGGCTAGAACAGCATGGACAGGTGAGTATGTGAGGGGCAGAGTCACATGATGTACTAAGAATGTGCGAGAGCATTGTTCTGGGACCAGATGTGCTCAGTTTCAACCTTGGCTTCTCCATTTACTCTGATCATGATCCAATGACTTAACATGTCTATTCCCAAGTCGCTTCATCTGGGACAAGAAGTACTTTGTGTCATGTCCTCAGAGCTTTAACATTTGAGTCAGTATGCATAAAGTTTTTAGAGTAATGCAGGTATAGCCAGTGCTTGGTAAATGCAGTCATTATGAAGGGGCAAGCTCCGCCATTACCTTTCCCTGGCTTGAGCATAAAGGGCTCAAACTAGCTTGGGTCTTAAGAGTACCCTACTTCCCCTCAAGCTTAGCATCCACCTAGTCTTGCAGGTTCCGGTTCCCATAGCCAAGAGAA
This sequence comes from Microtus oregoni, assembly GCF_018167655.1. Taxonomy (NCBI): domain Eukaryota; kingdom Metazoa; phylum Chordata; class Mammalia; order Rodentia; family Cricetidae; genus Microtus; species Microtus oregoni. Next base: position 9,571,023 of record NW_024543070.1, read on the forward strand.
GGAGGTTGAGAAGCATAGAAGTGTACTTTATAGTCCAGAAAATCATCCTGTCACCGCGATGCTGAAGAAGCTGAACTGGGTGGGTGTCCCCGTTTTAAATAAGTGAGTGTCTCACAAGCCATCCCCCCATACTCCCAACAAGGCATCACACACAAAACCACAACACTCTTCCCACCCTCTTTTTATTTCGTCTCCTATTTTTCAAAGAGAAGGCAGGTAAGTTAGGAAGATAACAACACACAAGACAAGGAAAGAGAGGAACAGAGAAATAAAATGAGAAAGAAGGGATGGAAGTGCAAAAGGAGGGGGGAATAATTTCAAGCCAGCCATGGCATTGACCTTCTAATGTAAACAGTAAAATGCCGAAATTAGAGAGCCCAAGGAAATCCCGCCCAAACCCCCACAAGGCAATGCTTTCACTCAGGGATGTGGGGAGGCTAGGCAAAAGCTATGTGGGAAAAGTCTTGGTGAATGACCAGAGGCCTGGGTCAGGCAGGAAAGGCAAACCTCTGGGGGATGCTGGCCCCATTAAAACTGTAGTCCCCAGCATGTCACCTTAGTCCAGGGCTTACCTCAGTCTGTAACCAGGAATCCAGCTCCATTTGAAGCATCCCTTGCCTCAAAGTGGTAAGCTTGGCCTTGGTTAAACACGCCAGGGGGCCCTGCCCCCGTGCATTTCCACTGAGATTCCCAGCCGATTCCTCAGGAGGAACTGTTTCCATTTGAGATGGACCGGGGATCCTGGCCAGGACAAGCTGCCCCTCAGAGCCAGAGCCAAATTCCGTGACAGCTTGCAGAGAGGATGCCAAGGGGCTGCAGGGAGCCCCTGGGGGTGGGCAGCGAGCCGGGGGCGCGGCTGGGACCAGCCAGGCCCCGGCTGCCCACTCGTGAAGGTCTAAGTCCACACCTTTGGGAACTGGCTTCTGCCTGCTTGTCTCTGCTCCAGCACGACAGTGCTGAAATTGCGCGGGCGCCCCAAGATGCCCCACCGCCACTGGGGGACTTCCTCCTTCCCGCGTCCTCGGCGGGCGGGAGAGCACTGGTGGGCGGGGGACCCCGACCGGTCAGGGTTGTCGCCGACCTTGAGGCTACCGTGGGCTGTTCGTGCGCCAAAAATAAAACTCGGGCGCGCGCACGCGCGCGCACACACACATATATACACACACATACACACACACACACACACACAGAGGAATGCATGCATAATCTATACTTGGCACTTCATTCCCAGGAAAGTTACCCTTAAACAGCATAAAGCACAGGAGAGGAGGGAACCCTGTGCTGGAGACATCGTGCCCAAGACCAAATTTGGGATGATTTTTATTTTAAGGTTTGGATCGAACATTCTCAGAAAATAAAAGGACCCAGGACAAATTCCATGCTCTTTTCATGTGTGGGCTAGAGAAATTGGAATCTAGCTGCAGGTGTGATCACTGCGGCTTGGAGAGAGGGAGGAATCACTGAGGCAGGGACTTTCCCTATTCTGGGTTTGCTGCAAGCCCCGGAGCCGCAGGGGTTAAGGCGGCGCAGCACGCCTGCAGGCTTTCCCAAGCAGAGAGCTAGCGCGGGCGGGGGCGCGCAGGGGAGAGCCGGGGATCTCCCGCCCGCTGGGCTCCTGGGGCGCTTCCCTCACCGTGCTATTTATAGCTCGGCTTCCAGCTGCTGCAGGGAGCTCACCCCGCCAGGGCTTGTGGAGCTGTGGGAGCCCTTCAGAAGCAAAGAATTTTCATAAATTCTCTGAATGACAAAGATGTCTCTTGATTGTCGCCTTTCTGGCCTGCCACTATATATCCATATATATTTCAAGTTGAAGTCTCTCTCTCTCTCTCTCTCTCTCTCTCTCTCTCTCTCTCTCTCTCTCACACACACACACACACACACACACACACTGTGTGTGGGAAAGCATTTACAACAATTTATGAATGCAACCTGGCAGCTTGTTATTGTGAATTGTGGGAGTTCCATTTGTTATCAATTGCTTGATTTAAAAAATAAATAAATAAAATAAAGATAATTCTCAGTTGGTGTTGGTTTAAAGGCCCATTTTATATTTTTCTGCAACACTCAAGCTATCTGCAGGTTGATTTCATAATCATGTGTCCAATAAAAAGATTGCAGCAAATTCAACAGCACTGAAAAAAAAAATCATATTCCCTGTTCTCTGACTGCCTGCTGTGTGAGGGTCTCAGACCTCTCTGTTTGTGAGCACAGGGGGCGGGTGGTATCTGGCAAACAAAAACATCAGAAGGTCCTGTGAGACATGTGGATTCTCAGCTCCAGAAGACTAGGAAGGTAGAGGGTGGAGGAATTCTTCTGCCACTAGGAAGGTAGAGGGTGGAGGATTTCTGCTCAGCATAAAGTAGAGCAGACTACCAGTCAAGAAGATTCTAGACTGTTATCTTCTTACCAAGCCCCTGTCTGCAATAACTTCTACCTGAAAAGGCGTCTCTGGGATATGCAAAGCCCTTGTGGTCCCCTGGACACTGCAGAGGATTGGGAAATGCCAAATGGCATTTGCTAAGGAGGCTGAGGAACCATCAAAGGGGACACAGACTCCAGGTGGTCCTGAGGGTGGGCAGTACTAGGCCACCTCTCTCTGCATCTCTGGGTCCTACATCTGCAGATTTTTTCTTTCAGAGCTGACTTCGGTGTAGTAAAAGCTTATTATTTATTTAACTGCATTTAACCAGAATGATCCTAAACAGCAGACTCTAATTGAGTCAACTTAACTAAATTATGGGCCAGGTTAAGAAAATGTTTTCACTCTGTATTCATTGCCCCACTCTAGCAAAGAGAGACCAGCACCTCTCCCACCCCAACTCCCATTCTCCACCTCAACCCTGTCTGTGCTTGGGTCTGCCAGTCAGGTTCCAAGATACATCCCTGAGATGCTACAGAAAGACTCTGCACCTCATTTTCATCCTGGCTGCTTAGAGGGAGGTGTCAAATGCTTTACCATCCTTCTTCAGGTCCTCATTTGTCATGTGTGAATAACAGTAATAGCAGCCGCCTCATGGAGTTCTTAGGAGATTAAATGTGGACATCTGTATGAATTGCCTGGACCAGTGGCTAAAAGCTCAATAACAGGAAATATTGTGGCTGCCCAAATATGAGCTGGATTTGATTTGAATGAATTTGAGCAAAGGGATTTTTCAATAAAATCTATTTTACCTATGCAAATCTTCACTATAAATTAGTTTTTTTTTTTTCCACCATGCTGCAGCGGATACCCCCAAAGGCATCTATGTTTAAAGGAGGCTCCTGGTCATTAAGCTGCATTCCTTCTTCCACAGAAAGAAAACAGCTCTTCCGAGGGCCTTTTAAAAGTCCTTCTGCTAATCCACACACTACACTGATAGCCAGTATAGAGAATCCCCAACTGATAGTGTTGCAAGGCTATCCCGAGGAGAGCACTGTGTGATATGGACACCTCTTTAATCCCGAGACCACTCTATGATGTTTTCCTAGGAGGAGCAGGTTTTTCTATTTAATTAAAGACACAAAAGCTGGGCAGCAGTGGCGCATGCCTTTAATCCAAGCTCTTGGGAGGCAGAGGCAGCTGGATCTCTGTGAGTTCGAGGTCAGCCTGATGTACAAGAGCTAGTTCCAGGACAGCTAGGGCTACACATAGATACACTGTCTCCAAATCCTGTCTCTACCTTCCCTTTTTTAGACAGGAATTTCTGGTTTTCAGTCTGTAGCCAGGCATAGTTATATAGTCAAACTCTAAGGAACTGTACAACGCAGTGTCTTGTGGCTGATTCCAAGAAGCCTCCCTGCTGAGGTTTTGTACCACGGCAGAGAAAAGATGTTTAGACTAATCACAATACATCTCACATGCAAATGAAGACTTATGTTTACACCAATCACAGCCTTGTCCTCTAACACCAACTACAACAATCCCTCTACCAGGTGACCATGGGGCGTGTTCCACAGAAATGCTTTCATGGCCACCCAGAGTTCACTGAGGTTTATAATAGCAAAATTTCTGGAACAAATGGATTGAAGCAGTCATGACTGAGGCTGCTAGAGCCAGGTCAGCTTTAATAATCATTTAGTTTTTCTCAGTGCATCCATGAAATGTTCAAAATGGCCAGTGGTGGCATAATAGTAGTCCAGTTGGTTATTTTATTGACTATTCTTTCGCTCGAAGAAGTCAAGGCAGCAAAGACAATCTAACAGTGGCCGAGTTCACTGTACAAAACCTGTTTAAGTTAATTAAGCCAAAATAACGGGAGGGTGTGCTGTGGGACAATGGTCTTGTACCCTGAAAAGATTTGTCACTTGTATTGGTTTAATAAAACACTAATTGGCCAGTAGTCAGGCAGGGTAACCGGAATAGGAGAATACTGGGAAGAGGGAAAGTTCAGCCTGCAGTTGTCACACAGACACGGAGAAAGCAAGATAAGAATGCCTCGCTGATAAAAGTTACCAAGTCATGTGGCTAACACAGAAAAGAATAATGGGTTAATGTAAGTTATAAGAGTTAATAAGAAGCCTGAACTAATAGGCCAACCAGTTTATAATTCATGTAGACTTCTGTGTGTGTTTCTTTGGGACCGAACAGCTAAGGAACTGGGCCAGAAAACCTCTGTCAACAAGGGTGCCTGCCCTACACAATAAGAAAATAAATTATAATATCTAAGCCCTCCCAGAGTTTGGGGGTGTTGTGAGGAGTATGCCTCTTCGTGTGGGCGTGCCTGTGTGCTTCTTCAGTTTTAATGAGGCATGCTGCCTTTCTTACTGCTTTTTACTTCCATAATTGGTGAAGAAAATAGCAGTCAAGACTCTTAGACAGGAACTTAAGCATAGCCTCTTTACTTTCAATCCTGAAGGAGATTTTGTTTGTTGCTTTGTTTTTAAATTTGTGTTTCATGTGTGCAAGTGCTTTGCCTGGATTCATGTCTATGTGCTCCTTGTGCGCCTGGTGCCAATGGAGACCAGAAGAGACAGCACTGGATTCCTTGGAAGTGGAGTTACAGACAGTTGTTAGACAACATGTGGACACTGGGAAGAAGAACAGTGCTCTTACCTGCTAAGTCTTGGGGAGAAAATCTCCCCTTTCCTGTCATAACTTAGGGGCTGAAGTTACAAAGTCATGAGCAGCCAGTAGCAGAATCCCCTGAGGTATCTGTATGGGAGGTCATTTGGAGGTCATTTATGCTTGTTAAAGTAAAATTTTCTGGCAGTGTTGCACATTAAGTTGAGGTAGGACCAAGCTCCTCCCCCTGTATCAAGGCTGCACAAGGAAATCCAACACAAGAAACAGGTTCCCAAAAGTCAGCTAATGTCCAGGAACAGGTCCTGACCTTACTGCTAGGAACCCTACAAACAAACCAAGCTACACAACAGTCATGGAAGTTAGGGGAGAGTAGGAATGGAAGGAGAGAAGGGAGGGGAAAGTGTAGTCAGTATGTAAAATAAAGGGAAAATGTTAGTATAAAAAAAAGAAGGGAAAACAAAACAAAATAACAAACAAACCAAAACCCAAAATAAGGTAGTAGAGGATGGAGAAAGAATTCTTTTTTTTTTTTTTTTTTTTTTTTTTGGATTTTCGAGACAGGGTTTCTCTGTAGCTTTTTGGTTCCTGTCCTGAAACTAGCTCTTGTAGACCAGGCTGGCCTCGAACTCACAGAGATCCGCCTGCCTCTGCCTCCCGAGTGCTGGGATTAAAGGCGTGTGCCACCACCGCCCAGCAAGAATTCTTGAAGATGAAGTTGTGGCAAACTCTCAACAAACAAATCTCCAAAGAATGAAAGACACCTAAAGAAATGCTCAACATCCTTAGCCACCAGAGAAACAACTCTGAGATTCCATCTTACACCTGTCGGAATGGCCAAGATCTAAAACACTAATGACTGCTTATGCTCCATGGCTGATGGGAGAACAAATTTGTACAGCTGCTGTGGACATAAGTATGGTGAATTCTCAGAAAGTTAGGAATCAATCTACTTCAAATTTCAGCAATACCGCTGTTGGGTATATACCCAAAGTTATCTCAATCATACTGCAAGAACACATGCCCAACTATGTTCATAGCACATTATTTGTAATAGCCAGAATCTGGAAACAACCTAGATTACTCTCAAACAAAGAACGGATAAAGAAAATATGGTACATTTACACAATGGAATACTATTCAGTGGTTAAAAACATAATAACATCTTGAGATTTGCAGGCAAATGGAGGGATCTAGAAAAAACATATTGAGTAATGTAATCCAGACACAGAAAGACAAATATAATATGTACTCACTCATAAGTGGCTTTTTGACATAAAGAAAAGCCAGCCTACAGTCCATAATCACAGAGAACCTAGACAACAAAGAGCACCCTAAGAGAGACATTACATAGATCTAATGTACATGGGTAGTAGAAAAAGACAAGATCTCTTGAGTAAAATGGGGTCACAGGAGAGGGTAGAAGGGGTAAGGAGGAAGGAAGTGGAGTGGAAAAAATGTATGGGCAATAAAAACAATTTGAAAATAATTAAGGAAGTTAACAGCTAAGGTTACAACATTCTTTGCAGCTGGAGTGTAGTATCTGCAAGGGATCTATGAAGAGTTCAAAGCAACTGGCAAGCAATCAATGTCCAGACAACTGATGGTCAAGACAGGAGCTTTTCAGCTGACTTACACTCCCTTACACAAGGCAGCAAGGCATGCAGGAAGGGACTGCTAGCTTCTTTAGCAGTCCTTCCTGGGGCCAATTGGTGGCTCTCAACAGTTGTGTTCATTCAGAGGGACAGTAAACATTAAAAGCTCCCTACACCAGAGACATTAACATTAACATTCTTAGCAGTGCTTAACAGTGCTTAACTGTTAGCCAAACCTCCACAGGGAGATTTGGGTCATTGATTCCAAACAAGAATTTAGGGTCCAGTGTGGCAAATCAGCATTTTCTAAGCATTTTATAATAGCTTAGGAAACTTTGCTTTAAAAAGAATGAAGAATCCACAAGCAAGCAGAATTGCCAGACTCAAGCAGATAGAAATTCTATCACATAGTTAAGATAGCAGTACTGAAAAATGAACTTAGAATCCTCGAGTATTTAAAACCTAAAACCAGACATGCTCATTCAAATACCTACATGCAGGAAGTGGATAAATAGTGTACACAGTCTTCAGTAATAGCATGTGCCTCAATGCCTTTCAGATCTGACTAAATGCTTACTGATAAGGAAGCACCCCTGGAAGGACACAGCTAAGGGCTAGGAGGCAATAGCACTCCTCCTGGGAATAGTCTAGGACCCAACAAAGAAGTCCTCACTCCCAGTGTGTATGGTCTTCTGCATATCTGCCAGTGGACTTCAGGAATCATACGCACTGTAACTCACATAGGCCCTTCACTTTCCCCCATCATAGTCAGGGCTGTATACCTGTGCATCCACAAAGTAGGGTTCGCCTATGCTGCTATAAATGGCCACAGAAATTTCATTTTGAAGACTGTTACTCTGAGTGAGTACCCTGCATTTTCCTTATTCATCAGCTTACACACACTGTGGTTGGTTCCATCTCCTGGTCATTTTGTACAGTGACACAGTCAACATACCTCTTCTGCACATTGATTTCATTTTCTTGGGGTATAAACTCAGAATGGGCTTTACTCCATAGTTCTTTGGACTATCATGCCTGAATCAGATAGTCACTATATGTTATCCCTGAGAGAGATGATACATTATAATATTCAGAGAGTCTAGGCTTCCACCTTAATGCTATGATTGAATGAGAACTCAGAGTGAGGAAGGATGACTATAAAGATGGTGCGCAGAATAAACTGTATATATGATGATCAGGGAAATGGTCTGTGGTAGATATTAACAGTGGGTAAGAGCATTTAGTCATCTTTTACTTCTACAATACTCCACCTTCACTTGAAAGTAAGAAGGCTGCATAGAAGTGACACAAGTTGTGACTCTGAGGCAGACACATTTAGTTTGATGGAAAGACTTCTAAATCTTTCCACCTCTGCTAATCATCTCCCTAAGCAAATCAACTCCTGCTCCAAACAGTCCTAGTTCCCCTTGCTTAAATGTATTGGAGGAGGCTGCTCATTCATTCTCAGCTGCTCAGACCTGAAATAATTACACAAAACTGTACTAACTGTATTAACTGCTTGGCCAATCACTTAAGTGTACTGCTAGCTAGCTCTTACATCTTAAATTGACCCATTTCTATTATTTTATATTTTACCACGAGGCTCATGGTATACCAGCAAAGTTTCAGCAGGCTCCAGCGAACGTGCCTATCTCCTGTGGTGGCTACATGGTTTCCCACTGACTCTGTCTACTCTCTATATATATCTTTTCCAGCCTGGCTGTATTCTATTAAGCCATTGATTGAAAGCAGCTTCTTTATTCATAACCAATAAAAGCAACACATATACAGAAGTACTTTCCACACCACAGAGGTGTCCTAACAAAACAGTATAGGCTATTACCGTGGACTTGGTTGCTTCTCAGAACATGAAGGTAACCATGATTTGTCACTAACAACATAGATAATTCATAGAGTCTTAAAATCAGTAAATTGTACCTTTCACGTGTATTCAAAATCCAAACTTGGGAAAATAACACCATTTTAAGATGTTAGTTCAACTGGGATTGAACTAACATCTTTGCTTAGTATCCTCCTCAATAGAGGTGTCAGGAATCCTGTTTTGTATATTATAGATTAGTTAGCACTGCCTAGAATTTTATGTGAATGAAATCATACTGCAAGCTTCTTTTGGAAAGGGGTCTCTTTTCTGTATGATTAGAGCAATTATTCTGAGATGTATTTATATTATTGCATACATCAATACTTTACCACTTTTTACTACCCAAAAATTCCTTTATATAAATATGATATGGGTTATTTATCTATTTATTTATCTATTGATGGATATTTCATCTATTTCCATATTTTTAGATTATATTGAAACATCTTTGAATATTCATATTCATGTTTTTGGACACACATATGCCTGCAGCTTTCTTTGTAAGTGGTCAGGAAGGTAACAGCTAGGTCTGTGCTACATGTATGTGTGGTGGCGTAGGAAACTTGTGCAATTGGTTTTCCAAAGTGATTTTACCACTTTACATGTCCACCAGGAGTGTGTGAATGTTTTGGCACTTCCCTCTCACTTGGTACACTCAGTCTAATTTTAAACCCATAGCTACAGAGTGGCATGTTACCATCATTCCAATGTGCATCTCCCTAATAACTACTGTGTTGAACATGTGAAATTTTGTTTGTCATTTATTTTCTTTGGTGAAATGCCTATCTAAATATCTTGACATTTTGTTATGTTCTTGTATTGTTAATTGTGGCTTACAAGAATTATTTATATATCCCAAATTAGTACTTTTTAAAAATTGTAAACACTCCCTCCTAGTCTGATTTGTGTCCCTTCCAGTTACATTAAGGTTAAATTGATTTTTTAAAAATTTATATGTACAATATATGACATGACATTTTTTGACATTTTTAATATGCAGTGCAATGATTAAATAAAGCTAATTAATGTATCTAGTACCTTCCATACTTTGCTTTCTTTGTGGTAAGAACATTTAGAATTTCTTTCTTAGCAGTTTCTAAGTTTATAATATTCTTCTCCACAGTTCCATACTGTTTGATGGCTCTCTATAACTCACCTGACTTTCCTAAGTAAAGCTTGATATGCTCCATCCACTGCATCCTTTATCACGCTAGCCCCATCACCCCTCCTGAAGCCCAGGGCTGCATTCTCTGCTTCTGTGAGGAGTCTTCTTTGTTCGGCATGCACATGCAGATGAATGTATACAGTACTCATCTTACTTAGCACATTTGGTAGTTGGTCTACATTGCTGTAAATAACCACAGACCTTCAGTGTAAAGACCTTCACTCCGTGAATTCATAGGGCATTCCCCTTATTAATCAATCCACACACTGTGATGGATTCCGTATCCTGGTCAATTTGAACATTCCAACAGTGAAGATACCTATTCTGCATGATGATCTCACTTTTTTTGATACAAACCCAGGAATAGGAATATTATATAATATAGAAATGCTGTTTTTGATTTTTTTAAGAAATCATCATACTGTTCTCAATAATGGCTGCCCAAATTCATATTTCCAGAAAGATTTTTTTTCAAGAGTTCCCTTTCAACACATATTATCTAATGCCTACTTTCAATCTTGATTGTACAGAGGTATGTTAGTTTTATGGTATCCTAGCTTAATTTTACTTTTGTTGTCTGTAATTTACAATAACTTTTAGTATTTAGATTGTAGGTTATGACCACTTTCTTCTTTAAAGGTTTTACATTATTTATGAGTCATTCCCATTTCCTGAGCACAGTCATTTTAATTAAAACACAATTAGCACTTTAAGAAATGCTGTGTGGGTTAGTCAGGGCTTTCCAAAGGAGCAGAACCAATAGGACGGATATATATGGGATATATCAGATCAGCCTACAGGACATGTTCTGAAGAGTCAAACAATGGCTGTCTCACACTGGAGACCCTGAAAAAATCTATTAGTTGTCCAGTTCATGAGGCTGACAGTCTCAGTAATCCTAATGAGGAACTGAAACTTTAGAGCATTCCTGGAGTGTTGCTGGTCTTCTGTCTTCATTGGAAACCCCAGAAATTCCTAGTGTCAGTGAAGCAATGCCTCAGCACCAGGATAGATTAGCTTTCCAGTAAGAGTGAGGGCAAACAGGCAAAGAACAAAGTTTTCTTCTTCCATGTCTCTTTATGTTGGCTACCATCAGAAGGTGTGGACCAGATTTAGGGTGGGTCTTTCTGCTTTGAATAACCTGATCAATATCAACAGAGCCCAGAGGCTTGGGTTTTAGTTGATTCCAAATGCAGTCAAGTTGACCAAAATGTATTATCTATCACACTACATATGCCTGCTAGCTACAGATTTCATTTTTCCTAGAGAACATGGGATAATTTGAGATTCACAGAGTATTTGTCTGTGTTGGAGATGGGGCACTATTCTATGCTATAAGTATTTTCATTAAACTGATTAATTTGAAAGCAAAAGGAAGAAGTCGATAGTAAAAAATTGAAGACCTCTTCTTACTAAATTATTTAATGTTTATTAGATACAGGCCTTCTCAGTTTATAGCTCTTAATGAATGGATGCACAATAGTAATTCTTGGTGAAATTAGTGAGTTTACTGCTGTACGTAAAAACAATCAAGCAAAAATTATATCGACTACCTTTTGTCCTCTTTAACCACTCACTCACCAAGCCAGGTGTATCACTTTCACAGATTCATTTAACATTTTTGTCATTCTTCCATTATCTTTCTAACTGCCTATTAAATAATGACATTTGAATGCAAGGTTCCATATGAACAATACAAAAAAATACCATGCCAATTCTGGAATCTCAAAAAAAAAATAAATTGCTAGCTATAATAAATAGTCAAGAGCAATACATGTGGTTGAAGTACTGGCTGTGAAACACATGGAACTGAATTTGGATGCTCAGATTTCACATGAAAGCCATGTAAGCCCATTTCTGATGACGCAGAGGATGGGGGATTTGGGGATCTTTCTGCCAAGACAGTCTAGCCAACTGGTGGATACCAAGTTCAGAAGAGAACCCTGCCTCAAAAAATAAGGCAGAGAGAATTAAGGAAGACATCCAGATTTGACCCTTGTCCTCCACCTGTACACATGTGGCAGAGTACACCATCACATACTTGCACACACAGGAGCATGTACAAATACATGCAAGCATGTACACACACACACAGAGACAGAGAGAACATGATATTGCATAAAATAGTGACAAATATGCTTGAATAGTTCTGTAAAGTTGGCTTCCCCTGCATTATTCAATAAATGAAAAGGTTTCTTAAATGTTGCTGTGGTGAAGAGGAGAAATTTAAAGAACTTTAGAAAATAAAGAAGAAAAGAAACAACAGTGCAGTCAGAGCAACTGCTCTCTCTCTCTCTCTCTCTCTCTGTGTGTGTGTGTGTGTGTGTGTGTGTGTTTGTGTGTGTGTGTCTCCATCTCTGTGACCCCTGCTGAGAACACTATTTATGCATGCCCTGTAAATCACCAGCACACCAAGTCTTCCCCAACAGTAAGAACCTGTAGAGTTACTGCTAACTCAAGGCAATGGCATCTTCCTGAGCAGAACATTAATGATAGATAGTCTACAGCTGACTGACTCTTGGAAGTGCTACCAGGCCTGGCTCTTCTAGTCCCTGTTCATTATGTATTCATGAGCCAAGTTGGCTATCTTTTATTCTTCATTGTATTCAGGGAAGGAAAAAAATACACACATACCACCATTTTCTTGACTGAATGGGTGAAATAATTTAAAAGTCAATATGTTAGCCTGGCAGCTTGACTAACAACTGCAAAGCTCTCTTCAGACCAATAATGAAAGTAGCTTAGTCATGGTTATAGAAATTACTCATTCACTTCTTAACACCAGGTGAATGCTTATATTTATATGAAAAGAGTACTAAGACAGTCTTGCTATTCCAAAAGTCATCTTTCATTAAGTGGTCACACTTTCATCAGGGAAAGCTTGATCACCTTAGCTGCTTCCTGTGGGATGAATGCTTTTAAACTCATATGAGATCTACTCGTCTTTACATGGGTGATTAAAACAGCAAAGGTAGCTAGCTGCTCAATGGGATCAAGAACATCCTCAAAGGTAGGAAGCAAGTTGTGGCTGTCCCTTCCCAAACATTCAAAGACCTTGAATCTAATGTCCCTGCCTGGATTATTTTTTTTTGTATTTAACTTATCAGTTTAAATATTTTAGTTACAGCACCACAGATAAGATAGAATATGGCAATGAATAAAGAGGGAATTTGGTTTGTACCCACAAGGGAGTGCTATTGGAAACATGGTAGGCAAAAAAGGAAAGTCCCTTATAAATTATGCATGTTCTCTGTAAGGACAATAGCATGTCCACTATGGGAGTAGAAAGTCTAATTAACTTGTGACTAGCTACCAGCTTAGCTCTCTGCAATGGTACCACACACAGACCTGGTATCAGCCTCTGCTTTTAGGTCGTGCATTCTTTATTACGGTAGCCAGATCAACCTAGATAAAGAGACAACCACTAATTGAGAAACAGAGAGAGAGAGAGAGAGAGAGAGAGAGAGAGAGAGAGATCATCAGGTAACATAGTACTTACTGCCAAGCTGAAGACCCGAGTTAGATCCATATGACCCACATGGTGGAAGTAGAAAATAAATTTGTTCTAGTTGTCCTCTGACCTCCACATTTACACTATGGCATGTGCAGTGTGTGTATCACCCCTCCAAACACCCAGGCACTCTAAATAAAGAAAAAACAAATAAAACGATGCTGTTGAACCTACACATAGCCTCCAATTCAACTCTTCTCTAATACTCTAAGTTCTAGGGAAATGGGGGAAAGGGGCTAGATCAAGGAATAAGTTTCCTAACTTCTTGTAGTGTTGTCAGTAGGCACCCCACCCATGTGGATGCCCCTTGGCACACTCTTATAGGGGACACAAATGTCTTCATGTCCTATGTCCATTCTCAGAGAAACAGCTACATCTCTTTGTTCAGAAGTCTCCTGTTCTTTCCTAACCTGGGTGTAGGAGGATGTGTTAGCCTCTGCCTATGAGTCAGTGCAGACTGGAACCTTAGATCTCTATTTGTCTTTGACTGGACAGTTAGATACATGATCCTGTGTTCTGCTTCCATCCCTGACCATCCTCTGCAGCACACCCAGTGAGATAATAGTGTTGGGATGTTTCTCCTAGCTGATGAGTGAATATGCTAGGAACAGGGCAGTGCTTGGCTCTCATCCTTTAGGTGGGCTAGGAACAGTCATGATGTCTTAGGGATTTGTTGAGGAGAGAAATCAAAGGTTGGAGAGATTAGACCCAACCCCAGGCCTTCCATTCCTTCTCTATGAATTGAAGAGGGTCAGAGAACTGTGAGAAGCTATGCTATGACTGAACAGTCATAAAATATTACTTTCTATCTATTGACCATGAGATTAGGAATGCACATTCTAAAAAATTTGGTATAAGCTGTTATCTACAACAAAAAAGGACTCAGCAGGCTATAGTTATAGATTTGTGTATACATATGTAGACACAGGCATACATATAACTCTATGTAGGTAATGATAACAATCAAAGAAAAGAAACTATTCATTTGAGAGTGGGGGCAAGAGAGAGTACCTGGGAAGGTCTAGAGTGAGGGCAGGAAAAGGAACAGTGGTATAGTTCTATTTTATTTAAAAATGTATATTTAAAAAGAATTTTAAAAGGTGTGTTCTTACCTAAGCCCAAATTAATGCTAGGTAGACATTTGCAATAACATCAACTCTCTCTCACTACACACAGACTTACTGACCCCTGCCCTGCTCACCCCAATAATCTAGAGGATAAAATTTAAAAGAATGAAAACGCTGCTCATTTCTGAGTCTTATTGCCATCATTCTGACAAAGTGTGCTTCCTTGTTACAATGCACTCATTTCTCAATAGTGTACTCTATATTTTGCTTCTGGAAATTTGCCTTAGACGTAAGAAAATTGAGTTTCCAACTGCTTCACCTCTTTGAAATGATATAGTTCCACTGCTATAAATAACCAGCATTTTGTTGCTATCAACAGGAATCTATAAGGAATTTAGTCTAAATGGTCACCTGCAAAGAGGGATGCCAGAGTGTTTTCTGCAAGGTGAGAAATGAGCTAGGTGACCCAGCCAGCCCCGATGACAAGACACAAAGGCCCACATCCATCATATCAATGTACCCCTGCCATTTCATGTTCATGTCATTGACTCAAACAGCAGTACCTAAACTAGCAGCTATGAGTTGTTAAGGTACTGCAAGACAAGAAATCCAATTAAGATGCAATAATAATTGGAACCAGAAGGAACGATATTAAGACCAAGGGTCCCTCTGTCTATTATCATTTTTTTTAGAAGCAGAAGAAAGAGCAAGAGTGACACTTGGTGGCCATTACAAGACAGCACAAAAGACTGAGCAATGCTCTTCCCCATCAACTTTGTTCTGGAGATATGAGGATAAGAAAAGAAGTGCATTGTTCATTAAAAATATATAAATAAAAATAAACAAGGCCAGTGTTTGTAGCAATAGCTACGAGTATCACCCTTGCTTTCTGATTAGTACCATAATAAGAGATGTGACACAATATGGCAAATGTTCGGAAGGGGCATAAGCTAGTAAATTCAAAGGACTTTTCAGAAGAAATGAAGTCACTGAAATGCTAACTCATGTAAGTACTTAGTTTGGCAAAACTTTATGATGAGCACTGTGATGTTTATTCTTGGTTGTCGACTTTATTAAAACCCAAATGTCTGGGTACACCTGCGAGGGAGACTCTTGACTGAATCATTTGAAATGGGAAGTCCCATTTTAAATCCAGATCTTTTGAAGTGGGAAGATCCAGCTTACATTTGGGACATGCCTTTTGGTGACAGCCTATATGAAGGACATGGAAGAAGGAAACACTTAATCTTTAACTGCTTCTCTCTCTAGCAGGTAAATAGAGACTACTATTAGAGACTATTTCTTTGCGATTCCAATGTATACTGAAGATCACCAAAGACATCCGGCCTCATGGACTAAGCAACTAGTGGACTTTTAAACTTTCTGTTAATAGGCATACATTGTTGGATGAGCTGGAACACAGCCTGTGAGTCACTCCAATAATCATATATATTTATAGTGTATGAGTGCATGCACCTGTACAACTACAGATATATTTGTTTATATTCATTCTATCAGTTCTCTTCCTCTAGAGAAACCTGGCTACTATGGCACCACCTTTAAGTGCAGCCATACTCAACCAATGCACAGAACCTGGTCATGGTTCTCTAAAAGGAAATATTCCTAACCTTTGTTTAAATCCAAATTCCTCCTATGAAGATATTTCAGCACAACCCAATTTATTTCCAGCCATGAATATGTTTTTAGCTGTATTTTACCAATAAATATCTGAACAAGGAAAGTGCTGAAGCCAAAGCAGTTACTCAGTGAATGTACCCATATACAGATGGAAAAGGTGCAAGCAAGAGGAAATCAGAATGATTTGTAAACATACTTAAAACAGGTATTTTTTTCTGCAGTATGAGTCACCAAGGTATAGTAACAGGTAGGTAAGTATCTGTGGCTAAGGTATTATATAGACAGGCCCTGGAAACGATTTTAAGCCTTGTCTATAGAGTGGGTTCATCCAAAAAGTTTTAATATGCCTTTATGTAGTCACCACCAGATAATTAAAAAAAAATCTCTGAGACAAGGTCTCAAGTATGCAGTTTATCTGAAGGTCACAGTTAACTCTAATGTGACTCTGTAGCTGAGCACTGATGTGTCAGAAGGGTATTCCCAAATCTCCAGATCTCCTCAAACTCCTAAAAATGATCAACAACTTCAAAAGCCTTTTAATTAGATTATATTTCTTGATTGACAGTTACTATATAATACATCAAAATGAGCAACTAAAAAAATTATCAACTCAGTGTCTTGGTTTGAATATGAATGCACCCCCATGGGCCCATGCATTTGAATGTTTGGTTCCCACTTAGTGAATGTTTAGGAAGGATTAAGAGGTGTGAACTCATTGGAGGACGTGTACCAATGGGGGTGGAATTTGAAGTTTAAAAATCCCGCACAAGTCCCAGTTTCACTCTTTCTCTTCTTCCTGCCTGTGGACCAGGATGTAAGCTCTTGGCTGCTGCTCTGGCACCATGCTTGCCTGACTGCTGCCATGCTCTTCGCCATGATGATGATGGGCTAACCTTGTGAGACTGCAACCAAGTCTCCAGTTAAATGATTTCTTTTATAAACTGCTTTAGACGTGGTGTCTCTTCACATCCATAGAACAGTAACTGAGACAGACACTGGAAGCCAGGTGTGCTGCATTGCTGCAACAGGCTTGGCTGCTTGGTGGAATGTGGGTGTTGGGACTTTGGATTAGGAAGGCAGCTGGATACTTCAAATGGATCTCAATGGACTGTCCTAGTGGGATCTTGGAAGGCCATAGTGCTGAGAGCAATGTGGACTATGGAGGCTGAGCTCAAGAGGCTTCAGAAGGGAAGACTATTAGCAAGTAGCCTATAGATCATTCTTGTGATAGTTTGGTAATGAATGTGGTTGCATTTTACCCTTGTCCTAAGAATCTGCCTGAGGTTAAATGAAAGCATTTTGGACTAATGTCCTTAGAAGAGGAGATTTCAAGGTAACCTAGCATAGACTGTGTCACATAGATATTAGTGACCACTCATTTTATATATATATATATATATATATATATATATATATATATATATATAGAAAAGGAGCAAGCAAGACAGGAAGGAAAACAAAATGAACAGTTTGAGAATCAGAAGAGTACCAGGGAAGGGAATGTTGGAGCCAAGTTCTATGATCCAGAAGATGAGAAAAAAAGTTCAAAGAAAGGCCTGATGTTAAATAGAATAAAGGGAGTGGTGTTCTCAGGGTAAGACCCCACACAGATAATCCTTAAATCCTTTAAAAGAAAAAGGCTTGAGGGATTTCCTTTGTATGTATGTATGCATGCATGTACATGCACACACACACACGCAAACATATGTCTGTCTTAACAGAAGGCATCTGTGTACTCAGGGATGCTTTGGAATTGTCAGTTTTAACATGCAAGTTTGATTTAAGTAGGTCGAGGAAACCTCACCTCCCACACATGCAGATGCAAAAGGAAGTCACATTCTAATTACCCCTCCAGACAGCTATAAATATGCATACTTGTTACTTCACAGATACCGTATGAAAATTCAACAAGTGATAGCTTTTGAAAGTGTGGCAGGGACAAGGCATCTGAACCCATATCACTGAGTGTTTTCTTCATTGATTGATTATAAAGAGGGTAAGTGTGCAGATTCCTATAAAAGCTGATGTTCTACACTGCACCATTGTAAGTATGGAATCTTGATGAAAAGTGGAAGGTTTCACAGTTATGCTGTATCAGCCAGAACACACACAGCCTGCCTTCTTTTCATTTTTAATAATTCCTTTATTTCTTGAGATCAATACAATTACATCATTTTCCCTCTCCTTTCTCTCTCTTCAAATCCTCCCAAGTATACTCCTTTGCACTATTTCAAATTCATGGCTTCTTTTCTCATAACTGTCACAGGCACACACACACACACACACACACACACACACGTATATATGTAGTATATTTTCCTAAATATATAAAACTTGATTGGTCTATAAAATGTTACTTGTATGTATATGTATGTTTTAAGGTCTGAACTTTGGTATTAGATGACTAATCAGTGTACTCATCCCTGAGAAAGACTGTTTCCTCCACTCTCTGCATCCCTTAGTTGTCAACAGTTCTTTATCCAGCATTGAGGCCTTGTGAGCCTTCCACTATCCACATTACCGTGTGCACTGGTGTCATCCTTAGCATGGGTACTGGTGTCATTTTTGCTCAGGTCATGTTTCAGCAACCATGTTGCTTGGACTTCACGAATGTAGTCTCTGACATTTCTAGGAGACACAATTTCACAGCAAACTCCCTGCTACTCTGGTTCTTAGAAATTTCCCATCCCTCTTTGCAATGGTCCCTAAGGCTTAGGTATAGGAGTTGTATTGTAGATGTATCCATTGGGACTGGACTATACAACTCTGCATTTTGATTTGCTATGTTTTTTTTTTTAATAATGATCTCCTTCTGCTGCAAAGAGAACTCTCCTTGATGAAACTATACTTTGTGACAACTACAATTACCTGTAGATATAAGGACAAATTTATATAATGTAGTCAGGGATTAATTGGTTTTGTGATCTAGCAATTGCAGGTTCCCCTTCAAGACCCATAACTTCACTAGCTCTGAGTAGTTGGCTACATTTTCATTACTAAGTCAGATTCCATTTTTGTTAAATGAGTCTTAAGTCCAATAAGAGAGCTGTTGGTTACTGTCAAGGTATATATGTTACCACTGCACCCCTTGGGTTATGGTGCCATTTTGGTCATTATTGTGGTTCATAGGCATTATTCCTGGGTAGGAGTGTTACTTGCTTCACTCTTTTGGAAGCTTTCAGTGTGACTTTAGGTTCCCTAAAAGTAATTCTCAGGGAACATGCTTTCAGATAAAATCCAACCCAGGAGGCTCTTCTTCCTGTGTCTAAAGTACTTGCTTCTTATAGGTTTACAGCTTGTCTTTATAATGCTGATATGTTAACACATAAAAATAATAGTTTTCTTAGGCCAGTTGACAGCTACTTAAGTAGTACAGTTGATTTTTTAGGATAGAATGTCCCTTTTCTTATGAAAAGATATGATGCGGGAGGATGGGGGGAGGAAAAGGGAAGAAAAGAAGGAAGGGAGGAAGGAAGGAAGGAAGGAAGGAAGGAAGGAAGGAAGAAAGGAAGGAAGGAAAACATTGGCTCCAGAATATTTGGATACCAAAGGATCAAGTGCCTCACAATTAGATATAACTAAATTCTATTCTAAATTCTATGATATTATCAGTGGACTATCATCAAAATCTAAAGTCATTGTTCTCTTATTTTCAATATTGGAAGTTAAAAAATTCTATACCTATAAATAAAAAAATATTCATAGTCTTTCAAAACAGTGAGGTACTGTTGTGGGAAAGGCCAAAAAACATCAGTGCACACGCCCAAACTTCAGGCCCAGACATGCCACTCACTCACTGTGAAACAGGAACAAGCTAGTTTATTTCTCGGACTGCAGAGTAGACTTCACCCCACTCTCTGAGCATGACTATGGATAAATATCAGGATCTTCAGTTTTACATGTTCTTCATCTTGAATCTCACCTGGGTAAGGTTTTTCTCTCTTGATTGTGCTCTTATAAACAAAATTTTTGTCTTAGAGAAATGTTAATCAGACACAGTTTATAACACTGTTGCTTTTGAGTCTAATGCTAAAGAACCAGCAATATCTAAGTGTGACATAGGAAATATATTTGATTAAACATTGTTAAACATGGTATTAAGCAAATATATTCAAATAAAAGATAGTAAGTATCTACAGATAATATTTATATACAATATATGCAAAACAAGATCCTGTCTTAATCAGTTGATAAAATATAGTGACTAGAAACTAGCAAGAATTTAACTCTTGATCTTCCTTGAAACAGTGATGCTGGTTCAACACAGTGTTCCCAGTGATTTTAAAAAAACATTGCAAATATCAAAGACCACTGATTAAATATGTCACATATATGCTTAAACCTATAGAGTTATAGGGAGAAAGGGAAGTCTTGAATGACTGTACATAGTTTGACAAGGATATGGCCAAGTCAAGTATTAATGCCTCAGCCCCAAGAGAGTGGCAAAACCTTCCCCAGGTAAGGTTCAGAGGGATGGCAAAGCCTTCTTCTGGTCCAAATGGAAATGTTGACAGTGTGCACAGAAAATGACCCCCATAGCTTTCTCCTTCTGGATGTTTACAGCCTGAAGACTAGTCTCTTTACACAGAGTACTTCAACCTAGACTAGCTAAGCTTGCTGGACTCCAGGCTGATGCAGTTATCCATCAGAGAACCCAGGCCACCTAGTTCCAACTTTTCTGTGTACATGTATCAGTATGTTTGTCTTCTCTTCATTCTCTCACCACCCCAGTTAGATCAAGACCTAGAGCTGTGCAAAGAATAACATATAAGCAATATACATGTATACATATACATGGATATAAATGTACATGCATTACACGTATATGGATGTGTGAGTACATTCATTTGTTTTGATTTTTACATTTCATTTTGTTGGGAGAGTGGGTTGGTGCATGCATCCCTCACGTGCATATCATGGTCAGAGACCAACCCTCAGGAGTCAGTCCTCTCCTCCAACTGTGAGGATTTCAGGAACTGAATGCAGGTCATCAAGCTTTTCAGATAAAGTACCTTTCCCCAAAAGCCACCTCAGTGGACTGAGTATGTGCATTTGTGCAGGTTAAGTACTCTGACCCAACAATCTGTGTGAAATGATGAAAATAGGAAATATTTGGGGAATCAATATAATGTTCCACATGGGGAACTATACTTCTGACCTCATGTGCTAGGTCCTAGCTAAAAGAATTGTATAAAATTACCTTATGGATTGGGAGATGGTTCAAGGAGTAAAGATACTTGCCATGGGAGTCTGACAATTCATGAGAGAAAGCTGAATCTGGTTGCATGCATATGTAATCTCTACATTCCTGGAACAAAATGAGAAGCAGAGACAGGAGGATTGCTCAGAAGCTTGTAGAACATCATCTAGCCTATAGCACACAGTCAAAGACAGAAATACTGAGAGGCCCAGCTTCAACAACACAGAAGGAGAGAACTCCAAGGCCCCTACATTTAAACTACCTACAGACTTACTTAAGTTGCTGAGGAAATATAAATGAACCTCATGTTCAGACTTGGGTTCCCGTTAATGATAGATCTCATTATGGATATGAAAACATTGCACAATGTGGACAATAAGTCTGAAATCAGAAAATAAGAGATTCCTCTTTCCCCCTTTCTGCCATCTTTCATGCCAGACTTTGGCTCTGTTGGTAAGAGAAAAAAATCTATTCCATAATAGTCAGGAATCTAATAAGTGTACCATCCAAAAGACACAAACTTACTGGACATTAAGCAAATATTAAGCCACCAAATCTTATAATCATGATATGCCATTTGATTTATCAAGAAAGATATTTCTTTTTTTGTTATTATCAACTTGCATTATCTCTTTTGATTAAATGTATATATACAATTATGACAATATAAACAAAGTATTTAAAGTCTTAATATGATGAAAAGTTTTTGGAAGATATAATATATTTGAAAATTTTATGTATATATAGTCTTAATATATATTTGTATATATATTTATTTGCAATAATATATGATAAGGTGATTAACAATAATTTAAAATTTAAGTTATATTATATTAAGAAAAAACCCTGTATGGAAGTAGGAGTGGAAATACAATTTCAAGGAAAATATAGATGTTTCAAATTATCTAATTATTACGATTTTATTTCTATATATTTTGAAGGATATTGAGCCTCAACAAATAGATATCCAAGATACATATATTTTATTTGGTATATTAAAATGTTTGTTTTTATGTTTAGGATGTGCAATATTGGGCAGCTGGAAAGATGTTTCAACAGTTCGGAATATGTACTACTCCTCTACAGAGCCCAAGTTGAGTTCCCAGCACCCATGTTGGGCAGCTCACACCTGCCAGTGACTCCTGATGCCTCTGACTCTGCAGGCACTAACACTCACATGTACACATACACACACCACACATAGACCAAACATACACATACAAAACTAATGAAAATTAGGAAAACATTTGTAATATATGAAATTATATTTCATTTATTTAAACTCATAACAAACTATATGTCAAAAGAATACTCTGGGTCTAAAAATATGACCATGTTTTCAGGCCAGCCTGGGCTATAGAGTGGAACCCTATTTCAAAACAACAGGAACAAAAGTTCTATAGACCACTTTGCCACACATTAAATAATCTATCATGCATGTTTTGACAAGATTCCAAATGTTGTATTTAGTTCTACACTAAAGGCATATACAAAACAAATGAGCCATATTTTAAGTCCATTCATTATTTCACACCAGCCCAGTTTGACGAGAAATATTTAAACTATTTCAGCTGCCACATTTAAAAAATAACGTTAGGAGCCAAATCCAGAATAATAAGCAGCATTTTGTACATGAAGAAGTGTATTTGACGGTTCAGATTTTAGTTCTGTTTATAAATTGCTTTTCAGAGAAATCCACAGATGATATGCTCAATACATGCCCAGTGTTTGAAAGTTTTCGAATGTGGCGTATTTTTCTATTACTTTGTCAAATACATTTTCATGCAAAAGAAAAGAATAAAATTTAGCTTTCTCAAATCACACGTGAGTGCTGCATTGCCCACAGCTACACCCCATGGCTCAAAACTGTTGATTTAAAAATGCCCAAATGCCCCAACACCACAGGACAGCAGTCTACTGAAAGCATCAGGCTAGAACCTAAGGTTATTCAGATGGTGACAGAACATCTGGACAGATTTTTAGCTGGGGAAAGACTGACTAGCAAAAGACTAAGTTAAATAATACACATTCTATATCAAAGCATCTATAACAGCCACAAAACTCTTATTGTCACATTCTAGCAAGCTAGACCTAAGCCACACAAACAAATATTTTAGACATACTTCTATGGCACCTATATTAGTTGTTTTTCTTGTTGCTATGACAAAAGCAACTTAAATGGGAAAGGGTGTGTTTTGGTTCACAGTTGTGTTGCAGCCCATCATGGCAGGGAAGTCATGACAGCAGGAACCCGAGGCAGCTACTCATAACTGTATTCCCAGTCAAGACGCAGAGAGTAAAGAATGCTTATACTTAGTGCATTTTCCCCTTAAAATTAAAACAGAGAGATTTGCATTTATTATTTGCCCTTGATTTCTGATTATAACTCTCAGTACTGAATGAAGCATTTATCTAATTATCTTTTAATTAATAAAAAATCAGGAGTCAGATATGGGGAAAGAACCTAAATGATCAGAGAAGCTGTGGAGAAGCCACCAGTGACCTCCTATCTCTCTTCTGTCCTCTATCCAAAAGGACTGAGATTCTCTCTCTGCCCTGCCTTACTACTTCCTGTCTCCTATCTCTCCATAGTCCTCTGAGACGCTATGATTAATTTTGATTGGCTAATGACCAAATGACTAGCTCTGCCCTCTAACCCAAAGCAAGCTTTATGGTCAGAATGAAATCAAAATATCATGTTAACAACTGACCATGTAGATGATGTATGCTTCCTGTAAAATTCACCCTGGAAAAACAGCCCAAGGCTATGCATCCCCCAGCACATGACCTCAGCCTAGCTGTTCGACATTGTTTCCTCTTTACCTGTGTGGTCATGAGAAAGTCATTGCACCCTTCAGTGAAGCATGAACTCTTACTGCCAGCAGGTACTATGAGAATAATGAGAAACCATACACAGGAAGTCCTCAACACCAGAACGCGCACACAGAGAACACTCAATATCCAGGCATTACTAGTTCACAGAGAAGGCTGATGTACCCATTTATGAACTTAAAAGAGTGGTCATTGAAATCACAACTTCCTGGTTGCTTGTCTTTAAAAAGTTTCCTAATATTTCTGACCCCGGTTTCCAATCTATAAATTGGAACTGAAAAAGATTAGCAGTTAATATCCAAGGATTAACTTTAAACAGAATGGTAGGAATTCAACATATTAGGAATTCGACAGGCATTCTCTTTTCGCTGAAGACAATGGGAGTGTGTATAGTAGGATGATGATGTTATTCTGCTGTTTGAACCCTTTTGAGGGGCCTGCCACCCAGCCCCCAAATAAATCACATGGAGGTTTATTCTTAGTTATGCATGCCAGGCCCTAGCTTGGCTTTTTTTTTTTTGTCAGTTTTTCTTAATTTGCATTATCCGGTCTACCTTTTGGCTTTGGGTTTTTAACCATTCTCTTACTTCTGTGAATCTTTCTTCGTGGATTGCTGTGTAGCTAGATGGCTGGCCCCTGATGTCCTCCTCCTTCTCAGCTACTTCTCCTAACCAAACCCCTTTTCCCAGTTTTTCTCCTTCTATATACTCTCTCTGCCTGTCAGCCCCACCTATCCTTTCTCCTGCCTCATTATTGGCCGTTCAGATCTTTATTAGACACTCAGGTGTTTTAGACAGGTACAGTAACACAGCTTCACAGAGTTAAACAAATGCAACATCAACAAAAGTAAAACACCTTGAAAGACTATTCCTAACAAATGGGGGCCGTAAAAAAGGGCTCATATTGGGTCACTCACAACCACCTGCACGTTGCATGTTCAGTTCCAGGAGATACCCTCTTCTGGACTCTGTGGACACCTAAAATCACACACACACACACACACACACACACACACACACACACACTAAATGAATAAATAAACAGAAAAATAAATAAATAGATAGATAAATAAATACAATATTTAAGTAAAAGGCAAACGAAAAGACAACAGAAGCAAATGAACTTTGATTGACAACCTCTGGAGGGCCTGTGTTCTTGTACTCTTAAGGCAATGCAGCAAAAAAAGAGGCCCAGTAGCTGGATCAAGGCAAAGGAATGCTGAAGACTAGAGAAGTAAATGTGACACACAAGAGAGAATGAGAAAAAATCGCTGGAGTTCAAGTATATGCCTAGGCTAGTGAGGAGGCAGCTTAGCAACCAGGGCCTGAGTCGGCTTCCCCAACGTAAACTTCTGTAGTGCAGCCTATGGACCGCAGAGGGAACCAAACTGTTTCTTTGAGTGGAATTGAGTTTCTTCTTAAACAACATATTAAGAACCATCCATATCTATATAAGAAAGCCTTATAGCTGTCATCTCTTTCCTTAGGGGGGTGAGTCTAGGACCACCATAGATTCCCTACCCACAGATTCTTACGTTCCTAAGGTGAAATGGTGCAGTACTTGCCCACAACCCACACTTTCCATTCTCTGTATGTCAGAGTGCTTCTAAATTACCTGTAAGGTCAATGCAATGTAAACGCTTTATTAATAGTTGCTAATGGACTATTTCAGAAATAATGATGAGGAAAATAATTCTGCATGGTCAGTACAGATACAAGATCTGTTTCTGAGTATTTTGCACTGGGAGTTCAATTCCATTTGTGTTTAATTAGCAGCTATTAAAGATTAATTGTACTTACATTACTTGACCTCTCAAAACTGTCTCTTCCATGAGAAAAGGCACAGGTGTGGGGGGAGAGTGAATGACTTCTCAGTAATCATGCACACAGTAATGATGGCATCATCTCAGAGAATTCAGATAGAAACTCTCTTATTTTAAATCACTAATAAAAGGATTGAGATGAACCACTAAGTTTTGACATCTTAAGGATTTTGTCCTTTGATGTTTCATCTTTGTTTTTATCAAAAGCGAAAGATATATTTTTGCTTGATTAGATTTTGTTCTCATTTTGAAAGTAATTTCACATATAGCTCATAGACATGGTTGTTAAGTTGACTGTTGGAATATTACTATTTCTTTCTATAATGCAATTTCTTTGATATGGGCTTTCTGTGGACATTTCATACAAGAATAGAGACCTTAACGATAGGCTGTATTATTGCTTAACAAGATTGTCACCGAGAATCAATCCAAAACAGTTTGCACTCTTGGACAACCAGTCAAGCAGTTAATGGCCGAGAAAATTCCCCAGCTAATTTGCCAGATGAAGACTCAGTGGTTTAAAGTTTCCCGTAACTTATCTCCAGTATCCTGCTCAGTACACTGTCACCCAAAATTCTATAAAATGACTGGTGTGCAGGAATCCTCTCTGTCCCTTTTGGGGTACCTGCTTCTTAAAAATAAAAGAATATTCCCACTAGTGTCTATTTATAGTCTAGTGACAGAGCTGACAGACAATGGACAGAAGAGGCAAGCATCTGTCTGCCTGCTTGCATCCCTCACTAAGTCCTACTACGATGAGGGAGGCCACAATGCTGCTGTCCTGCAGACCCATAGAGGACACTATAAAGGAAAAACATGTCCCTGTTTACCTGACCCACTTGAATCTTCCTCTTAAGCTCAAAGTTTCATAAAAACAGTTTTCAGAAGGTACCATACAGAATATTAAATATCCTCAATATGTCAAATTAGTCCAGAGAATAATAATGATTCTTTCCAGGTATCCTGAGGGTGACATGTCAGTAATGACTAGATAGCACTAGTCCACTTCACTAGATGTAGGATAGGCTAGTCCCTCCTGTCTGGGGACCCTTAGGCCCTGTAGTCTGGATGAATGCCTACAGATATCTGGATTTTCCCCAACTCCATTTCTTGGTAGTAGGAGCAATAGGGAAGGGGACAACAATTGTAGGGAAGGATGAACATTTTGATGGATATGCAGTAAACTTTGTGTTACATGAAAACAAAACAGGCCTGAGAATGAGAGCATACCTACACCAGATCTGGTTAGTTCTGATAGAATAGTCTCTTCAGACATTTTCTCAATGTTTAAGTTTTGGGGGATGCTATATGAGAAATCCAACACCCTCATCTCAAAATTGAGGAACCGGCATGGGAACATTAGGAAGCCTTCCCTAAGGTTCCCACTGCATCAGAGAGAGAAGTGGAGCTTTCAGTAGGTTCTAGATTTCTTCTGGGTGATATTATTCTGTGCATGAGTGGAAAAACTGTTTATTCTTAAAACCCAAATGCAGTTATTCTTTCCATGATGCTACTCCAGAAATTCTCTACAAAGGAGTCTTTTAAACTAAACTGAGAAATGTTTATCTTCATGCCGTATTGTTCTGTTCCCACTTTCCTTGTAGAGTTTCATAGTAAAAACCTGTGTTGTGGTCTCAATTATTCTTGGATTCTCAAGCTAACTTTCTATACGGCAGCAGGTTATTGATTGACACACTTGAGCAGGATACAAGGAATGTGCTTCCAGTACAGTGCCTGTATTCACAAATGTGTGTGTATGTGCATGCAAATGCAAGACACTTTGTTGAAAACAAACAGATAAAGAAGCACCAAGGCTACTCTGGTCCATGTCTCTCCAACTCAGTAATAGTGTTTGTACTAAAAGGATAACTCCAAAGTATGAGAATTTATTTTTAATATTAATCATTTTCCTTCATCTTTTGAAAGTAGCTGTGTAAGCTAAGGTTATGGGAGCCCTTATACCAGATTACTTTGGAATGGAATTACTAAGTAAAACGTGGGCTACAGAGATGGTTCAGTGATTCAAAGGGGATGCTGGTCTTGCAGAGGACCAGAGTTCAATCCAGAAGTCACAAATCTATGTTGAGTGTTTTAGACTATGACTCCAGCTCCCAAATCATCCAATATATCTTCAGACCTCCCTGAGAAAAGCCACATATGGCTATGGGAATACACACATTCACACACACACACTTAAAAATGAAGTACTAAGAAAGGCGTTTGCAAAGGAGAAAAAGATGCCGAAAAAGAAACCTGTTGATCACACATTGTCTTACTAAGTGGATTCTCTATGTGGGGTATAATATTTAAATCCCCACCCATTTGCCACTCTTCTTGTTTATTTTTCATTAGTTTCACTGCAAAAACATTTGAATTTGAGATAGTTTAACTATTGAACAACTCCCAACTGTTTAATTTTTCATTAAAACCATTTTGAAGCTTTATTTTATCCTCTCCTTTCCAGTCTCCAGATTTTATGAAGTAGAAAATCTTCTTTTTTCCCTTTTTTGTTCTTGGGATATATTTTCTCACAAGTCAAGAGAACTGTCTGTTACGGTGACAAAAAGTCGAATTTTTACTTCAGTGCTGCCACATTGATCACGTTTCCAATTCTGGCTCCCTGAGCACAGAGCAAATTAATCCTGCTCTTGAGATTGTTGGCTTGACAGGTTGGAAGAAAATACATAAGCAGTCTCCAGAGACTGTGTGCCTCACTGAGGCGGTGACTGATGACCATTTACCAACTTCAGGATCAACTCCTTGTTGGCAAATTGATAGAATCACCTGTGACTCCGAGACTGCATTGCCCAGAATTCAAGAACTGCTTAGCATCCACTGCACAATGCATTTTCAAATGATCACATTTCAAAGTGATTTTTAAATTTTTTTTTTTTTTTTTTTTTTTTTTGCACAAAGATTGAGTTCTTGGAAAGAACTGGAGTTACGCCTGTGTAGCCTGGTTAAGAAGAGTCAGTACAAGAAAGCACACAGTGTTGGAAAGAAAGAAAGAAAGAAAGAAAGAAAGAAAGAAAGAAAGAAAGACGAGCTTTGGAAATTCTCAAAGGCAGGGAAAGAAGAGGTAACGTGCTGAGTAAAAAGCGTTTTTGCTGAATGCAAACTGAGGCAGACATATTTCCAGACACTTGGCTTTCCTGAGGAAGCAAGAGAATCAAAGCATCATGCTCTGGGAAAGCCAGTACATCTGGCAGGCGACCAGGACAAGCCTGAAGCCCTCAGAAGTCTCAGATATAGTTTCCGGTTTGGGTAAGACTCCTCTGGCAGTGTGGTCAGCAGAAGAAAAGAAGAATCTTTTTGTTACTCAGCGACTGTGGCTTAGAGGGCAGCGAGTGGATGCCATCTTTGAAGGGAAATTTACTGTTTAATGTAATCCTTCCCTGTGGACCTGAACACAGTCACAAGTCAGAGAGCCTGAAGTGTCACTACAGCAAGGGGAAGAAAGCAGGGGAGATAGAAACGGAAAATAGAAAGGCTATTTTGATTTTATCTTATTAAATGCATATTTAATTTATTATCTTTCTTGAATTTATGAAATTTTGCTTTTGAAATAATTTTCTCTTCTAATTTGTAATGATTGCTTGCATCTTTCTATGTCGTTTTTATTCTTCTGCTTACTTTTTCTTTCATTTATTTAACCTTGCTTTTCTTCTGTTTTCCCATAATACTTTCTTTTATCTCATGCATTTGGTATTTATGCATTTACCAAAAATAATATTTAACTTCATAGTATATTCTGTACCGATTTTTATCTTTTTATTTTATGACCATTGTTAACAAACCAGTGGGCTTTAATCAAATATATCTAAATATATTTCGGTATCTTACATGGTTTGATGTAATTGGTGTTACAGTTAGCTTGCATGACATTGGGGATTGTTTATTTTTATTTATCCTTTGAGAATTTCACACATTTACAATAAATATTGGTGGTATCTGATACAGCTGCTGTACAACTCCTCTAAGAGGTTCCCCCAGTTCAGACATCTCCAGTTCAGCTTCAAGTCCCTTCCCCCACCCCACTCATCCTCCCATGACTAAATTCAATCAGTGCTACTATATGTACATGAGTGTAAGGCCAGCCGCTAGAGCATAGGCAATCTCCCCAGAATACATTGTTGAAGAAAACTGACTCTTCCTCTCCCAAAGACATGTTTTATATGCTTTTTATCTATTGATGTCAATAGTTCATCTGCTAAAAGTGGGACTGCATGAGTCCCTCTCCCATCCATATTGATATTTTGACTAACTTACAAGTCTTATGCAGGCAACCACAGTGGTTATAAATTTGTGATGGAATGGTCTTGTCATGCCCAGAAGGTACTGCTTTTCAGCAGTTTTCTCAACCTCTGACTCATCCAATCTTCCTTCTGACTCTTCTGCAGTAAGCCTTGTGGGAAGGGTGGAGGAGACTATAATATAGATACTCCAGTTCTGATTGAGCATTCTAAAGACACGTATTCTCTACACTTTGGCTAGTTGTGTGTCTTTGTATTGCCTATAATCCACTACAAATTGAAGCTTTTCTAATGAGAATCGAGGGTTGCATTAGTCTATTGATATAAGGATGCATATCTAGAAGATGGTTAATACTACATCAATTTTCTAACTTCATTTTGTTTAAATATATACAGAGGGCTGGTATCGCTTTTTGCTTTGGGAGGAACTTTCACACTTTTTCTAAAATGGTTGTAGTAATTTACATTCCAGCCAATAATGATTAAGAAATTATTTTTTTCCCATCAGTTGCTGAATGTAAGTTCTACAGTGACATTTAAGATAGTCATCAGTCCTGTGCTCCATTGTGGGTCTCTGTCTCTGTCTCCTTTCATCGC
Source organism: Microtus oregoni (assembly GCF_018167655.1). NCBI lineage: Eukaryota > Metazoa > Chordata > Mammalia > Rodentia > Cricetidae > Microtus > Microtus oregoni. The sequence continues at coordinate 9,601,584 of NW_024543070.1, forward strand.
TTGCTGAAGGTTAATATTCAGGAGGATGCCTATATGTTTTTCTTTGGGTTCTCCTTATTTAGCTTCTCTAGGATCACTAATTATAGGCTCAATGTCCTTGGTTTATGGCTAGAAACCAAATATGAGTGACTACATCCCATGTTCCTCTTTTTGGGTCTGGCTTACCTCACTCAGGATAGTGTTTTCTATTTCCATCCATTTGCATGCAAAATTCAAGAAGTCCAATTTTTTTATTGCTGAGTAGTACTCTAATATGTATATATTCCATACTTTCTTCATCCATTCTTCCATTGAAGGGCATCTAGGTTATTTCCAGGTTCTGGCTATCACAAACAATGCTGCTATGAACATCGTAGAGCAGAAGGAGAGAGAGCACGAGCAAGGAACTCAGGACCGCGAGGGGTGCACCCACACACTGAGACAATGGGGATGTTCTATTGGGAACTCACCAAGGCCAGCTGGCCTGGGTCTGGAAAAGCCTGGGATAAAACCAGACTCTCTGAACATAGCGGACAATGAGGACTACTGAGAACTCAAGAACAATGGCAATGTGTTTCTGATCCTACTGCACGCACTGGCTTTGTGGGAACCTAGGCGGTTTGGATGCTCAACTTACTAGACCTGGAGGTGGGAGTTCCTTGGACTTCCCACAGGACAGGGAACCCTGATTGCTTTTCGGGCTGGGGGGGGGACTCAATTGGGGGAGGGGGAGGGAAATGGGAGGCGGTGGTGGGGAAGAGACAGAAATCTTTAATAAATAAATAAATTAAAAAATAAAAAAAATTTAAAAAAAAGAGATAGTCATCCATCTGTCTACAGGGTAAGTTCAGTTCAGATACCATCTCCACTATTGCTTAGGGTCATCCTTGAAAATTCCTGGGAATTTCTCTAGTGCCAGGTTTCTTGCTACTCCCATAATGGCTCCCTCAATCAAGATATCTCTTTCCTTGTTCTCCATCTCTGTCCTTTCCCATTTCAACCATCCTGTTCTGTATTAGGAGGTTGCTTGTTCATTTCTCAGCTGCCCAGACTCCTGAGTTAATCACTCAGAAACCATATTATTTGCAATACTGTTTGACCAATAGCCTAAGCATATTTCTGGTGAACTCTCATATCTTAAACTAACTCATCTCCATTAATCTGTGTATCATCATAAGGCTGTGGCTCACCAGCAAAGTTTCAGCATGTCTGTCTCTGGTAGTGGCTCCATGGATTCTCCTCAACTCTGCCTTCTTTTTCCCAGCATTCAGTTTAGTTTTCCCTGCCTACCTCCATTCTGCCCTGCTACAGGTTCAATCCAACTTACTTACTCAATACTAGTAATCATAGCATACAGAGAAGAATCCCACATCATCTCCCCTTTGCTGTCTAAATGAAAAGGAAGATTTTAACTTTAACATAATAAAATTACATATAACAAAACAGGTATCAAGCAAGAATTACAATTACAATATTTATATCTACTTTATCTTTTATCATAACTAAGAAAAACTATAATTATAACTATTCTTCAACTCCATCAAAGACTCTAGAAGGATATAACATTACCTAAATAAACAGGAAGTACATTGTAAGCAACTTCCAAAACTCAAAAAATGACAGAGACATTTGCTGCCTGGACAGTCACCAAAACTTCTTCTGTAATACTGTAGCATCCATCTTTAGCCTGCAAGCCCATAGTATCCAGCAGTCTTTTCTACAAAGCAGGAAATGTCAAAAATAGTTCTACCTATATTGGGAGTTTGTCAGTAACATTTTTCTGTGTTCTGCAGAATATCTAGCAGACTCTTTTAAGAAACAGAAACCCAAAGGATCATCTCACCTTTAGGCAGGTTTAGCAGTCATTTCACTGTGGGTCCTTCATATCCAGTTTGTCAAGCAGTCCAGGAAAGATCAGTCTCCTGCCCAAATGGCCAACAAACACTATAAGAAGCCTCATCAATGACCCTCATTCTCTTGAAGTAGATTGGTGTTGCCAGGAGCAGTTGTGTCTTAATGTCATGAAAAGTCTTAAGTCCTCAAAACATTTTTAATGCCATATTCTGAAGGTCTCTGAAAGATTTGAAGGATACCTAACTAGCTGAAATATATCTTTATATGTCTAGAACACTTACCTAACATTACTACAAGCTTGACTACTATAGATGATTGTGATTGTATATTAACCTGCATTTCTTAATGTTACATTACATTTTTAAATGAGCTGCATAAACACAATACCTTAATCAAGAGCAGAAATACATATACACCATATAACAAAATTGACCTTTAATTTGTATCAATAAAACCAGATCCACACCAATGCAAATCTCTATAGGATATCCCCCTTTAAATGTAAACAATCATTTGTAAACAATATTTGTGAATATGGACATACTTCTCTCCAAACTGTTTCCTGCTTTTTATGGGGCAAAATAATTTTGGGAGGTGTGCATGGCAACCTTTCAGGGGGTTTTGGTTCATCAAACCATATTAATCTGGAAGGATTCCACAAGTTCTTATCCTCTGGGAAAACAAAAGAAGAACCTCTTTTCCAAAGCAACATATTATTAGACCCAAATTTTGAAATTAAGATACCTTTAGAGTATATATGTTGGTTTAGTTTAACAGTCTGTACAACGAAATGTCTCGCTGTACTTAGCTCATTCACAGTCAAAAATTCAAAGAAAACACATTAATAAACATAATCCAGACTCTCTGTGTATTTTCCATCTTTATGTGGCTTATTTTTTCTTTATTTTTTAATCTGTGACTGTCTGTATTCTGTCCCTTTAAAGACTTTGTTCTGTTTTTTAAAATGATTTACTTCTTTTCCAACTTTCTATGCTCTTTTTCTTCTCTCTCCCAAGCCTATGTACAATTATCCAACACTATGATCCATTTAGAGGTCTTTTCCATCTGAATTTGTCTTTATTGTACATCTGTAATCCTTTTCAGACCAGGACTGCTTCTGAAAATGCAAAGTGCCTCATAAAAGCCTAAGTGGCCACATTGCTAGGGCAAATTTGGCCCTGTCTGATTGCTCCACCTAGTCCAACATGGCAGAAGTCTTTTCACTGCCTCTGAGACTCCCAGGTGGGAGCCATACTCACCACTTCAACTCTGTTCACCAGTTGGCTCATGCTGCCACTAAGTAACTTGCAGAATGCTGCCAATAAACTCCATTTTAATGTTCAGCCTTCTGAAAGAGCCAGAGCTTGTGCTGACAGCATGACCCAGAAAGCTGTCATTTTCTAAACCTTGCAGCTTCTGTTTCCTGCTACTGCTGAATCAGGAAAACCTCTCTTAAAGGAGCCATGATGTTAAGCCATTTTTAACTCTTTCTCTATCTCTCTTTTTTGCCTAGAATTTCTTCCCAAACTCTCTCATGTTTTAAGTGGATTTTAGTTGGCCACTTTGGTGTCAATTTGTAGCAGGAGGCCATTTGTTCATTTCCCAGGTGCCCAGACTCCCAAAAATAATCACTCAGAAACCATATTATTGGCAATACTGCTTGGCCAATAGTTTAAGCATATTTTTGGAAAACTCTTATATCCTAAACTAACCCATCTCCATTAATCTGTGAATTGCCATGTGGCTGTGGCTTACCAGCAAAGTTTTGGCATTTCTGTCTCTGGCAGTGGCTCCTTCACTTCTCCTTAACTCCACCTTCTTTCTCCCAGCATTCAGCTTAGTTTTCCCTACCTGCCTCTGTTCTGTCTTGCTATGGGCTCAAGCCAGCTTTCTTTATTCATTAATAGTAATCACAGCATACAGAGGAGAATCCCACATCACCATTCCCTCTAGTTCTCCTCCTCCTCTCCTTCTCTCCTACTTCTCCCCTTCAACCTTCCCTTCTGTCCCCACCCCGTATTCCCAATTTTCTCAGGAGATCTTGTCTATTTCCCCTTTCCCAGGGGATCTATGTATGTTTCTTTTAGGGTTCTCCTTGTTACTTTGCTCCTCTGGGGTCATGGACTATAAGCTCTTTATTCTTTGCTTTATAGCTAGTATTCATCTATGAGTGGGTACATACCATGCTCATCTTTCTGGGTCCTAGTGATCTCACTTAGGTTGGTTTCTTCTAGTTCCATCCATGCAAATTTCAAGATGTCATTATTTTTTACCACTGAGTAGCACTCCATTATGTTAATATACCACATTTTCTTTATCCATTCTATGGTTGAGAGGCATCTAGGTTATTTCCAGGTTCTAGCTATTACAAATATTGTTATAAGCATAGTTGAATAAATGTCCTTGTAGTATGGTTGAACATCCTTTGGGCGTATTGTTGGGTCTTGTGGTAGGTTGATTCCCAATTTTCTGAGAAACCATGATACTGATTTCCAGAGTGGTTGTGCAAGTTTGCTCTCCCACCAGCAATGGAAGAGTATTCCCCTTACTTTGCATCCTCTCCACCATAAGCTGTTTTTAGTGTTTTTGATCTTTGTCATTCTGTCAGGTGTAAGATGGTATCTCAGAGTTGTTTTAATTTGCATTTCCCTGTTGGCTAAGGGTGTTGATCATTTCCTTAAGCGTCTTTCAGCTATTTGAAATTGTTCTGTTGAAAAATCTATGTTTAGATCTATTCCCCATTTTTAATTGGATTATTTGGTATTTTGGTATCTAGTTTCCTGAGTTCTTTATATATTTTGAATATCAGCCCTCTTTTTGATATAGGGTTGGTGAAGATCTTTACCCATTCAGTAGGCTGCCATTTTGTCTTATTGACTGTGTCCTTTGCTTTATAGAAGCTTCTCAATTTCAGGAAGTCCCATTTATTTATTGTTGTTCTCAGTGTCTGTGCTACTGGGGTTATATTTAGAAAGCAGTCTCCTGTGCCCTTGCAGTGAGACCAGGATTTATTCCTATTTCTTATTCTGACTCTTTGAAACCCATTCTCTCAGCAGGGATACCTTGCTCAGCCTAAAAAAAGAGAAAAGGGCCTTGGTCCTCTCTCAAAGCAATGTACTAGACTTTGTTGACTCCACAAAGGAAATCTTACCCATTCTTAGGAGGGTGGAATAGGGGGTGAGATTGGGTAGGAGGAGGTGGAGAGAAGAAGAGGAGTGGAGGGAGTGGGAATTGGATTTGGTATGTAAAATGGGAAAAGATAATTGTTGTTTTTTTTTTTTAAATACATTTAAAAATCTGATTTACCCTTGCCCTCTCCTACCTGTATGTGATCTGGGGAGTTATTGGGTATTTAGAAAGTAGCAGGCTAAGTGACAATGGCATTCTGTGATGGAACTTACAAGAAGTTATCTTTCATCATGGTGTGGGTTTTTGAGTTGATGAGTCTGTTTACGAGTTACCCATGTTCTTGTAAGTAACCTTTCATTCATACTTTATAAATAAGTCAAATAAGTTCTTTTGTACCTCATGTTGGATTTTGACACAGTTATTTCTTTAGTCTGTCATCATTGATTTCCTTCTGGAATAAAGATATTTGTTTACATTTTTTCTAGGAAAAAGAGTCAATTCAGTATCTGTGGTCTCTGCCACATTTCCTAGAGTACACACTACAAGGAAAAGTTGCCTCTGAAAAAAAAAAGAGGGGAGTGTTTTTTCCCCACATTCTTCTTAGCATTCATTATCTTTATTAATGCTTTTGATAATGACCATTTAGACTTGGGTAGGCTGGAATTTCAGTATAACTTTGATTTGCATTGCTCTGATGGAGAAATTTTTCAATTTTTTTCATATTTACTAGTCATTTGTGCTTTCTATTTGTGAAGTTTCTGGTCAGATCTCTGGCCCGTGTATAGTTGATGACTATTGTTCTTTTGTTGTTCACTCTGTTCATCCAGCCAGTGTCAGACAATTGTCTGGTGGAGTGCTCACTAAAGATTCTCTAAGGAAGTGCTCAGACTTATAGTGTCTAGTGGCAGGTCTGTTTGAGGAGTGAGCCAAACATTTAAAGCACAAGGAACATTAATTGTAAAGAAGAGGAAAAGATGTCAATGAAGAGAAAAACATGGTGATTATAGGCTAGAACCCTTGAGGATAAAGGTTTTTCTTTGTTGTTGTTGTTTGTTTGTTTATTTTTGGGACAGGGAGGAAGGTCATTGGCTAATAAAGGAACTGCCTTGGCCCATTTTATTGGTTGAAAGATAGGTGGGAGGAGTAAACAGAACACAACGCTGGGAGGAAGAGGAAGTGAGCTCAGAGTCTCAACAGCTCTCCTCACGGGAGCAGACGCCTGAGAGTGATGCCATGCCCCGCTCCCAGGATGAAGCTCCAACCCAGGATGGACATAGGCTAGAATCTTCCCGGTAAGCACACCTTGGGGTGCTACACACAGATGATTAGAAATGGGCTAAATTAATATGTGAGAATTAGCCTAGAAGAGAATGGGCCAAGCAGTGTTTAAAAGACTACAGTGTCTGTGTAATTATTTCGGGGCATGAGCTAGCCGAGCAGGCAGCCGGGGTGCTGGGAACACAGCCCAGCCGCTTCTATTACTACAGTTTTTCTGTATAACAGCCCTGGCTGTCCTCGAACTCACAGAGATCTGTCTCTCTGTCTACCAAGTACTAGGACTAAAGGCTTGTATTACCACACTGGGTGAATATGAGTTCTGATAATTAAGAATTTGATAACTAAGAATAATTATGAAGAAGATTTATATCATTTTTATAGTCAGCTGGCACATGTGTAGGAAGTATCCCAAGAATCATCTGATTTTCACCAGTTGCTACCGTTTACCACAGCTTAAAACTTCAGCATTTTACATCTCTGTAAATTTATAATTAAATCTATTCATATTTAAATTATATTTAGCTGATTCTGGGTTGATTGAAGAAATAATCCTGAGGCTGTGGATTTATTTTCCTCTAGCATTTAACCAATTACCCATTATAATTTATCATTCACTCTTCCTATGCATTTAGTTTTCTATGGATCATAAGTATATTTGATTTGTTAATGCAGTAAGTAAAAGTTTCTGGAACTTAAACTTTTGCAGGTAGAGAGGCAGCTCAGAGCTGCTGTGGACCTTGGACCACCAGATGCCTTTGGAGGAGGTAGAGAGGATGCTAGAGGATTACTCTTGGTCAGAACTGAGAATAAACTTTCACCCACTATTTAGTGAGGCTCCAATTGTTTTCAATAATAGCTAAATTTTAATATGTCACTAGTTGGGTAAGAAGGGGGAAACTTTAAAGGCAAATCCATTAGAACATTGAACATTCAAAAGGAAAACCTAAAGTTTAGGTTAACTTTGGGTGGTGAAAAATGAGGCTCTTTCTCCCCTTCTTCTTTAGTCTTACATGTATTATGTATCTAAATAAATCAGTATAATAAAATATAAACTACATTTATAAAGAGAATACACAGGCATTTCCTAAAGTTCCTAAATTTAAAAAAATAGAGTTAAGTTAATACAAGAGGAAACAACTAGAAATTGGGAAAATATACAATAAAAATTCTTTATAGACTGAGAAAAAGATGGGGTTGTAGCACATTTGGTAGAGCACTTGCCACCTAAGCATGAAGACTGGGGTTTGACTCCCAACTCTTGTAGTCCTAGGATGAGGGAGATAAGAGGACCAGAGACAGGGGTCATCCTTGGCTACATAGTCAACCTGAGTTCATCTTGATATACATGCAAACTTGTAAAACAATAAAAAAGAAAGGAAGGAAGGAAGGTAGGAAGGAAGGAAGGAAGGAAGGAAGGAAGGAAAATAAATGTTGTAGGAAACATAAACTAATTAGAGATCTATTTTATTAAATGTACTTAAAATGTTTGAACAGGCAAATTCTTAGTATATTGTTCTGTTCTTGGTTTTCAGAAACACAGTTAGTAAAAGAAATGTAGACACCTCAGCTTTCATACAGATCACTAGGGAATTCTATTTCATAAGTATAATCTTGTAAAATTCTTATCACCTCCACATTACTATTCCAAAATTAATTTACCTTTTGAATTGAATTTTATGTAATCAAGCAACTGTTCTTCATGTTTGCTTTTTTCTTACTAACTGTACAACCAATCATCTCCCCCATTCTCCTGCTTTAGATTCCTGCCAGAACATTTTCTGACAACAGAGTAATTGCAGCCCCCCACCAAAAAAATGAGTATTCAGATTTTCCACATCTGAGCCGTTACATATGCTTGCTGATAAATTAAATGTTTTTATCTTTAAAAGCATCCATACCCCCAAACACCTCTAACGTGGCTTATAAATGAGAAATCCCTGTTCAGATCTAGCTCCCATACATTACACATCAAAGTTAAAATGAACAATTGCAAATTACAGAGACAGGATAAAGATGTTCTGTCATTTTAGCACACGGAGTGCGTAAAGTGTGAAAGAAAAAAACAGCTCATAAATCAACAGTGATGCCGTTGTATAGTTATTGAGTTTCCCTAAGCAGGAGTCCCCAAGTGATTTCTCAGGTCTGAAGGTCAGGACTTATTCCATAAAGTATCCATCAAAACCAAGATGATGAAGGATAAGCAGCTTCTATGTGATTAATAAGTATACGAGCACAAAACAAAAGAGATTAAGGAAAGCAACAGGTGCTATTGATAGAGATAAACCCCAACTCACAAGAAGGCAAAATATTCATTATAGCTAGAAAAACCACTGAGCTGCTTAGAAGACTACTGATGGGCCCCAGGTGAAGCCCTGGCAGGAACTTGAGTAATTAGAAAACTCCTTTGTTGAGTAGACCATAAAGTATTTGTGTGAATTAATATTTTTTCTCTTAAAAAATAAAACTAAGATAATATTTTAATCAAAGGGTTGGTTCTTATTAAACCTAAAAATTTTCCTGAGTTCTGATGACAAATTATATAGAAACTGTTAGAGTTTGAGTATAAAAGGAAAGGAAAAAAAAAACCTCAAATCTAAGAACCTGGACCTCCTTCTGTCTGCTGCTTGATTATGTCCCTGGACACCAATCATGTGTGTATCGCCTGATAGCCAGGTAGATAGATTTACAAGAAAAACACAGAGCAACCATTTAGTCTTGAGTTCTATGTAAACAACAAGTTTTTAAGTTAATCACATATGAATGTTTTGCCCACATGTGTGTCTGCATCATCTGCATGATTGGTGCTAGAGGAGGCCAGAAGAAGGCATCCCATCCCCCGAACCTGGAGTTACACTTTCGAGCTGCTTTGTGGGTGTAGAGAATCAAATGGAGGTCCTCTGAAAGAGCAATCAGTACTCTTTACCATTGAAATTTCTATAGCTCCTAAACAACAGATGTTTAGTAGGCTTAAAATTAATTTGTTGTTTATCGTGGTAGTTTGAATAAGAATGATCCCTATGGGCTCATATATTTGAAGGCCTGGTTATCAGGAAATGGCACTATTTGAAAGGATTAGGAAGTGTGGTCTTGTGGGAGAAAGTATCACTTGGGAGTGGACTTTGAGGTTTCAAAAACCCAGACTAGGTCCAGTGTCTCTCTCTTTTCGCTGTCTGGAGATCTGGATGTAGAACTCTCAACTACCACATCTGCCTGCATGCCACATGTTTCCCATCATGATAATGGTCTGAACTTCTGAAACTGTAAACCAGCCCCAATTAAATGATTTCTTTTAAAGGAATTGCCATGGTGATGGTGTCTCTCAGATTTCAAAGTTACTTGTGTTTCGTCTGGCACCTTGGAATTGATTTTCTTGTTTGGACCACTGACTTTCTCTATGGAAATATGTACCCTGATAGCATATTTGAATTAGACAATTTTTGACATAAAATATTTGAATAATTTTGTTGTGTGATTCAGAAAACTTATATTTGAGATTATAGGAGTTGTCAGTCCGCACAGTTAATTCTATCCAGAGATGGAGCTGGAACGTGGTTTTCTGAACTTGTTCTTTCTTTCTCTAAGTCTATTTTTCCTAGTAAAAGTTAACTTTCAGTTGTTTTTCAGTGAGATATTTGGGTCAGACTTATCATTTTTAAAGGTAGACTTACCTGCTAGCCAAACCTTGTCAACATATGAAATAGAAAGAAAAACACACACGGAGGCCAAAGGGTGAAGTTCAAGCTATATTGCACATACAGAAAACACTGGTAACTTGGGGCTACCCCACCACCACCCTGAAGGAAATATTAGCACTCCAACGTTCTTTGGGGAAATGATTTTTCCACTACTATCCTAATTTGTCTTTCTGATGCTGTGATAAAATGGTGGCCAAAAACAACCTAGGCAAAGAAGTGATTATTTAGTTTAGAGTTCACAGTTCTTTCTCAAGGGAAATCCAGGCAGGAGGCTCAAGGCAGGAACCTGATGCAGGAACTGAGACAGAGACTGTGTAGAAACACTGCTTACTGGTGTGCTTACCATCCTTGCTCAGATCTTTCGGCGCCAGGAGACCCAGCATTGGGGTGAGTTTCTGGCCCACGGCGCCAGCCTGGGACGGGGAGCTCGGGGGTTTCTTGGCCCCCTGTCCTGCTTGGGCTCTCTGCAGGGCCTCTACTCCCCGGTGCTGCCTCTTTCTTCCTGGCCCACCCAGCTTCCGTCCAGAGCCCTCCCCACTTCGCCCCCACTGCCCTCTTTTGGCGCGTGGCATCGCCCAGCCCAGCCTATCTGGGCGCTGGGTCCGAGTATCCGGGGCTCCCGGGCGGGCAGCAGTTCCTTTGTTTCTGTGGCCTGCCTGCACCAAGCGGGGTAGGCGCTTTGTCTGTGAGCTGCCCAACCAGCACGGAGGCCTGATCTTTCGGCGCCAGGAGACCCAGCATTGGGAGAGCCAACATTGGGGAGAGACAGCGTTTGGTAGGCAAGGAGACCTAATCCGGTAAAAGAAGATCCATAGGGAGCATTTGGAAGAAGAGATGGGCCGACGTCAAGGCAAGAATTCGCCCAACAAGCTGAAAAGCAACATGAAGCTACCAGAAACAAGCGGCCTCACAACGGGAGGACAAGAACCCCTTAATCAAGAGGAAGGAGAAAAGATTGACTTCATGAAAGTGATTGACACCCTTAAACAGCATGTAAAAAACGCCCTTATAGAAATGGATGAGAAATATAACAGAAAGTTTGAAGAATTGAATAAATCAGTGAATGATACCCTAGAAAACCAAGGAAAAACAATCAAACAGATAATGGAAACAGTTCAAGACCTGAAAACTGAAATGGAGGCAAAGAAGAAAACACAAACAGAGGGCCGTCTGGACATGGAAAATCTAGGTAAACGAATAGAGACTACAGAAACAAGCATAACCAGCAGAATACAAGAGATAGAAGAAAGACTCTCGGATTCTGAAGATACCATAGAGAAAATAAACACACTGATCAAAGAAAACAGCAAGTCCAACAAACTCTCATCACAAAACATTCAGGAAATATGGGACACAATAAAAAGACCAAACCTAAGAATAATAGGAGTAGAAGAAGGAGAAGAAGGGCAGCTCAATGGTCCAGAAAATCTATTTAATAAAATTATAGAAGAAAACTTTCCCAACCTAAGGAAAGATTTTCCTATGAAGGTGCAAGAAGCATACAGAACACCGAATAGGCTGGATCAAAAAAAAACATCCCCTCGCCATATAATTATCAAAACACAAAGCATACAGAATAAGGAAAGAATATTAAGAGCTGCAAAGGAAAAAGGCCAAATTACTTATAAAGGTAAACCTATCAGACTTACACCTGACTTCTCCATGGAAACCATGAAAGCCAGAAGGTCCTGGATAGATGTACTGCAGAAACTGAGAGACCATGGGTGCAAGCCCAGATTACTATACCCAGCCAAGCTTTCATTCACTATAAATGGAGAAAATAAAATTTTCCAGGATAAAAACAAATTTAAACAATACGCAGCCACAAATCCAGCCTTACAGAAAGTAATTGAAGGAAAATCACTAACCAAGGAGTCCAACAATGACCACAATAACTCAGACATCTAGAGACCCTTCACCAACACAAAACCATCCTTGCTCAGCTACCTTTTTCATATAGCCAGGCCTATCTGCCCAGGGACAGCACTGTCTACAGTGGACTGGACCCTCTCATATCAATCATCAATCAGGAAAGTTCCCCACAGAATCCCCACAGGCTAATCCATAGTAGTCAACTTCTTCCCAAGTATACTGAGGTTTGTATCAAAACTTATCCAAGCTTATGTCTAAAACTATGACACATACTGAATACATTCCTGTGAGATTATATCTAATGGCAATCTACCTACAATGAGTCTTTAGCAATTAAATGTGACATACTAATACAAATGTAGGGAGCTTTATAAGCGAAAGAATAGGTACGTTACTATTCTAAGCCAAGTGATAACTTTCATTTCCTAGGTTATCTTCCCCTGCAATTTGAATTTTGAATAGAATGATCTCTCTCTCTCTCTCTCTCTCTCTCTCTCTCTCTCACATACACACACACACACACACACACACACACACACGCATACACATACACCTTTACTTCTAACCTTAACACAAAGAACAAGAAGGTGTCAACACAAAATATCACTCTTACTTTGAAAATTGTAAGATATACTTTATTCTGACTCAAATATATAACTACGGCCCTAAGAAAATGGGTCCAGGTTTTGCCAAATAATATCTAAAATGTAAAAATGGTTCTTCAACCCCGTCAATACCAAAACTGAGCTCTCATCTCAAAGGGGATAAGAGGCCATCTATTCTGGAACCAGATAGGAGCAAGCCTGAGAATACAGATTTAGGTTTCCCCAAATTCCATGTTCCAGCATAATAACAGTTATGACGTTTTCATAGTAATAGAACAAAGAAAACAACAAATCAATGGGCTTTGTCAGCACATTGGTGGAAACATTAAGAAGGGGATTACAACAAAGTGGAGAACCCTCAGCAATAGGTTTCGGATGCTGGCTGGTGACTTTTAGTCTTTTGTTTGGTAGAAACTGTGTTCTGTTAAGTTAATACGCTCCAAGAGGTTTTGATCTGTTGGTCACAGATGTTAAGACTGACATAGGTCACCATGGAATGACATTAAGTCGGCATAGGTGACCAAGGACTGGCTTGCCATGTCGGGGCAGAAGGTTGGCTGCTGAAGATAACCTGCAATTCAGTTCTGGACCTGCACGCCATGGGAGTTCTAATCAGTTAACCAGTCTTTGCAGCCACTCCTTCTTTCTAGGAATTCTTCTTCCTTATTCTCTCATGTTCTTCAAAAATTACTTGTTTTATGTAAAGGGAAATCAATTTCCAGTGTTTACAAACAAACACCTGTGACTGACACATAATAATTGTGTATATACAGATATAATATAAAGATTATGTTTTATACAAATATATTATATAGTTAATATGATATAAAACATAATATTAACATATAAGATACATATTATATAGTATATTGACTATATTGTGTTATATATTATGTACATTTGATATATTATATAATATATAATAAGGTAATATAATTAATATATTACATTAACACAAATATGTATCTTAGGGTTCCTATTGCTATGAAGGGTCAGTGTGACCAGACAACCCTTATAAAGGAAAACATTTAATTGGGGTGGCTTCCAGTTTCAGAGCTGTAGTCCATTATCATCATGGCAGGATATGGCACCATGCGGGCAGGCATGGTGATGGAGAAGAAACTGAGAGTTCTACATGTTGATCCCAAGGCAACTGGAAGTGATCTGTGTCACATTATGTATAGCTTGAGCATAGGAGATCTCAAAGCCCACCACAACAGTGACACACTTCCTCCAAAAAGACCTTGCCTACTCCAATAAAGCCACACTTCCTAATAGTATGAATTCCTATGAGCTTGTGGGAGCCAATTATATTCAAACTGTTATAATATATAAATAAATATATAAATATTACATATATATATTTGAATGACAAAAACTGGCAGGGGGAGAAGCTTCAGGATCAGTGGTAAGCCATGAACAGAAGAATGTGAGATAAAGAGTGTTGAGGCACCAATAATTTAAAATAGATCTTTTTCATTTGATATGGGTATAAAATTAGACTGCAATACATTTGCATAAAATTAAATACAAAATTCAAATCAGTTGTGTAAATTATAGTTAAGAAATTCCCCAAATGCTAGCTATAAAAAAGGCATTTTTTATGCAGGGGCTCTTTTAAATTTGCAGATTATAAGTAGTTCTCAACCATTGTCCAGATTGACTCTGTTTGGCCCTCCCCTTATGCCCCCTATCTTTTTTTTTTCCAGTTCTCTTCTCTCTCTTGTAAGATGAAAGTGCTTCAAAGCCCTGGAATCAGTGGGACCCGCAGAGCCAGATTTCCAACATGTATGTGTTCTCGGCTTGCAGGACCCCACAGTATGATCAAAGTTGTGATGGATTTGCATATCTTCCGACTCCTTAATTATCTCCTTTTCCCATCATAGACTTATTGTCCAAATAGGGAAGACATATATCTAGTCTAGCAGTCTCCTTGATCAGGCCATACTGAGAATATATTCCTATCTTTGTTAGAGGGGTGGGTAAGTGCACCTGATAATCTCCGAGTCAGAACTCCAGTAGCAAAATAACATGAAAGGAAAAGGAAAAACAATAAGAAATTGTTTTCATTTAGTTAGGGAAGGATTTCTCGGAAATTCACAGTTACATGAGTAGCATGATAAAGGTTAATAAACTGAGTATTATCAAAATTAAACCCTGGTGCACTTCAAAGGAAACTTATGAAAATAAAAATACAAGGTATAGGCCGAGAGATGAGAATCTTTGCAAAGGATATATCTAATAAGAGGGATGTATCTAGAAACACCTAGGTCAATGACTGAAAGAGAAATCCAGTAAATGGAACAAAGCCTTAAATAAACATTTCAGCAAAAGAGATGGGCTGGCATATGAAAAAAATGTAACTGGGGAAATGTAAAGTAAAAATACAATGAAAAATATCTCTGTCAACAGAAACACAAGAAAGGAATCGTGATAAGCCATTGCAATTTAATATTCTAGTTGAGATTCAGGGACACAGAGAGGAGATTTGGGAAAAAGCAAGAAAATCTTTTAAAAGTATGGATTTAGAAATGATATATCAATATTGAATCATTAGTAACAATGAATGAATCTAATTAATGGAAGATTGTTATAGGAGATTTAGAGCAAAAGCTGTGATTCCTGGAATCTTAATAAGATGGTCAAAGAGATGAATAGTGGTGAGGAGAAAAGGAGGTGTTCATTGTGGCCACAATGGGACAAATACATAAAGGAGAGGTTCTAGCTCCCTCTGGCCAAAAGCAACTGAGGTGGGAGGGATCCGGATTACACTTCCATGTCACTGTCCATCACTGAGGCAAGTCAGGGCAGGAACTCAAGCAAGAACCCGAGGCAGCAATGTGGAGGAACATTGCTTGCTCACTGGCTCATAACTGGCTAGTTTTCTTACATAACTCAGGACCGCCTGCCTGGTGATAATACCACTCACAGTGGACTGGCGCTCCTATACCAATTAACAATCAAGACACATCCACAGGGCAATCTGTTGTAGGCAATTGGATCATGGCTTAAGATAAAGTGGCTCAGGAAATCTGCACTGTACTTTCAGAAGCAAATTCTTTTAAAGAAGATAAAAGATGAGGAGAGCTCAACACAAGGTGTGGTAGTGGAAAGCCCCAGGAAACCCCTTTCTTCTGGGCATTAGACCATAGCTGCATGATGTCTCTTCAAAGCTCCCTGCTGAGTCAGTGCCTTCACACATGCCTGGACCTTCTCACTCATGGGATAATGGAAGCAAATTCCAGGGGACTGAAAATTCTGAAATCAACCTTGACGATGCTACTAGAGACCGTGGGGAAGAAGTTTCATGTTTCATATTCAGTGGAACAGAAACAAGGTTGGAGCCAGAATCTTTAGGGGAAGGGAGTCAGTGCTAGGTTCAATGCAGCTCATGAGACACCAGAAAATAATTCCTCAGATTGGGACAAGCATTTAAAACATGAAACCACATGAAGGTCTACCCAGAGATGTGATCAGCATCTTTAGACTGACCTGTGAAAAACTGCTCACTGATGGAACAAATCTGTGATGAGATTTCTCAAGAAATCACCGAGTCAAGAACAGAAATCACAACCAGATCCCTGAAGGACCACCTATAGTTATGACCTCTATCTGTTATATAATCTCGAGAAAGCCCACTTAGAACAGTCATCTGGGAGCCTGGGAAAGAAACCCGCGAGTGATATAGACTATATTCACTCCTTCTTTATTGGATATTTAATGTCAATTTAGCAGGCTGGTTCTGTCTTCTTCTGTCCTTGTCCTCATTCTTTTCATTTTTCTCTTCTCATCTTCTTTCCCTGTTCTTTGCTTTTATCGTTTTCCTTCTCAAGGGCATTCGCATAGGCTGGCCTGAGTTGCAGGCTCTGTGTCTCATATCCTCCTCCCATCCTCACTATCCCTCCCCTTCCACTTTGTTTTTCTGCTTCCACTTTTTCTCTCTCAACCCATTACCAAGTCTAGTTTTGCTCTTCTTTTATTCCTTTCCATTCGTACCCACAGAAACTAACATATTGCCCACATGTTTCCATTATTCTTACTGGTCTCTACAAAAAGAGTCATGAGCATAGATTAATAAATTTATGTTAACCTCATCGAAAACGTTTTTCAATAAAATAATAGCAAAAAAGTTCCCAAAATCTAGTGAAAGGGATGTTCATCATGATACAGGAGGCATTTAAAATACCAACTAATACGACTAAAAAGGAACTTCACATGTCGTATGAAGAAGGTCACTTCATAGGAAAGGAAACAATTCATCCAGAGGACATTACAATTTTATTCATAAACATACTGAATAGAGATGTACCCAATTTCATAAAACAAATACTACAAGTAATGAGAACAAAGATAATAATAATCAGAGATTTTACTTACTCGCTTTTACCAATAAATCATCCAAACAAAAGGTAAATAGAGAAATTTATGAGTTAGATGATATCATAAATCAAATGCACCTAATATCCATTTATAAAACAACCCATTCAAATGAATATTCTTCTCAGCAATCCACGGAAGTGTCTTTAAAAATAGGACACAAAGTAATTCTTCACAAAGTACAAGGAAATTAGTATTTGTTTGTATATGCTATCTGATTATAATGGAACAATGCTAGAAACAAATAATATACTATATATCACACTGTACATATAATATAGTAAAAATAGTATATTTACCATATATTATATATTAAACTATACATATGATATATAGTATATATTTCTATATGCATGAAGGTTGAAGAACATTCTGTTGAACAGTGAATGGGCCATTGAAGAAATCAAAATGGAAATAAAAATATTTCTACAGTAAAATGAAAATGAAAACCCAACAAACAAATACATAGAAGATACAACAGAACCAATCTTAATAGGGAATTTCACAACTCCAACTGCCTCCCTTAAAAAAGTCAAAGAGGTCTCAACCAAATAACTATGCTCCTTAGAGCCTCAGCAAACAAGAAAACAGTAGACAGAAGTAAGTCATTAAAATCAGTGTAGAAATTAATAAAGTAGAAATGAAAATAAAATCAATGAAACACAAAATTTGTTCTTCTAAAAGTATTAGCAAATCCTTAGCCAAACTAGCCAAAAACAAATAGAGAGATATTTCAAATTTTGAAAATTCGAGGAGAAAAGGAACAAATTACAACATAGACCAAAAAAAGTTAGGAAATATTTGAAAGTTATATTCTACTAAGTTGAAAAATATAAATGAAATGGAGCCTATAACTACAGTAACTTGTATATTCTGAATTTTGTTTAAAGGCACTGAACAAGTTTCCACATACCAAAATTCAACGAGGAGACTATAACCACCTAAACAGATCTCAGCAATTAACACAAAACAAAACCTCTTATTAAAATCTGTCCAGGCCCAAATAGGTTCACTGTAAATTCTAAAAGACCTTCAAAGAAAAGTGCCAACAATTCTCAAGCCATTTCATAAAACAAAAAGGGAAGCCATGCTGATGAATTCTTAATACAATGTAGTATTACTCTGATACCCAGACTGGATAGAGACAGAATGAAAAATTATGTTAATAACAAATCTCCCCAACGAACATGATTACAAAAGTCCCCAATAAAATATTTGCAAGTCATATTCAGTAATATACCCAAAAAGATCATTTACCATGATCAACTTGGCTTTCTTCCAGAGATATGGGGATGGTGAAATAGACAGAAATCAATATGTGTAATACATCACATACATATGAAAGAAGCCATTCACTATTGGGGATTTCCCAAGAAATTAACTTTTCACTTGTGACTCATGTTTGCAACCCTGAAATCAGTTAAACACTCTCCAAATTCAATCCCAGTTCCTGTAAGCTCAGACGACCATCAAGGGCCTTCTTCTGTGATATCATTCCATAAACATTTTAACAATTGCCAATGTACTATAGATATGAAAAGCTAACACTGTTCCTATATAATTACCAAACACAGAAGAGCTTTCCACTTTCAACTAATGAATGGGAAAATCAAGTCCATGCTTAAGCCATAACCAGGAAGCTTGTATGTGTCATTCTCACTCTGATACAAAAGGAAAACTCTCTGCTAAGACCCAACAGCTCCCGCTTAGTAAATCAGAAGCGCGCCATTGTAGGATTTTTTTTAATTTATTTATTTATTAAAGATTTCTGTCTCTTCTCCGCCACTGCCTCCCATTTCCCTCCCCCTCCCCCAATTAAGTCCCCCCCCCACCCGGTGCTTCTGATTTTCACTTTCAAGGTAGAAACTATTCAAAGATGTCAGTGTATGTAAAACCAGATGGTGTCATTGATGAAGCCAGCAACTTTCATTTGAGTCTTATTTGACGTATTTTATCTGGTCCTTCAACAAAAACTACTGAATGATGGCACCTCAAAGGAGGCTTGAATTCCTTTGAGAACTTGTATACTATTAAATAATTTAACAAAAACAATTATCAAGACAAAAAACAGAATACTATTTAACTATACATCACATTTGGCCATTATATTAGGTAATATACATATCAAACGGACAAAAGTCGATATCTGAATCTTGTATCTGTCTAGACTTGATTTATTCACTATCCTAGATTCCCAATAAAAACAGAAAGAGTAGCTGTCTTAGGGTTTCTATTGCTGTGAAGAGACACCATGACCACACCACTCTTTTTTTTAAATATTTATTTATTTATTGTGTATACAATACTCTGTCTGTGTATGCCTGCTGGCCAGAAAAGGGCATCAGACCTCATTACAGATGGTTGTGAGTCAACATGTGGTTGCTGGGAATTGAACTCAGGACCTTTGGAAGAGCAGGCAATGCTCTTAACCTCTGAGCCATCTCTCCAACCCTACCATACCACTCTTATAAAGGAAACATTTAATTGGGGTAGCTCGCTTACAGTTTCAGAGGTTTAGTCCATTATCATCATGTCGGGGAACGTGGAGGAGTGTAGGCAGATGTGATGGTGGAGTAGTGGCATAGAGTCATACAGCTGACAGGCATCAGGAAGTTGCCTTACACTCACTGAAACTGGAGCAGAAGAGTTCTCGAAGTCCCCCTACCCCCCAGTGACACACTTCCTCCAACAAAACCACACATAGTGGAATTTCATTTGTATTTTAATAAATAAAACTTGCCTGAAGATCTACGAGTAAAATAGCCCCACTGGTCAGCCTTACAGACCAGGCACACACCTTTAATCCCCGTAGCCACACTAGTTGCCATAGAAACCGAGTGGTGCATGCCTTTCATTCCAGCCCTAGAGAGGATTATAAAACAGGAGGAGACAGCTCTCAGACATAGTCTCATTCTGAGAATACTGGAGGCAAGATCTTCATTTCAGACTAAGATTAAGGTAAGAACCAACAGCTGGCTGCTTTGCTTTTCAGGTCTTCAGGTTGAACCCCCAATTTCTCTCCCTGAGTTTTTACTAATCATGCTTCAGCCACACCTCCTAATAGTGCCACTCCCTATGAGATTATGGGGGCCAATTACATTCAAGTCACAGCAATAGCAAATGACTAGATTCTCTTCTGGCAGGAACCAGGTGACACCCACAAGTGTATAAAAATAGAAAAAGTACTTAAGATGAGCATTTTAGTTTTCAGTCTTCTCTCTCTTTGACATCAGAGTAACCTAGACAACAAGAGAAAGGGTACAGCTTTCTTCAAACTTCATGCCATGGACTGGGCTATGGGACAGCTTGAAGCTAGAATTTTATTTGTTTCTAGATTTATCACTAAACCACCCATCTTTTGATGACTTCTGAATATATCAATATTGGATTTTATACGAATAAAGGATGTGTTTTCTAAGCTTTCAAGTACAGTCAACACCCCAGGTAACACTATGGTATTTATTGAGTAAAATTGCACACACTACCCTATGTCTCCTTAGATTCCTAATCCTGATTTTAAAATTGTACAAAGCAGGAAAGAAAAATAAACCTGTGCCAGGTTACTATAAGGTCTTGGAAGAACACTAATGAGTGCCAGGGGGTATAACTGTAATGTTCTGTTCTGTCTCTTTAAGAGACAAGCCACGCCCACAACCCCCTTCACCTGCTGAGGCAGGCAGATCTTCCTTCCTGCTTGCAGCCTGAGTCTCTCTTCTTTTTCCTGCTTGCAGCCTGAGTCTCTTTTCCTTTTCTGTATCCCTCTCAAAGAGGCAGCTAAAAAGAAGAGAGACTCAAGCTGCAAGCAGGAAGGAAGATCTGCCTGCAAAAGGGGGGGGGGTATGGGCGTGGCTTGTCTCTTAAAGACACAGAACAGATCATTACAATAATACAAGCATAGTCTGATGTGGGGGCGTCAGAAGTCCTTGGATGATCTAAAGTGATAGTTATTGTTCAGTTCCAGTCTGCTCCTAGCACTTCCAAATGGTCTGTTCTTTAACAGAGGTGCAAACATGAACTTTATATGAAAACTCTTTTAAATACGCGATGCATACAATTAAAGCAGGTCATTGGCCAGATTCAGTGTTAAACTTGATGGTTGCGAGTCCATATTTGTAAAGTCAATTCAGGAAATGAGCTCAGTTATATAAGAGAGAGGAAAGTTCTCTATGGAGGATTAAACAGAATGCAGTTTTAAAGGGTGAAGGCTATGGACTTCTGAGGGTAGTAGCTGAATGTTCTTCCTTTCAGTTAGATCATTAAAAACGGAAAATATGTCTCATGATCATTCTAAGCAGCTTAGCGTGGAGGCAGAAGACTTGGCAGGACAGGCTCTGGAGACTGGCTTGGAGGATGATGGGAAGCCTGCATTGTATTAATGGAAATAATGACAACATATTTGAAAAACAGGTCAAAAAGCTATGGCATATAAATGAAAATTATTCCAAAGTTTTCTGAGAAAATGTTGCACTGTGGACTACCACATCAAAAGATGATGGAATGTCTTCTGTCTTTTATATTCATGGAAGAAAGTAGACAAATGATCACCTTTGTTGGTCTGATACCACAACCAGACAATGTTAGTTTTATTACTAACTAACAATCTTTGGAATACCAACATAAAACAAGTTTATTCTGACATCATCAGGAAGTTGAAGTAATATTCAACCACTGCGTAACTTCAAGGCAGAGGCAAAACCCAGCTCACTGTTCTACCTAGTAAGAACCAAACACCAAGTCTTCTCTTAGATAAAAATATTGATTGCTACTTCTTCACTAATTTTGTTTTCATTTTTCTCTCCTTTTTTTTATAGATAGTATTTATTGGGACACTAATTTGTAGAATTCTTGATGCTTTCCCTAGACCTCTGTCAACCAAGACTCCCATCTTGTAATTTTTTTCAAAAAAAGATTTATCTATTTTTAATTTTTGCTTATGGGTGTTTTGCCTGCACATATGTCTGTCAATCATATGGGTACCTATTGCCCAGAAGAGGGCATCAGATCCTTTGAAAATGGAGTGATAGAGGGTTATGAGTCACCATATGGGTGATGGAAATCCAAACTGTATCCAATGGAAGAACAGTTAACTCCTGAGCCATTTCTCAACTCCTTGTAATATGTTTTTGAATATCTCTGTTACAATGAGTATTATTTTTTAATAGAAGAAAGTGTTCTGTTGTAATAAGGGCGGCGGTGGCGCTGCGTCCCCAACACCCCGGCCGCCTGCCCGGCTAGCTTATGCCCCAAAATAATTACACGGACACTGTATTCTTTTAAACACTGCTTGGCCCTTTAGCCCTAGCCCTTACTGGCTAATTCTGTTATCCCGATCAACCCATCTCTAATAATCGGTGAGCACCGGTCTTACCGGGAAAGGTTCAGCATGTCTAACCTGGCAGCTTGCTTCATGGCGTGTGTCTGCCCAGGAGCCGGGAGCATGGCGTCTCTCTCAGGCGTCTGCTCCCAGGAGGAGAGCAGAGCTGTGGAGTCTGAGCTCACTTCTTCTTCCTCCCGGCATTTCGTTCTGTTTACTCCACCCACAGGGCCAAGCAGTTTCTTTATTGGCCAATGACCTTCCTCCATCAAATATTTTTGCGGGGAGATTCTAGCCTAGTCCATCCTGGGTCAGAGCTTCATGCCGGGAGCGGGGCATGGCATCTCTCTCCTGCGTCTGCTCCCTAGAGGAGAGCTGTCAAGTCTCTGACCTCACTTCCTCTTCCTCCCAGCGTTCTGTTCTGTTTACTTCTCCCACCTATCTTCTAACCAATAAAATGGGCCAGGGCAGTGCCTTTATTAGCCAATGACCTTCCTCCATCAGTGTTCATTTCACTTATGGTTATAGTGGGATAAGGAAGCAACCAAACATGACTGATAGAGCAGGAAGCTGAGAGAGCTCACATCTTGACCATGAGCACCAAGCAGAGCACCCTGGCCACAGCACAAGGCTTTTACATCTCGAAGACTGCCCTCAGTGACTGTCCCTAGCAAGGCCACACCTGCAAAACATACTCAAATAATACCACAAGAGTATTAAAATCAACTCATGGATTACTCTCAGTTGGATTCATATTGGTTTTAGCCAAAGGGCATCAGTACATGGGAACAAAAAGCCACGTCGGTCACTACATCAATATTCCATCCAGAACAAACTATGACTTTGAAAGTGACGGAAATGATTGCCCAACCTGAACACGATTTTCTTGCCAGATGCAGTCAGTAGCATTTTATTCTTTCTCTGCTCCTTTTGTGCTGCTCAGTGAAGCTATTTTTCTGTCTGATGAATGCAGAGGATTTATAGATTGCTTCAAGATTCATTATTCAGATAGCAGATAGCCAATGTTTACACATTTACTCTGCTGTGACCTTACTGCAAAACCACCGAAACTAAACAAACAAAAAGATTAATGAAGAACAAACATCCCTCTAAAAAGATAAAATTGAAAGTTAAAACAGGATTGTGGAGGAGATGACCCTCAAGGAAGGCAATGCATGATGCTGAGCACCTGCATTTGCTTTCAGTTGTGTAACAGACAAGCAATTAGATTCTAAAATGCTATTAAAGCATGGCATTTAGCAGGAAATTATATGGTGTTTTCCATGGCTTTACAAGACAACAAATGGAGTCATGTCTATAACAGGATGTTATCTGACAAATTTATGAAGATCAGAGAATACTTAGATTCATTTAGGGCAAACAAGCATCGAGGTGGGAACTACAATGTCTACATACTTTGATGTTAATTTTGGTGTCAATATCAAAAGAACTGTTGTTAAACATTCACTTGGATATTAAAGCAAAAATATAAAGATAAAGGTAAAAAACAGAGGTCTAAAACTCTTGTTCAGACACTAAAGATAACTAATACATAGACAATAGACATAGGAAATAAAAAAACAACAACAAACAAACAGAGAGGTACCAAATAAAACGTCCATTCTTTCACCCTTTTCCCATCTTAATAACCCTTGCTAATTATTTCTTAAGTGTTATTAACAATTTTAAATATTTTAATGAGAAAGCACTACTCACTTTAACACTGCAGAGTAATCCCATATGCTGAGCACAGAGAAAATTAAATTCCCATCCACTGATGTTTGGAATATACAATGGTGACAGCTACTGCCATGTAAAACTGACATACAGTTCCTCTGTGACTTGGCACATGGTGTTTATCCTGAAGAAGTGAAAACTTTAATACCCAGAAATCTGGATGTGGTGGTATGCAGCAGCTTTATCTGCAAGAGCAAAACTGAAAACATTGAAGCTCTTTGGGTGAATACTTACACAAATTCTCATGTATCTACTCAACAGAACATTATTCAACAATGAAAAGAAACAAACTATATGTGGAACAATCTGAACAATTATCAATGGGGTTGTACTTCTTGAGTAGGGGAAGGACAGTATCAAAAAGTTACATATTTATTATCCCATTTATACAGCATTCTCAAAAGTGACAAAAAATATGAATTCATAACACATTTTTTTAGTTGTCAGGGTTGGTGGAGCACAAATGAATAGCGTCGAAGTGATCAGACTATTTTGTATCTTGATTTTGGTGATAGCTACATAAATCACATATGAGATAAACTACACACACACACACACACATACATGCATGCACAGGCATCATGCATGCATACAAACTTAAAAGAATGTCTATCAACTATTAAAAGTGATTAAAATAAAGATAAAGTAGCAGACATGTAGGATGAATGAATCTAGAGACAACAAACAATATAAGGATGATAACTTTTTAAGGTTGTAGTCTAAACTCTGTTAAAATAGACATTAGCTTCTATTGCCAAACACAAATTACTAACAAGTGGGATGTTGGGTATAAAAATCTGCTTCACTACAGAAACTATTTTGCAATTTATGTGTACCCCATAGCACCAAGTTATATACCTCAAATATACACAAAATGATTTATTTTAATAAAAAGAGAAATATATAACTCATTAAACAAGATGTAAAAGGGCGTTTTGAATTGCCACTCAAAAAAAATTAAGGACCTCAACATATGATATTTTCCCTGCCCCCCAAAACACAAAAAACAAAACAACAACAACAACACAAAAACCCTACATTGTGACCTCCAAGCACAGAAACTCAACCATATAAAATAATTCAATAAGACTTCACAATTCACTTCATGAAAAAACCATTATTTTGGGGTCTGGAGAGATGGCTTAGTGGTCTGCTCTTTCTGGGAACTGGGATTTGGTTCTTTAATTCCAGTTTCAGATCCAGTGTTCTATTCTGACCTCTGCTGGCAGTGCATGCACATGGTACATAGACAGACACATAAAAAAATACCCATACAATATAATAACATAAATAAATCTACAACAACAAAGCAAAAAACAACTAAAAAGCAGTCTTTCAAAATGAGGAGAGATAAGGAAGTTAATAAGGGGCCCAATAGAAAACGGCTTCTATTCAACATTTGTAAGTCCCATGTATGCATTTGTGCATTTTAATGTTTTTGAATGTGTATAATGTAAATGGAGACTGCTCGTTTATTTCCTGGTTTCCCAGACCCAAATAATCACACAGACACTATATTAATTACAACACTGGTTGGTCAATGGCTTAGGCATATTCCTAGCAAGCTCTTATATCTTAAATTAACCGATTTCTATTCATCTGTGTATCACTAAAGGCTGTGGCTTATGGGTAAGGTTCTGACATCTTTCTCCTTTGACAGCTACATGGTGTCTTCCTGACTCTGCCTTCTTTTCTCCTCTATTTCTGCTTGGAATTCTTGCCTTGCTGTATTCTGCCCTGCCATAGGCCTTTGGCAGCTTCTTTATTAACCAATGGTATTAAAGCATATTCACAGCATACACAGGGGAATCCCACATCAGTATATAAGTATGTACATGTACACATACATATATCCAGGTGATTTATTGTGTTTATAGGTAAGCAAAACTTTTAGTAGGCAAGAGAGAATGAATACAAAAGAAAAAACGAAATCCTTTGATCACAGTCCAAAAATACATCCAGTGGGAATCCTACAGGAAAGGTTAAGAGATGTTCCAAAGGTATCAACCTGTAGAGCTGGTGATCTGGAAGGACAAGATAGAGCCAGCAGCAGGCCTGCCTTAATGGGAGACAGTCTCACATTTCTCCTTTTCCCTCATTGCACTAAGCAACAAGTGTTTGCCAACAGGCAGCACAAGTGCTGTGAGAGCTGATGCTGGGGAAAGTCTTTGTCTCTACAGGACTAAGAATACCCAGAGAGATCGTTAACCATCAGATCCTAATGAAAAGGCAATGAAGAACCACATGATGCCTTATATCATGAGAGGACTGTAGCAGCATTAGTAGGTAGAAATCAATGACAATATTTTATTAGCAAAAATCAATTAGGAAATTTAATAATAAAATGAGCCTGTTCAAACCAGAAATTGCCGAAAGTTAATTTTAACTAAATATTGTAAGCAACTGGCAACGTCTGTGAAGAGAAAGAACAGTACATTGACAGACAAAAGATGACAACTGAATGGCGCATTTTTTCAAATCAATTTTAAAAGTATCTAAAAGGGATCTTATAAGGAATTTTAAAAATTGGTTAAAATCAAAAGGGATGGTAAGAGAGTTTGAGTTATAAAGCAAGTTCTGAAAACATTAAAAGCAAATTGGCATTTTATTCCAAACACAAAGTATGTTAAGAGGCAATAAGGATATAGCACTATGATTCTAATGCCAAACGAAGCAATTAAATTACTGATTTTTAATAAAAAGCCATAATTTTATATGAAATTTGAACATATATGCAAGTTACCATTTTAAACAATGGAGAATTAAGGTCATTTACTAAAATAAATTAATTTGTTTAAATGAATGCTTAATTTTTAGATTTCTTTGATTTATAGTAATCCTCTGCTACTGAAAACATTTATGCCAAGACTTTTAATTCAGTCTGGTTTGTAGCATTAAAAATTGGAAACAAAACACCCATCTGGTAGATCATTTTTACTTCAGCTATGTCTTCAAAAGCAGGAACATCATGAAGTTGTTATAAAAAAAAAGTGTACAAAAATGTAGTAAACCACCAATTGTACAGGAAGGTTTAAAAGAACCTAGCCATGGATCTCTTAAGAGGGAACCATTTTCTTCTGGAGAACAGAAGTAATAATTAATAAATGGAGGTTTATATACTATAGCCTGTGGAATTGCTATTGGCAGTATTCATGGAGTACTGGCATATTTTAAAAATGCAAGTACATTTTTAAATACATATTATAGTAGGAACATGTATTTAACTGCAACATTATAATTATACATTTGTATGGAAATAAATCCTACAGAAAAGAGAAAAGTATGTCCTTTGCTATAGGCCTTCTAGGAGTTACACTACCAGCTTTGGCAAGTAGTAGTCAATTGTCCTATTAAATTGTGTTGAATGGCCTCACCCTGAGAAGTATGCATTATGTACCTCAGTCAGTCAGCCTATGCATCTACCTGGTCACAGAAGACACCCATATGGGAGCTTCTAGTCCAACCACATAATGGTTTTGTTGGGTCTTCCGAGAGGGAGAAGTGGTCTATTTCCTCTGATCTGGGTTTGGCTGACAATGAGTGCTTTGACACGTATTTGACCACAAGGGAAGTCTGTACAAGAATGAAGCCAATACCCAAATAAAGACAGGTGCAGAGAAGGAGAAGCTGAACACTAAAGATGCCACTTGAGCCACGGAGTCACCTGCTAAATTCTGCAGAGCGCTTCTATTTCCCATACAAATCAGGCTGACTTTAGTTGTTGGTGTTTTTTTTTCCCCCTGTTGCAAAGAGAAGTCTATTTGTCAGATTTTGACTACAGAAATTTCCTGTAACGAATTCATATGTATCTAATGTTACAAATGTATTGCTGCCGAAAGTAAGTGTGAAAAACATAACTTGGGGTGGTTTCCCGCCTCCTGTGTGATAAATGTCACGAGTCGAAGGTGTTCTCCTCACAGCCGTGCTGGAGCCGGAGGCAGAACTGGTTAGCACTGCTGAGTCTCTCTTCCATGTTAAAGAGCTTGTTTGCAGTGCTAGTGACTGCATTCTGAGTCTTGCTCTTGACAGGTAAACATTCTACAGCTGAGCTACTCCAGTCCTAACCTGCTTTCAGGTTGTTTACTGGTTGAGATTATTCCAATTGCCCGGGGATAGACACTGACACCCACCCCTGATGACTTTCATGAGCCCTGAAAAGAATCAAGAATTTGTTCCCCATTCTGAGAGGACCTCTAACCCCTGCTATCAGCGTCTCCTCTCTAGACGGTGGCAGTTAGAAAAAGGGTCCCTTGCCAAAGCCATACTTTCTCAGGGCAAGCTACACAGCACACACGGGTATAAAACAACACCACAGAGACATTCTAGCCTCAGAGCTACCGTGATTCCCATGGGGATCAACTGAGGCTACACCACAGCTCGGCCTCTTTCTGCATCTGTTCCTCCTGCCTCCACTTTTCCACAGATTTTCCTGCTGAAGGTGTTCCCCATGGCTGACCTCAGGCACTTCTCTGACTCCAAACCTATTTTCCAAAGAAGCAAAGAACAGCTTCAATCTTATTTCCCAGTACCCTCACAAATACCCTCTATTTCCTCACACAGATGCCTTCCTCGCCTTTATACTAAGTTTATCTGTGAATCTATATTTGGTGCCCTGCTCCCTTGCTTCTAAATATTTCACCTATCTCTGTAGCTCTTTCGATTCTTGCCATTTTCAAGACAAGGCTGTCTTCCTCCACAAATGCCTTTCCTAATCGTTCATGCCCTGAAGGCCTATATTCCAAACCAATTCATCTTCAGCTTAAATATAGATTGAAGGAATCAATGAGCCTTCTTTTTCCTGCAAGAATTTGCCCGAATCTGTTTTCTGGATGTCCTGGCTGCAGTTTCAACAGGATTTGACCTAGTTTAACATCAGACAGCCATTGCTGCTCCCACAGCCAGAAGCCCACCTGCTTAACCTCTCTTCCTCCCACCCTGACTCTAGGATGCCCACTCACTAAGAATGGGCGGAGTTCCCTGGCCCACCAGGTTGGAAAAAGGTTCCTAACTAACATGAGAAGGATTCCATAAGATTTTCTGATATTGAAATGCATTTTTTTTTACCTAGTGGTGTAACACTTCTTAAAGAAATAGCATTCATGCTATATGACAATTTTACAGAGACCAGAGAATAAGGCACAAAAAAGAAACAAGGAAAACAACTATGTTTCTAAAGTTCTAAAAGAAGCAGCAAACATTTAGCTGCTACCAGCCCTCAGAGTTCCTGTCACACATTTCAGTTTGGGCATTAACTTGACATATTTCCAGGAAAAGTCACAATTGGTGACTGATAAACTTTACAAATAAATAAAATATATTTTCTGGGAAAAAAAAGGAATTTTTTGCCCCTGGGACTTATGGTAGGTCTACTTTTAGGTTTTTGAGAATTCTCCATGCTGATTTCCCTGATGGCTGTACCAGTTTTCATACCTGTAATAGTGAATGAGAGTGACCTTTCACCATGTCCCTGCCACGATTTGTTGCTGGCTGAATTGCTGATCTCACCCACTCTGACTGGAAAGCTGAAATCTCAAAATACTTTGAATTTGCCTTTCCCAGATTGCTAATGATGTTGGACACTTTTAAGACATATCTTAACCATACAGATTTTTAAAGTTTATTTTATTACTTTCAATTATGGGACTGCACATGTGAGCATACTGTCTGCAGACAGGAAGAAGGGGTGGAACATCTGGAACAGGAGTTACGGGGCAAATTCTGGGAACTGAACTTGGGTCCCCCAAAACAGGAGTGCATGCTCTTTACCACTGAGCCTTCTCTCCAGCCCCTTCTTTACCATTTTTTTATTTGCTTCTTTTGAGAGCTCTCTGTTCACAGACGAAGGCCATTTATAAAGATATTTGTTTTCCTTATTCTTTGTGCTTTGAATTCTTTGTATATTCTGGATACGAATCCTCCTTAGGATGTGTAGAGGCTTAGTTTCTCTCCTGTTCTTTTGGCTTTTTTTTTTTTCAGTGATTTGCTTTCTTTGCTGTGCAGAAGCATTTCCACTTGTCAACTGTTGACCACCTTCACGCATGTGTAGATGGGAAAGTCTTTTCTTACACCCAGATCTTGCAGGGTACTGCCTATGTCTTTTACCTCGCTCTTTCAGCGTTCCAGGTTTCAAATTGAGGACTTTGGTCTATTTGGAGTGGTTTTTGATGCAGGTTGATGGATATGGATCTAACTTCATTCTTCTACATGTGAGTACCCAACCTTCCGAAACTTCTTATTGAATACGCTGTCTTTTCTCTGGTGTGTATTTTTGGCATCTTTGTCAAATATGACATGGCTGCAGCTACATTCCCTCATGTTTGTGTAGTTTTCTGTTTGGTTCTGTCATCCACGTGTCGTGCTAGTACCATTCTGGCTTTATTTCTGTAGCCCTCACATATCTTTGAAGTCTGGTAAGGTAACCCTTCCAAAATTATTCCTTTTGTTCAGGATTGCTTTAACTATTCAGGGTCTTCAGTGGCTCCATATGAATTTTGGGGTGTAAATTGATATTTATATTATTTTGTCTTATCAAAGTATAGGTGGAATTTTCCTGTCAAAACTGCTTGCTCCCAAATAACCAACAAAGAGGCTTAATATTACTTATAAATGCCCAGTCGATAGCTTAGGCTTGTTACTAGCTGACTGTTACACTTACCCCATATTTCTTATCTATGTTTCATCAGGTGGCTCATGGGTTGTTACCTCATTTTCTACACATTCAGCTTTTTCAGGGGCTGGTGGCATCTTTTCTGACTCTACCCTTCCTCCTCCCAGAATCCTCTGTGTCTGGCTGTCTCATCTATACTTCCTGCCTGACTACCAGTCTGTCAGCTTTTTATTAATTAATGAGAGAAATACATATTCACAATGTACAGAAGCATCAAAGAATATAGAACATCTGTATTTTACTTTCTTCATAGAATTTTTCAAAGTTTTGCATAAAGGTCTTGATGCTTTTAGTTCTTTGTGTTTTGACAATTTATTTGTTTGAGTTCTTAGATAGTCTAGATATAAGTCCTTTACAAGATATGTAAAGACAATACTTTCTCCCAGTGTGGCTTACTGCTTCATTTTCTCCTTTTTCCATTAATAGTAGTAGATTTCTATTGTTGTTAAACTTTAAGTTGGTATACAAATATTATGACATTTGAATTCATATTCAAATAGTAACACATATATTCAAAGTATCGTGTGTGTGTGTGTGTGTTTTATTCTTATTTACCCTTCTCCCAGATATTTCCTGCTCCTATTCTACCTCATGGGCCAGTTCCACTACCAAATATTTCACACTTCAATGTACATATCACTTGTACTCACTCGTCTCTAGTCTCTCATGCCTGATCCTTTCAAACCTCCTCCACCTCATGGCACACTTCTACTTCTCTATATGCACACTGATATAGTCATGTGTACATATCACTTATGCCATTATTCTGCATGAAAAAGTATGCAATATTTGCCTTTTTCATTCTGGATCACTTCACCCTCCATTACAATCTCCAGTTTCACCCTGTTTGCAGTAAAAGGCATTATTTCATTCTCAGTTTCTTACAATATGTTTTGATCACACCCATCCTTTTCCTACCCATTTAATTTTGTGTTCTTTTTTTTCCCCCAGCCATCAAGTCCAATTTGTGCAGCCCATGTATTTTTGGATGTGTGGCTTTTTAGTTTGCAAAGACTGTGGGCAATTTTAATAACTACGCTCATCAGAAAAAGTGGCCTTTACTTTTTCCTTCTCCATTGTGTCTCTCTCTGGTTTGGATTTCTGGATGGTGATATATAGTGATGTTTTATTTATATTTTAATAAATAAGACCTGTCTGTAGATCAGAGGGTAAAACTAAGCCACTAGAGGCCAGGCAGTGGTGTCACATATCTTTAATCCCAGGCCTGGGGAGATAGAGGCAGATGGATCTCTGTGAGTTCAAGGCCACCCTGGGCTACACAAAATCAATGTAGAAACAGATACAGGTGGAGGGGATCACAACTTTTATCCCACTACTAGGGAGGCACATGCCTTTACTCCCAGCACTAAAGAGGAATATAAGATGGGAGAAGACAGAAGCTCAGGGCTCAGTCTGCAGTTGCCCAGCCTTGGCAGAGATAAGACTTCTCTAGTGGCTTGGCTGCTTGTTTTTCTGATCTTCAGCTGAACCCTAATATCTGCCTCTGGGTTTTTATTATTCGTGTTACAGTGCTGATTGTGTAGAATGAGTTTGATAGTGTTCCTTCTCTTTTCATTTTATGTAGAAGAGTTTGGGGAAGGTTGACATTAGCTCCTCTTTAGAGACCTGTCAGTTCTAGCCATTCCTGTTCTTCACTTCACATTCATTGTGTCTTGTTGATCTCTTGAAGTTATTATGTCCTCTTAAGTTAATTTGGGTAGATCATATGTGTCTAAAAACGTATACATTTCTTCTATATTTTTCACTTTGTGGATACAACCATGGTTTATTTCATTGTCTACTCATCCTTCTGTTCCTCTGCACTTTTCAGCTGCTTTGTCCTCCATTTGTGAAGCTCTGATGCTCTCCTTCCTTCCCTCTTCAGAAGAGTCATCTCTCTCTATCCCAACTGACCTTCTCGGGGTCACACAGTCAGCCCTCCCTTACCTCTCCCTTATCCTGACTGTCCTTTACTGTATCATATAGAGGACCTCACTCCCATCCTGACCTTCACAGGTCACACAGAGGCCCTCTCTCTCAACCTGACTGTCATTCATTAGGTCACACAGAGACAGCTTCCAATGTGCCATCTCATCCTGAAACCACCTTGCCATTTTAATAGTGTTTTTTGACACCAGAATGTTATAATTTTGATTAAATCTGCTTTTCCATTTATTTCATAATATTCTATGTCCTTTGTTAAAAGAATTTTTCTTTGATAAGGGCATAAAACATTTCTTCTGGAAGCTTTAGAGTTTGACTTCTAGATTTATGTAAATGGCCAATCTCGATTTCTTTTTATGAATTGTTTAAGGGTTTTTTGTTTCCGTAATACCCAGTTCCTAGTATTTGGTCATTAAATCTCCATTTTTGAAAAGACTATTCTTTGTACTATTGAAACATCTTGGTGCCTGTGACAAAACAAAGATTTTCAGTGTATCTGTGGCTGTAAATGGTTCATTCTTTTCTAATATTCAATTTACCTTCCAAGCACATATGAAAATTCAGGTGATTTTTCAATCGAAGGCTATTATTAATCATGTGACAAACTTTCCAAAACATCTCTTTAATGGATATATATATATATATATATATTTCTGTTAGATATTCAACAGTAAAAATACATCATAAGGAAAGCCTTGTTCAATTTTAGTAGATAGTATTTTCTTCTCAGTCCTGGAGGCTAAATCTGGAATCTTGAACTTCGTAGGCAAGCTGTCTATCAATGAGACTAATCTTCAAAACCTAGTAGATACAGTTTCTAAAATTATTAATTGCTTACCTTGATTCATTTTTCTGTACTAATACATGCATATTTAAATATATTCCAGATGTACTGATAATTAGCTATGTTACATAAACATCATGTTTGAACACTATTAAAGCTCAAAAGACAAACTTCTATAATTTGGTAGATTTTCCCTGAAAGCCTTAAGCATCATTAGTGGATTGATAGGTGGAAGATAAGTATAATTTTTAAATATACAGATCTCCTGTTTTCTTCTACTAGTTAAACATGAAAGTGTTTATTGAGCTTTGTCTGCGTCTCCACATTGATTGATCGCACTTAGTATGCTAGATCACACTTCCATCTGCTCTCACCTGTTCCCCAGCCTCCAACCCATTACCATACATAGTTCCCTAATATACAAACCCTCACACTATGAACACAGAAACATTTTCTCCAAATCAGTTGCCTTTTATATAATAGGAAAAATACAAAATAGAGGTCTTTCCTTAATTCTTTTTGATATGAGCATTAAGCTATAATGGTAGATCTTCTCCACCCATAGCTCTCCCAGAATAGAGGGCACAACTGATTCTTCTTCTGATAGGACTAGAGCACCAAACAATGAATGTTTTCTGAATCACAAAGTGCATGAGCATTTCAAGTTACCCTCTACCCTAAACTTCAGTGGACCTACTGTGAACTGTAGTGACTAATTCAAAATTTTGAGAAGAGTTTGTGGTGTAATAAGGAAACTTTGCAGAATCATGAGTGTTCAGATTTTTCTTTTCAGTCTATATGTCTTTAGACAATTTTTTCTCTTTCCATGGCTTTGTTAATATCTATACTATTTATGTGAGGAAAACATGAAACATTGATATTACTGAATATGCAGCAGATGGAACCATTTCTATATTTTACCACTTTACCTATAACCTTAATATGAAAAATTGAATTTAGCTCCATCGCCTTAAAATATCCCCCTTTCAGTATATCCTGTTCATTAAATAGCAGCATCTTTTACTTCCTTGCTCAGGTAAATTATCATCATTGGTGCCTCCAATAACCTGGACCTGTCAAGCAGAAGTCCCAAGCATCTCTTAATTAATCTCTCCTCTTCATATCAATAGATTCTACACTTCAAGACCATCTTCTATCATCTACTATTACAATAGACCTACCTGGTGAACAGTTCCCATCAGATATCCCTCTATATTCTGAGTAGTCCCCGAAAAGCATGATTGACAGCATCGTTATCTATTTCCAGTTCTTTATTCTACCACTGTTAAGTGAGCGAGCATAGTAGCCCCATCAGAAAACTGGCTCTGGCACCTAGTCATCACATAACCTGGAAGGGTTACTTCATCCCCCTAACCTCTGCTTGCCATTTGTTTTAAAAGAGGAAAATAGCAGTATCTCTATCATTAGGATGACACGAGAAGTAAATAATTAAACACATCAAGTCATTAAAAGAATGTCTGGTTCATTAACAAAAAAAAAATGAAGACTGGAGAGCTTGGGGAAGATTAAGACGGAAGTCCTAATTGGACTCAGCAAAACTATATATAGTCTATCTCCTGTCTCTCTAGCTTCAAAGACCTTACACCTGTACCTTGTATCTCCATTTATAGCTATGCTGCCTTTTCTCAAACTCCTCAAAAGTTCGTCTTCCTCTAGTCTGAAGGCATTCTAAAGGGGCTCTCTACCTGCACTGCTCTTATTGACCAGCCACCACTGCCCACATTCTTCTTAATGTGAATGCTTCCACATTCACAATATACTCAGTCAAAACACACCTGTTTCTGTTACAAGCTCTAGCTGACGCTATTCTCAACAACTGATGTATCTTATTATATTAATATATCGAGAGGTTATCATTGTCCTGAAGACCTAAAAATAATAAAAGAAAATCTGTGATACTCATAAACATACTAAAACAAAACAAATCAAAAGAGGTGTGGCTGACAAAGAAAATATTTTGTTTCAGCAAATTAAAAAAAAAAACCTTCATAATGAAGAACCAGTGATTGGAAAGACATCACATGGGACTGGAGAAATGGCACAGTAGTTAAGACCACTCATTGCTCTTGAAGGGGACAAAGGTTCAATTTCTAGCTCCCGCTTGCCACTCACAACTGTCCATACTCCAGTTCTCAGGGATCTGAGCCCTCTTCTGGTCTTCATGAGTTCCAAGTACACATACACACATACACAGGCATGCATGTGCTCACACACACAACACTTGAATACATATAGTCAAAACACTTATATAAATAACAATATTTAAAATGTATATATCACATATTAAAATTAACTCGGCCCAAACTCTCAGCTTCTATAGTTAGAATAACTGTTCTTAAATTTTGGTGCTTTACATAGGATTTTACACTTTCACCACTATTGAATATATTTTATGTGCGTTATCCACCACCAACAAATGAAAAATTCATGACAGAGTTGAAACTAAAAGAAAAAAAAAACAAGAGAAAACATGGTTAGTTCTATATCCTCTGTTATGATCCAAATGACCATTACCTGCATTCAGTCCTTGCTCATTGCCTAGTGGTCATCTTTTCTTGTTTTTTTTCTACACATTATACTGCATCCATGGTATATGTGTGCCTGTGTATGTCTGTATGCATATGTGCTTGTATATGTCTGTGTATCTATATGTGTGTGTTTGTGTGCGTGTCTATGTGTGTATCTGTGTGTGTCTGTGTATGTCTGTGTGTCTATATGTGTGTACTTGTCTGTGTGTGTCCATATGTATCTATGTATCTGTATATCTGTGTATCCATTTGTGTATCTATTTGTGTATTTGTGTATCTGTGTGTCTGTACGTGTATCTACGGATGTATCTGTGCATGTTTGTATATCTCTATGTGCATCTATATATGTATATGTGTGTGCCTGGGTATTTGTGTGTGAATCCGTGCTTGCATCTGTGTGTCTTTGTGTGTCTGTATGTCTTTGTATATGCCTGTGTGTGCCTGTGTATCTGTGTGTGTCTGTCTGTGTATGTGTACACACACCAGGCTAGGCTGCACACGTGAGAAGATGTGTTTGTTCCAGCAGTTAAGGAGACTAAGATTTCCTCACCGCCCAGAATCATCTGCACACTAAAGTATAATATGGCACTATTGTGTAAAATGTCCAAACTTATATCCAAAAACTGAGGAAGCTCAAACCGGAGCTTGGAAGAAGAGTAGGAAAGGAAGGGCCTGCTTAGAGTGAACATTGCCCAGCCTCTCTCCCTGATTTTGCTGCAGGCCAGAATCTCAGAGCTTCCTCCACTCCACAGACCTCAGACTAACTCTAGGCTTTGAATAGCAGTAATTTAAATTTTGGTTAAAATGCATAAATATTTTTATTATCCACTAGGATCTCTTTTCAGGTAGCTTAATAGCTGGATAAGCAAACTTCAGAGGACGTCATCTGATCAGATATCTTGTTCCTGATTTTAATGGAGAGCCTTTGAGTTTTTCTCCATTTAGAGTGATGTTGGCTATGGATTTTTTTTACATTGCCTTTATTTTATTGTGATATATCCTCTGTATTCCTCAATTCTCCAGGACTTTGTTAGAAAGAAATATTTGCCAAAGGCAATCCCTAAATCTAATGAGATGATCATATAGTTTCTGTCCTTGAGTCTATGTGGTAGATTACATTTTTAAACTTGTGTTTGTTAAACTATCCAGAATCTCTGGATGAAGATAGCTTAATTATGGTGGATAATCTTTTTTTGTGTGTTCATAAATCCATTTTGCAAGCATTGTATTGTAATTTTTGCAACTATGTTCAAAATCTGCATTATGTAATGCTTCACAGAAAACTTGAAAATAACTTTAAATTCCATTTGAAATGACACACACCCAAACAGAAATGATTGTGAACGATAAGAAAACTGGTGGAGGTATCACCATCTCTGGTCCTAAGCTGTACTGCAGAGTCATTTAATTTAATGAGTAATTTAAGCAGCATGACCCTGGCACAAAAACACACATTGATCAATAGAACAGACCTGAAGACACCGACGTAAGTCTACACATCTACCATCACCTGATTTCGTACAAAGACGCCAAAAATACTCACCGGGGAATAAAAGAATAAAAAAAAATAGAGTGTTACAGGACCCCAAACATGGGCAAGCCCCAGCCCTAGCACAATTGATGTCATGATGGAGGTATTGTTCAGGCCTTGGAACTCAGCATGTAGACAGCAATACTTAGCAAAATGAGAAAAAAACCTAACCCATAAAGTCCATAGTTCTGGCAAAAGTTCCTAAATGTACTAACCTTGCTTTTTGGTTCTGTGGTTGCTTCTAGATAACTGTTCTTGTTAATTGAGGTGTGTCAATGCAGGATGCTGTTTTGTGCTTAGAAGCTCTCCCTGAGAAAGGCTTGAAACTACACTGAGATCCCAAACACCCAGTATAGTCACCATCCAGCTAATAAAGACTTTTTGTTGGGTTAAGCCAGTGTCCAAGCAGTCTTTCCTAGTGGTTACTTCACTAGGAAAGTGCTGGGAAAACTGAATAGTTACACCTAGAAAAACAAGGCTGAATCCTTACCCTCTACCCTTCACAAAACTCCAAATAAATCAAGAAGCTCAACATAATACCCGATGACCTGGGTCTGGTGTAGCAGAAATTCCTTTATCAGCTATTTACTCAATGGAGTCAATATCTAGAACACACAAAGAACCAAAACCACTACACATCAAGAAAACAAACCTAATTTAAAAATGAACATGAAACTAAACAGAGTTCTCAAAACAATAAGTATAAATTGTTGAGAAACATCTTTTAAAATTTTCAATATCTTATCCATCAGATAAGTGCAAATTAAAACTACTTTGAGATTTCAGATTTCATCTTACTCTTGTCAGAATGACCAAGATTTAAAAAAAAAAAGAAAAAAAAACCACTGTGTAGTCGTGGCATAGAACACTGGTACTCAGCTAGCTTCCATCCCTACTGGATAACATTCACAGTATTGAAAGGAGCTATACACAATAACAGAGGAGAAAATAATCATCAACTGCACTCATCTGCTACAAACCCTGCAAGCTATAATAATGGTCTGCTTACAAAATATGCCCATTGCTATAATAATGACATTAGTGATAGTGGAGTAATAGCCACTGTTCGATTGGATTTAAGGCCTATTCCTTAAATAAGAATAGATAAATAAATAAATAAATAAATAAATAAATAAATAAATATAAAGAATAAATAAGATAGAATCTGTACGTGATACTGTTAATAAAGTCAAGAATATGAAACTAGATAGTTCATAGGCCCTATCAGAAAACCCACAACTACTGTTCTAATAAGTTAGTATAGAAATAACATGAGTCCTAATGATATCTTGCTATATCAACATCACTCAACCCACATCAGAGAAACCTCCTCTTGCAGTGGATGACAATTACAACAGAGAGCCCCAACTGGACATCATGCAGAGAGCAAGAGACTTCTGCATGCTCAGCAATAAATGGGATGTTTTCATCACACCTCTCCCCTCAAGGCCTAGGGAATTATGAGGAAGTTGGACCAAGAGTATTTTACAAGCCAGATGTGGTATGCAACTCCAAAAATCTATGTTTTCTAGACACCCTCAAGCAGATGCCCATGTGAGCTCACAACGACTGTGAAAGCATGCACAGTCCCGCACAAATTCAAGCTCCACAAAACCCAATCCTGCATGGGGAGAAGTGGACACAAAAGTCTCACCTCTAGCTGAGGAGCTATTCATAGATGTCTGCTGAGAAAAGCAGTTCTCTTCAATGGAGTGACACTGGGCACTTCAACCATATTTGGTCAACACGAATTGAACTCCATATTTTTAGTAGCTTTTTTTTTCTTTTCCCTTTGTTTTTTTAGGGAAGAAAAGGAACATGAAGTCGGTAGCAGGGAGACTCTGTGAGGAGTTAGGGGATAGCAAAGAATATGGTAAGAAAAATATTGTAAGAAATTTTCAAAGAATAAATAATTTTTAAAAGCTGACATGGTGGCAAAAGATGGTATGGGTGTGTGGAAAGAGGAAATTTTATTTACTGCTGGGAGGAATATCAATGGGTACAACCAGTATGGAAGTCAGTGTGGGGGTTCTTCAAAAACCTGGAACTTGACCTACTACATGATCCATTTCTACCACTCTCTGGCACATAACCAAAGGACTCTAAATCCTACCCCACAGTTACTGCTCTTTCATGCTCATTGTTACTCTATGACATTAGGAAACAGTCTAAGTGCACATCAGCTAATGAATGGTTAACAAAATGTGGTGCATTTACACAATGGAATACTATTCAGCTGTTAAGGAAAAAGAAATTTGGAAATAGTAATTTAAATAGATAGAACTAGGAACAATCTTTCTGAGGAAGATAACACAGAAAAACAAATGTTGTTTTGCTTGGGCTTGTTTGGGAATCTTCAAAGATGTGTGTTTCATTTGTGATGGGACAGAACCCAGAAAACTGGCAAAGTCTTTGCGAGAGCCAGAGACAGTGGGTAATGATGGAAATTGTCTTCTGGACACAGCAGGACGGCTGCACATGTAAGCTCTCACAGCATGCGCACCCCTGTGCAAGCCCAGGCCAGACAAAATCCCAGCATGGATAGATAGCACACAGTCTCACCCCTGCCCATGGCTCTATTGCTAATTGTTAGCTTTGGAAGAGAGAGAGAGAGAGACCATTTTCTCCAAGAGTTAACACCTGGTTTAGTCAATCATGCTTCAGTGGAAGATCATCCCGCAGGACCGAGAATATCTCAGTAGCACAAATCGGTCTTAAAGGGTTTTTTAAAAAAAGAAGGGGACATAAAGTTGGATGGATAGAGAAGGATCAGGGAAGAGTTCTGGGAGGGAAAGTGGGTATGATCAAAACATATATAAAGATCTCTACAGACAAGCAAACAATAACAAAATATTTCAAGAGATTCAATTTCTTATCTCATAGTGGAGTTTGTGAGATGGGTAGTGGAATCCTTGAGCTCTTGTTCATCTATGCATTAGAGTTGCTGTGGGGGGTCTCCTTCATCGTACTTGGTCTCAGTTGTTCTCAATCTATTCAAATAGGCGAATCTATTATCTTGGTGTCATTTTACCTTCTACCACAGGAGAAGTTGGAAAGGGATGCAGTCTCTTGGCACTAAGCTGTTTATGAAAGAGGGTTGACACAAGGGAGGTGGATCTGTTTGCCTTAGCCTCCAATAGGTTTGATCTCAGGTATTTTGCTCCAAGGTTGTCCTGAATCATCTCCCGTTGACTCCCCGGCTCCCCAGAAGTATTGACATCAACAAATAAGTGCTATGATTATGGTCCTGAGAAAGAATGATGGTTAAATCCTCCTGTTCTGCCATCTTTCCCATGCCATCCTTTCTACTTTACAGTCTCGTAAAGTATAAAACACACACTGAGCAGATGGCCTGCTATTCCTTATTTTTTTTGAGAGAAGAGAAAGTAGATATTTATACAAAGACTTGTACTCAGATGTTCATACAGCCTTATCTGTAATACTCCCCGACTGAAAATAGCCTACATTCTCAAGTGAATAAACAAATTGTCATATATATTTGCAATGCAAAAGTACTCAGCAATAAAAATAACTCAGTAATAATCTATAGTGCCATAGAGATGATTGATGGTTACCTGGAGTTGAGTGCTGAGGATGGAATCAAAGAAGCAAGAGGTAGTGTTAAAAAAAAAGAGCAGGAAGAAATCTCAGATGAATACATTTAGTATTCTAGTTAAAATGCACATGTATGTCAAACTTTGACAGATTACATCATTTAAATATGTAAAATTGTAAACTGCATCAGTTAAACCTCAAATTAAAAATAAAGGAGCATGTCTTTCTTTGACTATATACAGTCATGTAGAAAGGCATAATAAATTTCAAGCAGTGTAACACTAAACTTATCAGACTTTAACTAAAGCATACATTGACAATACAAAGATCAAACCATACTAT
This sequence comes from Microtus oregoni, assembly GCF_018167655.1. Lineage (NCBI taxonomy): Eukaryota > Metazoa > Chordata > Mammalia > Rodentia > Cricetidae > Microtus > Microtus oregoni. The sequence goes on from NW_024543070.1 coordinate 9,642,796, forward strand.
ATTCATTGTTACATGCTATAAAGCGAATAAATATCATCTTACAACACTTTTATTCTCTAAAACATCTAGAGGTGGAAACTGCAGGGCTCTGCAGCAGTTTTAGGAGGTTGACAGTAATCTAGGCTGCTGTATCCTTGCTTCTGCCATGTATTAAGGAAACACCCTCAAGTATCAGCAGTTAAGGGCACTGGCTGCTCTTCCAAAGACCTGAGTTCAGTTCCCAGCATGCACATGGTTTCTGACAACCATCTGTAACTCCAGCTCCAGGGGATTCAAGACCTTCTCTGAATCTCTCTACAGGTATCATTCATGCACATGGTATACATATATACATTCAGGCAAAATATTAATACATAAATACATCCAACATTTTTTCTAAATCAGCCTCCATCAAGTCATTTCAGCAGTAAAAAAGAAAAGGTGTAATAAGCAAGATTCCCTGTTTAGGGACATCTATCAGAACTCACGTATGGCACTTTCAAATTTTCAAAGCTATATCATTGGCCCAAAGTGAGTTGTATGGCCACCCCTTCTTCAGTAACTGCTTTGAGAATTGCAATTTTTAGGTTGCCACAAGGCCAGATTAATGTCTAAAATATAATATATAAGAAATTGAGCTAAAATGTATGCTAAGAGCAACTAGCAAGTTCAAGTTTAGACTGTAAAACATTTCGGACCTGAGAGAAGAACATTTGAACTTTGAAAAGAAAGACAACATCCGTGAATGACTTCTACACTGTTGCGGGATATTCGATCACACTGTGAACCCTGAGTTTGCATTTGCATTAATTCAATAAATTCAACCTCGAGCCAGGAGGCTGAGGTAGCAACTAGTTGACAGAAAGTCATCATAGAAAGTCAAAGGGTGTCTGGAAGACAATAGATGCAAAAACAGTAGAAGGGAGCAACTTTGTGTGGCATGGTTTCTGTTATTTCAGCAAAGTGGAAGGACACTTTCAGAGCAACATGCAAAGAAAAGCGGCCAGCTCGTTGCTATTTAACCTCTCTGAGCTAGTAGGTTTTCACCCCAACTTCTGTGATAAACAAAATGATAGAGCTTTAACTAAAAGTTTTATTTGGTGGCAGCAACAGAGTCGGTGCCTGCAGGAATGGAATCCCCACAGGCTGCAGCATGAGTGGCCAGGCCACTGCCAGAGAAGCAGGCCAGTAACTGCAGAGTTGCAGTTGCTGGCTAAAACAGCGGGAGACTAAAGTGCAGTCTCTGTACTGATGGAAAAACAATACTGTACAACTCATCTTTAGTACTCAGAAGTAAAAATGAAGAAGTAGAAAGGGTATCGAATTTGTACTTTTCTATATGTATGTATGAGTGTGTGTGTGTGTGTGTGTGTGTGTGTGTGTGTGTATGGATGTGCATGCAGGTGTCAGCAGGTACACAGCTATGTATATACATGTGCTTGTGGAGGCTAGAAGTAAACATTGGATGTCTTCCTTTATTGCTCTCTATTTATCTTTTGAAGTAGATCTGTCACTGAACCCAGAACTCATCAATGTGGCAGATCTACTGACTGGTCATCCCTAGAGATCCTCTGTCTCCGCCTCCCCAGCAATGGAATTACAAGTGGATGTACCATCAGGCCCTACTGCACACATAGTGGGTGAGAATCTGCAATTAGTTGTTTAGGCATGCAGGTCAAGCACTATACTAATTAAGCCATCTCCCCTGCTCCGTTTTTTTGAGGATAACTTCAGCTTATTATTATCCTTTGTGGCTGTCTCTTGGTATTGAGAATTTGTATACAATGAATTGAACAGCTCATTATGCTTTGTAAGGATGATCATGTGGCTCATGATGCTAAAAATGACTCATAAGTCATATATGCTCCTCTTGTTACATCAATCAAAGATGCTTATAAGGCAGTATTAAGCTTTATCCCATGCGGCACACACCAACCTCAATGTGTTTCTGGAAGGAAGTCTTCCTACCCCTCACCAGGACCCCTTGACACCCCACTCTTCTTTTCACCATAAAGGACGAAGTATCTGCCCAGATAACTGCCCTCAAAGAATCACAATTTTACATTCAGAAAAATATATTACTCACTTTCTTTTCATTCATTTTCAAACACACTGCTTTTGAGGGAGCACAAGGTGGGACTGTGTGATTGTGGGACTGATTGCTGCTACATTTCGGGGAAAGGAGCTGAGATCTAAGACTGTGAAGACCCATGGTTCTTAAACTGTTCAAATCGCTTGACCGCCTGGATAACAATAAGGAAAGTGGCGCAAACTTTCCCTCTCCAAAATTTGATCCTTCATAGAGAGCACTATTTTTTTATGAATTTGATGAAGCAGTGGGTGCCTCTAAGGAATAACCAGGGTCTTACAACATGAAAAAGGCCAAGGTTACTTGATTCTTTTATTTAATTTCTTCCATTCCTGAGACACTAGGATGTTAAAAGTGTGGAGTAGGAGCTCTTGAATGATAGAATATGTAGTTCAGAGAGACACTCCAGGAAGATAATTTAACAGCTGAAAACAATATGGAATCATCTTCGGTCTTAGAGGCTCTGGAAATTGCCTTAATGACATACTACAATCAGCAAAACAGTTCCTAAAGAAAAGGAATGCTTGTTCACTGAGAACAGGGAGTAGCCATGACATTCAAGCTAGAGTAGCCACCGTGTACACTCAAACTAGTTCCTTATTTTAGACACTCTACCCTGTGGGTGCAGCAGAGAAGACATGGGCAGAAGGAGGGGTTCCCTCTATTTGGCAGGGGTCTTTGCTTGTGACTTTACCTTGGAAAGAGTAGGCTGGGTGGTGTCCCTGTTCACGTCCAGCTCTATACAGCAGAAGTTTGCCTAGGCCAGGATGCTGAGGTATCTCTTTTCTCACTTTGTATGGATGCTATTCTACATATGCATAGCATAGCTGGAACCCTCAATTTCTGACCACCTTGTCTCAACTCACTTGAAAGATAAACTTCCCTATAGAGAGAAGCAAGGAGAAAAGAAGAGAAACTGCTTTCCCTTCACCAATATTTTTATAAATTGGGATGCCACTCCAGAAAAGCAGAATTCTAGACCCAATTTGCCTTGGGGATCTATGGGTTTCCCAGGGGGAATAGAAAGCCATAAAAATAACAGCCTTTGCAACTCCATAGCTCTGCCAGATGAAACTCATTTTCCAGGAAGAGAAAGAATAGTTTGTGTAAGGGAAATGTCTGAAACAACAGAGATCTTCATAAAGAACAATTATTATAGCTCCCAGGTAAAAGAAACTGTAGTGACTAGTGTAAAACAGAACCAAGAAGAAGAGCCCTCTTCTACCAACTAATCTACTAGTTATAGGCCCAGTTTATGAGATGGAACCCATATCTGTCACACTTGGGTGACCAAGAATCTGAGACTAGACAGACATTCAGGAAAGTCAAATACTACTTTTCTTCTAAAGAAACATAGCAATAAAAAATGACTCCTGATAACATTCTGTTGTACCCATAGATCAGTGTTTTGCTCAGCCATCATCAGAGAAGTTTCCTCCTGCAGTAGATGGGAACAAAAACAGAGACCCCCCAATTGGACAATGTGCAAAGAATGAGACCATGTAAAACTCTGTCCTTAATGAGATGTCCCCATCAAATCCCCACTTCAGGTCAGGGAAATTTAGTGGAAGAGGAGGCAAAAAGAGTAGAAGAGTCAGTCGGGATGAAAGACACAACGGAAACACAGCGTTCTAGAAAGAACAGAGCCGATGCACATATGAGCTCACAGAGACTGTGGCAGCGTGCACAGGCTTGCACAGGTCTAAGCCAAATGGGTTCCATTACTGAGACAGAAAATGGACACAAGTGCCCATCCCTTGTCAGAAGCTATCTCCAACTGACAACTGCTGACAAAGACAAGAATTCATTTTCTCCAATGGAGTCTCACTGGGTATACAAACTACTTAAGGACAGGCCCTATACCCAGCAGTAGATGATCAACACAAAACAAATGCAGTGGCATTTTTTTTTGAGATTAATTTTTGTCTGGGTACATTGTATAGATTCATTCAGGAGGAAGATATATGCCCTGCCATGTCCCAGTTGAGTGTGAACAGAGAGTGGGAAATTGAGGAGTTACCCAGAAGCACTCAAGTGAACTTGACTCTAGGGCAATCTTATAGTACAAGAAGGGAGCAGGCAGAGACAGGAACTTTCTCCAACTCTGCCTTTATTTGGCTTCACTCAAAATCAGTCCCTGTTGATCTCCGAGCCTCCTTTACCTCATAAGAAAATGAAGGCGATGAAGAGATGCCTCTTGTCTTCCACTTCTAGGCTGTGCGATTCTACTGCTCAAAGAAAGCCTGCCATCCATGACCCCTGTGCCCTCAATTATGGAACAACTTGTCTAGTCTTTGTATATTATGATGTTTTCTAAATCTAAACTAAGCCTCCCTGAAATACCAATCTCTTCCTTATCTAACATCATTTACAGTACTTTCAGTTTTACACGGAGAAATCCCCATTGGAATTGTCCTCAGCAGGTGGATTCATGAGCTTATATTAACAAAAATACACTTGAGTATTTCATATGCTGTTGTTTCCAGCCCTGTTTCTTTCTCTCTGCCACATAGCTCTGTGCTTCAGCCTTTTTCTTACCCCTAATTCCATCCTAACACTAGTCTCTGTATTTCCCTGAATTGTATCAATTACAGTAATCAGTAATTATAAGGGAACATGGCATAATGCCCTGTAATTACATAAAAACAATACCTGAGATTCATGCAAATTAAACTTATATGTGTGGTCTAGCAAAATGATTAAATGTGGGTGTCTGAATTAATAAGAAATGATAAAAGGTGTAGGGTGAGTATGTAGGATCAGTTAGAGCATCTCCAGAGGGAATATATAAAACTCCACTAATTCTACCCAGTAGCAGATGAAATAGTATACACTGAAGAAATGATTTTGTAAATGAAAATAGGTTTCTCAATTTGTCAAAAGGTTGTATGTCTATCAGTTTGCCAGCCACTGCCTCCTCTCATACAGCCCTTCCTCATTCACAAAGAAAGTTACGACTCTTCCTGTATGTCTTTTCATGATCTGCTTTATATTCTGGACTTAGTTTTTACTGTTCATACCAAAATCTTCCACTTTTCTAGTACAATCTAGCTTTATCATTGCTTAACAAACATTTTTAGATTAAATATAGGTAATACATTTTAGGTAACTGGTAAATGCAGCCTTTCCCCCTCTAGCGATTAATACTAAGTAGAAATCTCGCATAGTTTAGTGAAATGCCAGAAACAAAGAGACAATAAATCTGACCTTTGTTACAGTATTTCTCAACATTTAAAAAATGTTTTAATAGCCTATTATTTCATACTGGTTTTTATGATTCTTTTAGTGACTTTAGGCTTCCTCTGTATCATAAGCACTGAACTCAAGGAAGTAGGACCAGAATGCAAATAAATTATCCACTTTGCATATCTGAGGAATAGCTGAAAACCATTTTTTCTAAGAAAGGGTAAACAGAGATAAGTTTTGGTTGCTAACCACTTTTGCTTTGGGTTTAATGGCCAATGAAACTCAACCTTGAGAGAAATACTTCTGAGAAAAAGACTTGGAAAGAGACAATAGCTGTACAGGCAAAAAAAAACTAATAATAATGCCAAGCAAAGGTTTTGCCAACTCTGTAATGATTAATTTTAAGTTTCCATTTGGCTGGATTGAAGAGTGCGTGCATGCGTGAGGAGGCAGTATTCTAGGTGTATCTAGGAGACTGTTTTGAAGAAGATTAGGACCAGGCATTGCTTAAGGAGAACAAAGTTTTAGGATAAGTTCATACTAAAACTCCATTGTTTTAAGACCTCTGGGCTGGCTTTCTCCTCTATCAGGACATAAAAGATATCCAGGACCCCGCCTTGAATAATCAGAGCACTGAGAGTCTATGGTGTGAGCTAATCCCAGATGTAGAACATCTACACTGATGACCACTAGCCAGACACTTGTCAGAGACAGTATCTGATGCTTTGAATGTTTTTTAACAAGCAGTATTCTAAGTATTTATGAATGCCCTGTAGGAATGTTACGTTAGCACTCCCAAGGTTTTCAGCCAATGAAGCCTTGAGCTGGAAGTTAGTTTTACACACCAAAACTCTATGATCTTCTGACACCACAATAGAATGGATAAATTTTCCTTTTATCGAAAATACATCTGTGGTAATTTTTTAAATGTAATTGGCCCTCATAATCTCACAGGAATCAGCACTATTTGGAGGTGTGGGTTTGTTGGAGGAAGTGTGTCATTCAGGGGGTGAGCTTTGAGGTTTCGTTGGTCTGGATACCACTCAGTGTTTCAGCCAACTTCTTGTTGCCTGCAAGATGTAGGACTCTCAGCCCCTCCAGCACCACATCTGCCTGCATGTCACCGTGCTTGTGATGAAATGGGCTGAACCTCTAAAACTATAAGCAAGTCACCCCAATTAACTGTGTTCTGTTTAAGAGTTGCCATAGTCATTGTGTCTCTTCATAGCAATAAAATCCCTAAGACAATATCTTCTCTCACACAATACATCCTGATTATGGTTTTCCCTCCTTCTAATCCTCCCAATTCTTTCTCATCTTCCCCTTCTGAATCCACCCCCTTTCTCTCTCTCTCATTAGAAAACAAAGAGCTTCTAAGGGATAATAATATAAAAATGAAAGCTAACACATTGGAACAGGACAGAACAAACACATGGGAAAGATTTATTCATTGTTACCTTTTCCCACTTAGAATAGATCCAATTTTTAAGTGCTGTATAATATGAATATAGATCTAGTTCTATAGATTTTAAAATATTTATAGTATCAATATATTTTAACAAATCTAAATATGGCATAAATAAAAACACTGTCTTAAGTAATATCCTATATCTTAGTAGAATCATTGTCTCAATTATGTTTCTATTGCCGTGATAGACAGCATGACCATAAGCAACTTGGGGAGAACAGGGCTTATTATGCTTACTTCCACTTCCACGTGACAGTCTATCCAAACATGTGCAAGAATGGAGTCATAAGAGGAGAATTCTGAGTGTCTGTGAGAAAACTCCAAGAAAACAAGACAAGAGTCTAGTGACAACGGTTTCTTCAAAACATGGAATTGTTTTTGGAATGTGTATTCATGCTCTTGCCAGGTGTAGCAGATAGGAGTGAGTTTACTTTAGATTACTGTTGAAATAGGAGCGGTGGGGCTGCGTCCCTGGCACCCGGCCGCCCACATGGATAGCTTAGCTTATGCCCCGAAATAATTACACGGAAACTGTATTCTTTTAAACACCGCTTGGCCCATTATATCTTGCCTTTTCTTGGCTAACTCTCGCACCTGGACTAGCCCATTTCTAATAATCTATGTAGCCCAAGAGCTGGCTTACCAGGAATGATAACCTGTGTCTGCCTGGAATGGGAGAATCATGGCAACTCCCTGACTCAGCTTCTTTCTCCCAGCCTTCTGTTCTGTTTACTCCACCCACCTATGTTTTAACCTATGAGGGCCAAGCAGTTTCTTTATTGCTTAACCAATGAAATCAACAGATTGATATATGACACTCCCACATCAGATTACTTATTATTGCTTGCTGGTGTTGATCAGTTAGATGTTTATATGCCTACAAGCTGCATGCTTTTTGTTATGTGTAGCTGTCCTTGTGGTTGTATGCAGTTTGAATGCATGAGAACTTTTCTCGGGTGACCTTTATTAACATTCAGAGTATAAATTGTCTGAGGTTCTGAATAATGTTGGTTACTGAATGAGACTTTGGTCCACTTCATTTATTGACTCCACGCTCCCATTTTTAGAGAGGTCCATCACTGAGAGACAGTCATCATTGGAAATTCAGGGTTGGAACCTGGAGACAGGAGCTAGAGCAGAGACCACAGAGGGATGTTGCTTACTGGCTTGCTCGTCATAGCTTACTCAGCTTGCTATGCTATACGACCTGAGACCACTTGCCCATGGGTATCGTGAACCCCTGTAGGCTGATCCCACTTATATCAACTAATCAAGAAAATGCATTGCAGATCTATCTACAGAAAATCTAATGGAGGCATTTTCTTATTTGAGGTTTCTTTCCCTAGATAACTCTAGTTTGTTTCAAGCTGATTAAAAAAGAAAAGACAGTAAATATGTGATGTATGGTCTGAGTAAAATGATGATGCAACTAATATCTAAGTATTTGCTTTCTACATATGGATGTATGAGCTACAAAATATGAATTATGTAAGTTCAGTAATTGCACAAGTTAAAGGTTAATTCATATATTTGTATTTAAAACTGTATTAAGCAATAAAAACATAATGATAACATTCACACTAATAATTTAAATTTTGAACTTCATTGCTGAGAGCCGTGTAACAGTTTGTACCCTGCACTTCACAGGAAACAAAGTGACTCATAGGTCTCTTTTGCAGTTTTAATCCTTTAATGTCCTAAAACACATGCTATTTCCTTCAGTTACAAGACTAAAAGTTTATCCCTAAGACAAGAGTTATCATCAACTAAGGTGGGTCCTGTAACCCTGCAAATCTCTCTGTGTTGAAGAATGCCTGCAAACAGCTCTGTAGTTAGGCGTATGACCCACTCAACAGGAGGGAAATCGTGCCTGGTACTGGGAACCTAGCCAACCTCCCAGGGTTAGTGAAGTCATGGATATTAGAGGAGAATCCACAATCACCACTTTTCTCTAACTATGTATTCTAAACATTTGACTTTGTGCCTGCAGATGAGGGTAGTTCTCACCATTTAATTAAGACAATTCTCTTTGCGAAAGAAGGTGACCATTACAGAAAGCCACAACCAATCAAAATGCAGAGCTATGGAGTTTGGTCTCAATGGACGCATCTACAAAACAGACTATGGGTAGCCAAGGAACTCTGAGAGTGGAAGAAATAGTCTTCACCAGGGAAGAGCATACCAGTTGGTTATTCAACACCAAATGGACAGAGAACATATACACATGTACACACACAAATATGTATATAATAACAACCAATGAAGAAAAAAGGCATGCATTTGAAAGAGAATAAGGAGGGGTATATGGAAGAATTTGGAGAAAGGAAAGAGAAGGAAGAAATGATATAATTATAATATAATAGATTAAAAGAAATAACTTTTTAAAAAGAATGCCTTTTAGAGCAGCCTTTTGACATCCATCTAACTGAAGGAACCAGCAATTACTAGTAGCAACAACAGATATAATTGTGGGACAATAACAATTAAAGAAAATAAATAAAAAATTTAAAGTCTTCTACTTATGTTTTGTGATGAATGTAGGGGATTGAAATCTCTACACTTTTGAAATTTAAAAATATAAATATTACAGATTTTACATATTGCTTATGACTACTAACAAAAATAAGAATAATTTAATTAACTACACATCTCCTGTCTTGACCTAACTAACCATTCCCAGAAACCAAACGTTAATGGTATTTTAATCTCTTGTCTTTTTCATAAAAAATACCAAGATAAATTACTGCTTAAAATTTGATAATCTTAATTTTCTGAGATATCATCATACTGATATCCAAAGGGACTATACCAGTTTGCACTTCCACCAGCAATGCAGGAGTGTTCCCTTTACCCCACAACCTCTCCAGAATAAGTTGTCATCAGTGTTTTTATCTTGGCCATTCTTATAGGTGTAAGATAGAACCTCAGAGTTGTTTTGATTTGCATTTCTCTGATAGCTAAGGATGTTGAACATTTCTTTAAGTGTCTTTCAGCCATTTTAGATTCCTCTGTTGAGAGTTCTCTCTTTAGGTCTGTACCCCCATTTTTGCTAGATTATTTGTTCTTTTGATGACCAATTTTTTTGAGTTCTTTATATATTTTGGAGACCAGCTCTCTATCCAATGTGGAGTTAGTGAAGACTGAAGAATGGATAAGGAAAATGTGGTACATTTACACAATGAAGTACTACACAACAGAAAAAGATAATGACATCTTAAAATTTGCGGGATGGATCTAGAAAAAAACATATTGAGTGAGGTAACCCAGACACAGAAAGACAAATATAATATGCTCTCACTCATAAGTGGCTTTTATGCACAAAGCAAAGAAAAATTAGCCTATAGTTCACAATTTCAGAGAACCTAGACAACAAAGAGGACTCTAAGAGAGACATATATGAATCTAATCTACATGGGAAGTAGAAAAAGACAAGATCTCTTAAGTAAATTGGAAGCATGGGAATCATGGAGGAGGGTAGAAGAGGAGGGGAAAGGAAGGTAGGGGAGCAGAGAAAAATGTATAGCTCAAAAAAAATAATTTTAAAAAAAGAAATGTATGTACAGCATGTTTTAACAAAATTAATCTCAAATTTATATCAATATACAAAATAAGTATACAATATACAAAAAATAAAACCAATGTAAAACATTTAAAAATAAATATAAAAAACCCTGCTCAATTACATACAAAAAATTGATAATCTTACCTTTCATAAAAGTAGGATCAAACAATATATGTTTACTATTGCTTTCTTGGCAAGTACAAAATAAAACAAAGCCTTAAGGCAATTGAATGAGGAATGTATAATTATCAATATTTCTGTAACTTCATTACAAGATCTCTCAGTGGTTTCTATCTGGAGAATAAACCCTCTCAATTTAACACATTAAGTATTTGCAAATTGAATCCTCAGCCACCATCTGTGAGGCAGAAAGCTGAGGTCCTAAGAACTCATAAGCCAAGATTGAATCATCAAACCAACGTGAGCGCTGACCAGGAATACAAGCTCAAGGGTAAACACAGCCCCAAAGACTCTGTTTATGATCCATCCAACTGGCGCCCGGCTTGATGGATAAGGATGACAGTAGGTGCTGGTCAGTGACTGATGACTGGATTTGGGCCAGGCCTCTGTCCTAGCGACTGCGGGCACCATCTGACTGTGTGTTTCAAAACCAACTCTCCTGTCCCCTTTCCAAGGGCACTCAGAGTTGCTGAGTCTTAGCCCCCATTTATAGCGATTTCCTTGTTTGCTCAAGGAAGACTTTGTAAATATCAATGCGTAGGTTCCTTTCCTGGACATTTGCTTTAATTGGTCTGTAGTGAGGTCCAGCTGGTGTGGGTGCATTGTCAAAGTTGCAAATTCCTGATGTTGAGAACTGTGACACTAAGTAATAGATCCTGCACTTTCTCAGCCCAGAATTCATAATGCTGTGCCTATTCTTCCTTGATATATGTAATCAATTATCCTATATATATATAACTATCTCGTTAATACTTATTATATATTACATATAATAATATATAATTCATATGCAATAACATAATATCAATAATTATACAATTGTATAATTATCCAATATATGTTATATATATTTATATATAAAATCTGTATAACCAATTATGCAATTTAAGCTTCCAGCCTTAAGACTTAGTGGGAGACTATATACAGCTCGACTGTAGTGGTTCCTCCAAATACTCCTAAAGTCACTGGTCCTCACACAGTCCTTTCGCAGAATGGACTACATTTCCCAGCTTTCCTTTTAAATAAGATTTATTTTTATGTGTATGGATGTTTTGCTAGCTGTATGCCAATGCACTGCATGCCTGCAGGAATCCCCTGAAATAGGAGTTACAGGTAGCTGTGAGCTGCCTCACAGGTTCTGGGAGTCTAACCCAGGTCCCCGAAAAATCAGCAGGAACTCCAAACCACTGAGCCATCTCTCCATCTCCCTCATAGCCTTTCTTTAATTGAGTATGTAATAATAGACATCTATCATGCCAATTCTCTCCTCTCTCTCTCTCTCTCTCTCTCTCTCTCCCTCTCTCCCTCTCTCCCTCTCTCCCTCTCTCTCTCTTCCTCTCTCTTTCTTCCTCTCTCACTCTCTCTGGATTTGTAAACTAACCCTTAAACTCAGTTTTGCTCTTGAAAAAAAAAAACCATAAGTAAGCACTTTCTGTTTCCTGGCTTTAATTTTTAGAACCCAAAGTGAGACGGTTTTCTCAACAGAAACAAATTGACCTCTCCACATTTCCATTTCGGTCCTGGGCACTGGCTGCTGATGGATACACACTTAATTCACCAAAGCACTGCTTGGTGGGTCAACATTTTAAACTGCCTGCCAGTCCCATCCCGGGGCTTTTCTACTGTAGCCAGAGCTTCTGTCACTTTCCTAAATGTGTGATTTCAGCCTGAGCAGAGCTCAAAGCGTGACAGTCTGAAAGGCTGTGGAGAGATTCTAGCAAGGGCAGCCTGTCACCTCCTTCCACAATCACCACACACACTGGTCGTCCGCTGTCAGTTTTAGGGAAATAGACTATCTTACAGACAGAACAAGTCGGAGAGCTATCCTGCTGCCATAGGGGATCTTGCTGACAGCATAGACTATAGGTCACACCAAATGTCACCCCACAACAGTAATATAAATGGAACTGCATGACAGAGGTGCAGCTACGTGGACTTCGGTGACGTCCGACGTCCTTTATCTGAGATTATTGGCTCAACATTCAGGCTAAAATGAGCCCCACCAGGTAGTAACTCTGCAACTTGCTTGTCCACGGCCTTGTATTTAATTTGCTTTGATTTAAATTTCAAAACGGCTTTAATTAGAACCACGGAACCTTACCTGGTGTAGTTCTCAGAACAAGGAATTGTCCTTCACCACAGGCCTCTGAATGTGTACCCAGCAGGGGCTGATTTCTCCAAATGCAGAAGGCGGACAGAACTTCCATATCAAATGCCAGGGGGGAAAGGCCCTCCGCTCCCCAGGCTCCTTATTAAAGAGAGTTAATCAATCCAAATTTAAATCAACGGGTATAAAATGTACATTTGCCTTGTGCCTGTTGTCAAGGTTGGGAAGAAGCGAAGTTTTGAATTGGATTTGAATCAGAAGCAGCCAGGGGCGTCTTTATCCCAGCGCCAGCAGCTGCAGGGGGAAGGAGAAAATAGAACTGATTGCTCTCCTCCGGTGCTTTATTGAGTACGAGTGTACACTGGGGAACAAGGAAGGACAGAGGGGAAGCCAGTAAGGTAGGCCATCTATCCGGGAGCTGTGCTTCACGAAGTTTATATGATTCTTCTAACACATTTTATTGTTTTCAGTTAAAGTTAAGCTCTACAAAATGCGCAGTCTCGGATCTAAGAAGAGCTTTGGCAATGTTGTGGGAAGGGCCTCAGTTTCCTCCGCTCTCAACTCTGGCAGTAGCCTCGGTTCTCGTGCTCCAGTAAATGAAGAATTCGGACAGAAAGCAGCACTAGATCAAGCAGTCAAGAGTTAATTAGAACACGTGAGGATACACTCACGAGAGGACCACTGGGCACGCCACCAGTCTTAAGCCTGGCAGGCACAGCACTTAAGTCTGAATCTCTCACTCTTCCCAGCGCTTCTTTTCAGGGTGAGCTTTTCTCAGAAGAGGGATATGCTTTTCTCAAAAGCCCATTTGGTCCAGGGTTTAATAAGTTATAAATAGATATAAGATTGAATAATATGCATCGGGGTCAAATTACCCACCAAATGAAAAAGATTACTAGAGGAAAGGTAACAACACTCTACATACATGCTCTCCAAGAGAGGACATTTGGAAGTTGTTTTGACCTGGTCAGCTAACATCAACCACTACCACCCAGTGTTCTTTGCATCTTGTTTTGGGGGTCCCTGGGTAGCCTCTCTGGAGTTGATCACTACCACTGTCTTTATATCTTGACCACCAGATGATCACCACCGTTATCAATATCAATTTGAGCCTAAATGTCTTTAATTCTTCCACTGAATGTCAGGAACACGCCCAGAGAAATTCTCCAATTTACAAGAGAAGGCAAATTAAATGTGAGCTAAAACCCTGATCAGCCTAGTCCTCGGTTAATATGATTTGGGATTTAGCTCATTCATCTAAAAAACTCCCTTAACCGTCTCCATTGTTATCAGAGCACACAAAGGCATTTGAAAGCACAGCACCTGAATACACAAGATGATTTAGCCCCGGGGGATCGCTCCCACTGCAAGCCTTAATATCCCCCAGCTGGCTTCTACTCAGTGCTAAACACAAAATGACAATTTCACTTGATAGCTCTCTTCTCCAACGAAAGATGTATGGCTTAAAATCTTACCAGGTTTATTTATTTTCTGCGTGTGCACATACATGTGTGTGTTTGGAGAGCCTGTGCCTGTCACTGTGTGCCTATAGAGGACAGAAGATAGTCTGCAGGCTTTCCCTCAGCTCTGTGGGACCTGAGGGTTGCTCTCAGATTACCTGAAGGCTTGGTAGCAAGCACCTCCGCCCACTGAGCCATTACGTCAGCCCACATATACAACTTTTAATTCCACAGATGCCTGTTCGGTGTCACGAAAGACACAGGCAGTCAAAAGATACTCCCTCATGTCTCAGGAAAACTTGAAGTTAAGACAATGAGACAGTCATTAAGGGTTTAATTCTGGGGCTCTTAAGGAAAATTCACACACGATGCTGCTGCTGAGGCTGGAGGAACTGCAGAAAACAGACGCTGAGCTAAGTAAGACTTAGCTGCTGTTTTTTGTTTTTTATGGTTTCCTTCATTTTCAAGGTGAGTTTGCTGACTCTTCCCCCTTTATCAACTTTTTCCCTAAAATAAAATTGGCTCTCTCCTGCTTACTGCTTGTAATGTAAACCTGAAGTAGGAACATAGGGCACAGAATCAGGTCTGGGAGAGCCTTACACAAAGGCTTCAAATTAGCATATGAGAAAGAAAAATTAAAAAAAAAAACAGTTGGCCAAGTTAAAGACTAGTTCTACCTTCTTGGCCAAACCTGCTAAATCCACCCACGAGTACACAGGGGCCCTGTGGAGGCTCTCGGGTGACCTGCGGTCCATTGCAATACTAAAACACACTTCTGGGTGCAGATTTTAGTTGCTAATGTGGGAGGCAATGTTGCAAAGTAGCTGGCACTATGCAAACGACCCCCAAATCCTGCCCTGAGAGATACAACAGTCTAAGTCTTTGTGTGGTGTTTGTTGCCTCAGCCAGTTCCCTTCCCTTGAAAATGTGCTATCTATTAGTAAACAGGCCTTGCTTCGGCGGCTGCCTCTGTGTGTCTCTGCTCAGTTCCTTGCTCAGGGAAACAGACACTAGAACCTATCTGATGGTGACCTCCAATGTCTGCTAGCATCAAGCCAATCAAACCCCGTTCTAGTGCTCTGTCTGGTAGAAGTTCCTTCTCCTTGCCTGCCTCTGGATTCCCGTAGTTACTTCAGTTTCTATGATGAGTAAAATAATAAGGACACATCCTGAATCTTTTTGGTTTTGTTTTTCGTGACAGGATGTCTCTGTGAAACAGTTCTGGCTGTTTTGGAACTTGATTTGTAGACCAGGCTGGCCTCAGACTCACAGAGATCCACTTGCCGTTGCCTCCTGAGTGCTGGGATTGAGGGTGTGCACCCTCACGGCCTGACCACAATCCTGAATCTTAAAGGCTAACTATCATGCCAGCAAAGGAAGAAAGGAGTGCTTGGGGAAGGGGATCTTGAACTGAGATTCATTGAAGCAGCCACATTGTTTGAAGACTCTGCAGCCTGACTGTCTAGAACTCTGATTACAGAGAGATGGGAGTATTGCAGTCTGGAGGTCAAAATTGTCCTGGGCTGTCTGTAGTCCCCTCTCGGGGACAGACCCTTGATTTCACCACAGAGGAGGATTTCAGCGTGAGAGTGTGAAGCTGAGCTAAAATTTCTTATTAAAACAAACACGAACAAACAAAAAAAAAGCATTTAAATAGATTTTAAGTGGGCGATTACAAGACAAGAGGGTGTTCAAGAAGAAAATAAGACACACCTATTAGGTTTGAGCCAGGGCCAGTCAGATAACATTTCCTTACAGTCTTATAGATACTAGTGAGCAGCCCAGTGGGAATATGTCTAAGAGTCTGTGACAGATTCCCTTTTCCACAAACTCAGAAATGCTAAATCCCAAAGGCAGAACAGTTCTCTCTGACTCTCTATCTGGGCAGTCATCTCAAATCGATTCTGGGATCGCTCTTAACTACAAGAGAAAGCAACAGCCCTTCTGAGTTTGTGACACAAACTCCTGAAGCATCTGGATTCCAGTAAAATAGCAGACAGGTAGGAGTTTGGAGACTTCAGACTTCAAAGGGCTAAGGCACATGGCCTTTCCCATCCAATGAAAGCAATTGTGATGGTGATCTTGGCTGTCACGTTGACATATCCGGGTGGTCTGAAGCTCAGCTAAAACTTTGTCTCCACCAGACTGGCCTATAGGCATGACCATGAGCTATTTTTTGACTGTTAATTTATGTAGGAGGTCCCGCCCAACTGTGGATGGTAGCATCCCTAGGCAGGTGGTCCTTAGTTGCCTAAGGAAAACTGAGCATGAGCCAGAGGTAACAAGGCAGTAGGAAGTGTTCCTTCAAGGACCACTTCTGCCTCTGATTGAGTGCCTGAACCCAGAACCTAGTAATGAACTGGTGTTTGGATGTGTAAATCAAACCAACCTCCCACTCCCCATACCAGAGTGCTTGTCATTATGATGTCACAACAGATATCCACCTAGAACACCTAAGATGCCTTTCCTCCAAATCCCCTATCCTCTAGGCTCCTCCCACACTTCCTCACAGTGTAAGGCACTCACTATTTTTCCCTTCCTTCTAGCTTCTCCAGGTGGTTTTAAACCCCCTCTCCTTGTTGTAGACCCTACCATACTCTCTCCGGCTTTAAATAAATCCTGTAGGATCAAGAAACAATATCTCAGTTTCCTCTATTGTTACTGGGAAATTGGGGCATCCCTTCATGGTCTCTAGATGACACCAGAAAAATCAGAGTCTCCTCCGAGGGTTCTTAGTCTCATTAATAGAAGGATTTAAAAAACACACTCACAGAGAAGCTTGAAGACCATTTTATTACAGTTGAAAATAAAAACCCCAGGGAAGTTTGCTGTCCATCATGACAGTGCCTCAAGGGTGATGAGGGAAGAGAGAGGAGGGGAAAGGCTATGCTGCTCCAGTAAAGCTGCGAGGAGATCAGCTACATGGCTCCCACATCAGTTGGTAACTAGATCCCATGGACACAGGAAGACAGAATATCGCCACTGTAAACAAATGTAATAGTCTTGTCTGTGAGATTCTCCAGCATAGATTCAGGATTGCAGTGAGACCCTCGGTGCAAAAACACAGCTCTCATCTCAAAGAAAATAAGAGATAGCTTATTCTGGAGTCAAATATGAGGAACCATGGTCAAGGAACCAGGTTCATATTATTCCAATTTCTCTGTTCCAATCTACTGACAGTTGCATGATGTTTCTGTAGTAGCAACAAAGAAAGTTATAACTCAAGACACTTGGAAAGTACGTTTGTGGAAGCATCACATAGGTGGGTCACAGTAAAGTGGGGACATCTCTGTCATAGGCCTCAGATGATATTTTGGTGACTTTGTTAGCATTTGGATTGGTGGCTTACTAAGAAAACATTTTTTAAAGTTTTGACAATCAGAGGATGTTAAATCAGACATAGGAGAGGGCAAAAAAATTGCTTTCAAACGGACTAAAAATAGGCAAAGATAATTTAGCTCTGCTTTGCAATCTTTTAATCCTCCATACTGACAAAGTTGAATCATTTGGCCTTGCAGACTCTATAACAGGGGTGGTTCCTTCTTTCTCCACACCCTTGGAAATTTCAGTACACCAGGGCCTCCTGAAGATCATTCACATGGGCCTTAAGCATAGTTTACTGTTGTTAACATCCTTCTTTGAAAATGTTCTTCTGTAGAAGGGATATTATCTCTGTGCCAGCACCCTTAACAACATAGATGATCAATTGTGTTGAAATTCTTGATCTCTGCTAGACTCTGGAGGGCGAGGCTTCTTCCCTTCCTGTATCTCCACAATGTTCTCTCTTTTCCATCCTGCTTTATCATATAGCAAATATTCTTCAAAAGGTTATATGCTGGTCTAAGAGATGAGTGAGAGGCGGGAGAGCTAGGGAGCAGGCATCTGACTTCTAAGACGATGTGGGAGCCAGGAGTTGCAGGGGCCAGGGCTACAAGCTAAAGAGTAGGACAGACCTTTAGCCCTACAATCTCTAAACTCCTCTGACCAGCATTCCAGAATCTGCTAAATGTCTCGTGTTATCTCAATGTTAAGGACAGAGCAGTAAAAACAAACAAACAAACAAAAACAGAGAAAACGAGTTGGGAGAGAAGAAAAACACAATCAAAATATACAATGAAAAATAAGTTTAAAAAATTACGTTTTGTGTTCTGGAACCAGTAATAAGAAACAAAAGAAGGTTAGTGAGTATATTATGTAATCTTTTAAGCAATCTTAAAGGGTTGGGTAAAAAGTAAAGCAGGTAATGTAGGCAAGTAATAATGGTAATAATGGGATGGAAATTTTAATGTGTGCCCATGGGGAGGTACCTCATTAAGAAGCATTAAATTAGTGAAGACCAGAAGGAAGCATGTGATGGGGTAGGTTATCTCTCAATAATCTCAAAACATAGAAAAATGAAAAGTGTCAAAACAAGACTGAGCCACTGAGAAGCTACAAAGGAGCCATGTCATTGGAGAAAGTTAGAACAGGGGAGAAGAGGTGCCGGGCTTGCCTGATATCGCTTACATTGCTGACCTTGACCTGGTTTGTTTCCAGCAGACCATTTGGTTGCCAATTCGGTTTCAGTTCTGCTGAGTATTCTAGATGCATGATTCCCGGTAGTTACTCATTTGTTTTAACATAACAAGTTGAATGCATTGCAGAGATAAAAATCAAAGAAAGTGTATCTATATTGAGACCTCGTAAAATATGAGGGACTGAGCTTTAGCACTTAAGAGTGCATACTGTTCTTGCAGATAACCTGGGTTCAGTTCCCAGCACCCACATGGGGCAGCTTAGAGCTACGTATACCCTTAGATCTAGAGGACTCATTGCCCTCTATGGTGGACTCTACACACACACACACACACACACACACACACACACACACACCTCAAAATAAAAATCTTAAATATGAGAATTTGATTTCTCTTTACTATATAGAGCTACCTAGAAAATCCCAGGACCCTTTTTCTTTGCAACCTAACACTTCCTTCTCTGTGTAACAGAGATAGAACCAGCCCTGTTGCTTCACCCGGAACAGCTCAAGTATGAGAGACCCTTAATTCAGTAA
This sequence comes from Microtus oregoni, assembly GCF_018167655.1. Classification (NCBI taxonomy): domain Eukaryota; kingdom Metazoa; phylum Chordata; class Mammalia; order Rodentia; family Cricetidae; genus Microtus; species Microtus oregoni. Next base: position 9,661,880 of record NW_024543070.1, read on the forward strand.
ATCTTGCTGATTCTCTTCTAAACCTAACAAGCTCCTGCGCCTGAACTTTGGTGATTTCTACACTGACAACTTATTAAATGTTCTCCAGCATTTCTGTTCTCTCAACCAGAGCTCCTTACAGACTCTCTCCTATGCAAATTTAATTGGCTGTTAAATTTACAGTAACAAGCATGAAGTGGTAGAAAGGTCATTTGATGAAGGCCAGGTTCCTTCAAGATGTTCCTGAGAAAAGAAACCACACATATTTAAATTATTATTGCCTTTCTCCACACTCATCAAATTAGGAAAGAGTTTTCTGTATTAGCAAAACTGCTACCAAACTCCTGCATGATCGTCAGTGGGAAGATACGGGCAGTTTGCCGGAGAACATTGTGTTTTGTTTGCCTTAGAGAAATGGTAAGTTTCCCATCACCATAGTACAAGAGGAAGGTCAAATTCTGCTGTAGTTCCTACACCTTTTGTTCATCTGAATCCTATAAACCCGACTTCTCAATTCAGGGTTTTAAAATGAACTCACTGATTTCTGGGTTGTATAGTGGTGGCCTCCGTCAGAGGCAGCACCACCAGGGCACAAAGAATATTAAGAAGTTTATAATAGTAAGAAATAGGGCTCAGAGACCTTGGCTAGTGGGCTGAGAACATAAGAGTTCAATGACAAACATAGCTTATCTACAGAAATATATAGTCTTTTTGTTGTATTTGAAGACCTGAAGTTGAATTATGTCTATATTTCATACCAAAGTATTATCACAAGTGAGGTTTTGTTTATATAATATATATTTATGCATGTGTGTTTTTCTTTTTACTTACATAAATGATGCTATTTGTTTGCCACTTTCTATGCATTAGCACGTTCTGATAACCTATCCATGTGGTTACCCATTAAACTGTGCTGTGAGTTTAAGACATGCATGTTCAGGTTCTGCCTATCCACTCAGCCAGTGAGAGACTTCCAAATTGCCTCTCCCCACCACCACATACCATGAGCACCCTTCTATAACCCCCTCTATGTTGTATACTTAAGAATAGCAATCCAGAAAACTGACATTTTAGGGTCCTTTCTTACTTCTCTCCTTCCCAGGGAGACAAAGTGCCCCCCTATAGCTTTAGTCTCCTCTTTTCACACCAAATTTGAGGAAGAAGGAACCTTAAATCTCATCCATGTTTTTGTTTGTTTTCCAAGACAGCTTTCTCTGTGTAGCCCAGGCTGTCCTGGAATTCACTTCTCGCTGTGGACCAGGCTGGCCTCAAACCCACAGAGATCTGCCTGCCTCTACCTCCCAAGGGCTGGGATTAACGGCAGGTTCCACCATTTCCTGGCTGAGCAAACCTTAAATTTTAATCCCAATGCTCCTTATCCCAGTTTTCAGCCTTGCTGGAGACTCTCCTCTCTAGATTCCCGAGAGATCACTACTTAGTAAAACCCTTATGGGATAATCACTGATACGATGTGTGGGGAGAACTCAGGCCTGTTGTGTTCACCGGCTTCCCTGAAGACTCTTTCAGGACAGTCAGATGGAGAAAGATAAGAAGGACTGGCCAAGGCCTGACTCAGCTCCAGGTGCCCTCAGGAAGCTACAAAGGGAATACCATGGAAAGTAGCAGTGGGGATTTGTCATGAGTTACTTGGAGTTTGACAGAGAAAGTAAAGATCCCAATTTTGTTACACTGGGAATCTTCAGAAGTTAGTTAACAAAGCAAGAGCAGATAGACTAATAATAAACCCTTGGGCCTTGGGAGGAGTTTTTCTCCCCTTAAAGAGGAAGAAGAAGCCAGTGTTCCTGGCCAACAGTTTCAACTTCATAACTCTACTTTTATGAAAACTTGATTTCATTATTCTTATTTTTCCCATTTTTTTTCATGTGTGTGTGGTGTAACCAAGGAGAAGCATTTAGGAGCCACCTTTATGAATGACAGGTGTAACCTACTATAATGTTAACACTGAACGGAGAGCTTGTCTTGCCACCCTATCTGGAAGGATCTCTTCTCAGCTCTTCTCAGTTCTTTTTTTTCTGAAATGTTTAGTGCAGGAATATTATTGCTATTATTTTCTTTTTGTGAAACATCTGATGCATACTATGTGCTCATCAAATGTCTACTAAATTAACTATAATACAAGTGATTCTGTGTGTGGAAGTCATGCTAAGGCAGATTTGTCTCCACTACAAAATGAGCTTTTATTCTTGCAATCAAAACAGGGTTGCCTGGCTGTGCGTTCTGCTCCCATGCACGTTTCTACAGCTCAGGTATCACCTGTTTAGACCCTTCCTACCCAAGGTTCTACTGGTAACGGAACAGACACTCCTCTGACTTATGCTCACCCCTCTTTTGAAAATATACCCCAACTTTGAAAGTATATAGTCCATCATATGCAGCCTACAGTAGATTTTTAGAATCCTAGAATTTCATCTTCTTTTTTGAGTCTGGCAATGTATCAGACAGTGCACTTTAGAATACAAACAATATACTAAACTCAGGTTAAATTACAACAAAAGAAAATTTCTTGGTTCATATCACTAAAAGCCAATTCAGGTAAAGATGGTACTTTGGACCCTTTTCTTCCTGCTCAGTTCTCTGCCTTCCACATGCTTCCCTGCCTCTGTGTCATGCCCTCTTTGGGTTTGAAAAGGATAGCTCCAGGAGCCCCTTCACTCCCTTGTTTTACAAGAAAAAAAAATACAAGTATTCACATTGTTACAAATTTGTTGCCATTATATTAACTTAAGATACCTGCCCCGAGGATTTCTCAGAAAATTAGTAATCTCCCTCCCTCAAGACTAGCAATATCACTTTTGGGTATATACCCAAAGGATGCTCAATTGTACCACAAGGACATGTGCTCAACTATGTTCATAGCAGCATTGTTTGTCATAGCCAGAACCTGGAAACAACCTAAATGCCCCTCAATCGAAGACTTGATAAGGAAAATGTGGTACATTTACACAATGGAGTACTATACAGCAGAAAATAATAATGACATCTTGAAATTTACAGGCAAATAGATGGAGCTAGAAATCATCATATAGAGTGAGGTAACCCAGACCCAGAAAGACAAATATCATATGTAGTCACTCATAATTGGCTTTTAGACATAAAGCAAAGAAAAACCAGCCTACAAATCACAACCCCAGAGAACCTAGAAAACAGTGAGGACCATAAGAGAGACATACATGAACTTAATCTACATGGAAAGTAGACAAAGACAAGATCTCCTGAGTAAATTTGGAGCATGGGGATCATGGGAGAGGGTAAAAGGGGAGGAGAGAGAAACGGAGAGGAACGTTGTGGAGAAAAATATACCTGTCCCGATTGTGAACTAGTGTCACGGCAATGAAACCTCACGATTGTTTGTAGTCTTGGCTTCTAGTTCTAAAGCTATGGGCAGGGGCAGAGTCCAGAAAACACTTAGGTTCAAGCATGGAAACCCGGGGTTCTTGGAAAGAAGTAAAGAGTAATAGAGATCAGTGACAACCATCCTCTGTGGCCTGCACAGGTGTTAATCTCCCGAGGTTGTGTGACTTCGAAAACCTTAGGACCTTTGCAAATACACTCATCCATGTTTCAACTCTCTCTTGCTTAACCTCGAAAAACAAAGATGCTGAAAAAAAGCTTTTACCCCCCACACATGAAAGGCAGCAGCATTATTCTTTCTAAACAAAGTGGGATTTAAAGATCTCCTCTGGAAGATGATGGATGATGATGAAGAAGCTGGTGGGGCACCGACCCAGAAAGCAATGATTAATCACAGGCTTGCAGGCTCAACTGTCCACAGCGCCAAAGGGCATCATCCTTCTTCTAGTTTCTAAAGAGGTCAAGAGACGCGCTCCGTGGCAGTGAGATATGAATGGAGGGGAGTCACTTGACCCTCCTACAGAAGCCATAACTCACGGCCACACCCCTGGCAAGTTTTCCAAAGGACTTCATTTGAGGGCTGAAGACCAGTGCTTCTAGCAAACCTGGGCAGGTTCTGAGAAACTGTTTTAGAAGAGGCCTGCTTTCTGAAGCTTCAGGTTAGATGCCTATTTAGGATAAGTAGGAGGATAGGTCATGTGGACTGTCATCATCTAAGAAATGACCCATGTTCATAAACTCACAGGGACAGTAAAGCCCACGCTTCTTCTGTTCCACAGGCTGTGGTTAGGGTATTAACTCCATGCCAGCTAGGCCTAGTGGTGGCCAAACCTCCTAGATTTTTAGCAAAGTAAGGTGACAGGATGACAAGTTCTAGGTACCCCTGGACTACAGAGATGTGCACCAAACTTAGTGACACCCTGGCCAGTATTAGCAACTGAGTAACACCCTGACTCAAAGTAAGGCGTGAAAGGGGTCATGGGAAAAAGCTGGCATCTAGCACAGAGGGAGTGCTTACCTAGTCACGGTAAAGTCATGGTTTCAATCTCCAGTACCATACACAGACACACAAGCACAGAGACACACAGACACTCACACACAGACACACAAACACACATAGACACACAGACATTCACACACAGACACACAAGCACACATAGACACACAGACACTCACACAGAGAAACCCAGACACTCACATACAGACACACAAACACACATAGGCACACAAACACTCACACACAGACACATACAACACACACAAATACACACACTATTGTGTGACTTGCTTTGGAACAGCAGTAAGCAAGCCTGATTCCATGACCATCTGAACCATACCTGATTATCACATCTTCCCTTTTCTACCTCCTTAGATCGTTTGGTTCACCATATGAAAACTCTCGGGTAGCTTCTTGGGGAATACTGGGATGGGTAGACACACGTTCCGTCGTCCCAGCTGCCTAGGCTTAGGCAAGGACAGATGCCCATCTGTGTGTAGTCGTTGTCATGCAGAGCAGTGGAGAAAGGTTCCATAGGAGCGAAGTGTGTCACTCCCGAGGGCAATGAGGACTGCATTTGATCTTGACCAGTACTGTGAACCACACCCATGAAAGGTCTCCCTGCTTCACATCGCTACAAGGCAATTATTTCAAAATGAGGTTGAGATGGGACTTTCAATTGAGACACAGTCACTAAAACAAATCTGTTATGATTCCACTTTTACGACATCATGGACGTAGTTGGAAGTCTTAGCAGCAGACAGTAGAGTGGAACTGTGCGGAGTCCTTGTTTATGCTGTTCGACTGTCAGTTTTACATGATAGAGAGCTATGGAGATGTACGGTGGTGATGACTGCAAAATATATGAAAGCATTTAGCAGCAGGACCTGCACCCTTGAAATACATAAGATGCAAATTCATTTGTATCTAACCCAATTTAAAACATGGACTGACACCCAATATTCTGTTGATTGTGTCTGCTGGACCTCATGCCATTGGCAAGTTTTTGAACTTGAGCACTTCTTCTAGGATGAATACCCACTGAGTGTTTTATGTGCTATGGCCTATAAAATTATAGAATGTGGCTATTTCAGTCCCAGTTTAAACTTGGAGGGGAGAGGGTTTTAGTGGTTTGTGACCACTTTTAAAGAAGGTTCAAATGATGGGGCTGGAGAGATGATGGCTCAGCACTAAGAGCACAGGCTGCTCTTCCAGAGTACCTAGGTTCAATTCCCCAGCACCTACACGGCCGCTCACAACTTTCTGTAACTTCAGTTCCAGAGGATCTGACACCATCACACAGACAGAATAGTAATGTACATAAAATAAAGTAACAAAATAAAATAAAATAAAAAGCTCGAATGCCTGGTAGGATGTCAAATTTCATTCAAACTGCACCCACTGGCAGCTATCTGATATAGACAGTCACACACATTACCCTTGCTACAAATTCCTAGCTTGCCCTAAGCACAAAACCCGAATGAGCTCCCTCAACTGATCATCAGCCTCCTTCCTGATCTCCATCCAACCTTCCTCCTACTTCATCTTGAGCTTTTTCATCAATTAATATTTCTAATGGTTCTTTTATCTGACCTTGACAGCAGGGCAGGAGGAGGAAAAGAGGAAGAAGAATAGGAAGAGCAGGGAAAGTAGGAAGAGATGAAGACTCCCAGGGCTTCTAGATTAACAGCATCTCAGAGTTTATAGCTTTAAAAGTGCTCAGGAAAGTGTTCCTCAGACGTAACTGATCAGCACGCTTGACAATTCTATTTCCTCAAATCAAGGCTGCTAGGGTCCTTCCCTTTCGATTCTGCCATTCTTTCCTATGCTCTGCTTCCTAATTGATGGAGAAGCTCACGTTACAGTTCAGCGGCATTGCGGTATACTTGCAAAACACTATGTGTCGGTCTTGTTCTGCACTCATGTGATACCTGGTTCTTAGATATCATTATTATCATTTCTAAGATGTGGTTGGACTCTAGTCCCTAATATGCCCATGAAGGCTTGAGAATTCCCAGAAACAATGACTAACAGATACTGAGAGCAAAAGGCGGACGCTATGGTAATACTGATTTATAGCTTGCTGTTGTGATTCTTGGGGTCTCTGCCTTGCAATGACTTGTTAAAATTCTACTGAGGAATTAAAGGTAAAGCTATCACCTTATGATTTCAAATAGGAATGCAGAATACATGTAAAATTGAAACGGGTTGCAGACTCCATTAAAAGGCTTAATTCAGAATGTAAGGCTAAGTTTTCTTAAGAATAATACTAATAAAAGTGGACTTCGGGATAATATGCTTAAACTTCTATCAAAAGGATTATGAAAAAAATGATGAAGACATAATATTTTGAATTCTAAATGTAACGGAAGATACAAGTTTCACAAAACTAAAGACTGCCATTGCTCAAAAAAAGGCTCCTGGGGAAAACATCAAATAATAATAATGGGGGCTTTTTTCCTTTTTATAATACTAATTAAAATATAGTTCTATCATTTCATTCTTCCCTTTCCTCTTTCCAACCGGTCTCATCTGTTCTCTCATTCCCTTTTAAGTTCATGGCTTCTTTTTCTTTATTATTGTTGCGTATTCACACCTAAATATGCATAAGTATAACATGCTGAGTCTATTTAGTGTTTGTTTGTATGTATATGATTTCAGGGATGATCACTTGGTATTGGATAGCCAATTAGGGGAATCATTCTTAGAAAAGAACAATTATCCCTTTCTGTAGTCTTTATTTTCCTAGGGCTTTTTCTCTATGGTGAAGCCTCATGATCCCCACCCCCACCCCACTCTATGTCCGCATATCTACTGATGCCATTGTTTAGGTCTTGTTTTGGCAGTCATAATGTTGAGATATAGCTTCCCTGTCATTTCTAGGAGACACAATCTTACTGGACTCCCCAGTTCTCTGTCTCCTACAGTGTGTCCACTCCTCTTCTGTTGTGTTCCCTGAGCCTTGGGTGCAGACTGCTATAGATCTATCCACTGGGGTTGGGCACCAATGATCAGTTGTTCTCTGCATTTTGTTCTCGTCTATCACAACTTCATATTTATACATATTGTTAGAAATAATCTTAAGATGAGACTCTCTGCCAATGCAAATAATTCCAACCAGACCAAATTAAGCCGAATAAAAAATGCTCGTGTTTAATAAGTGCAATGCTCCCAGGTGGTCGGGAGCATGGCTAGAGAGATAAAGAGAACCACACAAAACCCGAAGACCATGTGTTCTTTTTTGGGTAACAGCCTAAATAGCCTGTGGGAGTGGTCCTAACCCTCCCTGGGGAGGGGTCAGTGCTTGGAGGGCTTCCCGGAGGTGGAGTCCAGACCAAGGCAACTCCCAGGAAGAGGGGCTTTGAAAGGGCGCATTCTTCTCCATTGCTGCCCCAAAGATAAATGCCAGGGCCTGGGAGACACTTCCAACCCAAACACTCCAGAATCCTTGGATGTAGGAGTATCAGGGGGCCCGGGGCCTCACTTTTGACCAAATTTCCCATAGTCCTTAGATATAGGGCTGCCAGCTCAAGTCTGGCTACTTCCTGTGGGCATGGGGCCATGTGGGAGAGGGGAGAGCTGGGAGTTGGGATCACACTCATTGAGAAGTGTGGCTGGAGTGGCATCCAGTTTCCTGTCATCCTGGAGTCCTCAGGCAGCTGCTATTTGAGGGAGATGAGAAGGTAGGTGGCTAGAAAAAAAATATTGTTGTTATTGGCCTTATAAAATGGGGCTAGCCATGGGAAGTCATTAACTACCACAAAGAATGGAACAGGGAAGTGCGCTGGTTGTACAGGTGAGGCTCGGACGTATAATTGGGACGCAATAGCAAAAAAACAAAACAAAACAAAACAAAACAAAAAAAACCAGATTTTAGTTGGTAGATGTCCTTGATTCAGGAGAGTTGGTACCAATGGTAAAGGCCCAAGAGCTGGCGCAGGTGTTTGGCATTGTCTGGAGAGTGCTTTGTGGGTTAGTCTTGGCTCAGGCAACAGGAGTGACCTGTAAAATGTCCTTGAAACTGGCTGGGGTTAAGATAGGTTCTGGAGACTGTTAGGTTTTTTTTGTTTGTTTGTTTTTTAACCAGACCTGGCTTATTGATAACGCAGCCGAACTTTTCCAGGAGCTTGTAGGTGTCAGTAAGAGAGCTGGAACAGATTTACATTTTGGTGTCACAGCAAAAGGCTATTGCTTTAGGTTAAAAGGTATGAACATTTTAGAAGACAATGAAAGGAAATTGGGAACTCTGAAATTTTAAGATACACCTGAAACCTGTTAGTCCCGGACTATGAAGCCTGTGAAAGAGGCACACCTGTCTGTATCTTTTCAGGAGACTTAACAAATGAAGTAATGAGCTACCAGTACTTTAAGTCATCAAATGCCATTAGACAGATCTGGGAGGGATAAATGAGCAAAAATGAGACAGCTTTTTTTTTTTTAGCTATACAGGCAATCCCACAGTCTCTCCTATTCCTTAAAAAACATTAGCCTAGAAGCAGTGCCTGTTGTTAGCTGCTGAGTATAAGAGGCCCAAAGATTTTCCTGTGAGGAGAGAAGATTTAGTCTATCTGTCTCAGCAGGATGAGACGATCGATTCCCCAGGTGGCATCCAGGAAGCTGATGAGGTGGAAGGCTACCTTTTGCTGTGTGGATGGCTTTGCCAAACCCAAGGCAAGCCTCAAGGCAGAAGGTCTTCTGTAACCATGTGTCTTCTTGGAGGAGCTATAGGATGCTGCAAGAGCTGGCATGTCTCTGTGTTAGAAGCTCTTTTGTTAAATGCTATACTCTCAGAACTGTAAGGTCACTTGAGAGTCAGGGTACCATTACCTGTTATTTTAAACGGGGCATATAAGCTAAATTTAAATGTATACTTTATCCAACTAGTTACAGATTACCAATGCTAGTAAATGTAAGAAGATTAAAAGGAATATTTTAATAAGTCAGAGAATACTAGCACATGTGGGTACTCTTACCCAAGATGGCAGTGGGGTCAAAATGGCGGTTACCCATGTGTTTGTATTTTTTAGAGTTGTTTTAATCTGGAGTTATAAGTTTTATTGATCTTAAGACAAGCACACATGCATACAAAAACATAAATCAAGCATACTATGAAAGCACACCCACCCACGTATTTACACAGATATACTGTGACCACGTTATTCTAACAGACAGACAAAAACCTGTGTCAGCTGATCAACTTAAAAATCCCAGTGTAGTTAGGTGGCAGAAGCCCAGAGAGTAGAAGGACAGGGGAAAGAGAATTTTGAAATCCCAGAGTGAGACAAACAGCAAACAGCTTAGAGAAGCAGGGAGAGGGGAGGGGAGAAAGGCAGGAGCACACATCTAGAAACATGGGCTATGGAGCCTTGCTTGCTTTACATCAAATGTTAGTCCCAATTTAAAAGGTTTTTGTAGAAGGCTGACCAAGGGCATTTGAGTAATCGGCTTTGAACTGTGGGAACCCATCAGAATTCCATGCCTATTGGAACTCAAGTCTGTTGCGATGCATCCACCTAACAGGGCCCTTGAGTCAAAATGGGGGTGCATAAGAAATGAGCGGGCATGTCTCCAGATCTCATCTGAGCTAAGCCCAGGCTTAGCCACATGGGTAGCTTCTGGTGTGGCCATGACTTCAACAGAAAGCAAGAAAAATCAGCACAGGAAAGATGCACAAATGAGCCCCCTGAGAACCCTATGGACCATGTACTCCCCAAGGGGAACTTAAGGAGTGGAAGCCAATGTTAGCCTGGCAGAGAGCGACTAAGAAAGGTGTTTTCCTGCACGCTGCGCGAGGCCTGTGGGAAAAACAGAGCCCCTCGGTGGAAATGTTAGGAACATTCTTAAGATGAGCCTCTCCGCCAATGCAAATAATTCCAATCAGACCAAATTAGACTGAATAAAAAATGCCCACGTTTAATAGATGCAGTGCTCCTGGGTGGCTGGGAGCATGGGGGGGGGGGCGGACACGGGGACAGGGGATGACACCACACAAAACCTGAAGACCACGTATTCCTTTTTCTTGGCAGCAGCCTAAATAGCCTGTGGGAGTGGTCCTGACCCTCCCTGGGAAGGGGTCAGCGCTTGGCGGGCTTCCCTGAGGTGGAGTATGGACCAAGGCAACTCCCAGGGGGAGGGGGCTTGAAATGGAGGATCCTGCTCCATTGGCACTCCATTGGCACCCCAACGGTGAATGCCAGGAGCTGGGGTGACACTTCCAACCCAAACACGGATATACATACATCACACTTCATACATACTTCATATAAACATTCCCTTCTTTTCACCTGTTAAAACATGGTCTTCCTGGGCCCAGTTTTATACCAGTAGCATTAAAATCCACAGTCTTTCTAAGTTAAAATCTGACTTGAGCCTTTTGTCTAGTGTGTAAGATATTTTATCTCTTGGCCCTTATCCAGCCCCTTCCTTTGTACTGTCCCTCCTGCTGGCAGGGTGAACAGCAGGCTGGCCCTTGATTGTCTCCAAAGCCCAGCTAGTACTCAGTTTATTAGACTAGGTGATTTTTATGTTGTCAAATGCCATCTGTCCTCATGCTACCCATTTGGTCACTGCCTTTTCCCATAAACTACATTCAGTAAAACACTGGAGTTACCAGATTGGATTTTGAGTAGGAATTTCCTACAGACTTACAGTCTTGGCTTTCCCCTGCATGTTCACAGCCCTGCTCTGCCCTCTAAAACTTGAGGAAAAATTGCGTATCGTTTCTCTCTTGATTAGCACACAGAATGTCTCCAAATCCAAGCCCAAATTGGTGGCCTCGGAAGCGACAACATGCAATTAGAACATGCAATTATATAGCTGCAGTTTTGCATATTCCAAGCGAGCAATTTAAAATGTCAAATAGCGAGTCGTTTCTTTGTACTCCATAAAAGACTCCTCCTGAGTCCCCCAGACAACTCATTTGCAGAATTGCTAGTAAATCAACATAATTTGTTTTCCCCAAGACTTTGTTCTGCCAGGGAAACCACCTTCAAAAATGCTGAAGCTATTCCAATTATATCACATTATTGCATCTCACAATAAGGAACTTCCCTATAATTGGTCATGCAAATGAGAGACAAGAACGCACATATAATTTAGACATAGGGGATTATCCTTGAGAGGTAGCCCGACTGTTGCTCCCAAGTTAGTTTAATTTCATCTGTGCTCCCATTGCTTGGTAAAATTCCGTGGATTTGGCAATTCAGCAGATATTAGGTTTCCCAGGGGGCACACATTTTGCATGACTGAATTCCAATATTTAATATATAGTGCATGTCAAATATTTGCAGAATTTGCGTGGGATGATATCAGCCTTGTGATGCCTGTGACTGCAGAATAGGAAATGCTTAGCCTTGGCTTTTCGAGAAGCGGCTTTGAAGCAGATGCAGATTCAGATCAATAACACTTAATTTCACACACCTGGCACTGCCAGAGACCATTGTACCAGAGCCCAAGGCAGGACCTATCATAATGTGCTTTTCTGGAAAGATCTACCATGAGGCAGCAGAAGCCTCAGCCTTGTGCTCTTGGTGTACAGGTTTGTATATATGTTTGGTCCAGATGCCTGTGGAATCTGTCATTTTCCCTGGCAAAAAAAAAACCAAACCAAAACAAAAAACCGAAATGAAAGCAAGAAAGCTGGGCAAACACACAGCTTTCTCAGAACTCTTTGATCCCTTAATTTGCTACCCATACACACCACTCCCCTAGGCACAGGATGAGAGGATGACTAGAATACTTTGTACCTATGGAGAATGTTTATGACAATAACATTGGCTGTGGATTGATGGCAGGAACACAGCTGTAAGGATGGTGATAGCTCCTGGCTGAATCCAGTTTTGAGGTATAAATCTGTATGAATCTTACCTCCATTATCTATAAAAAGATATGGTGAAGACTTAAACATCTATCTCATGTGACAACCCTAGGCAAGGGTTCTGATGAATCAAGAAGGCCTAGGGGCCCTTCTTCCTGAACCTTAACTTTTCATTGAAGTTACACTCCTACTCTCGTGCTCCTTCCTTCTTTTACACGTGATAACCCAGACACAACGCGATGAGGGAGATCCAGTGTGTTTGGATTCTGTATGCTACATAGTGCAGAGTCCAAGAGAGCAGGAGGTAGACTCAGACAAATCTGGTTTCAAATCCTGCCTCCAGCCTTCAAACGTAATTTTTGGCAAGCCAATTGCTTTCTTTAAAACTCAGCTTCCCTACCTGTAAAGGGAAGATGATTGTGAAGAACTAATGGAGGAATAAATGAGGTGGTCATAGCATGTTTCGTCCTCAGCAAATCTCTCACAGACAATGGTGTTGATTACAACTTGTATCTCATCCTTCTAATGGCTCAAATTTAGACTTTAAAAAAAAAGTTTAAAACCCCGTCATTAGAAATTGACTCGTGCATCCCCCGTTACTGCCTAAAATTCCACCACAGGTTGTAGGAGCTACACATCCTAATGCTATCTTGTTATTAGAGTTCTATGTTCAACTCCATATCAATTGGTTTTATCTCCAAGGGAAACCCACTCCTCCAGTCTATTTGAGTAGAACTCTGTCCTTGAGTTCCTGTTATCACTAGGTCTTTTACATTCATTCTTCATCCAATGACGCAGGGCAATCTCTAAACGAGTACTCCCACTTGTCAGCCACACTTAGGAGATAGGAAGGTAAAAACAGTGCAGGCTGTCTTCAGAGAGGTCACTGAGAAATGGGCAGATGGGACACTGGAGAGATGTTATCGGGACATGAAGACTGGTGGATGTGGAAGTGAGGGAGTTAAGTCCACTCCCTTTAGGCCTTCCCCAATTCTTCTAGAAAAACTTTATACAAAAATGACTTAGTCTGCATATTCTGTGCAATATCACAGCATTAACATTATGGGGATATTTGTTGCCATTGCTTAACCTCTGGAAGCTCAGACACATACAAATTTTTCTTGATAACACATTTTCCACTAGTTAAAAGTGGCAGAAACTGATTTAGGGAGACGAGAGAACAAATACTTTAACTCCTAAATTTGCTTAGTCATTTGGTTGGGGACCTTTGAAGACTTTAGGAATGATTTGTCATCTCAAAATCATAAGGACCTTTTGAGGTGAGGGCCAGGATTTTACAGATCAAAAAACAAAGATAAAACAGTGTGCTCCGAGTCTGCACAGGAAAGCAGATGGAGCTCACACAGGGAAGCCAAGGAGCCAGAGATGGGCCAACTAACTGAAATGGCTCTGCAGGAGCTGATGGGAAAGTTGAGTATGGTGAAATGGCTTGTTTATTACTTCCTCATAAAGTGTACTTGAATGGGTTGGAGACCTAGATTCAGGTAAAGTGGACAGCGGGGAGGGAACTTTTGTTTCAGAATATCAGTGACCTCCATGTGATATGTAGAACGAAACTAGACCCAAATCTATCACCATGCACAAAACTCAAGTCCAAGTGGATCAAAGACCTCAGCATAAAGCCAGCCACACTGAACCTCATAGAAGAGAAAATGGGAAGTACATTTGAACACATTGGCACAGGAGACTACGTCCTAAATATAACCCCAGTAGCACAGACACTGAGAGAAACAATTAATAAATGGGACCTCCTGAAACTGAAAAGCTTCTGTAAAAAACAAAGGACATGGTCAACAAGACAAAATGGCAGCCTACATAATGGAAAAAGATCTTCATCAACCCCACATCAGACAGAGATCTGATCTCAAAAATATACAAAGAACTCAATGGAGGAATCTAAGATGGCTGAAAGACACCTAAGGAAATGTTCAACATTCTTAGTCATCAGAGAAATGCAAATCAAAACAAATTCTGAGATTCCAACTTACACCTGTAAGAATGGCCAAGATTAAAAACACTGATGACAACTTATGCTGGAGAGGTTGTGGGGTAAAGGGAACAGTCCTGCATTGCTGGTGAGAGTGCAAGCTGGTGCAGCCCCTTTGGATATCAGTATGGCAATTTCTCAGAAAATTAGGAAACAACCTTCCCCAAGACCCAGCAATACCACTTTTGGGTATATATCCAAAGTATGTTCAATCGTGCCACAAGGACATGTGCTCAACTATGTTCATAGCAGCATTGTTTGTCATAGCCAGAACCTGGAAACAACCTAAATGCCCCTCAACTAAAGAATGGATAAGGAAAATGTGGTACATTTACACAATGGAGTACCACACAGCAGAAAAAAAAATGACATCTTGAAATTTGCAGTCAAATGGATGGAGCTAGAAACCATCATACTGAGTGAAGTAACCCAGACCCAAAAAGATAATTATCATATGTACTCACTCATAAGTGGTTTTTAAACATAAAGCAAAAAAATCTAGCCTACAAATCACAATTCCAGAGAACCTAGACAAAAATGAGGACCCTAAGAGAGACATACATAGATCTAATCTACATGGGAAATATAGATCTTCTGAGTAACTTGGAAGCACAGGGACTATGGGAGGGGGTTAAAGGGAAGGGGAGAGGCAGGGAGGAGAACAAAGAAAAATATATAGCTCAATACAATCAATTCTTTTTAAAAAGAAAAAATGTCTTCATGGTAATAGAAAAGATGTGAAATGAACAGAGAAAGGGGATTACTGGGAGGGAACAAATCTACAAGAGACGGGTAGGAAATGAAGTATAGAACTAGGTTTTTGGGGAAGGTCAACAAAAGCAAGTATGGGGTAATCCTACAATGAGATCTATTATTTTGTATGCTAATTTTTAAAAGTCAATTTAAAAATTGCTTTGCCCTTGGACTGGGTAACAGTTTTAGGAAATGTGTTTTCCATGCACAGGAGGACAGGAGCTCAACAGCCTGGACCAGGGATCTAAGGACACTGCAAGAGAAGCCCAGCCAGGCACTATAGAGAGAAGCGTGGCCAGCGAAGGACCAGACCTGTGAACATTTGACTGACTCCTCGGGAATCATGAGTAGGGTCAGAAAGTATTTGTCTCACATGAACTACAGATTTCATTTATTATGCCGGGAAGCTTCATACAGAGGGAAATAATGTAGGTTTGAAAGAGGTCAAAGTACACCCCACTATGTACTCAGCCAACTCCACCAGAAACAGTGGAAGCAAAGACTCAAAAACTTCCAAAAGGTTGAAAGTCAATCCTTCTCCATCTTGAGGCATCATATAGACACAAGTGAAGGATGCTCAGGGAAACTTGCCAGAGAGGTCAGAGGTCTCTGTCTGGGGTTTTTCTGATTTATTTCCCTTTATCAACAAGGTCCCTTTGAGATGTGTGATGACTTTCCATTCCCAGAAAAGTCCATTAAAGAATTGACAAATACAAATGATCTCTGGCTGCTGCTAAATGTGTAGCAGGATAGGAAATCCCAACTTCATTATTTTTTTAGATCCCAGAAACCCCTGAGCTGGAACTGATCTAAATACGTCCTCCCTGAAGACTAGCTTACAAGGTACCAGAAGGCTCCATACAAATTTCTAAAGAAGGAAAACAACCAACAGCCCTACCCAGCTATGACACCTGTGACATATGACAACAGCCAGCATGACACAATAACGTTATGGATACAGTAATGCCATCCATACCCTGGTGGTAACCAACAACTCTCTATTGGATTTTGGATTTAAGACCCCACTCATCAGTAAGGAAACCATGACTGATACTGGAAACTTAGCCAACTACCCAGGCTAGTGAAGTCATGGGTCTTGGAAGAGAACCTCCAAATACCACTTTATTAAACCATTGCCAACTACATTCTCAATATTTGTCCTTTTACCCACAGATAAGTGG
This sequence comes from Microtus oregoni, assembly GCF_018167655.1. NCBI lineage: Eukaryota > Metazoa > Chordata > Mammalia > Rodentia > Cricetidae > Microtus > Microtus oregoni. The sequence goes on from NW_024543070.1 coordinate 9,677,986, forward strand.
AGTCCTCACCCATCATAAAAGATACTTCTTTTCAAGAGAAGACTGTTACAGAAAATCACAACCAATCAAAATGTAAAATTGTGAGCCCAGTGCCAATGGACACATACACAAGACAACTCCTGCCCCTAAGGTTTTGGGAAACACTGATGAAGAGGGTATGGAAATATTTTAAGAGCCCGGGGATCAAGGATATTGCTGTGTGAGATTGTGTATCTTCACGAAGCCAAAAGCTACACCCGCAAGCTCTCATCATCAACATGACTGCCTAAATAGCTATGAACTGAACAAGGACAACACACATGCTAAAGTAGATGGATGGAAGACCACCAGACCTCAGCCTTACACACAGAACTACAGGAAACTCAGCAAAGAGTGGGAGAAATAGTCTTTACCAGGGAAGAACATGTCAGTTGGTTATCCAGCATCAAATGGTCAGCCCTATAAACACAGACACAAATAACATTATATAGAGTGAGCAGATTAGATTTAGGAGTGTGTGCGTGTGTGTGTGTGTGTGTGTGTGTGTGTGTGTGTGTGTGTGTGTGTGTACTATATATGCAATAACTACATATGCAATAAGAAGAGTTCATGAAATTGAAGGAGCAAAGATTTGGAGGGAAGAAAGAAGGGAGAAATGATATAATTATATTATCATCTCAAAAATAAAAACCAACTATCTCTTGCAGAAATTCTAACCCAGTTCTCACTGCAACCCTTCATGAAGATGAAAGGCCACCAGTCAGCATTCTCTCGACACTTCTTTACTGTCACAAAAACAGGATCATTAAGCTCCCATGCTTATCTTCTCATCCAGGCTGTGCATAATTAAATTTGCCCCACGGGGCTATCCTTCCAGCTCTTTCCTTTGAGAATGTCTACCAGCCTGGCCTCTTTGGTTTTCTGTGTGTTGTAATTTTAAACAGAAATGCAATCTAGAAGCAATGAGTTTGAGACCAACGAAAAGTATATTAAAAACATACGGTGGTTTGCATATCATGATTATAATACGAACTTTAAAAACTTCTACAAAAGCACTAATTGCCAATATTCAGCATAGAATTCTACGGCTAGCATATGAGTCTGCTATGTGCTGAGAGTTAAAATTCCAATTCTATTGAACACTGTTCTGAAATATAAAAAGCTTCCTAAATATTCACTGTCATTGTTAACTGTTATTTGCTAGAGCTGGTCTCAGACTTCAGTGAGAGACACAGAAAGTTACCTCTGATGCAGACAGCAGAGCCACTGTCCGCCAAGCTACTCTTGCTCTGTTGGCCACTGAGGATTTTTACCGGCCTAAGGGCATTTGAGATTTGCTGACATTAGCTTTGTAGCTTCCAATCTGCCTTCCAAACAGGGAGGCTTCCTTTCCTTTCACCACATTGCCCTCTTGGCACTCTGTCCCCACCTACAAGTCTTTGTTTTTATCCTTCCATTCCTCTTTCAATTCTTGCAGACCTTAACTGTTAGGCTGTGCAGAGTACCAGTGAGCTCTCTAATCTCCTGGTTGAGCTCTCCCATTGACTTTTCTGGTTTTAATGACTAACTATAAACCAAGGAGCTCTGATGCAGACCTCCAAGTCACAATTTTACTTGAAGCTCCACAGAAAGTACCTAAGTGGGGCACACATCTCCTACTTATACATTTATTTATTTATTTATTTATTTATTTATTATGTATACAGTATTGTGTCTGCCTGCAGGCCAGATTTCATACTGAACACACGATAACTTATTCCAACCACCACCTGTTTGTACTGGCCTTGCGTTCTTAGCTTTGAAGTAGTTTTATTCAGTCTGATGCAGATTCTCCAGTTGTCAGTCTGGAGTCAGTGAGCTCCCACTAGCTCAGATCAGCTGTTTCTGTGGGTTTCCCCATCATCATCTTGATCCATCTGTCATATTACTATCCTCTGTCTCTTCATTTGTACTCCAGGAGCTCGGCCCAGTGGTTAGCTGTGGATGTCTGCATCTGTTTCTGGATTAGAGTTTTAGCTTCTCTGGGGTTGTGGACTATAGGCTGGTTATCCTTTGCTTCCTGTCTGATGTTCACTTAAGAATGAGTACATACTATATTTGTCTTTCTGGGTCTGGATTCCTTTACTTAGCATGGTTTTTTTTTTCTAGTTCCATCCATTTGCCTACAAATTTCAAGATGTCATTTTTTTACCACTGAGTAGTACTCCATTGTGTAAATGTACTATATTTTCTTTATCTGTTCTTTGGTTAAGGGGCATCTAAGTTGTTTCCAGGTTCTGGATATTACAAATAACACTGCTATGAACATAGTTGAGCAAATATCCATGTGGTATGAGTGTGCCTTCTTTGGGTATATGCCTCAAACTGATATTGCTGGATAATAAGGTAGACTGATTCTTAATTTTCTGAGAAATCGCCATACTGATTTCCACAGCAGTTGTACAAGTTTGCACTTCCACCAGCAATGGAGAAGTGTTCCCCATACTCCGTGTCCTATGCACATAAACCTCTCTCTCTAACCAATGCACTTAGCAGCTTGTTAGCCTAGAATCTCCACTTGCCTCAAGCTGCCTGCATGCATCACTCTAACCATGGAATGCGTTTCTCCTCTCCTAATGACCATCAAACCTGGCCAGTTTCTACTCAAAGACATTTCTGATGTATCCATGTTCAAGGGAGGTAAGCCTGGTCCACCTGGACTAGTTTGAGGTGTATTTGCTATAAGGCAAAACTGTCTCTGAGTGAACACTTAGAAAGAATCCCCTCTTTGCTATCATGAGCCTATGTGTAATTGACACATGGCCACTGTCACTTTGAAATAAGAGCAATTGTGATTACCCACACAAGACTCCCAGGACATTGGGTTCCCTAGAATTTTTGGACGGAGGATGTGGCTCATGAGGTGGCATAAGAGGCACATGTGAGATGCACTGTGCAGTGGGCATGTGCAATGGGCATAGGTTTATATAATCCAAGCCCGTCAATCAAGGCAGAGAATAAACTAATCCACTCCTCTGACTAACTAGACCCTCCTTTTACTAGATCCCCAGAAAAAGAAGCAATAACCTGGAGAAGGCAGGAAAGTTCGAATACATTTTCACTCATGTGGCCCATTGTCACAGGTGACATTTTCTGACCTGTACTATTGCTTTTGTCCTTTAATGATGTTTCTTTGCTACTTTTCAATCTATGTAAGTTTTTATTCCATAATTGAACAAGAGGCCAAGAATCTGGGAACACTGATCTCAGTCATGACCACCAGTAACATTTTCACTTATTAGATATATGTTTCTCTTAAGAAAAGTAATTTTAAAATGGAAATGAAAAGAAATCTTTCAAAAGCTTGAATGATAACATGTATTTGGCATAATAGAATGTAGTTTCTCTAAGAGTTATTTTTTATTTTTATTCTTCTCTCATATATTACACGACAGGGACTCAGGGGCTCACAGGGGGTTCTGACCTAGGTCTTCTGCATATACATTTATGGCTTGGTGGTTTTGTGGGATTCCCAACAGTGGAAGTGGGGACTGTCTCTGACTCTTTTGTCTCTTTGTAAGACCCTTATCCTTCTACTGGGTTTCCCTACCCAGCCTTGATGTGGTGGTATGTGACTGGTCTTATTGTAGCTTGTTCTGCTATGTGTGATTGATATTTCTGGGAGACTTGCTGTTTTCTGAGGAGAGGCAGATGGTGGGGAGAGTGGATCCGGGAAAGAAAGGACCATGTCCTGTTTCCAACTCCACCTGCCTCAAGTCCACCAACTCTATCTATTCTATTTCCTTTTCCAGGGAGATCCTTGTGTCCTGCTTAAGCCCTCCTTGTAACTTTGCCTCTCTGGGTCTGGGGATTATAGTGTGATTATCTCTTACTTTACAGCTAATATCTTCTTAAAAGTGAGCACACGCCATGCTTGTCTTCCTGGGTGTGGGTTACCTCAATCAGGATGATCCTTTCTTGTTCCATACATTTGCCTTTAAAGTTCATGATACCATTGTTTTTAACAGCTGAGTAATACTCCATTGTGTAAATGTGCCACATTTTCTTTTTCTATTCTTTGGTTGGGAAACATCTAGGTTGCTTCCAATTTCTGGCTATTATGAATAAAGCCGCTATGAACATAGTTGATCAAGTGTTCTTGTGATAGGATGGGGGACCCTTTAGATATATGACCAGGGAAAGTATAATCTTGAGATAAATTGATTTCCAATTTTCTGAGAACCCACCATATTGATTTCCAAAATAGCTGTACAAGTTTACACTCCCATCATCAGTGGAGGAGTATTCCCCTTATTCTATGTCCTTGTCAGCATAAATTGTCATTTGTATTTTTTATTTTAGTCATTCTGACAGGTGTAAGGTGAAATCTCAAAGTTGTTTTGATTTGCATTTCCATGATGGCTAAGGATGCTGAATATTTCTTTAAGTGTTTAAGCTATTTGAGATTCCTTTGTTGAGAATTCTGTTTAGATCTGTACCCAATTTTTAACTGGATTATTTAGTTTGTTGATGTCTAGTTTTTTTTAAGTTCTTTATATATTTTAGATATAGCCCCCTATCAGATGTGGAGTTGGTGAAAATATTTTTCTATTCTGTGGGCTTCTGCTTTGTCCTATTGATGGTGTCTTTTGCCTCACAGAAGCTCTTTTTGTTTTATGGGATCCCAATTATTAATTGGGCTTAGTGCCTGCACTATTGGTGCTCTGTTCAGCAAGTTTGTCTCCTGCGTCAATTTTTCGTGACTATTCTCTTCTGTCAGGTTCAGTGTATCTGGTTTTATGTTAAAGTCTTTGATGCACTTGGAATTGAGTTTTGTGCAGGGTAAGTGATATGGATCTGTTCACTTTCTTCTACATGTGGACATCCAGTTAGACCAGCGCCATCTGTTGAAGATGATTTTTTTCCATTGCATAATTTTGGCTTCCTTGTCAAAAATCAGGTGTCCATAATTATGTGCATTTATAACTGGATCTTCATCTTCAATTCCATTGGTATACCTGCCTGTTTTTATGCAATACCATGCTGGTTTGTCTTTTCTTTTCTACAACTGTAGTTTTAATCTGGGATTCTTCTTATATTCCTATTATTCTTAAGTTTGGTCTTTTCATAGTGTCCCAGATTTCCTATATGTTTTGTGTTAGAAATATTTTAGACTTAACATTTTCTTTGACCAATGATTCTATTGTATCTTCAATGCTTTAGATTCTTCCTTCCATATCTTGTATTTTATTGGTGATACTTATGCCTGTAGTTCCTGTTTACTTAACTAGATTTTTCATTTCCAAAATTTCCTCAGTTTGTGCTGTCTTTATTGCTGCTATTTCCATTTTCAGGTCTTGAAGAGTTTTCTTCACCTGTTTGTTTTTACTTACCTTTCTTGGCATTTATTGATTTCCTACAAATTTTTATTTGTCTTTCCCTCAATTTCTTTAAGGGATATTTTTATTTCCTCTTTAAGGATATCTATCTTTTTTATAAAGTTGGTTTTAAGGTTGTTTTCTTACACTTCAGCTGTGTTAGAATATTCAGGACTTGCTGTAATAGGATAGCTGGGCTCCAGAGCAACATATTGCCCTGGCTGTTGTTGATTGGTTAGGCATCTGGATTTGGGATAACTTTAGGTCTAGGTAATGATTTCTGAGTTTGTCTTTATTGAATGGGTATTTTGTCCCTTGGTTTCTGCCTCTTTGGTCTTCTGGTATTTGTGGCATAGATTTCTGGTGGCTGGTATGACTTCTGATGCAGAGGTGAGTCTCTGTCTAAGGTGGGGGCTGGATATCTGCAAGTTAGCTTAGCCTTTGGTGCAGTATGGTTCTTTGCCCAAGTTGGGAGGTTTTTTTCTTATTTGATTTTGAGGATTTGGGGGAAAAGCAGGAAATCTGTTCATACTGGAAAATGTCCTTGTGTCTTTTTTTGTCTGAAATTTGCCTAACTTATTCCCACCAAGGTGGCCATTCTCCAGGAGCACCCTGAAGGTGTGTCACCAGAGCAATACATGGAGGCACTGCACCAAAATGTATGCAGCAACAGAAACAACTTATTACATACAGAGCCCAGATACAAACTACCCAGGGCAAGTATACACAAATCTATTAAACCATCAGGGTAGGGAGGAAAACAGATAGGGAAGGAGACATGCAGGTTAACTTCATAAGGTCCAGGGATATTCAAGTAAATAGTCCAAGGGGTGGAATGGTGTTCCTAAAATTCTAAGTGAGTTTTCTCTCTTGGTCTTCTCAGAAAATACCCTAACTGCCTATACATCCTAAAAAGTAGCATAGTACACTGTTCATTTTATTATAGGAATAAGAAAGCAGGCCTGGTACAAAGAAGATGTTTAGCCCCGTTTTTTTTGTTTGTTTGTTTGTTTTGTTTTTTTAGATTTATTTATTTATTATGTATACAGTGTTCTGTCTGTCTGGATGCTTGCTGGCCAGAAGAGGGCACCAGATCTCATTATAGATGGCTGTGAGCCACCATGTAGTTGCTGGGAATTGAACTCAGGACCTCTGGAAGAGCAGTCAGTGCTCTTAACCTCTGAGCCATCTCTCCAGCCTCTAGCCCCAGTTTTTTTAAGTCTTAAAATACTACTACATTTGGGTACAATGAAGTTCAAATATATAAGTACCATTGTGTCTATAAGTAATCATATGTGTACCATTGTGTCTCACCTGCTATACAATAAGCATTCAAGTCACATTGCTTTGAATCAGGCTTGAACATACACATGGATGGATAGCTGGTAGATAGAGGATCATATAACTACAAGAACAGACTCAATCCTCAGTTCTACGCTTGTGTCTTCTTAGTAGATGGATGACACTTTTCTTTATGACAGAGAGAGTCATTGTCATCTGCTATGACGCGCTCAAAACTTAGACTTATCTTAATATTTTTATACATTCAATGAGTGTTTCTCCTTTCTTCCTCAAATGAAGTTATGTTCCCATTCATTGCCAAGAATAACCCTTGCCTCTCATTCCCTGAAAAAGCCTAAAGAATTTATTTTCTCAAATATGATGTCCTTTTTCATCTTTTGGTTGAATTTTTAATCTCTTCACCTCTGATAACTCTGGAATAATAATAATACATTTAATGAATATTAATAGTTTCTATTTGCTAGCACCAGGCTGCTTTTTTACTCATTTTTATCAATAAATCTCACTACAATTCTATAAAGTTTATACAATTAACCTCATTTTATATATATTAGACAAAGGCAGGTTAGAAAAATTAGATAAATAACTTCTTCGTTATTTATTTATTTATTAACCTGTTGATTAGAAAGAAGTCGGGTTGAACTGGGATATAGCTCAGAGGTGTAGGACCTAACATACACAAAACACTACATTTGATTCTCATTTATTCTACACCACATAGACACACACAATTACTAGGCTAATATTTAAGCCCACATCTATCTTATTCAATTCTAATTTACAACTATTATGCTCCTAAATATACCTCAATGAAAAGAGATAAGAATAAATGAGCAATCTTGTCACATAAAATAATAAGAGCCATTAAATTTAAATAATGTATAGTACAACCTGTAAAAAAAAAACTGTTGTAGAAAGTTGTTTCCAGTATAAGGGCTACTTTCATCTTAATCAGAATAGCACTGATTATTGGAAAGGCATGAAGCAAGATGAAGCCTGTTAATGTTCTCCGTAGGGTTCTGCCCGGAGAGGGTCCTTAGGCTCTCAGGTTACCTTCTAGTCACTTCCTCCCACCTGCACATTTTTCTGTCCCTCCTAAATGCATATAGTTCTACCCAAGATGCATGTGGTATCAGACGTCGTTAAAATACACAGAATGTAGAAAATTAAAGGAGAACTTCAACTATCCAGTTATGGGGATGTCATCGTCCATGATGGAGTGAGACTTTTTGACGATGTGGCTGTTGGGAAAGATGGCTCAAGCTATTATAACCCTTTCCCCATTCTGTTAGTAAGCCAAATCAGCCCCTTGTGTCAGCAAGCTAGACTGAAGGAAATGCTTCTCTGGTCTGTTGCTGGTGTCCTACCTGGGATGAGCTGATGCTCACTTATGTCTCCCACATATTTAGTCCTCCTCTATCTTATCAGAATGATTTATTTATGGAATATCCTTCAGGAAAATTTTCATGCCAGAAGGTAAAATTAACACTTAAATTAATTGCATAACACTATCTCAAGAGTTATTAGAGCATGCAAGCGATTTAGTGTTTATATAATTGTACTTATGGAAAAAACCCTTCAAGTAGAAAAAGAAAAAAATAGAAAATCAATAACAAAAATACAAATGGAGCTAGGTGTTGCACACCTTTAATTCCAGCACTCATAAAGCAGAAGCAGGCAGATCTCTGTGAGTTCAAGGCCAGCCTGGTCTACAAAGAGAAACCCTGTCTCAAAAAACCAAGAGAGAGAGAGAGAGAGAGAGAGAGAGAGAGAGAATTCAAATGGAAAGTTTAAGGCACAAGCACACCTTGGGATAAATATTTAACCAAATAGGAACCAATAATGCATCATTAAAGATAAGAAACAAATTCCTATTTAGGGCTACTCACTAGACTATATATGTACAAAATTCAAATTATCCACTGTAAATGTGGAGAAATATCTCAGAGGCCAGAGTAGGTTCTTATGCTAACATACTGTACAAACTGAACTCTCATAATAGAAATAAACACAGATGGGTGTGCCCAAACCAACAACAGCCAAGAGGCACCACTCATTACCATAGATATATAAATTTTGTGTTATAATCTAAAAACTCAATGAGATTCACAATCAAACTCTCCATTTATATCCTATGCATTTGGGTAAGAAACGAGTGAAGCTTTTAAAAGGTTTACTGGTAAGAAAGTAGCCATACCCGAGTCTTTAAAAAGACTTGCTGGTATAGTAGATTTGCCAGAAGAGTCACATGACTTTTGGGAAGACTGGGAATAAAGCATGACATGGTTCTACCAAATCCCAAAATCCATCTTTAGAATACTAACCTGCAATAACTGAAACCACGGCTCTTGCATAGCAACAAAGATTATAAGAAAACAGAGAATACATACAGCAATTTAATATATTCAAAACTAAATGACCTTTCAAGTAACGTGCAAACACGATACATGTAATAGGCCTTGAGAAAGACTTGTCTACTAAGTGTGCCGCTGACTTAGTCAGTAAAACTATCAAGCTGTGTGTGGGCTTTTCTTTAATAGAAAACTTATTGCTGAATGTTCTCCTACTTATCATTTAAGCTTTTAGATTTGTGTGTGTGTGTGTGTGTGTGTGTGTGTGTGTGTGTGCTTGAACTTGGTTACTTAGGTCAACCAATTCACTCATTCATCTAAACTGTCTGGTGTGTTGATGTGTGGTTTTCATAATAGTTCATATAATCCTTTGTACTTCCATGGTATCTCTTTTCTCCATCTGATTTTATTTTAGCTTTTGCTCACAGTCTGACAAAAAAACTTATTGGAATTGTTTCTAAAAACAAACAAACAAACAAAAATTCATGCCACATACCCAGTGCTGATTTCCTCATCTCGCCTTGCTTATTGGCTCTTTACCTTTGTCCTTCTACTGATTTTGAGTTTAGTTTGCTTTTGTTTTTCTAGATGTTTCATCTCCAACACTGTTTCATTTAAGATCTTTGAGTTTTAAGTTGATTGGTTTCTAATGAAGGATATTGCAGCAGACGAGAAAAAGAATGGCGAAGGGTGGTGTATGGAGGGAGAGAGGCAGAGTTCCCGTGGTCTTCCTGACAGAGGCACTCTCACAGACATCATGTGCTCAGCTCACCAGGAGTTCCCTTTATACCTTCAGATGCAGGCATTTACTGCTGTAAATATCCTGCTTGGAACAGCTCTTGCTCTGTCCTGTAGGCTATAGTACATAGGCTTCCCATTTTCATCTGTCCCACAAAACCTAATCTCCCTTTTAATGTCTCCAGTGACTCCTTAGTTATTGAGGAGCATTTTGCTGCTATTAATTCATAATTTGTTCTCTGATACCACTAATACCTTGTCATCTTATCCTACCATCTTCTGTTAGATTTCTTAATGTTTCGATATACATTTTCTTTATCACCTTTGAAGGAGAAAATTTGTCCCATGGAAATTCTTCTCTTTCTGGGGTTGTTATCTTCTCCCCATATGGGTTACTATTCTGCCTTTTGATGCTCACTTCATCCTGTAATATTTCATCTTTGCATGCATAAAGCATCTAAAACATCTTGCACATAGTCTTGAATACTCAACAGATATTTGTTGAATTAATAGATTAATAGCTTCACAATAATTATACTATAGTTTAATTGTATAGTATAATTATACTATAGTCTAATGCTCACCTTTTTCATGGTGTACAAACAGAGAATATTAAAGAAAAAGGAGATTTATAACACTCATTAAAGTATAAATAGCATAAATTATTTTCTAATAATAGATACTAGGAAACATTCCACAGATGCAAAAGTCAAAGTAAATGACAATGAATATTTCCACACAAAGAAAGACTGTGTGATCCTACTTTATCAATGAGAATTTTAGACTGGCCGTGGAAACAGGTAAGTTCATTGCTGGTCTTCACTTCTCTCCTCTCCTCTAAGTCCAATGCCCAAGTCTCACCTCCAACTTCGTAGCAGATCTCCTGGTGTGACTCTCCTTCTCTTTCCCATTTCTAACAGATCACACAGATGCCCTCCTCCCACCTCCCTCCTCACTCACACTGTTAACCCCATCTTCAACTCCAGCAAGCATTCCCTGGGAACCTGTTGGCCAAGTCTGCCAGAGAAGCAAGGAGGCCAGCAAAACAAGTCTGCTAGCTTCAGATTTTCACTCTCTCCTTTTCTCCAATTCCCAAGTCTCATCCCCAGCTCTGTAACTTCACCATTCTCTATCCCCAGTCCGATGGACTAAGTAGAACACCCTACTCTCTTTCCTTCTGTAGACCCATTCAGCTCCCTCCCCAGCCCATCCCCATTCCATAGTATCCTTTCAAAATACCTAAAAACATATTTTACTTGGAACCTCCAGTGACCACACAAAGCAAGATCCCAGAATAATTCCCTACCAAGAAGCAAGGAGCTAAATACCCACCAAAAAGTCCAGTTATCAATGTCTAGAATTACAATCATTTTAAACCCAGATGCACAAACACCAGTGTAAAAACATAATCAGTAACATCCAAGAAAGTATGTTCCCACTAGACCCCAACAACCTACCAAAGTAGGTTCTGAGAATGCAACATAGCTGAATAATAAGACAAAGACTGTAAAATAGCCTTTATGAATATGTTAAAAATCTTTAAAGAAGATATTAATAAATTTGTTACAGAAATAAATCTATGAAAACACAAACAGTGGAAGAAAATGAATCAAACATCTTGAGATATGAAAGTGGAAATTAAATCAATAAAGAAAACCCAGACAAAGGAAAATATGGAAATTAAATGTTTAGGAATGCAAATAGGAACCACAGTGGGAAACCTCTTCAATAGATTAGAAGGGATGGAAGAGAGAATCTCAGGCACTAAAGACACAATAGAAAAAATGATTTCTCAGTGGGAAAAAATGTTAAATCTTAAAAAAAAAAACAACTAGAATAAAGCCTCCCAAAAATTTAGGACACTATGACAGAACCAAATCTAAGAATAACAGGAACAGAGGAGGAAGAAGAAACTCCAAATAATAGGCCCAGAAAACATTTTCAACATGTAGATAAAACCCATACCTGCCACTGATTGGGTGACCTAGAAGCAGGGACTAGATAGTCCTGGGATCTACAGTAAAACCAAACACTACTGTTCTACTAAAAGAACATGGCAATAAAATGACTCCTAATGACATTCTTCCTCACTCGGATCAGTGCCTTGATCAGCCATCATCATAGAACCTTACTTCAGCAGCAGATGGGAACAAATACAGACACCCACAGACAGACATGCAGGGAGTGAGAGACCTTGCAACACCTATCCTTAAACAGAATGTCTCCATTAAATATTTCCCCTCAGTGTTCAGGGGATCCTGGGAAAGAAAGGGTGGCAAGAGTATAAGAGCTAGAGGAAATAAAGAACACCCAGAAAACAACGCCTTCTAGATAGAGCGGGACTGGTGCACAAGTGAACTCAGAAAGATCACAGCAGCAAGAACAGGGCCTGTGTGGATCTGCACCAGGTACTTTGTGTATACAATATGGCTCCCAGTTTGTTCTTTTTATGGGATTCCTGAGTGTGTGACCAAGTGTGTCTTTGCACCTTTATCTGTTTTGGTTTTTGTGCCTTTTCTTGAGTACTTTTCCTTCTGTTTGCTTTGTTCTAGTCCAGTGTTTTATCTTATTCTATTTTATTATTATTATTATCTTATGGATTAATATCCCTTATAAGCCTATTTGTTTTCTACTAAGAGAAGAAAATAGTTGAATACACATAGACAGAATGGTAGAGGAACTCAGAGGAATAGGAAGAGTGGAAACCATCATCAAGATATATCATATGAGAAGAATTCTACCTTCAATAAAAGACTAAACAAATAAATAAATAAAATTTAGAGGTCAGCCCGGTCTACAGATTGAGTTCCCAGACAAGTTCCAAAGCTAAACAGAGAAACCCTTTCTCAAAAAAACAAAAACCAAAAGGAAAAATTTAAAACCTTAAGCATAGAAACAAGAAAAAAATAGTGGCTACCAGGGAATCAAGTAGTGGTTCTCAACCTTCCTAACACTGTGACACTTTAATACAACTCCTCATGCTGTGGTGACTCCAACCATACAGTTATTTTTGTTGCTACTTCATGATTGTAATTTTGCTTTCTTCTATGAATTACAATGTGCCGCGCACCGTGCCCCCGTGTCTGCGCTCTGTGAGCTAGAACCCAGTTCGCGAGCTTCGGGCAAGGGGCTGGAGGTTGAGAATACAGACAGACGCAGAGACAGACCGACACGCAGACCTTTTAACAGTGATACCAAAGCCCCAAGAATGCCCTCTTATTGTGTTCAGTGGCAGATTATATAGAGATAGCCACGCCCTAGCAAAACCCACCAGAAACCACTCTCCTGCCATCAGGAACTCCTAAAGGTCTCATGCTCAGAGCAGCTGTAGGCACTCAGATCAGGGGAAAACAAGTTGTTTACAAGACATTCAGGATCTGGGGTCTCACTGCTCCCAACACCATGTAAATATTTGTGTTTTCCCATGGTCGTACAGGACTCCCGTGAAAGGATCATTCAATCCCGCCAAGGCGGTCTTGACCCACAGGTTGAAAACCACTTTATCAGACAATAAGCCAAGGGTCAAGAGTGGATGATTACTAGTTAATGATGCAAACTTTACATTTACATAGGGAATACGTTCTGAAGTTCTTTTGTACAACAGAGTGATTACAGTTAATAAAAATGCACAGTGTTACCTGGGTCATGGTAGCACACACCTTTAATGACAGCACTTGGCAGGCAGAGGCAGGCAGATCTCTGTGAGTTCGAGGCCAGCCTGGTCTATAAAGCAAGTTCCAGGACAGCCAGAGATACACAGAGAAACCCGGTCTCAACAGCCCCCCCCCCCCCGCCCCACCAAAACATACACAGTATTCTAAACTTACTACAATATGAATGAACTTTGAAAACTTTATGATAAGTGAAATAAAACAGATGCAAAAGGGCAAATATATGATCTCTGTGTTTGAGTTACTAACAATGCTAAGCCTTGTAAAGATAGATAAAGACCAGGGGCGATAAGAAGAGAGAATGGACAGCTATTCAATAGATAGAGTCTCAAGGTGTGTGGGATGATAAAGAGTTCTGGAAGTAGAGGTGATGATAAGATGGCACATTAATGTGAATGTACTGGAAGTAGCTGAAATACATTTTTAAAAGTGGCTGGAAAAATAAATGAATTATGTATTTGAAAATTACTAAGAATAAAGGTAACTTATGTGTATCAGTTTCTTCCAGATTTTTCTTGTAAATTTTCCCAGAGGGAAAAAAAAAGTCAAAGCTTTCTCACCCACTGCTCCCGTCTTGCAGCTTTGGAGAACTACCATAGCCAGGACAAAGGAACACTAGAGCATTTGACCCAGATCTTCACCCCTGGAGGATATAAAGTTCTGGGGATGTTGGCACTGGCAGTTCACAACTATTGAGAGTTTTCTCCAACCAAAGACAGCTCCACATCTAGCTCCCATGGTACTAGGTAGTGATATGCAAGCTGTCCAGGAAATAAGCAACCCACAGTCATACCTCATTGCAATGTCTATGACCCACATGACACAAACCCCCTAAAGGTACAATAGTAGTACTCAGACCTTGGTGGCAACAAACAGCTCTCTAAGTGGCCTTAATGTCTACTAATAATGCCTGGTACCAGAAGCCTAGCGGTTCACCCTGGTAGAGTGAGGTCATGGACCTTAGAGGAGAACCTACTGCTCCCACATCACTAAACCAGCATAACTCCAAACTGAACTCTAAATAGTCAGGCTTCTATCCACAGACACTGTCCTCACCTCTTATCAAAGGGCCATCTCTCTGCAATAGGAGACTATTATAGAAAGCTGCAACTGGTCAAAATTCAGAAATCACGCAATAATGGGTTGACTTGCCCCAATATACGTTTACAACACAACTCCTTCACCTAAGGCTTAGAGAACATTGCAGAAGAGGGGAAAGAGAGCATTTAAGAACCAGAAGACCTTAATCCAATTGGACTTGAGTTTTGTGCATGGTGATAGATATGGATCTATTTTCATTCTTCTACAGGTTGACATCCAGTTTTGCCAGCACAATTTGTTGAAGATGCTCTCTTTTTCCCATTGTATACTTTTAGCTCCTTTATCAAAAATCAGGTGTTCATAGGTTTGTGGGTTAATGTCAGGGTCTTCTATTCAATTCCATTGGTCGACTTCTCTGTTTTTATGCCAATACCAAGCTGATTTCAATACTGTAGCTCTGTGCAACTTGTGCAACCACTTTGGAAAGCAGTGTGGCTGTTTCTCAGGAAATTCGGGATCAACTTACCCCTGGACCCCGCAATACCAGTCTTGGGAATATACCCAAGAGAGGCCTTATCATACAACAAAAGTATATGCTCTACTATGTTCATAGCAGCATTGTTTGTCATAGCCAGAACCTGGAAACAACCTAGATGCCCTTCAATGTAAGAATGGATGAAGAAAGTATCAGATGGGGGGGGGGGGGGACTTGATCGGGGGAGGGGGAGGGAAATGGGAAGCGGTTGTGGGGACGAGGCAGAAATCCTTAATAAATAAATAAATTAAAAAATAAAAAAAAATTAAAAAAAATAAAAATAAAAAAAAAGAAAGTATGGAATATATACATATTAGAGTATTACTCAGCAGTAAGAAACAAGGACTTCTTGAATTTTGCATACAAATGGATGGAAATAGAAAACACTATCCTGAGTGAGGTAAGCCAGACACAAAAAGAGGAACATGGGATGTACTCACTCATATTTGGTTTCTAGCCATAAACCAAGGACATTGAGCCTATAATTAGTGATCCTAGAGAAGCTAAATAAGAAGAACCCAAAGAAAAACATATAGGCATCCTCCTGAATATTAACCTTCAGCAAGCGATGAAAGGAGACAGAGACAGAGACCCACATTGGAGCACAGGACTGAATTCTCAAGGTCCAAATCAGGAGCAGAAGGAGAGAGAGCACGAGCAAGGAACTCAGGACCATGAGGGGTGCACCCACACACTGAGACAATGGGGATGTTCTACTGGGAACTCACCAAGACCAGCTGGCCTGGGTCTGGAAAAGCCTGGGATAAAACCGGACTCTCTGAACATAACCGACAATGAGGACTACTGAGAACTCAAGAACAATGGCACTGGGTTTCTGATCCTACTGCACGTACTGGCTTTGTGGGAGCCTAGGCAGTTTGGATGCTCAACTTACTAGACCTGGATGAAGGTGGGGGGTTCCTTGGACTTCCCACAGGACAGGGAACCCTGATTGCTTTTCGGGCTGAGGGTGGGGGACTTAATTAGGGGAGGGGGAGGGAAATGGGAGGCGGTGGCTGGGAAGAGACAGAAATCTTTAATAAATAAATAAATTTAAAAAAAAATAAAATAAAAAAAAGAAAAAAAAAAGAACCAGAAGACCAGAAAAGTTGCTGTGAGATTGTGTCTTTTATGAAAAAAAAAAAAAAAAAAAAACCTAGGGAAGCTTCGCCCATAATACTTCAACAATATGGCTGCCTAAATAAGACCTGAACAAGAATGTCACAAATAGATATCTAACATGGAAGGGTAAATCTTATGGAGCCTCAGCCCTAGACAAAGAACTGTAGGCAACTAAGAAATGCTGAAAGTGGAACAAATAGTTCCCTGAGACGGACCACTAATTGATTATACCAAGTAATCAGTCCTGAAATCATACTCCTAAAGTAACATTAAATGGGCTGAATAGGTTATATTTACATATTTGAACAACCTGCATTAAAATGTGTGTGTGTGTGTGTGTGTGTGTGTGTGTGTGTGTGTGTGTGTAACAATAATAACTAAGGAAAAAGAGGTCATAATTTTGAGAGGGAGCAGAGGTAGGGGGTTACCTGTAAGGGACCGGGAGGAACAAACAAAAGAAGAAAATGACAAAATTGTATTTTAAGTTAAATACATTTATAAACTCTCTTTAAAAAGAAAAAAAAAGACAGTGACTTCATCTGATCTTGGGTGACACATTCTTCCTGTTTGGGAAGCCAAAATTTACTGACTAATCACAAGAGGATGAGGGTTGTGCTTGCTGTCTTGTGGAGTAGCATCTCATCTTCAGAACTTCACCCGAAACAAGAGGATGAGCTTTAGATTTCTCCACCTACATAATCCATACCCTTCCCTTATCTTGGGAACACCAGTAGCACTCCATAGTAAATCTGCTATGTGCTAGCATATCTCCCAGAGTCCAACGGGGTATTAATGGGGAACCCAATCTGTAGTACCAGTGCAAAGTCCCAAGGTTTTTGGTACTATCTTCTCAAGATAGCATCCTTGTCCTGTGCTTCCATGGCGAATGAACACCTTCCACCTCCGTGCACGGAGAAATGAAGTAGCCTCCCAATCAATGAATGTTTAAGCCATCGGAGAAGAGATAGACTAGCACACAGATCTTACAGTGCTTTGCTGTGAGTTTCACAACCTTCATCCTAAGCAAGGAAGTAGTAGAGAAACTCTTTTTTCCTTCTTCCACTTTATGCATCACACCAAGCACGCGTTGCCCAGTGCATAAGATGGTTTCAAATATAAACTTGCTATAAACATGCAAAAAGCCTTAGAGGTGAGTGCTCCACTATAAAAACTAAGAGAGAAGCCCTCCCACCAGCTATTGATAATATTATCTAACTGCTTTGCATTTATGTAGCTACAGGGAGCAAAGGGGTTTTAAAGGCCTTGGAAAATGGAAATAATCCTAATTTCCTGCCAATGGCACCCAAACACCCATTTTAAAAAATCAGTTGTCAGAGACAGGAAGTTGCACTGAAATTGTCCTGTTTCTGAATATGCTAGCTAGGAGTGACTGTTTAAATCCCTTTCTAGGAATCTGTGTTATCAGGTTTCAGTGGCATTGGATTTGTGTATGTATTTAGAAACCAGAGGTGATTTCTGTCAATGCTTTGTTGAAGTCACATTTTAATTAGAAGCCTGAAGGGGACCTCTTATCAGGCCTGAGCATTCATCTGAGTCATCGGTGAATATACTTTTCTCCCGCAAGAGGATTTGTACATTTCTTTTTCAGTGGCAACAGAGCAATCTCAGACTAGACTCATTTTATTTTCTAATGTATTTCTCACAATGGAAGATAAAATCATAGGTAGCAGAATGCATTGCCATCTCTACAAAAGTTAACAGCTAATTAGGCAATTCAAATACTAGAAAATTTAAGATGAGTTTGATTTGTTGGAATATCTTTTCATTAGATATTATCTAAATAAAGAACACCAACCCAATTAAGATAATTTATCATTAACGGCAGCACCTCTATTTATTCTATCACTTGAGAAAAGAACTTAACATTTAAAATCTCATTGTCAAATAACAGACAAAATATTTTTCATATTTTCTTACAGATTAAGCAAATTTGTGTAAGTGTAAAAATAGACAATATTATGCTTCCAAAAAACTATTCTTATTGCTAAATACCCAGTTTTATTGTCTCAACTCCTGAACTCTTGGTTAAGTTTCTAGATATTGAATTACAAAAGGATACATCTGTATTTGTATGATGTTATTTGAACCATTAACTTACAATTCATATCTTAAAAATTTTCAGTGAATGGAAATTCTCAATACACAGTTGTCCAACTTTCATTTAAACAAATAATGGGGAAAGCCACCTTGAGCTCACCTGAGACACACAAGAGCTCATACACTCCCACAGTAGAGCAGAAACTTGAGAGCCCAGAACATAGCTTTCTTGGAATAGACTCTCGGTTGTATAGCAGCTACTATTGACTATGCCTAACATCTTAGGAGAAACTATCATTTAGCCTTAAATTAAAGATAAACTACTCCACCATGTAAATGGACTATATCTCATTATCCATCCATCAACTGATGGATATGTAGGTTGTTTCCAATTTCTGACTTGTGAAGAGAACAACAGCAAACATGGTGAACAAGTATTTCTGTAGCAAAATGTAGCCTTTTGGGCACATGACCATGAATGGTAAAGCTGGATCATGTGGTAGACCTACTTCATTTTTGAGGAATCACCACACTGATTTCCATAGTGGTTGAGACAGTTTGAATTCCCATCAGCAATGAATGAGTGTTCCCTTTCCCCTGCTTATCTGTCAGCATCTGCTGTCATTTGTTTTATTAATCTTAGACAATCTGACTGGAGAAAGGTAAAATCCAAAAGGAGCTTTACTTTGAATTTCCATGATGGCTAAAGATGTTATACATACATACATATGTGTGTGTGTGTGTGTGTGTGTGTGTGTGTGTGTATTTCATGGCCACTTGAGTCTTATCTTTAAGAACTCCTTTTTTTTCAAAATTATAAATAAATTAATATATAAGTTTGGAAAGGCAAAAACAACATAATGCTTCAGATCAATGATTTTTGCAAAGATGTTTTTAAAGTGAGGAATAGTAGAGTTTTAGAGCCTATTGTTTGTATACAGTCTTGTGCATTAACCTACTATATACACCATCCTGTACATTAACCTACTGTGTACACCATCTGTGCATTAACCTACTGTATACACCATCTGTGCATTAACCTACTGTATACACTATCTGTGCATTAACCTACTGTATACACCATCTGTGCATTAACCTACTATGTACACCATCTGTGCATTAACCTACTGTGTACACCATCTGTGCATTAACCTACTGTGTACAACATCTGTGCATTAACCTACTATATACACCATCATGTACATTAACCTACTGTATACACCATCTGTGCATTAACCTACTGAATACACCATCTGTGCCATTAACCTACTGTGTACACCATCTGTGCATTAACCTACTGTGTACACCATCTGTGCATTAACATACTGTATACACCATCTGTGCATTAACCTACTGTGTACACCATCTGTGCCATTAACCTACTGTATACACCATCTGTGCCATTAACCTACTGTGTACACCATCTGTGCATTAACCTACTGTGTACACCATCTGTGCATTAACCTACTGTATACACCATCTGTGCATTAACCTACTGTGTACACCATCTGTGCCATTAACCTACTGTATACACCATCTGTGCCATTAACCTACTGTGTACACCATCTGTGCATTAACCTACTGTGTACACCATCTGTGCATTAACCTACTGTGTACACCATCTGTGCATTAACCTACTGTGTACACCATCTGTGCATTAACATACTGTATACACCATCTGTGCATTAACCTACTGTATACACCATCTGTGCATTAACCTACTGTATACACCATCCTGTAATTAACCTACTGTGTACACCATCTGTGCATTAACCTACTGAATACACCATCTGTGCCATTAACCTACTGTATACACCATCCTGTGCATTAACCTACTGTGTACACCATCTGTGCCATTAACCTACTGTGTACACTATCTGTGCATTAACCTACTGTGTACACCATCTGTGCATTAACCTACTGTGTACACCATCTGTGCCATTAACCTACTGTATACACCATCTGTGCATTAACCTACTGTGTACACCATCTGTGCCATTAACCTACTGTGTACACTATCTGTGCATTAACCTACTGTGTACACCATCCTGTGCATTAACCTACTGTATACACCATCCTGTAATTAACCTACTGTGTACACCATCTGTGCATTAACCTACTGTGTACACCATCTGTGTTATTAACCTACTGTATCCACCATCTGTGCCATTAACCTACTGTGTACACCATCCTGTACATTAACCTACTGTATACACCATCTGTGCATTAACCTACTGAATACACCATCCTGTGCATTAACCTACTGTATACACTATCTGTGCATCAACCTACTGTATACACTATCTGTGCATTAACCTACTGTATACAGCATCCTGTGCATTAACCTACTGTATACACTATCTGTGCATTAACCTACTGTATACACCATCTGTGCATTAACCTACTGTATACACCATCCTGTGCATTAACCTACTGTATACACCATCTGTGCATTAACCTACTGAATACACCATCCTGTGCATTAACCTACTGTGTACACCATCTGTGCATTAACCTACTGTGTACACTATCTGTGCATTAACCTACTGTGTACACCATCCTGTGCATTAATCTACTGTATACACCATCCTGTACATTAACCTACTGTATACACCATCTGTGCATTAACCTACTGTGTACACCACCTGTGCATTAACCTACTGTGTACACCGTCCTGTGCATTAAACAACAAAATAATGCTTCTGTTTCTACAGCTGAGCAGTTTCTAATATCAAACTGCTGGTTCTGCATAGGGCATACTCTCATGTGTTCTGTAACTTGCTGTCACTACAACATTTCATGCTCCTTCTCCCCTCCCCCCTTCCATCACCAGTCTGGGTAGGTTGTGTTTCTGTCCTGCCGTTCTAAGGTCTCCATCTGGTTCATCAAACAGCCACTGACTAAACAAGAACGTCTTAAGTATCCTTTCCTTGTGCCCTGTGCTATGATGGTTATTCTTAGAGATGGCAGATGATGAGAAGAACATCATCTACTTCTGTGGAAAAACTGTAGTGTAGTCAAGGTACCAAGGACCAATTATAAAGAGCATCAACCGTTTACCAGTGCATTTTAGACCATTACCTGTACTCCATTCCTCTATCATATAATTCATAAGTATTATATAGGTGTACGAATGTGTTTATGTTTGTATGTGCTTGTATGTGTATATGTGAATGTTAGATACCATTAAAAAAGTCTTTGCATAGTGATGATATAGATATTTTAAACAGAAAATTTAACATCGCTTTTCCAAAATATTTATTGAGTAAGGGTGCTTAAATAATGAGATATTCACTTCTCAGATAATATATAATGCTTTAATATTGTTTATAACAAAAATACATGAATCTGATACATTTTATGAGTATGTAAATCAATTTCTCTAAAACCATTTCATCTGAAAAATTTAAGATGATTTCTAGCTACTGGTTATTTTGTATGGGGAAGTTTAAATGATAAACTGAAGGCAAATCTAATAAGGAAGAGTGAATTCTTAATCAATATTAATTTCCCTTTTCTTTCTGCCTGAGAAATTTGACATTTCATTATCTTGCATAGAGGAATGCCAGGACTAAATTTAGGTAATCCAATTCCATTGATTCCTAATAGAAAGCATTAACATAGTAAAGGAAAAAAAAATCAAGACTTACCCAATTCATCACAATAGTTCAAAGCCATGAGCACATCACAAGGAAATAATCCATAAGGTTCTTTCTTACACCAAAAATGAT
Organism: Microtus oregoni; assembly: GCF_018167655.1. NCBI lineage: Eukaryota > Metazoa > Chordata > Mammalia > Rodentia > Cricetidae > Microtus > Microtus oregoni. The sequence continues at coordinate 9,699,871 of NW_024543070.1, forward strand.
AGTTTAATTTGTTAAATCTCCCTTCATGTCATGAGGCAATTGATTCTCCTATCAAAGTAAAGCTGCCAGATGATGAACACCATGTAGTCCAGGATGCCCTTCCATCTGCAGCAATCCTCTTGTCTCACCCTCCCAAATGCTGGGAATTATAGACGCGAACCATAAAGGAATAATGACTTAAAGCAAAGATCCTCAAAGAGGCCGAAAAACTGTTTCAGCGACTCATCAGAACACCTGCCTGACAGAAAGTTAAGCCTCGTAATGAGAATATCTGCTGGCATTGCTGAGCTTGGAAACTACAAAGAACTACTACAGATAAAACTTCCCTCCCGAAAGTTCTCTCTTCTGCCCTTTAAAGCCCCAGGCCCCCATGACTGTGTATAGAGTCTCCACTCCACAGAGAGAACTGATGTACTTCAATTGTTATGATTACAGGACAGCTCTGCTTCTGTAGAGGTCTGCCACCTCTTTCTTTAATTCTCATATCACTTTGATCAATCCAGATCTAGCAAACCACGGTTACAGCCAACTCAAACATCAATCTTAGACTCTCATGTTTTAAGACTGGCCTTGTTATGTTCACAGAAGATCCTAAAAGAGATGAAAATCCATAATCAGGAAATTTCCTAGAGAGCTTCAGTTGTAAGCTGAGAAGGAACCCAGATAGAGGCTGGAAGGTAGGTGTCACCACTTCAGAGACAATGGGACACAGGACTTGGGAGAATGGAGGCAATGAACAAGGTGGACTGAAGTCTCACACAATAGCCAACTTTATTTAGAGCAGCAGACAATTTATACTCTGGGGGTGCGGAGAATTCACATGTGCACCTGAGTTCAAGCACCAAATAAACTTTTGCAAATGAACGCATAAAAATTCTAAAATTCTTGGAGCTCTCAGTTTCCTGTACATAGAAAATCTTCACCTCAAGAAGCATCAATGTGTTGGGCAATCACACAGTTTTTCAGACCTATGTAAGAAGAAACTCCATTCTGTGTCCTCATTCTTTTGTGCTATCTATGCTATGATGTGAAACGAGAAGGTCACCATCAGAAATGGCTAGTGTAGCTCACATTGTCTAGAAGAGATTAAGCAGGCTCCCAAGTGCATGGTATATTCCTCAGGATTATATGGGGAAAAATAACTCAAAAATAATGCTGAAAAATTCTCTTTTAATAATAAAATTAATTGACAGAGTGAGATCCAGCCCACTGTGGGCAACACCATTCCCTAGCAAGGAGTCTTAAACTATATAAAACAGAGAAATTAGGTTGAGCACAAGCAAATGAATACAAATGCATTTATTTCTCTCTGTTCTTGATTGTGGATGTGATGTGACTAGCTGAAGTTCCCACATTGACTTTACTACAATATTTGGCCTACTATAACCTGGAAATGTAAGTTCAAATAAAACTCCTTTTCTCAAAAAACAACAACAAAAAAAAAAACCAGAACAACAACAACAACAAAAAAAAAACCTCTTTTAATGCAGCTTGTATCAATAATGATGTAAAAGCTTGGTTTGATGAAAGTTCCTCTTCTTTTTCCCAGAGACCTGGGAAGCATATGGTTTCTGTTCCTAGTCTTATCTGTCATTCAAATGAGAGAAAAATCCCCAGGTGCTTTTAATACTGCAGACAGGAAACATAACTCTACAACAAGGGAGACAGAAGAAAACAATACAGAATTCTCTCGCTATTCAATCTATAGCTAACAGTTCAGGAAAAATCCAAACCTTCATCAGAAATTTGAGCAGGAAGGACAGGAAAAAATAACTATTCCATCAAGTCCTTGAGACATCATTACCTCGACAATATTTGAGGTATTCTGTATTGGCTCTTATTGGTTCCACTATAAATAGAGAGCTGAATGCAAATAGATAATTGACTTTTCCAAGATCTGCTTTCTAAAGGAAGGTGGGTCTATAACCCATATTCTACAATGTTGATTCAGACATAAATTAGATTTCAGGCAGACTGAAGCAGGGAAGGCTGACAGAGGAAGGCAGAGAGGAGTGGACTGGCAAACCTCAGTTTTGACCGGAGACATAAATAAGAGAAGAGATGGGACACTGGGAAAGCATTGCAAAAGAAACACGCCTCACAGGCCAGCTTCACAGCCAGGAGCCCTGGGTCTTGGTGAAAAGGAGCAGAGTACATTTCAAGAAGCTTCTACTCTATTCTAACCGCTGACCAGTATTATGATCTCCAGGACCAAGTGAGAACAGATGCCCCATAGGCTGGTGGGAAGCTGCCTTCACCTCCCTAAGGTCAGGTCCATAACAGAGGAATCAGGTGGCAGAGAACCAACATCAGAACTTCCACTGGCTGCTTAGATCCCTTCTTCACATCAAGTATTCAGAAGTAAAGGGAAAAAATGGGACATAATCCATACCCATGGGTCCTATACTCCCTTCTTCCACAAGAAAAGGCTGTTTTTGAGGTCCAGAGAACACTCCAGGCTTGGGATTTGGGGTTTGAAGTACTTTCATTAGGCATGGGTGGAAACACTATGGTGCAACCCATTAATGCTTGCAGTTGAAAATGTATTAGTGGTTATAATAATAAGAGGCTGAAAGACAGCTCAGAGGTTAAGAGCACTGGTTGCTCTTCCAGAGGTCCTGAGTTCAATTCCCAGCAACCACATGGTGACTCACAACCATCTATAATGAGATCTGGTGCCCTCTTCTGGCAGGCAGGTTTACATGCAGGCAGAACTCTGTACATATAATTAATAAATAAATCTTATTTATTGATTTTTATTGAGCTTTACATTTTTCTATGCTCCCATCCCTGCCTCTCCCCTCCCCCTTCAATCCTTTCCCAAGGTCCCCATGCTCCCAATTTACTTAGGAGATCTTGTCTTTTTCTACTTCCCATGTAGATTAGATCTATATAAGTATTTCTCAGGGTCCTCATTGTTGTCTAAGTTCTCTGGGATTGTGGCCTGTAGGCTGGTTTTCTTTCTTTCTTTTTTTTTATTTATTTTTAAGACAGGGTTTCTCCATAACTTTTTGGTTCCTGTCCTGGAACTAGCTCTTCTAGATCAGGCTGGCCTCGAACACACAGAGATTCGCCTGCCTCTGCCTCCCGAGTGCTGGGATTAAAGGCGTGAGTCACCACCGCCCGGCTGGTTTTCTTTCCTTTATGTGTAAAACCACCTATGAGTGAGTGAGTACATGTGATAACTGTCTTTCTGTGTCTGGGTTACCTCACTCAAAATAATGTTTTCTAGCTCCATCCATTTTCCTGCAAAATTCAAGATTTTTTCTGCTGTGTAGTACTCTATTGTGTAAATATACCACATTTTCCTTATCCATTCTTTGGTCCAGGGGCATTTAGGTTGTTTCCAGGTTCTGACTATGACAAACAATGCTGCTATAGTTGAGCACATGTCCTTGTGGCACAATTGAGTATCCTTTGGATATATACCCAAAAGTGATATTACTGGGTCTTGAGGAAGGTTGTTTCCTAATTTTCTGAGAAATCGCCACACTGACATCCAAAGGGGTTGTACCAGCTTGCACTCCCACCAGCAATGCACAAGTGTTTCCTTTCCCCCACAACCTCTCTAGCATAAGTTGTCATCAGTGTTTTTTATCTTGGCCATTCTTACAGGTGTAAGATGGAATCTCAGAGTTGTTTTGATTTGCAAAAAAAATAAATAAATAAATAAATCTTTTTAAAAATAATCAAGGTCACATGCCTGTCTATGACTGGTGTTCAGATAGCTCTACCGTTGTGAGATGTGCTACGTAAGAAGCTATAGTGATGATGGGCTGAGAAATGGCTTCGTGATTAATAGCACGTGCTCTCCTTGCAGAAGACCGGAGTAACTCATTCCCAGCAGCCACGGTCAGGTAGCTCACGACTGCCTGCAACTCTTAGCTGCCAAAGGCCTGACGCCCCCTTCTGACTTCTGAAGGCACTCACACACATACACATGCATATATACATGGAGATATATAGTAAAAACATAGCTTTTAAAAAAACTATGGATATCAGCTTATCAGCAGTCTCACATTTTAGGATAGCAGTGTGACTCCCGAGGGCTCTGAGAGCTTGGAATCTCAGTGATTTGGCGAAGATGGAGCTCCTTCGTGCTGCAGCATTTATACGCACTTATGAAAAGAATCCTTCCCTGCTAACAGAGTTGAATATGTCCCACAGACACCATATTGCCACTCATTGCTTCAGAAAATATCCTGCATTGGGTTTTTAATTACTCCGCAGATCCCTTACTCTGTCTGTTAATTTCTCCTGTACTTTAAGCCTAAACTTAAATCACTGAGCATTAAAACTCATGAGCTGAAGTCAGTCTTCCCAGAATTTTATAAAATGAGATGCTAATGTAGTTAATGAAACATAAACAGCTTTAAAACATATCTGCACTTTAAAATTACAAAACAGGAATTGCTTCAAATCCCCCTGCTGTGTTCTCTGTAAGCTCTCAGTTTTCATATCCATCCTCATTTAAGCCCCATTCCATGAGTTTGTTCTTTAAAATTACCCAATTCTTCATGATACTTCCTCCATGTTATTCGAGTACAGCACCCATATTATGTTTTCTAAGGGAATAGAAATTATATATCCAGTTCATTTTAAATATATATTCAGTTATATATATATTTATATATTATATATTCAGGTTTATATGTATGTAAATTTTTACATATTATATATATAAACATAATATATAAGTATATTATACGAATACAATATACATTATATATGACTTATTAGATTACATCACAGGACATGGACTGGGTAATCCAAAATGGTTGTCTTACACTAAAGAATACAAATATCTGACCTGACACTGATGGCCTTAGGGATCCCTGGAGAGCTAATGGCCTTAATTCTGTCAGAATACCTAAAAGGTTGATTTACTATTGGTGAAGGAATGCCTTTTCAACTGTATAGATGGGATTGCCAGAAAGGATGAGGACAAGCATGCAAAAAAATAGTTTCTTTTTTTCCTATGTCCTTTCCTTTAGGTTGCCACCAGAAGGTGCTGCCCACATTTAGGGTGGCTCTCTTTGCTTTCAGTTATCAGATAAAGAAAAATCCCTTGACTCAGAGACCTAAGATAGAACCAAACACAATTGGAGAAAAAAAATGTCAACATAATGATGCCTAACAATACTCTGCTATACTTACAGATTGGTGACTACTCCAATTGTCATCAGAGAGCCTTCACCCAGTAACTAATGGAAACAGATGCAGACACCCACAGCGAAACACTAGGCCGACCTCGGGGAATTTTGTTGAAGAGCAGGAAAAAAGAATGTTGAGCCAGAGGGGCCAAGGACATCACAAGAAAACCCACAGAATCAAACACCCTGAGCTCATAAGCGCTCACAGAGTCTAAACTAACAACCAGGGACTCTGCATGTGACCTACCTAGGCACTCTACATATATGTGACAGTTGTCCTGGTCTACATGCAGGACTCCTAACAGCAAGAGCAGAGGTTGAACCTAATGTCTTGGCTGGCTTTGTTGATACCTTTCTGCCCCTTTCAGAACAAACAGAGGAGTGGATTGGGGAGAAGGACAGGAGGATAGTATGGAGGGAAAACTTTAAAAATGAATAAAAAAAATTTAATTAACTGTAAAAAAAAAAAAAAGAAAAATCCCTCACCATAATGTCTATCAGCTTAGGTCTTAGTTGATTCCAAATATAGTCATGATGACAACCAAAATTACCTATGACAAGTTTGCTCCATGTGGCATAGAACCACGTCTCCTTTGTCATGGTAGTTTCCACAACCCATCCCTACTTCTTTTCTACCTCCCCAAATCCTTCTCCTATGAAATAATACAGGGACAACCCTCCCCCCTTGGTTATTGGTCTGAGAGTCCTTATTTCTTATCCACCATTGAGGCATAACTTTCCTGTTCACAATTTCAATGTTCTAGGTAAGGAGGGTTGGGTTTCTCTCCAACATTTCACTTTATTTTATTGCATTTTCTCCTTTGCATAGCTTCTGATGACAAGTTTGATAATTCTCACACTTGCTTCTTGATGGGTCCCTGTCACAGATCCACCAAAGATTTTCTCTTTCTTTTATGTTCTGTAATTTGAGCATAATAGATCTAGGTATCAATATTTTTTTAGTATTTGTCTTGCTCTTTATTCTCTAAGCTTTCTGATATGTAGCTTGGCTTGGCAAAATGTTCATCCACTATTACTTTATATAACTCATTCCTGTCTTCATTGCTAGTGTTCTCATTCTATGTATGTGATACCTTCTGTAATTATTTCATAGTGCTTGAATACCCTGTTATTTAAAAATTATTCTTATTGTTCTCTATTTTTAAGTTTTAGAATTGGAAAGGGAAGCAAAATATGTTTCTAAGACAGTGGTTCTCAAACTTCTTAATGTTGTGACCCTTTAATACAATCCCTCATGTTGTGGCGCTGCCCAACCAGAAAATTATCTCATTACTACTTTATAACTGTAATTTTGCTATTGTTATGAATCATAATGTAAATGTCTGATATACAGGATATCTGATATACAGCCTCCTCAAAGACATTGTGACCCACAGTTTGAGAACTGCTTTTGTAAGAGATTAGGCCAAGACAAAAACCTAAAATTCAACCATGCTAGTGTTCTTCTTGCTCATTGTATCTGGGTTTGCTTGAATAACACTGAGGTAAACAATGAATAAAGATAAGGGCATTCTATGAAAATGACTTCAGAAGCCTCACCTCTGTTGGCTCCATTATTATCGTGGACTAATTCCTAAACTACCCAACCTCAAGATCATTACCTTTGCTCTTCTCTCCAAAATAATCTTCCCTGAACCTGCATACCTTTTTGTGTGTATGTGTGTTATTTGTGTATTAATTTCTTTTCTACAACCTACATTGTCTCTAGGCCCCAGGAAGACAAAAACAATTCTTTTCTATGCAACACTAAAGGATTCTCAGTATTTGAAATATAAAAACCCATAGGTAATGTGTCAGCTTGTCTGAATTGATAAAATTTCTTGTTCCTTTTACAGAATTATAGAGTGGGTCATGGGACAAAGTCCATAATCCAATCTGACTAAAGACTGGAAAGAGGTTCAGGAGATGATAAGAATGGGTAGAAAGAGAGTCAAGCCACATTAACATTCCTGACCGGAACATATCTCATAATAACAGGTCATTGGAACTACAAAAGCATTTATCTAACTGTTCAAAGGCCCTGTCTTAGTCAGTGGTCTATAGCTATAAGAGACACCATTCCAAGGCAATACTTATAAAAGAAAGCATTCAATTGGAGTTTGCTTACAGTTTTAGAGGTTTAGTCTGTTATCATCATGGTGAGAAGCATAGCAACAGGCAGACAGACATGGAACTGGAGAAGTATCTGAGAGGTCTACATTTAGATCCACAGACAGCAGGAAAAGAGAAACACTGGGCCTGGCTTGGGCTTTTCAAATCTCAAAGCCCACCCCTACTAACATACTTCCTCCAATAAGGTCACGCCTACGCCAATAAGGCCACACCTCCTAATCCTTCTTAAGTAATACCATTCCTGATGACTAATCATTCAAATATATGAACCTATGGGGGCCATTATTACTTAAACAAGCACAGTTCTGGATTTAAAAAGTTGAGTGGAAATACTATAGATTGAGGAAGAGTATTGAGAGGGGGTCAGTATCCAGCACTAATCCACCAGCCAATGATATCAGACATGCTCCTGAAAGGTCAATACAAGAACTGAGAAGACCAGAGCTCAAGCTCCAATTTCATTTCGCTGACTTCAAAGAGTAGTGTCAACCTATAAGACAGCTGATTTCCTCAATATGACAACTAGAAATCTTCAGATTTGACCAAATAATAGATCATTTTCCATGTCTCCAAGTCTGATTAAATTGCTGAAGAAAGCAAGGTGAAATCTTTAAATGAAGTAGGTACCTCAAGAAGAGGAACTATCTAAAGACATTGTTTAAAAGTTGTTATCAAGGTTAAAACTAGCAAAAATTTTAATTTCTTAAATGAATGATTTATCAGATAAATTGGTATACCCATAAAGATAATTAAAGTAAAATTTAGTTCCAAAATTGAATTTTTATCTGATTGAGCTAATCTGATAAGATTTGTGTATATGATGTTGCCTTTGACTTTGGTTAAGTCAATGAATATATCTATTCTTCCTCCTTAAATAAGCAGAGAAGTTATTTCTTTTCATCTAATTACATATTCATGAGACCATGTGAACTCCACTAAAGAACTTTAAATAATACTTGTCTAAATAGAAAGTATTATGGATATTTCTAATTAATGAATAATGATTTTCCCTACATTGAAGAAGGAAATCCCAAGTTTACCCAACTACCAAGTGACAGAATCAAATTTTGCCCATTTCTCCCAAATCACACACTTAAAATCTTCAATTGTTAAACATATACATAGAAGAATATTATTTTTATAGCTATAGCATCAAGAAAAGATGATCAATTTTTATCAACATTAACTTAGAACCTTATAATGGTATATATTTTGAATTGTTTTACTCTCTCAATTGAGAGATGCAAAGTTCACAAAAATAAAAATTTGGCTTTATTTTACATCCAAAGAATTACAGAAATAAATGTTAACCCTATATAAATAGATGAAAAAGATTCCCTCTGCCTCATTCTATTGTTGATAATATTTGCTCTTGCCTTAAGCCAATGACAGATAACAATATCATTTTGTTATTATTATCTTCTCTATTTTCTTTTAGCAGATGTTCAAAGCAAACTGTGTATTTGAACATTTAAATATACTGAATAGGAAGAATATTGAAAGAGTATACATACTTCTGTAGACGTAGTCACAGTTCTTTGCTGTATTAGTCACTCTGTTGCTATGACCAAAAGAAGGTTAAGGAAGAAAGGCTTTGTTTTAATTTGTAATCCCAAGGAATAGTCTATGATGGTGGGGAAGCAGGTTTGGTGGCCTGAAGCTTACTGATTCCACTTTCATCTCTACACAGGAAGCAGAGAGAAAGAACAGAAAGTGAGGGGAGGCTATAAAATCTCAAAGCCTATCCTCATTGACATACTTCCTCCAGCAAGACTGCATCTCCTAAAGAGTCTGTATCTTCCCCAAGTAGCATTTCCAACAGGGGATTAAGTGTTCAGACACATTAGCCTATAGCCTACATTTCTCATGCAAGCCACCACCTAATCCTCTGGGTGTAAAGAGTAGGATTGATGTAATCATATCAAGTTCCTATATGGTGGTTATTGTTTATCACAATATCTCTTGCTTCTTGTGTTCCTTGATCTCTTCTCTTTTCTGTTAGTCACGTATCTCAGAGTATTTCTTCTCTGGGTAACTTCCTATCTCTCTTTATCTGCTCTAGAGCCACTCCCACCCTCCTGGGATGTTCATCACAGCTGGATCCTTTCAGTTCTCTGCCATTTGCTGTCTACACATCCCAGTTTGTTTTCCAATCTCACTATTTGCTTTTTTTCCAAACACTTATTAGCACTATCATGAATGTTTTGAGGTATTTTTGGTATTGCTATTTGGTTTGGTTTCGCTAGTTTTTTATTGTTTTTTGTTTGTTTGTTTGTTTTTAGGCAGAATTTCATTTTGTAGCACATATAGGCCTAAAATTTATGACTGGCTCTTAATTCCTTGCCTCAGCCTCACAAATCATAGGATTATAGGTGTGTGTCAGCACTCTGGCCTTCTTAGTGGGTCTGTCAGTTATGCTAGGCCTTAGCCAAAGTTGGTTGCTTCAACATTGCAAATGAGACTTTGGGTGATTGTTCAGGTGACCAATTGTCTCTGTCATATAGTGTTCACTTTGGAGGCTGCTTGATTGCACTTCCTGCCTACTCAAGTAATATTATCTCCCTTCTTAGGCCTTTGATGGGGTTGAAGATTTGATAATCATAGTTACCATCCTCTTATGATTTAGCCAAGCCTATTTCCAATGCAAGATCTAGACTCTTTGGAATAGAATGTTTATTAAAACATTTATCATGTGTTCCTTGCTTAATATTGTTATGTTGTTTGTAATTTTATACTTGATATCTGTTCCTATATAGTTTTGTATTGGGTTTGAATCGCTGTTGTTTAGACAAAAGGGGAAGGTGATGGAGCAGCCTTGTTAGCCAATTATCTTTAACAGGTGGGTCTAAATTAAGGTGTGACTTCTGGGACCTGGAGAAAATGGGTGCACAGCCTGGGTACACTACCTCTGTGTGATTCCCATAGGATACACCTGAGCTTTGACTTCTTATTCCTGTTTCATGAGATTTCTTCTTATAATAAATAAAAATATAATTGTTTTATCTTTTAGCTAGCCTGGTTATTTCCCAAATCATGATTTTTACAATGTGGTTTATTTGTTTTAAATCTATTACTTTTTAATATTTATTTTATTATTTTTACTCCTTTAATCCATGTCTGTCTGTACTCTGTCTCTTTAAATACTTTACCTTTAAAAAAACCCATTTACTCCTTTCTATAACTGTCTATATTTTTTTTCTTTTCTTTCCCAAGCCTACACACATTTATCCAACACTGTGGCCTTTTAGAGGTCTTTTTTATCTGAATTTGTCTTTATTGTATATCTGTAATTATTTTTTTAACCAGAAGTGCTTCTTAAAATGCTAAACCCTTCTAATGAACTTAAGTGGTGCCATTGCTAGGGGAAATATGGCACTGCCTACTTGCCCCACCCAGTTCAACATGGCGGAGCTGTTTGCTACCTCTGAGAGCCATACTAACAGCATTAAAAACAACAATTAATGAAATTAACACTTGTGACATCATGAAAGGAAAAGCTTCTATACAGTAAAAGCCACCATTTGACCAAAGAGGCATCCTAAAGAATGAGTACAAAATCTTTACCTCTTATTTATCTAGTTAGTATCTAGAACGTACAAAGATTTAAAAACTTCAACATCAAGAACGCAAACAAGGCTTATAGGCCTGGTGAACTCCAGGGGATAAGCACAGCTCCACACCAAGTCTTTAGACCTGGAGAAGAATTCCACCCCATGAGCCTGCACACAGCACCTCTGGCACCGCTGAGCAGTCAGGAACCATTATGGTGAGTATAGGGTGGTAAAATGGGGTGGGGAGAGAGAGAGAGAAAGAGAGAGAGAGAGAGAGAGAGAGAGAGAGAGAGAGAGAGAGAGAGAGAGTCTGAGCCTCTGACAAGGGCCATGACTGTCAGCAGCTGTGAGGGTCTGTGTTGATGTCTGTGGTTCCTGTTACCACCAAAAGCAGTGAGGATAGAGCTGCATAGAATTGCGGCTCCTCACCAACTGCGCCACTCTGCAGAGTGGGCCCTGCAACTCCCCCAAGGCAGCACAGTAGAGCTGTCCCTGCTGGCCCGGTTGGGTGCAGGCGAACTGGCCCTGAATATGCCAGAGTGAGAGAGCGAGCACAGTCTGCCACACAGTTGCATGGGCGAGGAAAAGATGCCCTCTTGCTCCTCATCCTTTGCCCCTCACCACTCACCCTTCAATACCTACTACAGGCTAGAAAAGCTGGACCTTGAGTTAGAGAGCTGATCCTGCCCCTCACTGGTTGTAGCAGTCAGAATAGTGAGCCCCTAAAACTACCCCAGGGCAGCATAGTAGAGTTGATCCCATTGATGGAGGTGCGGGTGGTCAGGAGCCCTGAGTACATGTGAGTGATCTGGCCCCACCCTTCATCTACCACACAGTGGAGTGGAGCAGGTAGAGCTGACCTCCCCCCTCCCCCCTTACTGCCTGTGGTGGAGAGGAGAGCTGACCCTGAGGTCATGAGAGTAGAAGTGGCATTTCCCCCTACCCACAGCAGCACTAGGAAGAGCAAACGCTGCATCTCACCTGAGCAGCACAATAAAACGGAACCTGTTGGCGGGGGCGCGGGTGGGCGGGCATTGGGGGTGCGGGCATGAGAGCCGGATGACTGACTTCCCTTCATCTGCTGTGTGCTGGCATGGGTGAGGGAAAATGCCCTCCCTCCTCTCACCCCTTGCCACCTGTGGCGGGAGGGAGGCCTGGCCCTCTCCCTCACCAGCTGTAGCACACAGGATAGCAGGCGTGCCTCCTCACCTGGGCAGCACCCTAGAGTCGACCCTGTTGACTGTCCTGCAGGTGAGCCGGGTCTATAGGCATGATGGCAGATGAGCTGCCTCCACCCCTTTCCTGTATGCCATGGGAGGGCAAGGGTAGGTAAAATATGCCCCGTCCCATGCTTTGCCACCTGGGACAAGCATGAGAACCAACCTTGCCAAGTATAGCACTCAAGAGAGCCAGTCCTATACCTCACCTGGGCAAAACAGTAGAGCTGGTCCTCGCGGTATGAGTGTGACTGAGTTGGTCCTGAGATTGTCAGAGCAGAAGAGCTGGCCCCTCCTTTTGGTAAGCCAGCCAGGACAGTGCTGGAGAGCTCCCCTGGGCGGGGACAATGAAAGAAAGCTGGCAGGCTGGCAAACCCAGCTACCATGCAGGCACAGAACCAGGACTGTGAGGTAGCCCACTCCAACACCCACCTCCTCTATAAACTGCTGGAGCATGTGAAGGGGCTGGATCTGCAGATCCAAAGCCCCAGGATCTCCAGGACACAAAGCAAAAATAGGTTATCCAAAAAGAGCAGTTATTCTGCTGACCTTCCCTGTCCCTGCATACCCTGTCTCTTTAAGAGACAAATTCTGCTCACCCCCTATCCCCACCACCTTCCCGCCTAGGCAAGTTGAACTTCACCTTCTCTCCATCTTCTCTCTCTCTCTCTCTCTCTCTCTCTCTCTCTCTCTCTCTCTCTCCTCCATAATTCCCTTACCCTCATACCCTTTTCAATACCTACTAATAAACTCTATACCCAAGCTCTCTCCACATGTCCTGTCTGTCTGTCTCCCACACACCAGGGAACCTGCCATTGCTGAAACTTTCAGGAGTCCCAGTGAGGGCCCAGTATTGATGGTGTAGCACAAGCCAAAGGCCTCGAACCAGACCAGTGATTCATTACAATAAACACATACAAGATGTATGGACTACAGGATATACTGTGTGACTCACTGAGCCACACTACGGCTCTACAGCTTTCATACTGAGAGATTTTTTAATTTGTTTTTTCTGTTAGGGTGTGTGTGTGTGTGTTGGGGTTTTGGGCGTTTACTTTTAAATTTTGTTGGAGGTAGGTTACAAGGGCAGAGGGTAGAAGCAAGGGAATGGGGAGATGAGTGGGATCAGGATACATAATGTAAAAATCCACAAAGAATGAATAAAAATTAATAAAAATAATAAAAATATCATTGAAAAATGATACCTGGAACTAAACAGAGTTCTCAAAAGAAAAATTCTAATAGCTAAGGAACATATGTTAGTATGTTTAATGCTTAGTATCTGTAGCTATTAAAAAAGGCAAATTAAGACTGTTTTGAGATTCCATATAACCAGAGTCAGAAGGACCAAGATTTTTAAAAATGATAAAAATTCTGACATGGGGAAGGGGATAATTATTAGCTGCTAATGAGAATACAGACTGGTCTAGCCCCTGTGGAAATCAGTGTGAAGTTTCCTCACTAGGCTAGAAATAGGCCCACTAAATATTCTGGTTATACCACAAGTGGACCATCCCCAAATGACTCTGCATCTTAGTTAGTGCAGGAATACTTCCTCATCCGCGCTTGTTGCTGCTCCATTCATATGACCAGGACAGAAGCAGCCTAGATTGAATAGATAATGAAGATGTAGTACACATATACAATGGAATATGTCAGCTGTTAAAGATGAAATTATGGCATTTTTAAGCAAATAGAGCTAGAAACAAACATTCTGAATGAAAGAACCCAGAACTAGAAAGACAGATGTTACAGGTTTTCTCTCATTTATGGATGTTAGCTTTGAGTCTTCAGCTATGTGTGTGTAACTTAGACTACCCAGAGAGGTCAGGAAATTAGTTATGGGTTTCAAGGGAGTAGAGCTTGGAAGCAGTTATATAAAGGGTAAAGGGAATAATGAAACAGGAAGCATTGGGTGGGAGGGGTGGGGGCAGAGTGGAGGGAGGGGTGGGGGCAGGGTGGAGGAGGAAATATAGAGAAGTATAACTAACACTGAAATTCTTTTTTAAAAGTCATATGAAAATCTACTATTGTAGAAGCACCTAGATATATATGCACACATATATTTCAAACAGAGTTATCATTAATGAGACAACGGTGTGGCCCGCATGGCGACCATTGCTGCTTGACCTAGTCAATAAGTATAAAGAAATCAGAATGGTCCAGTAGAAAGGGAAAAGAATAAGTCATCAGGACCTTCCCTTTCGGGAGCCTATGAGGGGAACAGGCCCAGATAGTAAGACTAAGACACAAGGGACACAATTAGGGAACCTGAGGACTGAGCATCCCTATTTAACTCTAGTGGAGTGCCTGGTCTCAGAAGTTCTTTCTCAAGGTCAAGCATTTGGATGGTGGCCTCCACTCCCTCAAAGCCTTAAGGAAAGTTCTTGCTTTTCCTTATCTCTGGCAGGAGGAACTTGTGACCCTTTTTAGGTTTAAGAGGGCTTACTTAACCTTTGAGAACAATAGGCATTTAGATACTTGCTGAACTTGGCCCTGGAAAGTGCTGTGATGAAGTTAATGAATCATCGAGTCTGCTTTTGATCTTGTTTGTGACTAAACTATTGAGTACAGAAGGTGTATTCCTTTCTTAACAGATGTCTCGGGCTGCCATCCTGATTCACCCTCAGATTGTGTCAGGCCTGTCTCCCCACCCCACCCCAACTCCACACATCCTCTTTGGGACCTGAACCCCAGCAGAAGCAGGTTTCCAGCAAGATAACAATGCCATTATGAGACACTACAGTCTAACACAGAAAGAGTCCAGGAATGGCTTAGCTCCTTTGGAGTTGTTGACTAATGAGCCCCCATAGGTAGGTCCCCAAATATAAGTCTATTGCCAATGATTTATTACCTTCCAGAATTTGATAGTCAAGCCTTATTGCTTAAGACACCACATATTTGAGGGACAGAACATGGAGAAATCAAGTTGTTACTGACGTGGAAGCTTCACCACTATGCAGTACTCATAATATTGGAAGGCAGTATGTACATTTCTGGAAAAGAAATGTAACCATCAATCTTGTCTACCGTAAACCTGCGAGCAATAACCATGACCAATATAGCCAGATTGCCCAATCATATAAAAGTGACTGAACTTTCTGATAGGATTTAAGGCCAACTTTACAAGACAGAACTCATACCTGGCATAGTTATCAGTCCAAGAACCTGTGACTAGACAGTCATAGTCTGTAGGGCAGGACCTGCTATTATTATTCTGCTAAATGACCATAATATTAGGCCAGTTTTTTCTTTTTTTTCTGTTCTGGAACTATGTGATGGAGGAAGGTCATTGGTTAAAAAAATAAAGAAACTGCTTGGCTGACCCTCATAGGTTAGAACACAGGTGGGTGGAGAAAACAGAACAGAATGCTGGGAGGAAGAGGAAGTGAGCTCAGACTCCACAGCTCTCCTCTCGGGAGCAGACGCCTCAGAAGAGACACCATGCCCCACTCCCGGGCAGACACACGTGATGAAGCTCCAACCCAGGATGGACGTAGGCTAGAATCTTCCTGGTAAGACCGGTGCTCACTAAAACCGGTGCTCACAGATTATTAGAGATGGGTTGATCGGGATATCAGAATTAGCCAATAAGGGCTAGAGCTAAAGGGCCAAGCAGTGTTTAAATGAATACAATTTGTGTGTTGTTATTTCGGGGCATAAGCTAGCAGGCGGCTGGGGTGCTGGGGATGCAGCCCCGCCACTCTTATTACTACATATGTAGACCCTGCTGACCTCGAACTCACAAAAATCTGCCTGCCTCTACCTCCCAAGTGCTGGGATTAAAGATATGCACCACTATCCTCTGGCCTTGGACCAACTCTCATGATTTATTATCTCACCCACAGATTAGTGGATCTCTGTGTGGGGTTCTCTGTAAACACCACGGCCAGAAGAATAACACGCAGCTGGAAGCAAGAATGTAGCCTAGTTTTAAAAATTCTCAATAGCCAATGCTGGCTCAAACTTCAAGAGTCTGACACTGGGTAGTTTATTTTAGGAATACTTAAGAACAACACAAGTTGGGAAAAGGTTTCTCTGTAGCAATTAATCCAATCTTGTGTGTACATCAAAGTTTAAAATATGATTACCTGAAAACTGTTGTAAAGTACAAGTAATATCTTCCATTAAGATGGGTTCTGTAAATTAACTGAGGAAATGGGCTCAATGTGAACATGTTCATGATAAGGGTTTCCAGGAGGATAGCAGTAGAGATTGACAGAGATAAACATAAGAGTCTGGGGGACCCAGGGTAGCCTGATCATACAGATAGTGCAGAGGTCAGCAGGAGATTAACCACATCCCCTGAAATGGAGATCACACTCACCCTCCAAAGGCTCGGGAATCATCATGGAAGAGAGATCAGAAAGACCCTATGGCCCAGAGGCACGAGAAGGCAGTGGCCCATTCAAACTCACAGTGTTTGTGACAGCACACACAAGACCTACGCTAGCCCTTGCCAGGCAAAATCTCAGCATGGAGAGGAGAGGTGGGAATAAAGCCACACCCCTAGTTGAGGAACTATTGCCTATTGATAGCCTCTGGTGAGGGAGATTCAGCTTTCTTTAAGGATCTTTCCCCTAGTGGGTTAATTACACCCCAGTGGAAGGTCACACATCTGAGAACATATTGGTAGTACCAACTGCACTTAATGAGTTAAAAAAGGAAGGAAGGAAGGAAGGAAGGAAGGAAGGAAGGAAGGAAGGAAGGAAGGGAGAAGCATGGATCATGACATACTTTGCATGAACTTCTCTAAGAACTAATAAAAAAGAAAGTCATCAAATAGCCATTAAACACATTTTTGTCTGTTTATGTACAAGACTGAAAATTTTCCAAGCTACTGCCCTTCAGTACAGGAGCATCTAGACACCAAGGACAAGCTTTACTAGCTATGTAAAAAAAAAAAATCATTATTTGCCATCTGACAAATTCCAGGGTGATTAAAAGCTGCAGAAAACACTTTCATCATTAAAGGAAAATACTTTGCAAAAATCAGGTTTGCAGAATTGCTGTGTGCACACACTGAATGTTGAAAAAGGAAAAAAAAACAACAACAACCAGGAAAGAGTAATGCTTACAATGTTTTGTGCTGGGGTAACAACATAAAGTCAACCTTACAAGTACATTAGGCCCTGGGGCTGATTTCCTCCACCTGGGTGTAGGCTCTATCTGGCTGGTGCTTCCCAGTCAAATGCCAGACTCTTTAGTTCAGTAGTTTGCCTGTAGAAGATGGCCTATGAAAGTATTGCAGTTGTTCATGTTCTTTGCTTATCTGGGGATTTTGTTTCTGAAGTTGGGTCCTTCTCCTCCATGATGTTTCCACCCTTGGATGTCACATTGTATTTGTTTCACAGTGTGGTTAAGTGTCATCTCAGAAATCTGGCAATACAGTTTTAGGTAGCTAACAGCAAAATACATAATCCTTTGTTAGCTGTGTTTGTAACAGTATTGGATAATGAGTATCCAAACAGGAATTGGAGGATCAAAATCCCAAAACACTCTCTCCCTTATTTCCTTGCTGTTTACAAGCCCTACTTTAGAGTTCCTTACTCTCCTGTCCTTGACATAAACTATCAAGTTCAAACAGTGGTTTCCACACATAATACCAGGGTTACTACTTGGAGTCACATATCTAATGCGGAGCTGCTATCTGACCAATGTCACTGTATCTGAGGGGTAAGGGTGAAAATGATTCTTGGAATATGGGAACAAATACTAGTAACTTGGATGAAGCATGCTGCAGTACAGTTAGTACATTGGTGGGGATAGAAAATGTCCTAGCCCTGGTGTCCTCCCTAGTACCTTCTGTAGTCAGTCCTAAGGTAAAAATAACCAATACAGAATTTTATTTTTGCGGAATTGCAGACCCAGAATTACTAAACAAAGAACAGGCAGATGGATTTGGAGCCGAGCAAGGGCCAGCAGCAATGCACCTTTGCCCGTTTGATCTCAAGGCTCAGCTCTGTGTGAGCTGCCTACAGCACAGCAGCTTCTCAAGTCTGTTGAGTGGGAGAACTCAACTTGTTTACTTCTGAAAACAGGCACAGACTTTTGGTTATAAATGTTGAAACAGATCACCCAGGTCATCCACTAAATCTCCACACAAAGAGACAACGGCCCAAAAGCCAGACATGAATAAATACTACCCTGATTATATGAAACATTTTAACCAGCAAAATATAAATACAAATGAGGCGTGAAGTCTCTAAGACTCAAAATAACAACAAAATCAATCCCCATAAGTTCTTTTTCTTGGCCACAAATGGTTTGTTTGCCTTTCCTCTTTATTCTCAAGTGAATCCAAATTTCTCAACAAGTAAAGGCTGTAGAAGAATGAGTTGATATATTTCCAAAGCTTTTGTCCTACCTGCCTCTTCAACACTTCTGCTACAGAGACATTACTACTTGAAGGCTCTGTGGGAAATAATACAGAATTACTACTATAAATTCCAGTCAACCGGTAAACCTGTAATAGTGTGCCATAAAACAAGTGATTATGCAGTTCCCTGAACATGCCAGACGTAAGACCTAAACTTTCTGAGAAGTTGACAGCCACAAATGCTTTGCTGCTCATCATGAGATTAGTTACTGGGTCCTGTTGGCATGAACAAATATTCGTGAATATCCCCATACAAATGCATTCTGAAATAAGGAAGGCAGGGCTGACACAGGAACCCTGTGGCAGAGTCATTTCAGTTATCCACAATGTACCATCAAAGGGATGCACAATAGACATTTACAGAAGGACTTTCCTAATAGGAGTCCTGAAAGAGTTTAGAGTAGTGGTTGTTTATAATTGCAAATAAGTTGTAGAAAGGCAACTAATTCTTTAAAAGGAGCTCAATAAAGAGATTATGTCACCTAAAGAAGTTATATGAGGTAGTAATAAATTAAGCCTTCAGAATTAGAGAAAGAAATGAAAGCAAAAAGCAAAATATTATCAGAGCAAGTCACTCATAAACTGGATCTAACATAAGCATAACTTTTGTTCATTGCTATAGCCAGAAACTAGAACAGATAAGAAAAACTAAATAATAATAAACTAAGTTTATAACATAACAAATTAGAATTCAAGCTACAAAAAAAAGCAAGTAGATAAGGAAATGCTAAGTTATAATTAAAGAAACAATATGAATAAAAGAAATAAAGCATAAGTTGTTTCTAAAAAAGGAATAAAATAAATTAGTACTGTCAGCCCTGTTAATAAAAGGAGAAAGATCAAAAATCAACAAAATTAGGTGTGACTGTGACAACATTTAATATTAAGAGGTTAAAGGTACATCCCATGTTCATCTTTTTGGGTCTGGGATACCTCACTCAGGATAGTGTTTTCTATTTCCATCCATTTGCATGCAAAATTCGAGAAGTCATTGTTTTTTACCGCAGCGTAGTACTCTAGCGTGTATATATTCCATACTTTCTTCATCCATTCTTCCATTGAAGGGCATCTAGGTTGTTTCCAGGTTCTGGCTATTACAAATAATACTGCTATGAACATAGTTGAACAAATGCTTTTGTCATATGATAGGGCATCTCTTGGGTATATTCCCAAGAGTGGTATTGCTGGGTCCAGGGGTAGGTTGATCCCGAATTTCCTAAGAAACCGAAACACTGACTTCCATAGTGGTTGCACAAGATTGCATTCCCACCAGCAATGGATGAGTGTACCCCTTCCTCCATAACCTCTCCAGCAAAGGTTATCGTTGGTGTTTTTGACTTTAGCCATTCTCACAGGTGTAAGATGATATCTCAAAGTTGTTTTGATTTGCACTCACTCATAATTGGTTTCTAACCATAAATAAGGGTCACGGAGTCTACAATAGGTGAATCTAAAGAAGCTAAGTAAGAAGGGGAACCCAAGGAAAAACATATAGTTATCCTCTTGGCTAAGGGAAGTAGACAAAATTGCCGGGGAGAAAATTGGGATCTTGGGGTGGGGTGGGTTGGGGGTAAGGGGAGATGGGGAGAGAAAAGTTAGAAGGGAAGGAGGTCGGGCCTTGGGAAAGCAGGAGGATTGGGATAAAGGAAGGTTGGACAGGGGAGCACGGAACCACAATTCTTAGTTAAGGGAACCACTTTAGGGTTGGCAAGAGACCTGACCCTAGAAGGGCTCCCAGGTGCCCAAGCTGAGGTCCCCAGTTAGTTCCTTGGGCAGTTGAGAATAGGGAACCTGAAATGACCCTATCCTTGAGCAATACTGACGAATATCTTGCATATCATCATAGAACCTTCATCTGGGGATGGATGGAGATAGAGACAGAGACCCACACTGGAGCACTGGACTGAGCTCCCAAAGTCCCAATGAGGAGCAGAAGGAGGGAGAACATGAGCAAAGAAGTAGGGACCACGAGGGATGCAGCCACCCACTGAGACAGTGGAGCTGATCTATTGAGAGCTCACCAAGACCGGCTGGACAGTGACTGAAAAAGCATGGGATAAAACTGGACTCTCTGAACATGGCGAACAATGAGGGCTGATGAGACGCAAAGGACAATGGCGCGGGGGTTTGATCCTACGTAATGTGATGGCTTTGTGGGAGCCCAGCCAGTTTGGATGTTCACCTTCCTAGATATGGACGGAGGTGGGAGGTCCTAGGTCTTACCACAGGGCAGAAAACCCTGACTGCTCTTTGGACTGGAGAGGGAGGGGGAAAGGAGTGGGGGGAGGGGGAGAACGGTGGGAGGAGGGGGCGTAGTGGGGGAGGAGGGGGAGGGAAATGGGAGGCTGGGAGGAGATGGAAACTTGTTTTTTTTTTTCTCCTTTTCTCAATAAAAAAAGAAAAAAAATTAGAAAAAAAAAATGTCAGTGTTCCCCAAAATCCATCTTTGGCTGCCTGCCCACATTGTCGATCCAATTATTGACCAGTTTTACTCTTCCACTATTTCTTCACTAAACTCAGACTTTGTCCCTAAATACATATTTAAATATTTAGGAATCTGTTCCCAGTGGAAGAATAGGAAAAGGATTCAAATCATTTTCACTTACTTCTGTCTCCAGAGTGCCTAAACAAACAGGAAATGTTCAGTAGCTACCTACTGAGAATGAATGAAGAAATGATTCAGTAAGAAAAGAGGACAATGTGAAATAGACTCTGATGTAAACTCTATCTACCTTCAGGAATACTGTTAACAACGAGCACCTTCATGAAATGTATTCAGGAAACAGTGCTATCTGCTCTATGCTGTGTGTTCTAGAGTGTTATTGAGAGTGTACAGCTCTAAATCGAAGACTAAATCATATATCCTCATTCTACCAACTTTTTGTAATATACCTTGATCTATGTAAAAAAAACAAAAAAAGAGGTTAAAGGTAGATGAAACTACCACCTAAGTTCTACACCAATAGTTTTGAAAACCTAGGAGACCTGGATGAATTTCAGGTAAAATAGAAGGAGGCGAAACTAGTCCTCAAAGTAGAAAAATCTGATAAGGACAATAAAGAAAATGCTGAAGAAGTAATTCTTTTTAATCTTCTGCTTTTAAATGTATTTTTCTCATGGAATTTTTATGGATGGGATTTGTAAGTATCCTGTCTGGATTTTGTCATTTGTTTGTTTGTTTTGTCAGCTGGACCCAAGGTGAAGTAATCTGAGAGAAGGGAACCACAATCTGGACAACGATTCCGTAAAATGGACCTATAAGCAAGCCTGTGGAGCATTTTCCCAATCTGCGATTGAAGGAAGAGGGGCCAGTTCACTGAGAGTGGTGCCACCCCTGAGCCAGCAGTCCTGGCTGAGCAAGCCACTAAGAGCAAGCCAGTAAGCAGCACTCCTCCATAGCCTATGGTTCAGTTTCTGCCTCCAGGTTCCTGCCCACAAACATCAACATGGCCCCTGAAGTCAGCACAGACATCAGCATGGACTCTGTCTGGCAGCAGCACAAATCACAGATATCTACAAGGACCCTGCATTTTGATCATTTTTATACTCCTCCCCATCTCCTCCCAGACCCTCTCATCTTCCTACTCACCCAACTTTATGTCCTCTCTTTTCTTTATATAAGTCTGTGGTTTTGTTGGCTGTTGTCTTGGTCTGTGTTCTATTACTATGAAGAGACACCATGACCATAGCAACTTTTGTGAAAGGAGAAATATTTAATTGGGGCTGGCTTATAGGTTTACTCCATTATTGTCATGGAGAGAAACATGGTGACATGCAAGCAGACATGGTGTGCTAGAGAAGTAACTTGAGAGCAGGCAGCAGGAAGGGAGAGTGACAAAGGGCCTGGCTTGAGATTCTGAAAAGTCAAAGCCTGCCCCCCAGTGACTCACTTCCTCCAATAAGGCTCTACCTACTCAACAAGGCCACACCTTCTAATCGTGCTACTCACTATGGGCCTATGTGGGCTGTTTTCATTCATACCTCTATAGCTACCTAATCCTGAGCATGGGGCCTGTTCTGTATCCATCTTACTTTTTTGAGATACAATCACTCACTGAACCTGGAGAGCCTCAATTTGGCAAGAGTGGCATGTCAGAGAGTTCCATTCACCCAGATTCACTCACTCAGTGCAGGAGCTGCAGACACATGCATGCTGCAATACTGGGTTTGTGTGTGGCTCCTAAGGATTCAAACTCAGTTCTTCATCCTTATGGAGTAAAATGAGTCGTTCCACAGGTCTGTGTTTATTGCCAATATTGATTAACCTTTGTAAGTTCCACTCATAAATGAACACAAAGCTCTCAAGTATTGGCAAATTAAACCTAGAAGTACATAGAAATTATATGTGGCCATAACCAAGCATTCTAGTAGAGGAAAGCAAAGACAGTTTCTTCAGGAAAGCTAGCAACACAATATATCCTCAAACTTGAGAAGACATTATAAACTGAGTAATCATGACAAATAAAAATCTGAAGCCAAATACAAGCAGAAAAAGACTACCTACTAAGATTGTGCTGACATACTAAATACACCAGGATTTTCCATAAAACCAAGCAAACTTATGTTTTGTAAAGCTATACCACATGCTAAGAAACAGACAGAACCCTGAAGCATTAAGCAAGTCACTGAGTGTCAATCAAGTCTATAGAGAAATTATGTAGACATTGACACTTACTAGTATAAGCAAGTTATTTTAGAATAAAAACAGACTATTCTTAGATTCCTACAAAGCAATAACCATAGAGAAATTACAGTGTTGTCTCTACATTTTCAGCTGAAACCTTGACTTAACGCTTCCTTTTGCTAGAAGCTCACACTCGCTAGATGCTCACACTCACTGGATACTCACACTCACTAGATGCTCACACTTGCTAGATGCTCACACTCACTAGATGCTCACACTCACTAGATGCTCACACTCGCTAGATGCTTGCACTCACTGGATACTCACACTCACTAGATGCTCACACTTGCTAGATGCTCGAACTCACTGGATACTCACACTCACTAGATGTTCACACTTGCTAGATGCTCACACTCACTAGATGCTCACACTTGCTAGATGCTCACACTTGCTAGATGTTCACACTCACTGGATACTCACACTCACTAGATGCTCACACTTGCTAGATGCTCGCACTCACTGGATACTCACACTCACTAGATGCTCACACTCACTAGATGTTCACACTTGCTAGATGCTCACACTCACTAGATGCTCACACTTGCTAGATGCTCACACTTGCTAGATGTTCACACTCACTGGATACTCACACTCACTAGATGCTCACACTTGCTAGATGCTCGCACTCACTGGATACTCACACTCCCTAGATGCTCACACTCACTAGACGTTCACACTCACTAGATGCTCACACTCGCTAGATGCTCGCACTCACTGGATACTCACACTCACTGGATACTCACACTCACTAGATGCTCACACTCACTAGATGTTCACACTTGCTAGATGCTCACACTCACTAGATGCTCACACTTGCTAGATGCTCGCACTCACTGGATATTCACACTCACTAGATGCTCACACTCACTAGATGCTCACACTTGCTAGATGCTCACACTCACTGGATACTCACACTCACTAGATGCTCACACTCACTAGATGCTCACACTCGCTAGATGTTCACACTCACTAGATGCTCACACTCACTAGATGCTCACACTTGCTAGATGCTCGCACCCACTGGATACTCACACTCACTAGATGTTCACACTCACTAGATGCTCACACTCGCTAGATGCTCACACTTACTGGATGATTGCACTCACTAGTTGCTCACACTCACTGGATGATCGCACTCACTAGATGCTCATACTCAATTTATAGGAGAATTCTGGAGTCTAGCTCCAAAGAAACATTTTCTTACAAAGAGGCACACATGTACACATATACCATGTCAGGTGTGTGTACATGTGAACTATCTGCCCTCTACATACATATTCATACAGAAGGAGAGAGAAAGAAAAGCATGTATGGATATTCATATCTTAATTTTCCCAAATCTTCCATATCTATATGGAAATGTCTTTAAAAATGCTGAACAGCATGAAACATTACTATCTTTCAGTTTAATTTACTATCTCATAAAATTTAGTGAATATTAAGGAAAATTCATTTTATTTAAATGAAAATACGCCATATAGCCTATTTTCCTAAATTATTTCTTTTTTCCTGTCTGTATGTGTATTTTAAAATGCATCTAAAATAACGTTTACCAGTTATTAGCATTGTTTATAGCTGAGTGGACTCTGTTGCACTTCCGTGATTTTTCCTGATTACTTTAATATCTGCTAAAGTTTGAATTTTTCTTTGCAAAGCAAGGCTTAGTCACACAAATTGAAAAATATTACTGGGAAGCATGGAGAAATGGGAATAAACACAGTATACTGTAATGAGTCTCCATTTGATGTGCTTAGAATGCCCGTTGGATGAGTCAAAGACAGCAGTAGAATGAAAATTTCAGTTTGCAGCTTAACTTCATTACAGAAAACAGAAGCTGAGACAGCCATTTTCATCCCTTATGGGCATTTGTGTCTTGCTCTTATTCAATAATACAAATTAGAGTGTGATAAGCCTTCCCTGTCTCTGGGAAAATTGTCATTTGGCAGATTCTCCTGGGTTCTCTTAGTTTAGAATTAAGTGAATCCCCAAGTGTTATGTTTCATCTATTCCCCATTATATAAACCAGCCATTCTCTTGTATCTATAAAAAAAATGTGCTTTTAGCTCCTGGAACTAGCTCTTGTAGACCAGGCTGGCCTCGAACTCTCAGAGATCCGCCCGCCTCTGCCTCCCGAGTGCTGGGATTAAAGGCGTGCGCCACCACCGCCCGGCTTTGGGGGAGCCTAGGCAGTTTGGAGGCTCACCTTACTAGACCTGGATGGAGGTGGGTGGTCCTTGGACTTCCCACAGGTCAGGGAACCCTGATTGCTCTTCGAGCTGATGAGGAAGGGGGACTTGATCGGGGGAGGGGGAGGGAAATGGGAGGCGGTGGCGGGGAGGAGGCAGAAATCTTTAATAAATAAATAAAAAATGTGCTGGGATTTCACCATGAGGTTCCAACAGGATCTTCTCTGACCATCCAGCTGGCCATATCAAACTGGATTCTGCTCAAGCATCAGCTATGCCAGAAACTGGACTTCTTGGCATTTATTTTTAACAATGAACTGATCTAAGAGCCATATGTAAATAAGACATTTATTTCCTATTAAAATTTCAAGAAAAATTCAACCCAAAGGGAAACACAGAAGGCTTCAAATAGCTAAAGCAATTCTAAACAGAAAAAAAAAATGGTGGTATCATAAAGCCTGACCTCAAATTTTACTTCAGAGCCATACTGACAAAATGGTGGTATCATAAAGCCTGACCTCAAATTATACTTGAGAGCCATACTGACAAAAACAGCATGGCACTGGCACAAAAACAAATAAGCAGACTGATGGAACCCAAAGATGACTTGTAAATAAATTCACACAGACATAACCACCTAATATTTTTTTTTATTTTTACTTAAAAATTTCCACCTCCTCCCTTCCTCCCATTTTCCTCCCCCTCCCTCTATCCCCTTTCCCCTCCCCCTTCCCCCTCCCTCTCCAGTCCAAAAAAGCAGCCAGGGTTCCCTGCCCTGTGGGAAGTCCAAGGTCCTGCCCCCCCCCACTCCATCCAGGTCTAGGAAGGTGAGCATCCAAACAGACTAGGCTCCCACAAAGCCAGTACGTGCAGTAGGATCAAAACCCAGTGCCATTGTCCTTGGATTCTCAGTAAGCCCTCCTTGTCCAACAGATTCAGAGAGTCCAGTTTGATCACATGCTCCATCAGTCCCAGTCCAGCTTGCTTTGGTAAGCTCCCATTAGATCAGCCCCACCGTCTCAGTGGGTGAGTGCACCCCTTGCAGTCCTGACTTCCTTGCTCATGTTCTCCTTCCTTCTGCTCCTCATTTGGACCTTGGGAATTCAGTCCAGTGCTCCAATGTGGATCTCTGTCTCTAGCTTCATCCATCACCAGATGAAGGTTCTATGGTAATATGCAAGATATTCACCAGTACGGCTATAGGATAGGGCCATTTCAGGTTCCTTCTCCTCAGCTGCCCAAGGATCTAGCTGGGGACATCTCCATGGACACCTGGGGACACCTCTAGAGTCAAGTCTCTTGCCAACCCTAAAATGGCTACCATCTAATATTTGACAAAAGTGTCAAGCACAGACACTGGAAAAAAGACAGTCCATGGTGAAAAAACTGATTTCCACATAAAGAATAAAATTAGATCTATTTCTTTCACCTGCCAAAACATCAATTCACAATGGACCAAATACCTTAATTTAAAGCCTGAAATGCTGAAACTGCTTCAAGAGATAGGAACAAGCAAGACTTTCCTGAAAAAAAAGATGCTGATAATACACAGCCTCAAGAAGGGATTACATGAAATTAAAAGCTTCTGTACAGCCTTCAGAATGGGAGCAGCTCTGCTCCAAACAGGGAGTCAAAATCTGCTATATGTAAAGAACTATGAAAATTAAACACCCCAAATTTATCAATAACTAGCCAATTAAAAAATGGGTTTGATGGAGGAAGGTCATTGGCTAATAAAAGAACAGCCTTGGCCCATTTTATTGGTTAGAACATAGGTGGGAGGAGTAAACAGAACAGAACGCTGGGAGGAAGAGGAAGTGAGCTCAGACTCCACAGCTCTCCTCTCGGGAGCAGATGCCTCAGAAGAGACACCATGCCCCACTCCCGGGCAGACACACGTGATGAAGCTCCAACCCAGGATGGACGTAGGCTAGAATCTTCCTGGTAAGACCGGTGCTCACTAAAACCGGCTGCTCACAGATTATTAGAGATGGGTTGATCGGGATATCAGAATTAGCCAGTAAGGACTAGAACTAAAGGGCCAAGCAGTGTTTAAATGAATACAATTTGTGTGTTGTTATTTCGGGGCATAAGCTAGCCAGGCGGCTGGGGTGCTGGGGATGCAGCCCCGCGCCCCTTATTACTACATGGGTTAACTAAGCAAATGGATAACTCATGAAAGCAGAAAAACAAATGGCCAATCAATATTTTGTAAAGTGCTTATCATCTCTCAGAAAATGCAAATGAAAAAAACTTTGAGATTCCATTTGTTGCCTATTAGAATGACTAACATCAAGAAAACAAACAACAAATGCTGCCCTGGATATGGAGAAGAAGGAATCCTTCATGTTGGAAAGGTGTGTATGTGTGTGTGTGTGTGTGTGTGTGTGTGTGTGTGTGAGAGAGAGAGAGAGAGAGAGAGAGAGAGAGAGAGAGGGAGAGGGAGAGAGAGAGAGAGAGAGAGAGAGAGAGAGAGTAAATTATTAGTGCAGCCATTTTGACTACCAAAACGGAAGTTTCTCAGAATAATTGAAAATAGAACAGCCCGATGACCCAAATACACCACAGCTGGGTGTGTGCTCAAAGGGCTGTATCCTACCCGGAAGATATTTGTACACCCAGGTAATTGCTGCTTTAGTCACAGTAACAAGCCACTAGAAACAGCCTAGCTATCCATCCATCAACAGATAATTAAATAATAAAAATATGGTACCTATATTTGGAGAAATTTTGAAAACAAAATTTTTAAAAACTGGATTAATCTGGGTATTACATTAAGTGGGATGTTGCAAATACAAAAGAGACAATATCACCTGTTTAACCTAATATTCAAGTACTAGTTTTTAGTATCTGTGTGTGATATAAGACGGGGAAGGAACTCACATAAGGGGAGAAAGAGATATTAAAGAAGCAGAAAGAAGCTATTGAGGATGGAAGAGGATGGAAGGACACAAAGGGCTAGAGGGATGGGGGAGAGAAGAGACCAGCAACAGCACGTTAAGTTTAAAAGTGTCACAGTGAAAGCTAATACTAATGATTGCAAGCTGATTTCAAAAATTAAAATTAGTTAATTTTAAAAATGGGAATTAAATATTTCACTCTACAAGAAAGTGTAAGATCTCTGCCCCAAGAGTCTATGCCCAGTAATGTGTGGAAATCGCAGTTAATGTCTTTGGCATCATGAGGTTTTAAATGAGTCATTCTAATGGGTGCATAGCAGTACACGTTACAGAAGCTTCCTTTACATTGAGGAAGAAAAAGGTATTGGCATGATAGGAAAGGTTGCTTATTGGAGCAAAGTAAATAAAAGTTATTGTGAGTCCAGAACTGATATTATTATATCAGTGACCAAGATATAACAATCAGGTTCTGGAAAACCAACACACACACAAACACACACACACGATCTTCCTGAACCTCACTGATCCCAACTTCTGCACCTCCTCTGCATAGATCTTCTCTGCAAAGATGTAACTGTGTTGTATGTTGTTTGGGTCTACAAACTGTACTACCTGATAGATACTTAAACACTCTGATTCTTGGCCTGATAAATCATGTCTCCCTCTTATTTTAGGAAGCTATAACACCTTTATCCCAGCACTGCAGAGGCAGAGTGAGTTCAAGGCCAGCCTGGTCTACAAGAGTTCCAGGACAAGCTCCAAAGCTACAGAGAAATCCTGTCTCTAAAAAAAAAAAAAATCAAAAACTATAATCTCTTGTTAGCAATTTATGGATCTATCATCCTTTCCATTCGTTCACCCAAGCCAGTCTTTCTACTTTTCCAGACAGTGTCTGTCTGCCTCTCTCTCTCTCTCTCTCTCTCTCTCTCTCTCTCTCTCTCTCTCTCTCTCTCTCTGTCTCCAAAAGTATTTTTCTGTAAGCAAATGTTTGGAAGAAGATGGCAGTATTATAGTTCATCTACCTCTAAGATGAATACATTGGAAACTTTTTAGATCACCAGTGTGGACAGGTGAAAGGACCAGCATCCTTCATCTTCCAGTCTGCCATTTTATGTTAAACGGGAAAGAATTTCCAAGCGCTTAATCGCCCTAATGTTTAGGAGGTTTTATAGGAGCTTTTAAAAACCATGTTGAGATACAACCAAACCAAACTTTCCTATTTCTATGCCAAATGGCATTCCAAATTGATATTTCCCAGTCACTCTTATGTCAAGCCTTTATCATATTTGCTCTCTTAGTCATCTCTCATGCAAGTTTGATAAATCTTTGTATAGTCAAGAGTACAGATTTGTTCTATTCAAATCTTTCAAGATTATTTTCATGAATAAATCCAGTGTCAGCAATGACCATTCTAAACCTATGTATCAGTATTTCTTTATAATAGGGTTTAGGCAAACCCTAAGATCCTGATGTCTACATGCCCATGTGACATATATAAGGTTGATTCTTAATGATAAATCCATAAAAATTTAAGTAAAGCATTTCAGCCAGGATTGCCCCTCCTAGTTTATTTATACTGTCATGTTTAATAAAGTCAGACTCAAAAAGAATCTTAATTATGAAATGTCAGTAAATTGGCATGAGATGACATTAAAGCTTTTTATCTTATATTATTACAATACCATCCCAAAACATGAGCTAATATGGATTTTTATCAATTCTGTCTTATTGATTACACTTGAATAATATTTGTATTGATGGACTCAAACTCTGTGCTTTGTGGACTGCTCTGAGGTGGATACTATTGTCTTCATTTTATATCTGAGAAACCTGGGACCCCACAATATTAAATAAATGGTCCATAGCACAGTGCTAATAAGTGATAATGCGATGATTCCCTGCAGGTTGGAGTCAGCTGCTCTCTGGGCTCCACCCCTGTTCTGAACCCCACCCTTCTGCATGATTGCAGTATCTGCCCACATCTCTTTAGGCAACATGGGTAGATCTAGTCTACCTGCCAAAAATTATTCTATTTAAACTATTTTAAATCTTTATTTTTGGATGAATTTCAAGCAAGTCACTAAGTTAGCTAAATAGCATTCTTAGATTGACAACCACACCTCTGCAGACTTTGCTGATTTGCATTCATCTTGGTTTTCCTAATGCAGCCTTTATTTTGCTGATGTCTTTAACAAGATTCTCATTGCTTCCTAATTGTGTAGCCTTCTCCATTAAGTTTTTCATCTGAAGACAGATGGTCAGCATGGTCATAAAATTGAAATAATAAAAGGAAATGAGACTGCTCTACCAGGGCATCTTCCTCCCAACACCAATAAATTGCTGAATAAAGTGTTCCTTTCCCCAATTGTTGCCAAAGGACATCACCTCTGTGAGTCAAATTCTTCTAAAATCCTGCAGGGCAGCTGAGGCCAAAAAGAAATGAAGAGAACGTTAATCGATTTTATTTACCAGGAAATATGTTCTAAAGGTAAGTCATCTACTGTCAGTGTGTGGCTTCCCTCAGGCAGATTTTCTGTCAGTCTGGGGGGGGGGGGGTGGACAAAAAGGTTCATCCAAAGTGTACAAAGAAGAAATAAGTATATCTTGCCAAATGCTGACTGATTCTACATTTCCATAAATATCCTTGAATTTTACTTCAGGACACACTTAGGTCCCCCCACCCCGGCATTACTTTTTGTCCTCTCATATCGTGTGTTTAAGTTTTGTTTGGAAGACTGAGAGTCAGTCGTATGTAGTCTAAATTTAGTTTTGCCTTTACAGAGAAAGCTCCTAAACAGTTGTGTTTACTGAATTTTTAGGATGGCATGCAATGTAATGGAGTCTTCATACACACCATTCATCCCTCTGTTCCACTAGCCTCCCCATCCCGCTTCCCTTCTCCAGCCGGCTTCCTTGCTTCTTCCACATGAGCCTTCCGTTAGACTGTGGTATGTGTACTCCATTGCCCCATCTCCCCCCTCTCTTAAGATTGCCTGCTCACCTTCCAGGCCCCCTTTCTAGCTTAGTGACCTACTAATAGATACATATATATGCATATATCATTTCAAATCTGCATATTAAAAGAATTACGATACTTGTCTGAGTCTGGCCTATTTTGCTAAACATCATCATGATCGCCAATGGCATCCATTTTCCTGCAAATTCTATGCTTTCATTGTACATGAAATTCATGATCTATCCCAATCATTTCTTGAGCATCTAGACTGGTTCTGTTTCCTCACTCTAATGACTACTGTAGCTATAAAAATGCATGAGATTGAATCCCTCTAGTACAGCTGGACCACACATTTGTACTAATTTCAGAGTTTAGAGGGCCTTCCGTTCCTTTCCCTCACACCCTCTCTAGTTCTTTTTCGCTATATTTGATGAGAGCAAGTGCTGGAATCTCAAGTGTGTTTTAATTTGCATTTCTCTGATGGCTAGAGTCACTGAACACTTCTCCAAGTATTTATGGCCCATTTGTATTTCATCTTTGAGAAATGTTTACTAAGTTATTAGACCCATTTATCGATTGGAAGATTTTTCAAGTATTTAAATTTACAGTTATTTAGGTAGCCTGGGTATAGATTTCTTGTCTAATGCATAGTTGGTAATGGGTATTTTTTCCATTCTATAGGCTCTCTCTTAACTCTGGAGAAGGGAAGGGGAATGGGGTGGCTAGTGGAAGAGAGGGATGAATGGTGTGTACAAAGACTCCATTACATTGCATGCTATCTTAAAATGTGTAGAAGCATCTTAATTTCACTGAACCATACTTGCCAGTTCTTAGAGTCATCCCAGTACTGTTAAGAGGCCAGTTCAGAGGAGCCTTGCTATGCCTGCATCTTGAAGTATTTACTCACGTTTTTCTTTAACAATTTCCACGTTTCCAGTCTTATATTAAGGTGTCAGGTACATTTTGAATGTATGTGTGCAGGAGGAGAGATATAGATCTAATTTACCTCCCTTCAGGTCATTGTCCAATTTTGTACTATTTGTTAAAGATGTTGTCTTTTCTAAGTTCGTATTTTCTTCCACTTTGCTTTAAAAAAAAAAATAGGAAGCTATCACTGTCGATTTCTTTGTGGTTCTCCATCTTAGTGACTTCATGACTGTGTGCCAGCACCTTGCTATTGGTGATTCTATGGCCTTTTTAAATAGGATTTGAGAAAGATGCAGCATTGCTCGTTCTCGTAAGGATGTTTTAGTTCTTCACAGTCCTCCTCTGTTTATGCTTCCGTAAGCATTTTAGAAATTGCTTTTCTAGCTCTCTGGACACTGTCACTGGTACTTTTATTGAATTATGACTGTATATTACTTGTGTTTGGGTGGCCATTTCCATATTAATTCTGCTAATCTGTCAGCACAGGCAATCTTTCCAAATCTCCAGTATCTTCAATTTCTTTAAGGCTAAACTTTGTTTGTAATGGTCTTTCACAACCTTGAATGAATTTATTCCTGTATTGTATATTTTGTGGTTATTATGGGGATTTTCCCATATAGCTTTATCAATGAATTCATTATAGGTGTTATATATAGAAAAAAACTACTGATTTTAAGTGTTTGTATTTATAGCTTCTTGACTTAATTTTGATATTTTACATGTGCCAAAGAATTTTTCTATTTCTTCTCGATTTTTGTTTTCTGTAATATAAATTTTTTTTATTGAGAAAAGGAAAAAAAAAAACAAGTTTCCACCTCCTCCCAGCCTCCCATTTCCCTCCCCCTCCTCCCACCCTTCTCCCCCTCCTCCCACCCTTCTCCCCCTCCCTCTCCAGTCCAAAGAGCAGTCAGGGTTCCCTGCCCTGAGGAAAGTCCAAGGACCTCCCCCCTCCGTCCATATCTAGGAAGGTGATCATCCAAACTGGCTAGGCTCCCACAAAGTCAGCACATTAAGTAGGATCAAAACCCTGTGCCAAGTCCTTGGCTTCTCATCAGCCCTCATTGTTTGCCATGTTCAGAGAGTCCGGTTTTATCCCATGCTTTTTCAGTCACAGTCCAACTTGGTGAGCTCCCAATAGATCAGCCCCACTGTCTCAGTGGGTGGGTGCACCCCTCATGGTCCCGACTTCTTTGCTCATGTTCTCCCTCCTTCTGCTCCTCATTGGGACCTTGGGTGCTCAGTCCAGTGCTCCAGTGTGGGTCTCTGTCTCTATCTCCATCCATCACCAGATGAAGGTTCTATGGTGATATGCAAGATATTCGTCAGAATTGCTATAGGATAGGGTCATTTCAGGTTCCCTATCCTCATCTGCCCAAGAAACTAACTGGGGACATCGCCTTGGGCTCCTGGGAGCCACTCTAGGTTCAAGTCTCTTGCCAACCCTAAGGTGGCTCCCTTAACTAAGAATTGTGCTTCCGTGCTCCCCTATCCAACCTTCCTTTACCCCAATCATCCTGTTTCCCCAAGTTCTCCCCATCCTCCCCTTCTCCCTTTTCTCTCCCCATCTCCCCTTACCCCCATCCCACCCCACCCCCAAGATCCCAATTTTCTCCCCGGCAATTTTGTCTACTTCCCATAGCCAAGAGGATAACTATATGTTTTCCTTGGGTTCACCTTCTTACTTAGCTTCTTTAGGTTCACCAATTGTAGACTCTGTGACCCTTATTTATGGCTAGAAACCAATTATGAGTGAGTACATCCCATGTTCATCTTTTTGGGTCTGGGATACCTCACTCAGTATAGTGTTTTCTATTTCTATCCATTTGCATGCAAAATTCGAGAAGTCATTGTTTTTTACCGCAGCGTAGTACTCTAATGTGTAGATATTCCACACTTTCTTCATCCATTCTTCCATTGAAGGGCATCTAGGTTGTTTCCAGGTTCTGGCTATTACAAATAATACTGCTATGAACATAGTTGAACAAATGCTTTTGTCATATGATAGGGCATCTCTTGGGTATATTCCCAGGAGTGGTATTGCTGGGTCCAGGGGTAGGTTGATCCTGAATTTCCTGAGAAACCGAAACACTGATTTCCAAAGTGGTTGCACAAGATTGTATTCCCACCAGCAATGGATGAGGGTACCCCTTCCTCCACAGCCTCTCCAGCAAAGGCTATCATTGGAGTTTTTGATTTTAGCCATTCTGACAGGTGTAAGATGATATCTCAAAGTTGTTTTGATTTGCATTTCCCTGATCGCTAAGGAGGTTGAGCATGACCTTAAGTGTCTTTAGGCCATTTGAACTTCTTCTGTTGAGAATTCTCTGTTCAGATCAGTGCCCCATTTTTTAATTGGGTTAATTAGCATTTTAAAGTCTAGTTTCCTAAGTTCTCTATATATTTTGGAGATCAGACCTTTGTCTGTTGCGGGGTTGGTGAAGATCTTCTCCCAGTCAGTAGGTTGCCTTTTTGTCTTAGTGACAGTGTCCTTTGCTTTACAGAAGCTTCTCAGTTTTAGTAGGTCCCTTTTATTCAATGTTGCCCTTAATGTCTGTGCTGCTGGGGTTATACATAGAAAGTGATCTCCTGTGCCTATCTGTTGTAGGGTATTTCCCACTTTCTCTTCTATCAGGTTCAATGTGTTCGGACTGATATTGAGGTCTTTAATCCATTTGGACTTGAGTTTTGTGCATGGTGATAGATATGGGTCTATTTTCTGGGTTTTTTGTTTTTCCATATAAAGTTGATTATTGTCCTCTCAAGATCTGTGAAGAATTTTGATGGGACCTTGATGGGGATTGCATTGAATCTATAAATTGCCTTTGGTAGAATTGCCATTTTTACTATGTTGATCCTCCCAATCCAAGAGCAAGGGAGGTCCTTCCATTTTCTGGTATCCTCCTCAATTTCTTTCTTTAATACCTTAAAGTTCTTGTCAAATAGATCTTTCACTTCCTTGGTTAGAGTTACCCCAAGATATTTTCTGCTGTTTGTGGCTATCATGAAAGGTAAAGCTTCTCTGATTTCCCTCTCTGCTTCCATATCCTTTGTGTATAAGAGGGCGACTGATTTTTTGGAGTTGATCTTGTATCCTGTAATATAAATTTTTGAAGTATTCCCTGACAATTATTTCCTTGGAATCTCATTAATTACCATTTTCATCTCTAATTTCATTCATTTAACTAATTTCCTTTCTTTTGGTTAGCTTCCCAGGGATCAGGATGCCAATCTTAATTTTTCTTTCAAAATCAATTCTGTATTTAACAGAGTCTGTGCATTGCCCTTTAGCTTCTATTTCACTAATTACTGCCCCAGGCTTAGCTATTTACTGCCTTTGGATTTGGATTGTTCCTGTTTCTTAGGGATTGTTAGCACTCATATCTATAAACCTTCTTAGATATATCCTCAAGATCGTGGTAAGTTGCTCTTGCCCATTCTTTCAAGTCTTGTCACTTTTGCTACAGTGTCTTTAATGAATATTCAGGAGCATAATGTCTAATCTCCATATATCTGAGTAGTTTTGTTTTACTATGATCTAATAGGATAAGTTATTTTCATTCTTTTCTTTTCAAATATTTGAACCAAAGTCCCATGATGTATGAGATTTTTTTTCCCATTATTGCTGTTTTCAGAGACATTATCTCCTGCCCACCATAAGCTTTTATCACTTTTTTCCTCTTCCTCCTCTTTCTTCTCTTCCTCCTCTTCCTACACACACACACACACACACACACACACACACTATGATAGATGCCTCAGCCACTTATTGATCACCAATCTACTGGTTTCTCGCTGCTCTTTGGAGGGAATTCTCTTGATTAACCTCCATGACCTTTCATCTCCACCTCCTAAGTTACAGATAAGGTTAAGCTAACTGTAAATACTTTTTTGTGCGTCATTTGAAAATTCTCTCCAGGCAGTAAGCTGAGGCAAGTGTAAAACCTATCATTCACTCCCTCGTTCTCAGAGACCACTTGCCTTCATTTCCTCTCTCTCAGTGACCACTTGCTGTCACTTCCTTGATCTCAGTGGCCATCTACCTTCACTTCCTTTCTCTCAGTGGTCACTTGCCTTCACTTCCTGTCTCTCAGTGGCCACTTGACTTCATTTCCTGGTGTCTGATGTTGTGAGAACTACTGGTTTATATATATTTCCCAATTTTAGTTGTTGTGAGTAGGGATGTAAATCTTGTCTTTTAATGCTAAAATCTGAATATTTGTGTACGACATCCTGTAATTTGTCAAAGTCTTAACACACAAAGTGATGGTATCGGGAGATAGGGTCTTTGGGCAGAGATTAGGCCATTCAGAAAGTGTTTATAAAAGATACAACAGTGAACTTTTGCCCAGCCCTTTCACCAATAAAACAGGGTTTGAACCAGTAAGTAACCCTCAGCAGATACCACGCTAATAGCACCCTGATTTGCTAGTGCCTTAATTTTGCACACCCGGCCACCAGAACTATGATAAATACAGCTGGTTTATCATTCACCTAATCTGTGATATATTTAGTTATAGAAACCCCAAAGATCTAAGATATCTATGTTGACTAGAAGAGAACATTTCTCGATTCTAAAAACAGCCAATCTCTTGGTATGGTAATAAAATATCACATGTTAATGACATAAAATATCAGAAATTTATTCTCCAAGATTCTAGAAGAAGTCCAAAATTAGCACTACTGGGCCAAAGTTAAAACATCAGCATGTCTGTACTTCTGCAGGACAATCCAAAAGAGAAGCCATTGCACGTCTCTTCCAGACTGTGTTCTCACTTGACATTCCTTGGTTTATGACTCTATAACTCTATCTTCAAAAACAGCATCTTCAGTCTCTCTTCCTGTTATTGTATTGTCACAGTATCTTGCTCTGGCCTCCCCTCCACTCCCCAGGCCTTGTGATCACCCTCAAAAGAATTTCAACAAGCCGCAAGTTAAGAAGATGTGCAGAATTTACTAGAGAGTAAAACAGAGCATGCTCGTTAGAGATCTATAAGAGTGGGTGATGATCAAAGAGGCTGTTGCTCCATCTACATTTGAAGCAGGCTTTGTACTATGTCTAAAGTCCATATACTAGTGTTTTTCTGTCCAGGGGATTGACTGTTGCAGGAAGGGCAGCTACATATGCTCTTCTAGACTCCTGCTAGATAGGAATCCTACAAGCTTCTGGGCTTCAGGAAACAGGTATGACTTAATGTCCTTCTGGACAGTTCAGGATATTGACTCGTGTCTCCTTCTTGGATCAGTAATGTGACTTCATCCAGATTGCTCTGAGCCGTAGTTAGAGTGTTGATTTTCATTCCTTGGTTTTACAAGCTCTTGACTATGAAAAAGGGGTCCAACCCTAATGTCCTTTGGGCCTACATCACTCCAGCGTTCAATGTCAATATCTTTACATCTTTCTCTGCCCTATCACAGCTCTCTCTCACTCTTCCTCTTCCTCACTCCCTCCCTCTTCTGAATATCGTATTGAGTATGCTGTGTAACATTTAGAACTCACTAGATAATCTAGGACAATCTCTCTCCCTCAAGATCCCAAATTCTCATGTTTACAAAAACACATTTTCACATATCCCATAATATTTACAGTTCCAGAGAATAAGGCCTAAAAATTCAGAGAAGCGGGCAAAGTATTTTGCCAATCATGTCTTTTCTATAAAAGTTTAGATATATTAATTAAAAACATTCAACCAGGCAGTGGTGGCACACACCTTTGATCCTAGCACTCAGGAGGCAGGGGCAGACAAATCTCTCAGTTCAAGGTCAGCCTGGTCTAAACTAAGTTCCAGGACATCCAGGGCTACATAGAGAAAACCTGTCTCAAAATTAAAAAAAAAATAATAATAATAAAATGTTCTGGAGAGGTCGAGTAATGGGTTATTAGTAAAATTAATGACATTCGGTGACACATTCCTCAAACACATCAATATTGTGCATCTCCACATTGCCAACATATGTCACAGGATTAAAAAGATCTTCTTCTTAAGTATACAGATGTATCTCATCTTCTGTGAGCTATTCTGAATTGTGTTCCCACTGTGAAGCTGCAAAGCTCCAGTCAAAGGAAATATGTCATTCATAAGTCATACAGTCATACAGAAGTAAGCTTCTAAAGTTTAGGGCTCTGGGAACCAGTTCAGATAGTTATCAGTTAATAATATTTGGGGCAATTCAGGATGTCACATCTGCTCATATGGATAGAGATATGACTCAAATCGCATTTCTCAGAAGATTTGGAGGGGGGAGATATCAGAATTTGCAGTATATGACAAAATGCCAACTACAAAAATTCCTCAACCGATGCCATTTCCTCTGATTCCATTCTGGTCTCTAATCACTTCATTACTTTGTCTCCTGTATTCTGTTGCACACCTCCAAAGCCTGCCTCTGGACACACTGAGAAAAGATCTCCCTCCTCTCCTGGAAGGACTCCCTACAGAAGACAACATTCCAAAACGATAAACTGTTATTTCTGTTCCTTTAAAAGGCTAACCTTATATTTTTATCATAATCACTAGAAAATACTGTTGTAAAATGCTTTTTCTCTACTTAGTCTTTATGAGAATCAACATTTTAAACAAAGTGTGTTCAAAAATGCATTTTCTTGACATCTCATTTCATAATCTATATTGAAACATCCTCCAGTTAAGCCTTGCAGTTTTGTAGAAATAACAAAATCTTGGAATCATTCCCCCGATACAATTCTACATCTACTTTATGGGGGTAAAAAAAAAGATTAATAAGTCAAATAAATGGCTTAGTAGCCAGAAATGTAGAAGCCAAAAGTTCCTCCCTCCTCAGTTGTGCTTCATTTCCCCTGGCTCTCCGACACATACACTTTTTTCAGGAACTAAATGAGATGAAAGACCAATATTGTACCAGACACTGGGGAGGTACAAAAAACCATCAGAACCAATTTTGGTAGAAAGAACAGGCCATGCGGGTCCCTCCAATGCTGACAAACTCTAAGATCATGGGTGACAGATGAATGCACCAAGGAGCCTCTTCTCCCCTCTCAGGACCAATTGCTTTCCACAGAGCTCATAAGGTTCTCATGCGGCAGACAAATTAAGAAGCCATCATAGGATATTTTCTTCCTAATTTTCTAAAATAGCAGTTCTCCACCTTCCTGATGCTGCGACCCTTTAAAACAGTTCCTCATGTTGTGGTGGCCCCCAAACATAGGATTCATTGCTACTTCATAACTGTAATTCTGATACTGTTACAAATCATAATGTAACTGTAATTCTGCTACTGTTACAAATCATAATGTTAATATCTGATAGGCAGGATATCTGTTATGTGACCCCCGCAAAAGGGTCATTCAACCCCAAAGGGGTCGCAAGTCACAGGTTGACAACCACTGCCTTAAATGTCTGTAAGATAACAACAGAATAGTTCATTTGTTGGCTCCTCATTCTTATAAAGGAACTAAAAATTCAGGAGGGAGAGAAAAATCTCAGACCAGGGAAGAAAGAATTAGGGCTGATAAATATCGAAATGATTCAGCAGGCCCTGGTGTTGTGTGTACGAGTTTATAATACACTCCTATGTTTCAGTTCTGCCATAAAAATGAAGCAGGCCAGCTTCTCTCTTACTTCCCATTCTATTTCAGGGGCTCACAGCATCAAGAGGCATCAAAGATAAAAGGAAATATATCAATGTATTTCCAAAGTAGTAGTAGACTAGAAATAAAAAGGAGGCAGAGCTGTCACTGAAATTATTAGAGTTAGGGCCCAAGGCCATGGCAGCCTGCTGTCAAGCCACGCTAGACCCATCCTCAACAGAGTACTCACACAGACAAAAATAAAGAGCAGCAGAGTGGCCATATTGGGGAGAGGAAGAAAGTAGTCCAGTACCATCACGCCCTGACTCTATGTCCTAAGGTTTCCAGGAGACAAATTCTCCTAGGCAAGTACCAAGCTACCGGTCTTTTCCCACTTCCCACATGAGATCCCAGAGGACAGTACAATGCTTTAGAGGTACATTCACTCCACAGTCTGAAAAGGGTCACTATGGAACCTCATTTCTGCCAAGACAGTTACAAAGCCGTGTCTTCTCCGAATTGGTTGCACAGTACAGTAAGAGGTAACAAGACCCACTTGTCCACTGCTTTTTAATGCTTTTCAATCTGTCTAATATTTTATGTGTATGAGTATTTTGTTGGTATGTATGCACGCGTACATGTATGCATGGTGTCAGAGGGGGTCAGAGAAGTGTGGGAGATCCTCTGATACTGGAATTATAGGTGGTTGCAAGCCACTATGTGGACACTCAGACTTGAACCTGGGTCCTCTGCAAGAGCCACTCGTCACTGAGCAAACTCTCCAGCCCACTCCACGGCATTTTGAAGCGGGCTTCTCAGAGGACCTCAGCCTTTGCCTCTACAATTGGAAAGAATGCTGAAGAGCTGTAGCGAGAATGCACTGGAGGACTCCAGGCTTGCTGCATGCTGTTGGATCTGTGCAGTAGACAGCATCTGAGGTTTGAAAAAAAAAATTAAAAAGGAAATAAAAGCACATGAAGACAATTATAAAACTACAAGGCACAGAGTCATTGACTGTTCCAGCAGAGGTTGCCTTTTCCTTAACTTCCTTTGAGGTATGCTAAGCCTATGGTCTAACAAGGAAGACCTTTTCAAACTACTTCAGCATCCTGCAGTCTTGGGTCTCCACACAAGGCGTGAGCCTGAAGGCGGGGAATGAGGTCAGCGTGGTGGGGGATGGGGGAGCTGTGAATTTCTGACAGTCTCACAAAGGAAATGCCTTCGGCTTCTCACTCAAGCATGGCAGGAGCTGCTCTCTAAACCGGGATGCGGCCTTCATTGAGCCTGCTGGCTTTCGCGTGCAGACGGTTGCGAAGAGGCTATTTTTATTCTTACAGAGAAAATCTGATGCCTCACGAACGAGGAGGCCTTCGGGAGCAGAAGGGCTGCCTGCAAGGCCCTGCTATTTGCTTGCCTGCAGTGAAGGACATTGGCGAACACAAAAGGTATTTTCCCTTCTGCGCTAGAGAGACCATCTGTTATCCTGCCACAGTGCAGCGCAGGGGAAACCCTTCACAAACAAGAGCCTTTCTGCCAGAGTTCCCTGGAAATACTCCCCAGACGATCCCGCCCACGCATGAGCTACATACTTCATCCCAGCCTGCCTTTTTGTATTCTTCCCTTTTATTGTTCTATAGAGAGAGAGGGAGAGAACATTGCCTGTAATTTAAAACTAGCAGCAGGGTCTGCCTTCAAAGCAGTCAGGATTTTATTATTATCATTACTATTATCCTGACTATTTTAGTGGTAGAACAGTACTACTGGCATCTCTCTCTCTCTCTCTCTCTCTCTCTCTCTCTCTCTCTCTCTCACACACACACACACACACACACACACACACACACACACACACAATATGTTGCTCATGCAAAGGAGAATGGGAGGGCTATAGCAAACTGTTATCAAGAGGACCTCCAAAGATCCTTTCATAACTTGACCTGAGTGGAAATAGACCCCCTGGGAAATGGCCACAGTCACCTGTCCCCAGATAAAAGTATTTCACTGGAACAGAACCAAAGAGACAGATGTGAAGGATTCCCCTCCCTTCCACTGCAGTCTGGAGGAGGAAGGAAGCCAGCCCAATTTGTTGAATTACATGGGAAGCCCCAAGAGGGGAGAAATGGGGGGTCTTGGCTCTACAGCTGGACCATCCAAGACTATCACATGGAAAAGCGGCCGGATCCCTTAAGCTCACATTTGAATGTTTCCACTGCCCCACTGACCACAGGCTCCTTTACCCCTTTCCTTTGCTGTGTAGAATCCATTCCTCTTAGCGGGCTTCTTTCTATGCTTGAGTTCACGCGTGTCTTCCCTGACCTGGCT
Source organism: Microtus oregoni (assembly GCF_018167655.1). Taxonomy (NCBI): domain Eukaryota; kingdom Metazoa; phylum Chordata; class Mammalia; order Rodentia; family Cricetidae; genus Microtus; species Microtus oregoni. The sequence continues at coordinate 9,741,822 of NW_024543070.1, forward strand.
TGCACCTTTTGGGGTTCCAGAGAGCTTTCGGAAGTTAAATAAACCTGACATCTGCCTCCAAGGATCAGCTTTTGGAGGGAACCTTGGGCTAAAGCCTGTGTCTGACAAGGGCCTGCGAAAGTAACACTGCCTCACCAAGGAAAGTGGAGAAGGTAAACTTGTGGGACACCTGTGAGTGTGAGCTTGCGCGACGCTGGCAGCTCTTCCCCTGACCTTAAGAAGACTTCAGTTTGTGTCCTGAGTCACGGTGTTGAACGGCATTGTTTCCTCCTTTGCCTTGCTGTAAACGTTGTTAATGCTCCAGACAGGTGAACGCCCTGCGCCTTTGCTTCGCAAGAGGGAAATAAAGCGGACCAGCAGCGCCACCATTCGCAGGCTGGGAGAACTGCAGGAGAAACAATGAGCTCGGTCGATTTCCACCTTCTGGATAGCAAACAGGAATGTCACCACACTCTACAGCTGTCACACAAAACAGGAAGCAGAACTTTCTTCTATGCGCATTGAATCCAATATGTGCCAGAAAGCTATGTAAATAGGTAGGTAATAAAACTACAAGAGAATCTCTCAGCCTTTTGGTTTTCAGCCTTGTGTGTGGCTACATAGTCCCGGACCCATAAACAGTAGACCATATATACAGTGGTGGACCCAAAGCGTCTCTTACCCCTTGGTGATGTAGCTGCCCTAGTTTGAGTAGCCATAGTCTATAATGGTCACACAATAATAAATTGCCTAATGATGTATTTCTCAAACCCCAATCCTGTTATTAAGTGACGAGTTACTCTGGTAACATGATGGCGTGCAGATGTGACCTTTAGGGTCACAGGAAGACAGTTCCCTGATGGAAAGAACCCAACGAACCCAACTCCTCCCGGCATTTGTTTATAAAACTCCCATATCGGTTGCACATCTACATGCATGCTGGACTGTTGTGTGAACATACAAACTGATTTCCAGCCCTTAGTTGTCTTCGGTATTTGACATATTAACCTTTCAAAACTAAAAACATACTAATTTCTCAAGGCTAAAGGCCTCCTTGAGTTGAGAGTCTGTCACGGTGTGGATCAGACACACATCATCCCACCCCATGACAGAATCATAAAAACACAAGTCAAGGGTATCTCCCCCAAGTCTTTGGAAAAGCAAAATTGGTCACAGGTTTCCTAGGAAACAAAACCATCAACAAAAGAGCAAGTGATCTATGGGGGAGAAATGTCCCTTCCGAAATACCTTATGTGTTAGAGGAAATGCCAGGAAAGCATTTGCAGGACCTTAAAAATACATTCCCTTGCACAAAGAAATACCTACCCTGATAAAATTAAGAGAATGTCACATACTCTCCCACGTTACTTACTCTGGCATAAAAAGAGATAGTATTTTCCAAATTTTGATGAGCCTCATTCAAATTCTCATCATTCAAATTACCCATATGTTCCAAGTAAGGAATTACACAATCATAGATTTGAGCACAGGAAGAGATTTGCAAATCACCTCGTCCAACCCACTCACTTTCAAAGTAAAGAACAGACACCCTGGGTGGGGAGGAGATTCAACACAAGCCATCAGCTCGGCTAACATGGGATCAGAAACTGCAACCTGGGACCTCCAACACCATCAGCACAGCTAACAAAGGGCCAGCAACTGCAACCCAGGACCGCAGACACTATCGACATGGCTAACACAGGGTCAGAAACAGGACTCCTGCCACCGTGTAGAACTCTGCAAATGGCTTTGTTTCAGCCTGTTTCTAAAAATGTCTTGCCTGACACTGATAGCCACTCTACTTTTGTCAAACTGCTCGACAACAACTTTACATAAAGTATTGTTTCCAGTGTTTAGTGTTGGTGAACTTTCTCTGTTACTGTGACCAACACTAGAGGCAATCAAGTTATAGAGAGAAAAACAGTTTGTTTTAAAGGTTTTGGCCCATGACTGACTGGGCTCCTTGCCTTGGTTGAGCCTCTAGTAGAGGTGATGGATAACAATGGCGGACAGTGTACACAGGGGAAAACTGCTCATTTCGTGACCAGGGAGTAAAAGACAGAGGGAGAGAAGAGAGACTAAGGTCCTATACTTTCCTTTCTTGATGACCTCAAAGTTTCCCACACAGCCCTCTGTCCTAATGGCCCCAACTATTCCTAAGAGCACTATCAAGGGTCAAGGCCTTCATTCAGCACGTGAACCTCTGAGATGTCCTTACCAAACCACAGGATCTGAGGCCTGGAAAAATACTGAGGTCAAAAGATGGAGAAATAAAAACACAGCTTATTCTTTGAGAAACAAAATTACTGTCATAGAGACGAGCAGAAGGAATGTGTATAGGGTTGAAAACCAAATGTTTATTTTTTTTTACAAGAACACAATTATAATGGTGAATTATTACATAACAGATAGAACGTCTGTTAAATGATCGAAATTCCTTGAAGATATACCAACTCATTTTTAATCAGTTCCTTTCTGTATTGACATATTTCAAATACTGTGTAATGAAATCTATTCAAAACATGATACTGTTTAGTTTTTAACGTGTCTAACTAATATGATCTAGCCCTGTGCCTGGAAGGCATGTTGAGTGGCCATTTCCAAAACATTCAGTTATGTCTGAGCAAAGGCCATGCCCCCTTGTTTCCAGTTGTAACTACCCCCACCGTAGGAGCACATACAAAATGTCGTTCTTGGCCCCCATAATTGGTGCTCATTTGGGAAGAAATGAGTGAAAAAATAGCTGTAAAAAAGAAGGACTAGAAGTGGTGAGATGGTCATATCTAGACTCATAGCCAAAAAGACAAGAGCAGTGGGACCAAGAGGTAGAATGGTGGAGACAAGTCAGTCCTTGACTGGTCAGCGCTTCCTATTACATTGACAATAGTTTCTCAGTCTCCCACACCTATTACTCTTCAATAAACAAGAACCATATTGTTATAGGAGATTTGGCATTTTTTTCCTAAGCATACTATGATCTGCAGAAAATAACCACAAAGAAAATAAATCCCTTCTCACACATGAAGTGTGGACCTGGGGTTCAGGAAGGACATTAAATGGGGAACAGTCTAGAATCACAGGACTAGATTGTTCTATCTGACAGCTCCTAGCTTCCCATGCAGGGAAAGTAAATCAGGTGCCACAAAATCTTGCTTGTGAAGAAGAGACACTCACATGCCTGCCTGCTGTCAGGAATTCCCATTCACAAAGTTGGACCAGAACATTGGTGCCCCACAGCCATTCAATTCTTCCTCACCTAGCTGTAGCTCTAAGCATTTTACCCCAGAGATGTGAAAGTCAGGTGTCGTGTTCTAGTAGCTGAGAACTTGAGCTGTGAAGAGAGAAGTCTGCACTTGGTCCCTCCATGCCTGCCAGCTTTAAAAACACACGTGCTATGTGAAGAGCATGTGTCATGTCTCTACTCTGAGAATCTTAGTGATCCCATCCTAAGAGTCTGCTCAGTGAGGTCGCTGGGCACATGCTAGGTCTAAGGTACTGACATTCATCTATGCCAGTTGTTCCTAAAGGAACCACACAACTTTCCTGTGCCACTGGGAGCTCACCACACTTCCACTGAAACCGCTCAAAGGTAATCAGTCACTACTACTGCTAGCGAACATTCAAAGTTGGGTGGGTGCCTAGCACTAAAGCTAATGCCACGTAATTATCTCAGGCCCCAAATGCAGTTCCCAAGAGAGGCCTTTTCTAAACTCTTCATTTCAATCGTTGTAAGCCACCCCAACCTGTATCTCATACTGAAAACTGGATGCCATATTTAAATTTTCTTTTCATTACAATAGGCCCAGCTTAAGATTGTTCCACTCCAAACTGTCAAATGTTCTTTTAATTCCAACAAAATCTCTCATACTTATTTCTGGGAGACCCCAGGAGATCTTCTTTCGTAACTCAAGATGAGATCTTGTTGGTCTGTAAGATAACTCCACCTCTCCCCACTAGGGGCAACAATGTGCAGTAACTTGGTGACCTTTAGCTGTGGATTTCCCGGTCCTTACTTTTCTCTCGTCAGAGGTACAGATATATAGCCACAGGACTGGGAAAGAAACGAAGTGGCAGACAGACTCTAAGCAGTATCCAAATTTCACCTTCTTTAAGAGATATTTTTTTTCCCAGAAGCCACCTCAACTTTCCATGCGAAGTCCCCCAGTAGGGTTTCCACGTCTGCGCAGGTCTTATGTCTATAGCAGGTGCCCCAGCTACTACAAGTTTTAAAATCAGAACCAAAGACAGATAAATAGAATTTCTTTCCAACCACTTCTCTAACCACAAAGGAAAATTGAATACCCAAGTTTTAGAAGTTTTAATCCCATATGCCAATACAAAAATGTCAACCTTTGTCAGTTTACAGAGGAAAAAAAACAACAAAATTATTATGAGCAAAGAGAAAGGCGCATAAGCAAAGAATTACGCTGAAGCAGCCAACTGAGGGTATGCCTAACAGATGGGGACCAGCTTCAAAACACTCTCTTGAATATGCAATAGGATTTAATGTTGATGAGAAATCGGAAAGCTACTTACATCTGAAAGATGTAAGTAAATGTCAAATAATATTAATTGAATTTAAAAAAGCTACTATTGAGGGAAAGAAAGAAAATATTCTCTGTGAAATCATGCAATATAGAGAGAACAATAAGATCAGGAGTAAGGATGTATTTGAGAACCCCAGTTAAGCTATGTATCATTCAAAAGTCACTATTATATAAATCTAAGTTTTGGAAGCAGTACTTTGAGCATTAAAATTTTCTTCCTAAACTCAGTTTTAGTAAAGTAAAAAAATAATAAAATGTTTTGTTTGTTTTAATAAAGTCTAAGTGGCTGGAGCTTGTATAGTTTGGATTTTCTTTGGGCCACCAACCAGCTCCCAAATAAAGACACTGAGACTTATTATTAATTATGAATGCTCATCTTTAGCTTAGGCTTGTCCCACTAGCTCTTTTAAATTAACCTGTTTCTAGCCGTCTACATTTTGCCTCCTGGCTTTTTATTTTTCATTCTGTATGTCTTACTTTCCAGCTTTCTCTGTGTCTGTCTGGCTGGCTGGCTGGGTGGCTGGCTGGCTTCTGGCATCTCCTTGGTTCCTTTCTTTCTTTCTCCCCAAACCGCAGCCTAAATTCCTCTTCCTACTTACTTTCCTTCTCCAGAAATCCTGCCTATACCTCCTCCCTTGCTATTGGCCATTCAGCTTTATATTAGACCAATTAGGTGCCTTAGACAAGCAAGGAAAAACAGCAACACATCTTTTTATAGTTAAACAAGTACTCTGCAGCAGACTTGTTTCTGTTATCTGAACCTAATCTCTCCTTCAGCCCTTAGACTACAAAAGATAGGACACATAGGTTTACTTTCTCATACCGGTTAGCCTAGCATAGCCTCATGAACTGATATTCTCTCTCTCTCTCTCTCTCTCTCTCTCTCTCTCTCTCCCTCAACATTATTTTAAAACCATGAAAAGGAAAAAGAAACTACATTCCTGTCAAAACCTGCTAGAGTCAGTTGCCATTATCACTATTTCAAATTTCTGTTTCTTTTTGCAGATTTCCTTTTTGCTAGTCCAGCTTTTGTTAGTCCATAAATCCAACAACATACCTTTAAGGCATCATTCCCCTGAGGCCCAAGAATATCTTTGAGTCCTCACATATTGCACACACTTTTCGATGAACCATTCTAAATTTTTCTGACAGTCACAAATCATATAATCTTTCAAGGTACACAACTCTCGATAGAAATCATAATTAAGGGCAGGAGCAGAATAGTTTGACTGTAACTGGTTTTCCAATTAGAATTATAAGCTTGTGTTAAAAAAACCACAATATTGAAAATGATGTCAAAATAGTACTAGACTCTAGACAAAATTTGCATTCTTAGGTCTGAAAAATGTAAATGAAAAGCAGTACTAGAAATACCTGTGGTCAGTGAGCTGGCTGTGTGAGGGCGGCTCCAGTGTATTCAGTGTACAGACCTGAGCAGCAGCCTTCAGCATTGCACCAGCTTTGGAAACTATCTTCTTAGTATACAATATAAATTATAATCAAGCCACAATAATAGAACCACAAGTATCACAGTTTATTCAAATTTAAGGAAATTTGATGATTTAGCCATTAACCCTCATTTTACATTTCTATTTATTTTACTTCATTTAAATTTAACAGATAATATATTTGCATGATTCCAGAGTATTATAAGAAATGCACCATGAAGAAAAGATTTTTAAAAAACTAGACTTCTTCTCATATCTTTTCCACTATCTTGAACCTTACACACACACACACACACACCCTCCAAATAATCACTTTATACTGTATCAAAAGAAAGACAAAAAGAATAGGCTATGCTTTACTAGAAAGCATCATATCACAAAACTTGTAATCTCAAAGAGCATCAGATGAGATCAAATCTACTGAGGATTGACTTATCAATGTAGGGACCTCATAAAGATAAAGAAGGATCATGATCTAACAGCCCATGATTGGTGGAATCATCAAGATAAGGATTTTGAGACCGAGAGACTCAAAAAATATTCAGCATAAACTCATCATACTTCCCAATGAAGTTAGTGAGTCTGTGAGGAATTCGCTACAGCGAGCAATCAAACAATATGGTTAGGCAAGGTAGTCCCTGAAGAGAAAAGAAATGGTCAAAGGACAGTAAAAAACTAAGTCAACCTCATTTGGATACTAACGTGTAGTTTAGTGTCTGTGTAAGTTATTTTGTTGTTATTGTTGTATACTTTGTTGTTGTTGTTGCTGTTGCTGCTGCTGCTGCTGTGACAAAGTATCTAACAGGAAGCTACTTAAGGGTCAGTTATTTTGGCCACAGCCTATCTTGACAAGGAAGTGATGGTGGGGCATTGAGGGGCTACTCACATTGTTCTGCCCCTAGGGAGCAGAGATGTTCAGCTCCACTTTCTCTTTCTTATTCACTCCAAGACAGGGGCCCATGGAATGGTGCCAGCCCACAGTGAAGGTGGGTCTTTGCACAGATCTAGCTCTGTCTAGATAGTCCTTCATAGGCATGGCCCAGAGATTTTTCTAGGTGGTTGTGGATCCTTTCAAGCTGGCAATCCATGTTAACCTTTACTAACATAGTATTTATAAGTAGTTGTCATTCTCAACTAGATCTGTATCTCTAATATTTTTTGGCTATTGCCAGGATGCACACACATGGGGTGGGGGTTGTGCTGTTTGTGCCTCTGTATTATTATTTAAATAGAAGAATACATTTTGTGTACTGCACACCTTGCTTTTCTTGTCTGACAATGTATCTTAGTCATCTTCTCATATCACTATTACAGAGTCCTCTTTTTTATATACAATTATATAATGTCCTGCAATTTAGACCCAATCCTATCCTGCTGAACTTTCAATCTATCTTTGTTTGTTAGTTTTGTTGTAGTTTTGTTCTATGAAGCTAGTGTTCTGCACATGCAAAGACATGTTCTACCAGTGAGTAATGTTTTACTGTCTAGTGTTGTAGAATGTTTATGCTGTGGAGTATTTGTTAAATGATGCAAAGATATGTTGCATTCTTTTATGTTGAATTTGTTTAGCTCTGTAAACTTGTGTTACTTTGCCTGTCAAAAATACTTGATTGGTCTAATAAAGAACTAAATGGCCAATAGTAAGGCAGGAGAAAGGATAGACAAGGATGGCAGGCATAGGAAATAAATAGGAGGAGAAATCTGGTTGGAGGAGGAGATCAAGGAGCAAGAAAAAGAGGAGAGGAGGACATCAGAGGCCAGCACCCAACTACACAGCCACAGAGTAAGAAGTAAAGAAAGGTATACAGAAATAGAGAAAGAGAAAAATTGAGAGGCAAAACATAGATAGGATAATTTACATTTTAAAAAAAAGCTGGCTAGAAATAAGTCAACCTAAGGCCAGGCATTCATAAGAAAGAATAAGACTCTGTGTTTATTTGGGAGCTGGGTGGTGGTGGGCCCTCCAAAGTGTAATGAACTCAGAGTACAGAGTAAGAAAAAAAAACTACTACAGCCTATTCCTTTAAAAATAAAAACAAAAAAGCAATGAATACCCTTGTGTGTATGTGTGTTTCACTGTATCAAAGGCAAGGTCTCAAAATCGGGATTACTAGACTTAAAAAACATACATTCTGCAATTTAATCCTCAGTGAAGATACGTCAGTTTTACCCTTTCTACCAGCCTTCCCATTCTCTGTCTCACAGAACAAACACTTTGGAGGCCAGGAAATATTACCTCACTTCTTCAGCTCTCCCATTCATCAAGGACACATGTACCCCCAATGTTGACAGTGCCCTTTAACCTGAGAGTTTCTGAACATGACTTGCTGGTTCTTATGCTGGGATAGGGATTCCAGATGGAAAAAATTCTAAAACTTCTAGAGATTACCAGTTTGGGAAGGGAAGCATATTTCCTAATTGTTCTCTGTAGCCTAGTTGAGTGCCTCCTACCAGAAGAAAGAAGGAAAGCAATGAGCCAGGTAAGACAGGGCATACCCACAACAGAGGGCAGCATAGCAGTCCCGGGTCAGTCACTCAGAGACTCCTGCGCAAACAAGAGTAAGCTAAAGCAGGCAAGCTTTTCCAACTGAAACACAGAAATATGTAAGGCATATGTTTTTTTTTTCCTCCTTAGACCAATAACTGAAAACCATTCAGGAGGTGAGGCCCCTCCCTCTTCCTTACTCCCTACAATACATACAGCTAAGGCTACTTTGGGAGCCATGATTCCAATGAGAAGTCTACCTTTAGCTTTCTTCCTTCCGACTTTAGATCTTCAAACTCTCTTTATTAGCAGACATGTTTTCAATTGGAAAATTAACTCAAGTACCAGCAATTCCTCACTGTGGCAAAGAGAAGAATATATAAATGTTTACACGACTACAAGAGACGTTGATCCCCTAAGACATCAACTAATAAAGGAGAACAAGAATGCCACCTGCACTCTAAAAATGTGAGACACCCATGGGACTCTGAACTTGGGACTTTCTTATGAAGAAGGCTTCCTGGTATTTTATAGTCATGTGAAATTCCCATGCTGTTAGTGTGAAAGGGGCGAAAGTTGCCTGGTGGAGTTTGGTCCTCTGAATAGACAAGGATGCAGTCAACGTCTCATCACACAAACAGGATAGTTATATAAGGCACTATTAGATGTCTGTTCTCATTCATCTCTTTCCATCACTTGACCGCTTTTTTTAAAAAAATCCAATAGGAAGTGGATCTCATGATATTCCCAGTACAGGAGAGGCTGAGCCAGGAGGACCATGATGACACCACCTGTGAAGATTACACTGTCCGTCTATCTCAAGAACACAATTGTATAAAACTCAATTTAAAAATTTGCTTTCTATATTTACACCCATATGTTCTCTATATGTTCACTCCTCCTAGAATTAATCCTTATTATTCACAGGTTGATTTTTATGTTTACATCTGCAAGAAAATACTCCCAACCTCACCTTTAAATGCATTTGCGAATAGAGATAGGCTGTCAGGATGGACAGACGGATTTTCATTTTAACCTCACACTTTTCTCTTTTTTTCATATTTTGAACAATTTTATTTTATTTTTTTATTTTTTTTTATTGAGAAAAAAAAATTCTGCCTCCTCCCAGCCTCCCACTCCTCCCCCCCTCTCCCTACTCTTCTCCCCCTCCCCCCACTCCTCTCCCCCTCCCTCTCAAGTCTGAAGAGCTGTCAGGGTTCCCTGCCCTGTGGAAAGTCCAAAGTCCTCCCCCCTCCATCCTGGTCTAGGAAGGTGAACATCCAAACTGGCTAGGCTCCCACAAAGCCAGAACATGTAGTAGGATCAAAACCCAGTGCCATTGTCCTTGGCTTCTCAGCAGCCCTCATTGTCCACCATATTCAGAGAGTCTGGTTTTATCCCATGCTTTTTCAGTCACAGTCCAGCTGGCCTTGGTGAGCTCCCAATAGATCAGCCCCACTGTCTCCGTCGGTGGGTGCACCCCTCGTGGTCCCGACTCCTTTGCTCATGTTCTCCCTCCTTCTGTTCCTCATTGGGACTTGGGGAGCTCAGTCCAGTGCTCCAGTGTGGGTCTCTGTCTCTATCTCCATCCATCGCCAGATGAAGGTTCTATGGTGATATGCAAAATATTCATCAGTATGGCTATAGGATAGGATCATTTCAGGTTCCCTATCTTCAGCTGCCCCAGGAACTAACTGGGGACCTCGCCTTGGGCACCTGGAAGCCCCTCTAGGTCCAAGTCTCTTCCCAACCCTAAGATGGCTCCCTTAATTAAGATATGTGCTTCCGTGCTCCCCTATCCAACCTTCCTTTATCCCAATCATCCCGTTGCCCCAAGTTCTCCCCATCCTCCCCTTCTCCCTTTTGTCTCCCCATCTCCCCTTACCCCTTCTCCCACCCCACCCTTAAGATCCCGATTTTTTGCCTGGCAATCTTGTCTACTTCCCCTACCCAGGAGGATAGCTATGTTTTTCTTTGGGTTCACCTTCTTATTTAGCTTCTTTAGGATATCAAATTATAGACTCACTGACCTTTATTTATGGCTAGAAACCAATTATGAGTGAGTACATCCCATGTTCATCTTTTTAGGTCTGGGTTACCTCACTCAGGATAGTATTTTCTATTTCCATCCATTTGCATGCAAAATTTGAGAAGTCATTGTTTTTTACCGCAGCATAGTACTCTAATGTGTATATATTCCACACTTTCTTCATCCATTCTTCCATTGAAGGGCATCTATGTTGTTTCCAGGTTAACCTCACACTTTTCAACCATTGTTACAAATGTGTGTGAGAGTGGAAGTGTGTGTGTGTGTGTTTTCACACAGCACTCGTGAGCAGGTCAGAGGCTGCTGCTACCAGGAGCTGGTTCCCCACTTCCATGAAGAGATTCAGTGTTGAAATTGGGTCATTGGGTTTTATGCAAGCATTTTTACCAGCTGAGTCATTTTGATGGCACCATTGATTAGCTTTGAAGAGAACATATGTGTTTTGCTTGCAGTAAATAATCAATTTCTAAAATGGAGTGTATTTGCTTGAAGTCCAGTTGTAAAATGGTATTTGGGTCTACACTCTAAAGTGAGAATGTTGCATTAGGCTCCTGAAGATGAGAAAAGGGGACTTTTCTTTTGCTTGTAGAGACAACATTTGAGAGAAAGAGAAGATTCCAGAAGAGCCTCTCTGCATGCGTCTTGGAGAAGTCCATTCACTTTACAGATGGCATGCTGCTGTCACTTGCATTTTTCTGTGGTGAAAGGAATATTGTCCCTGGAAAGCACTTTCCCCTGGCCCCTCTTGTCGTACAGCAGAGATTCTCTATAACCAATTCCAGTCAAGTCTCCTCCTAGGTCCTCTGGATTCTTTCTAACAACACTCTGTTTCACAGCTGATATCTTTGTGTTTTTATCCTCCGGGCATCCCCCGGCCAGAGCCATCCTTCACGCTCAGCTCCCATCCTTCTCCCCTAACATATCTCCATGGTCTCACTGCTTCTCCTGGCTTTCCCCCAAGCCTTTTAAGCATCCAGTCTGCAGTCAAACCTTGGCAAACCCCCACAAACTGTTCCCACAAAGCAGCCTTTAAAAGCATTCCCCTTAATTGGATCAGGAAGTCCACTTGTTTGCTTCCTCCAAGGGTGAATTAAACTGAGAGATCCTGTAGGCCATCATTTAACTCAATTCAGCTAGGACTCACTGAGTCCTAACTGCATTCCAGAAACTGTAATGGACATGGCGGGGCCTGTGATAACAAACTAGAGCTCGGAGCCTCAAGCTGCCTGTAATCTAGCAAGGCCACCTAAGTGTCTTAGGAAGCCCTGGAGCTAGCCTTTACAGAACTGTTTGCTTCCAGACTCTTAGGACAGGTCTCCTTTGGCTTTTGTTTTCATTGCATATTATTTTGTAAAACTTATACCATTTTAACAACCTAAGTGCACAATTCACTGCCACTAAGTCCATTCCTGGCTCTTCCCCACCATCCCTCTTCTCCACTTCCAAGGCCGTCCCTTCATCACACAGAAGTTCTGTATCCACTAAGCTCCTCGCTATCTCCCCGTCAAGTTCTGATAGACCCTGTGCTACCGCCTAAGGGAACCAAGCTCTTTTAGATCTTCTGTATAGTAGAGTCATATTGCATTTCTCTGTCTGTGCTTGGCTTCTTCCCTTTCACCGTGATGTTTGGGGCTATGTCTTATAACTAAAGAAAGAAAAGTGAGTAGGAGGTGGTTGCTTCTCATCGGAAGGCCCAGCGGATGCCATCCCATCTGTCTTCCGAGCCTGCTAGAGTTGAGTCACAATTATTAAGAGGTGGAAGATGATATTTGCTTGCGGGTCTTAGTGTGACTTTTGGGGAGAAACACTGCCAGGTTCACAAGTGATGTTCTCATAATAGAAGGCAGATTAACAAGAGAAAAGCATTCGATTTCGTTTAATATAAGCATTATGTGACATGGGGTCTTGAGAGATATCTATGCAATGTGCATGCCTATATGGGGTAAGGACAGTTGTCACGGAGTGAGAGCAAAGGGATTATGGCATAATGGAGACCAAGTACAAGACTTGTCTGGGCCTAATGGTGCAGGTGGCTATTGGTTTTTCTGTGACTCTGAAGATGAGCCTGTACTTCTTCAGGTGTAGAGAGGCCTCTTCCCTGTGAGGTACTTGGAACTACTTCAGAAAGAGGCTGAAAAAACATTGTAGCACGCATTCTAATTGGTCTTAATAATACAATCTCAGAGTCAGCTATTGGGGTGAAAGCTGAAGGATCAGAGAAGCAGAGCTGCCAACCACTGGAGTTCTTACCTCTACCAGTAATTAGACCAAAAGGGCGATCCTGTCCTCAAACGGCCTCCTCAGACTACATCCTCAGACTGACTGCTCCTCCGACTGCACTGAGTTCCTCTCTCCTCCTGCCTTATATTCCTCTCTCTGCCCAGCCATGTGACTCCTGTCTCCACCTCCTAAGTGCTGGGATTAAAGGCATGTGATCCCAATTCCTGGGATCACCTTTGTGTGAGCCTTGTTTCTGTTTTAGACTGGATCAATTTCATGTCGCCCAGGGTGGTCTTGAACTCAGAGCTACGTCTGTTCCCCCCAATCCTGGGTTTGCAGGTGTGTGCCACCACTGCCAAGCTTCTAGTGGCTTAGCTGTGCACTCTGATCTTCAGGCAAACTTTGTTAAACACACACACACAAAAAATCACTACAGATCATTTCCAGGTTTTATAGTCTGCTTCAGGGTAGAAGAGGGGAGAGAGGTCAGACAAGGGTGCTTATCTTATGTTCTGCTGTTTCTCCAGCACCAAGTTACTGTATTTTGGAGGTAAAGCACATCCTGAGTCCTTTCATGCCATCAAAGAAAGGGCTAACCCATCTTAGCATAAGACCAAATGTAATGTGTAAGGTGAGGCACATTCCTAGACTGCTCACCACTAAGAGAAGAGACTTACCATGCAAATGACAGGACATTCTTTCTGTTTTACTTTGTCAAGAGAGTGTGTACAATTACCAAGGGAAAACAAGGTCATAGTGTAATAACAAACTAGCCCAAAGTTCCTGTGGTTTAACACAACTTATTTCTCCTTCACACTATGTGTCACTCATGAGTTTGTGGGTGCCAGTTTCACACTGTCACTGGGGATTCCAGTACAAACAGATCCACCGTCCTGCAACTATCCAGTCTGGAAAGGGTGGCGGCTTCTCTAGAAACTTGCATGTCTTTTCCTTTCTGTCTGAACTGAGAGGCAATGCAGTTTCTTCTTCTGGAAATCCACAGAAACATCTGAGCGCCACATCTGAGTCTAGGAAGTGGAGGAAAAGAGAAGCAATATTTGATGAGCTTCAGTGTCTGGCGCACATGTCAATCAACCTGCCACCCCAGTCGCTGTGAATCTGTGACATGATCAGGGAACAGATTTCCTTTCAAAAGAGAAACAATGTCACTGCAAACTTGTAAGATACTTTATGTAGATAAACGTAAAACAGAAAAGAAACGTGATGGGTGGCTACATTGTGGAGTTCTGAACCATACATTGAGGAAAAATTAAAAATAATTTCATTCTGAGGTAAAGTGTCCACTGATAGCATCATACACAGATTCAAAATGATACCTTCAATAAATAAAGCAGAGTGAAGGTGCTGTACTCCAGCTTAGGTTTGAGTTGACTCCAGATATAGGCAAGTTGATCACCAAGATGACCATCACAAAACAGGGGACAAATTTAACATTCAGTCATACTTCTGGCCTCAGCTAATTACACCACATCTCCTAAAGTTTCTACCATCTCTTAATATCCCATTAAAACATAAACCAACCAATAAATTAATACTCTGATAGGGTTAACATAATCAATATCCATCCTTTGCAACACTGCACAGAGAAGCAGCCTTCAATACATGCGTGCTTAGGGCATGTTTCAGATTTAAATAATGAGACTGCCCACCCTAATTAAACTAGAACTTCATTATCTGCAAAAGTATTACATCAAAATAGAAGTACTATTCACAGGTACTGTGATTTAGGGTTGCAACATCTTTGCCAGGGTGTGGGAGTCAGTAACATTCTCTGTGTATCCAATACATCAATTCAGCTTTTATGTAGTACTGTATAACCAGATGCCCCCAAAAAATACACTTCCTGGCACACCCATTGCCATATACAGGTGTCAAATTTCATCAGTAATGACATGGAAAAGCACCAGTTATGGAGTTTGTGAGAATTATATAGAGGGGTTCTCTACCAATAGACTTGTGAGTGATTCCTATTTGAATTATAATATATGTTAATTTCTTCACATTAGTAGATTATCTCCTAAATGTGATTTTAATGTTAATTATCAACCCTACACGTTTTTAATTGCTAAAAATTTTAAGAGATTAGTTTATAATCATTTATAATTTAAAAGCCAGACAGTAATGGTTGAAAACAGAAAAACATTCAAGATAACATTGATGACAATGGGTGCCTTGATTTTTTTTTTAGCCTCCTTGAAATGGGCAAGTAATCTAACTACTTTCATTTGCACAGTAAGAATTTGCAACTCGTTAAACATTATGAGAGCCAATTTTCTATAAAAAAAAAAAAAAAAAAAAAAAAAAAAAAAAACACTAAACAAGTGACCTGAGTCTATCTCAAAAAAATGTCTGGATTTTTTAAGACTCCAAAGCAACCATTCATGTCCTAGTCATTTGAAATGTGTACTGACCATACTGATACAAAATTCTCAAGAAAATACAACAACCAGAGCATAAAAGTGAGGTGAAACTCATTAGTAATATTGATGAATTTGGCTCATTTTATTCATTGCACAGTATTCTAAACACAATACCACTTTTAAACATTTGCTTTTTTTTTTGAAAAAAAAAAGTGGCCAAATCTAAGAAGGAAGGTGTCTCAACTCTCAAATGTACTTCACTAGGACAGAGTTTAGCTGTAGTTAAGGAATAAAGAAACACAATAGCCTAAGGTATAAGAAAAAATGATTGAGCCGGGTGATGGTGGCGCACGCCTTTAATCCCAGCACTCGGGAGGCAGAGGCAGGTGGATCTCTGTGAGTTTGAGACCAGCCTGGTCTACAGAGCTAGTTCCAGGACAGGCTCCAAAGCCACAGAGAAACCCTGTCTCGAAAAACCAAAAAAAAAAAAAATGATTGGAGGGAGAAAAAAGAGGATCATGTAGTCTGCACATCTATAATCAAGCTTCAGCATATTTAATAACTCATGTTCAGAAAATAATGGCCTTGGTGGATGCTGAACAAAGTCTTTGGCCTTCCTACAGCTGTAGTAATAGGAGCGGCGGGGCTGCGTCCCCAGCACCCCGGCTGCCTGGCTAGCTTATGCTCGAAATAACAACACACAAACTGTATTCATTTAAACACTGCTTGGCCCATTCTCTTCTAGGCTAATTCTCACATATTAATTTAGCCCATTTCTAATCATCTGTGTGTAGCACCCCAAGGTGCGCTTACCGAGAAGATTCTAGCCTACGTCCATCCTGGGTCGGAGCTTCACCGCGTGTGTCTGCCCAGGAGCCGGGAGCATGGCGTCTCTGAGCTCACTTCCTCTTCCTCCCAGCATTCTGTTCTGTTTACTCCACCCACCTATGTTCTAAGCTATGAGCCCAAGCAGTTTGTTTATTACTTAGCCAATGAAATCAACAGATTGATATATGACACTCCCACATCATACAGCCTTTACTTGGCAGGTAGGCAAAGGGCAAGTAGTATCAACTGGCTTGAGATCTCACCAATTTAGTACAATGTATCTAAGGTAGCACAATAATCATGATCCACAATCAGAGATGTTACTCACTATCCTAGCTTGCATTCTCCTGCAGTGGAAAAAAACAAACAAACAAAATACCACTATCCACAACTACTTGGGATACAATCTATGGCAAGTCACAACATGAGGCAGGAACTAAAGCAGAGACCCTGGAAGAACACAGTTTACTTGATTGCTCCCTATGGCTTGCTCAACTATGCTTCTTATGTAGACCAAGCCCACCTGCGAAGGGGTAAAGCTGCCTGCCACTGGCTAAGTCCTCCCATGTCAATCAGCAATCAAGAAAATGACCACAGGCATGGCCACAGGTCAATCTGATGTCAGCAATTACTCAGTTGTGGTCCCCTCTTCCCAGGTGACTACATTTTGCGTCAAATTGACAAAAAACTAACCTGCACAGCTGCTACAGATGTCTATCTAAGGACACAGCCTCTACAGTTGCTCATAGATCCAAGGAACTGAAGGCAAATGAAGCTTGAAGCTGTGTTCAGGTTTTCCCTGTACTTGCACTATGGATCTCTGAATGACTCTACATTGAGGGAGGCTAGTCACTCTTCTCAAGCCTCCCTACAAACTTCAAATACTAAACCAGTACAGGAGTCCTTTCAAACACTGTAACATGGATCACGTCTCGTGGCCATCTCTGATAGCTCCATACATTTAACCCACAGCATCCCAGTGAGTGTTTTTATGAAGAAATAAGAGAGAAAGAGCATGGAAGAAAAGAAAATTGTAATGTTGACATGCTTACTCTGTTTCGGAAGCTATTCGAAGGATTGTACCTGTGATAACAACACTTTCAATCTCGTGTCCTAGGAACTATTAACTCCCCTCCTTTAAGACAGCTAAAGACACCAAGGTTATTAAGACCCTCAAGGTAAACAACTGGTAAATATAAAAGCCAGAATCAGACAGTTCCATAATTAACATGCACGTGTCCACTGTATGACACCTCCAAACGTGAGAAAGAAGAAAAGATGGAAAGGGAGGGATAGTGATTGACATCCTCAGCCAATGAGAAACAGATATAAGGAGTGGAAACAAGTTGGTCCAGGACAGCCTGTCATCACCAGCAAGGCTTAGAAATTGGCCTAGCTGGGACAATGAGGGTTGAAGAAATGGTAAATACACATATGAAAACCTAGGATGAGTGGACTGTGTACTCTATGGAGACATGCCAACAGCAGCAACCCAGGAACTCAACTTGATTAGTATACACAGAAAGGCAGAAAGTGTGTAAAATCTGGAGGGGATGGAGGATACAAGGCCTTCTAAAAACTGCACCACCAGTGCACATATGAGCTCACAGAGACTGTGGCAGCATCCGCAGGTCCATCAGGGGTCTGCCTCGTGGGGTCCTAGAGCCTAAATGATAAACAGACAGCAGCCCGTATAGCTAACCCAGAAGCTATTATACACAGCATGAAGGAGAAGGAGGTAGGCTTATCTAGTCTCAGTAGGAAATTTGTGTATGGGTGCAGTCTCATGTGGCTGTCTTCTGGGAGGAAGAAACTGTGGCTGATAGTTTCTGCACACAATATCAGCATCCCGGACAACATGGCTGCAGCTGATGCTTTCTGCACTCACTGGTCTTAGCTAAGGTCAACTGATATTCAGCCTCTGTCTCAGACAAAAGGAAGGCTTTGCCATTCCTCTGAGAATGGTGCGGGAAAGACCTTGCCATTCCTGTGGTCCTGAGGCACTGGGGTTATTGACATGGCCATGCTCATTTCAATAATATGCATCCATTTGAGACTTCATCCACTGGGCACAATATCCAAGTCCTTGCTTACAGTTACTATGTATGAGAGAAGAAGTGTGGGGGGAGTTAAAGAGAGGAGAACATGCCCTATAATTCCCAGGGAGCCCCAGATTTCATATGGTGAAATTGCAAATATTAGCAACTCTATCCCCTAGTTCTTCATTTCTCTAGAAAACAGGGACATTTCTGTGGATGCCTACCTGTAATAGTGTACGATCTAGAATGTTGCCACTCAGAAGGTTGTCAACAGAGCAGAAACTCCGGAGAGTTTTCAGAAATGCAGGCCCCTCAGCCCAGCCCAGACACACTAAAATGATCTGTATCTTAACATGATGTTCAGGTAACATGTAAGTAAATAGATTGAGAAACTCTTGCCCAGATGACCTTAAAATCCAAGCGCACCCCGTGAAGCTGATAACAAAACTCCACGAAAACGTAAGATCGAGAACTCAGAAGTAGGAGACAACCCTAGGTCAAAAGTAAGGAGGTAAACAGGAGAATGAAATATAAATATGCCTGAATCTGAAAGGTAAGGGGGCGCAGGGTATGGAAACATCATTGAGACTAGGAAGAAAGCACATGGAACAGAAAATTGGTGTATTAGTCAGGGTTCTCTAGAGGAACAGAGCTGATCGAATGAATATCTTCATAAGGGATTTAGAAGAGAGGCCTACAGACTGTGGTCCAGCTTGTCCAACAATGGCTGTCTACCAGTGGGAAGTCCAAGAATCCAGTAGTTGTTCAGCTCATGAGACTGGATGTCTCAGCTGGTCTTCATTACATGCACGAACCCCGAAGAGGGCTCTAATGCCAGTGAAGGAATGAATTTGCAGGAGAAAGCAAGAGCAAGCAGGCAAAGGGCAAGAACCCTTTCTTCATGATCTGTATATAGGCTGCCAACAGAAGGTGTGGCCCAGATTAAAGGTGGATCTTCTCACTTCAGAAGATCAGGATTTAAGTTAGGTTAACTGGGTTAACTTTATCTTAAGTGGGTTTTCTATTGATGTGAAGAGACACCATGACCACAGCACTCTGATAAAGAAAACATAAAATCGAGGTGATGACTTACAGTTCAGCGGAGCAGTCCATTAGCATCATGGCATGGAGCATGGCAGCAAGTAGGCAGACACGGTGCTAGCCATGTCTTGATCAGAAGGCAACAGGGAGTGCCTGTGACACTGAGAGAAGCTTAAGCCAAGAGACATCAAAACCTCCCACAGAATGGCACTCTTCCTTTGACAAGGCCACACCTCTAAATAGCGTCACTTCCTGAGCTTATGGGGGCAAATTACATTTAAGCTATCACAGTCCTCTTGCTTCAAATGATTTAATGAATAAAAGTCCCTCAGAGGTGTACCCAGCTTAGATTTTAGATAATCCCACCTGTAGTCAAGTTGACAACCAAGAATATCCATCACAATTGACATTTTAGTGACCAATAGGAGTCAAGAGCCTATACCCCGAGCAGATCAGGGTGAGGAAGCAGATTCCACACTAAACTGCGGTAATAAAAGGGAAAAGAGTAAATTAGAAAATATATATACTGAAGGAAAAGAGGTCATCAAACAGCATGGAATTGGCAGAAATCAGACATAGACTGAAGGAACAAGACAAGGGCTTTAAAGCTAAGGAGATGGCCAATGACAGCTTGTTGAGTCAATAACATTCTTTCCCTCTAAACCTAGACCATAATTTCATCCATGGGCTGGGGAGATGTCTCTAGGACTATAGCAGTTGATGTATAAGTGGGAGGACTGGAATTTGGATGCCCAACACAGACATGAAAGTCCGGTAAGCATGGCATTCCACCTGACAGTGTAGCCCTTGGAAGGCAGAAGATAGAGGATACCCATGGCAAACTGGCTAAACAGACTCCTCAAATCAGTGAGCTCCTGGCTCAGTGAGAAACCCTACCTCAGTAAATGAACTGGAGAGCAATCAATGATGAGCCCATTATTGACCTGTAGCCTCCAACACACACACAAACACACATGGGCCTAAGCAGGAAAAAATGTACACACACATAGTGCATCTGTGATTCTCTTCAGTTACACACCATACCAGAAACTGGTGTGCTACGAGAAAATGCCTTAAAAAGACAGAGAGGGTAGGTTAACACTAGCGCCTCAGATAGAAACCTCTGGACTGTCCTCTGCAAAGTGACCAGGGGCCTCACAGCAAAGCAGAACCTGAACTGTAGTTTCTAGCTGCCTTGACTCAATGTGTGCATTTTTACACTTATTTTTTTTTCAACTCTAATCTCTACTTTTCAGCAACTCTGAGCTTCCCTGAGAGTTGTGAATTGACATCCAACCCTGCAGGCTCTATGCAGTAGACTTTCTGTGCTCAATCTGCATAGTCTGACTTCTCCTTATTGAGCAGATCTCAACCCTAAAATCTACCTGCAAGGATACGGGCTGGTAGGCTGGAAAGTACCCGAGCCAACATTTAGAGAAAGAATTTCCAAGTCACAAATCCCCAAGTCACTCCTCTCCCCATACACACTAGAAGCTCATAGCTCTTTGGGGTTTGCTTTAGAGTTCAACTAATGGGACTCTGCTCTATTCCTCTAGCACCACCACTCCCAGCAGGCGCCTTTCTTCATTCTAAATGCCTCAGCAATTTCTCTGTGGTCTCAGTTACCACTCCCCTACTTCCAACAGAGAGTGAAAAGGAGATTGATCATCTCGCCTTTAATGGCTACAAGAAATATTGAATTCTGACTCAAAAGAACATTTCCCATGAGCATCATCTTAAATCTTAATTACAAGTTTATATATTATTCAAGCAAAGCCAGAAACTCTGCTTCGAGATAGCATTCTATCATTAGTCTTCATTCTCTCTCCTCCATCTCCTTCCTGACTTCCAAATAACAGCCATTTCAGTCCTGTTGCTTCTTTAATTATACTTCAGTTTGAATTATCATTTCCCTAGAGCACTAGACTTTCTCAGGCAAAACACATGTGGTTTCTCCAATAAGAGGACTTGACTCTGATCTGGGCCCCTTACTAACAAGTGCTGGAGATGAAAACAGACTATATATCAAAACCTAGAATATCACCAGAAGAGCTCTCTATAGCAAAGGATCACAAGGTTACCATAAAGATAGTTCTGAGCTGGACTTGGTGGCTAATACACCAATAGTTCCAAATATTCAGGAAGCTGAGGCTGGATGACCAATTCAGCCCACAAGTCAAGTTCGGTGTGGTGGTTTGACAGAAAATGGCTTCCAAAGGGAATGGGACTATTAGGGGTTGTGACCTTGTTGGAGGAAGTCTTTCCGGTCTTTTTTACTCAAGCTTCCCTCAGTGTAACTGTCAGTCAACTTCCTGTTGCCTGTCAGATATATGACTTTCAGCTCCAGCATCACATCTGCCTGCATGCCACCATGCTCCCTGTCATGATGGTAATGAACTGAACCTTTGAAACTGTGAGGGAACCACCGCAGTTAGATAATGTTTTCTTCATAAGAGTTGCTGTAGTCATGGTGTCTCTTCACAGCAATGAAAACCCTAATGAAGACAGGATGAGATACACCAAGGTACTATCTATAACATAACAAATAAACAAACAAAAGCCTATATAAGTTCTCATCCAGAAGTGCATACATGTGTACTACTCACTTGCATGCATTCATATACATGCAAATAAACAGAAGGTATCAGAAAGGTGCCCAATTGCCCAGATAATATGCAAATTTTACTTTCTTTTAGAGGAAAAATAGGATATGACAAACTGCAATATTTTCAACTTCATGTTTCTGCTTTGATAGTCTCCCCTTGATCATACATACTCATGTACATGGAAGCATTTCAGTTGAAAGACTGCAAGTCCATACTAATAGAGATAAATCATAGCAGCACGAAAAGTAAGAAAACGTTTGGTCACAAAGGTTGGTGGGTTTCAGAAAGTCTGAATACAGAATTGGTTGTAATGATGATGTATTAGTCAGGGTTGTCTAGAGCAACAGAACTTGTACAATGAATAGAGAAAGAGAAGGGGATTTATTACAATGACTTACAGACTGTAGTCCAGCTAATCTAAAATTAGCTGGCTAGGAATAGAAAGTCCAAGAACCCAGTGGTTGCTCACTCCATGAGGCTGGATGTCTTAACTGGTCTTCAGTAGATTCTGGAAGCCTGAAGAAGTAGGCTTTAATGCCAGTGAAGAAATGGACTTGCTAGCAAAGGCAAGAACAAGCAAGCAAAGAATGGAAGCTTTCTTCTTCTGTGTCCTTATACAGGCTTCCAGCAGAGGGTGTGGCCCAGATTGGATCTGGGTTAAAGATCTGAATGAAAGGCATGTCTTCCTGCTTCAAAGATGCAAATTAAAATTAGATCTGCCCATTTATTGAAAAGAATTCCCTCACAGGTGTGCCTTTATTTTGAGATTTTAGTTAATTCCAGATGTAGTGTAGTTGAAAACCAAGAAAAGCCATCACAGATAATAAAACAGAACAGATAAAACCAAGACTAAACAAGAGTGAAGGCTTTCGCAAAGATGCAAGTCATTCCTACTGAGCAAAGTCTAGACTTAAAACTGGCAAGAGAAGAGGACAAGGGATTGCAGGGAAGACTTTCGGGTAATTAACTAAATGATAGTTCATGACTGCTATATCAGGAAGCCTTCATCTGTCAGTGTGCACAGAACAGCTGGTCGAAGCTCCTGGCCCCAGTTAGGATTTTAAGGATGCTTATTTAAATCAAAAACAAGCAAAGGCAGTTTTGACTGGGGTCAGTCCCTTATGGGTGTTAGATCCTAGCCAGGCTCATCCCAGAAGTGAAACACAGTCTGTTGCAAGATATTTGTTTACATTGTGTGAATGTGTCGCTATGATTGGTTTAAAAAAGAGCAGCGGAATGGCCAGGAAAGAATAAGTGGGACTTCTGGGGAGAGAAAGGAATTCAGGATGAATCTAGGCAGGTGAGAGATACCAGCAAGACATTGAAGAAATCAGACATATGGTACAGAGGACAGGTAGCAGAGCCACATGGCAAAGCATAGGTTAGCAGAAAAAACAGGCTAATTTAATTTAAGTTAGAAGAACTAGTATGACAAGCCTATGCTAAAGACTAAACTTTCATAATTAATAAATCTTAATGTCAGTATTTGGGGCTGGTGGCCAAAAAGAAAATCCAACTACAGCAGTCAAATAAACAGCCACTCCCAGCCCTGCTTGTAAAGTCATTTATTAGCAACATTAGGAGTATTTTACACATACCCAATGGACCTCTCCACTCCCAATTGCCCAAAGTTTACCAGCCTTTATAAGGGATAGGTTTGTAGAAAGAATATGTCCACAGAAAACCTGTTCTAATCTTCAAACCTTTCCTTTACGGAAATAAATGTACAATGGGGAACAGTAGTCATAAGGGCATAAAACAGGGACCAAACAGTGTCAACTACTGAACAAGACAGCTGAAGATAATTTTAACCTAGAACCTTCAAAAATAGGTGACTAGATGGGGAGATAAACCATATTAGTTGAAGGGAAAATTCAATGTTACAGATCTTTCAATACTTACCGCTCTGCTCCCCCCAAAATGCATAAATCCAATTTAATTCTCACCAAAAAAATCAACAAAAATTTTATAAGAAGTGAATTTTAAAATTAAGTTTTTAGGTAATATGTAAGATTACTATTATCAATTTAAAAATAATAAGAAAAAAATCTTCCAAATATCAACATATATTAGAAAGATATGGCCATTGAAACTGTACTTTTCAAAAATGCATAAATCCACAAATGAAAGAAAATGGTTATTTTGCAACTTCTCACTTGATGATGTGACACTCTGAATAGAGAAAAAATGATAAACCACTAGCCATCCTGGGACAACAAAAGATCATTTTGGAAAAAAATTAACATGATTTGCATGCAAATGGCTTGCAGTATCAACGCCATGTAGATAAAAGTGGTGAATGTAACTCAAGCCAAAGCATACTAGAAGAGAATGAGCAAATTGTTATTTTTAGTTCATTGTCTTCAGCATCATCTAAGCTGCCCTTATTATCGTAGAATAGTTTTTGAAGAAAACATACTGTCTTGTTCTCTCTCTTTCTCTCTCTCTCTCTCTCTCTCTCTCTCTCTCTCTCTCTCTCTCTCTCTCAACTGTTTTGTGATGAAATCATAGCATCTCAGTTAAGTCACTCCTTTTATCTTTTTATATGGATGTCTGACCCACCTTTGATATGGATGTCTGACCCACCTTTGATATGGATGTCTGACCCACCTTTGATATAATGGGCCTTGGAATTTCTATTTGCTGTCACCCTGGCTTGGCAGGATTTAGTTCAGTTGGGCGATGGTTGAAGTTCATTCTGTGACCACTCAGTGCTGGTTAGTGACTGAGGTGACAGGGCAGGTCTTGGTTCAGCTAGTGCATGGAGTAACTTCTTATTTCACAGTCAAGCACTCTTGTACCATAAGAAGGTTCTTCCTGCAGTTCCTCGGAAATTAAAACTAGAATGCCAGAGAGAAGTGGAGATGGAAGCCAACATGATCATCTCATTAGATATTGAAAAAGCCTTTGACAAAATACAACATCCCTTCACGATAAAGGTCTTGGAAAAAGCACAGATACAAGGAGCATACCTAAATATAATAAAGGCAATATACAACAAGTCAACAGCCAACATCAGACTAAATGGAAACTCACAATGATTCCACTGAAATCAGGAACAAGACAAGGTTGTCCATTCTCTCCATATCTATTCACTATAGTTCTTGAGGTCCTAACTAGAGCAATAAGACAACAAAAGGAGATCAAGGGGATACAAATAAGAAAAGAAGTCAAACTCTCACAATTTGCTGATGATATGATAGTTTATATAAGTGATCCCAAAAATTCTACCCAGGAACTTCTACAACTCATAAACCCTTTCAGTAATATAGCAAGATACAAGATTTACTAAAAAAAAAAAATCAGTAGCTATCCTTTACATAGATGATAAATGGACTAAGAAAGAAATCAGAGAAACATCACCCTTCACAATAGCCAAAAATAGCAAAAAATATGTCAGAGTAACTCTAACCAAACAAGTGGAGGCTTGTATGACAAGAACTTTAAAACTTTGAAGAAAGAAATTGAAGAAGACACCAGAAAATGAAAAGATCTCCCATACTCTTGGGTAGGTAGAATTAATATAGTAAAAATGGCAGTCTTACCAAAAGCAATCTACAGATTCAATGTAATGCTCAGCAAAATTCTTCACAGACCTCGAAAGAATAATAATCAATTTCATAGGAAATGCAAAAAAACCAGGATAGCCAAAACAATCCTATACAATAAGGAAACTTCTGGAGGAATCACAATCCTTGACTTCAAACTCTACTACAGAGATACAGTACTGAAAACAACTTGATACTGGCATAAAAACATACAGGAGGACCAATGAAACCAAATCAAAGACCCAGATATTAATCCATACACCTATAAACACCTGGTTTTTGAGAAAAAAGAAAAAATAAAATGGAAAAAAGAAAGCATATTTAACAAATGGTACTCACATAAACTGGATATCAACATGTAGAAGAATGAAAATAGACCCATATCTATCACTATGCACAAAACTCAAGTCCAAATGGACCAAAGAACTCAATATAAAGCCAACCACACTGAACCTCATAGAAGAGAAAGTGGAAAATACACTTGAATGCATTGGCACAGGAGACCACTTCCTAAATATAAGCCCAGTTGTACAGACACTGAGAGAAACAATTAATAAATGGGACCTCCTGAAACTTAAAACCTCCTGTAAAGCAAAGGACATAGTCAACAACACAAAATAGCAGCCTATAAAATAGGAAAAGATCTTCACCAACCCCACATCAGACAGAGGGCTGATCTCCAAAATATACAAAGAACTCAAGTAATTGGTCATCAAAAGAACAAATAATCCAATTAAAAAATTGAGTATAGACCTAAGCAGAGAACTCTCAACAGAGGAATCTAAAATGGCTGAAAGACACTTAAGAAAATGCTCAACATCCTTAGTCATCAGAAAAATGCAAATCAAAACAACTCTGAGATTCCATCTTACACCTGTAAGAATGGCCAAGATCAAAAACACTGATGACAACTTGTGCTGGAGAGGTTGTGGAGTAAAGGGAGCACTCCTGCATTGCTTGTGGGAGTGCAAATTAGTACAGCCCCTTTGGATATCAATATGGTGATTTCTTAGAAAATTAGGAAACAACCTTCCTCAAGACCCAGCAATACCACTTTTTGGTATATTCCCAAAGGATGCCTAATAGTACCACAAGGACATATGCTCAACTATGTTCATAGCAGCATTGCTTGTCATAGCCAGAACCTGGAAACAACCTACATGGTCCTCAGCCAAAGAATGGATAAAGAAAATGTGGTACATTTACACAGTGGAGTACTACACAGCAGAAAAAAATGACATTTTGAAATTTGAAAGCAAATGGATGGATGTAGAAAACATCATATTGAGTGAGGTAACCCAGACATAGAAAGACAAATATAATATGCACTCAGTCGTAAGTGGCTTTAAGACATAAAACAAAGAAAACCAGCCTACAATTTACAATACCCAAGAACCTAGACAACAATGAGGCCCCTAAGAGAGACATACATGGATAAAATCTACATGGATAGAAAAAGACAAGATTTCCTGAGTAAATTGGGAGCATGGAGAGCACAGGAGAGGGTTGAAGGGGGGGAGAGAGGCAGGGAGGGGAGCAGAGAAAAATCTATAGCTCAATAAAATCAATTTAAAAAAAGGCATCCATTACAGCCTTATAAGCGGTAATGTTGAAAGGTTTCAGAAAATGATTAAGAAGAGGATGATAATATTTTATTAATTCCTTTAAGAAAATAATGTAGTGTAGATAGAACAACATTATTATAATTTTTAATATACATTATCAAAATATATTTAGACTCATTAGCTATTCTGCATCTCATGTGAACCAAGGTTTTTAAGATGTTTGTGTACTATTTTATATATTACAATTTTCTCTATAATTATCATTATTGTTTCCAAAGAAGTCAAAAATAAAGAGTTGTTTTCAATATACAAAAAAAAAAGATTCTAGACTTGAGAATTTTCTTGACCTGCAGATTTCTGTTCAATAGTACAGAAAACTCAAACCTATATGACCTGCTGTGTATTGGATAGTTTTGCAAATAATTCAGAAATCAAACTGTAACCTAATGGCATTATTGTACTGCCTATAAAGGTCTAGCTCTTAAACGATTTTCAAATCAGAATTAATACCTAACTCCTTCATTAGTCAGTAAGTTATGAAAGATCAATGGTCTATTTTGCTCTTGCCCGAGGATGATTGTTCATCTTTAAAAACTGCATTTTACAAATATGCTAAAAACTCACTTTAAGAGTCTCCAAAGATAAAATGCAAAGAACACAGGCAATTATTTTTGGAAAATCATTTGTAATTTTGATTTTTCTTGTGGAAACAAAAATGGTAGATTTTAATCATGTCTTTTTAAAAATTTTAATTGATACAGAAAATTTTTAAGTTACATATTAACGAGGGTCTAGATAATATTCAGTACATATACACATGATGTGTAATTTGGCTGAAAATGTTTATCACTTGAAATATTTACCAATTACATATGATGAAAACATTAAAAACACTTTTCTCATAGCTTTTTCAAATGTCCAGAATATAGCATTACCTATAGGTCACCATACTATGCAGTAGCTCTGGTTCCTAACTGTAACTGTGTCCCCCTTGGCCAAACTTTTACCTATTCCTTTCCCTTCTGTTTTGAAAATATCATATTATGATAAATTCTTCAAGAATTCCATACACGCATACTATGTATTTTGAAGGTATCCCCTCCTACCCGTCCTCTGACTCCTCTGAGCGTCACCACCAGGGCCACCAGCTTTGATCCTTTTATTTCTGCTCCACCACTTCCAGTTTGTGCTGCCCGTCTACTGCTTCTCCACTAAGTTGTTCCTGCCAAAGTAATAACACAAAATTGTTACCAGGATGTGGGCTATTGCTGTGACAATCTAATGTGATTTGGGGACTTGTAGAATTCAGAAGCATTCGGAGATATGCTCTAGAGAGGCCCTAGAATGTTGTGCCCAGGTCGAACGGTCATTCTATGGGAAAGGAGAAAACCAGAAGGCAACTAGGAATGTGAATAGCCAAAACTGGGCTCTAAGGCCACAGATGGAAACAAGGACTCAATCGGAGACTGGACAAGAGCATCCCTGTCATATCCTAGCAAAGAACGCACTTATATTCTGCGTGTGTCGTGAAATTTTGAAGGGAGATGAACTCAAAGATGATAGTCTAATTTATTTGGCAGAGGAAATTTCAAGAGATCATATCATCCAGGTGGTTGTATGATTATTGCTGGTTACTTTTAGCCAGGTTTATAGTGAAAATAACGGCTGAGGTAAGGTTTTGAAAAATGACAACCATGCTATTTGCCCGAGACAGGAGTGGAAAGTTGCAGAAGAAGCAAGATCAGAAAAAGCTAGGGCCGCCGTTAAAGAGATTTGCGCCATTGAACTTTGTACTTGAGACCAGCAGAAAGGTGCCCCGAGGGGGAGACCCACCCATTGAAGTCTCCAGGGTATACAAATGAAAGGAAAGCGCTTTCACTGAAAGGGAATCACTCTTTAAAAGAACAAAGAGACCGCACTTAAAAAGAGACCATTTCCAGGGTACCCTGCGGGAAAAGGCCAGGTAGGGAAGAGACTTTCTCAGTACAATCATCTGAGCGCTCAGTCTGCAGAAGCTAAGGTAAAGGGGGACTCTGCTAACTTTCAGGTTTGTAGCTTGGTGTTCTGGAATCTCTCAAGAAAGCTTCAGAGCAAAGCCTGCATGACCAGGCAATGAGCATGGGGGCCTGATAGGCAATCCACAATGAGTTACTTTTGAAAAGTGCAAAATGAAGCCTAAGTTGCAGTGGGCGAGTCCAGGAGTGTGGAACTTCTGCTAAGAAAACCTGCATGCGCTGAGTGGAGTTGGCCCAGGAAAACAGACACGCGTGCTGTTGCAAAGGACAGAGTTGGAGCTGCCTGCACCTGTTGGAGCTCACGTCATAATGCCTCATGCTCCGGATGCTGGACATTGAACTATATGATTGAATGTTTTCCCTAGAGAGTTAGAGTTTTGGTTTGACCCAATCTTTCCTTGCCGTTCAGATATTCCTCCCTTTTGGAATTGGAATGTTTGTAGCACTGTACATTAAAAAGTATGTGACCTTTGTTTTTATTTTTAAATGTGAGAAACAGCTTTCTTTTTCCTGATCAAAAGTGGCTATCACACCAAGAACCAATATTTCATAAATCTCCCAGACCTTATTAAACTTTTGTGAAAAGAAATTCAAATTTCAAGTCTTTCCCACTTTCTCCCTATACACACACACACACACACACACACACACACACACACCTTTTTTTTTCATTTACTTTGTACTGCTTTCCAAATTAGTCAGCTGTGGATAGGCTGTGAGCCTAAACCTCAGCCAGTGAGGAACAACCATACTTCCCCTTATATTGAGACTAAAAGCCTGAGACCACTTCGGCTATCTGTGCTAGTTGCTAACCCAGTTTGGGTAGTGGTGTGCCTTTTTTTTTTTTTTCAAAAAGAGTTTCCTTGCTGAGTTACTTTACTTTGTTCTTTTGCTTCTCTGTGAGACACCAAGAACATTCTTTTCAATATGGGAGCTCACAGTTAAGAGCTTGCCTTGATTTCAGGAGTCTTTGAACTTTAGAATTTTGAACAGTCTTGGGACTGCTAAAGACTACAAGGACTTTTGAATGTGAATTAAATGTATTTTGCCTTATGAGATGACCATGAAACTTTGGGGACCAGCAAGGAATGTTTAAATCTGTAGTGTCACCTACGGGCTCATGTCCTGAGTGTTTGGTCCACCTCTGGTACTAGTTTTAAGATCTATAGAGTCGTCGGGAGGTAAGACATGGCTAGTAAAAGAGAGGCATGGTTAGACTTTGAAGGATCGCGTATGTCTGGCTCGGGCCATCTCAGTTCTGTTACAGAGCCACTAGGGACAGGGGCACTTCTTCTTCTGCCATGCCTTCTCTCCCGTGATGCTCTGAAAACCTTCTGAAATGCTATGCCAACATAAGCCTTGCTCCCTTAAGTTGCCTCTGTCAAGTATTTTATCGCGGATTGCGGAGATACACAAAGTAGCTAATACATCCTGCCCAACCTCTTCTCATCACCCCATCCATCCTGGGTAGAAACATCTCCCTTTAACCTCACAGGGACTCACATTCAATCCTACTTAAGCACGCACTGGTCTTATAAACTGTCCTAAATCTTTTAAAGCTAAATTTGTGCTTAGACCAGCTGCCCTTTCTCGGGACCAGAGTTTTCTAGTTTTATCCTGAAACAGACTTATCGGGAAATACAAGGCATTGGGAGGAGTGGTGGGGACAAGATGAGAAACTCAGAGTACACAGAGAGATCATTCTAACCTGAGATGAGGAGATGGACTGGAGTAGTGTGTGGAAGAGGCTGGATCTTCCACTGTTCTGTGGTGGAAGCCTATAGTCTAGGAAGTCTGCTATATTCTCACAGATGATCGAGACCTACGTGTCTCCATATGGCAACCAGATGACATCAGGCAAGCTATTTCACCCCAGTTTTCTGCTATGTAAATGGAAATAATCATGGTGCTTATCTTTATATGGTTAGAAAGGAATTAAATGGGGTAAAAAGTGATAAGTGATTTGAACAGCTCCTAGAAAAATCAACACATCCTAGATTGCAGTATTGACATTGTCATTAATGCTGTGCCACAACAAATTGTCACTACCCCCCTTATTATTCTCCATCAGGATAGAATCACAAGCATTATGGAAGCACAAATTGAGATAAATGTTCTAATCCCCAGTGAAAATAACTGAATTCCAAAAATCTTAGAAGGCAAAGCCCTGAGAACAAATGTTTCTTTAAAGCCTCATTTAGAAGAAAAGTCGGTGGTAGCAACTCAGTCACTCAACAGTGTGAGGGACACGTGCTCTATAATTTTCTCTCCATGCTCTGCTTCCCTCTGAGCCGAGAACATGACACACGCTGGAGCACCGTGCTTGAAGGCTGTGAAAAAGGCTGTCAACCCAAATCAAACTAGGTTGATGCAATGCACACATGGAAACATTGAAGCCCTAATGGAGGTTAGAGGAGCCTTAGTGAAGGGAGCAAAGTTGGGAATGAGTTCATAGATACCAAACAGTTGTATATGTATACAAATAAAACCAGGAAAATTTTCCTCTGATTGGGTACATAGAATACAGTGATTTAAAAAAAATGGATTTTTCCCTCAGAGCTTCTTTGTGACTGGGATAGTGAACACAAGCTAGATGTTCTAGGAGTACATCCCCAGAACACCCAAGACCATTAACTCAGAAAAGGCTTATCAAAAGGAAGTAGCTTTTAAAATTAGAAATAGCAAGCACTTTATAATGGGTAGACTGGAAACTGCAGGTTTGAAAACAAACAACAAACAAAACACTTAACAGATAAGCAAGAGAGGCTGAAAATCTAGGCATTGGCAGGGCGTCCTACAGACCTTGGCAAGGATATTAGGTTCTGCCTTATAGAAATGAGATCTGACCATGTTTTCATTTTGGCCCCTCTGGCTACATCGAGGACAACTGATTTTAATGTGTTAAAATTACAAAAAGGGGGGAAAATGTAGCATAAAAGCCCCTTCAGAAGAACAGGTGGGAGATGATGATAACATGGAGGGGAATGGTGGCAGAAGAAAGACAGAAGGATTTGGGCTCCAGACAGATGTGGGAGGCCATGACAGCAGGTCATAGAGGTTAAGGAAGATGCAAAGATGAAGCCAGCTCCTGGACACCTAGCATGGCTACTGAGAAAGTGGAGCTAACTGTTTTCTGTTAAGAAGAACACTAGAGGGGATCATAGGGAGATACTACATTTAAAGTGTGATTGATATATCCAAATAGAACTCTCAATCCGACAAGCTAAGATTAAAACAAAACTTTCAACAAGGAATATTTTTTAAGTTGGCAATATAAAAATAATCACACAATCTATATCAACAAGTCAATGAGATTCTTTTTGGAACATTTTTAAGCAAAGAAATTCACACAGGAATGCAAAAGATTCCCCCAAAGCCGAATCAGTCCCAAGAAGAAGCAAACAGTAGGAAAACCCAGAGTTGGAGGCATTAGCACTTGAGAACCAAAGCCAAGCCACAGGTCTAGGTTGCTAAAGCATCATGGTGCTGCCATGAAAACAGATACCAAAGCTGATGGACAGATAGAGATTCCAGAAATAAATCTGCACATCTACAGCCAACTGGTTCTCAACAAAGACACCAAAAATACACACTGGAGAAGGGACAGTACGTTCATAAACCATGCTGAGAACATCAGACAACCACGTGCACCAAATGACCAGAGACCTCCAGCTTTTATCCTGTTGCAACAATCAGCTCAAAATAGATGAAAGCCCTAAATAAAAGATCTAAAACCATGAAAACTGATAAAGAATGGGGAGGGGGCTCTTTCAGACATAAGTAGAAGCGATTAGGCAATCTTTTTTTTTGTAAGAAGACCTTGAATATGCAAAAAAAAAACAGAAAAATAGAATTATGCCCACCTGAGTAGCTTCTAAACTACAGGAGAAACAACCAAGAGTAGAGAAATTAGCTACACCATGGGGAAACCTTACCTGTAAATAATTCATCCAAAAAGGATCCAATAGTGCCCAGAAAATGTGGCCCAAAAACTTAACTGTAACAAAATGACTTGAAAATGGGCAAAACGTATAATCTTACATAATTACCATTTGTCCTAGATCAAAATAAAATCATGACGCTTTATTTAAAGTTCACTAAGATTTATTTAACATATGCTAGTGGTCATAACTGTATTAATATCAAGAGCCAATCATTGTTGGGTTGGACCTGAAGACCTTTATGTCTTTTGTTTGCTCCCTAGACCTCACCAGCTGCCCCATTGTTGATGATGTCTTCAGAATCAGGGGCACCTGCTATGATGTCTTCAGATTCAGGGGCACCTGCTCCAAACAAGGTATGGTACTTCAGAGTCTTCTGGGAACACAACAGGGTTCCAGAACATGGATACCAAACACCCATTTGAAACCCTCACGCAAGCCATGCTGGATGCTGTGGTCCAGGATACATGTCTGTACATATGAGTGCAGGTGATATACATGGTTATGGGAGTAGGGATGTTCAGTTTTGTGTGTCTTTGTGTGGTTACTGGAAGTTAACACTGCCTTCCTCTATTGCTCTTCATGGTTTTTTGTTTTGTTGTTTGTTGTTATTGTTTTTGAGACAGGGTTTCTCAGTTAACCCAGAGCTTACCTTTTCAGCTACACTGACTGGACAGCAAGACACCTAGTGTTGAAGTCAGGTCCTCTTGTCTCTCCCCATGCATAAACCAGGCCTCCATCCTCTGCACTGCTCTCAACTTCCTTGTCTTCCCAGCTCCCAGAGAACATCCCATTGAGCTCTTACCACTAAATGACTTTTCGAGCCCAAAATTCCAAAATTCTTCTGCAATCCTAAAATTGTGGTCAGGTATGTCACAGCAACACCCCACTATTTGTCTTAGTACCAATTTGTCTTAGAAACACCATGATCAAAGCCACTTGGAGAAGAAAATGCTTGTTTCAGCTTAAACTTCCAGGTAATGGTCCGTTGCTGAGGTAAGTCAGGCCAGGAACTCAAATAGGGCAGGAACCTGGAGGCAGCAGCTTATGACACAGAGGTCATGGAGGAGTGCTGCTTACTGGCTTGCTCATTGTGGCTTACTATGTAGCTGTAACTGGCCTTGTACTCCTGATCCTCCTTGTATTCATCTCCCAAGTGCCAGAATTGCAGGATGAGCCCCAATGTCCAGATATGTCAGGGCTCCTTATACAGTCATTTCCAGTCTCCTTGAGTTTTTGCCAGAGGTAAAATTTACAACTGTGTTAGTAGATTCCAAACCATCCTGGGGAGTCTTGAAAGGATCTAGTTCAGAACAGATGCAGTACCAGGCACTAATGTCTGAAAGAGTCAAGTTCAAAGATGACTTGGATTAGTGAGAACCATGCTGGCTCACATTGAACACCATCACTTTTCTTATATCTTATCATTGAATTAGCAGGCACAGAACTCAAGGGTCCATGAAAATTTGGCTGTGTATGTCACTACGTAGAAACTCAACTCCTTCACATCTCCTGTATTCATCCCTAAGGTGTAGCTGAATTTTAGTGTTTTCAGTGAAAGTCCAGAAAGGTCAAAAACTGAGTATTTACTCTTTTGTCTCATTTTGGACATGAAAGCTTACACTGCAGGTGGGAAGGACACATTGAAATCAGCACCCAAGGATAGCTAATTACTGTGTATTAAGTGAACTAATGTTCAAGGTCAGGTTTAAAGCCTAAAAGGAAAAAGCATCACAATTCCTATTAGTTTTTAGCAGATGTTTGGCCAGATATTGAACTGAGTTCATACAATTCTGATTATCAAGAGGAAAGTGGGAAATTTTATTAACTTACCAGAACACAGGATCTTCAAAAGAAAGTGAATTTCAAAAACATAACAGGACAAGATGCTTTCTGCTTTTCTTTATTTTTTTTAAAAAAAGCAAAGAATCTATGAAGGAATGACAAGACAAATGCACCCCTGAACTAATATGGCCAATTCTAACGACGTCAATAAGAGATGGAGAAGGGAGTGTCGAAGCTATTAGGAGAGAGAAAAACCTTAAATTATTCATTCGGGTTCAATACAGCCTCAAACACCAGTGTCTTCAAAGAGCACACTAATTGGTTGTCTCATACAGAATTATCAACCCTGAAAACATATACATAGCATTATATGGACTGTGCACATATTTATATTTTTAGGAATACATACATACACGGACACAACAACAATTAAAGGAAAGGGGGGTTTGGAGGGGAAATGATGTAATTATATTATAATCTCAAAAAATATTTGTAAAAAATTAAAATTAAAAAACCTATATCCTTGCTTTAGTACAGGGATGGTACCCATCTCAAAGGAATCCTTGTGGTTCTCTGCTTATAGGAAAGGATGAGCTGAATGGTCCTTTCTAACATTACCAATGCTTAAGTGATCTCAGCTTGGGATAGTCAATATACAAACTCAGTGTATCATAAGACAGCATTCCTTAACTCCCAAAATCTGTATTAAGGCATGAGAGTAGCATTGCTCAGTGCCTAGCAGCAACAAAACACTTTTAGAATGCAGCAACCACCCATTTTTAATCCATTGGGGTGGTTGGCATCACATGGGTAGACCAGGCCTTGTGGCAGTCTACCAGAAAGGAAGGTGAGATCCAAGGTCAAATGTCACTTTGAGCTCCTCATCCACGGTACAGCAGCTTGAGTTTTCTTAGCTGTGAAGGAAAGCACAAACAATACTGCAGGCCAGGACTGTTTGCTGAGAACAGTTTAGTAAATGAACAATAGCTCTATTGCTTAAGGATTCTCCCACTGTGGTATTGTGAAATATACATTTGGTCTTCTCCATATCCACACACACACACACAAAGCTTCTGAAACTTAAAATTTTCAGAGTTATAAGAACGTCATTTCTGTGTTGATGAAATAACTGGTAATTTAGTTAGCTTTGAGATGCGGGTTGATTACAAAAAAGACAAAGCCATGATTATAGTGTTGGGACTTCCAATC
This sequence comes from Microtus oregoni, assembly GCF_018167655.1. Taxonomy (NCBI): domain Eukaryota; kingdom Metazoa; phylum Chordata; class Mammalia; order Rodentia; family Cricetidae; genus Microtus; species Microtus oregoni. The sequence goes on from NW_024543070.1 coordinate 9,777,506, forward strand.
CCACTCTAATCTCCAAGAAGGGAGAGGAACTTGAAGGTTGCTTTCATTGTTGATCACTGCTGGCCAGTGATGTAGTCAATCATGCCTGACTAACATGGCTTCCATAAAAACATAATTATAATTGTTTATTTGTGTTTTGTATTTGAGAGACACACAGAGAGAGAAAATGAAGTCGGGGGTGGAAACGTAGGGAGGAGCTGAGTGGGAGTAAAGGATAGGATCAAAATGTATTGTAGGAAAAAGAAGTTTTCTCTAAATGAGAAAAACTTCAGGAAAAAAATAAACCTCAGAACTCAACTTGGGATAGGGTTTCTAGATTGCTACACACATGGTGGCTATAAAGCTCCTAGAGACGGACTTTTCTAGTCTCCTGTTCTGATGCATCTCCTCTCTGGAGGCTCATTTTCATCCTCTGAGAGAAATGAGTAAATGATGTGGGATTCCCCTCTGTATGCTATGAATATGTTTTATTACCATTGGTTATTAGAGAAGCCATTCCAGCCAATGTCTTAGTAGAGTAAAGCCAGGCAGAAAATCCAAACAGAGATATAGAGAGAAAGTAGGTGGAGTCAGAGATGACACCATGTAGCTGCCAAAGGAGACAGTCACCAGCTACCAGTCAGAACCTAACCGGTAGGGCACAACCTCATGGCGATACACAGATGAATAAGATGTAAGAGTTAGCTAGAAATATGTCTAAGCTATTGGCCAAACAGTGTTGTAACTAACAAAGTTTCAGTGTGATTATTTGGGTCAGAGCAGCTGGGAATGAATGAGCAGTCTCCGCCTACATAACCTACGTGTTTCCTGGGACTGGCTGATCTACCGCAGCAAATTCATCAATGAAAATAGCTGAAGAATGGTTGGTCTGGGAGCCACACTCATAACGCACAGCATCTCCGAGTAGATATCAGAAGTACAGCAGAAGATGCTCAGGGGTTGTCTGCTGCAGAACTAATGGCTTGATAACCTGGTAGAGGACAAGTCCCACAGACTCAGGCCCCAAGTGTTGCGGGAGTATGTAGTAAGAGAAGTTAACCTCTTGTTCCTGCTCCTCAGGCCCACTGTGTCTCTGCATGCCTCCAGTCCCAAACCTGATGCTATGGAGTAGATTACTTTTTAAGAATCCTATGCCTGTCCATTTTTCTCTCTTAATAAGGTTAGCTCCTTAATGTTGTGCTTACCGTGGTAATTGTCAATAATATCGACTACCTGCCACTTAGTGAGCTCTTACTGTGCTGTACAGCAGGCACATAAAAAAAAGGTACCACTCTGTGTACTTCACATGCACGGAACCATCTGTTCTCTTTTCACTCGGGTGTTTCTGTGCTTAGGGTTACCCCAAACTCTTGTTCCTTCTTTCTTTGTCTATGGAGCACTGAGATTACAGGTGTGTACCACACAATCAACCTGTGAGATGTTAGTCCTTCACATAACTTTAAGGTGTGGGTTATTATTTAAAACCTATGGATTGAAAAAGGGAGATGCTGGGAGATTAAGGAACCTACTCAACGTGGTAGAGCTAGTATGTAGAGGTGGTGGAATTCAAGCCTATGTCTCTAGATCCAGAGACCACACTCTGAACTCAATGCCCTGCTTCCTCTTTTGAATTAAAGTTTTAAAAAGAGGAAGGAGGAGAAGCAGAGGAGGAGAAGAAGAAGCATGAAACGGGGTTTTACCAAATCACTAAACAAACACTTCACTTCTTCATTCCCCAGCCCTGCAGCAGGTAAGGTTATGTTTCATACCGATACGATTTCACAAGGAATACTTCCTTTAAATATCCTCAGTGGGAAGAAAGCTTAATTTATCCTCCTAGATAATTGTAAGAAGATTAACAGTAGATGCACTGACTTGAAATAAAGCCCCTGGGAACAATAAAATTTAAACAGAAATAAATTAACATTTAGTATCCTGCTCAATGTAACACAAGCTTGCTAGTTAACATGCTTGCTGTGCGCTGTTTCTGCTGCATCCCCGCACTCTGCATTTCAACTAAAAGCCACATCAACTGGCACCAAGAATGTATCTGCATTAGGGCTCTTCCCAGCCCACACGCTGAAATCTCCTTTGCAATGACTTTTCAACCTCTAAAACACTCAGTCTTCAAGACCCCTAAAGGATGGCCGCTATTATTCCCACTTTAAGATGACCCAAATCCAATGAGGAACTAAGCAGGCTTTTCAAGGTCACGCCGTTGGTAAGTGACAAAATTACAGGCTCAAATCCAACTTTCCACCCTGTCCTATGACTCCAAAGCTAGACAGAAGAGGAAGTGGTTTTCGCTATGCCATCAAATGCAGTTCTTTGTGGGACATGTGAGCTGAACTTGGATAACAGTACGTATTCCAAACATAGAACCTTGCTGCTAAGGAGCCCAAATACTTCATGCATCATTAAATTTGCCAAATTTCTCAATAGCTTCCAGCTATTGGAAATGCTGACTATGAGCCACCATCCTGTCCTCAGCTCTGGTGCCAGCAATCCAGTCAAATGTCATCAGCTCTGATGTCCCCACAAGCTCCGCAGTGAGGCGACTTGACTTGGACTTGGGTTGCCTTCATGTCACAGGATAAAAATAAAAAAATAAATGAAACGGAGGGAAGTTCCCTGTTTCCGAGGCTCTGAGAAGACTGGCATCTAGGCTTCTTTCCTTTAATGCTGCCCAAAGAATAAAGATAGGGGAAGGCAGCGGGTAAGAAGCAAACGCAGGTTTCAACTGGCTCTTCCAGCCGAGTTGCTCAGTCTCTGATGGGCTTAGAATCTTGTCTGTTTCATAGCAAAGAGGTCAGGGGTCTATCTGCAAGCTAGATCTGCTGGCCAAACCCACTCTACTTCAGACATCAGGTCGGTTAGAGTACAGCCAGGTCCGTTCAGCTGTACTTATTCTCTTTGGTTGCTTTTGTGTGAAAAACACGGCTGAGCATCTCTGACAGAACCCATCTGTCCATAAAACTTTTGTTATTTGGTCCTTTACAGAAGAAGCCTGGCAACTCCTGGGTCTAGAGCAGAATCCAGCCTTCCATCTCGGAGAGCAAATACTTGGTAATGACCAAGTGCAACAGAGACTCCTTAATAACTGGGGCATTTGATGAGGCATCCAGCCCTTGTCCTGACTCATTCTCCTTCATACATCTAGTCTGGTCTCTCCAAGTTGCTTTTTCCATCCCAGCAACCAGGCCTACCGCATGCATATGCATCCCTCTTGGCTCCCCATTTTTGTTCTTCCCCAATATAAACCTAAATCTGTTGCCAGTACAGGGAAGACAGTTTTCTGGATTAGCTATCTTCCTGATCTGCCCAAACCAAAAATAAATTTCTTGCTTGCTTTACCATGCCTTCTGTCAACAGTACCACTTGTAGAGGTAGCAGGTGGTTAGAGTTAATACTCCAGAATTAGGTCATCAGCCTAGGACTCTGGGAACCGGGGTATAAAAATATATTTGAATTGTTAAAAAAAAATGAAAAAGAAGATTTTTTTCTTAGTCAAAAAAATTATAAGAAATAAAAGAGAGACACAAGACAAAAATGGGATTAGGGAAAACGGAAAGCTACCACCGATACTACAGCCAAGAGAAGCATATCCATGGAAGGTAGGGGTGATTTCAGTGAACTGTATAGCTTAGAAGAGCAAGTATAGCGAGGACAGGGACCCTGTAGCTGGTAGTGTCATTTGCACACTTCATCAGAAGCAACCAGACAGTGTGTCCCTCTCATATCTTCCCGTTACAGCCTCAGCAGCGAAGGTATCTCTCATCTGACGGGAGCAATGACAGGGAGCATAGGAAGTGCTGTATTAGGAAGGTCTGAGTGACAAGTGACTGGCAACACTCAGGATAAACAGGGAGCCTGCATTTTTCAGGAGTATAGCTATTGGTATATTCTACCAACAAACACAGACACGTCTCCTTCAAATCACTGGAGAGGATATGCCTTAGAGAGATGGTGTGCTTGCATAATATAGAAGAGGGAATCACCATAATTACAAAGGTGAGCCCCATCAAACATTGCCTAACTTTTGAGAGGCCTCAATTATAAATGCAACCTGATTTCTGAGCAAACAGTTATTAAAGCAAAAAGAATCAGACCTACAATGAGAATAGCAGAAAGTATATGGAGAACACTCCAAAATAACTTTGAAATACAATAAATCTCACCCCTCCCCCAAAAAAGAAATATACTAAATTATATGAACAGGTAAGGCAACTTATCAAAGAAGAATGTGAATGGGCAGAAACATGTGAAAAGTTTCTTATTTTCACCAGTAATCAGGAAGGAACAAAGTCAATTATCTTAACATCCTCAACCCTCCCCACATCGGTGGGACAAAGCTTTGGGAGATCTCATAACTATTGTTGAAGACGGGTATTAGTCTTAAACCTTGTTAGGAGTCATCAAATCAATCTGTTTGATACTAATGAGCATATCCTTTCATCCAACATTCTACTTCTTGATGTCTACTGACAAGAAACAACTTCACAGATATACAAAGCAGTCACACAGCACTGTTTACATCTTAAAAATTAAATCAACAAAAAAAACAAAAAAAAATTAAATCAACATAAATGTCTATCATTAACAATTGAGCCAACTCAGGTATGTGCAAACTAGGAATGTTTTGCATCTATAGGATCTAAACTCCAATAAACTGTGAATTTTGTCATGACTATGACTTTTTAAATCTCACTCCCTGGCCCCTAGAAGAGTGTGTACCATAAGGGAGCACTGAGAATGTATTGAAGAAATTCTCAAGTCTGTATGATTTTGTAAGCACTGTACTTTGAAGTAGCATAACAGCACATAATCTTGCTTTTCAGCTTCCTACTGGATTCAACCAAGGAGCATCTCCCTCCAAGATCAAGGACACGTTGGTGTTCTCACTTGCCATAACAAAATGTAAATATCTCAAGAAAGTCTTAACAATTTAATGTCTGGTGGGGGACTTTTTGCAGTGGCTTTATATGGCCAAGATGAAAAAGCAATATGGCCCAATGTTGTGTGAAGTTTCTTTTATAGGGACTTCCATGAAGGATACACATTCATGGTCTAATTACCTTTTAAAGAAGCCATTTAATACCATTGGAGTAACCACCCAAATTATATAGCCTTCCACCTGCAGTTTCCCAAAATCTATGTTCTTCTTAAGTGCAAAATATATTTATATTGGAGAGTTGTTTTTGTTTATTCTGTCCTCAGTTTTTTGAATTGAAAATACATGACATGTATAACTGTTAAATTAGAGGGTTGGATATCCTCTAAAGTTGATTCTGGTTCTGAGCTCTGAACTCTGATAACTCATTTAAGATAAACACAGAATTGTGATAATAGCAGAAATCTGCCCAATTGATAGAGAATTTGGAGAGAAGAAATAACCCAGAGAAATATTAAAGACAGGAAAGGGAATTCACAGCCACCTCACATGTGCTGAGTGAGTGGGCACCGCATAGATGAGGGCGGTGGTCTTTGCTCCCTCAGTAAGGATTCACACATTCCAGCCCAGAGATCATCACACTAAAAGCACTTGAGAATCAACCCATCATCTTCTGGCAGTGTTAAGAGGCAAAGGGAAATCAAGAAGGCATTCAAGGCAAATTGGTCCATCCTTCTAAGCCAGAGTGGAAAGAAAGCAGCAGTGATGAGCATGGCAAAGGAAGACAAGTCATCCGCTGACAGAGAACCTACAAGACCACATGAAAAAAGTAGGAAACCACAGCTGTGACAGAGACGCACTGCACTTCACCTAAAGAGTCAGTACCAGTCCTCATGCAGAAGAAAATGGGGGGGAGAGGTCACATCAGTCCACCAAATTCTAACAAGCCCTTCACTGTAAGAAAGTCAGACAGGCCAAAGAACACCTATAGAGATACTGTAGGAACTGCAGTGCTGGCAGTTAAAATCAGGCCACTGTACCTACATGCAGATTAACAACAGACACGCAAGTGTGGAAGTCTCCCTGAAATTACAAACGTGCTTAATTTCACTTATTTATGCTCTGTTCTGATTTAAATTCTGGGATCTCTATTGACCATGAGGAAAGTCCTTTACTCTCCTAGTCAGACAATGCCTGGTACGCCATAGATTCTCAAATATTTGTTGCCTCTTTTTCCATATTTATAGATCTATGCAAATACCAGACATATTTTAGCACTGCTTCTAACCACTAAAATAAATTACCCTACAAATTTACAAATTATACAGTAGACTTATGATTTTGAATAGCAAGGAGATAAAAGAATTACCTTCCAAAATATAAAAATAATTGAGGTTTTTTTAAGTTTTTATTTTTGATAATTTCATACATGCACACAAAAAAATATGATTCTATCTACTTCCTGCTCCCCCTTTCTAGCCGTATGTCCCCCAACATGACCCCCTCCCAACTTCATGTATTTCTTCTCTTTTTCTATTACCCCCAAGTCTAGTTAGTGCTAGCTATCTGCCATGGGTGGAGCTATCAGCTGGAGCATGAGGAAATGACAAATGGCCACTTCCTCAACAAGAATTATCCCCCATTCCCAGAAAACACGCACTGCCAAATCTCCTCAGCTAGAGGTGGGACCTCAAACTCATCTAATCCACCCATGCTGAGATGTGGATGGATGAATTGTACATGGGTCCCGTGCAGATTGCCACAGTTGTTATAAATGCATTATTGTGATGGCCGTGTCCTAGCCAAAAGGTACCATTTCACAGAAAAGGTATTTCAAATCTTTAAATTATTTCTTAAATAAAATATTTAAGAAAACCCCAATGGAGTGCATTAGTAGAATTCTCAGTTACTTCTCCATCTCCATGTCTGCTTGCACACCATCATGCTCCACACATGATGATAATATACTAAATCTCTGAAACTGTAAGAAAGCCCCAATTAAATAATTTCTTTTGTAAGAGTTACCTTGGTCTTGATATCTCTTCACAGCAATGGAAACCTTAAGACAGCCTCCCTCAGTGTAGCTACTTACACATCTTCCAGTCTTCCATCGTGTAGCACTGTGGATTCGTCCCAAAATTTTTTGAACTACTCAGAAGAGTGTATCTTTTGCTTTTCACTAACATTTCTCAATAGCATACCATTTTTCCATATTTGAATATAAATGAATAATATATTCTTTTAAATAAATTCAGTTATAAAATACTACACAATGTTAACTTTTGGAGTTAGAAAACATTCTATATTTGTCTTTCTTACTCCCACAGTTGCAAATCCTTAGGAGCAATCCTATTCAGGTGTCTCTGTGACACTCTATTTACTCTATTTAGAAATACTGATTCCTAAAAAAAGTTACATTAAGCTATTATGATATCAGACTTCCTTTAAGAACATAATACATAGTGAATGCATGGTGAATCATAACAATAAAATAGGAATTTAACCAAAAGGGGATCATAATGGGCATAAAATGGGTCCTGTGCATCCTATACTATTTGACTCTGGTTCTATTAGTCAATTACAATACTAAGATCTTCAGAAGAAAAGAAAAGAAAAGTTAATCATAAGAGGCTCAAAATTACTTGGTGCCTATTATAGCACAGAAGCAATAATAGATGGGGGCAGGAAAGGTCACAGGAGTTCAGGAAATTCCCTATAAAATCCATCTTTAATTCATCAAGAAATTTACAACCTTCATGTCTTTTGACTGTCATCACACAGAAAGTGAACATCTGAAGATGATGTTCTTCTACTTCATCATCTCATTGCCCTGCTGCTTCTACTAGAGCAGGTCATTTACCACTGCTGATAGAACTCATAGCTGCTACTGTTCTGAGGGCTTTCTGTAAATGGAGAGTGCCTTTCCATTTTCCGGCCACTCGGATCTGAATAATCACAAAGAAACTATATTAATCACAGCACTATTTGGCTGATTAGCTCAGATTTCTTACTAACTCTTACATCTTAAATTAACCTATTTCCATTACTCTGTGTATCACCACGAGGCTGTGGCCTCCCAGTAAGGTTCCCATATCCATCTCCTTCGGCACCTACATAATGTCTCTCTGACTCTGCCCTCTCTCTCTCTCTCTCTCTCTCTCTCTCTCTCTCTCTCTCTCTCTCTGTCTCTGTTCGAATTTCCTGCTTGGCTTTACTCTGCTAAGCCATTAGCCAAAACAGTTTTACTCATCAACCAATAGAAGCAACACATATACAGAAGGACATCCCACATCGCTTTCCAGTCCAGACTGCGGTTAGACATGTTTTTCATTCCTTCATGGGTCTATCTTATTTCATGGCAATGAAAGAACTGTTTAGGTCTTTCACATGTCCCCTGCTAGGTTCCAGGTGCCCCTTTCCCCATCTTTGTCACTGAAGCTTTTTCATCCCTTTTCTGCTCTCACAGAGACTGCCAAGCCTCACTTCTCCCCACAATTCATCACCCCGTGTCTAACCAGTCACCTGCTCAATGTCCTTTGTTCTTTCTCAAAATACAAATGTCTTACCACTGTTGTTGCTGACAATTCTTTTGTAATTTCGTTACTCTGGACCTAATGCAAAAGGGAACTGCTAGTCTAACTAACATTTGAATAAATTATATTATTTAGAATTTCAAAAGGGGCAAAATAAGAATTAAATGTCCTGACTAGTTGTAAAATAACAGGAAAAAGAAAAAGAAAATAGATGATGGAAAAACTGCAAAAGGAAACAACTCAAGAGAACATAAGACAGGTAACTGAGCCTGTGGCAAAATTTCCCTATTAAAAAAAACTATAACTTTGAGGGAAATTACTTAAGAACTCAAAGAAGACACAGAGTAGAGGGCAGAGCAAGGGTCTGGAACATCAAGACCACCTTTGACTCTCATTCCCAAGATTCCCTTCATCTTATCACCTCATTTAGTTAGACATTAGTGTTGTTCTGCCTTTCCATTTCCTCATCTATAAAATATGCATAAGAATTCTCAGCAGTTGGTACCCATGCACTCTGTTGTAAGAATTTTAAGTGTGGGGAACTTACTGAAGAGCATGTCGTTTCAGAAGAGCACAACAGTAAGCCGCCTATAACCATGAAACCCATATGCAGGAGCTTTTAATGTACGTGTTTATGCTGAGCCAGCATCTACTGCATGACTTATTGAGCAGACTTCCTTTCTTTTTTATTACTTTCCTATAATTGAACTGAATAGTATTACCTAAATATGTTATATTATTATATTATAGAAACTAAATTAATTTTTAAGTGGTCAAAGTGACACTGGGAAGAGAAAATAGAAGCCAAAGTTAGAATTTATGTCTCAGATTTTATCAAATAACAAATCTATTAAAGTCATATATATTGGTGCTTACTAACTTTTGAACACTGAAGTCTATGAAGATGCAATATTGACCTTGACACCAACAGTATAATAGATACATGCTTTTGATAAAAATACCTGCACAATGGGAAGAGCACCATAAATGGCCATCTTAATTCCTAAGTGCAGTCCTCTGCTGACACCCTCCAAGAATATCTGACTTATTTTGTTGTTGTTATTGTTGTTGTTGTTGTTTTAACTCTTTGCTCTTTGGAGGCCTGACACCTAGCTCCCAAGAAATACACAGAGATTTATTTTTACTTATGAATGACTGGCCTTCACTTGTCTTGTTTCTAGACAGATTTTCTTAACAAAATATCACATCTACCTCTTGCCTCCTGGCTTTTACCTTCCTCTATTCTATATACTCTTCTTCCCCCCTTATTCTTCGGCTGGCTGTGTAGCTAGGTGACTGACGCCCAGTGTCCTCCTCTCCTCCTTTTTCTTTCTCCTCCTCACCTCATTCTCTTCTCTATTTTTCTCTTTGCCTGGTAGCCCCACCTATCCCTGCCTAGCCATTGGCATTCAGTTCTTTTTTTAGACCAATCAGGTGTCTTAGACAGGCAAAGTAACACAGCTTCACAAAGTTAAACAAATGCAACAGAGAAGAATGCAACAGGTATTCGTATCATTTAACAAGTGCTCCACAGCATAAACAAATATAACACATCTTCAACTAATATTCTACAACAGATGTCTGCTTCACCACCCTTAGTGGTACACATTCACATACCTAGACAGTTTCCTTGTGCTGCGAAGCATTAGGGCATAATTCACTACAAGACCACCTTCATTAATTTAGCTTCAAGAATCAGTCTCAGGTGATCACAAACCTACTTGATGACTTCACAGAATTGATTAAATGAACTTATATTTTTATTCAAGTAATACAGAATGAAAAGACACATAACTCAAAAGAACCCTCACCTGTTTACTCCTCCCAAGTGTCCATAGGCCTCACTAGGATGCATAGTCGACGACTTAGGTGTTTTTTCCAGTCTTTGTTTTCATATTTCTGAACAATGTTTTATTTGGTCACTTACTAAGAATATTTTCAGATATTCCATATTGATTTCCAACATGGTGATAATTTAACCCTCTTAAGTTCCTATTGCCCTTCCATAAACCACCAAATATGTTAACAATAGTGTTTATAATTAAATATAAAGCAAATCTTTATATTATTATTATATAAAAACTTTTTGCCACAGAGTTAAGTATTATTTCATTTCTCTTTATAAATTTTACCTTTTTAAACTTCCCATTGTATTGTCATTATTGTGATATATACTATCAACAGGCACAACAAATATGTTAACATGTCTGAGTTTCCCTTCTGTTGTTATGATAAAACATTCTGACAAAAACCAAGCAGAGGAGGTGAGGGGTTTTTGTCTTGCACTCCCAGGTAACTGTATATCACTGGTGGGAGCTGAGGTAAACTCAAGACAAGCACCCGAGCTCATCTGCCCATTTTTCTCCATGCCACAGGTCAGATTCCATCCTCTCCCTAAAAGGGAGCTGACCTTATCACAGAAGACTTATCTGAGCATCCAACACTTTCCAAAGCGAGGCCACTTCTAAATTAAGACTAATGGGACTAGAGAGATGGCTCATTTGGTAAAGTACTTCCCCTACAATCTTAAGAACCTGAATTTAATCCCAGCATCCACACAAAAATCCAGCTGTGTAATCCCAGCGCTCTGGAGGCTGATGCAGAAAGATGATGAGTCTGAGGTTAGCCTAACTGCACACTGAGATTTTATCTCAAAAAAAGAAAAAAAAATACATGAAATCATCTCATCAGGGACCATAACACTATTGCTTCTGAATTTCTGTTGCTGTGGATTCTTCACAAGCCAGCGTATCTCTTTCTACCTGTAGCTCATCCCAGTGTGCAACACATAAGGGATAACAACTAATTTCACTGCTGCTGAATGCCATGGAGGAAAAGGATTTTCTTTCCTACCAGTGACAGGGGCTTATGTCAGTCCCCTGGGGAAGGATCCAATTTTAGAAACTCTTAGAGTCCACCTCCCAGGTGGTTCTGGTAGAACCATCTCAGCTCATGTTCTCCAGCATCCATGAAATCCCCCATCTCCAGAAGTTTCTACCATCAAATCTGCTGTATCGCATTGCTATTGGTTGGGTTCTCTATGTCTTCTCAAAATAAAGCTATTGAAATGGGAGTTTTGCCCACAAGAAATCCAAAAAAAGTTAGGTTCAGCCACAAAAAAGAAATGTATCATTTTCATGCCATGGGCATACAATGACTCCAGATGGTAGTGCTAAAATCTGAAGAAGAAACCTTTTCGCTATCACAAATCAACAAGTCATCAAGCTTCAGAAAACAGAATTGGTAATCAGAAGGGATGGGGAGTCCATTCCAACCCTCTACCGATTGTGTAATGCAGCAGATTAAAATAAATGCATAAAGGAGGTAGGGATTCATGATAAAGCAGACTCACTATTAATTTTACATAAGGCTCAGTCTAAAACATGCCGTAATTAATCAAATACAAAAATAAACGTGTCCTGTAAATTTTAAATAAAAATGTGAAAAAGAAGTATTGTAAAGACATTTTTAGTTCAATTTCTGTTTGAATTTCTCCCTTCTGGTTTCCAGTCTGTCAAGGCGAAGAAGTACCTAATTGACTGCAATTTCAGAATTGGGAAAAAAAAGAAAGAAAGAAAGAAAGAAAGAAAGAAAGAAAACAGAAACAATTCAAAGGCCAATCACAGAGTTGAAATGCTTTTTTTCTTTACCAAAAATTAGGTTTGCGTCTAAAGACGCTTGCTCTGAAGAATGCATTACTTATTGAGCATTGAGACTAGGGGAGCCAAGCTCCCTGCTCATAAGTTTTCTTGCTTCCTGTTATCAATATGGCATTATGCTACATCTTCACTCCCTACATAATAGGCTTGCTATTTCCATTCTGAATGCTTAGATTTTTTTTCTTAGAGGGCAACACAGGAGTGACAAAGGGGAGCATTCTGAGTTGTGTTGTATGGAAACTGACCACATAGGTACAAATTCAGCATAACTTTTCTTGGGGAAAAAAATGACCTTGAACAAACATTGATCTTCTGCATTTTGGTTCCAAATGTCAAAAAAAAAAATTCTAGCAATAATCAGGAGAAAAAGAATAAAGTTTTCATGAGTCCAGCACACTCTTAGGGTACACTGCCAACAATTTGTCCAGCCCTGTGTAAGAAGAACACATGGGAAAGCAAGCCTGGAACCTCAAAGTGCTGACAGCCAGCAGTCTTCCATGTGCACGGTTGCTTGCCCAAAAGAACAGCACAAAGAAATAGTTGAAGTCGTCTATTAGGTCTCCACCAGTGATACAGCTCAGAGGTAGAAAGCTTATCTAGCATATATGAGGCCCTGGGTTAGAGCCTCAGTGGGACAGAGAAAGGGAAGAAGAAGAGGAGGGGAAAGAGGAAAAGGATGGGGAACTACAGTCCTCTGCATTAAATGGAGTATTGAAACCATAAAATATCTGTATATCGATCTATAGAAGAGGCATCCATCCAAAGATAACAGGGAAAAGCCTTCTTGAAACTGAAATACAGAATCCAAGACTTGAAGATAAAGGGACCTGAAAGTTATTTTAGCAGATGAAGAGATTCAAAATTAGGATCAAGGAAATTTGAGTTGAGTGGCAACTTCAAAGCCAGGCTGCTTTAACATGAACATTTCCTCCTCCTCCTCCTCCTCCTCCTCCTCCTCCTCCTCCTCCTTCATCATCTTCTTTCTTTTTTGCGCGCGCGAGCGCGTGTGTGTGTGTGTGTGTGTGTGTGTGTGTGTGTGTGTGTGCGTGTCTGTATAACATACCTTGGTCTGAGCAGCTCAGGAAGTTTTGTGAAGCCCAGATGAGTAGCCTGGTGAAGGTTACGTGCTGGAGTCCTGCTGTTGTTTCTGGAAGGATGATCTTTCCCTCTGGTGTTCTCTATTAACCTGTGGATTTGAGCTGTCCATTTCTTCTTTACCATGGAGTCTCAGGAAGCACCTAGTCATGGTATGTCATCAGAGTATCAATAGGCCCACTGGCTTAGAGTCATTGGTCAGGCAGCCAGGTCACCAACATGGCAGTGGAGAACAGCAATTTGGAGGGGAAGCCAAATAGCTTCAAGGAGGGCCAATTTATTTTTCATTCATCTGTTTATTTTATATACCAGCTGCAGCCTCTCTATGCCCCTGCTCCCAACCCCCAATCCCTTCCTCTCCATATCCATCCAGGAAAAGGCATGTGTCCTATAAGTAGCAATAAAGCATGGCATATCAAGTTGTAGTGACACTAAGCACCTACCCATTTATTAAGACTGGGCAAGGCAACCCTTTATGAGGAGTAGGGTCCCAGAAGGCAGCAAGAGTTTGAGATTGCCCCCATTCCAACTAGTAGGATTCCCAAAAGAGGACCAAGGGACACCACTGTAACATATATGCAGAGGGCCTAGGTCTGTCCCATGAAGGCCCCCTGGTTGATGGTTCAATCTCCGTGAGCTCCTATGAGCCCAGGTCTTTGACCCCTCTGTATCCTAAAGTCCTTTCTCCTCCTCCTCTAATTCTGCCTAATATTTGGCTGTTGATCTCTGCATCTGCCAGCATCAGTTGCCAACAGGGAAATGCAATTCTATTTGAGATTCTATCTTATACCAATCAGAATGGAAAAAAAAAAACTAATGACAACTTATGCTGAAGATGATGTGGAGCAAGGCAAACACTCCTCCATTGATGGTGGGAATATGAACTTGTATAGCCACTTTAGAAATCAGTATGGTGGTTTCTCAGAAAACTGGGAGTCAACCTACCACATGACTCAGCTATCCCACTCTTGGGCAATATACCCAAAGGATACTCAATCATACCACAAGGATGCTTGCTCAGTTATGTTCTTAGCAGTTTTATTTGTAATAGCCAGAACCTGAAAACAACCTAAATGTCCCTCTACCAAGAAATGGATAGAGAAAATGTGGTACACTTGCACAATGGAGTATTATTCAACTGTTAAAAACAAGGATACCAGGAAATTTGAAGACAAATGGATTGAACTAGAAAAAAAAATCATCCTAAGTGATATAATAAAGACCAAGAAAGACAAACATGTTATGTTGGTGTGGGACAATTCTATATTCTGTCAATTATATTTTAAATAAATGCTGATTGGCTGGTAGCCAGGTAAGAAATATAGGCAGAAAACCAGACAGGAAGTAGAGGCAGGACAATGAGAACAGGAGTATTCTGGGAAGAAGGAAGCTCTTTCCCCAGTCCTGCCCAGATCACAGAAGAAGCAAGATGTGACCTACCTTGCTGAAAAAGGTACTGAGCCATGTGGCTAACATAGATAAAAGTAATGGGTTAATATAAGTTACAAAAGCTAATACGAAGCCTGAGCTAATGGGCCAATCAGTTTATAATCTTATGGAGTCCTCTGTGTGATTTTCTTTGGGGCTTGCCAGTTGTGGGAACTGGGCAGGACAGAAACCCCAACAAGCAGGCCCTCGTGCTACATTATGCTCTTGCTCATAAGTGTATATTAGCTGTAAAACAAAGGATATCCATGCTACAATCCACAGACCCAGAGAGATGAGGTAACAAGGAGGGTTCACTTGGGGACACCCAGATCTCCCTAGGAAGGGGAAATAGAAGAGATTTCGTGAGTGGAATGAGGGCAGGTGGGAATGGGAACATGAGGGATCAGGTTTGGAGGCAGAGAGGGGAAAAGTGCTGAGGAGAACTTCTGGGGGAGCATTTTGAAGCTGGGCAGAAGCATGGCACAGGGGAATCTCCCAGAAGTCTATGGGGAGGACCCTAGGTTAGACTCCTAGCAATAGTGGATAAGTAGCCTGAACCAACTGCCTCCTGTGACCAGATTGGTGCCTGGCCCAGTTGTCACGAGAGAGGTGTCATCGACCAAACTTTTTTTTTTAATGTCTTTTTTCCAGCAATGAGAAGCCCTCTTTTTCTATAGATCATACTGTGGCCATGCCCAGTAGTAAAAGCATAGCTACGGTCTGTGTATATGGTGGTAGACTTTCCTTTTCTGCAACTGAGAGCCTGGGTCAGATCAATCCGTTCTGCTCTCTGGGCTGAGGTACTTGGCTTGGGCCCAAGTCATATCAGTTCAAGTAGCTGCTGTAGCTCCCACATACCTGGTTTCATCTTTCATCTTGTGACAGCCATGGATGAGCACCTGCATCATCAGATAAGAGGGTGGACTGATTGACGGCAGTGGGTTTCTCAAACTGGACCCAAGGAGGGGCCAGATGTACTGGTACTGGGTCACACAGTCATTAGACAGCCGGGGTGCTGGTGCTCCCCAGAGGAGGGCCTCACCCATGTCATGGGTGCTGTGAGTAGAAGATCTTGACCCAGTGTTAACTCATTTTCTTTCATAAATCTTGCAGTAGCTGCCGCAGCTCTTAGATTGGTGTGCCATCCTGTAGCTACAGGGTCCTGTCGGTTGGAGAGGTGTGTCACAGGGTGTCTCCATGGCCCCAAAGTTTGGATTAAAACCCTTTTTGTCTTTTGCTTAATCTCAGCCCAGATTGGGGTCTTAGTGCCCCTTATAGAAGCATGGCTATTTCCACCAATTGGTATCCAGAGGCAGCATACCCAGGTGTAGCTAGGAACTCCTGAACCAGTCTCTTAGTCCTTGGAGTTGGAATCTGAGTAATGCAATAACCCTACTCCAAGTTGGGCCCCCTTTGCCTCCCTTCAGCTGGTACTCAAGACAGGTAGCTTTCCCCAAAGCTGGGATTTCTTAGCCAATACTCCGCAGTCCAAGGTCTGTAAATCTCACAGCAGTCACTCAGTGACCCTTTTTAATCTACTTTCCCAGGAAGCCTCTGCCAGAAGGACAAGAAGTCTGCATTTGGTGTCTTTAAATCCTGGGGCAACCTAGTCCGGGCATGTTGCCTTCTTTAACCTCCCACTGTGTCTGTCCTTTTAAAAGCAAAACTAAGTTGACATACCCCTGCCAAGGAGATGCTGAAGAATGCATCTTTCAGGTCCAAGACAGTGTACACTGTTTCTCTGGAAGAATCAGATTCATGAGAATCATAGTTCCCAGGCTTCTTCACAGACAAGAGAGATGTATTCCAGGGAGACTGGCAGGGCACGAGGATATCTGTCTCTTCAAGCCAGGCAATATGCAATTTCCCTTTTGTTTCCAGGGCCATTGGGTATTGTTTAATTTTGGTAGAGGTAGTAGCAGAATTGGTTGGTTGAACATGGGCCAATCTTAGGGGCTTGGTTTCTGCCCAACCTGCTGGGAATCTTTACCCACTGAGAGAGAGTCCAACTGTGTCTTCTGATTAGAGGCAGGACATTCAGCAAAGACATATTTTTTAAACAGGGTAAGACACAAAAGTTTTGCTGGGTATCTGTAAGTCTAACTGCATCTCAGTATCAGGGAACATGACAATGACTTTTAGTTTTTGCAAAAGGTCTTGTCCCAGTCAGCTCTGTTGTTGAACACCCTTTGAGCTACCTCCAGCAATCTACTTATATCTTTAATTTTTTTAATTGTATAGCTTTTTATTTTTTAATATGTGAGATCAACTGGGAGACAAACGAAATCTTTTTAACAGTTGTCTTTAATCTTTCTAAAAAAGTACCTAGTGAAAGTTGTTTAAAGTCTACTTGGTCAGTGATGGAGCAAAGGGAAAATCTACTCTGTCTAGGTGTGTTGTCTGGCAGCTGTGCCCCTGCCCAGTCCACGGGTGGTTTTTCTACTTTTTTCAGAGAAGGTGGTGTTTACAGATCATTGGTTCAAAAGGAGATGTAAGTTAATTATGAAAGAGAAAGGAGTAGAACTTCCTCTTTTCTTTTAGGCTCAGCCAAGGGGAATTTTTCCCCCTCCCCAGGTCTCCTCAGAGCAAGCATGGAGCCTAGGGAATCCTTTTCCCTTCTTAGATGGCAGGAGGCTATGGATGAGAGGCTCAGCCCCTCTCCACCTCCACACAGGGACCAACATGACCCTGAGCAAGAGTCAAGCAACAAAACAAGCAAGCATTCCTTCTCCAAGAGTGGGACCAGTGGCAGGTTCTTTGGTTTCTCTGGGTGACCTGATAGAGCCAAAAGGATTTGAGTCTCTAGCAAGAAGAACCACAAGTCTCACACTGGAGAAAGCCAGTGATCAATACAGGAAAACAGAAACACATAGAAAGACACACAGAGACACACAGAGAGAAAGAACACAGTAAAGACAACCAGGGGTGGAAACCACATATTCATACACCTGAATAGACAGAATCCAGAGATATCTCACATGGGTCCTGGACACTGGATCAATGACTAACCTATCTTGTGTGTCCAAATAGAAGCTGCCTTAACCAGACTTACCTCCACAGGTGACAAACCAGGTGACATTCTAATCTGTTTCCTTTTGGGGGTGGAGATGTCAGACCCCTTTGAAGCCTTAGGCAGCAGTTGATCAAAGGGCACCCTGGGAACCTGGAACAAACATCTCATGTTGTGCACCCCTTAGGAATCCCCTGACCCCTGTTTATTCCTCAATCCATGGGGCTCTGTAACACCCAGTGTCTGGAGATCTGCTCTCTGGGATCTTGGTGGGACCTCCAGAAATATGGGATATTCACCAGAGAAGATATTCATGTGTTTAATAAATGTCTTTATTAGCCAGTTGGCAAGTGCATTGGGTGTTCAGTACATTTGGGAAAATTCCTCATGCTTTAAAGATGCAAACTTCCTATCAATCCAGGATGAAAGACAGACCAAGGATCTCTGCCATTGATCTCACTCAACAACCAGAAATGCTGAGCTCTGTAATCTTGTCCATTCTAGTTCCTGCTTTAGAGGAAAAAATAATCACATGTCATTGATAATCCTTAAACTTTCTCTGTTTGCACCAAGGACATTATAGCTTCCTGTCAGGTACACAGGAGAGATGGGTGCTTAGGCTGTACATAACAAAACCTCATGACACCCAACTGTACCATCCGAAGGCATAGACAACAGCAAAAACCACACAGAGGCTGCAGATATACTCTTCTCTTAATACTTCACTCCATGGGATTCCTAAGGCTGGTTTAGTGTTTTTCTTTTCTTTTTTTTTTTAATATTTATTTATTTATTATGTATACAATATTCTGTCTGTGTGTATGCCTGAAGGCCAGAAGAGGGCACCAGACCTCATTGCAGATGGTTGTGAGTCACCATGTGGTTGCTGGGAATTGAACTCAGGACCTTTGGAAGAGCAGGCAATGCTCTTAACCATTGAGCCACCTCTCCAGCCCAGTGTTTTTCAATTAGTTGAAAAGACTACTCAACCTGACTTTAAGCTTTTAATCCTTGTGTGTGAGTGGGTGGATGTTGGTGAGAGAAATAGAAAATCTTATTTAGTTCTTTTTTCTTTTCCTTCTTCTTTTCTTTCTTTTTCTAATGATTCACTTTTTTAAAAACTCTGCTTTTCCTTTCCAAAACGGATGGTTGGCCAACAAGCTTTTGGAGGGTACTCAAGGATTGGAGGGGACCCTTAAGCCCGATGTTTTCTAAGGACTCTTAAATACCTGGCAGGAGGCAGAAGACCCTGGTAGACTGGAGCTTGAGCAATCAGCTCAAGCAATGGGGTTTTCCCCTCTGGATGCCTAAATTCATGTGCAGAAGGCTGCCCTTTAATTACCACCCTCGGATTTTCATCCAGAGGTTCCCATTGATTTTCTAATTTAAGCTCTTAGAAACATTTGTGTTCTATAGACCTTTTTATCCACAGACAGGTAAAGAGAGATGGGGGTGGAAGGTAAGGTGGAGGGTTCTTTCCCAATTAGCAAACACACACACACACACACAACCACAACGGCAACAAAACAAAATGACTTTCTTGCAACCACAACAAAAATAAGACCACTTTCCTGAACCAAAATAAGATAAAAGTGGAAGTCTGTGGATACCCTGGTTACCTGGCAACCCAGCCTATGATTTGCTTCTGTTCACATCCTAATGTCCCCAGCATGGAAGAAGCAACGAGAGGAAATTCCATTTATGTGAAGCCTCTTGACTCTTGTCATTTCATTTATCACCAGTTATTTGGTTTCCAAGTCAGTGAACCGGACTTCTGTAAGCTGTAAAGGGGAAGGCAACTTCCACTTTACTAGAACATCTTTACTATAGCGTTTCTTTTAATGCATCCATGTTCTGCAACCTCCCTGGGGTAAACTCTGCAAAGAGGAGGGGATCCAGAAAGAACTGCTCAAGGTATACGGCCCTTCCCCGTAACTCCAGGAAATCTACAATTCCATGCATGTATCATCCGGAGTCTCATGGCCTACAGCTTCACGAGGAATTAATTGTTGGTCACACTGCAAATTCATCTACAATCGATCCAAACTGGCAATTGCCTGGAATAACAGTGACAGAGACATGACACTCCAGACCTTTCCTGCAGCTTTTTGAGGCTCCAGCCCCACATCACACACATGGCCAACCCACTCTTCTATTTTTAGTTCCTTGTATTTCTGGAACTAGAAATTGAACTTTAGGGTCTGTTGTTTTTGCTGTTGCTGCTACTGCTGTTGCCATTTCAAATGTATGGCTTTTAGAAATATCTTGGAGACCACGCACTTGATTCCAAACTAGAAACCCTCTTTCTCAATTTAACAGGTGGCTCTTTGGAAGGAACACTATGGTTTTTTTCCATGGGTTTTGAGGCTAAAATATCAATAGTTCTTAACTGTGTTTCTGTTCAAGCATCATTTGTGTGAATGAAAAGGAACAAAAAGGAAAAGGAGTGTGGTAGGGCCTGAGTTTCAGCACCAAATGAATGAAAGAAACAGCAATTATAGGGTATTTTGGGGGGTTCCTACAATTTTTGGATTGTAATCTGATAAGGTAAAACCAGGGGTAGTGAAGCTTACTGATGTAGTTAGAACATGCCTTTTCCTTTACGTGGGTATTCTTATAAGAGTCCTAGAAATTACAAGCTACTGGGAAAGAAGAAAGGCCATATTCAGAGGTCATGTGTGCTTATATTACTGGAGGATGTCTAGTGTGTCCCATGATATGATGTCTTAGTTCTAATTCCTGTGATAAAACACAAAGGCAACGTAGAAAAGAAAGCATTTAATTAGGGACATGCTTACAGTTTCAGAGAGTTAGTCCAGACAGGGAACATGGTAGGCACAGTACTAGATAGAGCTGGAGCTAAGAGCTGACATTCTGATCCACAGGCTGTAGGCAGAGAGAGAGAGAGAGAGAGAGAGAGAGAGAGAGAGAGAGAGAAACTGGGTCCCATGTGGGCTTTTGAGACCTCAAACACACCTCCAGTGACAGTTAGGGTTTTTATTGCTGTGAAGAGACACCATGATCATAGCAACTCTTATTAACTAAGCTATAAAGTAAGCATTTAATTGGGATGGCTTGCTTACAGTTCAGAGGTTCAGCCCATTATCATCATGATGAGGCTCATAACGGCATGCAGGCAGATGTGGTGCTGGAGCCGAGAGTGCTACATCTTGCAGGCAACAGGAAGTCAAGTGAGACAGTGATCAGTATTCTGAGCATCGGAAACCCCAAAGTCCACCCACACAGTTACATGCTTCCTCCAATAAGGTCATACCCACTTCAACAAATAGACTCCTAATAGACTCCTAATAGAGTCACTGCCTATGAAATTGTGAGATCAAGCACATTCAAACTACAACACAACTCCAACAAGGAGGCCACACCTCTCCTAACAACCACCAACTGGGACTCAGACATTCAAACAACTGAGCCCATGGGGGCGGGGGTGGGATGGGGAATCATTATCATTCAAACAACCACTGTGTCCAAATTCTTTGCATCTCAAACAGTGAATTAGACAAGACCTAGAGTATTATCCACAGAATGAGAGTGGGCTTCAGAAAACATGTTTCTCCGACTTCCTGAGTGCTTCAGGAGTGGGGCCACTTTATGAATTTATGTGGAGGAGCTGCTGGCCAGAGAAAGGAATTAGATGGCTTTTTACCCTGATTGACAGATGGAATATTACATAACACTGGATGATCTATCTGTGTGTGTATAACGGGAAGCATATGCACACCCTACCATGCATACACATGAGATCGTAAATAGATGTTTTCCCCTGGCAGGTGGCTTCAAGGACAGATTTTTCCTCTGAGACAAGACAAATCTGTTGCACTTGTGCCCAGTACTGATTTAAGTCTCTACTAGGAAGTGAGGTTGACTTCTAAACTCCACATGGATACACAATACACACACACACACACACACACACACACACACACACACAAATTAAGCCTAGGTAAGATCTCCATAAAGAAATAGCCAAGTTGACCACCAACCAGCACCCAGCCAAACTGTGCTGCATATCCTGAGACAGGGTCAGTGCTCATTGCCAGAGAGGTGCTTGCCCCTTCTGGAAACACACATTGACAGAAGAGAGAGCATGAGACACACTGACCAAGCTGTGGAGCCTGCAACCAAGGGTGGGATTCTCTGTCTGCAGAGAGACAGACACGGCAGTGCAAGTGGATGAGACGGTAGAAGACCTGTGGTCCAGAAGCCTGAAGCTGAGATTCTATATCAGTGCCCAAAAATGAATATCCTGCGGAAGCATCACCCCTACCACTCTGGGGTGAAACAGGAAAAGTGCAATGCTGAACTTGCCTCAGTGTCCCCAAATTGACATGGCCAGTAACAAAGAGGCCACCCAGTAACAAAATAGATGTAAACAAAGACAGGTGGGTCTTTCATAACCATTCACAGCCTCAGTCACAGAAAGCCACAAATATGAAAAGAGTGATGTCCAAAACACCAGAGATAGCATTATAATTGGTAGATATGGAATGGGAGTGGAGCTGCAGCATTCCAGGAGGAACTGGATTCCCATCCACCAAAGTCAGGCTTTGCTCTGTTAGAAGCACACTCACTGAAAATGGCAGAAAACCTCGTCTACTTGAGCCAAGTCAGAAGGTTACTGTAAAATACGACTTAGAAATCACTGGTGCAGGTCACGGGGAATCCAGGTAAGCACCTGGAACCCACCGCAGCAGCAAAGCTAGACGGAAGCTCCGGGAGTCTGCCTGAACCAACTGACTGCTGGAGAGCATCATCAAGGTCTATCCAAAAGTGAGATCATCTGGTCTGTTTCATTAGAAACCCAACATAAGGTGAGGCTTGGACGCAAAAGGTCTTTCTATGCAGGTGGCTGAAAAACAGGAGCTGTCAATTTGTGACAGCTGTCCCACACTCACGGTGGCTAACCTACCTGACGGGAAGCCAGGACATCAGGTGAAGCAATGACTCACTCGGTGATCAGAACGGCTGAAAATCAGTTGCCAAGTGTTTTCCAATTGGACTGGTCAAAGGGCCATTTAAGGCAGACAGAAGGCAAGTGTAATTAACTGTTACCTCTCCGCCAAGGACTGCCACTGCCATTTACACATTAATTATGCCTCCTCCAGAAAACAGATGTATCCAAAGAGGTGCAGAATGACGTGTGATGGTTTTGTTGTTCGAGTGTCGATGTCGGTACACACATAAGTCTCTCACCAGAAAGACCCCACATTCATCTATCTGTTTCCCCTCAACATTTTCCCAACTTACAGTCATCATCTGCTAAGAAATCAGGTAAAAGCAAGGTATACGGGTAAGGAAGACTGCATTCAGGGAAGCAAATAGCACTCCATGAAATAAGAATGGTCAGGAGCACATGCCTTTTATCCCAGCACTTGGGAGGCAGAGGCAGGCGAATCTCTTGTGAGGTTAAAGCCAGCCTGGTCTATAAGAGCTGGTTCCAGGACAGCAGGACAGGCTCTAAAGCTACAGAGAAACCAGCTGCCCAGACCACAGAATAATCACTCAGAAACTATATTATTTGTAATACTATTTGGCCAATAGCTTAAGCGTATTTCTGACTAACACTTATATCTTAAATTAACCCATCTCCATTAATCTATTAATCTGTGCATCACCACGAGGTCATGGCCTGCGGGCTCCAGCACAGGAGTCTGTCCCTGGTGGCACAATGGCTTCTCACTGACTCTGCCTTCTTTCTCTCAGCATTCAGTTTAGTTGTCCTGCCCAGCTCTATTCTGCTAAGCCACTGGCCGAAGCAGCTTTATTCATTAACTGATAAAAGCAAAACATAGACAGAAGGACTTCTCACACCATTTCCCGTTTTCTGTTTAAATAAAAAGGAAGGTTTTAACTTTAACATAGTAAAATTACATATAATAAAACAGTTATCAAACAAGAATTATAGTTACAATATTTATATCTATTTTATCTTTTATCATAAGTAAGGATAACTATAACTATCTGTTCTTAAACCCCATCAAAGACTCCAGAAGGATATAATATTACCTAAGAAAATAGGAAGTGCATTGTAAGAAACTTCCAAAACTCTAGAACTGACAGAGACATCTCACTGCCCAGTCACCCAAAGTTCTTCTGTACCCTTGGGGCATCCATCTTCAGTCTACAGGCCCATAGTATCCAGACTTTTCCACAAAGCAGGAAAGTTCAAAGACAGTTCTGCCTATATTGGCAGTTTGTAAGTCACTTTTTTTCTGTGTCCTGCAGAATGTCTTATAAATTCTTTTATGAAGTAGGAACTCTGAAGGACTGTTTCACCTTCTTTAGGCGACTTCAGCAGCCCTTTTTTTCTGTGGATCCTGCATGTCCAGTTCATATAGCATAACATCAAACAGTCCAGATAAGAGCAATTTCTTGTACAAATGGTTAGCAAACTCCATGAGGAGCCTCTTCAATGCCCATCATCCTCTTGAAGTAGATTGGTGCTGCCAGGAACAGATGTGTCTCACTGTCATGAAAAGTCCTAAATTTTTAAATATTTTAAATGCCATATTCTATAGTCTTTGAAATGTTTGAAGAATAACTATCCATCTGAAATATATCTCTGTACATCTAGAAAATCTAACTAACATTACTACAAGCTTGACTATTAGAGATGATTATGTTTCTTAATTATACATTACATTTTAAAATGAGCTGCAAAACATAATACCTTAATCAAGAGCAGAAATATACATATGACAAAATTGACCTTAAATTTGTATCAATAGACCAATATCCATACCAATGCAAAACTCTATATCATATCCCCCTTTAAATGTAAACAACTCATATACAATATTTGGGAATTTGGGCATAGTTCTCTCCAAACTGTTTCCTGCTCTTTGTTGGGCAATGTAATTTTTGGGGGTGTTCATGGGGACTTTTCAGAGGGTCTTGGTCCATCAAACCACATCAGTCTGGAATTAATACACAGGTTCTCATCTTCTGTGAAACAGAAGAAGAACCTCTTTTCTAAAGCAACAAATCCTTAGACCCATTCTGAAGTCAAGATACCTTTAATATATATATATATATATATATATATATATATATATATATATATACATGTATGTTGGTATGACTTAGCAGCATATACAATGATATCCCGACCCATGGGATATGAATGGGGGTCCCTGATAAACTTAGTGGAGAGGAATGAAAGGAGACAAGAGACACGAGAAATGACAAGACAGGATTTCAGATCAAGCCGCTCCATTTATTATTTCCTCAGAAGCTGTTATATAGCAAACGGGCAAAGAGGGGAAGGGAAGGGTGTCAGGAAGCTCAGGTCTGCTGGAATTCAGGTCCGGAGACATTCCTAGCTCTGTAATTGTTGACTAACCAAGTAAAATGCTAATAGGTTCTGATGCCTGGTGCCTGCAGGTCTCTGCTAGCAGATAAGAGACCAGGTTGATTTCCTAGACCCTGCAGAGGGGATAGAGGTAAATATTTTTCTTAACTTGTCAGCTTAAGATGACTATAAACAAAATGCAGATCTCAAAATACAGGCCTTTGCTTCCGGCACAATGAAATGTCTCTCATAGTCAAAAATTCATAGAAAACACAATAATATACATAATTCAGACTCTGTGTATATTCAATCCTTATGTGGCTTATTTTTCTGTACTACTTTTAACCTATGACTGTAATCTGTCTCTTTAAAGACTTTGTTTTTTTAAAACAACTTACTTCTTTTTATAACTCTCTATACTCTTCTTCTTCTCTATCCCAAGCCTGTGTACATTTATCCAATACTGTGACCCATTTAGAGGTCTTTTTTATCTGAATCTGTCTTTATCGTGCATCTGTAATTATTTTCTGACCAGAAGGATTTTTTTGTAATGCTATGTGGGCGTGGCTAGGGCCAACTCTGTGGTTCTGTCTGTTGGCTCTGCCCAGTCCAACGTGATAGAGTCATGTTCGCTACCTCTGAGAGCCATGCTCATAGCCCCAAGCTGTAACACTATACTCACAAACCCCACTTAAATGCTCCATAGTTGGAGCCCCCGAAAGAGCCAGAGCCCTTTGTGCTGGAGAACCAGGAGGCCACTATTTTTTTAAAAGAAATTGTGTGAACAGAGAATATTTCGAAAAATACTGTTACCAAGAAGCTGCGCTTGGCACGTGTTTTTGTGGGTCTAGAACCCCCCCCTTTAAAGCTTTCTTAGACTTTAGGTAGACATTCTTGCCCCATATTGGCATGCCAATCTGTTGGGGGAGGTGGCTTGTTCATTCCCGGCTGCCCAGACCATTAAATAATCATCCAGAAACTATATGATGTGTAATACTTGTTGGCCAATAGCTTAAGCGTATTTCTGGATAACTCTTACATCCTAAACTATCTCCATTAGTCTGTGCATCACCTCCAGATCTTGGCCTACCAGCAAAGTTTGGGCCAGCTCCAGCGCAGGAGTCTGTCCCTGGTGGCTACATGGCTTCTCACTGACTCTGCCTTCTTTCTCCCAGTATTCAGTTTAGTTTTCCTGCCTAGCTCTATTCTGCCAAGCCACTGGCCAAAACAGCTTTATTCATTAATCAATAAAAGCAAAACATGGGTAGAAGGATTTCTCACACCAAAAAAGAAAAAAAAAAAAGAATGGCTAGGGAAGGTGGCCAAGGAAGTGGTCCTTTTGGACAAAGTCACAGAGGAGATGAAAGTATGGAGCAATTCTGCCAGTACACTCACTGTCACCACCACTAATGCTGCTGCCTCTGCAGATGTCACTGCAAGGCCCATGACTTCAGCACAGGGAAACCTTCCATCCATCATTGTCCCCTCACCCATTCCTCCTTATGCTCCAGAAAGAGCATCTACACAGCCAAACCAGGGTAATGTGTACCTCTGCCCTGGCTTCTGGAAGTGGACACAGGGAGTGATGATTTACAATTATACTCTCTGGGAGATTCCCTGAATGAGAAGAGGTGAATGTCGACCTCACTGCTGTTTGACGAAACTTGTTCTAAGGCTTTAGCTCTCTGGAAGCAATTCTGGCTTTGTGGCAGTATCTTGCCGATCCAGCAGTTCAGAGTGGAACGGTTAACAGTTGCTTTCAACTCCAAGAGAACTGTTTCCCTCTTGTGCTATTGCCAGTGTACGTTGGGGAAAGGAAAGGATTGCCAAGTGTCACAGGCAGCTTTCTGTTGCTGTAATAAACACCATGACAAAAACAAGTTGGGGAGAAAAGTTATACTGGCTTATACTTCCAGGCCACCATCTGTCACCAAGGGAAAGGTAGGGCAGCAACTGAAGCAGAAGCCATGGAGGAGTGCAGCTTCCTGGAGCACTCTCTGCCTTACTCAGCTGTTTCTTTCCTTTCTTTTATAAAGATTTATTCATTTATTATGCATGCAGCCTCCATATATACCTGCTCACCAGAAGAGGGCACCAGATCTCATTAGGGATGGTTGTGAGCCACCATGTGATTGCTTTGAGTTGAACTCAGGACCTCTGGAAGAGCAGTCAGTGCTCTTAACCATTTCTCCAGCTCCCCAACTAGGTTTCTTAATATAATGTAGGCCTGCCTGTCTAGGGATGGTGCTGCCCACAGTGGACCGGACCTTCTCACATCAATCATCAATCAAGAAAGTTCCTTAGGTGGTTTGGTCCTGTATGTCAGTATTTCTCAAAATGTGGTTTTCAAACGATACATGGGCACCCCTGGCGAACGTGTTAGGAATGCAAAACCTCAGGTTCCACATACAAATACACAAAATCAGGAAGTTCAGGAAGTTTCCTCCTACTATGCCTCCCTGGGGATTTTGATAACGGCTTGTGTTTTTGAATGTTGCTGTAGACTGCATGTCTGTTCTGGATGCTATGCCACCTCAACTTGGTTCTGGACCCCTGCGATCATTCTGCCTCTTCTCAAACCCTCATTGCTTGCCATGAATTTCCCAAAGCCTACTTCAGGATGTAATTTCAGTCTGGGCACCGGGAAATCTCTGCCTTAAAAAGCCTTTAAAAACCTGACCCAACCTATGATGTCTATATCAAACTTATGGGACATAAGAGAATAAAACAAACATGCTCACAAAGCGAAGTGCACGTAAGTCCTTAGGCACATAGGTACACGGACACCTTATATTTGGACAACTGAAGGAGCAAGGTCGACCTTCCAGGGCACAGGCAGGGAGTGCTTAAACACTATCCGTTCTTCAGGATAGTTGAATCCTGAGCTCTGTGCGTTACTGAGTAACTCCCTACTATGGGCTCTCGGGTTCAGAAGTCAATGAACTGATCCGCAGTACAGCAAAAGCTGTGAGAGGGCAAAATGACTAAAAGTAAGGCTTTCCTGACACCTTTACAAATGCAAATCCACGCCCTGGGAAGGAACAAAGCCTCGCTCTCTTGCTCTCTTTCTTTCCACCAAAGCAAAATGAGACTCCTCAGTTTCCATGGATTTGTGAGTCTCATGGGTCCTGAAAATAATTCAAGTGTTCTTCCTCAATTAGATTCTACCTCATAATACTTAGTAATATGACTTTTTTTTTAAATTTTCTCTGAATAGCTCCCACATGTCTTTTGATAGGTAACTTTTTTTATTAATAACATTAAATTTTTCTTATTATAAAAAGCATATACTAATTCCAAAATGACACATTAAACTCCAGTATTTGCTATTTTCTTAACTTTCATAATTCACTTTTATAATTAGTAATGTTTATCAAGAGATTGGAGCCATTGTTACAGATACGAGCAAGAATGAACTTCTGGGCTCTTTATCTCAGGCTACATAGTAGTGTCTCTCAATCTGCTGAAATTGTATCGACTACCAGTATTTAATACCATTGTGTTTCAGTGAAAGAAAAGTGGACAAAGTAAAACCAAGAGTGTCTTTCACTAGAGATTCCGTCTCGCTCTCTGAGAGGCCATCTTTCTACTCACCATGTCCTTCTGCTGCTGCAATGTTCTTTCAGGCTAAGAGAACATCATCTCATTCCCTACAGGAGCAATAAGTACACTCCCAATTTATTGTATACAACAAAGTCAAGCTGTAGAGTTTCTTAAAGCTGTGTGCTTTGTATTTGGATAAAGAAAATGTATATATGGAATCATGAAATCTAGGTAGGTCTAAACATGTTTTGGTATGCATAGTATATCATAAAGTATTGGGTCGTAAAGGTACAACTAACTTTCCAGAAAAGAAAAAAAAAAACTTTTTAAAAGACTCCAATGTACAGTATATTCTCAAGTCTTTAAAATATCTGTATTAATTCTTTAAGAATTTCTTGCTGTTTTTTAATCATATTCAAACCCAACTTCTCTCCTTAATGCCTTCCATCTACACCCCTACCCCTCTGCCCCCACAACTTTGTGGAGTTATTTTTTTCAGTTTAATTTATTAACCCATCAACTCCAGTTTGTGCTGTTCATATAGTTCTGAGAATGAGCCACTGGAGTGTGGTCAACCTACTAGGGACCATAGCCTTAAGCAAACCGACTCTCTCTGCCCTACAAGCCATCAAATACTGCTCCTCAGTAGGGGTGGAGCTCATAAACCTCTTTCTGTCTTCATTTATTTTTGCTAAGTACAGAATTTCTCTGCAGAGAATTTAATGAAGAACCACCTGTGTCAGAGGAAGAGGAGGGCTGAGGCCACCTATGCCTGGAAGTCTCAGCCAGATGCAGAGACTTCTTTAAAGTCATGTCAGGAGCACAAATGGCCTTTTAGTGACCAGTGTGGCTTTAAGGAGAAAATACAATCTAGAAAGCAGAGTTGCTCTTAAATGATAACTTAGCAAACAGGAAACTAGGGATTTTACAGAAAATAATTGGTGTTTCATTTCCTGCTGCAAGCTATGGAGTGTGACGTAATAACTCCCACTTACCTGTGTTGACTTCTCAAGTGTCTTTGTGCACCGGTGAGCTTTATGACAGAACATCACTGTCATGTCTATGTTACTTACAATGCCACCTCAGCAAACACGAGACTCTCTTTCTAACCTTCCCAAATCAACAGCCATGCCAGGAACTTGTTCTGGAGAGGACCACAAGCCAGGGAGCTATAGGTGAGCTCTGGAACCCAGTAATAGCTGCCAGCTGACTGGGATCCTCAGCCACTCAACCACAGAGAAGAGAATTCTAACAAGTGAAGTGAGCTTAGACACTGATTCTTCCTCAGCCAGACCTAAAGAGGGCAGAGCAAATGCCTGAAGGTGCTCCTCACCCCACAGCTCCCTCATCACAGCCATCCTAAGCAATAACTTGAGCCTAGTCTTCTCATCAGTCAGTCATGGTCATTTTAAGCCACTAAGTTTTGATAACTTGTTATGCATGGTGAAAAACTCATATACCGAGTCAATAAATATACTGTCAACAGCCAGGGACTCTACTTTGAAACAGTCAGCATTTAGAAGCATCCCTCTCTGGCTTATTAGTAAGGATTGTAGTTCCCTGATCTAAGAGACATGGTTCTTCTGCCTAGGTTTCTTTCTTTCTTTTTTCCACTAAAAAAAAAAAAAATCTATAGTTTCAGCTTAATTCCTGGAGATTCTTGTCAATCCTTGCCAGAACTAATGCTAGACACTGCTGAAAGGCAACTAAAGGGACTTAGTAAGTAACTCTGGACACATGGCAGTCTTGTGATTAAAAATGGAGAACTAGGAAAAGCAAGAATGGAATCAGGCACAATCTCTAGACTGTTCTATACCATAAATGCGTAAGGATTTGCTTAAACAACATTAGTAGCAAAAGGAACTAGTTAACTAAATTTAAGATGAGTGAATCACAAAGCATTTCCAAAACTGAAAGAACCCTACATTTTAGGGTTTTTTTAATATTTTATTACTTTATATTTTATAAGAAAACATACATTAATAGACTTGAAATGCCATTATTGATTAATTCAGCGAGTATTACCAAGGACTCCATGCGCCAAGCACTTCTCTAAACTTACTTATATTTATTAGTCAGCTAATGACAGTGACACCAGGAGACTGGTGAGGAGAAGAAGAAGAAAAAAAAACAAGTAACAAATAAGTAAACAAAAGTTTTATGGTATAGTAAATAGTTTCATGAATAATAGGGGGAAAGAAATAAGGAAGGGCAACTGAGCACAAGGCAGAACGGGGTAGAGTGTAAAAGAGGTGCAGGTGCTATACCTCCTTTATATGAACTGCGAGTAAAGATTTTCTGCAGGTGACGAATTCGGCTGTCAAGTTCCCTGAGAAAAGCAAGGTCCAGAAAGGAGCTGTGAGAGCAGCGGTTCTCGGACCGGCATGCACCCGCCCGTCCTCACGGGAAAGTCACAGCGCCTCTTGATAGGAGGACCACCAAGTTCCCAAACTTTCTATGATCGCTCTAGGACAAAAAAAAAAAAAAAAAAAAAAAAACACAATTCCATCTTTTAGAAGAAATCTAAGAAGTATTTAAGCCCTAAAAGCTTGGCAGCTATTTGAAAAACAAATTAAATAAATAAATAAATAAATAAATAAATTGAGGGGGGGAAAAAACGACTTAATTTAATTCTTTTTCCCTGGCCCCTGCTCGCCCCCATCCACTCCTCTGTTTCTGTTCAGGAAGAGGCAGGTGTGTCAACAAAGCGGCCTGTTAAATTGATGTAGG
Organism: Microtus oregoni; assembly: GCF_018167655.1. Classification (NCBI taxonomy): domain Eukaryota; kingdom Metazoa; phylum Chordata; class Mammalia; order Rodentia; family Cricetidae; genus Microtus; species Microtus oregoni. The sequence goes on from NW_024543070.1 coordinate 9,808,683, forward strand.
ACTAAGCTCCTCCCATTGGATTAAGGCTGGGCCAGGCATCCCAGTCAGTATGACGGATAAATTCACAAAAGCCAACCAAAGCATTAGGGACAGGCGCTGATCCCACCGCTAGGATACCACAAATAGACCACGCTACACTACTGTCCCTCACGGGTAGGCTCCCTGGCTCTCCGAGCAGAGTCTTTGAGCTCCCGTGAGCCCAGGTTAGTGATTTCTGTGAGTTCTCTTGTTATGACCCTGAGCCCCCTGGCTCGTACATTAATTGAATTCTTATTTAGATATTATTATTTATACATGAGGAGGCATGCCAATCCTTCCAACACTGGAATCGGGCTGGGTTCGGCCATCCCTCTGGTTATTCCACTTTGATTTTTATGTAATACTTGCTTTTTACCCCGTTAACCTCCCAAAACTCCACTTTGCCCATAGACGTTCTCTAAGCAAATACAGTACACTCTAACGTTGAATAATCACGTGAGAATTTGGCTCGCTCTCTGGAAGATGTTTACTCTCTTTTCGCTGAAAGTAGAGCCCACCCTGGGTACCCGCAAGAGTACAGTTGGTCCCTGTCCCTCCTCCATTATTTTGAAAGGTCATGATTTCGTGTAAAGTATAATGAGAGGGAAATTACTTAAATTAAACCTCTGTTATCTACACTGTTGGCTAATTACAAAATTAGCGACTCCACCCCCCCCCCACCCGTCCTCTCCAGCGCCCAGCAGTCCTTATGGTGATAGAGCTACACCAGAGGGATGCCAGTAGAGAACCTCGGACAGCACAAGGGACGCCTCTGCCCTTCTCCCAGGCCAAGCCTCCTCCGTGCTTCTCAGTAACTTCCCTGGCTTTCTTTTTTTTTTTTTTTTTTTTTTTTTTTTTTTTTTGGTTTTTCGAGACAGGGTTTCTCTGTGGTTTTGGAGCCTGTCCTGGAACTAGCTCTTGTAGACCAGGCTGGTCTCGAACTCACAGAGATCCGCCTGCCTCTGCCTCCCGAGTGCTGGGATTAAAGGCGTGCGCCACCACCGCCCGGCTTTCTTTTCAAAGGGAAACAGTCTTAATAAAGTTCAGGTGCAAAGGTACTCACAAAGAAATACAGATGGAAGCGTCTCATCATCTCTAATAATTCAGGAGTCTACATCCTGGCCAGGGACTTATTTCCTCCCCTGTAGCTTCCTCATCCCTTTGGAATGTTTTGAACGCTGAGCAGATCAAAACATAGATTAGTAAGATGGAATACTATATCACTTCACATTGTTATCTGTGCAAGGCTGGGGAACTACTCCCTGTCCCCATAAAGATAATTCAAATTACATTAAAAGTCAGTGGTCTCTTCTGCTAGAATTGACTCTTATATATTACTTCAAGGCTTCAGCTCCCACGATTCTAGAAATCATCAAGAGTTTAAATCATTATAAACTGTTTTTAAGAGTGAAAGTCCTTTAGTCCACTATGGCAACTTTCAAGGACTGTGAGAAGCAGCAACACTCTTTTATTTTAGTGTTTATTTTATTTTATTATTTTAGTTTTGAGAATTAAATAAGCGGTGGCTTCAGAGAAGGAAGGACTGGAAAGCACCTCCGTGTCCTGAGGAAGAACCATGGTCCCTTCATTTCTCCAAATCTCTAGTCACCTCAGACACAGTGGCAGGAGGAAAGCTGCCATAGCCCATTACGAATGCCACGCACTGTGAGACAGAGCTGCCAGCAGTCTGGCCTTCTCTCCTTCAAAGGGAGAATTAAATCAAATTGAACTTGGTTTCTGCAAGATAAAATACTACAGTAGGTCCCTGTCCCTCCTCCACTATTTTGAAAGGTCATGATTTCGTGTAAAGTATAATGAGAGGGAAATTACTTAAATTAAACCTCTGTTATCTACACTGTTGGCTAATTACAAAATTAGCGACCCCTCCCCCGCCCCCGTCCCCGCCAGCGCCCAGCAGTCCTCGTAGTGACAGAGCTCCACCTAGTGGTAGCATCCTCAGGTGCATTCAAAAGACGGTAAGTAGAACTTCAAAAGGAACTTTGTAAAATAAAATCAAGTCAAATCAACAAAAACTTACAAGTGCCTACTCAGGATAGCTCTGGATAATACTTTCAAAAACATGAAGTGTTCTAGATTTTGTGGGAATTATCTTCATTGTCAGAGGAAGAAAGAAAGACTCTTTGCTTGGTTGGAAATTTTGCCAGTAACTTCGTCAACACAAAGCATGAGTGTGGATGTTATCAGCAGATGTCTCAACTTGAGGAGGGTTTCGTTGCAGTTTCTACACCTCTTCCCAAAAGTACATGGGGGCTATTTAGCATTTATATCCCATGGGCTTTCTTCAAACCACTTCGCAGAACCACTCGCGCTAATTCCCCCAGCATCCCTGGAGTAGTTACAGTGTTGTTCTAAGAGCTTCACCACGAAAGTTGAGCTGTTGCCATTGTATGTGACTGAATGGAATTGACCACAGAAAATTTCTCCAAAGATCTGTGTTCAGAACAATTACCATAGTAAACCTCTATTCCCATTTAAAAAGAAGCAAAGGCTTTATAACTACATGGCCAACACAACGGCTCTTCCTATTTAAAGATCAGACTGCACACAAGGAAAACCCTGTGGCCTCAGTATCTGATGCCCCCTTATTCTCTGCTTACTGTTCCACACAGAAGAACTCTCCCCTGAAACCACAGCTTTGTATCCTCAAGTACAGAAAACCCAGCAGGTCCGTGAGATGGGAGGAACTCTTAAAAAGTGTCTTTGGGGGTGGGGGTGCTGTATGCCTTTAATCCCAGCACTCAGGAGGCAGAGGCAGGTAGATCCCTGAGTTCAAGAGCTCTACAGGGCGAGTTCCAGAACAGGCTCCAAAGCTGCAGAGAAACCCTGTCTCGAAAAGCAAAACAAAAAGAAAACAATGGAGTCTTCGGTATTAGGACTCCCGTACATTTAGGAACTAATGCTATTTCAGTACCATCATGTCTAATTTAGCCAATTTTCATAAACAGTCTATTCATGCATTACTTAGCACAGTAATGTGATATCACAAAAGCAGTAAAGAAAAAGATCATTTTAATGAGCCATATCCACATTTTTTCATATACCACGTAAGTGTGACGATTGTGACTTGGGTCTTTCCTTTTTGAAAAGAAAACAGTAGCCACATATGGTGATATGAACCTGTAAATTTCAATACTCAGAAGCCTGAGGCAGGAGGATATCCACAAGTTCCAAGGCAGACTGAACTACAAAGCAAACCCTTTGTCAACAAAAGAAAGAAAACAGTTTTAAAATGGTATTTTTAGGTCACAAAACATATTAACTGTACCATTCCCACATTTCATGATGAATTATGAGAGTTGCAGCAGCAAAGAGCCCCATCAAAATATATCTCCTACGAAAAAGAAAAAGAAAACAGAGCGTGCAGAATAGGAGAGAGTGGAGCCTGAGCAATGACCCAGGTGCACACTGCAGCCGGGCACAGCAACACAGTGCTGGGGGCGGGGGCGGAGAGGGGCGCGCTCTTGATCTTCTTTCTCTGGTGACATTACCAAGAGACACATGACAAGCATTTCATAATTGACATTTGATGACTAAAAAGAATTTTGACATTAGTGATAATCATCTATTTTTTTTCAGCTTTCAACATTTTTAAGGAATATTCCATGGCATGTGGGAAGCAACGGGTTGGAATTAATACTGCACACGTCATATCCAAACTCTCTCTGCAGACTGGGGATGTTTTTAGTGATATCGCATTGCCAGCTTTTTTTTTTTAAAAAAAAAAAAACAATTTCTAGTTATAGCCACTTTATATAAGGAGACTCATCACCATTCTGTTATCTGAAGTATTTTTATTTATTTTAAGATTCGGGAAAAGAAGATATTGAAACTAAAAATACATACATGATAAGCATATTCATTAGGCCGGATTATTTTAGAGCTTAAACGAAATCCCACCAGAACACTGAACCTTCTCATTTCTATATTTTTAAAAAAAAGTATTTTATTTTGGATTGTTGTGGAAGTAAAGGTGGTTCCTGTTCTGGGAGCTGGGGTTACTGCAGGAGGTGCCCCTGGCACCAGTGAGCCTTTAAAGGCATCCACCGCCTTGGAAATGGAAAGGAAGCCCCTGGGCTGGAGGAGGGACAGCCCCCTCTCTTCACACTGCCCTCTGATGTGGCCCGAAAGCTGCATCGCCTTTGGGCATCTTCCTCACGTGCTCACTTTGTTAGGTAGCATGGATAATTTTGATTGCGGTGACTAATATTTTAATCTTTTCTATGTAAGGCAGATTGGATGATGAGATAAATAAATAGATGTTCTATCTACTTAGCATTAGCCTTCTCTAGTGTCTAGTTTTCGGGATCTCCCTGAGATGACTAGAAGCTATTTGTCTATTGTTTAGTTTTTCAGATTTTGTGCTCTCAAAACCTACTTTCCCTGAGATAGCCACTGTCTCTGTAAATGGACCTTACTCCTCCATCCTAGATGCGGCAGGAAGGAGAACTTCCACCTATATAGCACTCTCTGGCCACTGATCCTTGCGAAAGAGAGACCAGAGTGGCTGATCCCTGACGTACAAAGGTTCGTGTCTGGCTCTTTGAAGGGAATGTGAGAATGTCCCACTCTGGGACTGTGGTCCTATTCATTAGCCCCGAGGTTATGGAAGGCTGTGGTAACCTCCAGTAAAGTCTGTGTTCCCAATCAAGCCTGCATCACAGTCGACAACACAACGGCACTTTCCTGGAGTAAATGAGAATTCCTGCAGCTCATGCTTATCACCCCAAATCCGTGGCCAACCAGAAGACCGTAGAGGGCTATCTGCCCAGCTCTCCCCCTCCGCGTTGTTGGTCACCACCTATAGTTACCATGTTAGTCATCCACATATATTTAGACAGCTCAAGTCCTACGTTCCCTGTTCTCCATAATCCCTGGCGATCCCGTTTCCTATCCTCACAGCAAACATCAAGTGTGATAATGCTCATTCTGCATAATTTGGCTCATCTAATTAACATGCCCAGTTAAAATTAAATATCTCATCCTAACACAGGCTTTCCCCTTTACCTTTATAAACCGCCATTTTCCTACATGCTAGGTCTGTCTCCTCTCTTTCCACAGACAGTCCTTTGTCCTGCCCCCTCTCCCTTGTTCCCTTCCCCTTCTCCTTCATCCTCCATCTCCTGTCTTTGTCTCTTATTCCCTGCCCTCTGTTCCTCTGAGCAAAGAAATCTCCTTTGTGCTGAGATCTTGGTCTTGGTGTCCACAGCTGAAACTTTTCTCTCACTTATAAGATATACGAGGAAAACTGCCACCTTCTGGATTTGGGTGAAACATGCAAGGTAGGTTTCCTTCTTTTATGAGAAACCGAAGCTTTATTCTAGAGACTCGAGTTTTCAGTCTTCACCCTTAAGATCACCTGTTGCTCTTTGGGAGGATCCAGATTCAGCTCCCAGCATCCACATGGTAGCCCACAACTTTATGTAACTCCGGTGCCAGGGCATCTGATGCCCTTTTCTGACCTCTGAGGGCATGAGGGATACAGGTGGTGCACAGACATACATGCAGGCAAAACACCTATGCACACAGAATCAATAAATCTGCAAAAAAAAATTTAAATAGCGCATAAGTAATTCTTGATTGTGATGGCTTTGCTCATTGACACAGCTGGTTAAGGAATGTCTAGGAGGTCTCTCCCAAGTACGTTGAGGGGACAGGAAGCATCAACGGCGCCGATAGCTAAAGAGATAGTGGACCTGTCCTAGTACTTTGAAAATGTCCTAAGTATTTACCACCCTGCAACGGGGTTGTCAAGTAGACAACTGGAGTTTGAGTCTAAGAAGTAGTAGCCACAACCTATCCCCCTGTAGTCTTCACCCACAAATGTTGCCAATTTAAGCAATGTTCATTCATTGAATAGACTTCACCCAGCCCCTTTGCTCTTGCCTGCCACCCTGGTTGGGAAGCTCTTCCCTTCCTGTCTTCATCCACCTATTTTTAACGACATATTTCTCCCCCTGCTGAGTCGCTCATCACACTGACTCTGCTCTGAACTTCATGCAGCTCTCACGCCTCAAAGCTTTTGGACCATTTGCTTAGCTTTTTTATCCTGCTTTTCCTTGTGAGTTGTGAAGATTTGTCTCCTTATGCAGGCTCATAAGCTGTTTAACTGCAGAGATGCTGTCATAACCTGTTCACAGGTGTGCCCATTCAATACCCACAGATTTGGCTTTAAAATGATAAGGGGACCATCTCAACTAGAAGTACTTGAAATATATATATATATATATATATATGTGTGTGTGTGTGTGTGTGTGTGTGTGTGTGTGTGTGTATACACAAAAAGAGCAGAGAAAAGCAGCCAGCACTGCCATCTGCACCCCACCCCAAAGAGTTCTCTTCCTGCTTTGGGACTCTTACTCCGGCAAGGCTCAATTTTCAATAGAGACAAAGAAAAGAATTTCCAAGTTGGCCAGAATATAGCAAATCTATTTTTTTTTTAGATATAGGTTCAGAATTTAGTCCCTATAGTTAACTGATTTTGTAACTTTCTTTTTATTTATTCTTTGTGTCTTTCACATCATGCATCTTGGGCCCTTCATATCTGCCCTCTGCCCTTGCAACATCTCCCCCCCAAAATAGAATAAATTTTAAGAGAAAAAAAAGGAAAACTGCCGTCATGGAAGCTGCAGTGTGACACAGTGAGTCATGCAGCAAACCCTTTTGTCCAAATGTCTTTACTTGCAAATGTTCATTGCAAAGCGCCATTGGTCTGGTTCTAGGCCTCTGGTTTCTGCTACACTGTCGATGCTGGACCCTCACTGAGACTCCTCTTGGATATTCTGTTGCCCTGTTTTGTGGAGATCCTGTAGCTTTGGTCTGTAGGACTGACCCCTTCACGTGCTCCCACAGACCATAGATGGGGTGGATGTTGGAGTGGGCCAACTTATAAGCTCGGTTCTGGGCCTAGTTAGTTGCAGGTTGGTCAGTGTGCCAATTTTCCCCACCCTCACCGCCAGGGTGAGCTCTCCAGCATTGACTGCCCTAGTTTTTTCAACCCTTGCTGCAGTGATCAAGGGTCAGGCGTGTTCTCCTGCTTTCATGCCCTTGAAATCGGCTTTCCCTCACCTGGACCATCATGGCAAGCTCTCTTGTGTTGCTCAAGCATGGCATAGGGGCCACTCTCCTGAGGCCTACAGTTGGTGAGGGACAGGGACAGCTCTCCCACTCTTATGACCTCGGGATCATCTCTCCCACCCAGCACAAGCCAGAAGGGGTGGAGGTGCATCTCTCCCACACACATACCCATATCCCTGTCAATAGGGTCAGCTCTGCTACGCTGCCCAGGCAAGATGTAGGGCCCACTTTCCTGAGTTCTGTAGCAGATAAAGGGGAGGATCAGCTCTCTTGCCAGCTAGAGGAGATGGTTACAATATCAGAGATAAGCAGGAATGAAGAAAGAGGACTTTCTTCCCATCCACAGTGGGAAAACTAGGATTTTTGTTTATAAAAGGCCATGGAAGTAAAAACAAAATAACTCCTGCCAAGAAAAGGATTTGATTTCATCTCAGCAATTAAGTATATTGAATTATTCTAATATCAAGGTGAAGGGGTTTGTGCAGAGATGAGGGATAAGAATTGGAATGTGAAAACTGGGTGACCTCTGTAGAAGGAGCACAGAGACAACCCAGTCTAGATTTTTCTCCCCAACTGTCACAGACAAATGACTAAACCATTCTCAATCCAGCAAGAGAAGTGAGGTTTGGTCTCTGGGGCATGAGTTGAAAAGTTCAAAAACTGTCTTAATAATAAGACCAGAATATCATTTGCTTTGTTTATTTCCATTAATGTGTAGAGGAGTTTTCCCAGAGGATGTATGTAAAAAAGATAGAAGATATAAGAATGTCTTCTACCAAGCTAGACATTTCAACAATTTATAAGTATGTAAAGCAAGGCTACTGCACTTCATTTCTTATATCTAGTTTGTTTGCTATTTTAGAAGATGTTTGGAGTAGGTCAGATGCATGCTTTTTGGCTCGCATTTTTATGCTACTGACTTTTTAAAGATTCATTTATTTTTTTACGTGCAAGAGTGTGTTCTCTGCATGTGTCTGTGCACCATGTGCATGCCACACAGGTCAAAAGAGTATGTTGAATCACTTTTCACTGTAACATAAGCTGTGAGGGTACTGGAAACCAAACCTGTATCCTTGGCAACTGCAACAGCTACTCTTAACTGCTAAGCCATCTTTCCAGTCCTTCGATTTTTTTCAATTATGTTATGTATTATTTTAATCTGAGAGTATGATACAGTTGGAACATTGTCTTTTTGCAATCTCTGATAGATATAGGCATTAATAACCCAAAAGCACTAATGTTACAAAAAAATTAAAAGAAATAAAAAGAGAACAGATCCACAGATGTTTCCTGATAAAGAACACAGTACCACTACGGAAGTAGCTCCATGCCTAGCAGCCCCCAAGTCAAATCTGAATCAAAGTCTGATCAAATATATTCCATGTGTTAGCAATTTATAGAAAACACAGATGATATTAAAGGGTATTGTAGAAATTATAATTATCAAGGTTCAGAGCATGCACCTTATAGAACAAAACAATTCAGTCTCTTCCACTGAAAAATGGGGTGATGGGAGAGGTATATGAAATAATAATAAAAAAAAAACCTTAGAGAATATTTACATATCCCCAGTCTCTAGCAGTGAGCTGTTTTGTTGTGTATAACTGTCCATGAATCCCAGAATCAAAGATGCCATCATTCAAAATCTCAATGACAAAAGGTTAGAGCATCATTTTTATATTTGTCATCATTCAAGAAAAGAAACTTCTCTAAAAACTGCCCACAGTCGTATCCTTAAAGCCAAACTTTGTGACCCTTCTCAGATGTGTCTGCCTTATGAAGCATTAGGGGTATCTCTCATACAAGTAAGTATCACACAGGGACAGATTTTTATCACAGGCCAGGATTACATTACAAACAAAAGAGAAAAATACCAAAAGACAGTTTCTGAATGCTATTTCAGCCTTATTAATTAATTAATACTAGCACAATTAACACACACACACAAGTATTTTATACATAAGGGTAAATCATAATAGGCCAGAATACCTTATCATCAAAATTCTGCTGTGAGTCAGAACCAAATCTTCAGGGCCATCTGCACATTCCAGTCCATGCACTCCCTGCCTAAGGCAGTCAATATGCAGCATCCCCCAACTGTAGCCACAGGTTCAGGATCAACATCCGACTATCACTGTCAAAGAGGCATTAAATGTGTTCATACTTAAGGGACAGAAGCAATTAAAATTGTGAGGCTCTGAGATCTGAAGCTGCTGCCGACTCATCCCTAAGGACAGAACTTGTCAAAAGAATGGGACCCAAGGGGAAACAGAGCTCAGAGATGAAAGAAACTCTAGCCATCCTTTCATGGCCTAATTAAGCAAATGAGCATTCTATTATGATCCCCCCATCAATTCAATGCATATTTACCAGTTTGCTGGAAGCCAACTTCACCTTTTGACACAACTGAAAATTTCCTAAATTATACTAGGATACAGGATATATGACAGAAGATGTTTCCCTTAGCAAACAAAGGTCTGTCAAGCGTTACTCCAGTCCAGCATCCCACAGTGGGGACATGGGAAGATAAATCACAGAAATGTTATGGTCATGATGCATTTGGAGAAAGAAGCTACCAGCATTTAGCAACTTTGTTCCTTACACAAGTATCTGCTATCATATCAGAATTAGGTGGTACATGTCTTTAATTCCAGCAACAGGGAGGCAGAAGCAGGCAGATTTCCAGAACTTTGTGGGTTTGAGATCAGCCTAGTCTACAGAGTAAGATCCAGGACAGCCAAGATTTCTAGTGTTTTTGTAACAAGCCATTACAAACTAGATAACTTAAAGAATGGAAATTCATCTTCTCAAGGTTAGGGAGCCAAGAATTCCAAACTCCAGATGCCAGGAGGACCATATTCTCTCCATAACCTCTAGGAAAGATTCCATTCCTAACCTCTTCCAGATCTTGGGGGCTGTTAGGCATTCCTGGACTGTGGGATGATTTCTTAGAGCTGTGCCTTCAGAGCAAGGCTGTCTTCTCAAATCTCCTCTACTGTCTTCCTACAAGAATTAAGACCCACTTAGGTAATCTATGATGACCTATCCATTTCAAGATCCTTAATTCTACCTACAAAGATGTTTTCTAAATAAGATAACATAGAATATGGATACACTTTGGGGGGTGAGCACTCATCCCAGTATAGTAATTAATCCTTTTATAATTTCATTTTGGAGCATGAAGCATCTTTATGAGAAAATGATCTTCGACAAAGTAGTTCAAAAATGCTTACATGCTAGGATCACCTGGGAAATTCCCAGTGCAGCTGGTGACTGATGCCAGCCAAATTATAATGCCTGAGCATAAATACCACATGCCAGTGATAACAGTGACATTTGGAAGTCACACTGTGCACACAGTAGTTCCTTGTTCTGTATCCTTTCACCCTGAGTTCAACATTCTTCAGTTGACAGTTTTTTGCTGTTGAGATCATTCAATAAGCTGTTAAGCCTGACAACCATCTTTAATAACCAAGACCCACAAGATAGTGGGGAAGAACCAACTCCCCAAATGTGCTCTGACCACATATGCACCACAGTGCACATACCCACACACATGTAAGACATAAAAATACAGTAAAAATCATTAGGCCTTTTCTTTATGGTATCTTTATCCATACGAAGTAACTTTTAAGAAAAGGAAATTAAAAACATCTTCATGTCTGGGATTATTTTATAACACGCCTGAACGTGGGGACCAGTCCACTCTTTTTGGCATCAGTTCACCAGCCGCATGGGACGTTGGGCACTGACTCTTCTGCCCATGGCTCCAGCAGGCACTCACACACAGCACACTCTGCTCAGTGCTCCCCAGCTCACAACCCACATGCTGACACTCAGCACATTATACTCTGGCACACACACTGCTGCCTGCAATCCCCACAGCAGGCACAGTCTGTGACTTGCACTGACAGAACGATTTGGGTTTTCTCTTTATCCTGGTCACCAACTCTCAGGATTGCTTCGATCGCCTTAATAACTGCTCTTAATTTGTTAAACAAAGCATATTTTTTAGTACCTAAGTAAGCAACATGTGCTGTTTGCTTCTGCTAGCATCTCTCAGCCACACGACTGCAACTGTGACACCTGCTGGCCAAAAACAATTATTACACCTACTCCAATTCACTGTAATTGCCTTACAACAGGTAAGATCTGAAAAACTACAAAAAATATTGATAACATAACTATCCAGGAATTCAGTAATTATTTTGCTTATGCTATGGATGGTATTCTGCAGGGCTTATGTGATTTTTCTTCTACATCCCTTTATTTGATTCTAGGGGTTAGTTTTGTTTTTCACATTATCTCATTAACAAAATGGTTTGATAACAGGGCCACGAATGAGGTACTTTTAGAAATGATACAGTCTTTTTGGATTAATAATGGACAGCTAGCTGAAAAGATCAATACTACAGAGAGATATAGCATCAATTTGACAGAATTATCTGAAATAATTTTTGCTGTTGAATTTAACAAATGGAATCTGTTGGAAAGTTATGATAGATTAACAGATAAGGTATCTCTCCAGGAAGGAATATGCATACCATTGAAATTATGTCCACGAATGAGATATTATCTTTACTGGACAAGTTTGATTCCTTGGAATCCTCAATGAAGGCATTAAAACAGAACACTGGACAGGTAGTCCTACTATATAAAAGGCAGTAGTAAAAGATTTGAAAAGATTGAGGAATTTATCAAAACTGATGAGCAGGGACTGAAGGTACAAGGTACCTTCTTACAACTTTCTGGCCAGAACTCTAAATAAGAACTTTAGAAAACCCTATTGACTACTCAGAGAAAATTTGCAATTTTACAAAACAGCAATCTTGAAACTTAACCATCATTTTACTTTTACAGGATTCCATTAAAAGACTATTGCCCCCATGACATCTGGAAGCAATTCTAGAAGATGATGTCCCTCTCCCAACAAAGTTTGTTCTCAGGGTTTGGGACACCATTTAGGGGTTGATTATTACTCATATAGGGTTGGGGGTTGGGGTAGAAATTATGTAGGCTCAGAGATCTCAAAGAGAGAGAGAGAGGAAAAACTGAATGGAATAATAGGTAGATTAGTGTGAACTTACTCACACTAATAATAATGAGTAATAGAATGAATACTTGTGAGCTATTATTTATGGACAGTTTACATTGGCATAGATTGATACAAGTTAAAATTATATTTGTTTTATTGACTATGCTCATATTTTGTTTACAATATTTATACACTTATGCAAAGTTATTTTGTCAGATTGTATGCATGCATGTTTCTACCTCTGTTTTAGACATTTTGTATATTAATACAATTTTAGAATATATTTATCATATTGCATTATACATTTCTACCTCTGATCAAGATACTTATACATTGTTTACATTTTGAGGTCATTGCCCTCCTTTACTGAACAGTTGTTCAAATATTGTTTAATATTCTGATATAAAGTCTTAATCTTTAAGTTATATAGGTATTACGTATTATAGGTCGATAGTCATTTATGTTTGTTATACTTTTAGTCAGACTAATTAGGTTCTTTAGATACATAGAGATTGTATTCTGCATGTATAGATAATCTTCAACCACTTCAAAGATCTGTAAAACATGGCATTTAAATAACTTAGGATTCTGTTGACATAAGACACCATTGCTCCTGGCAGCACCAATCTATTCCCGAGAGAATGTTGAGCACCAACAACACTCCACTTGGAGTTTGTTTTCTTCTTGGCACAACTGGCCTTTGGGCAAGGAACTGCCCATGCCTCGACCATTGACAAAGTGCACAATGTCTGAACTGGACAAGCAGGATACAAGAAAAAATACTGCCAAACCTTCCTAAGACAGAGTAAGACAGTTCTGAAAATTTTTCCTGTCTCTAAAAATGGTCTGTCAGTTACTCTAGGCCTTAGCCAAAGTTGGTTGCTTCAATATTGCAAATTAGACTTTGGGTGATTGCTCAGGCAGCCAGTTGTCTCTGTCATCTACTGCACATTTTGGAAGCTGCTTGATGGTACTTCCTGCCTACTCGAGTAATATTATCTCCCTTCTCAGGCCTTTGATGGGGTTGAACATTAGATAGTCATAGTTACCATACTCTTATGGTCTATCCAAGCCATTTCCAATACAAGACTTAGACTCCTTAGGATAGAATGTTTATTAAAACCTTTAGCATATGTTCCTTGTTTAATATTGTTTATGTTGGTTGTAATTCTAATCTTATCCTGGATATCTGTTCCTAGTAAACATAGTTTTGTATAGGGTTTGGAACTCTCTTATTTAAATAAAAGGGGGATGTGCTATGGGAGCTCCTTTAGCCAATAGCCTTTAAGATACCAGCCCACTTGGGCATGGTCTCTTATACTATAAATGCAGCTATAAAGTGTGAAGTATGGGTTTTCTCTCTCTCTCTCTTTCTCTCTCACTCACTTACTCATTCACTTCTGGCTGCTGGATTCTGTTCATATTACCTGTTCATGCAGAAGACTGTGATCTGTGAGTCTACCCCTATATAAATAACCATTTTTATACATAATTCTGAGCTAGTGTAGGATTATTTTGCAACTTCCATCATCTTTCATGAATATTTGGTTGATTTCCCTTTGCTCATGATAAATTAGGAACTCCCCTCAACCCAGAGACAAACAGATTTTCTAGGTCCTGCCTCATTTATGTCTTTGCTAAGGACCAAAGGAATATTCCTAGATTTAATTCCTTTGAAGAACGTGTTTTGCCTATTGAATTGCATGTCATTTTCAAATAATTATGCTAAAAGGAAGGATCAAATATTAGATGTTTTTAGTTTCATAAGTATTAGCCCTAGGAAAGAAAAGGGGGGAGTTTCAAGGTTCTTTTGTGAGCCTATGGAGAAAATTTATTTATAGTCCCCATAGTTCAGTAATAGAGATGGATTGGGATTCTTTCAGATGAGGTCAAAGTCTTTAGGAGAAAATTAGTCACTGTATAGCCAGGAAGATTGCTGTTTTCTCTAATAAGTGCAATGTAAACCAGCCACATAAGGTAGCCCTAGGCACTGAAAGTGAAACTGTGACCTAACTTATTTATGAATATAGTTTGAAGATAATGTGATTCTTCAAAAGGCTTGTGTGTTCAAGGCTTGGTCCCCAGCCTCTAAATTAATTAATTGGTTAATGTCTCAATACATTCATACTGAATGGTCTAGTGAGGCATTCCTGCTTAGAGGAAGTAGTTTGCTGGGGGCACAACTTTGAAGGGCATACCTTCCCCTCTCCTGTCCCCCTCTTACTTTGCTCTCTAGACCAATTTCCACCACATGCAGCCACCACCATGATGTTCTTCCTTGCTTCAGGCCCAATAAGATAGAATCAACCAAATGTGAAACAAAACCTCTAAAGCAGAGGGATAAATCCATCTTTTCTTTTCCTTTTAAATAGTCTTGTGTACTCATCATGGTGACAAGAACAATGAGCTAACATATCATTCCCATTAACTTTTAAATAAAATTTACTATCTTTTCCACACAAATATTTGCTGTAAAAAGATTCATCAGTTTGCATCTCTCCTTACATTGACTCTAAGTCCCCTGCCATAGCCCAAAGTCATTGCATAATCTAAAAGACTGAGCAAATTAGAATATAGCAAATATTTACCTAAAGAACAATTTTATGTAGGTTTTCAACTTCTCAAACTGATTTTTTTCCCTTCAGCATAAGTCTATACAAGTAATGAGCTATTATAAGCATAGCTCATGTGAACATATATTATACTAGGCTATATGATTTTTTATATGTCATATACTTTAATATGTGCTGAAAACTTTAATCAACCCCATAGAGTGGCACTATTAGGAGGTGAGGTCTTGTTGTCACTATGGAGTGTGTCACTATGAAGGTGGGCTTTGAGGTCTTGTATATGCTCAAGCCACATCCTGTGCCTCAGACTACTTCCTGTTGCCTGTGGGTCAAGATGTAAGAACTCTCAGCTCCTTCTCCTGCACCATGTTTGCCTGCATGTTGCCTTGCTTCTTGCCATGACAATAATGGACTAAATCTCTTAACTGTAAGCCAGTCCCCATTAAACGTTTTTCTTTATAAGAGTTGCCATGGTCATAGTGTCTCTTCACACCAATAGAAACCATAAGACAATGGTGTACACTTAAAAAATTAGCAAAAACAAGTGAGTAAATAAATAAAAGGCCTTTTCACTATAAATCTTCCCTTAAATTTTAAGTAATTGTGTTGTGGATCTGTAAAACATGGAGAAGGAACGGGGAGATTTCTGAAAATTCTCTTATATCTGAAACGATAGTGAGAATATGCCTTTCCACTATGGAGCCTTTTCAGTGCCCACCCAAAAAGCTGAGATGTCTGAAAATGCACGCAACAGCACCATCTAGTGAGCAGAATGTGGAAACACTGGCAACAATTAACCAAGGTAAAGGCTTTTTAAGTTGAACTTCCTCGGCACTATTCAACTTTTTGTAGATTGTGAACCCGCTGGAGAATCTGTAAAAGTTTTGGATCCTTCAGAAACGCCAAAGGCACAGCAAAGATGTTTCTACACAGGGTTTACGGAATTAGTGACCTAAATAGCTCCCTTCCAGCATCTGGGGGCCAATTAAAAACCTTCCATGGAACACATGATTCTAATCACGGGGCCAATAAAAAGGATCCTAGAATCACCTAAGTCATATCTAACGTCTTTTCAAAGAAATCTGGCCATAATCTAAGGCTCCTGTTTCAGGGATAATGAATTAAGAAGGGTCACCTTCCATGGCAGAAGAGGACAGTTCCTGCTTTTCTCCCTACTTGAAAATAAGGGTGCCATCTCGATCGCACATTTGTTCTCATCAGCCTTCAGGTTTTGAGAAAGGATGGCAAAAGCATATAAAATGAAAAATGACTGAAGAGAGAGGAATGGCACCAGCAGAGACCAAAGGCAGCAGTTATGGGGGCGGGGGTGTTGAGCTGACCTTTCATCAATTCAAATTTCAACTCCACCAACACTCATCCAGTTACTATCTGGCTGTTAACTATCAATTCTGTGGACTGCTTACATTCTTCCAATGACCCCTTTACTGCTTAAGTCAGAACCTGACAGTTACAATTAAATGACACCAGAACTCTTGATGGATATGTGCACCAAATGTTGATGTTTGGTTGTTGTTTTGGTTTGTTTGTTGTTTTGTTTTGTTTGAGACAGGTTTCTCTGTGTACCCTTCCCTTGTAGGGGTAGCCCCAGCCAATCAACTTGCTTGTAGGGTGGGGTTGCCTGAGGATATTTTTTTACTAATAAACATTGCTGGTGTGCTCTCCCCCACCCCTACTGCTTTCCTGTTCTCCACTGGAACCTCGGGTTCTGTAAGTCTCTTTCCCAATTAAAGCTGAATATATTGTTCTAATTTCTGTCTGCCTTCATTTACGCCGCTACACTCCCTGTCCTGGAACTTACTTCATAGGCTAGATTGGCCTCTCACTCAGAGATCTGCCTGCCTCAGCCTCCTGAATGCTAGGATTAAAGGCCTGCACCACCATGCCCAGCTAATGTTCTAGTTTGCTTGCTGTTGCTGTGATAATACACTAACCAAAAGCAACTTGGTGAGGGGGAGGAAAAGTTTACTTGGTTTACAGGTTACAGTCCTTCGTGACAGAATTCTAGGCAAGGACCTGGAAGCAGGAAATGAAGCAGAAAGCATAGAAGAATGGTGCTTGGGGCTGGAGAGATGGCTCAGTGGTTAAGAGCATTGCCTGCTCTTCCAAAGGTCCTGAGTTCAATTCCTGGCAACCACATGGTGGCTCACAGCCATCTGTAATGAGGTCTGGTGCCCTCTTCCAGCCTGCAGACATGCACACAGACAGAATATTGTATACATAATAAATAAATAAATATTTAAAAAAAAGAAGAAGAAGAATGGTGCTTACCTTCTCCTCCCATCCCCATCTTGCTTAGCCTGCTTTCCTATACAGCCCACGCCCACCTACCTGGGAATGGCATCATGGGCAGTAAGGTGGGGCCTCCTTCACCAATCAGCAATCAAGAAAATACCCCCCATGGACTTGCTAATCTGACAGAAGAATTTCTTTAATCAAGGTACCCTTCTTCCAGTGCTATCAAATTGAGAATTAAGATTAATCATCACAAGTAGATCTCTAATTGAAGAGAACATACTTTAGAGGTTAAAGAGATGTCTCAAGAGTTAAGAGCAATTGTTGCTCTTGCAGAGAACCTAGGCTCACCTCCCTACACTCACAACCATCCATAACTTCAGTTCCTGGGAATCCAGTTACTTCTGACCTACCTGGGCACCTGGTACATATGGTAGATAGATATATTATGTGGGCAAGTACTCACACACATAAAACAAATAAATATAAAAACACATGGCATATTTTATCATTTGTTTAAAAACATGTTAGAGTAAACCATTTAAATTCCCAGAAGCCACTTCTCTGAAGATGAGAGCATAGGGAGCATAATCCAGCCTCCTTTATGTGTTAAACCTACACGTCACATCTCAGTCTCTAGATTTCCTCTATATCTCACACCTGAATTTATTTATTAGAATTCCAGTCTTCATGGAACTCAATACGTTATATATTTGTATACTAGTATGGGGCCTAATTATTAATCAAGATATGCTATATAAATCCATAAAATAATATCTTGTAAAAAGTAAGTCCTAGGACTGAGTAGGTGACTTGCCTCCCAAGTTTGGATCCCTGGAGGACATATACAAGCCACACGCAGTGGGGATCACAACACTCCTATGGTGAGATGGGCGAAAGAGACAGGACAGTCTTTCAGAGAGACAATGGTCAACTAGCCTTGAGTATGTAGCTAAGCAGCAAACACGGTGGAAAACACAGCACTTGGGAGGCAGAGGAGATGGATCTTGATGAGTTTGAGGCCAGCCTGGTCTACAAAATGAGTTTCAGGACAGCTAGAGGATACAACAGAAAAACCCTGTTTCGAAAAACAAAAAAAAAAAAAAAAAAAAAAAAAAAAACAAAAAAAAAAGAAAGAAAGAAAAAAGGAAAAAAAGAAAAATAGAGTGGAAAAAAAGTTAGTCCTAACAGTAGGATTTTTTTTTTTTTTTTTTTTTTTTTTTTTTTTTTTTTTTTTTTTTGGTTTTTCGAGACAGGGTTTCTCTGTGGTTTTGGAGCTAACAGTAGGATTTTTAAAAGCAAATTACAATATGAAAAAAAAATGTTTTAAATGTGATGTCTTTTTTCAAACCCAAACAATTTCCCTGAAGAAAAACAATTGCAGGATCTGAATTATGTGCAGAAGCTGAAAAAATTGATTATACTGAAGAAAAGTGATAAGATATTATAGGCCAGAGTAGAAATGAAAAGGGATGCCTGAAAATAAGTACTGGTGCTGGTTAGTCTTTTGTCAGTTTGATGCAAGTTTGGATCATCTGTAAAGAGAAACCCTCAAATGAGAAGAACCTCTTCATAGGATTGGCCTGTAGGCAAGTTTGAGGGGACATTTTCTTCATGCATGAATGATGTGGGAGAGTCCAGCCCATTGCAGGTGATACCACTCCTGGGCAGATGGTTCTGGGTTGTATAGAAAACAAGCTAGTGAACCATGGGAGCAAGCCAGTAAGCAGCATTCATCTGTGGCCTCTGAGTTCCTGCCCAAACTTCCTTGAATGGTGGATTGTGATTAGGAAGTATAAGCTAGAGGCTAGAGCTAATGGCCAAGCGGTGTTTGAATTAATACAGTTTCTGTGTAGTTAGGGTTAGGGGTTACAGATGGGACAGGAAGAGCAGGCTGCTTGTCATCCCGACAGCCCGACTAGCTTAGCCCCCAAAATAACCACACAGAAACTGTATTAATTAAAACACTGCTTGGCCATTAGCTCTAGCCTCCTATTGGCTAACTCTCACATCTTGATTTAATCCATTTCTATTAATCTGTGCTCAACACGAGGTCATGGCTTACCGGGAAAGATTTAGCATGTCTGACCTGGCGTCTCCATGGTGGCTCTCTGTCTGCCCTTCTTCCCCCCAGATGCTAGGAGCATCAAATGAGAGAGAACATACAATATTTGTCTTTTGGCATGTGAATTATCTCACTTAATATGATCCTTTCCTAGTTCCATCCATTTACCTGCAAAGTTCATGATTTAATTTTTCTTTACTGATTAATAATATTCTATAGTGTGTGCCATATTTTCATTAACCCTTCAGTTTAAGAATATTTAGGTTGTTTCATTTCCTAGCTACTGTAAATAGAACAGGCTGAACTAGTGGATTTGGACGAGTTATTTGGGTATATGCCAAGGGTGAAAGAGCTGGGTCATGTGTAGATTTGTCTTTAGTTTTTTGAGAATTATCCACAATGATTTTCAATTTGCAATTCTACCAACTCTCACCAATGGTGACAGAATCTCAAAGTTATCCTGATTTGCATTTTCCTAATTGCTAGAGACAATGGACATTTTGGGGGGTGGGGAGATATTTCTTAGCCATTTGTCTTCCTTCATTTGGGAAATCTTTGTTCAGTTGCCCAGTCCATTTTTTAATAGATGATTTTTAATTCTTTTTGTTTGCTTGGTTTTTTATGTATTCTGAATATTAATATTTTATCAAATAAATAGCTGGCAAAGATTCTCTCCCATTCTGTGGGCTTCCCATTTACCTGGTTGATACTTTCTTTAGCTGTGCAGAAGCATTTTAATTTTATGCAGTACTACTTGCCAACTGTTGGCCTTAAGTCTTGTGCAAAGGGTCCTATTCAGAAAGTCCATTCCTACACCTGTATCAGGTAGGGTACTATCTGTTTTTGTCTAGCAGCTTGAGTGTTTCAAGCTTCACATTTAGGTCTTTGAAGCATTTGGAGTTAGTTTTTGTGTCAAGTGATAAACATAGATCTATTCTTCTACATGTGGATATCCAGTTTTCAAGCACCACCTGTTGCTTTCTTTTCTCCAACTTATGTTTTTGAAATCTTTATGAAATATTAATTAGCCGAAGGTTTATGTATTCATGTTTAGTTCTTCCATTTTGTTTTATTGGTTTATATATCTGTTTCTGTGCCAGTACTATATGGTTTTTATTTTTATTGCTCTGTAATGTATCTTAGGATCTGGAATGCTAATCTGTCTAGCATTGTTCTTTCTGTTCAGGATTTGTTTTGTTTCCTATCTGGAGTCTTTTGAGTATCCATATAAACTATAGAATAGTTGTTTATATTTCTGTGAAGAATGAGATGAGTATTTTGATTGGGATTGTATTGAATCTGTAAATGGTTTTTGGTCAAATCATTTTCACAAGGTTAATTCTGTCAGTCCACGAGCACAAGAGGTCTTCCCACTTTCTTGTGTCTTTCCTTATCTCTTTCTTCAGAAGTTTACTTTTCATGTTAGAGGTCTTTCACTTCCTTGATTAGGGCTATTCATTCATATATATGTATATATGTACTTCTTCTGTTTCTATTTTATTTTGAATAGTTTAAGAAGCATTAGCTGCAGATTTTCTTTGAAAGTCCTTGTAGAATTTTGTTGTGAATCCATCTGACCCTGGGCTCTTTAGCTGTTTGGTGATTTGATTGAATCTAGAAATTCACTTCTTGTTTTCTTTTGTTTTGTTTTTAGATTTTCCAGCTTAATGGAATGTAAGTTTTTAAAGTATTTCCTTATAATAGTCTGAATTTCTTTGGTATTTGTTGTAATACTTCCCTGTTCATTTCTGACACTGTAAATTTAAGTCCCCTCATTCTTTCTTTTTGTTAGTTAAGCCAAGAGTCTGTCAGCCATGTTTATCTTCTAAAGATCCAATTCTTAGATTAGTTGATTCTTCATATTGTGTTGTTTCTTTCTTTAATTTTTTAAAATTTACTTTTTGAACATTTTTTTCTAATTTTATATATCAATCCCAGTTCCCACTCTCTTCCTGCCTCCTTCTCCCTCCACCTCCCCACCACCCCACCACACATCCTTCATCCACTTCTCAGAGAGGGTAAGATTTCCCATGGAGAGTCAACAAAGTCTAGCACATCATTTTGAGGCAGGACCAAAGCCATCCCCACTATATCTAAGCTGAGTAAGGTATCCCTCCAAAAAGAATGGGTTCCAAAAATACAGTTCAAGCAGTAGGAATAAATCCTAGTCCCACTGCTCCACAGACTGCCCCAGTCATACAACTGTCACCCACATTCAGAGGGCCTAGTTTGATCCTATGCTGGTTCCCCCACTGTGAACCTGGAGTCAGTGAGCTCCCATTAGCTCAGGTAAGCTGTTTCAGGGAGTATCCACATCGTGGTCTTGACCCCTTTGCTCATATTATCGCTTCTCCCTCTCTTCTACTGGACTTTGAGAGCTTAGCCCAGTGCTTTGCTGTGGATCTCTGAATCTGCTTCCATCATTTGCTGGAAGAAGGTTCTATGATAACAATTAAGGGAATCATTAATGTGATTACAGGAGAAGGTCATTTCAGGCACTCTCTCTACTATTGCTTAGGGTCTGAGCTGGGGTCATCCTTGTGGATTCCTGGGAATTTCTCCAGTGCTAGGTTTCTTGCTAGTCCCATAATTGCTCCCTCAATCAAGATATCTCTTTCCTTGTTCACCCTCTCTGTCCTTCCTGCATTTTGACCATCCCATTCCCTCATGTTCTCCTTCCCCTCCACTTCTCCCCTTGCCCCCTTCCGCCCTTGCTGCCCCCCCCCCACTCCCAATGTTCTCAGGAGATCTTGTCTATTTCCCCTTCCCAGGGGAATCCATGTATGTTTCTCTTAGGGTTCTCCTTGCTACCTAGTTTCTCTGGGGTAATTGACTATAGGCTTGTTATACTTTGCTTTTCATCTAATATCCACTATGAGTGAATACATAGTGTGTTTGTCTTTCTGGGTCTGGGTTACCTCACTCAGGATGTTTTTTTTTTTTTAGTTCCATCCATTTGCAAATTTCAAGATGTCATTGTTTTTGTTTGTTTTGATTTGTTTATTTGTTTATCACTGAGCAGTACTCCATTGTGTAAATGTACCACATTTTTTTCTTTATCCATTCTTTGGTTGAGGGGCATCTAGGTTGTTTCCAGGTTCTGGCTATTACAAATAATGCTGCTATGAACATAGTTGAGCAAATGTCCTTGTAGTATAATTGAGCATCATTTGGGTATATGCCCAAGAGTGGTATTGCTGAATCTTAAGGTAGATTTGAATCTCAATTTTCTGAGAAATCACCAAACTGATTTCCAAAGTAGCTGTACAAGTTTGTACTCCCTACAGCAATGGAGAAGTGTTCCCCTTACTCCTCATTCTCTCCAACGTAAGTTATCATTGGTGTTTTTGATCTTACCCATTCTGACAGGTATCAGATGGCATCTCAGAGTATAAAACTTTAAGACAATTCTGAGGACAATTCTGAGCCCTCTCAGTCTCAACAGTAGTGTTCCCCTCCCCCCTGGGAACTAAGGACCTAACAACTGCACATGCACATACTGAGATGTTGGGAACTTTCCATCTCCCTGAATAAGGGCAAGATAACCCTTAGGTGTTGACTCAGTTACTGGTGCTTTGACTCAGGTCCTGGGAAGGGGGCGAAGTGACCCTCAGATGTTTCCCCCTTACCTCATCTGATCTGGCAACCACTTTCCAGCCAATTATTGGTAATAGCCCTTTTGAATAAGCCAATCATAATAGTTAAAGAACAACCTCCAGACACCCCCCTTCCTTTTGTAGCTTTTTCCTTTAAGAGTAGCCTGTACCAGCTATTCAGGGTCTTTTCTGGCCTATAATGCTGAAAGACTCTGTTATGACAGAATTAATAAAATCCTCATACTTTTACATCAGTTGTGGTGTGAGATATGGTCTCTTCGGGTGACTCCTCCTGGGTGATTGGACTCTAGGGTTCAACAAGAGGATTTTTTAAATTTAATTTTGCTTTTTTATTGACCTCTACATTTTTCTCTGCTCCTTTCCCTACCTCTCCCCTCCCCTTCAAACCTCTCCCAAGGTTCCCATGCTCCCAATTTACTTAGGAGATCTTGTCTTTGATTCGCATTCCCCTGATGACTAAGAATGTTGAGCAGTTCCTTAAGAGTCTTTCAGTCATTTGAGAGTCTTCTGTTGAGAATTGTGTTTAGATCAATACCCCATTTTTAATTGGATTATTTGGTATTTTGATGTTGCAAATGAGACTTTGGGTGATTGCTCAGGTAGCTAATTGTCTCCATCATATATTGCTTGCTTTGGGAGCTGCTTGATTGCACTTCCTGCCTGCTCAAGTAATATTACTTCCCTCTTAGGACTTCAATGGGGTTGAAGATTAGATAATCATAGCTATATTCCTCTATGATTTAGCCAAGCTTATTTCCGATTCAAGATTTAGACTCTTTGGAATAGTATTTTATTAAAACATTTGTTATGTGTTCCTTGCTTAATATTGCCCATGTTGTTTATAATTTTATACTTGATATCTGTTCCTATTGTATATAGTTTTGTATTTGGTTTGGATTGCTCTTGTTTAGACAAAAGGGGGAGATGATGGGGAAAGCCTTGTTAACCAATAATCTTTAAGGGGTGAAACCTATTTTAGGCAAGGCTTTCTGGGACCAGGAGATAAAAACATGTGCACGACCCAGGTACGTTCTCTGGAGCTTCCCCAGCAATAGAGCAGAGCCTGGATCTTCTGTTCCTGTTTCATGAGTTTTCTCCTTATAATAAATAAAATATAATTGTTTTATCCATAGCTAGCCTGGTTATTTCAACAGATAGATTTTCATATGTTGAAATTACTGCATCTCTGAGATGAAGTCAACTTTATCATAGTGGATGATCTTTTTGACATGTTCTTGGATTCAGTTTGTCAGTATTTTTTAGGTTGGGAAAGTTTTTTTCTATAATTTTGTTAAATATATTTTCTGGACTGTTGAGCTGTACTTCTTCTTCTTCTACCCCTAAATTTGGTCTTTTTATTGTGTCCCAGATTTCCTGAATGTTTTGTGATGAGAATTCGTTGGTTTTGCTGTTTTCTTTGATCAGTGTGTTTATTTTCTCTATGGTATCTTCAGTGTCTGACATTCTTTCTTCTATCTCTTGTAATCTGTTGGTAGTACTTGTCTCTGTAGTTCCTGTTCGTTTACCCAGATTTTCCATTTCCATCCTTCCCTTGGTTTGTGTTTTCTTCATTACTTCCATTTCATTCTTCAAGTCTTGAACCGCTTCTCTTACCTGTTTGATTGCTTTTTCTTGTTTCTCTTGGTTTTCTTGGGTATCTTTGAGCGATTTATTCATTTCCTCTACCTTTTTGTTTGTAATCTCTAATAGTTTATGGCAGTTTTTCACCTCCTGTTTAAGGTCCTCTATTATTTTCATATAATTCACTTTTGAGTCAATTTCTTCTAATTCTTCTGGAGTAGGGTGTAGAATTCTTCTTATTTCGGGATCCCTGGATTCTGGTGATGTCATGTTGCCTTTCAGGTTGTTGGAGGAATTCTTACATTGTAACCTTCCCATCTCTTCCTTCAAATGGATCCAGGAGAGGCCTGGTGTCTTGGTCCAGACTTTGCTGTGACTGACTCTCTGGGTGTATTTCCTCAGTGTAGAAGCAGGAACCATTCCCGTCCAGATGAAACTCCTCAGCACCGAAACATGGACGCCTGGTAATCCAATGACCCGCAGACAAACGAGCGAACTTGGGGGGCAGGGCGGGGTCAAGTAGAACACAGGAGACCCTGCCACATAAGCTGAAGGAGCCCACACTCCCTTTGGGGGTCCTTGAGGCCTGCCTAGTAGGCAGGCACTTACCTCTCTGGGTGGGTAGCCTTAGTGTAGGAGCAGAAAACTGTTCCTGAGCAAAGGACCTTGCAGAAAATGCAGGCTTGGGGGGGGGGGGGTCGTGTGTAAAAAAGACAGCCCTGCAGAAGGAGCTGGGGGAGAGGGGTTTGTGCTCTCTTCCGGGACAATCCGCCCCTGGATAACACACACTCACCCGTCCAGATGGAGCTCCTCAGCACCTAAACAGGGACGGCTGGTAGCCCAATGAGCCGGGGACAAAAGGAAGAACATAGCAGGCAGGGACGGGTCCAGTAGACCACAGGAGACCCTGCCGGGCAAGCTGAAGGTGCCCGCCCACACTCCCTTTGTGGGTCCCTGAGGCCTGCCCGGTAGATAGGCACTCACCGCTTAGGGTGGGTAGCCTTAGTGTCAGTTTGTCAGTATTTTATTTAGTATTTTTGCATCAATGTTCATGAGGGACATTGGTCTGTAATTCTCTTTCTTCGTAATGTCTTTGTGTGGTTTGGGTATCAGGGTAACTGTAACCTCATAAAAAGAATTTAACTGTTCTTTCTGCTTCTATTGTGTAAAACGATTTGAGGAATACATGTATTAGCTCTTCTTTGAAGTTCTGGTAGAATTCTGCCCTGAAACCCTCAGACCCTGGACTTCTTTTTATGGTTGGGAGACTTTTGATGACTACTTCTATTTCCTTAGGTGTTATTGGTCTATTTAAATTGTTCATCTGGCCTCGGTTTAATTTTGGCATGTGGTGCCTATCCAGAAAATTGTCCATTTATTTATTTTAGATTTTCCAATTTTGTGGAACACAAAATTTTGAATTGACCTAATGATTCTCTGGATTTCCTCGGTGTCTGTTGTTGTGTTCCCCTGTTCAGTTCTGATTTTGTTAATTTGGATGCTTTTTAATTAGTTTGGATAAGAGTTTGCCTATCTTATTAATTTTCTCGAAGAACCAACTCTTTGTCTCATTAAATCCTTTTATTGTTTTGTTTCTAATTGATTGATTTCAGCCCTCAATTTGACTATTTCCTGGCATCTACTCCTCCTGGGTGAATCTCCTTCTTTTTGTTCTAGAGCTTTTAGGTGTGCCATAAAGTCACTAGTATGAGATTTCTACATTTTCTTTATGTAGGCACTCAGTGCTCTTAGCACTACTTTCATAGTGTCCCATGAGTTTGGGTTGTTGTGCATTCATTCTCATTGAATTCTAGGAAATTTTTCTTATTTCTTCTTCGATTTGATTCAACTGAGCATTGTTCAATTTCCATGAGTTTGTAGATTTTCTTTAGTGTTGTTGTTGAATTCTAACTTTAAACCATGATGATCCGATAAAATACAGGGGATTATTCTGGCCATGCAGTGGTGGTGCATGCCATTAATCCCAGCCCTCAGGAGGCAGAAGCAGGCAGATTTCTGTGAGTTCAGGGCCAGCCTGGTCTACAAGAGCTAGTTTCAGGAGAGGTTCCAAAGCTACAGAGAAACCCTGTCTTGAAAAAAACAAACAAACAAACAAACAAACAAACTGGATTATTCCATTTTTTTTTTATTTGTTGAGGTTTGCTTTGTGGCCAAGTATGTAGTAATTTAGAGAAGATTCCATGAGGTACAGAAAAGATATATTCTCGTTTTGTTTCGGTGAAATGTTCTATAGTTGTCTATTAAGTTCATTTGAATCATGACATCTATCAATTCTCTTATTTCTATGTTAAGTTTCTGTCTGTCTGACTTGTCCATTGGTGAGAGTGGAGTGTTGAAGTCTTCTACTATTAGTGTGTGGGGTTTGATGTGCCATTTAAGCTTTAGTAATGTTTCTTTTACATATGTGGATGCTCTTGTATTTGAGGCATGGATGTTCAGGATTAAGACTTTATCTTGATGGATATTTCCTGTAATGAGCATAAAGTATCTTCTATCTCTTCTGATTGATTTTAGTTATAAATCTGTTTTGTTAGATATTAGGAGAGCCAAACCCACTTGATTCTTAGGTCCATTTGATTGGAAACTTTTCCCCAACTCTTTACTCTGAGGTAATAAATGTCTTTGAGATTCAGGTGTTTCTTGTATGGAACACAAGAATGGATCCTGTTTTTGTATCCATTCTGTTACTCTGTGTCTTTTTATAGGTGAATTGAGTTCATTGATATTATTATATTAATGACCAGTGATTGTTAACTCCTGTTATTTTTCTGCGGTAGTTTGTTTTCCTTTTTTGGGGGTGGGGTGGGGTTTGGTGGTGTGAGGTTATCTGTTGCCTGTGTTTTTGTGGGTGCAACTAACTTCATTAAGTTGGAGTTTTCCTTCTAGTACTTCCTGTAGGGCTGGATTTGTGGAAGGTATTTAAATCTGATTTTGTCATGGAAAAGCTTGTTTTCTCCATCTATAGTAATTGAAAGCTTTGATGGGTATAATAGTCTAAGCTTGCATATGTGGTTTTTTTAGTGTCTGCAGCACATCAGTCCAGGATCATTTTGCTTTCAAAGTTTTCATTGTAAAGTTAAATGTAATTCTGATGGGTCTGCCTTTATATGTTACCTGGAATTTTTCCATTGTAGCTTTTAATATTCTTTCTTTCTTTTTTTTTTTTTTGGTTTTTCGAGATAGGGTTTCTCTATAGCTTTGGTGCCTGTCCTGGAACTAGCTCTTGTAGACCAGGCTGGCCTCAAACTCCCAGAGATCCGCCTGCCTCTGCCTCCCGAGTGCTGGGATTAAAGGCGTGTGCCACCAACGCCTGGCTTTTTTTTTTATTCTGCATGTTTAGTGCTTTATTACATGGCGATAGAACTTTTTTATTTATTTTTTTGGTTCAGTCTATTTGGTATTCTTTAAGCTTCTTGTACTTTCATAGACATATCCCTTCTTTAGGTTGGGAAAGTCTTCTTTTATGCTTTTGTTGAATATATTTTCTTTTTTTTTTCTTTTTTGGTTTTTCGAGACAGGGTTTCTCTGTGGTTTTGGAGCCTGTCCTGGAACTAGCTCTTGTAGACCAGGCTGGTCTCGAACTCACAGAGATCCGCCTGCCTCTGCCTCCCGAGTGCTATTATATTTTCTGTGCCTTTGAGCTGGAGTTCTCCTTTTTCTATCCTTATTATTGTTAAGTTTGGTCTTTTCATGGTGTCCCAGATTTTCTGGATGATTTATGTTAAGAATTTCTTGCATTTAACATTTTCTTTGATAAATCTATTTCCTTTATTGTATCTTCAATACCGGAAATTCTCTCTTCTGTCTCTTGTTTTCTATTATGCTTTCATTTATAGTTTCTGCTTGTTTACCAAGATGTTCTATTTCTCCAGAATTCCCTCGATTTGTGTTTTCTTGCCTGTATTTAAAATTCCAAACTGCTTGAACTATGTTTGCTTCACATGTTTGAATTTTTTTCTTGGTTTTCTTGACTTTCTTTAGTGGATGTATTGATTTCTTCCAATTTTTTTGTCCTTTTTCTCCATTTCTTTAAGGGAATTTTTCATTTCCCCTTTAAGTGTCACTATCATCTTCATAAAGTTATATTTAAGGTCATTTTCTTTTGCTTCTTCTGGGTTAGGATGATCATGCCACCGGGTCCTGGTGTTGCCATATTGCTTTTTAGGTTGTTGAATATATTCTTGCATTGGCGCCTACCCATTTCTTCCTCCAAAATTGGTATAGGCAGTGTCATTGCCTCTTTTCCTAATCCTTGCAGCTAGTGTCTGTGTCTCAGGGATCCTCTCTTGGAAAGATTGTTACAGTTGCTGTGTCTTAGGAAGCTGCTTCTAGTCTGCTGCGTGCAGTCACTGCATCTCAGGGAGCTGCTGAGGTCTCACAGATGGGTGGGTTTGGGGGTAGAGCAGAACTTATAGATTACAGGGTCTGATCAATTGGGGGGGGGGTGTTGGAGCAGCCTATCTGCAGGAGGCTTGCCTGTTGGCTGGCTAGTGAAGCTGAGGCGGTGGGGGAGGAACCTGTGGTTTTGCCCTGGAGCCTAGGGTCTAGAGACTGGGCTGTCAAGCTAGGGAACTGGTTACTTACCTTTTGGTTCACTCTGTATAGTCACAGTCTGTGCATCAGAGATCCTCTCATATTGTTTTGTTTCTATTTCATGAATTTATGCCCTGATTTTTACTATGTTTTTCTGTCTACTGGTTTTGTTGTTTTTAGATAGGGTTTCCCCTCATAGTTTTTGAATTCATTGTATAGATGAGGAGATCTGCCTGCTTCTGCCTCCTGAGGACTGAGATTAAACGCATGCACCATCACACCTGGCTTCAACTGGCTTTAGATTTGGTTTCTTCCTTTTCCAGATTGTCTAGTAACAACATTAAGTCACTTATTTTTGCTCATTCTGATTATTTAATGTAGGCAATTAGGTCTACAAATTTCCCTCATAGAACTGTTTTCAATGTGCCCTATAAGGTATTTTGTGATGTTTTCATTTAGCTCCAGAATATTCTATTTTTTTTCCTTCCTTCCTTCCTTTTGTTCCTTCTTTCACCCATTCATCACTCAGTAGTGAGTTGTTTATAATCTCTGAGTTTGTATATGTACTAGAGATTTGTTTGCTGTCAATTTAAGTTTTATTACATGGTGTTCAGATAGGCCATAAGGAGTTATTTCAATGTTTTTGAATTTGTTAAGATCTGTTTTGAGTGCCAGGATGTGATCTACTTTAGAAAAGCTTCCATGAGCTGCTGAGTTGAATGTGTATTTTTTTTAGTGTTTTGATAGAATATTCTGTAGGGATCTGTTAAGACCATTTAATGTATGATGTCAATAAATTTTGATGTTTTTCTGTTTTCTTTGTTTGGTTGGTTTTTTTGAGACAGGGTTTCTCTATAGCTTTGGAGCCTGTCCTGGAACTTGCTCTGGAGACCATGCTGGCCTCAAACTCATAAGATCCACCTATCTCTCCCTCCCGAGTGCTGGTATAAAAGGCATGCACCACCATTGCCTGGTGATGTTTTCCTGTTATTCTTTGTCCAGATGACCTATTGGATAAAATGGGCATTGAAATCACCTATTAATGAGTTGATGTTGATCTGTTTTTAAACACAGCAGACACTTTTTTTTTTAAATGAAATTAGGTGCCCCAGAATTTGGTGCATATTTGTTTAGGCTAGTAAGTCTTCTAGGCCCACTGTTCCCTTGATTAGATTGAAGTGTTCCTCTCTATCTGATTAGTTTTATTTTGATATCTATCTTGTCATATATTTGGGAAGCAATGCCTATTGCTTACTGGTCCCTTTTGACTAAAATATTTCTGTCCTTCTACTCTAAGATGACGTCTATCTTTAAAAATGCTTCTTGTAGATAGCAAATAAAGTTTGGTTTCTTGATCCATTAAGTCAGTCTGTGTCTTCTGACTGGAGAACTAAAGCCATTGATATTTAAATTTATTGCTGAAATATAGTGTGTAATTTCAATTGTTATGGTGTGATGGGGGAGAGTCTTCTGGCTTGTGTTAATTTCATTGGTTAAATAAAGAGACTGCCTTGGCCCTTTAATAGGACATAAAATTAGGTAGGCAGAGTAAACAGAACAGAATGCTGGGAGAAAGAAGCTGAGTCAAGGAGTCGCCATGGTTCTCCCACTCCAGACAGATGCAGGTTAAGATCTTTCCTGGTAAGCGCAACTCGTGGTGCTACTTAGATTATTAGAAATGGGTTAAGAGGCTGAAACTAATGGGCCAGGCAATGTTTAAAAGAACACAGTTTCCATGTAATTATTTCGGGGCATAAGCTAGCAGGCGGCCGGGGTGCTGGGGATGCAGCCCCACCGCTCCTACTACAACAATGGTGTTGATATTTGGTAGCAGTGTTTGTGTTCTCAGTGGTGTTTTGTGTTTTAATACTTATGGCTTCATATTTCTTTCTCAGTCTCTTTGCTCTCCTTTATTCCTGTCTTCAACGTAAAAATTGCTTCCTGTATTTTCTTTAGGTTTGGTTTGTTAGATATAAAAATTTTAAGACTGTATATATCATGGAAAGTTGTTCTTTCTCCTACAATAATATAGTTTTTCTGGATATATTATTCTAATCTGGCTATCATAGTATTTTAGGATTTTGGATGTACTGTTCCAGGCTCTTCTGGCAGCTCTTATTCTGAGTTTTTCCTTTATATATGAGTTGTGTTTTATCTCTTGCAGCTTTCTGTAGGCTTTCTTTGATAAATATAATACTTAGATGTGCTATGGAGATTTTGATGTCTATTTGGTGTTGTGTATGGTTCTTGTATCTGTATGGGTGTGTATGCTTTCTGAATCTAAAGTTTACTTCTATGATATTCTTTAAGTTCTGGTCTATGCCACTGACCTGGGATTTTTCTCCATCATCTATTCCTGTAATTCAATGGTTATTTTTTTTGATATCCCACATTTTTTGAATGATCCTTTCCTGTGGATTTTTTTAATTTTCCATATTATTTGGTTTAGAGTCTCTATTTTCAGCCCTGATAGAATGCTTCTGCTTGGTTCATTCTGCTTGTAAGCCTTTTGAGCTTCCTAGTTATTGGATTTTTTCAATTCCATCTTCATTTCACCCTGAGTTCTCTTTAAATTTTTATCACCTTACAGAATTCTGTTCTCAGGCATTTATTATTTTCCTTAAGTTCTTTCTCCTTCATTTTATTGAGTTGTTTGTGTCTTATTTTAATTCTTTGAACTGTTTCTTAGTGTCTCCTTTAATTTTCTTGAATTCTTATGTGTCCTAGGGTTCAGATGGTTAGCTTTCATTGGCAAATATTTTGACAGGACTGTTAGGTTTTAGAGAAAATACAGGCTCAGTCTTTCATATTATTTGTATTTTTGCAATGAGATTTGGACATATGAGCCTTTCTTTATTAGTTCTAAGGTTGATATTAGTCAGGAAAATTAAGGCAGAAGAGAATATATGGCTGTGTTGAACCTAGGGGTTGGAAATGACTTGAGTGAAATAAAGTCAGATAGACTGAGAGGCCTGAGCTAATGTATGGGATGTGCCTCCTTGTCTAAGGCTGGAGTGAGGGGGGTGGGATTGGATTGGGTGGAGAGGTTAGGTGTACCACAGGCAGGAGTGACGAGACTAGGCCAAGGCAGGAGAACTGGATGTGAGATCAGAGCTAGATTTGCTGGGTTGGGGAAGGTCAGAGAAACTCACAGGCCTAGACCCTGGAAAAAGATGTAGGAAATCTGGCTAGGTGGAGAAGCTGGATGTGATATGGGAGGGACCTGAAAGTTGTGACACATAGGGAAGTCTTGGCAAAAGCCTAAACTGTTGGGAGCCATGCAATCTAGACTTGGATCAGCATATGAATATCTATCCAGTGGGTTTCCAAGGGGCAAGGCCTCTGTGGAAATGGACTCTCCCATGGCAAGGACCAGAAGTCCACCAGACAGGGTAGGAACTTGCAAAGTTAGTGCAGCTTGCAGGCTCTTTTCTCTCCCATTATATTGGGGATTTTTTGGGCAGTTGTTAGTTTTGTCAGTCACTCATGCAACTGCTGTAATTTTCCACGGAAAACCTGTTCTTTTCAAATATTTTTCCCTAAGATTCAACAGGGGGCTAATGTTTCTCAATTCTCTTATCTGGAATCACTAACTACAACTCCTAATCCTGAGAGTTTTACTGACTCAATAGAAACAGATATATATATATAAGAAAACCATATTTGGAACACTAACCATCTCTCACAGTCCTGGAAAGGAGAGTATGGCATGTATACACAAAATAGGGGGAAAGCCCTCAGGAATACACATAGTGCCAACTGTTGAGGGTAAGTTCCCTGGACATCAAGTATACAGAATCAATGACGATATCAGTATATTCTGATGGGAATAATACAATGTAAAGTATGGGATATATAAACCCATCTTTCCTATACATAGGAGCTTGTACCGGTAGAAAAACTGTGGTTTGTGATGGGAAAAGAGCACTTTAACAAGGTCTGCCTTTTACAGAGATTGAGACATGGGACCCTCTTGTAGAAAGGAACTATATAAAATATATATCTTGCAACATGAAATAATTGTTTGGATTTGAATATTGTCCTTGAAGCATTGTACCCATGTTTATTACTTTTAACTTTGTAACCATAAGAAGCTGACACTTTTGAATAGCTAATTTGTAGCTAACCGATTTTATGCTAAAGTGTTTTTTTTTTTTTTTTTTTTTTTTGGTTTTTCGAGACAAAGTTCTCTGTAGCTTTGGGCCCTGTCTTGGAACTAGTTCTAGTAGACCAGGCTGGCCTCAAACTCACAGAGATCTGCCTGCCCCTGCCTCCTGAGTGCTGGGATTAAAGGAGTGTGCCACCACCACCCAGAATTTTTGAGGCTTTATACTTAACACTTCTTAGATTTCTGAAACTGGAAGATCAGGTTATTGGTATACATGAATATTCTTCAAGGTAACTCAAATTCATTGATATATCAGAAAGCATTATCAATTATGGCTACTTTAGTCTTAGTACCAGAAGTGTCTAAAGCAAGCTTCAAACAAAACAAATGTAATGACTGTCTTATAAGAGATTTAAAACGTTACATGGGATAAGGGAGCTCCACTGAGGGAGCAGGCCCAAGCCAGAGACCTCTGCCCTCTGCAGGACAGGTGTGAGTCAGGGATCTCAGAGGGAGAAAGCCCAAGCCAGAGACCTCTGTGGGAACAGGCCTGAGCCAGTGGCCCAAGGCAGCAACCTCGACAGGAGCAAGTACAAGGGAGCTACCACTGAGGGAGCAGACCCAGCAAGAGACCTCTGCGGACCAGGTGAGAATGACTTCTGAGGGAGAAGGCCAGAACCAGCTACCTCCCCCGGAGCAGGCCTGAGCCAGCAACCTATGCCAGATCAGGCCCAAGGAAGCAACCTCAGCAAAAGCAGCACCAAGCAAGCATGGAGATGGGAGCAGGCCAGAATGACACCTGGAATTGCAGAGCATCCCCCAGAAGTACTGTGTGACCTCTGAGAACGAGTGACCTCTGGGGTGACTGGAACCATGGCTCTGACTGCATCAAGAGAAGCAACCGTCTGAGCCTTGGATCCACTGGTACCTGGAAGACTGATCACCGGCAACACAGCCACAACTACACTAATCAGTGGAAAGTAAAAATAGACAAAGTAAGAACACACTCATAAAGAGCAACATGACACCAATAAAAACTAGTGGCCCTACAACAGAAAGACATGAACAACCAAATATAGATGAGCAGAAGAAAATGACCTAAAAAAAAAAAAAACTTTATTTTTTTTTTTATTTTGTTTTTTTGAGACAGGGTTTCTCTGTAGCTTTGGAGCCTGTCCTGGAACTGGCTCTTGCAGACCAGGCTGCCATTGAACATATAGAGATCCACATGCTTCTGCCTTCCGAGTGCTAAGATTAAAACTACCACCCAGCTAAAAATAACTTTAAAAGAATGTTTGAGGCCCTTAAAGAGGAAATGAAAAATCCCTAAAAAAAATGGAGTGATCCCAAAAATCCTACCAAGAAACTTATACAACTCATAAACACCTTCAGTAACATAAAAGGTTACAAGATTAGCTCAAAAAAATCAGTAGCCCTCCTTTACACAGATGATAAATAGGATGAGAAAGAAATCAGAAAAACAGCATCCTTCACAATAGCCACCAATAGCATAAAATATCTTGGAGTAACTCTAACCAAACAAGTAGGAAGACCTGTATGACAAGAACTTTAAATCTTTGAAGAAATAAATTAAAGAAGATATCAATCCACACATCTATGAACACCTGATTTTTGACAATGAAGCAAAAATTATACAATGAAAAAAAGAAAGCATCTTCAATAAATGGTGCTGGAATAATTGGATATCAACATGTATGTTGAGCCTCATGAGGCCAGGGCGTGAGGCCAGTGTAATTTCCAGAGCCTCACTCAAGTTTGGTGACCTGTCTCTAGTCATAACTTCTGCATATGAGTGACTCAGTTCAGTCCGACACAAACCCACCTCTGCCCAACCACTGCTAACGTGGCAGGATATTACTGGCATTTCTTCCTTACTCCACCTCACCCCATCCCAAGACTCCTATCACAACCCTATATAAGTTCCTGCCTAATACAAATAAAGGAGATCCTGCTTCGACAGATTCCCGACTCAGTGTGTTTCTCTCCAGTGGCCATGAGGGAGGTCTGAGTTGTCAACACTCACCATCACAATCAGCCCCAGGGAGAGACCAGTACCAGCTCTGCCTCAGCCCTATTTTCCAGAGAACCCAACATCCTAGAATAAAAAAAGAGATTCATATCTATCACCATGCACAACACTCATGTCCAAATAGATCAAGGACCTCAACATAAAAAAACACACTGAACTTCATAGAAGAGAAAATAGGAAGTGCATTTGAACACACTGGCACAGGAGACCACTTCCTAAATATAACACCAACAGCACAGACACTGAGAGAAATGAATAATAAATGGGACCTCCCGAAACTGAAAAGCTTCTGTAAAACAAAGGACACAGTCAACAAGACAAAACAATAGCCTACAGAATGGGAAAAAATCTTCACCAACCGCACATCAGACAGAGGGCTGATCTCCAAAATATACAAAAAACTCAAAATTGGTCATCAAAAGAACAAATAATCCAATTTAAAAAATGGAGTACAGACCTAAACAGAGAACTCTCAACAGAGGAATCTAAAATGGCTGAAAGACACTTAAGGAAATGCTCAACATCCTTTAGTCATCAGAGAAATGCAAATCAAAACAACTCTGAGATTCCATCTTATACCTGTAAGAATGGCCAATATCAAAAATCTTGATAACAACTTATGCTAGAGATGATGTGGGGTACACATCTTCCATTGCTGGTGGAAGTAGAAACTGGTATAGCCCATTTTGATATCAGTATGGTGATTTCTCAGAAAATTAGGAAAACAACCTTCCTCAAGACCCACTTTTGGGTATATACTCAAAAGTTGCTCTATCATACCACAAGGACATGTACTCAACTATGTTCATAGCAGCATTGTTTGTTATAGCCAGAACCTGGAAACAACCTAAGTACCCTTCGACTAAAGAATGGATAAGGACAATGTGGTACATTTACACAGTGGAGTACTACACAGCAGAAAAAATAATGATATCTTGAAATTTGCGGGCTGGATAGATCTAGAACACATCATATTAAGTGAGCTAACCCAGATGCAAAAAAAACACATATCATAAGTGGCTTTTAAACATAAAGCAAAGAAAACCAGACTACAATTCACAATACCTGAGAACCTAGACAACAATGAGGACCCTAAGAGAGACATAAATGGATCTAATCTACATGGGAAGTAGAAAAAGACAAGCTCTCTTGAGTAAATTGGGAGCATGGGAGAAGATTGAAGGGGAGGGGAAAGAAAAAAAAGGGTACCGGAGAAAAATAGATAGCTTAATAAAAATAATAAAAAATAAAATGTCACATGGGAAGGAGGAAGGCTATGGTACAGAGTATCTAAACAACTTCATAGAATTTCATTTCATATGTATATTTAAAATTCATTTCTTCAAAAGACAGAATTTTAATTACATTCAAATTATATTCATTCTACCAACAAACTCATCATTTATTTATAAGGTTAGATATTAGAAAACAGATGAAAATTTAAACAAGTTTTATTTTTTGAAAGTTCCTCCAAATTTAGTATCCTGAAAATTTCTACATATATACTTGAAAAGAAGTATATGTTAGATGGAAAATTGTAAGTTTTTTGAACAGGAATAGAAATGTAATACACATACAATGAAGCATAATTCACTTTGGCTCAGTTTACAGGTATGCCTCAAAGTGTGTGAGTGGGTGGATAAGTGTGTGTGTAATAAATATATTACATATTTATTTATATAACACAATTTTTAGTACAGGCAAAAGTCACAGCATATATAGTAAAGCAATGCACCAATATGTTTTCTCAGAGAATGTAGAAGAGTTCTCAAGATTTCATGCCAATCCATGATTTTCCAAATCTTTGTTCTCAAATATAGAACCAGACATTTGTTTTCTTTTTATCTTTAAATTAAATACATTTTATAATAATGACTCAAATGCCATGAAAATTACTGTCAAGCTTGCTCTATTTAGAGCTCAGTAATAAAGACATGTCTGTTGTTTTTGTCCTGTCCTTCTACTCTCTCTAAAAAGTCTCTAAGGAAATCTTTAATATGTAGTGGGAAAGGCATCAAACAAAGTTATTCTGAGATGGTAAAGAAATATGAGACTTGGTGTCCACACAGACTTAGAAAAATAAATGTCGATTTATATAAACCAGGTGAGAAAAAAGATTGAAAAATAAATGGAAGAAGACAAAGAACTGTGGTCTTTGTGAGCTTTAGTTTCAAAGATATACAGCAACCAATCTACCAATAGCTGCTGAGCATTTTTTAAAAAACTTCTATAAATTTCCTTAAATTTTAGTTTTTCTAAATTGGGTTTCTATAGCAAAACAATGATGCCATAATAGTAATAATAGTGTGAAGGTTGTTTCATGGGAAGAAGAAAAAAAGAATAGGTATACTGTACATTAGTGAAAAGGGGCAGGGTCAGAAAAAAAATTAAGCCTGATCTGATCAAAGGCAGGGAGAAACTACCTTTCTTTAGATTTTATCTCATTCTTTAATCAGAGAAAAATAGTACCCCATTTGTTTACTTCTTTACTATATCCCAGACTAAAAATAACACAATGAATAGCCCTTATAAATACACTAATTCTAAAAGAGATAATTTAAATGTTTAGTTTTTCTGGTTGTTTAATGATATACCTAAAAATTCACTCTTCTAGAATGGTGCTTAGATGTACTGATATATTTATGCCTTTCCTGAATTAAATAGTCAGCAGTAAGAGTTTGGCATCGCTGGGCAGTGGTGGCATGTGCCTTTAATCCCAGCACTCAGGTGGCAGCGGCAAGCAGATTTCTGGGAGTTTGAGGCCACCCTGGTCTACATACAGAGCTAGTTCCAGGACAGCCAATGCTACACAAAGAAATCCTGTCCAGAAAAACAAAAACAAAAAATAAAAAATAAATAAAAAATAAAAAGTTGTCATAATCAACTGAATATTTTAAAGAAATCTTTACATTTAAATTAAATTAAGTGATGTTATATCAAATATCAAAATTACTATTTCGTTCATCAGAAACATATAATTAACATTATATAGTCATTGCCTAAAATCACTACAAAAATTTAAATGATCTTTTCCTCTATATGAAAATGATGATTCTGAAGTAACACGCTAAGTTACAAAACCCATTCATGACACACAACATCTCATCAAGGTTTTCAACAAGTCAGTGCACTCAGTAGTTACAAGAGGCATAATGCTCTTCCACAGCCAGGAGTTCTGAAAAAGTAAAAAAGAAACAAAAAAGAAAAGAAAAAAGGTGAATAATCTGAAAGGCATCCCTAATGATAACAAATACTGCAAGTAGTCCCCAAGCCAAATATCATCTAACCTGAATGTCAATGTCAATCAGCTGTCGTTTTTTCTCCCAATGGAAGACGTTCCCATAACTGGAGCAACTGTTCACCAACCTGAGGTTCTAGCTCCTAGATAAGTCATAAGTTAAAATAAACATTTTAAAAAAAATGGGCTGTTTTTTAAACCAGTAAAAAAAAGTGGATAAAAATGCAAAAAAAATCACTTTAAATTTCACATTTAAAAAATCAGATGTTAGTATCAAACAAAACAGTACATACTATTTCTAATTCTCTGCTTTTAAAGAGTTGATATTCAGATTTAAAATTCTACTTCGTGTGAAAAATCTTGCAACTTTTGTGATGAAATAGTAACAGATTTCCACGTAATCAATTTAGAATTTTGTCTAGATAGAAACAACAGATTTTACCTTACTTGGAGATTCAGCAGAAGCACTCAATTTGAACTTCTGAAGGTTTGAACCTAGATGTTTTGAGGCTTCCTCCCCAAGAAAGCATTTTAGGTGACTACATATTCCTACCTTTGATATTATTTAATGTAAATCAAAATTAATAAACTAAAATATTATATGAATAAAAAGAATGCCACCTTTTCATCCTCCAGTGGCATGGATAATACTCTGAAGATTACCTAGAAAGAAATCAACTATTTCCCAGGGTGGTTTGAGGTAGTAAGCCACAAAACTTCAGATAAATTACTGGATATAACTTTCGGTAAAACAAACCCCTGAACCTACTTTCTCCCATGTAACCTGGGACCAACAGCTTACTGTACTGTTAATAAGAAGATATTACATGATGCTATTAGTACAATATTTTGCCACTATTCATTAATTCTCATCAAATTACTAGTTTAAATGCACAGAGGCAACATCAAAAAAGCAAAGGTAACAGAAATAAAGCAAGGCATTAGAATTAAAAGGCTACTATTTATACAATGTGCTTAAACAACAGGGACACTGACGATGCTGTCAGTTTGAGACTGCAGTCAAAACACCTCACGATGGTAATCTGTTTCGGTCAATGTTCCACTAATAAGACAACAGAAAACTCCATGAAGTGACTTAGGAAAGATTTCATACAGCAAGAAACAAAACTTAAGAAAATGTTTTAAAAATCCGTAAGACATATGCAAGCAGACTTTCATGCTCTTTATAAATCAGAACTAGTTTTGTTCATGTGTATATGGCATATGCAATTGATATTAATACATATTCTCCTCTGAGCAGTAACAACCAAAAAAAAAAAAATCAAAAGAAAAAACTTAAGATGCCAGCATATACCTGCCCATCTCTGCTTATCTGCACTTTCTTGTTGTCATTCCAAGGATTGAGCAAATGGTGTGCAAACTGAAAGGGCAGGCTTTCTTTGCGTATCCACTCTACTTTAAATACTCCACCTAGTCCAGCTGAACCCCAGTCCTGGCTCTTCTCTCTTCCTATCTCAGAAGACATCCTAGAAAATCCCTGTATAAAAAATGAAAGGAAGAGGAAGCAAAGATGATATTAAGAAAATTGGGATCTTGGGGGTGGGGTGGGATGGGGGTAAGGGGAGATGGGGAGAGAAAAGGGAGAAGGGGAGGATGGGGGAAACTTGGGGAAAAAGGATGATTGCGATAAAGGAAGGTTGGATAGGGGAGCAAGGAAGCACAATTCTTAGTTAAGGGAGCCACCTTAGGGTTGGCAAGAGACTTGAACCTAGAGTGGCTCCCAGATGCCCAAGCCGAGGTCCCCAGTTAGTTCCTTGGGCAGCTGAGGATAGGGAACCTGAAATGACCCTATCCTATAGCAATTCTGACGAATATCTTGCATATCACCATAGAACCTTCATCTGGTGATGGATGGAGATAGAGACAGAGACCCACATTGGAGCACTGGACTGAGCACCCAAGGTCCCAATGAGGAGCAGAAGGAGGGAGAACATGAGCAAAGAAGTCGGGACCACGAGGGGTGCACCCACCCACTGAGACAGTGGAGCTGATCTATTAGGAGCTCACCATGGCCAGCTGGACTGTGACTGAAAAAGCATGGGATAAAATCGGACTCTCTGAACATGGCGAACAATGAGGGCTAATGAGAAGCCAAGGACAATGGCACGGCTTTGATCCTACTTAATGTGCTGACTTTGTGGGAGCCTAGCCAGTTTGGATGTTCACCTTCCTAGATATGGACGGAGCGGGGAGGACCTAGGACTTACCACAGGGCAGGGAACCCTGACTGCTCTTTGGACTGGAGAAGGAGGGAGAGAGGAGTGGGGGGAGGGGGGGAAGGGTGGGAGGAGGGGGAGGGAAATGGGAGGCTGGGAGGAGGCAGAAACTTGTTTTTTTTTTCCTTTTCTCAATAAAAAAAATAAGATATCTGTATCCTTTTTTTTTGTTTTTAGTTATAAACTTATTGGCCCATTAACTTGGGCTTCTTATTTACTAATTCTTATAACTTACATTAGCCCTTAATTCTTATCTGAGTTAGCCACGTGGCTTGGTAACATTTTTGGCAAGGCAGTCACATTTTGCTTCCTCTGCATCAGGATCACGACTGCAGAAAGAATTTTCCTCTTCCCAGAATTCTCTTGTTCTCATCACCCTGCCTCTACTTCCTGCCTGGCTAGTGGCCAATCAGGATTTTATTAAAATACAATTGACAGGGTACAAACCATTGTCCCACAGCAAAGTAGATTTTTAGTTTTATAGTTCACCCTTAACATAAATTCTCCATCTCTCCTTTTCAGGTGTCTCTCCTCTCCACACACACAAAGTGCTCATCTTTGCTTTGCACTGACATTTGGAGCCATTGATGCTTGAGATTTACTTGGTACTGGAGGATACTGCGATTCATGACCATGGCCTTGCTTACACTACAGTTTCAGAGCATTAGTTCATTATCATCATTCTGAGGAGTATGGCAGCAGATAGACAGATATGGGGTCAGAAAGTAACTGAGAGTTCTACATTGGGTTCTTCAGTCACCAGGACTAAAAAAGACACTGGACTTGGCTTCACCTATTGAAACTTCAAAGTCTACCCCACAGTGATACACTTCCTCCAACAAGGCCATTCTTCCTAATCCTTTCAAATAGTGCCACTCCCTGTTGACCAAGATATCTGTATCTTTCTGATTGGGATAATTATAATTTTAAAGAATTTTAAAGAAAAGATATAATATTAAAATAATACAAATTTATCAAGAACCAAAAAAACCTTTATCAAATTTTGGAAGATAAATAAATTCTAGCCAAATGTAATTTCAAATATTAATAGTTTCTAATGTATCAACAGTTGTAAGCCAGCATTTATTATATAAAAATAATCATCAAACTTGTAGTTTTTATTTATGAATACTATAACTATGAAATAATTCAAAGGTTTGCAAGTTAAGTCAAAGGTAGTTAAGAAACCATCTCTGAGACAGAGATGGCTCAGTGGTGAAGAACATTAGCTGGTTCTTCCAGAGGACCTGGGTTCAATTCCCACCACCCATATGGTGGCTCAGGACCATCTATAACTCTGGCTCCAGGGGAGCTGACTCTCTTCTGGCAACTACAGGTACTGCATGCATGTGATGCACAGACAGATTGAGGCAAAACAACCATATAATATAATTTTGAAATTTCTTTTAAAAAGAAGCAGGTCTTTTCATTGTTCATAAATTTCCAGTCCACATAAACATTTTACAAAGGCAAAGCTTTATGGCATTTCATCCACTGACAGATGCAAAGCTGCTGTCAGCAGGAAGGATGACTCATTTGGAAACATTCTAGGTCAAGGGAAAGCACAGTTCTGACGCCCCCTTGCAGAAATGTGAAATTGACCTCACTCCCAGTCACACCACAGACAATTCCATTATGCCCCAATACAATAAAAAGCTAGGATTTGGTTTTGGTTTTCTCTGAATTTGAGAGCATAACCTACAGGCAAAAAAAATGTCATTTCATTGATTCAGGATGGCTCACCTGAAAATGTCCAGATCCTTGAACAGAAAATACCAAGTAAACCATGCTGCTCTCCCAAAAGGCTCGATTTAGCTTCCGCTCATTACTCGGAGTTGTAGACCAGATACCCTTCTGTTGAGAAATTTCCAGGTTTCTCAGATTGCTACTTTTCATTATAAAGTAACGAACAGGCATGTTTGGTCTTGGTGAAGGAGATTTTGAGCCCTATAAAAGAATGCATACATTCTTGAAAGGTAATTTGACCTTTCAAAGCCAGTAGGCTCTCATAAATAACATCTTCATAAACACGTAAACTTTACCAAATATTCAACAAATGTAAATAGTTGTCATGCTTTAAACCTTTACAAGGCTTAATCAAACTGAGGTTAAAAAGCCAGAATGAAGCACTTACTTCCAAGTATCCAAAATGCCTGGCATCAAGTGAGGAACTTTATTAGTTTTATTTTGCACTTGGGGTAAATTTTCAGAAAATGTTTTTAAAACTTACCAATTCTAATAGCAAAACTAAAATCTCTCCAGTTTACTGTCTGGCGATTTCAAGACGACGGGGCGGGGGGGGGGGGGGACAGTCCAGTACTCTCACTGAAGCTTAGACAACAAAGGGACTAGAGTAGGCACAGCAATGTAAAACAGAGTTGCACAAAGAGCTCCAGGATTGCAGAAGGGTTCCCAAAAGTGAACAGCTAGGCAGTGATCTGATCAAGAGTTCAAAGAAACGTGCCAAGAGTAGGCAAAGAATGGATGGAAAGCAGTACACCAAATAATTCCCATGTTTTCCACATGGATGGGAATACTTGATATCCTTAGCCAGAGCAGACACCTTATAATATACAGTGCATCTGCCCTTAGAAGGGTCAAACCTAGGTACTGGAAAAAAAAAAAAAATAATACCAAAACAAAGACCGCTCAGGACCCTACTATAACACTTCTTTCAATCAAACCTCAAAAGGATTAAACTGGCAAGATATCTCAGCAAGGTAAAGTGCTTGCCAAGAAAACATGATGGCCTGAGTTTGATCCCTAGAACCCTGGTGGAAGAAGAGAACTGACTCCTGACAGTTGTCTTGGTATGTGAGTGCACACATGTACATGCATATACATGACCACACACACAAATAATTTTTATAAGCTAAAAAGTATTAAACTAATTGTAACTAACCTAGATAAAATAGAACAAAGCCTAACACTATTCAAAGGAACACAAACACAAAAAAAATCTAGAAGCCAAACAAATTGATAAGAAATGCAAAGAAAATAAAAAATAGGACCCATAGCCAGGGGAAAAAAAATCAATACATGTAGACTCACATGTCAGATTTCAGAAACAGTAGACAAGAATGGTAAAGCACCTATTATAAATTGTGTGAACAACGTTTAAGAAAACTAAAAAAAAAATATGAATACTAGAGAGGTATTTTATAATGGCAGGAGATATTAAAGATACATGGAGAAAATAGTAACTGCAAATAATAACATTACAAAAAACAAAAATAGTTTACACTCAAAATAAAAATATCACCGAATGAAGTGATAGCAATAAAACTACCTAAAATGAAGTCAAGAGGGGAAAACGATTAGAAAAAAAAGAGTATCACAGAACTAGGAAATACTGAATGTCTTATATACACATAGACAGCTGTAAATACACACATAGATATTTAGCAAGAATTCCAGAAAAGAGGGGACAAAGGGTAGATATGAGAAATAATAGACTTAGATTTTCTAAGAACAGATGGAAATTACAGATATACAATTGAAAACAAAGAGGATCAGAAGAAGCACTATCAAAATCCAGTTCCTCAAAATCAGTGATTAAGGAGAAAATCCTAAGTGCAGCTAAAGGAAAGCAGACATAATAATGACTAAGACAAGAAAACAATAGCGAACCTCCCACCAGTAGTTCCTGCATTCTAAACACTT
The DNA here is from genome assembly GCF_018167655.1 of Microtus oregoni. Lineage (NCBI taxonomy): Eukaryota > Metazoa > Chordata > Mammalia > Rodentia > Cricetidae > Microtus > Microtus oregoni. The sequence goes on from NW_024543070.1 coordinate 9,852,767, forward strand.
TTCCTTACACCCACAGTAAGGGTAGAGCTCATCCCACATCAAAGAGCTTTTTGTAGTAGTCACAGGCTATTACAGAGATACACAGCTGGTTAAAATGCAAAGAATAACCATGGGATTCCCAGCCCCAAATGGCACATATACAATTCAACACCTATACCTAAAGCTCAAGGAGTATCACTAGAGGGGACAGAAAGATTCTAAAAGTAACAGGGGACCATGGTACCTGCTGATAGATATTGCCTTATAGACATGACAGGGAATCTACACCCATGAAATCTCAACAATATAGTTACTCAAACAATGCCTGCAGAAACAAAGTACTAGTTGACATGACTGTGTAGAAGGGGGGGAATTTTGCAAGCCCTTGCCCTTAGATGAAGGGCTATGGGCAATCAATGACTGATAAATGAAGGAGAATCAGTTTTCTTCAGGGATCAAGCCCCTGATAGTTATGCAATCCCAAGTGGTCAACTCTAGCATAGTAAGTTATGTGTGTGTAGGTATATGTGTACATATGTGTAACAATAATCATACAAGAAAAGAACATGAATGTGAGAGGGAGTGGGGTGGGCACAGGAGTTGATGGACCAGAGAATGTTAGGGATAGAAATAATTTAAACACAGTATTCTTGTATGAAATTCTCAAAAATAATTCAATTTTAAAATGCCTTTACTGGTGAGTTCTACATAAGCATAAAGAAGAAACAATACCAATTCTACACATGTATTTCAAAATTGTGAAAGTGATTACTTCACAACTAATCTCATGAGAACAGTATTAACCTGGTGTCTTAGTTATTGTTCTAATGCTGTGAATAGACACCATGACCAAGGCAACTCTTACAAAAGAAAGCAGTTAACTGGAGGTTTGCTTACAGTTTTAGAGGTTTAGTTCATTACAATCATGGTGGGGTGCATGGTGGCAGGTAAACATGGTGCTGAAGTAGTAGCAGAGAGCTTTACATCCTGACTCAAAGGTAGCAGACAAGAGAGAAAGAAACTGGGCTTGGGGCAGTCTTTTGAAACATCTAAGTTCATCCCCAGTGACACACTTCCTCCAATAAGGCCACACCTTCTAATCTTTCTAATCCTTCTCAAACAGTCCATCCACCAAGTGTGGATAAGCATTCAAATATACGAGCTTATAGGGGGAGGTCATTGTTATTCAAACTATTACACCTAGTTTCAGAACTCTACAAAAGTATCACAAGAAAAAAAAGTACTAAACAATATCCCTCATGAACAATACTGATGACAAAATCCCTTGCAGAAAAATTTTGACTCAACATCAAATCCAGCCATATACAAAAAGGCTGGCACGCCTGAAATACTGTGGTGATTTGAATATGAATAGTGCCCATACATTCATATATTTGAGTGTTTGGGTCAACAGGGAAGGAAGCCCCTTGATAGGGATTAGGAAATGTGGTATTGTTGGAGCAGGATGAAATATGTCACTGGGGGTGGACTTTGGGGTTTCAAAACCTCAAGCCAGGCCCAGTGTGTGTGTCTGTCTACTGCCTACGGACCTAGATGTAAAACTCTTGGCTACCATGTGGGCCTGTGTGCCACCATGCTCCCTATCATCAAGAAAATATACTAACCCTCTAAAATGTAAGCCAGCCCTAGTTAAATGCTTTCTTTTTATAAGAGTTGCTATGGTCATGGTGTCTCTTCACAGCAACAGAACACTAATACAAGTAAAAGTGTCATAAAATGAACAAAATTTACCATCTACAAATGATTCAGACAAAATATGTAAAAGAAACACTGAACTTAATTTTTTTTTGTTTTTTTTTTTTTAAATTTTATTTAACTTTATTTCTTGTGAATTGGTGTAAAGGTGTCAGATTCCCTGGGACTGGAGTTACAGACAGTTGTGAGCTGCCATGTGGGTGCTGGGAATTGAACCCGGATCCTCTGAAAGAGGAGCCAGTGCTCTTAACCTTTGAGCCATCTCTTCAGCCCCTGAACTTAATTTTGATTCATAATCAAAACCAAGAAACTAGGTCCAAAAGGAAATGTTTATAGTTACAGTACATCAAATGGTGAAATGCTTAATGACTTCCTGCTAAGAACCAAGGCAATGGTTACTCTTCCCAATACTTACACAACATTTTATAAAAAGGCCCTAGTCAGAGAAATAAGGGGAAGAGGAATAAACAGGAATCAGATTGAAAAAAAAATTGTGGAAAGTAAAGGTAAAAATTATTAGAAAGTAAAATTACATTTATAAATGTAAGTCATGAAAAAGGCAAGGAGCTACACATACCTACAGTTAGAGCTGGTTAGGAGAAAAAAGTGACAGGTCAGAAAATGAACACTAACTACAAGCCTCATTACACTCTACATAATCAAGTCAGTGTACAACCAACAAAAGAAAAACAGTAGAGTCCAATGAAAAGATCATATATTTATGATCAAAATATTTATAACAAATATACCAAAGTAATATAAGGAGATGGTGATATTTTTGGAAAATGATACTAGAACAATTGTATAGATAAGAAAAAATTTTAATCTATGTGAAAAGAAGTAATTTGAAGTGGAATCATATACCTAAATGTAAGAGCTCTAACTGTATAATTTCTAGAAAAAAAAACAGAATATTTTTGTTATATTAGATTATGCAAAACCTCCTCAGTTTATAAAAAGTAAGTCATAAGTGAAAAAAACTAATGAAATAGATTCAGTCAAAACTAGAAACACTACAACTCCAACACTAGCAGTCTGATCTCTGTGAGACAAAGAACAGCAGCCTGGTCTGCATAGCAAGTTGAAGGTCAGCCAGGACTACACAGTGAGAACCTAACTCAAACCAAAAAACAAAAAACAAAAAAAAATAGTTGTTCTTCAAAAGAAGGTTAAAAAAAAGCTACAGGTTATAGAAGAAAAATAAAACATGTTAAAACAAATGCCCTAAATATATACAAAGTTTGTATAACTTAATTTTAAAAAAAGGTAACCAGGGGCCTCTCAGAGAGTAGGCAGGAACCAGAGACCTTTGCAACCTGGGCCCAAGCCAGGGACCTCTCGGGAGCAGGCCCAGACCAGAGACACTTATGAAAACATGACTGAGTCAGCAACCTAGGCCAGAGCAAGCCTGAGACAGCGAACACCACAGAAGCAGAACAAACCTCAGGAGCGCTGAGTGACCTCCAAGAACACAGAGTGACCAACGGGGTGACTGGAACAGTGGCCCTGATTGCACCACAAGGAGCAACCATCTGAGCCTTAGATGCACTGGCACCTTGAAGACTGATCACCTGAGAAAGAGACAGCCCCAACTACACCAATCAGAGGAAAAGATAGGTAGACAAGGTAAGAACACACATAACACCACAAAGAGCAATACAACACCAGTAAAAACTAGTGGCCCTACAAGAGCAAGACTTGAATAATCAAATATAGATGAAGCAAAAGAAAATGACCTGAAAAATAACTTTAAGAGAATGTTTGAGGCCCTTAACGAGAAAATTAAAAATTCCCTCAAAGAAATAGAGGAAAAGACAAACAAAAAATTGAAAGACATCAACATATCCATACAACAAAATACTACTCAGACAAAGAAAAAGTAAAACGCAGACCTACATTCAACAGTACAGGTGAATTTCAAAGCACTTGCATTTAGTAAAATAAACTAGACACAGAAAGCATGATTCCACTTACAAGCCACTAAGAAAAATGAGCAGTGGTTACTGGTGCACTAGGGTAATAAGAATGTTAGGTATATGACTAAAGTATCATTATAGTTATACACACTTGCGAAAATTTGCACAATTGTTCAGTTTAAACTGATCATCTTTCTATTACTTATATTTATTTGTGTGTGTGAGGAGGGTATGTTCATGTCACAGCATACTCGTGTGAAAGTAGGACAACCTGCAGGACTCCATTCTTTCCTGCCAACCATCTTGGTCCCAAGAATCAACCTGAGATCATAGGAAAGTACTTTTACTCACTGAGCCATCTCAGTGGCCCATAAACTAGTAAGTTCTTTGTAAAAAGATGTACCTTAATAAAGTGGTTTAAAATACCCCACAAAATAATACATAAGAATAGAAATGTAATCTCTTCTTTCTTAGCAGGTGTTCAGAGACATTGTTCACTAAAATGTAAGGATCTCATAAATACTTTCTTATCCATGTACTAGTAACACAGATAAAAAGAAACATGTCCTGAACATGTGAAGCCATTCACATCACCATTTTTAAAATCAGTTTTCAATTCCATATCAAAATTTTGTATCTTCTATATTTTATTTTTTGATTTTTTATTTCATTTGTTTTAAATAATCATTTAACCACAGAAAACACTTGAATTATAAACCAAAATTATTATCAAGGTGGAATTTTTGTTCTACCCAAAACATTCTATAGAAATAAAGAAGAAAAAAACAAGCTGCATGTCTGTCCGCCATTAATAAATAATCAGATTTAAAATACATTAAGTGCTAGTAATGAGAACACAGTCCACAGTAACAAAAGTACAAGTTTTATGGTTCTGTATAACTATGTACACGAGATGTGCTGTGAACCCACTCCTTATTACACAGACCGTGGATGTCCTACCTTCCCTGAGGATGGAGGAGAGGGACTAGCACAAGGACTTGGGTAACTGCTGCTGTCTGTAGATTTCACAGATGATTGATCTGATCGGTCATCAGTGCTCCGTTTAGGATGTAAAATTCCTCTGTCTTTGTACTTCTGAGGTGGATGTAAGGCTGGAGATGGAGATTTCATCAGTACTCTTGAGCAAGAAGAAGCACAGGTCAGTTATACATGAGTTTATAGTACAAAGGGAATGCTATTTCAATCTAAAACCCCAATGACATAAAATGTATGTAGTACTTTAAGGGAATTTCATTTTTCTATTTACATTAGTAAAAAAATAAAGAATGAACTAGAATGGGCTAGGAGTGTAACTTAATGATATAAAACTTACCTAGCATGCCTAAAGTCTTAGGTTTGATCTCCAGCACCCCAATGAATAAATAAATAAATATGTAAACAAATATATATATTCATATATATATATGAATGAGTGAAACAGTTGAGGGATGGGAAGATGGCCCAGTTAGTGAAGTGCTTGTTGCATGTTGAGATTTGAATGCAAAATGTCCCCATAGGCTCTTCTGTTTGACCATTGGTACCCAGCTGTTCAGGAAGGTTATGGATACTTTAACAACTGAGCCTTGCTAGAAGAAGTAAGCCACTGAAGATAAGCTGCTCTGAGGCTTTATAGCCTCGCTACACTTCTTGTTCTTTAACAAAATATGACCAGCCAACTTCCTGTTCCTATATCCATGCCTGCCATGCCTTTCCTCCCTGTTGTCATGTCTTTCCCACTATGGGTTCTATCCATCATGGAAATGGAAGTCAAAATAAACTCTCTCCTCTAAGTTGTCTTTGTCAAATATTTTATCAGAGCAACACAAAAGAAACTAATCTACCATGCAATCATAAGGACCTGAACTCAATCTGCATTACCAACATAAAAAGCTGGTGTGTGCAATCTCAGAACTAGGGTATCAAAGAGGTGCAAATCCCTTGATCTCGCTCTCCAGCTAGAGAAAGAAGTTAGGTCTACATTCACTGAGAGCTCTTGTCACAAAAGTGAAGGCAGAAAACTACTAAGGAAGATCTCCAATGTAAATTTCTGAAATTGACACAAATACACATTTGTGTGTGCACAAACACCCCCTCCACACACACACACATACTCCAAAACAACCAGACTATAGGATACATTTAAAAAATGAGGTAAAACCACATTTTGAAAAATCAGAAACAGTATTGTGAAAAATAGACTTAAAAATAACAAAGAGACTAAAATCTATATACAAGAACAATACTAGATGAGCATACAACCCTGTGCATGACACTGAACTTTGTTAAATTAAAACGTTATCTTAATGAACTCTAAGATTCTTCTAAAATTCTACAAATACCACATTATTTTTTTTTAATTTTTAAAAACTGTACAGTATGTACTGTGGTACAATCAGACAATATATTCTGGTTTCAGTGTAAAGTTTCTAATATCATCTAAAAATACTCTTGCTAAAACAAGGGATATAATCAAACCTTGAAGCTTACCACTAATTTACAAAGAATAAACAGAGTATAAGATTTAATTATGCTGGCTAAAATCAGACAAGTCCAATATATTGGACATCTCACAGTAACATTGACCTAATTTCTCCCAAAAGGTAAGAGGAAATACTCCATATGAAAATATATTAAAGAAGCTTAACATCCTTCCTAGTACAAACCCTGGATTCAAATGAATATACAACTTACAGCAAGTGGGAAAATTGCAGTTTTGCAGGAATGAAGAAAATAATACCTGCTTTCTTCACTGTTGTTGTCCACACATAGAATAGGCACTCGGTGCATCAGTGAAGAGGGAGTACTGACAGTACATAGTGATACACAAAACCTGATCCATAAAGAGTAATGCCAGCATTTCCTATTCAGCATGTCTACGAAAAAATGTCATTTGACATGTGTCCACTAAAATGGATCACTTTAGAATTTATTATCTTTATAAGAGACCTTAAATTTATGAATTCTGGGTATGTAGCATTTTCAATTTTTTCTTGAAAGAATGACTTTACTAAATAATTCACACTCCCTTAGTACTTACAAGAGATATCTTAAAGTAATAAATTCCATTTTATTGTGATGTTTTACATACACTACATTATGTGTGACTATGAAGTAGTATAAACAGTTCATTGTCCTAGAGAAAACATACCCATCTAAATAAAATGCCATATTCACCTTTCTGCAGTAGTGGATCCATCAGCAAACTCGGTGTCAGCTGAACTTTTCCTACTGTTATTGGATCTCCAAGAGGAAGCCAAAGGAAGTTCTTCTGAAGACATGGGTCTTGGCCTCTGGCCAATTCCAGACGGTTGCTGTAAACCTGCAGACTGTTCTTCAGTGCTTAAAACAGCTATAATTGCTCGTATAGTAGCTTCATCTACTTGAGACCAAGGTTTAGATGGAGCTCTCATTCGACGTAAAAACAAGCTATGCCATTTCTGTCTGAGCTGCAGCAATAAACTGGCAGCCTGTAATCAAAGCATCCTCAGTTCAAACACAAGCAAAATGTGTATCATATATGTAAAGATGGTTCTTTACATTAGTTATGGTCTGTAACTGTTTGTATAAGGAACTCTCTTACATTCAATATAATTTTCCACTCCTTTCATTCATTCTGTTACATACATGAAATTTTTAGTCATCATATTCTAGGCACTATAGACACAGACGGAAACAAATAGCTTAAAAAAGGCGACAGTAAACACTGCAGGTGACAGTGTGTGGTTAATACTGGAAAAGCAGCAGTAAATAAGGGAAAAATGACTTAGACTATTCATATTATGCTTTAGCATCTACAGAGCACCAGCTGATGGTGGCCAGCATGCAAATGGATGCATAAGAAGGCCTAATCTAGAAATAGACTTGAGAGACATAAGTGCCATCAGTTCTAAATCTAAAGAGAAATACAGTTAGCAGGAAATGTGTAGAGTGAGAGTGAAGAAAAGGGAAAGGCACTTTGAAGGTGAAATTTTAGTTAAGGTACAAGTACCTAAAATTTAAAGCAAAGCATACATGTAAAAAGAAATGATTACAAAGGAAGAAGAATAAAAAAAGGATTGACTTTATTTAAGACAAAGAATTTGGAGCAGGATTCAGGAGGGGAAATATAGAGAGGAGCAGAATTAGAAAGGAGAGGTGATACACAATAGTGCCAAGTGGGAGAGCAGCTTATCAAAGACAGACTGGCATATAACACGGAAATGCAGTTTCAGTGAAGTAAAGGACAGAAGTGAATGGGAACTAGACTGCAGTATGCTCATGTGATACATACATGAATAAATGGAGTGATGATTAACAGAGAGCTAGCCAGTGCTGACCACTGACAGCTCAGCTGTGCCCCTAGATGGACAGAGAATGATTACAAAAAACAGACCTGGTGAAAAACTGTGTCAAAGAAATCTTAAAATTAAAAAACAAAAATTTATCTCTCCCAATTCAGTTATGAAAACAAAATGAACTCATTTCTCCAAGAAATGGCAAAAATAAATGGTGCCCTGTAACTCAATACTCAATAGTTTACATACCCAGAAATACTAAAATATTACTACTGTGGCTTAGATGGTTTTGGTCCCTCTCAAAATTTAATGTGGAAACTTTGTACTCAATGCAACAGTACTGGGAAATGTGATCTTCAGAAAATGACAATGGTTAGTTAGTTAGATATCCTTCTAAAAGGATGACGGCGTCTATGTCTTATGTCCTTCAGCATCCCATCATACATGGACACACCATTCTGCCCTGCTGAGGACACAGGGTTTAAGCTGTGTAACCTGCACCAGCACCCTGATCTTAGACTGAGGACTTTCTGATTTTCAAAAATTATTCAGCCCACAGAACTGTGTTATAATAGCAGCACAAACAGAGCAAGACAATAGTCACACATAAATGCAGGGCTGCATCTATGTTGGTTTAGTCCTCTGACAGAAGAAAAACCCAGGGTGGCAGAGAATGCATGAAAGCTCTATGAAAACTGAAAAACAAGCCACAAGTATTTTCTACCATTATGGGATCAATATTAAAGATAAAAATTTTAACATGCTACTTCAATTAATATTAATTACAAAAAAATCTATGTCCTATTAAAAAGCAACTTACCTCTGGTTCTAATTTGAAATTAAGCCACTCATCAAGTTTCAAAGCAGCCAGATTAGCAGTGGTTCTGTCCTCCATTTCACTGTCACTACTATCATTGGGAATGCCATCCGCTGTCACAACACACATGGAAAAAAATCAATCACTTTACTTTCTCACAAAACAGCAAAACAAAAATTCTTATGTGCAAAACTCCCTTTTACAGTCTAACAATTCATTTAGGAAGTTCATCTAATCAAAAAGATTATGTTTAATTTAAATATATAAAATATGGGCCAATAAGATGGCTCAGCACTAAACAAGCATGACATGTTGTTTGATGTCCAGAACCACAGTGGAGGAAAAGAACAGACTCCAGAATTATGACTAATCTTTATAAAAGCTATCAATATTGTTTAAGCTAATATTGATACTGTTTTATAAAACATACTGAACTTCCTGAATTAAAGTTTTTAAAAAACGCTGCTGAATTCAGAAAGGAGTACAAGAAGACAAAAGCAGTGAAAATTATCAAAAAATATCTTACAATATAAAGGCAACTAGAGTTATAGGTGGGTCCTTCATTAACAGATACCGACTTATTGGTAAATAAAAATATTAAATGAGTGTCCAGTATAAATGTAATAGTTACATTAAAGAAGATAAAAGAATATACACAAAACTTACATAAAGATTCCAAATTTAATAGGCATTTTTAAGCATTCTAGAAAACTATATACAAGTATTATTTAATAAATGGTACAGATAAGGGAGAAACACTCCCCAAAGAGGAGGGAGAATATATTAAATCAAATCTACCCATTGAGAAAAATAAATCTAAAATACAAATTAAAAAAATAAAAACAATATTCATGGAAGCAACAGAAAAATTACATTTTCTCAGCTCTGAAAGTATATAGTATAAGATTAATCAATCTGAATATACAGTAATTGAAACAACTTTTTGTGTAACAAAAAAAGGCTAATACCTTTAAAGCTATAAAGCCATATTCCTAGGTTGAGAGGATTAATACTTTAAAAATGCCTTACTGTTAAAAACAATCTACAGATTTCAATGCAATATCTATCAAAATCTCAAGGACATTCTTTATAGAACTAAAGAAAAATATACTAGAAGTCATATGGAAACACAAAAAACTATGGGCACCAAAAGACTTTAAGCAAAAAGAGGACAGCTGAAGATTTCAACATTATTTAACCTCAAACTATACTAGGGAGCCATAGTGGTAAAGACAGCATGGTACTCTCACAAAGACAGACTTGTAACAGATGACCAAAGGACTGTAACAGACAAGCCAGAGATAAACCCAAACAGTTCTGGACGAAGGTAACAACAACAACAACCAAAAACCAGTTGAAAATAGAAAGCCTTTGCAGCAAATCTTGCTTACAAACTTGATATCTACTTGCAAAATGAAATTAGATATGTAGCTCTCATTCTGCACAAAAATCACCTTAAAATGGATCAAAGACCTTAACTTAAAACAATAACCTCTTAGAATGTTAAATTAAAAAAAGAAGGACAGGGAAGGCACTTCAAGACACCTGCAGTCCTGGAGAGAGTCCCCAAGGCGCAGGACAAAGCCTCCACAGCTGGTAAGTGTGACTACAAACAATTACAACTCCCCCCCCCCCCAGTCAACAGACAGCCTTCAAAAGAGGTAACTTTCTAAAGTAAATAAAGGACTTCAAAAATTAAAAACAAAACAAACTCCTGCCAATCAATATTGGCTAATAACCTGAACAAAGTTCTCAAAGAAACAGCACAAACAAGCACTAAACAGAAATGCAAATTAAAACTACACTGAGAGTCTATCTCATCCTTGTCACAATGAGCACCACCATCAAAAAAAAAAAAAAGAAAAGAAAAAAGAAAAAAAAAAGGACAATAAATGCTGTCAAGGATGAACAAAAAGAGGAGCCCTTATTTAGAAAGACCACTGTGGAAATCAGTATGTTGGCACCTCAAAAGTATAGAATTAGTATACGCCCAGTTATACCAAACATATGCACATATCCAAATGTTCCTTGCATATTGACATGGGATTCCCCTCTGTATGCTGTGAATATCACTGGTTAATAAAGGAACTGCTTTGGGCCTATAGCAGAGCTACAGGGGAACAGAGCTAGGCAGGGAAAACTAAACTGAATGCTGGGAGAAAGGAGGTGGAGTCAGAGAGAAGCCATGTAGCCCAGCTGGAGACAGATGCCCAGAACTTTAGCCGGTAAGCCACAGCCATATGGCGATACACAGATTACTAGAAATGGGTTAAATTAAGATGTAAGAGTTAGCCAATAAGAAGTCAGAGCTAATTGGCCATTATAATATCATTTCTGTGTGGTTATTTTGGTTCTGGTTAGCCAGGATGAATAAGCGGCCTTCCTTCAACAGCATTCTTCTGTAGAGATGTGTTTATACTATTCTTTTCATAAGAGCAAGGAAGTGGAATCAGCCCCGATATGCATCAAAAGATAACAAAAGATATGGTACATAAATACAATGGAAGTTGTTCAACCACAAAGAAAAATGAAATCTTCAGAAAAATTAAATTTGCAGAAAAATCTGTGCAACTGGAAAACATTACGTTAAGTAAGGTGAACCCAGGCTCAGATATCAGCCTCTATGCAGATCCTGGCCTCTGTTATCTAAATGATAGTAAATGGGAAAAGGCCATGAAACTAGAACCTAGACTATTTGGGGAACCAAAGAAACTGCCTTGAAGGGAAGAGGATATGGGAAGACAATACAACAAAATAGAAGGAGAAACCAAGGGACAAAGGGGGGCAGAGAGATGAGAGGGCACTAGGGCTGCAAAGAATCAATGAAATATGTATGAAGCCCCCATAGGGAAGTCTAATATTCTGTAAGCTAATTTATAAAATAAAATAGTGATAATTTTAAAAATTAAAATATAATTCAAGTTTTATAGAAAAATAGCAATATCTAAATAAGCAAATAGGCAAAAGATGAAATAAACTCAATAAATAAGAAAGAACTATAGGGAGATTTATCTCTTGAAAAAAACAGAATCAAAAGGACAAATGAAATCTTTAATATTTAAAACAGCATTCTAAATACTAACACCTAATAATAGCCATTTTCTCTGCATGGTCGGTCTGGGTATAAGGAAGAGCCATAACATAAATAACATTAACATGTTTTTATCAAGTAATTACTTGTTAAATTTTAAGCTAAGGAAACTATTAAATGAAAAGAATAAAAGATTTCAATAAACCAAAAATCCTACCATAGCAACTCTCTTAGGAGTTACCTGCCCTGGTTTTTTAGTTTGTTTGTTAGCTTGTCCAAAATTTTTTGAAATGGCATCTCATTGTGTAGCCCTGACTACAACTCACTGTTCACCAGACTGGCTTTGAACTTAGAACCATGCTGCTGCCTCCACCACCCAAGAACTGGAATTACAAGGGTATACTACCACACTGGGTTTCTATCATATTAATTCTAAACTCACCATGAAACTCAATCTCCTCTGAACCAATCATGTCACTGACACTATTCTTGATAAGACCATTGATAAAGGTCTATTCCCAAACTCAACTTACAAGTTTCGGTCTCTATCTTTTCATTCAAAGTAACAGTTAACAGAGCCAACCATTTCCTTCTTAAAACATATTTACCTTCAGCACTTTTCTTCTTCTCTAAAAACATTCTCATGCCTTTAAAATATTTACAGTCTGGTAGTCTTGAAATGTGTACATCCCAATGCATCTTTTCTGAACTCCACGAGATACAGATAGCCAAGGCCGTCTAAAAACTCTTCTGTATTAGGGAGTCCTAAACATCTCAGTCTTAAGCATATTTAGAAAGACCTCTTGATTTTCAACCTATGTAGCTTCTAGGTTTAATCTACTCCTAGGTTTTCAATCTCAAATGTGTAGCAGCAAGGGTTGAAGAGACAGCTCTATGGTTAAGAATGTTTGGTCCACAATCACAATGCCAGAGTTAGGATGCCAGCACACATATAGCATGCCAGGTGTTCTGGCCACGAGAGAATCACAGGGCCTTTCTGGCTTCCAGCCTAGCTGAGAAAGCACAAGACTCTGGCTCAGGGAGAGAGCCTGCCTCAAATGACTAGGTAGAGTGGGTGACAGATGAAGACACCTAATGCCATCTTCTGACATTCCCCCAATATTTGCACATTTACCAACACAATATAAATAAAAATGGGCATCATTATCTAGCAACCTATTATAACCAGAAACCTGGAAACGTAAAAAAAAAATAGCATTAGAAAAATAATTAAAATATATAAGCAAAAAAAATATTTAAAAATATTTGTATAAAGATGAGAATATCAGTTACTTTTCAAATATTATCTTTATTTATATGATCACTTAAAAAGAAACCAACAAAGCCAGGTGGTGGTGGGGCACGCCTTTAATAGTAGCACTAGGGAGGCAGAGGCAGATGGATCTCTGTGAGTTCAAGGCCAGCCTAGTCTATAGTTCCAGGAGAGGTTCCAAAGCTACAGAGAAAATCCTCAAAAAAAAAAAAAAAAAAAAAAAAAGAAGTAAAATAAACCAACAATATGTTAACTGAAAATCACTCATCAAAAGTGGTAAATCTTACTATTTCCTATCTTAGTGCACCAAATATGCCCTAGAACATTTCCTAGTTGTCTCACTATACAACTATACCTTAGTACTCCCTAACTATCTCACCATACTAAATACATCTTTACATTTCTTAGTTGTCTCTCTATATCAAATATAACTCAGTATTTTCTATTTCATGTTATAAACAAACCACACAAGCTTTCATATTTTTATGTTATTGATTTATTTCAACAGATTTTTACTTCTTCATACTACAATTACCTCTAAAGGATGAAGGTTCCTGAAGAGCATTACTTGCCAGCCTTGCTGGTCCACAGAACACCAGGACAGTAACAGGTGTCACTGCTGAACAACACCTGATATTAGCAATTCTATGGGCTCTGGTCATTTCATCATAAATAAGCCAATCTGTGGGCAATGCCTGAATCGCTGCAGCCTGACCATTGGCTGGAGGAATCTATTAAGACAGTTAAAAGAAAGTGTTAATTACTTAATTTATTGGGAATACTTTTAATTTCTTTAGTGAAACAGATGGTGTACTCTAGTAAACATTAAAGCAAGCCATTGCTCTTCTGGTTTATCAGATTTCCTCACTACATTTCCAATGTTACCTCTGCTATTTCTAAGATTTAATGTTTCATTAAACATATTTAATTTGCTAATTTAATTTGGAATATTAGAATATTTTTTTATCTTCAACTACCTAAATTTGGTTCACCACAAGGTCTAAGAGCAATAAAAATGTTTTACCTTTTTATACTGAGGCTGACTGAGAACTGAAGTGGGATGAAATCGTACTTTTTTCTCCTTTGGCCCTGTCAATACTACATTCTCTCTGTCCACGTGGACTAAATTAGGATACATGCCTGCTACCAATGCAGCTTTAACAACGGCCCAGTTCTCGGAATTTGTGTTAACATCTCGAATGTCACCACCACCTCGTGCTCTAACAAAACCTGGATGGACAAAAAGAGCACACCAATCTTCTCTACTATGCAAAGGTACTTTAACAATTGTGTACATTTGGCAACAAAAACTATAACCTCCTATAAAGTTAACAATATCCAACTCCATGATCAATACAATCCATTCAAGCAAAGGTAAAGTATAAAATTAATAAAAGTTTAGATCTGTTCAGGCTAGATTAAATACAGTGTTTACATAATGACAAGATCTCATTATGTAATTCCAACTGGCCCTGAATAGTTCCTCCTGTTTCAACCTCCTGAGCATTTGGATGTTAATGGACAGTAATTATGCCTGGCTTCAACTGCACATTCTTCAGTAAAGTCATCATCAGTTGTGTTGGTTAGCTTTTTCTCAACCTGACAAAAGCTAGAGTCATCTAAGAAGAGGGTACTTCAACTGAGGACATGCTGTCATCAGACTGGCCTGTAGCAAGTCTCTGTGGCATTTTCTTGACTGTTGATTGACACAGAAGGGCCAGCCTACTGTAGGCAGTACCATCCATCCCTGGCAGGTAGTCCTGGATGGTTTAAGAAAGCAGGCTGAGCAAACAATGAAGAGAAAGTCAGTCGGCAGCATTCTTTCATAGCTTCTGCTTAGTTCCTGCCCTGACTTCTTTTGATGATATAACAACTGTTAGCTGAAATAATAATGTTCTTTCTTCCCCAAGCTGCTTTTGATCATGGTCATTATCACAGCAAACGAAACCAAACTAAGACAGCTGCTATTAGAAACATTCTCCAAGTTCACAATTTGAAGCCCAAAACATTCTTTTTACTTGTATGTTTTCATTTTCTCAAACATCAACTGTAGAAGTATAGTTAAGTATGAATGCTGTATACTTAAAATTCAAAAATCCTTCATACTTCCCCATATTCAAACCAAACTTAAATTCTCAAATCTCTGCTTTCCTTGCATACTTCAGCAAACCTATAAATCCAGATTCTGATACTATTGACTATCATTTCAGTTAACTATGTTATTAAGAAAAAAACAAAACAACAACAACAAAAAACCTTCAAAGAAGCAATTCTAAAACAAAACAGTAACATTAGTCTTCTCAGAAAAGAATTAAGTGTCTTCAAGTTATTTCCAATCATTTTAGTGCTCTCCAACTACACACACAGTAGCCATATCAATCTACTTAAATTCTTATAATTGCTATTTTATAGAGTTAAATAATTTTTGCTTGGTAGAAGCAAAAGTAAATATAACAATTTATTAAATCTAAACTGATCTTTAACAAAAAATATAAATTGCTCATTGTCAAGAGTATCCATAGGGTTTACAGACCATGTCCATAGAGTTTACCGCTACAACCTGTGTAATGTTTTATTTTATCAATAAAAAAAAGTTCAGAAGATAGAGAAGGGTATATACTCATGAATACAGACACATAATGTGATATAAAAACTACAGAAGCTGGCATCACTTGAAGTTTAGAAACATGAAGGATAAGCAGGTGTTCTACATAGGAAACCTTACCTGATGCTCTAAGCTGACCAAGCAACTGTGTTCTCATGCCTATAATGATTTCCATAGTAGCTTGTGAGAGAAAATTCTTTTCACAAAAAGCTCGCTCCCAACCATCACTTCGTGCTTTCTGCCATGCCTACAGAAACAGAATATATACAAGACATATATACCAATCACACCTCAATAAGGTAACAAAGCAATGCCACTATATCAACCACTAAAGTATTATTCTAACAATTTTTGAAAGTCTAAGATTTTATAATCAAATTAGACTTGTCATTTAGTTTATACACAACTGCTATCAAGTCAGTTGAGTTTACAAAACTCCAATGAGAACTGAACATCAAATGACTCAAATGACCAACTCTGTAAAATTATCCTCATAGATATAATTTCTGGCTGGTATAAAGATAGCTAGTTTATTACACATAAGTGAGAGGCTTTCCAGTTATATTTTCCACTAAAATACTTTTATATCTAGGAATCCTGAAACTCATAATAACAACCTCTACGTTACTCTACCAACTGGCTGGAAATAGAAAGTGGGCTTCTGAGGGCTGGAGAGATGTTTCAGCAGTTAAGAGCACTGGCTTTTCCAGAGGTCCTCAGTTCAATTCCCAGCAACCACATGGTGGCTTACAATCATCTCTAGTGGGATCTGATACACTCTTCTGGCATAAAGTCATACATGCAGATAGAGCACCCATATACATTAAATAAAAAAATAAATCCTTTATTTTTTAAGTGGGATTTATAGAATTTTTATATACAATATAAAAATCTGGCCTTTGAAAATATGCTAGCCTGGCTTGGAACATAACTGAAGGAAAGCTCTATCTTATTTCATCAGCTTTCAAAAGAGCTGGAAAGAACAGAATACAGAAATTCTACTCCAGATTTCTGATTATTACTTAAGTATCTATAATATCTAATATCTGAACTGAACAATCCATCACTCAATAATAATCATAAAGGAGCCTACAATTATTTAAATTATATATGTTAGAAAAATATTGAATGTCTGAAAGGGTGCTTTCCATATAAACAAAGAGAAATGTAAGAGTATAGAGAGGCACAGCCTCTAATCAAGAAATTTTAAGAATTAAAAAATGTATTTTTAAAAACTAATATATTCTTTCCTATATATTTAAATTTCTAAATTATACTGCATTTCTCTCCTCAGAGGTTACTTCTATCTTATCATTTTCTTACTCATTATCTCACTATTATTTTTAAAAATTTTAGATTATCTTTTCTGTTTTATAAAATTAAATTTTGGCATAGTACCTAAAGTGCACAAGGAAAAGAAATAGTATAAAAAAAGAGAATTTTACAAATACTAAATTGAAGATAATTTTCTTCTAGTCTTTGTTCAGTGTCCTCTACATAGCACACAGTCATTCCAAAATAATTTTAAAAGTATTTCTTGGCAAAGTCATGACTAAACAATAAACAACTTTCAAACATGAGATATAAATATATACATGCATAGTACAGCACGTAATAGGAGAAAATAGGGGTGACAAAATAGAGATAAGTTGGTCATGTTAAACTATAAGGAGCAATCACATATTTTTTTAAAAAATATCTTTCTTATTTTGATTATATTGATATATATTATTTGATATATAATATAGTTACATCATTTCTTTTATCCTTTTCTTCTCTCAAACTCTCCCATACACCCCTTCTTACTCTGTTTCAAATTCATGGCCTCTTTCTTCATTAATTGCTACATATGTAACCTGTTCTGTCTCTATAATGTTATTTGCATGTATATTTTCAGGGCTGAGCATTTGGTACTCTAAGCAATTGGTATGCTCTTCCTTGAGGAAGAATATTTCTTCCACTCTCAGTATTTCTTAGTTGCCTATAGTTCTTTGTGTAAGACTGAGGCCTCATGGTCTTTTCCCTACCACTTCTGTTCCACTGACAAAATGTGACTTCTGAGACTGTAGAGATGGCTCAGTTGTTAAGAGCATTTGTTGCTATTGCAGAAGACCCAGGCTCAGGTCTAAGCACTGACACGGTGGCTCACAACCCTCCAAAACTCTAGTTCCATAGAATCAAACCCTTCTCTGACAGTCAGACACCAGGTACACATATGATGCACATACATACATGCATGAAAAACACATACATAAAAATAAATAAATCTTAAATAAAAATAAATAAAATGTGGTTTCCTAAATAAAACAAAAATAACAATGTTATATAGTTTTTTATTTATTTTTGAAACTGCTGTACTTGCCAAAGAATGTACTTAACACAGCATACTTAACAATAAACAAAAGTTAACAGTACCTGGAATGCTCTGAGAAGTGCCATGTGGTCACTGAAAGTCCCTGCAGTAAACCGTTTCCTACAAAGCATAGCTGCACGTTTTTGAGAGGCCTGGGTAGGCAGTACAAAAGGGTCGCGATAAGCTAGCGTACAGGCAATTGTTAGGATGGGGTCCAGACACTTTAAAACAACAGCGCACAGGACCATTTTACCGAGATGTGGCTCTACTGGCAAATCAGCCAAATGATACCCAAGCTCAGTCAGGTCTTCCCACGCATCCATTGCATCTATTGTCTAGGTAAAGGAAGAAAAACAACCAACAATTTGACATAACCCAGAATCATATAGTTAAGTTAAAAACTCATTAAGTATAAAATAATGCAAATAATTCATTTACTGTCACATCACATAAAAATATATTTTGTATTAAATATATAAGACTATATCTACTATTTTAATTTGTAAGAGCAGTATTTAAAGTACCGATCAACTGACATTTTTTAAAAGAATAAAATCACTTAAATAAATGTTCATTTAGCTTTAATTTCCCATTGAAGTAGAATAATTAAAACACCAACCTTAAGCATCTGAACAGCATTTCTTACAATTAAAGCTGGAGGTGGTTCAGGGGCTTTCATAAGGAAGTCAGCAATGGTACAATTAACAGGGGCTAACAATTTAGTATGTAAACAAAGTTCCTGTAAACCACAAGAACAAAAAAATTAGAAAGAGTAAAAATAAAGCATTAACTTTTATTGAAAGAAACCATGAGAACGGTTTCCCAGTCCCAGAGTAGCAAAGTCTCAGAGTCAAAGGAATAGAAGGAGCATCTTCAATGAAGTATGTGTTTGTAATACCCTCAATCAGCTTGTACCAAAATGACCAGTAATGCCTTCAATCAACTTATACCAAGATGATCACTGCCCTTTATGGCAACATTTTCTCACATAGCTTTTACCCACAAAACTTAGAGAGTCACTATCCAAATAGTAAGTAATTTTTCTCCTATCATGCTCACTCAGTCTATCATCATTCCATTCACCAAATATTCAGGTGCTTTCTACACACAGGTACTATGTAATAAGTCAGAGAAAGAGGACAGTGCTTGCTCTTTCGGAGTTTACAGGAGAGGGAAAAACAGACCTCGCATTACTTCAGCGAGTTACTTAATTATTGTACTGAGTGCTGTGAAGAATACTGGGTGGGGGCGGAGATAAATTATAATCAAGTTTCAGCAAGAGCAGGAAAAGTTAAACAATTTCCTAGGAGAAGAAACACATACACTGAGATGTCAAGAGTAGAAATGGAAGTGTACCATAAAAGAAATAAAGGAAAGGAATTTGGAAATGGGTTAGCACATTATAGCAAAAGCTATACACAAAAGAAATAAAGGCAACTTAAAAAAAACATTAAATATGATATGAGTAGAAACATGAGAATGGAGGATTGGAAAGACTTAAGAGTTTATTTAGTAATTTAGGTTTCACAAATTTTTAATTATATATAAAAGGAACAGGAAATCTTGTAAAAACATTGGGTATCGAAAATCATCACAGAGATATGGATGTCAAAACCATGATTCTGTATCCTTTGTGTGACTGAAAGCAAGCATGCAGGCTAAGAGACCAAAGAATCAAAGTGGGGGCTGGAGAGATGGTGCTGTGGTTATGAGCACTTGATGCACTGCAGTGAAGCAGACTAGGTTCCCAGCACTCACATCAGATAGTGAGTTTGCTCATACACAGACACAACATGCACGTAAAATAAAAATAATATAAGTAAGTCTTTTAAAATACAGAATCAGACTGATATTCTTCTAGTAGTTTTGCACAGAGGCAGAAAACTAAAAGAAAAACAATTGATGAAAGTTTGAAATCTCAGTGAATGTTTGCATTACCTTTGCAACTTAAATAGTTTCTAATCATATCCAGAATTTTCAAAATCCATACTATGCATTTGAGACTCTTAAAATGCTACAACACACACACAAAACACATGGTTCAATAATTTAAATGCATTCCAATAAATATCTGAAGGTTCAGTAAGATTCGTATAAAAAATCTTTTTTATGGATATATCCCCTTCATAAAATTTAACTTATGATTTTATTTTGTAAAGTGATTAATTCAAGCCCAATCTGTAGAAACTGAACTGGAAGCTGTCCCTTCACCCACAGATGAAGGCTTAGAGCTGTAGGTCTACCTGCAAAGGCATTCTCAAGAGCTCTGGAGTCTGAAATTCCAGCATGTTCTGAAATCGGAGTCTACTAAACAGACGGAAACAAATTCCAGGTCTACATCGTCCAGCTCTTAAAAATAAAACACAAAATTCAGACTCAGATAAGGAATATGGACAATAATAATAAAACTATAAACTAATGCAATTTAGGAGACTGGGAAATTAATTAAGATCAAGACATCTGAGTTCTAATCCTTATTTATCTTCTATGAATACTTTTAAAAGGTGTTTTGTGCTCTGGTACTCCATATTATCATTTTACTGAGCTAGATTCACAAACAATGTTCTCTACAGTTATAACTTAAAAAAATCAAAAATTAGTACCATAAATTTGAAACTAAGTGAAATTCAAAACATGAATGCTTATTGATTTAAATTTAATCAATTTCACTGAGATGTTATCAAGCTCTATGTTCAGTTCCATTGATTAGAATTGTACAAATTATGAATTACATAACAATATAGGACTGGCATTTATTAGAGTGGCATACAATTTCTTGGAAAGCATCAGAAAGTATGATGACATAAGTCTCCTTTTAATCTTTCTAATCATGGAAATAGCTAATGTCCGGGATGAATGACAGAGATACTTCCAACCTTATGGAGCTCACAACCTCAAAAGGATAAAGAAAGAGAAAGGAAAGAAGGAAGGGAGGGAGGGACAAATGGAGGGACAGAGGGAGGGAAACATGAAGGCTACAAAAATCTGATATTCTTGAACCACTCTTTTTTTCAATTCTTTACATATGTTACACTCCGCCTGTTATTTCCCCTACCTCCACTCCTCCCAGTCCCTTCACACACCTCCCCCTCCTCCTCCTCCTCCATTTCCCTTAAAGAAAAAAAAAAAAAAAGAGCAGGCCTCCCAGGGACATCAACTAAAAATAGAATAACAAATTACAATAAGACTAGGAACAAACCCTCATATCAATGTTGGACAAGGTAACCCAGTAGAGGAACGTGGTTCCAAGTACAGGCAAAAGTAGCAGAGATAGCCCCCCACACCCACTGTTAGGAGTCCCACAAGAGCACCAACCTACATAACCATAACATATATGCAGAGGACCTGGCTCAGGCCCATACAGATTCTGGAACCACTCCTTTCCACATCAATTACTTCCTAACAACATGTTTTCCTACCCTGTCAGCCTCGCCTATGGAACTTTTAGCCTTTGCCCACACCCTAAATGCCGATGTCTTTCTGAGGCTAGACCACAGTCCTATGCTCTTCATATGCTGTCATCACATCATCTGAGGGGATCTTACTTGTCCTTTAGCTTCAACTTCTATCCATCCTAAATCTCCTGGTGTTATTTAAGGCCTACACTTCAGAAACTTCTTGGAAAGCTCCACATGGATTTTCTAGTTAATTAAATCTCAAGACAGCCAAAATGTAATTCTTCTTCTCAACAGAAGAACCTTTACCAAATTATCTGGCAACAGTAGCAACAATGTCCAATTTCCTAAAACAGAACCCTAGGTAACACTTAACTTTTTTTTTTTATTTTAATGTGTGTGTGTGCGCGCGTGCGTGCACGCGCACAAGTGCAAAGCTTGCCACAGTGCACATGCACTGGTCAGAAGACAATTATCAAGAGTAGGTTCTCTCCTTTTACTATAGATTTCCAGGATCAAATTCTGGTTTGCAGCCTTATCTTATATGGCAAATGCTTTCATGAGCCTTTTTGCCAGCCCAGCAGTCTTGATTCTACTTGATTCCTTATTCCCCACCCTCATACGTATTTAAAAATCCCCAATAATACTTCTTTACTACATCTTGAATTACCCATCTTTCTGTTTTCACCCTGCTACAATAATGCTGCCTATTGTCCTCTCTTATTGAAGTGAAAATATTAATGAACCCGTTCTCCAAAAAGCTGCTTCTTTTAGATGGCACAAACGTTGAGAAGACGGCTCAGCAATTAAAAGTGAATACTGCTTGTATAGAGGATCCAGCTCCAGGAGGTCAGCACTACTGGCCTCCACAGGCACCTACACACACGCATACTTCTTTAAAAAGAGAGAAAAATAAAACCGGTCTTAAGGACTTATTCCAAACTTTCAGCCCAGTCTTCACCATCTTCTTTCAAACTAAACTATACAGACAACTTTCCTGCTCATTTCATTCACAGTCCTACCTGACTGTCCCTTAACCTTTCAGGAATGTCTTTCTGTGGTTCCCCCTTTCCTCTTTTTTTCTTAAATTCACTCATAACTCCGCTAAAAGCATAATCCAGTTACAGCAAATAGTATCAACACGGAATTACTCCATACTTCACAACAAAGGTTGCCCCTGGTATGTACTGAAAATAGAACGAGCTTTACTAAGATTTCTGACCTGCAATAATATACACTTAATATTATAAATCAGCTCAATGTATCAAAGAGAACAGCTTGACATAATTATAACAATGTCTGACTTTATGGAGTTACAAAGCACAGAAATCATGCCTTAAAGCCTTTAGTATACAGGGTATCTTTTCTTTTGGTATTTTTGAGTCAGGACACAGCTGCTGCCAATGCAGAAGTAGGCATGTAACTGTGTCCAACATTTCACTATTGATGAATACTACCCAGTTCCCAGATCTTTTGTTATAATGTTGTAAAGAACAGTCTTAAAAACATCTTCATGTCACCAGGTGGAGGTGATGGATGCCTTTAATCCCAGCACTAGGGAGGCAGAGGCAGGCAGATCTCTCTACAAGTCTGAGGCCAGCCTGGTCTACAAGAGCTAGTTACAAGACAGGCTCTAAAGCTGCAGAGAAACCCTTTCTCAAAAAAAAAAAAAAAAACTTCATGTCTCAAAAAAACAAACCAAAAAAACAACAGGAAAAATCTTCATATACATGTAATAAGTAAAAGTAAGATATTAAGATACACTGTGAGGCATGGATTATATAATAAAAAGAAGACTTAGAAATAGTTTTAATTTAGCTTCTGAAGAACTCATACCAATATAAACTCCCATTAGCAAAATATTTAAACCAATGTTTTTGCCTCTATGTTCTACTCAATAAAACATGTTCATTAGTCTCAGACTAATAAGAAAAATCGTAGTGCTTCATTGATTTGTATTCACTTTGATATACATGAGGTAAAGATGTTTTTTGAGACTGGTCTTTGCAACATTATAATAAAAGATACGGCAACTGGGTAGTGTCCATCAATAGTGAAATGCTTGGGTAATTGGTTACACGTAAAGGCAGCAACTGGGAGATATAGACAAAAGGATTGCTAGCTCAAGGACAATATGTGAAACAATGCATTAGCAGGACATGTATAAATTTCATTTTGATAAACCATTTTGGCCTGTACGAAAATTATTTTAATTATAAAGATTTTACTTGTATTCTGAAGAAATTATTCCTTTGTCCTATATTTTAAATGTTTATAATTTCTGCTTCCTTTGAATGTCTTTTATCTTAACATGAATTATACTACAGTTTCAATTTTTTTCTCTTGACCATATTCACACACACACAAACACACAAAATGCTTCCCAGATCCATCCCCACTTCCTGCCTACCCAACCTTGTTACTTTTTTTGTAACCAAACAAAACAAACAACAAAAGCCTTTAAGATCAATTTGTGCTGTCCAAGTAGTCTCAGATATCTGGTCTTCCACCAACACATAGTCAACAGAGGCTACACCTTTCAAGAAAACTGTCTCTCCCGCTCCCAGTAGCTAACAACTGTCAACAGGTGCACAGATACAAGTGGGACTATGGGCTCAACTGCCCTCTGGTCTCACTTGAGCCAGCAATATGGCCTAAATTTAACTTGTGAAAATGTACCCAAATGTGCCAGTGAGATAGTCCAGGGGTTAAAGACACTTGTGACCAAGCCCAGCAACTTAGTTCTATTCTCAGGAACCACATGGTAGAAGAAGAAAACGAATTCCTGAAAGGTATTCTTTGAATGTCAAATGTGTGTCATAGCCTTTCTTTCTCTCTCTCTCTCTCACACACACACACTAACTAAAAAAAAAACTAAATAAATGTGATTTAAATCTTTTTAGCTAATTATTTTAAAGTACCAAAACAATTTGCATGGCAAAGACAGTATAAAATTAAGACTAATTCAACGCAATGTCTATCAAAATCCCAGCAAAATTCTTCAGAGACCTCAAAAGAACAGAACTCAAGTCCAAAACTCAAGTCAACTTCATTTGGAAAAGCAAAAAAACCCAGGATAGCCAAAACAATCCTGTATAATAAAAGAACTTTTGGAGGCATCACAATCCCTGACTTCAAACTCTACTACAGAGCTAAAGTACTGAAAACAGCCTGATATTAGCATAAGAACAGACAGGAGGACCAAAGAAATTGAATAGAAGACCCGGATACCAATCCACACATCTTCGAACACCTATCTTTGATAAAGAAGCAAAAAATATCAAAGGGAAAAAAGAAAGCATATTTAACAAGTGGTGCTGGCATATCTGGATATCAACATGTAGAAGAATGAAAATAGACCCATATCTATCACCATGCACAAAACTCAAGTCCAAATGGATCAAAGACTTCAACATAAAGCCAGCCACACTGAACCTTATAGAAGAGAAAGTGGGAAGTATATTTGAATGTATTGGCACAGGGAACCACTTCCTAAATATAACCCCAGCAGCACAGACACTGAGAGAAACAATTAATAAATGGGACTCCTGGAACTGAAAAGCTTCTTTGTAAAGCAAAGGACATGGTCAACAAGACAAAACAACAGCCTACAGAATGGGAAAAGATCTTCACTAACCCCACATCAGACAGAGGTCTGATCTCCAAAATATACAAAGAACTCAAGAAATTGGACATCAAAAGATCACATAATCCAATAAAAAAAATGGAGTACAGACCTAAACAGAGAACTGTCAACAGAGGAATCTAAAATGGCTGAAAGACACTTAAGAAAATGTTCAACATCCTTAGTCATCAGAGAAATGCAAATCAAAACAACTCTGAGACTACATCTTACACCTGTAAAAATGGCCAAAATCAAAAACACCGATGACAACTTATGCTGGAGAGGTTGTGGGGAAAAGGGAACACTTCTGCTTTGCTGGTGGGAATGCAAGCTGGTACAGCCCCTTCGGATGTCAGTGTGGTGATTTCTCAGAAAATTAGGAAACAACCTTCTTCAAGACCCAGTAATACCACTTTTGGGTATATATCCAAAGGATGCTCAGTTGTGCCACAAGGACATGTGCTTAACTATGTTCATAGCAGCTTTGTTTGTCATAGCCAGAACCTGGAAACAACCTAAATGCCCCTCGATAGAAGAATGGATAAGAAAAATGTGGTACATTTACACAATGGAGTACTACACAGCAGAAAAAAATAACAACAGCTTGAATTTTGCATGAAAATGGATGGAGCTAGAAAACATTATTTTGAGTGAGGTAACCCAGACACAGAACGATAATTATCACATATACTCACTCATAGGTGGTTTTAAACATGAAGCAAAGAAAGGCAGCCTACAAACCACAATCCCAGAGAACTTAGACAACAATGAGGACACTAAGAGAGATTTACATAGATATAATCTACATAGGAAGTAGAAAGTAGAAAAAGACAAGATCTCCTGAGTAAATTGGGAGCATGGGGACCTTCGGGGAGGGTTGAAGTGGGAGTGGAGAGGCAGGAACGAGAGCAGAGAAAAATGTAGAGCTCAATAAATATCAATTAAAAAAAAAAAGAAATTCCAGAAGACATAATAGAAAGAACGAATTAGCTTAATTGGTTATATCAGTAAATAAGTTAAACATAGAAATGTAACTTAAAAAAATGGGGATGCATAAAAGCATTTAATGTTACTTTTATCATGGTAAGCATCGATAGATAAAATCTAAATTTTATAATTTTTTACGATAGACACAGTTTGACCGTCTAGAGCAATGGTTCTTGATTCTAGCATGTCTTTTCTGAAATAAAGTCTCACTGTGTGGTCCGGAAAAAAAATCATGTTCAAAATGAGAAGAAACTAGTCAATCGAGCATATAAATCCGACTTGCCACCTTCAGAGCCTCTCCTTGAGTTACTGCTTTACATCGCTGGCGTAGTCATAAATGTTGACTTTTATTTAAAAAAATAATAAATAAAATAAAATTAAGACTAATGTGACACATATAAAAGGAACATTATACAATATGCAATTTATATAATATTATTATCAAACAGTCAAGTAAATGAATATAGATTATGCATGTAATTATAACATAAAATATACATTACCTGCCTTTGCGCTGTATGGCACTAGCTTTGGAAATCCATACCATTTTTAACATTGTAACAAAATTCAGTGCATCAAAGGATTTCTGCAATATTAAATCATCTTTATGTTAAAACATGGTTGGTACTAATGAGAATATAGATATTTTAACATGCCCAAGTTAAACTTAAAAGCCCCTCTTGATTAATTAGAATAAACTGATTATTTTTTCTGTTCTGTTTGTTTTATTTTCTTGTTTTTAAATCTTAACCAAAACTTCTCCTCTCTCCCCTCTTCCCAATCTCTCCACCTTCTCTCCCTACCCCATCTACCCTTCCTCCATTGAAGAAACTGATTCTTAAAAACTTACATTTGTTGGATATAAACATTATAATGAAAAACAACGGACAGCCATCAAAGCTTTGAAGATCTACACAATCTCCATGCTGTGCTGTGTGGGGCATTTTGCAACTGTCTCCTACAGTTTAATAACAACTGATTCTCACAGGACACCAAGACTTTATTATGACATCCATATGACTGCCTAGAGATTACAAGAACACGGATGCCACTAATGGATATCCTAACATGAAGAGGGAGAGCTTGCAGGGCCTCAACCCTAGAGGCAACTGGGGAATGCCGAGAGCAGGAGAAATGGTCTTTCTCGGGCAAAAATACACCAATTAGTTATCCAATATCAAGTGGTCAGCCCTGAGATCACATGGACACAGATTACACTACATACACTGAGCAGACTGGATTTATAGATTTAGAAATATATATAAATAAATAAAAAAGAAAAAGAGGACTTTTTAAAAAAAAAAAGTAAGGGCCAGGAATGAGTCAGAAAAAAGGGAAGGAATGATGTGATTATCATGTCAAAAAATAGAAATTATTATAAAAAACAAACAAAACACAGAATAAAAAGCAAAAATAGGATTCTCTGGAGATTTTTTCTATCATATTTACATCATTTTTAAGAAATAAGAATGACTAGAAAAAAAATTGCCAAAATACATCTCAAAGAGTAAATCTCTGGAAGAATGACTAATAATTACCAAACTAAACACCTCTAAGTGAAGTAACATCCTGCTGAGTTACTCAGAAATTAACCTTTCTTGAATGTCTCAAAGAAAAATATAATCATTACTAACACTAGACTTCCTCAAATGGTCAAAAGTAAAGATCTGCTGTAGAAGTGGTTTAAAAAGTATTCCATGCCCTTGCTTTCCCTTGTATAAAATTAATTAAACAGAGCAAATACAAATGCATTTTCTAATAAGTTTAGTCAAGAAATTTTCAGAAAGTATGTTGCTTAGCTTATAATATTTGTTTCATTTGTTAGTTTTGTATGTATAATACTTTTGATACTATTACTGTGCTAAAGTCATGATTTGATAACACCTAGAAGAATTAATTTCTAAAATTTAAATAACATAAGAGCAATACATCTGCACTCTCTTTTTCATTTTTTTTAAATTTTTATTTATTTATTTATTAAAGATTTCTGCCTCCTCCCCGCCACCGCCTCCCATTTCCCTCCCTCTCCCCCGATCAAGTCCTCCTCCCTCGTCAGCCCAAAGAGCAATCAGGGTTCCCTGCCCTGTGGGAAGTCCAAGGACCACCCACCTCCATCCAGGTCTAGTAAGGTGAGCATCCAAACTGCCTAGGCTTCCACAAAGAACAATGGCAATGGGTTTTGATCCTACTGCTTTTTCATTTTTGAGACAGGTTCTTGCAATGTAGCCCAAGTTAGCCTTAACTTTACTTAGATCCTCCTGTCTCAGCCTACCCAGTACAGAGAGGGCAGGTATTCAGCACATCTGACAAGTCTTGGTATGTAAAGACACATCACTTAGTTTTAACACTATAGCTGAAACAGTTTACTCTTCCTTTACAATGAGTTTGATCAAAACCACAAGAAATTTTATTCTCTGTAAGGTGATACTAAAATTACATTGAAAACATGAATTTTTCACACTAAAATGATTACTTATATCCATTTTATCATTTCTTCCTTAAAAAACTAATTACCTCTATCATTTGATCTATTAAAAGTTATGGCGCTGGGAATTATTAGTAATGTTAATACTGAAAACAAGCAAATGCTATCACTTATTTTTGAGAGAAGAAAATTTTTTGCAAAGGGTCTAATAGTAAATATTTTATGCTTTGATGTCTTTGATGCAATTTACGAATGGCTACAGTAGTATGAAAGTATCAAGAGACAGTAGATAAAAGAGTAAGAAAAAAAAACTCTTTTTGCACAAAGCCGAGCAGTGATTTCCACTGTTGGCTAACTACTGGGATGTTCACCCTAATTTGCACTGCTGTTGGTTTTGTATGTATGCGTCTGTGCACGTGTAAATGTGTAGGTAAATGTGCATCTGGAAGCATGAGGTCCCAGCATACATCTTTCTCAATTTTTAGGATTTTGTTTTCCTTTGTTAATCAAGTTTCTCTTGATCTAAATACCTTTAGAACACCTACTATACACACACATATGCACACACACTGTATGTAAGGCATTAGGTTCTATCAATGAATAAGAGGGCTACAACCCATCCCCAAATATAAGAGGAAAATAGAAAATATGTAAATCAAATTGCCACTATGTGACAAATTTTTACTGTGCATATTCTAATTCTTTACTGTTCTACTACTAGTTAGTAAGTAGAAGTGAATCTTCTTGTCTAATTTGTTGGATCACTAAAATATACCCAACATACTAAATATAAGTTAGAACAGTTTGGTAAAACATTTATTATGCTAAATTCATCTATAAAGAAATTTGCATCTAAAATGAAGTTTTACTAAAGTAGCTGTTGGACTGGAACTCAATCTTCTTCATTTGGTACAAATATAACTTATTCATACATACCTCCTTCACCTTACCAGAATCAATAACAAAGACAACATCATTGACAGTGATGCTTGTTTCAGCAATATTGGTGGAAAGGATCTGAAATGGAATGTTATTTTAAGATTAATATGAAAATAGACAAATGAATAACAAAAGTAGAACATAAAAGATCTTATGATGCTTACTATTTTTCGGACACCTGCAGGTGGATTTTTTAATACCTTCTTTTGATCAGATGTCTGCATATTTGAATGGAGCATAAAGACTTGATATCTATTACAATTGAGAAGAGAAAATGAACTATAGAACCTGTTTGTTAGCTTGAGCAACAAAGAATCTGTCTGTTAGCTTGAACAGCAAGTACAAAGCTTTATAGTTTACCTATGTGTATTGTCAGCAAACCGCTTGTCATCAAACAGGATACGATCCCTCAAACCAACAATTTCATCATATCCAGGTAGAAAAATTAATATTGCACCTTGGAGAAAAATATTTTTAGTATTTAATCTTGTAAAATCAGACATAATCAACAAAACTCATAAAGAATAATATGTGATTTCACACATTAGTACATGATTATAAAAGAACTACTATTCACACATCACTATCGACAGAATTACAGAAAAATTTAACAACTAAATACTAATTTTTCAACACAGTATGCTCCATGTCTTTCAGACAGCACTTACCAGCATCACAACTATGGCAGATATTGTATAGAAGATGCATGATCAAATCCAAGTCTACCTTTTCATCATCAAAACTATGATGGTAAGCTTTCAACAGCTCTCTGTCTTCTACACTGAGGTCATTTCCATTTGTTTGAACCAAAGAACTTTCATCTAGATTTCCAAATTCCAATGAAGCACTAAGAAAAATACCAAGTCAGTTTTTATATTAAGAAAGAAAGACAGACTGACTTAAAGTTACCCATTATTTCCTCTAAATTTCCAATATGCCCCAAGGAAGGGGTCACTTAATGTACAATCTATAATTAATTTATGTGTTGGTTGCAAGCACAGTTTCATGTTAAATTGGATAAGTGACAAATTTGATAAAAAAAAATCACAATCTAAAGACACTTGATCAAGAAAATGCATGCAATAATGACCTAGAAATACATCAAAATGTTTAGCATCACCTTTCACTATGGAAATATATAGCAAAACCAAAATAATACCATTGCACAACCAAAAGGAAGGTTAAGGTCAAAGACACAGTTAAGTACAGGAATGGTGCAGAAATAATAGAACATTCCTAGAATAAATATAGACTAGTACAGCAATTATGGAACACTGTGACAGTTCTCCAAAGGATAAACACAGTGTTAACTATATCCCCTAGAAATTCCACTCCTATGTATAGATAAAGAGCAATGGATGGATGGATGGATGGATGGATGGATGGATAGATAGATAGATAGATAAATAACTGCATTAACTGTCAATTTAAAGATCTGTGTTCATGTTCATAACAGTCAAGAATAAAATTTTTATAATTATAAAAATAAATCTCTCAGTAAAAGGCTGTAAGTAGCTTACCTGTTACAGAATATATGATTTACATGGCTAAGATTTTTTTTAAAGATAGAATTCATTTTAAATAGTGTAAGGTTTTACCTGTAAGATTCTAGAAGATCCACAATTTCAGTTTGTCCAAAGTGCTTAGCCCAATCTAAAGCCATCCTATAAAATTCAAAGATACCAAACTGAGAAATATTTTATAATTATGTAATTACAAATTTTCAAATTACAAATTTTTCAAAATTATGAAACTAGTCATCCAGGATTATTTATTTACTCATTAGAGATGTACCAGTAATTATTATACAATAGATTTTAAAATAGGGATAATCATAAGTTTTTGTTTGTTTGTTTTTATTTCTCAAGACAGAGTTTCTCTGT
Organism: Microtus oregoni; assembly: GCF_018167655.1. Taxonomy (NCBI): domain Eukaryota; kingdom Metazoa; phylum Chordata; class Mammalia; order Rodentia; family Cricetidae; genus Microtus; species Microtus oregoni. Next base: position 9,883,985 of record NW_024543070.1, read on the forward strand.
AACTTTGGAGCCTGTCCTGGAACTAGCTCTGTAGACCAGGCTGGCCTTGAACTCACAGAGATCTGCTTGCCTCTGCCTCCCTAGTGCTGGGATTAAAGGCATGCGCCACCACTGCCCCAATAATAAGAATTTTTAAAAGGCATGTGCAACTATACCATGACATACAAAGAATGGACACAATCTAAATTTACCAGCCATTTGATGCTTTACTGTGGACATTGGCTCCCATACTAATTAACTGTTCTACTTGACTCGTAAAACCCCGTCCAGCGGCAACCATCAGAGCTGTGGCACTGGTCTCACTATGTCTGTAATCAACTAAAAGAATAAAAAGATAAGATGTTAAATTCCAAATGTTAAAGACTTTCATTGTTTCAGTCAAGTACTAGAATTGACTAACATAATTAACCTGGGATTTGTTCCTTCATTTTTAAATGACAGCAACATTATATAATCTTTATCCCATTCAGAACGAAATCTAAGATTCTCTTGCATAAAAAGGGTAGAAAGACTATCACTGGAGGTATAGGAAGAAAGTAGCTAATGCTTACTTATATAATTAAGAAAAGAGAATGCTATTGGCTTGCAGGATCCTTAAATAATAATTTTTTAATCTACATGTTGCCATGTTTACTCAGTAACAAAATATTAATTCAAAACTTAATTTTTCATCAATAACTAAAAATAAATGTTCTTAAGACTTCAAGCAAAGTTCTTGACATTTTTTTCTCATATAACTTAAGATACTATAATACAAAACTGAGGGAAATAAAAACTCATGAAGAGAAATAAACACTACATATTCTGAGGACCACTGTCAAAATAATCTAGTAATCAACAGAGAAACCAAGGAAGACAGCCAAGAGTCATAGTTAAGTTTTTAAAATACATTATCAATATTTTAAAACAGTACTTCTCAGATTTTAAACCTCTAAAAGTTCAAGTAAGTTTACTAAATTATGAAGATAAATATTGAAATAATGGGGGAAAGCCTAGAAAACAGCATGATAAAAATGTCTCTTTTTAAAACAAAATACTACTTCTCAAATGAATTTTTAAAAACATGATGAACTTTAAAAATGTGTATCCATAGAGGATAATACATTTACAATGAATAAGAAATCCTAAGAGATCATTTTTATGAAGAGGTCTGTTGACTAGTAGATATACAAGACACGAGTTAATAATCATATCCAAATATTAATCTAAATGCTGTTACCACAATAGCTGACCCAGCCTCACTAAATTAGTAAACCAAGAAAGCTCATAACATAAGGAACAGAACTTTTTAAAATTGTTTTTAAAACAGCAGTACAAGTCTACCTTTAAGATGAAATCCTCAAGGAATAAAAAAACAATATTTACACTTAACATAATTCCAAACAACAAATACAAAACAGAAAAAATATAATAAATTTCCATCTTTAAAAAAATGAACTAGAATTTTCAAAATCAATATGAGTCATCAAGACATTGTAGTAAACAAAGTACAATTGATTGGATTAATATAGGTAAGAAATTGTAATTTTAAAAAGAATATGGGGGCTAGAGAGATGGCTCAGTGGTTAAGAGCACTGACTCTTCTTCCAGAGGTCCTGAGTTCAATTCCCAGCAGCCACATGGTGGCTCACAACCATCTGTAATAGGGTCTGGTGCCCTCTTCTGGGGTGCATGTACACATGTAGGCAGAATACTGTATACATAATAAATAAATAAATCTTTAAAAAAACAGTTTTTGTTAAGAAATTAAGCTGAGGACCAGAGAACATGTATTTACATATTTTTTACATTTATTTACTTATTTATTGGGAGACACATAACATGACACCTGTGTGAAGGTCAGAGGATTAACATAAGGAAGGAATCAGTTCTCTTCTACCATGTGGATTCCAGGATCAAACTCACATCCTCAGGATTTACGACCAGCCTTTTTATCCACTACACCATCTCCCTAAGCCCCAGCTACAGTTCTTGAAAGTGTTTGTTTATCAACTACAACTATCCAAAAGTGGTGCAAACCAGGGAACTAAGGGACTAGATGGGTCATGTTAGGAAACAAACAACAAAGAAAAGGTGTTGAAATAAAACAAGTATGGTTGGCTGAAAAAAGGCTTAAAAGGAAAAATTGTCTTCACAATCTAGAAAATCTGTCAGGCATAAACACATACTAAATCTCTTATCACACCAAAAGCAGAAAAAGACAGAAGGTATGTATGTGAAAAACGTATTAATTCAACATATTAATGGACAACTGAAAACACCTTCAAATAAGAATGCTGCCTGGTGTGTTGGGTCCCATATTTAATTCCAGCACTTAGAAGGCTGAGGCAGGAAGATCATGTGCCAGCCAGAACCTCTCCAAGAAGCAAACAATCAAACCCACAAGAAAAAAAGAAAATAAAAGAGGCAAGGAATTTCCTGTCACCTTCCATATTTAGGATTATTGAGCAAATATTTGATCATTTGTTACAAACCCTGTGAACCCACAGAAGAGTAAAACAGACAAGGCTCTGTCCTCACAAAGTTACATTTCAGTGTAAGACGGTATGAGCAACAACAACAGCAGGAGCAGCAACAACAATAAATGACAAATAATCAAAGTCAATAAAGAAATGACAAAGTAGATTAACAAAATAGTAAGAAAGGGGCACAGTTTTATTGACCAGAAAAAGCCTCTCTGAGAGACAATAACTAACCAGAAACCTAGATGAAAGAGGCCATTGAGTCTATAGTCAGGATTCCACTTAAACAAAATAAATAAAATTAAAGGACTCTATCAACACATACAAGGAAATCAGGTCCATTAAACACCTTAGAAGGGAAAGGCATCTTCCACCCACCCTGAACTGAGAACTAAGTTCCATTCCTAGAACCTACATGGAAGAAGGAAAGAACTCCTGCAAGTTGTTTTTGACCTTCACACATAACCCACGGCATGTGTGTCCTCCAATACAAATACAAACACACTACGTAAAGTGTAATTAAAAAATATTAAAAAAAGAAAAGCAATTCATGTTGCTAAAGAACAGTGAACACGCCGGGCGGTGGTGGCGCACGCCTTTAATCCCAGCACTCGGGAGGCAGAGGCAGGCGGATCTCTGTGAGTTCGAGACCAGCCTGGTCTACAAGAGCTAGTTCCAGGACAGGCTCCAAAACCACAGAGAAACCCTGTCTCGAAAAACCAAAAAAAAAAAAAAAAAAAAAAAAGAACAGTGAACAAAAACAAGAGTGATGGAAAACAAGATTGGGAAGGAAGGTGTTGGATCAGCTACTTTTCTCTGAATATGATCCAGTACCTGATAAGAAGTTAAGGGAACAGGTTTATTCTGGTTCTTGGTTTGAGAGTTTACAGTCCATCCTGAAGGTAAGGACATGGCAAAGCAGTGGCAGTGGCTCATGGGCTTGAGGCAGGAGCATGAGATCACTTGGTCACAATTTATAGATCAGAAAACAGCATGACAGGAGGCAGGACTGAGCCATAAAAGCCTCAAGCCCATTCACACTGTTCCATTTCCACCAAAAGTTCTACCTCCTAAAGCTTCCAACTTCCCAAGCAGCACCACCAGCAGGAACAAGTTTTAAATACACAAGTCAACAGTGGCATTTACATTTAAAGACATCACAGATTCAGTCATAGAAAGGACTTTATTTTCTTCACAATATAATCAGAAGCAAGGGAAAAGTAGGCCAGTGGGATTTTTGGATAGATAATCTGATCCCTCTAAGGAAAACACAATTTCCTGACAAAAGAAAAATAGTTGGTGGATTACGACAACAGTCATGGGACATCATCTTAAAAAATAAATTTAAAAACTTAGGGGTCATTTAAAACAGATACTTAAAGCCACTGTTCTAGCTTCAGTTCTGCTGCTATGATAAATATACTGACAAAGAGGAACGCAGGGAAGAAAGGGCTTTTATTCCGCTTACAATTCCAAGCCATGGTCCATCACTTTGAGGAAGTCAATGCAGGGAATTAGAGATTTAGTAAAGAGTAGAGAAAAATGAATAGACAATGTTGCTTTTTTGTTGTTTTCAGTTTGAATTACCCACTCTTACATAGTTCAGGACCCTCTACCCCAAGCCCACAGTGGGCTGGGTCTTCCCATATCAATTATAGCAACTCCTGCAGACCAGCCCAATGTAGACAATCACTCTCTTCCCAGGAAACTTGAGAGTATGTCAAGTTGACAATTAATGCTAACCATCATAGCCATCTAAGAGAGTAGATGTAAATAAAAAAATAAAATGAAAGCCTTAGAATTGAGGCCCATGGACTTGAATATGAGGGAAGAGGGAGGAAAATTTTCTGCCAGGAAAACCAAGAATAGATATTTTTAAAAAATGAAAAAAAAAAGCCAGGCTGAAACATCAAAAGCTAAAAACAAAAAAAAATGTTTAAAAAACAAAATAGTCAATAATCATAACAGTAACAATGCTAGGGGTTTAGGTAAGGAGATAAGAATATTTGACTCCTAAAGCCTTCCCAGTGCTGATTTTCTGTGACCATTCTGCCTGCTGACTAGAAGTCTACAGAATTACAGACTGGATGCATGACTGTCAATATCCAAGAAAGTCAACAAATAAAACAGGACAACAATTCATTAGTGAAGACATATAGCACATGATATCAAGTATGTAAGTGTATATGGATCAGAACCTGAGCCCATACAAAGGTAATAAAATCATCATTTACTAGATGACTCTCTAAGAATCCCAAAGTTATTACCCATCTTTCATCTTCCTCAAACCTCTTTGTGACCCTAATTTTTTTCTTACATCATGGAGTCAAGGACCAGATTACATGAATGTATACAACACAAATACAGAAATAATTACATGGATGTATTACAACACAAATATATAAAAACATTTTTGTAAGTAACTGTAGTATCTGTGAGGACCTAAAGGAAATCACTTTAGAGATATTAACATATTCAAAACAATATAAAGCACTTAAAAATAAAATTATAGTAAACAAAACATGTCATACATACTCTTTAAATTATACTCTATTTGTATCACAAATAATGGCAAGAGAAATTGTTTTAATTTAAATAAACTTACCACTAACATTTTCAGTTAAAATAAGATGAAAGACCTGAGCAAAAGCATCAACATCTTTATGTAGCCATATGTCAGAAAGGCAAGCATCCATTTCTTTGATTAACCATGGTTCAAGGCAATTCACATCTTTTTCTGTCTTTTGAAAACAAAAAGCAAAGATTACAATTATCAAATTGCTTACTATTTGCTTACTACAAGGAAAGTAAAATGGCCACAATCATCATAAGAATTAAAAAGCATACAACATCCATATACTATTATAGCATAAGTCTCTAATTTCATCTTATACACATTATTTTTCATAATACTGTATTGATGTAGAATTTCCCTCTATATGCTATGATTACCATTAATGAATAAAGAAATGCTTTGGACCTATAGCAGGGCAGAACTTAGGTAGGCAGGGAAAACTGGACTGAATGCTGGGAGAAGGAAGGCAGAGAGAGGGACACTATGGATTTGCCACTGGAGATAGATGTGCTAAAACTTTGCTGGTAGGTGATCACCTCTTGGTGATGCACAGATAAATAGAAATGGGTTAAATTAAGATGTAAGAGTTAGCCAATAAGAAGCTAGAGCTAATAAGCCAAGCAGAGATTTAATAATACAGTTTCTATGTGATTATTTTGGGCCTACTCTAGCCAGGTGGCCCGGAACCAACAAGCAACCCTTCACTACATTTTGATACTACAGTCATCATTTATCTAAAAGTGAGCTTGTCAGCAAAGTACTAGCCACATGATTTTGCCACATTAACTAATTGTGCTTCTGGTGGTAAATGTACCTACACAGCACTGGTTTCTTTCCAGCTACATCAGAGGAAACATCACCATAGAGTTTAACACTAATACCACTATCAAGTATATCAGAGTTTCTCCTGGCATGGAGGCTCTCAACTATACTCTCAGCAACTCAGAAAATTGAGGCAGAAGCCCATTTGATAGGCCAACCCTTGGGTGGGTGGAGTAAACAGAACAGAATGCTGGGAGAAAGAAAGCTGAGTCAGTGAGTCGCGATGGTTCTCCCACTCCAGACAGATGCAGGTTAAGATCTTTCTTGGTAAGTGCACCTCGTGGTGCTACATAGATTATTAGAAATGGGTTAAGAGGCTGAAACTAATGGGCCAGGCAGTGTTTAAAAGAAGAAAAAAAAGAAAATTGAGGCAGGAGAACACAAGTTTCAAAGCCATCTTGTGCTACATATCAATTTCCAGATAACATGGACTGTCTCAAAAACCCAAAAAGAATTCCTTTCCTATCCTAACTCCCCCTCAAAGGAGTTATGTTGGCAGAGAAACAGATTATACCAGGCCTTAAAAGCTTCTCCTGTGAATAATACCCAACTCGGTTCTTAAAACCACCAGTTTACACAGTCAAAATGCTAATCACTGACTAGAAAAATTGCTCAGCCATTAAAAGCTAGGATCACTGTCAAATGCTGATCAATAAGTCAAATGGATCTTCCATACGCTAAACCATTTTAAAGCATCCTTTAGGAGTCTCTGTTAAAACTCAAGCATAATTCTTCTAGATTCATCAGAACTTAAACCCCACATCTCATGGAGGGGGGGGTTCTAAACCTGGGGCTGGAAAGATAGCTCTGTAGTTAAGAGCACTTGCTGCTTTGGCAGAGACCCGGCATCTGGCTCCCACCAGCACTTACATGGTGGCACATGTAATCACCAGGGGATCCCATTGTCTCCTATGGGCTCTGAGGCTATGTTCACTGATATGCACACACATACACGTAGGCAAAATGTTGGTATGCATAAAATAAAAAGAAACAAACCTTAAAAAGTAGCTAAATTATTCTTCTAAAAATAAAGTTTGGATCATGAGTATTGCTCAAGAGTAAAATGCTTACAAAGCCCTAAATTTAATCACCAACCCTTTTTAAAAAAACAGGTAGATTATTGTAGATTCTGAAAATATGTTGTAAAGCAAAGTAAACTAAGAGAATTGCCTCCTACTAACAAAGTAAAAAAGAAATAGTATAACCTCATTTAAGTTGTTTAATCTACAAAATTTTTACTCAAAATATCATTACAAACCAGTATATTAAAATAGCATCTTACCAGCTGACTAAAGACAGCATCACCTCCATCATCTAATAAATCATACTCTTCAGACACACTTGCAACAGCTCTCTGTCTCTGAGACTCAGGCTTGAAAGTATTCTCTTGAGCTGAGTACCATTCTGTGAGTGTGGTCTGCTGTTTCTCTTCTAAATTATAAAGGAAAGAAAATAAGTAGATAAGTCCTTTCCTTTTGATAATGTGTTCATTTGTTTAAAAAAATAAGAAACAAAACCAAAAACCTAAGTGAATCTTATACTGCTTGACAGCTGGCTTTACTTTGGAGTTACTCTTACAAAATACATTGGGTCTTTCATAAAGTTATGTGCAACATAAAGACATATGAAACTACATAAAAAAAAATTTGTCTACGGGGAAGAAGTTTGCTTCTAACCCAGAGTTTCAAGAAGAGCATCTTTCCCCACAATATATTTATTGTTTAAGTCAATGACTAATATCCATAGAAAATCATAAAACTTATCTCAATTGTTTCAGATACGAAAAATCAGAAGTTTCAAAAGTTTCAACATCTACATTTTATAATTTGCATGCAAGCAATGATGTCCTCTGCAGTGACAGAGAAATCACTAACTACAAATTTAGGTGGTGAATCAATAGTTGTGTGCCCCTGACCATACATAGTAAACAAAGAAATAAGAGTATAACCAATTATACTATAAAAAGGAAAAAAAGACATAAATTCTAATGCATACACAGACATACAGTATGCCACTGTAAGAATTTCTTAAAGCAGATATTGATAAAATGGAAATAAAGATGAAATCCTATAATAATACCAGATTTGGAAATCTTGCTGGGAATAGCGAACATGCTGTAACCTAGTATTCACTAAGCAGAGAAAAAAGATTAATCAAGTTCAGGCCAACGTGAGCCATGTCATAATCAGGCCAAGTAAGATCATGTTTTAGAAAATAAAAAGTTAGAAACCAACATTTTCCAGAAAGATAAGCCTGCTGTCATCAATCAAGACACTCCTTCCACTCCCTCCCATTAATGTCTCAATTCTACCTAATGAGGTAAGCTATGGGGAGCCACCACATATCCACTGCTTTCTGAAAACCCTGACTAGGCCTATGGATTCAGACACACTCAACCTCTTCAATTTCAACATGTACTTTAAGTTCCTTTCCACAGATTATAACTTCTGGATATAAGCCAGAATACAAAAGTATATCCCAAAAGGTTAGAAAGATGCCTCAGCCATTAAGAACAATAGCTGTCGTTCCAGAGGACCTGAGTTCTGTTCTCAGGACCCATGGGGTGGCTCAAAGTCAGCTGCAACTGCAGTTCCAGGGATTCTAAGATCTCTTCTGGCTTCTGCAGGCACAGCATGCACATGGTACACAGACATACATGCACATAAAACACCTCGTCACACACACATTTAATAAAAATAAATATAAATAAAATATCCCCTTAAAAGGTCTATTTAGGACAAAAGTATCATATAATTTTATATAATTATATGCAAGAGAAAATGTTTTCAAGTATCCTTGTTCTTCTCTAAGCTAAGACTACAGCATTATAAGAAATAAATCTCAATAATAATTTTCTTGCTAAAAACCTTACCTCGTTGCTTTTCCTTTTTGTACTTTAACATTTCTTTGTTGGTATATCCAGTAGTTCTTAAAATATCTTCCAGAAACATTTCTTTTACTTCAAATGGTCTTCCCTGTACTAAAGAATAAAAATATTTAAATATTCAATTTGTATCCTATAGATAATTCACAAAAAAGTAAGAATTCCCACATTTAATGAAGCATCTTAAAATATACAAAACTGTTTCAAAGTATTTTAAAAGTTCAAAGTCACCGTTTCCAGTGACTCCCGATACTTCCCATTAACTGCAACGCTGCTCTGTAGACATGTGACTAGAGGGGACAACTGACTTCATATTCTAGCAAGTGCTCACGAGCTTTCCCCTAGTGTTTACTACCTACTTGCCAGGTGCCTGGTATCACATTACAGACTGGGAGTACCATGGTTAAGTACAAATAGTGCTAGTTCCTACTTCCATTTTGGCACACAAAGCAGGGAAGACCAGAAACATGAAAAAAAAATGTAAACAGAAACATGTTCAATGTCCAACAAGAAAGTCCTATAAGAAAAAAGTATGGGATATCATGACAATGTACTACAGGGAAGTGATCACATCAAAAAAAGATTTTTATGAGACACTGGAGAACAAGGACATAAAATAACTGCACTCCACAGAAAGTACATAGTATGTGAAGAAAACACATTATGAACAAAGTCACTGCGGTGGAACCAGAATAAGACTGTTTTCAAGAAACTGAAAGGAAAGCAGGAGAATAGGAGAGGTGCGGGAAGGATAAAGCCAGAGAAACAAATGCAGTCACATTAAGGGTCTTTGTCTTGAAATAAAGGTCACTCAAAACTTAAGAGAGTGGTCAGCATCATCAAAATTTGTCTTCAGAAAGGAATGCCATAGAAATAATATGGAGATTGGATTTTTCAAAACAGAAGAGTAGAACCAGACTAGGCAGTGACATGTATAATAGTTCAGGAAGGGGCTGGAGAGATGGCTCAGAGGTTAAGAGCATTGCCTGCTCTTTCAAAGGTCCTGAGTTCAATTCCCAGCAACCACATGGTGGCTCACAACCATCTGTAATGGGGTCTGGTGCCCTCTTCTGGCCTTCAGACATACACACAGACAGAATACTGTATATACAATAAATAAATAAATATAAAAAAATAGTTCAGGAAAAGAAGAAAACAGGTTAAATAAGAATAGTGATAGTGAACACTAAAAAGCAAAACAAAAATCCTAGATGGATTATTGAAACAGAAAGTAAAATAAAGAGAAATCATAATTACATTTGTTATCAAAATATTTGTTTAATCTACTATAATACCTGGATATCTGGCTTACCTTTGTTTCTCTGAGTAACAAGGAAAGCTAAAGAGAAATATGTTGGCCAGTGAAAGTTGCAGTTTCTTTCTAAGCTTATGAAAGGAGACAAGCAAACTTTCAATGAGCACAGGGATAAATTCCATGTGCCTAATATCCAATGAAATATTGTTAATACTATTACATAAATGTACAAGTTTGAGACTTAGGTGACTCTAGATATGAGTCTAGATATAGGTGGACCCAAGGTATGCAAGACAAAAAGAAAACCATAATTTATATTTTAAGTATTCAGTTTAGGACATATTAGAAGTGGTGTACCTATAATATTTCTACACTCAAAACGCTGGAGAACAATCATCAGTATACAATTGAAAGTAGGACCCATGAGCATTTAAAAAAAAAAATCTTCCAGGGAAATTAAATGTACATCCACAATAGCTAGTAGAGTTGTAAAAAAGGGCAGGAAGAGAGAAGGAAAAGAGTGAACAGAAACAGAAAGGAATTAAAATTAAGGAAACAAAGGTAAAACAAAAATACCAACATATGAGTACATGCACACTAAGAGAAATCCAGAGAGAAAACTAAGAAAACACTGTAATGTAGAATAAGATTCAAGAAGCAATGATCCCAAATAAACTGAAATCTGAGACTCAATATCTCTCTCTCTCTCTCTCTCTCTCTCTCTCTCTCTCTCTCACACACACACACACACACACACACACACAAAGGCTAATGTGATGCAATGTAGTGTGTGTGTATATATATATCCTAATATCTAAATATTTGGCTTAGTATTTAAATCAATGCCAAAATAATACTGCTAAGAATTCCCAAATGGGACCCACATGAAAGGAAAGAACCAATTCTCACATTTTCCTATAACCTCCACTCAAGCACTATGGCATCTACACACATGTGTGTGCACACACACAGAATAAAATGTAATTTAAAATAAGAATGATACATGAACAGCTTCTAATAATTCAAAAATGTAAATTAATTATCTTTTATAAAAACTTATATAGTGAATCTTAATAAAATAATGATGAAAGGACCTCAGTATATGATGGCAGACTAGAAGATACCTTCCTACAACCCAGTGAAGGAGAAGTACCAAGATAAGAAAAGAAAATCAAATGAGGAAGAGCTTGGGAAACATACAAAGGGAGTCATAGTATGGCTAAAAAGTGCAGGGAAACAAAACAAAAAATAAGAAAAAAGGATGCACTGTTCTCTAGCATATGGAAGGGGAGTGGAAGCCTCATCCAGAAGGTAAACTCGGCAGTCCAGGAGAAAAGAAGCTACAATGTTTATCTACAGAACTCGGACCCAGTTGTAGGTATCGCTGAGACAACTAATTTAAAAAGCAGGACAGGTCAGGAGTAGACAGGGGTCCCCCAGCTTAGAGGTGGTGGGTCATACTAGGGGAAAATCTATTGTTTAAAACTAATATACATTAGAGTCCCGAGACAAAAAATATTCAAGTCAGGGAACCTAGATTCAAACTGCCATAGTCTCAGGGTTAAAGACAACATAAAGAGGCATCTGGGTCCAATGATGACAAGCCAAAATGTGAAGGAAGTAAGAGGTACAGCTCAAGCAGTACAGGTAAAGGAAGCCTAATGTACCAGCATTAGAATAGACCTCACCAACCAAGAATAAGTCTGGAGTTTGACAGCCTCGAAACTGGGGTCAGCAAGTAGATCAACACGACAGTATAAACAACTGTCCCCAGAGATCGATCAGGCAGTAAAGTGCAGAAGCTACAGAACAGTGTTTGAAGAGAAACACAGGACTAAAAGCAGCTCGTTTCTTTTTAAGTTTCGATAACTGGATTTGCTACACAGCATCAGAGAGCTACCAATGCAAAAGAGAGGTCAAAGTAGAGAAAGACCACTATGAAGAAGCCTGTCTCACGGGAAACATAAACGAATATCCTCCACTTCAGAATATCTCCCAGTTTCTGTTTAAATAAACAAATATAACATTATCACACTTCAAAATTTTACTTCAAAGAAATTATAGAAAATAACTGGTAGTCATACTATATATCACTGGACAACTTCCAAAATATCTTATGAAGAGATTCACATCCAAGGCAGCACTAGAAAGAATTAGTTTCAAAGTTGGGTGTTTTTGCAACAAATCTCTTAATTTTGTAAGTAAAAAATCACTGAACCGATCCCTTTCATGCACTTCATCCTGCAATGAATAGAAAAGAAACCATGGATCAGGTAAAACACTGTGGACAACTCGGTCTTTAAAAGAAAAGCACTGCTAAATTTACCTTGCTAAATTAAATAAGGAAAGGCCAACCAATACCACAGAACATTTACAGTATGTACAATTTAGATATTATCATACATTAACAACTTATTGTAGATGACAAAGTACTGTCCCTTTTCATATAGAATGTAAAACCAAAAAAAACCTATAAAAATTCTAAATTATCTCTGTCTATTAAATGCAGTTTTAATATAAACAAAATCAATTTATATATATGGTAGTACACCCTTGTAATCTCTGCTACTCAGGAGACTAAAGCAAGAAGATGGCAAGCTGGAGGCCATCCTAAGCAATATAGCAAGATCCTTTCTCAAATGAAGGCAAAAACAAACAAAAACCTGTGTATGTTAGCACTAGGGAGCAAGTGAATCCTTTAGTTAGGCAAGATTTCTCTTAAAGGCTATTTAAAACTATTTAAGGCTAATTAAAGGCTAAAACGACTTATTCTATTTTTTATCTGAGAGAAACTAGAAAACAGCTTAGAATACTTTAATGAGGGTCATTATTACTTTACAAGTAGCTAATTAATACAGAAATTTAACCACAAAGTTAAATGACTAGAAAGTATATAGCTACAATTAGGAAATCTGTAACATTAAAGAAGTAATTAAAAAGCTAAGTATAATGACTAAAAATTCTAAAAAATTTCTAGAAAATTCTAAAAGCATGCATTACTTCCATAGACGAAAAGCATATTTTCAAAAAACTCTCTCCTGTTTATCTCTCCCATGACACCCAATGATAAGAGCACCTTTATGCAATGTAAGATATAGTTCTAATAATTACACTACCAAATTACCTTGAAGAGAACCCACTAAATACAATAGTTCATTTTTATCTTACCCTATTCTAAAAATATCATTATGTAATTAAATATTAAGCTGTCTCAGTTATACATGGCAAATTTAACAATAGTCTTACCACAATGACATGGGTCACAGTTGACAATGTGCTATCACCTGCCATCAATGTACGAAGCAATACCCCATTAGTGCAAAATGTCAAAAGTGTCTTTGGAGAAACCCTATTTAAAAATCAAAATAAAGTGCACAATTACAAATCTTTTACATAATCAAAATAGTTACTTTAAATGCTTACCATATACACTCTAGCAAATAATACAAATAATATTTATATTATTATGAATATTATTGGTGTACTATTACATGTGGTTTGTTAGAAAAGTTACATAAAATACATATATATGCCTGACAATCACAAATTTCATCAAAAACAGCTTTTAATTAAGTAAGCAATATACTTAAGAACTTAAGTGTGTTAAAAATTTAAAAATTTTAGTTCAGTTAAAAAAATTACAAGTGAAAAAAAGTTTTCAGTCATTGCTACAAACCAAGAAATGCTAATACTTGTTAAGAAGGTATTAGTAAGTATTGCAGCAGGCTAAGCATCCTTGGTCTGGAAATTCAAACTCCCAAGTGTCTAGCTGAACATTCCATATGCTCAACCAGTAAAGTTTACACTGATATCCAAAATCCAAAAAATTCTAAAATCTGATTACACATGATCCCAAGCATTTTGGATAAGGGATACTCAGTTGCACATTATTTCACTAAAACTGAGTCACTATTATTTACTGAGTTCCTATCCAAACTTCTCAATAGACTAATGTCCTAGACATTAGATGGCCTAGTAGCTCGTTTTATAAGACAAAGTCTCAATAAGGTCAAGCAGCTTGTACTTGATCATAACACTGTAATAGGGTTTATATCTATAGCTCAGGTGCACAAAACCTCAGTAAGTTTAGATATAAAATCAGTATCTGAATATAGATTTACTGGTAGCAAAATTATCACTTAACTTTTTGTTTAGCTTTTTGTAATTTTTTAAGTTAATTTTATTTTTAAATAAAATATAATTAAACCACTTCTCCCTGCCCTTTCCTCCCCAGCAGTCTCCTACACTTTCTCAAATCAGACACCCTTATTCTTTATTATTGTTACATACATGTGTACAAATAGCTAAACACAATCTGCTAAGTCCAATTTTGTTGTTAATGTGTTCATAGTTTCAAAATCAACTACTTAATCTCCCTCTCCCCACAGTCACTCACTGCTTGTGTTCTCTGTCCAAAGGTGGGACCCTTGACACTTCCCCCTCCACTTAACCTCATCATCTAATTTTCTATTTTAGTCAGATGTATGTATTTAGCCAGCTTTAAGCGTGTTGAATGGTGGAAGACTGTCTTTACCTGCTTTCTAATCGGATCTGATAACCAATTGTTTGACCAATTCTTTCCCTTCTCTCGGCAGCAACTCTTTCAGCCACAGCAATAGCAGCTAATCGTCTTGGCTGAGTACAAAATATTCGGCAGGGAATGCCATTCTTAAAGCAATCATCTAATAGGAACTGAGGAATCTAAAATAAAAATTTTAAATCATTATGAGATAGCATTCACTTTGTATACCCAGAAATATCAACACAAATCAAATTTCAAAGTCCATAACATGTCAAGACATTAACTAATCTTCAAATCAGTAAGTCTCATAACTGCCAATACCAATGAGAAAGTGAATTTGAAGAGATTGTTTACACTGAGAACTAAATTAAATATTTTAAATCAAATCTAACAAAAAATACTCAAGGTAAAGAAGACCTTCAAATACTTCTGAAAGCCAAAATGACCAGACTATACTAAAAAATGAATCTTGGATAGTAACAACCACTACTGTTTCTTCCCTCCAAATTATCTTATAAAGACAATGAAATGACAAAGTTCCACTATGATTTTTTAATAGTGAAAATTAAGAAGACAAAAATACTCACAATCCTAGAATTACAAATACTTTCCCATAATAAAATTCAGGAGTGTCATACATATTTAAAATAAGAAATCTTATTGGAGTTAGCAAGACGGCTCAGTAGTTAAGAGCACTCATTGCCCTTCCAGAGTATCTGGGTTCATTCGATTCCCAGCATCCACATGGCAGTTCACAATTACCTATAACTCCAGTCCCAGAGAACTTGAGACCTTCTTCTGGTCTCTGTGAGCACTGTAATCATGTGGTACATAATGATACTGACATAACCCAAACCCAAAAAGACAAGTGTTGTAAATTCTCTCTCATACATGTATACTAGCTGAAGTGTGTCTAAATTGAAATACCAACAGAAGGGAAGAAACTAAGGGCAATGAGGGTGCGTAGTTTCAAGGGAAGGGGGCAAAATACAGGGGGAAAGGGGAATAAAGAAATAGGAAGAATTCAACTGGTGTAAGAGAGCAGAAGGCACGGTAGAGGAGAGTGTGGAAAGAAATAACTAATGCTAAAGACCTAAAAATGCCACATGGGAACCTACTGTTGTAGGAGCTTGCTGAAAATCCATACACATTATATGAAAGGAATTTAAATGGAGTTGCCCTATAATGGGAGACACAAAAGGCTATTAAATAAAAAAGGCCAGTAAGGTTACATCTTTTTGAGTTGTTGGTCAGTGGTGTCCCCTAGACCCAAACACTACAGACTACTGCCACTATTCTTGGTTACCCTCCAGAACCTGGTAGGAGCCTATTGCTGAAAACATCACATACTTGAGTCACAGGACATGAAACATCAAGTTGGTACTAACCTGGAAGCATCCTCCTTACTGACTAGCTTACAGAGTGCTGAAGGTGTTATGCATACTACTAGGGAAGAAAAATAATTAATAGTCT
Organism: Microtus oregoni; assembly: GCF_018167655.1. NCBI lineage: Eukaryota > Metazoa > Chordata > Mammalia > Rodentia > Cricetidae > Microtus > Microtus oregoni. The sequence continues at coordinate 9,899,978 of NW_024543070.1, forward strand.
TAACCAGATGTGAGCCCTGTGAGCTAGCTATAATAGCTATGGCCTACCAAGGTATGCCACTTGAACAACAGTGGTGTGACTATTATTGCGGTAAAACCACGCCTTTCGGACTGGATTTAAAGCCTGCTGCACAAGACAGAACTCATACCTGGTACTGTTAACTGAGCCAAAACCCTGGAGCAGGCTAGGATATAGGCCCTAGGGAATAATACTGAGTAAGTAATATTATTTTGCTCAATGGATATAGTAACAAATTCCCCATTCTTAACTTTATACTCATAGATCAGTACATCGCTAAGCCCTCATCGGAGAAGTTTCATTACACAGTATAGGGTAATTAATACAGAGACTTCTAACTGGTCAAGGTGCAGAGAATAAGAGACTATGGAATGCTCAGCTCTAAATGGGACAGCACTATAACATCCCTTCCCCCAGGGCTCAGGAATCACTGTAAACAGAACAGAAAGACTGTAGGAGCCATAGGCAGCAGATGTCTACAGCAAAACAGCATTTGTTCACATGTCGATGCCACTGTACACACGAACTCACAGAGGCTGTGACTGCTTGCACAGGATCTGCACAAGATCCGCACAAAATCCCAGCATGGGTAGAAGAAGGACTCAGGAAGTTCCAGCACTAGCTGAGGAGCTATCGGCAACTGGTGGCTGCTGGTGAAGGGAAAGACAGGGATACAGCCCCTGAGAGGCATAATAAGTGAACTGAGTGGATTTTTTATGAGTTCATGAAGTTCAGAAGAAATCATGGCAAGGGATAAGGGGAGAGAAAGGTAAATTGAATCAACATGCATGGAATGCATGCATGAAATTCTCAAACAAAAAGATGAATAAAAAATTCTTTCAATTCCTATGTAATAGCCTCCATATCACTTACATTATGAATATAAATAAGGGAAATATTCAAAAATATCTTGTTCCCTGAATAATAGACTAATAATAGGCTAATAGATTTCTTTAAATTCTGTCTAGCTTTGTGGTTCACAGAACAGAAACATCAAAAATCTTTAGCATTAAAGTAAATCTTAACACTAGGTGCTAGTTGGTATTATGTGGCATTTTGTAGAGATTATCTCTAAACCTCACCCTAAAATGAACTAATTATCAGTACCATTTTCTAAATGGAAACAAGCTCACAATGGTTACAAAGTCAGATGAAGTCTTCAATCTAGTTGATAAAATTACAGGAATCTAAACTCCAGACACAGCCTCCTTCCAATATAATAAATCACATAAAACTTTTGTTTCCTTAAAACCAAAGGCGCTGATTTAAAACTAATAAAGGCAGGGTGTGGCAGCACACTCCTTTCTTTAATCCTAGCACTCAGAAGGCAGAGACAGGATCTCTGTGAGCTCCAGGACAGCCAGGACTCCATAGATACACCCAAACTCAAAAAACAAAAATAACAAAACAAAAAAGTAATAATTTGAAAGATTTCCTTTCTATAAATTCTCTGTAAGCACTCAGTAACAATTTATGTATGAAATAACTATTAGTAAAATAGCCAGTTTTTTTAAACACATAGTATAAATTTGACATAAAACTATAAAATGGAATGAATTATATTTTCTTCAATAAACAACAAAGAAAAAACAAACCTGTGTAGTCTTTCCAGACCCAGTTTCTCCTACAATCAAAACTACTTTATTCTCTTTTATTATTTTAACAATTTCTTCTTGTTTCTCAAAAACTGGTAAAGACTGCCTGAAAGCATCAAATTCGGACTCTCCCCTTTTCACGGGAACTTGAGGTATGCCATTGTTAAGTCGCCCACTTGTCTTGCTCATTTCTCGGTTTTCTTCAAAAATGAATAAACAGAAAGTTTATGACCTACATTGAAACAATACATTGAAAATGAAGCCATATAATTTCTTTTTTAAAAAAAATTAATTTATTATGTATACAACTATCTGCATCCATTTATACCCACTCGCCAGAGGAGGGCGCCAGATCTCTTTTCAGATGGTTTGGAGCCACCATGTGGTTGCTGGGAATTGAACTCAGGACCTCTGGAAGAGCAGACAGTGCTCTTAACCACTGAGCCATCTCTCCAGACCACCATATAATTTCATATGCTTCTTTTGGATGTTTCTTCTCTACCCAGTGCCTCAACTACTGCCCTCCTGGAGGTATCATTTTATAGGCTATGAGTTTGGCATCAATTACACAGCAAGTCTTTTTCAAAAGTATTTCCAATGCATAATAAATTAAAGTGAATAAAAATTAATTATTCCACAATCACCAAAAAAAAAACATAATCTTAATCACATAAATTATTTTCAGATTTACTATAAGTTTCTATCAGTAATGTCAGAGAAAATTAAAATTTTAAGCAGGAAATAATGTACATTATAAAATCTGTTACAGATAATGCAACATTACAAAAAAGAAAACAGTCTACATGTTTAAAATGAGTTTAAAATAAATATACAACTAAATGATTCATAGAATATTATCTGCAAATACAAAGTTTTAATGCTTAACAAATTTTCCAAAAGAGCATTTGGCCAATATCCACATAAAACTTAGCAGGTGTCATAAAGAATGTATTCTCCAAACAGCTCAAACTATTTTTGTGTGTCCACACTTAAGAGACTCTCTTTAGGGTTTGGGTTATAGCTTAATGGTAGTGTGCTTGCATAGCACCTATGAGTCAAACAGCATGACAAAACAATCAAAACTTAAAAGATAAATAGAAGTTCTTTGATATCTATGGCCATGTATGGCTTATGAGATGCAGACCTATATCTTAGAAAACAATAACTATGCAAAGTCTACACTAGGCAGTTAGATAACTTCATCACTTTTAAAGGTATTTTTCTGAATAAAATTATGGCTTCACTTTATAACTTATATACCATCTTTGAATAATTTAACATACTGAAGATTCTTCCCCAGCCCTTAGCAGAAACTAAAGCCCCAGTGTAAACTGGTACTTATCAAGACAGCAATTGAGAAAAGCCCCAGACTTTGGAGTGGAATCTCAGCGTTTATTGGCTAGCTGAGTAATCATGAAGGAATCGTTTCACCATTCTGAGCTCCAGCTTCTCCATGGCTCACAGTCTGACCTCTCGAAGATTGCTACTATGCGGCTATAGGAGTGAGGGTACCACTAAGCACATGATGGGAATTGTTCAATGAACAGTAGTCATTACTACAATCTTTAAAAGTCTTGGTTTGATTGCATAATATGCCTTAACACTTTATTCCAAATTTTTCATAATTCTTTATCATTTAATACATTAAAACTAGAAAAAATATACCATATTAGTTTCAAAAAACAAATTTAAAGTAGAAAAAAAATCACCAAATAAGAGGGTAAAAAAGGAAGCTCCCAGAAAATACATACCAGCTTCAACTGCAAACACATTTCCTCTTTCTGTTTTAGGTAGAAGTTCAGTACGCTCTTTATTGGTGACAGGAAATCTCTGAATTAGGCTTCTAACAGCATGTTTTGTATTGTGAGTCAAATTACAGGTCATCATTGCATGGGCTGTTTCTGATCCATCTTTCTTCTTCACAGTTAGGTACCTATTGGCTCCCTTTCTGAATGTTAATAGAAATAATTTATTTACTATATATAGTCAACTTGTTCACATATGACATATGCCCAAGTTTTTGAGATATTAAAATTCCCCCAATCAACAAAGATAAATTAAGCAGTCACAAGAGTTATCTTCAATTAAACTATCAAAATGCTACAAACCCAATTTTATATAAGCAATAACAAAAGTAAAAGTCTAATGCATCCAAAAATGTTAAAATTTGAATTTCATTCACTGTGGTAGATAAATCATCACCAGTTAATACATACTGGGAGGAATATAAAGATGGGGGATCGAAACGATATTGAAAAGGTGATAGCAGACTGCTGATGCTAGCACGCCCACAGCATGCTTTGAGGTGTGTTAGTAATGGTTCATTCCCAGGAGAGCCTGTTAAAAGAGCCACTTTTAACAGCTGAACCGAACCTGTGTAACACAGCACTGCGAATGATTATTTCAAGCACAAACTTTATAAGTGAAAAGATTTTTTCCCAAAGCTTATGATATACTCTTCAGCTCAAGTTCCTGGTTTTAAGCCCAAGCTAATAATACCTATTTTGAAGGATTATTCAAATTATTAAGGAGAGAGATATAAATTACAGCATCTGTCACAGAGCAGGCTTTAAGTAAATATGAAAAAAATCATTTCTTGCCGGGCAGTGGTGCTGCATGCCTTTAATCCCAGCACTCGGGAGGCAGACTCATTGTCAACCCTGACAACCTGAGTTCAATCCTGGGAACCCACATGATGAACAGAGAATCAACTTCACAAGTTGGCTCCTGACCACATGTGCTATAACATGTGTGTGCATGCTTAAGCCCTCACATGCACAATGATTACATAAATGTAAAGAACTGTAGTTTTAGCTGTGTCTAAGAGCAGCTCTTACCTTACCAACATTTAAATGTCTGCATTCCTTATTGAATACCACAGTGAACGATAAGTCCTCAATGCTGTCACCTACTCTCTAAGTGCTTAGTAATGCCTTAAATAATGGGATAAAGAACAGTCTAGATTAGCTGGGTGTGATGACACCCTCCTGTATTCCGAGCATGTGGGAGGTAAAAGCCTGATAATCATGGAGTTCAAGGTCAGCCTATGCTACCTGAGACTCTGAATCAGGAAAAAAAAAAAAGGGATAAAATATAACTTGGTCTAGAAATTTTTATTTCCACAGTGAAGTGGAACTACTAAAGTCTAAGCATGTTCTCTACAGTAGGTTCTTCCCTCGTATTGTTCTGCAATGTCTGAAACTTCAGCTGGCACAGAAGCAACTACGCACTCTTCAGGGCTGCTCATCTCATAAATTCCTAACTACAGAGAGGAAATAAGCACGAGAGAAGTCCGTAGGCTGACGTTTATCAGTACTACTCTTCAGTTAATTAACCATACGACCAAAAGTACACTGTTTTAGTTCTCTAACACTGTATGCTCGTTAACAAAATCTGTGGTATCAAGACATTTTCATTTTCTTGAAAAATTATCTTGGAAACATTTATGTTTCAGTCTTAACTATTTTTTCTCTGATATCAACCATAATTTATAAATATATGTCAGATACTGGTAGAAGCTGTGATTACAAAATTGAGTAAAATATACTACTCTTTCCTGAAGTCCACAACCAAACTGATAGATCAAACTGAAACTACCCTAACACAGGCCACCTCTATGTGTAAAAATAATTCAAATTAAGCAGGTTCAAGTTTAAATTATCACTGAAAATTTAGATTCAACACATATAATAGAAAGATAAGAACTTGATAAAGATTTTATCCTTGGTAATTACTATTCATGCTTATACATTAGGCAACACAAAGATAATGATATATACATGATATCTGGGGTAAAATATCATCTTTGTGAGAAGGAAAATAAAATGAAATTAATATGAACACTAAAACACTGAGATCCACTCATCATGTATCTTCTCCAGCATACCTGATGCTATGGCTTTGATAAAATATAGAAGTCTCCTTTCCCAAACAAAATTAGAAACCAGCTGTCCAGACAGAGCGCTGTTAGATAAGTGAATTTCCTACGAAAGTTGTAAAATAAGAGAGAATCTCATATGCAATTATTAAACATAAAAGTAAATGTTGAGGACCAGCAAGATGGCATAGTGAGAAAAAAAAAAAGAAAAAAAGCTATCTTGTCCAATTCTGACAACCTGAGTTCAACCCCACAAACCCACAGTAGAAGGAAAGAACTGAGAATGTATTCCTGAAAACTGTCCTCTGACATCCACATTCACAGCCATGGCATGCACATGCAAATATAAACACATACAATGTAAGTTAACTAAATTCAAAGTCAATGTTAGGGGAGGAAGGAAAAGAAGACATTCAAAAACACACATAAAATCACATATAGAAGTAAGTCTGGTGCTCTGTCGCACAATACCAACCATTGTTAACAAGAAGGTATACATTCTTAGATAGTTACCAGAGGACCCTAAAAGCTCTCATCATAAAGAAATAGAAACTCTGTGAGACAACAGATGTGCTAATTCCCCTAATAGCCCTACTGTATACATGGGATAAAAAATCACATTATACTCTGTGTGTGCATAATTATTGTCAGTTAAAAATTAAAGGTGCTGAAAGACGGCTCCACGGTTAAGAGCATTTGCTGCTCTTGCAGAGGACTGGGGTTCAGTTCCTAGCACCCATATGGTGGGTCATAACCATATGTAACTCCAACTTTAAAGGATCCAATACCCTCTTCTGGCCTCTCCAGATATTACATGCACAGGGTACACAGACATACAGTCAGACAAAACATCCATAACCATAAAATAAAAATAAATAATAACTCTTTAAAGGAAGAAACCTTCATTGGCTCTCCAAGCTGGACTTCAGTGCAATCTTTAGTCTGTCCTAGATTCTTTTCCTGAGTGAATAAGGGTGCATGTGTTGTATCACCCCAAGGAAAATCTATCACTCAACACTCATTACCAGGAACACCTACATAATTCAATTGCAAGGCCTACTGTAGACTTAACCTAGAAAGAGTACCAGAGGAGCCTGTATAACAAAACTTGCTAAAAAAAAAAAAAAAAAAAAAAAACCTCTAATTCTCACAGTTATATCCCATGCTCCCTTCCCATAACTTGCAACTTTTCATTCAAGGATCTATCCTTTGTCATGTCTTCAAGAAGTTCCCTCTGCATATGTTATATGCAGCTGTTAATAAATCAATCCCTTTCTCACAGTTGGGTGTAGAGGTACATGCCCTTAATGCCAGCACTTGGGAGGCAGAGACAGGCAAGTCTGAATTTGATGCCAGCTTGGTCTACAGAGTGAGTCCCAGGACAGCCAGGGCTACACAGAGGAACTTGTCTCAAAATAAATAAATAAAATAAAATTTAAAATAAATAAATAACCTTATTTATTTTTCTGACAAATCTGCCATCTACCAGTCTTATAGTAAAGAACCTAAAATGAATAATGGAAAGTATATTCACTTTTAAATTTAATTTTTTTTTCAAACTTATTTGAGTATATGTAAATTCAGGGGTTCACATAGATGTCACTGGACAACTATTTGGAGTTCCTGCTCTCCTTTCACCTAGTTGAGGTTGGGTCTCACTTGTTATTTCTACCACTGTGCAAACCTCTGACCCATTCTGCAGCCTCCCGCTCCCTTTCACCAAGAGGGTCTTAAGAAAAGCTGACCCTGGTTCAGACTTAAATGAGTTTATCTACATATCCTATAATTAAGAACACAGAAGTTAAAACAGAAATAATGGTTTAAATGTAATCAGACGTATTTATCCTTTTCTGTAGTACATAACTTTGTAAAAATAAGAAAAGCTGTAAACTTACCCTTTACTTTTAGAAACTAAACCAAGAGACTGACTCAGTCGGTGAATAAAGGCTCTTTCTGTACTGGTCAAAGAAGAAGGAAATTCCATTTCTACACAGGAAAAAAGGGTTCCACATAGAGATAATTATAGGTGTAAAACATGAAAACTACATGTAAGTATACAGTCAAATTATGCATCCACGTGAAAATATATTAATTCAGTACCTCATGTTTAATAAAATTCTAATATTAATTTTTAATATTTATTTAATCGTGTGTGTGTGTATTGTGTGTCTGAGCATATATAAATGTTCACAATATGTGTGCAGCGTCCACAGGTCAGAAGAGGTATGAGATCCCTTAGAACTGAGTTTCAATGGTTCTGAGCCATCATGAGGGTGATGGTAGTCAAATCTGGGTCCTCTGTAAGAGCAGCCAGTGCTCTTAACTCTTCAGCCATCTCTCCAGCCCAGAAATCTGATATTAATTACTTTTTAAGCTATGGACAAAAACCTATATATAATAAATGACTCTAAAATTCACCAAAGATTATTCATCTGTGTTGAAATCTTGAATTGGCATAACTAAGGACATATCTGATTAACTTATTCCTGGTTTGCTTGACACAATTTCTTTCCTTCAGTAATGATGTAAGCTCAAGCGTTAGGAATTCTCAAGCCGAAACTCCTATGTCTCTGTTCTTAAAATTGTGCAGTGCTCCTACTCACTATTTCGCATTGGATTTGTTGGGACATTTCGCCAAGGCATTGCTTCTGTCAAATATACGTTCAAAATCATTTCGTTTACCCTTTTCAACCGTTAAGCCTCATCAGCAAGAGGTCTCCTATTTAAGCCAGCTAATCAGAATTGAGCTAGGAAGCCACTACGGGTCACTTCAGTACTATATTATAAGGACTGCGGCAAATAGGTCTCTAGCCTGATGAGGTGTGAAACACGCTTAAAATGTCAAAAGAAGTTTAATTTGTGTTCGATATGATGCGCCTAGAATTTCAAAAAAGCCCTTTATATTGCCGGTATTTTTACTTATCTATTCCACTTCCTCCCGCTCCTTTGAAGATTCTGCAGCTTAAAGTAAGGCTACACCTTTTCAATAATAATGAGGAGGGGGACGTTGATGATGATGGTAGGGGCTTATCAACTCCTTAAAAAAATGTTGACTTAGCCTAGGGCTGCAGAAAAGTACCCAGGAGAAAAGAGAAACTCCCACCCGGGAGCAACCCAACCTTTTCACCTTCTGCCTTCACCGGCCCTGCTCCATAACCCGCCAGACCCACAAAGCATCCCACTCCAAGAGCGACAGTCGGGCGACAGGCGCGGGGTTTTCACCTCTGCGGCCCGGCCCTCGGTTCCTCTGCCCAGCCCGGGGCGGGCCTGGGGGGCGGGTGTCAGGCGGCCGGGTCCCCCGTCAGGAGCCTCACCTCGCTGGTCACCATATCGGAAGCGCTCCAGAGCGATGTTGACGGCGATCTTCACCTCCTCGTCGATACGAATGTCTTTGAGCCCCTTGGCCCGGCCGCCGCCTCCAGGACCACACGAAGCGGGGCCGCCGCCGCCGCCTCCGCTGCCGCCTCCGCCAGGAGCCGGAGGACGCGGCGAGACGCTGCTCGGCCTGGACATGGCCCTGAGGAGAAGCTCGCTCCTCGTGGGAGCGGCCAGGCCTGCTGCCAGCGGGCAGTGACAGAGACGGAGAGAGCCTGAGGGATCGGGGCCGACCGACCACTCGGCAGGCAGGCAGGCAGCGCCGCGGGCGGTGAGCGGGAGAGCTCCGCTCACGGCAGCCGGGGAAGCGAAAGCGCCGGCACCGCGAAAGCCCAGGGAAGCCCGGGGCGCGCGCGTGATGACGTCACCGAGGGGCGACGCGCGTGACCCCAGAACTCCCGGCCGCTGGCTCGGCGGGTGCTGCGTTAGGGAATGCGGTCCCAGGAGGGGTGGTGCGGTTCTCGCGCCCCTGAGGCTTTGGTTCTTAGTATAATTTAATTGGAGGACTCATTATTCAGTTACCCCCTCGTTTGTTTAATGCTTCACTCCTTCAGAGCGGGCTTCTTGCCCAAGGATAGATTCACAAAACGAATGCATTGAAGCAAGGGTTTTCCCGCCTTTCTGGAATTCATGTTCTAGTGGGAACAGAGTACGATGAGTAAATCAACTGGCTTAATTCTGAATAACGAGTAAGTCCTTAGTATGTATCTCTCGTTCTGAGACACACGAAAACGTGGTTATCTGAAGTAAAGATTTAGCTGAGTTCCACCTGGCAACCCTAACTGCGCGTAACAACACCCAAAAGGGAAAAAAAAAAGTAATTTACGTGATAGTTTCCGTGATTACGTGATAGTTATTAAGTGTTCACAGTTTGAAGGAACAGCCAGCCCATTGTGGAGGCAGAAGGCATAGCAATGAGAACAGTAATGTTTTGTGGCAAGATAGAACCTTCTCAACAGTCAGGAAGATTATGAGAACTCCCATTGACTCAAATAGCATCCTGCTAACATAAATCTAATTCCAATGTTCTAAATTGCTTCCACTCTGTATTACTATTGTCAGTCTCGAGAGAGCAACCAAAGTGATCATTTTCTTTTTTTCAAAATAGGAGGCAGCGAGTAGTAACGTTGAGTTGCTCTCCACTGCAGCTGGAACAAGCCGTGAATTTCTCAGTATGGCGCTCAAGACCCTCGGTGAAACAACCTGGGTCACGCTTTCACCCTCATTTTGCTCAGATGCGCAAGTTTGTTCTGTTTGGTTTTGCTTTGATGGCTTTTGTCTCGGAGAAGGCAGTCTTCCTCCGAGAATTTCACAAGGATGCCTCTGTAGTATAATTTAAAACATGATGTTGTCCTTTACATAGACATGCTTTCTAATCTCATGTATCATTTGCCACATTTGAAAGGGTCTTATATGCTCTTGCCAAAAGTTCTAAGCTCCTAAGCACGAATGTCACCTTGCTTGTCCCGTTGGCAGAAATAGGTTTTTGTGTTTGTTTGTTTTTGAGGGAATAGTCCATCACGCCACAGAGCGGCATAGCTGTGCGAAAGCTGGGTTGTTGTGACAGGAGTGAATGGTCACATTCCCATGCACAGTATAGGAAGGAAGTTTAGTGCTGCCACTAAACTCGCTTTCTCCTGTATCAGTGTAGGGTCGAAGCCAACGGTGTGTGCTGCCCACATTCGGGTGAGTCATCCCACCTCAGTTAAACTTCTGTGGAGATGCCTTCACAGATATGCCAAGAGTTTGTCTCCTAGGTGATTATAAATCCTGTCAACTTGATAGTCAAGATTAACCATCACACCACAGGAAAAGGCCTCTTGCATGTGTGCCCAGGAGTGTGACAGAAGGTCTGTGGGACACTGAGTGCTTACTGTGTCTTACGTTCCTCTCTTTTTAAGATAGGATTTCAAAAAGGATATTTAATACATGTATTCTAGCTCTGCTTATCATTTTACATACAGCATGTGGGTGGAGACACACAGCGTACATATTTACACATTGCATAACTTACCACGAGGTAGGACTTCTGGGCATGATTAAAGGACTGTGACTCAGTGACAGACCCTGGTGGTGGAGACTAAGTAGATCCTGGTTTTCTTAGTTGGGGGTATGTGGGGCAAGAAGAAAAAAATTACAACCATTTTGTTTATAAAGATTTTAATTTTTCTTATGATTCTAGACTCAGGCAATATCTTGGTTCATAACATAGAAGATGTTGTTTTATGAAAACAGAAGAACTGGAGAAGGCAGAAACAAAGAACAGATTGGTCATTTTAAAATGACTTGCCTTGAGACAGAAAAAGAGGAGTGCAACAATAGAAAACGGACTGGCTCACACAAGGTGGCTTATTTTTGTTACTGATTCTGTTGAGACAGGGTCTTATGTTGAGCAGGCTAGCCTCAAATTCATAGTCCTCCATCTTAACCTCCTGATTGCTGGGGTTGTAGGCATGCCTTACTTTTAGCGTTTCCTTTTCCTTTGTTTTGATTGATTTAGGGTAAGGATTAGAGAAAATTTTCACAGGCCAACTGAAAAATTTGTTGACCAGCTCTCTCACTCCCCACCTCTGCTTTCCCTTCTCCTTCCTGCTCCTCCACCTCTTCTTCCCTTCTCTCTTTGACTCTCTTTCCCCTCTCTTTCCCAGGATTTCTCAGAAAACCAGAGGATAAGATAGCTTCAGTTTGGTGTCATAGAACTTTATTTGTTCTTGATTTCTGGTTTGTTGGATTCTGGTACAAGAACTTAGCCCCAAATAATGTTTTTTGTTTGGGTTGGGTTTTAATTTTCATTTGACATCGCTAATGATGTCAACAAATTGCAGTGGTCACCAACAGATGTGTTCATTGTCTTTGGACATTTTATTAACCCCATCTCCCTAGCAGTTAGCTGTAAGCCACATGACCGAGTGCCAGCCATTGGAAGGCTGGTGGAAACAACATACACCACTTCTGGGCTTTCCTTCCATCATTGCTCCATTTTCTGCTTTTCCTGGTCAGCTGAAAGTTCTTAGACAGTGATAGAGACACCCTTTAGAAAGATGCTGCTTTCCGTGACGATCGTGATAGAGTCTCCTTACCTACACAGTTTGATCTGAGTGAGAACTAACACTAGACTGTGGGAGCCGCTGAGATTGTTGGGAGTGTTTGTTTATAACACCGCAGTTGTTGCATGAATTACTCCTGATGAATCACACTTCCTTGTGCTCGTATCTTTCTATACTTATACTGACTCTGTTCTTAGACTCTGAACTTACCTTTCACCAGCATGACATCAGTGAACAGAGGTTTGAATGATACTTAGGATTTCGTATTTACCCTCCTTGACTGTGAGGCTTTCTGCTTCCACCAGGTAAAGGAGCCGAGGCTAGCCCACAAAGGCTTATGACACACCATTAGTCAGCACCAATGACTAGATATGTGGAAGACAACATATTAGAAAAATAGAGCCTCCCACAAGTTGCAGAGAGGGGAGTAGTCAATGCAGCCACATGTATAATTCAAGGTAAGATCAAAAGGCTCTCCTGGCCACACATCCCAAGTTTTGTTTTTTTTTTTCTCACAGAATACACTGGCAAATAAAATGCATATTACAATGAGTTTAGGTTTGATTCGTTGCATAACAGCATGTGATAGCAGAGAACTCTAGAAAGTTGGTTCTCTTCTGTCTATGAAATTATCCTGTTAGAGTTAAACTCTTAAGATAGAACCACACTGCTTTTGTTATTTCTGTTACTGTTAGCGTCCTCACATCAGATCACCCCACAAAACAAAGACCACCATCGCCTATGCAACTGGCAAGAACATTGTTTCTTCCAGCATGCAGGGGTCAACCACACAACAGAATGCTGACGACCCCAATGGAGCATGCAGGCTTCTTTTATAGGCATCCAGGATTGGATTAGTTCATCCTGAACATGATTGGCTGGGGCTCCTCTTCCTGCTTTAACACAGTACAGAAATTAAAACTGAAACAGAAACTGAGACCTAATGGTACAGAAACAGAAGCTGAAACTTTACTGGAACTCAGGCCTAGTAGGGGCTGGGACCAGGAGAAGCCTAGCCGTGGAGTTACTCTCATTACAAATATTTTCTTCCATGTTATGTCCCCTGACCACCCACTTTTTTAAAACCCCTCCAACCCCTTCTTGTTTGGGGTCTTTTATTTTTAAGGATTTATGTCTTAGGTTGGTGTTGGCTCCCTAAAACTTGAAGGAGAAAAGTCACATAATAGTGGGCAAGTGAGTCACTAAAAAGCACCCTGATCTAGAGTCCCATTAGGAAAAGCAACAACAAAAATTTTGGAGGGTTTGGGGGGCCAAAAACCAATGTAGAAACTCATAAGGACTTGCTGCTGTTAGGATTTGGGTGTGTGTCATCACCACTAGAATTCATGATGGAGTTTCATCTTCATTACAAGGTATTAAGACAACAGAAACAAAATCCAACTGTAATGTTCAGAGGTCGGGCCTTTACAAGTGACTAGGATTAAATAGACGGCCAAGGTTGACTACTGCTGGCTTTAGAAGGGTCGGGGAATGGACATGCTTTAGTTATTTTATTTTTCTGTTGCTGAGATAAAAGTACCACAACCAAAAGCAACTCAAGGAAGAGTTTATTTTGCTTTGGAATTCCAGAGGACTAGATAGCCATAATGGCAGGAGCAGAAAATGGGAGATTACATCTCAAACACATACAGGAAGGAGAGAGAGAGAGAGAGAGAGAGAGAGAGAGAGAGAGAGAGAGAGAAGAGAAGAGAAGAGCAGAGAGAGAGAGAGAGAGAGAGAGAGAAGAGGCAGACAGAGAAACAGAGTAGGTAGTGAGGCCAATGCTATAAACCCTCAAAGACCACCCTGAATGATACACTTCCTCCAGCAAAGCTGCACCTCATAAAGGGTTGGTAACTTCCAAAACAACCTGGGGACCAAATGTTCAAATGGGTGAGCCTATGGAGGACATTTTTCATTCTAACCACAACAAGGCAGGAGGAGGATTAAGCATACATGTAGACTCCCCCTTTCTTTCTTTTTTCCTTTTTAGCTTTCTTTTATTTATTCTTTGTATATTTCACATTCATGCTTCTCAATCCCTTTCATTTCCCCATCCCTTCATATCCTCCCTTTGCCCTACAACTTCCCCCACAAAATAAAATAAAATTTAAGAAAGGAAAAGAAGAAAAGATGTCATAATGAAAGCTGCAGTGTGACACACTGAGTCACACAGTAAGCCCTTTTCTCTGTATAGCTTTGCTTGCAAATGCTGCAAAGAGACATTGGTCTGGTTCAAGCCTCTGGTTTCTGCTACTATTTTTTTAACCCCTGTTTTTCAAGACAGGGTTTCTCTCTAGCTTTGAAGCCCCTCCTAGAACTAGCTCTTGAAAACCAGGCTGGCCTCGAGCTCACAGAGATCCCCTGCCTCTCTCTCCCAAGTGCTGGGATTAAAGGTGTGCACCACCACCACCACCCTCGCTTCTGCTATGTTATTGATGCTGAGCCCTCACTGGGAATCCTCTTGGATATCCTTTTGTTGTCCTGTGTCATGAAGATCCTGCAGCTTTGGGTCTGCAGGACCAGTCTCTTCATGTGCACCCACAGATCATAGGTGGGGTGGATGCTGGAGTGGGCCAACTCACAACCCAGGTTCTGAACCTGGGTAGTTGCAGGTTGGTTAGCTCACCAGTTCTCCCCCATCCTCACCACCAGGGTGAGCTCTCCAGCATTTCCCAGGCTAGTTCAGCCCTTGCAGCAATGAGCAAGGGGTGGGGCCGTTTCTCCTGCTTTCAAACCTTCTGGGTTGACTGTCCCACACTTAACCACAAGGTCAGCTGTACTGTGCTGCCCAGGCAAGGTGCGGGGGCCACTCTTCCAAGTGCAGCCTCTGGTGAGGGGCAGGGGCAGCGCTCCTACTCTTATGACCTCAGGGCTAGTTCCCTGACCTGCCTCAGGCCGGGAGGGCCGGACTCCTGTTTCTTGTCATGTGATTCTCTGCATTGCTTTCAGTCATCCACAATCCTATGTAATTTGGCCCCTTGGCTGGAGAACACAACTTTGAGCCAAAAAGAACCTCTTTTCATTATAACGGATCCGGTTTTTCAGTCTTATATTATGAAGAGAAAATGAGCTAAAACAGATGCTGTTCACACTCCCGGAGTAATCACCGCCCCCCAAGAAAGAATAATGGTGGGATATGTATAGGCAGGTGGGACTCACTGTGATAAGCATCAGTAGAGGGGTCTAGCATTGGCAAAGGCAGATACCAGGGCCTGAAGAAATCTTGTAGTTGGGAATAAGCAATGAGTGACTTGGCACTGATCTGTATAGACAGCAAAGGATCAGACACGCACTGTTTCTGATATGTAACAACTCCTTTAGATGTTAGAGGCAAATCTAAGTATGAACTGAAGGACCCTGAAATACTCTCAGGGAAATTAAGCCCTGCCCTATTTAAATCTGATGCAAATTTTCTTATTCCCCTAGGCTTAAGTAATTGTAAAATCACCTCTAACACTTTCATGTGATGTATATATAATGATGGACACACCAAAATGTATATGCTGTTGGTTTGCACGAATATTTACAAACTCTTCTATCTTTATAGCAAGTAACCTAAAAATAGGCATTTATAGGTCTACCACAAGGTGGTAGTAGAAAACTATCTTTTGCACTTCGTGTTTCTTTTGCTGGGAAGATGGCCATGGCAACTCTTATAAAGGAAAACATTTAATTGAGGTGGCTCACTTGCAGTTCAGAGGTGTAGTCCATTATCATCATGGTACAACATGGTGGCATTCAGGAGACATGGTGCTGGAGCAGTAGCCAAGTGTCCTACATCTTGACTTGCAGGCTGTCTGAGCCTGCTCCTACAAAGTCAGCTAGGGTTCCTGGAGAGGAGATCCTCCAGGCCAAAGAAAAGTCAGAAGATACGGAAGACAGGATAGAACCAGGAGGTCTGTCTGGTCATGCCGAAGCAGCCAAACAGCCCCGTGTTTATTTCAGAACTTGCTTATATACAAAAGCAGAACAAAGCATAGCACAGACGTTCAGTCAGTATTCCTACCATTCCTACCTAAGTTGCGAATAGCTTTCTGTGTGCATTGCTAGAATAGGGGTGTTGGTTCATAGTACATGGAGGTGATGTTCTAAGGTTTTCAAATGCATTGTTAAAAGGAGGGTGTGTGTATAGCCTAAGCCGAGGGAGTTCTGGTTGCTAAACTATTCCTACCATCCACAGACCATTCCTGTTCTTGAGTGAGCAGCCTCCTCTCCAGCAGGTGCTTACTGCTTGGAAGCAGCCTTACTTTATATCTTGATGTTCCTGAGGTTTGTGTCAGCAGTATACGGTCTACTGGATAGAGTGTTCTTTTCTCTCGGGCTAAATCAGAAGTCTCTCGTAGCCCTCAAGGTTATAAGAAAAAGTAGAGCAGGCAAGCTTGAATTCAAATGACTTCTTTAAGTCAGAAATTACTCCAGATAGAAACTGAGTCACATATGGGCTCCGACAGCAGGCAATAGGAAGTAGTCTGAGTGTCACACTTTTGAAAATTTGAACAAATAAGATCTCAAGGTCCACTTCCCCATGGTGACACACTTCCTCCAACAATGCCATACCAACTCCAGCAAAGTCAAACCTCCTATAGTATCACTCCCTTTAATGGGCATTTTCTTTCAAACCACCACATAAGACATAATATTTGGCTAGGAATGACTTGAATTTGACTAACATAAACTACCTGCCACAAAGTTCATGGCTGGCCCACCAAACTAGAGAGAGGTGGAGAGGGTTGGAAACCCCATTATCACAGGAGTACGAAGAAAGTGGTGGTGACACATAGCCATGTGCACTCAGTCCAGTCTACCTGTCCCCTGTGCTATTTGCTACAGAAGAAGAAACCACTTTCCTACTTCTGAGCCTAGGAATAAGACGAGAAACCATCAGTGTGGAGACACAGCTCAGCAATTTTCAACGCACTTGTTGCTCTGGCAGAGGACCTGAGTTTGGCTCCCAGCACCCGCATAATGGCTAACAATCATCTGTAACACCATTCATTTATTTTTGTTAATTTTCTATTGCTTTTATAAAACACCATGAGCAAGGAAACTTACAGAAGAAAGGGTTTATTTGGGCTTATGGTTCCAGAGAGTTAGAGTCCGTGATAGCAGAAGAAAGGCACGGTGGGAGGAGCAGGAAGCTGAGGGCTCACAGCTGGTTCTGCAAGGATGAAGCAGACAGTACACACTGGAAATAGTGCTCGGCTTGGAAACCTCCCATAATAACACACTTTACAGCAAGGCCACGTCCCTTAAACTTACCCAAATAGTACTACTAATTGGGAACCAAGTGTTTAAATGCTTGAGACTATAGGAACATCTCATTCAAACCACAAAACTCCAGGTCCAGGAAGCACCCTCTTCTGGCCTCTAAAGGCATGGCATGCACATGGTGCATAGACAGACAAACAGGCAAAACACTACACGTGCTAAATTTTAAAAGGATAGAAAATATTTTAAAAGAGAGCACTGATGACAGCTGATTTCAAACAATAAAAGTCATGAAAATGTGACATACAAGCTGATCTAGTTTCAAATAAAACTCATGATATATAAATTCCACTGGGCTCTTTCTAGTGATGCAATGTGGTTTATATGAATAATTTACAAACCCCTTTGAAATAAATGATATTGTAATCTCTGTTTTACAGACATGTACACCAAACCAGTCTAGGCCAGATGTATTTTGAAATATATTTGAATAGAAATTGTCCACCAAGGGGCATTTTTGATGATTATCTCCAGGAAAAGAAACATATTCCATTGTTTGATGTTGAACATACATGCAGCTCAATTTTGTGTGTGGAGTCTTGATTGCTAATAGCTTTCTGTGTGCATTGCTAGAATAGGGGTGTTGGTTCATAGTACATGAAGGTGATGTTCTAAGGTTTTCAAATGCATTGTTAAAAGGAGGGTGTGTGTATAGCCTAAGCCGAGGGAGTTCTGGTTGCTAAACTATTCCCTGTATTTTCCTGCCTTGATACGTGGTGAAGATAAATTATCTTGCAGGACACAGACCATACCACGAACCCAAATCCTTATCTCATGCTATGCTCTCAAAATGAAGCTTGCACTGGTCTGTGATCCAGAAGTTAGAAACAGGAGTGGTCACTTTTATCTTAAATTCCCTCTATTCATTTGATAAACTTATGCCTCCTATCACTGAAACTCTGGGTTCAGGGTTTGATGCCCTGAGGTCCAAATTACTCACATTCCAGCAAGGAAGGATACAGCAAGAGTTACAGATACTACAGATACCCCTCGAGTGCTTCAGGTTCCTCCATCCAGAAGTCATCAATCGCCTGGTCATGAAGAGGAACAGAGCTACAGGCAAGGGCAAATAGAGTCAAGGAGGACCACATCTAGAGCCCAGGTGATTGATGTGGGTAACTCTTGGTACTCTCTCATCCAGTTCTCAGAGGAGATGCGCATGTGTGGCAATCCCAGCCTCAGCAGAGATGAACATCTGGGTTGTGCCAATTGTCAAGTAGCCCGAACCAGCTTTCTGAAAGTGAGCTTTGTCAAGACTCACCAGTGCTGAAGGAAAACAGTGAGTATCAGTTGGGTCCCCAGTATCTGAAGCAATGACAAAGATATATGAATAATTTGCAAACCCTGTGAAATAAGTGATATTATAGAAGAATATATATTCTTCTCTTACTAAACGTTCTTTTTGAAGATTTTCCAAGAAGGGTGTGGAGTGTGTAGCATCATGTTAGGTTGAGTACATGCTTAGCATTTATAGAGTCTTGGGTTCACAATTCATTATTTTTTAAAAGTCCTAGGAGCTGGGGAAATGGATCCGTGGTTAAGAGCACTTGTGATTTTTACAGAGAACCTGAATTCGGTTCTCAGAACCCATGTGTCAGCTCACAACTATCTGCAACTTCCGTTTGAGGGGATGTGATTCTCTCTTCTGGTCTCCCTGGAAACCAGGTATGCAGATAGTTCACATACATATGTGGAGATATGCATATACATGAAATAAAAATAAATTTAAAAAATGTTGATAAAAAACATCTCCCCCAGAAAAAAAAGTAAGCTCCACAAAAATCTAGGAATAGTTCTGTCCCCATTTAAGTGGACTGACATGGCTTTGGAGTTGTCATAACTAGGGTTTCTACTTCTGTGAAGATATACCATGTCCACAGCAGCTCATATAAGGAAATATTTGATTGGAGCTGGCTTAAGGTTTCAGAGGTTTAGTCCATTATCATCATGATGGGAAGCATGGCAGTGCACAGCAGTCATAGTGCTGGAGAAGGGAATGAGAGTTCTACATCTTGACCCTCCAGCAGCAGAAAGAGACTGTGTGCCACACTGGGCATAACGTGAGCATATAACATCTCAAAGTTCACCCCTACTGTGACACACTTCCTCCAAAAAGGCCCTATCCACTCTAACAAACCACACCTCCTAGTAGTGCTACTTCCTGTGAGCCAAGCATTCAAACACTTGAGTCTATGGGGCCATTCTTATTCAAACCACCACAAAATTATACTATGGCAAGATGTTCTATTTAGTGCTCTGTGGTGTTATTTTGTTTATGATCTAACAAATAAAGCTTGCCTGAAGATCAGAGTGTGGAGCTAATCACTCTAGTTAGCCATAGAGGCCAGGCAGTGCTGGCACACACCTTTAATCCCAGCACTAGGTGGAGATGGGAAGTGATATGGCTGGGCAGAGAGAGGAATATAAGGCAGGAGGAGACCAGAGCTCAGGACTAAGTCTGAAGATTCTTAGAGACAGAATTGCCCTTTGGTCTGAGGATTTGGTAAAGGTAAGAACTAGTGGCTGACTGCTCTGCTTCTCTATTCTTTCAGCCTTTACCCTCTAATATCTGACTCTGGTTTTTTACTATTAAGACCAACTAGAATTTGTGCTACAGCTCTCCCTTCAGGAAAGGACTTGTGCCACAGCTGCTAGGGATGCTGTTAGAAGATCCCTCAGCTGTTAACCCCTTGGGAACCCTGCTTCACCCTCCCCACACTGTAGATCTAGTGTCTCAGGGATCTCTGTCCCGTAATCACTTGATATATACATGTAAAAGCCTAGCCATTCCATATCAGTGAAGGACAGTTTGGTAGGTTAGGCAGATTGGTGCAGTCTCTGGCATCTCCATCCTAAATCCTGGAATCTATAAGAATACCTATATGGCAAAACTGCGGATGAAATTGAAGTTGCTAGTCAGCTGCCCTTAAAGTATACACAGTCTCGTCGATTTGGGTGAGAACAGAATTCATGGGGCCCTTTCTGTGGTCTGGAGAGGGAGGGGGAAAGGAGTGGGGGGAGGGGGAGAAGGGTGGGAGGAGGGGGAGGGAAATGGGAGGCTGGGAGGAGGTGGAAACTTGTTTTTTGTTTATGTTTTTTTCTCCTTTTCTCAATAAAAAAAAATTTAAAAAAAAGTGAATCACATTGAAAAGTCAGTTGTCTTTGAAGATAATAGGCGTCAAGGAAACAAACAGCCTTTAACAGCTGGAAAAGAAAATGGCTGTCTGTGTCAGCTTCCAGAAGGAACATGTCCTGTCAACACTGTGATTTTAGCTCAGTAACACACATTTCAGACTTTTGGCCTCCAGAATTGGAAAACAAGAAACACGCCCATTAAAAAATGATAAAATTTTCTCTGGAAATTTGTTGTGACAGCCATAGAAAACTAATCCAAACTGTCTTAGAATTCTCTCAAAGAGATGGAGAGATGTCTCAGTGGTTAAGAGCCCTTGCTACTCTGTAAAGGCCCAGGCTTTAATTCCTAACACTCACATGGCGGCTCATAACCATCTGTAATTATAATTCCAGGGGATCCAAAACCCTCTTCTGCCCACTGTGGGAACCACACATAATGTAGAGCACTGTGTGTGTGTGTGTGTGTGTGTGTGTGTGTGTGTGAGAGAGAGAGAGAGAGAGAGAGGCAGAGACAGAGAGAGAGAGAGAGAGAGACAGAGGACACCCATACACATAAAATAAGGTAAGTTAACCTAAAATACAGAAGACAATTCTCTGTCATATCAGATATGGGTGCTCTGAGGCTCAGATCACAGTGCGGCTCCTCCCTTACTCTCATCCCTCTTTCTGTGCTTCCTCCAGTAGGCGGGAGCACTCAGGATATCTACTTCTTAGCATCTTGTTGCTGAAACTCAGCCTTGGTTTTGACTGGTGATTATGAGCTCCTCTCCAGCTGTGCCTTAACTTGGGCATCTTATTTAGCCTGTTTGGATGGTTTTGCTCTTCAGCCACCTCCCACACAACAAGATGGTCAAAGCCTGCATCCACTAGATAGCATTAAGGAAGCTTCAAAGGTTATCAGTAACTGTGATAAGAACTCCATAAAGGTGGATTTAGCTTCCTTAACTTTACTTTAGTGTTTTCTCTCAGAAATTTGCAGCCTCATTTAATAATTGACCCCAAGGGGCAAGAGAGGTGGCGGGGACAACTTAAAATTTCACCATAGGATCCTTCCTTACAAGCTGTGTGCTTAAGCTAAGAAAGCCCTGGAAGAATTAGGTGACTTCTCAAAGGACATGGGGATTTAGTGGGGTTTGTAAGATACACTCTCGAGAGAAGGTGGGTAGACGGCTCCAGGGAGCCCTACTCCAACATTTGCATGTAGATTTGGTTCATTTAAGTGGAGTTCAGAAGCATAAGCAGGAGATAATTAGGTTTGCGAAGTGTTTTGTTTGCTTCCTTTAGCGGGGAACTTTAGATAAATGAGTCACTGTATCTTGCAGTGTGTATAGCAAAACACATTAAAGTGTGCTACATAAATATGAAAGGAAATTATAACCTAGAAGAATCTGAGAAGAAGAACAGGACTAGTGAAGGAAAGGGAAGTTGAGCGATGCACCCATTTCAGATAATACATAGAATCTTTGAAATTATGACATAAACAGCACTGTTAGATTTATGACCGTGGCTATTGCTTTTGTTCCAAGTTTCTACCTGATATTTATCATCTTTATATTCATATGACATCTCTATTTTCAGTATCTTGCAAATATCACCCTCTCTCATAACCTTTTCAGCATAAATTTTGCATGCTTTGTGTCAACTCAAAATGAGCTCTCTGAAAAGTTGAACCTATTTGTTTAACCATTTCTAAGTTATTCAAGCGTGGGAAAATGGTGTTTAGGAAATTTGTCAAAATACTCTTTTAGAGTATTCAGGTTTGTTGCGGGAGGTCCTCCCACTCCTCCAGCCTATCACCGCTGAGGTACCAGCCCATTGGGGCGTGGTTTCTCTCCCTTTAAAAAAGCGGCCACTTCCCTCTCCTTTCTCTCTTCACTTCCTGCTCCGCCTGCGACTAGACTCCTTTCCTGGTTGCGTAGAGGGCTGTTGCCTGGGACAGTGATCTGTAAGTTTTTTCCCCTTTAAATAAATACCACCCTAATAATCATAACCCCGAATTGGTGTGGCATTGTTTGTGACTTACGCCTTCACAGGTTTAATCCAAAATTATTTAGATGTAAACCTCAAGAGCTATTTGTCTAACAAGAAAAGCATTATTTTCTTAGAAATATTGTCATCTTGGAGATATCATATTTTAGAAATAAAGTTGAAACTTAAACCTCCACTCTTTGTAGACATGAAGTTATAGAAACATCCACTCAGATTTTGGGAAAATCCCTGGGTTTCCAGATTCCTTTGTACATTTTATACATAGGAAGAATGTTTTTAAATCTCAAGTCACAACGTCAAGGTGGACATGAGGGTAAACAACTCCTGTTTTGCTAACAAAGGTTTTATCCCAAGGAAATGGAAACCTAAAACATTTAAATTTTATATAATATAAGAATGGACTTGCCATAAGAATATTTATGATGTTGGTAGCACCTTTTAAGCATATTAGGTATATTTGCAAACTTTTTCAGAAGGGATAGTCCGTTTGTGGGGAATATTAATCAAATATGTTATCCTTTTTAATCAAAGGGCTAAATGAGTCACCTTTAAAGATGTCTGTAAAGATGCTATTTGGCAAAAGTCCTCTTCTAGCCAGCATTTTCTAAGATCGAAGTATGTGTTCAAGGCTGCCTCCTAGTCTAAAAAATTGTGCTTCAGTTATCAGCTGTGCCAATGTATGAGGCTAAGGTCTGACCACTCACAGTGGTGCAGGACCCCTTTGCAATAAGAATAGAAACCCAGAGGGACCCCTGCTGAGTGTGCCCACATCCTTTTGCAGAGATAAAACCTTTCAAAAAGGCGTATTTGTTTGTTTCATGTGTTTGAGTATTTGGCTTGTGTGTTATCAATGTGTACTATGCCATGACTGGTGCCCACTGAGGCCAGGAGAGGATGCTAGATTCCCTGGAACTGGAGTCAAGGATGGTTGTAAGCTACCATGTGGGTGCTAAGAACCAAACCTGGGTCCTCCAGAAGAACAGCACATGTTCTCAACTGCTGATCCATCTCTGCAGTCCAGAAGGAAAACTTTTTCCCTTGCTGAAGGAGTTGGAATTATGTGGTTACTCTCTGAGACCCCAGACCCATTTCTAACACACCCAGTGTCTGATTATAAATTCCGACCCAAACTCTTGAAGTGCTAGGAATTTGTCGAGTTAAAGAGAACCTAAGTAGAACTAGGTAGGTGGGATGGAAAAGAAAGGAAAGTGAGCAGAGACCCTTCCGGCTGACCTTGTAGAAAGTCCCAACATAGACAAACTTGCTCCAGCTACCTACTGCTGAATAAACACATCACCCTAAAATTCAGTGATTTAGCATAATGGTCCTTTTATGGTTATCATAGCTCTGGAGTGTTGGCTGAGTTCTGATGGGCTCTGGTTTTGCTTATGGATTAGCAATCTCTAGAGAAAGCATCATATCTCACTTGTGTCTGGCCCCAGGCCTGAGAAGGCTCAAATATCTGGAGGCCGTTTGACATCTCTTTTGTTTTTACATGGTCTCTTTGCATGGATTCTCCCATACAGCAGCTTATGTGCAGCCAAAATTCTTTCAAAGCAGATTGCAGCATCCGAAAAGAGAGCCAGGTAGAATCTACTACCATTTCAAAGCTGGCTTCAGAAGTCAAGGCAGTTACTTTGAACCAGACAGGCTCAAGTGACCACATACTCCACCTTCTGATGGGAAGTGCACCAAAGAATCTTTGGGCATGTGTTTAAACCACCACAGGACTTCACAGAACTCTGACAGAAAGCCTGAAACATAATAATGAGTCATTCCCTAAACCACAAATTGTTTCATTGTGGTTCCTTTGCCTTTTGCTATGATGGGTTAGTCTGTTGTTTGAGGCTCCAGATCTGGAGTTAAGATTGCCTAGGCTTGCTTCTGCTCTGACCCAAGGCTTGGAACTTGGAGCAAGCCTTAATACCTCAGAAGTCCTATCTGCAGATAGGATTAGTATCCATTAAGTACGTGGCTGAAGCTAAGTATTGCCCTATTATGCCATATCTCCTTTACCCATAAGATAACCCCATAACCCATGGAGTCCTTACCTACTTCTCCAGCCATAGGATTGGTGAAAAAAGAGGAATTGTCTAGATCTGTAGAGTGGATCCAGTGCAAGCATCCATTGTGTTCAGTGTTGATGTATTAAAGTGGTGAGGATAAAGGCAAGTGCAGCCAGCCAGCAGAGTGCAGCTATTAAAAACCGACCGAAAGAGCAAAAGGTCCTACTGAAAAAGGCAGACTGCCCCAGTGGAAGACAAATATGGGCTGAGTCAGGCTGCTTGTCAGGTGTAAAACATAAAAATGCCAGCCTGTCTGGGTCTCATTCCGGTGATGGAGTCAGGAATCCAGCACGTTCTGGAAAGTGGGATCGCACGCAGTTTTGATCCTGCAACAAGAGTCGCGCCCCACCCCACTCCCCAAAAAGGAATCCTCTACTTTCTCTGTTGTGCACTAGTTCCAGGAGAACACCCCGCTTCTGCCTGAACCGTCTCCAAGTATCAGGAGCCGCGGAGCCTTCTCTGACGTCCAGGTAGGCACCCTGGGCTCCCAGATTCCCAGAGCCACCCTCGTTCCGCAGGTGCCAATTGGGTGATTCTGGGGCACCCATCTTCCCAGCCCGGGCAAAACCCGGAGAGGTGGAATCGGTCGCCGGGAGCGCCAGGGCGGCCACTGGGCATGCTCTGTCGTCGGGCAGGTTCGGGGCTGCCAGCGGCGGTGCGTTGTGCCGGTCCTACTCTTCCTCCCGAGGGCGGGTGCGCGATGGCGGCTGCGAGCGCCTGCGACAGCAGCGGTGGCAGCAGCGACACGTCCAGCACTGGCGAGGAGGAGCGGATGCGGCGACTCTTCCAGACCTGCGACGGCGACCGCGATGGGTACATCAGCAGGTAGGCGACCCTTGGGGCCCGACTCCTGCTAGTTGTTGGTGAACTCGCAAGAAAAGTTAGTAGGGTTCCGGGAGCTCGTCTCCCGCTGGGCCCCAGGGACCAGGAGCAGCTCTGGGTATTTTCCGGAGATACCTGTAGGAGGCGCTGCTGTCCCGGGACTGCTGAATTATTTCGCGGGCGCCCATTCGCTGTGGAAGTTAGGCAGAGGATTGAGATGGGTGTTATCTGACAGACACCTACGGAAAACAGTTCAGGAAAAGTGCATGAATCCCAGACTTACAAGTCCAGAGAGAGGGCAGATTTTGTCTCTCAGCATCGATCTAGACACACTACTCTGGAGCACAGGACGCCACCATGTGCAAACTGGGTTTTGAATATTAAAACAATAATAATAGTAAAAACATAGTGGGTCTGAACCATCTATTTAAAAATGGTGTGCCTGATATTTTTATTTGTAAGTTCTTTATATTAAAGTGCTAATTAAAATCTGAGCCTGGGGCTGGAGAGATGGCTCAGAGGTTAAGAGCATTGCCTGCTCTTCCTAATGGTCCTGAGTTCAATTCTCAGCAACCACATGGTGGCTCACAACCATCTGTAATGGAGTCTGGTGCCCTCTTACATGTGTGTGGTGCAGGCATACACACAGAATATTGTATACATAATAAATAAGTATTAAAAAAAATCTGAGCCTGTAAATGGTAGTTTTAAAAAAGCCAATTAAAGTGATACAGATGGGTGGGGAGAAAAGAAAATGAATCTAGAATGTAGACCGTGCTCCCCGGGGCTCCGAGGTGTGTCGCTGCAGGAGCCTGGCACGTCCATTCATCCTTCTGGTGTCTGCTTCCAGATCCCGGTCTGGTGATGTAGCTTTAGCCCATAGCACTGGGCCAAATGATGAGCACTGGCCAAATTTGTAAGCCCGAGAAGCTGAGAATGAAATACGGACACAAAAGTTGCAGGGTGCTTTTATGAAAGGTTGACATCTGGGAACGAAGCAGTATGTGCCGAATTTTGAATTGCCTTCAACAAAACCAGCAGCCTAACTTTTGTATACTCTGCTTCCTTAGACTTCGTCTCGGGAATGTTCAGTATCCATTCTGAAAAACTGAGGTTGTCTGAGGTTGTCTGCTTGCTGTTTGTCTTTGACTACTTAAAGGAAACAGGAGTCAAGGAATATTTTTCCTAAGTTGTTCAAAGGAATCAAGGAATATTTCCTTAAGTTGTTTAAAAGCTTTCTGTAATAGATCTTTAGCTTGTAACAATTTGGCAGGTTAAAAAATCATCATTTATTTGAGACTTATTCAATTATCAATATTGAGTGAATTTTTATTATGTTTCCAAAGTTTCATTGAGAAATACTAGAAAGACCAAAAAATTATGGAATAATTATATTCCAAAATGAAAACAGTATGTAATTCTGATAGTTCCCACGTAGATTTTTTTTTTAACTCTGAAGTCAATGTTGTGATTTCTAAAAGTGAATTATATAGTTTGTAGTTTAGGGGTTTGCCTATATGGAAGGCTGTCCTCTCATTGTAATAATAATAAAAGCAATCTATAATTCAAATTGGAATGCAAAAGGAGCTTAATTTCATACAAGCAAGAATGCATATCAGAAATTAACAACATGCTTATCTTTCCCTTCCTAATTTGGTCATTTAATATGTGGCTTTATCTGAACCACACTGAACTGTATAAATGCTCGTTTTTATTTCACCCTGGAGAGTAATGACTTCACTAAGCAAAACGTGAGGACTTTGGGAGACTGAAAGTTTCTCCTTTTATGAAACAAGAGAGTTGGAGTGTCTATATTGAAACTTAACACTCTCAGGTTTTTCAAAAGACATTAATTTTATGCTCATGCTAGATAGCTGTGTCTCCTAGAAAGCTACACACAGCCAAAAAAAAAAAAAAAAAAGGTTGGCCTTATCACATTGCAGACGTGTGGTGATGGGCTATCTAGGCCTGTGTGGCAGTGCCACGGGACCATCAGTGCCCAGCTTCTTTTTCTCTTCTGCAGCAGAAGACTGCGTGTAGATACCCACAGTTATCTCACAACACAAGGGTAATTGCCCTAGCCCCCACTTCACCCCCAGGTTCTAGGAGAAGTAAAAGAGAGTTGATGTATGTGGGCCTGTATCATTATAACAAGATGTACCAAAAGTCCTTATTGTTCAAATTACAGCCTTTTTCACCTCTATTTGCAACAGAGTATGAGGAAAATTGTAATTCAACTAGGTGTTGTGCTCCCTAAACGATATCTGAGTTCTGCTGCTAAGAGTAAACAGCAGCTTTTGGATGAAAAGGTAGCAATCAGTCTACATAAGGAAGTCCCCTCCTCCCCACTCCCTGTGATAATCTTCATTTGACTATATTGGCTCGAGTCCTCTACCTAGAGCTTATCTTAAACTGGAGTGGGCTGACAACCTAATGTCTGGAGGAAAGAAAAACAAGAGTGAAGGAGTTGTAGTGAATGCCAGGGAGATATAAAATGGAACTTCATGCCTCCAGTATTCTCTTGGCTTAGTCTTCCCCTCCAGGAAAAGGATTTGGCTAACTGAAGATTCCTGGATTTGATGATCTTTAACAGAAACCTCTAAACTGTCAAAGGGATGTGAACCATCCCCATTCAGTAACTGAGATGATCCACAAAACTATCGCCAAGTTTCCTATCCTTGGACACGGTAGAGTTTGGGTTGTGCAATGACACCACAGGAGGCTTTTCTTGTACATTTCATTAACCTTATAAGGACTGAACCCCAGATTTCACAATAGTCAATTCTGGACTCATAGATTATATTATAGGAAGTAGTAGGGTTTTTTCACTTCAGTGATAAGCATTGTGAAGCTGCTTCTTTGTGTGTGTGTGTGTGTGTGTGATTTGTTGTGTGTCATTTGTAGGTGTTTATGTCATAGTGTGCATATGTGTGTTTGCACATACATGGAAACCAGAGCTTTATATCAGGTATCTTCCTTGATCTCTCTCCACTTGTTTTTAAAGCTTATTATTATTATTATTATTATTATTATTATTATTATTATTATTATGTGTGTGTGTGTGTGTGTGATGTGCACATGAGCTCAGTAGGTATTAGAGCCCTACTGGAGCTGGAGTTACACAATTGTGAGAGCCACCTAATATGGGTGCTGAAAATTGAACTCCAGTCCTTTGGAGCAATATGTGCTCTTAACTACTGAACCTTTCCTCTTTCAGGCCCCTCCTGAGTGTGTGTGTGTGTGTGTGTGTGTGTGTGTGTGTGTGTGTGCATTTGAAACAGGATCTTTCACTGATCCTGGAGCTCACTGGTTTACTAAATTGGCAGAACAGTGAGATACAGGGATCCCAGTTTCTCCATCTCCTCCAATCTGGGATTATATATGTACTTCTATGACGAGCTATTTAAGTGGGTGCTGTAGACCCAAGCGCAGGCCCTTGTGCTTGCATCATGAACACTCTCCCAACTAAGCCATCTCCACAGCTCATGAAGGTGTGTACTTTGAGTATATCTTTGACAAATATCTAAACCCTAACACTGGCATTTTAGCCTTCACTTTAAATCTCAGCTCAAACTTTGGTGCATTAAAAGCTGGACAAACCAAAACCTGTTCTCTTTGCCTCTCATTTCCCCATGATCCAAAACTTAGCAACCACTAATCAATTGTGTCTCCATTTGGGATATTTTGTGTAATGGAATTCTATATGGTCTTTTGTGTTTGTACTGCTCCCTTCAGTTAGTTAATGCTTTCAAGATTCCTCCTATTTTAGTATATACCAACGCTTCCTTCCTTCTTGTGGCGAATCATAGTCTGTTGAAAGGATACAACATATGCTGTTTGTTCATCAGATACGGAACATTTATATGTTTATATCCTTTGCTTACTGTGAGTAATACTGTCCTGAATATTTATGTACAAATTCTTGTGTGCATGTATTCTCTTTTATTCCTAGGTGTATTCCTAGTAGAATTCCTGAGTGTCATGGAAGTTCTTTGTTTAAGGCTTTAGAGAACTGTCAGGCTGCTTTTCAAGTAGCTGCAGCATCTCACATCACTATAAGCCATTCTGACTTTTCTGCAACTTTACAGGTGAATTTTGTCTGCTTTGAACCTGTGGCGGTCTTGTGTGCGCTTCTCAGACTCTGTGAATTCATATGCATGCCAGTCTTGCTGTGTCTGGAAGACCCTGTTTCCTGGGCATCGTCCACTACATCTGCCACTTCATCTGCCTTCACTTCCGCAGAGACCCTGCGCCTTGAAAGGAGGGTTTCGAAAAACACATACTGCTTAGAGCTGAGTGCTCCAAAATCTCTCTCTGTGTGCATTTTCCAGTTGTGGGTCTCTGTGTTGTTTTTCATCTACTGCAATTAGAAACTTCTTTAATGAGGGTTGAGTGATGCCCTGATCTATGGCTATCACAATGTCGCTAGGAGTGAGTGACATTGTCACAATTTTATTGCTGTGCTCCTGTAGCAGAATAATAATAGTAAGTTTTCCTCTCAGGCCCATAATTCCTCTAGTGTTCGGGATCTTGGCCACTTTAGGTGTGTCAGGTATGGATCTCATCTGAAGGCGTAGGCCCTAAATTCAGTCAGAAAGTGGTTGGCTAGTGTCTGTGTCTTCCCTGGAGCAGAAATTAATCGCTCCTTTTTGAACTGAGCTGCAAAGATAGCTTAAGCTTTTTGAGGGCCTTTTCTATCACACATACTACTACCCAGCAGATAAAAGTAGACTTGTTTTCTTCTAAAACTTTCAAGATCTTTACATTTTTAATTACTAACCACCTATGGTAAGGTTGACTCTCAGGTCTAACTGGCTTCTTGGCATCAGCAGGAATGCTATTCACAATCTTGATGCCGGCATTTGCATTCTAAATAAAATTACATAGGGATCTCAGCTGGAGAGAGTTTCTGTTATTTAGGAAATCAAAAATCTCTTCCCAAAGCGGAAGCCATGCCAAGGGGGAAAGGGCATTTCCTTGGAGAACAGTTAATAGAAAGCTTCTCATTGTCATTTCAGAATGTCAGTTTAAATATGTAAATGATCTATTACCAAACTCATGCCATTGATTATTGATGACTCTTACTGGTGGGAGAAACAGAAAGACAGGTATCTCAACGTGAATTTATTTCACGGCAGATGAAAATTGCTGTAGGAACATTTTTGGTTGGGCATTCACTCTTATAAACAATGTGTTGGCAGATCTATAAGCATTATAGGCAAGCTAGAAACAATGGGCTTCATCCACATAGTCATGTCCTGGTTTCTTAAACTTTGTCTCTCTAAACAGAACTAAGTGTGCTGCTGTTCTAACCTCCTACTTGCCCCTCCCAGGCCACTCCACTGACACTGGTGTCGTTTTCCTGTAACGTACAACTGAACAGGCATCTCTGAAAATCCTTTAGCCTTTGCCTGTTCTTTGCAGGTAGGTTCAGGCTCCTTGGGGCATTTCATTTAATGTCTTTGCCTATTGCACAGTGACTGACTTATCTCTACGCACGCACGTTCCTCTCACACTCCAGCCAGGCTGCTCCAAGCGCCCTGCTCAGCACAGGAGGCCCCTCTGGGAGTGCCCTTCTCCCCACCTGTCTACTCGAGGAGCACTTTCTCATTTTTTCTGGACTTAGTTTCCATGGATCTCTTTTTTTCTGGCCACTTCCCGATGCTGGCTCCTTTCGCAGCCCTGCACCAGCACAGCTCATCCTGTTTGGTTCCTTTCTCTACCCGCTCAGAACAGAGATTTACACTCTGGGGCCGCATGGAAGCTTCCTGTCAATCAAACAAAACATACTTCAACTGTTTGAGATCTTTTAGACAAAGGTTGATTTTTTTTTAAAAAATTCCATTTAGAATATGTTGTATTATCTATATTTGAAACTATATTTGAAAATACATATCTGTATTTTGATCTGTTTCAAAATACTATGATGACATAATTCAGTTTTCCTGAGGCGAAGTTGTCATGGGTCTTTAATCAGACGCAAACAATTTTCTAATCTTCTAGGTCTTTTCCTATCATGTGTTTAGGGTGGAAATCCTTTGACTTGATGAGTTATCAATACGAGTTCAGGATTTTTGTAGCAGCATATTTTTATAGGAAGGCTCACTGTTTCAGTTAGTCTGCACTGGACAGCTGTTTGGTGTATGGTCATGACCTAACCTTGATGGACCCATACATTCTCTCCACCAGTAGTTATTTTTCAATAGCCTTAGAGTTGACAGCAAAGACTGTTTCCAAAAGCATTGAGCTACTGGCTAGAATTCCTTCCTTCCTTTCTTTCTTCTTTTCTTTCTTTCATTTTAGAGACAGGCTTTTTCTGTAGTTTTTGGTGCCTGTCCTGGAACAAGCTCTTGTAGACCAGGCTGGCCTCGAACTCACAGAGATCCACCTGCCTCTGCCTCCCAAGTGCTGGGATTAAAGGTGTGCGCCACCACCGCCCGGCTAGAATTCCTTTCAATTCATCCCTAGAAATGGTATATGAGGTAGAAGAGTCTCTAAAAGAACTCCCAGCTTTGTTTATAGTCATCAGAATTCAATAGATGGTTTCCTATATCATTCAGAGTATATGAAGTACAAAGTAAATTCTCAAATCAAGATTTTTACCTCACCTTTCACAGACTATCTTCTGATATATATTGAAATCACAGTATGTTTTAATTCATTTATTTTTATTTTGTGTACATTGGTATTTTGCCCCTGGGTGTATGCATGAGGGCATCAGATCCCCTAGAACAGGAGTTACAGACAGTTGTGAGCTGCCACAAGGGTGCTAGAATTCGAACCCAGGACCTCTGGAAGAGCAGCGCTGCTCTTAAGCACTGAGCCATCTCTCCAGCCCCTCACAGTACATTTTAAAGTAGCAAGTTAATGTAATTATAGAATAAAGGAACTTGTCCAATATAAATTTGTAGGGTCTCAATCTCTACTTAGCTTTCTTCCCCTACTAGAGTGTATATTCATCAATATATGAATATAGCAATAGTGTCTTGGTAATTGTCACACCACCTGATGCCATCCCTGTGTATATAGAGATGTTAAGTCAACATTGAATGAGAAGATGGACTTACGCTTCAGTTTCTGGAATCTCGGGTGTCCCTACATGGTTGCCGATGACATGAGAAGCTGGAGTTCTAGTCTGATAATAAAATATTTCAGGATACACTTAAATGCAAGCTCAAAGGTAATTTTATTAGAGTTGGACTATCTGCGAATCTCAGCAGCTGCTTGCGGGAGGCAAATGGTGGGAAGAAAAAGCTTTGCCATTTGAGTTACTGGTATCAAGGCCCACCACATAGTGTGTATGTGTGTGTGTGGGGGGGGTGTTAAAGAATAATACAGCCCAAAGTACTAGAAAAAGCACATTTAGGTTCAGGGCAGTCTCTGAAACAAAGAGATAGAAAGAAAGGAAGGGAGAAAGGTGTACCTTTCTGAAGGGCGAACCGATCCAGTTGCTGTGTGCACCCATGTGCTTTGAAGTCATTGGGGGATGTTATTAGTCTGCAGAGGGTGATTCTGTAGCTTGGGTGTGGGAGCCAGTTCTAGCCCCAGAGCTTTCCTTTTTGTTGAAACTGCTGTCTACAAACTACGTGTTTGTATAAATATATACAATATATACAGGTAAATAAAATAGAAGATAGCAAGCTGCACTTGTCCCAGGAGTTCTGCTGGGATTTGTGGGATCTGACAAGCTCTATAGAAGTTGGGTTTTATTATGACCAACTCCTGTGCAGCCCTGTTGATGCAGTACCAGTGGAGGTGATGAGCATTCTGCAGGCTCACACAGTCCTCCTAGAGCTGTAAGTGCAGAGGGGAGGTACTTAGATTTTAGTTCTCTGGTCAGCCTGAGGTGCCTGTGTGTGTTATGAGTGATGGGACCGCAGTGGGGAGAACGCTGATAAGAGAAGTCACGGAAAAAGAGATATCAATCCCATTAACCCCAATGTTAGTCAATAAAAGAATAAGTAGTCATGGCCTTACTTCTGTACATTGTCAGAATTCCAACGGCAAGAAAATCTTTTCTTGTAAGATTTTTCCTAAACCACAATGATAGTAAGAAAAAAAGCTAAGTTACAAACACCTGGGGAGTTTTGTTTCCTGAAAACACAATAATAGTTTGGAGATAGACACTTCGGGTATTTAGGAGTCTTCTAAGCAGCTGCTTAGCCTATTGCTTCAGTTATTTCTGTCCTTAGCTTTCCTTGAATATTGTGGGAACAGAGCAAAATACTCCAACTCAGTTCCTTGTGCTAGGCTATGTATTTCTCTTTCTTTCCTCCTCCCTCTCCACCACTCTGTATGTAGGGGTGTGTGTGTGTGTGTGTGTGTGTGTGTGTGTGTGTGCCATTGTGACTGGGACTCCTTGTAATGGAATATCTGAGTTATCTAGTTTCCTCTAAAGCATTTGTCTGCTTTTTGATTCTCTGACCACCTTGGGGTGGCTAAGGGTAAAATACTTGAGCAGTGATAGATTTCTTAGGTGACATGTGATTGCCAGGTGCTTCTGTATGGGTTCCTCAGATTAAGATTGCTGTGGCCCCAGCAGCCTGAGTGAAACTATTTTTAGGTCAAATAGAGCCAGTAAACACAGAATTACTTTTCAAAAGATTTATTTTTCCAAGCATTTTTTTCATATCAGTCATGTTCACTCACATGGGGGGAGGGAGAAATAGAGGGAGAGGGAGGAGAGAGAGAGAGAGGGAGAGGGAGGAGAGAGAGAGAGAGAGAGAGAGAGAGAGAGAGAGAGAGAGAGGTCCTGCTCCCCAACGCCTTCTGAGTTTCCACTGCATACTCAGCCCCAGCCATCATCCTCCTTGGATCTCTCCTCTTGCCCATCTCCTCTCAAGCAAACTGTCTGAGAGAGGCTACTCTGGTAAGCTTGAGGGAGTATCTGATTTCAGGATGAGGGACCATCAATCAGTAACTCTGACACACAACCAGTTGCACTTTGTTGTGGGAAAACTCTTTCATCTCCCAAGTCTTTCATCTGGGTGAGTTGAAGACCCCTCTGGTCAGTTGGAGACCCCTGGAAGTGAGGTCTTCTTTTTTTTTTTTTAACTTTATTTTTGTTTTATTGAGAAAAAAACAATTTCTGCCTCCTCCCAGCCTCCCACTCCTCCCCCCCCACTCCTCTCCCCGTCCCCCCAATCCTCTCCCTCTCCCCCCACTCCTCTCCCCCTCCCTCTCAAGTCTGAAGAGCAGTCAGGGTTCCTTGCCCTGTGGAAAATCCAAAGTCCTGCCCCCCCCCCTCCTGGTCTAGGAAGGTGAACATCCAAACTGGCTAGGCTCCCACACAGCCAGAACATGAAGTAGGATCTAAAATCAAAAACACCAATGATAGCCTCTGCTGGAGAGGTTGTGGAGGAAGGGGTTCCCTCATCCATTGCTGGTAGGAATGCAAACTTGTGCAACCACTTTGGAAAGCAGTGTTTCGGTTTCTCAGGAAATTCGGGATCAACCTACCCCTGGACCCAGCAATACCACTCTTGGGAATATACCCAAGAGATGCCCGATCATCTGACAAGGGCATTTGTTCAACTATGTTCATAGCAGCATTATTTGTAATAGCCAGAACCTGGAAACAACCTAGATGTCCTTCAATGGAAGAATGGATGAAGAAAGTGTGGAATATATACACATTAGAGTACTACTCAGCGTTAAAAAACAATGACTTCTCAAATTTTGCATTCCAATGGATGGAAATAGAAAATACTATCCTGAGTGAGGTAACCCAGACCCAAAAAGATGAACATGGGATGTACTCACTCATAATTGGTTTCAAGCCTTAAATAAAGGTCAGTGAGTCTATATTTGGATATCCTAAAGAAGCTAAAAAAGAAGGTGAACCCAAAGAAAAACATATAGCTATCCTCTTGGGTAGGGGAAGTAGACAAGATTGCCAGGCAAAAATCGGGATCTTAAGGGTGGGGGGGAGGGGGGTAAGGGGAGATGGGGAGAGAAAAGTGAGAAGGGTAGGATGGGGAGAACTTGGGGCAACGGGATGATTGGGATAAAAATGAGGTCTTCTTAAACAGGGCAGACGGCTTTGAGTTGTGTCCTTGTAAACATGAAGTTGTCTATAACTTTCCTAACCAGAGTCCTCTGCCCTTTATGTAATCCTTCAAGTTCACATCTGTAATTGTGGCTTGTAACTGGCCCAATATATCAGCAGCCCTATGCTCCTGTTATACCAGCTTGTACCAGAAGGTACCCAAGTCCAGTCCGCCCTTAGACACCATTACACGTTCAGTGGAGTGCCCTCACTCAGAAATCACATCATTTTTCCATCTGGGGCATATAGTCTCTCCTACCTTACCCCATCACTTATCCCTTGATATTATTTAAGGACTTAACTTCCTCTATTTATGGATGAGTGGTGTCATAACGGTGTGATTTCCTGAGCCTTCCACCAAGAGTCAACCTACAAGACATGTGTGGTGGCACCCTCTGTTTACAAACCCAGCAATGGGGAAGTTGAAGCAGGAAGATTTTGAATTCGAGGTCAGGTAGATATGTATGTATTCTTTTCTTTCTCTGATAAATATTTTCTAGTATATAACAGTAAAACAGACACAATGTTTAAGTAACTCCCAAAGCATATGTTTCCATAGATTCTCCCCCACATGCATACTCTAATTTTCATATCTTGTAAAGCAAATATTAAGCACCCCAGCTTCCGGGTGATGCAGGAACATTTTTGGGATTTCCATGCACTTTTAATTTTTGCTCTCAGTTTTCCTTTCGAGGTAGGTTCACATGATGAAGCCTTTAAAATTGTTACTTAAGGCTATCTTGGTGAGAATTACGTTGCGATTGTCATTTAACTGAAAGAGCAGTCTTATCAAGGAAACTACCTCTCTGCCTTAATGTGAAAGCAAAATAAGCAAAGATATTTGGTTTTTAAAAAGTGTTTTTCAGCAGGCAGTGGTGGCACACACCTTTGATCCCAGCTGTCGGGAGGCAGGGGCAGAGGCTAGGTGGATCTCTGTGAATTCAAGGCCAGTATGGGCTGCAGAGAGAAACACTGCTTCAAAACATCACCAAAAAGTGGCTTCTAGATTTACATATTTTATTTGATGTCTACCAGTATTTTGCCTGCATGTATCTGTATATGTGTATCACAAGTATCAGTCCCATGGCAGCCAGGAGAGGACATCACATGCTCTGGAACTGTAATTATGGATGTGGGTGCTGCAAACAGAACCTGGGTCCTCAGCAAGAGCAGCAGTGCCCTTCATCACTGAGCCATCTCTTCAGCCCCAGAAATGGGATTTTAATAAGGAGGAATATGGGTGATTTAGCAGTGCTTTAAAAATTTTTAATATATATATGTTTAATATATAAACATATATATATATATGTTTAGTAATTTTTAAGTTAGATTATTAACAATCATTCAAGTAACCCAGCAAAAAATCAGTATTTACTTCTAAATAACAAACTGGTCCTAGCCCCTGCTAAGTGCCCCTGAAGTTACTGTACCCTCCCTCCAAGGATCTTCTCAGGGACTTTCTCCTGTCATCCAATCAATCTGAACTGGAGAGACACATGGAACAGTGGCAAGGCAGCTGGAAAACCTCTTAAGGCAGGCCTGCTTTCGCTGAGAAGTTGAATGCTTTCCTAGGGGCTGCAAAGCCAGAAGGAATGCTTTTGCTGATCAAGGTCAAAGAGCCCCAGCCCCTGCTGCGCACCCACTGCTGTGAAGTCCTAGTGACGACAGCCTGGGCCCAAAGTCCCTTTGTCACGAGAAATGTGTAAAAGAAAAAAAAGTCTCAAGTAATTTTCACTTATCAAAATAGCTCTTCTGCAACAATGTTTAGTAGCAGAAGTCTTGTGTGTACATGTGTATGCACATGAACATGTGGTGTGTGTGTGTGCTTAGAGGAGTCCTACATACACAAAGTGTCTATATCAAAACTATTAAACTAAGAGTCTCAGTTGTAACAGTGTGTCTGTCTAAAGAGAAAATTTAATTGGGTGCCCACTCAATGTGCCTGCAAGCTGGAAGACTCAATAAAGCTGAGTCAATTTCGTAAACCTTCCTGCGCTTTCTCTGCCAAGTGGCTCCTTGCCATCCGCAGTCATCTAGTAGCCTCGTTCAGCCAGTTGTCATTTGCAACACTCCTTGGGGTACACTTTATCACCTCACACTCTTGTCTTTACTGAGATCATTAGCATTAGGCAGATTATTATGTTAAATTAACAAGTTATACTCACACCCAGCTTTATTGTTGCCTTCCAAATAGAGGACATATAAAGGCAAAGTTGGCAATGAAGACATCGCCTAAGACCTGCAACTGTGTATGCATCTGTAGTGAAGCCACAATTATGGACTTAAAGAATTAGTGGAAAAGTGACATTGTCCCCCACACAGTCTCAGCTGTGTGATGTGGTGGGTTATCTGCAAATACACTGTCTCGTTCATTTGGTCACTGTTACAAAACGCTATAAACAAGGTGGTTCAAAACAGCAGAAATTGGGCTGGAGCGGTGGTTCAGAGCTTAAGAGCACATATTGCATCTCCAGGGAACACAAGTTCAGTTCATAGCAACCACGTTGAATCTCCAGCTGTAGGGAATCCTGTGCTCTCCTCTGGTTCCCATGGACACCTCCCCACATGCATACATAAATAAAAATCATAAGGAACAGCAGTGCTGGTTACAGGTATACATAGCCATGTCTGGCTTTTAACACGGGTGCTAGGGATTTGAACTCAGGTCTACATGCTTGTAAAATAGGCACTCTTACATAAGGACCCATATTCCCAACATTTGAAATTATTTCTCTTGGTTTTTCTCCATCCTCTTTCAACCTTCCTTTTTCCCCGTCAACTTGATATATGGTGTGTATATAACACATAAACATGTATTTGTTTATTTGCAAATATAGAAGTATTTCACTGTTTCAAAGTGTCTCCTTTAAATTGCTCAATGAAAATCATATAAATAATAACAGGATTTGACAAGGAGTGTGGACTGTTATTTGTTTTTCACTGCAGATCTCAAAGCTATGACTGTAAAGCACACAGAATAGTGTGTGGGACACAGTAGTGCAAGTTCCTACTATGATAATATCTCAGTCGTGTCTGCACTGTCCTAATTCTCCCATGTCCCCTGAGCTCTCTGCAGAGTCTACTCAGGTACTGCCTGTGAGTTCCCAGGCTTCCAAATGCAATGGGCCTCACCTTAGGGGGCTGAGAAGGGATAAAGGGTAAAACACCCCATCAAGCACGCTTAAAACTATGCCACTGGGCAAGAATTCTTCTTTTTGTTCATGCACTCCTCTTAAGAGGAGCAAGCTGTGATTGCACCTGCCCGCCTATGAATAGGAAAGGGAAATAAACAATCATGGGGAAGGAAGGATTCATGAAAATAAAAGAAGCAGAAAGGATGTGTGGTAAAGAGGACTCCCGAAGGGTGAATGAAGTCGGAAAAGCCCTCTGTTAATGTATTTTGGCAATGAAAGGAGCATCAAGTGTCCTCAGCTGCAGCAATTACACTACGGCATTTTCTGGGGCCGTCAGTGCATGCACACTCTGGAAGAGGCAGCTTGAGAGGAGCGTGTTTTAAAATGCACACAGGGAGGGATCCTGACTGGGCTCTCGATGGGGACTGGAAATGCTGAGCTACCTCACCAGCGTTTCCTAGCACAGCATATGCTGTGCAAACATCTGTGAAACTGCTTCAGAGCCTTCGGGTCCCAGAAGGGTCATGATGAACAAATGGTCCTTGCCAACATGTTTTATCTCCTGGGGTCCTCTTACATTTCCACTCGTGATGCTGCCAGGTTTGTGCGCACCATATCAGTTGTTGATGGCTCTTTGCAAAAAGAACCATTGAGGCAAAATCTGCAACAGCTGTTGGACTCATCTTTGTCATTTCCCAGGAATCCTCTGCACCCCAAGTCTTTCTGTGGCCTCTTGGGTTGTTAAAGGCAGCTTTTAGGCTCCTATCTATAAGTCAGTTCTCGGTAAGTAGCTTTCAGCAGGGTAGCTTTAGTGTTATTCCGCCTCAACTTCACATTTAATTTTAACTGTGGATTTTGCTGACTCGGAAATAATCAACAGGAATTTTGTTCTTAATAACCTAGGGGAGGATGTCCATGTGGATGGACCCTCCACTGTCCATCAAATGTCTCCAGTGTGAGGCAGGGGCTCATTATATAGCCCAGGTTCACCTTGAACTTCCCATCTTTCTCCTGTTGCCTCCCCAGTCCTAAGAGCAAGGTATGCCAATGTGCCTGGACTTATGAAAAAAATGGCTCTTTAAAAATCCATAATAATATTGACAGTATATTTTGTAAACTGTGCACGATACAGACATACAAGAGAAAGTAAACTTTTTAGAATACAAAATGTCAAACTTTAAATGGAAACATATATTCTTCTACCTGTATAAGACACTAACTAGTCCTCCCCACCCAAGGAAAATTGCTCTTGTTTTTTTTCTTCATCCCATATAGGACTATAAATTTGACAAAAAAAAGGGAGGGATTTTTGATCTGGTATTATACTGTTTTAAAGTCATCTTTTTGCTGTGGTTTGAAGACACTGCAAGGATGAAATTTAGACGCCAGTATCCACAGAGATAAAAATTGTCCCTCTACTTCATTTCCCTTACCTTGGAAACCCATATGTACACTATTCTGGGCTTAGCAACCATAGCACATAAGCAGCCTTACCACAGAGGCTGCTCCATCACTGCTTCCAGTTTAAATACAGCTCTCTGGTTCCACACTGTCCTGTCAAAAAGAGAAGGAAGGATGGATTTCTGATAAGCTGACTTTCTGTGGGTCCTGCTGTCTTTGGAGAAGATCCAACGCAAGTCACCCTGGGGAGGTACTTGGCCTCTGCTGAGCGTATACTCTTCGTCTGTATGTTAACGGAGTGAGAGAGCCCTGTTCAGCTCCCCAATACATGCTTGAACCCTTTGTATTACTATGTTTGTCTCATCTTATTATAGTTCTTTTTTCCATGTCCCATTCCTGTTTTTCAAAAACACAGAAATACCATTGTAAGGACATCATTCAGATTTATTTAGTAATTTCTTCTCAGGCATGGAGCTACTTTCATTGCTAATATTTTGTCAATAGTAGAACCATTGATTAAACATATTTTATTATCTATCAAATGGTCTTTATTCATATTCTGGTTTAGAAATCAAAATTACTTCTCTAGATATTTCCTGCAAATTTGACTCCTCTTTAAAATTTGAACTTATGTACCTAAAATTTAGTTTCGGGACTTTTGGTATATGAAGAGTTTGAATCCCCAGAGTCCATATCAAAATCCAGATACAGGAACTTGTGCCTGCAATCCTAGCACTGAGAAGTAAAGACAGGAGGATCTTAGGGCTCATTGGCCAGTCAGTTCAAATGCATCCAACTGATGAACTCCAGGTTTTAGGAAAGACCCTGCCTCAAAAATAAGGCAGAAAGTGAGGAGGAAGACACCCAACTGGCCTCCACATTTGCAAACATGGGAGCACATACATGCACACACATTCATGAAATTCCCCAGATACACACAAAATAAGGTGTCTGAGTGTTAGTTTATAGACTTGAATGACAGTAAACCAACCTATATATCTATCTCATCCCCTTGCTAAGAAATTTGCAGCTCTTCACTTTGCTCTAAGGAGCTTAATTTCTTTTGCTGTCACTGAGACAGCATGAAAATGGGTTTTGTTACACTATTATCTCACATTTCACAAATATTCCAGTCGTTCAACATCCTACTCTCACTCCCAACTAATACACGTTCATGCTGTGTGTGTGCCTGCCTG
Source organism: Microtus oregoni (assembly GCF_018167655.1). Lineage (NCBI taxonomy): Eukaryota > Metazoa > Chordata > Mammalia > Rodentia > Cricetidae > Microtus > Microtus oregoni. The sequence goes on from NW_024543070.1 coordinate 9,940,952, forward strand.
TGTGTGTATGTGCGTGTGTGTGTATCCCAATGAGTCCAGTGAATTTCATTAGGGTTGTGTATTGGAGCATAAACACCTTACCTATGACTGATCACTAAAGGAAATATCCTTCCCTATCAACCGCTAGCTGCATATAAACCCTCAGAGAGGGGAAGGATGCATGGCGCCCTTCAACAACTGTTCCCCAGCTTTCAAAATGGGCTGTTCTTCATTTACTTGACTCCTTGATGTTGAAGAATGTTAAATTGGCTTTCAGTTAAGATCTGCCCTGACCTAGGAGTAGTTATGCAATTGATTAGTTTATGGGTCATGTGAGCAATTTTATTCTCAGTCAGAGGCAAGCTGGTCTTCCTTGCACTTCTGTAGTAAGCAGCTGAAAGTTCATTATAAATCAGACCACAGGACAAACAGTGTTCGCTTATACCTGTTACATCTACACTCTCTTCATGTCTGTATATAGTACAGCGTAGATTGATTAGGCATTGGATATAGGTTACAAATTTTCACTGAGAGTAACAAATTAAATACAAGGTTGATAAAAGCAGAATCAAATATGCCCTCCTTTGTGAAATTGCTCTGGAGATATTTTGAAGGATCTCTTGATCTTTGGTACTTTCTTTCCCATTGCCATCGAAATCTGAGTGCTTTAAAGTACCTGTCTTTTAGGAGGATTATTTTTAGTGCTAGAAAAGAAATCGTGGAGGAGACTATATGGGTGTACAAAACAGGCTGTCTATTCCTACCATCAACACAAGAGCTAAGGCTTAGCTCTAAGAGCAATGACTGAGGTCTGTAAGCATCCCAACCAGGATCAGAGCATCAACTCTGAAGAGTGGAAGACTGCAGGGGTCTTCAGGGCACAGCTGCCTTTCTGTGTCAGGAGGGCCTGTCCGTCTGGGGAAGCATTAACATTGCCGCTTTTCTTTGCAATGTTGCCTGAGTTCCTGCTGTCTGGTTTTGCTTAAGTTTAATATTTAAACAAAATGTTTACCCTGGAAAGGTTTTTCTGATGTGAAGCCAGTTGTGTCTGCAACCATGATCTTTGTAGAATTTATGTATCCTTCCCAGACTCATAGCTCTTCCCCATATGTTCTCCCTTCAGAGGTTGTGCCCCAGAAGGAGAAGAAAGGAGAAACAACTGACCCCACTGACAGTGTGGCTCCCGCCCACCCCGTGGGCACTCATCTCCTAAAAGGGGACTCAGAGGCTTTTCATAATTAAAAACATTTGGAATCTAGACACATGGCAGAAAAATTCTACTGTGAGATATGTGTGCTGGGTTTCGTTTACAGTGACAGTGAATCTGCGCCTCATACTATTGTTCCCACGATAGCTTTCATTCACCTTCCTGTTCTTATTCCTTCTTTTCCAGCCTTTTTCTGTATTACTGTTGGCAGAGGTTTCTGTCCTGCTCGGTCCCACAATAATCACTCAGAAACTATATTATTTGCAATACTGTTTGACCAATAGCTTAAGCATATTGCTAGCTAGCTCTTATATCTTAAATTAACCCATTCCTGTTATTTTATATTTTACCATGAGGCTTGTGGCCTACTGACAAGGTTCTGACTAGCAGTTTGCATCTTTCTCCTCTAGCAGCTAATGGTGTCTCATGACTCCACCTACTTTCTCTCTGTATCTTTTCCAGCCTGGCTATATTCTGTTAAGCCATTGGCCAAAAGCAGCTTTTTTATTCATTTAAGGCACCACACATACAGAAGGACTTCCCACATCATTTCACCTCTAATAACGACCATATTCAAGGTTGGTGAACTCCTTTAGGTCGGCAAGAACACAGCTGTTTGTTGCCTTGTTGCTGTTGTTTGGAGGAGTCTTGGAGTCTTGCTTGTATTATACAGGTTTGTCTCAAACTCCTAGGTCCAAGTGATGCTCCAGTTTCAGCTTCCCAAGTAGATGAGAGTATTAGTCCATAGCTCTCTTCTAGTGACTGTCTAGGGATGGGGCATCTGGCCCCCTAGCTCAAAATGTTCTTCTTCAGCATCAGGCATGAGTAGATAGGGCTCCTTCTAGAAGGCAGAAGTTACTAAACAAAAGTTCCAGGGCCAGATACAAGATACCCCCCTTTGAGTTGTTGCTTAGGGCATCCTCAGAGGATACCAGAACCACCAGGCTTTTGCCATCATGCTTGGGTAGCCCCTGAACTAGATGTGGAGAATGTACTGCTGAAAACCATATCCGCTGGTTGAAAGAAAGAGAGACCAAGAACAGAGCTAGAAGGATCCTCCCTATTGGCAAGTTTTCATAGTACTGGAAGATTTTATTCATCTGAACACAGCCAGTAAGCACTGTTCCTCCACGGTTTCTGCTCCAAGCTCTTGCCTTGAGTTCCTGCCTCAGCTTCTCTTGAAGATGGACTGTGGCTTGTGAGTGGAAGTGAACTCTTCCCAGCCCAAGCTGTTCTTGGCAATGGTGTTTATCCCAACAGTAGGGAGCAAAGTAGGGCGTTTGTGGATAGTGGAAGGGCTGATACCCCTTTCTGAGGGACTATTATCCATTAACGATTGCTGGAAGAAGGCTTAGCACATTGTGCAATGGCGAATCCACTTGTTAATTGTTCATGTTCCAGAAAACACCCCCCGAATCCTGCTCATTCAAGCAACCCTAATAAACTCAGTGGAAGCTGTCTCCAATTGGTAGCCACTTACAAGTGAAGAGTTAGTTTTCTCCAAGGGAGTCTCTCTAGGGGAAAAAAAAAAAAACCACTCTTAAGGATAAGTTCTATGCCTAACAGCAGATGGCCAACAGGAAAGGAACTCAATGGCATTTTTGGAGGGTCTTTGTCTCAGAATGTTGTCATTTTTTTCTTTAACCTTGCAGGCCCTTTGAGTATACATTATGGCTCCTGATTTTGCGTTTTTATCAAATTCTTAAATGTGTAAATGTGTCTCTGCATCTATATGTTTTTCTTGTATATTTTCTTTGCCCATTTTTCTTGTTTTGTTGTTTTTTTATTTATCTTCTTTATTATTTCTTAGATGCCTTTTTTGTTTGTTTTTAAGAAAGTATTTGATCTGTTTATTCTGAAAGCATAGTGTTGTTAAATAAAATCCAAGAGGTATTGGGTTGGTCTTTGGTCTCTTGTGCTTTAGGGGAGCCAGACTGGCCTAGAGGAACATGTGTGTGATCTCCCAGATCTAGAAGGTACTGTTCAAAGGCATATTTCCCAAGTGTGGTGGGGCACAAGCTCCAGCTCTTTCAGAGAAATGAAAGTTAAATTGTTTTGAGAAGGCAACTGAGCAAGAGGGACAGACATCAGAATGGTAGAAGAACATAGAGGAGGGGAAGGGCAAAAATCTTCTTCCCTTTCTGTGACAATCTACGAGCAGAGACTAGTGACCCCAGCAAGGGACCAAAGTAAACATCTATGCGGCATGTGCTCACGGGGTGGAATACTCTTTGTGAGAATGGAGACAAACTGTTCCAATTTCTGTGTGGCTGCTTTCCCAGCCTCTAAGTCTTCCTTGTGATTGGCCTTCTCCAGGTTTGCATAATCCATGACGACCTTGTTAGTAATGAGTGAGAAACAAAAGACTTGAAGCCCACAATGGCGTGCAACGATAACTTCTGAGACTGCACTTATGCCAATAGCATTTGCTCCCAACATCCTTAGCAGGCAACTCTCTGACACAGTCTCAAAGTTGGGGCCTGCCAGCATCACATAGGTGCCTTCCTTTAATTCCTGTTGCTCCCCATTTGTTTCCCGGCACTTAAAGCTTTCTGCCTCATATTCCAGTCAAAAGCGTCAGACATGGTGGGGAAACAAACCCTATACCTTTCATCGTTGGAGCTTTCAGAGAGTGTTTTTACCAATGAAGCAGGTAGGTTGTTGTGATCACAGATCATCATGATATCTCCAACTGCAAAACTGGGGTTGAGCCCTGCAGTTGCATTGGTGACTACCAAAGAGTCCACACCAAGAAAATGGAAAACCCTCACTGGGAATATCACCTTTGACAGTGGGTAACCTTCATATGTATGGAATTTTCTCTGTATTATCACGCAGGCTCTGCCATTCAGGAATCCAAACAGTGGGCAGCGAGCATAACCTTACACTGTGCTTTTGGAAAAGTTGGGTATTCTCACTGTACTCAAAGACCTGGACCTGAGTTAATTTAGCAGTCAGACCTCCTAACCCAGAACCACAGATCACTGCCCCTTGAGGTCGCTGCATAATGTGAGACCAAAGCCACTCAGTGGTGCTCTGATAATCTTCATATGTAAATGTGTTGTTCTCCATGGTGTCGCCAACAACTACGCCAAAATCCTGCCCTTTCCGCTCTCCGGGTGACTCGTCTGAGTCTGCTCAACACTGTTCAGATGCCTGTTTTCTAAATAAAGACAGAAAAGGCCTGAATCCAGATGAGAGGGGAGGTGGGGAGAAACTGGGAGAAGTAAGGGGATGGGAAACTCTAATCAGAATATATTGGATGAAAAAGAGATCTATTTTCAATAAAAGAAAAAAAGGGAAATTAAAATAGTAGGGACTTGTTGGGAAGAAGAACTTTAGTGGGAGAGGGAGAAAGAGGAGGGGGCAATTGGAGTGAAAAATGACCAAAAGTTTATAAAAGTGCATATATGACATATATATATTCCACCAAGCGTGCATGCGTGTGTGTGTGTGTGTGTGTGTGTGTGTGTGTGTGTGTGTGTGTATAATAGTCAAAGAATAAAAATAAACTTAAAACTTTTCTCCCTCGGTGGACCATCATGTGGCCAGACACTGCTGGGTTTCGTATGCTGAGTCTTCTCAGAGACAGAGGTAGCTGCATCAGTCCCCAGAGTCAGAGCAGATGCAGAAAGACAGGACAGGGAGGATGTGTTTATTTGAATTCTAGCCAATTTAATATTCTCTCTGATTTTTAAAAAGATACATTTCTTTTAAATTCCTTGTGGAATGAGCCAACTGTAAGAGAATGTCAAGATGTATCCAAACGGAACATGTGGACTTCCTCATCTGTCAAAGGAAGTCATGGTACTGGGTGATTTCTAAGCCTTCTAATTCTAAATTCAACTGTAGAGACATCACAGTGAGATTGTGATACACAGGTACCTTCAAGCCCGCAAGGAGGGAGGTGTAATAGAAGCCAAGACAAAGAGAAGTAGGGAAGGACTGACCCACGTACTAGAAAGTTTATTAAGCTCCCAATCCGTTCTTGGGGCCCCAAGACTCACCATAGGACTCAAACAAGGTTATCTTGGCCTTGGGCATGGAAAAGGAGAGACTATGAGCCTAGGACCACATTCAATGCTGGAGGGATTTGAAGTAACTGACTATATTTAAGCTACTGGGTTGTGGTCGCGGTGAGATTGTCTTTCAGAGGATGTATTTTGTCATACTTAAGTGAATAGCTCTGCCCTTTGCTAGCTCTGTCCTTGCTAAGTCACTTAAATTGAACTGCCATTTCCCCATTTGTAGGAGTACTTCCTTGGTAGGGTTATTGCACGAGGTAGTTACAGAAAGCAGTGCAAAAGCCACTTTGATTTGTTATTATTATTATTGTTTTTAGGTCATTGGCTCAGGAATTGGCTGAAGGGCTTCAGTGTAGAGAATTACAATACTAAATGAACGGCAATCTATCTTTCTAGTTAGCTAGCTAGCTATCATTTTGTATATGAATGTATTATGAGTTAAGGTGTACCACATGCATACAGAAGCCAGAAAAGGATATAAGATCCCCTAGAACTGGAGTTACAGGTAGTTGTGAACCACTATGTCGATTCTGGGAACTAAAAATCCTACTCCTCTGCAGGAGTAGCAAGTGCTCTAACCATTGAGAAATCTCTCTAGCTTCCTTCTTCTTCTTTTGATAATCTCTCCCATTTCTAGGATGAAATTTCATGATCTGTCAGGCAAATTTTGTCTGTAACCAAACTATGCATGGTTTTTATATTTTACTATAGTTTGGGCTTTTTACAAAGAAATGTCTTCCACTGTCTTTCCCACATTACAGTTACATCTTGTTCTTTTCCCCCAAATCTGTGCCTTTCTTGATTTATTATGTTTATCGGCTTTCTATTATTGTAGAGAATAGCTGAGAAAAATAACTTTATAAAGAGGAAAAGTTTAATTTGAAAACGATCTTGGAGGTTTTGGTCTGTGGCCAGTGGGTCTGTTCCTTTTGGGTCTGTGCAGGTGGAACATCATGGGCAGAGTTCTGGACAGGGGAGGCTGCTCAATTCATGCAGGTGGGAAGCAAAGAGGAAGAGGATTGGGTCTTCATGTCCCACTCAATGGACATCCCATGACCTATCTTCCTCCTACCAGGCCCCACTCTCTAAAGACTTTAGCTTTCAAAAGCACCACAGGCTGGTGACCAAGCCTTCTGTTCAAGCCTTGGGGGGCACTTGCACAAACCACAGCACCTAGGAACACAACCTGACAATATACCCTGATGATAGAGGATTGTGGAGGAAGAGAAAAGCATTCATGTATTAGTAGTGTTTTCTCAAGTTCAGGTAGTATAAGCATTTTTCATTATCAACCATGGTCATCACAATTATTTGCATTGTTAAATCTCTGAACTCATTCTTAGTTTTTTTCTTCTGACCTCTCTTTCCTCTTCCTCCCTTTTCTTTTTTCTTTGACCAATCATCCAGTAGACCCCCTGTCTTTTTCTCCCTTGCTCCATCTTTCCCTCTGTTTCCTCCTTCCTTGCTTTTCTTACTTACTGTAGGCCCCACTTCTTTTCTTCAAATAAATATTTACTGAGTATCTGCAAAGATTTGTACAGTGACAATTCAGGGGCAAATAATGTGGAGAGAGAGAAGTAAATGAACGACAACACAGAGTAAAATATTGACTAGGGTAAAAGTGAGATCAGGGTGCCATGGGTCCAATGAGGGATGAAATGAGGAGGGAAGCCGGGAGGATGAAATGAAGACAGGGCCAAGCAGAAAGTGGGGGAAGGCAAGAACAGCAACACATAAAAGGCTCAGGGGTAAGAGTAGTGAGAAGTATAATCAAGATGTCATACTAACAGAGAAAGTACAGGAGAGATTAGCAGGGGCCAAATGCTCTGGGTTCTTAGAGCCTGTAGGAATCCATATTTTTTTAAGAAGTACGGGGATCTCTTTGGATTTGAAGCATTGGGAAAAATATCTCGATTTAGCTTTAATGAAGAATACCAAAGCTGCAATGAGGAGGAATACTAGACTGGAAACAGGTTCGCAAGGTGATGGAGAAAGGTCATTGGCTAATAAAGGAACTGCCTTGGCCCATTTTATTGGTTAGAACATAGGTGGGAGGAGTAAACAGAACAGAACGCTGGGAGGAAGAGGAAGTGAGCTCAGACTCCACAGCTCTCCTCTCGGGAGCAGACGCCTCAGAGAGATGCCATGTTCCTCTCTCCCGGGCAGACGCACGCACGCGATGAAGCAAGCCGCCAGGTTAGACATGCTGAACCTTTCCCGGTAAGACCGGTGCTCACAGATTATTAGAGATGGGTTGATCGGGATGTGAGAATTAGCCTGTAAGGGCTAGAGCTAAAGGGCCAAGCAGTGTTTAAATGAATAGAGTTTGTGTGTTGTTATTTCGGAGCATAGCCGAGCAGGCGGCCGGGTGCCGGGGAGGCAGGCCCGCCGCTCTTATTACTACAGCAAGGGTTGTCCTAAGAATCAGGGGAGAAAAGGTAAGGGTTTACGCTGAGGTACATCGATGTAAGATGTAAGAGAAGAGGCATGGGGAAGAGTATGTAGCACTTGGCTATGAGCTGTAGCATGCTGACTTCTTACTATGCTCTAGCCTTCAGTGATGCTAGGCTGCCATTGTTTCTTACTTAGTGTTGGAAAAAAAACTGCCAAGTACGTTGGAAAGCCCGAAGAGTCACAAAAACTCTCTCACTCTCAGGAGGGGAACAGGAAGAGCCAAATTCTAATCACAACTTTACATGGATCCAAGAAAGGGGGAATCTTGGATTGTCCTGATGGCTCCCGCCATCTGTAGGTGTGTGAATTCTCCCGCAGACACCGAAATAAATGTGCTAACAATTGTATTCCTGAGCTGAAGAAACAAAGTGGATCCGTAGTGGGGCTTTGGTGTTACACCCCCACAGGATTACCTCACAGGATAGAGTACCTTGTAGGTTTCTAATTCACTCTCTATTGGTCCTTGGTTCATTTATTTGAAAATATGTTTGCTAATTTAGCTCCCAACCATGTTATCTCCAACTCCTGTGTGTCTCTCACCATGTGGATCTCTCTTAGAATTTCTCTGGAAAGACTTTAGACCCAGCATACTGCGGTTCTGAACAGAATATCCTCTGTAGTCCTATAAGGCATGACAAATAAGTACATATATTACTCTTTGATTAAGAGCATTCCCAAACGAAATAAGAAAAAAAAAAGGAAGAAGAGAAGGACTCAAGAGGTTGAGGAAAAGGAGAGGTGCAGAATTAAAAAGGAAAGCAAGAGATCTGTTTGTGAGTACCATTATGTTCGGGTTACCTCTGTGTTAGTGAGCTCAGGCTACCATGACAAAAGACCGCAGGCTGAGTGCTTTAAACAACAGAAGGTTGGTTTTTTTCAGAGTGCTGGAGACTGAAGTCCCCCATCAAGGTGCTAGGTGATGTGGTTTTTTTGTGAGAGCTTTTTCTTGCTAGCAGGAAGCCAGATCCTTGCCTTGTCCTCACATCACAAAGGAATGAGGTTTGGGGAAGACAGACAGACAGACAGAGAGCAGGGAGAATGCATCAATCACCTTTCTCACTTCTTTTTTTTAAAAAAATATAATTTATGTTTTTATTTTATGTTCACTAGTGTTTTGCTTGCATGTATCTTTCTGTGAGGGTGTCAGATTTTGGAGATACAGACAGTTGTGAGCTGCCAGATGGGTGCTGGGAATTGAACCGGAATCCTCTGAATGACTAATCAGTTCTCTTATTCACTGAGCCATCTCTCTAGCCCCAGCCTTTATCACTTCTTACAAGATTGCAGTTGTATTTGATTAGGCTTGGTATCTCATTGATCTTAGAAACATCCCAAAGACCCTGTCTCCAGAAACAGGCACACTGGGAACTAAGACTTTAACATATAAATGAGGAGATGAGGAGTATAATTCAGTCTGAGACATTTTACTCTCATCTAAATAAAAAAAGGACACAAAATTTCCTTTGTTTCCAGTAAGCTTCACTACCCCCACTTGCTTCAATTAAAAAGGGGGGGGCAGTGGAGAAGAGATATCTAGATACAGGTATGTGATTAGAAATAGCACAAGTTCAACTCAGCAGAATTTCCTTAGTATGTCTGAGTTATTATTAGCTAGAATGGGAAGCAGTGTAGCCCAAAACTATTCGAGGCATCAAAGACAGTTCTTTTTCGGAAGCCTATACTTTATTTAATAATCTATTTTGAACTGAACTGTGAAGAATTGAACCCTAAATTTAGAATGTTCACCTGTGTCTGGTTGGCATTAACTTACTTTTTAAGTAGGACATGAGACAATGCAATGGGGTTCCCCTTAGGTTCCTCCTTAAGACTGGATGCTTCAGCTGAGAGTGTCCTAAAACTGTACTCTCCACATATCTGAATCATGATTGCTTGATAAACCGAGGGGCTGACTCCTATGGTACAGTGTCTGCCGTGCAGGCCAAAGGACCTAAATTCCTCAGAATCCAGGTAAAACTGTGGGAGAGTGAGGTCCTGTGATATCAGCAATGGGGAGGCAGAGGCAGACAGATTCCTGAGCCTTGTTTGTTGCCAGCCTAGGCAATTGATGAACTACATGTTCAGTGGGAGACCCTTTCTCAAAAAAAAAAAAATGAAAGTGGGGAGCAATCAATGGAGACTCTTGATGTAAACCTTGGGCCTCCAGGTACATATACACCCAAGTGCAGGTGTACCCAAATGTTTTCGTGCACACACCCACACTATCGAGTACAACAAATGCACACTCACCGGGGTTGGGAGTTCTGTTGAGGAGCACTCTTGGGATGGATACCTGTGAAGGAAGTTATAATAGCTCCATGGTGGTGTTGTACTGTAATATGTACACAAACAATATCTCAGCTGATTTTGTAGGAAGCTTTGTGAGAAAGATGGCTCTTCTGCACAGCCAGACTTTTGGCAAGAGAGTCGGGTGTTTGTAGCCTAATATCCTCCAGACATTTAATATAGACTACCTCTAGGGATCTTTCCTAATGTCCTAACTTGAAATTATTTAATTTTTATATTTTATATAATTCAAATTTATTTCCCTAATGTCCTAATATGACATTAGGCAAGATGCCTTCCTTATCCCAGCAGTGATACCTAGAAATGAACTCAGTCCTTAAACCTTTGAAGTCAAAGGTTTTTACTATTTGTAAGCGGAGTCCTGGACTCCGGCACTGCACAACAGTCTCCACTGAAGATGACAGCATAGGGGCCACAGAGATGCCAGTTCTGCTACAACCTATTGGCATCTTTCCCTTAGGATTGGTTCTTTCAACTGACCCTGGACCTGCTCTGGTTAAAAGGATATCCTGCACTATGAGCTGAGGGGTCCTCAAAGACGTGGAGTTGCGCTAGCTAAGACTAGTTGTTTCCAGTAAGACTTAAATGCAGGATGGTTCCAGTCATGCCATTACAGGCATAAGAAGAGGAGCTGCTCACAGCAGTTGCAAACCTAATAGAAAATTATCGACAGACGATCTGATGAGGATGGAGGTTTAGACAAGCCTAGGCATTTCTTTTTGAGGGACCTGTTTCCACAGAGGTAAGTGTGGTTTCCATAGCCTTCCTGGGTTTTTCCCCCTGAGGTTTGGGTTCACTTGGTAGAGTTAGCAGACAGGTGAGGAAGATGAAATGCCCACTGTCATACAAGTACTCCTTGATAGTTAGCTGTTAATTGGCGTGGTTAGGTTTAATGAACTCATTTAATAACAATATTCCTGCTGAGGGTTTTATTGAGTGTAAATTCCTCAATTTAATAATGTAAAATGTATCTGTGGAGTGTTAATAATATTTTCAGAGAGTAAAATCCTGGAAGGTTATGTGTAATGGATTAATTAAATAAGAAAGCCCCCAAATACTTTTCAAACTGATTTTGACAGTGATCTCTGCTTCATGTGAATGAATTAAGTAGACTATTCCAAACGGCATTTGTGTATGCTCATTGAAAAGCACCATCTAAAGTTAACAAAATTAGATCCGATGAAGCACAAACACAGCAAAATATTCTGCCTGGCAGGCGAGAGTTTTGTTTTCTGTACTGATCCATTAAGTTGAATAACTTGATTTCCTTACAAGATGTCGACAGTATGTCTCCTCCATGTAGAGAAGTCAGCGGGAACTTTCCAATCCACCCCAGACTGCAGCAGCTTGGAGCAGCAGTGGTCTTGCATAAGCGTTTGGGAAATGTTTTTAATTGTTTTAATTGCATATTAGCAAAACGACACAAACTTCTTATAGCTTTTTCAAAGTAAGCAATTCATTTAACTTAGCTGAGAATCTTTGAGCTGATTGTGAATGTCCTGTATATGATATATTCAAGAATTTTTTAAAGCACATTTTCAAAAGGTGGTTTATAATTCTTCAGCCTGACTAGTTGTCCCAGGGGATGGATAGCCCCCCAATTTTCATGTTTTCACAATAGGGCTAGAAAAAATGCAAATTAGGATGTGGTAAAATGATATGTACTTAAGTATGTAGACTTGAGTTCTCCAGAGTCCTCAAAGGCAGTTTCATCTGAGGATGAGTTTTGTGATTTTGTTTCCAGAGACGTAATTATTCCAAACAGAAGTCCTGAGGGACAGTATTGAGCTCATTTTACATTCCCTTCGGACTACAGAAGAGTGAGTGTTGAACTTTCTAAATACCACAAAGATTAAAAGTTATAATTTCCAGTGAAGTCCATTTTTATCACAATGAGAAATGTGCTTATTGTATTTGAAGCATCAATAATTCCGGTTGCATTGACATAATACCTAAGCCTGCAGTCCCACAGACTTGGAGGCTAAAGGTGAGGTAGGTGTATCAGGGGCAGTGAGCAGGGATAGGGGATCAAGCATCCCCTTAATAAATCATTTTCCTTCATTTTGTTTTGCAGTGTGGGGAGTCGAACCCAGAGTCCTTCTCATATCAGACAAACACTCCAGGAAACACTTCAGATCTCCTCCCCTTTCCTGTCTTGAGTCATCCTGAGAATGTCAGTCTTGCCCTGTGCTTGTTTCAGTCTGCCTATATGGTACCTTACGACAGGCAGGACATAGTTTCTTAGGGGCCTTTAAGATTTGTTTCATTGTAAATGCATCACCAGTTAACTAGTCCTGAGGATAGATTTTTTGGGGCTGTATGTCTGGCACCCAGGGAGACCTAACATTTTGAAGGGAACAAATGACCTGGGGCTCTTGGATACAATCCCCACTGCTGACTTGTTGTTTGTCAAGCCTCCAGGTTTTCAGTTTGGGTTCCTCTATGGTCCTCATCTGCTAGGTTCAGCCTGGTGCTGATTCTGAGCTCAAGGGGAGTGTAAACAATGAATGTTCTGCCTTCTGGGCCTCAGTGTCAGCTTGTGTTGGCTGCCACACAGGCTCTGACCTCATTTCTGATACCAAGTCCCCCATGGCCTTGTTTCCTGGTCCTAAGTCCCTTCCATAGAAACCCATTCAGCTCCTCGAGGACTGGCTTGCCTAGTTCTCATTTGCCCTCCTACCCGAGGCTAACGCATGCTGGCTTGGTTTCAGAGTATCACCAGCTCTGTGATAGGTGACCTCTGACCTCTAGCTACTCACCTTTCTCCTGTTGCACACCTATATAATATCAAAATTTATAATGAAAACAACACTCTTCTATTCATCTATCCTATGTCTTCATTTCTGTATAATATTAAGCACACTTTTAAGCTGTGCTGTCTCATGTTGGCTCTGATAGTCTGTAACATCCTTATATTACTTTCTCTTCTACTTTCCATTAATTATAGGTCAATTGTGTTGGTTTCTACTAAAAAAGGAAATTGAGCATCTTCCTTGAAATATGTACCCTCTTTCCGTTTCTGCATCCTAATCATAACTCTGTGTTATTAGATCAACATTCAGGCTTCTTGTTACATAAGAGAAAACCAGCTGCAGCAAATGCTGAGTAAGTGGCAAACAATCCATTACTACTGGAGGAGACAGAGGTTCCTGTGAGCTCCTAGCCAAGACATAACTCCTGTTCTATGCATGTCTGTTTAAAGATAGTTTATTTAGTATATGTTACTGATTTATTGGCATTACACTAATGTCTAATAGCACTACAATTCACTCCTGAAGGATAACTATCTAAGCACACAGCTCTATAAGCTCAGGAAACCAGACAGTGCTTACGCATGGGGGCTGCTTTAAACTGTGCCATCAACAACAAAATGTATGAAGACGTAAAGACATGCACTCAGTAGACTGTTAAAAGGACGCGGGCTTCCAGGTTAGCAACTGGACTAGTTTGATTCCTGTTGGTATGATGAAATACACTTTGGGGAAAGAGGGTTTGTTTGGCTTACAGGTTATACAGTCCATTATCATGGGAAGCCAAACTAGGAATTCAAAGTAGAAATTGAATTCAAGACTAAAAGGAACATTGCTTACTGCCCTGCTTCCCCTGGCTTGTTCAGATACCTTTCTTATATAGCCCAGGCCCACATTTTCAGGAATGGTACTGCCCACGTGGGCTGAACCCTCCTATAACAAAGAGCAATTGAGAAAATGCCACATGGACGTACCCACAGCCTATCTGATAGAAACAATTTTTCAGTTGAGGGGCCCTCTATCCAGGTGTCTCTGGATTATATAAAGTTGACAGAAACTGACTGTCATATTCAGTGTTGGTGTAAATATGAGATAAAAGAAAGGCTCATATCATCTATAATTGCTAAAAGTCAAATAGACTAAGTCTTTCTATAAGGTGGCTTAGTAGGTGGAAATTCCCAATCCTGATACTTTGGATCACATTAGTTCCATCCCCAGGAAGTTACCCTAAGGGAATTAATCAGAAAAGTTCTTAATGATACCTATCAGAACATTTTCACAAGAGAAAAGTGTTATAAACAATCAGATGGGTTTCAAATTGTATTGTTATATTTATATAATTTTTGCGACTACAATTATTTAAAACCCAATACAACTATACTTAGTATCTTAAAAAGATGTTTACAATTTTTGCTACATGGGATGCATGGTCTATAAGACAGTCTTTCAGTATTATTTAATGTAGGGGAATGCTATGTAGGAACAGATACAGAGCTGTATCGTTAGAGAAATAAACACCTGCACATATGCAAATACACACTTAAATGTAAACCTATGTCTATAACTCTCAGTGCATAGATATCTACCCAGAACAACCACTATAAGAATGCATTCATTTTAAAGATGTATCTATTTATTGATTTAGTGTTTATGTGCGCCTGTATGAGTTTATATGTTTCCAGTGTATGCAGGTGCCCATAGAAGCCAGAAGAAAGTGTCTAGTCCCCTGGAACTAGATTTGTAGGTGATTCTGAGCCACTGTGTGGGTGCTGGGAACTGAGCCCGTGCCCTCTGCTAGGAAAGCAAGCTGAGCATGACATGGAGCACAAAACCATTAGGCAATGTTCCTGCATGTTTCTTCCATCTCTCCTTCAGCTCCATGCCTCAGGTTCCCACCCCACTTCCCTGATGACAGGCTGTCTTGTAACCTGTAAGGTGAAATAAACCTTTTCCTTTCCATGTTGTTTTGATCATGGTATTTTGTCCCACCAATGGAGAGCAAACTAAGGAATGATTTTGCAGACAGAGTCACAGGGATCCAGAGAGAGTCCAAAAAAAAAAAAAAAAAGGCAACATCTAGAAAGTGTCAGAGGAGGAATTCGTCCTTTCTCAGAACACAGAGAATACTTTCTGCCCGACCCACAGTCATAAGAGTTTCACCTTCCGGCTCCTTGAGCTGAGTTCCTGTTTTAACATTTGCTGTGAGTCCTTGGAGATCTGGTCTGTTCTGGACTAAATCGCAGATGCTTTGTAGCTGACAAGTTGCCCAAACTCCATAATCCTTAATTCCTTTACCAGCAGAAGGGAGGTAATGATAGTCTCCACACATTTATTATAGACATTGTATAACGTGGCAAACACAAAGTATGTGCTGAATAAATAATAATTATGTTGACTTATTCTGCAGTTTAAATCATGGTATATATAATTTCCAATTCTGCTTTTGCTCTTAAGCAGTTTATTGCAAACATTTATTATGTTGCCCTGGTTCTTCACATTCATGTTTTAGGGTTGTATCTGGTTTCACTGAGTGGATAGTTATTTACCATCTACTGTATGGGTAATATTTAAGCTTTATTACCTATTTTTATTACTGTGTGAAAGAGCAGTGATCTTGGGTTAGTTGTTTGAGGTTTCTGTAAATAACAATACTGCTTTTGCAGAGCTGAGCTGAAGGTTAATGAAGACAAACAACAGAACAGTTATAAAACCCCTAACGCTTTGCCAGCTTCTTCATGCATTGTTAAAATGGGTTAGTTCT
Source organism: Microtus oregoni (assembly GCF_018167655.1). Lineage (NCBI taxonomy): Eukaryota > Metazoa > Chordata > Mammalia > Rodentia > Cricetidae > Microtus > Microtus oregoni. The sequence goes on from NW_024543070.1 coordinate 9,956,432, forward strand.
TTCCCCTCTGCACCAGGAAGGTAACTAACACTCAGTGAAAGGGACTTAACTTTAAGCAGACTTAAAAAGCCTTGCTTCCAAGGCTCCCAAGGCTCCCAAGACCTGGGGAATAAAGGTTTGGTGGTGCCTTTAATCCCAGCAATTGGAAGGCAGAGGCAGGAAGATCTTTATGAGTTCGAGGCCAGCCCGGTCTACCGAGTGAGTTCCAGGACATCCAGAGCTATATAGAGACACCCTGTCTCGAAAAACTAAAAATAAACAAACAAAAGGCCTTGTTCCCACTTTTGAAAGTTCTTGTTGTTTCAAGCATACTTCTCTGAGATTTTCTTGTACATCTTCTGTTTGAGCCTCCTGGAACCCCATCTCAGTGGCTCTCGCTTAGGAGTCAGTCGATGGAGATCTGCTTGTGCCCCCTGGAGCACCACCTTCTCAGTGGCCCTCGGATAAGAGCCAGTTGTTCCAACAGAAAGCCTTCGACTTTAGTCTTTCCTATTTTTAAACATTACTCCGAGTGGTCACTTAGCTATATTTACATTGATTTGAAAACACTCCATTACGCTTTCACTTGTGGGACCAATGTCGAGGACAAACAGCGCTATAATGAATTCTTCCTACTGCTAAGTACGTGAGAGGGTAGAGCCCTAAAAAGGAGTTTGAGCTGGAGCAATCTGCACTGTATTTACACGACTCGATTACGCTGCAATATAATGTGTGTGATTTGGGTCATTTAAGAAAACTTCAAAGGACCTGAATAGGCACTCTGTGGCATAAATGAGCTTGTGATTGCCTGGATTTTTTTTCAGTTAAAATCAAATCTTCACACACAGTTGTAAGCTCACAACTCCTAAAGCTGAAAAGAAACGAAAGAGCCTAGAGCTGGGTTCTAAGATGAGAATTGTGGGAAAGATTTGTTTGTAATTAACTGGGAAAGCACTTTTATGTTGAACATCACCATAATCCTTCAGGTGCACAAATTGCACATTAGATCGCATAGAGAAGAAGCAGGCCTTTTAACATGTGGGATGCACCCCCCAACTGTCCCCACCACACACACAGACTGTAGTAATTTTGAAGATGAACTTGTGAACTTTTAATTTATACAGTGCTTTGGTGTAATTAGTCCTTGAATTCTCTGGCTGTTGAGGTGTAATTATTTACAAAAGGGATGGAGCCTTGAGAGCATCCTGACTTCCAGGGGGAAAGGATACTGTGCATCCATCATCATCATCATGCTCAGAAAGTGTGGCTGTGTGGACAGACACTAAAGACTTGAAATAACACCAATAAACAGCCTCATCTTGCAAAACCATATTATTTTTTATGAATCTTCCCCTTATCCACCAATCATTTTGCCTAGTAGATTTTGAACACTTTCTGTCTTTACTATATTTAGGAAGTGAAAAACATTCAAATTCTCCCAACCACCAGGTAATTCATGAGATTTTATTTAAATATCATGTAGTGGTAGCTTTATTACAGAACTACGTCACCTGTAAAGATTCATTGAAAGTTTTGGATAGTTGTGCACTAGTCTCATGGCAAAGTGTGCATTGCAAGCCACTGAACATTCTAGAAGGAAAAGAACCAGAATAACCGCCTCTGACCGTCTTTCCAGAGTCTGCATCTGGGCTTCATCTTGGCAAGACTGGCTGCCAAAACTAATCTTCTGGAATCAGTGTCTCTACCATTGCTCATTGGTTACCAGGATTCTGACTCTCATTATAGAAATGGCATATAGTGGCTTTTAAAAGTGATGTATGTGTGTGTGCATGCACACACGCATGCACACGTATGCACACACGCATGCACACACACGCACATGCACCCATACATACACAATGGAAATATAATAATTATTGTTGAAAAGCTAGATTTATGAGCAAATTTCTGCTCTGTCCCTATCCCATCGCCAGAGGCAAGCCTCTACTTCCTATGTCCTGCCATTGCCTTATGCCCCAACTGCAGCTTCCTCTTTTAAAACATAACCATTTTTGAAGGCTCTGTTACCATTCTACACTCTGCCGCATTCTGTTAAAGCTTATTCCTTATTCACTGCACCATATGGCTGTGCCGTCTTTTATTTTAGCCCCTCCCCCACCGGTGGAAATTTAGCTGATGTCTAATATTTTGCTTTATTTTGTAGCTGTCCATTTCATTGTTGTGTATATATCAACGTCTTAATAGGACACACATTTATAAATGAAATCGATAAATCAAACAAAAGTAGCATGCATTTTTTTTATTTCAACAAATGCCACAAACTTTAATTAGTATAATGAGTTGTACTGCCAGCAGCATGGATTGGAGGGGTGTGTGCTCTTCAGGTGCAGAGCTGGCCTTGGACATAACAGGTGTTGGGTGGTGGTGTTTGCTCTCTCTCTCTCTCTTTTATCACAGTTGCAGTCCAGAATCTGTGGGCTCTCTTATATAACACTAGTAACGGCTTTATCTGCAACGAGGCCTCATTTTCCAACATCGTATTTGTTTTCAACAATTTGAGGACATTGCTTATGGGAAATAAGCTTACCTCAACTGTGTCGACTCATAGAAGAGGGGATTAAAGGAAGTGCTGATATTTCAGAACCCTGCTTTTTAGCTAATGTCTAATAATAGCTAATATCCATCAGTGGGTGGGGGTCAGGGGAGCTAAGGTAAACGATGGCCCAGATACACGATGCAGTGTTTTGACATTTTATGAGCCTAGTTAGTTTTCCTTAGTTAAAAAAATTGTAAGGAGGGTTCCTTCTGTCCTCAAATAAAGATGCACACTGACAGTTTGGCTTTTAATGATCAAGTGTCCGTGGTAGCCGCCAACACTTCACCTCTGAGCCTCACTAAGCTGCATCATGTTCTCACCGTGGGCGTGAGCTCCTGACAGCAATTGATTCCCCATCTTCATTTCCTCCCCTTGCACCACATCTGCTCTTCCTCTCCTTCCTCTCCAAGTGGTCTGACTACTTCTGTCGGAACCTAACCATCTTTGCCTCAGCCCCTGGCCCAGCAGTACAGTTCAGCTATAAGAACCACGGCCCAGCGAGTCCCATTCGACTTTTCTATCTGTGGCTCCCCTTCTCCGCCCTTGGTGTCTTATGATCTGTGATAGTGTCTTCATTTCAAATTCCAAAATGAAAAGAACCCTTTTATTCAACCATTCAGAGCATGTTCACAGTCCTCACTAATGTATATGATGTTGTATTTGTTGGGGAATATGATGCTTTGATAAAGATTTGGACTTTAAGTTTATATGTATTCATACGTAAGGGACAACAGTCTATAACTCTGGTTCCTAAGGATCCAGTGCTCTTCTTTGGTCTCTGCATACACTGGCCTGCACATGGTGCACAAACAGACATATGTAAGCAAAATGCCCATACACATAAAAATAAATTAATAAAAAGAGTATATGTATATATATGATATAATATATATTGTATCATATATATATGGTTTCTCTGTGTGTAGCCCTGACTGTCTTGGAACTCGCTCTGTAGAGAGGCTGGCCTCGAACTCACAGAGATCCACCTGCCTCTGCCTCCCAAGTGCTGGAATTAAAAGTATGTACCACCACCATCTGGCCCAAAGTACTTATGTTTTCTATGCATTACAAAATCTTTTTTTCCTAATAACTTACTTTATTCAACAAAATATCAATTGATCCCAGATTCAATCTTTGGAATAATTTCAAATTTTTCTTCAAATTTCTGTGATTCCCAAGCTTGTAAGGAAGCTTCGCTGCTGAGTAGAATACGTTGTCTTTGTTTGCTTTGGCCATCTGATAGGAGTTTCTCCCAGTGACTAGGAAAGGAGGAACAGTGGCTGTCTCTTGCCTGAGGCTGTTGCCTGCCTAGCATTAGCTTGCCTCATTTCTGTCACCAAACTACAAGGTCTCCTCAGCTTTTCATGTTGGGATATTTTAATTATGTTTCTGAGAGATTGAGTGTAACGAGAGAGAAAATTAGGCCTGGTAAGATGAGCGGCATTCCCCTGCATTACTTTTGCCCTAACGTCATTTTCCCCCCAACAACCAATTATATATTATTTTCCCAAATGTTGATGCTTTAAGTTGATTTACCGAAAATCTAGGGTAGCCTAATGTCATTTTCTAAAACTGGAGCATACCCTGAAGATATCGAGGAAAATTTAATGAACACACACACACACACACACACACACACACACACACATGCGCCCAAACCAAAACAAACACACAGACCCAAAGCCCATGTCCTTTCTGTGTGCTGAATGCCTTTTAAAAGTTTTTAAGAGTTTGTGGGTGACGCATAATAGGAAATATTAAGGGAGAAATAGGAAAATCTGGGGGCATTGACAAGTGTCACAGAGCCAGCAATGGGGAGAAGAGTGTTTCTGTCCAGGCTGTGGTGTGATTGCAGGCACCAACATAATCCAGGGATCATCTATCCATTTAGAACAGAGCTGATAGAGGGAAGGCCAATTACACAGCTCCAAATAGTTTTTGAATTAAGGAAAACAGAGAGAGAGAGAGAGAGAGAGAGAGAGAGAGAGAGAGAGAAGAAATTTAAAAAGTAAGAGAGAAGCTGAGAGCCCCAAGGCTCTGTGGGTGAACCAACTTCCATCTTAAAAAGCCAGGACACCAAGAATGTAGGTCTGTGGTAGGGTGCTTGCCTTGCATTTGCATAGAATCCTGGCCTCCATCCTCAGTGCTGAAGAAACCAAATAAGAATAAGGAGCCAGGGATCCATTGTGTATTTGGAAATGCGCATTAAAATAATGTCTTTGCCTCATCTATTAGATAAAGAGCATTTATAAAAGGCTTCTTTTATTTTGCTGTTCTTCAATATTTTACATTTTTATTCATCATTATTAGTATTAGAGGGAGGGGGCAGTATGTGTTCCATGGCAAGCGGACAGCTTTCAAGAGTGGGTTCTCTCCTTCCACCATGGGTCCTAGGACCAAACTCAGGTCATCAGGCTTTCCTGGTAAGCCTTTTTACCCACTGAGCCACCTTGCTAGCCTTTACCTTATTTAGCTTTTACCTATCTACAAAAAAAGTAAATATAATTTCAAGTTTATAATTCCTAGTGGGTTGTAATATTTTGCAGTTTAATAACACATTGTAATTTAAATAAGTTCTCGAAATAAAAAAATAAAAATGACTTCCTGCCTGGATGAAAAAATGAGGGTGTAACTATCTTTTTCATAAAAGATGTGATGTCTGTCTTTTTCCCAGGAAAACAGGACCTAGAATGACCTGAAGGGATAACAAGGTTGGGAATGTTATTTTAACAGTTCTTAGAAATAAATTTCAAATGTGGGAAGTTTCCAGACACTGAGAGTGACTTACCCATTTGTCATTCTGACTCCTGTTGTTCATGAATTTAGTGAGTTATTATGTACTGAATGCTCTCTGCAAGGTCTTCATCTGTCACCAGCGTTACCAGATTGATGCCTTTTGCCCATCCTTGCATGCATCAACCCAGTAAACTACTAGAATCTCAAGCATGGTTCCAGGAACTTCCCCAGGTTCCATTTGTAAGCACTAATTGACCCAGAGAAATGCAAATACCACCTAGATTACCGGGAGAAATAGGTGAACTAATATATCTAAAACACCTTTGAAATGCAGGTGTCCCAAGTGAGTGCTACCCCCACCCCACGCACCAGGAAGGTAGAGACGGCTTCTGAGATGGCTTCGCGAGTTATTCATAAAGAGAAGCTGAGTCTTGCTTAACATAGAGTTCCACTTCAGTGATTTAAAGAAATAGTCCAAAGGGGAAACACATTATAATATTTTCTTCCCCGGGAAGAAATACAACAGGAAATGCCAAATCAAGAGATGCTCAGAGAATGAAGTCAGGGTATTCGAAAACAGGCACAAGAAATAGAATAAATGTGTTTTTAAAAATACGTGAGCATGATTCTTACTTACAGGCTGTCTTCTTGAATCTTGGTTTTACTCCTCCTTGACCTTTTACCTTGAAAGGGGACGCATCATGTCCATGATTGATCTCAGCAGTTCATGACTTTCATGAACTTTCAGAAAGTTCAGGCTAGACATCAGGAGGGATTTGTGTTGCATCAACTCAAATCTATGAAGATAAAGCTGGCGCTTCCTGTAGGAAGTGTGCATATTCCCTCCCCCACGTGCCCCCAAGTCAGATAAATCTTTCAGCCTGAGGTTTCTCATCAACAAATGGTGATTTGGAAGTGAATGAATTTAATCCGATAAGATTTCCTTAACTGAAAAAAATGACTACTTTATCGTGTCCTACAAGTAGGAGTGAACCAAAACTTAGAAAATTAGTTGCAATAGAAAAAAAATGTTTTTGACATTTTTTCCCTGTATTCCAGAAGAAGAGCAGCTCCAGTTTTGTGATGTGTTGGTAGTGGGGTGGGGGGCGGGAGTGGTAGGGTGTTTTGTGTGTTTGCAGTACGCGTGGAAGCCGGGGCAGCAGCAGGTACACGTGGAAGCCGGGGCAGCAGCAGGTGTCTTTCCATAGAGACATCCACTTGTCTGAGAGAGCAAATCTGTCACTGGCTCAGAGCTCTCAAGTAAGCTAGACTGACTAGCCTGTCCCAAGGATCCCTGTCCCTTCCTCCCTAATTCTGTGAGTACAGCACACTCCACTCCGCCTCAAACTCAGTTTCTCACGCTTGCATTGCTAGCATTTTACTGACTGAGCTCACAGCCTGTGCAATGCTTACTTTCTTTATCTAGAATAACATGCATTTTTTTTTTTTAGACCAGTGGTTCTCAACTATGGGCCATAACCCCTTTGACAAACATCTGTCTCCAAAAATATTTATATGACTATTTATAACAGTAACAAAATTAGAGTTATGAAGTCGCAACAAAAGTAGTTTTATGGAGGGGGTCAGCACAACATGAGGAACTATATTAAAGGGTCACAGCATTAGGAAGTTTGACAACCACTGTTTTGTAGAGTTACCTTGCTTGACTGATCAGATTGCCTGAAGCTATCCAAGAATAATAAACTCTATTTTATTTTCCCAGTGCTAGTCAATGGAACTTTCTATGATATTAAAATAGTTAGAGCAAGACAAGGTAAATTTCTTTCTGAGCCCTGAGTTTCAAGGCTCTGAGTTTGATCCCCATCACTATGGTTACAGGGCAAGCTTGGGGTGGGGGGAGTGGAGTAGGGGTTTTGGGGTGGTTCTCTATCCTCACACTGACCTTGAGAGACTCACATAAGAGGATCTGGACTTTGAGGCCAGCCTAGGCTACATATCGGAAAGCTATCTAAAAAAGAAAGTGTAATCTCTATTGTCCAGTGCAGTATCGTACCAGAGCTTTTAAAAGATTGAGCTAGTAATCTAAGGAACAATATTTTTAATGTATTTAGGTTTAATTAATTTAAATGTAAACTTAGTCACCTGTTGCTAGTGGCCGCCCTATGCAGCAGTGAGGTATAACAGATACTAATTCACATGGGTTAAACTATCTGTCAAATTAGACCACGCTAAGGAGGTTGGTGACTAGAACTTAGCCGATGTCTCAATATTCCATTAAGTTTGAAATTTCAAAAAGAAAAGACCATTAGACTATAAATCAGTTGACTTAATGTATTTTTTCTTTCAATTTTGACTTCTTGTTTTGTCTTCCTGAGTTTTCTGCATTTTTTTCAAGTCCTTAGACGTAGCAAAAATTTAGCACTTTTCAAATGTAAGAATTTGATGGGTTGTATCATCACTTCTGTTATTTCATGGGGAACAGATGTAGACGGGGAAAACAATGAATGCACAGGCCACCCTGAGACAGGCTCACAGGTTGCTCAGCAGACCTGTAAGTACTTGCAGACTGTCCCAGGGAGGCCCAGGTGCTCATTTATTTCCTTAGGGCGCCTTTCAGGCAGTGTGTGGTTTCTTTGTCTAGGCAACATTACCAAATAGCTTTGCCTGTCATTTATGGCTATTCATGTTCTCATATCATGCATTTTCAGATTACAGCTGAGGTTTTAAAATGAAGACTGGCTTTTTAAATGGGACATGGTCTGTTTAGCCATAGCAGTATCTTTTATTTCCCCTTTTTAAAAACACTATTTTTATTTATTCTTTGAGAATTTCAAACAGGTACACAATGTATTTTGATCATCTCCTGTACCCAGCACCCTTCAAACACTCTCCAACATGATCCTCTCCCACCTTTATAGCCCATTGTGTCCAATTAGTGCTGTCCTATATTCCTGGGTGCGTGGCCATCTATTGAAGTGTGAGAAACCTACCAGTGGCCATACTCACAAGGAGAAATTATCCTCCTTCCCTAGTAGCATCAATGACAGCATCTCCTCACTGAGGGGTGGGGCCTTATGGATCCCTCCCTATCCATGCTGGAATGTTGACTTGCTTGATCTTGTGCAAGTAACCACACCTGCTGACGTCATAAGTGCAATGGCCAGTTCCTTTATGTTGAGAAGACTGCTTTAGTGTATAATGACACATACCAGCAAGCCTAGCCCTAGGGAGCTTGAGTCAGGAGAATGATATTTGATGTCAGCCTGGGCTATATTAAAAGAGTCTGTCTCAAACAATATAGTGTTTGTATACTTAAGTTTGTGTGAGCTAACTAAAACCTACACAAAACAATGTGTCTTCAAGCGTAAAATTTCAGACAAATTGAAATATTTGATACCAATAACTTCTGATTCATCAAAAGCAATTTGTTTGCTGGTCACCTATTTATTATATGCTAGGTACCATTATTGGTATTGAGAAAGCGATAGCAAGGACTCAGACAAAATTCTGTCTTCATAGCACATAAATTCCACGGGAATACTTCTAGTTTCTATATCACTTATTAATTTTCTCAAAATACCAATTTCTTTATGCTTTGTGAGAACATAAATTAGCACAACTAATGTTTTGTTCGTTTGCTTTAGATCACTAAGATTCTTGAGTTGCCTTGGAGTGCCCATTTCTCTGCTGACATAGAATGGTTCTCAGAATCACTTAAGAAGTCCTGACAAAGCCTGAAGCCCTCCCTACTCCATCCTTTGAGTTTGTTGATCAAAAGTCATAAGCATTAGTGCTGATTCACCTTAGTGAATATGATATGCTGTCAGAATTAACACCACTAATGTAGAAAGTTTAAGTTACTGACTTGAAGATCATGGAGTCCAGCATAGAAACTATGAAATATTTTAAAAATATAATGATAAAAACTTACTTTGTTCTTTGTGGTGATATTTTGTATGTGTTGTAATAAATAAAGCTTGCCTGTAGATCAGAGTTCAGAGCTAGCCACAATAGTTATTCATAGAGGTCAGGCGGTGGTGGTGGTGGCACACACCTTTAACCCCAGCACTCAGGAGAGAGAGACAGACAAGTTCAAGGCTACCCTGGGCTACACAACATTGATCCAGTCAAAAGGAGAAACAGAGACAGGCGGTGGTGGCTCACACCTTTAATCCCAGTACATGGGAGCCACATGCCTTTAATTTCAGCACTAGGGAGGTGGAGACAGGAAGGGATAAGGCTGGGTGAGGAGAGGAATAAAGCAAGAGGAGACAGCTCATTGCATTCAGTCTGGGCATTCAGTCTGAGGACTTGTAGAGACAGGATCTTGGCCCCTTCAGTTTGAGGGTTGCATAGAAGTAAGAACTAGAGACTGACTCTTTTACTTCTCTGACCTCTCAGCTTTCACCCCCTAACATCTGACTCTGGAATTTTATTTATTAAGATCAATTAGAAATCACACTACATCGAGACCAGCCTGGTCTACAAGAGCTAGTTCCAGGACAGGCTCCAAAACCACAGAGAAACCCTGTCTCGAAAAACCAAAAAAAAAAAAAAAAAAAAAAAAAAAAAAAAGAAATCACACTACAGTTCCTACTTATGACTATAAATTGATGTGTTCAAGAAGTAAAGGAGAAAAGGTATTAAAGGTTCTCAACATTCAGGTTATCTCCCCATCTTATTGACCTCAAGTCTAACGATTTATTTACATAATAATTTGCTTAGTTTACTGTGCTAATTTAGAACTTAACATATACCAAGTACTAGGGATCTAAAGATGAACAAATAATGTACCATGTCCTCTAGGAATCTATAGCTAGTACAGGCTTACAGGATTGTTTTCCGAATGGTCATATAGTAAATATTTTTGGTTTTATGGGACCTGTCATCTCTGTCACAACTATTCAGATCTGCTATTATACAGAAAGCTGCCATAGATAACACATAGATCAAGGAATGCTTAGTTCCATATGCTGCACTGCAATAATTAGGCTTACAAAAACTGACTGAATTTGGATAGAATCTTCATTGTTGGTCTCTGATCTATTGGAAGAGGGAGAAGAAAAATCAATAGCTGTTGTAGAGTGTGGTAAGTGAGCAAACTGGATCTAAGGGTTTTCATAAAATAACAAAAGGACATCAAGTTAGACTGGGAATTACGTGAGGCACGTGAGGAGGATTTCTGAAGGAAATGTCCATGTGAGCCGTGGAAGAAGGGCGAGAGTTTGGAGAAAGGGAGAGAAGAGGATGTTCCAAGCAGAGGCACAGATGTGCAAAGTGAACACATCTAAAACAATGGAGGCTGTTATGTCATCCAGGAGGAATTCACTGAAGCTGCAGGCAATGAGGCCAGTGAGGAAGGTCAGCCACACTTTGAGGGGCCACAGCAATGAGGCCAGACATGCTGACAGTATGCTGAAATTCTTTGCATCACAGGGGAGCACATAAAATATTCTGAGCAGGAAAACAGTTCAGAATTTGTTGTCTGTCAACTGGGAAGAGCATGCCCCACCACCAAAGTGCCACAGTCATCTAGGTAGAAAGTGATGCCAGTGCTAATAATGGCCATTAGGAGGTTAAGAGCGTTGGCTACTCTTCCAGATGAACCCGGCTTCAATTCCCAGCACCCACATGGCAGGTTACAACTGTCTGTAACAGTTGATTCCATTTTCTGAACTCCACAGGCCCCAGACATACACGTAGTACACAGACATACATGCAGGCAAAACATTCATAACATAAAATAATTAAATAATAAGAAAAACTGTTTGGCTGAAGGCTTCACCCCAACTCCTGGCACAAACTCCCTCCCCTGGGAGTTGCCTCAGTCCAAAGTCCACCCCTGAGAAAGCCCACCAAACAGTGACCCCCCTCCCCAGGGAGGGTCAAGAAAGCCCGCCAAAAGGTAACCTCCCCCCAGGGAAGGTCGGGATCACTCACACAGGCTATCTAAACTGCTCCCAGAGAATGAACATGTGGTCTCCCCTTTTCCCTCTTCCCCTCTTCATGTTTTCCTGGGTGGAATATTGGCATCCATTGCCATTCATTAAACCTGGGCATCTTTTAATTTGGTCTGATTGGGATGATTTGCATGAGCGGAGAGGTTTGTTGGCCTGAAAATACTTAACATTTGGAACCTTGCTTGTTTTTATATTAGGTGCTAGCCCCAATTTAAAAGGTTTTTTTGTAAAAGGCAGTTCAGGGGCATTTGGAAATCAGGCTTTGAATTGTAAGAGCCCAATTTTAGAAGTCTATGCCAAATCTTGGGACTCAAGTCTGTCACAATACGTGCATCGTGAAAGGGCTCTTGAGTCAAAAACAGGGCGTTTGTAAGCAATGAATGGCAGATGTCTCTATCCACGCAGTCCCACCTTAGTGAGAACCGTTTCGCCACTTGCTTCGGGCACCTGGCTGGGACCGTGACTCCCACAGGAAAGCCCAAAAATCAACAAACATAAATGGATCTCCAGACCCTAGCGGCATGTATTTGAAAAAGGGGGACTCGCCGAGGTGAAGCCGATCTTAGCCTGGCAGAGAGCACACAGGAGAAGGGAGTTTTCATGTGGCCCTGAGCCCAAGGGAAAAACAGCCCCCTCCCCGGTGGGCCTCCAAATGTTAAGTATTTTCTAGCCAACAAACCTCTCCACCAATGCAAATAATCCCAGTCAGACCAAATCAAAAGATGACCATGCTTAATGGATGGTAATACTCCCAGGTGGCCCTGGGAAAACATGGAAAGGGGAAGAGGGAAAAGGGAAGACCATGAGGAACCCAGAGACCACATGTTCATTATTTTTTTTCTCTATTTATTTATTTATTTATTTATTTATTTAAGATTTCTGCCTTCCTCCCCGCCACCGCTTCCCATTTCCCTCCCCCTCCTCCGATCAAGTCCCCCTCCCTCGTCAGCCCAAAGAGCAATCAGGGTTCCCTGCCCTGTGGGAAGTCCAAGGACCACCCACCTCCATCCAGTAAGGTGAGCATCTAAACTGCCTAGGCTCCCCCAAAGCCAGTACGTGCAGTAGGATCAAAAACCCATTGCCATTGTTCTTGAGTTCTCAGTAGTCCTCATTGTTCGCTATGTTCAGCGAGTCCGGTTTTATCCCATGATTTTTCAGACCCGGGCCAGCTGGCCTTGGTGAGTTCCCGATTTAAATAGCCTATGGGAGTGGTCCAGACCTTCCATGGGGAGGGGTTACCGTTTGGCAGGTTTTCTTACCCTCCCTGGGGAGAGGTCACCTTTTGGTGGGCTTTCTCTGAGGTGGAGTTTGGACTGAGGCAACTCCCAGAAGAGGGAGTTTGTGCCAGGAGTTGTGGTGAAGCCCCCAAACAATCCAGACTTTCTGTATAAAGGGGTACCAGGAAGTTGAGGTGACACTTCCCACCAAACAAAAATCATATTTTTTAAAAAAGAATGACCAGTAGGGACAATCAAGACAGAGCAGAAATAATAATTTCAGAAATGGAATGACCAGCTTTTGCTGATTGATTGGGTGTGGGAACTCAGAAGGAAGTTTCTAGATTTCAAGGCAAGGTAATGAGATGGTACAGTTCATGTAGATAGAAGGATAAACCTGGGGAAGGTATAGGATGAATGCATTAATGTAAGACCTTGAATTTAACTTAAATACGTGGCTTTGACATGCAATCACCTCGTAGAAATTAGATTGCCTATAACTTTAATATAACCTTACAAATGTGGGCCAGATATGGTAGTATACACTTGCAATACCAGCACTTTGAGGTGGAGGCAGGAGGATCAGGAGTTCATGGGCATTCTCACATAAATAGGGAGCTCCAGGTCAGCCTGGGATACATGAGGCACTGTCTTAAAAAATTACAAATGCATATTAAACTCTTTTTGTATCCTTAGTTAATACAAATCTTTTATGGAAGATATTTATGTCTAATGACCTTATTTTATTAATTGTCTCTCTATAAATCCACATCTAATGTGTAGTTGTCTGTGTGTGATAGAACCGTGTTATGACAGCGGTCCTGACATTCTTCGACTTCACTACTGTTTGGGAAATTTGTGATGATCAATTATAAATGTGTGTCCTTCAAATCTCTATTTTATGTCAGATGTTGTCTCCGGGTAAACACACACACACACACACACACACACACAGAGTGATAGGCATCTGTGCTTAGCACACCTCTATTTCTCAGCTTCTTTGCTTGGAAAATAAAGATAACAACAGTACCAACCTTATAGGGTGATTTTCTGTGCATGTGTGTCTTCATATGCATGTGTGTATAATTTTACATACTTACATGTACATACACATTTACATATATTACTAGCTCAGGCCCTGACACATAATGATCATATAATATACATAAACTATATTTTCAGTATGATTTTTCGTGTTAGGATTAAGTTGCTCCCAGTTCTCTGTTATTGTGCTGGTCTCCTCTGAGGACACACATGGAACGGGACGTTGATTTCAGATTAGAGAGTATGTTCGTCCCTCTTGTTTCTGTGACGAAGGTACCTGACAAGAAGCGACTTAAGGGAGGATGGCTTTACTTGGTTTAGAGTTTGAGAGCCCAGTTCATCATGGTAGGGAAGCCTGGTGGCGGGAGCAGGAGGCGATTGTTCAGGCTGCATCTGGAGTCAGGGAGCCGGGAGAGATGGATTAATGTGCTCACCCCATTGTTTTTCCTTTCTAAATTCGGTCCGATACTCCAGTCCATGGATCAGAATCACCCTAAACGTGGGTGGCTCTTCCTCCCTCAGTTATTATAATCTAGCTAATCACCCTAGAAGTGGCCAGAGATTTGTTTCCACGGTGATTCCAAATTTCCCTCAATTTTACAGTCACTATTAGCCATCTGAGACGGTGTGCACGGACATCGCCAAACTCCTCTCCAAAGAGGTGATGACAGGTTTTTTTTTTCCTGCCAATGCCAGGTGCCACTGTGCTCCTTTGCCAGCACTGGCAACTGTGAGGCTGCCACCTGGGGAATGCTATGCATATTGAAACAATGCCTGATGCTTCTAAAATTGGTTTAGTTTGCATTTCCCTTACACCTGTGAGATTGATAATACGATCACATGTTTATTGACCACTCACCTTTTCTTTTAGCTGGGTACTTGTATTGTTTGACCATTTTTCTTTTCTCATTTTTTCTTGTTTTTCCCTTCTTATACTGTAGGTATTCTTTATATACCTAAATAATATTTTTCTTTCATATTACAAATTGTATTTAGACATATTTGCCTTGTTTTTAAATGTGAGCTATTACTTTCACCAAAACCATTCATATAAATGCCTTTTTTACAAAGCAAAATATGATGCAGAAGAGTTTGTGAAAAGCATAAGCCCCTTGCCTCCCCCTTTCTGTCCATGCCCACTGGTACACCTCAGAAATATATGGTTTTCGAGACAGGGTTTCACTACATAGTTCAGGCCGGCCTAAAATTTACTATGTAGACTAAGCTGAGTTCAAACTCATAGAGATCCCTTCTGAGTGCTGAGATTAAAGGCATGCACAACCACACCAGATTTGGAAGTAATTTTTTAAATCTAAGATTCCCATTTCCTTTTCTCCTATAAAATGCTTATATCCCCGAATTCAAGATTTTGAATGGCATCTCTTTCCTCTAGGCTGTGAATGGGAGGCTAGCATCACTGTTTCAAGGCCCCACTTCAGCTCTCACTGTTGATCGTAGCAGTTCGATTGCACATCCAGAGCATGGTTGTTTCCGTCCTTCCTCAGAAGCTCCCAACGCCATAGTCTAAGCATGGACGTTCAGAACCTCCATGGTCTGTCAACATGCTCCCATGGCATCTAAATCTTTCTAAAACCTGTTGAAGGCCCTCCTAGCTAATGGCCTCTTCTGACTACATGTTGTTTTCACTGCAGTCTGCTCATCTCCCTTCACGTACACTTCTGCTGAGAAGCAGTGATGAAAGACAAATGCATTTACTGCGCACAGCATCAGTTTATGAATTCACCAATCACAGTCCAGGAACTAGTTTCATTTTTTTTTACATTTTGAGAAATCTGTGGCAACAAAGTTAGAGTGATCTTGGTTACATTTTTCTGTCACTTGAATCAAGCAATTAAGGGCACAGTGAGCTCTTGGGGTATTTTGTATTTATTTCGTGCCTTGTAAGGCTATAGGGCCCTTTGTTGTGTTATGGGACCTATCAGTCTTTCATAGTCGCTGACCCTCTAAGTCAATTGGAACAACAGAAGCAGTATATCTGGAAAAAATTAAAGGGAGACTGTCTTCAGAAGGGTGATCATTTTTAATTTCTGAGGATTTATGCTTCAATTCATGAAATCAAACATCTTGGAGGTGCGCCCTGTGTTCCTTGGCTGAAATCCATGCATCTCAAAAGATATTGATTTAGGGCCAAGACTGGCTTCAACAGTTTGAGATCGGGCTGGGAACTCAAGTCTTGAATATATTAAAGCAATTTCTTAAAAAGAAAATGTTTACTATAACAATCTAACCAATGTTGTCACAAAACTGCATGTAAGCATTGACCAAAGGGTGCAGGTACTGAATGTTACCAGGAAGATGGAGTGGACCACCTTGCCACACAGAGGTAGGAGGGAGGTAGAACCTACAATGTGTCTTAAAGTCCATTTTGGCAAAGCTGGGCATAGGGGGATGATGGCAAGAGACCAGGAGTTCAAAGCCAGTCTCAGCTACTAAAAGATTCTGAGGCCAACCTGAACTACATCATGCCCTGTTTCAATAAACAACAACTAAATGAGGTCATGTTTTCAAAATCCTAGAATGTTACACTTATTCCATTGACTAAAGAACATTCCCAGGCTAGCCCAGGTTAGGGCAGAGACAAGTAACCTGCATTTATTAGGAGTGACGAAAGGGAAGCGTTGCGGAGAGGCTTGGGAATGGGCGGCCACAATCCACTGGGAGCAGTTTTCCCTGCCCAGTTTGTGGCTGTGATCCTGCTGTCTAGGTTTCCACTCCATTTAAAAGGAAACTTTTGCAATTTTTTTCTTACTTGTAACATTTTTTATTCATCATACTGATAACAAAATAGAACTATATTTCCATGGACATTTATTTTGGGCATGGGGGAAGATTCCAGACATGTTTTTTCTGTGTAGCTTTGGAGCCTGTCCTGGACTACTATTTGTTCTGTAGTCCAGGCTGGCCTCAAACTCACAGAGATCCCCCTGACTCTGCCTCCCGAGTGCTGGGATTAAAGGTGTGCACCGCCACCACCCAGTTTCCATGCACATTTAAATAGAAGAGTTACACTTCTATGGGTGGAAGTAGACCTTCTAGTTTAATAGAAAATATTGCTAATGAATGGTAGTTGGTGATCGAGCTGCCCATCCACCGCCCTGGGTGGTAAAATAGAAGGGCGGGAAATTGAGCCTTGGCTTGACTTAGTTTAAATTCCTAGGCTTGTCCCATATCATTCCTATGACTCTTTCAGCCCTCATACCTTTAAGTAGGTACAGTGGTTCCCTTGCATATTCATAATTCTTGTCAATTCTGTAACTCTATACCGAAAGAATTTCATCTTTAAATGCAAACACTGCTATCTAAAGATGTTCCACCTAAGGAACATGCTTTGACTTTGAAATTTGGTACCAGCCCCTCACTGGCTCACATGACAATTCAGTGTTATGTATTCTGCAGTGAGATGGCATTTCTAGAAAACGGAACTGTTTTTATTAGCACGGGCCTAATCAAGTCTGAACAGAGCAGAGCTTCCCAGCGTGTGCCTAGCTTCGTGTAATAAGTGGGCCACAGGCATGGGGGGGGGGGGGGATGAAGGCCTCTGTGGACAGGTTGTTCCTCTTAGTGAGAAAGTCCGTTCAGTTGAGTAGGCTTTCTTTTCCCTTGAGTGGTTTCTGCTTTGTTATATCTGCCTTGACCATGAAACAGGATCATTGAGAAGATCTGCAATCAATAATTGTGAAAGGATCATAGTGATGGTTACTATTTACTGGGAGTTTAATATGTGCCATAAACCAAGCTAAGAGCTTTGCGTGTATTTTCTTGTTTACCACAGAGCAATGCTATGGCATCGATGCTATTAGTATCCCCACTGTAAAAATCCGACTTGACACACTGCTCTCTGACCACCCTGGTCAACTTTAGAATCTTCCTCCTAACGTCTGAAATCTAGAGGCCCTTCCCATATATCACCGAGATTAATTTTTTTAATCATTGCCTTAAAAATCTAAGGAGAAAATCCTTATTCTAGAAAATAAAATATGTACCCTGCAACTTTCTGTTTTCATTCTATATTCGTATAGACTTGATCATCCCCAAATCTTGGGTGAATCCAGATATATATCAGGCAGGTAGTATAAACAAAAGGACAAAACTAAAGCAGGCATATAAAACTATTTTTTAAACATTATTTAAATACAGAACACACATTCTCAGAAAAATGATTACATTTTGTTGTTGTGAACAAAAGAGTTTATTCTTAGCATATGTCTTAGAACTGTTGTAATGACTCTTCCCAGGGTATAAGTCTTGATGAAGGTCAGCTGGGGTGGCTTATCGGGGGCCAAGCTAAATGGTTACTGGCTACTGTGGTGCCATCTCAGTTCCATGGAGGAAGCATAAGCGCAAAACCCACTGTACAAATACAAACTCAATAACACGGCAGCAGACGCACAAGCTAGGTATCAAGCCTGAGTTAAGGAAGGGGAGGAACTCACCTACCAGAAGGGTCCTTGGTCTGAGGCTTCAGCAAGGGTATATATGTATATTCTTTATACCACCCACAAATGGGAAGTTCAGAGTAATAACTTAATCTACTGTACCTACACTCATATACATATTTATTTATCAATCTGTTTTACAAATACATGTCATATATGCACTGTGGCATACGTACTATATATAATAATACATGCATATACATACAAGACAAAGTAAAATGTATAGCTGTGTGTAAAAATTATAAAGATGAAAATGAGATGCCATGTGGAAGCAGGACAGGCAACTAAAAAGCTAGTTACATAGCCTGGCATAAACTGCAAGACTTTAAGGACCATCATAGAAAAGCACAGTAAATATTAATATTAAATATTAAAGTATTGTAGGGAAAAGAAAAAGTGGCTATTTCTACTACTTTGAATTAAGTGGAAGTGTGTGTGCACATGTGTGCATATGTGCTTGCGTGCTAGTGTGTGTTTGTGTGTGTGTGAGTGTGTATGTGTGCGTGTGTGTGTGCACGTGAGTGCAGATACCTGTGGAGACCAGAGGTGTCAGATACCTTGCAGCTGCAGTTTCAGTTGTTGTGAGCGCCTAATGTGGGCACTGGGAATGGGACTCAGGTCCTCCATAGAGCATCTCATGCTCTTAACCACTGAACCACCTCTCTAACCTCTACCCCATTCTTATTCGAGTTCTTGAACTGGATTTCTAGAAAGCCAGTTTAATACAAGAGCTTCTTAACAAGAGAAAAACATGAAACTTTTACTTTCACATTTATTTGGGGATCTTTGCGGGAGAGTAAAGTGCAAAGAAATTACCAGAGTACGCTGTGTCTGTGCCTTTTAGGCAAAACCCAATAAACTTGAGACTGGATAACTCTAAAGTGTTAATAAGATGTACCAGACAGAAGTGGGATGGAGTACAGAAGCTAGTGAAGGAAAAAAGGGTTACTTTAAAGAAGTATTTATTTATCTTTGTTGTAGCCTATATTACTTGTGGTACAGGATCTTTCCCAAGTGGTATAGGAAAGACACTCCCCTCAAAAGAATGTGTGTGACTTACTATATGTAGGAAAATATGGGCCAGGGACCATTTCTGAAGTTGCAGTTCCTCGGGGGACTTCAGCTTGAAATAATCAATCTGCTCACGTGGGATATTTTGAAATGACATGCCTTTAACTCCTTCAATATCTCAGAGACAAGATCAACTGAAATTTGATGTTGTTTGTAGGCTAGGAACTTGGGGAAGGGGGTAGGGAAAAGGGGAAACTAAGAGTGGGGGTAGAAAAATGTTTAAAATGTACATAAGCCTGTGGGTTAGGGAGTTTGAAGAAGTCTTGCTGGCATTGGCCAGATGACGGAACTTGCAAGGGATGGCTTGGGAGAGAGGAGGTGGCAAGTATCAAACAGTAAACATCAGACTGATCTGGTCGTCAAGACAATTGCACTTAGAGGTATATCAAGTCAGGACATTTATGTGTTGTTTATTGCCACAGACTGGTTTCTAGTTCTTTAAACTCTTAAATTCGATAATCCTTTGACTTTACTGTGACTTATAGTTGAGGCAGTATTAACAAAATGTTTCCCAAAAGATACTGGTAGAAATAACAGGTCTCCAGTGTCAAGAATCAAACAGGCATCTACCAGATAAGTGTTCTTGGTAGGCATAGTGTTGTTTCTGTTTTTCCTTTTAAAATTATTTTTCTTTCTTTCTTTCTTTCTTTCTTTCTTTCTTTCTTTCTTTCTTTCTTTCTTTCTAAGTGTGAAATGCTATAGACTAGTCATCCTTTTCCAGTGATGCCCAAACACCTTCCTGTCTTAGGTCCACCCACTTCACTTTCTCCTTACATCTAGTTGTGAAATTTGCCGAGTCTTTTGATGCCTGCTCTCTGTCTTAGGATGAGTAATTAGTGATGGGAAGTGGGAAATTCTCAAAATCAGAAAAAGTCAGAGGTAAGTGAAAAATGACGTCAACATGACTAAGTGACACTGGACAGAAATACCAAGATGAGCTGTGGCCCAAGAAACTGAAAAGCAAGATTGTTCAAATGTTCGCTGTTCTTTTACAGTTGGACTAGGTATGAGCCAGCCCATCAATGGCAGAAACAGTGTGTTTCCTGCGTTCTGAACACTGTCTTACAGTCACAGTGCTACGCTCTACAGGTGCAAAGAAAGCATGTTTAAGTTCTTCAATTTCAAAAGAAATTAAAAGGGAAAGTTCAGAGAGATGGGAAGAAAAAGAGAACAAAATACAAGTTCGTCACCCTTGCGATGATAGAAAATTCCAATGAAACACATTTTTGTTTTGTTTTGATGGAGACAGGGTCATACTATGTAGCTCCAAATGACCTGGAACTCGATATGTAGATCAGGCTGACCTTGAATTCACAGAGATCCACCTGCCTCTATTTCCCAAGTGTTGTGATTAAAGGTGTGTCACACACACTCAGCCAGATGATTTTGTACACTACCACTTTTCTTGAAGCAATGAGAAAGTTTAAAATATGCAGTAAGCACATTTAGGAAACAACATATATATATGTGTGTGTGTGTGTTTAATTACATATTATAAATGTATATATAATATAATATATGCTTATATTGTATTTATATTATATAAATATATAAATATGTTATATATTTAAAATATATATTTAAGTTAAGTTTATTATAATGTATTATATATAATATATACTTATTTAAGTCCCTACTCTCTAGCCCTCCTGACATGTCTTCTTCTGTCCACCCGCCCCCACCTCCTGCAGGAATGACTTGCTCATGGTCTGCCGACAGCTGAATATGGAAGAATTGGTGGCCGAGATCATGACCCAACTGGGCACAGACGAAAACGGGAAGGTGTCCTTCCAGGACTTCACAAGGTGCCACCAGCAGCTGCTTCGAGAAATCAGGAAGGAGGAAATGGACCTTTCCCTGAAGTCAGGCAAGTCCAGCCAAAAGAAGCTGAGGGATAGAATCACATCCTGGCCCACAAGCTGTGACAACAGTTTGGGTAGGTGGGACCATGCTCCTCTGTCCCTGCTGTGTTATGTCCGAGTGGCCTCCCCATCACCCACCCCACTCACTTGGCACTTCTGTCCTGGGCACAGTTTCTCTACAATGGCCTCATGCTTCTGACTTTTTCATTTCAGTTCAATTCTCACATTTTCTAACGCTAATGATGCTTTTAAATAGCTCTGGAGAGCCAATTGTGGTACCAAGGGTCTGTAATCCCAGTGCTTGTGAGGCAGAGGCAGAAGGATTGTAAGTTTGAGCCCAACTTGTTTGGGTGATATAGTAAGACCTTGTTTGGAGGCGGGTGAAGAATAGACAGTGTAAAACCTTGGGAAGGACTAACGGCATTGATAGTCCCAGGAACTGTTGAGGACTTCAGTGCTTACTTTAAAGGTTGTTTAAATCTATTTATGTTTTCTATAAATAATTTTATCTTTCATGAACATTACAATCTCTTCTGGTACAAGACAAGCAATTTAAAAAAAGTTCTTAATGATTTTGACAGTTACTGAATGTGGCTGATAAAAATATGATTTCTTATGCATATCCTAGAGTACCCGCTATGTGTATTTTTAAATGTTTGAAATAAATTGTACACAACTGAAAGGAAAGGATACATCTTAAAAAGCAGATGGAGAGCCAGGAGGCAGAGGCAGATAAATCTCTGTGAGTTCGAGGCCAGCCTGCTCTACAAAGCAAGTTCTAGGACAGCCAGGACTGTTACACAGGGAAATCTTGTTTTGAAACAAACAAAGAAACGTAGATGGAACAAAGGGAAAGAGAATAACACCTAAATTTTCTACTTATACTTTGTTTTAGACCAGGTTGGCCTTGAACTCACAGAGATCTGTCTGAATGCTTCAGTTAAAAGTGTGTACGGCCATGCCTGACCCATCAGGAATTTGTTTTTTAACCTAGAAACTGTCTTCTGGATCTTTTCTCAGTTTCTTGCTTTGATCTGTATATTGAGTCACAAGAAAATGCCAGTTGGTGTTGCTTCCCCATCATTTGTGGTGCCCTCCCGCGCAGAGGGTTGGGAGAAAGAGATCCAGATCAATGTTCCTGACAGTGCATCCTGGGAGTTTTGTTTTTGGCAGCTTGACCCTAGCCAGTTATCTGGGAATAGAAACCTCAATCGAAAAAAATGCCTCCATCAAATTGCCTGTGAGCAAGTTTGCGGGGGAATTTTTTTGATTAATGTTTGATATGGGAGAGCCAGCTTGGTGGGGGCAGTGCGGTCCTTGGGCAGCTGCTCCTAGACTGTGTGAGAAAGCAGATGAGCAAGCCATGGGGAGACAAGCCAATAAGCAGTGTTCCTCCATTCAGTTCCTGCCTCTGGGTTCCTGCCTTGAGTTCCTGCTGTGGTTTTCTTTCATGATGGACTACATGTAAGCTCTAAGATGAAATAAGACCTTTCCTCCCCAAATCGCTCTTGGTCATGGTCTTTATCCCAGCAATGGAAACAAAGTAGGGCACAGCGGGATCATTAGAGCTTATTATCGAGTCACTGAGGCAATAAAAATGTCATAGTACTGGTAGACCTTACAACTATAATGGATTCCACTGTAGTGCCAAAGGCGATTTTAGTAATGTATGTGTTCTTAGCAAACTTTGTGGAAATATTTTATTTTTAAATATTTTTCTTAATATTGAAGTAATATATATTCATTATAGAAAATTAGGTGGTGAAAGTAGAAAGAAGAAAATAAAATCCATCTTAATCTCACCATATAGGAATAATAAACACGGATACATTTGGTGTGCGGGCTTCTGAAACCTTACTCGGTTTCTCTCTTTTCAATCTTTGTCTCTGGACTTCTGTCTCTCAATTACTATCTCTTGCATTGTCTTCTCTACCTTGTCTCTCTGTGTGTGATTCATTTGTTTATTTTGCTTTCCGTCCTTCCTCCATTTCTTCCTTCTTCCCATTTATTTGATACTCAGGACTGAACCCAGAGCTTTGGTTTGGTACCCTAAAGATTGTCCTTTCATTTCATCAGACCTTCATGTAGTATTTGAAGGTACTATTTGCAATGACATAAAAGACATTAAATAAATATTAAGTTAAGAAGCATATTTTAGATTTCTTGTATAAATATATAAACACACACTCTGCATGTGTGTGGGAGGGTGGTGGTTAAGTAAGCCATGAAAAAACCCAATAATCAAATGCTATAGAGTCATTAAAACAATGGACAAATTTGTTTTCAATCTGAATATAGACTGTCGAAAGGTCTTTTGTTTTGTCCTGTTCTGTTTTCTGAGACAGGATCTCACTGTGCAGCCTTGGCTGGCCTGGAACTCACTATGCAGACGAAGCTAGCCTTAAACATTTAGTGCTCTCCTGACTCTGTTTGCCTCATGCTGGGGTTATGTGTGCCAGCACAGGAGACCAACATTTATTCCAACCTGCAGGGAGTAGGAGCTTCTGCAAATCCCGAAAGGGAAACTTGAAAGGATTCCTGGTAACATCACACTGGTTTTATCATCTCACTAGATTGGCTCGACCACAGAAAAGGCTGAAAAATACTTTTCCTTCAGCTTTTTGATATAAATTTATATCCTTGAAAGAGAAGAGGTAACCGAAAAGAGATGAATCATAACACATGGCATGCATTGAGAAGGAGCCAAAAGCTGTGAAACCCCCTACCAGTTCGTTCTGGTCGTTGATGCTTGAGAATCTGAGTGTGAATCTTTCTGTCAGTTGTAGTGCCCACGTGACTTTCTGCATATCATCACCTAAGCTCTCTTTGTCTCTACGTTCTCAAATGTAAAATGTTGGGGACAGGAGACAACACACATGTGCAACCGCGTGGAGCAATGCAGATCATACGAAGAAGTGAAGACAAGCATATCAGGCCATCGGGCATCACAGTAGTGAAATACTGAGAAATGATAGCCTTGTAAAGAAAAGAAAGTTTATTCAGCTCACAGTTCTGACAGTCCGACTGCCTGCATCATGTTCTTCCCTAGAGGCTTTCATTTGGTCTCATGGTTCAAATCGTGTATATTTTAGTGCCAGTGATTAGTGGATATGTAACCATGGGATCCAGGATAAGGTAAAAGTCATATGTATTCCTGCATCACTCCTAGACATCCCAACCTTAGTACAATAAATACTAACTCGATTCCCTTCTACACACCCTTCCACTCTGACCTTCCTGCTGTTCTTCCAACTTAGCAAATTTAACCAGCCTCCTCTGACCTAAAACCACGCTTTCTGCAACTTTCTTATAGCATAATTGGCTTTTTGCTTTTATTTGGACATCAGCTAACTGATGGGTCACCAAGACTGCCTGTCTCAAGCGAAAGCTGCCGCCTTTCATTCATGTTTTCAGTTTGCATGTCCACTAACTGCATATCACATGGCCTTATCTGACATTAGAGAATGCATCTGCTTGAACATGTTGCCTAATTCAATCCAATAAAGCTTCTATTAGACTGCTAATAAACTTGCCTGTCTTTTCTTCTCCAACACTCCATCACTGTGACAGATCATACAGGTTGTCAAGTTAATAGGGTCAAGAATCCTTTAGGAGACAGACCTCTGGGTGTGCCTATGGGAGACTTCTAGAAAGCTGAAAGTGGTTAGGACCATTCCATGGTTGGAGTCCTGGATTGAATGAGAACGATAAAGTGAGCGGGGTCCTACAGCATCCATCTTTCCCGGCTTCCCAACTGCAAAGGCAGTGTGACCATCTGCCTTAAGCTCCTGCCACACTTTCCTGCCATGCTGGGCTGCATCATCAAATTGGGACCCCAAAATAAACTCTGCCCTCTGTAATTTTTTAAGGCACTTTGTCACGACGATAAGAAAGACAGCTAATACAGGCCCTTAGGACAGTTCCAGGCACGTGGGGATTGCCTGAAGTGGAGATGTTACAAGAAGGAATGTGTGTGGATTGCACTGTGAGCATGCTCCTTCAGGAGGACACGGAAGTGCAATGTACAACTTCAGACCCTTGCAAATTCACAGTTTAACTGTAGAGAAAAAAAAAGCACAAGAAATCAAATTATAAGGCTGGAGATTGAACCCAGGACCTTACACATCCTGGACAAGTACCCTACCACTGAGCTACATCAATCCTAGCAGTAATGCTCTGATTACAAAGTGTGAGACACTGCACTTATACAGGCTATAACCACGGCTGAAAAATACCGTGAATATGAATCTCAAGAAAATGTAGGGCTCTTACCTGTGGCTATAAAGATGGAGAAAAATAGAAAGAACGTTGGGCTGTCACAAGAAACACCTAAGAAAAACTCTGGTTTCATGATTAACTACCAGAGAAAGTTTATTGTTGGCCCTGACATTTCGCAGCACATCCATGGCAGGGAGTCGAGTTGGCAGAAAAAGAACTGTCAAAACATTACATGCTCAACTTGGAAGAGGAATTTCAATAGATTCATTTATCCCAAGTGTTCTCCGTGGAATGGCGATTTCAAGGGATGATCATAAATATTATGAGAAGAAAGAATTCCATTGTCGAGGATTTTGAAAAGTTTGGGTTAAAGCAGATTAATAGTTTTCTTTACTGCAAGGTATTTCAGAGCTTTTAATGTGTTAATGCTTCTTGGGACTCGCCAGGAGAGAAATAAAATATATCACAGTTCCCTAGTTTAATTGACCGTAGATTTTTTTTTTTATAAAAAACTCACAGAGCATTCTCTGCTCAAATATACTTTGGGGGAAAATTAAAATACCAGAACAACTAGAAATTAATACATTCTTGTATCCATGTAAAGTCATCTTAAAAATAATATTCTAAACTTTTTGACTAACAGATATCAGCTGTATGGTTATAGCAATGACAATAACAAATGGTTAAGACAACTAATGTTTACTGTTTGTGGCAGATGACTTTTAGGCGATTGACTCATATTATATACTTTAAAGATTTCAGGTTACTACTGAGTTTCTTTGGGAATCAGAGTGGGTGCCTATTTATTCATATATATATATATGGTGCATATATAATATATAGTATATATATTGTGTATATATGTAATGTAGATATATATTCTGATACCTCTATACATGTATGTGCCCATATATGTATATGTATATGTACATATATGTGTGTGTGCATATGCATACATATCCAAGTATATATCAGAATATATGTATACATTATATATATATTTATATATATCTTCCTTCACTTTGAAGTTAGAGCATCAATATGTATATTGTTGTATATTTGGGAAAATGTAGTAAATTACCACCTGTAAAGATCCTACGCACCGCTTACTTACACTAGGCTTTCAGTGTGGGCTGCTATACGAGCGTCACTTTTCTCTCAAGTCACTAACAGGCTCCTCCTTTTGTCAAGAAGGAAAAGGCTCCAAGCCACAGAGTCAAGGTGTGAAGAACACCAACAAGTTATTTGTTGACATAGATGACTCTTTGGGTCCCTGGCAACTTTAGTTCTTCGATAAGAGTCTCACGTAGACCAGGCTGTCCTTGCGCTCACCAAGGAGCCGAGGGTAACCTTTTGATCGTCCTGTGTCTGCCTGTGAGTGTTGGTATAAGTATGTGCCACTATGCCCAGTTCTCAGTAATTTCAACAGAAGACTTAAGATAACGAAGAGGCAAGTTAGAATGAGGACTGATGTCTGGGTCCACTTCAAGAAATTACAGGTACATGGCCCCCAGGTCCCCAGGAATTTGAGGAGAACTCATGCTAGTTCATTTATTTCAACCGCAAAGTGATGACCAGTTGACTATGTGAGAAGGGCTGTGGGTTTCCTGCATACCGCCTGGCTTTCCTGCTCCCCAGCATACAGTTAAAGGTTGTTGATCCCTCTGGAGAAAGATTTTTAAAAAGGCTAACAGTAAAAATCTTAGGTATTTGAGTAAGGTCCCTCAGGGGGAGCCCTTCATTCGGAGTTCTGGGTCTGCGAACTGGCTCACTCAAGTCTGGGAATTGATTCATAGGCTAAGATTCTTATCGCTACAATCCAATGTAGCCTTTAAAAAACCATTTACAAACCTTTGTGCTTACACAAATCAAACAAAAAACTTTAGGAGGCTTGTGCCACGAGCTTCACTATGTTGGGCTGTCATAAACTGTGGTGACTTCTGCTGCAATCCTAGTCATGGTGGGTCCGTACTTTCCAGGGTAAGGGTGTGAGGATTAGACATGTTAGGTAGGAGGAGCAGAGACAAGGAGAAAACACAGAGACATATCGGCAGGGCAACTTAGTGCCTGCTGCATACTGAGTTCTGAGTTCACCCATGTTTAATTTTCCATACACTTTTATACTCCAATACAGAAGGGAAGGGGAAGGTAAAAGACTGCTTTAATATGACCAGAACAGTTTACTTGCTCCAATACTTGAGATATCAAGCCATTAATTCTTGAGAAAAGCATTCTGCTGTTTAGGCAGTGAACCTGCCCTAGACCAAGTATCCTGAAGGCAGCCACTTCCTAGGTCAAACCTCCTATTTCAAAAAAAGGAGCAGAAGTATGCTTGAATTCTCTGACCTTTGGTAGGGTGGAGTGGATCTACCTCTATGGGTCATCTTAATGCCCAAAAAGCCAAGTAACCACACCCTAGGTCAGCTTGTGTAGCCACAGTTGTTGTCAATAACTTTGAGCAACCTCAAACTCTGACCTTCAGACAAGGTCAGACATAGGCTCACATTTTTGGGCCTCCACATATTCCTCCCCTTTTATTAATTTTAATAAGGCCTGAACTTCTGCTACGGGCCATGTAGAAATAAGAGCGGCGGGGCTGCGTCCCCAGCACCCGGCCGCCCGCATGGCTAGCTTATGCCCTGAAATAATTACACGGAAACTGTATTCTTTTAAACACTGCCTGGCCCATTAGTTCCAGCCTCTTATTGGCTAGCTCTTACATATTGATCTAACCCATTTCTAATAATCTGTGTAGCCCACGAGGTGGCTTATCAGGGATGATCTTTACCTGCATCTGTCTGGAATGGGAGAATCATGGTGACTGCCTGACTTGGCTTCTTTCTCCCAGCATTCTGTTCAGTTTACTCCTCCTACCTAATTTTCTGTCCTATCAGGCCAAGCAGTTTTCTTTATTAGTTAATCAATTAAAGCAACAGATAAGATACAAGACCCACCTCCATCAGGGACAGATGACTGTGCCTGTCTTGGGGTTCGTTTTTTCATTTTTTAGACTTACCCATCATTGGTACATACATTCTATCATGTACATCTTGTCTTAGATTGCCTAGGGGACAAAGATCTTGCCCATCTCTGGATACCAGTCTCTGTAAACAAAAGGTTAAAGGAGAAAGCATCTCTAGGTGCCCTGCGCCTTTGAGCCAACTTTTTATCACGAGAGTTTACCAACAATGAGTCAGTCATGTGCAAGCAGATAATGCTTTGTGCTACATATGCTTTTATGACTACAGTAGCTCCTAATGAAAGGAATGGAGGCTCACCAGGGGCGGGAATGTCCTTTTGACTTGGTCTAGGATGTTTCTTCACGGTTTTCAACTGTTTCAAAATTCAAATTGGCTTATTAAACATACCAAATCTAAGGACTGATTGGCGATGCCAAAATTCTCTCAGACAAGCTCTTTTTTGTAATCAGTAGCTTCTCATAATGAATTAAAGCAGTTACAAACATTAACAGATCAATATCATAATTCTAGCATAGAAATTAACAATGAACATGCAATTTGTCAAATCACAATTCTCTTAAATCCATTCTAATCAAAAGACAAGAAGAGGTTTCCGTGATGGGTGAGAGTCCAACTGCATTGCTGCTTCTAAGTAACTGTCCCAGTCTCTGAGCAGCAGCTCGGAGTCTGGGAATTGATTCACAGGCTAAAATTCTTATTGCTACAATCCAAAGTAGCCTTTAAAAAATTATTTATGACTCTTTATGCTTACACAGATCAAACAAAACCTTAGGAGGCTTGTAGTAGTAGTAAGATGTTTTTTACTCTTTTGGCTCTTTGGGAGGGGGCATGTCACCCAGCTCCCAAATAAATTACACAGAGGCTTATTCTTAGTTATAAACATCCGGCCTTCGCTTGGCTTGATTCTTGCCAGCTTTTCTTATCTTATGTTATCCCATCTACCTTTTCCCCTGGACTTTTCCCGTTCTCTTACTTCTGTAAATGGTACTCTTACTCTGTGGATTGCTGTGTAACTGGATGGCTGGCCCCTGATGTCGTCCCTCCTCCTTCTCTGGCTAATTCTCTGAACCTTTTTTCTCCCAAATTTCTCCTCACGTTTATTCTCTTTGCCTGCCAGCCCTGCCTATCCTTTCTCCTGCCTTGCTACTGGCCATTCAGATCTTTATTAGACTATCAGGTGTTCTAGACAGGCAAAAATCACTTCATAGAGTTAACCAAATGCAACATAAACAAAAGTAACACACCGTAACATAATATTCCCCAACAGAAGCTTCTTATCGATTTTATTCCTATAAATATCATGAGTGATTAGCCAACCAAAGGCCCACACAAGTGATACCATCACAAAAATCACTTTGCCTGTGCTGCCTGTAGTGGTAACTACTCTAGCCTTGCCATTGGCTACGCAGTGCTGCCATCTGGCCCCTGCTATTTTGGGGTCTAATTAAACCCTTTCCTCCCCTCCCCCGAGACAAGGTTTCTCTGTAGCTTTGGAGCCTTCCTGGAACTTGCTCTGCAGGCCTTGAATTCACAGAGATCCACCTGTCTCTGCCTCCCAAGTTCTGGAATTAGACGCGTGAGCCACCACAGCCCAGCAAACCCATTGAATTGAACACATTCAATTGAACAGCAGCATCTCCAACCCTGAGATCTGGCACAAGGGTAAGAGCAACGGCAAAGCACTTCAAATGTGACAGGGTCCTTCTCACCTTTTTCTGTCTACAGCATTAGCGAAGGGCGTGTCCTCTGGGCTTTCCCATTATGGAGGCTTCAGTTCTGCACAGCATTCCCACTCTAGCATTATTGAAGTGTTCCTGAATCGTAAGATTCCTTCATGCACACCAAGCTAAGTAATGCTGGGCATCTCCAGCTCCTTTTCAATAGGCTGTTTTATGACAAATGCTTCAGACAACCAATCAAAAAAAGTTTGATACTTCTTTTATGTGTGAGATTCCATATTAAACCCAGAATCTTCATTCACTGTGCCAATACCAATAAACTCTGTCTGATTCAGTTTTATGTCCCTTCTCAGACCCTTAAAGTATATTCCCACACATGTTACCCAGACTTCTGTCTGAATGAATTAGCAAATCCATTAAGCTCCATAGTGGTATAGCATACCTCCTCATAGACTGCACTTTCTATCTACACTATAGGAGCCAGGTTTGCCTGGTCTAGAGGCAGCTATTCATAGACACTGGGGGCATAAATATTGTCCTACATGGCATCTCCTTCAGCAAAAATCACTGCCAGTTTGACAGATAATGAAGGATTGATTCCCTCAGCGAAGGCTGAAAGGGCACTATTACAAGGGATGGGAATGGTGATGTATCCTTTGCTAAGGATGGAGAGATAATTCCTCAGGTTAGATTCGTCTTCAGAAGATGAGGGTTCCAAGTCCTGAGCTGCAGTAAAATCCCTCCCCTCATCTCCACAGGAAGCTACAGGGTCCTGCTCCTTCAGAACCCAGTGCTCTTACCTTACCCACCAACATGCTTTATGACTTGGATATTTTTTTCCCCTGGGGTCAACCAGCCTTATCAGCAGGAGTTTCCACAACTTGAGTTCCATAGGTGCTGGGGAGAAGATATTCTTCCAGGGCACACTCAAAAACCCTTAGACTTCGTACACTCTGGACCTGGTTAGTATTTTCACTGAGTTCTTACTTTTCATTTGCCATTTTATCCAGAGCTTCTTGCACAATCAGCTAGCTTGTCATTTTTCTTATTTTTTTTTTCACAAATTGCCAAAAGTTTTGTATACTGACTCCCTAAATTCCTTGTTCCCCACAATGAGGCCTTCAAACATTTCTGACCATTGACTGTACGTGGTCTCCATGCTACCAGAGGAATCTTCAGTGGCCTGTAGATGTCATCAAACCACCTGTTCCAGATTTAGGCTGGGGCTTCCCACCTAGAAGGATATAATAAAGAAAATCCCTAGTAGGTGTGCCCAGCTGCTTGGATTGTAGTTGACTCTAGATTTTGGAGTCAAACTGCCAACCCAAATTAGCCATCACCCACTCCCCACAAATACCCATCTAGTCTTGACCCGGTTTTCCTGATGAATGTTACTTTTGCATTCATTCTATTTTTTTTTTGGGTTCATGAATTATTTTCTAATTCTTAAAACAGTTTAAGACAAGAAGGCATTCCTCACTCTTACTGGATTGGCCTAGAATGCAAATTTCTGGCTACAGATCAGTGTCAAAAGTGATTTAAGGCCCCTCTGAGCCCTGAGCGAGCAATTAGTACTTAGCAGGGAAGTCTGGCAGCTGGACCCCACGTGGCTGCATCCAGAGTCACACATGCCGTCAGTCCCTCACATTCCTCTTCCCTCAGAACTGACTTTCTTCTTGGGCTCCTTCTTAAGGCTTCTAGCAAGCTCAAGCTTACACTCATTCTGGGGTAACATGAAAAAAAAAAGTGATTTTTCTCTTCTAAACCATTATCATAATAGTACTGGAAATTTGTTTCCTAACCCTTCTTAGGCCTACCCATATACTTGAAAATTTTACTCTAGCGAGAAGAATACAGTACAGTGATTGGTCAGATCCCATGATCAACCTATCGCATTTTCGTGGGGTGATGTCGTGTTGGCTTATGGGTTGAGAGTTGCAGAAAGGTGCAAGAAGTCAAGGTCCTGTCACTGTTGAAGGAAGGCGGATGCTGAGCAGGCAGAAATAACAGATGTCCACCATATGGTCTTGCTTTGTAAATCTTGCCTCCTCTCTCCTCTTTGTGTATGTTCTCCCACGAGCTTCAAAAGGTCATAATACTGATGGATGGTGCTGATGTATATGCATATGTAATTGGGAACTGGGAGATACCTGTTCTTCATGTCACACAACCTATCACATTACTAAGTGTTCTAACGACCAAGCGGACATCCTATGGTTTGTGAGCTTTAGTTCTAGCCTGCATTGTAATCTTGGACTGTGTGTGTTCAATTGTTTATTTCTATTTTTATATGAATTTATTACTAATTCTGGACAAAGAGCAAGGAGCCTTGCACACCAAAAGGGATCAGTGAATAACTGACAAAAAAAAATGAGAATATCAGCAGACAAGACTGATGCTCCCAACACTCAGTCTCAGTGGTGGTTTGAATAGGAATGGGCCCCATATGAATGCGTGTTCGTTAGGGAGTGACACTACCGAGAAGGATCAGGAGCTAAGGCTTTATTGGAGAAAGTCTGTCTCTGGCCCTGGGCTTTGGGATTTAAAATGCGCAAGCCAGGTCTAGTAGCTTTCTCTTTTCCTGCTGCCCAAGGATCCAGATATAGAACTCCTGGCTCCTTCTCCAACACCACATCTGCCTGCATGCCAATATGCTTCCCGCCATGCTGATAATAGACTAAACATCTGAAACTGCAAGCAAGCTCAAATTTAAATGCTTTAATTTATAAGAGTTGCCATTTTCATGGTGTCTTTTCACAGCAATAGAAAACTGACTAAGACAATCACCGTTTGTAATTTACTGTCAGTCATTAAGGCATAGATTTCTTTGTGGGTTTTGATTTCTCCTTTGGTTGTTTGTTTATTGTTTTGAGACAGGATATTGTAACCCAGACTGACCTCAAATTCATGACTTTTGACAGCGGGTATTATAGCCATGTGCTATCTATCTGGCTGGGCCTCTTTCTTTGAGGCACAGCTATTCTTTCAAAGTGAAAACCTCTATGTTTGGATCTGGGCAACTTCTATAAGAGAAATGAGTCTGGTAACAATTTATAGTTCAGTATTAATTTCTTTTCAACTCTATTCTTGCTCTGAGGCTGTACCCTCAGGCTAGAGGAAATCAAGAGTGACAAGACTGATTTCAGCTACTATCTAATAAGTACCTTCATAATGCTTCTTTCTTCTTAGTTGACAAACGCATACTACAGTGTTAAGTGACTAATTGAAAAAAAAAAAACCCAACCAAAGCATTTACAGCTGTCCTTCAGGGTGATAATCATTTTTCTCCGTCTTTGAACCTGGCTTTGTCATTTACTTTTTTTAGGAGAATGTCACAAGTTGTGGGAAATTCTACAAATGCTAGCACTGAGGGTTCAGAACCGTGGCAGTGCTCTCTTCTATATCTTAAAACACCCCTGACGCCATGAAGATTAAGTCTAAACTAGACTAGCAGGTGACAGAATGCCACATAGGAAAAGGCCATGCTGACGAGTTTTATGTCAACTTGATAGAAGCTAGAGTCATCAGGGAGCCTCAACTGAGAAAATGCCTCTGTAATATCAGGCTATCGGCAATCCTGTAGGGCATTTTCTTAATTAGAGATTGATGGGGAGGGTGCAGTTCATGTGGACGGAGCCACACGAGGAATGGTGGTCCTGAGTGCTATAAGAACTTAGGCTGAACAAGCCACAAGGAGCAAGCCAGTAAGCAGCACCCCTGCCTGACTGCATCAGCTCCCGATTCTAGGTTGTCACTTGGTCTAAGTTCTTGCCTTGGCTTCCTTCACTGGAATGTGACTCGGGATATGTAAGTTATAAACAAATTGTTTTTGGTCATGGTATTTCATCACAGCAATAGTAACCTTAACTAAGTTAGGGGCCCAGCTAACAGGTAGAGCAGTCTCCTAAGCAGTGAGTGCAGATAATTCAATTTCCCTAGCACCAGCCAAACCATTACATGATGTGAGTCATTTCATCTCAGATGGGACTATCCAAAATACCACCCACACAAGCCTAGTATATACTGTTGGCCTAGAAAGTACACCAAATGATTAATTGTCCTTTTAGGGCACCGAGTTTTATAGTGGCCTGTCATGGAGCAGTAGACATGGTATGAATGAGAATTATCCTTTGGATGTCTGTGAAACTGGCAGGAATCAAGATGAAAGGTATGCTTATAACTAATAGAGCATTAAAAACCATCAGGTGGAAGGTGGGTGATGCCAAGAAAATGTACTAAAGGAGAAAAGAAAGAATCACTGTCGGAGGCAATGAAGACAACGGGAAGGCAGAAAGCCAAAGTGAACATTCTGAAAGTAACTACAAAGAAACATAAGGATGTAGAGATGAAGGAACATGCCCAGGTTGCAGCAAAGACACAGAAGAATTTGCTAGAAATGTTATCCAGTCATTAAATTAAGTTTCCTGTGCCTCATAAGGCCATCTAAGGACTCCGGGCAGTAGTTAAGGATGAAGGATTCTAAAAGCCCCAAGGTGAAAATGTTCACTTTCTCAGGCATTGAGCTAACTGATGGTTTGGTGGGAAATTGCACACACTGGTATTTTGCTCTCAAAACTGGATTAAAGCAAATGCTGACATATAGAGAGAATTGAGAATTCAAGCGAATTTTAAAGATGACACATGAGACTTCAAAATAAAATACAGTTTGGAGGTGATTGCATCTGTATCCTAGACCTCTTGACTCTCTTTCTGCTTTTAGTGGACTTTAGTGGAAAAGATTAGGATGCACTGTGTTAAAGGATCCCTTGAAATCACAAAGCTTACATCTCCTCTACTTTGGCATCGCTGGCCTTTTAGGGATCTTGACATTAGAGCTTACCATTGCTTTGATACCAAGCAATGACATATAAGTCCATCTGAGTCAAGGAGGAAAAATAATTTAAGGCTTCCCAAATACTGTTAAGATAGCAGGAAAGGCATTCTTTGGATTAGTTGCTGCAGTGCTCTCAAGTCTCGTTTGTGATGTGAGTGTGTGTGTGCGGTGTGCATGCATACGCATGTGTGCCCCAACTCAGCATATATAGGGAAGCAATTCTGAAGTGCAAATGTATTAATACAGGAGAGTCCAGATTATCCAGGGATAGTTTACATGAGTGGCAAACCTTGCTTTCAAATTATGGGTATAATTAAGGATTTAACAACAATATCCTTAGGAAAGTTTAAGTCTTTTGTAACCTGAAAAATCAGTAGCACCCATTAAAAGTAGATATTTTGATATTCATGGCCAATAGAAAACATGGAGCAGCAGACTAGGACATAAATTCATTGAGATTTGGCTTCAGTCATGTTGTTGGGGGAGACTAAGTCATCTTGTGAGGCGAAGCAGGAGACTGAGCCCCCCCCACTCCTGACCCACTGACCTATCTTCATGGATTATTTGAGGTGTTGTGGGTTCTCAGATACTTGAATCCACATACTCAAATATAAGTGCAAAACATCTAGTGCATGTAAGCTAGAAGATTACTTTGACCTCATCAAAGGACAAATAATCAAGAGTCAGATGAATATTGCTTATCAGAACTAATGAAAAGTTTGTTTTCAGTATATTCAAAGTCCAGCTGTTTATTTTTGAAGACCTTCTGCTAGTGTAAGCTTAGAGTCTGTGTTTATGATGTACACTTCCATTAATGGTATACTGGATAGCTCTTTATTTTGTATCCACTGCAAAAAAAAAAGTTATAGGACAATACAAATTAGAAAGAAAAAAAACTATATCTCTTTTTTTAAACTTCTGAGTAGGCACGCTAAGATTACGAAGGTCTCAAATAGTCCCTGAGATGTCGAATATCTTGCATTTATCCTGCAGGTTACTTTCCTGTGTGATTTGATGTTCTCTGCAGCAGTCTAAATTCTTTTAAGATGTCTCAAGTAGTACAAACTGCTACTACAACTCGTCCCCTTCTACCTTTTATCTGCCGGTTTCTCACTGCTTTGTGTTTGCTTGCCTTTTGATTCTGTGACTTTAGCAGCTTCCTAGTGGCGTTTGTTTTAGCCAACAGAAGTGAAAAGGCTCATGAGAATCCAGGTGTGTTTATCTCAGATGTGAATCTGGCATGAAGGGGACTGGTGATTAGCTGTGCTGATGAGATCTTTTGAACCACATGGAACACAATAAAACCATTCACCTATTTTCTCTCTCCATCACGATTTAACTGAAGCAATTCATTAAGTGTCACTGTTTTTATGGATTGTTGAAGCCATTCCAATTTCAGTGGCAGTGATACAACTTGGCATAATTTTAGATGCTTTTTTTCATGGAGGAAAACTGATTACTGGCCGAGATAAAAGCTGGGTCTGCTCACAGAAACTGTTTGGTTTGGCTAGACTGCTCCATTGTCCATTGTTCATTCTGGAGAATCTGCCAATCACCATATAATCGCTAAGCCTCAGGAGGGTTTATTTTGCTTCCTTCTTATCTCCCATAAGAGGACTGCAGATTCTTTGGAGAACACAGATGAAAGAACATTAGTAAATAACTGTTTAAGTCAGTTAAATTTACATAGCTGTTTTGGAAGAATTCTGTATGGCTTCCAGCTGGTTCATTTTAGCTTGCTGTACACAAGAAAGATGGCTTTTGCTTGTATTTGAAGTGTCACTGACTCTGGTACCTTGTGTGCATGTTAAGGTCTCGTCCCGGAGATGCACATCTGTCAGTTCTAGATCATTTTTCCTGAAAAAGTTAGCATGCCAGGTGTCTTGCTTGATATTTATAGGGCCACCTTTGTTGTATATGACTTAGAGTACTTTGCTAAACGTTTGCCCTTGATTGCAAGATTGCATTCCAGAGGCTCTGTTAAATGTCTTTGAGTTTCACTCTCTATATAGTGTAGTTTAGAAATCCGGAAGACTGAACATGACCTTTTAGGTTATAGCTGAAGGCAGGGACAGAATAGGAATAGGACTCGGGCTCCTAATGCAAACGTCTTTCTTTTAGCACACTGCTGTGTTGTTTTGCCCCGTGCCTTTTGTTATATGACCAAAACCTGAAACCAAGAACTTTAAAATTACTTGATTTGGGGAAGGGAGGGTTAGTGTGTGTGTGTGTGTGTGTGTGTGTGCGCGTGTGCGTGCGCGCGCGCACGCACGCATGCTAAGAATTTCTATGTAGAGATTTGTTTGTAGAAATGTTACCTAAGACTCCTAAAGAGTCAATATAGTCACAAGTTTTACCTATTTGCTTTAATAAGAAAATGAGAGGCAAAATGGCAGTCTACAGAATGGGGAAAGATCTTCACCAACCCCACATCAGACAGAGGACTGATCTTCAAAATATACAAAGAACAAAAGAAATTGGTCATTGAAAGAACAAATAATCCAATAAAAAATGGGATACAGACCTAAATAGAGAACTCTCAACAGAGGAATCTAAAATGGCTGAATGACACTTAAGGAAATGCTCAACATCCTTAGGCATCAGAGAAATGCAAATCAAAACAACTCTGAGATTCCATCTTACACCTGTAAGAATGGCCAAGATCAAAAACACTGATAACAACTTATGCTGAGAGGACGTGGGACAAAGGGAACACTTCTACATTACTGATGGGAGTGTAATTTGTATAGCCCTTTTGGATATCTGTATGGCGATTTCTCAGAAAATTAGGAAACAACCTTCCTTAAGACCCGGCAATACTACTTTTGGGTATATACCCAAAGGATTCTCAATCATACCACAAGGACATGTACTCAACTATGTTCAGAGCAGCTTTGTTTGTCATAGCCAGAACCTGGAAATGTCCCTCGACCAAAGAATGGATAAGGAAAATGTGGTACATTTACACAATGGAGTACCACACAGCAGAAAAAAAATCATGACAATTTGAAATTTGCAGACAAATGGATAGATCTAGAAAACGTCATATTGAGTGAGATAACCCAGACACAGAAAGACAAATATAATATGTACTCACTCATATGTGGATTTTAGACATAAAGTAAAGAAAACTAGCCTACAATTCATAATCCCAAAGAACCTAGACAACAAGGAGGACCCTAAGAGAGACATACATGGGAAGTAAAAAAGACAAGGTCCTCTGAGTAAATTGGGAGCATGGGGACCATAGGAGAGGGTTGAAGGGGAGGGGAGAGGAAGGGAGAGGAGCAGAGAAAATGTACAGCTGAATAAAATAAATAAATAAATAAAATGTATATACGATTTAAACATTTTTCTATGGAAGCCCTCTGTAACACATGAACTTAGTTAATGTCTACATATCATCAAATTAACCAGAATTTTTGCCTGGTATGTTTGGACACTAGAAACTCTCTATTTTCTTAATGGAAGTATATGACCCCAGTTATATACCCCACAGTAAATGGTTCCCTGGTACTCTTATGACTGTGGAATAAGAATATCATTTTGGTTTTATCAGTTTGCAATTGTCTACTATATTTTGAGATTTTTGTGTTCGAAAATGAAAGTAAGTAATGGCATCCAATAAGATGAATGACTTGCTGATATGCTTCCAAAGCCAAAATGGTGTAGCTTTAGTGTTTCTATGAATTCTGCATATAAGTATCTAGAAAAATGAATGGAAAAGTACCCCAAATGACTTGTTGCACAATTGGCTTAAATATAAAATCTGACAAATTTCATTCATTCATTTAATTAACACTCATTGAGCGGAAATCATTATCAGATATACATAAAATGAATAAAATTTGTTAATAATGAAAGTAAAAACTATTAAAACAAAAAAGAAAAGAAATATTTAAAATATTTGTAGTTTTGAGCACATTCCACTTTCGTTTTATTGCTATTTATTTTGTATTTTGTCATGGTGTGGACTGATATAAAAATGCTACAGCTTGAGTCATTTAGAAACCATTGAAATTTGACTTTTTACTCTTCTGGAGGTTAGGGAAGACCAAAGCCAGGATGTTGCCTCTGTATGCTACAGAAGAGATAGGTGCTCGTGGCTGTTTTAGTCATAATAGCTAAAAATGGAATAGGCCTAGATGGCTTTCAGCTAATGAATGGATGATGAGATGAGAATGTGATATGTGTATATGTGTATATAAATACATACATACATACATACATATTTCAGCCCTTAAGAAAAATGAAATTTTAGGAAGGTGGGGGGGCATTCTGAAATACTATAGTGAGTGAGATAGCCAGGCCCAGAAAGATACATGCTTATATATTCTCTCTTGTATGCGAATCCTAGCTTCAAATTGTTCGATTTCTGTGTTTAAGCTGTCCTGCATATTTGTAGAAGCCAGGAAAGAAGGAAAGACCATGGTAGGTTGAATAAGGAAGAAGAGGCCTTAGGAAGGGAATAGTCAGCTACACGGGATATGAAGATAGAGTAGGAAAAACACAAAGGATAGTAAGGAAAGGTAAGTTAAGTAAGTATTATTCTCGCATTTCCTTACTCTGTTTTATTTCTTAGAAGTCCTGTGTCCTCATTTTAAAACTCAAATACCAGAGGACGGGGAAAGATGGCTCAGGGGTTAAGAGCACTTGCTGCTCTTGCAGAGGACCTGGGTTTGGCTCTCAGCTCCCAGACAGTGGCTCCAAATTTTCTGTAACCCCACCTCTAGAGGGTCTGAAGCCTTCTCCTGGGTTCTGCACACCAAGCAGACATATAGCACACTCACGTACTTGCAAGCAAAATGCTCATACACAGATAAGAAATAAAACCAGAGAACACATCATCTTTATTGGCTCTTCATTCTGTATGCTCAAAAACTGATTCAGTTTTATCACTTGAACTGATTCAGATGAGGAAGAGAAAGAAGGGCAAAGGAAGAACAAGAGCAGTGGGAAGGCCAAGGAAAGAGAAGGAAAGACTTATGAAAATCTTATGTTCCTGTTTGCTTTTACCTGAAAAAGAAAAAAAAATGCCATTAAGGGGCTAGAGAGATAGCTCAGTAGTTAAGGGCATTGGCTGCTTTTCCAGACATCCTGGGTTCGGTTCTCAGCACCCACATTTCAGTTCACACGTATCTGTAACTCTGACTTCAAGGGATCTGATAGCTTCTTCTGACCACCCTCACACAGAGATACATGCAGGCAAAATACCAATACATATAAAATAAGTAATTTTTTTAAAAACTCGCATTAATTTCATACAAGATTATTATTTCATAACTGGAGCCATATGGACTACCACAATATTAAGTTTTGCAAACTAACTGGGCATAGTGGCACAGGGCTCTCTACTCAGGAAGCTGAGCACGAGAGTTGCACGTTCAAGGCCAGCCTACAACTTAGTGAGACTCTCTATAAATAGAAAGGTAAAAAGAAGGCTGGGGATATAGTTCAGGGGCATGACAGTTGCTGTTTAATCTCCAGTTCCACGCACACACACATATGTACATGTTCCCACACACACATGCTCACACACACATGTGCACACACACATGCACACCTATTATCTTAGAGCTGCTGAATTCTTCTAAGAAAAGAAATCAAATGCAGTAGAAAAGAAAGCATGGAGTTGCCCCGCAAGAATGCACAGAACACCCTGACGTAGTGCGCACTGAGCAAAATGGCGTCCACAAGAAGAGCAGTGACAAGCACACCACAGAGTGTTCAGGGAAAGGATGGAGATAAACATAAGAATCTCTTCCAGAAGAGAGGCTGGGGGAATCAGCAAAATGGCCCTCGGTTTCCTTCAAACGGAAAGGCATCCTTCTTGATATGCAGGAAAGACACTTGCTGCCAAGCCTGACAGGCTAAGTTCCATGCCCAGAATCATACACATGGAGGGAGCGGACAACCAATCCCTGCAAAGTTGTCCTCTGACATCCACACCTGTGTTATGGCATTCCCCTGCCCAAATAAAATTTTAAAATGCTTTTAAAATTCAAAGAAAGAATCCTAGAGTAAAAGACGGAAGCCTGACCCCTGACTCCTACCACAGCAAAAATTGTTGTGAAATTTCATAATGCTGAAGACGGGGACTAGTGGGAGAAAAATTAATGACCAATGCAGAGAATTTAGACTCATGTGGCCCCAGTTCTCACAGACAGGACCAACACAGAGAGTTTAAACTCACGGTGGCCCCAGTTTTCACAGACAGGACCAACACAAGAGTTTAGATTCATAGTTGCCCAGTTCTCATAGACAGCCATGACATATACCAGTGAGCAGCGGCTTCCCAAGTGGTGAGAAATTATTTGCAATTTAGAATTCCTTCAGTGATTAAGCAAGTATTTAAGGATGCAATACACATGGTCCATATATGCAGTGTCTCAAAATATTTACTTCTTGTGCCTTATTTTTTTTCTTTTTTGGTTTTTCAAGACATGGTTTTTCCGTGTAATAGTCCTGGCCATCCTGGAACTAGCAAGTATAGACCAGGCTGGCCTCGAACTCACAGACATCCACCTGCCTCTGCCTTCCGAGTAGTGGGATTAAAGCATGTGCCACCACCGCTCCGCTCATGCTTCCTTTCTTAAGAAGCCCTTTGACTTCCAAAGAGAGAGTTAACTCAGAAAAAAAGAAAAGTAATACTTGAAAATCTAAGAGAAGGAGAAGGAAGGTGGAATGGTATGGGCAGGATTTCAGGGGAAGGCGGTCCAGAAGGGGGTTTGCAGGGTAAATTTGATTAAATAATCTATATATCATAAATCATTGAGGAATTCTCTTAACTGACTGAGAACCAGCAGCTCGGCTCACAAAAGAGAAAATAAACCAATGAAATTAGCAAAAAAAAATTATTAATTTGATGGAAAATGGGAAGCTACTTTGAAATAATTAAAAAGTTATGGCCCATCTGTGAATATGTAGTTTCAGCACCATTGTTAATGGACTGTAATTTAAATAGCAAGTTCTCATTTCTAAATAAAGGCTTATGGTTAGATTTCAGCAGCTTAAAAAGTTGAGATAAATAGGTGGGCATGTCATACACTGTCTTCAGAATATTCCAAGTGGAACTGTCCTGGAGGTGAGGAGGTAGTTCTCAAAAAACATCCCCATAGAATCTTCTATGGAATATGAGTAACTTAGTATCTCTAACTAATATATATATATATATATGTATATATATATACATATATATATGTAATTTCATACAACAAACAAAAATTAGGATTAAAAATTAGAAATCCATGAAGAGTTTATCATTGGTATTAATGGATGAAGAATATTTGTGTTTTCTATATTCAAAAAGAAAGTCCAAGCCATAGCAGCTGGGGGAACCATTCAGTCAGTAAAAGGCTTACCTTGCAAGCACGAGCTCCTTAGTATGACACCAGAATCCACATTAAAAAGCAAAAACCAAAAAAAACAGTGGTAGCACACACTTGAAATCTCAGCAGGGAGGAAGTGAAGACAGGTGAATTCCCAGGGCTCACTGTTTAGCCAGCATGGCCTAATCAGTAAGCCCCAGGTTCCAGTGAGAGAAGGTCTTAGGAAACAAGGTGGGCAGTTCATGAGGAAGGATGCCCATGTCCTCCACGCCTACGTGAACATGCCCATATGAATGTACTCTCATACATAAAAACACACACAAACATAAAAATGTAAGCTAAAAAAAATTAGAAGATCAGAAAGATTTGAAAGAGAACTAAATGAATATCTGCGGGAAAGATATAATGAAATAATAATGAATATACAATGATATAATAATAAATATGTTATAATAAAAACGAACCAAGGGCCTGGAGTGATGGCTCAGCAGTTGAGAGAGCCCTACTTCTTTTTAAAGGACTTGAGTTGAGTTCCCAGCACCCAGGAGGCTATAACTGTAGGTTGTGGGGGGGTCCTGACAGCTCGGGCTTGTAGAGCACTGCAGTAACATTCATGATCCCAAACAGACACAAACATAAACATCATTTAAAACCAGAAGATCTTTTAAAATGAAAATGAACAAACTGGAGGTGAAGAGAGAGTTAGTGACCTGGTAAATATAGAGAACACTGTTTAGAAAGTACAGACTGATAAAAAGACACAAAATATGAAGAAAAAAAAACTGGGGCCAGGAGAGTTTAGCACATCACTAAGATAGATTTCCAGAGAGAAACCAAAGAGAAAAGTGAAACAGAGTAGGAAACCCCAAAGACTGTAGATCCTGTACCAGGAACAGGAAATAAAATCCAAACGTGTATCACAAAAGCACTATTAGAAATAGGCTAACTTCAAAATGGTAAAGCCATGCATTTATGATAAAGATGTAACAACTTGAAACTTGTCTGTACCTCAGAGTCCCATAAT
Organism: Microtus oregoni; assembly: GCF_018167655.1. NCBI lineage: Eukaryota > Metazoa > Chordata > Mammalia > Rodentia > Cricetidae > Microtus > Microtus oregoni. The sequence goes on from NW_024543070.1 coordinate 9,999,340, forward strand.
ATGGCACCTGCAACCTGGAGAACCAGGGAAGAAGTCCTGAGAACCAAGGGGTTGCCAACGCAAGACCTTCATCCCGGAGGCCCTAAGCAGGAGAAGATGGATGTTCCAACCCTAGAGGAGGAGTTCCATCTCCACTCTATCTGGGTCTTCAACTGAGTGGATTGTGCCCACCCGCATTGGGTGATGGGAGAGCTTCCTCACCCCATCTGCTCACTCAAAGGCTAGTTTATTCTGAGCACTCAGTTAGAGACCTGGTAGATGCCTGGATACATCTTAAATCAATCAAATTGCAAACCAGATTTAACCATCATAAATACTCCTACATAGCACATTGATCATAGATGAGAGATGAAATTTCAGAAATGCTTTGAATTGGAAGATTTTGGAAATGGCCCCCTGAAATGCCACGTAAGCGTTAGTGGGGTAAAGGTCTTTCTATCTGTTAGTGTATGTTAGAAAGCAAAAGGAAGTGTTAGTTAAGTATCCATCGCAAAACACGTTGACAGCAGATTGAACACAAAATAGAGGAAAATATATAATAAAGGTAAGAAAAAGCAAGGCACAAAAAATGTGTAAAGATGGTATTTAAGAAATGGATAGACTTGCTAATGCCCTGGGGAAAACACTAGAATTAAAAAAGACACAAATTCCTTGCCTGCTAAGAGGGGAAAAAAAATCTCATTCATTGCTCAGGCTGCTCTCTGACTCCCGAATCCTAATGCCACCGTTTCCCAGGCAGCGGATACTGTAGTTGTATGCCATGCTGCCTAGCACAAATCACTGTTAAAGGCAGGTGGGGTTGGGAAGAACAACCATTAGAAAGCCAATATAATCTAGGAATGTACTCCAGGTGGAAGTTTGCAGGAGAAAACAGGGATCCCACAGTGGCTGTGTCCTATAATAGAACTGCAAAGCTCCTGGACACTGCTGTTGGGTGTCCACTGTCTGGGCTAGCCAGTGGACATCTGCCCTATGATGGCACAGACATAACACGTAGGGGACATCAACACGCCTGCTTCACACAGGTGCAGTCAAGACTGGGCCAGCTAGCCAAGTGTACAGGGATGTTAGCAGGCCAGGTGGCAGAGAAGAGTTTCCCTAGCTAGTGTCAGGAGGGAAGGGGAGACGCTGCTGTGTGTGCTAGAGTCGTGAACCAGAAAGGAGATATTGGGAGCAAATTCATGAAAATATTGTTAAAATTTTAGGAGAAATAGGCATCTTCATCAGAAAAAAAAAGACAGTATAGAAGTAATTCATTAAAATCTTGCCACAGGAGCTCGGGTGGTGGTGGCATAAACTTTAATCACAGCACTCAGGAGGCAGAGGCAGGCAGATCTCTGTGAGTTCGAGGCCAGCCTGGTCTACAAGAGCTAGTTCCAGGACAGGCTCCAAAGCTACAGAGAAACCTTATCTTGAAAACCCAAAAAATTAAAAATAAAATAAAGTAAAATAAAATCTTCTCACAGGAAACTCTAGGTCCAGACAACTTCAATTCTGAGATCTAACTAAAGCCCAGGAAACAAGTAATTCTACTTTTATGTGGACACACACACACACACACACACACCTTAATATCAAAACTTCAGGGCCAGGTATGGTTTTGCACGTCTTTAATCCCAGCACTTGGAGGCAGACACCAACAGATTTCTGTTCAGTTTGAGGCCAGCCCGGTTTATAGAGTAGTTCCAGGAGAGCCAGAGGTACATGACAAGCAAACAAACAAACAAAAAATCAAACTACAAAAGGATTTTATGAGGAAGAAAAATTATAAACCAACTCTACTCAAGTCAGATGTAAAATAAATAGACAAATACTAGTGAATCATAAACAGTAGTGTATAGACAAGATACCAATATTTCTACTGCCAGAAATGTAAAATGGATTAGCATTTACTTTATCATATACTTAAGGAATACAATCCACCCCAATAAGAAGGCAAATAAAAAAAAACAATCTTCAGGAATAAAGGATAATAGCTTTTTTTCTACGAAGCTGGAATCAGAATTGCTTTTTTAATTCTATTTACACATTTTCCTCCCTGGCAGTTCCCATTAGGATTAGGCTGAGTTTCAGCCAAGAAGTAGAGCAGGTCCTCCGGGCATGCCAGCCAGTGCTTGTGTGGCATGTTTAACTTCCCAGCGAGCAAGTCTGGGTGAGCAATGTCCCCGTTCATATCCTCCCATCAGTGGCAGTTAAAAGCAATCACATAGCGGATATGTGGGCCATTCATATTCCTTGTAAGAGAAAGAGAAATGAGTCTAAAATATATCCAATTTAGAAAAAAGTCAAAATTTTTAAAATAAATGAGACATCTGGAAGTCAGATGCATATAATCTCCCAAGCCAGTTCAGAAGACTAAGGAACCAAGCCTTCCGTCCTGTTCAAGCAAAACTCAATGAACATTTCTTTGTACTGAAGGCTCTTCATTTCAATTCTCCTTCCCTGAAGTTTCCTCTGAATTCTTTAGCCCTGAGTCAGCCCTCTTGTTTGTTTCCATCATCTGGTTTAGACAAGCCAAGATAATGAGCTGCCAAGTATTATCTTAATTGTTTTGTAGAAGGTTAAAGATGCTAGCCTCAGCTGTGCCTTCATAACTAAATTATTAACTGGCAAGGGGCGCACGCTTTGCCTTTTATATTAAAGTCGGTGCAGAAGAGAACAATAGAAGCTGTAGCCAGAGGAGAATTACAAAGTGTTTATTCCAGCTGCCCCTTCAGTCTCTGAAATCCCTGCCGTTAGCATCCCCCAGCCTGCAGAGAGGCACATCAAGGATTGTTGAGCTTGCTTGTGCACAGCAGGGTGTTTAAAAATACCCACTAATGGTGAGCGTGCACTTTGATAAGAAAAATGCACTCCCTCGCCTGTCACCCATTAGCAGTATGAGGGAGGGAGGGAGAGAGGGAGGGAGGGAGGGAGGGAGGGAGGGAGGGGGGAGAGAGAGTTGCAGCTCCTAATGATACATCTCCCACTCTATTTCCACGCTTACATTGGCACCCAGGACATTGCCCCTAGCAAGAATGCATGAGACACATATATGGTCACCAATAAGTGACTATATAAATCTAGCCTAGGGTAAACAAGACTAGCTTATCACCCAAGAAATGAAACTACTAACGGCCCCTTAGCAAAGAAGTGCTTTAAATTGGTTTGGGGGAAGGGATATATAAGCAATATTTATCTATCTGTCCCCTTGACCAGGCACAGATGTTCAGACAATTGGCCTACATTTGTAATCAAATCTGAGGCCAGCGAGGCCTGTGTCCATTGTGGGAATCCGAATCCTGAATTTAGTACTAAGCATTGATTGATGTTAATGCATGAGCTATCTCTGTGTTGATCCTGTAGTGAACTGAGCATCTTCCTGCTGCTTCTGTTGACTGCGGTACTATCTAGACACAGTAAGCGTGCTGGGACAGGGAAGGCCTGACACCTGGAAGCCAGTTTGTCCATGTTCTCCTGTAATTCTTCCTCTTGTGTTAGCCCTGGATTCTGAGGGGTAGCTGTTTCTGGGACTTTGGACGAGGACCTCCTTTACTGCTCCTGAAGGTATTAAATGAAGCAATATTCTTTGAACCATTGAAAGATAAACAACCACTATTATAGTCAGATGCTGTTAATGGAGGCATAGGGTTCCTCAGACACTGTGCTGTCTTCTTTCTGTGTTGGGAAGAGAGAAGCTGTCCTTCACACGACAGATGGACAGGAAGGAATGGGAGGTGGAAGCAGAAGGGTCTTGGCCACCACACAAGCCCAATATGTCCACTATATCTACCTTGCTTCTAAACTGTGACCACCATGGGGCTGGGCATGTTTCTCACTGAGCTTCCTCTCCAGTAAGAATTACCCAAGTAGAATATTGAAATGAAGTCTATCCGGCCCAGGACCAAAGACTGATTCTTATTTACATTTATTTATTTATTTATTTATTTATTTATTTATTTTTGTGGATGAGTCTGTGGTGAAGTGTATGAGTCAAGAGGACAACTTGCAGGAGTCAGTTCTTTCTTTCTACCATTTGGGCCCCAGGGATTGATTTTATGTCATCAGATAGATGCCTGATAAGATTTCTTTTACTGTTTATTGAAAAACAAAACCCATGCACAATATTAAAGAATAAAAATGGAGGCAAATCCAAGCTTCTGCAAAAACACCCACTACCACTTGCTTTTGGGCTTGAAAAGGAAGTGTTACCTTCTCGCCCTGTCTTTCTTCTCCAGTCCCTCTTCTTTTCTCTCCACCCCCTTTCATCCTGGGTCCTCCAAGGCTCATTGATCAATTCCTGCCAGCTGAATGTAAACTCAGCCTCTCAGACTGAATGCTCCTTCCAACTGGGTGACAGACCAGCAAAATAATCTGAATTTCTGTAACATTTTTCCCTTTGGTATAGTCAAAAAGGAAAAGTTTTAACTCTATGTAGTAAAGCTCTATACAATAAAAGTTATTTCCAAGTATTGTCCAAATAGTAAAGAAAGGTAGTAACCTTAACAAAAGTGAAACTACATACAAGAACAATTATCAAATAAGAAGTACATCTGTGATTGGCCAATTTAGAGAGATTACTCTATTAGATGTCCTCTTTTGAAGACTCCAGCGTTTTGTATTTAATATACCTCTTATCATGATTCAGGAGAACTGTGACTGTGACTGCCTTGTCTTCAACCCCATTGAAGACTTGAGAATGATAGAATATTACTTGAGTAACCAGGAAGTGCACAGCAAGTGACTTCCAAAATTAAGAGAACTAACAGAAACAGCTGGATGACTGGACAATCACCCAACACTCCTCTGCAATCTTGGGGCATCTATCTTTGGCAGACTTTTCTGTGAAACAGGAAATTTTGAAGGCCTGTCCTTCCCTGTCTTGATAAAGTTCAACAGTTATTTTTCTTTGTGTCCTACTTGTTCTGTTTGGACAGCATACCATCGAGGCAAAGGCAGTTTCTTGCCAAAATAGCTAGTTTTTGCCACCAAGAAAGCAAACTCCATATAAAGTTTCTTCAGTGCTCAACATCTTTTTTAGAAAGAGATAGGTGCCACCAGGAGCAGACAGGTCTCATGTCAAGAAAAGTCTATGTTATTAAAATGTTTCAAATGCTTTCTCTTTGAAGTTTTTGAAGATTACCTATCTATCTAAAATATATCTTGGTATGATCTTGAAAACATAGCTAACATGACTATAAGTTTGACAATTATGCATGACTACTGACCTGTATTTCTTAATTATGCTAAATAGTTTGTAAAAATAGTTTTCAAAAACTAGAAATTTACATTAAATTGTTATATGAGCCATAAGACCTTAAACAATAGTAGAAATGTATGTACAGTATGATCTAACAAAAGTAGCTTTCAACTTGTATCAATATATAAAAATATCTTAAACAAGAGTAGAAACACATATACAGTATAACGAAAATAACCTTAAATTTGTATCAATATAAAACAATTCATGTCAATGTAAAATATTTGACTAGTAGTTGCTATTTTAGTTTAAAGTAGATTCAATAATCTACCTTTTTATCCTTTCATTTCTATATCCCCCCTTTTTTTCAGAATGAGATTTCTGAATTTAATCTCTTTTGTTCAGTTTTTTTTCCTGACCATACTCAATAACAACTTGAAACCAATTCCCATAAATGATGATAAATATTGATAAGCCAGTGAAAGACCAAAAACCACCCACCCCACCCCTTGGGAATGTGTGTATCATGTTCATAAAATTACTTTTTGTTTTCTGGGAGTGACACCATTTCTAGGCGACCCTGAAAAAATAGGAAAATGATCAAATCCTCGGAGGGCTAGCTGTATCATTGCTGTCCAGTCTGTGTCTGTGTAATGGGAAACCGCAAGGCTTATCACAAGTCCTGGCTAGAGTAGTCTGTGAGGATGGACCATATTAGCTAGCCACCTTGAAACTGTCTTAAGCAGTTTGGAGTCCAACACCGGTCTTGTTTATTGGTTTAGTGGCATTACCACAATCCAGGTGGATTTGTCATTGTATTGGAGACTTCTGAGGTCACCGTTAGGAATGTTTAACGTACACTGTGGAAAACTCCAATTTTGTAATCATCATTCCAAGCCAAAAAAAAAAAGCAATGTACATAAAATTAAGGCTATAGAAAAATGTTTTCTAAAAGTGGAAAAATAATTGCTATTCATAGACTATAGACTATAGAAAGATGATATATGTAAGATGTTTAAAGAGTGTGAGGTTCCTCGTGCACTGGGCTTCACATATAATCAGGATTGTTATTACTGTCTTTAAGGTGAGTTTTAGATCTTTCCAAGGCTTTGTTCTCAAGGAGGTGTGCTGGAAGGTGGCAGAATGCCCTTGGTGAATAAGCACAGTAATTGCAGGCCTTGGAGCCCAACCTGGGTGGCATTTTGAAGATGAGATTAAAGTACTAGCCCATAGCTGCCAAGCACCAACAGTGCACGCGTCTCAATGCTTGGCATTCTTTCTATTCCAGACTTTTCCAAGAGCAGGTCTTTCCCAGAGATGCATTTTATAAACAAGACAAACGGATGCTTGCTGTATTTGCTTTAGTTTTCCTTTTTGAGGGAATGAGGCTTTGGAGATTGAATTCCAGATTCAATTCCTAAGCTCACAGTCTAACACTGAGTTACATATCCATTCTCATGCTCTTCTAATTAATAAGCTGTTTACACTTTCTATTTATTTATAGTTTATTTAGCTTTAACACTAAATATTCAATTTTACTGTTGTTGTAAAGAATACACATAGCACTAACCTCATAGAACCCTGTAGAGTTTCAGTGGCAGATAAGATGGCTTCCTTTGGTTTTGCATACACAAGGATGGCACTGGATCTCAATCTAGGGATACCATTCAGTCAGATTTCTGGTTTGAGAGCAGCCGCTCAGTGATTGTTATTGACTGAACATTTGGGGTGTACCCTCCCACCCCCATTTGTCCAATGAAGCACTGTCCCCACCCTTCCAATGTACTATTAGGAGATGAGATCTTTGCGGGGGGGGCGGTAAACAGAGTTTACATGGTGTCATGAATATGGAGTCATTACTTTGATTTAGTGTCCCTCAGAAGAGATTCCAAAAAGCTGGTTCTTGTCCTCTCCCAGCTATGTAAGGACATGACACAAAGGCAGTCATCTGTAAAACAAGACACTCTCATCAGAAGGCAGCCATATTGGCACGAAGTCTAGAGCTACGAACCTCTAGAAGAGTGAAGAAATTGATATCCGTTTAAGCTACCCAGGCTATGCTATGTATTTGTCTGTGTTTTGATAATGACAACCACACACAATATAGTAGTTATTGCCCCACTGGGTCTATCAACTAATTCTGATAGTTATCACTCCACTGGATAATAACTGGAAATAATAGCCTGGAAAAAAATAAGAACAGCACAGCATAATGGTCCAGTGGCCTCTGCTGATCTCTTACTCCTCTGTCAACCACTTTACTTCTGCAGGAGACAGTGTGGGAAGTATCAAGATAGGAGGAATATTGACTTACAGTTTTATAATATGTACGTATTAAAAAAAAATTCTACAAATGAACAAATGACGGTTGCCCCATTTCTGTTTTAACAAACCAAGGATAATGTCTATCAACTAATTCTGGATGTTGACTTGCAATAATATAAGGTTTTATTATTAGTCTTGATATAATAACATGTTAAGATAAAAGCAGAAGGAGAACTTGGTGTGCAGTTCAGTGTGAGAGCACTTGTTTAGCAAGTGCAAGGCCCTGGAAGAAAAAAGAATCAGAATTTTAAGATGCTATCATGCTTGAGAAAATACAGGAAAGCTAACCAATATTAAATGTTGACACTTCATACTTAAATTCATTAAATATTTTTGGTTCTTCCCTTCTGGGCACATAGTAAAGCTGAATGATATGGATCTCATCAGGGGTGAGTGGGTCCATTTAACTCTATCTGGCTGATGGGCTGTGAATCATTTTATGCAGCATTGCTTGTTTGTCCATGTATTATTCTCTTCCGGAGTAAGACTGTTGACCTGATGTGCACAATCCACATCATATTAAATCACACTCTTTCCCTCCCTTTTAGTGCAAATAGATTCTTTTCCCATACAATATATTTTATTACTGTTTCTCTTCTTTCTACTTCTACCAGTTTCTCCTCACCTCCCTAACATAGGATATCCTTCTATATATGTGTTGCTTCTATTGGTTAATGATAAATCTGCTTTGGCCTATGTCAGGGCAGAATATAGCTAGGCAGGAAGGGATATAGAGAGAGAGTAGGTGGAGAGGTGGAGTCAGGAAGATGCCATGTAGCTGCTGAAGGAGGCAGACACCCCGGAACCTTACGAGTAGGCCACAGCCTCATGGTGATATACAGATTTTTAGAAATGGGTTAATTTAAGATGTAATAGTTAGTTAATAAGAAGCCTGAGGTAATAGGCCAAACAGTGTTGCAATTAATATAGTTTCAATGTGATTATTCAGGTCTGGGCAGCCAGGAAACAAACAAGCAATCTCCGTTTACACCTCACTTCCCACCCAGATCCATTCCCTCTGTCTCTCATTAGAAAAGAAGAGACTTCTTAGAAATAACAATAAAGTATAACAAAATAAAATATAAAAATATTTAAAAAATCACATCAAAGTTGGAGAAGGCAAAACAATAAAAAGAAAGGATTCCAAGAAAAAGCACAAGGATCAGAAACTCACTCGTTCTTGGTTGGGAGTCCCATAAAAATACTAATTGAAAGCCATAGTACATATGCATATGACCTGGTGCAGACCTGTGCAGGACCTGGACTTGCTGCTTCAGTCTCTGAAAATTCACATAAGCTTTGCTTTGTTGATTAGAGGGCCTGTATCCTGGAAGCCCTTCTTCAGCAACTATCTTCTCTTTCTGCCTCCCCTTCCTTAGAGTTCCAAGGGTAGGGATTTGATGGAGACATCCCATTTAGAGCTGTGTGTTCCGAACACTCTCTCTCTCTCTCTCTCTCTCTCTCTCTCTCTCTCTTTATGTGTGTGTAAGAGAGAGACAGAGACAGAGGGAGACACTGGGAGAGTAATGCTTGGCTGTGGATCTCTGTATATGTTCCTATCCACTGCAGGAGAAAGGTTCTTTGGATGATGGCTCAGTAAGGCACTGCTCTATGAGTGACCAGAATATCAGTAGGAATCATTCTATCGCTTTTCTTTTTGGGACCCTTAGTGTTTGGTTTTACCCTAGGTCCTTTTCTATCTAGTCTCTGGTTCTTGGTCACCCAAGCAGTGTCAAGTATGGGTTCCATCTTGTGGAGTAGGCCTTTAAGTCAAATCAGATGTTGGTTGGATATTTCTACAAGCTTTGTGCCACCATTGCCCTAGTATATTTTGTAGGCAGGACAGCATTGGAGAGCAAAACATTTGTAGCTGGGTTGGTGTTTACACTTTTCTTTTGGTTGCCTGCAGAGTACCTTCCCATCCCAAAGACACTAGAACATAGGAATGAAGGTTCTATGTAGTCATCAGCTTGACCTCTCCATGAGTTGTGTGAGTGTTGCCTTCAGCAATGGGGCCTTACAGTCTGTTTGGAGAGAACAACCTATTGTCTTGGCAACAGCCTAATTTGTTTGGATATTTCCATGGGACCGCTTGGGCCAACAGTTCAATTGGCTGTTACCTAGTCTAAAATCACTGTTAATATTTCTTTAACTTAACAGTTCTGGCAAATATTAAAATATTAAGAGCTTGGAGAGTTGTGACTTGATGGTACATTTACCAAATTCTTTCTCATGAGGAGCAATGTGACTCTTGTGGGGGAAAAGCATTTGTGGCAATGCATGAACACAAATTCTGGAGAGGAGTGATTCTGTCTTCACTTGGCACCACAGGATGAATGACAAGGCGATGTGAAATGGTGGACTAACAAACCTCCTTCCTTTATGCTGCTGTGGAGAAAGAAGGGAGTATGCCCAATGCCCTAGACATGCCTTAGAACCCATCCCAGCCTTCCACAAAAATCAAGTTCTTTAAAATGAAGGCTTTTGTTTTGAATTGCATTAGTGTTTTAGTATCTCATATCTGTTAGGGTCAGGCAAGCAGAAAGGATGGGAGGAAGAGAGAATGACCATAGGATATGGGGAGGGTGTCTTCAGTCTTTTCTTTATTGATGGACAGTGTCTTAGTTAGGGTTTCTAAAGGAAAACATTTAATTGGGTTCACTTACAGTTCAGAGGTTTAGTAGATTATGGTCATGGCAGGAAGCAAGGCAGCATCTGGACAGACTTGGTGCTAGAGAAGGAGCTGAAAGTTTTTACATCTTGACTCTTGGGCAACAGGAAGTGGGTTGAGACACTTGCTGTGGCTTGAGCATATATGAGACCTCAAAGCCTGCCTCCACAATGACACACTTCCTCTAGCAAGGCTACACCCACTCCCGCAAAGCCACACCTCCTAATAGTGACCCTCTCTTTGGGAGCCATTTTCTTTCAAACCACCACACACAGGAAACAAGAGAAGTTAGAAAGGAGCTGAACGGATGCTGGCAAGGGTCTCAAGTCATCAGGAACCACCATGCATATGCGAAGGTCTAAGAGAGGGTTGCCATATTTATTCTTTTGAAGTTTTTCAGTGGAATCGGCCCAACTATATGATGGGTTTTGTCTTGAAAATGGTGGTTCTTCCCTAAAAAAAAGTCTAATATAAAAAGAAGAGGACAGCTGAAAAGAGCGTAATTGGAGTCGTCTGCTATATTTCAAGTGAACTTCCTTTTTATGCTGTGTGGATGCATTATGACTGACTTGCTCCTAAGTAGGTCTGAGTTACACAACATCACATCAGCAGCAGTGATTATAGAACAATGATTAAAGTCTTTTGATCTGGTGATGAAGATGAAGCATAGTTAGGCAATTAGACCTGCTAGTAACTGGGCTGGGACATATCAGCATTATATAATTGATGTTTCCTAGCTATACTGTTGTGGCACATACCTTTAATCCCAGCAATCAGAGGGTAGAGGCAGGTGGATCTCTGAGTTCGAGGCCAGCCTGGTCTACGGAGTGAGTTTTGGAACAGACAGGGCTACACAGAGAAACCCTATCACAAAAGAAAAAAAAAAAACAAGAAATAAAATAGTTAAAGTTTTCTTTGACCAGCTCATTCTAGTACTACCATATTTTATTGTAAAGTGAGTCTTTTTCAGTTTTCATAAAGAAAAAAATGTGTGTGTAGTTTATTTTGATATTTTTAAGTAATACACATTTGCTTTTCCTGATTAAATAATGAAACCCTGGGGCAATACAACCATGCATCATTCAGCAATCTGTTTATTAAAAGTCTGATATATCACAGGCTTGTGTACAGTACTAAGGGTAATGTGGATGTAAGAAGGAAGTCCAGCTCAATGTGTATTGCTGCCTGTGTGAAGACCACCTGAGATTCAGTTGTGTAGAAGAAATCCACTTTTCAACTCTGATTTCTTCCTGCAACTTAATGCTGGAACTGGGGCAAAAACCCTGAGGTAATCAGGCAACTAGCAGAGCACTGAGAAGAACAGGGAAAGACAAAAAGACAGACACTTTGAAGCCTGTATTGAAGCAAAGCCCCCCTTGCAAAGTAACTTAGGGGTGGGGAGCTAGAGAGATAACTCAGTGGCTAAGAGCACTGTTACTCTGGCAGAGGAGAGAACTGGAGCTTGGTTCCCAGCACTCCTATCCTGAGGCTCACAACTGCCAGTAACTCCAGCCCCAGGGGATCTGCTGCCTTCTCCTGGCCTCTGCAAGTACCCGCAGGCATGTACACAGGCAAATACACACACCTGAATAACAAAATAAAATCTTTAAAAATAATAAATCATATGCTGTATATTAAAATAGACACCAAGGGCTGGAGATGTAGCTCAGGGCTGGATTGCTTGCCAAGTACCTGTGAGGCTCTAGGTTCAGTCCCAACATCACCACCTATAATGGTCCGCTCTGTCCCTTTAAGAGACAAGCCATGCCTATTCCCTCTTACATCTGCAAAGGCAAGCTGATCTTCAGCTTCCAGTTTTAGTCTTTCCTCTTTTCCAGCTCCCTCTCGAAGAGGCAGCTTCTGTCTCTCCCTTCTCCCCACTTCTCCCCTTCCTCCCTTCTGTTTCTCTCTCTCTCCCTGCTTCTCTCTCTGCTCTCCCCTTTCCCCTTCATAACCAACTAAATAAATATCCAACCTCACTCTGCATGGCGTGCCTATCTGTCTGTCTCTTGCCCACTGTGTGGCTCACTGCCAGGGACCAGCTGCCTTCAGAGACCTGCGGCATGGTCTTGTGGTGTGCCCACCTGTCTGTCTCTCCCAGTGAGACTGGCTGCCCCATCGAGGTCTTTCACCCATGAGGCAGCTCCCTGCCTGGGACTCATGGCCCTCTGCAGCCACTGGCTGCAGCCACTGGGGGAACTGTGCCTGCCTGGGACTGGCTGCTCTCGGGATCCACTGCCCGCTGCGGCCACTAGGGGACCTGCAGCATTTTACTTCTAACATAATGCCATCATCTAAATGGCAGGCTAGTTTGCTCAGGCTGTGAACAAACACAGAGACAGTATTGTGAGCTTTGATTTAGAGTGGCTGGTATATCTAGTCACACAGCCCCGCATGAGACTTTTGGATCAAACTGACTTAAGATAAGCAGAGCATAGTAAGTGATAAATCGTAGGAAGATAGTTTTTGAAATCACACTGATTAACTTCACCAATAATCCACAAAAGGCCGATTGTCTACTCATGTCAGAATCCCCGGTACACAGTTTGTAGTCTGCTACACATTCTTATACTCAGATTGCAGAACAGTCTGTTTATACTCTCATTTCACAATACAAGTTTATCAGTGTGGATCCTTCTTTGTTATGGTTGAAAGCTGCATATTAAAGGTTACAGTACTCCACAATCAGGAGCTACACTTTATCACGCTTCCTACTGAATCCCCAGTACCCAGCACTGTGCCTATATCAACCTCTTGCGGGTCCTCTGACCCCAGCTGGCCATTGCACACTGGAGACACAGGATGGGGAGTAGCTGGGGAGCAGGATCTCCTGTTTCCTGTGGGTAGAAATGGCCAGGGAGACTGTTTCAGAGGCCAACTTGTATTGAAATGGTAGGGATAGCATATATAGCTCAAGTCATGGGGAAGGAAGGGGAAGAAAGGGGTCAAGGGAGGAAGTCCTGCAGCGGGGTGAGGGTGGGGGGTTCCAGTTTATCAGTCAGATTAGCAGACTGTCTACTGGTCACATGATTTCTGAGAAGCCAGCTCCTTGGGTTGGGGGACAAAAGCCTGACTGACTTTATCATGACACAGCCTTTAACTCTATGGGGTTAGTAGGCCCAAGCCTGATTGGGTAGGGAGCAACCCACTCTTTCCATGCTCTCTGAGAGATGCTTGGGGTATGGGCTCCATTCTACTATCCCTCATCTAACTTGGGAATGCCCAATCTTTGTCACATGTCTGCCATTCAACCTTTTTGAACACCCCTCCTCTGACTGTTTAAAAATGGCCTACCTCCCTGTAAAATGCCCCCAGCCTTCCTTATAGGTAAGATAGAAGCATGTGACTCAGGCACATGTACCGGAGAGAGACATGAGTTCTGAAGCGGACAATGCAAAAAAGCAGGTTTTCTCCAAGTCTTATTTTCCTAGCAAAGGCAGCAATGGAAGCTTCCAGCTTTATCTTCTCCTCTAGGTCAACTTTTCATTACGCTTTTGCATCATATTACCATTGTTAGTACTAACATATTTTTCTGTCCCCACCCTCATGAAAATAAGTCTTTCCACCTAGGCTGTAAGTCAGATCAAGCCCAATTGAAAAGTGTAACAACATAACAATAGGTATATTGAGCAAAACAACTCTCAGGAGGGTTCTCTGAGGCCAGAGAAGTCACATGCCCAGGCCAGGTCAGGAAAGTTTTATAGATTGTAGGCAAGGGATAATGATGTGTTTGTTCATCACAAGCTGGGTTTGTGCCCAAGGATGGTCAAAAGCTGAGCGCTTAGGTGGGGACCTGGGTGGCTGGAAGCGTCAGGGGAGGAAGTTGCAATAATCACCAAGAATGCAGAACTGGGCTTTTTGGCATGTTTTCTTAGTTTGGAGACTCTCTGAGCAGGTGGGATTTGGAACGAGACAGAGAGATTGGAATAGGGCTTTCTGGACTGTACAGGGGCAAGCTGGAGGCCCCAGCCAAACAAATACCATTAGATTCTACTCTGTTGTAATAGGGTAATACTAACATGTGTGCCACAACTTCTTTGGGTGTTGAACAACCCTTTCACAAGGGTCACCTAAGATCATCAAAAAACATAGGTATTTACATTACGATTAAAAACAGTAGCAAAATTACCATTATGAAATAACAACAAAATAATTTTACGATTTGGGGTCACCACACATGAGGAACTGTATTAAAGAGTCACAGCCTTAGGAAGGTTGAGAACCACTGCAAGAGAAGCTCCATTCCTATTCATATAAAGTAAAAACACGGGGCATTTAGGGTAAGCCGACTATTCTTCCATAAGAGGTTATTCTGGGAGCGAGGCATCTTTCATCTTGTGGCTGTGCCATCTGCACTACATGGCTTCCCAAGCGCTGATCCACTTGAACCTTACCAGAAGGCAAAGGGCACGGGGAAGCACACACTGAGGGGCTTGTGAGAAGCCTGGGAAGTGAGGCTGTCACTTTGTCCACAGTCTGTTGCCCTGAACTCAGCTGTACAGTTTCCTCCAGGTGAGATGCCATGAGCATGAGGAAGTCATAGTTAAATCGACACCATCTGTTGTCTCTCTTGCTTCCTTCTTCCCTAGGATCACCAGCAAGCACTAAGGTCAACATAAAAACCAAGTGCAAATCACAGACGGATGCGGCTCCCATCTGAATTGCTGAATTGGCTCTCCTGTGCTTGCTTTTCTTCTTCTTCTTCTTCTTCTTCTTCTTCTTCTTCTTCTTCTTCTTCTTCTCCTTCTTCTCCTTCTCCTTCTTCCTGTCCTTCTCCTCCTCCCTCTCTCTCTCCTTCCTCCCTACCCCTTCCTTCTTTTGTCTTCTCTTCTGCTTTCTGTCTCTCTCTTTCTTTCCCCCCCGCCAAGTTTTCATGTTGGAGAGGGTGTTCATATTCATTGGACATTATTTCCAAATTCTTTACTTGAAATTGCGTTTATCTCCAAACTTCCTGCATGTCAATTTGAAAGGAAAAGTACTTAGCAGGCAGCCTGGGAGCCACATGTGTTCTGGGGACGCTGGCATGGGGAAGACTCAGAGACTTCGAATCCTTGCTTGCTGACCACCCACAGACTAACGAAAGAAATGTCTTTTATTTTCCTCGCATCTCTTGGACTAGGTGCTTTGTCAGCAGCCAGAGACAACTGGGAGTATGATTCCGCTGCCAGGGACCTCCAGAGCCCAGACTTGCAGAGCAGGCTGCCCTTCCAGAAGCTGCTGGAGTGTGGCGGAAGCTCTTTGCCTCAGCCAGCTGTCCTCCACAAGCTTCTCACACAATCCCCTCATGTTGGCACCGCTACAGGCGGAAGCTATCTTGAGCTGGCCCGCACCGTGAGTACCTCTGTTCACAGAACACATCTTCTGTCTATATTCCAATAACAATATTTTAATTTTGAGCTCCAAAGGGAATATTGATTATTGCCTTTTCTTATTGCACTAAATAGTTTACCATTTCCTTGGGGCCAGTATGGTGGAGCATTCCAAAGTCGCTAGCACTAAAGGGCTTTGGAACTTTGTTCACACTGCTAACAATAATGTAGAACTCTAAAGGGTGTTTGACTAACTCTGTAGCCTGTGCAGTCTGATTTACTGAAGTCCACGATAGTTCTTATATAACAAGAACGCTCTCGCAGCACCAGAGTTTACAAAGCTATAGAATACACTTCCTTCTATTTGGACTTCATGCCTTTGAAAAGCAAAGAGAAAAAGATTCACTGAAAGTCTGCTTATGTTCTGGTTTATACCTTTGAGATTATTTCTGGGGAAACTTAGCATTAATCTATGCCCTATTTAGTTTAGCTTTATTATTTTTTTTCTTATTGGTGCTGAGGACTGAACCACAGCCTCACACATGGGCAAATGCTACTTCTGAGCTACCCAGTCACTTAAGCTCCCCTTTTCTGTTCACATGAGCCATGACAGTGACTGTCTGGGGTCAAGAACTATTGGCTTCCTTTAGTCAGAGATGGGACATGAGGGTGTATGACTGATGGCTGGCTCTTTTCAGTACCTTGCAGTTTACAGACTGAGATTGCTATCTGCATTCTGTGGGAGTTCTTCCCTCCCTTTCGGCTCCCCTCTCTCCTTCACTCCCCCTACCTGGCTTCTTGAAATTCAGGTTTGAATGGGGAAATGGCAAGTTTGCAGCCAGGACATATGATTCATGGTTTGTTTGATAAAGACTGCAGGTTTATAAACACATGTTATGACATATCTTCTATTCATATATTTTGGAGGGAGATGTTTGAAAAAGCTAACAATCATAAATCTCTAGCAATAATTAAAATGCCAAGAAAAATCACCCAAGCCCCAATGACATTCTGTAAGATTCCTGACCAGTTCTTGTCAAAACTGCTAAGCCTATTAAAACCAAGGAAAGTCTGGGAAGAAAAAAGCCTACTTACAACCATCCTAAAATGTAACACCATCCCCTTGGTGGGATCCTGGATAAGAAAAAGCCAAAGAGACCTGGGGAAATATGGGTTCTAGCTGAATGAATAGTGTTGCTTCATCAACTATGACAAGGAACATATAATAATTTAACATGTTAATAAATGAGAAATTGGTCATGGAACTCTCTATCCTGTCTTTGTAACTTTTCTGTAAGTCTGAACTGTTATCACTTAAAATGCTTTTAAATTTTAAAATATTGGCCGGGCGGTGGTGGCGCACGCCTTTAATCCCAGCACTCGGGAGGCAGAGGCAGGCGGATCTCTGTGAGTTCGAGACCAGCCTGGTCTACAAGAGCTAGTTCCAGGACAGGCTCCAAAACCACAGAGAAACCCTGTCTCGAAAAACCAAAAAAAAAAAAAAAAAATTTAAAATATTAAGAGCACCTATATTGCAATCTCTTCCTGGGTATGATTCCATCACCCAAGGCCTGTCCAATCACCCATGGTTATTGCACTGTTCCTTATTGACCACCCTTCAAGGACAACTTTGCACAGCTTGACTAGAATTATAACTATAGTACCTACTTTCTGTATGCTCAGTAGACCAGGAAATTGCCAGTAAATAAGTCTGCCACAAGTCTGGATTATATATAACCGTTATGTATGCCTGTTACATATCCTCTCCAGCAGACCGGACCTTCCTTATGCTACACCAGCTGAGCTTTGGAGCTCACCAACAATCTTTGTAGCTCAAGGATCATCCTTTACTTCTTAATCCTCCTGCTCCACCCCCTGAATTCTAAGACTGTTGGCATGGACCACCGTTTCTGGTGTATGCATTGCTGAGAATTGAACCCAGTACAGCATGTGGACTATGCAAGCACTCTGGCGATGGAGCTGCGATCACCAGCCCCTGACCCTGCTTTCTCGATAGCCAGTGCCAAAGCAGCACAGAAGCCAGGAAAAACCAGCATTACACATTGATCAATATTTGGTTGGCATCTTCTCTGAAGGGTTCAAGGTTCATGGCCCCAGATGTCCAGCAGACCCACCGTGGGAAGTTCTAGGAGCTGTCAGCTTCCTACCACTAAGTGAATCCGCGGTCCTGAGTGGAGTCCTGCTGTCCTATCTTTCCTTGGCAGACGTAGGTACAATCCCCAGGTTTCATCTGGCTGGGTCCTCTGAGTTGGGGGATCAAAGGGATTAAGGCATAGCGTTCTCATATGTCTCCATACATATTCCCTCCCTGCTGGTTACTCAAGCACTGGGTGGATGATGCTTGAGATGGCCTCGGCAGATACTAGCTAGATAACAGCTCCCTTAAACACAAGGTTTGTGTGATGCCCTTCCCACATTCCTAGAGACGTGTGAACAAATGGTTCATGCTGATAATAGATCAAAGAATGGATGCCACCAAAGGCCAACGAGTGGATTTAATGTGGGTTACTTATAGGGATATAAGTGAGGGGTTACTTATAAGAGCACAAATGATTCAAAAACAGTTTCATCACCAAAATCCCACACCAGTGTGAGTAGCAGATCACAGAAACCTACATTGCACTGTCCAGCCTGCACACAGTTCAGCGGGTTGAAAACTGTTTCTTACAGGCAGCCCCAACGGCCTGAGTCTCTTCTGGGTCACTCAGCTGATTTCTGCATCTCCCAGGCAGCTCTGCTGGTCTGAGAATGTCTTTCAGCAGTCCTAATTGTTTACATATGCTTGGGGAGAGGAGCCTAGAGAATCTGGTCAGTTTCAGGGACTTCCTGACGCTTTTGCATTACTTACTTCCTGCGATGTACTAGCTTCCTGGCTAGATAATCTTTCATCTTCTTTAGAAAATTTTGTTTGAATGACCTTTTCTTCAGGGTGGGGGGTTTTACCTCAGAGGAAACTGTTACATAACCCCAGACACGCAGCTCATTTAGCAGTAGTTAGTGTGCTTCAGCTCATAGACTTTTCTGTTTGTCTATGGCTATGAAAACCTATAAAAAATACCTGTGGTAAGTGATGGCATCTAGTCATTGAAATGCAATGAATAATTAAAAAGGGTTCAAGTTCACAAATGATTAGCAACTACACATGTGACCACATAAATAAACAAAACTGAACATGCTCACGTACGGCCTTCCTTCGTGAGAACCTGACCATAAATGCAAATATGGGCACTGAAGTCTTAGGATGGCCATGTTTTCTCACAGAGTGAAAACCAGAAAATGTTAACTATGGCTGAATTCAATTATGTGCTTAAACCCTGAGTTAGGGGATTGGGGCTCTCAATTCTCCATTCCCTTCCCATGTCCACACCATTTCTGATGTACCTTTGGAGTCCTCTTGTTACCTGAGAAATCGTAGTCATTGTGTAAACCCTGTGTTTAGGGAGGTTCATTAGAGCCAGCACTACTTCTGAGTCTCCTCACTGGGATCCGTGATCCCAGCTTGAGAAACAGACCTCGTGTGTGGCCAAAGAAAGCAAACAGCCTCTTGAAATGGCACACTCAGGCAGTCTCTTTATTTACAAAGTCGTATTAAAAGTAATTTATATTCCTTCTAAAACAAAATCTTGAACTAATAAAATTAAGTTCTGTTTAAAAACAAAACAGCTAGAAGCAAAAGCCATTGGTCAGCATCCAGCTAGGAGACAGAAAGCACATAGTAATTCACACAGGGGAGAGTTAATAGAAGCAATATTAATGAGTAACACAGTATTACCACCAGCGGGTAAAGAAAACTATAGCTAGTTCACACATAACACAGGGAAAGAGCAGCCTCACATCTCAGGCAGAGACAGTACCCAGACAAGAAACACATTTAGAAGAAGTATCTCAAATTACCCAGTGCTGATTCTACCTCTGAAGGGGTGATGGTACCCTGCAGGCAATAGAGAAGTTCCTGGTGGTTCTTCATGCCAGGGATGACAAATAGACACCAGCTCCCTAGAGTATTGGCCCAACTGGCTGGATTCCATCGGCAAGACTTGATGAACATCACAAAGAAAGTGACTTCAGAATGCCAGTGAAATTCTCTAGAAAGCCTTCTGCAATGGCAAAACACTAAATCTTTCCAGGAGTGAGCAAGCTGGATGTCCTGCCCTGTCTCTGTCTGGGAGAGCGTAGCCAGATTGGGGATTTCTGGCTTCCTTCAGTGTCCCTTAGCTTCCTCTGTTAACAGAGAAACAGTGTTTACAGAGTCCCCTCCATACAATGAAGCAGGAGAAAGAAGGGTAGATTGGAGGCAAAAGGAAGAAACCCATAACAGACATAGGTCTCCCCACATCACCCACTGAGAAGCATTTTACTTTCTAAGCCCCTGCCACCACCACCACCACCCTCTCAATATTGTTACAATGGCCATTGAGTTTCAGCAGGAAGTTTGAAGGAGACATTCAAACCAAAGCAGGTGCCAAGTACAGAACAAGATGATGCTGTAAATAAGCAGACACTTGTATGGAAGAGACAGGATGGCACATGTGATTTAGGGCACAAGTGATGAATCAGAAGAGACATATCCTCTCACACACATGTAGGAGCTGTGGCGCAGTCTGTTGACTCTGCAGCTTGGTGTTCAGCTTTAAGCTATTCTGGGGCTTTCAGGTGAACACAGGAGAGGAAGGCCACTCTGCAGTCTCCTTCACACTCTTACTATGACCAGTCTGGGTGCTGCTGGTGACCTGCAGGAGAAGTTAGTTGTGACCCGCAGGAGAAGCTGGCCAAGGACTTGGAAAAGCAGAAGGCAGAGATTTGGTAGGTCTGTAGTGTACGCCTGGTATACTAAGTTGTTAAGTGGAGGACTAGCAACAGTCCATGTAAATTGCCACTGTGCTTGGTACCTGATTTAGTGTGAATGTTTTCTCCAAAACTCATGCTGAAATTTGATCACCATGATAACCATACTAAGAGGGAGGAGCTTTAAGAGGTAACTGGGCTCCAAGGTTTACACCTTTGTGAGCAGGATCGATGTCATTATAAAGAAAGCCTAAGAATGCCAAGCATGGTAGTGTATTCCTTTAATCTCAGAGTGCAGGAAACAGGCAGGTGGATATCTAGGATTTCCAGGCCAGTTAGGTCTACGTAGCAAGCTCCGGACCAGCCAAGGCTACATTTTGAGACATTGTTTCAACAACAACAAAAAAAGGAAAATTGATGAGGATGATGATGATGCTAGTGGTGGTGATGATGGTGATGAAATGAGAGCTTGCCTACCCCTTACAAACAAAACACCCATTGTCAGATACTGGCACTTTGGTTTTGGATTTCCCAGCCTTGAAAGCTATGAGTTCCTAAGTGTCTGTTCATATAAGTTACCAAGCTTGTGATCACAGTACAAAACAGACTAAGACAGTGTCCCACCCTAACTTTCAGAAGGTGTCAAGGATGCCTTCTTCACCTCTAACTTGCTGATTTCACATGGGATATTCCTCATGTACGACCAGGCAGAGCCATACAGGAAAGAAAGCTCCAGGAAGTTGGTTTCAGCTTAGTTGAACTGACTTCATTCTGAGCCACCATGGAACGATGGTAAAACTGCCAGCAAAGCCCAAGCTCTTTTTGTAAAGCAAAGCCACACGAAACAGTGAGAGTTTGGTAGAGAGACTGCAACAAGAAAAATGCCTGTTGTCTGAAAACTTTTCTCTGAAGATCCATATGACTCAGAGAGTAATGTTAGAGCTTCTAAATATTGACACGCTGGAGCACTCTGATGCATAAAACATAAACACTTTGATTAATAGGTATACCACTGATAAATTCTTGAACAAAATATAAATTTTTTGGCACATTCTTTCAACCGTACAATCATTTTAAATGACCTTAGCTTTGGCATTTTTATTAATAATAGAACTAATTGATATAAATCAAATCTGCTCTTTAAAAGAAACCGTGCACAAGAAATGAAGTGTTCAAATGAAGCAGTTCAATGGGAAGTAACAGCCATGATTCGTCTCCTCATCTTTTCTCACTTAAATGGGCTTCACAAAATTGTTTATGTCCTTGAATCGTTTCCAACACAGGGGAATTTTCACTTCTCCTTCTGTTATTTTAACATCTTCTGATCACTAAGGAGTTGCCAACTTTAGGGCTAACATCTGGAAACCTTTGCTCCAAAGGACATACCCCAGCGTTGTGGCCACAGCACCCTCTTCTGGGCACTGTTCAGCGGCAAACAAGAAATTCCTCAGCATAGCTTCAACCAATCCTTCAGAGTTTTAGGGAATCAGGACAATACAAAATGAACAAAGAATAAATATAGAGATTTGTTTTCTTCTGAGAGCATGGCCAAGGAACAATCTAGAAGCTTCGAAAATTTTCTTTCATTTAGAAGTTTAGAAAGCTTCTAAATGGCTGTAGGATTTGCTTCCATAACGACAAAGGCATTTGGCTTTGAGCTGTCATTTATCTGACACAGCAACTAGCCATGAAGAAGTATTATCACTTTGTGTTTCCCCACCGTTTCAAATCATGGCTCAGAGCGCAGGAAAGCACAGTTGGCCTCTTTTCTTTGCAGATTAAAAAAGCTAACTTTTACCGAACTGTCCAAGCCTGTCTTCCTCCGCCTTGCACAATTAGGTTTCAATTTTGTCTACTTCCTTTTAATTTTTTCTGCATTTCTACATGTGTATGCATGTATGAACATGAACATGAACATGACAAGGCACACATATAACCTTGAGTAACTTTGGAGTCAGTTCTCTCCATCCACCATGTGAGTCCCAGGGCTTGAACTTTGGTCCTTAGGCTTGTCAGAAAGCACCTTTTTTTTTAAAGGTTACATTTTTTTTTATTAAATTTATTTATTTATTAAAGATTTCTGTCTCTTCCCCGCCACCGCCTCCCATTTCCCTCCCCCTCCCCCAATCAAGTCCCCCTCCCTCCTCAGCCCGAAGAGCAATCAGGGTTCCCTGCCCTGTGGGAAGTCCAAGGAACCCCCACCTCCATCCAGGTCTAGTAAGGTGAGCGTCCAAACTGCCTAGGCTCCTACAAAGCCAGTATGTGCAGTAGGATCAGAAACCCATTGCCATTGTTCTTGAGATCTCAGTAGTCCTCATTGTCTGCTATGTTCAGCGAGTCCAGTTTTATCCCATGCTTTTTCAGACCCAGGCCAGCAGGCCTTGGTGAATTCCCAATAGAACATCCCCATTGTCTCATTGTGTGGGTGCACCCCTTGCGGTCCTGAGTTCCTTGCTCATGCTCTCTCTCCTTCTGCTCCTGATTTGGACCTTGAGATTTCTGATGAAGAAAGTATGGAATATATACATATTAGAGTACTACTCAGCAGTAAAAAACAAGGGCTTCTTGAATTTTGCATACAAATGGATGGAAATAGAAAACACTATCCTGAGTGAGGTAAGCCAGACCCAAAAAGAGGAACATGGGATGTACTCACTCATATTTGGTTTCTAGCCATAAACATAGGACATTGGGCCTATAATTAGTGACCTTAGAGAAGCTAAATAAGGAGAACCCAAAGAAAAACATATAGGCATCCTCCTGAATATTAACCTTCATCAGGTGATGAAAGGAGACAGAGACAGAGACCCACATTGGAGCACCAGACAGAAAGCACCTTTAGAGCCATCTCATCAGCGCAAGTTTACTACTTTAGCACTTCATTTTGTACTTTTTAAACAAAAGGCATTTATATTTTCTTAACCAAGAAAACAAGGTTGTGCAGATGAAGTTATATAAATGTAAAAGCCAACAGAGGCTGAAGAGATAGCTCAGCACTTAAGAGAGCACACTGCTCTTGCAGAGGACCCAAGTTCAGTTCCCAGCACTCTTATTGAACAGCTCACATTTGCCTATAATTCTAGCTTAAGGGGATCTGACATTCTGTTCCTGCTTCAGAAGGGACTGCACACAAGTGTGTATGCGTGCACACGTGTACGTGTGTGCACACACACATACTTAAGAATAAAATAAGCAGGAAAATGGTTCAGCAGTTAAGAGCACTCATCCCAGAGGACCTGGGTTCAATTCCTAGCATCCATAGGGTGACTCACAACTGTCTATAACTCCAGTTCAAGGGGACAGACACCCTTACACAGAAATACGTGCAGGCAAAACACCCATACACATAAAATAAATAATTAAAAAGTAAAAGCATTTTCATAGCATGCTGTACTAAACAAATGAGAGACCTAGTGAGTTTTGATGTTCTGTGACTCCAACAGTCAGAAACCCTATGGAGCCTTTTCTTTTCTGCTGATAATAAAATCAACCATGCTCCAGGGGATAGCCTGACGTCTAGGAGCATATGGGCAAAACAAATTGAGCTTGGAGGGTTATTAAAAACAAAGCAGATACAAAGTTGAGAGGGAGTAGGAACTTGGGGAGTGGATCTGGGTGGAGTATGATCAAAATACATTATAGGCATATCTTAAATTCTCAAGTAATAAAAATCTTATATTTAAAAATAAACAAACGAGACCTGTGTTGTAATAATCTATCACATGCTTCTAAGTACTGATAAGTCGATCATTAGCTGAGCTTTTCTTAATCTAACATCCAGGCTTCTGTCACTTTGGAGAGCACTGTGAATCTGCATACTTCAGGGTGAGAAACACCTTTCCAATGCTTGTGATGAGGCTCTAGTTTTGCTTCAGGCATTTGATGAACTTTATGTGCTTTTTTATTTATTTTCCCTTTTCTCCCTTTTATCCACTCCACTTGTAGGATAATGAGGGCTTTTTGGTTACCATTCGTTTTTACTATTTTCTCTTTAATTTGAACCTACTACCTAGATGTTCTATAATCAAGGGCTAAACATTTTTGAAATAAAATAAATAGAACAGGGGGCAGTGCTTTCTAAGTCGTGCTTGAGCTCTAAAGAGTCATCTGATGATAGCTTGGTTTTACCTCGCTGTAGACAGAAGTTTCTGTGCCGAACAGTACCACAGCCATTCAGTCCCAAATAAACAGAGGCTTATATTAATTATAAACTGTTTGGCCTACTAGTTCAGGCTGATTATTAACTAGATATCTTACAACTTAAATTAGCCCATAATTCTTATCTATGTTTAGCCACGTGGCTTGGTACCTTTCCTCGGTGCAGCATTTTCATCTTGCGTCTTCTGCGTCTGGGTGGTGACTGTACACTCAGCCTTTTTTCTCTTTCCAGAATTTTCCTAACCTGGTCACCCTGTCTATGCTTCCTGCCTGGCTACTGGAAAATCAGCATTTTATTAAACCAATACAAGTGACAAATCTTTACAGTGTACAAGAGCATTATCCCACAGCACCTAGTGTTCACTGCTTACAAGGATACAGACTGTGAATTTGCATGTTCATGTTCATTGTATTGGTATATCATGAATGACTTGGAAATGATTGGGGTGTCAAATAGTTTGTCCTGCGGGAATTTTAAATCCTAATAATCTAGTATCTATTTGATAACCAAGTCTGCAACCTATAACTTTAACTTTTTAAATTAAGTTTAAGTATATAGTCATTGCCAGTTTCCAAAAGCAACCACATGAGAAATGAAGTTACTTATTTGGATACTTTGTGCCCATTTGTGAATGTACAGGGATGATTTACTAAGGTACATTCAGTTCTTCATTCTGGTTGAATCAGTAAAATCTTCAGGGGCACTTTTATGCTCTAAAATGCTCTACTGATCCTCTTACCATCTCTCTGCTCAGATTCATACTCTCTTATCCTTCATACCCCCAGATCTCCAGTGCCAACCCAGCCCTCTTCCTTCACGTCTGGTTCAAAGAGCCTGGCTTTCTCTTACCCAACTCCCTCTTCCTGGCCATGGCTTAGATTTATTTACAGCTTCCTGTCCTGTTGGTTTTCTCTCAAACTCCAGTAAAAATGCTCTTAGATTTAAAAGAAATACATTGCAAGCATAAATTTGACATTTTATGCTCTAACATCCTGTGAACATTCTAATACTCTGAGGGAAGAATATTAAAGTTAGTAAAAAGCATTCTTTTTTCCTTTTTACTTTTTTTGCTGTTGTTTCTTTTCTTCCTTTTGCTGAGGGGGATTTGCAAGGCCTTTCTTGGTGCATTTGTGAACACAGGATATTCTTGAAGGATTGGTGCTGTGTATTATTTGCATAAATCTAAAGTCCAGGCACTGACTATTTTTTCTGGACATGTTCTCTGTTCCTGCTTAGCCAGTTGAATTTGTTTTGGCCTTATCCCCTTTGCCATGACTCAACTTGTTTCTTCTTTGTAACAAATGAAGGAGTGACTGGGTGACAGGGTGGCCCGAGTCAGGCTGTAGAGAGAACATGGCTGTCCTCGACTGGCAACAAATGCATAGAGGGCAGCCATTCCTTGCTGTCACAGAACACCAGTGTGGCCATTTCCTGCTTCTGGGGAGCAATGACTCTTAGATATCTTGGGAGTTGGTTCTCTCCTTCCATGTGGACTGAGGGATCAAACTCAGATTGTTAGGCTTGGCAACAAGAGTCTGAGCTATCTTGCTGGCCCTCAAATGTATTCTTCCCTCAGTCCACATGTAATCTCACAAAATATGATCTTGTGGGCCAGTGATATTGTCTCAGTTAGGGTTTCTATTGCTGTAAAGAGACAACACGACTATGGGAATTTTTTTTCTTTCTTTTTTTTTTTTTTTTGATTTTCGAGACAGGGTTTCTCCGTAGCTTTTTGGTTCCTGTCCTGGAACTAGCTCTTGTAGACCAGGCTGGCCTCGAACTCACAGAGATCCGCCTGCCTCTGCCTCTCGAGTGCTGGAGTTAAAGACGTGCGCCACTGGGCTGGAGAGATGGCTCAGAGGTTAAGAGCACTGGCTGCTCTTCCAGAGGTCCTGAGTTCAATTCCCAGCAACCACATGGTGGCTCACAACCATCTGTACTGACATCTGGTGCCCTCCTCTGGCATGCGGGCAGAGGCAGAATGTTGTATACATAATAAATAAATAAATCTTTAAAAAAAAAGACGTGCGCCACTACTGCTCGGCTCTATGGGAATTTTTATAAAGGGAAACATTTAGCTGGGTCTGGCTTACAGTTCAGAGATTTAGTCCATTATTATTGCCATGGTTGGAAGCAAGGCAGCGCCATGCAGGCAGACATGATGCTACAGAAGGAACTGATCGTTTTTACATCTTAACTTACCGGCAACAGGAAATCGCCTGTCTCACTGGGGGTGGCTTGAGCATATATGAGACCTCAAAGCTCACCTCCATAGTGACACACTTCCTCCATCAAGGCCACACCTACTCCAAAAACGCCACACCTCTAAATAGTGCCACTCCTTTGGGGAGACATTTCAAACTTCCACCAATATTTTGAAAAATCGAAATTTTACAACTCTCTCTATGGCCAAGACTCAAGAGCCGATCTCCAAACCTCCCAGAATCACCAGTATTTCATCAAGGGAAGGTACTTACTAGCACCACAGGTAGGTAACGTCTACTACTACTAACCGTGTGTGTGTGTGTGTGTGTGTGTGTGTGTGTGTGAAGGAAGGAAAAATTAAATTTAATTTCATTGGCAACTCAGCTCTTCTTGCTTTTCACATTTCCTATTAATTGAAAGAAGAGCTGCCATGAGTAACCAGGAGGTGAGCTTCTATGCCATATATTCTATGTTTCCAGCAGACTGCAGAAAATGAATTTTACTTCTTTTGGCTAAACCTTGTGTTCTGAAAATGTAAGAGTGATAATATTTTCTCCATAATCATGAAGAGGATTAAACTGAGCAATGCACAGAAAGCGCTCAATATAATACTTTGTGAAAGAAAGTGCCCAATCAACAATTATGGTTGCTATTGCCGTTTTCCTATCTTATTAGGAAAAAAATCATAAAGTTTTTGAGTAGATAACAATGGAGCAACCTTTGAAGACAGAAATCAGGAAGTTACTGAAGTAAGCTGTAAAGATTTTCATAATGCCTACCAGCCAGTTTTTTTAGAGGTTGCCATTAAAAATTACACTCAATTGTTTTGTGTGTAAAATTCACTTAGAAATACTAGTCATGAAAGAAGACAATTGCCTTAGCTAATAGATAGAGTCTGAGATACATATTTTGTTGGTAAGTTGTTGTGTGTTGTTTGCACTCACTTAGAAGAAACTGGCCCTGAAAGTGCCATTGCCTCTCCCCCAACTTCAGACCCAAGCATATTTGTCTCAAAGTGTCCTCCAAGTGCCGTCGTTTGGGGACAGGCTGCACCCTCTGACTCTATGACAGGGAAGGAAGAAAATATCCAAACAGTCCAAAAGTAAGGCATTGTGTCTTTGAAGATGGCTAGGAGGTAAGCCATTTTCTAAAGAGGTCACTGTTACTTTTTTCATGACACAGAAGTGTCTACTATGAGGATGAGAATCAGGAAGTTCAGCCATGGGAGTTCAGCTGTGGAGAGAAAGCTCAATTAGGAACTCCAACTGACTGCCTCAACTTCCCTATTTGGCTTCTGCTGGATGTTGTTATTTGTTCTTTTACTTGGATGCTTCACCCCAGGGGAGCTTGCCCAAGACTCTCTCTATCAAGATCCATCTTCAGTTGAATGCCTCAGTGGGATGTCTGCTGAGGATGCTGGGCACCCAATGTGATGATGTTCTACTCTCTCTCTACTGCCCCTACCTGCCACTCACTAGTTATGCTTTTACTTTGGCCTTTATCATATACTCAATAAACTCACTCATTCGGAACTGAAAGTACAACAGCCATAGATCGTTGCCCACCTGGTTCAGAACAGGGGCATTGGGGGTGAGGGTGAGGTTCTGTCTAAGCCTGCCATTTCAATAGCAGGATTATGGGGGCCCAGATTGAACCCCTCACTGAAATTTGCTCAGGCAGTAGAAGAACCTAGACAAGGGCAGGTTTCGTGATGACCACTATCCTGGCACACATTAGTTATGAAATATAGTATTTGTTACCTTTTGCAAATTAGTGTGGGGGGAAAAAAAGAAGCGTAAAGAGTAAGGGTGCTTGTCACCAAGCCTGACAACCTGAGTTTGATATCTGAACCCATACAGTTGGAGAGAACCAACTCCTACAATTTGTCCTCCCCACACACCATGGGGCACACACTGACAATAACTAAATAAGCAAATAAGTGTTGAGGGTTTTAATTTTTAAAGTCCATTTTGAAGATCACATAGGAGTGTTAGCACCACAGTTAGTGAGGCTGTGGGCAGTCCCCAGATGCCCTTCTTCTAATGATGCTGTGTGTTAGTTTTGAAGTGGTCCTGCTGGGCAGCTCAACAGAGCATCATCTTTCCTGTCTTTGGAATGACCATCTCTGACTGAAGGACACTCAGTGTTTGAATACACACTAGAGGGCAGTGGTCCTATGTCTAGACGCCAGATAGTTCCCTGATCTCTTTGCATTTCTCTGTCTTTCATTTTGATCGGTCAGAGGAAAAGGAGTTTCCTCCACATAAAACAAATGATGCTTGTGTCTAGAGTGCAGCTTGGCAGCATCCTGGCTCTCATTGCTGTAGTGGTTTCTTCTCCATCCTTCTTCAATAACTTATCCCAGAGGATCTTTAACCATGGGAATAGTATTAGCTCTTTTTTTTTTTTTAAGCTAAAGTCTCACTATGTAATCCGGGTTAGCCTGAAACTTGATATAGAGACCAGGCTGGGCCTCCAGCTCACAGAGCTCTGTCTACCTTCACCTCCAAAGTGCTGAGATTAAAGGCATGTATCAACAACACACTGGTCATTATGGTCATCTTAATGGCATATTTTTCTTTAAAAAATATAGAGAGGCGAGAGGATGCATGCGTTCTCAGCATTGTAGTGTTTGCTATCTTTGCATTTTGGTATTGAGAATATATTTGTGGATTAAGAATGAGGGGGGAGAAAGCGAGGTCTTCTTGTGTTTCTGTGAGCTTCCGAGAGTTGGCAGACCTGTCCCTTCTCCGCGATCACCCAGGAGAGTCACGATTCTGCGCACTACTTCACTCCTGTCCTACTGTAAGTAGCAGGGGGTGCAGCTTACTGAGGCAGAACTAGCCTGTTCTGCTGCTACAGAAAAAGGCAGGGAAGGAAGGTGTGGCTAGGGACCGTTAAACTCCCAGCCCACGTGTTTACACAGAGAGAGAGAGTAGTCCCAGGACAAAGGGGTGGTATAACAGATTTCAAGAGCAAAGCAGGGAATGGCTAGGACAGCAACGGATTACTTATGAGTCAGCCTCTGCTGGACACGGGAAGCTAAACAAGGATTTCCTTTGTTTTTACTTACGTTTCATCATTGAAGGGTTTCTTTGAAAGGAATAGCCCTCTGAACTTTGATTGTGTCGGCTCCTGGGTTTGTAAAAGTTATATGTAGACTGAACTTAAAGGATTGTGACTTTTTTAATATACAGATGTTTTGATTTCTGTGTGTGTGTGTTTTATGCAAACCCATTAATGGGTTTATTTGCTGTAATTTTATGCATAGTAATAGCTAGGAGAGAAAACCTTATTTGGCCTCATCTAACCAGAGGCCTAGGTGGGAGAAAGAACATCTGGACCCTTGTAGCAACCTGTGTTCTGTGATGCAGGGATAGGTTTGCCTGCTCTATTTCTTTCTCTTTTTTTATTGATTTTTTATTGAGCTCTACATTTTTCTCTGCTCCCCTCCCTGCCTCTCCCCTTTTCTTCAAGCCTCTTCCAAGGTCCCCATGCTCCCAATTTACTTAGGAGATCTTGTCTTTTTCTACTACCCATGTAGACTAGATCTATGTATGTCTCTTTTAGGATCCTCATTGTTGTCTAGGTTCTCTGGGATTGTGATTTGTGGAGTGTTTTTTTTTTTTGTTTGTTTGTTTTTTTTCTTTCGCTTTAAAAACCACTTATGAGGGAGTACATGTGATAATTGCCTTTCTGTGTCTGGGTTACCTCACTTAAAATGATGTTTTCTAGCTCCATCCATTTGCCTGCCTGCTGTATTTCTTCCCATGTTGTTGATAGCTCATAGACACTTGTTCTATATCATATAATGTGCAAGCTAATTGAGAGCAATACAAACTATCTCACTCAATCCTCACAACCTTATACCATGAATATGTATATATAGTTGATGATCCGTGTACAGATGAGGAACTTGAGGGTTACAGAGATTACATGGGATGCGATCAACAAAGATGTGAACCCAACTTCATTAGACCCCATGGTTTGATCTTGTAGCCACTCATTTATATAACAGAGGATGCTTCAGCAATACTATGGAAGAAATCACTCTTTCTCCTGACCCACCCTACAGAACCAGTGCTGTGTCTCTCATATCCTGTATACTCCTTTATAGGAGTACAAATGATGCTCCAACTTTTCTACAGATAGCCTTGGTTCACGGCCCACAAACATACATATGGACATGTGCGTGGATGCACGTGCGCACACACACACACATACACACACACAAAATACTAACAAGATTTTCATTTTTTTCTGCTTTTGTATAAGACAGTGTTACTACAGCATAATTGAATCCCTTGGTGCTTTTATGCTGGGGCCTCCTGACACAACTGTGTAATTATTTATCCATAGATGATAGTGAGGATTAGCATTAAATGCCGGGAAAAATGTACCTGCAATTTTGATGCACTTAGAGGCATCTATCAAAGATGTATTTGGAACACAGAGGCCTCAGTCTAATTGCCAGGAATGGTAGAGGCTTTCTTAAGTAGCTTTAAAAGCTGAGAGAAAAGGGGTCTCTCAAGAGAAAGGATGGCCTCATCTTATCTTTTCAGTAGAGTTCTTTTTTTAGGCACAGAGAAATAGAGTCCTATCTCCAGACTTGTCTCCTTATCGTTTATCTTTTAGGTATAGTCTTGTGCTATGGAAAGGGAAAAGGTATTGCTTTTATTTTTGGTTGTGAGCCCACCCTTTAATGGCTGAGTCATCTCTCCATCCTGAAAAAAGTATTTCTAAGAAACAGATTTTAGCAGAAAAACAGGTGCCCCTACTATAATCCCATGAGTAACTGGTCATATTTGTTATGTGTTTGGTACATGTAGGATATTTAATCATTTCATTTAATTAATGAATGACCAGCACTTCAAACCTGTCTCTTCCTATCACTTGCTTGTTGTCACTTACTCTTCCTGAGGGAGAGAAAATGTGCTATCTTTACATGAGTTCAAGAAGTAAACATATTGGGGCTGAGGAGATGGTTCTGTTGGTAAAGCACTTGCCACATAAGTGTGACTGCTGTGGGACAATGGACTTGTACCCTGTAAAGATTTGTTACTTGTATTTTAATAAAATGCTGATTGGCCAATAGCCAGGAAGTATAGGTGGGGCAGCCAGAACAGGAGAATTCTGGGAAGAGGAAGGCTCAATTTACAGCTGTCTCAGAGGAAGCAAGATGAGAATGCCTCTCTGATAAAAAGTACCAAGCCACATGGCTAACATAGACGAGAATAATGGGCTAATTTAAGGTGTAAGAATTAGTTAATAAGAAGCCTGAGCTAACAGGCCAACCTGTTTATAATTAATGTAGATCTCTGTGTGATTCTTTCGGAAAGAATGACTGCAGGACCGGGCAGGACAGAAATCTCCGTCAACACATGAGGACCAGAGATTTATTCCCTAGGATCCATATAAAATAACTAGGCACAGTGGTGTAACCTGTCATCCCAGTGTTGGGGAGTTAGGGGCAATGAGATTCCTGGCACTTGTTGGCCAGCCAATCAAGCTAAGTCATCTAGTGTTGGAGATCAGCTTCGACAAAAATATCACTTACCAGGGTAGGGGCATGGGGATTAGAAGAGTTAGTAAAGGGTACAAAGATATGAGTGAAATAATAAGACAGAACATAGAATAGTACTGGAACGGAGTTCCAGTGAATACTGATATCCCCCATGTTTAATTTTCCATACACTTTTATACCCAAATACAACAGGGGGAAGAAGGCAAAAGACAGCTTTAACATGATACAAAGGACAGTTACTTGCTTTAGTACTGAGAGACATCAAGTCATAGCATTCTGTTGTTTGGGCAAGGAACCCACCCTAGACCAAGTATCCTGAAGGTAACTACTCCTAAGGTCAAACCTCCTATTTCAAAAAGAAGTATGCTTGAATATCCTGATCATTGGTCAGGGTGGAGTGAATCCAACTGTATGGACCATCTTAATGTCAAAAGAACCAAGTACCCATACCCTAGGTCAGGATGTGTAGCCCTGGTTTGTTGTTAACAATGCTGAACAACTTCATATCTCTGACCTTCAGACAAGGTGGAAATAGGCCCACATTTTTGGGCCTCCACAATCAATCCTGATTCAGTGAAAAAGCCTGTCTTTAAAAGTAAGATGTAATTCTGACTCCCTTATCAAAAATCAGGAGTCTATAGGTATGCAGATTAACAATTGGGTCTTCAACTCGATTCCATTGATCCACTGTTTCTATGCTGATACCATACAGTTTTTGTTACTATAGCTCTGTAGTAGAGCTTGAAATCAGGGATAGTGATATCTCCAGAAGTTCCTTTATTGAACAGGACTGTTTTGGCTATCCTGGGTTTTTTGTTTTCTGTATGAAGTTGAGCATTGCTCTTTCAAGGTAAAAAATTGTGCTGGGATTTTGATGTAGGTTGCTTTTGGTAAGATTGCCATTTTTACTATGTTAATCCTACCCTTTCATGAGAATGGGAGAACTTTCTGTCTTCTGATATCTTCAATTTCTTTCTTCAAAGGTTGAAGTGGGTTTTTTTATGCAGGTCTCTCAGTTGCTTGGTTACAGCTCCACCAAGATATTGTATGTTATTTGTCACTATTGTGAGTGTGTTGTTTCCCGATTTCTTTCTCAACCTGTTTGTCATTTGTATATAGGAGGACTACTGATTTTTTGAGCTAATCTTACATCCAACCACTTCACTGAAAGTATCTATCAACTGAAGGAGTTCCCTCGTAGAATTTTTGGGGTCACTTATTTATTCTATTCTATTATCTGCAAATAGCAACAAAGTAAGAGAATTAAAGACCAATTTCCCTCATGAGCATTGATGGAAAAATACTCAATAAAATACTCATAAATTGAATCCAAGAACACATCAAAAAGGTCATCTACCATAATCTAGTAGGCTTCATCCCAAAGATGCAGGGATGGTTCAACATATGAAAATCTATCAATGTAATACACCATCTAAACAAACTGAAAGAAAAACTACATCCCATTTCTGGGATGAAACCTTCTTAATGATGGTGGATGATTTGATGATTTTTTTTTACGTGTTCTTGGATTCAGTTTTCAAGTGTTTTATTAAATGTTTTTACATCAATGTTCATGAAGGCAATTGCTCTGTAATTCTCTTTCTTGGTTGAATCTTTGTGTCAATGGGGACTCAAGACTGAACTAACAACCAGGGAACCTGCATGGGTCTGACCTAGGCCCCCTACATATATATTCTGATTGTGTATCTTGGTCTTCTTGTGGGACCCCTAAGAGTGGGACCAGGAGCTGTCTTTGACTCTTAGGCCTGCTCTTGGGACCCTTTTCCTTCCACTAGGTTGGCTCATCCAATCTTAATTCAAGGAGAAGCACCTAATCTTATTGCAACATGGTATGCCATGTTTAGCTGATATCCCTGGGAGGGCTTCTGTATTTGTTTTCACTTTTCTGAAGGGAAATGGAGGAGGAATGGATAGGGGAGAGAAAGGTGTGAGGGCAGGAATGAGAGGAGAGGAGGGACGGTAACTACAGTCAGGATGTAATATAACCGAGATAAATAAATAAATAAATAAATAAATAAATGAATAGTAAAGAACAATTGAGGAGGATACCCAACATTGACCTCTGGCCTCCACACTAGCATGCGCACATATGCACGCACCCCCACATACACATGTACATACAACAACAGAATGTAAGCCTTGTCAAGTACAAAGGCAGAAAAAAAATGACAATCTTCAAATTCTGGCATCAATCCTTCTTATTTTGGAAAGAGCAGTCACTTGTCAGCTATTAGATTTTATTTCATATTTGTAGATGTCAGTATATGTGTCGTATCAAGGAAAATTCTAAAAAAAGTGTCAACAGCCCCTTTGTCTTCCATTTCAGTTTCTGGTAGCCCACCTTTATTATGATAAATGGAATTTGCTGTCCTAGAAACGTGGAGAAATCAGATGAGAGCAGGTGAGCGAGGAGAGAAAAGCCTCCAATCTGGGATTTTGGAGTGCCTGCGGAAAGCAAAAGTGTCCAAAATGAGCTCGGGAGTGCCTTGCTTAGAAGGCACTGTAGGTTTGTGTCAGGGGGCGGGAGGCTCAGGTCACATGTAATGTGACTCTTTGTCTATGCCTTAATCTTATTAAAATCTAGTTTGTTCAAACAATTTTTGGTGATCACAGAGTCCAAATCTGGGCTACAATAGGGCAAAAACCAGAAAGGTCTTTCTGAATTTGGAAAACATAATTCCAAGCCTTTCTGGATTCTAAAGTTTCTGTTGAGCATCTGACGGTACCCTGATGGGCTGGCTTTTATAAGTGTTTTCACATCTTCCCACTCTCAGTAAGAAAGTCGATGTAATAGATGAAAGGGGAATTCAATAAAGAGATCGGAAGACCAGCGGAAACCAAACTGAATTATTGGAAATGAAAAGACAAACCAAGTCAAATCAGAACTCTGTGGAAAATTTCTCAATAGAACAGATCAAGGAAAGGACATAATATCTGAAGCTGAAGACAAAGTAGAGGACAAAAGTAAATTAGTAAGACGTCTGAGCTGTGTTTCAAGATGCTCATGAGACAAAATGTAAAAGCCAAACCTAAGTATCATAAGTATAGTGGAGATGAAGAAAAACCCTATTCTAAAGGCCTAGAAAACTAGACTGAAGAGGTGCCCCGTACACACTGGAGGCCGGACCAAAGGAGCAGAGGCATTCTGTGCGCTCACCAGGTAGGCAGGGCTGAACAGATATTTTGTTATAATGACATAAACTGAAAAAGTACCCCAAAATAGCACACTAATAATACGAAGTCATTTCTATGTTCTATTTTAACTTTTCTTTTGCTCCATATCCAGAAATAATCTTTAACTGTATTGTCCTGGTGCCTTCTGGGGTTTTCCATGTGCATCATATTTTTCTGTCTTGATTCATGGTGTCTGATGTGATAAATTCAAGTATATCACATTCATTCACATGGTATTCATATGTATGGCATCAATCTAGACAAAACAAATAATGTAAAATTAAAAGTATAAATGAAAGTTTCATGTATTTGCGTTTGCCTCTTCATCCTACTTCCCAACCCAAGGGGCATTTCAGGTTATTTTTTGGTTTTGTTTTTTTTTTGTTCTTGTTGTTGTTGTTGTTGTTTTGAGACTGGATCTCACTATGCAGTCCTGGATGACCTGGAACTCAGTATGTAAACCAGACAGGCCTCAAAGAGATCTTCCTGACTCTGCCTCCTAGGTGCTGGTATTAAAGATGTAGGTCACTGTGCCAGCTCAAGTTACCTTTTACTAGCATGAATCCAGTTCCTTGCTTGCAGTTTTTCCAGAATTCAGCAGCATTAAGGTTGCGACTTTCTTAGATTTTGCTGGCCAAAAGTAGTTTCCAAAGAATCCAAAAAGGTCAGAGCGATATCAGAAGAGTAAAATATTACCAATGTTGGTTATAAAATAATGATTCAAAATTCCTGTGAAATTCATCTGTTGAGTGATTCCTTTTATAAGAAAAAATTGGCTTATGTTCTTAAAGTTCCGCCTTCAACTAGATTCAACCTGTATTAGAACACTCATGTGCTGTAATGTTTTCCATTAAGCAAATGATTTTAATTGTTCAATTATGGTGTTCAAAATTATCTGTAAGATTTGTTGTTGTTATTGTTGTTTCCTGGGCCAGGACCACTTACAGATTTTGAACTCTTAAAAAAGCCTGGGAGCCATATGTCATTAAGAATGGCTGGTGGCCATGAGAAACATCATTTTTCCCAAGTCAGGTCTAGGTTGGTAGAAACAGAAACTTGGCTGGCTCAAACAAGCAAGATTTTTTTAATATCACAATTTTTTTATTTAAGAGAAACATTGCATTTTATGAACATGGTAACAAAAGTCAAACTTCAAGTACAGTCCGGAGTGATGATTTTCTTCCAGGGGCATCACAGATATAATACTTAGGTATAGCCACAGAACAGCAACATACTACCGTGGAGGAACACACTACATACCACCTACCAGGACGATCACAGACACAGTACTTAAAGCAAGCAGAATTTAATTCACTTCTCCAGCCAGAGCTTGCTTTGATTTTGTAAATTTGACTTGCACATTCTTATTGTTTGAATTACTAGAACTTTCTCTATCTCTTCAATTGCTACAACAATGGCAAAGGGCAGTTGTCTGTAAAGATTTTTAACAGAAAAAGCAGTCAAAAGTCTCTCCCAGTGTAGTAAAAAAACCAGTTCTCTTTCCTTGCTCCTTTAATTTATTTATCTCATTGTGAGATCTAAAAACAGTACCCATGAGCCTGAGGTGTGACTCAGTGTTACTAACTAGCATATACACAGTTCCAGCTACAGCCTATAAAAAGTCAGTAGTCCTCCACACATTGAACAGCCCTCTATTCTGATTTTCTTGTTCTAATGAAGTGAGGATGTAGGCTGAAATTAAGGAAATGAGCATTTCCAACGTGGCGGTTCAGAGTGACAGCTGTAGGCTTGAATGGATTGCCAGCTGCCTTTCCATGCTCAGAAAGAGATGGAGGTACTTCTATGACTGCCTTGCATTTGCTTCTTTATGTTTTCTACATACTCAAATTAGCTAAAATCAGGATCTATGATTTTGATAACCAAAGCAAGAAAAGAAAAATTTGAAAGACTTAGTTTCAATCAGCACATACTAATTGGGCATAGGAACCCTGGGAATACAATCAACGAAGAAATACGCCCCGTCCCGCCCTGCAGTGTGTGTGAGGTGTTTTGTACATTTAAATTTCTTATCTTCTCTGCAGTGTATATCACATGCCCAATAAATGACTATTACACAATGCACAATATCTACATAATAAAATGTTGAAGTTCATATTTTTATAGGTCACATGTACATCAAGGAGGAAATGTTTGTACTATAAATTTATTCTTGTCTCAAATCAGTATTTTAGGTTATGGAAATGGATGACTCCCATCCGCATTTGGAACTGGGTCTGGTGAAGTTCAAAGTTGCCTTGGGACAGGCTCCCGGGGCCTGCATGGGTCCAGAGAAATATTTGTGGACCTTTCCATTTGTTTCTTCTATCTAAACACTTCAGGCCAGTCCCTAGAATAATAGGCCTACTCGTGCTAAAAGTAGTAACGTATTGGTGTGAGTCTAAGGGCTTCCAGACTTGCCTGGATGTTGCTCTGTGAGCCTCTGAGAAACTGAAGAGTAGGTGGTAGGTCACACACACATCCACGTTCCCTCTCTACACCAAAGCCAAGTGAGGTTTGTAACCAGCAAGGCTCACAGTTGTTTGCTGCTAAAGTCTCAGCAAAGGTCCCGACGATTACTTGAAGTCTTTATAGGTGGCCCCACCTAATAGGACTAAGGACACCTCTGTGACTTCATCGTTCCCACTCCCATAAAGAGCCATCCTATTTTGTAAGTGAAGTCTGTCCTTTGGAGCCTTGTTTGGGAATGCTCTTCCTATTCCTGCCAGCACTGCCACCACCCCGTAATCCTGAACCCCCTCTATGTTATCTAGTATCAGCTGAAATGTCTCCCTAAAGACACTTTTCCTGACCATACGTATGTTCTCACCTTCCCCTCCGTATTAGTTGGCTAATGCTGCCTAGCTCCTCTTAAATTGTAGTGCCTTCAATTAACACACATCTTATCGACTCATACATATTTTAGATTTATGTGTGTGAGTGTTTTGTCTTCATGTATGGATGTGAGCCACATGCATGTCTAGTGGCTGTGGATATCAGAAGAGAGCATCAGAACCCATACAACTGAAGTTATAGGTGGATATAAATCACCGTGTGGGTGCTGGGAAGTGAACCCATGTCCTCTGTAAGAATACTAAGTACTCTTAACTACTGAGCCAAATCCACTCCCCTCCAGATCTCTTACATGTTTTAAGGTGGGCACTGATGGCTATAGATTCGGCTCTGAGGACTGCTTTCATTGTATCGCATTAGTTTTTACATGTTATGTTTTCTATTTTCAACCTTTCTTTTAAGTTTTAATTTCTTTCTTATTTCTTCAGTGACCCATTCATCATTCAATAGTGTGCTGTTTAATCTCCATGAATTTATATTTTTCTACAGTTTCTTTTGAGTTCTAACTTTGTTCTACTATTATCAGATAGAACCCAAGAAATTATTTCAATTTTTCTATATTTCTTAAAGCCTTGTTTTGTGTCCAAATATATAACCTGCTATAGAGAAAGGCCTGTGGGTTTCTCAAAAGATGTACAGCGTTCAGTGTTTGGTTAGAATGTTCTGTAGAAGTCTAATAGGTCAATTTGCTCTATGTTGTCAGTCAGCTCTAATTATCTCTCTGTCTTTTTGTGGTGATGACGTGTCTCTTTGTGAGGGCGGAGTTCCGAGGTCACTCACTGTTGTGTCAGGTGTCATCTATGACTTTATATACAGTAGCGTCCCCCCCCCCGCTATTGAGTACAACTGTATACAGTGTGTACAACTGTCTTCTTGATGGCTTGTTCTCTTCATTGATATAAAATAACCCATTTTTCTCTTGAGACTAGTTTTAGTTTGAAATAATTTTATCAGCTATCAGACTAGGGATACCTGTTTGTTTCCTTGTTTATTTTGTCAGAATATAATTTTTCATCCTTCCACTCTTAGGTAATATCTATCATTGATCGTGAGTTTTGTTTCTTGGAGGCAATGAATAAAGGGACATTGTATACATGCAAGGTATTGTCAAATAATTTTTAAAATAAGAATAAATTCCACTTGTTTATTTGCTTGGCCTTAGCACTTGGGAGCTCAGCCTGGACTGTGTATGCCTAGTGACCACAGAGACCAGAAGAGACATCCGATTCCCTGGAACTAGAGTTACAATGAGTGTGAGCCACGATATGAATGCTGGGAATTGAACCCAGGTCCTCTGGGAAAACATCCGCTGATCCTAACCATTAAAGTGTCTCTCCAGTTCCTATATGTTCTTTAAAAATCTTTTGTTGTGCTTAAGCGGGTGCACTTAGTCTGTAGGCCTTGGCATTCCGGCCTCTCTGTGGTCCCTCCTATTTATGAGGCTTCCCAATGAGCTGCTTTTTTCCTTACTGAAATTACAAAATTTCAGGTTTTTTTTCTTAGCCTTTTCATTTCTTTATTGAACTCCACTTTCATGTCCTGTACTGATGTACTTATCTCATTCAGCTGTTTGTTTGCATTCTGCTATTTATTCTGGAGTCTGGGTGCCCTTTGATTTCTTTGAACATATTTTTAATCATTCTTTGTGTTCCTTGTCTAAAATGTCATTTACATCAGTCTCACCGGGGCCATTACTGTGAGCTTGGCAATGGTTTTTTGAGGATATAGGTTGTCTTGTTTTGTGAGTGTGTGATTTGTGTTTTCGTGTTGGCGTTTGTGCATGTGCGTGTGGATTGCTGGTCTCATGCTTTGTTTGTTTCCTTTCTTTCACTGGACCTAAATGGTGGGGTCTAAATTATAACAGAGTGGAGGTTTCTGGTGTTCAACTGTTAAGCTGCTGTTTATAGCACCAGCCTCTACGCCAGTCCTCGTTGAGAGTAGAATAATAATCATTACTCAGGGAAGGACCCACTATGAAAGTAGAGCGTTAGTCAATTATGAGACATATAGACATATACGTTTAGGCACTGATAATTGTAGAAAGCAGAGGGGCAGTTATAATATTAGGTATACTGATATATTATTGCGGGTATTGGTAAAAAAGAAAAAAGATGAAAAGAAAAAAGTAAGACTAATTCATGTTGGGTTGATAGAGTGCAGAGTGAGGGGTAAACAGATCACAAGAACGGTACGGGGAAAGTATCTGGGGTGAGATGGAAGGCTTTCTGCTAAAAGTAGACTGAAAAAAAAAAGTGACAAAACCCATAAATATTAATCCCAGGATTAGGAGGTGGAAACAGGCAAATTTCCGTGAGTTCTAGGCCAGCCTGGTCTACACAGTGAATTCCGGGACAGCCACGGCTACATTGTGAGAACTTGTCTACCAAAAAAACCTAAAAACCAAACCAAAACAAAAACAAACAAAAAGTTCTTGTTTTCTACTGCTGAGTAATACTCTAATATGTATATATTCCATACTTTCTTCATTTGGGCTTCCCACAGGTCAGGGAACCCTGATTGCTCTTCGAGCAGATGAGGGAGGGGGACTTGATCGGGGAAGGGGGAGGGAAATGGGAAGCGGTTGTGGGGA
Organism: Microtus oregoni; assembly: GCF_018167655.1. Lineage (NCBI taxonomy): Eukaryota > Metazoa > Chordata > Mammalia > Rodentia > Cricetidae > Microtus > Microtus oregoni. The sequence continues at coordinate 10,040,153 of NW_024543070.1, forward strand.
CAAGGCAGAAATCCTTAATAAATAAATAAATTTAAAAAATAAAAACAAAAACAAAAACAAAAACTGTCAGATAATGCAGAACAAGAGGTAGGCTGTCTTCACGCACTTTCCTGTCCTCCAGCCCTGTACAGTCCACCTGCTGGGGCCTCCTCTTCCTCTTCTCTGGCCCCATTCCCAGGGGACTCTGCAGACTTTCTATGCAGATTCCTTCCTCCCTCACCCCGTGACTTTGTATCAGCCACCAACACCAGGTGCCAGCCACTCTCTGCCTGGAACCCCACCGACCAGGCCAGGGAACCAGGTAAGCGATCTTCACCATCCCTTCCTGCCTCCAATTCCAGTTCCTCGGTCTCATCTCCAGCTCTGGAGCAAACTGTTCTCCCTCTCTGACTACTCCTAGGGGACTCCACTAAGCCTCAGGGAAGACCCACCTCTCTTCGATCCTGTGAACCTTTGCATCCACCTCCCACCTCCTGCCCTGGCCATCTACATTATTCCTTTGTGTCAGCCTCCCACACATAGACATACATTCTACCCGGAACACCCAGTGGCCACATCTGGCAGGGATTCAGAAGCACTCCTTACCCACTGCAACCATGTTTTCCTAAACTCCAAAGAGGGCAAAAGAAACAAAGGAATACTTACCCAAACAAAGACCAGATATCAACACCTAGAATCACCATCATCTCAAACCCAGATGCCTAGATACCAGTGTGAAAGCACAGTAAAACCCAGGGCAACGTCTCCAGGAGAACCCTGCATCTACCACAGTAGTCCCTGAGCTACTATGAGGAATGCAGCAAAGCCGAGACACAAGACAAGGACCTTCAAATAGCTATTAGTGATGCTCTCAGGGACCTTAAAGAAGAAATCAACACACCCACTAACGAATCTATGAGAACACAATAAATAGTGAAATGAAAAGAAGAAAACAGTTCAAGACATGAAACTAGATGAAGAATCACTAAGGAAAAGTCAAACTGAGGGAAAACTGGAAAGGAAACATTTACGATGTAAAAGAAAAGCCTCAGACGTAAGCCTTAACAACAGAATACAAGCGATGGAAGAGGGGATCTCAGGCACTGAAGTCAAGATAGAAGAAATAGGTACCCCAGTTCAAATAGAGCAAGGATAGAGGAAGGAAAAAAAAACTCAGGTCAATGGCACAGAAAAAATTCTCAACAGATTCATAGAAGCAAGTTTACCTAACCAAAAGGTGTCTGCTAAGGTACAAGAAGGATACAGAACACCAAATAGACCTGAAAAGAAATTCCCCATGACACACAATAATCAAAACATTAAATGTACAGAGCAATGAAAAAATAGTAAAATTCTCAAAGAAAAAGAACAAATGATATATAAAGGTAGATCTATTAGAATAATACCTTGTGTTTTGATGGTGACTGAAAGCCAGAAGGGGCCAGACAGATATTCTGCCAAGTCTAAAGACCATAGATGCCAGCCCAGACTACTATTCCTAGCAAAACTTTCAATCACAATAGATGAAGAAAGAAAAGCATTCCTTGATAAAAACCAAACTTAAACCAGTATTTATTTACAAATTCAAATATCTAAAAAGCATTAGAAGGAAAAATTCAGCCTGAAAAAGTTAACCACACCCAAAAAAAACCACAAGGAATAAATTATTTCAGGCCAGGAAATCCAGCAGGGGAGTACACCATACCACCACAACAAAATAATAGAAATTAACGCCCACTGCTCATCGACAGCACTTAACATCAATGGTTTCAATTCCCCAATAAAAAGACACAGAGTGACTTATTGGATTCAAAAACAGGATCCATTCTTCTACTGTATCCAAGAAACACACCTTAACATCAGTGATAGACATCCCCTCAGGGTAAAAGGATAGGAAAAAAAAAAGATTTCCCAAGCAAATAGAGCCAAGAAACAAGCCAGTGCAGCTATTTTGATATCAGACAAAACAGACTTCAAACCAAAAGGAGATTAGACACCAATGGCTGAGAAGCACATGAAGAAATATTTATCCTCCTTAGCCAGCAGGGAAATGAAAATCAAAACTACTTAGGAAATTTCATCTTACACCAGTAGAACTGTCAAAGATCAATAAAACAAATGACAACCCATGCTGACGAGGATGTGGAGTAACACTCATTGGTAGTGAGAATACAAACTTGTACAGCCTCTGTGGAAATCAATGAGATGGTTCCTGAGGAAGCTGGGAATCAATCTACCTCAAGATCCAGTTACACCACTCTTAGACATATACCCAAAGGACACTACATCTTACTACAGAGACACTTGCTCAGACATGTTCATTGCTGCTATATCCATAATAGTCATAATTTGGAAATGGCCTACATGTCCATCAACAGAAGAATGGATAAAGAAAATGTGATACGTTTGCACAATGGGATATTAGCTGCTAAAAAATGAAACCATGATGTTCACAGGTAAATGGAGCTAGAAAACAAATCATTTAGAGAGAAGTAACCCAGACCCGAGAAGTACAAATGTGGTTTTCTATGATCGTTAGTGGTTAAATCTTCAATAAGCATGCTACAGTTCATATAATCACAGAGGTTAGGTTTAGAATGAGGAACTGGTGGGGAGGAATGAATCTTCCTAGAAAAGGGAAATAGAATAGTCATTGGATAGATAGCTGGAACAGGAAAATCAAATGGAAAGGGGAAGGGAAAAGGGATAAGTGAGGGAATACTGGGAGCAACAACTAATATTAAGGGCCATTTAGAAGGGTCATGTGGAAACCTAATATAGTAGAATTTCTTAAATATATATGTTATATATATTTCACTTTTATACAATTCATATATATATATATATATATATATGAAATATTAATGGAATTATCAAATAGCAAAGGAGACAAAGTCCCAACTAGACATCTCTCCTCAGCAAATAGAACCTTCAGCACAGGGAGTGGGTTATAAGCTGTTGGCAAAAGAACCTCCATGGATAGCCCCAGACAACACAAGCTATTGCCAAGGCTGTTGGTTGCTTGCCACAAACTTGATGGTAAGGCCTTATTACTGGAGACAACCCCTGCACAACTCATTGAACACAGAGAAGTTGAGCTGGTGTCTACCTAGAGCTTTTACCCCTGTGAGTCAGTGTCCATTGCACCGGAAGGTACTCTGTATGCTACCAGAAGAGAAAGGGAAACAACCACCCATTGTAAACCCTGAGCTCTACAATAGTGTCCTGCCTGTAAGATACACTCATGCAATAGTGGCTCAAAGCTTGTGGGAGTAACCAGCCAATGTCTAATTGGATTGAAGACCTGCTCAATAAGATAGAACCCATGCCCAATACTGCTTGGGTGGCCAAGAACCTGAGATTCGATAGCCCAGGGACCTAGGGGAAAACCAAATACTACTGTTCTGCTAAAGGAGCGTAGCAGTAAGATGACTCCTAATGACATTCTGCTATGCTCATAGGTGAGTGTCTTGCTCAGCCCTCATCAGGTGGGCTTTCTCCTCTAGTAGATGGGAACCAAATGGGGCAATGTACAGCTGAGAAACCTTGGAACCCTCAATCCTAAATGAGATGTCTCCATCAAATTCCCCTTCAGAGTTCAGGGAACCCTGCGAAGGAGAAGCAGAAGGGTTTTAAGAGGCAGATGATAGGGAGGACATCAAGGAATCAAGGTCTTCCGCACTCAGCGGGGCTGATGCAAATATGAAGTCCCAGAGACTGTGGCAGCATACACAGGGCCTGCAAGGGGCCATGCCAGATGGGCTCCCAGCACTGAGAGGGGAAGTGGATACACACACCCATCCCTCAGCCAAAAGCTATCTCTAATTGAAAACTGCTCGCAAATGAAAACCTAGTTTTCTCCAATGGAGTCTCACTGGGTATACAAACCACTCTTAAGCACAGGTTGCATGCTAGCCATAGATGTCCAACGTAAAATCAACACAATGGCATTTTTGGAGGTCCCTTGTCTGATAAAACTTTGGGTCATTTTTTTTCTTTTCTTTAGAAAATTATTTATTTATTTATTTATATGTGTGCTTGCATGTATGCCTGCATGGCAGAAGATCCTGTTATACATGGTTGTATAACATGTGGTTGCTGGGAATTGAACTCGTGACCTCTGGAAAAGCAGCCAGGGCTGTTAACTACTGAGCCATCTCTCCAGACTCTTTACAGACCTTTTATATATATGTTATAGTTTCCAATGTTGCTTTTATGGAATTTATGTGTGTGCAAATGTGTGTATCTCTATGTCTATATGGGCTTTTTGTCCCTTTTCTTTGACCCTTTTTCTTATTAGCTTGTTTGTTACATCTTGTTCCAGATTGTTTGATATTATCTTATCTTGTTTTATTATTGTATCTTAGTTTTTAGATGCTTGCTATATTCTAAGGAGAGAGAGGAAGAGTGTGGATTTGGGCAGGTGGGAGGATCTGGGAGGAGTTGGGGAAGGAGAAGCTATAATCATAATATATTGTATGAAAAAATCTATTTTCAAGGTTTACAAAAGATAATGCAGAACAGCCCCAGCAAACAAGGCCAGTCGGCTTTATTTGGGAGGAGAAAGAAAAAGGAAAGCGTAAGAAGAGGGAGGGAAAGAGAATAGGAGGAGTGGGTCTGAGCTGGCCTGCTCACTGGCACTGGGTATTAAGTAAAGGAGGAATGGATGTAGAAGGAGAAAGAGCTGGTTAGGGATCGAGGATATGAAACCTGGCTGGCATGATTGCTGGATCCCATCGATTGTCTCCCAGCAACCCTTCATTCACTGAAGAGGCATCCTCGCCAATGCCTGGTCTACATCCATTTGTTTATTTAATTTTATGTGTGTGAGTGTTTTGCCTGCATGTATTTTCATGCATGACTTGCTTGTGTCCAGAGTCCAGAAGAGGGCCCCAAGTTCCGTGGAACTGGAGTTAGTGACAGCTGTAAGCTCCCTTGTGGGTGATGGGAATCAAGCCCCCATCCTCAGAAGGAGCAATGGGTGTTTGACCACGGAACCATCTCACTCCAGACTCCCGGGTCTTCACCTTCTATATCACTACCACATACAAGTGAAACCTATTCAGAAATGTTTGGCAAACTCTTAGCACTTGGCTTTTTCCTTACCATTTGCCTCTCTAACTCATTTTCTCTGTCTTTTCTACCCAGCTAATACCTAATGCCCTATTGATGCTGAATTAATATTTATGGAACAAAGAAGAAACATTATCTTCTAAGTTAGTCGACTGTTTAATGTAGGAGTTAGGTAAACGGATAGGAAATGAGTCGCTCTGATTGTCTACTTTATTTAGCAAATTTTAATTGAATATAATTGAATTGGAGTAAGGGGAATAGATTCCCTCTTGTTTACTGAAATGCTTGCATCTATTTCAGCTACAAAGCCTACAATTTTTGTTTTCTCATAATTTCTTGACTCATTTTAAAACAAAATTATTCATATTCGCCTTAAAAGGATTTTTCTATTGAGTAATTTTATATAATAATGTCTTTCAATAACTTCAAATAAATTTATATAAGAAGCTTAAATGTAGAAATAATTAAAATGAACTTTATCATTTTGATAAACAATTTGAGAACACACTGTAAAGCTTCCATATTACATATATGGGTTTTTCTTCTGGGTGGTAAAACAAAGGAAGACACAGATTTTTATTTAGTGTGGTCCAAAATGTTGGACTCACCCCAGAGCTAGCTTTCTGATGACTCACAGGCATGGTACTTAAACCCTGGTTTTACCTTTAAAAACATTTTTAATTGAACTAAAATTTAATTACATTACTATTCCCCTCTTTGTCCAACCTCTCTCATCCTCCCTTTCAAATTTGCACCCTCTTAGTCCTTATTATTATTACATATATGTTATTAAATATATGAAAGCAAACTGCTGAGCTCATTAGTGTTGTTTGCATATGTATTTTTACATGTATGTTTTAGGGCTGACCGCTTGGGTTGGATAACCATTAAGAGACTCATCTCGCAGGGCGATGGTGGCGCACGCCTTTAATCCCAGCACTTGGGAGGCAGAGGTAGGCGGATCTCTGTGAGTTCGAGACCAGCCTGGTCTACAAGAACTAGTTCCAGGACAGGCTCCAAAGCAACAGAGAAACCCTGTCTCGAAAAACCAAAAAAAAAAAAAAAAAAAAAAAAGCAAAACAAAACAAAAAAAAGACTCATCTCTGGAGAAGACTAATTCCTCTCCCATCAGGTTTTAATTGCCTATCACTAGCTCTTCATCCAGTGCTTTGCCTTAGAGGATGCTGTTTGGCCTCCAGAAAAAGGGAACATTGTCCTTCTAGAGCCAAATTCAGATCGAATGACAGTATTTTCTTACAGTGGGTGTGTTTCTGAGGGAGAGAGTGCTGCCATATGTTTTAGATATTGACTGTATCTGAACCCCCTCCTTCCTGGGAGTTTCCTTCTGGCTCCCATGCTTGCCTGGTGAGTTCTTTAGAACCCAGAAGTTCCTCCTTCCAAATAGCTCCCCCACCCATCCCCCCAAAATAACAAAGAATTATAGGCTCCAAAACAAACTTGTGAAAATTGGGGTCAAATTTTTTAAAATGCTATGATTCGGGGAAGAAAACTTCTCTTAATTTTTTAAAGCATTTTTTATTAAAAGAAATTTTTAGCTTTGCTACAGAAAATACATCTTTTAAGTCTTATTTCTCAACTTTAAGTAGGAATTCTGTTTTTACAAACTTGAGCAGATTGCATAGAAATGGCTCGTCGCTCCAATGTCTGCGTTCTCGGCAGTCGCTGTGGGAGTCGTTCTCTCGCTCAGAGCAGGCATACCTGATGAAGGTCATTCCACGCCTCTGTGTTACCTTTCAAATAAAGTTGTGGCTTTCGGAAACTGGACTAGTTAACTCCTCTAAAGCTATGTATGTACTCTGTCAGTGAGGAAATGCAGGACAGCCTATTGGAAACACTTAGGAAAATGTCAGTAGCGTTAGGTTGACTGTCTCCTAGAAAGACATTCAGATCAGCTCTGTCCAAGCTGCCAAAATCACCCAAATTGTATTTGAGAGCAGCTAATTGATTTTAAATGATATCACCTATACACAGATTTATCCACCGTGTTTTTTTGCTCAACAGTGCTTTTTTTTTTCTTGGCCAGGGAACTCTGGTAATAATTAAACTGGGTTCTGGTTCCTGAAAATTCTAAAGACTAAGCACTACGCTTTCCTTATTCTAAAATAAACACGCTTCCTGAGAAGCGTAAATATTTTGCAGAAATAGAGGGCTTATAGGTAGACAGACTCCGCTGCCAGTTAAAGGTCTGCTCCACCCAGGGTGACAGTGACATATTTTGTATACGCTTGTGTCTCTCGCAGCGACTCTGGTGCATTCTCTCTAGCAGGATTGTCTTGTCCAGAGCTCCACCACTGTCTGGAAGGTTTGTTTCTCGACATGACTAGTTGTATTTCTTTGACTTCCGCAGTATTTCTCACTTACAGTCCGTTTTTCTGTCTGCCAATTTTTACAAGCAGCAGTGTCTGTATGAGTGTCTTTCAGTCATTCTGTGACGCATGCAGTTGGCTTTCCTAGGTTTTTGAGGCGATGATCTTGGTATTTTAATGACTGTGCTTTCAGAAATGAAAGCATACTTTCTTTAAAAGTCAGAAGAAGCCCACAGTGAAATTATGCTGAAAAACAGCTCTCAGATCCTCGAGCGCAAAAAGTCTCTAATGCTTCCCCAGCCCTCAGAGCCTTTCTAAGGTAAGGCAGGAGTCAGGCATGACGGTGGACACTTGTGATCTTCGTTGAGGGGAGGGGAATCCTGATGTCATACGAGGCTCGTGAGACTTCGTTTAAAAAGAAACTACAACAAATTTCCATTAATGATAGATAGCATCATATCAGGACTGGGGAGATGGCTCAGGTGGTAAAGTGTCTGGCCTGTCTCATAAGCACACAGACCTGAGTTTGGATTCCTAGTACCCATGTAAATATAAGCCTGGTGATGTGGTACACATCTGGAATTCCAGTGCTGGGGGAGTGGGCGACAGACACAGGATGCTCCGGAGATCATAGGCCAGTCAGTCCGGCCAAATCGATGAGCTGTAGATTCAGTGCGAAACCTTAGATCAAAAAGATGGGATGCAGCATTGATGAGAAAGCTCAGGAGGCGAAGCTGCTTTTGCCGTTCAAGCTTGGCGATTTGAGTTTGACCCTCAGAACCCACCAAAAGGAAGAAAGACAGAATTTACTCCCTTGAGTAGTTCTGACCTCCACACACCAGGGCCATGACACGAGTCTCTCCCTCGCATCATACACAACATACACACAATAATGCATAAACAAATACAATTTAAAAATAAGATACAGTGAAGAAAAAAGGGCACGGAGGTGAGCTTCTAGTACAGATGTGCACACTCATAACACTTAGATGCACACATCAACGATTGTGTTTAAAATGTTTTCCTCTTAAATTGGTATTTTGAAGTATCAGCAGATTGCCTTAAGAAATAAGCTTCATGGCTGAGAACAGGCTTTGGACTTAGATGTGAAATTTGCATCTTTGTTAGGCATTTCTCAGCTTTGGGATTTGAGGAAATGTTTCACCTCTCTGGAATTTAGTTGTCTTCATCTGAAAATAAGACTCACGGTGATCCCCGTGTGGAAAGTCTGCAGAACTGTGCTCTAAAAATGGATATGCTCAAACTGAGGCTCCCCGGAGCTTCCAACCCCTTCAAGACTTACTCAAATATAGCTAGCTCCTACAGTGAATTATCAATAATTGAAATCATCTGACCTTCACCTCTTTATAATTGATTTGCTGCTCTTTCTCCTTAGGATTCACATGGCTCTTCAGCCTTCCTAGACGTCTTCTGATATGCAAATTGTGTGAATTCTTCACTTTGGAAGACTGTTAAATATGAAGGCTGTAATTATACACGGATAGTATCTTTCCTTTTGATGTTTAGAAAACGACTATGGATGGACTCTGGGCATTCTGAATGGTGTACCTTTCCTGATTCTGTATCTTCATTAGCTCCCACGCTGGCATTGCTGGACACATGTGGATCGTGTTTGCACATTTCATGGCCATATGCTACAGTCCTATCTATAAATTCTATTTGTGGAATGAAGGTATTTGTGGGAAAAGTGCTCTAGAGTTGTGCTTAGGGCAATTCACACTGAGCATGGGAACACCTCTATCCCTGTCCCCACCACATGGCTGTGCCTTGTTTGCAGTGCAGTCTTCAACATCTGGCAGTAAACATCCCGGGGTTTTTTGGTATTATTAGTCATGAACGCAACTGCTGGTACACCTGTGTGTGTTTGAGTCATGGCACATTTGATTAAACAGACATGCCCATTAGAGTGTGAGGTGCTGAAATAAATCTGCCCGTATCTATTTTAATATAATGCAATAAAAGGCATTTGCCCAATGAACTCAGAAATCGCAGCTAAGCCCACGTGGACCTATGAATCTATTCGTTCCACATATGGCTTGTTCCCTGAAGGGACATGTTTGAGTTGAACATTTTTTTTAAGTGTGTTCGCTAAGAGAAAATTTAATTCATATGCTAAAGTTATGTCAGGCATCCAAGTTCCAGCACTCAGCTAATCATTATCTTGAATTGTGCGCTTCATCAAGTTCCTTCATTTAATCTGAGTTATTTCTCTCAAAACTTACTATCCTTCTTTAAGGAAAATCATCGCTTCGTATTTCTGCTGGTTAGTACCTAGTTTTGTTAGATCTGATGGAGACAGTCAGTGAAGTGAATCGAATTTGGGCAGTTGAATAGTAGGAAGAATCAGGAAGACTGCATAAACTGTTGCCTTCATTTACATAGCTTTGTCTAAGAGATATTTTCACTATCCTTTTGCATCTGTTCTGTGTTATTTTCATTTTGCATTGCTTAAATTGAAAAGGAATGAATGATATTAAATGAAATGAAATTGTGCATGCACATGCACACACACATACACACACACACACACATACACAATCAAATCAGTACACCACACCGAATGTATTGGACAGATTTTGCATGTCTGTCTGATAGAGGAAGAAAAGTTGGCCATCCTCTCTTGATACAGAGCCAGCAGATTTAATAGAGCTTATTTGTTCAGAACTGGGCATCAGGTGCAATACAATCATGCATTATGTTTGTCTGACCCTAGCTTTTATAGCCCCATAGTTGCTCATTCATTCTCGTTGCACATATAAATTAAAAGTAGAGATGGAAGATTAGATTTGCTGGGCTACATGGGATATGAGAAATACAGTATCTCTCACTTTTAGAACTTAGTGAATCATGACAGAAATAGAAATGACCTGTAGCTAAATATTCAACGCTTGTGAGATTTCAGTTCTGTGGTTGACTTTGCTAGCAGAGGAGGCTTGCAAACTGACTTCACTCTTTTTCTCATTGTCTGTTATTTGTGGATTTAAATTAGTTAGCAATGCAAAGCTTTCAAACTAACATTATCAAGCAATGTTTATAGCCTTTCACTTGTGAGTATGGCTAATATTAAGTAGATTTTCCTACTTAATATAATAAATATCTCTTAAGGGCTTCTTTTTCCTTTTCTGTCTTCTCCTTTATTTTCTTTCATTTTCTCCCGGATATTTTACAAGAAGAGATGATACAAACATTCCATTTTTTCCCTGCCACTGGAGGAAACTGAATAAAAAGCATTTGACCGTCTGGATGCCCCAGAGATTTGTGATATGGCATAATTCTTGGCGTTCTGAATCTGTGGTGTGCCGCATAATTTAGGTTGAAGCTGAACCATTAAAATTGATCATTATTTTTGTATTCATTCTATTCAAAGTAGAAGTCTCCTATGTCTTAGTTTAATATCCATAATTTGTTAAACACTAGATCCACAGCGGTATTCAGTGCATTAAGGGTATCCAAGCTCTTATAATGAAAGCAGCTGCTGAAGAAAAGCTCATTGGCACGGATGTTGTTAGGAGCTTGAATGTTTCCAGCAAGGATGACAGGTAAAGGCAATTGAGAGCCAGTGGTAAGTTGTGGATTTGTGTTTATCTTCCCAGCATCTTAAAGCTCTTTGATCAATAAGGATCACAAATTTTATTTGCATAGAATATGAATACTGAGAACTTACAGTGTGTTTTATTAGAAGATAGTTCCTTGAGTATTGATAGCAAATGAAGCTCATTGCCTGGTCAACGCCACAAACCAAGAGAAGATGAGTGGCTTTGTTTGCTTTCTGTGGCTGCGATAAAACACCATGACCAAAAGCAACTTGGGGAGGAAAGGGTTTATTTCATCTAATGGCTTACAATCCATTATGATGGAAAGTCGGGGCAAGAATTCAAGGCAGGAACCTGGAAGCAGAAGCTAATGCAGAAGCTATGGAGGAACACTACTTACTGGCTTGCTCGCATGGCCCTTGCTCAGCCTTCTTTCTTATATAGCCAGAACCACCTGCCCAGAGTGGCACCAGCCACAATGAACTGGGTCGTCCCTCATCAATCATTAATCAAAAGTGCTCCACAGATCTGCTACAGGCCAATTTCTTGATTGCAATTCCCTCTTCTGTATATGTCTACGTTTATGTCAAGTTGACAAAAATCAACCAGCACAATAGGAATTCAAGAAAGATGAGTGAAACTCTTAGATAACATTGTGACCAATCATAGTCCAGGCTGACTTCTCAGAGGGTCTGAGCTGGTGTAGCCAAAGGCGGTGGGATACAAGTCCCACTGCAACTCCTCTTCTCCTTTTTGTTTGTGTGTGTGTTGTTTGTGAGCTGGGGGGGGGGGGTGCATGCCTTTAATCTCAGGACTCAGGAGGCAGAGGCAGTCGGATCTCTGTGAGTTTGAGGTCAGCCTGGTCTTCAGAGCAAGTTTCAGGGCAGCCAGGGCTGTTACACAAAGAAACCCTATCTCAAAACAAAACAAACAAAACCTTTAGTTGGACATAGTGGTACATGCTTTTGATCACAACACCCAGCATACCACTCAGGAGGCATAGGCAGGTAGATCTCTGTGAGTTCAAAGCCAGCCTAGTCTACTTAGAGAGTTCCAGGACTGCCAAGGCTACATTGTGGGAGCCTGCTTTGAAAAAAAAAAAAAAAACAAAACAACAACAAATGAAAAAAAAATGCTTTCATTAATATATTTTCTTTGTGCATGGTATTGGGTTCCATAACCACATTTTCATGCAAGTATATAATATGCTTTAAGCATAGGCTCTCCCATAATCCCCTCCTCCCCATCTTCCTTCTCCTGCTTCCTGTTTCTCTTTGTTCTTACTCAGTTTTCTATAACACAGTAATAGGTTTCTCCACCGACTCAGTAAGCCCCATGAAGCTGAATTGAAAAAGCCAAAGAACAGGTTTATTTGAGCAAAGCAACTCCCAGGTGAGCTCTCCAGTCCCAGAGATGGGGGCCAGAGAAGTCACATGAATGAACTTATATACCCATTTAGGATGAATGGTCTATCAAGCAACTTGGACCCTCCACTCTCTGGTTTTCCAGAATGTTCCAGTGAGAGGCCGGGATGGTCAAGCCTATCTGCTTTTATATCTTGCCCATTCACCTTTGTCTCTTTTGTCTCCTGGACTAAGTTTTTTCCCTCAAAACACGTTTTCATCCAAAGCCATACCTTTGCTATGACACCAAGATGTAAATCTGTTCAGTTGTTTTACATCTTCTTTATCCATCCTTCTGTTGATGTACAGAGTTTGGGTCTTCATAACTTAGCCATGATGTTTATTGGTGCAATGAGCTTTGCTCAACAAGTGTCTCTTGGATACTTGGAGGCCTTTGCATAAAAACCTAGGAGTGATATAGCTGGATCATATGATAGATGTAATTTTTCTTTTAGAGCAATGGTTCTCAACCTTCCTAGTTCTTCAACCCTTTAATACAGTTCTTTGTGTTGTGGTAACTCCCAGCCAGAAAATTATTTCTTTGCTACCTAATAATTGCAATTTTGCTACTGTTAAGATTTATGATGTAGTTGAGTGGTGGTGGCACACACCTTCAATCCTAGCACTTGGGAGACAGAGGCAGGCAGATTTCTGTGAGTTCGAGGCTAGCCTGGTCTACAAGAGCTAGTTCCAGGACAGCTAGGACTGTTACACAGAGAAACCCTGTCTCAAACAACAACAACAAGAGTTATAATGATATGCTGGACATCTTATGTGCAAAGCCCAAGGGGTCTGGATACATTGGCTAAGAACTGTTCTTGTACAGCTTCATCCCTCCTGTTTCTCATTCTGTCTAGACACGGTTATAGCCCTTTTTGTCCACATCCTTGCCAACACTCACTGCTTTTTGGTCTCGTTTTGTTTTGAGACAGGGTCTCTCTTTGTAGCCTTAGTTGTCAGAACTCTTTATGCAGATCAGGCTGGCCTCAAACTCAAAGAGACCCATACCAATCTCAGCTGTTACTTATTTGTTAATGACTGACATTCTTATGGGGTGGGATGGAATCTCAGTGTGGTTCTATTTACATTTTGATGATAACTAGTAAATTTGACTATTTCCACATATGTTTATCGGCCATATGTGCTTCAGCTTTTGAGAATTGTCTTTTCATCTCATTAGCCTACTTATTGATTGGATGAGTTGTCTTGTTTCTTTCTTAGTTTTTTAAAGCACATCCTTTGTATCTATCTGGGCTAAAAACAAGGTCTCTATTTTCTGTGTTAAGTGATAGGAGTAAACTCCTCCTAGGTTGCGAGCAGGTCAAGAATGGGAGTATTGTCTTTGCTTCACTCCAGGGTCTACCAGATGGCTCGTCCCAGTCTCATCTAATCGCTCAACCATTTACTTATTCTAATCTGGATCCTCTCAATGAATGTATATTGAATAAATGGGTGGATAACCTTGTTTGGGAGGCTGTGAACATCATGGGAAATTGTCAAGTTATCTAATGAGAAATTCCCTGTGCACCTTACAACAAAATAATCATGCTTTCATTGTGCGTGGTATAGGGTTCCATAAAGGATGTTTTCATCAAAGTATATAGTGTGGTTTGAGCATATTCTCCCCTATAACTTCCCTCCTACCTTGCCTTCCCCTTTTTGCCTTCTGTTAGCTCTCTTTGTGAGAGGAACCATGGTTATGACCCATCTGAAGCCAGCATTTTGCACAGTTCTTCGGATCAAGCCTCAGATCCTTCACGTGGTCTATGAGGCTTTCTGCTTATTTATTGTTGATCATCCCACACCTCCCCCAACCCCCACACTGTATGCATGGCCACAGAAACCAGAAGAAAGTGTCAGATCCTCTGAGACTGGAATTACAGATGGATATGAGCCCAGCAAGGGCCATCTCTCCAGCCCTATAAGCCTCTTTCTTAAAGGTGTGTTCCTGGTTTTCCTTGTCTACCCAGCTAGGTTAACTCTGTGCTTCATGATCTTATTTCTCTGTTACTAATCTTGGGAGGCCACGCTGTCATTGCCATCTAATGTTTATTTTTATGATTAAGTGATGTGTCAGTCATCTCTTGGTACAATAATAGTATGTGATAAAACACGAATACGAACCTGAGTGACATTCAACAGTAGGTGTTTGCTGCTGACCTTTCTGGGGTCAGCTATAGGCTATCAAGGCAACTATTATTCTTGGCTCTCATGGGTGGACTCGCTCACACACCTAAGGATAAACTGGCTGATGGCTGAGTTGGTCTAACAGGGAGAGTGGAGCAACTGCAGCACAAGCCTCATGCTTCAGAAGATTAGATCAGGCATATTCTAACAGCAGAGTCAGTGTGTAAGGAGAAACGTGGGAAGCTCTTGAAGGAGGCAAACCATACTTACATTATGCAATGAAGTTAGGTATACTCTGTGTGCTAAGCAAAAAATCTTTACAGGGAATGGAGATCGGGGCCATCCTTGTATATGATTAGACTGCAAGCTCACTTGAAGGCTATGATAGTATATTTCCTTGAAATTGCTATTATATATCTAGTACTCAGGAAAACTGTAGGGGAATGTGGTGCAGTAGAGGTGCTGAGATATCCTGACTTATCAGGAAGCCAGGATATACTTAGAGCTGCAATACGACAGCTCTGGAGAGGCTTGTATAGGGCTTCTTAGGGGTGGAGTTTTCCCAGGGAGAAGGCGTAGAAGGGCGCTTAAAAGAAATCCCACACTAGCTCAGAATTGAGAAATAGACAGTTATTTATTTAGGGGTAGACTCACAAATCACAATCCTCTGCTGAAACAGAGATCAGAAACTGAATCCTGTAGCTGGAAAAGAGGCCGGATGCATGCTCTATATCGGCATAAATAGTATAAGAGGCCATACCCCAGGGGCTGGTAACCACTGCAGGTAAGACTTTCAACAGCAAGAAGGCAGATTGGTAAATTTTTCCTGCTCAGGGATTTGTCAGTTTAGCCGGTCAGGGGCAGAGATGGCTCTGACTTCATGGGCAAACTGTTTCTTTCCCTGGTCCTTTTTAGCTTTTTGACTCTATTCTTAGGACCAGGGCATATTTCCTTCACTGGCTCTGATTCTAGGAAGAAAGTGTGTTTCTTTGACACTAATTTCAGGGCCAAGGCACATGTCTTTAGTCCTGGGTTCAGGGATAAAGATGTTTCTCTCCCTGGCCCAGGTCTCAAATACAGGGTGTGTTTCTTTCACTGGCTCGGGGTTCAGAGTCAGGGTACTTAGTGATTGGTTGGCTTTCTGCTCCAGTTGTCACTTTTACACTACAAAGACACTTGACATATAGTGAGTAATAACTATTTCCTGGACAAATAAGCATACAATATAAAATAACATTAATTTATCCAGGTAGTGGCGGAGCATGCCTTTAATCCCAGCACTCAGGAGGCAGAGGCAAGTGGATCTCTGTGAATATGAGGCCAGCCTGGTCTACAAAGTGAGTTCCAGGACAGCCAGGTGTGGATGGAAGTTTCTGTCCCTCCTGCTCCCATAGCTGTTCAGTCCCATAGAAACATACAAAGGTTTATATTAATTCTAAACTGTTTGGCCTATTAGCTCAGGCTTATTATTAACTAACTCTTACAACTCAAATTAGCACATAATTCTTATCTATGTTTAACCATATGGCTTGATACCTATTCTCAGTACAGTATTCTTGATACCTATTCTCCTCTTGCTTCCTCTGTGTCTGGCTGACAACTCTGTCTCTGCCTTTCTTCTTCCCAGAATTTTCCTAGTCTGGTTGCCCTGCCTGTCCCCCCTGCCTGACTACTGGCCAATCAGCATTTTATTAAACTGGTACAAGTAACAAATCTTTACAGTGTACAAGAGCATTATCCCACAGCAACCAGGGCTGTTACACAGAGAAACCCCGCCTTAAAAAAAAAAAGAGAAGAAGAAGTTGTAAAATAACATAAATTTGATACTGTTGTCTCAATCATCTAAAAGAAATGGTCAATTTCAAAGAAGTTTCTTTATTAGGAAGGTAGTTCAGAATTGTCATTTCTCATTTGTTTGATTGTTTGCTTTTCTGACTTCTTAAATTTCCCAATTCCTCCAAGTAATACCTGTTTGTGAGTTAGGATTAGGTTTTATTCCCACATGATACAGCTATGCTCCTGCACCAATCACTTTTGTGTCAGAACAAAAATACCTTTTTAAAAAAGTGATGGATTTATTCTGGTTAATGGGGCTGAGCCTGTGTACAGCAGTTCAGATCACAGCAGAGGGAGCATGTGGCAGAGGCTGCATCACAGCAGAGTAGGAAGCAGAAAGGAACAGCCCCAGGGGTTGGCTGTAATCTTCAGTGCCCTGACCGAGTGGTTCCTTCTAGCTAGCCTGTACTTCCTAAAGGTTCCACACACTCCCCAAATAGTGCCACCAGCCAGGGAAGAGACAATCACGATGTGAGCCAGTAGGGTACACATAAGATCCAAACCAAAATACCCTACCACCACCCGTCCTGGTAATGTGAAAAATAATATCAAATGAGCTGTTTGAGTAAGGGGACAATATTTAATATTTTGGAAGAGAGGAAAAAATAAACAAAGGGAATAAAATAAAAAATAAAGTTTTCAAAAGTTTAGACTGTTGCAGGAGGGACCACTTGTTCGTTCCTGGCTGCTCAGCCCTGAAATAATCACATAGAAACTTGTATTAATTAAATCACTGCTTGGCCCATTGGCTCTAGCTTCTTATTGGCTAACTCTTGTATTAATTTAACCCATTTCTATTAATCAGTGTAGTGCCACGTGGCAGTGGCTTACTGGCAAAGTTTTAGCATGTCTGATTCTGGCAGCTCCATGGTATTTCTCTGACTCCGCCCTCCTCCTCCCAGCATTCCCCATCAATCTAAGTTCTGTCCTATCAACAGGCCAAGGCAATTTCTTTATTCATTAACCAATAAAAGCAATACATAGAAGGACCTTCCACACCATTAGGCAAAGTCTATTATAAGGCCCTACCACCATCACTAACACTCATGTGTTGGAGATTTAGTCCCTATAGGGTATATCCAGTCATTGAAAAATGAGCCAACTATGCAGCCCTAGATTGATCCACTGACCAACAGCATGATTGTGAAGTTATAGGAGTGTGCACACGATCATGTGTCTGTCTGTCTGTCCTTGTTGGAGGACATCAGTCACATCACTGGGGGAGCATGACTTTGAATGGAATAACTGGCCCGGGAACTCACTCTTCCTTTCTCTCAGCTTCTTGGTTGCAATGGTATGAGCAGTCCCTGCCATGCTGTCTGTTGCCATGGTTTTCTTGACCATGAGCCCGATACCTGGAATCACTATACTTGTACTAGACCATGGAGACCAGGAACCAAAGCAAGTCTCCCCTCCTCTGGATTCTTCCTCTGGCATCTTTCACAGCAATGGAAATCTAACCTGCACACAAATCCCTGCAAACATTCCCCTGTGCTGAAGGTGCTGTCTTTAGATGTTTGCACTGCCGCCACAGAACACCACAGATGGGGAAACTCTTAAAAAACAGACATTTACTTTTCAGAATTCCGAAGACTTGGACGTACAAGACCAAGGCACCAGTAGGAGTGGTGCCTGGTGAAGATCACCATGTTACCACATCCTCTGAAGAGGAGGAGTGCTGTATCCACATAATGGAAAAGCACACGAACAGAAAGAGAGTTTCCCTTTAATTTCAAGCCCTCTCGTATAGGAAATAATCTCCCTCTGTTATGAGGGCAGAGCTCTCCTGAAGCTATCCTGTTTAATACTGTTGCACAGGGAATTAAGTTTCCCCATGAGCTTTTGAGGGAACTCCATCACGCACACTGTGGTGACCTCCATCTAGGAGGACTGAAAGGAGACGGGTGGTGTTTCTAAAGAGTTCTTTTTCTCTTAATTGAGGAAATACGTTAAATATTTTAGAACATTGCTAATTTCTGGATCATGAGTGACTAAAGGTCAATAAGAATATGAAACATAACAGGCAGGAAGAAAAGAACAAATGAAGAAAAGGGGGCTGTAACACGAATTCTAATTGTTCTTAATAATAAATATCCAGAGTCAAATATTAGGTAGTAAAAGTTGAGAGATCAGAGAAGCAGCCAGCCACTAGAGAGACCTTTTACCTCTACCAATGCTCAGACCACAGTTCCTTTCCTCACACTGCCTCCTCGGACTGCAACTGTCTCCACCAAACTTCAGACTGCATCCAAGCTCCTGTCTCCTCTGACTTTATATTCTTCTCTCTGCCCAGCCATATCCCTTCCTGTCTCCACCTCCGTAGTTCTGGGATTAAAGGCATGAGAATCCCAAATCCTGGGATTAAAGGTGTGATCCACCACCACCTGGCCCTAGTGGCTTAGCTCTGCACTCTGATCTTCAGGCAAGCTTTGTTTGTTAAAACACAAACCAAATATCATTACATGGGGAAGAAGGGAGGGAAGAATGAAGGAAAGGAGAGAGGGAAGAAGGAAGGAGACAAAAGGCATCTCCTAGAACATGGCAGTAAATGAGTTGTATGTCCGGAGAACTATAAAGAAGCTGAAAGATGCTAATTCAAATACCAACAGGAAGTTCTAGGAAAATATCATATAACTAAATTAGAATATGTTCTCCATTATTTTTGGTAAAAAAAAATATTCTTTAAATGTGCCTTAATTTAAGAAAAATAGGGGCTGGGCATTGTGGCACACTCCTTTAATCCTAGTACTCTGGGAGGCAGAGGCAAATAGGCTTTTGAGTTTGAGGCCCACCTTGTTTACAAAAGAAGTTCCAGGACAGCCAGGGCTACATAGAGAAACTCTGTCTCAAAAAGAGACAGAGAGAAAGAGAGAGAGAGAGAGAGAGAGAGAGAGAGAGAGAGAAAAGAAGAAAAAAGAAAAGAAAAGAAAGAAAATAAGAAAGAAAGAAAATAAGAAAGAAAGAAAGAAAATAAGAAAGAAAGAAAGAAAGAAAGGGCCTTTTGGGGGGGTCAGGACTAATATCCTCAATATTTGACAATGGTATTAACTGTATATAGAGGAACGTTCTTCAGACCTCAGTTATAGAAAAATGTTAGTCCTATGGCTGTTTAACTCCAGAAAAATCTGGAGGTTTCTAGGGATGGGATTGAGCAAAATGGGCAGAGGAGACCATTATCTTTGTTGTTTTTTGTTGTTTTTGTATTTTGGTTTTTTGAGACAGGGTTTCTCTGTAGCTTTGGAGCCTCTTTTGGCACTAGCTCTCATAGGGGAGAGCCTTGTCAAAGTGAGACTGTAGCTCTATACCAACTGGGTAATAATACTTTCCATTTTCTAATCCTGGCACAGCCATACCAGCTCTGCTTTCTGCTTTGTTCCTTCGCTTAATGGAGCCTTAATTGACACCTGTGAAGGGAGCTGATAAGGCCAGAAGTGATAATTCAGAGATGATAAGGACCAAAGTCAGGACAGGAGTTAGGAAGTAAGTCTTAAGAGAAGCAAATGGCTAAAACTCCAATTAGAAGAAGGAGCAAGGGAAAAGGTGAGGGAATGAGCTTGGCAGCTGTAAGAATAACAGGAAATCATGGGACTGCGTAGAAGTTTTACAATGAACTAGTGAGAGATAAAACTGATTGGAGAATAAGGAGCACAAATGAAGGTTTTCCATGAAGATTAACGACAAGGCGAGCAAGTGTCCTATGTTCACTTCATTATACTTGCATTGCTAGCCAAAGCAAGTAGATAAGAAAAGGAAATAGAAGACATATGTGTAAAGAAGTAAAATTACATCTCTTTAGGCAGAAGATAAATCCTCCCGCATGTAGAAAATTCTACGTAGTCTACTCAACACAAGAAATGTTAAGCCAGACAAGATTTCAGGGCATAAGATTAATATGCTAACAATTAGTTCATTTTTAAATGTTGGCAATGGATTATCTGAAAAATTAAATTAAATCAAGCCCATTTACACTAGATTAAATTTTTAAAGAAAAAACAGGCAGTTTTAATCCCAACCTTTAATCTCAATAATTGGTAGGCAGAGGCAGGTGGCTCTCTGAACTTGAGGCCAGCGTGTTCTACAGAATGAGTTCCAGGACAGCCACAGCTACTCAGAGAAACCTTGTCTCAAAAGGCAAACAAAAAAGGGAAACAAAAAACAACAAAAAGAATAAGATATTTAGTAATAAATTTAATGAGAGAAGTGTAAAATTTATACACTGAAAACAGTTTCGTGAAATCAACAAGCTAAGTGAATGAGAAGACAGTCCCCATATGTGGATTGCAGGCTTATTAAGATGTCAATGTCTCTAAATTGCTATAACAATTCAGTGTACTACTTCTGGCTTCTTTAGATGCCGGTATGTTGATTCCAAAATTCCTGTTGAAACACAAGAGGCTTAGAAGAGCCAAGACAACCTTGAAACCCAACAAAGTCGGATAACACTTTTTCTGTTTTGAAAACAGAAAGCAACAACAAAAACACCCCAGAATAATTAAGATCATGAAGTCCTGGCACAAAGAAAGACATACAGACATATGGAATAGATTTGAGTTTCTATAAATAAGTCCACTTATGGTCAATTGGTTTTGACAGGGGTGCCAAAACAATTTAGTGTGAGAAAAGGATAATCTTTTCAAAAAATAGAGCTATAATAACTGGATATCAAAAGAAGAAGAAGAAGAAGAAGAAGAAGAAGAAGAAGAAGAAGAAGAAGAAGAAGTAGTTTGGGAGCTGAGACTAAATCTCGATGACAGAGCACAGGCTACCACGCACAAGGCACTGAGTGTATATGTGTGTGTTTGCACATGCGCACATGCATGCGCATACATATACACATATTAAATTGGGGCCCTTACATTACACATAATGTAATTCAACATGGATTCTATTCTCAATGTAAGGGCTAAAAGTATAAGTTTTATTATTAAGAGGAAAAATAAGACAACATGATCTTGCATTAGGCAATAGTTTATTAACTGTTAAACAAAAGCATACATTATTATGTCAATCACCTTTCTTTTACCTATGACAAAGCATCTGGCAGCAAAGGCTACGGAAGAAAGGGCTCAGTCGGCTTCATGGTTTTAGAGCTCCCAGTCCATATCATTGGCTCTGCTGACTCTGGGTCTGTGGGAAGGCAAAAGACTACAACAGCAGAAGTCTGTGCGGGAAAAGGAGGAGGCTGATCACTACATAGTAGACAGGAAGCAGGGAGAGAAGTGAGAAGTGAAAAGAAAGAAGGAAACTGAGGCAAGATATAGTTTTCAAAGGGTTGTACCCAGTGACTTCTTTCCTCCAATTGGTATACCTTCTCTAGTTCTCCACCCCCAAATATCTATTCCTCTTTCAAAACCATCAATGGATTAAACATTAGGTCGGAACCCTTATGATCTAACCCTCTCTGGAAACACCTTCACAGACAGGCATAGTGGCTGTGCTGCATTTTAATATCTAGGTGTCTCTCAACCCAGTCAAGTTGATGAGCAAAAATACTTGTGATAATAAGAACATTTAGGTAAGCTGAGCTTCATTGAAGTCAAACTTTTTCTGTCCTGCTTGCCAGCTCCCAAATAACCACATGGAGACATTTTATTAATTATGAAATCTTGGCTATAAACTTAGGATTGTTCCTGAATAGCTCTTATAACTTAAATTAAACCATTTCTATTAATTTACTTTCTGCCTCTTGGCTTTATTACCTTTCCTGCTTCCTCCATGTCTGGCAGGCGACTCTGCCCTTCCTCTTCCCAGCATCTTCTCTATCTCCCCAAATCCTGCCTGCCTATTGGCTGTTCAGCTTTTTATTAAGCTAATCTGAGTGACACTTCTTCACAGTGTACAGAAAGATTGTTTCACAATACTGTAGATGAAATTTTCTGTCCTACCTGCCAGTTCCCAAATAATTGACATGGAGACTTAATATTACTTATAAATGCTCAGCCAATAGCTCAGGCATATTACTAACTAGCTCTTACAACTTAAATTAACCAATTTCTGTTAATCTACATTCTGCCATAAGGCTCATGGCATTTGCCTCTCTGGTATGTTTTTCTTCCTCTCCATCTTGCTGGCGACTCCTCTGACTCTGCCCTTCTTCATTCAAGCATTCTCCTAGTCTGGCTGTCCTGCCCAATCTCTTTCTGTCCAACTATTGGCCAGTCTGCTTCTTTATTAATCCAATCACACAGACATAAATTCATACAGTGTAAAGGAATATTCCACACAACATTTCATCAACATTTAAACATATTTAAACTTCAAAGATCTCTGTGAAGAGAGGATAAAGACAACCTATGGAAGAGGGAAAAAAATGAAAGTTTGTAACTGATAAAGGTCCAGTCTTCATAACACAACAAAAACAAACAAACAAGCCTCTTAAAATAGAATGATAAAAAAAGCAATTCAATTTAAAAACATTTTGTGCTGGAGATGTAGTTCACTGATAAAGTAATTCACAATCATGCATGAGGCCCTGGATTCTATTCCCAGTATCACAGAATAAAAAGGTCTAGAGATTTCTCTAGAGAAGACATAAATGGCCAATAAGCACATGATGTTCAATATTATCAGTCTTTAAAGTAAAACAAAACCATTAGGCTATAATTTTTAAAAAAAATTGACAATTATATCAAAGAAATTAAAATACCTCCATTTGGTGGGAATTTTAAAAAGGGCAGCCACTTTGGAAAACAGTTTGTTTCTCAACATGTGAAACAGAGTTGTCCCATTGCCAGGTAATTCTACTTCCAGGTGCACACACACCCAAGAGAACTGAAAACATAGATCCACAGGAAAACTCCCTAACCTGTATTCCCAGAAGTGTTGTTAGAATTGCCAGCAAGTAGAGGTTCCTCAAATGTGCATGAACTGGTAAGTGGATAAAGAAAATGTGACATCCACAGAATATTATGGCAAGGAGAAGGAACGGAGTGTGAATAGACACAGCATGGGTGAGCCTCTAAAACATGCCGAGAGGAGGAAGCCTGATATAAGGCGCCACATATCATTCTCTTTACATGACATGTCCCAAATGGGTAAATTCATAAACACAATTGTACATGTTCATTCTATATCTCCCTCCTTGCTGGAACATGGTCCACAGATGGAGCCATGCGAGGAGATTCTGACTGCTTGTGAAAACACTCCAAGAACTCGTGACCCCAGTTTCTCCCAAACATGGAATCCTTCTCGGAACGTGTTCTTGTCCCACGTGTAGTGAATAGGAGTGAATCGACCTCAGATTACTCCCTATTGCTTGCTGCTGGTATTCAATTACATGTTTAAACTATCCTCTAGTTGCCTTTATGGAAAAACATGTTTTTGCCACATATATCTTGTCTTTGTGATTGTACACAGCTTGAACTCGTGAGAACTTTATGACCTCTCTTAACTCTCAGATTATAAGTTGTCCATGGCTCTGAATAAAGCAGACTATCGCCCGAGACTTTAGTCTACCTCCTCCATTGTCTCCATTCTCCCAGGCCCCACTACCTCTAGAGCCATGTCACCTCTTCTCGGTATGCCCTCCCTCCCTTGTATTTTCTTTTTCTCCAGTGTTGGGGATAGGACTCTGGGCGGCCACTTTTAAGCAAGTGCTGTACTTTTGAGTTACGCTTATGCTTTGAATTACATGTGTTAAAATGTAATCTTTTTATGGATGAGTTATATTTTGATAAAACTGATTAAAATATAACTTGCAGCATAACATGATACAAAGCTATATATGTTGGAGAAAAATCCCTAGGCTAGGGTACATGAAGTGATTTAGACCTAAATCTGAATATCCTTAAATTACAGGAACAGTGCCGGGGAGAGGCTGTTAAAGCAGAGGAAGAGGGAAGGACTAAATGGCTAAACGAGAAGGGGAAGAACTGGACATTTCTACAATTATTAGACCAGAAACTATTATTCCTGTTACGGAAACTTGTAAACTGTAATTGAAGTTGGTTTTTTTTTGATTAAGATTTCATTATATTTCCTTATTTTATTTGTGCATATATGGCGAGGGGGTACGTCCATACCATGAAACACATGTGGAAATGGAACTTGCAGGAGTCAGTTCTTTCTCCCGACTCTGTGGACCTGAAGAAAAAGCTTGTCTTGGTGGTAGCTACATTTCCCAGATGTAGCTCTCTTGCCCTCCTTAAAGATGGATTTTGGTAGAAATCAACAAATTTAATTTAGATATGGTTTGTTTTTATTTTTTTGAGACAGGGTTTCTCGATGTAACAGTTCTGGCCGTCCTGGAACTGGTTTTGTAGGCCAGGCTGGCCACGAACGCACAGAGATCCACCTGTCTCTTGCCTCTAAGTGCTGAAATTAAAGGTGTGTGCCACCACCACCTGAATAGACATGATTTTTATGGAAATGACATAACAAAACTGTTCAGTAGCTGCATAAAAAGATATTTACTTAAAATACAATGAAACAACAAAAACATAGCACAAAGGCACAGGGAAGGGTAATGGTAGACAATTCCAAATTCAGAGCATTTGTTTAGAATGGCAAGTTTGATCTCTTGACAGCTGTGCAAACCAATTACGGATGCCTTGGAGAAGGCAGGGGCCCATTCCTCATGTCTCAGGACATCCCAATAAGAAGCCCCCACCACTTCAGTCTAGTTCTAAACATTCAAAGCCTGGGAAAGTGGCTTCCTTGGCTTCAGACCCTCCATCTTCATCTCAGCTTGGTGCAAGTTCAGGTTAACGGCACCTTTTGTCATTAGTTTTGTAAGGTGCACAGCTTACTTCTCTGTCCTTATCTCTTTATGGTTCTAGGGATCAGAACCAGTGCACTGATCATTCCGGGTAAACCCTCTATCACTCATTTATACCCCAGCTCCTGCCTGCCTGTCTATGCTCCTTCTCAGCCATTGCTATAATGGCATTCTAGCTAAAGGAGCAATGGATGATTCTGTTTTAGCCTAAGGGCTCCAGAAATAACAGTGGCAGGCATTTGGAACTCATTTAGTTTCAGCATAATCTCCGAATTTTTACTAGATCTATCTTTACACAGCCGTTTAATACATCTTTCTGTTTTCCATTGGCATATGCAGGTACTCCTATGATGACTTAAAGCTCTCTTTTTTTAAAAAAAAAAATCTCCCTGGGATTTCCAAATCTCCACTCTCCATGGATCAGTTTTCTATGGATAGGAATCTGATGCACTTTAAAGCGATTTGGAGTAAAAATGAGTAAATGAAAGATTCTCAGGATGTTGATAATGAAGGGGATAACTATCCAGTCTCCAAATGATCTCATCAGACACTGGGGTAAATTTCAAAACATCCCATAACGAGGGAGCAAGCCTCTAATCGGAATTCCCCACTGATAATGGCGGGGATGTTGTTGGAAAATGACTCTAGGTTATTGGAATGTGTGGGCCGGGTGTGAGGCGGCCCACGAATGCCATCAAGTGAGCACAGGAGTGTGCTTTCTTCGCTTGGGTTTGTTTGCAGTTGGGAAAAGAAAGATTTTTGTTTGTTTATTCTGTGAGGGAGATTTAATCTGGAAATTGTTTTCAAATTCTGGTTTTCTTAGACATTTTAAACACAGACCAACCTAATTACGTACTGCATTCCAGCTATGTCTCAGCTTTAAGTCACGGAGCCTTGGGCAGCGTACTTCTCCAAGTTACCTCCAAATGTTCTCAGCCTTTTCGCTTTCCCGAGCTTCCATCTACCTCTGCCACTTTACAAGACTGCTCTTCTGGAGGTCACCTGTAATCTACCAAACCAAACAACACTTCACTGTCAATCTCCTGGGCTCTTAGCAGCCTCCTCCACGGGCTGCCGCTCGCTCGTTCACAAGCCTCCTTTCCACTTCAGGGCAGTCCCATCTGCAGCTGCTATGTCCTCCTCTGGATTTCTGTCTTGATCTTCTTGTTGGATCCTTGCTCTGCTCAACCTGAAAATGAGACGGCATCTCACTGACAAGTCTCGGGACTATGTCTTTGCACCCATTATTTTCTCCCGAGGTGACTTCATACATTCTCATGGCCTTTAGCATCAGCTCTAATCATGCTGGACATAGCTAAATCCCCACTCTTCCCTCAACCCAAGACTCAGATGTCTTAACTGCTGTGTTAACTCTTTATGTGCCGAATAGGACGCTCCGTTTTTCTTATTTATTTACTTAATTTTTGTCATTATCAGAGCTGAACCCACCCTCTCACATATGCTAGGCAAATGAACTACCACTGAGCTACCCGCCCCCCATCCCCAGAAACTTAAATTTAATACATCTAAAACAGAGTCCCTGGTTCCTTAAAATCTGGTCCTTTTCCTTGGCTGGCAGTCATCTATGACTCCCCCCTCCCCCATCTCATGACCAGTATCTAATCATTCATTAAAGTCTGGCCAGTCTCACCTAAACACTACATATTAAATCCACCCATTTCTTACCATCTTGATTGATTTTTCCTCAAACCAAAAGCATCCCTGATCTGCAACAGCCTTTCCTGGCTTCTTGTTCTGCCTTTTGGTCACTAGAACCCGTTCTTGGCACAAAAAGCAGAGGTAGCAGACATGAATGTGTATTAGGAAGATTTTCAAAGATGTACAACAGGACAGGGACTATTTACCTGCCATTCAGCCGTAATGGTTATTAGTTAAGTTCTATCAGCTTGTTTCATTGATAACGCATCCATTTCTCTGTCTTCTGTATCAGACAAAAGTCACAGACATTTTTCAGCCTTACATATCTCTAAAAGGACACTGTAAAATGTGACCACAAGGTCATTAGAATATCTGAAATTAACTATTTTTTATTAATATTTTATATGTATGTATGTTTTGCCTATCTTATGCCTGTGTAACATGTTCTGTGCCTTGTGCCCATGGTGGCCAGAAGATGGCATTGGATCCTCTGGAATTTAGAGATGTTTTTGAGCTGCCATGTGGGTGCTGGAAATTGAACAGGGGTCCTCTGGAAGAACAGCCGGCGTTCTTCACCACTGAACCATCACTGCAGGCCCAATAATTTCTTAACACAAATAAGTACATTACAAGTGGGTTTCTGAGTGTAAATATCATAATTTTTATTTTTACTAATTTGAGACCTCTCCTTGTAAAGCTGGCCATAGACATTCGGTTTTCCTGTGCAAACTCCAACATTATCGGATTACAGCTGGGTGCTACCAGAACTGACCTAAAGGTCAACCTTTTTGTCATTTATCATGTTCACGGTTTGTTTAAGTAAAGATCCCAAGGAGGTCCGCACGCTGCAGCTGACTAGTGTGCTTCTATGCATCCTGGAGTCTCCAGAGTTCTGCCTCTTGTGCGCTCTCACTCGCTCACCTGGTTTCCTCCACCTTGCAGCTTACCTGGTGAAGACGGTGGGGTTGGCTTGGATCCTGCAGAATTCCTGCCTAGTGCATCTCTGTACAGAACGCAGTTTCGTTTTGTTTTTCACATAAAACTGCGAACATAGCCTGATGGATGGCAGTGTTTTCTTCCACTCTCAGGGCTTTGTTACACAGAGAAACCCTTTCTCGAAAAGCAAAACAAACAAACAAAAACAAGCCAACAAGGGAAATGGATGAACCACACAGGAAGGGATGGGGAAAAAGACAGGCACGCAAACGTGGCCCCCCTGCTCCACCTTAAGGCAAAAGTAAACATCCTATTTGACATCTTAAAAATAGACTTTGGATTGGAACAATACAATGGCTTTTTCATCGAAGGACTTCAGGAAATGTCTGCTTAGAGGTGGAGATACTTTCCTCCCATTGTCTGAAGAGAGACTGATGAGGTTTCTTAAGTGATAATGCAGCCCCCTGTATTAAAGGTTTTCGGAGCATCTCAGATTCACTTTATCGCACCAGCCCCCATGCTGCCTTTTAATTTATTTTTTACTAAAACAGGGTCTCACTAAGTTTCATAGGCTGGCCTTGAACTCATCTGTGAAGCTAAGCCACGCTTTGACCACGTGATCCTCCTGCTTTAGAGCTATGATTACAAGTTTGGGTCGCTACCAACCAGGCGTGGTGGCCTTTTAATTTTATTTTGATAAAACCCCAGGTAGACCTCAGCCTGTTTCCCATATACACTGAGAGTTTCACCCTAAAGGAACTCAGACTGATTGGCTATCACAGCCTTTTTAAACCTTTCTAATTCATCCTTCAAACTCCAGAAATAACCAGCCCGGCTCTGGCTACATAGCAAAGATCATTCATTCATTCATTCATTCATTCATGATTAGGTCTTACTATTTAGCTCAGGCTAGCCTTGAACTACTAATTCTCTTGCCCCTGCTAGACACTGGGATTACAGACCAACACCACCAAGTTGGGTGGAGGCATGTGTTTTTAATGGAGATTGGGAGGTTGGAGAAGACACAAATGCGCGAGTATTTTAAATCTTTCAAGGGTTGGGCATGTTTTATCTTGGTTATGGACGTTCAGAGAATGCACTCTCCTCTAGTCATGTAAATTGGGAGCCTGCCTTTAGACTAGTCAGGGAAATGACTGCCCCACACTCTTGTAAAATTTTAATGTACCGTGAGAAACCGCTCAGTGCTGGCCGACTTACCGTGCTCACGTTTGCCCTGACCTTATTGAATCATGGAAAGCGGTTCCTAAGAGGGAAGGTTTTTTTTCTTCTTTCTTTCTTTCTTTCTTTCTTCCTTCCTTCCTTCCTTCCTTCCTTTCTTTCTTCTTCTTCTTCTTTTTTTTTTTTTTTACAATTTCCTGCACGATTACTCAGGTGGCTTTTCCTGTTTCTTCTCTCCCTTCTGGACTTGGGTCCTGGTAATTACTATTGCAGAGACCTGGAAGGACGCCTGCTCTCTCCTCCGCGCCCTCCCCCCACCCTTTTCTCCTTCTGGCCCCGCCTCCTCCGCACAGCCCTTACTTAGCCAGCAGCTAGACAGCTGTGTTCAATCAGAAACCACTTACAACTCCAGACGATTCAAAGGGGGAAACTTCGGCGTGAAGTGCCGCTCGGCTCCGGCTCTCTCCAGCTCTTTCCTGCCGGGAACCGGAGGCACAGATCGTCCTCGCAGCACTGCCCGGGCTTCTCCCGGAGAGTGCCCGAGCTCTGCCGGGGGCCGGCGCGAGCTGCCCGCTTGCCGGGTAATGGGGTTCCGCGCGGTACCGTAGGAGAGTCGAGGCGGCGCGGAGGGTGGCATCGCCCCGGGACTCCGCGGTGGGCGCGCGGGCGGGTCCCGGCGCCGGCTCGGCCGCTGCAGCTGCTGCGAGTGTAACCCTCTTGCCCAGCCTCCAGCAGCAATGGTTCGCCGGTGAGAATCCTGCGGGACTTTCCGTGCCGAGCTTCTGCATCCTCTTCGCCGCTGACCTGGGTGAAAATGGCTGTCTAGACTGAAATGTGCCGGCGGGGAGCAAGCCCAGGTTATCCAGCCTAAGCCAGTCTCCAAGGCTCCGAGGTCTGGGGACGAGCCCGGCTCTGAAAAGTGCAGGCATGAATTCTGGAGTTGCGGTGAAATATGGAAACGACTCCTCAGCCGAGCTGAGTGAGGTAAGAAACTGCTGAGGTCCGGGAGCTCGGTTTCCTTGCCTCGGCTTCCCGCATCACCCTAGACTTTCCCTACCCCACCCCTCGTGATCCCAGGCTGGAAGCGAAGCAACTAAAGATTGATGGATTTTTTTTTTTTTTCCTGGATCTTGTTTTAACTTGTGCTACTCAGGATCTGACCTGAACTGCCTTGATATTTCACTCTGAACCAAGTGGCTTAGAAAAGAAACAGCTCTCCCGAGCCACCTAGGCGTTTTATTCCCAAGAGTGTGGACCCCAATCCCTTCACTCCCGCCTCCTTTATTATATGCTACATTCCTTGCGGCAGTCGGAACGTTTAGCTTAAAGCCTCAATAACTAGTTTGGTAGGGCCGGGGAGATGGTTGTGCTGGAGACCGGGAAAGGACGGATTATTAAACCTCTCACTTGGTGCCCACGTGTGCTGCCTTTGCTAGGGTTCAGGCAAGGTGGTCTCTTCCTGGGTAGAGATGAATGACCTGCACCGGGTGGGGTGGGGGTGGAGGGGCGGGGAGAGGAAGCACATCAAAGCCGCTTGGAACTTTATTTCCTGCCTGGATATGGACTCCTGTGTCTTTGAGACCACATTTGCAATTCCTGGGCTTGCACTGAAGTGTTTGAGACCCGCTTTGAAATTAAATCTGCATCAAACAGTATGCAAAACTATGAGCGGAAAGGTGCTCAAAGCCACGTTTGGGGGAAATAGTTATAGGGATGTCTGATCCAATGAAACATATGAAAAGTGATAGGAAACCTATAAAAACCAGGTGTTCCAGGGAATAGGGGGGCCTTTTGGGTCCCACTTAACACCTTGCCTAGATCCTGTGACCCAGGTCACAAGGTCCTCTGTGCCACTTAAAAGTACAACTGAAAAGAGAAAGAGGGACCAGAAGACAGAAATGAGAATGAATGGGAAGTAAGAGTTAGTGATGTCAGAAAATAGAGGGAAAATGAGAGGATGCCACTTTTGCGGAGGGGCTCTGGATGGGGGAAATCCAGCGAGTTTTGAAAAAAAATAGCCCTGGTTAGTGGCCTGTATCATGCCTGTATCATGTGAACCAGAGCTGTTTCCTAACTCCCCCTGCTGACCCCTCCCTCGCCGCCCAGTGATGTGCAAGGCTGGAGAGATGCTGAGTGAGGTGGTAATTTTCATATGGAAGTGAGAAAGGAGGCATGAGGAACTAGGTGAGCTTTGCCAATTTTGTATTCAGGGCAAGATCTGAACTCAAACCCAGAGTCATGCTTCATAACTAAGCCATCCGAGAAGCATTTGGTTGCTATTCTAGGACCATTTAATAATCGAAACCCACTAATGGTTATCTCCTGGTAAGTTTGTGACAGGGCCCTTTTGTTCAGCCTCTCTCCGTGGTAGCACCTTTAACTCTATCACCTGAAGAAGAGCCAGGAGTAGCGCAGGTGGCTGGGTTGCAGACTGGAGATGTGGTTTTATTTGAATAGCTGCAGCATCACCAAGGAGTGTGTATCAAGAGGAGCGCAGAGAGTGTGCCACACGGGAGCTGGAAGAAAGCTGCCCCTTCCTTGGCCTAGCTGCATTAGTTAATCCTTGTTAAAGCTGGTGACCACATGAAAGAATTAGGGTTGCCTTGTGGTCTTGCATTGGCTGGAAAAATCTTATTTTAGATCACATGACAGGTTCTTGTCCCTAGGGAAACCATCAAGGTTCCCTGCCAACACACTCTCCTCCCCAGAGTTCCCGCTCTGGTCCTCAAGACGTGTCCATTCAGTTTTTTCCTTTCTCTAGAACGAGTTCTGGATCCCATGGTTTAGTTCTTCTCTCCCCATCCAGTCCTCTCCTCTCTCTACCATCTGTGTTTGCCTGAAGGTTGTATAGTTAGTTGCAATAGCCAAGCGAGGAGATTGATTATTTTCACTTTTGTATTTATTTAGAGACTTGGTAGTGCAAGAAAAGGGGCGTGGTTCATGTCTATGGACCCTGAATGGCAGTTCCATTGATCTGAATAACCGTTCTGATAGTGATCCTTTCTATAACATCCACAGATCTAAATACTCAGCTGTATTTCTCACAGAGTCTTTGGTATAGAGTCTCTCCCTCTCTCTCTCTCTCTCTCTCTCTCTCTCTCTCTCTCTCTCTCTCGTGTATGTGTGTGTATGCGCACACTCATGCACACACACACACACACACACGCATGCACACGTGCACCGCTTTTCCTTTGATGAACCGCCAGCCAGACGATCCCTTCCCCCTTGGTGGTTGATGTTCCCCTCTTCACCTGGAAGCATGGCTAATAAAACACCCAGGGTCCCTTTTAGTATTCCTTATTGCCCAGGAGCCTGGAAGCTGTCTGGAGGTCACTGGAGGGGTCACATGCTGGGTGGAATGCCTGCTGTTCACTGGGCATTTCTGAGACAGGAAGGTCCCTGAAAGGACCCACCATTGTCCCAGTGTCATCAATAAGAGGTCTTTTAACGGTATTGACTTGTGAGCTCAACTCATCTACAGGAGTCTTCTAGCCTTAGCCGCGGGAGGCACTCTTTGACAATAATGTTGACACTGAACCGGAGGGAGTGACAGTTTCTACATGACGCCTGCTAAGACCCTAGTGGGAGCAGTTTTCCTTTGGTGACCAGTGGACGGACTGGTCTCTGGATGCCACTAGAGACAGACAGCTGTGGGCGTATGGCTGCCAGGGCCAGGAGGTAGGGAGACCTAGGGCTCAAAGGTTCACCATTGGTTGTTTTGCAGGTGTAAGAGCTAAGATAAAAACAGGAAATTCCTTAACGTGTTCCTTTTGTCTATTTTGTAACCCTTTAGTTTGAATGATGGCATTTCGAGACCCTGTGAGTTGATTATAGGAGGACAAATTTCCTCTTTCTCTGAACATCCCAGTGTATTTTCATTTCCACCCCAAAACGCTTGCACCAAGTTTGAACAGACGAGGCAGTAGTAGGAATAAATACAGAAAGGGCTGGAAATTTGAGAAGCATGAACTTCTGATTTGTTTTCTTAGCTGTTCCCTGTCCCTGTCAAAGACTGCAGACTGTTTTTTTAACATGAGGTTAAAGAAGGATTTCATCATCAGCCAAATTAAAAATGCCTTGAGAAATTAAACGATTCATGTTCAGCCTCACTCCCCTCCCGGTCAGGAAACTGAATAGGCCACACTTTCAATAGCATTAAGTCAGATTCAGCCAACGCTCATCAAGGGAAACCTTGGGTGTCTTCCTCGTTGGCTTCAGTTTTGACCAGCAGTTTATCTCTCTCTGTAGAACGCATGGGGCCAGTCAGGGGGCAAACTGGACTTCATAACCAGTCACTCCGCTTGACGCGTAGACCAAGTCACATTCGGAAAGAGTGTGCCTTGAGGTGCAGCAGTGTCGAGGTGATGCTCAAGTTCACGCATCGTTAAGGAACAGCTGTCTGCATGGGCTGCTCGTCTGGTAGACAGCTACCTATTTATGTGGAAACATCAGGATGTATTTGTAAAGTTTTCCATTTCCTGGTAATCCTTAAAACCTCCGGAGGTGAAGAAATGTTATTTTCTTCAGGAAATTTCCGAAGCAATCAACTTTTATTCTTTGCCCTTTTCGCGTTACTTGAACACTGAGTGGGCAGAAATCCTCCCTCCTTGTGCTGCAGAGATTGCCCACTGCTCAAGTGATGCTGTCTTCTGCCTGTTTCTCTGAAGGCTTTTTTATTTGTTCTGTCCGCTCCCAAGCAGAGCAGAGGCAATACTGCAGGCCTTCCTCCTTTGCTTGCTGCGTGACATCCCCTGTGGCTTTACTGACACTCCAGTTAAGAGGCACGCCTCTGTGGAAGAAAGTTGTTCTTTGCATAGATGATCCTGCGTGTGTGCACAGCCATTTCGTGACTGTGCTTATTCTTCGCCACAGATTAATCGCATCAGTATTGCAAGCAGCTTGAAAGATCACCCGGTTTCCCCATGCTCTGTATTTTGTATCTCTCTGTCTTTAAAGAATCACAGGGCACTGTAATAAACTGCTTAGTGCTGACTTAGCCAATAAACAACAGAACAAGACACGATGTGGAGTTTGGCACATAGGTAGGTGTCTTTCAGATGTTTGGTTTCTGGATGCCTACTGCTTGCTTTCCTTCCTGGAACTGATGTTAAATGCTTAGTTTGAGATGTTTTCCCACCCTTTTTCATGTTAATAGCTATCTAACACACTCAAAATTTATGCACTTAAGATGACAATCGTGTGTGTGGAAAGATGGTTCAGTGGTTAAGAGTGCTTGGTGTTCTTACAAGGGCCAGAGTCTATGGAAGTCAGGTGGCTCATAACTACCAGAACCTCCAGCTCTAGGGTACCGAATACTCTCTTCTGACCTCTGTGGGCGCGCACACACGTGTACAGATATGTAATTGTAGACACACATATGAATAAAATTAAAATAAACCTTTCAAAGTATAGTAGTCTTGTTCATGGTCTGACCAGAGCTAGGGGCTTAAACACACGTGGCTGAGAGGCTGCTTTTGTCCCTGAGCTGGCAGAGCAGCTCACTTCTCTTCCATATAGCTCACTCTGTTTGTTGCTCACAGTTGCATGATGTCATGGCAGGATTGGGTTCAAGTTTGCAGTTTAATTTTTTTGTGTGTATGGGGGGGGGGATGTGTATGGCAGGAATGGTTTGAGATAAGCTCTTGTGTAGCCTAGGCTGGTCTTGATTTTGCTTTGTAGCCTCTTGAGCTCACCTGTTGGAATTATAGGCTTGAGCCACCATACCTAATTTGTGTAGTGCTGAGGATCAAAACCCAGGGTTTTGCGTGTGCTGAGAAAGAACCCTGCCCGTTAGCCCCAGATCTGCTGGTAGATTTCTTAACATGTAGGACTGGTACTGGCATATGGTCACTTTTGTTGTTTGGAATAGCTGTGTGGCCAGCTATTCCCACAGTCCAAGGAGTAAAGAAATGGATCCCGCATCTCCTAGAGAGGAGTGAGAGAAAACATATTTTATCCACCCCAGAGGCCACAAAATGACATCGCCTGTCTGGGCCCAGGTCCCATAATCCTGATGTCTCGTAGCAATTGCAATGGTTTTCCATTTTAGCTCTTCTTTCTGAGACTTGGAGTAACTAGCATTTTTTTTTTAAAACACTGCCTGGAAAATTGACATTCTTAACTGGTAAGGAAAAAAAAAACAAATGAACAAACAAACAAACAAAAAACCAGCCCGTGAGAGACATTGTCATACTCATAATACGGATACAGAAAATGAGATACCAAAAGTGAGACATCAGGCTAGTGAGATAGCTTAGTGGACAAAAGTACTTGCCACTCAAAGCCCGATGACCTGAGTTCTTGTTCCTCAAGTCACCATGGGAGACTTAACTACTGATAGTTGAAAGGTGTCCTCTATTTTCAACACTTGGTCACATACACATGATCTCTAGTCTGTCAGGGGTGTCAGGTCCTTTGGAACTGGAGTTACAGACAGCTGTGAGCTGCTCCGTGAATTGCGGGAATTGAACCCTGGCCCTCTGGATGAGTAAACGGTGCTCTTAACTGCTGAGTCATCTTTCTAATCCCAATAACACACCATCTTACCAAGGCTGAGCAGCCTGGGAAAGGTAAGCTTCTACAGGCGCCCAGGCTGGCTTTCTCTACAGTGGCCACATTCTACCCTGCTTCCTTTTATTAGTCTCTGTTACAGCCCTCAGCTTCTGATCACTTGTGCTTAGAAGGGAGCATTTTATTTAATAAACCTGTTTAACTTGGTTTGTATTGTAATCCCTGAGCAATGCTCAGATATGTGTTTTGATAACAATGAAATGGATATGATTAGAATAAAGGGCCCTAGCTGCCGCCATCAGCCTTCCAGGGGCAGAAGAATTCCAGGCGTTGAGTTTCCAGGTCCTGAAAGCAGATGAGTCGATAAGAGTGGAATGATCCTGGGTCAGCAGGGGAGACAGCACTGCAGCCCTTGGCTTGCTGGCTGTGCACTCGGGCACCTGAGGACTAATGCTTTGAAATTTGAGGTACCAGGATGTGGGGGGGTGGGGGATAAAGCTTCTCCAGTCTCCAGAACTAGGACTCGTCCCGTCCTTGCAGTCAGAACTCTGGTTCCTATTATAGCTGGCCAAATCACTGTGGGGCAGAGGTTGCTGAGGTTAGCCGCTGAGGCTCTGTGTGGCTAGTGTGTATGCATTGTCACACTGGGGCCCTGTGTCAGACCCAGTAGACGAGAAGCAGGCGGAGCCAAAGACGGGTGCCTGTGGCTAGAACCAGGTGGACGCCTCAGTAACAGGAAAAGGCGAAGAAGAGTGACGTAAGAGCTGGTTGGCTAGGCAGGCATTAGGTTTGTGATAGGGGAGGAGGAGGGGTAGAGGGAGAGTGAACAAAATGAATATAAGAACTCTGGGCTCAGTGTGGGCTTGAAGCTTTTAACTCCTACCCGAGACTGTTTTCTTCTTAAGGAGGTTCATGTTGGTACAGGATTTGAGTTGCCAGGGTGAGTGGGCAGACTAACTGGAGTAGAGAATGTCATAATGGGGATGCTTAGGCAATAAAGCCTTCGGTGCCTAGTGGTGATTTCCCCAGGGCGGTTCACAAGGAAGGCTTCCTCTTAGGAGAGGAGGCAACTGGGGGTCTAATCTGCATTCACAGCAAAATGAAGCTGCTGATGAACACATCCCTGAAAGCAGGATTATATGTTAGGTATTACCTGCATTCTGGGAGAGGAGTTTCTGCTGGGAAGAGGGTAGAACGGGACAAGACTAAAATAGGTAAATGAATAAATAAATACAAAAAGGCTCAAAACTTTGTAGCTAGGTTATTTATGTGAGAGAAATATATGGTTATTTTCTTAAACTGTCCCCTGTTGAATCAAACTTCTAGCAGTACTCTTTCATTCTCTAAAGAAAAGTTACCTGCATTACACAGACAAGCTCCATTAGCCCAGCAAATACCGAGCAGCCCTCGGAACTTCTGATTTTCATATGAATGTCCTTTCTCTCTTGTTGACTCCAACCGCTAAAGTTATCACCAGAGACAGAGGAGTCTTTTTAGAAGGCTTGCATTATCATAATGAGTGACTAAGGTGGTTTCTGTACCAATCCTTCAAAATAGTGCTTAAGTCAGCAAAGACGTTAAGCCGGGAGAAAGAAAGCCCCTAAGGGAAAAAAATTCCAAAATTAGCTACTATAGATTCATAAAGAAAGCTGTAGGTTTGGCTCATTGACTTTGCAGTAAACGTAGGGTGGTTGAAGCTTGTGTGGGGAAAGACACTCAGTACTTGACTTGGCAGGTATTGTGAGGCAGGGCCCTGGTCATGAGATTTTACGAGGGTTTGGAACGCATGGTGAGACAAATGGGCTAGAGCCCAAGAGTTCTCGTGTCTGACTCGTGATAAATAGAAACTTGATTGAAGCCTCACGGTGTGTGAGTGTGTGTGTGTGTGTGTGTCAGTTAACCTCAGCTGTGTTTAGGAAATGTACTAGAGTAGTTACCACGGGGGAAGAATGCCAACATGGAAGGAGAGCGCTCCACAATTAGGAAAGCAAGAGCATCTCTGGTTGGTTGACTGGGGAGAGTGGGAGTAATTGCTTGTCATTGCCTTCCTATGAGTTTTATGAACCTGTTTGCAAAATACTTGGTTTCCTTGGAGTCTTTGTTCTCCTCCATATCCATATCCTTGTGGCCTCTCCAGGCTAGTTCTGTCTCTGCTCATTTGTGTTCTGAACGGCTATGTAACCCACATGTGTGACGGCCTCCTTAGGGACACCCTGGGATCATTACCAGCCTATCCTAAGCAATACTAATCACTTGTCAGTTTCTATTTGATGGGGCAGGGGACAGGACACTGGCAGACTTCAAAGTTGCCTGTCTGCGTTGACTTCCAGTAGTTTAGTGTGAGAGGTGAGATGGCCTTGACTGCTTTTCTATTTTGGTTAAGATATGTATTTGATGCAATTCATGAATGTGGCTTGCTATCTCTTCCCCACTCATTTTAATAAATATTGTGTGATAGAACTATCTTAGGTCTGGGGTACAGCAAACACAACTGATGGAGCCTTTGTTCTAATGGACCTTACCTTCTGATGGGAGCCAAACAATGTGCATGTGTAAGTGTATGTCCAGTAATGTGTTCTATGAAGGACAGTGCAAGCGCAGAGGAAGAGGGAGGGAGGGAGGGGTGCATTCTCGCGATCAGGGAAGACCTCTCTGTGGAGTCAGTAGCTGAGATCTACCTAAGAGTCAGGGGTCAAGAGGGAGAAAATGGGAACAGATCCTTCAGACAGATGCCAGAGTCTGTCTGGTGGGTTTAAGGGGCATCAAGATGGTGGCACATGAAGCAAAGGAGCATGGGAGGAGTTGTGATCACAGATGGCACATGAAGCAAAGGAGCATGGGAGGAGCTGAGGTCACAGATGGCTCATGGAGCAAAGGAGCATGGGAAGAGCTGAGGTCACAGATGGCTCATGGAGCAAAGGAGCATGGGAGGAGCTGAGGTCACAAATGGCACATGAAGCAAAGGAGCATGGGAGGAGCTGAGGTCACAAATGGCACATGAAGCAAAGGAGCATGGGAGGAACTGAGGTCACAAACAACATATGGAGCAAAGGAGTATGAAAAGAGATGAAACCACAAAATTGGCCCCTATTTTATCACCTAGGGCTTCCTAAACCCTAGGAAAGAATATGGGTCCTTCTGGAGCTTGTTGAACATTGGCCTGAATTTATTTTTTATCTTATACACACATACACACACACACACACACACACACACACTTGCATATGTATTTTGTTGGTGCTGTGAACATGATGGGTGAGATATGGGAAAGAGAAAGTATTAGCAGCAACAACAAAAGCCCAACAAAAGCTGGAACTAGAACCTGGGAGGTTGTAACCCAAGGGCAGCACAAGGCAGGAGATGGCCCAATGTCCAGGGCTTATCCTTTTGCTAAACTTTTAAATCGTACCATTTTCTATAACAGAGATAATTGTGCTGTAAAAACTAATTAGTTTTGGATATGATGAGAATATTTGAATTCGTTCTTCCCTTACAAGAAATGTTTCCCTTAAAAGGAAAGTTCCAAGAGTCATGGACACTGGCCAAGAGAGATTTGAAAGTTGCTGTACCTTGATTGATGGTTCACTTCTGATGGAAGCGAGGTGGATTCTGATCCAGGAAAACTGGGCTCTGAATTTCCTTCAGCGCCTTGAATCCTTCACCCCCACCGCCTCATCCATTTTATCACCGACCTCAGTACCACTTGAGTGATCTATACCAGATACAGCTTGAGGGAGACCAGAATGCTGGTGCCTTTTTTTGTTTGTTTTTTTGTTGTTGTTGGTTTTTTTGTTTGTTTGTTTGTTTGAGCAGTTTGTCAATGAGTTTTCAACCAGGAATTGCCTGGCTGTTTGGTACTGAGATAGATGTAGCCAGACAAGGGAGCGTCTGTTCCGTGGATGCTTCTCTTTGGTACATAGTCTCACCCAAACCTGATGAGGAAACTGAGGCCTGAAGTTAGCTAGCTGGAAGAAGAGGCAGAAATGTGGAAATATTTTTTTCCTTTGTGTGGCAAATATTCACATTTCTGTCCCTTGTGCCTCACCTTTCTTTCTTGAAGGGTCTTCTCAGTAAAGAGCACATTCTGTATTCTTTGTTTTAAGAGGAGAGATTATTCAATTAATCTTGCCTATTTATAACAGTTCCATAGCCCACACTATTAAAATGATTAGAATGTATCTTTAGCTCTAACTTGGGTTTGGGGTATAGTGTAATCCGCTCTCAGTAGGTTTTACTAGCACTGATTGTTTGTTGGGTCTTATCAGCTTGAGAACTCCAGAAGAGCAGTGTGTTCTGTTTCGGGAACTAGCGAGGTGGGCTGACTGTTCACTGGCTTACCGTCTGCCTTCAAGCTTCTTGGCTCTGTGTGTGTGTGTGTGTGTGTATGTGTGCGTGTGTGTGTGTGCACTGGTGATGATGATGATGATGGTGATAGGAATTCTTTATATACTCCAGATATCAGCTGCTTTTGTTCATGTCTGGTTTTGTCTGCATTGGTCCTTGTACCATGCTTTCTCTTTAGTGAACATAGAACGAGGCTTGCACGGGAATCACTTCCATATAAAGCAAATATTGGTTGCCTACGCCCAGGAGACCCCAAGGTTTTCGGGAGGGAGGGAGTTTTGATTCATCTTGGGGTCAAAAGTACCTTTCACAGATGGACACTGGGCAGTTGTGTTTGGAACAAACAATCTCTAGCCGAGTTAGGCAAACACAGAGTTAAGAATTACAGCCAGGCCACGTGAAGAGTTGTGTTTTCCCGCCTCACACTGTGATTTCACAGTTGCTGGAGAGGAATTCTAGGAGAGAGCTTCAGCCAGAGGGGCCTGTGGAGAGTCGCCAGGAAGCCTGGGACTGGTCTGCTAGATTAGATAAAGGTTATTTTTAATTTATTGGTGCTCAGAATCTAATCCTGGCTAAACCAAAATCAAATTTATTTTCACGCTTGGTAGGGAGCACGCCGATTAAGTGTTTGGCTGAGGACACAGTAGACTAGGAGGGGTTGGGGATGACTGTGCCTTCGCTAAACGGGTGAAGTGGAACCAGGAAGATTTATTCCCAACATTTGAAAACCTATTTTGGGATTCATTCATTATTTTTCACTCTTTTGTAAGTCTTAATCCCCCACTCTTTGCCTCCTTCTCTCTTCCCTCCCTCCCTCTCCTTCTCTGCCCATCTTTCCCCTGAATGGAGCAGAACCTCTTATCCACTTTGGTACAACTGATAAGAGTAACTGCAAGCTTGCTTCTCATGTGGGGCCCCTGAGCTGTTGTGAAAATGCTCTCTGAATTCATATGTAATTACTGTGGAGGAAAATGTCTGATGCTGATAAACCTACCTTCAACCCCACTAATTCCCTAAGTGTCAAAAGTTGGATGTTTTTCTTATTTGACATTAAAATGTCCCCAATAGCAATGATGACATATTGAGATCAGGATAATATGTCCCATGGCTGGGAAAGGCCTCTGGTTTTTGGCCATCTTTACTGCCTTCTCCAGTGGGTCATTCTTTTGCAGTTTGTCATATGTTTATAAAGCTGTGGCCCCTGAAATCATAGCCCTGTCAATTCCCAGCTGGGTGATCTGTGAAGTTACCTTTCTGGGCTGCGCATTCCCGTTTATAAAGTAGTGATAATAAGTGTGCTAGCCCCTCCCTACCAAGAAGACTGGGGACACAACCCACTGTTTGTCTTTGTGCAGTACGTGGTTTGTGATAGCTCTTTCGGCTGTGGTGGGACTGTTAAAGCCATAGCTCACTACGGTGCTTGCTCCCACAGTAAGTGTCAAGCGAGCAAGTGCTTTATAAACAGAGGCATTAGAGCTGTAGCTGTGAGCACTGAGGGAACTGAGAAGTCCTTAAAGGTAGGCTAAGTGTCCTGAGAACCATGTCCAGGAATCCGAGTGTCTGTCTGCTGACACTTTTCCTCCCTTGCTATTCATGCTAGAAGTGCAGGATCTGGGGAAAACCTCGATCAAAAACCCAGGCGAGTCTTAGGTTGGTTCATTCTTTCTAAAGGATGGTGATGGATTTGACTTGTCTTTGGAAATAAAGGATATTTGTCTTAAAGAATGTTAATGAACTAACAAGTCTCAAAACTAATTGCTTTAATTTTTTTTCTTTATGTGTGTGTAGTTGTTTTTATTTTTTTTAATCTTTGGGGGCCCACCACCCACTCCCAAATAAATACACAGAGACATATTCTTACCTATTAATGCCCTGACTTTAGCTTGGGTTGTTACTAGCCAGCTTTTCTAACTTAAATTATCTGGTTTCTCTTTAACTACATTTTGCCAGTGGGTTCTTTTTAAAAAAATA
Organism: Microtus oregoni; assembly: GCF_018167655.1. Taxonomy (NCBI): domain Eukaryota; kingdom Metazoa; phylum Chordata; class Mammalia; order Rodentia; family Cricetidae; genus Microtus; species Microtus oregoni. The sequence continues at coordinate 10,081,767 of NW_024543070.1, forward strand.
AACCTTTATTCAATTTATCTTTCTTTCCTTCTTACCTCATAGCTGGCTGGGTGGCTGGCCCCTGGCCTCCTCCTCTCCTTCTTTTCTTACTCCTCCCTCTTCCCTATATTTTTCCTTCTATTTATTCTCTCTGCCTGGCAGTCCTGCCGATTTCTCTCTCCTGCCTAACTTTTAGCTGTTCAGCTCTTTATTAGACCAATCAGGTATTTTAGGTAGGTAAAGTAACACAGCAACATAATGCAACATAAAAATGCAATACATTTAGCATCATTAAACAGAAATTCCACAGCATAAACAAACGCAACACATCTTAAAGTAATTTTCCAAAGTGTGTGTGTGTGTGTGTGTGCTTGCGCATGCACATGCATGCTCACTTGCACATTTGCATGTACAGACCAGAGGTTGACATCTGGTGTCTTCTGTCACTCTCTACCATACTTTTGAGACAGGTCTATCTTTGAACTTGGTGGTCCCAGGTTTGGCTGGACTGGCTAGCCAGCAAGCCCAAGGGGTCCTACTTCCTATGCTTATTCAAGGCGGGGCTCACAGATGTGCCCTGTACCCAGCTCTTTCACATGGACGCTGGGGTTGACTCGGGTTCTTGTGCAGGCGTGGCTAGCACTTTACTGGCTGAGTCATCTCTCCAGTCCCTACGTTTTTATTTTGAACTTGTCTAATTTTGCCCCATCTATGGTGTTGTCAATTGCTTTTGTCTGCAGAAACTGAGCTTAGAAGGCACAACACGGGCAAGGAAGAGCACGATACACTAGTACCTGTGACTAAATGAGGCAGCATGGAAGAGGGCCTGACTGTTTGCATGGAATTCCCCTGCACATTGCAGGCTGTGGCAGTGTGGGTGGTATAGGAGCTTTGCTTTGGAGCGACAATGGTCTCAGAGGAGGAAGAGCATCTGGAGGACAGAAAAGAGTTAAGGAATTAGAAAGGATTTGGAATGTGCCCCACGGCAATAAAGATCTTCATTTCTCTGGATTTTGTCTGCCCATCAAAGGGGAAGAGATGCTGAATAGTCAGCTGGTATTTTGAAGTTGGTAAGGAGTTTACTTTGTTTGCCAAGGGGAAGGAATCTAGAGCCAGCCAGGTGAGAGAGACCCTGAGAGACCTCCTAGCTCTAAGCCGTGGTTGGCTAGCAGTGTCTTCAACCTGGTACTTTTCAGGATGGAGGTTTTGAAACCCTTGACTCTATCTCCTGCTCATCTCTGTGGCCTCCCCGCTTCTGTCAACATTCCATTTCTGTGGCATAAATTATCACCTTGAAACCATGTCCTCCACCTCGGGTTCTGCCTGAGTCACTGTCAGGTAAAAGGAGAAGCCCGGGTCCGGGGTGACAAAGAGTCATTGTATAGTCAGTATTCTTCCTCCGCCTTCCTTCTGTGAAGCTGCTGCCTGTGCCTCTCCCAGCAATGCTCTTCCTCTCATGACTGTAGCTCATTTAGACCAGTAGTGCCGCCATGTCCAAAAGGCTTCTCTCAACTCCCAGTTAATGCCAAATCTGTCGTGGGATCTGACAAAGTGCTCGCGATGCTAGCTTACCTCTTTGCACTCTTTCATACGGTCTCCTTGCTTGTTTCCCCACCTTGGAATTTCTCCCCAGAGCTTCCATTTGGGGATGATCAATGACAGAGAAAATGATTTCTTCTCAGAGCAGATTCGCGGTCCAACTGGCCAGCTACATAAAGGTTAAGAATGATGAGGAGTGAAAAGTGAGATTAGACTGGGAGCTGGAGTGAAAGGGCTCCTACAGGCAGCTGCTTTCACATCTGCCCGTGATGTGGGGCCCATGCTGCGTTCTGGGTTCCCTGTCCCCAAAAGAAGCTCTTAGCTGCCCTTCCTGTCTTTTGCTTCTGAAGGTGAGCCCCAGTCCTCTGCTCACTTTTCCGTGGACTGGGATCCTTGAGCCGTGCTTCCAACTGAACCCCACAGGACTGGGTGTGGCTCTAGGTGTCCTCTCAAGAAGAGAAGAACAGGGGCTAATCCTAGGCTGCAAGAACATCTTTGGAGCTAAAAAGGATGAGAATGCAGACAGCCCCCAATGCTTGAGATCCTTCAATTTTACAGTGGTACAGAAGTGCGTCAGTGGACACCATCCTGCACATTTTTTCTCCTTAGCGGCGTCAAGCCACAGCTTCCGGTCAGCCATGAGACTATGAGGATAACCAACCAACCCACAGCCTGCAGTGTATTGTGTGCTCTGCTGTGGTGTTCCTAAGTTAGATGGACTGAATGCCTTTTAGCTGACGACATTTCCAACAACGTCAGATGATCCGAATGTAACCTTGTGGAAAGTCAAGGGGTATCTGTACCAACACTATGCTGGAATCGTGGAGCATTATGAAATTCATTTCTGCTTCATCATCTAGGCATGCTCCTGAAATCCCAGTGATGGGGAGGTAGAGACTGGGGGCTATTTGGGGCTTCTTAGCCAGCCAATCTAGCCAAATCAGTGAGCTGCTGACACAGTAAAATCACCTGTCTCAAAAAATCAAATTGGAGAGCAATTGAGGAAAACCACACCTGACATTGACTGCTGGACTTCACGTGCCTGAACGTATGTGTACGTGTGCAAACACAGCTGAATCTATACCTTTAGAAACACATTATCTTCCATATAACAAAACCTTGGTTGCTTTATGGACCACAACAACAGTTCCGATATCCCAAAGCATCTTATCAATGGTAATAAATGCTTCTTTCACATTCCTATTCTCGTTAATGAAAAATAAAATTGTAGAATTCAAGAGAATGGTAACCTATCACCTTTAATCTTATGAAAGCCTCTTTCTGAATTAGAGAAGACTCTGTGGTGCTTATGATTGGGGTCTCGTTTCCAGCTGAAGGTCAAGGGAATTATTCTCCATAACAATATTCTGTGTATAATAGTGTCCTGTATGAAAAAAAAAACCTTTCTCATCTAGAGGAAACTCCACAATTCAGTTAAAATTCATTTGCAACTGACAGAAATATGTTAATTGCTTTTCTTGGGCAAGCGATTCTTAATCCAATAGGAATGATAGAGTTAAGATTCACTTGACTAATTTGAGTTTTTTTTAAATGTCAGAGATTCATGGTGCCTTTCTGGAGTTCATAAGGTGTTCCAGTCAAGGTTGGATGACTGGGCATTGTCCCTGTAAAATGTCACACATTCAGATTCCCCAGTAGGAAAAGTAACTCTCTATCCAAGCAACCAGATCATAATGCTTACAGGATCAGAGTGTCTTGAATCTTGATACTTCTGGGCTGGATGGCAAAACTGCCCAGGCTTTATGTGTGCTTTAGCCACCGAGCTGGTCCTCAAGTCTCTCCCAAAATTGGATTCTAAACATTTGGACAGCACAGGCTAGCTAACTTCTAAGTAGTGAAAATGAAGGGAGCAATTGTAATACTCAGGAATACACAGTGTGTGGGTTTGTTTGGCCATATCTCCCTCCCTGCCACCCCTACTCCCACCCCCTCCCACTCTCAAGCTCGTTGAATGTCAATACCCTCAAGGTACCTGATTGTCTTTGGACCTCATTAATATCACATTTACTGCTTTCATTGGTTATCCATAAGCACAGCCATGGCCTGTCTACCTCCATTTCATCCTATATAGTTTAATGTTCAGTACTAGTGTCCTCGACAAAGTTCTTTGATTGCCATCTCACGAAGGCTGTAGCCCCTCTCCTTTGTATCTACTGCCTTAGATATCTCTATTTCTGGCAGTTAATACACTGACCAGGTCTGTGACATCTTATGTCCTGTTGGAGTGGCTGTTAATCACCAGCGATCTTATTGCACAGTGCCTTCCTGTGAATTTTTATCTTACTGCAGTCCCATGAGACAGGTCGTATCAGCAGGGACAGGTGGCAATGGAGGATGGAACATTACAGTAGGGTCTTCCTCAAGGTTCCACATGTAGTAGGTGGCAGGGCCAAGTTTAAACTGGAGCCTTCTTCTCTAAGTCCCTGCTGCCTGTACTATATATATTACTTTCTCAGGTCATTTATAGTCATGGCTTTCAGAGTTTACATCTGTAAGACCTTGTTTGTGGGTTGCGTTAATCCTAAAATTTGCAAGAGGAAGATCAGTTCCACAATTTTGAGCCAAATTTAAAGCAAGCTTTAATTAAATACTGACCAGGATGGGTTCTGGTTAGGTCCAGATACCAGTACAGAGCCCCAATTCATGTTTTGCAGGGGTTGAAAAAGGCAAGACCCATTGTTCATTGCATTTCCCATCAGGTCCAATAGGGACAAGCTTACATCCTAACTTATTTCCTGCCTATGTACCTCCCACCTACACTATTTGTGCACATCCTGTGTCGTTGGTGCAAACATACTTGTTTAGGGATGTGAAAACATGTGGCTTTGTTATTTCACTAGAACTACAACTCCCAGCATTCCAGGAAGCTATCCTGTCCTTGGACAAGTGGGGCTTACAGGTTGACTTTGGCTCTTACTGTTGGTAGATTGAAGTGGGTTGTAGACATTTAAGACTGGAGATCTCATAGTAAAATCCAGTCTATGAAGCATGATTAATAAAAACTCAGAGACAGAAATTGTGGTTCAACCTGAAGGTCAGAAAATCAAAATCGCCAACCACTGGCTCTTACCTCTACTTCAGTCTGAAATGGCGATCCTGTCTTCAGGAATCTCAGAATGAGATTGTGTCTGAGAGCTGTCTCCTCCCGTATTATATTCCTCTCTAGGGCTGGGATTAAAGGTGTGCGCCACAGGGATAAAGGCATGCACTGCCTGGTTTCTATGACAACTAGTGAGGCTACTGGGATTAAAGGAGTGTGTTACCACTGCCTGGTCTGTAAGGCTGACCAGTGGAGCTATTTTACTCTCTGATCTTCAGCAAGCTTTGTTTATTAAAATACAAATGAAATGCCACTACAGTGGAGAACTGAGTCTGGGTTTGGGCATGTTGACTTTGAGGTGGCTGGTGGCCATCGAAGAGGAGATGCGCGGTATACTGTTGGATATTAGGTAAGTTAGGCTAGGATTGGCGAAGCTTTGGTTTCCATCCCTCTTCGTTCACAGTGCAGGTGGCTGATGGATGAGGCTGCTCTGTAGTCTCTCCACTGCGGGGGAGACTTTTGCTTTTGCTTCCTGTATCATATGAAGCAGTATGAAGAAAGCCAAGTAGTAGGCACCAGTTGGACTCAGATGCAGGCCAAGGCACGGTAGCCTTCTCTTATGTATAACAAACATGCTTATGACACATGCTTTTTTAAGTCATGGTTTTTAATATCATTTTGAATAATAATCTGATTAGTATCACATTGTATCAAAAAGTCCTTATGGCTCAAAGAAATGGTGGAAAGGAGTAAGTTAAGCAAGTGTGAATGTAGGCAAATTAACAACATAGCTAATATTAAAATTGAGCCGTATATTGTAATAAGTTATTCATCTTATATTGTTTACTTCTTTAATTTTCCATTCGATATTCTAAAACAGTTAAATTTTATTTATTCTGAGTGCACTGTGTTGTGTGCACACATGAAGTCGGAGAACACCCTGCAGGAATTGGCGCTCTTCCTACAGGGGTCCTGGGGATGGAACTTAAGCCCTCGGACTTGGCCACAGGCACCCTACCCACTGAGCCATCTCGCTGGGCCTGCCACTTAAGATTTTTGAACTGTGGTCAGATGGAGCCAATAAACTGCAGGGCATAAAGCTGTGGGAAGAGGCAAGCTATATCTTTAAGAGAAGATAAGAGGAAAGCCTGAGAGAGGCCTGAGGGACGGTCCAGGTCCGGGACTAGGCTGAATTGAGAAAATGTGTTTAAATGGAGCAACTGAGGAGTATATTGTTCAGAGTAAGCCTCTGATGTTACAGAATTCCAAACAAGTTTACCTTGAGGCCCTGGGGTGGTCTTTGTACGGAAATCTAACAACTACAAGGGTCAGTGTTTTTAAAGACTAAACACAGGCTACGTAATAAATTGGAACCATCTGCTGTTCTCCCCGAGCCTGCTTGCTTTAGCTTGGAGCCTGCTGCTGAAGCATGCCTTTCAGATGGTGAGGCAGTTGTACAGGTGAGAGGGAGCAACTGGGGCAGGGTGCAGAGACCCTTGGGCAGCCAGCTTCAGAGCCAGCTTGGGCTGCAACACCAGCTACTGCCCTGGTTACCCAGAAGGACCCAAGTGACTGCCGCTGCTGTGGCCCTGACATTCTGATCCCCACGGAGTATGGTGGGGGCGGGGTGGTGGTGGTGGTGGTGGGAGTGAGTTTAAACCACCAAGAGAAACTGATTTTAGATTGATGTTTTGAAATAGTATTTCCCTCGAGCCTAATAATGACTCTCTTCTTAAATACAACTGCCTGAACCAATCTAATTGTGTGTCTGTGTGTCTGTGACCCAATCAAACCTAGGGCCATGAGCATACTAAGTCTGTTAGAAATGAAGATATTCTAAAGACACGCTGTGTCTCTGTCAGTCTACTGAAACAATGGACCCCAAAGAAAGTAGAATTTCCCCAGGAGTCCTGCTGGGAGGAAGGAAAGGTAGCCAGCAAGATTGGGAACTTGTCTCTCAGAGAGAAACTCAGCACAGTTGAAAGAACTCACCAGACCACCTTCCATTAAGGGCCGGAAGCCCAGGTAATGGTGGGTCAGTGGTGGGCGGGACCATGCCTTGACCAGGGACTCCTGTTTAACCTTTGATCTCAGTTCAGGACCTCAAAGAAGACTGGGGAAGGAGGGCTATTCAATGGATCTCTTTGTTACTTTTCTCAGTGAGGCCACATTGAATGAATCTCCTATTCCTGTTTTTTAAAATGGGCTATTGAGGAAGTGTGGCTAGACCTGGCTTGGGGCATAGGTTGTGACCCTCAAGTTTTGCAACAGTACCACTGAGCTCCAACCCCAGCCCTGTGAACCAACCTAAAATCCCTAGAGCACAGTGGGTTCTTTCCTGATCTCAGGAGCTGCTGAGTTTTATGCCAGTTTTGTCCCTGCTTTAGTGGTGACTTCCTGTAAATAACAAGAAGATTATCACTTGGAAGTCCCCGGATGGAACTGTTTGCTGAGCAGAAGTCTATAGATACAGGCCTGACTTAGTTTTTGTTTAAAGTGGATATTACCAAAATGCTAATCTAAAACATTTAACCCACTGACTTGGCAGACCATGCCATGTAATCAATTGAACCCGAGAATATGAGTAACTATTTTTGAGACAGAATGGAGGAGGGTCCATTGCATCCTCCCCTGGTATCTTTGTGTCACACCACTGCCACCGTTCCTTCACACACACACACACACACACACACACACACACACACACACCCCTGTCTGGCCCTGCTCCCTGCCCCCCTAATTCCCTGGCCTACTGTGGATGGTCCCCTGGCTGGCCAGTATAGTCTCAGGGATTTGCTGCTTTCCGGAAGTGAGTGAGGGAAAGGCTGCAAGCTGTGTGAGTGACGCCATCTGCAAGCTGGCCTTGTTTTTCTCTGTTCCCATTTCTCTGGCATGTTCAACGCCAGGCTGGAAACCCAGGCCTGGCTGACTAGCTAGAAATGCCATTCAGCACGAACTTTTCTCACGCAGCAGCTATAGCATTCATTCAGAAACGAGTATTTATAAAAGTGGAAAGAGTAGACTGTGGGAACGCGGATGATGAAAGTGCTCTCACTTGATGATTCCAGCCTAGCGTGGAATGAGGCCTGTCAAAGAGGATGGCAGTAGAAACCTGACCGTTTGAATGATGGGAAATAATTTCCAGAGCGCTAGTCTGGCTTCAATTTCATTAGCTTTCGAAGTATTTTTAGTCCAAATTAAATTATCTGAGCTCAATACAGATGCTTCCCTACCCGTTTTTCCTCCTTGCTGGAAACCAAGTTGGCTTGCTAAGAATTAGACCGTTGGTTGCAACGTGGAGGAAGGAACAGAGCAGTTTCTAATGCCTATAATCGGAATTTCTGCCTCACTCGCCTGCTGCATGTTGTGACAGCTCTGAGGCTGAGGGAGTGAGTTCTGTGTCTAGCCTGCCAGAAGAAAACCCCTGTTTTGGCACTCTGCAGCTCTAGAAGGCACCGCCCTGCTTCATGTTGGTGAATATTGTTCAGCGACGTATGAGCAGAGGTAACTTCCCATAGATATCGTTCATATACAGTCATCAATCCCAAGAGGAGCCCACAATCCGGGTAGACTTAGGATTACAGGGTGACCGGCAGCCCTGGTGACTGGAGGAGATGTTGGGAAAATGTATTTTTGTGCCAGAAGATCTTCTTAGACTATCCCGAGTGATGACAGTCACCACCGTTGGCCGTGGTTTATTATGAACAAGGAGATTGTTGCTCTTGGTCGTCAAGGCCATTTGCATAGTGTTATTTATAATATCCATAGTTTAGCCATGGAAATATCCCTTTTTGTTCTCATTCCTTGAAGCTGTTTTACTTGGCACCACCAAGTGTTGACTTTCGCCCATTTTTTTGAAACTCATGTTGTGTTTCCTGTGTGTGCGCTCACTATATATTTATATATGCTGTAATATGGCTGTGTCTTGTTTCTTTTGTTTACCTTTTGCATCCTTTACAAGCTTATTTTAAGCAGCTGGCATCGCTGGTACTTTGCGTTCTGCTGCCTCACTGTAATACCTGATATAGTACCAGAAATCGAAGAAAATCCATTTGAGAACGATGCTACCGTGCAAGAGGCATGGCAGAATAATGCAGAGAGTCCCTGACCTCCATTGTCATAGAACGCCCCCTAAGATCATGAATCTCATCTGTGAACACCTGCTCTCTATGTGGCTGCTCAGAAACCCCTGAACAAAAGGGGCTCTGCTGGCTTGTGCTGTGCTGGAGATGATGTGGGACTTTGCCTGGTAGAGAGGGAGAGGGCAAATGTATTCGGTATTCCCACTGTCCGTAGGACCCACACAATGATTTTGTAATTAATAATGAGTCATTTCCTACTTTGGAGGAATTCTTCTCCCTGCCCCTTCCCACTCCAAAAGTTCTCTAGTTCCCCTTTCAGCACAGGATGCCACAAGTAAAGTGGATTTGGAGATTGCTTTAAATTCTTCCTAGTCTCTTGGACCTGGCAGCTCTGTCTCTCCACACAGTGAGACAGTCATGAACAGCAACAGCTTCTTCCCAACCTCTTGCCCCATTTTTACAGCTGCTGTGGTTGTGGCCTCAAGCATTGGGTGCCACCTGATTAGTGTCGTGTGTGTGTGTGTGTGTGTGTGAGTGTGTGTGTGTGTGTGTGTGTGTGTGTGTGAGAGAGAGAGAGAGAGAGAGAGAGAGAGAGAGAGAGATTCTGTGCTGCCTTCACACTGGAGTGGTTTTATTAGCCTGAAATTGGAAATGCAGATGAAGGAAAATAGTAAAAGCAGCCTCACCAGCTATGATGCAGCAATTCCCCAGGACTGATTCACGGAAGAATCTCTTTGCAATCTGAGCCTTATTGAGCTCATTTTTAAAAGAATCATTACTGTATCTTGTGGACAGAATCGGCTCATAAATCTCAAAAAAAAAGCTAATTATGTTTTGTTACTGACGTTGCCTGAATCCGCCTGTCTCTAGGTTAACTGTTGGCAAGGGGAGTGCATACCCACACGGACAAGGAAGTCCTGGTAATTGCAAATCACTGAGAAAGGCGTGATGATATTTTGCCATTAAAGGAATTTTCTAGCACTTGGTTATGCTAAACTGAACATGAGAGAATCCAATTTCAAATCAAAGGAGGTAATTACACTGCTTCTTTATCATTTATGTAAATCTGTTAGGGAAAGAGAAGACCTGAGAACACATTAACCTAGCAGGATGTGAAGCACATTCATATAAATGTGTGTATGTGTGTATGTGTGTATATATGTGTGTGTGTTGAGAATAAAAAAAGTAACCACACAGTATTTATATGGATGATGGATATACTTAAAGATCACACACAAAACAAGTAAGATCTTGCCACGAGTCTCCTGTGTTGGAGACCTCACATTTGAGTGTCTATTGTGTTCCTCGTTTGCTAAGCAACTTGAAACAGAGATGTAAGTAACATGTCCAAAGCCACAGCATAAACAACAGAGCCTCTGATAACTAACTTTGCATCTCCCTTTTGGTGCTAACCAAAACAAGAAAACAACAAAAATTAAAAAGCAAATACAAGTAAGTGAAAGAAAAACCTCCAATTAAAAAAAAAAGTATTGCATTTATATATGAATGTATATATGCAAATGCCAAGGTGTGTGTGTGTGTGTGAGAGAGAGAGAGAAAGAGAGAGAGAGAGAGAGAGAGAGAGAGAGAGAGAGAAGGTCGGAGGACAACTTGGAGTCAGTTCTCTACTCCCATCCCATGGATCTCTGGGATTGAAATCATGTCCTCAGGATTGGCTGCAAGCCCCTTTACCCACTCAACTACCCCTCAGCCAAACAAACTGACTTTTGATACAAAGAATTGTCTTGAAAGTAACAAAATGGTTACTTTGTTAAGTTAATCAGTCACCTTTGATTTTACAAGCATTCCTATTTGAGTTTCTATTGAAGTAACCAACCGTTTCTGCCCTGGGATTTGGGAGTTAAAGGCTGTGGAGCTTGTGATCGGATACTAAGCTTGTATCTAAGTTCTCACTTAGGAATCTCTTTCTTCACCAAGGCAGGAAAACTGAAAGTAAGCAATATTTCTTGGGACTGGAGAGGTGATTTAACTGGTAAGGGTTGCGTACTCCTCTTCCAGAGAGTTCTGTCCCCAATGCTCACACCAGGCAGCTCACAAGTACGTGTAACAAGGTGTAACAAGTTCTGGGGTCAGACACCCTCTGCCTTCCTCTTAGCTCCTATTTGTGTTGTAAACACACACATATGCAAAGTCAATTTTAAAAAAAGGAACCTCCCCTCCCCCCTTCTTTTAATTTATTGCACTGTTGATTGAAATCTACTCCTGAGCTGTATCTCTATCCATTTTTTCCACCCTCTCTTCCTCCCTGCTTTCTTCGAGATCCGACCTCACTAAGTTACCCAGTTGGCCTTAAACTCGGTTTCACTGTGTAGGCCTGGTGGTTCCCCTGCTTCTTGTCTTCCGAGTGCTGGGGTTATAGGAGTGCACCACCATGCCCCACTATTTCTCCGCTTTCAAGCGGAGGCCTTGTAACGAACTACATTCTTACCTAATCTTGTAAGCTAAAAGGCTTAGAAAGGACCTTGTATCCAAAAACGTGAAGCATTTTTTTTTCATGTGCCGTTGTGTGAAATAAAGGGAGTCAGGCAGGGAAGGGGTGAGTGTGGGTAATAAAAGGTATTTTGAGAGTTTTTTTTTTTTATCACAGAAGGCCTTTAGAATTTAGTCTTAGTCCTTTATTTTCTTTATCCTTAATTTTGTATGTTCTCCTTTCTTATACACCCTTGGATGAGTTTGGTGTGTGCCCATGTAAGTGTCAAAAAATTTTGTCAGCAAACAGCAAAGGCTAGCCACCCAAATCAGCCCACAGCCCTACCTCCCCATTGTGTTGGGAGGTTAAGTGAACACCTCCTCAGATGGGCTGGCATCGTGATCAAAAGATGAAGTCATTATCCACCAATAAGAGTGCCGTGTGTGTGTGTACATGTGTGTGCATGCGTGTGTGCATGCGTGTGTTCACGTGTGCATGCACACAACACGCTCATGCACACGAATGTATGCGCTAGAGGACAGCCTTTGGGGAGTTGATTATCTCCCTCTCCCATGTGGGCTGTAAGGATGAAACTCAGCTCCTCAGACTTGGTGGTAAACATCTTGTCAGCCTATTTAATTTTATTTGAAAATATTTTGTCACAACAGAATCTCACGAACCATTATATCTGAAACCACTTTGTCTTGAAGGGTAAGCTGAAATTTTGGAATAAATCTTTTTAAAAATTTTATCTCGAATATATCAAAACCAGAATTCTCTAGAATCGAGGTGATCGAAGCATATAGCTTGTTCACTCTTGGGTGCCCTCCGCGCGCTTCTCTTAACATCGACAACCTGTTCTGAAAGGAGGTGAGTTAGCTCCCATAGCTGAGCTCTTCCGTGCCTTCCTGTGGAACACTCTTAGCTTGTTTCCTTCTTTGGGGAAGTTTACAGTTAGGTTTCCTATGTTATATGTTTTACAATTTCAGGAATGTAGCTGTCCCTTAGACAGAATGCATGGCGGCACCGACTGCTCCCTGCCTCCTCTCAGGATGGAATCCTGAACTGTGAACCGAGAGCAGCATGCCAGTGGGGTGTTCTCTCTTCCTTTCCAGCAATCATCTTTATTGCTGTTCACTTCTCCTGATTGCTGCTCTGACATTTCCATGAAAATTACCCAGGGCAGCTGAACTAGATAAATTAGTCCCTTTCTTAACAAATAAAAAAACCATTGACATTTTGGCAGTGCTAAACTCATTAACTGTATTAGCCAGGAGTCCTGCTTTTACTGAAGCAGCATCCTGAGCGTGTGACTGCAGGTTGGGGAAGATAAAGACCGCATAGATCCTAATTAGCAAGTGTAATAAATGGCAAAACAGTTTGTGGGAGTCCCTGAGTAACATTAATCAGGTTTAGAAAGCCACCACAATTTAATCATTTATTTCAGTGTGACTGGAAAAAGAAAAAAAAAACACATTATTTTAGAGATAAAAGTGCACGCTTGATGTGTTCTATAGCAGTAACTAAATTCAAGAGAATAACTAATCATTCCCTATCATTCAGGATCACATTGGAAATGCTTACAGTGAGGATTTGATTGGTTAGAGCCCCCCACTGGAGAGCCAGTGGGAGTGGAAAGGCCTAGTTCCCACCTGGAGAGAGATCTCTGTGTGCTGGCCCAGGAAAGTGAAACAAACAACCTTGCCTGTTATTTCTGAGGAGAAAAGTCCATACTTGCTGTCTCCTGAGATGGCAAAGCTGCTCTCAGCCCCATCCACTGAGTGCCTGCTATTACCACTGTTGTCTTTCCTGTTTCTAGTTTCTGTGGCTAATTTTCTTTTGTCCCTTTGGTATGTTTTACTTTCAGATAAATGAGTGTGGTCTTTATAGACCACACCGATCTTCGTTAATCTTTCTGTCCTCGGTCCTGCACAGACAATCAGTTGCCATTGAGTACAAGTTTTGTGTCCTCTACTGTGGTGTCTCTTAAGTACTGATTTTGTTTGCTTCTTAAGCCCAGTGTTTCGATCTTTTAAAAACCAATGAAAACTAGTTTCCAGATTGTCAAAGATTTACTAGCAGGTGTTTGAAATGAATCTATACTTTCCAAACTAAAAAAAAAAAAAGTTGGGGTTTGGCACTAGCTTCTGGGTTGTATTTGTCAGCTCTACTGTGACTATAATTGAATACCCGAGGCAGCTAGCATTGTTAAAGAAGAAGTGCATTTAATTCATAGATTTGGAAGCTTAACGTTGAAATGGAACGATGCTGTGGCAGGAGCTTCCTGGTGGTCTGTGGCTGGTGGTAGGAGGATCCAGACAAGGCTAGGTGAGACTAAGCCTGCCCGTTTTACATCCCATTTCTCATGAGACCATGCTGTTGATGTGAAGTGGGATAAGTGAACCGGAGGAAGATGGGACGCCTCTAATGGCTCCCCATAGCTGAAAGAAAGCATTGTTGCTGCTGCTGTTGCTGCTGCTGCTGGGTGTGGGTGTGTGAGAGAAGGGGGTGGGGGAGATGTCAGAGAGAATGGGAGGCATCAGGCATGAGCAGGTAGACTAATAAGTGAAGCCCCCCTGAGGTCCTTGCATCTGTGGATGCTGAGGTGTGCACTGATGCAGCTCGTCTTGAAAAAAAAAATGCGGTTTTAGCAGGTCAAAGAACATGGTTTATGTGGGAGTTTTAGACCTCATGGGTAGGATTGAAGAGGTAGCGAGGAGGAAAAGGAGGGAAGCCTTGGGGGCCAGAAAAAGCTGGAAAGGTAACCAGAGCAGCTTTGCCTCACTGAGGAGTGAGGGAGCAGTGTAAAGTCGAAAATGTAAACATAGCTGACTTGGATCTTTAATTTTTTTGTTCATGAATCTACTTTATCTCATTTGGCTATTTTCTTGTAAATATATAATGTACTTTTGAACTGCCCCTGAGTCTCCCTATACGCTCTTCTTCCCTCTTGCCCCTCCCACTAGTCCCTTAGGTCATTCTGTTTCCACTTTGATGTCATCTGTGCACACATGGTTTGTTTGTAGCTGTATAAAATCCAAGAACTACAAATGAAAGAAAACATGTAATATTTGTCTTTCTGGGACTGACTTAATTTGCTTGATGTCACCATTTCCATTTGAGTTAAAGACAGAAGCCATGTTAATGGCTTTATTAAGATCTAGTTCATACACCACGTAGCTTGTCTCTATACAATGTCCAATTCAGTGGTTTAAGCCTATTCCCAGGGCGGTGCAGTCATCATCACAGTCTAGTTTAGAACATTTTGTCATCTCCAAAGAAATCCATTAGCAATCATTCCCTGCCTCAGGGTAAGCATTTATCTGTTTCTGTGACTATGGATTTTCCTATTCTGAAAACAGTGTATTGTTGGCCTTCTGTATCCATGGATTCTGCATGTGTGGACTCAATTGACCACAGATCAATAATATTCAGGAAAACAATTGGGTCTGTACAGATTTTCTCTCATTATTCCTGAGACAATTATTTATGTGCATTTATATGGTATTGGATATTATATATAAGCTAGGGAGCATTAAAAGTATATGGAAGAATATGTATATACTATGTGCAAATTTATTATTTTCTGTACAAATTGTATATAAGCATGCTAGGATTCTCTGCTACAGTTTATAATAATTGGCCTTTTGTTGATGTCCTTTTTCATTTAGCATCTGTATTCGTTACTTTTCTTGCTCTTACAATCAGATACCTGACAAAAGCAAGTTAAGGAGGGGTTGTCTGGGCTCCCAGTATGAGGTCAGGGTCTGTCATGGCGGGGAAGGCATAGTGGCAGGAGTGAAAAACAGGTGGTCACTTTGTGTTGGCAGCAGGAAGCAGAGAGAGGGGGAGGGGATCAGCTGTCTTTCTCCATTTCATTCAGTCCAGGACTACAGCCCATGGAATGGCGCTCCATCCACCACAGTAAGGGTGTGTCCTCAGTCAACCTAGTCCCTTAGTTGCAAACATGCTCTGAGGGTCATGTCCATGGTGATTCTAAATCCCATCAAATCTACAATCAAGATTAGCCATTGCGGCGTGTTTTCAAGCTAGATCCGTATTATCACATGCCTTAAGTGTGTGGTTTGGTTTTGATTTGGAATCAGATGGCTGGGATATGGTCATCCAATGGAGTGGCTGCCTCCTCCAGTGGAGTGCGGCCCTGTTCTCAGTAGCTATTGTGAAGCTCAGCTAAGGTGTATGACTATCAGTTGGCTTATAGGTGAATTTGTGTGTGTGGGGTGTAACATTTTCCTAAAGAAAAGATAAATTCTTGGGGAAAGGAGGGAGTAAAGTTTGGACTTGGCTATGTTTGGGTTGATAACGTCACACGGGTGAGTCAGAGGACTCTTCATGAGTCATTTGGTGCGCAGGTAGATAGTGTGAAAGCTGAGGGGTTTCCAAAGGTCAGGAGTGAGGGCTGAGCTCCGCAGAAGGTCTAATCAGTAGAAACATAGTTGGTGTAGTGTGGTCCTCAACAGAGAAGGGAGGGGGAGAGAGAGAGGAAGAAGGCGAGGGAACAAGAGATCACCCTTGGATGCTGTGGGAGCGTTAAACCTGTTTTGCTGAAATAGTTTAATGATGTGGTCATTGCTAAATTCTCCTAATTAGCGAACTGTTGGCCAAGTCGTGTCTGTGCAGGATCCTCTGACCCAATTTACCGTTGGCCCAAGGCCACCGTGTGCTAACTGGTCAATAATGTAGGCTCTTTATTAAAAAGCAAAATGAAACAGGACCAAGGGTTCTGGCTTTGAAACGTGTCCTCTATCCCAGGTTGAGTCTGTGACGCGGTCTTTTTCCTGTCCTAGGTTTCTTTGGCTGCACAGGGCAGCTCATTGCTAGAATAATGGGGTGTACCGATGAGCCCAGGTGTGAAGGTGTCTTTAGATGTAAGGAGGTGCTGCTGCCCCTTTGCCAGCCGTCCCTCTCCCAGGTAAACAGGGACGAAGCCAGGTGTGAGATACTGGGAATTTCCAGGCACGTGTCGCCAGCCCGGCTGTGTTGTGTCACCTGTGGAGAAGGTGCACCTGACTATGGTCAGGTGAATGGGAGAGTCAGGTTTTGGGAGTAACTGTCTAGTTACTCCGCATTTAGTTTCTGTGTAGGTTTCTTCCTCAGAATTGACAGCAATCCTTTGGTAGTGGTTGAGGGAGTATGTGTATTTGAGAGTTTTGAGAAGAGAAAGAAAAGCCAGAAACTGTAATATAAACTGGAGGAAGAATATGATCTGGGCTAAGACCGAAAGTGTAGGTCCATCTTAAAGGAGCCAAGAGAAATGAATGTGGTTTTCCCCAGAGTTTGTTGTGGGCCCTCGGGTGTAGGCGAAGCCTGAAACCACTCCTGGCCAAGTTCCTGAAGCAGGGAGTGACAACCCTGCTGGCACACGATCTAGGGAACTTGTTCTGCCTCTGGGGAGGAATGAGGTGCAGAGACGGTCCAGTCCAATGACGTATGGAGTTTCCTGAGTGTTCCCTGAGTTCCTGCTGACCCCTGAACACTGAGATGCAAGGGAGTTCGTTCACTTTTTGCTTAACCGTCTCAGTTGGTTTTGGGAACTTGAAACCCGTCGTGTCCGATACCCAGGAGAGAAACCTGGGGATTTTGAGAAACACTGTGGGGACCTAGAACACAGCACATAGGATGTAAATAAGGGGCTGCTTGACTGACTGTAAGCCCTGAGACACAGCTGCAGACATTTAGATCAGGCAGCTCCTGGATGATATCTTCACTTAGTTATCCACTAGAGGAAAAACATATATTAAAGGTGCTAGGCCGGGGGAGGGTACAAAAATATTTTACCTGTGCAGGTCTTGTGGTCTGTCACAACTACTGCCCTCTGCTCTCAGAGGTAAGGACAGTTGCATACAACATGTGAATAAATGTACGCACTGTGTTCTCACTTCGCCAACAGTGATATTGAATTTGATGTAATTTTTGTATGGCGTGAAGTTCTTTTGATGTTATAGAAAAATGTATTAAAATGTGAATTCCCTTCTTAGCTTGCTGGCTACACAGATGCATATGGCGGGCAGGTTTGGCCTGTAGGCTGCAGTCGAGGATCTCTAGGGTATCAGATGGAAGTAAGGTTCTGTGTGATTTTTTTTGTAAAGGCAGCTGAGTGAGAAGAGCTGTCACTTAGTGTACCTACTGAAAGTTCAGCCTTTTAGCGGCACCTAAGCCTGGGTTGAGGCAAAGACCTTAGGTTTGGCAAGCACGTTTTACAAATCAGCAGCTCTGCCTCCGTACCCATCTTAACTGGGCGTTCCAGTCACTGTGTATGGAATCAGTCAGGTGATGTGGAAGATTTAAACAGAAAAAATTGAGTTAAAAGGAAACTACTCATATAGTTGACCTTCAGTGAACTGCCCACTCTACATAAGGTGGACAGTCCTAGAAGTCTGTGGTGCGCACACAGTGAACCATGGCCATGGTCAGGATAACAAGTTATGTTCCCCTACTGAAACCGTCTCTCCTCATCCCCTTCTGTTTTCTTCTTCAGGTATGGATTTTCCTCTCATTACTATTTTTCAGTGTTTTACATAAATAGAAATTAAGAAGACACGCTTTTATTTCACGTCTGGTTTTTTTCATGCAGCACAGTGCTAAGACTAACCTCTGGCTGCACGGGTCAATAATTTAGCTGGGGTTTTTGTTGTTTTGTTTTGGTTTTCATTGCTGGGTCACCCTCCATTGAGTAGATACTCCACAATTTCCTTGTCTGTCTGTCAGCAGGCATTTGAATGGTTCCTTTCTGAGTGGTTTCCAATCTGCAGATTGACAAGTAAATGTCTTAACAGTTGCCTGTCGTCCCGCTATAGACGCAGCCCTCGCTTCCCTGTAGTAAGTACCTAGGAACAAAGCTACTGTGGAGACAGAGCCATATGGAGCCAGAGTGTGCATTCCCTTTCTTAGAAACCCACACACTCTTTCCAGCCACAGCTGTGGAGGAGGGCTCCTTCCTTTCCAGGTCCTTGCCAGCTAAGGACAGCTTCAGGAAGCAGCTTCAAGGGGACCTCACCTTACAGGTTCTGAGACCCCCTCCTCAAAGTCACATGTTTAAAAACGACTTGGTTTTCAAAGAGCCCTGGTATCTAGTGCCTCTTTTGTTTCCAGAAAATTCCTGTAGGGTGACGAATTGGCACCCCAAATGGAGGGTGAGACTGATGGGAAGTGATTGTCCCCCTCTTTCTTTTTCCCCTGAAATGTAAGTCCTCTCATTTCCCCCCCTCCCTTTCCTTACTCCCCTCATTTCTTTTCCTTTCACGGTGATTGAGCGTGAGGTTCCGTCTTGATCTGTGTGGACTCTGAGCAAGGGTCCTGCAGTTTCCTTATGCACACTGAATGTCTCTAAAAGATGACATTGCTTCTGGGGACAGCCCCTCTGTAATGGTTGTGATAGTTTTACTTGGGGGACTTGCTTTCTTGCAGTGAAATTGTTGCAACCTTCCTGCCCTGTCCTTGAGACATGAGATAGTGCTGAACACATGAACTTCCTGGGTGGAAAGTTGAGCCTTGCATCAGTGACCAGTTTTGTTGTGTCCTAGGTAGAACCCGATGTCCGTCCTCTGTCCAGGTGAGTCCAGGATGGCACTGGCTTATCAGCCGTTGCACAGCTGTGACCCATTTCTGTGGTAGCTGATATCCGATCCAGAGCGAGTGTTCTGAGATGTCTCTCTTTATACACTCCATTTCCTGTTCTTGTCTCAGCTCCAATCTTTTCCAGCCTCCTTCTCCTTACAGTAAGTTGAGTTAGTGGGACTCTCCCATCATGAGCCAAGTTGGGGAGTTAGTTGTCCAGTCAGTATTGCTTACCTTTTGGATGATTTGGAGGGGACAGTGTCTTCTCAACTTCCGAAGATCTGTCTGAGGGGCTAAGAACTGGGGACTTTTGTTTCTTTCCAGTGCTTCTCTGCCAGGATGGTAGGGACGCTGGTGGCTACCCTGAGGACTCGCCATTGGTGTCATGATAGAAAATCAAAGCACAGAATAGAGAATAGAAAACTACACAGGTAAGGAAAAGCATTTCTCTCGTTGAGTCTGGGGGAAATGTGTCTTAATTCCAACCTTTTTCTCCATCTGCTCCAGTGATGGTGTTGGCATTCACCCGTATTCTGAGCTCACAGCGAACCCTCTGCGAGGATGAGCTGGTGCATCTGGGTGGGACTGTGGTTCTAAAAGCATACTTCCTCAGAAGTCTCAGCACCACCTGGGGAAATGTTAGAGAGGCACATTATTGGGCCTGGATCCAGACCTACTGAATTGTAAATCAGGGTGTGAGGCTGAGGAATATTTTTAACAGGGCCCCTGGGGTGATTCTGAAACACGCTGCCCTTTGAAAATCGTCAGCTATGGCTCTGTGTTTGGATCCCAGTTATGTGTTTTATAAGCTGGCTAGCACCAGCTACTTTATTGCCATGAGAATAAATCCCAGCACTCAAGAGGCAGAGGCAGGTCGAGCTTTGTGAATTTGGGGCTGGCCTGGTCTACATAGTGAGTTCCTGGCCAGCCAGGGTCCATAGTAAGATGCTGCCTCAAAAACAAAAGAAAAAGAACAAATAGCAAACAACTAATTCCTGTCTCTGGAGATGACGACAGAGAATGATAATGGCATGTGTGATGTTTGCACTTAGGACACCGTGAGCAGTAATTGCTACTGCTGAGTATGGATTTTTAAGGCAAGCATTCTTACATTCTCAACCCACTAATAAGGGTTTCAATATTTGTTTTATGTGTATGAATGTTATATTCTGAGATATCTTGGTGACCCTTAAAATCTTAAATGGATGGGCTTTGGGAATTGAACCCAGGTTGTTAGGCTTGGTGTTTGGTGCTGTTATCTTCTGAGCTATCTTGCTGACCTTTAAAATCTTAAATGGATAAATACGAGTTAAGTATATATGTTAGTGACTTACCCTGCGATGCTTTGACAGCATCCTTCAATGTTAATATTAATGACTAATGTCATTCATGTTTTCTGAAGAAACATGTTAGCATTTGGAGTAGCTACATAGCCCAGTGAAGCAGGATTTTTCCAAAGTTATTCATGGGTAAAAGACTTTTTCAAAGTTTGAGGTGAGTTACTGCATTTAATCTAACAGGTTTCATTTTCTATGTTGCAGTCTTTAAAAAGCTTCATTTCCATGTGAGTAAGTGTTTGTCTGAATGTATGTATGTATACTATGTGCATCTGGTGGTCATGGAGGCCAGAGGGAGCATCACGTCCCCTGAAAATGGAGGCACAGATATTTGTAGCTTTTTTTTGAGTGGTGGGGACTGAAACTGAGCTCTCTGCGTGGACGGCCAGGAATGGATTTTTGTTTGTTTGTTTGTTGGTTGGTTTTTTGTTTTTCTCTGAGACAGGGTTTCTCTGTGTACCAGCCCTGGCTGTCTTGGAACTAGCTCTGTAGACCAGACTGACCTGGAACTTGCTCTATAGACCAGGTTGACCTGCTACTCGCTCTGTAGACCAGGCTGACCTGGAACTCACAGAGATCCACCTACTTCAGCCTCTGGAGTACTGGAATTAAAAGCGTGTGCCACCACTGCCAGGCCAGCAGTAACTGCTGAATCATCTCTTGAGCCTTGTTTTTAAATTATAAACTGGCAATTTATAATTGTATGACTTTGTGGAATATTAAGTGATATTGGGACTTAGAAATACAATATAGAATAATTAAATCAAGCTACTAATGCATCTACTGTCAAATCTTTGTGGTTAGAACATTTGAATTTATTAACTGTATTTAACACGTTGTGCATAGGGCTCAAAAATGAAGCATGAATTCTTCCTCAGACTTTGCTTTCTTCGAATGCTGTGTTCCCATCCTCCTGGCCTTCCAGCCTTTGGTAACCACCACTCTAGTCCCTGCTGATGTGTGTCCTATTCTCTTCGGAGCCACAGCCAAATGAAAACATTTCTTATTTTTCTATGTGTGACTTACCTCACATAGCATAATGTTCTCCAATTCCACCATGCCACAGTGGACCAAGTCTCCTTTTTGAATATACATAGTACTGCTTTGTGTGTTCATTCCCTGAATTTTCTCCATCTGTTGATGTCCATCCACTTGTGGTCATTTGGGTCTTTTCTGTTTCTTGCCCATTGTGAAGAAAGCTGCAATAACAAGGGTATTAGCGTCCCATATTAATGGTAAACACTCAGAACCAGGATAGCTGGGTTGTAGTTAAGTTTTAATAAACCTTCATTTGTTGAATTTGGGTGAAATTAAAAAAAAAAGACAATATAAAATTACCTGAAAAGACACTACTTTTCCATATTGTGACATGGTGTATGTGGGGTGAGATGTTTGTCTCGGGCCTCAGCCTAAACACTGTTCCACAACAGGAGAAAGGCAGGGGTGAGACACTCTTCACACTGAAAAGTTCTAAAAAGTGCACCATGTCCCCATTTTCACTAAACTCGAATATTCTGCAAAATATACATTTCTTTAAACTACCATGTAATTTAACAGTCATTCTAAATGAAGTGTGGGATGCATAGCATCAGAAGTAGTCCACATTAAAATCCCCTTAGGGTCATCAGGAAATTAGGATGTAATGGTTCTAAGACCCATAGTTTGAGAAACACTGGGTCAGCTGAATGTCTGGGTTTAAAGATTTATTTTGTTTTTACATTTTCTTTTTAAATCTAAGACATTTTTATTAGTATCCTAATTGGGAACTTGTGAAAATGAAAACATATAGTTTGAATGTACCACTTACCCCATTAGAACAAACAGCCACTCCCAGTGTCCACCAGCATGGGAGTTTACTAACATGGGCAGTACCAACTCCAGAGCCCATGTCCAGAAGAGCTTTAAAAAGGCTAGCACATGGAAGTTAGAATGCGGATTAGCACATCTTAGTTTTCTCGTTACCAAACTTTTAAATTATCAGCAATTCTTAGGATCAGCCTCCTAAGCATCATTTTGAACTGCCTTAATGTGTCATGTTCCTTCTTCTGTGTGTCAGAACTCATCCTGAGCAGTAAGTTCTGGGTTACAGAAGAGGATTTGCTTTGGTACTTTCATTTTATGACTTTGGAATTTTTAATGACTTTAGTGAATATTAGCTTTCCAGATAGCCAATCTATAAATTTATTCATTTTTTTCTTTTTCTAGATTCATTTTATAGTTCTCTTAAACATTTTTGTTGAGACTTGACTTTTTCTAGAAACACATATTTGCTTGAGTAACATATTGTCCTACTGTGGAAGCTAAAGGCCACCCCCTCAAGCTGAGGGCCAGGGAGAAGATACAAAGTGGTATCGCATGGTCTTTGCAAGTGCCCTAGGAAGCATATTATGAGCAAAATGCCGTCCAGTTAATTTTATTTTCCTTTGGTAATAATAACGGGTCTATTACCTGATTTCCTGTGTTTTCAAAAGCTATCTTTAAGCCATGATTTAAATTGTGGGATTAGAAGTCAAGACTGAATAATTTTGAACAATTAGGATCACTGTGTAATCTTCGGATTCTGGCTAAATGAGAAACATGGCATGTTGGGCTATAACAGCAGGACAACTCAGAAATGACTGAGAACAGAAAATAGATGCATGAATGCATTTCTTTGTTAATAGAATTACTGATTTCTTTCTTTCTTTCTTTCTTTCTTTCTTTTTCTTTCTTTCTTTCTTTCTTTGACATTGGAGAAGCCTCTTTCTAGATAATTTTACTGCTGGTGTAAGGTATGTGGGTGTTTTGGTTTGTTTTTGCGTTGCTTTTAATATTGTAAGTCGTAAGAGTGTGTGGGCAATTTCAGCAGCAAACCCTTTCTGTCTTTTTGCCTACCACCTACCTGGCAGTTAAACATATCACTCAAGATGTTTTGGTTTGAGTAATGAATGGGTAACAGAAACTGTATTTATGTGGTCAAAAACCAAGTAGGACACATCCTAATCTTCCTATATGGTCTCTTAATTTACTGTCAAATTACTTTAAAGGTTTTAATTAGCATAATTAAGCCAAGTAAGTGATAAGATACTCTGTTTTATGTGCTGGATCACAGCATTTAACAGGGGCTTTTAAACTTAATTACTGCCTCAAACCCAGGCCAGGTGTAAGATGCATACCCTAACAATGTAGTTAGTGTTTCCACAGACAAAAATTGTTTTCTGTCTTAGTTGGGTTCTAGAATGCTCTTGTTTCCTTATTTTTATCTTGGTCTGTTGACTTCCAAACACTTTGCTGTCCCCCAACGTACATTTGCTATGTCATTTTATTCCCTAGGTTCATAAAAAACTTTGTATTGATTTTATTTCATGCACCTTGGCCTCTACTGTCTGCAAATACCTTTTTTTCTTTTTACTATCACCTAATTTTAAAAATACTAATTCCAAGACCTCCTGCAATGAGCTTTTAGAAAAACAATGCCTTGAAAGGCTGTCATCCACCCAGAGTGATATTTGCTAATTTTGCTCTGGTTAAACTTCATACCTGTTAACTCTGGTACTTTTTCCTCATTGTGTCCTTAGCATCTTGTTCAGAGTGCCGGTGCAAGGGACCTGGAGTTGCCCCTCTTCAGTAGAAATGTGTGTTTCTGACCTCATGCTGCCTCCAATATAGGTTCAAGATACAGAACAAAGAAATGTAATGGAGACTAAGCAGGAGCCAAATTTAAGTTCCCCAGTTGCCAAAAGATCAGTATCTTTTGAAAGGAGTGAAGCTTGAATCTAAATCCGGTGCAGATGAATTGGACAGTGTGTGACTGAGAAGTGGCTCACCTGGATGCCAGTGGGATCAAATATACCCCTAGTCAGGGCCCCTTGGACAAGTGGTAGGGATAACATTCATGAAGACATTGGCTGTGCCGCTCCATTGTGAGTCGTGCCCACTAATAAATTCTGCTTCCCATCCAAAAGGAAAACAAAACAAAACAAAACACAAGATAGCAACAAAAACGACTTTATCCCTAATCAGATCTCTCAGTTTCAGGATATGCTCTGGCTGATTGCTTTATGGGAGGACTTTTAAAGCTTGTCACCATATCTGCAAGTTTCTGTACGGGTATCATCCATTTATCCACCCGCCCCACCCACCCCTGCACCACCATACCCACCCCCTGCACCCATCTGTCCACTCCCTTCATCCATCCATCTGTCCCTGTACCCTTTCCACCCATTCCATCCGCCTGCTCACTCATCCACGCATCCCTCTGCCCACTTTTTTATGTATCAACTCACCTACCCATTTAGTCGTCGTCCTGTCGTCGTCCCATCCCAGTCCCCCCCCCCCCCCCCGCCCCGTCTCAGAATAGAAGAGGTTTCCTTTGTACACATGCAGGCCTCTGAGGCTGTTTTGTTGGTTATTTACTTCTCTCATGGTCTCTGAGCCTTTCCTTTTTAATGCTGTCTTCCTAACAGCATTTAAATGTATCTAAAATGTGTGTGTGTGTGTGTATGTGTGTGTGTGCGTGTGTGTGTGCGTGCGTGTGTTCTAGAAGCAGTAGTTAAGTGTTCTCTCATGCTCCTCTTTATTCTTTTGAGGTTGGGTTTCTCACAGAACCTAGAACTAGAATGGAGTCTAGAAATCCTTGTCAACCTTCTTGTCTCTGTCCTGCACAGTGCCAGAGTATAGGCCCATGTGGCCATGCCCAACATCTTCTTGTTGTTGTTTTTTGTTTGTTTGTTTATCAAGACAAGGTTTTTCTGTGAAGCTTTGGAGCCTGTCCTGGAACACACTCTAGACCCAGGCTGGCTCTGAACTCACAGAGATCCGCCTGCCTCTGCCTCCCGAGTGCTGGGATTAAAGGGGTGCACTGCCACAACCCAGCCACCCAGCATTTTATATGGATGTTAGAGATTTGAATTAGGTCCTCATCCTTGTGAAGTAAACACTCTTGCACACTGAGCCATCTCTTTCCCTAACCCCAAAACTCCCTCTGTAAGCTTAGTTTTGCGCTCTCTGTGCTCTCCATCCTCCCTGCACTCCTCCCTCTGCCTCTTTTCTCTGGCTTGCCTCGTGCCCACCTTTCTGGAGGAGTGTCTGGACTCCACTGCTTCCACTTCTCAGATCATTTTTCTCTCCATCATTGTAAGTCCCTGTCCCCTTCTTACTAAATCTACTTTTCACACCTCTTTCATCCAACAGTCTCCCCCCACCCACCACTGGGTTCTGTTGAATGGTTGCTCCCTCCTCTGGCTTTCATTACTGTAGTTGTTTGTCTTTTCCTCTTTTCTCCCCCAGTCTCTTCTCCTTCCTCTGGCTGTCCCATTAATACTGAGGGCTTGAGGTTCTAGCTTTGACTTCTTTTTCTCAACTCCATCCTCTCTGAACGGTGAGTTGGTCACACACTGCTGCTAAGGTCAAGATTGTCAGCAAGCTGACTCTGCTCCTATATACCACACTAGAACAGAGTGACTGCAAGTGGTCCTGGGAATATCTGTCAAAACCTCACACACTCTGAAATTGAATGTACTTACCTGAAAATCCCCAGTTGCTTTTATACCTTAGAACCAGAATCAAGACCATCTCCATATGCATATGAAGATCCAGGTGATTTTAGATTCTGTCATTGACACTCGTATTAACCATGACATGTTCTGAGTTCCTTGGATGTGCCATATTTCTCGTCTTGAAACCTTTGCATGTGTTTTTCTCTATGTCTAGACAATTGCGGGTCATTTCCCCAGGGTTGTTTCTTTGAGGTTTAAGTGCCCACTGTCTATTTCTACAGCAATTTCCCACTAATAACTGTTGTAATAGTTTGGTTATTCCTTGTGTCCTTGTATATCTTGTGAACCATTTATCACAAGTCTGACCTTGGGAAGAGAAGATTTCTGTTTTTCTCTCTGCTTTACTTCTGTGTGTTTTATTTTGTCTTATCTATTTGTTTATTGAGGCAGGCTCTCACTAGGTAGACCAGGCTGGCCTTGAACTCAGATCTCTGCCTGCCTGTGTCAATGGCACCAGACCCAGCTGATCTCTTACTCTCATCTGACCTCAGCCCTTGGCACCGTGTTTGACATGCTCATTTAATCTGGACAAATGAAGGCACATGCGTGCTGGGGTAAGGACAAGGTTTGTTCACTCAGCAGTGGTATCTGTTGTGCTTGGAAGTGTTGGGAAGCAGGCATCCTTTATTGTAGACACAGGGCCAGCAAGAATTCTCTCTGAATCAGGATCTCCCATTGGATTCAATTTGTTTTGGGTGTGGTGAATTCTCAAAACAACAGACACACCCAACTTAAAATATAAAATTATTCACAGGAATTTATTTAGTTCCTTTCTTCCCTGTTCAGTGAATAATTCAGAAATTACCAGTGGATAACATGTTGGTGTGAGTAAATCAGGCTGAATAAGCACTTTTGAATTTTAAAGTCTGTTAGGTTTCAAAATATTACCAGATTGATCTCAGTCCCGCCCCTTTCTGTGCTTACATAACAGTCCCATATGCTGACAGAAGTTTCTGTTTGGAAACTCTCTGCCTGTTTTTCACCAGGACTATGCAATGTGTTGTCACAATGTGTGTTGTCTTATTGTCCTCATGTTTCATATTCAGCACAGGGATGAGCATGTGGGTAGGTAAAGGGTAGGATGTTGGAGGCTCCATAGGACCCTTACCAACCTCATATTCCTAAGACTGTGAAGATAGGGTCTCTCTGGAGCTGTGAGTTCCATGTTTCTTACTTACAGGGCTCAGAGAGCCGCTGCAGTGTGAGCCCCACTCAGAAGGGTAAAGAGGCTTCCTCCCCTCAGTGGGCCACACTTGGCAACAACTCCACAGTTATAGTCAAAATGCTAGGAAAGACCAGGAAGGAAAGGGGCAAAGATTTGCCTTCTGATTCTTAAAGAAAAGCCTCCTTAAGAGATGCTGCCAGCTGGGACCATACAGAGCTGAGTGGTCTGTGCTGCTACCTGATGCCGTAGTGACACCCAAGCCAGAGCTCAGCTGAAGACCACATCTGGATCTATGGTCCTACTGCAGCCAGGGCCGGTGTAGATGTCCATGTTACCATTGGAAACCATGCCGAAGGTCTGGGCCATGTTAGTATCTGAGGGCCATGAGGTCATGCGGATCTAAGTGGCCTGCACTGCTACCTGGGCAATGGTGACATCCAGGTGCAGCTGCTGCTGAGGGTCATATCTGGGTCTTTGGTCCAGCTGCTGTTGGGGTTTATGTTGATGGATGTGTCCTGTGTCGCCTCAGGGGGCCATAGGAACAGTGCATGATGAAATCGAAGGGCCATACTGAGCTAGCCCTACCCTTTGCTGACCCTGAGAAAGCTGGCCCTGCCCCTTGAGGGCCTCTGCAGCAAGAGAGCTGGTACCTACCCTCACAGGAGAGCTGCCCCTTCTCACTTGGAAGAGATGGTCCTACCTCTCACCACCACAGGCAAGGGAGAACTGACCCTGATGGCATGGATGTAGGAAGTTGGCTCTACCCCTCGCCTGAGTGGTACAGCCCCAGTAGCCAGGATTGAGCAGCTTAGCTACCACCCAGGCTACAGCCAGGCCTTGAATTGGCCTACCCTAAAATCTACCCCATCTAGGACCTGCTGGAGCGGAAGGGGCTCGTCCTGTGGACCAATACCTGGAGGATCTCTATGACTTCAGGGCAGCCATGGGATATAGGAGAGGGATTTTGTTGAGGGGCCAGTGTACCAGAACCAGAGAACTTGAACCAGACCAACAACTCATTGGAATGAACATTTGCAAGTAAAGTTGACTGGACAAAAGGGTGACATGCGGAGGCCCCCAATACCACCAGGGTGAATGAAGAGGTACTGGAGAGGCGGGAAAGATGGAAGAGCAAAGAGGGTTTTTTGTTTGTTTTGTTGTTGATTTTTTAAAAATTTTCTTTTGGGGTGTACTTCAGTATTGAGGGGAGGATATGCGGGGACTAGAAGATGAGGGGAATTAGGGTACATGATGTGAAATTCCTAAAGAATCAATAAAGAAATTATGTTAAGTTAAAAAAAGAGAGAGAAACTATCTCATATCTGGATTTTAACTAATCAAGCAGCAGTGGAGGCAGGGGAATCAGCTTGATATATATTTGTAACAAGAAATAGTTGTCTTTCTTTCAAGACCATATCTCCCCCATCCTCTTCTCTTCCCCCTCTCTCTCCCTAGCCCTCTTTCTTCCTTCTCACTCCCCCCTCTTCTCCCTCCCCTGTGTCTCTTCTCTGTTCTCTCTTCTCCCCTCCCCTCTCTGTGTGTGCGTAACCCTTCCAAATACTGTGTTATGAGTGAACTGTTTCCAGGGCCTGCTGTGAGCTGTCATGCTGAGCTCCTGTTTCCTTTTATTCTTACATTAATCCTGCTTCATTCTGGACCACTTTCCAGCCTCTGCATTGCTCTGTATTTTCTAGTATCTAATCACAAGAAGGTTTTTTCCCCTCTTCCTACAAATCTCCTCTGTTCATCATTTACTATCTCCATTTCCTCTGAGATTAGTTCTATGTTACCTATTTGTCTTTCTCTGTTCCCTGCACTGTGTGTTCTGTGTCTGGAGTTTGGCTAACTATGCAGATTCCCATATGAAAGTCAGGAAGCCCGTGGCTTTTTCGCTGTGCTTATGTACTTCCTGGCCTGGCATGAGAAGAGGTGTTCTCGAGTAATGCAATTGAGGAAGCAGTATGTGTCAAAGAGCTGGTTTTGCATTAGGATGTGCCAAGATGAAGGGAACAGGCCAGGTCGAGGTTCCCACGCAAAAGGTACCAGATCCTCCTGGAAAACCACTTGTTCCCCACGGACTGCAGGTATCTGAATTCAGAGCAGACAGGGTGAGCAAGAAGGCTAAGCCATGCTATTGTTTTGGAGTTAGTTCTGTCAGCCATCTTTCAGTCTCAACTCTTGCAGTGTCAGATTGTATCTAGATGGTCCAACGCTTTGTTACGGTGTACTTTTCAGCAAGCTATCATTTCATTTATGAGACGTTTTAGTGTATTTATATGTGGTGGCAGGTTAAGATGAGATGCTGTTTTGGTTCTTAATCTAGACACCCTAAGATATTACACTTTTGAGATGATGTTGTGGTTCTTAATCTAGATACCCTAAGATATTTTACTTTAACTCATTTCTGAGAAAGCCATTTTCATAAAAATGTATTAATAAGAATTTCAAAATATGGAAAAACCCATAGACAGAAATAAACTTTTCTTCGCACACACACAGGCTTTATGTTCTCCTGTCCCCTTCAGTAGACAATCACTGTTAGCCTTTTGCATGCTTTCAGAAAGACTTGTGCTGTGCACATCTGAGGAAAATCACTCTAGTCATACACTTAGCATGGCTTATGCTTGGTGTGCGATGGGATAGGGAAACCAGAGGCTGGGCACCTGCTGCAGCGGATCTACTTGAGGGGTGTGTGATGGGAAGGAAGATTCAGGATACTTGTCCGAGGTGATTTTTCTGCAAAGGTGTTGGCGAGATGTCAGGGCTGAACAGGGAATGGGTTTTGGGTTTCTGAAAAGAGAATAAGCCCCTATTGATGTTCTCAGTGGACATGGAGTGGGACTCTATGCCCATAGCCCACTGTCCTCCCAGAGTCTGAATGCTTGGATTGTTTGTAAATCAAGGGAACCTTAGTAACTTGCCCCCTCTGCTCTGGTTCCTGTTCCTTCCCCTGAGGCCACCAGAGTGTTTGTAACATTTGTCCTCTGAAGCACTCTCAGCGCTCACTGAACAGAGCTGGTCTGGCTTCCTCCAGCAGACTTCAAGCTCAGCACCCTGCAGGAGCCCATGGGCATAGTTGGTTGGCCACACAGTGTTTTTTTGTTTCCAACTTCAATTGACAGTTTTTGAGATTGAGAATTCTGGGGCTGGAGAGATGGCCCAGTGGTTAAAAGCTCTTGGTTGTCTTCTGAAGGCCTCAAGTTTTAATCCTCAGCTTTGTTTTTAACTCCAGTTCGCCAGGGAACATAAGCCCTCTTATGGCTTTGGAAGGCACTGCACACATAGGGTACACAGACATGCAGTTGAAACACACACACACACACACACACACACACACACACACACACAAAATATAGGCAATAAGTTAAAATTCCTCCAAAAAAGTACTTAAGCATGAAACTGGATTCATGGTTTCTCTCAAGAAGTTAGAAAGTGTAGCAACATACCAGAGTGTTCTAGCTATGTTAACAAACTCAGCCTGAGTAGCTGCTGTCCAGGTAGAAGGGATATATATTTTCCACATGGACCAGATAATACCAGTGACCTTCAGCCTGCTCTCTTGGCTGGCTTAGTTACAACCAGACCAGTGTATTTCCTTTTGTACCCATCACTGTTGTGGTTTGAATATAAAATGTTCTCCATGGATTCCTGCATTTCAGCACTTGATCCCCAGTTCTTGACACATTGTATTTTTTTTATTATTTATTTTATTTTTTTTTTGAGACAGGATATCACTATGTAGCCACAGCTGGTCTGGAATTCTCTGGCCTCAAACTCAGAGATCCACCTGCCTCTATCTCCCTATCACTGGGATTAAGGACCCTGACTTGTGGTGACACTAGTTTGGAAGGTTGTGGAACCTTTAGGAGGTGGAGCCTCAATGTAGTAAGTGGGTAATGGGGGGTGGACAGGCTGCCTTGATATGTAAGAGCCTCACAGGTGCTCCTGTCTCTCTCTACTTCTGACTCTGGAAATGACATAATCAGCCCGTGATGCTCCCACCACTAGCCCCTTCCTGTCCTGATGGACAGTCGCCCTTCTAAAACTGTGCACCAGAATAACTCTTCCTCCCTGGTCTCAGCAGTGAATGAGAAAATTAACCAACTTATGGACAGAAGCCACCTGTAGAAGCTTCTCTTGGTTTGCCTTATGGTGCTATTCCGTTTCTAAGCACAAATGGAAATTATAGAGTGAACGAAAACTTGGATTTTCACAGCCGCCACCTCCTCTAAGCAATAGTAACTTTTTATGTTTAAGAAGAAGATAGCAGCCAATGCCGACTAAGAGTCGGGAAGACAGTACCTTTGAACTTGTCCAGAGAGTGTGAATTTTTCTGACTTTTGTGGCCAGCATACCAGCCAATCACAAACCTTGGAGCCACAGCGAGGATTCTTCAGTTCCCACTGTGATATGGGCAGAGGAATTTGTTCAGTCCTGAGAAACAGGTCTGGAGAGAAGCGGTTCTGAGTGCCTTGGATAAATGCTCTGATGTGAAGAACGGCTATAAAGAAATCCTTTGTGCAGGGAACAGCTGGGGGGAACACTGTCAATGGAGACAGTTTATTGGAACAATGTGCCGGGACACTTACCTGTTTGGGAGCTGTGTTTTTCTAAGACTATCCTCCTAAGTTCTTTTATGGCTGTAGACTGAACTTGGACTGACCCCAGAATTTCCAGTCTTTGCAGCCTAGGAAGTAGAAGGATAGTGTTACCCGAGGTGGGAGCCCAGCCCGTTAGAAAAGGCCACATGTTTTTTTTCCAGTGATGGCTGCCTTCATCTCCAGTTGTGAGCCACTGGCTGTTTGACCTGAATCCCCACACCGCTTACGTAAACAGTTCCATGCACGTCTCAGGAAGTGTGTGACATAACTTTGTGACTGATGCTAAGATCCCAATAGCAAGAGCACAGGATCCTGGAGAAGGTCTAGAAACTTACGGAACTTTAAAGCATGTATGTGTGAAGGCGCCTGTCTTAGTGTATAAAGGAGCAGGCCTGGGGAGGCTGTGGGATGCCACCTTGGGATGCTGCCACAAGAAGTGGTATCTGATCTTTACTGAGTCCCTATCATGCTGGGAGTCCTCCAAATGTGGTTTTGACTTCCCTCTCTCACATCTCCCTTTCCTTTTCTGTGAAGCAAGGAGGTTAGGGTGCGCTGTCTCGGAGGAACTTTCCCATTCCTGACATCTGAGCTGTCACTTACTCTTGTCATGGCTGGAGAGATTCAGGCTGACGGGGAAGGTGTTTTGTGGTGACTGTCCTCAGGGATAATGTGGCCTCTTGTCCTCTGAGGTAATGGCAGAGCATTTGGCATAATTTAGGGTGCTAAGGAGTCTTCAGTGACCCGCTTCAGCTCTTGTCCAAAGTCCTTTCCCAGACGAAGGCAGGCAGCCCTGGCCTTGAGGGGTGATGATTCTGCTTTTGTTTAATCTAGGTTTTAATGTGCCCGGGAAGCTCTCTCCATTCTAGGTGTTTAACGATGGTTCCTGAATTCTGTGATATGTGTTTTACATTCTTGTTTGACTTTGGGGCTCTCTGAAGACTGAATCACAGTCCAAAGGGGCAGGTCTTAGGGCAGATCCTAGAATCACAGGACACTTGAGCAGTGGGTGAAACCAAAGGCGTCAAGGCATGTGATGACATGAGAGTCCATGCTCCAGCTCTGTCTGCTTGGTCCTGGAAGGAGGAGGCTGAGCATGGTAAGGCTAACAGGGTTGCCCTACTTTTGCCCCAACAACAAACGTTGGCAAAAGTGTGTTACACATGCCCTGAACACCCAGGGATGCGCAGACAACACGATCTCCCTGAGCACATTTTATGGGGTGAGCCAGGAGGGAGAAAAGGTGCCGTAGGGGAAGAAATGATTGAAGGGATAGCTCTAGATGCGCTCAGCAGAGAAAAGACTCTTGTAGGAGTGAGGCTTGGGTTTCGCCAAAGTGTGGGGAAGTCTTATCTCCCCAGAAACCTAGGAAGAGCAAGAAAAGCTGGCTCAGGCAGCAATATTGGGCCTCAAGAATTGTGTTTTCCCTCCTAGCTGACTTCAGCAAAGCCACAGTTACCTTCGGCCTTGTCCGCCTTCCCACTGCCGGGGCTTTCTGTGTTTTGTTTGGTCCTAAGTGAATCTGGTTTGTGATGGACATCTTTGAAGGGGAATAATTTGCATAGTGTAAACTAATGGGTTTCTGGTCCACTCATCAGCTTTCCAATGCCTTTCTGAGTTCACCAAGAGAGAAGGTGGCATTTAATCAGCCATTTAGATCAGAGCAAAGGTGTTTGGGTGGGTGGGTGAGGTTAGGTTTAGAAACTGCAGCTCCTGTACCAAGAACCAGAGAACACGGTCCTCTTCTCAAATGAAAAGCTATTGTTAGTGTAGAGGGAAAAAGGCTTTGCTATACAGGGCAAATGCACTCGACAAACCAGACCTAACCTATGGCATCTTTTTGGTGTGTGTGTGTGTGTGTGTGTGTGTGTGTGTGTGTGTTCAACCAGGGTCCAAAACAAGAAAGTATCAGAAGCAGCCAGATAATTCCTTACACTTTCATCTTGTATCTACTTTGTCTAGATCTAAAGTATGCTTTTATATTTTGTTTTTAACCGGGCACGAGGACATGATAATTCAAAATCAAAACTGAACGGAGGAGCACCCACTTCCTCCAAGGTCTAATTACCCCCTCCACTGTGTTCACACACTTTGATTCCTTGGGCATTTACTGCTGCTGAGCTGTGAATCTCCCTCCTGCCCCTTTCTTACGCTCTCGCCTTCCCTTCAGCCTTTCCTTTTTTAGGTAAGCCCTTCCCGGCTTCTTCTGAGCCTCTGGTTTTGGGTGGTATGTATGAGGCTGAGTTCATGACTCTGTGTGTCTCACTCATGCTTGGGTCTGGCATTTAGAGTAACACTCCACGCTCTTCTTTGCAGAGCTTTAGCTCAATATCCAGTCTCAGCCTGTGAGATGCATGTTCAAAGCTGACAGCACTGTATCTCTCTAGGGCATCCCTTGTGTGTGTTCTTCCTTCCTGCTTACCTGGCTGCTTCTGGACACACCAGTCTTCACTTCCTTTCCCTGGAGCCAAGTCTTCCAGCCTCTTTGGGGCACTTTTGAGCCCTCCTTAAGGTGCTGCTTTTTATTCCCCCCACGACTTTTCTTCCTCCTAAAACTTCTGACTAAGGACTTATCCACCAGTAGACAGCTGAGTGGCTGCTTGGAATTAGCTTGGCAATGAAAGTGTTGCCCTTGCTGTTTCTTTGCTGCCTCCTATTCTGAGTTCACTTTGTCCTCTGTTTGTTGAGTGTATCATGAGGCATTTCAGCAACCATTTTTGTATACACTGCACTCCCATCTCCTCCCGCAGTTTACCAAGCTGATTTTCATCTGCCAACAGCCTCCTAGATTTAGAGAATCTTTGCTGATGGCTCCCTTTTCAGGATACTGTATGAGGACTATTGTGTGATTATGGCCCTGCCTATATAGTATTGCCTCTGCAGCTCTATATTCGCCAGGAGTTGTCAGCTGCTCCGGGGCAGGGAGTGCATCCTAACAGAGTTTTCCAGTGTCCAACACCTTCTTTTCACAAACTGTTGAGGGGAAAAGTAGAAAGAAAGGGCTCTGTATTAGACAGCACATAGGACCAGGTGAAGAAAGCTTACAGGGAACATCACCAAGTTTCTTCTTCTTCCTCCTCCTCTGCCTCAGCTTTTGTGTATCTCAGTGACCTACAAGGTCCCTGAGGACTTGGGGGCCCTGCAGTTACGCCTCTGCCTTTCCATTCAGAGGATGGAGTCAGCGAGATGTCTACAGAGCACCCTGGAACTTAATGAATGCACCCCAGAACTCACAAGCTGTAGCAGGAGGGTGTTTTCCCAGCCGTACCCACAAGAGTGATGAGACCGCTTTACAGAATAAATGAAAAGCTGGCAACTGGAGCCCACAGGCGACATCCCTCCTTAGGATTCATCTGCTTGGCTCACAGCCTCGGCCTGTATCCATAGAGCCGCCTCCTCTGCACTTTTCCAGATGCCTGACTGAGCCACTTACCAGAGGGTTTCTGGGTTTTCCTGATCTCCCTCAAGTCACGTTCATCCCATCCCCAAACTCTCTCTCTCTCTCTCTCTCTCTCTCTCTCTCTCTCTCTCTCTCTCTGTGTGTGTGTGTGTGTGTGTGTGTGTGTGTGTGTGTGTCTTATCTGGAAACTATTGCTGAATTCCCTTAGGACTCACAAAATCCCATCGCTTCCCCCACTCTTCTGGGCAGGGCCAGGGCTTCGATTTACATCATCCCTTTCCTGCTCATCAAATAGAGACTTCACTTCTGATGAGAGCTTGCTTTTGGAAGAATGTGCTTTTCAATTTACCCATTAAACTAATATGCCAGTGGGTGAGGGTTTGCGTGCAGCAAGTCTGTGTTCTCGGGCCCAGCATGTGACATTGCATTTTAGCTGCCCTTGGAGTCTGGAAAGCTCCTAGGATCTTGGTTTGCTGACAGGCTGGAAATTCTGGCTGAATATTATTTTCTTTGCATTGTTTATCGAATGTTCTGCCAGTAAACCATCTTCTATTATTAA
The DNA here is from genome assembly GCF_018167655.1 of Microtus oregoni. NCBI lineage: Eukaryota > Metazoa > Chordata > Mammalia > Rodentia > Cricetidae > Microtus > Microtus oregoni. The sequence continues at coordinate 10,117,033 of NW_024543070.1, forward strand.
ATTGAAATTTCTGTCTTTTCTACCAAGATTTGCTTCTCTTTTGTTGGGTATCTTTCCCCTGGGAAATGCATGGGATCAGGATCTTATCTCAAAAAGCCTTTTAAACAAGATCTTTCCAAACCTCTGAAGTAACTCCTGTCCTCCTTGGCCTCTGTGTCACATGAAGCCCAGACATCTAGACATTTTCTGATCCCATTAGATGGTGATTACACTGTTGGCCCCTTATTCCTGGTGACACCCCCCCCCCCCATTTTCAAGTGACAGTGGCTGTGATTGAATGGGTTTAAATTGCCTCTGTAGGAATTCTTTGTGATTTAAATCCCTTTGGATTTTCCTTTATGTGGGGGAGAGAGGAAGGCATAAGGGAGGAAGTACAAGGCTGGGGTTTTGCGAGGCGTTTTTTCCTATAACCGAGAGAAGCCGCATAGTCCTGGACAGGCTGCTGAGCACGAGCATAGCTTCCCAGCCCCTCACTAGGATTCCAAATCTCCCATCACCTGGTGGAACTTTTCTTGTTGCCTCTACACCCTTGATTATTGCAAACAGATTGCCGCAGGGGCTCAACTCTAACCCCATCACGCTTTGTGTCTGAACAGTTGGATTGCCAATGTCTTGTGGAGATTAAAGTGTTCAGATGGGTAACAACAATACAGTAGATGACTGGGAGAAAGCAAGGATGAGGCTTCTTTGGTTTGCTCCTCAAGGGTGGGGTTGAGTTGAGCCTCCACTGGGATGGGGGTACTGCTTTATATGAGGATTGAAGAAGAACGAGCTATGCAGAGTGTTTTCTTTAGGTTTGGGTGTGTGTTTCAGACTTACATTGACTTATCAATTTTAATTTGTTTGTATTTGTGGCCAGCATTTGGTGGGCAAAGAACAATAACAGAGCCAGGGTTTTCTGACAGATTTATTGTTTTAGTGATTGTCTTTCAAGTGTATTTGAGTGTGTGTCTCTGCTGATGGGAATCTAGAGATGCAGATCTAGAGATGTGGAGGGTACTGGAGAACAACGTGGCTGTCCTAACCTTAGGGATCTTCTTAATGTTAGCTGTCTTTACTTCCAGCATCCATGGGGAGACGTCGGCAGCCCAGCTGAGTAAAATCTCTTCTCTATGAGGAGAGGAAAAGTGAATTCACGCTAGTTGTGTTTCCTTTTAGAGTCTGACATTTTCTCTTGCAGACTACGTAAATTCTCAGTCACAAGAGATATTCTGAGTAACCAAATGTCATATTTAGAAATGTTATTTTAAGGTTTTCTTTTTAAGCTGGGACTTCTGAAGTTTCGAGATATATAAGTTGAACTTCACAGCACATGCTAAACACATTCTTGTTCTAATTCCAGAGATTCGTATCAAGTATTAGATAATCCAGAGTATTTCCTTCAGTTGTTCAAAGGGAAACAACAGAAAGACCAAAACAGATTGTATTTATTCCTGCTGGCTTTAGTGTGTAGGTCTATGAGTAAATTATACTCAACTATTTAGAATATATGTACGTGTGTGTATTTCTTGAAAGTGTAGATGACTGCCCCATGTTTCACATGTATTACTAATTAAGACCAGCCTTGTATTTCCATTATGTAGTTGTTTGAGGGTGAGAAAAGCATGTTCCCACTAAGAAATTAATTTACTAGGTAAGCCATATCTATTAGAACCAATCATTTAGATTTAGATAAGTTGAGCATTTCCATATGTTCTTTCCAGTGCAATACTTAATCACGCATTTGCAAGCTGTTTCTGCCTGTACTGGAGAAGCAACCCTGGCACTGGGTACCGTTGCCAGGTAGGTGTTGACTTGCAATGGATTCTGATCACTGCATGGCACCGTGGACAAAGTCCCCAGCACACCAACTCGGAGCTGGGTGGATGGGAGAAACAGAAAAGCTCCAGTTAAAGCCGAAGCCAGCAAGAGTGGAACAAAGTGTCAAAGGTTGTCGTGCATGTTGGGGGATCAGTCCCAGAAAAGGGTAATAAACAGGGAAAAGAAAAAGGCATTAGGTGTAGTTTATCAGGGGAAACTTTCATTTTCCAGTTACTCGATTTGTTTTCTTTCCTGTGGAGGAATTCGTGGGTATGGTATTGAGTCGTTTCCTTCCACCTAAAGCACCAGTCTACAGGTGGGCTTGGGAGCCGAGCTTCTGGCCACTCCACATCCACACAGTAACGGGGGATGTTTTCTGCTTTCAAGTGTTCTCAAATATCCCTCTCTGAAGGTGTCTGCTCTCTTAGGCACTGAGAGCAACAACAGTTTGGAGGGGGAAAAGAGCCACAGGTCCTGTTGTGGTTGGGATATTTTGTTCCTAAGGGTAAGGTGTTAAAAGATTTGGTCTCAGTGTGTCAGGGTCAAGATGGGATGGACCTTTAAGATATAGGAGCTGGTGGGGCTCGATGAGCATGGCCTTTGGTGATATGAAGGTAGTTCTCACAGGACTTTGGGTTAGTTTCCAGGAAAAGGTCATTACACAGAGAAAGGCTGACCGTTCTGGAGCCGCCAGAGATTTCTCTCTGGCACTGTGCTGACCCCCCTCTCACGCATTTCTGCTGTTACGGTGTCATCGCCATGACATCGGCACTGACTTGGTTGCGTGCTTTGAACCTGCAGAACCAGAAGTTTTAAATAAGCCTTTTAAAAATGATTACCTAGCTTCAGGTATTTTGTTTCAGTAACAGAAAACCAACTAATAAAAGCATTGTGATTCAGAGTTCATATTTTGTCTAATGCGTCCTGTCCCACTCCAATTCAAAGCTTCCGGTGTCCATGGTTTTCAAACTCACTGTGTCCGTGCTTCTCTGGGATTTAGGGACGGTGGTTACCTTGATAAGATGATATTCTTTTGTTGTTGTTGTTGTTTGTTTATTTTGTTTTTTTGAGACAGGATCTTTATAGTTTTGGAGTCTGTCCTGGAACTTGCTCTGTAGACCAGGTTGGCCTCAAACTCAGAGATCCACCTGGCTCTGCCTCCTGAGTGCTGGAATTAAAGGCGTGTGCCACCACCACCCGCGAGTGTGCCACCACTGTCCGGCAAGGATGATACTCTTAATACATGTCAAGAATTAAAAGAGAGACCAGGAACCTCGGTGTCTTTTTCTCACTAAATGTCAATTTCCCCTTGTCCCTCTATGTTGGGACACACAATCTCTATAATATGACCTCTTTGTGCTTCTGTGAGATTAGGTTGTTTTTCTTGGTATCTCCTCTGCAGTTCTTTATCAGAATTGAATACGTTAGACCAAGAATCATTGTGTCTACTTTATCTTTCCAAAACTTCTTGAAATAAGTCCTTAACTGTCTTTCCCCCCATTCTCTTGCTCTTACCTATTCCTCCCACCCCACCACTCTTGGAAAGGGGAAGTGGTTATGTGGTCAACCTGCCATGTTTAGTCATAGCCCAGCATTTTCACACTCAGGAAAAAGACTACAAGTACTTGAGTTTTCCTACAGTATTTTCTATAATGGAAATTCTGTTATTGCTATGCCAGAAAATCTATTTCTAAATAATTTCTGAACAATACATAGATCAACAAAGTAGAGCACACCCCCAAAAAGAGGCAGAGTGGTGTTCTGGAGGAGCAGTGCAGTAGGGTAGAACAAGGGTGTCCTGTTACCTAACCCCCATGCTCTAAGTAAAATTAACCCCCCTCAAGACCCGATGTTTTATTCTGTGAGTTGGAATAAGTCTGTCTTCTTTCTCCTTCCTTCCTTCCTTCCTTCCTTCCTTCCTTCCTTCCATCCTTCTCTCTCTCTCTCTCTCTCTCTCTCTCTCTCTCCCCTTAAAAGAAGAAATGATTATTATGTAGTCAATTCTGCTACCAAATTTAGTCACAGACCAGTAGATTCTTCTTGGGTTTGTATTCTGTGGTTATTGCTGCACACAACTGAAGGACAACAGCTTGTGTAAAATCTGCATACATATCGCTCCAGAGTCTTGAGTCTGGACCTGGACATTTTCAGTCCTGTAGAAGAGGAGTTTTTTACCACATTTGTGGAACAGAACATGGTGTGCACTCGGTTGTCAGCCCTCTGGCCATGAAGCTTTGGTTCTGGGCTTGCGTTCTAGTCAATTCTCGTGTTTTATATACTTTTCTCCAGTAATTAGTGTGAAGTCAGTGAATTAAAGTGTCCAGATCTCTGTCAGACAGTTTGGAAGCCTAGCAGTTCTTGGCACTCGACCCTGGAGGAAAGGGAATTGTGACGTCCGTGTGCTCTCCGTCAAACCATCCTCACTGCAGGTAGTCCCGCTGATCTAATAAGTAAAACTAGAGGGCGTGTGTTGTTTGGTGTGACTAAACTGTATAAATGAGAGAGCAGAAATGATGGCCATTGTGATATGTACATCCCGTTGACTTGAGAAGTCTGGACTAGTTCAGCCCTCACGCATAGCCTTATATACAAAATCCACACCCCTCATAGGATGCTCTGTCTAATACAGGGTGAGTCCTGTTAGTTGAAAGTTTATAATCATTCTTCAAAGAAGTTTTCAAAACAAACAAGGAAGTCAGCCTGTAGAAGTCTAGGGGTGATCTTCATGGGACTGGGTATAGTATTGAGGCCACCTTGTTCTCTTTTTCTATGTGTTAGTCCCATTAAGTTCCCAATGCCAAGCTGATGGAGGAAGGTCATTGGCTAATAAAGGAACTGCCTTGGCCCATTTTATTGGTTGAAAGATAGGTGGGAGGAGTAGGCAGAACAGGACGCTGGGAGAAAGAGGAAGTGAGCTCAGTCTCGACAGCTCTCCTCTCGGGAGCAGACGCCTCAGAGAGATGCCATGCTCCTGGCTCCCGGGCAGACACACACCATGAAGCTCCGACCCAGGATGGACTAGGCTAGAATCTTCCTGGTAAGACCGGTTCTCACAGATAATTAGAGATGGGTTGATCGGGATATCAGAATTAGCCAGTAAGGGCTAGAGCTAAAGGGCCAAGCAGTGTTTAAAAGAATACAGTGTCCGTGTAATTATTTTGGGGCATAAGCTAGCTGAGCAGGCAGCCGGGGTGCTGGGGACACAGCCCCGCCGCTCCTATTACTACACCAAGCCACTCAGTGTCCTGGGGAGTAGGGGGATTGTGACTGTCTTGAGAGGCAGGAAACATCAGTCATTAGAAAGATGGAGCAGACTAATTACCGGAAGGAACATAGGAGCATTCTGCCACCTGCATTGTGACCAAGTGAAGATTCAACTTAGGAATTGAGAGATGTGGGAACTTGAAAAGTAGGCAGGGAGGGGCCTTGGAGGGATAATATGTAAGTGATCAGGTGAGATTTGTCTGGAGTCTCAATCTGCGCTCCACATAGAGAACCAGTCATACACAACCGCATTGGAGCTCAGGAACCAGGCATGATCAGAGCTGGCAGGACCCGGCTGGACATTGTCTTCCCAGATCCTTGGATTCCACCAGAGAGAACTTGCCTGTTGGCCGACTGTGCTGACTGAGCACCTCAGGCTTAGCGTCCATCTCCACCAGCCATTTTCCTGAGGTGTTTGCCACAGATGTGTTACGTTTTTATGTATCAGACTGTAAGTCCCATCAGGGCTTTGTTACCCAGGTACCTTTATATTCATGACTGAGTCCACAGCCTGCGTCCAAAGCTCATGGTCCCACGAATCCAGGAGCTGGTGCAGGCAGGTCTGTAAGCCGGGGATCTTGAACTGAGGACACCTATGAAGAAGAGAACGTCCATTTGCACTCCCCAGACAAGAGGGGCTATAGCACAGGACTCTGAAGTTTTCCCTTTGCTATCTGGAGGTTCCACAACTCCCCCTATCCAGCTGGCCTCTGAAATGCCTCGCAGTCTTCACAGCAGTCCCGTAACAGACTTTTTCCTGGGACTACAAAACACATTTTTATAAAAATCTCTTTTATTTTTTTTACGTTAGTTATAAACTGACTGGCCCATTAGCTTACATTAGCCCATAATTCTTGTCTGAGTTAGCCACGTGGCTAGGTACCTTTTTCAGCAAGGCAGTCACATCTTGCTTCCTCTGCTGCTGGGTCACGATTGCAGACTGAGCTTTCCTATTCCCAGAATTCTCGTGTTCTCATCACCTTGCCTCTACTTCCTGCCTGGTTGTCCTGCCTATACTTCCTGTCTCTTGTTTTTAACCTATATAGAAACAAATAATGCTGGTGTTGCTGCTTAAGCTAATAGTCTATGAGTGGAGCATCTTGGTTAGAAACAAAAATTAAAGACCCAGATGTAGGAGCATACCTGTAATCTCAGCCTTTGGGAGGTAGAAGGGGGATCATGAGCTGGAGGCCAGCCTGGGCTCCATAGCAAGACTGTTCACAGCGATAAAGAAACTCTCACCTTGCTCTGATTTATAAATATCAATATGTTGTATCGATGTTTCTTATCCTATAAGACAGAACCAAACTTAGATGGTAAAGGGCAAGACGAGAAAGGAACAGGTAGATACGTAGTCATTTACACTTCCACAAAGGAGTACGATTACCTCAGCTCCGAAACACTTGGTTTAAATTGCTTGGATGTTACTGAGTAAATTGGAAACATTCCTCTCCCTCATGCTATTTCCTCAGAGAGTGTTTTAAGTTCTAAACAAACGTTTCACAAACATGTAGAAATAGACCGTTGTTACATGGCAGCCATTGGCCTTCGTCCTCCATGCCCCGTCACCGCGAGGCTGGGACCAAGGCCTTGCACATGCCGAGATGAAGTTGCCTGCTCCCTGCTTGCAGCTCCACACTGGGAACACAGCATCCAGGTTGGCTCTTTGGCTCCACTTAGAACTCAGCGTTAATAACGGTGGCTTTGAAGATTTAAAACAAACAATGGCAAAATCATGAGGCAGCTTCATGAGCAATGTTTTTTGTTTGTTTTTTGTTTGGTTTGGTTTTGTTCTTTTTTTTTGATGGGGGGGTGGCGGTTCAAGACAGGGACTTGTGTAACTATGGCTGTCCTAGAATTTATTATATAGACCAGGTTGGCCTCAGAGATCTGCCTGCCTCTGCCTCCAGAGTGCTGGGATTTTAAAGGCGTGTGCATCATGTCTGGCCCCAAGACTTGCTTTAAGGTTCTGCAGATTTTATTTATTTAGCAGCTATCCTAGAATTCTTTGAAGTATGAAGATGGCTTCTCATGATATATGTTTAATTCCTGAATAGCAAATAGGGGCAAAGACTAGAGTGAAATATGCAAAGATGCTAAGAGTCTTGTACATGGCTTTTCGCTACTTAGTGGTTTTTCAATGATGGAAGCAGAAGAATTAAATTTTCCACAAATTTGCTGTCATCCAAAAAGGAAAAAGAAAGAAAAAGAGAAAAAGGAAAAAAGTTTGAAAACCCTGCAGTGTGATTTGGGAATGTCTGTGTCTTTAGACGGCAAGAGGCATTGAAACCTAAGCTGGCATTTTACTGTATATTTTGTTCTTAATAACCCAGTGCCTGTGACCCAACTTCCTCAACCACGCAGCACCTGTTTTCTGAGTTTGTGAGGCTGAGTGTGCTATCCTGATGGCTTCTGTCACATAGGACTGAGTTCTTCAAGTGGTTCTCAGTTTTATCTGTCAGTGTGTATGTGAAGGTTATGTGTGCGCTAGCATGGCTTCAGCGTGTGCGTGGAGGTCAGAGCCAACTTTGTCAGTGTGTCAGCTGTGATTTTGAGCGAAGGGATGGCCCCTCTGAGTGGTCTGATTTCAAAAGGCAAATGGCAAAAGTCGTTTTACCATGTTGTCTCTCTGGAGGAGCAGTCAGACCCAGCTGCAGTGAAGACAAGCTTCTGCAGGCTCTGCATCTCCTCATGTATTCCCATCATGCAAAGGGTGAGCAGCAAGGGAGACACCAGTGTGCTGTGCTGTTAGAGGACACCCACCTTCGCCAGCTAATTTACCCTTCCTCCTTTTGCACCTATAGGTACTACTGGATATTTGAAGTTCTCAAGAGCTAAATTCCATTCAAGTATATACCGCTCATTTGCTTTTAGATGTTCCTATTACTTCAGCTGAAGAAACTAAGTCCCTTGCATGGCCAAGTCAGATTTAATTCTCAAGTAAAATGATATCCCTCCATGTGTTTGGTTATTGGAATCTAAGTAACAGGAGGCAGGTAATTCATTTAGAGGTGGATACTTCTTTGATTTATTGCCGCGGGTACTGTAATTATACCTTTTATAGAACCCGCGAAATGGGTGGGAGGATGAGGAGAGCATGGGTTGTTCTCTGGGTTGGTTTCCTTTCTCAGTGGAGTCCATTTTTGCTTCGAATGTTATATGGCACCTTTTACAGTGGGAGGAGACTCATCTGCTCCTGAACATTCCAGAAGTGTGGAGCAGAGCCTACGAGAAGGACAGGAATTAAGTTGGGCTTTTTTAGGAAGCTCTGTGGCATCCAGCCCAGTACACTGTAACTGCACCAACCTTGGTTCTGCCTCCTCTCACAGGATCTTCATGTATCTTCAGTCAGTCAACTTTGTTCATCGTTTGCTCTAGACCTGCAGCTATATTTAGTGCCTGGTGTTTGCTTGGAGTCTGCATATCCCAGAATCCACGCACAAGTACCTTGTTATGAACAAGGCTGGGTGCGGCCTCGTGTTTCCTTGAGGAAATGGGCAGGAAGAAGGAGTCCCGTTTTAACTCAGCGTGTTTTCTATATTTAATACCTGCACTCAATATGGCTTTCTGGTGTGCTCTTCTACTGGAAGTTGAAAACTTGGAGGATCTTGGCTGTGTCAGAGGCCGATCTAGGGGACCCTGTCTTGGCGCCCTAACATGTCCTTCAACTCTGATCTGATGCAGACTTGCTCCATCCAGGAGCATCTTGCAAAGGAAGGCACGGTAAGCTGAACCTTTTGCTGCTGTAGCAGTGCCGCATGGACATCCACCTTCTTGGCTGGATGGTAGCATTTGATGTCATTCAAATGTATTCTTAGGAGATGTCAGACTTAGCAATGTAAGTCAGTGTGGAGGAGTCATTCCAAAACTGAATGTTCAAAGCGACTGTGGTCAAAGTAGAGCTTTATTTAGAGGTTGTTTTTTGTTTGTTTGTTTGTTTGTTTCCATTGGAACAGTCTACTGTATAGTACAATTTGAGTATCTTGTGTCCTTAAAGGAACAATTAGACCATTTAGGTATCTCTTAAGTGTGCGTGTACATGTGCAGGCCTGTGTGTGCACGTGTGTGTATACATGTCTCATTTGTCTGGAGCCTGCTGATTGGGCTGGGCTATCTGGCCACAGAGTCCATGGATCTGCTTGTCTTTGCCTCCCAAATGTGCACCACGATGCCTGGTATGGAAAGCACTTTATCTTGGTCCCCATATGTTATTTTTCCTGAACTGTCTGTCACAAAATTTCTGAAAGTGGAGAAGTACCATTACATTCAGTGAGTCAAATATTTAGCTCCAGATTCTTTCCGGTGCCAATTAGAATGACGTTTAGTTATAACTGCATTAATGACAAATGGTTCAGAATATCACCCCCCCACACACACACTCACAGTGCCAGAGAGCGGTTTGTGTCTCCCCATCTCTCTCTCCCCCATCTGTAGCAGGTTTCTATATGAGGCCTCACGCCTAGTTAGCAAACATACCGACCTCACCAAGCGCCATCCCTAGCCTGACAACTTCTAATCTTGCATGTACATTTAGGTTTCCTCTCCCCATCCTGTGAATTCTTTCCTGTTTCACAGCAGCGGGTGTTTAGGTGAGGAGAATTGGTTCTGACGGTCAGAGCCCTGCTAGGCCATCTCTGAGAGTAACAGAATTTTACGATGGTTAAAATTGGATTTGTAATCTAGGGATTTGGAGCAGCCAAATATAACATAGATGATTGGGGATGGATTTGGCACTAATTTTCAAATAAATATTAATTCAAAAATACATGTGCCTTTCCATCCAAAAGTAGCAGACCCTGCTTCTGACATCCGTCTGGATGAGGGGGGTGGAGGAAGGAGACAGGAGACTGAAAGAGGAAAGGAAGGTGAAAAGCTAGCTGGCATCTTCTCAACTTAGATGTCACAGAGACATGTCCAGTTCATTCCTCGCATCAGTTCCTGGGTTCTCCCTTAGGATGATTTAGAACTTAAAACAGGATTTCAGATGATCTGACAATGATGGAGAGAGATGGCCATTGCTTTCACACTTGTGACAGAAGCAGGTAGCATGATGGTCTTATTCTTCTCTTCGTAATGCGCCGTGCATCCTAGCCTAAGAGAGACACTTGAGAGCATTTTGAGTGTATGGCTAGTTATTGAAAATGATTATAGGAAGACATGAACGTATCTCAGTAGTTTCCCCCAACGTGGATGTCTTCAGCATTCGCTCCTCATACAGTGTTACATGTATGTACCAACCAGTACAACTTACCAGGTCCCCAAATAATGTGTTTCAAAGAAGCCTGTTTGCTCTGCTCTGCTGCTCTCCATAAAGTAGAGGGATCAGGACCACTCATTTCCCCGCTCCAAGGCAAACCCTACCCAGCAATGTTACAGATACTTTTCATAAAATCAAGTGTTTAGGCCAATCAATAACAGTACAGAAGCTTTCTAGTCGCTCTCTTGTACGGGCTGTTAGAAGCAGGAAGCCACTATGAATCCAATCACTGTTTAGAGTGAGGGCTATTTCACATAGAGCATATACAGCATGCTGTTTGACAGTTTTTTACAAACTGATCATGACCCTTTTTTTTTTAATTCTTCGAGACAGCGTTTATTTATTTATTTATTTTTGTAGTTCTGGCTCTCTGGGAACTCACTTTGTATATCAGGCTGGCCTCGAACTCAGAGATCCATCTACCTGTGCCTCCTGAGTGCTGGAATTAAGGAGTGCGCCACCACCGCCTCTCAGCTGGATTCAGACTATCAAAAACGAAATGAAATTGACAGAATTATCAGTCTGAAGATGCATAGTCTCCCACAAGAACCACTGCTCTTCTGAGGAACATTGTCTCATGGCATTACTGCAAAGTTCAGATTGCCTTGCACATTGACAAAATTAATGTTAGAGGGGCAGATCCTGCCAGCTCTCACATCCCAGCACCCTTCCAGTGCCTGCAGGTCTCAGGTCCTGGCAGGTCTCCAGTTTCAAGGGAGTTAGGTCTGTATTGGTGATGGAGGAAGAGGAAGACTTAGAAACGAATGTGGGGTTTCCTACACCTCTGGCACTTGTGCCAAGGTGACCACCACTGAGAATATCAGGGAGCCCTTCAGCCCTGGAGTCAAGAGGAAGTCTCAAGACCACCAGGGAAGGACTTTTTCCACAAATTGGTGGAAGTGGAGAGACACTGTGGTAGTGACGCATGCTCTGCCCACAACCACCATGGAGAGTCCCCTGGGCTAATAACAAAGCTTTGAAAAGGTGCACAAAATTCTGCCTTTTGTACAACTTGCCAAGAAACTGTTTCAAGGTGTGTAGGCATAAGAAGTACAGTCGCGGAACATGCACACACTCCCATGGGCATCTCCAGGTTCTGCAGGTTTGTCTGGTCTGTGCTAGCTCCAACTCTCCCCTTTTCTCTTTAGGCTCCTCCTCTCCCTTCTCTGCAGGGGTGTTCTTAGGCTCTGGTTCTGGAATAGTGGGTTTGGCAAACAACATTGTAGATCTGTTTGTTCTGTGGCTCTTCCTGACCTAATTTTTATGACTTTTCATGTTTCTTTCAGCCCTTCTTTTGGGCTGTGATGGCCTTGGTGGTGTGTTTAGCCACAGGAATGTGGCTGCGTGAGGCTTTGATCTGTTCAGCGTGGTTCGTGGTCTCACACTCTTCCTATACTACTCGCCAACTCTAACAGAAGGTTGTCTCCTTAATTTTAGCAGTAAGTTTACAGAGTACCTACTGTGTGCTGGATGCCATAGGCTTTACATTCCTCATTTTGTTTAATCTCCTTGCCAACTGTCTGTGGTGGACATGGAAATGGATTTACTGCATTGCAGCCGAAACTCTCTGCCTGGCGATTCTCCTCTTCTGTGGCCACTTCCAAGGATTTGAAAATGCCAAGCTAGCTACATGCAGTCTAAGCCTGAAAATAGAGGCTCACATTGTAAGCTTCAGCTACCCCAAGTTCTAGCTCCCCTCCTTGCTGGATACTTTAATAATATCTATTTTATAGCTGTGAAGTTAAGAAATTTACCCAGGTCACATAGGGGAATGGTAGAGCCTGGCTTTGAGCCCAGAGCATCTGGCTCCAGGCCCTCTTCAAGCAAAGCATTTATCATAGGACTTGGAGTTTTGGGGGGTTTGTTTTGTTTTGTTTTTCCCTGAAGATCTGTATGGATGTTTTCCCTTACAAAAATGTTACTTATATTTAATTTATAATTACGTAGCCTTTAGCTCACAAATCAGTCCCTCCTTGCTTTAATAGCATTTCAAAGTATCTTCCATTAGAGTTAAAGGGTTTTTAAGTATTGATAACCTTGAACATGTGTATATACTCGTGCAAGAATCTGAAGTTGAATGCTGATGTAGGGACCCTCTGGATAAGCTGACAGACCCTGCAGCCTCTCCTGTAGGGAGTTTATGGAAATGGAAAGCTCTGTTTGGAGCTACCTGGAAGCTGACTGACTTGGTCGAGTGTATGGCACGTTAGTCCAACCTTGGTTTTTGTGTGCTAGTATCTGCCCATCTAGTTCTGGAACATGGATCCTAAAGTCAGTTCTGTAGGTTCCATGATTCTAGCACTGGAGGACATAATGCAGTCATATAAAGTTAACTGGATTGAGTAAAACGTACTAATACAAGTCAGCAAAAGATTCTGGATCACTCCATCACTTCTAGTATATGGAACTATCTTTCTTTTTTTTAATATTTTATTATTTGTAATTGTGTGTGTGTGTGTGTGTGTGTGTGTGTGTGTGTGTCTGTAAATGGATATGTTCATGTGATTGCAGGTGCCTCGGAGGCCAGAGGTCGGATCACCTAGAGCTGGAGTTCCAGGCAGTTGTGTGCTGTCTGACATGGGTCCTCGGCAGCAGTTACTCTTAACTTCTAAGCCATTTTTCCTATCCTATATCTTTTATTCTTGGGTTTTGTTTGTTTGTTTTTGTTTTTTTCCCCCTCCTTAGAGTTTGGAAAGCTTAATGCTGGAAGTGATGCTTTTTATTTTTGCTTGTTAGAATCCCAGTAAGGCAAAAGCTAGCAAATCATATAAACGTTCTGTGCTTGAAGTTGTGATATGCCAGTGAGGTAACAGCATTATGTAACTTAGGAATTCACACGATAGGTCTTGTAGAACTTAGTTAATAAGTTATTGGTGATAATAGAAAGTAGATGTAGGCGAAATAGGCTTGAAATCATCAAAGCTATGGTATTCTATACTGTCTCAAAATCCAGTATATTTTATCTCATGCACATTGGCAACTTGGTAACTGTAACTTTCATAGAGATATTACTTGTGACTTTCATAGCAGCTAAGGAATTCTGTCAACATTCTTTTCTAGAGGAAATTCCAGTTCACAGATGATATCTAGGAGGTCAGAGAGTAATAAAAAGCTCATTAGCACGTTTGACATAGGAACAAAGCACCCATGGAGCGGGGCCATGACTGATGCGGAAATGCCAGAACCCAAGTCGTGTTGTCCTAAGAGAATTCTGACAGATTTCCTCCTTTGAGTGAGCTTGGTGGGAATACCTACCTTATAAGACACAGGCTACTACTTTCTCAAGGCTTTGCATCCTATGACCATTTGGGGAGATGACAGCGTGTTTTCTGAGATATCATGAGAATGGGATACAGAAGCTGAACTACTGAATTCAGTTAGTTGGAAGTGTGATAGTTGGGGTCTCTGCAATGGGGAAGTTGATGGGGGATGAGAAGCATTAAAATAAGGAGAATGTCTCCGTCTGTTAAGGCTCGATATAGAAAATGTCTGTCTTCTCTTCTCACTGGTGATTGGCGGTCAAGCCTCTTGGTGCTTTGCTCTCACAGGGAACCGTTTCAGGAATGTGGAATTTTGAAAAATAGAGTTTTCATTAGCATGAGGAATTCAAAACAATCGACTGCTCTATGTGAATTCTGTAGCTTGGGAAAATCTTATAGGTGGGGAGGTGTTTGTTGGGTTCATCTCTTTCAAATCAGAAGCCTTCACTAGCTTCGTCCATGGTGTGGGCATCTAATGGAATATATTCTGCAAGCTTACATATTTCATCTCAGTGCCTAGAAGAAAAACAGCAATTAGTGGCCATGAAGTCATGCAACATGCTCATAGATAGAATAGAGGTCAAGCTAGATACTAGGTTTCTGTCTAGAGCTATGTTAGGGTTCTGTGCTAGGATTCTAACTAGTGCTTCAAGTATTCATCTCCTATCTTCAAAGAGGAAAGCCACCCTTTTCTCTAATTGCCCTGCATTAATCTACTTTTTCTGCTCTTGAGGGATAAAACTTTTCACTCATTAGATCAGAATTATAATATTGCTGAACTGAAAAATCCAAGTGAAATACTTTCTCCCCTAAAGAGTGGGAAAAGGTCAAGATTTTGCTTTCAGCTCACTGTGCTGAATGGTAAGATTGGGGGGTGTGTAGGACTTGATTGGAGGCTCTTAGTAATTTTGATGATGCCACATGAACTTATTTCTGAAGATGCCACAGTATTCCTTGTTAATGCATGAGATGAGACATGAGTCCTCCCACCGTGTCACCTAAAACCACACCACCTGAGAGTTTTATTTCAAGGGCATTGATATATTTATTAGCTCTCTAAAGAGTCTGTACATTGAATTTTTAATAGAGATATTTTTAAATGTTTTTTAAATTTTAAAGTCCAACAAGAATTTAACAAAGGTTAGACAGTTGATGTATAAAGTGCCTGGGCATTGAACTCAAGTCATCAGGGTTGGCAGCAAGACCCTTCACCTGCAAAGCCATCTTGAGGTTTGACAACCAGAATATGGTGGGCCAATAGATTCTCAGCAGGTAGTTAACCAAATGAATGGACTTTAGGTCCCCTCTCTTCTGGAGAGGATACAAGAATATATTATTTTGCCTGATGGTGGTGGCACGTGCCTTTAATCCAAGCACTTGGGAGGCAGAGACAGGTGGATTTCTGTGAGTCTGAGGCCTGCCTGGTCTACAGAGTGAGTTTCAGGACAGGCTTCAGTGCTACCCATGTCTATCCCCCACCCCCCAAAATACATTGGTGATTCTCAGTAATTTTCTATATTCTTCTGGACAATTTTATTTATATTCTTCATCTAAAAGCCTTAGCTATTAATGTTAATGTTCCCCCTTAGTATAAAAATTTCAGTCACAGTTCAGACAGCTACAGGATAATGACCAGTGACAATCACTTCACTGATCCTAACATTCTGCTACATTAGTCTTGTTTCTATCCTTACTTTCCTTCTCAATGTTTTAAAGGACCCTGCTATTATTTGGAAGATATATTTCAATTGGTAACCTGGGTATTTTCAGGAGAAATGTGTGTGTGTGTGTGTGTGTGAATATAGATTAGTGGCATCCTGTATCCTGATTCCCAGTGTTGCTCTGAATCACCAAGTTCTGGTGGTACCCACCAGATTTCCCTATTGTAAGTAGGCATAACTAGTTAATTTCCAACAACCCTTGTTCAGAAATTTTAGTCTCTGCCAGTAATTCTTTTTAAAAGTTTAAGAAATTTGTTTTATTTTATGTGTATGGGTGTTTTGCCTGCATGTATGTGAGTATACCATGTGTCTGCCTGGGATGTTTCTGAGCTACCATGTGGGTACTGGAAATAGAACCCTGGTCTTTTGGAAGAACAGTAAGTGCTCTTAACTACTGAACTGTCTTCCCAGCCCCTCTGTCCATGATTCTTGACAGAATCAATTGCTTTGGTGTTTATTAAATTGCCAGTTTCCTTTTCTATCATTAAAATGATATTGGCATTCATCACTACAAGACTTCTGCTTCAAAATCTTTTTAATATCAATAAAATTGACAATTTAAAAAATATTTACAGTGTTATAATCATCACTGTCATTCATTTTGAGTTTCAAGTTGTCTTTATTTGGCTAAGGGAGGGGTGTACTCTAGTTTTTAAAAAAATCAGTTATTTTTGTTTTAATTGTGTGTGTGCATGTGTGTGTGTGTGTGTGTGTGTGTGTGCGCGCGCGCATGCATGTGCCTGTGTAGGCCAAAGGTGTCAGATCCCTCCAAAGCTGGAGTTACAGGAATGGGAGCCTCCTGATTTGCGTGCTGGGATCCAAACTCAGGCCATCTGCAAGGACAGTATGCACTCTTAACCACTGAGCCATCACTCCAGCCCTCAAATTTCTTCTAGGCCTGCCTTTAGCCTACTCTCTGCCAGAGGAAAAATAGGAAAGAAATAAAGAAAAAAATAAGTGAGCCAGCTGGCTTTTGTTTAAGGATGCAGACATATAGAAGAGAAGCTGTTCGGTAAACTATATTGATTTAAAGTGTAGAGGTTAGTTACATCAGTGAGTAAGCCCCGCAGCTGTAGGATAGGAGTTGAAGTCACCTCTGTGAACTGTGGCATTAGCCTGCGTCACCATCAGGGAGGGACTACTTCCAGATCGGACTGCTTGGAAGTGGCTACGTGAATTACCCCAGGTACTGCGTGCTACACAGAGTGTATGGTATTGTTTGGCCAAGTCTCAGATTTTGCTTTCTTTGGGGTTTTATAAGTATCTGTTCTTTGTGAGGTGCCCTGGGAATTGTGGAATTTTATCTGTAGGAGAAGTGATTGAGATACTACAAGTGGTGAGCGCTCTCGAGGAAAGGAGATAGTTGGAGGCCATTAAAGAAGGCTGCAGTTGGGCTCAGAGAAATTTGATGGGTAATTTTTATTAACTCGGTGTTTGGTAAGGCTCAAATGGAAAAGCAAAATCACTTAGAAATAAGTTGTTATATCACTTTGAATAAAAAAGGAAGTAGAAAATTAAGACTGAATAGTACTGCTACTGATAATTTTTCTAACACATTTGGTTATTAACATGTTTGCATTGCTTATCTTTAGCAAATAACAAAACGTGCATTCTTTGAAAAAATATACATTTTTTTGCAATGTATATCTAGTCATACCATTTTCTGATGTAAAACCAGTCATTAAGACAATTAAAATAACCAAGTTGGAGTGACTTAGCTGGTTACTAGCAGATAGCCATCTGAGGACGAGGCCTTTTTGAAAATTATTTGATTGGTGTGTGTGTGTGTGTGTGTGTGCGCGCGCGCGCGCGCGTGCGTGCACTCTGTGAAGGCCAGAAAGCAGTCCTAGCAATCTTTTTCAGTTGCTTCTCCACCTTTTTTGTAACAAGACTTCTTTTAAATTAGACTTCTCTTTCGAATACCACAAAAATAAAACGTTGCAAAGTTAAGATTAAGAAAAATAAAATCTATAAACACCCATCCCAGTCACAGACATTTCTGGCATTTGAGGGAGTATTGTCCATTTCTGTTGTAGGGCAGACACTGTGCACCTAGCTTTAATTGAAAGCTGGTTTGTGGAAGGGCATATGGGAATTTAAATCGCAACATCTTTTCTCTTCGAGTAGAACTTTAATAGCCACAGACCCTTCATCAAATCCTACTTACAAAGGCTGCTGCATTTCGGACACACAGTTTGATTTGAAAATGAAAGCCGTGACTTCACAGCCCGGTGCTGCTTTCAGGTAGGTGCCAGGACACTCTGATCGCCACTATCCCTCATCTGGGTGCAGGTTGTATGTGGATTTCCTGTTGCAAGTAATCTAAAATCTGAGGACATCTTCTTTCCTCCATGGCTTTTACCCTTCTGGTTATTATTATGAGGGTCTCAGAGAAACTGGTATGTTCTATCTGTCCTTCTATTCTGTTCTGTTAGGCAGCTCACTAAGCCCTTTTTTCTAGAAGGTCTCTTACAAGAACAGATTCTGAGCACTTCAGCTATCTTTCTTTACTTCTATCCTTGAGTCATTAAGTGAGTTAACTTGTATCCTTCCGAGCTCTGACATTCCCTAATTCTCTCTGGTTCCCGGATGCCAGCGAACATCTGTCTGTGACTGTTCAGAACAAATCAATGCAGCAGGCACAGGGGAGGTGCCTGGAGTGGGTTTCCCAATTCAATGTTCCATCTTCATTGAGGCTGCACCAGCTGATTCAGCAGGCGACGTCCCCACGGGGTTGTAGCACAAAGTGCCTTTTGCGTAGAGGTAGATGAAGGTGCGTCTGTTTATAGGGAACATTCCGGAAAAACGTCCAGTTTCCATTAGTATTCGGTGAGTGCCAGGAGGTAAGTGGTGAGATCCAAGGAAAGAGCACCGAGAATGAGAAACACACACACTTCCACGCTTAAAGATAATTAGGGAGATTGCATCTGAGGTCTTTAGATTGATGGCATTCAGAATACCTGAGTGGCAGAGCTTTAGAAAGAGGTTTGTTTGTTAATATCAGTTCACATGTGATAGCCTGCCACGCTGGAGTCCATTCGGCTTCGTGATCCTGCCTTGGATCTGGAAGCAGCTACTCCAGTGGTTTACTTCAAGTAAGCCATTGTATATGAGATTGTCAGGGACTCCACCAAGTGTCATGTGGATATATCAGGAGTTGTTTCACCCTTCAGCTTCTCCTTTCATTTCTATGGAGTGCGTCTGAGGCAGGAGCAGGGCCCGCAGTCCTACATCTCTTGGACCAACCTTGAGTATTTTAAGCAAAGGACTGTTAAACCCTTTGTTCAGTTTTCAGGCAAAACCTTTTCCTCCATTCCCTGGCTGGGTTTTTCCTTGGTGAAGGGGAGAGTGAGCTTGGATCACCTTGCTGTACTTATAAAAGATTTGAAGTTAGTAGCGACCATTTGGACTTTAGGCAGGTCCTTCTGACCTTTTGTCTGAGGTTTCTCTGGCATCGCTGCCATTTGAAGAGCTATTGTTTGGATTAATGATGCTGCATTTGGAATTTACACAGAAGAAAACATACTGTTGACAGAGTCTGGGCGTCTTAAGAGGCTTCTGATCCGCTGGCAATTCGGTTTTAAAAATTCAGTGGTTTTTGCCTCCAATAGATGCTTAAAGATAAGGACAGGTGCTTCAAGGGTCCATCCAGTTCGGAGCTGAGTAAGGAAACAGTTTGCATCCTCTGTACAAACTGTTTTAAGATTTTCTGTGAGCAAGGTCTGGATCACTGTTTGAACTAGATTGGAAAAAGTGCCAAGTGGAGTGTGTTCTCAGGAGTGGTACCTGGTGGAGTGTGTTCTCAGGAGTGGTACCTGATGGAGTGTGTTCTCAGGAGTGGTACCTGGAGGAGTGTGTTCTCAGGAGTGCTGAGTGATGGAGTGTGTTCTCAGGAGTGGTACCTGGTGGAGTGTGTTCTCAGGAGTGGTACCTGGTGGAGTGTGTTCTCAGGAGTGGTACTGGCAGGGTATTAGGATTCCCATGGGGAACGTTCCAGCAGTCGTTGGTCAGGAGGCATCAAGGATGTGTCTGAATGTTTGAGGGATGTTCCCCTTATCAAAGTGATGTACTGAAAGGAAGTATGTGTTTATTGGTGAGGTGGCAATCTTAAACCAGGTGATGGAAACAAAGCTGTGATAGAACAATGTATCTTCTTTGCCTTCCACCCAACTCCTTCAGCCCAGCCAGTTTACCGACTGCAGTCAAGGTTCTATGATGTGGGCAAGGAGCCTTCATTTTGCCTAGAATGTGCTTGCCTATAATAGGTACTTTATAGGAATTTCCTTCAGTGAGTTACTGTTCAAAATAAAGTCCAGAGAAGAACAAATACACTAGGAAAATGTTAGGAATCTCCACAGGTTCTGTATACCCTGGGCTTTTTTCAGAGTCAGACCTCGCTTCTAGAAGGAGAGATTGAAGCAAGGGAAGTCTGTTCTGATAGCAGCTTAGGCTGGCACGAGTCTGTACTGGAGTCGCTAAGAGCCACCTGCGTGGTTCACACCTGCGTGGTTCACACCTGCGCGGTTCACACCTGTGCTTTTCACACCCGCGCAGTTCACAGGCGAACAGACTGGGCCACTCAGGGTTCTAGAGCCCTGGCTGTTGCTCCAGTCTTGGCCTCAACCAAAATGGTTTCACGCTTATTAGCTTTCCCTGTTAGTTAATTAATTCTCTCTGGCAGATGCTTCTCTGAATCACACTGCCCCTCTGGTTTTCTTGCCTGAGTCAGAGAAGAGAATATAGTTTTGTTTTAAGGAACCCTGACTAAATAGAGACCTAAGTATTTAAGCTGAGAGTCTGGTTAATAATGTGTGTCTATTTGTCTGCGGGAAGTCTACACTTGCTATTTTCAGAGTCCCCATGGGAAATGAAATGTTGAGAAGGGCTGTGTTTTGCTTTTTTTGTCTTATGTTTTGTTCAGGGACTGGCTCTTTGCATCACCAGCCCAGGACATGTGAACAGTCACCTTAATTTGCACCTAATGCTTACAGAGCACACTGGGCTAGGAAAAGCATCCATAGGAATTTCCCTGCTGGAAAAGGGCTCAGTGCCCCCTTCAGAGGAGCCCCTAACTTTGGGGATTTCTGGTTGGGGACTTTAAGTTGTACCTTATCATAATTTGTGATCTATTGGAACCAAAAGCAAACATCTACCCCCCCCCCCAAAAAAAACCCACCTCCATTTAGTGGAATTTTTCTGCCATGTGCAGTGAGAATAAGCATAAGGAAATTCAATAAACCCCAACTGGGACTCAACATTAAAAATTTAAAACCACAATTTTCAGTAAATATTTTATTACTGATAAAATGCAATGTGATCTACAAGGTGCTGTTTTTAACCTCGTATTTTATTTCTTTAAGTAATTTTTTTTTTCTGCTGAGATGTAGATGAAACCTAGGGCCTGCTTATGGCTAGCCTACAGTTAGATCACTGAGATACACCCCAGACTTCCTCAAACAGTGAAAACAACTGCTTAGAATCATTACTAGACACACTTATGGAGAGGATATAGCATTTGGGCATTGACTGTGACTTGGGGGTGTTAATGAGTGACTATGGGAATTCAGAATAGCAGTTTGGGGGCCCCAAGGCAAGCGCTCTGCCTGCTGCCAAAGACTGCTTCCTCTAACCTTCCTGTGTACGCAGACAGCCAGGCACCTCCCCAACAATAGCTCCCAAGCTTACTTGGCAACAACTGTGTTCAATGAAATTCTGGCACCCCAACACCTAAACAATCAAATGGATAAAAGCAATGAATGTGTTACAAATGAGATGGACGGCAAAGAGGTTGTTGCCAATAATCTGGAAACATCTTCTCGAGATAGGAGTCAGTTAAAAAGTGCCTAGAGGTTTCGTTAGCTTTTCTTTTTAGACTCTTTACCCTTCCTCCATAAGAAATAGAAACTTGTAGAATTATCTACAATGACCAGGTGGTGGTGGTGCACGCCCTTAATCCCAGCACTTGGGAAGCAGAGGCAGACAGATCTCTGTGAGTTTGAGACCAACCTGGTCTATAAGAATTAGTTCCAGGACAGGCTCCACAGGACAGAGAAACCCTGTCTCGAGCCGCCCCCACCCCCAAATCTACAGTGTGTTGAATGTTTCTGTAGTATAGGTCATTCACATGCTGCTTTTAAATCCTCCCTGCTTCTATTTTGAAGAACAGTTAGTACTTTAAATTTCGTATTTCTTAAGCAGTAAAAAACCTAAAAGTGATGAGTTTTGCCCCTCAAGTCTTGAGTGGATTTTGTGTACACAAAAGAGATTGCCAAGCATATGGTATGCAACTTAAAGGTCTGTGAAGAACTGAAATATCTGAGAGAACCTTCATCTTCTAAAAGATGGTAGATCCATTGTATAATGTGGGGGAAATCATAGTTAATTTATTTGGGTGCTCGGTTTTTAGACTAGGATTGGTGGGAGTGCACCCATATTGGTGATGAGGGAGTTCATTTCTGCTTTGGCACTGGCGTCCAGAAGGGGTAAGCTGAACCCACTTAACTAATCCCTCAGCCCCACCAGAAGATTGGCTTCGGTGCAGTAATCAGGAGAAAGCAGAGGCACTCGGCAGAGCAGGCCGTGCCCTTTGCCCTTGTCTGACATTCAGCTGGGCTCCTGGAACACTGCTACACCCCACCCTCAATTCTCCAGCCCAGCGACAAAAACACAAACCAATCTCAGGAAGATAAACTGTATTTAAGGTACTAAAGAATACAATGAATAAGTCAAGCGAGGGCTCCACTTCTCCGCCGCGTGCACTTGGAGGTTTTTGTCATGGACAATGTGTTTCAGAGCCAGTATCACTTAGGCTGATTAGAAGTTTGGTGGAGAGACAAGCTCTCGCTCCCCTCCCCACAGCTTTTTCCCCTTCTGACTTCTTCTGAGGAACCAGATGCTAAATCTTCCATTACAACTCCTTTCTAAACTAGACCACTGCAGTGGGGCAGATTAAGTTGCAGAGAATGTGGGAAGACTGTTTGACAGGCGTCTTTTCCCCTTCTCCGGCCTCCCAGGGTATGTTGAGTAGGACCAGGAGAACAGTGCTGAGCCATCCTCCACAAGCATGGGCTCATCCTGTCTGACTCTCCGTCTCTCCTGGGGATGGACAGGGTAGGAGTTCCATGTTCAGTGCTCGGTAGTCTGTGCCCAAGGTCTCTGCTTTCCCTCTCAAAGAAAATGAGAAGCAGAGCTTGGTGGAGCATCCTTTAATTCCGGAACTGGGGAGGCAAAGGCAAAGGAATCTTTGTGAGTTTGAAGCTAGCTTGGTCTGCATAGCAAGTTCCAGGTCAGCCAGGGCTACGCAAGTGAGACTCCCCCCCCACACACACAAGATAAATGACGTAACTTTGCTGTTCATCATAGAGACACAGTCACATCATAATTTAGGGACGCAGGCAGAGGGCAGAGTTCATCCCCTAATTAAAGATTGTACTCTATGACTTCCAGACCCTTCTAACATTTTATTCCACAGATGAGGGGTGTGTGTGTGTGTGTGTGTGTGTGTGTGTGTCTTCCATTTTTGTGTGCTGCCATGTAGAATGACTGTCTTTCTTTCTTGGTGTGATAACCTCCACCTTAAAGAAAGAAGAGATCTTGAATATACCTCAGTGTAAGAAAAAGACATTGTAACAATGTAGCCTGAGGAATAGCTTTAATTAATTGTCATTTTCGTTACCAAAATGTCCTCATTAAAGTTTTTTGGCTAAATTTCAAGATATGTGGTGTATGTAGCTAGTGTGTCACACACCACATACACACCCTACTGTGTTCAATTTCATTGAGAAAAGTACTTATAGGACCCCCTCCCCATTTTTGGATGCTTTTTGGATGCCAACTTTCATTTGTTTCATGTAAAAAATGAATTTATACATGCACACAATTAAATATCACATATGACCCTCATTCCCACCCCCAGCTCCTCCCATACACCAGCTCGTAACTTCATGTCTTTTTTTTTTTTTAATGATCCACTAAGTGCAGTTAGTGATGCCTATACCTGCATGGATGTGGGGCACCTGCTGAAGCATGGGAAATAACCAGGGTCTATGTCCTCACTAAACAGTGATTCTCCAGCAACTGTTCACAGCCCGTGGCTTGAGATCAGCTGTGCTGGGGTTTAAACCAATGAAGTATCCCCCATCACCCCGTGTGTGTGTGTGTGTGTGTGTGTGTGTGTGTGTTGGGGAAGGTCTGTTTCTTCCTCTAGATTTTGAGATTTTTAGTTTGATTCTAGAGAAAATGTCTCACTACCTAGCCTAGGTTAGCTTTGAACTCATGATCCTGCCCAGGCTCCCTAGGGCTCGTACTGTAATGAGTATCACTACAGCTGGATCTGGGGTTTTATTTTTAATGGCTGCTTGTTACTATAATTGAAAATAAGAAACTCCCACCTGAACCTGGGCTCTGGCTGTAAAAGCTAAATTGTGATGCTGTGCTGTTGGTAGGACTAACTCAGCCATGTGATTGCCAATATCTTTAGAGCCTTTTACAGCAAGATCACTTGTCCATAAAAATAACAGCCCCTACTTACTGAACATTGCGTTTTTTGGCTGGGCAGGAGAAAGGTTACACGTATTCCTGATGTCACCACTGCCCTTTAAGACACCGGTGTTAGCTTATAACCTGATCTTATAGCCGGAATAATTGTGCTCTGAGAACTCACACACTGATGCCATCCACATGGAGACAGACTTGGAGCCCTTACCTAGATGGGCAATCCCCTGTCCAGAGCTTCTGCCTTTTTACCCTCGCTGCTTACAGACCGCTGGACAAAACACAAGAGAATGGAAACATAATAACCTAAATGGGAGGTTTTTCCCGAGGAACCTTGAGCTTCCACAGCCTTTAAATGTAGTCACCTTCATATTGTCCTGTGAACTCCCCAATCCCATTGGCGTTTTCTGAATGGCTGCTCTTCACCTGATGATGTACTGGCTTTCTGGTGTTAGATTTGGGCCTTGTCCTCAAGAGCCTCAGTCATTGGGTGAGCCCAGGAAGGCTTATGAATAATCATATCGTAAGTGACTATTGGAGGATTAGTGCCGGTGAAGCTGTCTTGGAGAGAGGGAGAATTGTGTAATCCAGGGAGATGTCTGACAGACTCCTAGAGAACTCCAGGTAGCACTTTTAGGGAACACTGTGATAACAAGAGCCTATCTATATAGGGAGAGTGACAGAGGTAGGAAGAACAAGACACCAAGTTATAGAGAGGACAAGGGTTGGCGAACCTTCCCTGTAAAGGGCCCAGTGAGAAAACACTACACGTTTGGGTAAATTTGGGGTCCACGTTATTTCTACTGATACTGAGTACCTTGTGGCTGGTGGCTAAGTACTGCACTCTCCTCAGCTCAGCCCTGCCATCCTTGGGGAGCTCGGAAGCAGGCCCGAGGGTGTGAGCCTGCTAAGCAGAGGGCACACCATACCCTGGCTGCAGCCCAGGCTGGTTGTCAGGGCTGAAGCTGGAGCCTCTTGGGTTTTATGCATTCCCAGCATTGTGCATAGTCACACATTTCAAGTCTGGAACAGGGATTTGGGAGGGAGGAGGGTACAGGAAAGACAACACAAGGGCAGGAAACACACATCCTATACACAGTGACTCGGACACTGATTGGGTCCCTTGTGCGTGTTGGGTCCCTTGAGTTGTGTATTTGGCCTCAGGAATGAGAGGGCTCAGGAATGAGAGGGCTCAGGAAGCTGAGAGAAAAAATAAAATGTTGCACCCTACAGGGAAATTCTTTAGTCCTCAAAGGATTTGGGGGCCAGCCAGTGTGTCCTCTTCCGGACACTCTGGCTTCTGTTAAGTGAGTTGGAGAGTCCTGAGTGACAGTGGTGACAAAGGAGAGTTGATGGTCCGCTGGGAGTGCTTGGGAAGGACCGCACGTGCCAGGAATAAGAAACTCAAAACCCGGAAGAGTTGTATTTCCACCCCCTCTCTGCCTGTACAGAGAGAACCGTGAGATCTGGAACTTGTGTTCTCTTTCTTAGGGACTCTGCTTTGACACATAGCTAAAAAGCCATGGGCAACTCTCCAGTGTTGCTGTCTGCTGTCCAGCATCAAGAGCCCAAGGGTTCTTCAGGCTGATATTATGCTCTTTTTGCTAGGTGTATCTGTTTATTTTTTTTTAGTTTTTCCTATATTTATTTTTATTTTATGTGCATTGGTGTTTTGCCTGCATGTATGTGAAGGTGCCAGATCTCCTGGAATTGGAGTTACATACATTGTGAACTGCCATGTGGGTGCTGGGAATTGAACCTGGGTCCTCTAGAAGAAGAATCAGTGCTCTTAACCACTGAGCCATTGCTCCAGCCCATGTTTATTTCTTCTTACAGTGCATGCACATGAGTAAGTCCCTGTGAGCCTGTGGATGTGGAGGACCCCCTTCAGGGCTTGGTTTTCTCCTTTTGGCTTTACACGGATTCCAGGGTTAAAACGTGGGTCTTCGGGTGGCAAGCCCTCAGCTCCCTCATCAGCCCTGGTCTCCTTTCTCAACCTAGTCTTTCCATAGACACCATCACGGTGGCTATGAGCAGTTACTGAAAGCCATGAGTCACGTGAGCTGTCATGCCTTGCATTCGAAACAGCTTCTGCTCCACGGGTTTTATCACCTACCCCTTCCTTTCCATGTCTCTTTGGCCCCTTAACTCTTAGGACTGCGCTCATGTTCGGTTTAGTACTTGAACACCTTGTGGTTACATGTAGCTGATTTCCCAGGCTTACCTCTTGGGGGTTTCTAGTTGTTTTTCTGTTTATTACTCCTTCCGTGGGAATAACTTCTCTGTGGCAGATCAGGGGGACGTCAGGGTGGGGGTGAGGTACATGGATGCCAGGGAAGAGTGGCAATGGCAGTACATCATAGAAGTGATTCTACTTTGCATAATCGTGAGAAAGGGTCTTCGTTAGCTTATCCTAAAATACAGGTCAATGGCCATTCTGCTGCGAAAACAAGCTTTGCAGGGTAATGGGTATTTATAACAGAAAACCCAGCACACTTCAAAAAGAAGAAAGAACACTCCAAACAAGGAAGTGTGTGTGTGAGGTGGGGTGTGTTAAAAGAATAAAGCTATAAAAGTGCATGAAAGGAACAGAAAGGTTAGAATTGAGTGGGGCAGAGCTGTAGGAGCAGGAGGAATGGTAGACGGAAGGGTTAAACAATGTACTGTTTGTTTTTAAGTTTCTTCATTTTTCCTCCTTTTTTCTTTGCTGGTTATGGAAGGGGACTGAGATGATTGTGTACTCCAGAATGTATGTTTGCTTTCCTGCCCCAGTGTGGGGAGGAGCTAGTCTTGTCGGGCTATATACTAGCTGCGCCTAGCATCTGGCATGGCTTAGCTCAGGGCTGGGAGTGACCCACGGGAAGAGTACTTTCTCCTCTCTTTGGAGGAAGAGTTGGGAGTTGGAAGAATGAAACTGCAGCAATGGCAGCTGCTGTAGGAAGTGGGAGGTGGGCTTGCATTTGGATATTGGCCTTGTAAAAGAAAGCAGCTGTTCTCTCCTCTCTCTCTCTGTCTCTCTCTCTCTCTGTCTCTCTCTCTCTCTCTCTCTGTGTGTGTGTGTGTGTGTTTCTCTCTCTCTCTTTGTGTGTGTGTGTGTGTGTGTGTGTGTGTGTAAAACAAGCAAGACTGTTAGTGTTATAGCCAAGCTGTCTGCAGTGTGGTGTGCCATGCGAGGTGGGGAAGTTTTAGGAGATCAGGCTACATGTGGGACTTGAATCCTTTCCAAGAATGTTCTGCAGCGCTTTCTGTGGCTTTGTCTGGAGTGGAGCCAGGTCATAAAGCTCTGTTTGGTGGCGGTTGTCAGCAACAAATGTCCGCGCTCAGACATAGGGATCACGCTGCTTGGTAGAGAAAGGGGAGCTGGTTTTCTGTTGTTTGTTTTGCCTTTCATCCCACGGTGGTTCTGTGTTATGAACCCGTAACCTGGTAAGACACATAATTTACCTAACAGCATCATTGCATCTACTGTGTGATTATTGAGAATCTAGTGGGATGCTAGTTATCAAATACCCCTCTACTGTTACTGCATGCAACATTTCAGCTGCAAGTGTGTAGCATGTCTGGCATGAGCTGTACTGCAGCATCTCAGAGGCATTCTCATAGGGAAGCCGTGTACTGGATGAGTTTGGGGTGCGACATTTTTGTACATGAGTGTTCAGGTTCAGTATACTTTGCGATTTCAATTCTCAGGTATGCGCCACATAAAACTGTTCTCATTTTCTGTGCTTCTACAAAAGGGACTGTGTGTTGTGTTTGTCTCTTTGATATACATTTATTTACTTATTTGTGCATTCATTGTGTGTGTGTGCATGTGCGCTTGTGCCACCTTGTACTTCTGGAGGCCAGCGGACACGCTGCAGGAGTTGACGCCCAGAGAATGCCTTTACACTGTGTGTGGCGTGCCTTGTTAGGATGGATCTCTGTCCCTGGAGGTTGTATGAAAACTGAAAGATCCATATCTGGTTATCTGTACTACACTATGTTAAAGTGCTATTCAAATCTTTATTGATGATCACTCCATTAGAGCGCATCTCTGGAAACATCAATCTTGATTTCTCATTTTTCCCATGAACCCTTAGGCAGACCCTTCTGTTTGCCATGTTTGACTTATGCTTCCCCAGAAGTGCTTGCTCTTTGCACCTTAGCAAATTCTTTCAGACCTCTTACCACTGTAACCAGATGTTTCTCTCCCATCTGCCAGTTCCCAAATAACCACTCAGATGCTTCATATTACTTATAAATGCTCAGGCTTATTATTAGCTAGCTCTTACATTTGAATTAACCCATATTTCTTAACTATTTTTTGCCATGTGGTTTGTGGCATGTTACTTCAATTTCTGCATGTCTTGCCTCCTCAGGAGCAGGCTGGCATCTCCCAGACTCTTGTCCTTTTTCTCCTGTATCTCTTAGATTTCCCTCCTACCTCTATCCTGCCTTGCTATAGGCCAAAGCAGCTTTATTTACCAACCAATGAGAACAATACATACACATAGTGTACAGAAAGACCATCCCATGGCACCACCACTTTCACATTGGATAATTTCAAGCTCCTTGTTGAATCCCAGTCACACAAAAGCTAGGATGAATACCCACTTCTTAGATGTTCTCTGAGCATACACTCACTGGTTCCTTGGAATGTACTTTTATTTTGTATGTGTGTTGGGGCAAGTGGTTGTTAGTCTTATATTTTTATACTTTAGACTAAAGTAGAAGTTTAAAATAAAAACCTCATGTACATTTAAAAAGACTATCTCCTATTATAACAGAACACCAAGCTAATAATAAACACTGAATAAATATTTAAGAAATAGGAGGAGGGGAAGAATTTTAAGAAAGTATAGGGAGATGCCTTCTAAGTCTTATTATTTTATTATTTCATATGGAGGGGTATTTTGCCTGTATATGTCTGTGCATTATATACATGCAGTTCCCCTAGAGGCCAGTGGAGGGCATCAGATTCCCTGGGCCTAGAGTTACAGACTTGAACTGCTATGTGGGTGCTGGGAATTGAACCCAGGTCCTCTAGAAGAACAGCCAGTGCCCACCATGATGACAATAGATGGAACCTTTGAAACTGTCAGCTGCCACCTGAATTAAATGTTTTCCTTTATACGAGTTGCCAGTCATGCTATGCTGTCTCTTCACAGCAATAGAAACCATAACGAAAATAGCAGGTATAGACTGTCTTAGAACTCTTGCCTCTCTGACAGAGACGGCTATAAACAGGGATACCACTTTTAAAAGGACAAGCAATATAACATTCAGGACAGACCGTTTATAAATTTCCCAAATGTTATCAACCACCCCTGTAATTTTGCCGACGCTGGATATTTATGTTGAATGTGATGAGACCCAGACCCAAGTGTGAAATCACAGACAGTAGATTCCGTCAAAATAAACATGGAAGAATAGTGCCCGCAGGCCAGGTAACACCAGGCACGACAGTCTAAAGTTAGAAAAGAAACACTTTCCTGCTCCCTACTGAGTGTTCTCCTTGAATGAAACACCCAACCGTCCACAGCCGCAGCTTCCTTTTTGCTCGAAACTTAACATAAATTACTTTCTCAGAAGACAATTTTATACCATGCTGTCACAAAACAATTATGGCAGCTATAAAGATAGCCATGTGCACGAAACCTAGAGGAACTCAGGATGGGTCTGCCATGGAATGTGTATATTCTGGTCTGTTCTGTGGTTTACCTGTTTCCTTTGCATCCCTCTGCCACTGCTTAGAGAAACCCAGTGAACTTGCATAGTCTAGCCAGTTGAGCTAGACAGAGACCTGTGTTTTGCTTTTTCTTGGGCTCTGCTCAACTAATTTGGACAGCTATAGGTGTATTTATTTGGGACAATACAATTTTGAGTAATGAAAATTATATTTAGAGCCTTCTACTTTGGAGGAATTTTAATAAGTCTGTTTTTATAACTTTAGGTAAACATGTCAAGTGTTCTTTAAAGACCAGAATGAGGTTTGCATGTGTGAATTAATGAATTACTTATAGTGCCAATCTTGGATGATAAGGAGCTGTCAGGAGAACACAGACACTTGACACAGAACATGAGCTTATGCTATTTGATATACAACTTCTATTAAAACCGTAGTTGTGAAAGATGGTATTCCGGGAAGATTATTTAATGGGCCCTCTCTCCCCACCCACTTTTTGAAGTAATGTATGGTAGAAATAGAATACTGTATGACATTACTTTGCCTGTTAACCCTTGACAGAACAATCCCAGGATGCATGGTGTCAGTGTGGGGCCCTGAGATTTATGGTGCTTTGTAGTTTATCAAGGCACTAAGCAATCTAATTTGCCTTGGGGTGGTGCACTGGGGGGTCTCTGTAGTTCCTCAGGTAAGGACTATCTTTTAGTGAACAGAGATGCTGTCTCCTCTAGGATACTTCCGACCTGACTTTTCTGTTTATTTCCCTTTGTCCAGAGTCTAGTGAGCCTGGTGCCATCTTTCAACCTCAGAGCATCTGCATGGTCTCTTGGGGTCAAAAATCTTCTTTGATCATTTTCTATTCATTCACATTAAAGGTGAAAATTAAAGGTCCACCCCATCTCAAACAACCTGGTGCAGAAAGGTTTAGGCTTTTGTTTCTTTTAGTCAAAGTTGTCATTCTAAGCAGGGGAGACAAACTGTAAATAACTCCCCAATTCTCCCAAAGAGGGTCACAGAGGTTCCTCAGAAAACGAGAAATAGAACCACACCATGGGGTCCAGACTGACCTGCCCGAAGAAGTCTAAGTGGCACACCACAGAGAGGCTTGCACATCAGTGCTTGCTGGGCTGTGTTCAGTAGCTGAGTCATGGAACCAGCTGACATGGTTGAATACGTGTGTAGGTACCACATGGTTTGTTTTTTGTTTTTTTTTTGCGTATATCTGATACACATATATTCGGCCGTAAAGAATGAAATTACGACATTCATAAGAAGATAGATGTAACTAGATGTTAAATAAAGAAAGTTTCAGGCAAATATCACATTTCCTGTCATGTGAAATCAAGATTTAGATTTGTCTCCTCCAACCCAACATCCCCCCCCCACACACCCCCGTGTGTGTGGGGTGTAGGACGTGGAAGTAGAGATGGTCGTATGGGAGGGACAGACAAGATCTAAGAATATATCAAAGAAGCAGAAGCAGACTACATGGGGGGAAGGACGGGGACCAGCAAATGTGTGGAAAAGGTGGCCAGGGAGATAAATAAAACCTAGGCATAATAATGTGGATCTATGCACGGTCAACCAGGAAACGTGTCTTAACCAAAAAGTGAAAACAATACATTTTTCTTTTCCCCAAGAAAGTCCTCAGTCTTGTCCAGTTTGGCTACATCTCTGCTTTGTCCCGATGACTTCACTTGGCCTATGCCTGAAAGGAAGTAGAAAGCCCAGCCTGAGTGGGGAGGCGTGATTCTTGTGTGTGCTGCCTTTGACAGACAGATATTGCCGCTGACAAGACACATGACTTGGTAGACTCTCTCTGTCTGATGAGGTTACAGAGAAGCACTGTGGAAAATTCAAAGCCTTTCGACTGGGAATCTGAGCTGGGAAGTTGGGAATGTGGCCCGTGAGAAGGGGACTGTCGTTTTGTCAGTACAGGGCAGTTTGCTGAGGTCCATTTCGGACGTCAGGTTCTACCATCTTAACCTTTAGCTGGACGCATAGTGAACACCAATAGGTCTCCTTTCATGTTGTTGGTTTGTATCTGAACTTCTATGAGTGGATAGAATGAGTGGATAGAAATGTGAGTGAGCTCACATTTAAGTGCTCTGGAAACTGCTTTATTCAAGAGAGCCTTGCTGAGAGACAGTGTATATAGTGCTATGCTCACGGCTCCCACTGAATGACTCCACGGACAGACAGTGGAAAGAGGAGATCATCTCATTTCCTCAGAGCAACTCTTACTCTCCCTTCCTCTAGAGCCGTGGTTCCCAACCTTCCCAATGTTGCGACGCTTTAATACAGTGCCTCATGCTGTGCTCACCCCCAACCATAACGTTATTCCATTGTTACTCCATAGCTATAATTTTGCTATTGTTATGAATTATAATGAAAACATCTGATATTCGACCCCCGTGAAAGGGTTGTTTGAGCCCCCAAAGGGGTCACAGCCCACAAGTTGAGAACCTTATTCTACCTCCTGTTTTCCGGAATAGACGATTCCTGCCCTTGCCTGCTCCACCACGATTATACTCTGTCCTTGTTAATGGGACAGCAAATACCCACTGCTCATTGTGTACCAGGCCCTGTGTCACACACCTCTGCTGTCGCTTCTGTTACTCATAGCAGACCTGTGATTTGAATATAGAGTAGCCAGGGTTTGAAGAGGCACACTGACTTGCTCTCCTGATCTAACCACAGCCAAGTGGTAGCTCTGATTTCAAATGCAGATCCAATTCCAATGTTTCTAACCCTGGAATTCATGTCTTCCAAAAATAGAAGTCCGCCCTGTCCGAGGGTCTCACTGAGGAAAATGACAGGTGAAGGAGGGGTAAAGAGAAGTAGGGAAATACTACTGTGGTTGGCATTCCCTTGCCTGCCTCCTTAAGTGAAAGGGAGACGCCACCTGTGGTGATGGACTCCTCAGGAGGTTTGGCTGTAAAACACACCCCTGTTTGACAGCCTGCTGTGTGGGAAGGGGTTACTAGATGAATCAAATCCCTTTTTCATTTTAAGATTTCAGTAGCTTCTCTGTATTGTATGCTTGAATGTATCAGTTGAATTTAAAATGAAGATTTCATAATGGTTCAATTAATTTGCCAAATTAATTTGCCTTGAATTTGAGAGTTTGTTTCTCTCCTCCCCTCACCCCCCAAGACCGTTTGCTCTGTGTAGCCCTGGCTGTCCTGGAACTTGCTCTATAAAGCAGGCTGGCTTCAAACTCAAGAGATTTGCTTGCTCTGCCCCACGATGCTGGGATTGAAGGTGCGAGCCGCCATTACTGCGCTGAATTTGAGGTTGTTTGTTTTGCTTTGTTTTGTTTTCACTGAGCAACTTCAAGAAGTATAATGATCAGAAAATAGTTGGAATTCTCATGTCCTCTTCTACCCAGAATCGTAAGACAAACAACAACAACAAACCAGCCTTAGAATGGATTCTCTTTGCCTTCTCCCAGATTCTGGTCAGCCCTGAGCTTCCCATGTGTAAATAGTCTTCCTGGCATTTCTCCTGTTATCTTCTGTATCTTCCTCCTCTCTAACTAGTGTGAGCATTGCATTTTAATTGTAGATGTTAATCTTTGTTTGAGTGCATTTAAAAGAATCAATTCATTTGTGAGAAAAAGAGGGTGCGGTTGAAAAACACCGAAACTTTAGAACTAAAAAGCATCATGTTTGAGAAAGATAAATAGAACTTTTCTAAGGATAGCTCTGGGAGCTTCATTGGTCACAGTGACTTTAAAATTTCCTGTTTTAGTTCTGGATAAGTCCTCAAACACATACATACATATATATGAAGGCTATATACACACATATGCATATGTATATATACATATATATGCACATCAATATACATGCATGTATATGTGTGTATCCTTGTTTTTACCCATAATGCCACTTAAACATCCTTACACATCCTCAATATGATCTCTCCAGACATCTCTGCGAATATTCCCATTATCTCCTTGACAGTGTTTCCTTGCAGATATCATGCTTCTCCTTCTGGCATGGTCAGAAAGCCTGCCAATAAAGATTGGTATTCCCTGCTAGGTGTGTTAGCACACACCTTCAACCAAGTCAGAGGCAGGAGGATCTCTAGGCCAGCCTGGTCTACAGAGCAAGTTCCAGGACAGCCAGGGCCACACAGTGAGACTCTGTCTCAGGGAGGAGAAAGACTGGTGATCCCTTACACCAGGCATCATACTTTAGAAAGGCGTTGAGAATTGCAGGAGCAGAGCTAGACAGGTTGTGAGAGTTAGCCAGTTAGTCAGTGTAGGGATGGCCAACAAGTTCAGCTTTAGGAACCAATCTCAGTGATTTGGAGGTTTTTGGTTTTTTGTTTTGTTTTGTTTGTTTTTGGTCTTCTTATGGGATATATCCCATTCTATCCATATTACTCTGAGGATAATTTTCCATGTTGCTGTGTCCTGTGTCTTTGCTAGAGGACTCTAACAGTAGACTACATACTTTAGGTATTTAAGAGCTCATCCTGGCCTGTTATTTAGCATGCAGGTTGTGTTTGCACCTTGTGCTCAGGTCCTGGCCTATGCTATTCTCCACTCTGGTGCCTGTGTTCTCAATGACATGCGTGTGAAATACGGCCATGTCGCATCCTGGTAGCGCACACTGCGCCTGGCTGAGTGGTGGTTGAACGTTAGTTAGCCAACTTGCTTTGTTAAAACCACAAACTTTTGCAAGGAAAACCATCACGTGGGGGTGACTCTGTGTATGTGGAGCCTTCTGTAAGTAGTACACAGTTGGGGAGTATTCTGTGCTCCCCGGGTAGGTCAGCAAAGGGGATGGGAGACAGAGCGTTCTGGTCCCAGTTGCCCTGAAAGCTCTTATTGATAGGGGATTAGTCTCAGTGGAGACAACGGTGCTGTCACATGGCCATCAGGGCGATTGAGAGGAGTCACTAGAGGCCTGTGGGGGGAAGGGTCTGGCGCTGAGTCACTGAGTTCATTAAAAGGCTACAGAACAGGAGTGAAACTGAGTGTGGCAGGAGAGACCCGCCTCTGCCTCTGGATGGTTCAGCCACCTCCTCTGCACCCACACTTCGGGTAAGCGGACATCCAGTTCATATGTTGGGCAAAGGGAGACCGGAACCTTCAGGTACAAGTGGGGTTAGGGGCTCGCTCTCCACCCCACACCCCATCTTCTTACCGGTTCAGAGGTGCTGCATTGGATGGACATGAGGATCTTAGATGGTCCTAGAGACCAGCCTCTGGTCCTGAAGACTGCCTCTCAATACAGATTTCCTGACTTGGTGGCTTAAATATTCCAAAAGGTAAAGTTGCATGCATTTTATTAGCAGCCAGCAAATTATATTTTGCTAGATTGGGATAATTTAAGGTTGTACTGAAACTTGGCAGTGAGCTGCCTTGTTGATGTGGGTGAGAAAATCTGGGTTGAGAATACGCCGTCATGTTCTTCTATGACACTGTCGAGGTAAAAGTGTGAAGTTCTCTGTAACTAGATAAAAAGTCCCGTAAAAGGGGGAGAACTGCTAACTTCACAGTACTGAAAGGCAGGGGATGGAAAGAAGCATTTGAGGGGTGGGCAGTGTGGGCCAAAGTCAGAAACTCATGAGTTTGTCTTTCCTTTATAGACAAAGTAGGGAATTATATGGCCTTTGCCTTTTTAGTGTAGACGCATGCCCATACCTTTAGATGTCCAGGGCACCTGGGTTGTACAGCCTTAGATTAGTGCTGGATGGAGCTAGTATGTGTGAGTCTGGGTCCCTTCCATATAGACTGTAAGCATATCTGAGTGTTGGTTAATAAACACACATGTCTTAAAGGTGACTACAAAGGTAAGCCTATAGACTAATGTTCTGTATAGTCTACCATCAAAAAAAAAAAAAAAAAAAGATCAGAAGCTGGTGGTAGCTGGAGAAAACCTTTCAGAGTCAGCCCTAAATGTAGGAGCTGCTATGGCTGTCTATTGATTAGTCTTAAGATTTAAAAAGCAGCTTCCTGGCTCGGGCACACTTTTTTCTCCTCTTATAAAAGAAACCAGTGAAAAGCGTTTTCCCTTTAAGCTGCCTGTGTGCTCAAGCGGAGGACAGTGGCTCTTTATTTTCCAGCTTCCTCCCCTATCCTTCCTTTATTTGTTTTGCAAAGCTGCACATTGAACTCAATTCCTCACGGTCAGTTTGTAACTGTCCCGGGCAAGGAAAGCAGCTGACTGCGGGCTTCTGCTGAGGAGGAAGGGAGTGGAGTGTGGAGGGGTGGAGGTCACTTGCTTATGCCTGGCAGCCATCAAGGACTGGGAAGGAATGGAGGGGGAGGAAGAGAGCAGGATTGTGGTTCCCCCTTGATGCTGTTTGTCACCCCATTTTAACTGAGAGCTGTAAGCATGGACCCTCTGATGGGTCTTGGATGGCCTGTCAGAAGATCATTTTATTCCCCAGTCCCCAGATCTCACTTAGCTTAAGTGTAAAGCTTACTTTTAAATTTGCTTTATCCCTCTCGCAGAACAAGATTTTCCCCCCAAAACGGGGGCTGGGGAGATATGTGTTCCAGACATAAATGAAACAAGCCTGACTTAATCTGCCTTCTTGCACAATTGAATTCTTGCTTTATGTATAATAACATCTAAACATTAAGATTTGAAGGATGAACCAGAATGCATTTTTAGCATTTCTTTCACATTTTCATCAAGATGAAAATATCAAAAGCAACAGCTATGCAATTCCAGAAATTTGTTTAAGAGAACTCATAGGTTTGGAGAAAAATAAAAGATAACTGAAGTCACCGGTAAGGAACGTGGATTTAGGATGTCATGCACGTTTGGGTCTTTGGCTTGTGGGGAAGCTGGGAGACAGATGGAAATGGTGCACTAATGTCTGCTGCTAGAGTCACGCACCCAGAGATGTCAGGAACTCTTCCCCTGTGTGCAAGGGGTTTTTCATTTTAGAGCCTAACTTACATGTTTCACCTCAACTGTTATGTTCCAGTTAACTTGTAGATGACCCCAACAGTATATCAACTCATTGTGCACTGGCTGGCAAAGCCAATTTCCCTGCTGGAGACTTGCAAGCACACACACAGTTTTAACCTTCCCTTGGCTCCATGTGTGGAGGACCCTGCCACTTCTGGTTTTACCTAGGCAGCTCTGGGAGTCCTTGCTAGCATACCCCGATACCTTTGAAGATTCTGTTTGTTTATGAGAAGTGGTTGTTCTGAGTAGGTTTCTGTTTGTTTGGCCTTTTATTTTTTGATGATAGTCAAACTCAGCGCCTTGCACATGCAAGACAGGCATTGTACCACTGAGCTGCAGCCCTAGACACTTTTACTTGCTTTTTAATTCTGTAATTTTTATTCTGCACATCTGTGTGCGGCTTGGGGGAAGGGACTTCCTGCATTAGCTCAGTGTGCTCTATGAACCTAAGGTCTCACCTTGCTAAGTGGAGCTGGAACATTAGATCCGGGAGACTTCTCTGTATTGATCCAAACTCTCTTGGTGCTGGAAGAAACCTTTTCATCTTCTGCACTGCTGCGAGGTGAGAGCCCTCTTCCTGGGGAGCCAGGCAGGCAGTGACGCCACAGGTGAGTCTCCTATGCAGCTGCTGTCTTCACACAGATGCTCTTCTCCTTCTGGATGGCTCTCATGGACAAAGTACAGCTTCCTATGGCTGCAGCCCCCCTCCCAGGTGCTATTGGATGAGATCACCTTTCCATTATGACCAGGGTCCCAATATTTATCACTTGTTGATGATGCGTTTAATCCCGATGATAATACATCTTCACTTACCTTCTTCCTGTCAGGATTGAAGTCCCTTTCTGTCCGTGGTGACCTGTCCTAACATAGCAAGGTCTTAGGTTTGCCCTGAGTGTTTCCCTCCACTTTCAAAACCTCACAGTAAAATAAATTTACTTTTTCAGTTTGTCTATTACAAAACTCTTTCCACACCTGCATGTGAGGTGCCCTTTCTCCTCATTTGGGAGCCAACCCTAGTGCCTCATACACATGGTACCTCCTTTATGTTGGCTTACATAGCTGTTAGCCTTGTGCTTTTTTGTCTTCTCAGTCAATCAGCTTCACCTGAAAGAAGCCAGGAACATGTCTCTCTTGGGTTGCAGAGCTAGCCTCAGAAAGTCCTAGGATGTTTTGCATTGTGGTGCCCCTGTGAAAGCCAGATAAGGCAGGCAGAGAAGGTGAAGTTAGCCTGGAGGTCTTCCATGTTATTCCTACCTGTGGGAGTTGCTGTCTCAGGGTAGGTGGGGTTAGCCTGTTGACTACTGTCCCAGGTGGTCACCCAACCTTGAAGTCTCATCCCCCTGGGAGCCCCAGCAGCTTTCTCAGTACTCACAGTATCATAGCAAAACCTGCAAGCTTGTCGGGACCCTAGGTGCCTGCTGCAGGGTGTCTGCTTTGAGTGCACCCACTTCCCCAGTCCTCTTTCTACTTGCTTTAGATAAACAGCCTCTCCTGGATCTACCCATGGCAAATGGTGAAAAACATCCCCATGTACAATTATGTGTTTAGTTTCTTGGGACTCGACACACTTTGTCTATTCAAGGTGCCAGTGGCTTTGTGATATAGGAGTTTATCTGACTAGAACATATATTGTTTGTTGTGTGGGAAGGGACCCACCTCTATTGATGTGGCTTGTAGTAGTTTGTTTTGTGACTTTTGGACCGCTGGCATGCAGAGCGAGGGTAATTATGGTCTTTGTTTGTATCTCACTCACCACTAGTTTGTACAGAGTTCTTTATGTTCTGATCTCTAGGACAGATGACTGTTGAAAGTCTACCTCCAGCACTGAAACCATGGAATCACTACACCTCTGCCTCTGTGATCCTGGCTTTCAGCGTAGCCCCGCTGTGGCCGCTCCACAACCCTTGTGCCATTTGTGTGTCCCATCCCCGTGAATAGCTGTGTCACCTCAGTGCCTTTCTAGAAGGCTAACTGCGAAGTTAGCTTCTCCCCGGCTTCCCTCTGTTAGTGTGCAAATTCTCTGAAGTTTGCTTTTATCGTGTTTGAACACGTACTCCACGTTAAGTGCTGAGTTGGCCCTTGCTGTCCTGCAGCCCTGGAGGAAAGATCAAAACCCCTCATCTTCAGAAGAGGGGATATCTAGCCTTATGCAGATAACAGTGCCAGACTTCCGGAACGTGATGAGAAAGAAAACCACTGTTCTTGTCTCCCTGTCCTTTCAAGGGTATCTACTGCTGCAGAGAAGACCCCCTTTATTTCTCAGGCATAGAGACCATGGCTCTGCCAGGTTAGCAGAACTTAAGATATCTCCGGCGCACAGCCCAGACACATACACGGTGGCCAATCACTTTCACATGCAACTGGGGGTGAGTGCATTAACTGAGCATGATGACAGTTAGGAAGGAGTTGAAGTTGCCTATTGCAGCTTTATTGGCCATCCTAAGTAAGCAACTTGTATCTGATTGAGACCAGGAGTGAGTTGAATTCCGCAGGGGCTTCTGGTTGTTATAACTTGATGTCCATCCGTGAGCACTGGCAGAGAGTGTTTGTGTTACTAGTTGAATTCCCTTCTTAGCACTGTCTGCTGAGAATGCTGCTGTAGTCAAGAACCCATGGAGATGCTTTCCTGAGGTCTGCCACCATCCTCTTAACAAGAATGAGCTAGAAGCCATCTAGGTGCTGACCTCTTTTGCTGGTCCCTTCAACAAATTTTTGGATGTATTTAGTCCACACGACATCCTGGGAAAGCCTATGGCACAACCACCACGTAGAAAGGGTGTGGCTGCTGCTCAGCTTAGTCACCTGACTGCACTCATAACTCATGGTTATGATGTTACCTGTAAATTCAGATAAGGCCTCTCCCCGTTCTACTACCGGTCAGTGCTGGACATCTCATCATTTATTCAACAGTTAACTTCTCAAAAAATGTTTTACGTGAAGTCTTGTGCAAGCCTTGGGTAAATTAGCACCATGTTGTCCCACTGGATGCCCTGGATTCTTAGATCCCTGGCAAATTCACGACATTCTCATTTGTCAAACCTAACTAGTTTGCTGTTGCTCCCCACTGAGAAAACCAGAAGGATGATGTTTATTTTTCTTTGTGGGCTTGAGATCGCAGAACAAGTTCTTTGGAGGCAGGGTAACCTTACCCAAGTCCAATTTCTGTAATTGTGTCACCGCTATTAGTGGCATTCTGTAAACAATGATCCCCGGCTACAGATGACTGGAAAAAGCTAAACTACTCTCAAAACATGCATTTAAAGAAAAGTAGTAAGTGTTACCTAAGCTGCATTTGGTTAACCCTTCTTTACAAGGAAACCCATAAGAGGACAAACTCCTGAGTGTATAACATTCATTAAAACAGATCCATGTTGAATCCCAGACCTGGGGGTACAGCATGGCCCCATAAATAGAAACATACATATGTATGAAGAGCATAAACCAAAAAGAATGTAATAGAGGCAAAATTAAAAGTAGAAAATGGGTTTTAAATATGACATGATTCTATATGACTTGAATGTATGGCATAAATGTGTGTGCACACATGATTCTATAGGACTTGAATGTATGGCAGTGTATAAGATGCGTTTGCACACATGATTCTATATGACTTGAATGTATGGCATAAATGTGTGTGCACGCATGATTCTATATGACTTGGATGTATGGCAGTGTATAAAATGCGTGTGCACACATGATTCTATATGACTTGAATGTATGGCATAAATGCGTGTGCACACATGATTCTATAGGACTTGAATGTATGGCATAAATGCATGTGCGCACATGATTCTATATGACTTGAATTATGGCAGTGTATAAAATGCGTGTGCACACATGATTCTATATGACTTGGATGTATGGCAGTGTATAAGATGCGTGTGCACACATGACTCTATATGACTTGGATATATGGCAGTGTATAAAATGCGTGTGCACACATGATTCTATATGACTTGAATGTATGGCATAAATGCGTGTGCACACATGATTCTATATGACTTGAATGTATGGCATAAATGCATGTGCGCACATGATTCTATATGACTTGAATTATGGCAGTGTATAAGATGCGTGTGCACACATGATTCTATATGACTTGAATTATGGCAGTGTATAAGATGCGTGTGCACACATGATTCTATATGACTTGGATGTATGGCAGTGTATAAAATGTGTGTGCACACATGATTCTATATGACTTGGATGTATGGCAGTGTATAAAATGCGTGTGCACACATGATTCTATATGACTTGGATGTATGGCATAAATGCGTGTGCACACATGATTCTATAGGACTTGAATATATGGCATAAATGCATGTGCACACATGATTCTTTATGACTTGGATGTATGGCAGTGTATAAAATGCGTGTGCACGTGCACTCATCACTAACCTGGTGAGACACAAAGGTTTTTCTGAAAAGAGCAGACGAGTGGGCCGTGACAGCAAAGCTGTTGATTTTATAAGAATGTGGGCACATGGAGAGACCATTTTCAAGAAATCCCCGTTCCTGTCCCTAAAGAGCATGGTATTGTCAGAGCATCCGCTGGCCCGAGTGATGATCCTCCCAAAGATGTCCACAGCTTAATCTCCAGACACGATTAAGACCCTTAAGATGGCAGATTAGGTTGGGTTGTCTAGGTGGGGCTTAATAAAAAGGTAAGAGGGAGTCTGGAAAGTCATTGTTAAAGGAAAGAGATGCGATGGTGGAGATTTGAAGATGCTGTGCTTCTGGCCATGAAAGTAGAAGAGGTTGCAAACAAAAAATGCTGGCAGTCACCCGAAGCTAGAAGACATAAGGAAACAAATTCTTCCTTGGAGCCTCCCTTGGGAGCCCTGCCTGCCCGTTCCTCGGTTAGGCCCAAGGGAAAGCATTTCCAGGCCCCCGACCCCCAGAACTGTAAGGTAACAAGCACATGTTTCTCAAAGTCATCAGGGCTTTAGCCACTGATACACAGCAGTTAGACACTGACATGGAACCTGCGCAATTCCCCAACTTGCAGACTGTGTTTGGCTCCCACCAAACAATGTGTCCTTGTCTGACTGCATTGTGTGCTTTAGATATCATCTCTGGTGTTCTTAGCGACCGCGAGAAAAGATGGGAGAATTCCCATTTTTAGAGACAAGTGCAAATTGTTAAAGTCGCACACAGCACAGTGTTAGAGGTAGGGTTCCATCTGGCTAGCATAATTCTGAAGTGCCCCCCCTTGCATGTGTGTGCATATGTGTGTGTGTACATGCATTTGACCCATACAAAAGGCATATGCTGAATTTTAAATGATTTAAGATATAAGTGATATTTCTGTTACTCTCCCCTCAAAAAAAAATCCTAGATTTCCTACTGCAAATAGATCCTTATGTTCAGGAACAGGAAAAACCAGCCTTAGTGAAACACTAGTATCTGGATTATCATTTTCTCCTCATTGCCAGTGGAGTCGTCAGAGGGTCTGTGTGCCTTTGTGACTGCCATTCATTCTTGGAGGTGTGGTGTGACCTGGATTGGTATAGTAGGTCTTGCCTGTAATCTCAGCATTTTGGGCTCTGAAGCAGAAAGAAGGCAACTTTGAGCTACAGCAAACCCATGTCACTGCCCAACAGCCATGTCTTGTCAGAACATCTCAAGACTCTGATTGGATTCTCATCCCATGAGAATACCTTTTTAGGACCTGCAGGGAAATGGCCAGGTTGAACGTGGAGGTATGTGGAACTGGAAGCCTTCCCACGTGGAAAGTGCTGCTTAGACCTTCTTCCCGTCAGGAGACTGATGTCCATGCCTGGACTGCCTGGTAAATACGTTCTGTCACTTTGTGCCGTCTGTCTGCATCCTTCTCACCCATACTCAGCCTTGTGCCCTCGTTTCTTATGTGTTCACGTCCTGCTATGTACACGGATGCGGCTCGTGTCAGGGAGGGGCTCTGCTGTCATGGCTGGGACACTGGAGAGCCCTCACAGTCGTCATCCTCACTACCTTTGCCCTGTCGCTCTTCTGTTCACTTGTCTCTTCCTGGGTTCAGCTTTGGACTGCCACAGAGAGGGGATGGGACCCATTGGGAAGGCCTTCTAGGTGCCTGTGAATTCAGTGTTGTCAGTCCAGCAACAGGCCTCCATGATGTTGTCTACACCACGGCTAGAGAGAGATGCGGAACTCACCTATTAGCCTCTAAAGGCACAGCAGAGGAGAGCAGACAGACTGAGCCCAGACATTCAGAAGAAGGGTCAGAAACAGGGCACGCTGATGTGGGGGCTAGTGGGGGTGAACCCAGCTGTCTTCTCTTGACAGGTGTCAGTCATGTATAGAAAGAAACCACGAGCAAGGCAGCTAAACAGCCCCTCCCCACTTCTTCCCAGT
The DNA here is from genome assembly GCF_018167655.1 of Microtus oregoni. Taxonomy (NCBI): domain Eukaryota; kingdom Metazoa; phylum Chordata; class Mammalia; order Rodentia; family Cricetidae; genus Microtus; species Microtus oregoni. Next base: position 10,159,785 of record NW_024543070.1, read on the forward strand.
GACGGGGATGTAAATGCCCAGGCAGGTGATTGTCATTTTTGCATTTGCTGGTTTCTGGTCATTTCACAGTCTTCACACCATCTGTAGAGGACAGGCCCTGCCTCCTCTGTAGACACCTGGCTATACTGTGCCCACCTTATAATCTGTCACTCCTGTCAAAGGCCCTTGGCCTGACCCTGAAGATGGTATGTGCATGGTCATCATGGTCTCTGTTCAAAGACACTTCTCTGCTCTGAAAACTGGGGGCCTCTTAACTATTATTCTTTGCCTCTGCGAGCCAGGCAGGCACCCTTCTAAAAGACCAGCTCAGAGCCCATTATCACACACTGCTGCTTGCCTCTGGTCACAGCTATTTCTCAGCTCCGGGTGCTGTGATCTCAGATTGTTGGATAACTTTGTAAGACCGAGCCAACTTCAGCTACTTACTGCACCTGAAGCAGAGAAGTCAGGGGTAAGTCTGCTTCTTGAATGTTCAAAGGCCAGCTGGCCTGGGTCTGAAAAAGCATGGGATAAAACCGGACTCGCTGAACATAGCAGACAATGAGGACTACTGAGATCTCAAGAACAATGGCAATGGGTTTTTGATCCTACTGCACATACTGGCTTTGGGGGAGCCTAGGCAGTTTGGATGCTCACCTTATCAGACCTGGATGGAGGTGGATGGTCCTTGGACTTCCCACAGGGCAGGGAACCCTGATTGCTCTTTGGGCTGACGAGGGAGGGGGACTTGACTGGGGGAGGGGGAGGGAAATGGGAGGCGGTGGTGGGGAGGAGGCAGAAATCTTTAATAAATAAATTAATTAATTAATTAATTAATTAAAAAAAGAGAAGCAGACAGTGTATAGCTTTTCACTCTTAGCCTGTAGTTTAGAAACATTTCCCCCATGGGTTGGGATTTTTTAATGTGTCGTGATCTCTACCCATTTCTCCATGGTATTCCAACACTAAGCCCTGTAGCCTTATGGGCTTTCCTTTTCTATGTGATCTTTTCTTCCCTCCTGGCTGGCCAAAGATCCTGATCAAGGAAAACAATTGCTTGTCATCACTCCCTCTTCTGCCCGCACACACATTTGCTTTCATCCTTCCTTTTAGGCCCATTAGCTCCTAACAGAAACAGAGTAAGGGAATAAGTGACTTGTCAAAGCCGTCCTGACTTGGAGCAGCCTTGTGTGATCAATCAAGCAGAAGTTTCTGTCACCAAGTCTGAATATGGTGGCTAGTTCATCTTACACTCTCAATTTGACTAACACTGTTACAGCAGCTCCAGGCTTAATATGTTAGGACCTTGTAGACACCTTAGCGCCCGATCGGTAAAGACTCAAGGTTGAGGGGTGGTGGGCTGGAGGTGACGAGGCTGGGTCCGGTAGGCTGCTGAAGTTTCCTGAGAGGTCTTTTAGACAGTGTAGCTACTTAGATAACCTGTGCCAATCCTGAGGCCTGGTCTCCTGCAGGAGCCTAACAGTGGTGATGTGCCTGGACTGCCGCTTTGGGTGTGACAGTAAATTAAGGCCATAGCTAATAAGAAAGGAGTTACCGGTCTTCTGATAGTAAATTTGGCACCTATCCATGTCCTGAACACATAGTGTTTCCATTTTCAAGTTGTGAAAGATAACCCCACCAAACTGGAATCCCTCTGTGTTAGTCAGTTTTCCATTTGTTGTGACTGTACCCAAGAGTCAGGTACAGTTCAGGAGTGCTTGTCCTGGCTCACCACTTCGGAGGTTAGCCAGCCCCCATTGTTACCAAGGAGAGACCTGTACCTCATTGACAGCTAAGAAACAGAGAAACAGGAAAGGACCAGGCTGATATCCAGCCCCTCAAAGGCATGTCCACAGTTATTTCCCCTGAACAGTGCCTACTTCCTGATGTCACGTTTATCTATGAACTCATCATTGGATCCATTGGTAAAGTTAGATCCGGTCACCTCTCAAAACACAGCTGGATTTTGACACAATGTGAGCTTTTAACAAACTGGTTGTCAACCTTCCTAATGCTGCGGCCCCTTAATATAGTTCCTCCTGTCATGGAGACCCCAACCATAAGATTATTTTTATTGTTACTTCATAGCTATAATTTTTCTACTGCTATGACTTATGATGTAAAATCTGTGTTTTCTGATGGTCTTGGGTGACCCCTGTGAAAGGGTCGTTCAACCCTCAAAGGGGTTGCTACCCACAAGTTAAGAACGATTGCTTTAACATGAGCTTTTTGGGGGTACATTTTTAGATTTAAATTACAGGACACTCCCTCAGCATCTGGAACTAGATGCCTGTTTGCTCACTTGGTTCCCTCCCGTTTATTCTCTGCATATCTGAGAAGCGACTTAGGAATTCAAAGGCAGTATAACATAGTAACTTGATGTGGGGTTCAGAATTACCCACCTGTAAGTCAGTCAAAGGGATCTCAGATGATCGGTGTAGTTAACTTCTCAGACTGGTTGTCCCGGCTTCAGCAGTAAAGAGAGGGCATTTACAGACGCGGATGGCCATCGCTGCCAAGCATCTGATCCTTCAGGCCAATTCAACTGCTTTTACTTCAAGTCAAGGAGGTGGTCTCCAGCTAGTCTTTAACCGACCACAACCAAAGGCCTCTGAGGAGTTGTAACAATGTGTGAGGTCACATACAGTTCCTGGAAGGATGTTGCATTGTTGCACGAACACTGGTTTGAAGTCTCTTGAAACAATGGAAGAGCAAGAAGTGCTGGCACTTTGAATCTGTCTTTTGACCTGCTGGATGCTTTGGCAGCTCTTTATGCAACACACCCATTCCATCTCACAGCTTAGCGGACAGCCTTGGAAGGGAAACTCTCTCAAGGTCTTGCATTAAAAAAAAAAAGTGTTGCATGGAGTTCATCTTTGTCCCGTGAACAATGTGGCTTTCCTTCCTCGCATTTATTTTTCTGTTATGTATCCATTGCTCATCTGCTTAAACACCTGTACTATTCTTCAGTCTGTTTTTACTATGAAATGAGCTCAGAATTGGTCTTTAGAGGTGGTAGTGTTGATTCCTGTCCCTTCCACTGTCCAATCCGACTGCCCTGGTCATGTGGACTCAGCCTTTGACTCGGCCACCTCGTACTTACAAGATGGGGGTAATCGATGGTACCTGCTTCAAAGGGTCGGCCTGATGATCAGGAGGAATGTGTGAACAGTATGTGTCCCATTGCAATTAAGGTCAGGTGACTTTTCATACCATAACCCTCTGTAAAACATTCGCTGCCTCCATCCTAATTTCCTCCCACCCACCTCCCCACTTTGGTGTTGTTTGCAATGCATTTATCGTGTATGAAAATGTAAATCCTGTGTCTTCTTGAAAGTTACTTAATACACAGCGTCAGCTCTACAGCCATGCCCCTGTCACCTGTGGCCGTCCTTAGTAACTGAGTCTAACTGCATGCCATTGTCTGGTGAAGTACGCAACTGTGGTTCCAGCTTCCTGTTTCCTATAGTACTATAGCCATCAGAATCAGTTTCTCTTTTGTTAAACAGAAGAACTTAGTTGGCCCCTTAGTCTTTGTCCTATAAATCTTGACCATGCCTGGTTGTGGCTACCAGGAGTGTGTAATGGATATGGGAAGGCTTGCAGATAATGTGGACAAGCTGGCACCGATTCAGACTCTATTTGTTCCCATCTGAGCCCAGGCCTCTTTGGCTCTAAATAATGTATGGCCCCTTTTACATCCCATTCCCAAAGCTGGGGTGGGGGAGGCTCACTGATGGCTGGCTTTACTCGCTCCTGCTTCCTCATTCAGTAGATGACAGCGGAGCATGGCCACACACCAGATCTGTTAACTTCCTAGTACGCATGGAAACTTTGACAGGCCTGGTGCACATGGCACGAGTCACTTAACTTAATGGCTCACACGTAACAATAATTTCCTTTTCAGAAAGAGCTCTTTCCTTTTTTGTGGCTTGGTCATATGTGTTCATGTATGCTTTTGTTAGTGTATTTTATTACTGTCTTCTCTACCAGACAACTTTGGGAAGCCCCAGGCCATGGAAGTCTCCCTTGGCTGAGCTCTGAAATATACTGGGTTTTTTTGTTGTTGTTGTTGTTTGTTGGTTTTTTACCTTCAAAACAGCTAGTGACTAATGCATTTTTTCTAATCCCCACTGGCAAAACCCTAAACAAAGAGGAGTTTCCAGGGTCCCAGAGTGAAAAGTGTTCCAGTGGTTAGTTCTGACTTGTGTGCATCCAGAAGCCAGCTTTGACCATCTCACAGTGTACGCCTTCTAATTTGTGGTATTATCAGAGTTTGAGTTTTTACTTTGCTTTTTAAGTTTTCAAATATGGGGACTTATGGCTGGGGAGATGACTAGGTGGTTAAAAACATGCCCTGTTCTTCTAAAGGACCTGAGAAGATATTCTCAGCCCCCATGTTTGCAGGTCACAACTGCCTGTATCTCTATCTCCAGGGGATCCGACACCCTCTTTTGGCTTCTGATGGTACCTGCATTCATGTGTGCACACCCCCACACAAATACACGTAATATAAAAATGATGAAAAAAATCAATCCTTAAATAACAGGAGTTCAAGAAGGGGTCATCTAATTTCGGTATGGAGACTTCACAGTCAGCTTTGAGATGGAGACAATCTGGCTGCTAACTTTGAAAGATAAGCAGGGATAGAAGGGTTTGGCTGGGATACAGGCAGGGATAGATGCAGCTGGATAACCATGCTTGAAAGGCAGAAGCAAGACTGGCAGTGATGGGGCAGGTGAAAGATGGCTTGGAAAACGCAGGCAATAAATGTGGAGGTGAGTTCAAGACAGTTGATTGGGACGAGATGTTGAGGGACCGCTACCATCCTTTCTGGGTACCAGTGCCTCTCAGGATTCCCCTAAAGCAGGGCTTCTACCAGAATGCCACCATGAGGCTGTCCTATGTGCTCACCATCGGGTGCCAAGCAGCAAGCATCCCAAGTACCCTTTCCCCCCCTTTTTTTTGTATTGAAACCAAGAAAGTTTCCAGACATTACCAAATGGCCCCTAGGAACAAATGGACTCTTGGTTGAGGACCACTGCCCCCCAAGAATAACATGATTAGAACCTTTATCCTTGCAACAAGTAGTGATGTCCATGATGACCCTCCAAAATGTTCGCAACCACGTCCCAGAGTTTTTCTTCTGAAAACTGTATACTTTCTTCTCCAGTTTGTTGGTCTTAAATATTAACTATTCATTTGCATCAAGTAAAGGAAGACTGGGGACCTAGCTTCTTGCCTGGAGTGCCTGATTTCACAGAGTCCATTCCCAGCCCTAAAAACAATAAAAAAAAAATCAGGTAAAGGTGTTGCTCCAGAGCAAGCTTTTTATGCCTGCAAAGGCCACATCACATACCAGGCTTTTGTTCTTGTTTAGAAGAACATGGTGCTAATTGAGGAGGGGTGAGGGCAGTGGCCAAAGAAGAAAGCCACTTTTGATTCCAATTCCAGTCACCATGCCTGATAAAGGCTTTGGGATGCCAGAGTTCAAGTTGCTTAAAGACACTGGGGAACAGTTTTATATTAAATCCATTCATATTTAACACAGGCTCCAGGCAGTGGACAAGGGAGCTTGGGCAAACAAAACAAAATTGGTCAGCAGTCCCCCTGAGCCTCATTAGTCATGGTTTTTGAGTGTTCTGTTGGTACATGCCCTGCAATCCACACTCTAGACTGCCCCTATTTAAGAACCATGACTGAGGAGTCAAGCTACAGAAACTGAACCAGATAAACTAAGATATAGTCAGGTCACTTGGAGGAAGGGTCGCTTGTTCTTCCCGGCCGCCCGGCTATCTTAGACCCAAAATAATCACACAGAAACTGTATTAACTAAATCACTGCTTGGCCCATTAGCTCTAGCTTCTTATTGGCTAACTCTTATATATTAGTTTAACCCATTTCTATTAAACCACAAGCTCGTGGCCTACCAACAAAGTTTCAGCATGTCTATCTCCGTGGCTCCATGGCGTCTCTCTTACCCTGCCTTCCTCCTCCCATGCTATAGGCTAAGCCAGTTTGTTTATTCATTTACCAATAAAAGCAACACATAGACAGAAGGACCTACCACACCAGTCACTAGTCACACGGTTACATGAATCTATTCTTGGGGACCCCTACAAGATCTCCCAGGGAATCTCCACCCTCACCCCACCTGAGTAGCTGCAGCTCCCATCAGGTCTATTCCTGAGTTTACAGATTGTTGGCTGCTCTGTCCGCTCTCCTCTACAGAAAAATAAATCTATTCCTTGTTTTTTATTCTCCTCTGGGCCCTGGTTGCTTGATTTGGGTGTGCACTTCGTTTGTCCATTTGTCCTTTTTCAAAATAGGGGACTTCCCAGCCTTCAAGCTGTCCCTATTTGAAAGAGCCCAGACAGCAAAGCCCCGCCCCTGTCACTAGTCAGGACTTAATTCACAATGAACTTAGCGTGAACTGCAATTCTTAAATCTTGTTAATATGTTTTGCTGTTGAGCCATATTTCTCTCTTGAACTCGTAGTAAATTGTTTTAGCATGTTTGGGGATGGCAGTGGCTCCCGAGCAATTGAATTTGGTAAACTGTTTCTCTACGTGCTCCTCGAGTTGTAAAATTTTGGAATCCTATAACCAGGCCATTCAGGATGTCAAGCAAAATAGATGGTCTCTTTGTGGAGACCTTTCTTTGGGGGTCAAGTCTGTGGACACAGGAAGGTCCTTGCTGCCTGCTGCGCTGACAGAGCCATTTGTTATTTCCTGCAGGTCCTCAGAGTTATTTTCTCCAGCCTTCCCTTTTACACAGCTGCCCCAGCATCCCCGATACCCCAGAGAACTAAAATCTCACCTTAGAGATAGCTTACAGTCTAGGGTTCAGAGTGGATGAACCCAGCCCCGTTTTGCTTCCTCCTCTTAAAGGTGAAGTCTCAGCTACATGGGGAGATCGAGGGTGTCAGGACTGGGATTTGATTCAGGCTGGGGTGTGGTAGGTAATGTACCTGGTCACTGGTTCCTTCCTGGCTCTTGTCTGTTTCATTCAGTACAGAGAGTGGAGTCTGGGTTTGCATATGGGTAGAGATTCTGATAGAGGTGCCTTCTTGTTTCATTGTCAGTGTCAGGGTAATATTGATTCCTTTATATAAAATTAAAATCATTTGACGATAGGTACTTCTAGAATGGATGGTGAAGTTGAAACTATTAGTTGTCTATTCTGTCAGTGTTATCTAAATGTTCCTTACAAAAAAACGTCTTCTATGCTTGTATGTACTGGGCTTAGGCCTGGACATCTCTTCTTCTTCTAGTTTTCATTAAAAGCCTTGTTACTGTTTATCTCTACGGGATTATAGAAACCCAACAGTTACAAAAGCCACACGCCACCACACTAATTACCAGAGTAAAGTTTTATAAGTTGGCGTAATTTTTCTTTCATACTCTTTTGAACCAATCCAGGAAGAGAAAAGCATGCTTCCCTGTTAGGAAAGGAAACAATTGAATTTGAGAACAGAGTGGGGAGAATTTAAAAGGTTATACCACAGTATTTTTGGGGGGAAGGGCTGATCTTAAATGGAAGCATAGCCGTGCACTAAGAACCTGAATTACCCCCATCATAGTTGAGTAAATTACTGATAGTGTCCAGATCTATCTCCGCAAATGCATGGTGTGAATCAGTGGAGAAATGCTATGCTAAAGCAAACTGTAGCATTATGAGATTGCAGGTCTTCGTTCGGATGCCCAGTCTGAAATCTAACAGCCAGCAGTCTCCTCTCAGGGGCTCTGAGGGGGTACCAATGGGTTTTGACACTGTGCTGGAGACGAGGTGAAAATTGTGTAGATGGAATCAGGACAGGGAGTGAGGTTGTAGACCTGTAGAGACAGCTGAATTAGTCTTCCCATTTCCTTCTCCAGACACTTCCCAGGCACAACATAGATCCTCGACCACCTTTGCTCTTAGTTCTGGCCTCCTGATCGTTCTGTCTGCCTGGATTCATTCTGGTCCCCCTGCCATGTGCTCTCCAGGAAGGAATTTTGAGTCTCCTCTCTTCTCCAGGGCTAGCTCTGGGGATGGTCAGACTCTGGCCCTTTTGTGCTGGAGGCAGCATTCCTACCCACATGGCTGAGACTGGATTCTCATTTGTCATAGCATTCATTAGCCCAGGCCCCTCCCGAGGAAGGAGGAAGGCTTTTACAGAATGATGCTGACATTTTCTGAGGGATATAAGATAGATTCTACCCTTCTTTTTTTTGAGATGGGAAAAATTTTCTTAGGAAAGGTTTGACACTCTCTCTGACCTGGCACCCAAAAGAAGAAAGGAAGGCTTGCAATAAGAAAAAAGTCAGAATGTAGAGAGTTTCATTAGGAAAGAAAATTTTCTCTGCCCCATTCTCCAGCTTCAATGTTTCCAAGTCTGTGAATTAGCGCTCTTCTCTCAGAATGTGAGCGAGAACCTGCACTCTGGCTAACCTTTTAAATAAATAATAGTAAGAAGCAGATGGGCTCCCGAGACACCCAGAGGACCAGCTGCAAAGACCCATCACCCAGCAGCCATATTCTCTGGGTTACTCATACAGTGTTTCCATGTACCCTGGGTAACTCATACAGGGCTTCCGTGTGCCCTGGGTAACTCATACAGTGTTTCTACATACCCTGGGTAACTCATACAGTGCTTCCGTGCGCCCTGGGTAACTCATACAGGGCTTCCATGTGCCCTGGGTAACTTCTGTGCGCCCAGGGTAACTAACTCATGCAGTGTTTCCACGTACCCTGGGTAACTCATACAGAGCTTTCGTGTGCCCAGGGTAACTCATACAGCGTTTCCATTCAAGCTCTTCTGCCCACGTGGATCCTCTTCCCCATCTCTCATTCTTTATACCTGTTGAAATCCCTCTTCAAGCTCAGCTCTAAGAAAGCCTTCGTAAATCATCTCCAGTGGGCACTGTATCCACCTTTCCTGTGTCTCCCTTGGTGGCTGTTGAGCCTTTTCTGTGACTCTCATCCCAAGCGACCGTGTGATTAGCAGACATGCTTTCTGCCGTCTAAGAGCTGGATAGATGTGTATCATGTGTTGACTATGTACTGTCAACTGGAAGTAGGAAACCTAGGAGTTCCCCTTCGGGGGTGGGAATTGCCATGTGTCTTAGTTAGGGTTTCTATTGCAACGAAATACCAGGAACGAAAAGCAAGTTGGGGAGGAAAGGGTTTATCCTGCTTACACTTCCTTATCACTGTGCATCACAGAAGGAAGTCAGACAGGAGCTCAAGCAGGGCAGGAAATTGGAGGCAGGAGCTGATGCAGAGGCCAAGGAGGAGGGCTTCTTACTGGCTTTCTCCTTCTGGCTTGTTCAGCCCACATTGTTATAGAACCCGGAACCACCAGCTCAGGGATGGCACCACCCACAATGGGCTGGGCCCTCCCCATCAATCACTAATTAAGAAAATGTCTTACAGCCAGATCTTATGGAGGCCTCTTCTCAATTGAGGTTCCCTTCTTTTAGCTAACTCTAGCTTGTGTCAAGTTGACACAAGACCAGCCAGCATAGATGTGAATCGGAACTCACCATTATATTGGTTGCACAGTGAAGGGAACTACAATTGCTTCAATATTTCCATGTGAGTGTTTTATATAGTTTTTGAGATCTTGTTTGAAATTGGAGACTATCTTAGGGTTTTTTTTTTTTTTTACCTCTGCCACAGAATGCCCATCCCACTGTAGATAATCTGCTATGTATATTTGGAATTAGTCACTTATCAAATTAGCAAAAAGGATGTGTATCATTCATCACACTGTAATCTTAGGCCCTGCTCAAGTGTTCTCAAGCTTACAGAGGCCACCCTGTGAGTTCTTGAAGAGAAGACAGCATTGTGTTTACAATGTAGTTCAGGCCTTTCTCTCTCGTAAAACCCCACTTAAGACCCGTTCCCTTCCCCAGAGCCTAAGCTCGCAGGGAAGGACTAACCCACAGGGAGCACGAATAAGTTCTCAGCAGCCCACTGAGCTGACAGGAGCAGAGGCATTGCTGCCTGTCTCTTCCACCGAGCCTTCTTCCCCTGCTGCTGAGCCCGTGGCACAGTGACAAGTAGCCTGGGACTTTCCACGGGGCCACTGTCATGGGTATGGAGTTCTAGTGTCTTTCATGATGATGGGGGACCTTGACTTTTACATCTGAAGAAGGGGAGCTACCCAGGCCAATGGGTCATAACTGTGATTTGCCTTTTGAGAGTCAATACTGCCAGCCCAGCACCATGTGTTTGTGCTGTATTAACTGTTTGCGTTGCTTCAGACACATTGATGGAATTCATCAAATTCCCCTGGGCTCCTTTCATGTTATATCTCAGAAAAATGAGGCTGGAGAAGTGCGGTTGGTTTAGATCCCAGTCTGATGGCAGCAGTAGCCGAGGCTGCTATACCTTCTCTAATTCTTGATGCAGTTTACAGATGTCAGCGAGCCCCAGGAAGGATGAACCGGCCAGGTATGAGAATGTGGCTCTTTAAGGCACTGAGGCATTCATGTAATCAGTTTGGCAAGTCAAAGCTTTAGTTGTACACAATTGTACATGGCTCTTCTAACTGAATTTAACTTAAATTGTAAGCAGTATAAATGATGACTTACCAAGCAGAACTCTGAATGGGGGGTGATCAAGGAGGGCATTAAATGACTCTCCATACTTATAATTTAGTTTTTCTCGTGAAAATGTAATTTGTAGCTATCATGTTTTATTAGTCACGGTTCTCTGAAGGAACAGAATGGACAGAATGGACATACCCTGGCAATTTACTAGGCTGTCTCACATGATGGGTCCAGAGAGCTCAACAATGGCCATCTCTCACCGGTTTTGCCGAGAATCCAGGAGTTGCTCAGTCCACAAGACTGGGTGCTGAAGCAGTCCCAATCTGAAACTGATGTCCTAGAGGATTCCTGGAACCTCTGTTTGGAGGCTGAAGAAGCTGGTTGCAATATCAGTGAAGAAATGCAGTAGCTCCAGGACACAGGGACTTGCCAACAAAAGCAAAAGCAAACAAAACCCAAAAGGTTTTTTCCTAAACTGGGCCTGCTGGCTCATGGCTTTAATTCCAGCACTTGGGAGGCAGAGGCAGGAAGATCTCTGGTTTATAAAGAGTTCCAGGACAGCCAGGAAACATTGTGTCAAAAAACAGAGAGAGAGAGAGAGAGAGAGAGAGAGAGAGAGAGAGAGAGAGAGCCATCCATCTATGTCTAGGGTGGGTCTCACCTCTTCAAATAATTTAATCAAATCCATCCCTCACAGGAATACCCAGTGACTTGCATTTTGGTAGATCTAGGATCTAGTCAAGCTGGCCATCAGGATAACAATTTATGTATGTATACACACACACACACACACACATATATATATACATACATACATACATACATACATATATAAAATTTGGAAAGTCATAAACTTAAAAATTACCTGGAATTTCTCATTCCCATATACTTAATGCTTTAACAGTTTGTTGTATAGAGAAAACTGCTCCTCTTAACATTACAGAATCCTAATGCGTAAGCATCTGCAAATTCTTTTCCTGCAAGGAAAGCTGCAAGTGTTGCATGAGAGCTTCTTCCACGGGTGATGGGGGAGCTTGCCTCTTAGCTCCATTGCTCATCTCTGTAGCTGAAAGTTGAAGAAGAGAGAGATTAAAGACTAGAATGTTCTTCTCACCACCTACTTCTGTCTCACCAAAGAAGCAGGGTTGAAAGTGGAGGTGCTGGGAGGAGGAGAGAGACCAAAGTGAGCTGGCAAACCAGTGTTTGGCAAGTGAGTTCTCTTGGCAACATATTCCACTCGTTTGAACCAAGTTGTGTTGGTTTCGCTTCGTTGGATCCTGAGCTGGAAGAACCACATTGAAAACTTGAAATATGTGACCTTGTGAACTAGGAAGCACTGGAGACAGAAGAACGTTGACCGCAACCGGTCCTGGAGGTGCAGTTGCAGGAGCTAGGATCTGAGCCTCGTGCGTGTTTGTCGAAGTCCTACTCCTTATCATGCGGCTAGGCCTCTGGGTTCATGCTCTCCAATGTCTTACCCTCCAATGCACACAGTTCCTAATAGAGGTGTTGATGTTTGTAGACAAATCCTGAATTGGAGTGCATGTAGTTGTCACTTAGAGAATGGTGTGTGTGATTGGTAAATGAGAAGACACATTATAAGTCAGTACAAACTGACTGAACACATCGTAATTTTATAAAACATCACTATCTATACCATTTTTTTTCAAGAAAAAAAAAATCAGCGCATAACCACAAAGACAACCAAAGATCTTTGAAGGAGGTTGGAGCAGACTTTCCTTTGATTTTCCTCTTTAGAAAAGGAAGCCAGGCGCTTCTGAGCACCAGCCCTGCCCTGGAATGGCTCCCCTGTCCCCCATAGCCTGCATACTTGCCACTAACAGCCTCTGAGAAGACAAATGCTCCCGTGCTAGGCTGCAAATGGATTAAAGCCGTGCTGATCCTCATCTGTCAGAACAATTAACATGGGGAAAACACTTGCCCTACTTACAGCAGATGGAGGAGGGGAGGGCCGGGGAGTTCTGTGGTGTCGCTCATAGATTAATGTGGCTCTATGGGCAGCAGAGAGCATTGGATTTATTTTCTGAACATTACATGGATTTACGGGGATGACAGCGTCGGCTAAAAGCAACAGACGGTGTTCCTAAAGGGTTTCTGTAGGGTACTGAGACATGTAAGAAGCTTGACTTGGGAGTGGGGTGGGGTGCATTGTGAGAGAGATAGCTACATTTCTAACTGCAAAGCAGGACTTATGCCTATTTTGTGTTCTCCTTACATTGAAGCTCTGTTGAATTCGAGGATTAATAGGAACCTGGGTTTCCCAGAGGTTGTATAAATATTATTGTAGGACCTTCATGAACTAAGTGGGAAAGATAGAAGTGGCTTCGATCATTTGGAAACCACAGGTCTGTTTGAAGAAAGGCTTCAGACCATTAGAGATGGCTTTGTGCTATGGGGTATAAAGAAAGAAACACACAATGCAGCAATTAAGAAGGAGATTTCTAGAAGGGTTTTAGTGTCCCCTGATAGAAGTGGCTTGGGAAAACATAGAGGTTAACACAGCAGAATAGAAGACAGCAGACCGAAAGACATGATTTACTCAAGTGCTGGATCAAATTTTAATTATAAGGAGCTTACAGAGCAACAGTTCCCAACCTTCCTGATGCTGTGACCCTTTAATACAGTTCCTCATGGTGTGGTGACCCCAACCATAAGATGATTCTCATTGCTACTTCATAACTGCAATGTTGCTACTGTCATGAATTGTAAATATCTGTGTTTTCTGATGGTCTTAAGTGACCCCTGTGAAAGGCTCATTCAACCCCTCGAGGGGTAAGGACCTACAGGTTGAGAACCATTACTATAGAGGGAGGAAGCCAGCAGTTGATAGAGGTATAGCCTTCACTGCAAGGGACAGACCTGGGAACATTCGTGACTGCTGTTATTGGTGGGGTGGTTTGTGAATTTCTCTTTTCAGATGCCCTTCCCAAAGAGCCTCATGGGTAAATTTTCTACCGGGGGGGGGGGTGTTTCTCTCTCTGTTTGCTGTCTTTTAGTTTCTAAAGTTTTCATTGCCCCTATCATGACTTTGTGTTGAAGGAGACATTTAGCCACTTCGCTGGAAAATCCTCTGCTCTCCAAAATCCTGTGACGAAGATTCCTTGTTTCTGAACCAAACCAACAGACATGAAGAGTCGCAGTTAAACGTTTGAGTATAAGAACAAACAGACCCAGAGGGGGTTTTTCCAGTGTGGCCCCATGGACATTCTGTCTCACCAGCCTCTTTTATCCCCCCTCGGTCTCCCCTCACTACTCATAGCCCATTTCCTGCTTGGCTCCCCTTGTCTTCCAGGTGTGTGCTTTGGTTTGGAAGCCCCACTTCTGTCTCTTTCTATGCTAGCAATTGTTGGGACAATTGTTCATCTGGATGGTGTCCCCGGTCTGGTTTTGTTGTTTTTTTTTTGTCTGTTGTTTTTTCAAATTCTTTCACATGCTGAAGAAATCTTGGATGTGGGATTTGGAGGGGCGGGGCTTCCGTCCCTCTTTCTGTTTGAAAAACAAGGGAACATTTTAATGTTACAGCATATTTTAAGTTAATGGAGATAAGAAGCAACATAAATGTGATTAAGGACACTAGTATATAAACTTGATTGCATTTGTTCAGCCATTAGGACAATAATAGGAAGTCTGTGTGCTCAATTGGGACAATTCAGTCAAAACCTTACTAACTTAATAATACATACATATTATGCTAATAGCTTTTTAAAGAGTAAAAATATAAGCTAAACACATTGAAAAGGTCCTGGAGACATCTAGTAGTTATTACAATCTTGATTTTGTTTTCTTGTGTGATTTCCGTAATGAATGAATGAATGATTTTAATTGAGATGGTGGCTTACCATTAATGCTGCTTGCAATTGTCTACAGAGCCGAACCTTTGGCTTCAACATTGCCAGTTGTTTTTGGAGTCAGTGGCTGAGGTCAGTGGGTAAGCAGCAAGCCCTAGGTTTTCTTGGTGGGATAATTTCCTAACCATTGCTCCAAGTCCATATTGTGTAATTGTGCAAACAGTACGGCGACCTCTGGGATGCTTGGTTTAGCTTTCCCATAGTTAACCACTGCAGAGGGATTGATTAATGCTAATCTTTAACATGGGTCTATCGAGTACCTGCTTCTTGCCAGGCACAGTGCTGGGTGCCCTAGAAGCAGTCAAACACAATCTCCACTCTTCAGGCACTCACAGACCAAGGCGAGAAGCAAGACCACAGAGAACCTGTGAGTTGTGACATGATGAAACCAGAAGGGTTCTGGGAGTGACGCTGGAGCTGTCGGGCTGGGGAAGGAGTCTGTTTCCGACCCTGTTGGGGAATGTGGTAGCCTGAGGGTAGCCACTGGAAAGTGGGAGATGTTTTTCTTTTAGTGGGAGGGCATACATTCGTATCTCGGAGTGTTCAGTCTGCTCTGGAGAGCAGTTGGCAGAGAAAGAAGGCTGGAGGCTGGTAGCCAGTTCAGAACCCGGTTGCCTTGATCCAGGTGTGCAGTGGTCCCTGACTTAGGTAGGCAGATGATCCTGTCCAACCTGGCTCCTGGTCTTATTTGTTCATTTAGTTAAACAGGATGATTGACAGGCAGTCTGCTGCATGTGTCGAGCAGGTAGGCTTGAAGGCAAGCTGAGTTTAGGAGTATAGAGTCTGCTCTTCTGGGGAAGCAGCTGAACATACAGGCCTGGAGCTTAGGGAGTTGTTGACCATTGTACCTGTTGGTTTTGGAGATGAGTGTTTCTATTCTTGTGTGTTGGGGAATATTCTAGAGCCGAAATAGTAACTGTCCTTGGCTCTAAGAACTATGCTGGTAAAAGGGCCTTTGAATTCCCAGGTGCTGGCCTTGTGACTACAGAAGGGAGTCTTCCAAGTGAGGCTTAAGTGGTGGCTGCAGCCTGGTGTGATCGTCCTGATCCTTTTGTTCTTAGCAGGTGTTTACATTTTCAGGCAAAGAGCATTTGGGGATGATTTCTCGGGGAGAAATGTAAATGCAAAATGACTTACTTACCCAATATAACATACCTTTCTGAGAGAGAGATGAGGTGGAGGGCAGGGACTATCTCTTGAATCTTCTAGTGGATCAATAAATTTCACTTTTCTTTTAATGATTAGCTTGTTGAAAATTAGCACAGGATGTGGCTCTCAAGACTTAGTGAAAGTGAGTTTGTTCCTGATGGTTGAGATCAGGGCCAGTAAAGTCGGGCTTGTTTAAAGCAATAGTTTTCAGACTGTTTTCTTCCTTTTGAAACACTTATTTTATTTTTAATTATGTGTATATGTGTTTGGGGGGTGGTATGTGAGAGCAGGAGCCCTCGGAGGCCAGAGACATTGACTGGGTCTCCCTGGAGCTGGAGTTACAGGCAGTTATGAGCCACTTGATGTGGAAGATGGGAACTAAACGCTGGTCCTCTGGGAAAGCAGTACACACTCTTAATCGCTGACCCATCTATCCAGCTCCTCAGACTTTCATCTTAAGTCTAGACCCATGCTGACCACACACTAAGGTGATATCGAGATCCATCCGTGGCCTGTGACCTATGGGTTGAAAACATTCATGAAGACCACTCGAGGGGACAGAGTAGTTGGAATATCATTACCTCTTCCTTAAAGGAAAATAAGGTTTTAAGTGTATTTTAAAAAGTGCCATGTGCATGATCTTTAACTAATCTCCTTCCAGCAAATTTACAGCCTCCCACAAATCTCACACAGGCTCCTGCATGCGTTTGGAACAGGTTAAACAAGGCTTTCGAAAGGAAGCCCAGTGGCTTGTCCCCTCTGTAAAGTCATCTTAACTCCTATGTCACCATTATCCCTCCAGTTTGAGTGGCTAATCGCATACTTACCACAGTGATCTCATTTGCATTATCCCTGTCAAACGTGTCACTCTGTGAATAGCTAAATGAACTTAGTCTTCCTGGAATGTACCCAAATGCTGAGAACCATTTAGGACCTTTCAAACCGATCTGGTCTATTAGCTCTGTCTTGAGATAAGCAGAGTAAATAAGTCCCGGCAATCAAAGGGAAGCTAATTGTAGCACCTCTCCCTGGCTCTGTGTCATCAAAGCCTGGCGGCTGTCTCAAGCGTGCCCTAATGGGGATCATGATTTTGTTTGTTCTGCGTCTCATAATTCTTGGTTCAGTTTACATTTGCACTGTTAATATTCATTTTCCAAAATTTGTTGACATGGCTATTCATTTTCAGGAATATTAATTCATTAGCGTTTCCTTTCAAGGACAGATCTGTGCATGTCCACTGTAAGGCAAACAGCACAGGAGCCAGGGGCCAAGGTAGTGCAGTCACCTTACCCATGCGTTTTCATCCCCCTCCTTAACCAGGGTTGACAACCTAGTTGCTATGAGCTGGTGGTTTTCCGGTACCCATCTGTGCTCACACAAAATGCGTACTTATTTATGTGGTGAACATTTTTATGGAAATTAAAGCTGTATATTTCAAACTTAAAAAGCAAAAATCAGGGGTTGGAGAGATGGCTCAGCGGTTAAGAGCATTACCTGCTCTTCCAAAGGTCCTGAGTTCGATTCCCAGCAACCACATGTTGGTTCTCAACCATCTCTAATGAGGTCTGGTGCCCTCTTTCTGGCCTGTAGGCATACACGCAGACAAAATATTGTATACATAATAAGTAAATTTTAAAAAATTAAAAAAAATTAAAACTAACAGGCTTTCTCTGAAGTTTCGGGAAGATTTTTTTAGTTATGAAATGTAAATATACCAATGTATTCATTTAGTCTGTTGTAGGTGGGCTTTAGTGAATTTCATTTAGTCTGTTGTAGGTGGGCTTTAGTGAATTTCATTTAGTCTGTTGTAGGTGGACTTTAGTGAATTTCATTTTTAGGGTTTTGTTTTGTTTCATTAGTCGAGTGCTATGATAAACACTTTTGGAAATGTGTCCTAGAACAAGGAAAGTGGTAGATTTAAGGTAGAGCTACGTAATTGTCAAATACTGGTGATCTGTACCAACAATCTGGGCACAACTCACTACGATTCCTCCCAAGCTTCACCCACAGGCTGGGATTTAGTCAAACCCAGTCAAAAAGAGACTGGGGAAAAGGCTCAGAGTATCAATCCCGGTCATCATTTTTATATTATCCTCTCCCTATACCCCCGCCCCAACCTGAGCCAATTTATGTTAAATGCTCTCACTCTGTCTTAGTATGTGCACACACACATACAGGCTCATATATGTGTACTTGCTCGCCAAGCAGGCTAGACTGGGCACACAGTAGCTTCAGCATTTCTCTTGCAGACTGAGCATCCAGCAAGCTTCAGTGTTTCACTTGCATCTGCTTCACTTGACCACCACTAAGAATTCAAGTACTTGCCACTCTACCTGGCTCTTTACAAGTGAGTCAGGGGAACTTTATCCTCTGAGCCAGCTCCCCACCCCCCGCCATCTTTCTCTTACCATTTTGAAAAGCAGCCAGCTGAACCAGATTTTCCTTCATGGCAGTGGCGAATGCTCTGGACGCATTTTGCGGTTCTCATGGATTTCTGCAGCATTGCTTTAGCTCATCCTCACGCTCTGCATGTTAGCCTACACCTTCTTTTGCCCTCCTTTTGCTATTGTCACCACCTAGGGAGGCTGGGGGGGGGGGGTTGGTTATGCCACCAAAGTTGGTTGCTGAGGTCCTCCTGCTCCTTTCTCCCAGCCTTGCTTAATTCACACACACCAAGGGCACTCAGGGTAGCAGTTGAGATGATTCAGTGATGTTCACTCAATAATTAGTCCAACAGACCAGCTGCTAGGAAAGGAATATGCTGAGGAGCAAAGGGGACATCATGTTGTCCTCGAGAATTTGCTTTTGGATTAAGAAGAGCCTCTACTCTGCAAAGAAGATACTAGTGGTAAAGGAAGTGTCTGCATTATTACTTGGTATTTGGTCTTCCTCGGGAGCACATTGATTGAGGCAGTAAGTATAGACATTTTGTGATACTTCTATCCAAAGCCTTACAGAATTAGAAAACCTTCGTGACAATTTTATGTTTATCTGAAAGAACAGATAAATAGTTATTATTGGAAAACAAAGGTAAGATTTTTTTTATGTGCCAGTAGACATTATAATACTGTTACCTAAAAGTCATGTTAAAGCTGAGCATGGTAGCTTACAGCTGTAATCTCAGCATTTGGAAGACTTAGGCAGAAAGATAGTCATGTGTTTAAAGCCAGCCTGGCCTGTGGGGTGAGACCCTGTCTTGGACAAACCAAAATAGATGGGGATAGGGGTGCATAATACAATGTGTTTAGCTCTAATTATTCAGTAGTACTAGGATAAGCATTAAATAAACTACAAAGTAAAGAGTATAATTAATATATGTAATGCAATTCTAGGTAACTGAAAGCTTTAAAAAATGACTATATTAAAAAAAAAACCACACTAAAGAAAATCTAACTATTGATTTGACCTAAGCATGTAACAACTTCCTAAACAAAAAAGCAGAGGAAAATGTGCACATTTAAGGGTTTGTGAAGTAAATGTAAAAAGATGAAACAGTGTTGCTAAAAATGCTGCATAAATGGAGAAGGACATTTGTATGTACAGTGCTCAGTGAACACGTGTATCAAGTACTGAAAATTAGCACCCTATCAAAATGGGCAGAGACCACAAAGAGATAAATAACTCCACATGTTCACCAGATTCATATACCCTCTTGTAATCAAGGAAATTAAGACGAACTATCATTTTGAAATCAAAGCCCTCCCCCCCATGAACCTCACCACACTTGGCTTTATGTGGGGCTGGGGATTGACCTTGGTGTTGTGCACACAGGGCAAGCCCTCTGCCACCTGAACTACAGCCCCAGCCCTAAAACTTCCTGACTATAATATTATACAGGGAGGAAATTTGTCCACTTGTTTAGTAATTGTCTAAATTGGTGATTGGCCAAGTTGTAGCACATCAGATACATTGAATTAAGAGGAGCATTTAGACATAACTGGGTTTGTGTGTGTGTGTGTGTCGGTGGGAGTTTATAGTCTAATTCATTCTAGGCTTATGTTAGTTTCAGAAGTAGAAAAACAACATTATTTCTCCCTACCATTATAGGGGAACAAGCCTGCTTCAAAGTGGAGGTCATGTACAAGACAAAGAAAAAATTTCCTAGTTATATAGCTACAGGAAATAGCAACTTGCAGCAAGCCCAAGGAAAGGGAGGATGAAACATACCAGAGTCTAAACCTTCAAGTTACATTCAGTAACTTGAAGAAGTGCACTATTGCCTGGGTGCTTACTTATATGACTTTGTGGTCACAGATGCAGAAGCTGGCCAGTCACTCTGAATGTTGTCTCAAGTGGTCAAAGGGTCAGTGTCTTATTGCTGTGAAGAGACACCATGATCACAGCATGTCTTATGTAGGAAAACATTTGATTGGGGCTGACTTACTGTTTCAGAGGGTTGGCTACTCCATTATTGTCACGGCGGGAAGCATGGCAGCATGTAGGAGGCATGGTGCTGGAGAAGTAGCTGCATCGGAATTCTTTATCGAATTTGCAGGTACAAAGCCTTGGCCTGGCTTCAGCATTTGAAACCTCCAAGCTCACCCCTAGTGACATACTTCCTCCAGCAAGGCCACACCTCTTAGTGCTACTCCCTTGGGTCAATGGGTCCCCTTTTCATTCAAACCACCACAGTCAGTGGTAAGGCAAGGGCCTGCTTGTGTGAACTGAGCAATGCTCACTTGGTATGAACTGTCTATTAATTGGCACGTTTCTATTCTCTTCTATTCTTGAACTTAGAGAAATGGTATTAGATAGTCTTACGATATTTTTTTCTTAGATTATAATTCTTTTCCTTCCTGAGACTCCATAGTACCAAAGGCCATCACTCAGCTTTCAGATCGCTTCCCATCTTACCTTTTTCTAGGTCCTGCATCGATGACTGGACAAAAACTGAAAGATGGGTCATGGCATCCTTGACCCAGAGGGGGCATTCCTTCTCTGTAGGTTCCTGTCATAGAGTAAGCACTCAAGCTTCAGGACTCATGGTGTGAAAAGTAGGTCAGATATCTTTGAAGCTCTTGGTTCCTAGAACCCACCCAGTTTCCAGAGTTCCTTACTTAGTCTTGGGAGCTGCCCAATTACTACTTGTGCAGTGATACGTGACACAGAGCCTCCAGTTTGGTTTTTTGGCTTAAAGAGGTTTCTACCTTCTGCTTCTACATGCATTGTTGGTCTTTGTTTGTTGGCTGATTGCTTGACCAAAGCTTAATACATGTTGTGATAGAGATGCAAGCTAGTGAGTACAGAGTGATAAAACCTCTTCTTCCTTTAGTCCTTAGGTTCTAGGCTCTTTGTCTGATGGGAAATTAGCTTCAACCACGTGGTAATCATGCTTTGAAAACCTTGTCTCTGGAGTTTTCTTGTGGACGTAGCAGTTGTGATTAGAACTAACTGTTCAGGACATGGTTAGGCTCCCACCACAAACCGGAAATGGCTCAGGCATGCATCCAGATATTTGACATCAAAGTCTGGGCGATGCATTTACCCAGTACTTCAGTGGAGTCCCAGGTCATGATACAGAAAACTCAGTAGAAGAGCCAAGCATCCACTCTTTAGGTGACCCTCCCAAGCTTAGAGTTCTTGATAGCACTTGGTCTAAAACTCCCTGGATCTGGTCATCGGGATCCAAATGCACTTAAATGTCAGCATCGCTGAAGGCTCTTGTGGAGTGGAGCACATTAGCTATGACGGCTTACACTCTAAATAAAAACTTTCATAGAGGGACTGCAGTCTCTAACAAGACTTCTTTCGTTTTCGTGTAAGACGGGACCTCACTGTGTAACCCTGGTGACCTGAAACTCGCCAGGTAGACCAGGCTGGCCTTGAACTCACAGAGATTCCCTCTGCCTCTGAGGGTGCTAAGATTAAATGTGTGTACCACCGTGCCCAGCACTAACATGGTTTTCGGTCAGACTTTATAAACAGAGGTAGGCCAATAAAGTGTGATCAGGGTAACTTGAAGGCGTCAAGAAGGGAATAACCTGAAATGAGTCATGTAACATTTTTAACAAGCTCATAACATACGATACAATAAGCTTCCTCATGCTCCCATGTCCCTAAGTAGTGGGGTAGAGTCAATATTAGCACCCACAGGACAGATGAGGAAATAGGTGTGTGGCGAGAGACTGGGCACTGGGGTAGTTTAGTGACTGACACCAAAACAGCCGTCAAGCTTCCTTTCATTTGTGCAGAGTAGTTTTTACAGGAGTGTGGCTTCTTGGCCTAAAAAAATAGAAAATGATCTACTGCCTCATTATACAAGAAAAGTGGGGTTCTACCATGGAGCAGAAAGTCCAATCAAAGACAAGAAGGAAGATGAAATCTTGAATAAAAAAACCAATTCTATCTCATGATTGCTCTTTTTTAAAAGAAGTGGATGCCATAATGATAGGAAATAATTAAGGTGCCACAATAATTCTCTTTTCAGAAATTGTTGTGTTCGTGTGTATGTATGTGAATGATGTGTTCTGTGCAGGTGCCTATGTGCATAGTGTATGTGGAAGTCAAAAGACAGCCTTGTAAAGTTGGTCTCTTCATCCATCTGAGAAGACGTTACCCACCTTTATCGCTCAGACTCCTCATGCTGACTACTCCGCCCATGAAGATCCGGGCCTGCCTCATAAAACAAATAACAACAAAACCCTTTGTGCATCTTGCTGAAAATCCTATGACATTTGCTGCAGAGTTTGGGGATTGTGGTTCATCTGTGTAATCCTATCGTTGTAGCTGTAGCCAAAGTACCAGAGACTTATCATCCCAGAAGAAATAACTCTGTTTAGCCCAAGTGAATCTGGGCAATGCATAATAGCTGGAAGAGAGTGTAAGTGGCATCATCTGTGCCAATCTTGCGCACATTGCTGGCTAGTCTCTAAATTGCCTCTTGTTGTCCGAAGAGCTACGATTAAAGAAATGAGGCGTTTTCTTTTCTAGACAGCCCTTCGGTTGTTCCTGCAAACACTCGCGTAGGAGAACCTGGTTGCAAAACTTTTTATGTTTCTTCTAGGGCAACTCACCTCAGAAGGCAACTGAAGCCTGCCCTTGTGTCTCCCCGTGGGCACTGAGATCTTTTGATCTTGTGCACTAAAGCCCTTAACTCTATACCTGAGCAGTCTAAAGGGGTCGGAATGAGAATATTCTTTTCTGGAAGCAGCCTTCATCTCTCCCCATCCATCTAAGCCGGACTGTTCCTAGGATGCTTGCCATTGCCTCTTCCAGGTGGGGGAATGACAACCAAGGTTTTGGAACAACTGGGCATTGGAAAGGACCTGTAAGGAAATGTTTCAAAGAGGCAGGTTTATTTTTTAGACCTTATTCTGTTCATTGCTTTTTTCCTTGTTTTTCATTCTCCTTCTGGGTTTCTTGGCTTCCTGAAGAATGACTGTCGGTGTGGTATATATGGTGTTGCCATCTGCTCTGTTCTTCCCCTCTCCTTTGGGTTTATTTCCTTCCCTCTTCCTCTCTTCCTCCTCTCTTCTCACCCATGAAAGTCAGTCATAACACAAATCAGTGTCTCCTCTTCCTCTGGCTCTGAGACAGAGGGCGGTGACTCTGGGATGAGGACATTTCCAAAGTTTCTGTTACACAGGTACTGAGAGGTTTTGGAGCTGGGGAAGGGGGTGAAGGGGCAAAGGGGCTTGTCTTCAAGCCTTGTTTGCCCAGCTTACTGTGTCTACTGAGTCTCCTGCAGAATGTCACAGACGCTGTTGCAGCCCAGGCAGATGCTTCCTCCTGACCCAGTCTGCATTCAGCTTTGCACACTGTAAGGCATACAGTGCAGGCCAGGAAAGGAGCTTTGTGGCAAGGTCATTGTAGCTCCAAGTTCTTCCGTCCTCAAATCCAGATCCATTTGCTCCGCCTCTACCCATTAGGAGGGCTAGGACTACAGACAGATTTGCAAACTATGTATTTGCTGTTAGTTGTGCCTCCGTTCAGTCTTGGACGGTTTTGCATACAGTGTATTGTAGAATTTCAACCTGCCACAGGTCAAGGCTTGATGTGTCTTATGATTTACACCACAGGCTTGTTATCGCCTTTGCTGTGAGACAGGACCTCACTATGGAGCTCAGACTTGCTTCAAACTCAAAATCCCCCTCATCCTTCTGGGTGATGGGATTATAGACGTGCGCCACCATGCCTGGTTTATACTTATCTTCCAGCAGATTTCAATGAAATATAGCTTATTTTTTTAAAACAAGCCTTTTAAGTGTGTGTATTTTTTTAAATCTTTTTTTCATTGGTTATCATAGGGAACAAGTTCAGGTGTTTTGTTTTTGTTTCTAGTCTCCCCGCCCCCAGAAAGTGTCAAGGAACAGGGCACATGATGCAGTGGAATGAAACGAAATGGATGTGAAAATTCACTTAGCATCTGGATTTATCTGGAAAAGCCACATTTTCAGCAAAATTTTTAGGTTTCACTTGGAGGTATGAATACCTTAGAACTCCCTAGTTGCCATGGTGATAAACATGTACAGTATAAATAAGCTAGAAATAGGCTTGACTGGGCCAGCCGTTGGCTTACTTCTGCACCAGGTGTGTGAAGTGCGTCACAAGGAAACTTGGTGGCGGCTTCTCCTGGAAATGACATGATAATCTTTGTACACTTTTGGTAAACATAAAATTGCCCCCAAAAATGTAATTCCTATAATAAGTCAGGTTCATTAATTTTAAAAATATTGGGTCCATGGGAAACTTTTGCATGATTTGAGGTTCTCTAAGATGACCATTGAGAGACAGGAGTTGGTAGTGATAGATCCAGTTTCTCCGTCCCAAGAGAGAGGGGAAATAGACTCCAAAGAGTCCAGATATTTGATCCAGACATTCAGATTTAAGGCGTAGGTTCTGTTTATTTCTCTACACAAGCCGGTTGGCCTAGAGGAAGGGATGTTATGGCTTCTGGGCTCCGTTGCTCAGAGTCTACGCCCAGCTCCATGACTCTCATTCTCTGAGCCATCCATCAGCCCCTGGCCCTGCAGGTGTGTCACCGCCTCTGTTCTTGGCTGCTGCACACTGGGAAATAAAGTGTGATTTCTGTGCTCTGGTTGCTGTTAGGAGTCAGTCCCAGGACTGAATGAAAAGCGGCAGGACGGGTGCTGGTGTTGTATGGCCTCTGGTCGTCTTTCTCACACACAGAGAAATGCCCTCTCCTCTGGTCGCCCCCCACCTTTTGCCCCAGTGCATGCTAGCGTAAAATGAGAGACCATCACACTGCAATGGATTCTGACAGGCTATACTCTGAACTCCCAGGCAAGACCACACTCGTGTGAACTCAGGGAAAGGAGAGTCCCCCCGTCTAGACCGGTCTCCCAGGAGAGTGATTCCAGACCTCTGCCCACCTTCTGAGATGTAGCGAGCTTCCCTGTTGGGAAAGGCGTTTACAGTAAGCCCGAAACCTTCACGCTGAAATGTAAACCCATTATCAGCTGCCGTATAGGCTGCTAGGACTTGAGTCCACCCTGTGCTCATCAGCTGGGGTGACTAATTTGTCCTCCCTTTCCCCACTTGAAGTAGAATAATCTTTTTTAGCTTTGGTATGCTTTCCCGGGAGCCCAGGATGAAGCTTGGTGTCCTGTATGTGCTCCCTCTGCGTTGAGGGGGGATGAGCAGACTCACCGAATGGCTTCACATCCCTAATCCCATGTATCCGTCTCAGCATGAGCTTTGCATGTAAGCCGTAATTTCACTAATGCTACCTCATAATCTGCGTCTCAGAACTTTGTCTCATGGTAACTCTTTGGGCCAGAAAAGACTTCTCCGGAATAGCAGACAAAAATTCTCCAAAGTCCTCTCAAACTGCTGGGTTGAGTCCTCTATCAAGTGATGGACAGTGTGAATCTCTTCAGAGGGAGGCTCGGTTTGAACAGTGTGAGCCCTTCTTTAATTGTTGTGACTGCAGTATCTCCTCTCTGCTACCCTGAGACTCTCATTTGCTATCTTTATCGAGGTTGGAAGCATCCTATTTCTAAACAGCCTAGAATCATCTAGAATGCTTTAATATTTTCCTGCTCTCAGTAAATCAACTAAAGCAGCTTTAGGGGCCCCTTGCATTTGCATTCTAGTGCTGTGTCTACGAGGAGGTCAGAGTGGGCAGAAAATCAAGGACCTCTTTCCTTGTGGCATGTTTTATCTGATGGTCAGGCTGGGGTTTGTGAGCTTCAGAAGATACACAGACTCCCCTCGCCCCATCCTCTGCTTTATTATTATTATTATTATTTAAGAACTACAGGAGAATTAAGATTGCAGATGATCCTATGTGACTGGAGGACAGCCTTGCCATTTCCAACGCTGTGTGAAGGACAAGTATCTTGTACGAGGCTCTGTCACCATGGCGGGCATGGGTCTGGGAGAAGCTTGCAGTGTTTGCCGGCTGCTGCTGTTCTTGGCTCAAATTCAGGGTTTTGCCTTACTCAGGGAAAGTCACAAACAACCCATGCATCTGTGTGTGCAAAGGAATGGTCATTTCCCCAAATGGGTACCCCCCCCCCCCCGCACTACCACAGTGGGTGCTTACTAGGCTGTTTCTTCTCAGGGTGTTGGGGAGTCACAGCAGAAGGGCAGAGGTTCAGGAGACCTTCCCGTGTCTTCTGTTGCCTTGCCTGTAGTAGTCAGTGAGTTCTGCTACTATGCCTACTATACTCTATTAACTTCAGAGTTGGTCTGGGAACTCAGAAGAAGCTGGGGTGGGGTTGATTTTGTATTGTAAGAATGCACACTGGCAAGGCTGTAAATGATAAAATGTAAGTAAAGGGAAAGGGAGGCTCCATGCTGCCAGTTAAAATAATGCTGAGCTGTTGCAAGCCTGTCCAAATTGCTATTATGTTGTGGTTTCTAGATACAAAGTAGGAGGACAGGCTGGCTTCGCGGGAGCCGGGAGACGCAGTCCTTACAGGAAAGGGCCTGGAATGCTGTCTAGCCAGACGCCAACCACAGGCTTCTGTGGCTCACTTGCCCTGTGTTGCAGCTCTGGCAGCTTTGTCATTTGGCAAGTGATGGAGAAACACATAGGCCCTGGGCCGACTAGTGTTGGCAGATGGTGGTGGAGGGCGGGGTGGGGGGGTGGGGGGGGTGGGGGTGGTACCTGATTCGTTGGGTGTGTGGCTCACTTGGGAGAACAAATGAATTCCAGGTAGAACAACCCTTGTTTGGTTGTAGCATTTAGGCTGTCTTTACCCACATTACATAGAGCCCCCCTCACCCTCTTCAGGCACCATTGAAGCAAGACCAGTGAAGCTTGCTAGAGGAGTTTTATCTCCCTGGGTATACTGTATAGAGATTACATATAGGCTAATTTTATTCTCTAGAATACTTTCTAAACAGGGACAAGAAAACAAAATATGTTCATGAGCGGGGAGGGGAACATGAAAAAGCTACCTGAACGCCACACGGAGATAACCTGGGAATGTGGCTTACATTTCAGGACCTTTTATCCCAGAATTACAAGTAGATATTTTAAGCAAAAAGTGTTCTTCATTAAACATATTATTTCACATAAACTACATTAAGTATATTTGTTCATAGAAAGAACCTGCCAGCTATGTGCAGCAGATGTGATCTGTAGGTAGTGTAGGTAAAAAGAATGCATGTTCTTTCCTTTGAATTTTAATTTTTTTCTTTATTTATTGAATAAATATTATCCTCCTCGTCCACTGGATATTTTCCAAATTCCCGATGTTTCTGCCACCACAGAACCCTCATGGCAAAATCACTCACCCAAAACAGAAACAAGACCAAATTCATGATGTTAGGTACTATCAAGTTATGGTAATAAATAAATAAATAAATAAATAATAAAAGAATAGAAAATTGTGTGACAGAGAGAAAACTCATCCCTGGTGGTCAGCGGTGGATAAGTGGAGATAAAAGAATCAAAGGAATGTATTAATCCTATAGGAAATAGTAACCTCCAAGTTATGGGGTTTATGTGTTCCTACTAGAGCAGGAGTATGTCGGTGTGTGCGCACACATGGGCATGTGTCTGTCTGTCTGTTTGGCAGCCTGGTGCCCCATGCCTGTCACACTGTCATCTGTGCCGCTCATCCCTGTTGTCTTTACTGTCACGAGCAGACGTCTGTGTCCTAGATTACAATACAGTCGCTGTTTCCTTTTTTCGTTGTTGAGACACTGTCCGTGAAGCTCATTTTGAGGTTACTGGGTATGTTTTGAGCATCCCTCCCCCTCTGAAAGACGGGGGGGGGGGGGAGCGCAGGAAGTAAGGTATGGTAGGGTGACTCCTCTTCCCAGATTCTGAAGGATTATTGTGCTTTGCTGTGCCTTCGTGCCTACCGGCTGGCCCAGTCACGTCAGGGAGCTGTTCATTGAATCCCATGTGTTGAAAGGCGAAGTATAGATTACTGGGACTGGTGTGAGCTAGGCACCTGTGTGGAGACTCACTTTGATTGCTTAATCAGGGATTGTGTGAACTGAGAGACAGCAGAGTGACCTTCCAAGTTCAATTTTATCTTGACACCTCTTAGGAAATTTTTTTTTTTAAAAAGAAGTCATTTGACCATGATGACCTTAGTGATCAAGCAACGCTGCTAACTCATTGGCAGCTAGTTTTGTGGTCAAGAATCTCACCTGCAGCATTTTGTTCAACCCTCAGAGCTCTGTATGCATGAACATTGTCCCCATTTTACAGGTAAGTAAAGTGAGGCTTCAAAAAGTAAAAGGTTCCGCAAGGATCGGGCTTTTGTGTGACCTCACCTGTTCTGCTTTTCTCATCATCTGTCCATACTCTGCTCTTCCCAGTCTTCTTCCTGTTGCGAGGTCAAGGTGACCTCGGTGGGCTGATCCTGACTAGGTGAGGGTCATTTGAAAGGAGAGAAGACTTGAACCCCGAGCCTTTCCCCTTTTCTATCTGCTTGCTGTCACTGAGGCTGTCGGCACGGCTCCTTCGAGACAGGAGTTGAAAGTCTGTCTCCTCTCCCCTGGCCAACAGCTTTGGATTAGCTGTACCAGAGAGCTGGGAAGTGGCCTATCAGCCAGCATGCCTGGGGGAGGTCAAGCCAGCCAGGGCTTGCCTGTGCCCTGACTGGAATAGGAGCGTGTCCTGGCAGCAAGCCCTTGACAAGTATTTTATTCAAATGAAATAATGCACGTTAAGAGAGCTTTAAGAAGCTGGGAATACATTTGCAATAATTGTCCTGAATCCTCGAGGAGTCACCATTGTAGCTGTGCCTGCACTTTGAAAGTCTGGGAGCACACACCGCGAGCTGCACATGAAGCACACACAAACCCTGAGCTGCGTGCGAAGCCCCGTGTGTGTGTGTGTGTGTGTGTGTGTGTGTGTGTGTGTGTGTGTACGTGTGCAGATGTGCAAACACATGCTCTCCAGATCTTTACCTGCTTTTCCCAAGAAAAGTCATTGTTCTCCTTCCACAACACCAGGGTCCTTCCGAGTGCTTCAGCCATCACTGTAAGCCTACATTGGTCCATTCGGATCTGTGACGTTTATTGACTGTTGCACCATTAAAAGTACTTGGTTTTCTCTAGAATGGGGAATTCAATACCTGCTAAATTGGATCGATATAAAAATTTATGAACAATGCAGTCCTTGTTGAGGAACTTGTTACTCACGTCCATGTGATTCTCTGCGGGGGTTTCTGCCCCAGGGATCACATCCGTATTTAGTGTGTGCTGAAATATTCATGTTCCCTGATTAGCTGGGCTTAATTGCTGGATCCTCATCCCCTCCATGATGTGTCATTAGGGCGCAGCCACCTTGAAATGTTAGCAGGGACAGCCAGTCTATTGCGGTATTTTTATTTTATATGAATGTGTTTCCAAAACTCTTTGTACATCACTTAATTTTGTGTTGTCATAAAAATTAAACAAGTCAAAATTTGTGTAGTGGAAAACATTGTTGCTAATATTTAATAGTTATAGTTAGAGTATTACATAGTACATTTAAAGAATATATATATATATATATATTCCACTGTTCAGATTTTTTTATATTTCAATATCAAATGGTGAAAATAATCATTATTCACAGGAAGTATTTAAGAAGAACAATTGTTTGTAAGGATGTGGTTTTACAGGAGTCTGGGGACACTGGTATGGATGCCTGCCTTCACAGGTTGTACCCGGACCTTGGACTGGTGACTTGGCACCACCAGCTGTGTAATCCACCCTTACCTATTGGTGTCCTGGTGCTTCCATGATGAAAGGGCTTTCCGAGAACTGAATTTCAGCTGAGGTTCAGAAAGTAACTCAGAGGCCATTGGCCTGTCAAGGGAATTGGCAGGAAAATTGAAAAGAGAAAAAGCTACTGCATTCGGAGTTGACTAAGGGCAGCAGAAAGTGATTTGCTTGCAGTGTGCAATCTTGTAGATGATGCTTAATGAGTTTTAAGTTTCAAGACTGAACAGCCTTTCTCAGACTCCCACCCAGCAGGTGCCCCTAGCTGGAATCCTAGCAGCAAATAGGAAGCCACCGAATGGGCCTGATTGTATCCATCTGGCAGAGAGTGCTGCCCTTGTGCCAGGGATTTTGTTCTTTGTGTGTTTGAATCAGAGCTCCTGCCGCGTGGAGGGTCTAGGAGGGGTAGCTGAATGAGGCTGCCTTCCGGCGCACTTTGTCCCTGCCCCTTGCAAGGACAGCTGGGACATATGTGATCATTGACTACCCACAGAGATAGGACATACAAGCGATGTGCTGCCAGGTTAAAGCTTGGAGGAGTCTCAGAGACATGACATTATAAATCCATCCTCAAAGCCTTAGAACAAGAGTATTAGAAGGCAGGGAGAGATGCAGATCCACAATCAGCTAAATGTTCCATCAGCACCACAGAAAGGCTCACCTTTCTCTCCCTGCTCCTGCCTGAGGGTACCACAGATCTTGGTACTACACCACCAGTACAAATATTTCTTCTCTACCCAACCACATGCATGTACAAGAACATTCATGTTTAGGTGTTCCAAAGGCAAGAGAGCAATGACACACCAAGTCTGGAGCTTCCTTGAGGCACACAGTGGAGTAGACATGAAGCTAGCTTATCTGTCTAGCTTAGCTATCTGCCCTTGGGCCGTCTTCCTACCCAGCCTCCACACTTCAATTTCCTCAGTGTCTGAAGAAGGGATAATGTCTGCCACTGAGCATCACCATGTGGGGATTAAATGAGATGCTGTATGCAGTGTGTTTGGTAGAATACGATGACGTGTGGAAAGAGAACATTCTGCCAACAGTGTGTGTTCAGCCAATGTTGCACTTGTTTCTTACCCTTGAATGAAGAGGTCACTGTGTAAAAGAAAGAGTTGGCATTATCTATCGTCTTCCATAAAATGTAAGACCAAAGTGTGTCATTATATGGAGGACTGAGGAAGAATGAGGGCAGTATAGAATTTGTATATGGAAGTTTCCCTGTCCCAGCTGCCTGCTCCCAAATAACTGACACGGAGACTTAATATAAATTATAAACTCTTGGCCAATAGCTCAGGCTTATTACTAACTAGCTCTTACATTTTAAGTTAACCCGTATTTTTTATCTATGCTCTGCCATGTAGCAGTACCTTTATTAATGTCATTTCCTGCTCTCTCTGTGTGTCAGCTGGCGACTCCAGATTCTGCCCTTTTTCCTCCCAGCATTCCCCTAGTCTGTCTCTCCTGCCTAACCTTGTTCTATCCAACTATTGGCCAGTCAGCTTCTTTATTAAACCAATCACAGTAACATATATAGTCACACATTGTAAAGGAATAGTCCACAGCAGAGATTCCCTTATCCCACAGTAGAACAGTAACAGAGGCATCCTGGGAATGAATGACACAGCTTATACAAACACCTCCTGAGACAAATAGGCACAGGAGGAAGGACAGCACCCTCAAAGTGCCCCCTGGATGAGGTCACCCACACAGGGCAGGAAGACCAGCACAGCCTATGGTAGGGAGTGCCTAGTGGTACCCATACTGAAAAGAGATGCTTCACATGACACAGTCCTCCATCCCTGCCATGTTGCTGGAGCCTTTGATCCTTCGATGACTGGGCTGTTCAAAGGCCTATGTCCCAGGAGTATGAGCCAAGTGACAGAGGTAGAGTTTAACAGCCTAGACACAAGCACTGGATGATGATGATGATGATGATGATGATGATGATGATGATGATGATAGTCATATTGTGTTGTATCAGAGAATACCTGCTTAGCTCAACAGAGCGGGCTTTAGTTTGCCCCTTATTGTTAGTAAAAGCAGAATGGAGGCAAGTGCTTCCAGAGGCCACTCATCGCCTTGTAGGGCTGATGGATTCTAAGGGCATTTTAGAGAGCATGACGCCCTTTGTCTCCTGCCGATAATATACGGGGCTGCTTATCTGCTCAGCATGGAAAAACCTCCAGGAGAGTCGGTCTGCTTGGTCCTCACTTGTGTCCTGGAGCTGGACACCTTAGCTGCCTCATCCTTAAGACTTTATTTCCACAGTTCAGGTTTACTCAAGGAACAGACTGTCCAAAAATACCAACTGCCTAGCTTGACTATTCCCCTGTTGTCAAATGTCCAGGTGGTATAGCTGCATTTGGGTGCCCGCAGCACAGTCAACAACCTAGAGAACTGGGACTTTTCCTCCTAGAGACATGAGAATGTATGCATTTGTCACCTGTGTGTTCCAAATCCGAATGTATATAGACAGTGACAAGGTTCCACACCAGCTTCACAGACAGGACTATTGAGATGGCCCAGAAGGTAAAAGCACTTGTCACATAAACCTGGAAACACAAGTTCAATGCCCAGAACCCACAGTGGATAGGGAAGACGAATCCTTCGTGTTTTCCTCTGTCTGACCTTTGCACCCATGTGGGCCACCACATGTGCTCACCCTAACTCATACAGGCCCAAATAATAAAATGATGATGATGATGATAAGATAATAATAATCAATTAAGTAAAAATGTTTAAAAATTCACAGAGATCTAAGAGACGACATCCAAAGCCTTGGGACTTGGTGGAATTCAGGACTAGGCTGCCTGTGCCAGCACTGAGCACGTAGAAGCTTCTCTTTCCCTGCTAACTTTAAACTTGACAGGCAAACAGGCATGCACATGTGTTGAGAGCGCCCCATGACTGTGGGGGGCAGTGCTGCCTTCTGCGCTTTTGTTGAGAAATGGTCAACAGTGAACTCATTTTATTCTGTCTTCTTTCCATCAAAAGGGCCAAAGGACCGAGACAATAAACAGGCTGTTTCAGTTATTATTCTCTTTCCGGACTTTTTATTGTTTTCTTAATACAAAAATAACTCCCTTTAAAAATATCCACTGAATTAAAAATACTGAAAACAATTTCGAGCCACCCAGAGCCCGCTGGGTGTCCATTAGAATGCCTTTTCCAATTTATTGTTCGAGTTGCGTTTCATTTCTCTCATCATCATGTATGTAAACTTCTTTTTTTAAAAAAATATTTTATTTATTTATTTATTATGTATACAGTGTTCTATCTGTGTGTATGCCTGCAGGCCAGAAGAGGGCACCAGATGCCATTACAGATGGTTGTGAGCCACCATGTGGTTGCTGGGAATTGAACTCAGGACCTTTGGAAGAGCAGGCAATGCTCTTAACTACTGAGCCATCTCTCCAGCCCTGTAAACTTCTTTTAAGCAAAGTTTTTGTCCATGGACAACTCATGCAGATTACTGTCATGCAGTCTAGGGTACGGCAGTATGCTGGGCCATGCTTTGCGGTGCCAGGTGCTCTGTGCAGCCTTTAGAAAGTGACTCAGCCTTGCAGTTGCCCCAGCTGAGCACTGTGGTCCTTGCCTCGCTCTCAGACATCCCGTCCTCATGGCACACCAGTGTGTGACATTCCGTGGGGTCACAGAGCTAATATCCATCACAGATGTTCGTTAACTTGGAGGCACATAGATCTTAGCATGCTGAACACATTCTTATGTACACGCCTTTTCATATTTGTCTGTAGAAACCATCCTGAAATTCAGGAGACTCTTTGGGACCTGTCTGCCCCCTTCATTGAGAAGCATCTTCCATCTGGGGAAGCACAGAGCTGTCCTGTGCACATGCTATGGTCCAGCATCCCGCCGAGAGTGTGATCCTATTGTGGACCCTTCTGGTGTGGCTGTGGTGGAAGTAGCCACTCTGTCTCCTCCTGTGGCGTAGTTCGTAATGTTGGGTCTGCAATATTCTATGCCAGCTTTTCCCTTCCATCCTTCCAAGTCCTGCAGACAACCCAAGATGTAAGCCCCAGTGAGCTAGGTAGAAGCTGACCAGGCTCTCGGAATTGACCCTTGTGTCTGTGCCTGGGTCTTTTTAAGCGTGTGTGAGGTCCTGATGTGTTTCATGATCCCCACCAGGCATTAGGCGGTGTATGTTCTCCTGACCGATCAGGGGGCATGCTAGTGCCAGTGCTGTGGAATTAAGGCAACAGCCCCCATGGAAAGGACTGAACCTTTCTCTTCACCAAACTGTAAACAAAACAAATCTCAGAAAGATTGTACAGCGGGAGCACAGTGGTATTTGTACTGAGAAACCGTCACATAAACCTTGTATCTCAACAGCAAAGTGACCTTTTCTGAGGGGCCCTAGCCCTACTCCAGACGCAAATACCACCAGATTGCTTGGCATTTCCTTTTTAAATTTCAAGCGTTCCTGGTTTCAAATCAGCGATTGATCTGTTGGTTTGTAGCCTGTGTACAATTAAGTTAGTCACACTGCTGTTGGAGTCTAAGGAACCCAAGTGCTTTGAAGCTACTGCCCACCTCCAACACATCAAGCAGGGGGCAGGGAGAGTGGTCTCCCAGCGCTAAAACGCTAGTGATCTTTGCTTTGAATTGTGCACTGCCGTGCCAGGCCATCCTCTAGGAACACATCTGTTTCCGTCTCAGCTCACATTAAGTCCGCGGGGAAGCTACAGAGCGGCTATGTGAGGGAGCATCTGTTATGATTCCATTTCTAGGGGGCAGCACACTGCAGGGTGCAGAGGTGAGCAGCCTGAGTTACCTACTAGGCTGCAATAGGAAGGCAGGTATCCGCAGTTCCTGGGCAGGCAAAGGCTCCCGAGGTGGGTGTGGTGAATGTGTTTTGTAGTCTTCATATCTCTGGCCTGGAGAGTCACAGAAGCCCCAACTGGGACAGGAGCCTATGCAGCCAAATTCTGTATTCAGAATGCAAAGTTGTTCAGATTCTGGTCATAATGCTTAGCTCTCCACTATTAAAATCTACTGAGGAACTTTCTTTCCAGCTTCTGTTAACCTGAGCAAGATGGCTGGGGAATGGTGTCTGGGTGGATGGACGTTTGCTCTTTGGAGCACAACGTAGCATCAGGATTCTGATTGTGTTTGTCAGTCTATTAGTTTAGAAAGAATCTACCCAGTCAATCAAGGCTATCTGGCAGGCGATGAGGAAGGAGTTAATAGCAAGAAAATTAACAACTGGAAGAAGAGCTAACTCATAAAACCAGCTCTTCCTTTCTTTGAACTGATGGGAAGTCAAGCTGCCTACATGTTAAGCTAGTGCTCCACCACTGAGCTATGTCCTCCCCCAGTCGTCGTCTGTCCCTCCCTTCCCCCAGCTCTTCTCTGTGTCTTTTGTGTCCTTCCTTCCCTCCTTCCTTCCTTCCCTCCCTCCTTCCTTCCCTCCCTCCCTCCTTCCTTCCTTCCTTCCTTCCTTCCTTCCTTCCTTCCCTGCCTCCCTCCCTCCCTCCCCTTCCTCCCTCCCTCCCCTTCCTCCCTCCCTCCTTCCGTCCTTCCTTCCTTCCTTCCTTCCTTCCTTCCTTCCTCTCCTTTTTTTCTTCCTACCCCTCTCTTTCTCTTATCCTTTTTTTGGGGGGTCGGGGGGGCTTTGTTTAGTTTTGTTCCAGACAGGATTTCCTAAGGTAGTCCAGGCTGGCTTCCAACTTCAGATCCTCCTGCTTCAGACCTTGTGCTTTAGAGTTAGGCAGCCCCTTAGTGCTGTCACTATCACACTTACTCAGGAAAAGCCTTTTGAATAAAGAGCTGTGCTCTCTACTCTG
Organism: Microtus oregoni; assembly: GCF_018167655.1. Taxonomy (NCBI): domain Eukaryota; kingdom Metazoa; phylum Chordata; class Mammalia; order Rodentia; family Cricetidae; genus Microtus; species Microtus oregoni. The sequence goes on from NW_024543070.1 coordinate 10,195,263, forward strand.
AACTTACCATCTAATTGCGGGTCTACCCCACACAGGAATGACTTTTCCTGCTATATCTACAGTGACTATATAACCAGCTCACCTAAGACCCTGACTTATGTGTGTTGTTCCTGAGATTAATGCACTCCCATTTTCAGACGAGTCCCCTTTAGGGTAATAGATTTTTTTTTCCTACATAGCTATGCTAATTGGAGGAAGGGAAGGAAATGAGCTTGTCTAACCATGGGTCCTTTCCTTCTGCCACCACAGCTCCACTTGGCAGCCCTGGCATCACTCAAGGGAGACATAGTAGAGCTGAATAAACGTCTGCAGCAAACAGAGCGGGAACGAGATCTGCTGGAAAAGAAGTTGGCCAAGGCACAGGTAAGGGACCTGCATGGGTGTGTGTTTGTCTAATTTCTTTGTTTAACAGTAAGTGTGTGTGTGTGTGTGTGTGTGTGTGTGTGTAAATTTCAACAAAACATATGTGAATTTAGTGAGCACAGGTTCTAGGTGGGCTGCTAAAAACAAAAGAAAGAGAAACAAACCCCAGTATAGACTAGACGGCTTAAACAGCTAACATATCTCTGTGTTATGGGTGCTGGACATCATGGCACCTGGCAGTTTGGTTCGTAGTGAGGCTAGCTCCCCCACTAGATCCCCAGATGGTGGAGAGAATGAAGCTATCTCTCATTTCTCTGTATATCAGGGCACTAATCCTGTGCTTGAGGGCTACACCCTCTTTAATCATTTCCCCTAAGCCCCACCTCCTCCTATGGTCACATTGGAAGCCTAGTAGAATTCAGCACTTGAGGGTTGAACACAAGTGTTGTTGGTTATTTTTGCTCTTACTCTCTTGCCTTTTGGGGAAGGGGAAAGACCCAGCTCCCAAATAAATCACACATGGAGGCTTATTCTTAGTTAGGAATGCCTGGCCTTAACTTGGCTTGTTTCTAGCCAGTTTTTCTTAAATTATCCCAACTACCTTTTGCCTCTGGATTTTTTCCTTTTCTTACTTCTGTGTATCTTTTACTCTTACTCCATGGCTGGCTGGGTGGCTGGCCCCTGACATCCTCCTCCCCTTGTTTTCTCATTGCGCCTTCGCCTTCCTCCTCCTCATTTCTCCTCTTTATCCTCTCCACCTGCCAGCCCCACCGATTCTTGCTCCTGCCTCGCTATTGGCCATTCAGCTCTTTCTTAGGACCCTCAGGTGTCTTAGACAGGCAAAGAATTTCAGCTTCACAGAGTCAAGCAAAGCAATATAAACAAAAGTACCACACCTTAAAATAATATTCCCCAACACACAAACGCACTTCATAGCATCCTTACCCCCACTGCACACACAAGTCAGGAAACAGTCTTCCGGCCACTCAATACCTTCTTCTGTCCCTCTCTAATTGCCCCGCTCCCCTTACTGTAAACCTCACCTCTGTATTGACTTTTCTACTAAAATTAATTTCTGCTACTTTAAAGTGTATCACTCCCACTTGCATCCAGAGATGGAAGGGTTTAATCTTTAAAAAAATAAAAATAAAAATAATTTTGTTCTAATGAATTCATATAAAATCAGGATACAGTTGGTATAAGGCAGCCATCAAACTCCATCCCAGACTTCAGTGAAATTCTATCTAGCTAGGTTGGCCCTTTTAAAACCTAAGATTTTACTCCTCCAATATTAATTATGCTTTTATTCACTTATCCAGTACATGAAAAATCTACATGGGGCTGAAACTAGAAAGCAATCCCTTTATATCTTTCCTCATGATTGATGTGCCTTTTGCCTGCATTTTGTCCTTCCTTACTACATTATATTACCCTCTGTTCTGTTTCCTTTCTGAATGTCCACACACGCGCACGTCCCTGCTTACCTATATTCCTGTGTTCTAGGCTAGGCTCTGCATTTGAGGGACAACATGTGGATTTTTTTTTCTTTCTACATTTGGGTGAGCTTGATTAATATAATTTTTCAGTTCATCCATTTTCCTACGAATTTCATTTTTCCTTACAGCCGAATACTATCATGTTTTGTCGGGTTTAATCTCACTCATTTACAAAGTAGGCATTCCCTTTAAATACTTAGGCTAGAAAGCCTTATTCTCCATGCCTTGTTTGCTTTCTAATAATGATTTTTTTAAGCGTGGGCTTTGCGCTTGGCTAACCACACCTGTTTGTGACTGCACCACTCATGGTACAGTTCAACCCATCCTGCCTCTCCTGCCATCCAGAGTTGAGGTCAGATTCCTATCCATTACCCTTGGCAAAACTGTGAGATCTATCCTTTCACCAGCAAACAGGCAGTGTCCTGCCCCCTTGCTGATTTTTCTTAGATGTTAGCAACTGTTGATATGTAATATCTAGGCCAGTGGTTCTCAACCTTTCTAATGTTATGACCTTTTAGCACGGTTCCTCATGTAGTGGTGACCTCCCAACCATAAAATTATTTTGCTGCTACTTCAAAACTGTAATTTTGCTAGTTATGAATCCTCATATAAATAATCTGATATGCAGAATACCTGACATGCAACCCCTATGAAAAGGTTATTCAATCCTGCAAAGGGGTCATGACCCACAGGTTGACAATCACCGGCCTAGGTGTATTACTTCATTACTACTTGAAATGTGTGACATTCTAGTTCAGTTATCCCAAGGTTACTGCTGGGGGTGCTTTTACTGGGAAATTTCCCACTTGCTGTTTGTTCAAACATGGTGCACCTCAAAGGGGAAACATAAAACAAGCCCCCTGAACCCTGTCATTTGTTTAACCTTTGTCAGGATGACACATTGATTTCATCTTGATGCTCTGAAAACGCTCTCTTGTTTTTTTAATATTGTTAGAAATTTGTGCATTTGAATATATTTGAATTTCAATCTGTTGTAATTACTTCCCTTATGAAAGCTCCAGCGGCACTATTTTTAGCCAGGTAGAGCCCCAGGTTCCTTATGAGTCTTATGCATGTACTGAATAGCCAGGCCACACAGCCAGAGTACATTTAATGTCCCCAAAACAAGAAGTGGCCCTTCTCAAAGCAGCTACAGTTTTTCCAAGCAGACAGTATTTCCAGACCATTGTCTGGGAACTTGGGATGCTTGATGCTTTTCAGTTGCTCGTTGTATTGTGCCTCTTTTGTGGGTAGAATCGGGAAACTATTTTTATTAACCAATGTGCATATGTGTGTATTTAGTGGACCTTGTATTTGTCCCTCCATTGCAAATTCAGACTATGCCAGGTACTTGCTTGAGTCCTGTTTTACAATCCCACTTGTTTCACCTATGGGGATGTTAGAATATTCCATAAACATTCATCTGCTTTATTCCCCACTACATACAAACAGTCCCGGAATAGCGATCCCACTATAGCTAACAATTATTGAGAAATTCTTCAAATACTTTCTCTTTAAGTCATTTAGGCATTTGAAACTAATATTCCCTAGTTTTTTTTTTAATATTAGTGCCTTCCAATTTATAGTTAGACCCCTCTGAGCAGACTCATAGAAATAGTCCCCCTCAAAGTTCTTGAGTGCCGATAACAGTGTGTCTGTACCTGTCCTTCTGGGAGTCAGCTTGCTGGGCTCAAGGCCCATAGCTCATCTGTTCCTCCTTGAAGGTGCTGATGTCTTCCTGATGTCTCAGGCACAGGAAGCTGCTGTGGCATGTGACGACGACACAGCTTCTTCGTGTTCTCAAAGTTCTTTATCTAGATGAGTGATTCTCAATCTGGGGGTTGTGATTCCTCCACCCCCAAAGGTCACATATCACATATCCTGCATATCAGATATTTACATCGTCATGGTATCAAAATTACAGTTATGAAGTAGCAACAAAAATAATTTTGTGGTCGGGGGTCCCACAACATGAGGAATGGTCGCAGCATTAGGAAGGCTGGGAACCGCTGCTCTAGATATTCACAGGGTTCTTTCATCTTCTTTCCTTCCTTTTAATCAATTTTTTTCCTTCTCCCTTTGCAGAATTTTTACCAGATTTAGTCCTCATCCTTTTGTTTGATAATCACGTTTGCTCTGTATTCTTTTGATTATATTTGATTTTTTTTTTTATTTCAAGGAAGTGATGGCTTTAGATTGTGTGTGTGGATATTTTGCCTGCAGGTAGGTATGTGCACCAAGTCCAGGCCGAGCTCCCAAAGTGGTCAGCAGAGAGTGCTGGAGCCCCTGGGACTAGAATTACACACGGTCGTGAGCTGCTGTGTGGTGCTAGGAATAGAATCTGATCTCTAGCGGTCGGTGATCTTAACACCTGAGCCATCTCTCCAGTTCCTATTTTGGGGAAGTTTTTAATAACCTCGTTTCTGACTTTTTCTGATTGTGAATTGTATGCATTTATGCCTCACACCTGTTTCTTAGATCTTTCATTGATTTTAAAACTGGCTTTTGTTTGGGTTTTCTCTGTGTGGGGAACATTAATTCATTGTGTAGAGTATTTTTTACAGTTAATGGAAAGAATATTGGGCTTTTTTTTTTCCTTGTACGGAATTTGACCTCAATATTTTGCTAGGTTTTGCTTTGATGTGATGTGAAAGGCCTGCTTCTTGGTCTTTTCTTTATTTCCCTACTTCTAAAGACTTTTTAAAACATTTTTTAATTGAGTGTGTGTGCGCGCGTACATGCATAGGCCAGTGGAGGGTGTCAGATCTCTTGAGGCTGGAGTTACAGGCTCTTCCAAGCTTCCTGATGTAGGTCCTGGGAAGCAAACTAGGCTCTTTCACAGGAGCCATCCACACCTGTAACTGCGGAGTCATCGAGTCACTGGCTGGAACTTTTAGGAATGGGGGGAGGGTTATGAAGGTGGTTTAAGATCAGAGCATGTGTGACAGGCCCTTCTCCACCTTCCTGGCTCTGCGCCTCAGCTTCATTATGTCTGGAACTTTTCTTTTCCTCTATCATCTCCATCCTGATCTATTGGGGGCTGCCCTGAGGTTTTTCTTGCTTTAGAGGGAACTCTGGGAACCAGTCTTTACAGTTCACAGGGACTAGACTGGCTTGGCCTTCATATCTCGTGACAGGCTTCTCCTACCTCGCACCCTGGCATCAACCAGCACAGCCCTCCTGGGTTTACCTGTTTCCTTAGGCTTTTCCTGCGAACACCTATTGGAATTTTCCGCTTATTAGACTCAATCTTGAGTCTGATTTTATCAACACGGGCACCATCAGATCGAGCAGTGATGTTGGTCCATTCCTATCTGCTTGGATCTTGTTTTTTAAAGGGACGCTAAGTCAAAGTTTTTAAGCTGCTGTATAAGTAAATACATGCTCAGTTTATTTTTTTTTTAGTGTGGTAATTCAAAGCATTAAAAAAATGAAATAAAAACCCACCAAGCTTATTTTTAAAAAGCCATTTTAAACATTCAGCTTGCCAGGCTTGGGGTGGTACAGACTTCTAATCCTAGCTACTTGGGAGGGTGAGGTAGGAGAATTACAAGTTCAGTGTCTGCTTGAGATACAGGGAGAGCTCAAGGCCAGCCTGGACAACTTAATTATCCTTTGTCTCAAAAGGTTAAAAAAGGTCTGTGTTGAACCTCACAGTGGCTTAGCACACACAAGCCCCAGCTTCGTTTCAGTGGCAGACTATTTATGATGGGGGGATTAGTTGTCTCTTTAAGACAGATGGTACCTTATAGCCCAGGTGGGTCTCCATCCTGAGGCAATCCTCCTGCCTCGGTGTCTCAAGTCCTGGGATTACAGGCCTTTGCTACCACACCTGGCTATTTTTCAAGTGTGTCCTATTACTATTAAATCACTTTTGTAGTCAGAAAGGAAACAGTAGAAGAGAACTTTACAGCTAGGGAAAGCGAAAACAGTTTTTGGTTTTGTCTTAGTCACCATTCTGGAAGGCCTTGGAAAGTTTTAGGGAAGTCTCACGTCTCAGGATCACAAGTGGTTTGACCCTGGTGGAGGGCGAAAGAGGAAGACTGGTTGGTCTTCAGGTTGGTCTTAGGCTTGGTCAGCAACCTTGTGCTAAAGTGAAGACAGCCAGGCAGACAGACCTGCTCCATACCCAACGTCAGAGGAGCTGTTGAGCAAGGCCACTAGTGCTGCTTTCTCGTTCCACGATTCTCTCGTGACATTTTTTGGTTTTGGTTTTTGCACGTAAATAAAATTTTTACATAAAGTACTACCCCTTTGGTTGCAAAAGAATAGCAACATTAGGGTATTTCCAGTGATCTCTGGTGAATTGAAACTTTCTAAATGCCTCGTCAGAGCAAGTTCTTTAAAACCCAAAGTGCTACTTTTGTGTTAAATAACAGTAAAATGGTATTAAATAACTGAGGTTTCTAACTTGTACTTATCCAAAGCCCATCACTTTGATGGTTATTACTGGTGAGATTCCACTCCCCCATTTTCCTTCCTTCCTCCCTCTCTTCCTCCCTCCCTCCCTCCTTTTCTTTCTTCCGTTCTTCTCCCCCACCCACTTTCACTCTCACACTCTTGCTCTGTCCCTGTGTGTGCGCGTCTGTGTGTGTGCATGTCTGTATGTGTGCATGTCTGTATGTGTGCATGTCTGTGTGTGTGCATGTGTGCGCGTCTGTGTGTGTGCGCGTCTGTATGTGTGCATGTGTGCGCGTCTGTGTGTGCATGTCTGTGTGTGTGCATGTGTGCACGTCTGTGTGTGTGCGCGCGTCTGTCTGTGTGCATGTGTGCGCGTCTGTGTGTGTGCATGTCTGTGTGTGTGCATGTATGCGCGTCTGTGTGTGTGCGCGTCTGTGTGTGTGCATGTCTGTGTGTGTGCATGTGTGCGCGTCTGTGTGTGTGCGCGTCTGTGTGTGTGCGCACGTCTGTCTGTGTGTGCGCGTCTGTGTGTGTGCATGTCTGTGTGTGTGCATGTGTGCGCGTCTGTGTGTGTGCGCGCGTCTGTCTGTGTGTGCGCGTCTGTGTGTGTGCATGTCTGTGTGTGTGCATGTGTGCGCGTCTGTGTGTGTATGCGTCTGTGTGTGTACGCGTCTGTGTGTGTGCGCGTCTGTGTGTGTGCATGTCTGTGTGTATGCATGTGTGCGCGTCTGTGTGTGTGCACGTCTGTGTGTGTGCGTGTCTGTCTGTGTGCATGCAAGCAGGAGCTTTTAACCACTCTTCTGCCTCTCTAGCCTTTTTTTTCCCCCAAAGAAAAACGGTACATGATTTCAACTTACAGCTCACAAGCCCTACAGTCTTGGGCCTTAAAGCATGACCATTATGATATTTATTAGAATTTATGTTTGAAAAGACAAAGCTGTTTGTTCAGGGCATAGTAAAAAGACAGTAGAAAACTTTCCGGTGCTTTATCCGGGTGGCTCAGCTCCTTTGGGGCTTATTTGTGTTTAAGCATTCTCACACTATAGCTCTTGGTGGCAGTTTTTAACCCATGGTACTATCCACGTCCTAAGGGCAGTTTGTATTTGCGTTTGTACACCAGTCTTAAAAGTCACCTAGTGCACACTTCACTAGAGAGGAGCCTTCCAAAATATAACAATAAACAAATAAACAAACCCCCTAAGATCTAGAAAGGAGAATGTAAGCAAATGTCAGCCTAGCTATCCTGATCTTCTTACAGAGATGGATTGGTCTAGAAAAGCTGAATACAATGAGCTGGCAGTGCTCTCCTCTCGTGATACATGCCTGGGTAAATGATGCAGGTTAAAAAGAGGGTCTTCTCTGCCTCTTGAAGAGCACATGCGCATGCAATTTGTTCTGGGCCTGGAGGAAGTTTTACCATTTCCAAATATTATCATTCCATGTTCAAACAAAATTATAAACAATAAGTGATGTTTACATTCATTGGGGATCACCTGAAGAGATCCAGTATCTGTCCAATCATTACTGATAACACTGGAATTGGTTGAATAAAATTAGGTTTCCTGAATTAGGACTGTGCGATCGATCCTAAATGGAATTTTAGAAATAGTCCTCAGATGAAAGAGAAATGCTGAGTCAGGAGACAACACCATAAAGATAGGGAAGACAATACTTGTATTAATTTTCCGCTGCTATATAGCAGACTACTGCAAGCATAGTACAAGGGCCACATCCCTGCTCTTCCAAACTGCGCAGATGCACAGACTGGCACGTACTCAGGTACCCACGCTCCCATCAGCAGGGGATGAGGCACTTCCGGTCTCCGAGTTCTCTGTCTTTGGAAAGCCACACTGGCTTTCAGGAGAGAAAACATACAGTTCCAATGAACTGGAGTCGAGAGAGTGTTTCCTTTGATGAGCTTTCATTTATTTATTTTCCTGAGTTGAAGATGTAGTTGCGGGCGTATTCTTTGTTAGCCCCCCGTCTTTCTTCTTCGGGAATAGCATTCTGTGGTGGTCTGATGACTGCCACAGCGCCGGCTCCGGCTCCTCCGTGGCATTTGATTTGTCTCCCCTTTGCCGACTTGCCCTCCCCACCCCTTCCTCTAAGGAGAGCTGTGGCAGAGCTTAGGATCAGAATTGGAATGCCCTGAGTGCTATTAGTTGTGACCAGCCTAGTGTGACCCTGAGAAGGTAACATCACATCTTGCCGTATTTTAAGCGGGAGAGATGCTGACCCCCTCTCCAGGATGGCAAATAGGGTTAACACATTAATGACGGCATTGCGTTTCTCAAGAAGCCGGTTCATAAGTCTCTCAGGTCTGACAGCAGAGACGAATTCGATGATTAAACCTCAGTGGCCTCTGTGGAGTAAGCTAAAACCCAGGAAGAACGTTAGCCAAATCATAAAGCCCCTCCGTGCCACCACACTGCGCAGGCATTTCCCACAAGCCTCACAGTCCCAGACAGGTCTCGAGGCTTTATTTGGAGCTGTACCACTAGCAGAGATGTGTAAAGGATTTTGTTCTCAGCAGTTGAAATGATGCTTTTGCTTGTTTTGATTTCATTTTTACCATGTTTTTGTTTGCATATGTGTATGTGTTTGTATATACGCATGCCACCGTGTATGTGTGGAGGCCAGAGGAAGCCTTGCAGGACTTGGTTCTCTCCTTCCATCCATGGCTCCCAGGGATGGAGTGCCAATACTCAGGTTTAGCCACAAACACCTTTCCTCTTTGGACCACCTCGATGTCCCTGGTGTTTGTTTATATTAAACGTTATTTTACATAAGCAGCTTCAGCAGTTTGTATGGCTAGATACAGGGGTTTACAGGGGGTTCCATTCTCCCCCATCACGACAGTGTTAAGGCCTTGGAAACAGGATATGTATTAAGTGCCAGGTTAAAAAAAAAAAAGTCTAGGTAAAACAAAACACTCTGATATTTACCACACAGAGAAAGCCTGTAGCTACAGGGAAAAAAAGCTGGACTCCCAGGAATATTGACCTCTAGAAATGTGCGGGCCAGGCGCCACAGCCACAGGCTTTCTGGCTTTGCTACGCTGGTCACATCAGTCAGAAATTGAATTTAGAAATAGGAGGAAGAGCCTGAGATGCAATTACTGCAATAAAGGAAAAAAAGCAGAGGCATGCTGTTTCAAGCTTATTCCTTGCCTTTTTCATTGAGAACGTAACAGGCATTTGTGTACAGTGAAGCAAAGAAAACAATAATAACCAGAAGGTAGAGGTGCCATGGGAAACTCTGGTCTCGCCTAGCTCCGCCTAAATAAGTAATCACTGAATGATTGACAGGTAGCTGGAGCTGCTGGCGTTCCCCGGTTTCACACACTGTGCACACTTGGGTGCTTTTGTCCTCTTTAGGGTGAGGATGGAGATGTCTTGGTTTTCTAGCTCTTGTTTGGCACAGTCAGACATAGCATTTCCTGGTATTTGTTGGTGACCATAAGAAGCTTTGAGAGGAAGAAGGACGAAGGTTTTAGATATCATCAGGTGACTCAAACAGAATTAGAAGTTTGTTTGTTTGTTTGTTTGTTTGTTTTAAAGGTTTTTAGTGTTACCTAGGTTACAGTAAATAAAACAGTCATTTCATATTGAGTCTGTTTTCCCATGTACAAAATGATTTGATCAGTTAGGGTATGTAGTAATGGCAAGCAATTCCAGATGTCAAATACCTTACTAGGAGCTCATGGAGGTGTGTGTGTGTGTGTGTGTGTGTGTGTGTGTGTGTGTGTGTGCGCGCGCGCATGTGTGTACACTTCCTTACCTAGACCCAAGTTGTTTATGTTATCTGGAATGTCGCTATCTAGTCACCATGACCCAGAGAAGGACATGTGGTAAATCCTGCAAGAGTTCTTAATGACAAAACAGCATGTAATCACTCATCGCATTGGCTAAAACGAGTTACAGGGCATCTCTTAGCTTCAAGGGGGAGAAGTACAGCCGCACTCTGCAGGGGAGGCAACAATACTCAGAGTGTTGGCAAAGGCCCCGCTGGCCGCCTCAGTAGGGTTGCCAATGTTTATCTTCCAGGTGGAGTCCCTCGTACACTAACTGTGGGAGAGACAGAGACACTGTTTGAAAGAGGATTGTGTGAACCGATTTATGAAGATCTGAGAGGATCTTTCAGCATTCTAAAAATAGTTAAATGAATAACTGAAACATTTAAAAAATAAGTTTGAAACTTGTTTTTCAAACAAATAAAAATGAATGTACAATGTAACAAAGCTTGTTGGGGGCATAGCAAAAAACAATGTTAAAAGGACTGCTTATGAAAATTTAAAAAGAGAAATCTCAAACCTCTCACTGTATCTCAGGATGCTCTAAAAGCCCGAACAAACTAACCCTAAAATTAGAAGGGAAGAAAGGAAGATCAAACCAGAAAGAAATGAAACCGAACCCAAGAAGACACCAAGGACCCTAGAAACAAAGAGTTGGCTCTCGAAGGCTAAAGCAGACCCTTGGCTAGACTAAGAAATAAAAAGGAAAACAAAATCAGAGATAAAACAGAGACTGCATCTCTGTGTTTTCATTGGTAATCAATTACTGTATATTATCGTGAACAACTGAGTGATTTAACACCTAGAAGATTCCCCAATGCCAGCGCTGCACAGGGACTGAAGCACCAGGCTCCCCCCTTTTCTCCCCACCTACTTGAGTTGTGTTTCTTATTCTCCAAAAAACCCCAGGATTCCTTGGGTCCACTTGATTATAGTGGTCACAGTTCTCTTCAAAGTGCCTGTCCCAGTTCCTTTCCCCGTGGCCCCAGGTCGTCTCTTAGACATTTGGGGCAACCCAGAGATGTCTGATACCTGTGAAAGGGAGCGCTAAATTGAAGATGCTTCCTAGTGCTTTAGAAAAAGCATACTTATGGGGAAAATGGAGGGAAGCAAGCCAAGCATCTTTGCCCTCAGCTAAAAGGATTGTTTCCCCTGCCTGTGCTCCCTTTAGCTGCAGGTGCTGTCCCTGACCGAGATCAAGCTTCCTGTAGTTTCTCACTCCTGCGCACCCCTCCAGGCAGATTCTTCAGCTGGAACCAGGGGCAAAGGTGCTCTTCGTCTCCATCTGGTGTCTCCTAAACCCAGCCATCCCCGCAGGACCTTTGTATAGGGTGGGCCAGAACAGACTGCAGGGACGCCTGTCCGGCTTTGAACCCACTTTCTGCCCTTTCCTCATCTAAACACCGAATCTCCCTTAAGTGTGGATGGGGTGCTGCGGTCCCTGGACAGGCTGGGTGGTGGGAGTGGCCTGTCCTTCCGAAGAAGAGAAGCAAGAACGAGGGAGGGAAGATGGGAGCGTGGAAGCTCATTGTGTGTGTGTGTGTGAAGCACCACACAGACCTGTGTCTAGCGGACTGAGTGTTAAAAGCCAGCGCAGCCATGGCAGAGTCCAGAGCACAGATTGGCATTGCCGTTATTTTCAGTTTGATCTTCACGGGAGTGTGTATTCTGTAGGCGCGTGAAGACTACACACTCTGCTTGGGGGTGGGAATAAAGAGCAGCCACAAGAGCTCGCGATGCCCCTTGGGAACGGGGGTGGGGGGGGGTGGGGGGTGGGGGGGGGTGGGGGGTGGGACAGTAGTCTACATGTAGATGTCTCAGAGAAAGACAGAGGCTGCTGATTTAGTCACCAAAGCTCGTGACATACTATTTTGTGGACTCCTTACCTCTAAAGAGTAATGAATTGTGGATGAACAAGACCTAAAATGCACCGAAGGAGGCTGGAAAGCTCCCGCTTAGGCGTGGCTCTCTTAGGTGCCATGGATTAAGGCCAGGGCCTCATCTTTACTAAACAGTGTGCTGCACCAACCAACCATGTCTCCAGCCCCTTAGAAGTGGCCTTGCTCTTACCTCTGGACCCGCTGACTCCAGAGGCTTCACTGTGTGTGGAGGTTATTTGGTGTGGAGGTTAGCACCGGGCACAGTAGTTGGCATCAGTGTTCTTCTGCAGGCAGCTCTCCTGAGAAGGCTGTTTATAGAGCATTCAGAAATCTTGCTTGCCTGATACTTGTTTCCAGAGTCCAGCAGGTCCCCAGGTGCCCGCCCTGGGTGATGCCATTGGAAAGGTGGCAGGTTGAGGGAAGGGGAGAACGCCCGTCCACGGTAGTGGGTAAGAAGCCTCCCTACCCCTTCCCTGTCACAGGCCTGAAAAGACACACCTGCAGAGCTGGCTGGAGAGCACATATGGCTGTAGGCATTTGGAAAACCTGGTTGAAAGTGAAATTAAAATTTCCCTGCTGGACAGGAAATTAATAACCGCCGAGTGTAGCAGACAAGGCCAAAGCTAGGCCACTTGTTCCGTCACCTCCTATGTTCCGTTGTTATGTAAATGAGATCAGCTGCCACTGCCTAGAGGGAATTGAGGAGGGTAGAGAGAAATCGTGGGGGACGGGTTCCTTATGGTTTAAATTCCCTCTGCAAAAGTGTTTCCAAAAGCACGCACTTCTTCACTCCAGCAGTGCCTAGGCACAGGGAAGCTTCCAAGCCTCTCTGGTCATTATTTCTATCAAGTAGTCTTCGTGGCTGTGAAGCATCACCACTGACTCATTTCACAACACTTCCAGATCACCCACAGTGAGCTGGGCCATATGCCACCAGGGTGGGGGAGGGGGCGAGGGCTGAATAATGGAATATCTAGTGTCTGCCTTCTGGGAGTTTACAGTTTGGAAGAGGAGGATATTGGATATGATAGCATAAATGAGTCCCCCACCCCCACCAAAACACCCATTATACCACTGAGTGTTTGGGGTATTAAAGTAGCTGAAGCTCACTATGGGAAAAGAAGCAGATTGGTGGAAGGAACTGAGGGACAGCCCTTCAAGGTTGGAGATTGTGGATGAACCAGCTCTGCCAATGTAGGTGTGTTACTTAGGAGCATTTACTCAAGATTCAGAATCTGGTGGCCTCGTGTCTTTTTCTTGGTGAGGAGCTAGCAGGGACTCTGAAGAGGGAGAGGCAGAATGAAAGAGTATTATAAATGCAAGATCCTCCATCTCCTCCCGGAGGTATTGTAAATTTTAACTGGGGCTACAAGAGTTAATTTGGGGCTGGAGCAGGTGAGTGTCTTATTTGGGGAATACCAGTCTTGAAAGCAATGGCTCGAAGCTATGAAATCATTCTGCAAAAGGTACATCAACACATCCACATGTCCGTCTTCTGTCCTGTGTTCTCGATCCTAGTGCGAGCAGTCCCACCTCATGAGAGAGCATGAAGACGTCCAGGAGCGCACAACCCTTCGCTATGAGGAGCGTATCACAGAACTGCACAGCATCATTGCAGAGCTCAACAAGAAGATAGACCGTCTGCAAGGCACCACCATCAGGTAGAGCTGCTCCGTCTAGCCTGTGTTTTTGGCGTGCTGGAGCTGAAGCAGCCCCTGAGTCGCCAGCCAGTTATCTTCATCCCTGTTGTCCCCTGCTGATTCCGATCCCCACAACCATCCCAGTCAGTAGACGGTGTGGGTTGTGACTCTCAGTTTACGGCTAAGGGTATAGAATCAGCAAGCGAGTAAAACGCTTTATTAAAGAGTCCTAGGTGGTGCCACCCTGTCCTGAAAGAACAATCTGATGTCCTACTGCCTCCCTTGTTCACCAGGTCTCCCCCGACTTCCTGCCTCCTTTAGTGCTGCTGAGACTCATGGGTGTGGCTTACAGCTAAGGTCATATGGTATTCTAGATAATCTGTTAATATTCTGAGATTGTCCCAAGTTGTGTATCAGTGGGAACACATCATCTTAGCAGATTTCTAAGGCAAGGCTTGATGCATTGCTTCCCTGCGAAGAGAAACAAGACCCATCAGTTTACTGGTGAGAAAGTCAGGTGCAAAAAGATTGCCGCCGGAGAGCAGTTACATTCAGTAGAGAGCAGAGGCAGAGCTGGAGCCCAGAGACTCAGTTTTGGTTAGTTTTCTTTCCCTGAAGATGCCTATCAGGGACTCTGCCTCCCTGGCTTACCGGTCCATTTGGCTCCTGAGTCTGCAGCACACAATGCTCATTTTCCTGCATCTGCCCTCTGGTTCAGGGAGACTTGTGGAGGAGCTCACTGGGGTGAGCAGGGAGCATCTCTGTGCAGAGAGGGAAGCCCTCGGTACCTACGTTTCTGGACAAAGGCTGCTTTGTTCACAGCATTTGCAGAAGCCATAATTGAAAGAATCTCAGAGGCAGCTGCTCTGCATTCTCCCTGGAGAAGTTCTGGCTCATAAGAGACTTTGGACGGATTTTGTTCCAACTCTGAGAGTCGCCGTAATGATGGGGCTTCTTGGTGAGGGTGCCGGTGGGCATCTGTTTTCTGGGCAAAATCATGGAAATTTTTACACTGACTTGGAACCACACAATAAATTTCATATTCTAATTTAGAACCTAAGGTTTTAAAATTGTATCCTGGTCTACAGAGTGATTGTGGGTTGGAAATGCAGGAGCAAAGAGAAGATTTTTAGCCCAAAGATATGATTATAGTAGATTTCGAAGCGCCTGAGAGAGAACACTGGCAAATTAGTGATTTCCATTAAAAATGAGTTACACTTTTTAAAACTTGAGAAGGTGAATGGGTGTGGTAAGTTGTGAAATAAGTACAACACATAGCAAGGGGACAACTCAGTCTTAAGATGTTTAAATTGGATATAATGGCCTGACTGTTTTGCTTGAATATTCTGTGAGCTACTTTGACCCATAAACATGTATTTGTGCCTCTGATTTAAAGGGCGATTGCATCTGTGCAGATGGCACGATTACCCACTCCCTGTATTTGTTATATAAATAAACTAGCTCCGCCTTGAAGGGACTCCCAGCCGGGTTGTCACGTGTGCTATGTGGGCCAGGGAGCCAAGATTCTTCCTGGCCTCTGAACTCCAGAGGCCAAGGTGTGGCCCCAGCCTCCGGCACTCCAGAAATTATAACTGTCCTCTACCCCTGACACGCTGTGGCAACCCCAGCTCAGGAACAAAACACCGTGGATGGCTTTCTAACTGCTGTGACATACCCCAGGTTCTGATTGTATCCTTTTTCTGATATCCAAGGTTAAAGAGGCAAAGTACAAGTAGTGGGGGCTGGAGAGATGGCTCAATGGTTAAGAGCACTGGCTGCTCTTCCAAAGGTCCCTGAGTTCAATTCCCGGCAACCACAGTGGCTCACAATCATCTATAGTGGGATCTAGTGTCCCCCTTCTGGCTTAAAGTCATACATACATGCAGATAGAGTATTCATACATAAAATAAATTTTAAAAATAAATAAAAAATGGTAGTGAAAGGGTTGTATATGTCTTCATCCTCATATGACTTTGAATTCTCTCCCTAGTTATGCACCTAAAAACCCACACCAGAAATGTTTGCTTTTCCTCCTTGCAGTACCGAGCTCTCCTAGCTGACAAGTGTTTAGGGAGCGTGAATCTACTAAAGAATATGATAGCGGGGCCACAGTTAGCCATGTGGCCCTTTTCAGTACCCATGCTCTTAGAAGCAGAGAATAGTCTTGGTGTCTGTGTCTCACAAAGGAACACGTGAACAAAGCAAAAGCAGCTGAGGGAGGCAGCTATTTTCACAAAAAGATGCATCATAACCCAAGCGGGGTGGGCAAGCATGTGGGGCATGAAATGCACTTGAGTTTTCTTCCAGTGCACCTGCTAGCTGCCTTCTCCCCATTGTCTGAGATCTGACCTCACGCTCTTTCAATATTGCCCAGTTTTACGGTATTCAAAGCGAAGCAGGTGAAGGAAGGGAGGAAGCAGTAGGTACACAAGTTTTACTGAGTGATGGTATTGAAACATTTGCATAAGCGCCTATAAGGGAAGAGATACAAAGATTTGCATACAAATCTTACAAGGTAGGAGACATAGGAAAAGTTGAATCCCTTGCAGTAGACAGGGTTTATGCTGTTTGACAGAAAAGACTAGCTGTTCCTTAGAATGCCTTTGAACTACAAAGAAAAAATAGTTATCGTACTGGCTGGAGTGACAGGGGAGACATGAGCGTCCGCAATGCCATATAAGGTAGTAAGGACTGCATTTGAAACCTGGAATCCGCTAGACTACTGCCTAGAGATTGTGAGAAGTTAGAGTTAATAGATCAGAGAGAGCTAATACAGGGGTAGACCTTTTAAGAATAAGGGGTTTTGAACTACTTTATTAGATAAAACACTAATTCTGGGCTGGAGAGGGCACTTGGTGGTTAAAGGCACTTTTGCTCTTGCAGAGCGAATGAGTCTAATCCCTAGAATCTATCTGGTTGTTCGGAGCCCCAGTAACTCTAGTTTGGGGAGTCTGGTACCTGTTTTTGGTCTCCTTGGGCACCAGGCACATACCACATGGTACATGTACATACAGGCGAAACACTCATGCACATAAAATAAATCTTCTAAAAAAGAAAGAAAAAACTAAATCTCACTAAGAGAGGTGCTGCCCAAACCAGAAGAAACATATTTCAAAGAAGAAAAAAAAAAGTTTTAATAATGACAACTCCAGCCTTATAACCAGTAGAGAAGACAGCTAAAGTTGATGTATTTTTCTAGTTCTGTGTAGTAACATTTTGTTTCTCCTCTTGGCTTCCTTCTACTTGTATGCAGTGAATTGGTGAAGCTTGTAGTGTGGTTACTAGGTTTCATAATGTTTAGTCAGGTTTGCCATTGGCTCCAGGAGGTCTTCCCACAGAAGTTGCTATAGCTGATAATGTCGTAGGTCTCCCAGATTAAGGAGCAGCTGAACTCATTCCATTGACCAGAGGGACAAGTACAGAAGGTTGAAGCTTTTGCTGTTGTGGTTGAGAAGTTTAACTGATCAGGAAGACTCATTGGATGGTTACTGAGCAGTCATTGGGTGTAGACGGTTAATGGCTGTCTTCTGGCCCAAGTACTACCTTCTGTTCTTCCTTTATTTCCACAAATCAAAGGCATTCTGAGCCCCCGGGTTACTCCAGACCCCCTCCCTACTGTGTTCTGGATAATTTCAGTCTGGTGACAAAAGGGTCTGGGAGGAAGTAGAGGCCTTAGCCATTCCCACGAGGCTGTGAGAGTGGCAGCAGGCATGCAGTGTAGATGCAAGGGTCTGCCTTGACTGGCCAGACACACAGTTCTGGGCCAGCATGGAGCAGCAGCAACAGGTGCCTGATTTCTTGGGGCCCAGAGCTGGGGTGACAAACTCGACAGCTCCTAGTGGCCTCCACTTACCCACCTCTGTCTTCTCCATTCTTCCACCAGCTTTGCAAGCACAGACCTGCCTGGGTGTGATGCTGCCTGTTTGAACCTTTTAATACGGAGTGTTTTCCTAACCGATCCCTGCCAAATGCACCCGAAATCTCATCTCCCAGAGACGAACCCTGAACGTTTTGTGTATATGTCCTTAAAATTTTTCTATGGACTCTCTTAAACATATTGGATCATGCACCACACCGCACAAATGGCTTTGTAATAACATTTGCCTTTTCACTTCACAATATATTATGTGGGCCTTTTTAAAGATGGTTGACTTGTGGAGATTTTATAATGGGATCGAAAATATGAAAACGAAAACATGACCATAGAGGACTTTGGATCCAAAAAGAAAAGGAATGATGTCTAAGCAAACTGAATGTGAGATCTTTTCTTTCCCATAAGCAACTCTTGTAGTACCAACCTTTTGCTGCTAACTTCTCACAGTTCATCCATGTTCTCAGTTTCCCATTTGCTCTAAGCTTCCTGCTTTCTGCCTACATGCCCCAGCAGTTTTACCCAAGCCCTGTTTTCTATAGACTGAAGTTGCCTTCTCTCATTGTCGTCACTATGTGGAGAGGGGCCTGTGGGAGCTGATTGGGGTCAGATGAACTCATGAGGGTAGGGCTGTCATGGCGGGCTCTTCATGAAAAGAGAGGCCGGAGAGCTGCTATGTGTGACTGGGCCCCTCCTTTGCTTCCATGTGACGATACAACTAGAAGGCCACCATCTGCAAGCCAGGCAGAGGACCCTTCCGGAAATGGATCGTGCTAACAATGCTTTTAGGCTTTCCAGCCTTCAGAACCATGAGAAAACACATTTCTGTTGTTTAAGCCACCCAGTCTGTGGTATTCTGTTTGGGCAGCTTAAGTAGCATAAACTGCTAATGATTTTTCTCTTTGTCCCGAATCTCCTCCCCTCCCCTTCCTTCTCTTCCCCCTTCCCTCCAACCCTTTTCTCTTTTGCAATGCTGGAGATAGAACCCAGAGCCCTGTATATGCTATGCACATGAATTTCCATGCCAGTCCACCAATATTTATTTGCTGATTTGCTCACTTATTTTGACATAGCATCTAGATGGCTGTAGAGCCAAGCTGGTAATCCTAGTTTGCTTTCTGTTGCTGTGATAAACATCAGAAGCAACTCACGGAAGAAAAGTTCAATTTCATCTTACAATTTTGCAATCGAGGGGAACCCAAGGGAGGCACTCAAGGCAGGAGCTTGAGGCCGAAACCACAGAACACTGCTGACTGGCTTGGTCATCCACCTGCCTTCTCCAGGCCCAGGCCCACTGACCTTGACAGTCACAGTTTGCCTCTAGCTTACGATCCTGCTGTTTGGGCCTCTCCTGGATAGGTGGCTCACCATGCTCAGCCACTAATGACTTTCTAAGTGAAAAATCTAAATCTCCTGTCTTGCTTCGGGTCCCTTTCTATAGCATGGGCCCCAAAGTCTCTTCCTTCTGGATGGTCTCCTTTATCATCGAAAACCTTGCATGTTCTGAACCTTGTCCTCCTCTGGGAGTTCTGTCCTGAGCCTTGGATCACATGATGGATCTCTCCAGCTGGCATCTTTCATCTTGAATGGCAGCACCCCAATTCACTCCCCATCTCTGTGATCTTTGCATCTGCTCTGAACGTTTCTACAGGAGGCCCCTCCCTTGGGAGCAAGGCAGTGTGTGATGGACCTGTCCCCTGCGATGCCATCTACCCTCTAGGATTTCAGGGCCGAGTCGGGATCCTGCCGTTCTTCCTGAGATCAGCCTACGTGGCAACCTTGTGCTGCATCTCAAACAGGGACCAAGGCCTCTCCATCTCCTGACAAAGTGTGTTGTTCTGATTAACTAAGGGCCTAGAAAGTTAGATAAAACCCAGAGAGATCCTATTTCTTTCTCCCGTCTTCCTGTGTGGTGTACATACGCCCTGATGAGTACTTGTAAATCCTTCTCTGTGGCTCTTACCTCAAATCTTAAGATAAGAATGGGGTATTTTTTTTTTCTGGGCAGTGGTGGCGCACACCCTCAGAGATATGTGGATCTCTGTGAGTTCAAGGCCAGCCTGGTCTACAGAGCTGATTACAGGAGGACAGCCAGCACTACACAGAGAAACCCTGTCCCAAAAAAACAAAACACCCCCCCCAAAGGAATATTGTATCTATGGAAGAGCATTTCTTTTGGTCAGTTGCTCACCTGAAAGCTCATAGACAAGCTTTGTTTTCCTCCCTGCTATATGGGAAATAGGAGACAAACGTCAAGAAAGCCAGCTCCTACCTGCCGCAATGGATTCTTTAAAGAGAATTCGGAGGGATACGTTTCTTTCTTATATCAGCCATTTCAGGAAGGTCTGCCTGTCACTGTAGAAAGACAGAATGTGAAGCACCCAACGAACTGGAAAACCTGTCGGCTCAAGTGGGATGGGTCTAATGACTACAACTGCACGACAGCCACCAAAGCCCATGAGTGACCACCAGGCCATCTTCCAATTTGTTTCAACCTCAAGGCAATGACGGATGTGCATGAAGATCGTTTGTGATGTCACATTTTACAGCATTCCTGAGTGCACAGAAACTCTAGCTCCTAGTCTAGTGCACATGAGAACTAGACTTTTGTCAGTGCTTCCCTTTTTAAACAAATTTTACACTAAAGCAAGATGATGCTTTAAGAGCAAGGAAAAGCAAGTCCTTAGGCCACAGTGTAAGATGTTTTCACTGGAGCTAAACTGAGGATTTAGGCTGGACGATAAAGCAGTTGCAGAATGTGTAAGTCACATCATGCATTCAAGCTGTGGATATCCTATTTTTAAAATACCAACTGTGGCTCTTCTGGCCTTTAGGAGTCTTTCATAGTGATTTTTCCACCACTGCTGGTCTTCATGTGTGTCTGCACATCCTGGAGCCGACCGCCCTAGGAGACTTTGTTTTAGTTAATGTTACAGCTGGGAGTAAGTGTTAACGATTACAAGTCTAAACAAAGTCCCTCGAAGCACGTCTCAGATGCTTCTGAGTGCACAGAGCTGAGGGCATTTAGACTCCTGGGACATGATCCTTCACAGCCCAAGGACAAACACTTGAGACTTGGTAATTCCATTTTAGGAACCATCTACTCCACAGATGACCGGTTTATCTAAACTTTTATTTTTGTGGCTAAACACAGTCACTTTGAGGAGTTTGTTCATATTATTTTATCCATAGAATTAACAGTAGGTTTGGGAGAGGAGACATCTCTGCCTCAAAGAAATAATCTGTGACAAGATTAGGAGTTACTGTTGAGGGAACCGGAAGGTGACTTGGTAAATAAAAGCACTTACTGCACAAGCCGAAGACTAGGGTTTGAATTCCAGCACCAATTAGAAAGAAACAAACAAACAAACAAAAAACCTGGATGTGATCACTAATGGACCTGATTGCTGGGGCTTGTTGGTGAGTCCAGATTCATTGAGAGACTATGTGTCTAGACAGTAGGGTAAAGGATGCTCCTGGACTCCACATCTACATACCCATAAAGCAGACACCGCTTACACATTACTATACACAGCAAAAACAAGAGGCCAGGGAAGGTACTTGGAGAGGCCCCTGATGGGTCCTCTGTGAGACACCTTCACTGGCAGTGACTCGAGGCTGCCCAGCAGCTTCCCCTGCACAAAGCATGATCTAGTCTTGGGGAAGTTGCCCTGGACCAGCAGTCTTCAGACTCAGTCCGTTCTCTTGATGGACCTGGGGGCAGAGAAACTCCATCATCAGTCTGCACATACTACATGGTATCTGGCCAAAGGATCATGACGGAGTTTTTTCTTTCTTTTCTGATCAAGGTTCAAGCTTCCTTTCAGAACCTATGCTGGTGGGGTTGACGATGTCCTGTAAATCAGTAATTCTTCCTGTCTTTAGGAGAGGCCTGGGGCTGCCTGTATCTTCTGTTGTTCAGGCTGAGTTTAACCTATTTTAGATCTCACAGCGTCACTAAACCTATCCTGATCTCTATCCTATCCCACCTCTAGTCATTACTGTTTATGCATGTCGTTTCACTCTAGAATTCTTCAGATTCTATTGGAGAGACTTCACCAGGATTCAGGCGTTCTTACCTTAGCCCCTTCCTGTCAGGACGTTGCAGCTGTTATGTTTCTACGCAAGATGGTGGTAGTATTCACTCCTACGCCACGCCTCTCCAAACTTCCTTTGTCATATTTTATTTCTACCACCTATGTTTTTTTTTCCTCCTCTAATATCATAAATTCTCTTTTGTGACAGACAGCTCTACTAAAATCCTTGCTCTTCGCCATGCTCCTCGCCTCACAGCTCGGAGTTTGTGCACATGCTCTTTCTGTCTCACAACCTGGAGACAGCCCTCCCGTGTCCGCTCCTATGTCACTCACAGCACTTTCCAGGTTAGAATTGGTTGAGGATATGTTTGTCTCCCGAAAGATGGAATCTGCCCAGTCATTGCTTTCCTGTGTTCTTCTGGGTGCTCCAATGCCTTGAATGGGATCTTTAGTCTGTCGTTCATGACACGAAAACCCTCCAGCCCCTGGCGACATTACGAGTGTGATCTCATTCTCTTCCCCACTCACCCCAGAGGGGGTATTTCCCGCATCATATTTTCCTCCTCACACCCTCTCCCTATTCAGTCCTTTATGAAGTTATTCCTGCTAATCCCTGGAAGTCATTCGGTGTAAAGCAGACTTGGCAGGGACTATGTGTTCAGGCTCTGCCAGGCCAGTTTTCAATGCTGACGAACGGAAGAGCTGATGTATCAGCTCACAACCAATTAACTCCAGACCAAAGGTGACTAATAAGATGGGCGCCCTTAATTGTTTTCTTGCCTAAACCTCATTATTGGTGACTCCTGTAGCTGTCTAACTAATTAGCATTCATAGCTTTTTAACCCGTGTTTATTTTCACTTTCACTCCATTCTAATCCATATTTTATAAAGCTGGGGGCTTTGTAACTCTTGAAAGTCTTTCTAGTTTTCTGAGTGGTTTTCATAAACCCCTTATATAGCAGAGGTCATTTAGGAAACAGATAGATTCCTTACGAGAAAATTGCTTTTTTTGAGAGAGAACCAAGACCTTTAGAGAGATATTTGCATTTTTCTATATATAGATGTATCTCCCCAGTTGCCTCCTCCCCAAGCTACTCACCATTTTTTGTCTACACAAAACCCACAGCTATAGACTTTGTTCCTTCCATTGCCTCACTGATTGCTGGCAGCTTCAAATAAGTGTTAGACTGGGGAATTTCTTCTCTGCTCAGCTTTCTTCATTGATGACGTCTCCCTCAGACTAGAATGACACTAGTGAGCTCTCTGTGCCCACAATGAAATCCCCGACGATGTAGTTTTGGGGATCACTTATAAAAATAGATGCTTCCGAGAGAGTTCTGTTCTTTTCTTTTTGTCTGTGTGTGCCGCCTGTGGCATGTGTTGGTGGTAACTGGAGGAGCCACGGAGGCAGGCACTTTGAGATGCGTATTCTAGGTAGAAGCTTTCCTGCTGGTTAATATCATAACTCAGAGGTGAACTAACCATAAAGGGCTGGGCGAGATAGGGGGAACACATGGGAATGAAGCAGTTGTGTTTCAGTGTTGTCTTCCATCTGTAAATGCAAGTCAGAAATCTAGGAAACATGCTGTGGGGTAGTGCTCTTGTACACTGTAATGATTTGTCACTCGTATTAGTTTAATGAAACACTGATTGGCCAGTAGCCAGGCAGGAAGTATAGGCATGGTGACCAGACTAAGAGAATTCTGGAACGAGGAAAGGTAAAGAGTCAGTTGCCACCCAGACACTGTGGAAGTAAGATGAGAATGCCTTACTGAGAAAAGGTAGCAAGCCACATGGCTAAACATAGACAAGAATTAAGGGTTAATTAAAATTGTAAGAGCTAGTTAAGAATAAGCCTGAGCCAACAGGCCAAACAGTCTATAATTAATATAAGTCTCTGTGTGTTAATTTGGGACTGAATGGCTATGGAATAGGGCAGGACAGAAACTTCCATCTACAGAAACAGGGCACTGGATGGAATTTCTTCTTCAATACATCCCTCTCACCCTTTTCTTTTGGGGAATGTAACTGTGGCACTTCTTAAATATGCTAGTCTGTCCACCCAGAGATCTAGGTGAACTGGACGTAGGAAGTTTCTCAATAGCTCCAACTTATCAAGTTCTTGGAAGGACGTTCCCATTGGGACCTCCAGATGAAGGTGTGGAATTCGCAGTTTGTCATCCCCCTCATTGTTTTGTTCAGTGTAGCCTCAATGTTAGTAAACTTTGTTCTTTCTTACCTCATAATTTGAGTGGGATGAAAAGTCTAACCACTTCAGGAAATCTTTCAAGGGAAATACTTCTCATAGACTGATGAGTAAATCTTGTTGAGAACATAACTGTGGATGCACAAGGAACATTGAAGTTTCACGCACTACATAATTTTAGATATGACCATCTGTGAGGCCTGAAAGGAATCCCAGTACCTGCAGTCTGGATAAGACAACTGTTTTCTTTTGAAATGTCTTTGTTTCTTCTTTACAGTATCTTTCTCCAAGAACTCACTGGACATCCTTTATCATTGGTGCCTGACTCTCCTTTCTTGCAGGGAGGAAGATGAATACTCAGAACTGCGGTCAGAGCTCAGCCAGAGTCAACAAGAGGTCAATGAGGATTCCAGAAGTATGGACCAAGACCAGACTTCTGTGTCCATCCCTGAAAACCAGTCCACTATGGTCACTGCTGATATGGGTGAGTCTTCCCAAGCCACATGTCAGCAGGACTTTGGCTTCTGGGTTGCAAGAAGAACATTAGAAACACAAGGCAGCCTGAGTTAATATTTCATTACTCAAGGAGTTTGGGGAGTGGATGAAAACACATTCATTTTAATCCTGTGTTCACTGCCTTATTGGCCACAGTGAACTAGAGAGCTGAGTTAGCATTCTTTTTGATGGGAATATGATTCAAATGTGTGTCATTTTTGGTTGAAAATTCTAGAAGTGGGAACTGTGTTAAAAGACTGTTGCAGTATTCCTAGTCACAGTTCCTTCAGAGCTGAGAGAGTGGGAGTAGAAAGGATGGAACCGGTGGCGGAGCTTTGCAGAAGAAGGAGCCAAGAGGGTTTCAGCAACTGTGGTGTAAGGAGGAGAGGGATCTATAATGTCTTCAACACATTGATCCAAATGACTAAGAGAATAAGTGTGTTTCTTGGTGAGAAATTTGATTGAGAAATAAATTGAGAAATAGTTAATAATTATATTTGTACTCATAGAGAAATAGCCTAGTAGAGGCTATTTTAAACTGAAGGTCATGACTTATTACTGGGTTTGGGGATTAGATTTCTAAAGTCTTTCAGAAATGAAAGCAAGTAGGAAAGCAGTAGAGTTAGGTATTGTTGTTTCATGAACTTTGTTTACTGTATGCCAAATAGCATGAAAGTCAGAGCTGGAATGTTGTAAGCTGGTGGTTTGCTTTTTGCTTTGGAATGCCTGTTGGATTCTTGAGACAGACTGAGGTTGAGTATTTGCCATTGTCTGAGCCAAAGTGAGCTCTGTGATTGAATGGGTGCAAAGTCAGAAGAGTGAAACATTCCATGTCTTTGTTCATGTGTAGTAAGAGGTGGAGGAAGAGCCAGAAGAAGGATGAAAGTATACTGTGTTTTCATGAAACTGGAAATTGAGTTGGAAAGCAATCAACTGTTTTTAATTGACTATTGCACATATGTTTAATTATACATTCATATAAGTGTTATAACATCATGAATCATGGTACCATGAGAATATCAGAGAAATTTGATTCAGTCTAAGGTTCTAGGAAGTTCTGGATCTTGGAAGTAGCATGTGTACTAAGATCCAGAGAATCCGTGTCAATTAAGCAGCTCAAGGAAGAGGTGAGGCAGTTTGGTGAGGATGGGGAATATATACTGGAAGGGAAGCATCATCGTGATGTGAAGATGAGGGCTGGAGAAGTAGGGAGGGGCCAGGTCATTCAGAATCTTGTGGAACATGTTGGAATCTTTACTCCAAAGCATAAGAAGCTGCTAAAAGATTTAACAGTGTGGGGAGGCATGAGATTATCAGTTACACTGTAAATCACACCATAATGTGGAAAGCAAATCCATAGATCTAGTGTGTTGGGGAAACTAGTTAAGAAACCATTAAAAAAGTCTAGGCAAGCCAGATTGTTGCTAGAAATTGGATAATGACAGTTGAGATACAGAAAAGAAGATGGGTACAGAAAAATTGGGAAAGATTTGCTTAAGAACTGTGTTTTAGTTAGGGTTTCTATTGCTATGAGGATACCATGACCACGGCAATTCTTTTTTACAAATTTTTATTAATGTGTATTAGTGTTTTGCCTGCACATATATCTATATGAGGGTGTTGGGTATTCTAGAACTAGCGTTACAGACAATTGAGAGCTGCCATGTGGGTGCTGGGAATTGAACCCTGTCCTCTGAAGAACACTCAGTGCTCTTAACTACTGAGCCGCCTCTCCAACCCCATAAAGATTTGTTTGTTTGTTTATTATGTATACAGTGTTCTGTTTGCATGCATGCCTGCAGGCCAGGAAAGGGTGCCAGATCTCATTATAGATGGTTGTGAGCCTCTGTGTGGTTACAGGAATTAAACTCAGGACCTCTGGGAGAACAGCCAGTGCTCTAAACTACTGAGCCACCTCTCCAGTCATGGCAATTCTTATAAAGGAAAACATTTAATTGGGGTTGCTTACAGTTCAGAGGTCCAATCCATTTCCATCATGGTGGTGTGCAGGCAGCCATGGTACCAGGAGAAGTAACCAAGTAGCCTACATCTTGACTTGCAGGCAACAGAAAGTGGACTGACTGACTGGGCAAGGCTTGAGCATATATGTGACCTCAAAGCCTTCCTCCACAGTGACACACTTTCTCCAACAAGACCATACCTATTCCAATAACACCACACCTCCTAATAGTGCCGTTCCCTTTGGGGGCCATTTTCTTTCGATCTACCACCAACTGGAAGCAGGATAAACACAGATATGAAAGTGGATGTATCCTAAGATTCTGGTGTGCACAGTGCATGCATGTTGAGGCCATTCATCAATGTTGGAACATGGTGGGAAGGACCAGGTGATTTACTCTCAGATTTTTTTTTAAATTATTTTGTAGAGAGAAGAGAGGCAGGTGGAGTGCATCTGCCTTTTGTGAGACATAAGTTGGGGTGTCTTGAGATACCTGGGCTACAGATATTTAAGAACACAGTAGATATTGAGATTAAGAAGTCAAACAGAGTGTCTGGGATACAGAAAACTCTTGGGGAGACATCAAGTTGTGACCGACACAGCAGAAGTTGATGTTCAGATAAGTGAAGTCAGCTGGAGACTGAGCCTCTGGGGCCACAGCTGCTAGCGGCACGCAGCAGGAGTCTGAAGCAGGGGTGCTCCTCTCCATTAGTTTCGGGGTAAATGATCATTCTTAGAATCCCCCAGAGTGTGAGTGCCATGCTGACTTTGTTGATGCAGTATTTTATTCCCTCTGATAAAACATTGAAATTGTAGATCATGTTGCTATCTGCCTGACTCGCCCATTAAACTCTGTTAGGCAGTGGTGTGGTGTTTCATCTCCTAGTCTAGGGCCTGGTTTGTGGCATATATTCAAAGACCCTATTGGAAAGAATGAATGATGCTATTGGCCTGTTTGTCTGAAGATGCTGGAAGAAATCGAGGGCAGATGCATCATGGTGTTAAGATCTGATGGGGAATTAGTGTTAAGCAGTCTGAAACGCTGAGAAGGCCGTATAATGGATTTAGCTGCATCCGTCACTGAGAGGTGTGCTTAAATGAGACCAGGTTACACTACACAACAGTGTGCACACCAGTGAAGATACAGCTTCAGGCTTAGCAGTTGGAAGATAAAATCTGAGGTCTGTGTTCAGCTCTTTGCTTTGTGCCTAGGCTCTCTCCCTCCCATGCATCTGAACCCAGGGTTCAGACTTGATGTTGTCACACACAGAGCCATCTGCCACCAGTCAACCCGTCAGGCAAAAGCCTCACAGGGCTAAGTTCAGATGAGCACTGTAATTGTCTCCACTCGCAGCCTCTTACTGTGCATTCCGGCTACAGCCACAGGCAGTCAAGCCAATTCAAACAGCCAGCGGTGTCTCCATCACTGCAGAGGACCAGCCCTGCACTCACCCTGCATTTGCTTCTCTCAGATTGTATTTGATGGATTTAGTAGGTGACCCATCGTCTGACAAAGTCACATAATTAAGTTTGGGAAATGCAGGCACAAACCTACTTCAGCGCGCCTCTCTCCTGGGGCACGTCCCGGAGCGCCTGACATGACATGGCATCTGTCGCACTGATTCCCCAAGGCGGGAGCTCACAGCTGTCCGTCCGCATGGGGAGGCATCTCCATTTTCCCTCATCATTCATCTCGAATTCTTCCTCCCATCCTGTGCCTCACTTGGAAATGTGTGTGAATTTTACTGGCAGAGCCTTTCCTGGCAGTCCTGTGCTCTGCAGGAGTATGGCCTCTGCCAAGGACAGCGTGCATTCCCTGCTTGCGCAGAGGAATCTTTGGTCATCTTACAAACTCACTGTGTGCTCTGTTAGGTACCGGGGCAGAAAGGCAGAAGCTGCCATCAGATGGCTGCACTCCCACGTTCAAACCTCTTAAACCTGGGCCAACCTCCAGACTCCTCACCACAGGGTCCCACGAAGCCCGGAGCTCCTGCCACCACACTCTGTGTCTGCTCCTCTCTGTTTGCCCCCCAGGCCTCATCACACTCCTGGTCTCCTACAGTCCCTTCAAGCTGACCAGATTCTGCCCTCCGGGGTGTGTGTGAACGGTTTCTTCTGGAGTGCCCCTTGCTACAGCACACATGTAGCGTTCTCCTTCGCTCCGGTCCCCTTCTCATGTCTGCAGAATCACTCCTCATGCCATCTCTCCCTTCCTAGCAGCTGGCACTGTCTGAGGAAAGGCCGTGTTTGCTTTTATGTCCTTGCATCTTGCCAGTCGCTGTCTCACATGAGAAAGCAGGCTGTATGGAGCAGGCATTTTGACGACCTTGTATGCCAATCTCATGATGCCCAAGGACTCATCAAATATCCAAGTAGCAATGAATGCAATCCCTTGTCACAAGTCTTTGGAGGATGTGGATAGTTCGATAGAAAAGACCCACAGTCAGGGCAGGATCTGCAAGATGGGAGCCTGGGAGGAAACTTCACAGAAGCCTCGGCTGAGTGGATACTTGAGGATTAGATGGGAGTGGTGAGGTTGAGGAGGAGTCCGATATGAGAGGACTCTCTGTTGAGCCCTTGAAGAAGGCAGGCACTTCTGGGACAGACAACTTGGCAGAGCTCATTAATCTGCAGCGTAGAATATAGTCAGCGTGTTTGTTGATTGGACCTGGCTGCCTGCCTCTTATTCCTTTGCCATTTTCCAATTAAATTGCTTCAATAGGGTAAAAAGCTTCCATATATAAACACCATTATAGGAAATCATTAAAAAGCATCCATTTCATTATGGTTGCTATATTTGTGAGCCTGCATTAGGAACTCAGAGGCTTCTTCAAGCTGGATTTTAGATGCACTTTGCTGCATTGGTTTTTTTTTTTTCTTTCTGGTTTACCAAAACAATAGCAGTAAGTCATCTGCTTGCTTCATCAAAAACCCATTTTCTTTTCTTTGCAATCGACACCTGTCAGAGCCTTGCCGCCCCTCCTGGACAGTGACTGTTGAGCACTGTTCTAGGACCGGACGACTAAACAAGCAGCTTAGGCCTGGGCTCACCCCAGTCATCAAACGAAGGAGAAAGTTCCCAGCACGTGCACTTGAAAATGAGTTCTATTACTTCTTTCCAAATCTTGTCACACAGCTGTTTTGAAACTAACAGTGACTAAACAGAACCAAGGTGGGAATCGTCATTTACATTTTTTCTTTTCTGTATCTAGTGACACGTTGGAATTTGCAGATGAATTTAGCAGCTTACACGCTTTGATATAGGCTCTGGGTCAGGTATTTACATCCACTCCTTGTGATTGGTACTCGATTTGGAAGGAGACCCAAGTATAGATGAGTTCGAGGAAGGTAAGC
This sequence comes from Microtus oregoni, assembly GCF_018167655.1. Taxonomy (NCBI): domain Eukaryota; kingdom Metazoa; phylum Chordata; class Mammalia; order Rodentia; family Cricetidae; genus Microtus; species Microtus oregoni. The sequence goes on from NW_024543070.1 coordinate 10,224,759, forward strand.
CACTTTTCCAATTAAGAGGAGGTTTTGTTGGTGCCATGTCTCTATAGACGGCCCTGCTCCTGCGTACCTTGGACTGTTCGATGCCCACAGTTGCTGTTACAGCCTCTGTCCTTTGAGGTCTCAGCGCTGATGGGGGAATTACGGGAGCAGCTGCTTAATCACAGCACCTGGACTGTGTTATGTTTGTAATTGAATGAGATTTTGCTGATCTCAGGATGGAAAGCAGCACTCACAAGCCAGATCACGCCGCTGTGGCCACAGGACGGAGCCTGTGTACGCAGGGATGTGCGCGCGCATGCGCACGCTCATAGCATTACAAGTGTCTGAGTGGTATTCTCTGCAGAAGCCTCTTCTACTCGCTTCAGTAGTAGAACTACTGAGCCTTGCTGGTGCCATTGCTTGAAAAGAACGTCTCCCGTCTCCGACCGGACTGACCTTGTGTGAAGGCGCTTCTGGGTTAGGATCTGGAGGGCTCTTTTGAGTTCTAGTGAGAGACGGGCACATCGCTGGAACACATCGCAGCTCACGTTGGAATCCTTGCTTGTTGCTGTGATCAATCAGTGGTAGTTTCCCTTAGGAGGAGTCATTTTGGGAGGCCAGCCAAGGAGGAATTTGCACATAAAACCTGACTTTTTGGCACGGCTGTGACCGTGAAATATGTTGAATGTGAAAGTCAGATTTTCCTGGCTGGCTGCTGATGAGGTCTAATGGCTTCAGAAAGAAAAAAAAAATGTTTAAACGTGTCAAGTGCAGGGGGCCAGCGCAAGGTCTTTTCCTAAGGCAGCCTTTACATCTATAAGGCAGCTCTGGAGAACCTTGCTTCCTGGGGTAGCTGGTCTCCTGCCTTTCCCGTCACAGTAGAGTCAGACAGTCTGTAATGTGCTTGGAAGCTTTGGGAAGTCAGCTCCCATAAAGGCAGTGCTAGGCTGGTCTGCAATTGCAGTCTGATTAGTTGACATGACAAGGTTGAATCTTGTCTACCACATCTTCTTCTTTTCAATTATTATTTTGGGCAACTTAATTTCTCCCAGGAGGCTGGTGGTGAGTATCACCCTGAGGTCTGAGTTCTAAGTGTGGCTTTGAACACCGATTCAGTGGAAGCCTTACCAAGGTGACCTTTTCCCTGGAGGCTAGAACCTGGTCAGTTAAAAACTGTGTTTAAGAGTTATCTCAGTGGTTAGGAACACTTTTTGTTCTTCTAGAGGACCCGTGCTCGATTTTCACCCACATGGTGGCTTACGACCATCTGTAAATCCATTTCTAAGGGGTCCAACACCCTCCTCTGACCTCTGCAGATACCAGGCATCACTGTGGTACAGACGTACATGCAAAGCAAGACACCCATACACATACAATAAGAATAAACTAAAATAAAACTCTGTATAAATGTTAGCAGGGCTGAGTAACTGAAGTGGCCACCAGAAATCTTTCTAGACTTTTCCTTGAAGTAAATACAATTGAAAGTGGGAAAGACTGTGACTCTGTTTTAGTGTGCTGTGTTTCTCTCACATGCTACTGGTCAGTAAATTTTCAGCCTCCAGAAGAGACCTGGCTGTGGAATGGAAAGGTACTGATCTTCAAGGTTAACTCGGGACCGGCTCCCAGTGCTGTTGGGGTTATGAATTCCTCTTTTATTATAATAAGCATTCCTTGTTTTCTAAACACACCACATCTCCTAAGGTCGATTTATGTTTCCCTTCGTTGGAACTCATGACATATTTTGCCTTAAAACCAGACCAGGCTCTGAAAGCCTGTTTAGTCTATACTGGAAACAAAATCCAGGCCCTCACTAGTATTCCCACTCCTTGAGCCATGGTGGGAAGATGATTGCTCTAAGAAAGTATTTTATATTGCTGATGCTTGATTGCTAGAGCATGTGTGTGTATAACACACACACACACACACACACACACACACCACAACACACACACATACTGAGCAGAGCGCTGGAGCTGCCATGGGTGACCAGTGTTGAGAAAGCACCCTTTGGACTGTCTTGGCATGGGAGTAGATGGTTGGGATTATAGAACTGCGTGGGGACCTATGACCGTGGCAGAGGGCCTCGCAGGCATAGTGAGGGGGTGTAGTTCATGTTTGATGTAGCTGATGTTTGATGATCTTTATGCCTTCATATTTACAACCACACTTGCTGTTTCACAGAAACAAACTGTCAGAAATCTAAAGACAGCAGCAAATATGAAAAAGAATTTCAGGCTGATAAAATATTGCTGAATCGGAGTGAAGATATAGCCTCCTTCTCACACAGAATTGAGATGTTGAGGGGATGGGAGTGGCTTGCTGTCCTGAGGACCCCCAGCCTGAATGTGCCTGCATCATGCCCCTTTGTCTGTGTCAGAGACACTTACTGGGGCCTTGCCCTACATCGAAGGGGGATCTTTGTGGTGGTATCTGTATGAAATCAAGACCTTTGAGTAGCTACACTATTTCAGCTTTCTTGTTTAGGATGCTGCCATAACCCAACCCCTTCCCAACATTTTATTTTGAGAGACTTCAGATCTCATAAAAATGGTCTAGCAAACGCCTGAAGTAATAAGGGCGGCGGCGGGGCTGCGTCCCCAACACCCCGGCCGCCTGCCCAGCTAGCTTATGCCGCGAAATAATTACACGGACACTGTATTCCTCCAAACACTGCCTGGCCCATTCTCTTCTAGGCTAATTCTCACATATTAATTTAGCCCATTTCTAATCATCTGTGTATGGCACCCCAAGGTGCGCTTACCGGGGTGATTCTAGCCTAGTCCATCCTGGGTCGGAGCTTCATCCCAGGAGCGGGGCATGGCGTCTCTCTCAGGCATCTGCTCCCGAGAGAGCTGTGGAGTCTCTGACCTCACTTCCTCTTCCTCCCAGCATTTTGTTCTGTTTACTCCTCCCACCTATCCTCTAACCAATAAAATGGGCCAGGGCAGTGCCTTTATTAGCCAATGACCTTCCTCCATCAAACGCCCATGAACTCTTGGTCTAGATTAACTATAGAGGGTTGTTAGTACTCGTGTAGATCTCCCCAGCTGTCACACGAAGGCCTTTCGTTGTTTAATCCAGGTCCAGTCAAGGCTCACAGGCTGTGTTTGCTGATCGTGTCTCTCACCACTCCCTCCTGGACTCTGGAACAAGTTGCTGATATTTTGGAAACTAGTGCGATGCTATCTTATTCTGGGTGGGGCGATTGCTTTCTAATTAGATTAGAAGTTAGGGTTTTGTTATCGTTGTGCTGTTATTGCAAGAACATATGTGGGTGATGGTTGTGTCTCCATCATCTTTATGAAGTCCCAAGAAGTCCCTAGTGTCAGCTCCTTTTGTTGGTGGTGTCTTGATGTTTTAAGACTCTGTTGATGTGCTTCTTGTAAGTCCTCTTAGCTTCAGTTGGCACAGGCATTGCGGGCTAAAGTAGATAATGCAGATGCTTCCTTTTTCCCCCTCAGCACTTCTCCTGGCCATTCAGACTTGAAAGTCTATTGAATAATTTTTATGTTGTATGTTTTTTCTGTGGACCAATATCAAGAAAACAAGGCTTTAGCTTTAGATCTGTGGAAGGGTCGGACTGTTACATCCCCAGGATGGAGCGTCACAGCTCTTCACACAAATTTGTATTCATGCTCAGAAAATGTTTGGTGTGTGTATATATATATGTGTGTGTGTGTGTGTGTGTGTGTGTGTGTGTGTGTATATATTCACATATATGTTCTGTTATGTTTTCTGTAGTGCTAAGGATTGAACCCGTGTCCTTTCACATTTTTAAGCTGTATTCCCAGTCCCATTTCATGCACTTAAATTGCTCTACACCAGGCATGATGTGTGGCCAGTCAGTACAGAGATGTGGGCAACATGCTGACTCCTAGGAGGGGTCCCCACATTCTAGCCCAGCATACCTGCACCTGTTTCTGTTAAGTTTACTGTAGCTAATAATCTCTCACCTCGCTGGATGTTTTCACCTCAGAGAGCCTAATTGAGGGCCCTTTCCCATTTGTAACAGGTCACTTGTTCTTAAATTTGATGATACCTGATTAATAAGTAGGCAAAAAAAAAGGCTATGTTTTGACTCATGACCTTAAACAAGTCTTTCCTTTATTTCACACTTGGAACCCATCTGCTGTTTATCAACTGCCTCCTCTGTACCCAGCATTGTGAGCATCTAGGAACACATTGAGTAAGGGCTGTCTCTGTTCCAGGGGCACAAGGGATTGTGGGAAATTGGCTGCCTCCATTAGGTGCCTCTTAGAAAATGGGATTTCAGAGCAAAACTTAAAGACCAAAAGTAAAGAGAAACAAGGTACTCTAAACTAAATAACTACCTGGACCCTTCCTGTGAGACAAAATATAGAACCACAGTAATATATACATTTCTAGTCAGGAATCGTGTTTTGAAAACAGATCCTTGATAAAAAAAGAAAGGCTACTCAGAATCTGGAAGACCCCGGATGTGTTTTAACACTGAACCCATTTATGTGGGTTAGGATTTTCCCGGTGGTTTAAAAATCAGCAGCATTTTTTAACCTTGTTGAAAAGGAGCCGGTTCTGGTCTGTAGTTTTTGCTGTCAATTCTGGATATAAACTTACTTGGTTCTGAGAGAGAACTAAGCAAGCCATAGTCGCACACCAAGAAGTGTCTAATCGGGCGAGAAGGCTGGTGGAGGTGAATAGCGTCTTACATCTTTGTCAGATCTCTAAGTTATATGGCCCTTCACTTAAACAGTGACAACGCAATCTAAGACTCTAAATCAGTGATAATCAATTAACTTTTCTAATACTAGACTCTAACACAGTTCCTCATGTGGTAGTGATTCCCCAAGCATAAAACTGTTTTTGCTGCTACCTCATTACTGTAATGTTGCTCCTGTTATGAATCATAATGTAAATATCTGTTATCTAATGGTCTTAGGCAACCCCTCTAAGAGGGCCATTTAGACCCCAAGGGGTAGGGACCCTCAGGTTGAGAACTCCCATCCTAGATCTCAGGAAACTAGAACCTGACTGTTGACTCTCCAGTTCCTACCAGACTCTGACTAGGGAAAGTTACGTTTAGAGATGATAGCAAAATATAGGAGGAGCTTCAGACCCGAACAGAGGGGGACAGCCATACTTGTTCATCCCAGCCTTGGTGCATCATGGAGGCACCAAGTCTGAGGGGTCAGCCGCGTACTGCTCTAAAGGCTGCCATGCCGGGTCTTGCAATTACAGACCCAGTATTCCAAGAATAAATTGTATAAATCCAAGTATAAATTGTAATGAACTTTGGATGATAACCATGAATCAAAACCCACTTTTAAATTTAAAACAAGGGAAGTTCCAGACACACTGAAGCTTGCCAGGTCTCTAGACACATCATTGGCCACTATAGGCAGGTTTGCATCTTCTAGTCCAAAGAAAGGTCTGTTCTGTTTATCCCTCCATGTCCTGTCTCACTGTTAAAGAAAATTAAATATCAGAGGCCAAATGCTTAGGCATAAAAAGAAACTTTGAGACCTGCATACCCGTGACACAGGTGGAGAGACAGTCACATCACGTCACGATACAGATGAAGTCCATGTACCCAAGTTCTTGCAGATCTATAGCCAAGCACACAGTCTCTCTTATGAAGCTGGAATACTTCCTCCCTACTGACAGGAGATAATTCACTCTTCTTCTGGCGGCCAGAAAGCTCGGGGCTCAACAGACAAAATCAGCCCCTGCAGCTGTGCTGTTGTGGGTTCGCTTCCAAAGGTTCCCCTCGTCCTGCTGGCTGCTCTTGGCTGTTATTTGTAGCGGCTTGTCAAAAGCTACTTCTAGTTTTTTTCCTTCATTATTATTTGCAGTTACTTGTCAGAAACTACCTCTAGTTTTTACTTGAAGGAATGATATAAACAAGCCATGTTAAAGATATTGTCTTTGATACAGAGGGTGTCCTGTCTCGCAGAGGTAAAGCAGGCCATCACTCCACCTTCTCTATAGGAAGCTTAGCATGGCTGAAGTCCCCGCCATGCCGCCCTTTGCCGGAGGTGCTGCATGTGTGGCTTGTAGTATTAACAAGTCAGTTGCTGAGCTTTCCTGGATCTTTTTTTCTTCTGTTCCTTCACCTCAACCCAGACAGTTTTAATGAACAGCCCCTCAGCTCCCTTCTGAACCAAGCATAAACTTGAAAGTGATGTTTTCTATTTCCTGCACACTTGTTAGCTTTTATGTTCCAAGTTTATATACTGAAATATATTTATTATTTTGTCATTTATATATTTATATGTATGTGTGTGTGTATAATGTAAACACACACATGCATCATGGTAAACATTTTTAAGTGAACAGTTCAGACGTTTTAAGTGCACCCACAGTTTTATGACCATCACCATTATCTTCTTTTCTTTCCTAAACCCTGCACACATGGAACAGTAACTGCCTAATTTATCCTTCCCAGGCTCTCTCTGTCTCTACACATTTGCTTCTTCTAATCATCTCACAAAAGCAGAATTGTTGTCCCTGGCTTATTTCATGTGACATGATGTTTTTAAGGTTCATTCACATTCTCGTCCTGGAATTAGCATGCCAACCCTTTACTTTCTCAGAGTAATTTCACAGCTAATATTCCCCATGCATCTGCCCTCTATTGGTTTTTCTGGCTCTTAACTAAGAAACCAGTGTGCAGGCTTGTGGTTGGATGCCCAAAGAGCCCTATTCTGGTTGCAGTAGTAGTTGGTGACGTGGCCCTGACCATAGGAAGTTTCTGTCATGGTTCCTACGTGGGTGACTGAGCTAAAGTCGTCAAGTCTCGATGACTCCTGTGAGCTGATGAGACTGGAGCTTTGCCCTAGTGACCTGAGCATTGGACGCCTTGCTTAGCTGTGAAGTGTGCTGACTTTGTTCTGTGAATACCACCTCGCGGAGGGACCTTCTCTGTCTGCAACCCCTTCATGTTACCGTTGATGTCTTTGCATGAAGATGGAAGGTCCAGTTTCTGCCTGGAGTGAGAGTGTGCCAAAAGATGAAGTTTGTGGTTATTATAGGTGACTATTTGGAAGGATATGCTACCAGCTCCCATTGGTCCTGTCTGGAGCAGCACCGATAAATGAGTGAAAGCACAGGGGTCGATGTTTGGTGATGGGGCCTCACCCCCAGCACCCCGCATCTGTTCCTGCTAGCCAGACCACCTTGCCTTCCCTGCGTCTCCAGATGGGGCACAGTGGCAGAGTTCAGTGGCATGTCTGTAGATAACTGGTGGGGTGCGTATAAATAACAGACTGGGGTGGGGTTGGGGGGCTCCTCATCTAGCAGGTACACAACTTTGTAGTTCTCCTTTCAGAACAGAGGGACACAGACTATTTTAAATATATTCATTTAAATGTGAGGTCTCATGTCCTCTAGACTGCCTCAAACACACAACATAGCTGAAGATGGCCTCACCCTCTCCAGGGCTGGGTTTACCAGTAGACACCAGTATATCAGGTTCTATATGTTCACTTAAATGTCCCTCTCCCATTATTCTTCTGACTGTCCTGTGTGACACTGTGCTCTCTTGGGGACATTTCCAGGCTACAGGCAGGTCCCTGAGAGAAGGACTTTGGTGTGGCCATTGTGCTTTTGTGAGCCTATCGGAATCAAGGACAGTCTCTTGTTCATCTAGGAACTGTGCTTCCAGACTGTGGTCAGGGCTCAACCACTGTCCAACAATGAGAAATGCTGCCCAAACCCGGCTCCTGCTCTTCCTTCTGTTCCTCGGGGCCTGGACGCCACCTTGTAGCTCTACTCTGGAGAACCGTTTAGAAGACAGACACATCGAGCCTGACTCACACACCGTCGGTGGACGGTGTGATCACAGTGTGGAGTGGCTGAATATAAGCTCCTTTTTCTCTTCGTCACGCACACACAGATCTGGGAATGCGTGTTCACCCAGCTCTGGATACCAGGGAACCTGCACCTGAGCGGGAACGGTCTTTCAGAGACTGCTCTGTGTGTTGGCAGCTGCTCCATGCTTGGACCCCTTTGCCTCAATTTGGGGCTAAGCCCCTGTTTGTCCTGTCCAGGTGAACTGGTGTGATGCATATCTCCTCTCCCCACAGTTAGCATCTCCCGTGCGTAATGAAGAAGAGCTTAAGGCCTACGTAAAGTATGCTGGTGCTGACTGTCTTGTTTCTCTGTGGTGCTGACTCAACTGTGTAGCGCTGATTTTTTTACTCTTTTAAATTGCTTTTGATTGCCTACCCTGTTCTATTCTGAGATGCCGTGATGAGGAAGACCAAAGTCCCTTCTTTCATAGAAGCATGTGTTTTTAGAAGGGAAAGATAATGAACATACATGTTAGATCAGATAGTAATGTTTCCTGCAAACACAGCAGGACAATGGCAAGGGGACCAGGCAGAGTTGGGAGATGGAATCCCCGTGCTCCAGATAGGAGGACCTTGGTGGGGAAACTGCATGGTAAGTGGAAAGGAGCGTAGGTAGAGGAACATCTGGGAGAGATCAGAGCTGGACATCTCCTCGGGATAGAGAGAAGCCAGGCAGTAGGAAAGAGCAACAGGACAGAGGAGCAGAGGGCCAATCTCGGGATTCTACCAGCCTGCACATTAGAACCATCTGAGGAACTGAAAACATTTCCGGCATCTAGGCCCCACCCCAGAAATTGTGGTTTAATTGGTCTGGGGTGGGGCCCTGGCATTGGCATTTTATAAATGCTCCCCAAGGAATTCCATGGTGCAGCCTGGGCTGAGGACATGAGTCTCCAATATGCAGAGCTTTTAATGACCATGGTAAGGAGTCTGATCATAGGTTAATGGTAAGGGGTAGGGGGAGCCATTGAACAGTTTGGCCTAGGAAGGTACCATCGCCTGCCTTTAAAAAGAGTAGCTACAGTGTAGCAGGTGGGTGGAGTTATTAAAACAACCAGCTTGAGAAGGAATGGCGCTTTGGGGGAACAGTGATATCAGCTGAGAGTAAGAACAGTTGCTCAGTTCAAGGATAAGTTTTGGAGGTTATAGTGACAAGGTGGATTGGAATTAGATGCGACACAAAAGGGCATCAAGGTTGCCTCAGAGTTGACCTGAGTAACTGGCTCGTTGGCGGGCTCCATTCACAGAGGTGGGAGAGATAGGAAGAAGCTACTTTGAGAGGATGGGACCTTTGTTAGAGTAAAAGCCTTCTGCTGGATTGTTCTCTAGGTTCTGGAAACTAATAGATGTGGGCAGTCAAATGAGGTTGGTTAAAAGGTCCTGAGAAATCTACTTTCTATAATGTTGAACATTTTCTCCAAGTGCTCCAAAGCTTAGCAATAAAAGCAGTTGTCTTGTTAGTGCATTGAGCCTGTAACCAGAAGGGAGATTGGGAAGATACCAGCTTCTTGCATTCAGGACACAGGCTGGATTTAGGAGAAGGATTCACTTGGGAAGACTGTAGTATCCTTCTTGCAGAACTTGCTACAATAATTGGAGGTTATGGTAATATACAGGATTTGGAACAACAGGTAGAAGAATGGTTTTTGATTTTTAGAGGGATTTTTGTTCACAAAAAACTATTTTATAATATGTATCTAACTCATATTATAATTTTCTTTCCCTGACCAGACTCTAGAATCCAGAAGTTTAATAGTAACCCAGATTGTTAAAATAAAATTATTAGAATTGTTTACATTTATATAGATAACTTGTTAGAAGTTGGTTATTCCCCAGTGGAGGAAATGGATTAAATTGTATAGGTGGAGCATTGTCAGGTGATGTATGGGGGGCAGGAGCAGGGGGACTTGAAGCTTTTTGAAGACAGGAATAGTTCTTACAGTTTTTGTTTTTTTAATATCTATTAGTGATGCTTGTTCTGAGTTTTTGTTGTTGTTCGGTGAAGTTATGAGACCTTTATTGAACTTCTGGAATCGGTGTTGGTCTGAATGGCTGAGCAAGGGAGTTTGAAGTCCCTTCTGGGGCACTTTGCTCTTACTAGCAAAACTCAATGTGGTTGCCTTTGATTGAAAGGCAAGAGAATTCTGAGTGGCGCAGGTATTTAGAAAATGGCCAAAGTCTAAAGGTTTGTATTGGCCGCAAGCCTCGGGCAGCAGCCAGTGGAATGGGGCTGGAGGATGCTGACTTTGGGAATGCCGTACTTCATTGTTCTTCCGTTGCTCCCAAATGGTCCCCTTCTAGTAGAAGAAACTGAGAACATTCATTGCCAGTCTGCCTGTTTAATGGATTTTCTCCTCATCCCCTCTCAGATAACTGCAGTGACCTGAACTCGGAGCTGCAGAGGGTCCTGACGGGGCTGGAGAGTGTTGTCTGCGGCAGGAAGAAGAGCAGCTGTAATCTCTCTGTAGCCGAGGTGGACAGGCACATTGAGCAGCTCACCACAGCCAGCGAGCACTGTGACTTGGCCATTAAGGTGGGCCTCCCTCCCCCTCCGCTTGGTTTTCTGAGGTTAGGGAGGAGAGAGTGCAGACAACTTTCCTGGCGTTAGGCTTTCTTGAACACCTATCAGTCCCTGAAAGTCATACAATCATATTGAGCCATCAGCTAGAAGCAGGAGCCCTATAAATATTTGTTGGGCTAAATTATGTGGGGGGGGGCATATCAACAATGATCAACATTGGCTTTTCACTAAAAAGGGTGATTTACTTGGAAACCATCACATCAGTAGCATTAAACTACGTCACTTCAGTGTGGTGCACCCATACTATTTTTCTTTCCTTTTCTTTTTGAGACAGGGTCTCATTATGTAGCCCCAGCTCACCTGGAACTGTAGACCAAGAAGTCTTAAATTCATAGAAATCTACCTGCCTCTGCCTCCCAAGGGCTGGATTATGCACCATCACACCCAGCCGCTATATAGTATTCTTGTGTTGCAAGATGCCCTTAGATGCTTTCTTGCAGATTTAAGGTTTCTAGAACCCATCTTTGTGAGCTTGCAGTCTGTGCTGCTGGAGGAGGGAGGGATAAGGGTCTGGCTGAGTCACCCCATTCCCAGCCAGTGTATCTGGATCTTGACCATGCCTTTGACCTATGTTCCCTCTTTCTTCTGAGAAAAGACTGAGTGAGAAAAAGAATTCATAGCATGTGCACCGCCTTGCCTCTTTCGGAATATTGGGAAAGGCAGGCCCTTCTTGATCCTGGGCCTCAGGTGTCTTTCTTTTACTTCTTTGTGGCTTAGTGACCTAGCCACCCACACTGACATGTCTTATGGGAACCTGTATGAAGGGACAGTCCAGCCCCCAGTTTCTGTCGGGAAGAATTCCGATTGCCCAAGAGGGTGGTAGTGCCTGTGGGTGAGTCATAAAGTGCATGTCTGGTTCAGCTGCCTTTCTTTCCACTTTTCCTCATCTTTGTGGCAGTGGATAGGTGTTAGGATTTGCCATGAGGGGAAGCAGTCACTAACTGGTGCTTCTTTCTCTGGAGTCTCCCAAATCCCAGATTTGATTGTCTTGACATCTAGGGGGCTAGCTTTGGCCTCAGCGTCTGGGACGGACAAAGATTTCTGGTAACTAGTTATGGAGAAAGCAGAGCCGAATAGACTGTCCTGGATTTGAAAGGAAGGACAAGGCACCACATGCGGATAGAGGCAACAAGGTTTGGGTGCCTGTCTTCCTCAGGGACCTGGCGTGGGTGACCCGCTGCTGTGTCTTTAGTGTTGGGAATCTTCTGTTTCTCATCACTATGTGTTCCCTCTGCTCAGCCTTTCCTCTTCTGTTTAAAAGCCAGCCGGGCCATGCTCTTTGTAAAGGACAATATGAACAAGTAGTTCCCAGAGCAAGCAGAGAATGGTCTTCCTAATTGTATGTGTCTTCCCGATCCTTCAGTCATGTGTCTAAAATGGAAATTTTGAAAGAACTTTCCAAATACTATTAAGATTTTCTTCTACTTGGTTCACATCCATTTCATTAGCTAAATGCATCTCTGCTCTCTGAGGAGCCTCCACCAAGGGCCCACGCTTTTCCTGTGTCACCAATGCTTTACTTTTGTCCTTGCCATCCTGGGGCTGCAACTCATTCACACTACCCAAATGCCCGTGTGACATCCGGAGCGCGGACTGGTGATATGACCTGCCTCCTTGCTGAGCTGGCTCACGGAAGGCCTGTAATTTAGGAAACTTGCAATTAGACTTTGTGCACATCCTGCAACCTCGTGTTAGTCACTGCATTATCGGGATCCCTCCCTGGCCTGCTGCCTCTATGCAAATTGACCAGCTCTGGAGCTCCTACAGGAAAATCAACATTGTGTGGGGTACCACGCACAGATTCAGCACCAAGAGGGGATCTTGTTGTCCTTAACTCTGGGGACTGCTGAGTAGTACAAACTACGATGCAGGCAAGTGACAGCATCCTCTGAATCTGAGCAGAGAATGACCAAGTGGTGTCACTGTGTACATGGGGCTCTCCACCCCACTCCTGGGTTCACAAGCTCCTTCCTGTCCCCTTTCTGCAAGAGCGCTAGCGTGGCTTTGATGTTTGACTGTGTTTTTCAGACAGTGGAGGAGATTGAGGGAGTTCTTGGTCGGGACCTGTATCCCAACCTGGCTGAGGAGCGGTCCCGGTGGGAGAAAGAGCTGGCTGGGTTGCGGGAAGAGAATGAAAGCCTGACGGCCATGCTGTGCAGCAAAGAAGAGGAGCTGAACCGGACCAAGGCCACCATGAACGCCATCCGCGAGGAGCGGGACAGGCTCCGAAGAAGGGTGAGTGTTCAGACAGTCCTGGCTTCGGCCTGGGCGTGGGGAGGTGGGCAGGTGTGCATGCAGAGCCAAGGGCATCTGAGGCAAAGATTCTAGAACCTGGAATCGTAAGGAATCTCGGTCTTGGTAATCACTAGGCCATTCCAATTCTGAAATCATTCATCAAGGATCCTTAGGGTAGAACTAAGATGATAAAAACACTCTTCTCAGGAATCCTAAACGCATAGATGGCAGAATTATGTCAGGGCTGCAGGTCTCAGTCTCCTCCGGGATGTGCATCTTCTGCTAGCTCAATTAAATATTTTGTTAAGACAGTCTGACGAAGGTGGTGGTGGTGTACACTTTTAATCCCAACGCTTGGAAGGCAAAGGCAGGTGGATTTCTGTGAGTTCAAGGCCAGCCTGGTCTACAAGAGCTAGTTCCGGGACATGCTCCAAAGCTACAGAGAAACCCTGTCTTGTGGGGTTTCTACAAGAAACCCTGTCTTGAAAAAAGAAAAAATTAAAAAAAATAATTTTTTTAAAAAGTACGGTCTGATATTTTCATAATTGGAAAACATAGACATTTCCTTTTAATTTTTTCCACATTTTTTCTTTAACTGTATAGTAGTTTCTCTCATTTATATTGAATAATATAAAAATCTCTTCTTTCTGGGTAGTGGTGGTGCACACCTTCAATTCCAGCACTTGGAAGGCAGAGGTAGGCAGATCTCTATGAATTTGAGGCCAGCCTGGTCTACAGCACTAGTTCCAGAACAGCTAGGGCTACACAGAGAAACTCTGTCTTGAAAAACAAGCAAACAAAGAAGCTATTATAACTGTTTGCATCTACGGGTGGCTGTGTACTTGCGTGTATGCAGGGATGCACGTGCATTTTTGTAGTGTGCACATGTGTGGGTGTGTACAGGTGTATGAGAGAGAGTGGCAGGGGTGCCCTGGTCTCCCCAAGAGGACCCACAGTGGTTTGAAAACTACAGTGACAGGACATATTTCTGCCACTGAAGATGCTGGTGTTCCAACAGCGAAGCATTGGACCAACTTTTCCAAAGATGCTGTCAACTGTGATTGGACTGAGGATGGAAGAATTAATTCTTCTATCAGAAACCATCCTTTCTCAACTTCACTTTGAATTGCAAAGCTTGCTTTCCTTTCAGTCTCAACTGAGGCAGTACAGGAGGTGGCTCCCCAGCTGTCCTCTGCCTGGTGATTCAGCACATGGAGTTCAATGAGGGGCTTGTAGGAGGCTAATGGACCATTAACATTGCTGTGTCTCCTCAACCTGGGAAGTAACTTGTTCTTCATTAAGGTTGGCGTGTGTAAATCATTCTGGTTTTTAAAGATGTTTTTATTATTTTAATTATGTAGGGGTGTGTGTGTATATGTGTACTCATATGTGAGTATTTGCCCTTGAGAGAGTACAAATGCCTGTAGTGTCAGCCAGAAGAGTTGGGATTACAACCATGGGTGCTGGGAGCTGAACTCTGGTCCTCTGGAAGAGCAGTAAGCCAGCAGTAACTGCTGAGCTTTCTCTACTTCCAACCATTCTGTTTATACTCTGTCTGTAAATATTCTTAATTTTCACTGGGTGGAGATATGGAATAAATTACTGGTTTTGGTTTTAAAGGTTGTCAGCTCTATCCCTCGTTGTGGGTGATGTCATAATTAAGGAGCCACTCTCCTGCCTCTATCTAGACAACATCTCTCTGAACTCAGAGAAGCGTGTTTCTAGAACCCAGCTGTATCTGATACTCCCTACGCGCGTGGGGGCTGTAAACCTCCCAGTCAGGAGAGGCTGTGTCTGGGGATCCTGACGAAGTTGACTTAGCATGGAGGCCTACCCCACCTGTAATTTCCTGGGTCACACTCCCGATCTCTATGACTGATAGTCTAATAAGTGTGTGCTGATGGTGCATGTTTTGCAAGGGAAATGCTGGCCTTCACTGTAACCATATATTGTGATTTTTCCCTCTAACATGGGTTAGTGAAGCGTAAAGAGCCCTTGGTTGTAACTAACAAGGAAAAAAAAAGTCAGTCTCCCCTCCATCCAGAGTTTTTTTTTTTTTTTTTTTCTGGCTCTAGGCCACCACTAAGAGCCCCAGAAGCAGACTGCTTGGAATCACAATCTGACCTACAAAGGTGCTTGTGAGTCTTTGGCAAGATCCCTGACATGTCAGGGCCTGTTTGCTTCATCATGAAGATGATGATGATACGGGTGCAGGATGATTAAATACCACTCCCGGAGTAAACTACATTGTGGTCAGCATGCAGTAAACGCTTGAAAACAAGCGGCAGGTGTTTTAAATGAAATCGAGATTGAGTGATATGGAAGGTTTTCCTTTACATCTTCTCTTTATCATAAGACGCCTTTGGTGTTTGAATATCTCTAACCCTGACAATGACAATTCAGGGTAAATATCTGCACATGTGAGCACATACACATTTCAGTCAAAATTTGTATCAGTTTTTACCCTTTTGTTTGTGCCTTTTGTCATAATTTATATAACGTGCACCTCATTTATCTCCAAACAGCAAAGTTTGAAGGATTATTTCTTCAAACGTATTTACCCTGGAATTGGGTTAACTTCACTTCTAGACAATTGTGAATCTTAAATAATTTTCTAAATGCTTTTGAATGTTAGGGTTTTTTTTTTTTTTTTAGACTTTAAATACTGGAAGACGTCCAGCCCACATCACCCAGCGCATGTCATTTTCCCAAAGAGAGGGGTCTGTCTCTTGTGGTCTAATGTTTGCCTGGTCTTAGTCTTTGAGAGGGAATAGGGTTTAATTTCCTTCTGGTCTCTTTGAGTGTGCATAATCTATGGCTGTTTTGCCTTTCTGTCTCTGTTGCAGCTCTGAGCTCACAATTCATCAATGTTGCCTGGAAAGCAATTTGGGCCATATATTTTCCCTTTGCTCATCTTCATTGCTTAGACGTTGACGAGATCAATGAAACTGGTGCTTGTCCCCTGCCTGCAATTAAACCAAGTGCCCTCCATAGGTCTTCTGAGCCTTGCTCAAGATTTAATTAAATTAAGGTCTTTAATGGAGTCAGTTAGCAAATTGGGCGACTTGGCAGAACAATAACTAAGGGACAGCAGGGCAATATTATTATTGGTCTCTGTTCATTCTTAAAGGAGAAAATCATTTGTTTCTGAGTGCACTGTAATATAGCCCCTTATTTCTTCATACTTACAAAAGCAGATCCAAACTCCTCAAGCTAGAATTAGAAAGAAAATGTCTTGTTCTTTCATTCATTTGTACTCTACATAAATGATTAGTCTTCCCTGGCCAGGCAGGGGTCACAGTGATAAATTGGATACAACCCCTGGCTTCAGGGCTATTGAGAGTCATTGCAGTGTTATAGGTGGTGGGCATAGAAGAACGACCATGGGCATAGAAGTGCACACAGAGAGACATGTGCTGGCAAGGTACAGATTCTCCATACTGTTTGCTCCTTTGACCTAAATTGCTTCAGTCAGCTGCCAAGCAGCCAAAATTCTTTCCCCAGTCTGTTTGGCAGAACAAGACTTCTGGAATCACAGTGTCAGTGAATCCATGTGCAGTTGAATCAAATAATCTTGAAATAAACAGACCTCAGCAGTCCCTTTTGGAATTCTTATATTCTTTAGAAAACTGTGCATATCTATGGCATAAAGTCGTGGTAACAATTTCTCCCTTCCCTTGCCTTCTACCTATGTTCCCTGTGTGTCCTGAGGTGAGTTCCACCTCCCTCTCCATGGGGTCCCCCTTGTGTGTGGCCTCTCTGGTCAGCTCCATAGGTGATGTTAGCTAATAGCCCCACAAGCAGCCTCATTTCTGGATGCACTTTTCCCTGATTTCTTCCTCAAACTGCTTTCTCGTGTCCCCTCTCCACCCTGTTCTCCATTCTGTTTCTTCCTCCCACACAGACTGGCAGTTAGTGACTATTCTGTTAATAGTGATGCAGCTGTCAGCTCCCACAGGTCTCAACAAATCTCCTCTTCTGGCACCCTAAGACGGCACTGAGAGAGAACAAAATGCTCTTAGGAGAAGACTCTTTGTGGGTGTCACACTGGGTGACGTGAGCCTGGTGGGACATTGCTGAAGAAGCACACTTCCTCCCTGTTGTGAGAAGCTGTATGTGGGACCTCAGGCAGAGACTGCTCAGAGCTCTGATTCGGTCACCTCTCTGGGAGTGGTCCCAAGGAAGGCTTTGCTCATGCGTGCTGAGGAGACACTGAGGTAATACCTCTGTGTTTGACCCTCCATCCCTGCCCTTGCTGTACCTGTGCAGTTGCCCAGGGCTAGCTCTTAACTATAAAGGAAAGAACTGTCAGAGGATTAGAAATCTGGGAAGAAATCGACCAGAGCACTTCCTTTTTCTCCTAAGTAGTCAGATCTGAATACTTTCCTGGGCTAAAGAACAAAGAAGATCATACCTGCCAGACCCCAGAGCTATGGAAGCAGCTTATGTTTTCCTTTCCTAGTTTGTGGTCTGTTTTAACCACCTCCAATTTCTATCAAAGATAATACAGCACTTGCTTAAATCATCGTGTAAATTCACTTCCTAAGAATAAATCTGTATTTTCGACACTTGGATTCTCATTTCTCATTTGAAGGCTCCATGAAGAGTCTTCTAAAATCTCCATTTAGAAAGTGGTTCGCTGCCAAATTGAACACCCTGGACTCAAAGAAGGCAGCCTTGCACATGGGGATAGACTGCCCCAAATGTTATGTAGGACTCTTCTGACCTACTGGGTCTTGTCCTTCTGTAGCTTAGGAATTGTCTCTCCCACACCAGTTTCAATAGAGCAAAACCATGCATTGCAACCTAATTGCCTGAGGTTGCAGCAACCTGTGAGCACGGCCACATGGAACCTCAAAGCAAGGTCTTCTGTTGATGGCTAATGATGTTCCTTATCCGACTTGGGACCCTGGTGCCACTCTTAATTCTTGCATGCCATTCACCCACGACCCACACTCATAGTTGATGGAAGCCACTGATGCATTTGTCTTACCCACACAGTTGCCTGTGTTATCCTCATTCCAGCATCACACTTTCCGGGCCTCCTGTCTGAGGAGCTGTTTCTGGGTACACCCATGGGATGTTTGTGAAGTCTGTGGCAACTTCAACATTGATTCCCTAATCTCCAACATCTCGATTTCTGTCTGTGCTCTGGGCTCTGGTCTTTATAAGATTAACTTTCTTGCATGTTTTTCTTTTAATTTGTTCCTGGACCCTGAGTTAAATCAACAGATTGTATTTCTTGATTAGAGTTGTCCTGGCTGGTCTCTGCGAGCTTCTCTTTCAGTTGATTTCTTCCTCTGATAGTCTCATCGCTGTTTCTCCGTTCAGTTTGTCTGTGCATTATTTTATTTCACACAAGTGTGTCTTTTCTTGCTGCCCCCACCATGCTCCCCTGTTTCCTCCTTGCACAGACTGAGATCTATTCATATGGCTTTGCATACCTTTGCTCTGATGTGTCTGTGAGCTTTTAGGTTCTATGTGACCCGCTATGACCCTGACTGCATGGCCACCAAATCCCCCAGGCTTTCTGCTTCCCGAAAACACACGCTAGAGGCCCAGTGCCTTGGACAGATGAGTGCTTTGGGGATTTCTCTTGAGTCTACATGCTGAGTCCTTGGGTAGATAAGTTCTCTCTTTGATCGGGTCTGCCGGCGGCCTTCTTGACTGCTTTGCCAGTCTGTCTGCTCTGCAGAAACACAGAGGATGTCTGTCTGTCCCACATCACTGCTCATCCTTGCCCCTCCCTCTTGCTCTCTTCCCCACTGTCTCCTGCTTTAATTGTCTAAGCCTGTGTCTTAGGAAACTCTGTTAGCGAAGATCTGCAAGCAGTCAATATATCATCTTGAGAGTGCCCTTATTTTTGCCCAAAACTTTTTTAAATCATTCAATTTACTTTGTAACTAACACATAAAAATGTTAATAAATTATACCCATGGCTGGGATTCTATGTAATATTTTGAAACATGTAACATTGGGTAATGTTTAAATCCATTTAAATCTTATTTGTTCCCTCAAGAGATTGTGATTTCTTTATGGTAGAAGTACTCAAAATTCTTTCTTGTAGCTCTTTGAAGTGCACAGTATACAACTGTCACCAGTGGTGGCCATACACCGTAAGAGCATGCCAGAACCTCCGACTCCTCGCTGTACCTTAGTATTCCCTTTATTAATCCAAACCCACCCCTACTGGGTCCCACTCCTACCGGGTCCCATTCCAGCCTCTGGTGAGCACCGTTCTAAACGCAGCTTTATTTTTATTTGTCTATCTTTTACTCGTGTGTATGTGTGTGCATGCATGTATGTGTGAATATGTGTGAGCACATGTGTGTATAGTGTGGAGGCCTGAAGTGGATGTCAGCAAACATCTTTGGTTACCCTTACTCAATCAAACCCAGAACTTGCCTATATGACTATCTATCTATCTTGCTTGCCAGCTTGCTCTGGGATCCTCTTTCTGCACCTTACAAAGCTGGAATTCCAGGCAGGCCACTGTTCTACTCTGAATCTAGTGGGTTATGGGCACCCAAACCCCTGTCCTCTTGCTTGAGTGATAAGGACTTTAGCTGCTGAACCATCTGCAGCCCTACTTTTAAAAATGTTTTTATTATTTGCCAATTTTTTGGTGCATTAAACTTTGCAAAATGTATTTATGGTAATGTGGTGCTTCAATGCATACACATTGAGTAACGTGAAGTCAGGTTAGACATGTCTGCTCAGGGATTTTTAGCAATTTTTTAATGAAAAATTAAAAATCCTTCCTCAAGCTTTTTGAAATGTAGGGAGCATAATCATTACCTGTGTTGTGGTGAGAACAACTCCCATAGGCTCCTACCTTTGAATACTTGGCTCTCAGTGGATGGAACTATTTGGGAAGGATTAGGAGGCGTGGCCTTGTTGAAAGAGGCATGTCACTGGGGCTGAGCTTTGAGGTTGTGAAGAAACTCTCACCATTCTCAGTCTCTCTTTCTCTGAGATGTGAGATCTCAGCTGCTATGACTTTGATCTACTATCATGGACTCTCTCTGTCTGAAACTGTAAGCCCCAAATTAAACTCTTTCTTTTTTATAAGTTGTATTGGTCATAGTGTCTTATCACATAAATAGAAAAGTGACTCAGACAATCACCTTCCATGCAGTACACACCAGAACTTCTTTTCCCTAACAACAACTGATCAAATGATCTTCATCACCCAACCCCACTAACCTCCAGGCTTTCTAACCTCGAGTAGAATGACAACTTTTATTCTACTCCCAACTTCTAAGAGGTCAACTTTTTTTTAATAACCGAGTGTTACTCAGTGTCAATACTTAGATTATTCCCTATGGATGATATAACAATTTACCATCAACACAGTAGCTTAAAAATTAAAGATTTAGTCAGGCATGGTAGCCCATGTCATTGATCCCAGTAACTGAGTTGGAGAGGCAGGCTGAACTCTTTGAGTTTGAAGCTAGCCTGGTCATGTTAGTTCCAGGCTAGGCAGAAATAAACAACGAGACTGGGTCGCAACAAAACACCCTACACCTCAAATTTATTAACATCTAGCTCTGGTGGTCAGAAATCTAAAATGTGTTACTTTCACTAACATTCAAATGTCAGCAGGAGTGTGGACTTCTGAAAGCCTGAGGGAAGAGTGAACCCCCTAACTATACAGCAGCCATGGGCATCTGCCCTCTATAGCCTTGCTCCTCCCTCCAGCTTCCAGACAAGCCACACAGCGTCTTCAGGACTACCCGAAAGTTCTGTTTCCTTTCTCCCATGGCCCAGATGACCCAGGACCTCCTTCCTCTCTCAACTTCTGTTTGTTTTATACAGGGAA
This sequence comes from Microtus oregoni, assembly GCF_018167655.1. Lineage (NCBI taxonomy): Eukaryota > Metazoa > Chordata > Mammalia > Rodentia > Cricetidae > Microtus > Microtus oregoni. The sequence continues at coordinate 10,245,205 of NW_024543070.1, forward strand.
TGAGGATATAGACCACAGACTGCCAAGTGTTAGGTTTTATGGTGCATTAGATTTCTAGCTGCATTTGGATGGATTTTCTCAAGACTGTCAATAACGCTAAGCGCTGCAGTAGTGAATGAAACAGACCAATACTCTTGGCCTCAGAGTCCATCTTAAGGGACAATCTTTTAAAATTTGACATCAGCCTTGATGTGGTAGTCCCCATGTGTCATCCCAGGGCTCATGAGGCAGAGTTTCAGACTTGAGACCAGTAGGGGCAAGATACTGAGACTTGAGTGTGAGAAAAGAAAAAAAGAAGGCTCAACACTTGGTCCTTTTGGGGGTATTACTTCTTACTGTACATAAAAATTCCTCCTTTTATTTTATCTTTTTTTTTTGGACTTATCTATTGTAATACAGTCTGGTGTTCGTCTTTTTATCCGAGGCAGATTCTTCTGGGTTCGCTAGTTCCTCTCTCCTTCCCTCCTCCCTACAACTGTCACTCCACATCTGGAGCTTCCTGGTCATAGGCGCCAGTCTTCTGATGTCTAGTGACACTAGATTGGGTGAGTTACAAGTTTGGTGTCCTAAGAGGTAGGAGGAGGCTTGGCAATACACACCAGTGTTAGATGATAATGTGTTTGAGGTCCTGCAGTGTACAGGATAGATGGTACAGATTTGCAACCCATGTGTTGGAACCCACATGTGCCCTGTCTTTGGAGGTTTTGATACACTAATTTAGAGGTAGGGCCTCACTATAGAGAGCAAGGTCAGCTTGAACACAATCTCTCCAGCCTTCGTAATGCTGGGGTTACTGACATGTGCCACCATACCTAGCCTGGTGCTTTGATTTCTTATAGATTCCCCTTTATAGCTCCAGAGGAGTCTTTGGGATTGTAGAGCAGCGTGCTGTGTTCACTTTCCACAGACAGGTGTGGTAGGAAACCTTCAGGCTTTGCCGGACAGAGAACTGTTTGGCCCAAGAACCTACTCCCTGTCTCTTGCCCTCCCGACTGTCCTCCTTCCTGTCCTCTTGTGTCCGCACCTAGAGAGTTTGCTGTTTCCCTTGACTTTGGCAATGAGTCCCTCTCTCATGGTACCTTTTCCATGCAGCATTTCCATGCGTTGTTAATAGAAGTGTCTGTTGGTTTTAGCCAAGGCCATCTCATGCTGTTGTCCGGTGCACTGTTACTGGAACAGCAGCCTTTGGACAGCTGGTTTCAGCCCTGCTTCTCATAGTTGTCCCTGGGGGAGTCTGTCAACATGAATCTAATCCCTGCTGCCCATCTTGTGGAAATAGTGGCCACCTCCCTTCAGATGCACCACACAGTGTTCTGCTTCTTCTTTCAGTGGCTTCGTCTTCCTTCCTATGAATGCCCCATGCATATTATTTTCTTTTCTACCCTTTCCTATTATTTTGATAAGATGTCCAGAGTTTGAAGAAAGCATCTCCCCATTCTTGACTTGAATTGAGCCCCTAAGTGCTATGGTGTAAGCTTGCTCACCCTGCCTCTTTCCTTACTTCATTATCCTAGGTAGGTCACACCCCTTCCTCACATCAGGCATCTGTTAATTCACTCCACTATACCTAGCAGAGAAAATGCACCATGAGATGAGAGTTCTGCAGGTCCCACCATCCCTCCCTCTTCTTTATGCAAAGTCTCCCTTCCTTCTGCCTGCCATGCCCTCTTCTCCTGTCCCCAGCTGAGCAGGCCCTGCACTGCCTATCCTCTACTGACCCTTTGACCATGTCTTCTAGAGATGACCCTTGTCTCCATGTCCACTCCTCTTTAGACCTTAGCCAACCGCGAATCCCTTATTGTATGCCTTTATCTCTGATCGGCTTCCTTCAGTTTGATGTCTTTATTTATCTCCTTATTTATTTACATAGTCCTGACTGATCTCCCTGGGAGTGGGGGTAGGAAGGAACCGTGTGTGTATGTAGTTTGTGTGTCCACTGCACTGAGAAATGCCATGATCTATGATGCCACCCAGCTTCAAGAGTGGACAGCTGTTTAATTTCCTTGAATATTTTTTTTCTGGGGTCCCCACCTCCCCCTTACTCTGGTCCTTTCTTTTCTGTTACTCCAGTCAACATAAAACAAGCCCCAAACCCTTAAATAAGAACCAGAGTCCACTGCCTTTTCACCCGACACTATGAAGGAGGGATGCAGCCTCCATCTGCAGGCGATTCTCTCTGCAGACACCTCTTCATAGTGGAGTTCCCATCAGGTTTTGCTAGGTTTCTGAGCCCTTGAGAGACCTTACCTTACCACTAACCGAGTTCCAATCTTTAGAGCAGATCAACTTCCCTAAATCTGCATGGGTATTAGCTATGTACTTGAGGATTGAGAAAATAGCCTCTTGGGGTCTGGGGCTGGGCCTGAGGGATCCAGTTCAGAAAGGTTGTCAGGGTGATAAATGATTTTCCTAGATATGCCAGTTTTCCATCAAATACACTTTGATTCTTGGCTGTCCCAATTTAAAAAAAAATGCACCCTGTTATATAGAGAAAAGCTTATTTCCTTTAATAAAAACATTTTAATAGAAAATGGGTTTATCAGATAATTACTAAAAATATAGTGTCTTGAAAAATGATTGATTGATTTTTATTTTAGGTGTATATGTATTTTGCCGGCATGTATATCTGTGTGAGAGTGTCAGATCCACTGGAGGTAGAGTTACCAGCAGTTTAAGCTGCCAAGTGGGTCCTGGGAATTGAACCCAGGTCTCCGGGAAGAGAGCAGCCAGTGTTCTTAATCTCTGAGTCATATCTCCAGCCCCGAAAAAAGTTATTCTTAATATTTCCAGGGTTCCAAAGTTCCAAATCAAGATGTGGGCAGCAGGGCTGTGCCCACTCTACAGATTGGAAAGGAGCTACCTAAGTTGCCTCCTTCAACTCCTGATGCTCAGAGCTCTTGATTAGCAGCCTTCTCTGTGTTTATGTCGCTCCATGTGGCCTTCATGGATCCCATGACTCTGGCTCTGCCTCAGCCCCCTGCCCCCCATTGGTTCTCTTTTAAGATGCAGGTCATTGAGTGGAGCCCACTCTGAGCTAAGTTCAGGTTGATCTCAGGGAGCCATAGTGGCATCCAGTCTCTTCTGAGATAAAGCCACATGCACAGGTATGATGTAGAATTTGGACGTCAGTTTTGTGGGATCCCTGATCCAACGGTTTCCCAAGGGAGGAGTAAATAGGAGATGTCTGATAGCTGGCTACCTCCCTCCTCTTCCCAGTCCTTGCCTAAGCTAACTTGATTTATTGGGTAGCCTTCAGTTCTGGGTATTGGGTCATTTAATTTCACCCCAAATGTGTAAGAGAAGGCCACATATTCCTGCCAACTTCCCTTCTTTCTGTACAGCTGACTAGACTCCTGTCAGCAGGGTTTTCACCTGCTGATGAACACTGCCATTAAGATATACAGCATGGCCCAAAGGAAGGTGTTTGTCATCCTTTAGTTTCCACAGGGCCCCTAGCTTTTAAGATAAGAAGGTAAAGATTTAGAAATTATTTAAAGGCATGAATACATATGGGAAATAACTAGAAGCAATTGTCTGAGAGCAATCTGAAGGGGCGTACGAACCTTTTCTGTTTTTACTTGCAGTGCTACGTAGCTTTTCCACTTTCAACACTCAGTACCTTTGTGATTAGAAAAGCAAAGATTTCTAAAACCCAGGTCATTTTTTATTTGTTTTAACATATTTGCTAGGATTGTTTGTGTTTTTCAAAAGCAAACCATGGTGGCTCATGCGTGAATCCTTGCACTGGAGAAACAGAGGCAGGGCAATTGCTGTAAGATCCAAGGCTGGTTTGGGTGAAAGAATAAGATTCTGACTCAAAAAACTGAACTAAGCAAGCAAGCAAACAAGCCACGATGAGTGGGCTGATTGGTGCTCTAGGAGCAGGCCATTGATGATTTTCTGCTCAGTGTAGATTGGATGTAGGTTTTAGAGTGACTTTTACTCTGTTAATTATTCAGGACCTTACAGACTCCACTAGAGAAGCTGCCTGGGCACGTGGTGTGAGCATGGGTGCTCCTGCTCTGCCGAGTGGCCTGAAGAGCCTCCACACAGACACTGCCTTTGGTTTGTTAGGGACTGTTGTAAAGAATCTCCCGTCAGGAATTGTGTTTGACTCTGGCAGGCATGTGTCTTTCCGGTCTGTACCCTGTTTTGATGTGGCCCAGTCTGCAACATTTTGAGATGGCCCGGTCTGTACCCTGTTTTCGCCCCTCTGTCTGCTGTATTGTGAGGACACTGCACATTTCCAGCAAGTCTGAGCTCCTGGAAGCCACAACAAAGCATTAGGCTCTTTTTGATTGGCTTCACTATTGAATACAATTTGCTCCAAGGGAATTTCCTTATTTTGGCTTATAATATGTTGATGAATTATTGAAATTTCAATTACTTTTGGCTCCCAAGATAGCAGAGTAGATATAGCCCAGACATTCAATATGAAAGCTTTCTCTGAGAAGCTCTTAGAGAAGGGGGGCTGGGTTTCTACTCTCTGTCCTTGCCTGGAAGGGCTGTGGCCGGCAACAAGCACTGGGGTTTGGCTCTGCTCTGTCTGTGAGACTATAATGCTTTGTAGCCTTGGGTCAGCCACTCAAGGTATGCTTCCCTGACATTCAGCATTCACATTTGTGGGGAGCTCATTGGATGTACAGATTCCTGGCTTCATGTAGCACTGATAACTCTGAACCACTGGGATGGGGCTCTGCCACCTAGGTGTCTGACTAGTCCTAAAGGGGGGATTTGGTGTACCACAAAGGTTGGAAAACCCTATTCTAAGTGTCCAAGTGTGTGACTTTTTGGTGACTGAGTTTGATGCTTCATTTGTAAGAACTTTTGGGTGCTGCAGTCAACCCGAAGTGTAATAAACCAGGCTTGGTAGTGCTGTCCTGTAATTCTAGTGCTTGAGGGGAAAAGACAAGCAGATCAGCAGTTCAAGATCCTCTTGATTGCATAAGCAAATTTGATAATAGTCCTTGTACTCTGATGATAAAGGTGTGGCCATAGTTATCAGAAAGGTAGCAATTTTCCCGTTTACTGGGGTATTTCTCACCTTAGTGGTCACAGAGCAGTAACCACAGAGGAGTGAGAGTTAGATATCCATTGTGGTATTAGTGTGCCATATTTTGTGTATATTTTTTATTTTATGTGTATGGCTGCTTTGCATGTGTGGCTGTGTATCACATGTGTGAGTGGTGCCTCTGTAGGCTAGAACAGGGTATCTGGTCCCCAGAGACTGTATAGTTACAAGCCTCCATGTGGGTGCTTCAAATTGACCCCTAGTCTTCTGGAAGAGCAATCAGTGCTCTTCTCCACCGAGATTTTATGCTTCGGCTACTTAGATGTTCCTTCCCACTGTACTAGGGATGCTCCTAGCCTTGGCTATCTGGTGGAAAGCTGCTGGTAGCTTCACTGCCACTCCATCCTGGCCTCATCATTCTCCCCAAGCCCCTGTCTCTAATAACAGTTTGTCCAGTACTGCATATCTTGCAGACACGGTGCATGTAATTCTATTCCCCGACCCCACACTACCCCAGCCATGCCTCTGCTAAGCCCACCCCTGACATGCTCTCCTGTGGGGCCCGGTGGAGCCCAGCTCTCCTATCACAAACACACCCCTCTATACTCTCTGGAGTAACTTCAGGTGGAAGCACAGTCTTTTCACGTTCTGCTGCCTCAGAGCTCGGGAGGGTAATGTTTCCAGCGTTTGTGTGTATGTGTTAAGACTCTTATTCTCTATCGATATGTGAGCTCTGAGTTTCCTAAGACTGGAAATCACGTCCTCATTTGCACCGCCCACCGCAGCATCAGGAACTTCTCTGCTGTCTGAGCAAATGCTCCTTAACGGTGCGCCTCCTCTTGGACTGGAGCATCCTTCGCTTAGTTCGCATATTCTCCTCCCTGCCTGTGAGTAACAGATGATTGGCCAGCTCCACTTAGTGATACAGTGGCTTCAGTGGACTTGACCAGCTGAGCATCACAGTTGGAAACTTTGCCCTTGACTCTCCGGCTCTTTTGCCCTTTAACCTGGGAAACCACCAACTCGGTCTAAAGGGGTTCTGGTTTCAGGTCCGAGAGCTCCAAACTCGACTGCAGAGTGTCCAGGCCACTGGACCTTCTAGCCCTGGTCGCCTCACTTCTGCCAATCGCCCGATCAACCCCAGCACCGGAGAGCTCAGCACCAGCAGTAGCAGCAATGACATCCCCATCGCCAAGGTGAGTTCCTGGGCATGAGTCTGGTGGGTTGGAAGACTTCTCATAGGAAATCCCAGCTGTGGCTGAGCCCACCATTTTGCAGGCAGATCAGTGTACATACCCTAGGGGCTTCCCCTGGGACTGAGTGTCAGGGCAAGATAACCCACTAATGGGTTTAAGTCTCTCTGAGCAGCAACCTGTATAGCAACTCTCATTAATCAGCCTGCTGGAAAATGTCAGAGCTGACACGCCTTTGTGGAGAGTTTTGTCCAGTGTGACCCCGCAGTAAATGGGTACTTGCTTTCAAGGAGCTAAGGTTCAGCCCTTAGGGGACCCTGGGTGATGAAGCAGTAATTTCCCTCCTCAGAAGACTGATAGCCATGCCAGAAAAAGAAATACATTACAGAGCTAAGTGTGAAATTGCATGCCTATAATTCCAGCCAGGAGGCAGAGGCAGGAGGATCACTGAGTTCTAGGCTGTCCAGGGATACATAGTGAGACATTGTCACAAAAGAAAGAAAGAAAGAAAGAAAGAAAGAAAGAAAGAAAGAAAGAAAGGAAATACACTTTTTAAACACTTGTTCTCCGTCAAAGCACACAATGCTTTTGTACAGTCTTCTAAAAAGAACCTGTCACATGGTATAAATGGCAGATGTCTTCCTGCCTGACAGCCATGATAGTCTCCATAGTGAAGTGGTTTCTCATCCTTTGAGTTTAGTAAGTTAGGTGAAGCCAGTGTTTCTCAACCACAAGTGATTTTTGCCCCCTAAGGAACACTTTGAACGGTTACAACTTGAGTGCTCCTGGCATCTTGTGGCTGGAGTCTAGAGATGCTGCACAGTAGCCTACAGTGGGCAGAACGGTCTCCCGTCCCCAGGTTGTCCAGCCCCAAATGTGCTGAGGTTGAGAAGAAACCCCATTTTAAGTTTATGGTTGCAAGGTTGAACCAATGAATTGTTTGGAAGTGTTTTGCTGAATTACTGTAGTTGACATGGTAACAATTGTGTAAGCATAGACCGAACTTATGTGGGGGAGTGATGTGGACTTTCCGATATTTTTTTTTTTTTTTAAGATTGCCGAGAGAGTGAAGCTATCAAAGACAAGATCTGAATCGTCATCATCTGATCGGCCAGTCCTGGGGTCAGAAATCAGTAGCATTGGGGTGAGTGTTGGCAAGGGGTAAGGAAAGAAAGAACCCAATACAGCCATGTAGACCATGGCTCCTAGAGGATAGAAATACTGTTTTTCACTTCCAATTCATCAGTTAATTATATAATAAATCGGGGCACAGTGAAATGTGGTAAGTCTCTAAATGGTGAATTGCTACTTCAGTTTTAAGGGAGATAATCTCTTCCTATTTCCCACCCGCCAACTCCCACACATGTGAAATCTTCCAAAAAAGAGATAACATGCATTTAGTTGCTGATGATGCCAGTGAATGTCTTGAAGTATCTGCTTCTTATCACCTGGCCCCACAGAAACCCCAGGAGTTGTAAGACTCCCAAAGGACTGTGTCTCTGCACATACTTCTGGAAGGGAACACACTGTCCAGGGAGGGCGGAAGCTGTCTTTGAAGTGTGATCCAAAGCTAGCAGAGAACGGACAGGACCTGCCTGCCCAGTATGCGAGTCTTGATGGGTAGAGCCTGTATCCTCCAGGGAGTAAGACGGATGGCTGGGGCGCTGACAAGGGAAGAGTTCCAGCTCTTTTAAGGAGTATGGTTTCTGATATGGTAAAGCTGGGAGGGCTAGCTGTTTGATCCTAGGCCAAGAGGAGATAACAGAAAACAAAACAAAACAAAAAACCCAAACACTGATTTTTATTTCCTAACTTGAAGTTTTACATGGATCAAAAATCACGTGCAATCAGATTCTGTATCAAAACCAAACTGTGAGGATAAACGGGAGAGCCTCTCTTTCGGCCCATAGTCACCAGAGACTGTGGTGTGGGAGGAGTCTAGGGTAAGGAAAGGAAGCCCAGACTGCATCTAACTTCCAGGATTTTCAGGACTCTAAGAGGACTGATCTTCCCTTGCTTGTTGGTTCCCAGCGTCACTTACTGAGGAGGTGCAGCTCTGAGCCCATTGTGTTTCCTATAATCCGTTCACACTAGTTTTTTAATGTTCAAATTATACCAGCCGAGACCCACGAGACTCAGATGAGTAACCGTCTCCTAGTGCCAAATTCTTCAAGACTCTTGCCTTTACGTTGTTGTATGTGTAAGTTGTGCCTGGGGACCAGTGTTTCTGATCTGGTATCTCTGTAGGCAGCTATGTTCATTTGCACAGGTTTCCAGCAGCGTGGCAGAACACCTGGCCCACTCTCTTCAGGACTGCTCCAACATCCAGGAAATTTTCCAAACACTCTACTCACACGGATCTGCCATCTCCGAAAGCAAGATTCGAGAGTTTGAGGTGGAAACAGAACGGCTGAACAGGTGAGAGCAATCTGATGTGTTTCACTGGGGGTGGAGTGGGAGCTGTCGTCATCCCCCCAACCCCACTGCCACTTTGTTTATAAAAGTTCATCCAAATTGTCTTGTGAACTGTGACCTGCAGTGAGATGGCAAGGCTGGTGGGACTGAGATGGAGGAGTGCTCGTGGCAGTCAGGGTCAACTTCACAATTCCGGGGCCTCATGCTTAGGAAGGTTCCACAGATATATTCTGCCTGACTCTGCTGTTACTATTCTTAATCTTTAATAATTTAGGAACAAGAGGCGCCACCTTCTCATTTCACTCTGGACCTTGTGAAGTGCTTAGCGAGTCCTGGGCGCAATCCATAGGGAATGTCCAGTAGGTCATAGATGGCTGCCTAGTGTAGGGGCCGGTGCTGCAGAGAGTCTCAGCGGGAAGTCCTGGAATGTTGAGTCAGGGTCTGGGGCTGCTTGTGTTTGCCAGAAGGAGCAAAGGCAGTGTGCTGGAACCATTTTTGGCATTGGCCCCACATGTTCGTCTAATTCTTTGCTTTCTCTGAGCAATTCTCTGCTGATTTTCTTTATGCTCAAGCATACATAGGATGTCCCTACATCCTATCATAACTGGATTTGGAGTTTACCATATAATAGCTTCATAGATTCTTCCTGATTCTCTTGCTATAGACAGTTGTAGTGTGCATTCCTGCCTCTTGGCAAAGACAAACTTAAGTGTCATCTCAGAAATGAGGCAGCTACTTCAAAGACTAAGAAGTACCATAGCCAAACCCGCGAACCTCCCTGGCTCAGACTCTATGCTATGATAGACGAAAGGCCTGTTGAACAGTCTCCAAGAGTGATGTGGCTGCCTTGACTTAGCAGTCTTTAGTGAGCACAGGAAGAGCTCGGAAGGAGCATGAGCTAATCAAAAGGGAATGTGGACATTAATTCCCATCTACCATTGCTGAATTCCATTCCTCTTGTGTGTGGCAGAATAGAATAACTCAAACTAGCTTGTTATTCCTCCCTGATATGAAGCTGTTTTAGTTTTGGAGAACAAAGGAAATGTGGTGATGTAGGTCATTTTAAAGATTATTTTATTGATTTAACGTACACGTGTTTGTGTCTGTGTGCATATGAGCACGTGAAGACAAGGGACCCGTGGAGGTCAGAGGCATCAGATCTTCCTGTGGAGCAAGTTACAGGTGCTGGGAGTCAGTCAAACTTGGATCCTCTGTTAGATCAGTATGTGCTCTTAACTGCTGAACATCTCTTTAGCCCCATCAATTTTATATCTTGAAATTAAAAGATGTCCATATTAAATCCAAAGTCCTTTACAATGGCAATCCTGATGGTCATCTAGAAACAAGGCAGAAGCACTTTCCTCCACTGGCCTGGAAATGCTTAGACCTGAAGGAGATTTGCCCTTTGTGACTGAACGAAGCCATATGCCTTCGGGGCGATGCCCACAAGCCTTCAGGGGACCCTGTGCCCACAAGCCTTCAGCCTTCACAAGCCTTCAGCCTTGGCTGAAGATCTCTTCTCTGGGATTTCAAAGGTCTGCTTTGTTGCTGAACTTGGGGGAGGCACCTTTCTTCTCAGTGATACACTCCCAGGAGAGAACAAAGAATTGGTACTATTTAGTCCTTGAAGCTCAGGTTAGGTGTTCAGCAGCACAATGGGTGCTCACAGAAAACCTCTTAATGTTCAACTTGTGGGGATAAGGCTAGTCTCTTTCAAATGAAGAAAATGAAGGCTTTGAAGTTGAAAGTGAAGCGATGAAATTCAGAGCAGTTACTTAACAAAGACAGCATTCCAGACCCTGCCCTTTGCCCTCGCCCTGTTGTCCTGGAACCTGGAGCTTCCTAGAAATACTGTCCTAATGACTGTTATTTGATTGTCTCAACATTAAAGGCTTAATACTATTTTTTTAAAAAAAAAATGCTAGCTTTTGATTCAGATTTCCTTGGAGTAGGGGAACATACTTACTCAAACCTGTGCTTACACATGCCACACATCCGTGTTAAGCACCTCCTATGTACTAGAGTATTTGTGACATGAAAAGCAAATCAAAACAGAGAAGGCCCCTAATGTCATGAGGCTTATATTCTGTTAGGAAATATAGATGCAACAGAGCAGAAGAACCCCCCTTCCGAAAAGACATCTCCAGGACCCCGAAAGAATCAAGAGTTATTTCTTTGTTACTCTTGTCACTTTGGGTGCTGGAGTTTAAAGCCAGGATCTTGTACAAGTTTTCCAACCATTTTACCACTGAGCTATGTCCCTTACCTGAGGTTGGTCCTTGACATGTGGTCTGGTAAGGCGTCTTTAAAGGTGTCTTGAGGTTTTAAGGACAAAAGAGCAACGATGCCAGGCTGGAAGAGTCATAACCTCCTGGCTGGACAAAGGGGATGTAAAGGAGGAACCCTACAAAGAGTAGGATTGACATAGACCAGGGGTTTGCAGGAAACAAGGGGGCACCAGACAGCGCCTGGCACATATGCAGATTCAGATTCCATAGCAGATTTTACTCTTTAGCCTAAATACAGTTGGAAAGCATTCTTTTTAACAGGAAGATCACAATGTGTTCTGCCTTCTGGAGCTTAGAGGTAAAGGACGGCAAGAGTAGGAACAGAGAGAGATGGCTAGGATGGGCCAGGAGGCACAGAACACAACGGGTTCAGAATATGAGAAGCCTCAGCCCCACATCAGGTCTGATTGGAAGGAAGAGGCTCAGGGATGCTTTCGTACTAGCTCGTGATAGTAGATGAATAGCTGTGGTGACTTCCAATATGGGGAAGGTGAAGGAGAGAAGGTCGAAGAAAAATAAGCAACCTTTTCAGTGTTAAACCGGAGGCAGTGTGACCCTCCCCCCAAATGAAAATGCCAGGAGGCAACTAATGTGTGGGACTGGCACTCAGGGAGGTGTGTGCTAGAAAAGATGGGACACCATAGAAACAGAAATGCCTCTTGGAGTCACAGATTTGGCTAGAACCACCCCTAAGCGAAGTGCTGGCAGAAGATGGGATCCCCAAGCCTCAGCCCCAAGGAAACACCAACCCTCACAGCCTTACATTCAGATACCAGCAGGGTGTTCTGACCTGAGCAAGGGAGGCATTTCAGGCAGGGATGGTTTCCTCTCAGTCACACAGAGGTCAGCATTGGAGTAAACGGCTTCTAATTAGCAGGGACCACGACACTTTCTAAATTGTAAACAAGAGAGTGGGGACCACTGAAAGAGGCCAAACGAAGAAGAGTGGAAAGGCGTGTGTTTTGTTTTGTGTTAGTTAATACTTGCGAAAATGCCCAGCAATGCCATGTCACCTTTGCGTGTGTGTACTGTGTGTGTTGTGTATATGAGTTCATGAACATGTGTGTCTGTGGAGGAAGAGATAAACACCCAAGCATCTTTCTCAATCACTCTTCCACCTTCTCTTCATGAGGCAGCGTCTCTTACGTGAATCTGGAGCGAGCTTGCCAATTCGGTTAGGCTGTCTGGTGAGCAAACTCCATAGAGCCCCCTGTCTTCACCTCCCCAGGGCTGGGGTTACAGACCACGCCACTTTGCCTGGCTTTTAAGTGGGTGCTGGGGCGTGAACTCAGCTCTTCATGCTTTCACCACAAGCGTTTCACTTGACTGAGCTGTGTCTCCAGCCTCCCACATCACCCGTGTGTTTTATATCCACATATATGCCTCTGTGTGTGTTTGTCTGTGTTATGTGTATGCGTTCATGTGTGTACTCACCTGTGCATGTGTGTAGAAGCCAGAGGATGTTCGGTGTCTTCCTTTATTCTTCACCTGACTTTCTGAGATGGGGGCCTCTCAGCAAACCCCAAGTTCACCAGTTGGCTAGGTTGGCAAACCAGCAGTCTCTGGGAAGCTGCTTGACTCTGCTCCCCTCATCCCGCCATCACTAGACTTCCTGACGCACACTGCCATGCCTGTGCGGGGTCTACACAGGCCCTCATGCTCGCATGGCAAGCACTGTATCTGCTGACCCTCCCCTGCCATGTCTTCTTCACATGACTGTCTGGCCTCCTTGCCAGTGGAACAAGGAACATGTCCCATCACAAGCCTGCTGCGTGAAACCAATGTCTTTTTCATTGTAGCCGCATTGAGCACCTCAAATCCCAAAATGATCTCCTCACCATAACCCTGGAGGAATGCAAAAGCAATGCTGAGAGGATGAGCATGTTGGTGGGAAAATACGAATCCAACGCCACAGCACTGAGGCTGGCCTTGCAGTACAGGTAGGGAAGCCAGAGCGTGGAAGACATCCTGGGTGGTCTTTGGTTTATTCTTTAAACATGTATTTGTTTATTAATTTATTTCTTGATTTACTGTGTGCATGCATGCATGAGTAACATACATGCCCAGTGCATGTATAAAAGCCAGAAGAGAGCATGTGAATCTGTCCTCTCTTTCCACCATGTAGGTTCCAGGTTTTGAACCCGGGACACCAGGCTTGGCCAAAGTGCTTTCATATGCCAAGCCATCTTACTATTCTTGCAGCTACTTGGTCTTATACACATCTGTAGCAAACGTGAGCATAAAAGTACAAGACAACTTTTTAAAGCTATAAGTAGAGGCTTGGACCCGCAAATAGTAACAAATTAAACAGATGGTGCCCCAGCTGAATGGAGATAAAGCAATATTTCCCTTGTTCAGCTTGGAGAAACTCATCAAGAAGCCTTGTTATGACCAGACTCTTGTCTTGACCACATGAATGTCAGGTCTGTCTGCCTCCTGTCTAGACATAGGTCTGTGTGTATTGCAGCACAGTGGAAAGGGACCACTGTGTGTGTGTGTGTTTGTGTGTGTGTGTGACAATATCTCTGCCTCAGACTAATGATTGTGCCCTGTCATGCCTAGCAAAGAGGCTGTTCACGTATACACAGTGGATGATGGGCATGGAGCAGGATGACTTTTCCTTCTCTTGAACATCTAAGCTCAGACTCTATATGCAACCTAACAGCATTTCATGACGCTTTTGTAGAAGTCTGTATCTGTACTTTTTGGGTTGATAGCCATTTTCTGTTTGTGCTCAGTACCGTGGTAACTGGCAACCACATGATGACCGCACATGTAAAATATAGCCACTGAAAGGTTGTTGGGATCTTTCCCTTTGATTTAACTTAAAATAGCTACATATAATTGTTGTCTGAGGCTGCTCATTTATTTCCCAGCCACCTAGACCTGAAATAACCACACATAAACTGTATTAATTAAAACACAGCTTGGCCAATCACTTAAGCATATTTCTAGCTAGCACTCACAACTTAAATTAACCCATTTCTATTGTTTTATATTTTACCATTAGGCTCGTGGCATGCTGGCAAGGTTCCGGCTACCAGCTAGCATCTTTCTCCTCTGGCAACTACGTGGTGTCTCCCTGACACTGCCGACTCTCTCCATCTCTGTTGGATTTTCTGCCTGGCTTTACTCTGTTAAGCTATTGGCTGAAAGCAGCTTCTTTATTAACCAATGGCAGTAAAACATATTCATAGCATACAAAGGGGAATCCCACATCATATAGCCATTGTCTACTGTTCAGTACACATCTAGGTAAAAATGATCATCTCTGTAAGGGGAGTTTCAATAACTACTGAGGGTGGCTTGACAGTTATTAGGGTCAGGCATCTGTGAGTGACGTGGCGAGCTGTGCCAAGCCTTTGGCCTCCTGGCCAGTGCTGAAGGTCACGTGACCACGAGGGCTACGATTTCTGAAAGTTTGGCTGGGGTGCTAGGACCTCCTTTCGAGCCTACTCGGTCTGTTCACAAGCCTCAGTTACCCGCTGGCTGCAGGCTACAAGTCTTAGTTCCACTCCGGCTGACGCCCTCCATTGGGAGACCCAATATAGGGCCCCCACTGTCCGTCAGAGAAAAATACCCGAGGGAGAAAGGGAAGTGGGACAATTTGATCAAGATGGAAGTCATAGTGTTTTGAGAGTCTAGGGCTGGGTACAGCATACCATCATTTCCATAAGTTACAGAGACCAACCCTGCTAGAGTCCAGGGGCCAGAAGGAGAATATGCATTTTGGGATGCAGGCTCAAGAGAGGCTACTGTGGAGACCAAGTACCATAGGTGTGTCATGTGTTTCTTTCGAGTGGTCATCTAAAGGACAACCGGTTTGACCCTGCCTTTTATTGCTTTTTATAATTTTTCTAAAACATAGGGTTTTTTTTCTGTTTTTATTTTTATTTTTTCTTAAAGGGATTGACATAACAGCAAGCGACTAGTATATCCAGGGAGCACTTCTATGTGGAATAGTCCTCACTTTGTGGGTGGGGAGGCTGAGGCAGGCACCCGGCTGCAATGGCGCAGTGATGGAGATGGTCACCATTCCTTGCCAGGGCTGATGCCATGCTGTGCTTCTATTGCAGTGAACAGTGCATAGAAGCCTATGAACTCCTACTGGCACTGGCTGAGAGCGAGCAGAGCCTCATCCTGGGGCAATTCCGGGCAGCTGGCGTGGGCTCCTCCCCCGGTAAGTGTCCTCCGAGTTCCCTCTATGCTACTTCCCATCTTGTCAGCATGGCTGCTGGCATTGTCTCCCAGGAACACGAAATCTGCTTGTCAAGTGTGTTTTCCATTTTCCCTCATGACTGAGTGGGTAAACTGTTTACGTTGAATGAAGCAAGAACTGGAGTGGAAACAGGATCACAGACAAGTTAAAACAAACAAGCTCTCTTAGGAAATGGATTCTCCTGGGCTGACGGTAGGAGCGGAGGGAGTGGGGATCACAGTGCTGTTAAAAGGACCCGCACATGCTGTAAGGAGAATGGGCATGTAGGCTTCTTCACGATGTCACTAAAGCTCAGCCAGTGACAGCGCAGGGCCTGCCCTGGTGTGAGGGGAGCATACAGTACAATGCTGGAGAGGAAGGAAGCTTGCCGTACCCTTAGTGTGCCCTGGGCACAAGCTCACCTATGCTTTGTAGGAGTGGTCTTCTGGGAGACCTAATGATAAGACAATAAACTCAAATGAGCCAGTGTTCCCCAAATCTTCCAAGGCAGGCTATAAGGGCAGGCCAGGTGTCTCCATGTATGGCCCCCAAGCTGTCAGGAAGTTGCTCTGAGCTGTAAATCTAGAAGAGGGGGGAGGGAAATAGATGAATAGCTGTTAATGGCCGTGCGCTTCCTGTTGGCCTTCTCTCTCCAGGACACACTACCACAGAGGCTACTCCCCAGACTCCTTCTGAGTGAACCCCCTCTCTATTGCCACATTTATAAGGACAGTTGGGATTTTCCTCCCTTGGTTTTGATGCCTGCGGGAATCAGCATCAAACCTGAAGATGAGAAGAAGCTGAGCAGTACTGTCCTTTCTTATACCCAGGCTTTCTAACAAGAAAGCATTCATCCTTGGGATTGGTGGCCACCCTTCATTCCTCCGCTCCACCCTCTGGTCCCATCCCCACTGCCTGGCCCAGCCCAGAAGCAGAAACTCTGCCAACATTTCCATTAGAAACCTCATTTTTTTTCAGGGTCTTTTAACTGAACCATAAAATTTTACTCCTCATATGAAACAGATCCTAAAATGATCTTGGCTTGCTGTCAAGTTTTTTTTTTTAATATGTATTAAGAAAACCATCAATTAAGGTAGAGAAAAAAATCAACCATGTTCTAGTTTGTATCACAAGATGTCTTAACCTATTCCATGAGCAAAAAGCATCTTTATTAGGCCTACACAGTTTGGTTACTTGGTAGGAGTTGAAAGGGCTTAAACAAATCAACATTTAAGCCATTTGCAATGATAATGAAGTGTTCATGCCTCCCTTATCCCAGGTAACTCCTGTATGCATTTAGACGATGACACCATGTCTACTTTAGAACAGAGTACAGAGAACAGTTCAGCTGGTGAGGTGTATGTAAAATTCCGAGTGGAAAAAAGAAACGTGGCGAAAACGGCTGAAAATCAGCGTGTGGGATCTATTCTCAGTACAGGAACCACACCATACTGAAGTGTGTTCTCCCTATTATCCGCATCATTCTCCATCGTGCTAAGCAGTGCCTAATTTTCATAGTTGCTGACAGTGGCAGTTGGGCCGTCCCTCTGCCCATCGTGCTGCATAAGCAAGAGCTAGCTGGTGACATTTTACTCACAGTGTCAATTACTGTGGTTGTCTTTGTTTGTTATTGATCGCACAGGCACTCATTATGTTCACTCCAGAAGCTTTAGCTCCGTGGTTCTCAAACTGAGCCTCGGGAAAGCGAAGGGGTGTCTCTGGGGCTCAGCAGTGGGCACGAAGGGTGAAGGAGCCAAATGGAGTCCAGCCTCCTCCACTTCACCCAACCACATTTATGTTTCTGATGTTCACCATCCAGATCTGTGTTGGATGGATAGCAAGCCAGCGGTTTGTCTGGCAGCCACAGTTTTTGTATTGTTTTGAAGCCTTTATTCTTTAGAGTAATGTCTCAGTCACTGTTCTGTTGCTGTGAAGAGATCCCATAACCAAGGCAACTCTGAGGAAAGATAGCATTTGATTTGGGGCTGTCTTTACAGTTTCAGAGCTTTAGTCATTGTCATCATGGTGGGGAGCGTGGTGGCACTGGAGCAGTGGCTGAGAGATACATCCTGATCCAACAGAGACAGGGGTGTAGGGGGAGGGAAGGAAGGAGAGAAGGAGAGAGAGACTGGGGACACTGGGCCTGGCTTGGATCTTTGAAGCCTCAAAGCCCGCCCCCCCAACACACACACACAGTAGCAACAAGGTCAAGCTTTTTAATCTTTTTAATGCTTTCAAGTAATGCCACTCCCATTTAAATGCATGCACCTATGGGTGCCATTCTTATTCAGACGACCGGCAAGTAAATTTCAGTTCCCAGGAAAGTTGAGAGGAAGTGCATAGATGTCCCATGCATGCATATGCTTAGCCTTCTCCATTATAAATGACATGCACCAGACATCATTGTTGTTGAAGTCAAAGTTCCTGGTCTCTATTAGAATTTACTCCCTGTTGGAAACTCCTTGGGTGTGGCAAGTGGACAATGACGAGGACCCACCACCATAGCATCATACCTAGTAGTCTGTGCTTGAAGTTGCCATCTTGTGAAGACTCTTAGCTGTGCCTTCTCATTCCTTTCTTACTCTTCTCTCCCAATCCTTAAGAGCCACTGTTTTTGTTTCTTTTTCATTTCCATTCATCCACCTCTCCCTCCCTCCCTCCCTCCCTCCCTCCCTCCCTCCCTCCCTCCCTTCCAAGTTCTAAGAGTCAAACCACAGTATCTTTTACCAAACAGGCAAGTGATCTGCCTTTGAACTTTTTTGTGTGTGTTTGTGGAAAGTATATGTACATGTTCCTATGAGTGGGTACATGCACTTGCATGGATGGGCATGCATGCATTTGTGTGTGTGTATGTGTGCATGTGGAAACCAGAATGTCGAGGTCAGAGTTGAGTGTCACCACCTAACATGTTCTCCCGATTAATTAATTTTTCAGACAGGATCTCACTATATAGCCCTTGGATGGCATGGAACTTGCTATGTAGACCAGGCTAGCCTTGAACTCACAAAGAGATTGGCTTTTCTCTGCTTCTGCCTCCCTAGTTTTAGACTTAAAGGCACATATCACCACCTCATATTTGGGGGGGGGGGCATAGTCTGACTGTCCATCAACCACCAGGAATCTGCCTCTTTCCTCCCCAGCTCCCCTCTGGTGCTGGAATTACAGATGTGCGCCACTACACCCAGCTTTTACAAGGTCACTGATTATTTAAAGTCATGTCCTCATGCTTGCGTGGCAGGTACTTGACTGATAAGATCATCTTCGAAACCCCACTGAGCTTTTTTAATATCCCCATAGTTCTATCTTTTCCATCCCAGTTTTATAAGCCACATCGAGAACGTGACTATCTTGAGCAGGAACCAACTTCATTATCTTGGCTTTATGCTTCCTGTACTCCTGTGTCCTGACCTAACCCTGTCACTCAGCTCCTGGAGTCAGCCCCCTTGACCAGGCCAAGAGGAATAGTACTGATACAGAAAATGCTCTAATTTCAGCTCTAACTACTTGTGTGTCCCTGTTGCCCTGCATGTGAGTCTGACAGTGTTGTTGGTAGGTGACAATGTGGCATTGTGTCCCAGTTCCCCCTGCCCTCACTCCTAAAGCCCCCCTGCACAGGAGACATGTGCCTGAGCAGGAAGAGATGCAGCAGCCTAGAAATGTGGGAAGTTAACTCGATACTGATGATGAAGATCATACTGTGTAGCATAATTAAGGAGGTCCACAAGGGCCCAGAATAAAAGAAAGCAAGTATATATTTATTTAGGGAAAAAACTCACAATAAGGGTAGAGAGCTGTGGGCCTCTGTGGGCAATGGTAGCTGTGAACTGAATTCCGACCACCAGCCAAGAAGGAGCAAGGTGCCAGCAGGCTTCCTGTCTGTGCTTATAGTACCTCAGACCACGCCCTTGAGGACAGGTATCCAAGAGG
Organism: Microtus oregoni; assembly: GCF_018167655.1. Lineage (NCBI taxonomy): Eukaryota > Metazoa > Chordata > Mammalia > Rodentia > Cricetidae > Microtus > Microtus oregoni. Next base: position 10,264,237 of record NW_024543070.1, read on the forward strand.
CTATTGGCTGAATGAATTCCCACAATACCACTGTCCATGAGGACTATGGCACCCACTCAGAAAAACACCTTCCCACCCCTCTCAGTTCCCACACTAGCCCAGCCTGCAGGCCCCCTCAGCCTTCTCTCCACATCCCATCCTCAGTAACTGAGAGCCAATTACAGGAGCATAACCTGGGCCTTCCTGACTCCTTCCTGCATCCATTAACCCATTGGCTTCTCTGTGCTGTAGGAGATCAGTCAGGGGATGAGAATATCACACAGATGCTCAAGCGGGCTCACGACTGCCGGAAGACCGCGGAGAATGCCGCCAAAGCCCTGCTGATGAAACTGGATGGCAGCTGCGGGGGAGCCTTCGCTGTGGCCGGCTGCAGCGTCCAGCCCTGGGAGAGCCTGTCCTCCAACAGCCATACCAGGTACTACTAGGTGCTCTTCCCTGGGACTCCTCTGCCTGGGATAGGCTTCTCATGGGTCCACACTAGGGGAACTGTGCGGCTTGGATAAGGCAGGGTTGCTTCATGCTCACAGTCTGTTCTATCCTAGGAGGCAGAGCTGTGAGGAGGGCTGGAAGGTTATTATGCCCATGTGGAAAGAACGGTCCAGGGAGACAGGGCTGTAGAATGTCGAATGTGCATGGGCATGTTGTGAATGATAGAGAGGGCAAATGAGCCTACTCTCGCCTGGTGCTCGTCTCTCTGTCCTGTTCTATCCTATTTCTTTAGTATTCTCTGTTTCCAGGAATTACCTGGAGGGGCCACGGCCCACTGCTCAGACCCAGTCAACCTGGGTCTCGTTTCAGATCCCACTCTCTTTCCTTGCAGCCCTGTCCTTGAAAAGCTCTTCCATGGCAAGAGACTGGCCTCGCATCTCATTCCTCAAGCGCAGATGTATTTACCGCACCTCCTAGGCAGGCACTTGATCGTGAACCTGAGGTCAGATCTACCGTCTCCGAATAAGTAGGCTCTTAGCAGCGATGAAGAAGGCAGCAAAGAGAGCAGTAGGGGCTCTAAGCAATGTCACTGGTGCAGCTGATCTTCCTGGGTGGGGCAGGACACCAGAATGAAGCCCCTGGTAGCTTGTTTATCATTTCTTGTCACCAAACTCTAGCGGCTGTAATGTACTCCTTCCCCTTACGTGCCAGTTCTCAGACTGGAATGCGGTTGTTAGATTCTTATTGGACTTTCAGATCTGGAAAGCCAAGGGTGATTTACCCCATTTTCACAGGTGAGAACACTTTGACTTAGAGATGTATAAGTGACTTGCCTGCTAAGAGGGAAATCTAGAACTTCAGCAGCAAACACGGTATTCCTCCTACTCCGCAACATTAGATCTCATTCATTATAAGACAGTCTGCTTACATGCAAGTGGCAAGCGCTTCATACAGATCAGTGGGATGTCCAATGCCAAAGCAAAAGGACCGATGTTCTCTTGATGTCCAAAAGCAACTTGATATATCTCTCTCCCCCTGTAGGGAACCAGACATTTGCTTCAATTTATCTATATCCATAGACTGAACCCCATGTCCCCGGAGAAAATACAGTCTCAATCCCACACTTGGTCAGCTGCCTACAAACACAAGGGGCTTATTTCTTCTGCACTGAAGCAGCAATTGTCTTATTTGGCAGCACATAGATTATAATTTTTTCCTTTCAAACCATATTCTTCTGTTTAAAGAAGAAGTCTTTGCCCCTTTCCATGATATTCACAGGTACTTATAATCTATAAGTTCCATGTTTGAGTAGATATCCAGTGTTCAGCTTGTCAGTGAGAGTCTTCTGTTGAATTAATGAATGTTAAGAGTTGGGTTAACAGGAAATGTCTTGTTTAATTGTCTGCATACATCTGTCCTGCATATAGCTCTGGAGTAGGTTGAAAGTGAGGACAATTCTCTAGCCTTCTACTGGGGGAGAACTGATCTTGAATACTTGTTACAGGAGATGTTTAAAGTATAGGTAAGCTTGATTGTTAGACCATTTTCTTGAGAAATTGAATTGTTGGTCCTGTAATTCTATAGGTTCAGAGAAATTCAGACACAGACTCAGCTTTCAAGAATGAGCTCACTAAAGACTGGCCATGTAGGGCCATGAACAGGCTCAGTAGCTAAAACCCTACATAAGCATGAGGACCCAGGTTCACGTCAGAGTTCATGTCCCATCAGCCATACAGATGCTGAGCAAGTGTGATGCCTGCCTAGGATCCTAGTGCTCAGGAGATAGGGACAGGTCAAGGAAGATGCCCACACATGTGCAGACATGCTCATCCCCACAGGTGCATGTGAGGAGGACAGAGGGGTTCTTTAACAAACTTTAGTTTCAAATGAATCTTCCATCGAACACAGGTTTTTAACTCTGATTCCGCTAAAATGTCACTTCCCCTCCTGCCCTTGCGACAGCAGTTCAGAACCTGTACAGAAGAACACACAGGGCATTCGTGTGGCTCTCCGTAACCATAAAACAGAAACAGTTGGATTATCTTATGATAAATGTAGGTTTGGAACAAAGCTCCTAGCCATCAGCTTACAATAGTCTCAGTAGTTTTATTTATAGGTGTTGGAATTCTGCCTCAAGCACTGTCCTAGGAAAATGGAGCTTTCTGAGCCAGGGTTTTGTGTGGCCCAGGACACCCCCTTCTCTCTCACTGTGACCACCTGGCAAGATGAGCAGTCAGTGTGTCCATCAGTGCTACCCAAGGGCTCAGGAAAGGAATGCTCAGGTCAGGTCCCCCGAGGTGTCTGACAGCTCCCGAGGACAAGAGGGTTAATGGCTTTAGGAGGGAGCAGCAGAGGGCTAGTTACCCAGCAAAAAGGATCTGTATGATATCACCTCTCAGCTGATGCCCTTGGTGGGACCCCAGCATGAAAGAAAAAAAAAATCTCACGTTTGAAAATTACAGCTACAGATCCATTGGAAAGCCCGGTTGTCTTGATTGAAAGCCGGGCAATGCTGATTGCATCTATAGCAACGCATATCACATAGAGAGGCAAACAGACTCGATTGCCAGTGAGTAGAGCTAGGCATTAGCAAGCAGCCTAGCTTTTGTGCCAAGCACTGTGTTTTCTGCTCATTCTGTGGATGTATACTCATGGGCACAAATCCACGAAAGCACAGAAAAGCCATAGCAAGTGCGCCCTCCTAGAAATTGGAATGGAGGCTCTTTCGTTTCTGTGTAAAATGCGCACAGTCATGTGCAATCAGTGAAGGGTGATTCAGCCTTGCTGTAAAGCTGCTTCCTGCTTTGGGTACCTAGGATGCTGGCTGGCCAGCATGCTATCTGGGGCATGATGCCCAAATTGCAGTGGAAGGCAGTAGAGGACCAGAAGGGTCCCAGTTAAGATAAAGTTTCATGGGGAAGAATGGATTAGACCAGTGGCACACTGTCTGATGTAAAGGTAATGGCCTGGAATCCAGTTAGGACAGGTCTCTGCGACCCTCAGCAGCATGTTTCAAGGAACACAGGACTGGTTGTTATAGTGCCATCTTTCAGAAAAAGAGAGGCTCTTCTGCCCAGGAATAGGGAGAGTGTTCTAAGTGTGGGAGATTGATGCTTGCTAGTGTTAGTGAGCACCAGCACCCAGCTGAGACACACTGATCCAGTCCTAGTCTCTTTCCTTCACCAGTCATGTGACTAGAGTAGCAACAGGAAGTGCTTCCTGTACTTTTCTCCTTCTTCTTAAGCCCTAACTTTAGGAACCAGTTGGAGCCATTCACCCATTTTAAAAGACAACAGTTGACATCCTAACATTACAAAATGCACAGTACACAATCTCGTAGTTTCCCATGCTAGAATCCCCACCGGGACACCGGGTAATACTTTGGAATAGAATTCCATAATATCACTGGTGCTTGATAAATTATGATTTAGGGCTGCAAAGGATAGAAATATGTAAAACAGCTTAAGTGGGGTTCTGATTGAAAGGCTAGCATAAGATAAATGCCAGCTGAAGGCACAGGGCTGCCATACTTCCTGGTGACAAGTCCTGCAGGTGAGGAGCCACACCCGAGGCTCTGCGTCCCACCTTTGTGGCTCTGTGATGGCTGACATTTTCCTCTTGTTGCAGCAGCCTTTTCTAGATGGCAGAAAATCGGCAGACAGCCTGCATTTATATCCGTGGCTAACTGGTTCATTAGTGCCATAAGAAAAGCCCATCTGGGGGCGGGGCCATCTGGTTCTTTTGGTGACCAGGATGGGTCATTTCGGAGTCAGAGATGGCACCTGGTGCAGAGGAACAGAAAAAATGGCATTTGGTGTCTAGAGCTAATTTGAATGGTGGTGATGGACAGCGGACCAGGTAGAGGCAAGGGTTTATGGGTAGGCAGATCAAATATGTTTGATTGTGTGTGTGTGTGTGTGTGTGTGTGTGTGTGTGTGTGTGTGTTTTGAGACAGGGTTTCCCTGTAGCTTTGGAGCCTGTCCCGGAACTAGCTCCTATAGACCAGTCTGGCCCCGAACTCAGAGATCCCCCTGCCTCTGCCTCCCAAGTGCTGGGATTAAAGGCGTGTGCCACGACCACCCAGCTTTGTTTTTGTTTTTGAGCCTGGCAGTCATGCACCCCTCCAGCCAGCAGCTTGAACAGTGAATTTGTGGTAGAATGTTCTGGCAATTAGCTGCTGCAGACTAAGGTATCTTGATTGGTGCTGTATCAGAGCAGAGGATCACCGAAAGAAGCCCGTGGCTCTTGTCTGGCTCCTCAGAAAACTAGAGCTAAACACAGGCAAGTGTGCTGAGCATGCCCAGGCTCTTCATCTGCAGATTTGCCTTCCATCCTGCTCTCAGAGCACCTCCAGCCTCTAGAAAGTGATTTATTCCCCTTGACAGCTGAGCTCATCCTGCATTCCAGGCGGGGAGAGGTAATGGATGACTTAGCCCTCGCCCAGCGGCCCACAGCAGCCCCCGGGAGGCCAGAGGAAGGGCCAGTGGCTTCTCCTTCTTTACCATTATCATAATCAAATTGGGCTGTGGAACATTAAGGGCATGAAGCAGAGTTGTAATTACCTTCGCCTGATCTGCTCCCTGCTGGTGTCCTAGAAGGGAGGAAAGAGAGCTGGGCTATCCTGGCGTGGGCTGTGGTGCTTGCCTTGAAATTCAGCTTTCTTTGAGGAAGAGCAGGTCAAGCTCCTAGCTTCCAATAGGGTAGGATGTGTGGACTGGGATATTCTGTACTTGTTTATTCTTCATGTATAGCAAAGACAGTAGAAACCAAAACTGTCCTTTTTGGCCAGTGACCAACCGTAAGCCTCAGGTGACAATGAAACCGGATACTCTCTGCCCACTAATGTTCTTCCAGATCTCTGAGGCCATGGAGAACCAACTTCTTGTCGTTTCCTCCTCCACTGCAGCTTTTCTGCATGGTGGCAGGTGTCTGACCTCTAGGGGACACTGAGGCTAGTGGTGGGTATCTTCACGCAGCTGCCAGCAGAGTGTCTCTTGTCCTTGTTCCTCACCCAGAATGCGCACTGGGTAGGTACCACCAGCTGGTCCTTCCCGCACTCTGGGAGGTAGGAGCCACCAGTGTTCCTGTCGAGTGCAGCCAGATAAGTTAGGCGATTCCCTCTGGGCCGTGAGGCTGGGGTGTGCCAAAAGAAGGCTGTGCAGGTGTGACTGGCTCCAGAGACCTGCCAGCAATCGTGAACATCCACCTGAGCAGCTCAGTACACAGCAGCCCCACCCCTAGGAAAATGTGAGGCCAGCCAGTTAGTTGTCTGCTGATTTTCCATTTGTTGCCGTTCTGGTGGCAGAACAGCATGGAGTCTGTCTTAAGGACCAGAGTGTTGTCATCCCTTAGCCACTCCCAGATGTCTTGGCACTGTGGGTGTTGGGCGAAGGGAGTGCCACCCTAAAACAAGCCTAGTGAGACTGAAGTCACTACCTCAGTGACTGTGAGAGCTGGTGGGGCAATCTAGCCCCCCAGGATAGAAATTCTTCCATACTTCCCTTTAGACAGAAAAGCCAGAGAGCCCTACCTTGGAACTCTTTGAATTTTGCAGTTTCTATTTGAAAATAAAAGTTAGCAAGGTTGTTTTAGCTATCAATGTCTTTGTTCCAAAACTAGCAGTCTGGAGATAAGATGCCCAAGTGGGTGGCTGGCACATGGATGTTGGTGGTTCTCCATATTTGATTTGATAAATAACTTTTTACTGAAAGGACTGGCTCGTACACACCTGAGTTAAGGTGGTATTGTGGGGAGAGATTTCATTGCTGACGCTGAGGCTGCCTCCCAGCTGTCTGGCAGAGAAAGGCTCTGTTGTTTCTCTTGCCTCATTGTGTATAAACCCAGGATCCAGGGAGCAATCTCCACACTCCACCCTGTGGAATGCCTAGTGAACAATGCTGCCTCCCGAACTGACTTGGATTCTGTTGCTCTTCACCTGGGGAACAGTCACCTCCTGTCCCTTTGCCACTGCTGAGTGCAAGGTGGTGAGCCCTGCCTGAAGGGGTCAATACATGTGGCATGTCTACCACTGAACTGTTTGCAGACAGGCGAGTGGCGTATTCTGCAGGACTTGCTCTACCATACCCTATGTTGCAGGTCTGCCTGGCCCTGCCCTGATTCTTTCAGCAGCATGCATGGTTGTCAGGGGTTCTTAGGGATTGTCAGGGGTTGTTAGGGGTAGCGCTGGGAGGTGGTGTTACTTCCTTCTCATCCTTTCTAAAGCACAGCACATGGTGAGCCCTTATTCTTATCTTTCCCCCACTCTTTCTGCTCTCATTTACTCCAAGTTTCTACCATCTCCTCCACGATTGTTGGAGTGGCCCCTCCAGGGACCTCGCTGCCTTTCCCTTGCCCACTTCATCTTTCCTCAGCATAGAGACAGACCAGAGAGACCTGAACATGCATATCTGACCAGGGTCTCTTCTCACAAGCACCTAACATCCATTCTAACCCTAGAGAAGATAGGGACTGTCCTTATAAACCTTCGTATTGTGACACCCGGCTGCAGACACCCTGGTCCATCCTCCTGTTGCTGGCAGCTGGTTGTCTCTGCACTGGCCATAACTCCTTGCTGGCCAAGCTTGCTGTTTGGGAGTTCTGTGTTTTCTCCTTGCTCAGTCCTGATCAGCCTCCCTCCAAATATCCACGCACTCTTCTTCTTGCCTCCTTTAGGTCTAGCGGGTTGTAACATTATCACACAGGCCTTCCCGTTTGCTATTTCAGATAATAAACCCAGCTTTGGATTTCCCAAGTCTCGCATTTCACTTTTTGTCACGGTGTATGTCATGTCAGCTGTCCTATATAATGCCATTTGCTTATCTCTGCTACTAGAACATGAGTCCCATAAAGGTTTTCAGGGCCTAGAAAGGTACCCGCTGGTAAGCACCCTGATATTTCTGAAATAAATAATAGCTATGTTTATTGAGTGCTTACGATATGCTGATTTAAGTACCTTACATTTCGCTTTGTTTGTTATCATAACTTTACAAAGAAAGCATTAATGCTATGTCCCAGTCAGGAAACATGAAGTCTACAGTGTGTAAGATGCTTGGGTCCCCAGTGAGTGTGGCACTCCACTGTGTAAGATGCTCAGGTCCCGAGTGAGTACAGCACTCCAGTGTGTAAGATGCTCAGGTCCCCTTTGAGTGCAGCACTCCAGTGTGTAAGATGCTCGGGTCCCGAGTATGGCACTCCAGTATGCGATTTCTGCAAAGGAAAAGAGCCAATAGGAGATGCATGTAGATAAAACCTATAGATGTGGCTACATGTGTCCTTTTAAATACAGCAGTATAGTATATATGTCCAGACATACACACATGCAGTGAGCTTTAGGGATTTGATTAGAGAGGCTGGAGTGTCAGGATATTCAGAGCCCCAAAGGAAGAACTTTTGTTGAATCCTTTGTCCAAGGCTCTCTAGAGACTGATTTTTTTCCTTTCCAGGCTCTCAATGGACATAAATGTTGACTACACTCCTCTACCAACATAACTGTCTAACATCTAAAATCGACCCTCGCAGCATCAGCTCGACAAGTGTCTTAAAAGTGCTTGAGTACTGTAGCCCAACTAGATGGTGTAGTAAACTCCCTACACAGTACCTGAGAGTGTTCAGTCTGATAGCCAGGCTCATCTTGTTCATGAAGCAACTGTACCTTATCCAAGGCGCACAGTCTCTTAGAATGGGCCAGCGAGAAGCCCTCCAGGGATAAACCAAGTAGAGACACCCCCAGTAGCTTCCCATCCTAGAAGTTTTTCCCAGACTTAAGACCACCTAACCCTCCTGGGTGGCCTCCACCTCATGTGGACAGTATAGCTCCAGCCTCTCCCCTACTCACTCTGGAAGCCTTGTTTTCTCTTATATCATCTTTTCTTGAGACAGTCTTACTATCTTGTGTAAACTGGCTTTCAGCTCCTAGATTCTGGAAATCTTCCTGCCTCTGTCTCCACAGTAGCTGAGACTATAAACCTGAGCTACTACAGTTGGCTTTGGCTTTTTCGACTTAGGTGTTTGAGTGCTGTGCCTGCATGTATGTATGTGCACCACATGCATGCTTGCTGCCCACAGATGTTAGTTCTGATCCCCTGTCGCTAAAGTTACAGATGGTTCTGAAGCACCGTGTAGGTGCTAGGGATCAAACTCAGGTTCTTTACGAGAGCAACAAATGTTCCTCATGCCAGAGCCTACTCTCCATCCGGCTTAGCCTTTTCAGTGGCGTATCATATGCTGAGAACTGCACTGGCTGCTTTGTAAATAGTTTCATCTTCTGAAAGTAAGGGAAGAGTTGAAGGGTACCCATCAAGGCTTGCTCTCCTTAGGGGCAGACATTAGTCACTGTGCTCAGTGACCTCTCAGAACAGGCTGAACCCACTTTACTATGATGATCAGACATAGCCAGAATGGAAGGGGGTTTCGTATGGGAAGCCTTCTCATCTGAAGGCTATGGCAACTGTGTATGCTGAGCTCATGTGACAGTCACTCTCAGAACACACACACAGAGCAAGCTTACAGGAAGGAAAGCACGGAGTTGTGGAATGAGATGGCGTTGTAGAAGGCTCTTAGCACTACTTTACAGCCACACGAGTCAACCAGGCCCTCACTGTCTCTTCACTTGAGCATCTAGTTTATAACAGCAGGCAATGCCGCCAAATCAGATTGTCTTGTTGAGGGCTGCACGGGCCCTGCTTGCCCTATGTCATGAGTCCCAAGCCAGTTGCAGGAGTGATCTCTCGCTAGGAAGGAATAGCAAAAGCAGAGAAACCTGTGGGCCTTCTCCTGCATCAGTAGGCACAGCAGGCTACAGCTGTCTCTGTCTCAGTCTCCCTTTCATGGTGATTTCGTTTCTCAGAAACGGCCTGGGCCACCACAGAACCATGTTAAGGTGGGCATGCCTTATGTCTGGCATCATCTGCCAAGTCATCATGCAGCATGGGCTGCCAATGGCCCTCAGAATCAGCCTGAGTCCTCGAGATGGAGCTGTGGCAGTCCAGAGACATCTACTGTCAACATGCTACCATGCTATACACACTGGCTTTTCTTTTACTTTTTTTTTTAAGATTTATTATTTATTATGTATATAGTGTTCTTTCTGCCCATATGTCTACCTGCAGGCCAGAAGAGGGCACCCGATCTCCTTACAGAAGACTGTGAGCCACCATGTAGTTGCTGGGAATTGAACTCAGGACCTCTGGAAGAGCAGCCAGTGCTCTTAACCTCTGAGCCATATCTCCCACCCCACACTGGTTTTTCATTGCATCCTAAGCACCAAGCATTGCCAGTCTACCACATTCCTTCCAGGTCATTCCTTCCCACTTCCACCCTGTAGGGATTCTGTCACTCCTTGGGGTTTCTGTATGCCAAGAGTACACCCAATTTATAGGTCATGGACATAGGTTCTATAGCTCCCGTTTTTAAGCCCTGTCCTCATGTGTATGTATACACACACACACACACACACACACACACACCCCATTGTTTATCTCTTTCCTCACTTAAGCTATCTCTCTTATCATCACAATTATCTATAACATTCACATTATTTGCTCTTTTTGATGCATTCCGTCATATGATAACTTTACCTTATATCACATTGTTATAGGAAACAGTTTTGTATACATGTCTTTACTTCTGGGGAATTAGTATCTTAGGATTCAGTTTCGGGGTCTACATCATGATCTAAAATGTACTTTCAGTATCCATCTATCAATATCTATCTATCTATCTATCTATCTATCTATCTATCATCTATCTAGTTTGTATGTGTGTGGTCTTTTTATGGATTGCCTCCTAAATAAAGTTGCGGAGAGGAGATGAGGCCTAGTGGTGATGACTCTAAAATGTGGGCTTTCTCTCTGTCCCTCAGCACCACCAGCTCTACAGCCAGCAGCTGTGACACGGAGTTCACTAAAGAAGACGAGCAGAGGCTGAAGGATTATATCCAGCAGCTCAAGAACGACAGAGCTGCCGTCAAGCTGACCATGCTGGAGCTGGAGAGCATCCACATCGACCCGCTCAGCTATGATGTCAAGCCCAGGGGCGACAGCCAGAGGCTGGACCTGGAGAATGCTGTGCTGATGCAGGAGCTGATGGCCATGAAGGTGTGCCGCAGGTGTTATTTGTGGGTCCACCTAGAGGGCTACCTCACAGGGACCTGAGAACATGGCAGCAGAGTTCAGTTAGTAATTGCCTCTGTCTGGATGATAGATAGCCAGTCTCTGCGGAGAATGGTGGCTTTCGTTTATGTAGAAGTCCTGTGGGTTGGACTCTATTGGAAAGGCAGTTGAACCCTAGAGGAGTTAGAGGTCTAGGTTAACCTTCTCAAGTTAACCTACACCTTCAGCCTTTATCAGTACATGATGATCCCTGATCTCAAGAGTGGTAGAAGTCCTTATTGGGTTACCCATGCTGGTGGGAGCTGGAACAGGAGGTGACCATGTCCAAGCCATCTTAGACTCTGGCAAAAAGCTCTGGTTTCCTGTCACCCTGGGCCTTTAGGAGCTCTAAGTCTGTTTAGTACTGGTGCTCTCCAAGGAGAGTTGGTAGAACGTTTCTGGCCAGTGTTCCACCAAGGTCTTGGGCTCTTCACCCATGGGCTGAGCTACTTGTTACTATTTATAGAGAAAGAATCCATTGCCCTTCGTTGGAAGTTAGTTACACTGCCATCCCTTCGGCTCAGGACACCCTGCCTCTCAACTGAGCCACAGCAGTGGGGGGAGCTGATTGGAGCAGCTGGTGCAGGTCCTCACCTCTGGATTGGGCTGCCAGGCCGTGGTCATCACGTCTCTAAGATGCTGGTGTTTAAATCAGGGAAGATGCGGGGCAGAAGGAAGAGATGTGGGAATCCAGGCATCCCTTCTTGGTACTAACCCATCCTGCTCTTCTTCATCCAGCCACTCGGCTCAGAGTGCTCACATTTCTCCAGCTGAGTTTGTAGGACAGCCTGTGAGCCTGGCCCTGAGTACATTAGCATAGCGACTGTGTCCCAGTCAGGAGCTTCTTTCGCAGACTCTTGTACCATGTGACATGAGCTATTAACTTGTTCTTCTATTTTTCACTCCGAACATCATGTTTTCTTTTATCCATAGACTAAGCATTTCCTTTTTATAGTCCAGTCAATATGTGGTGTGACAGATTTACTGTTAATTTGGCCATGAAAGACGTGTGTGCATGTATGTGTGTGTGCATGTGTGTGTGTGTGAATGCTCTAATATTGCCTTTGCCACTTGAATTAAACCGCACTCACCTGGGACGTTTTTTTGAAGGTGTAAAAGTAGTGAGCAGTTGGGAGAAACCATACCGTGGACCTCAGGACCCAGAGCAGTGGTTGTCCGTGTTCAGGCTTGGTTTTCCTTCTGAGTACTCAGAAAACTGACAACCAGCCCCATCTCCTTTTCTCTAATGTGTCCAGCGGTGTGCGCTGACCCACACATTCCCTAGTCAGTGGACTATGTTGGAATTCACCATTTTGTTTCAACATAAAAATGGTTTTGAGTAAACCCCACTCCTCTCTGGATGATCTATTTGGTTCTTTTAGAATTCCCTCTTATTTAATCCCAGCACTCAGGAGAGACAGAAGGATCTCTATGAGTTCAAGGCCAGCCTGGTCTACAAACGAGAGTTCTAGAACTGCCAGGACTGTTACACAGAGAAATCTTGTCTCAGAAAACATACACAAAAAGCATATGCTAACCATGAGTCCCTTCGAGTGGCTCATCTCCATCTCTTCTGGGGGTGGAATGTACATGTCTTCCTTGGAGAACATGTCTCTGTGGTCTCTGTGGGGTCTCACAGCACAGAACTCTGGCTGTCCTGATCCCTTGTGACCTGTGGATTGCAGAGTTCACGTATTCATTTTAATATGTTTTGGCATGAGGATTCTTGCATCATCCATATACAAGCTTGAATTTTGATTTTTCAAAAGAGCTTATTTCTTTCCTCACCCATAGCCCAAGAGATGACAAGTTGCCTTCCCACAGTCCTAGAAAAGCCATTTCCTAGTGTTTTATTCAGGCAGTACTTCAAGAGTCCTTGCTGACATAGGTGGTATCATCATGGCTGTCTGCCTCACAGAGGCCACGGCCAGCTCTTTCATGGACCTAATACCACAGATACCAGGAAATCAGAGCAAACTGTTGCCTCAAGCTGCCTTGTGAGTCTCAACTGCAGACTGATGCCCGTACTTCTGGCACTCCACAGACATTCTCCTTTCCTTCCAGGAAGCTTGCTGTGTGTGTGTGTGTGTGTGTGTATGTGTGTGTGTGTTCTGAGAGTGACCGTCACATGAACTCAGCATACACTGTTGCCATGGCCTTTGGATGAGAAGGCTTCCTGTGCCTTCCTGTGTCTGATCATTATAGTAAAGCGGGTTTGGCCTGTTCTGAGAGGTCACTGAGCACAGTGACTAATGTCTGCCCCTAAGGAGGACAAGCCTTGATGGGTACCCTTCAACTCTACCTTACTTTCAGAAGATGAAATGTTTTACTTTCTGTGGACTCTTTAAACAATGCTATGTGCCCAGGGAAGACTGGTGGGCGCCAGTTTTCTGGATCCTGGTCCAGGCTAGTACTTTCCTATTTTGAATTCACGTCTTACTTCAAAGAAAACGACCAGTTAAACATTTTAGATTTTCAGAATTTACCTCTCTGTGGGTCGGCTCAGCATGCACATGCCCTTAGGTTCAATTCCCAGCACAGAGAAAACAAAAGGACCTTATCTGATGGGTAATTTCCAGTGGGGGACCGCTCCTGCTAATTTCATTTGGCCCCTCTGAAGCAGATACAATTCTAATTAGCATTCTTTGACCCTCCTGGCTCAGCTGCAGGGTGACAAGAGTGACATGAAATATGGTGTCACGGGAGTGAAAGGGGAGTGGGAAGGAGCCCAGGCAGATCTCTTTGCATGGATATTTCCCCCACAACCCTAGCCTTCCATGCCAGGGAACTGACTCTCTCCAAAGCAACTGTGTCCATTTGGGGTCCTCTAGCATCTTAAAAGATTTTCCCTTACACCAAAGCAAAGTCTGCTTGCTTGTGATTTCTACCCATATGAAAATTCTAGCCTACAGGATGACAAAGCAGCTGCCTTGTCTACCTATCAGCCCTTCAGACAGACATGGGGAGACGGTTTGTCCCTAGCTTTGGGAGTGATATCTGGACTGTGCAACCATGGCAGCCCTGTGGGAGTACCGGGAAAGCTTCTCATGGCTTTATGTGCCTTGTCCCACAGGAAGAGATGGCTGAGCTGAAGGCACAGCTCTACCTGCTGGAGAAAGAGAAGAAGGCCCTGGAGCTGAAGCTGAGCACAAGGGAAGCCCAGGAGCAAGCCTATCTAGTGCACATCGAGCACCTCAAGTCTGAGGTGGAGGAGCAGAAGGAGCAGAGGATGCGGTCTCTGAGCTCCACGAGCAGCAGCGGCAAAGAGAAGCCTGGCAAGGTAGGGCCAGGATGGCGTGCGGGTACCCTGAGTGCAGGCATTACCTTCTGCCTTTACCAAGATGGCATGAGTACCCTCAGCGTGTGCATTATCTTCTGCCTTTACCTTGGTCCATCTCTCATGCTGTTGCCTCAGTTTCCCTGTTTACACAGGCACCAGAGGTTATGAGGTATTTGTAAAGAAACGAAATCCCCATTAAAAAGCAACATCTCACATTTTATCAAAGTTTGGGCATTTTTGCACATCACTGTCTCATCAGAGAAGTGGCCTGTGCAATGGGGTCCCACCCGGCTTCTAGCTGTGCCCCACGACAGCCATCGCTGGGTTGAGGTGCTGGCACTTCCATGTTGTTATCTGTGCTTATCTCCCTTAAATGTCTGAGCAAGGAATGCCAGTCTGCATTTACATGAGGAACATAAGATTCCAGAGGTGAGAGGCGCTGCTACCATCAACAATGGCACAGGGCTTAAATTACACCTGGCTGCCTTCTCCACCACCTAGCTCCCAGTGCCTTAGGAAGCAGGAAGGGTAGGTGTGAGGGAAGGCTTGGATTAACCTATATATGAACAGAGACCGGGCTTCAAGTAAAAACATTCACAGACTCTCGTATTCACATCAGCCCCTCTCCCGCACCCCAGGGGTCTTTGCGAGAATCCGAGATCATCCTGTCATTTTGTATTTCTTTGTATTTCCCTTCGACAGCTGCACTGGAAAGAAAGAAACCTAAATGGTTCAGACCCTAATGGATTCTCTCCGTCCCTCACTCAGGGAACTGCCTGTTCAACACATCCATTCAATATTTCCTAATATCAAACTTCCCCTGACACCTGTGTGCTCAGATGCAGGACTTGCAGGCATATGCTGACTGGCTGGCTGTGGAAACAGTTTCTCACAGTGCAGTTGTAGTTACTGCAGGGTGTCTCCAGCGAAGTGGGGTACTTAGGAGGGAGGGAGGGAAGGGAGGGAGGGAGGGCGGGCAGAAGGGCAGGCACTGGTATTGTGCCAGTGCTGCTTCCTAAGTAGCTATGAAATCTGAAGCACACCGCACAAACAGCTGGCAGCGTCAGCGTCCCTACCTCGCTCTGCAGATGAGCCCACGACACTCGCATGAGGCCCTCATGCACCCCACACACCTATTCTCTTGCATGCTATGACTAGATGCCACGGCAGCCAGACCAAGGGGGAATTGCTGTTGTCCAGGAGTGTCTGCTGGAGCCCATGGACAACCGTGTTCACAGTACAGTCAGAGGGTGTCCAAATGCAGGTTTCAACTGCCAGTACCCTGTGAGGTCATGGTCAGGTCCCCCAGATTAGAGGTTTAAGAGGAGAGGGCCCCAGTAGGGGTGGGAGCTAGTCTTTTGAAGTGGATTGAGTGGAGATCAACAAGGCCTCCAGCAAGGCGAGGCCTGAGATGGAAGGGTATCAATGTGTTGGCCCAAAGGCTCAGTTTGCAGTGTTTACCCAAGGACAGTGGGCAATCAGGGAAGGGCTGGAATGGGATTGGCATGGCTCAGGATCTGGAAGCTGCTATGCCAAGTGCAGTAACACTCAGGCGGAGGCCGTGTGGTGGCGCTTCCTGTAATCGTAATCGTATCCAGGTTTAAGCAGACATTTTCTGTTACATTCACCTTCAGAAGCTTCGCATGGCCTTTTAAGTTTGCTGGTCAGTTAGGGACAGAACCTTCAACAGAGCGCCAGTCTATGTATGTTCTTCGGGTGTGGTAAAATGGACTTAGTGGGTTCTTGCCGAAGGCCCATGAATGAACATTTCCTCACAGTTCTTGGGATTTATTTTGACTAAGAGTACCGTGCTCTGCAGTGGCTTCAATACACAGACATTTCTCGGCCAGGCCAGGCCAGGCGGCTTTGAAAAGCAACTCTGAAAGAAGTGAAGTAAGTGAGGTACTCAGTGCCCTCAATGTGTAATTCAGTAGAGTCAGATGGTTATTCTGACTCTCAGATATTAGCTCTGTGTATTATTTCAGTAAAGTCTTCCACTTTAGAGTCTAGGCTATTCATTGGTGTTATTTGCTAGAGATGAAGGAACCAGTACAGAGAAAACAGCCAAGCTTTTGGGAGCAGGGTAGAAAGAAAATTCTTGGGAGTTTGTCCATCAAACCAGCTTCAGCCGCCCAAGGGAAACAAGTGTTTCCTGCATACCCAAACTGCAAAAGCCTCAGGCAACTTGGATGAGACAGGGAGCCCTGTCTGTTGATGAGTCTTTGATAGGCATTGCAATTTGAGTGTCCTATCAATTGCTTGTGGCAAAATAGTCTTCTTTGAACTTTTTTTTCTTTCAAAATGAACAAACCATTCCTAGTCCATGGACTGTATGTATCCAGGTGGCAGGTCACAGATGAGCCTACAGCATCAGTTCTGTCCTGGAGTAGGTGATCCCGCCTATCTTTGAAGGTTCTCTCCAGCTCATGTAGCTGGTTCCTAGTTCCTATCCACATTGCGTTAGGCTTTCTGCTATTCTTGTCTATATGAAACAGACATTGTCATATATCAAAAGGCCCTGTGGGTGAGGCAGGGAGTCTTATGAAATGCTAACATCAACCATGGATGCATTAAAAGTAAAGGAGCTTCTAGAATTGGACTGATTTCCCAGACAGTCTTGGGCCTCTGAGGGTGTTATTTGGAGAGGTACAACCCAGGTGAATGGCACAGGAGAGGGAATGCGTTGGCCAGGCTACACTCAGGCACCCCCTGGAAGAGGGCCACAGTCTTTTAGAGTAGGCTAAGGAGCAGATGTGTCTCCTGCCATCAGGACTTTAGGGCCATTGTGATATCTCTCTTCACAGTCTGTCTTCTGTTACACAGAATAAGCTTCCTATTCTCAGGCCTGGAACACAACATCATCAGTGTTTATCCCTGGTCCCTAGCCCCTAGCACCAGCCACCTCATTTTGCAGGATACCCACTGATTAGCATATCTGTAGAGAAAAATCGCTTTCTTGTTTAGACATGGCTAATGCTTGCTTGTCACTTCAAGAGTTCTGATCTTACAACCCTTGTCTGTTAAGGCAAGACACAAAGTCTCTGTGTGATGCTGCTGCATGGGGCTCCTAGGAGAGGGAAGGGGGGCTTGTTTTTCTGTTGCTCACCTAAGTTTTATGATTCCATGCAACATAACAGAGCTCCCCCATCTAGAGAAAGCGAGCTGGTATGTGCCAGCAAGGACATTTATGTGTATTTGCCTTCTGAAGAGATTCACATGGGGCCTGGCTTTGAGTTCTGGATTTGCTAGCTTCTAGCTAGTAACTGGGCAGGGTAACCCCAGTGCCTGGGTTTCTTCCGTGGTGGATGAAGACAATGGTAGATAGTATAGCTGCCTTGGAGGGTCCCTAGTGACAAGGGAGTAGTGGCGTGTGGCAAACTAACTTAGACCTGTGTAGTAAGTGTCCCTCAGGGGTTTTCCTCATTCAGGGCAGCACATGATGGTAACAGGAAATCGGGGAACAGAGGAGACAAAAAGATTTGCTGCCTGGCTTTCCACCAGTTGGCCCACGGGTCCCACAGGCATGGCACTGCTGTCTTGTGTCCCACAGTGGCGATGGCTGTTGAAGTGCCTCTGGGCTTTGCTTCTCATCTGACAGTGACTGTGTTTGCTCTTCTCAGGAGTGTGCTGATGCTGCCTCCCCAGCTTTGTCGTTGGCTGAAGTAAGGACAAACAGTGACAGTGACCTGGCCACAGAGTTTGCCAGTGCCATCCGACGGTAAGCAACCCTCAAGCCCCCATGTTGCTCCTTTCAGCTGTGAGGGCTTCTTGGCACACTGATGGCAGCTGCTCATCCCAGCCCGTCCAGGGTCATACTGGTCTTCCTGGATAGAAGGCACTAATTCCTCTTACTTGTGCCCCAACACTGCAGGCTAGAAATGGAAAGACCTGCTGTTTTGAAAAGTGATTGCTGGATGTTGGCAAATAGACAGTCATTCCATTTGCACGTAAAAAAAATTTATTGGTTTGCACGTTGCCACGTTGACTAGACTCTTCCAGATTTGGTAATTGGTGATAACGAAAGCCGGCATCCTCCCCTTTCTAGACATCTTTAGTGGGACTGCATTCTTCAGCATCAGGAGCCCTTGCCACTGGGAGGGAGGCCTTGTGTCTTTCCTCAGTTCTTAGACATTTTCCTCCGATATTTCAGTGTTTCTTCTCCCACATTTGACTTCTTTTCCAAAGAGAGAGAGAGATGCCAAGGCACTTAGACTTCACAACCTAACGTCCCCTGCTGCGTTGGAGCCCAGAGTATGTCTGTCCAACAGAGTAGTATCTTCACGTTTTCTAGTACTTACATGAAAAGGTCAATTAAATAACTTATTTAACTCACTATACCCCAAATACCACTTCAGTCTGATATGTATTTTATACCTACATTACTTCCCAAGACCAAACCAATCAAAACTCAAGTTCTCAGTAGTTGCATGTATCTGTTGCACCCCATGTCTGTATGTAGTATGTGAAACACACGGTAGCATGTCATAAAGAGGGGCCTGTCAGCTGGGCTTTGCAGCTCACTTCATCTTTGGTTGTAGTTGCTGTGGTGGGTCAGTTTATTCAGTTTGTGTTTATTAATTTTGGTGCTGAAATCATCTTTATAATTTAAGTGATGTCCTCTTGTATCTTTATGAGGATATTTATTGTATTTATTCTTCAATTTCATCTTGTCCCTAGCCACCTATTCCCTTGGAATTGAGCTGTGCCCAAACGTTTACTTGCTGTTTCTGGTTTGTGGACTTGTATTTCTTTCTTTTCATTTGCTTTGTTTATTCAAAACACGGTTTCTCTGTATAGCCTTGGCTGTCATGGAACTCACGCTGTAGGCCAGGCTGGCCTCCAACTCCAAGATCTGTCTTTCTCTGCCTCCCAAGTGCTGGGATTAAAGGCGTGCACCAGTGCTGCCCAGCTTGTATTTCGAAGTATTGCCATCAGATTGAGCTCCACCTCCCTCTCTCTCTCTCTCTCTCTCTCTCTCTCTCTCTCTCTCTCTCTCTGCATGTTTCCATGAGGTTCTGTATACCACGTGTGTCAGTTCATCAACGGCGCTGTTTGTCCCTGCTGGCTGACAGTCTGTGAATCTCTAGCTGACCCAGCCTGGGCCTGTCTTGTTGAACCAGCTGGCACTCTGATTCCATTCAGATCCCCCTGACTCTCCTTCCCACTGCAGGGGCTTTTTCTCAGTGAAGGTTTCCTCTTTTAGGAAATTGTCTGCCTTTCCCTTTTCCTGGTCACTCCTGGTTTCTGATACACAGGGGCATTAGCTGCTTTCGAAAATGTTAAGCAGTTTTACAGAATTCTTTCCCTATTATTTCTTAGGGATTTGCTGTGGGAAATCCTGACAGTGGACTCTCAGCTAGCTTGATCCCACTATGATCCCTCTGTGTGGTGTGTCTTATACTATGGACTCCCAGTTGACTGAAGGTGACCTTGTGGGGCCTTTCCTACCTTCCTGGCTCTCTCAGTCTCTCAGCCTTTCTTTCTAAGTTAGAACGGCCCTGCATTTACTTCGCAAGTACCTCCTGGGCTATTGCTCCATTGAGATTGCTCTGCCTGGGGCAGAAGATGGGCACATGCCTGAACAAATGCACTAACTTCCTTGTGCCAAAGACTGGGATGAAAATCCACTCTCTGGGTCCAGTGGGGGAGCCATGTAGATATTGTATTTGTTAACTGGGCTTGTACATTTTTTAAATTCCCAAAGCCCCAGAGGGTTTTGCTGGCACCAGAAGGATGCAGGTTATGCTGACTAAGCATAAAGAGGTTTCATTTATCCCGTCGAGATAGATTCCCAACAGCCAGCCATAAGTTGGTTAGCATGGATTTCTAATCAAGAGCCAGATCTATGGAGCCAAGAAAGAACCAGAGAAGCCAGAGGAAAAAGGAAAATAACACAATTAGACCATAAATATAGCTTTGAAATGGGAATCGTCATTTCATGAGGGAGCACAGTCCAGACACCGGAAGAGGTTAGGGGACATTTCTAACTTTAAAGCTGGAATGAAAACAAACACCTTTCAGAAGGTGTCCGTCTGGTCCCTAGCAGGCTGAGTGGGGGTGTACTGCTGGTGTTTTCAGTTCTCTTTCCTGGGAGAAGAACTCCAAGGGCAGTGCTTCCTGCAAAGTAGAACAGTGGGGCTTGGGGTGGAGGGAGGAGCGCTGATCCCTTCGCAGAGAGAGCCAGGCATCTGTAACACCAGGTACTCCACCTGTCTTACTGCCCATTCCCACCCGGTTTTGGTTTCTGTTAGGCTTTCACCCTTGAGCCTCTTGGCATGTCCTTTTTCTTCCTTTGGATACAAAACATTTCTTTTATTTACTTCTTTTTTCTTTTTAAAGATTTACTTATTATGTATACAATGTTCTGCCTGCATGTATGTCTGCAAGCCAGAAGAGGGCACCAGATCTCATTATAGATGGCTGTGAGCCATCATGTGGTTGCTGACCTCTGGAAGAGCAACCTCAAGTCACGTGTTTCAAATGCTTCTCAACCCAGTTTATAATCCAGCCATTCCAGATAAATAGTCTTTCTGAGCCCGGGGCCCAGTCCCCTCCTATTCAACCTCTGGAAACCCACATCTCTCAGTCATCACCCTGGGTATCTTCTCTGCGTCCACAATGGTGCAAAGGGTCCATCAGTGTCCTTGGAGCACTTGGCTGTTAGTAAGATGCTCAAAATTCAGAGTCTCAGTTGCAACATCATGAACATACTTGTGGAATCTTCGCCAAGAGGGAGAAAAAGATGCTATTTGTTTCAGTAGCTATGCATGAATACTCTTCTAACCCATATACCTAAGGGGATGGGTGAGGAGAAACGTGGGCAATCCGGGCATAAGGCTTCTCAGCAGCAGCACCCCTGAGCCAAGAGCAGCAGGATCTGCACTTGTTAGTGGGAGCATGACTTCGAAAGATGCCTTTTAAAAAATTTACACTAGCTGGTTCCTCACACTCAGCTGATTTATAGTAGCAATCAAGCGCTAGGAGTGGCGCCAAAATATTCCATAAATGCAACATGGGTCTGCAGGATGCTAATGAAATACAGAGTGGGCCTGTGGATTGATTAGCATGGAAATAAATTGCTGAGGCCCAGAGCCAGGGGAGGTAAAGACTGACACCCACCCAGGGGTTTGAAGTGGTTGTTCCTTGAGTCATTGAGATGTCCTTTGTCATTGTCTAGTGTTTCAAAAGCCCAGAGTTGGCAGCCTCACCAGGAACAGCAGAGAGGCAGAGTGGTAAGGAGCGCCCTGGTACATGGCAGTCATGGACAAGGTAGCATTGTGCCCGTGATCTTGCCAAGTTCATCTCTTGAACACTAAAAACATGCTCCTCAGAGAATCTGGGCAAAAGGACTGCTGCTTTTCTCCTCCTGCTGTTCCTCTTGGTAACTCCAGCTCAGCTCAGACAGAACTGGAGAACCTCGTTATCTGGGGACACATAATCCTGACCCCACACGCCCGTGCTCTTAAGCAGAGTCCTGTTTATTGTACATCCTACTTATCTCCTATATGAGTCACAAGCTTCTTTAGCAAGGTGCTTAAGCACCCGGGCTCTGCTGGTAGATCCCAGGGTGTGGACGCCAGCCAGCGCTGCAGCACCCAGACCGGGCCTCGGATCACTCACTTGTCTAGTGAGCACAAGAATCATGCTGATGTCAAAGGCTTCTGTGAGAAGTGATTTTATCGTGGAAAAGGACTTAAGGATAGCTGTTATCTGCTGCCTGGATAGTCTAAATGCAAGCAGTTAAGAGAATAAGGTGGTGGACATGAAGGAGAAAGAGATCAAAGGGATCTTAGCAAACCATGGTACATCTAGCTGGCAGTGACTAACAGGAAGAGGCAAAGTGCTGTCATGTCCTGTCTCTGGGCCACTTGTCCACCGCTGACGGTGGCCTGAGAGTGATATTTAAACTGAAGAACGAGCAGAGGATTGGGAGACCATCCCAGGGCAGAGCCTTGAAAGTAGAGATGAGTCCACATACATCCTTCCAAGTTTCAGTAGAAGGCACCAGAGGGAAGTATTCTGACCTGGTTTTCCACACTGAAAAAGAGACCTGGCTGCTGTGTGAAAGCCAGATCAGTAGGAGGTCCGTGCAGAAGCAGAGAAGGTTGCTATGCTTATCTAGGTGGGACAGAATGGCAGTCTGGACCTGGTGGTGGTGGCAGAAGGGGGCATTAAGACAAGACTTGTGATACATTGGATGATGAATGTAGGTAGGTGGTGATGAAGGTTTGATCTGGTTATGACTGTACACATGGTAAATAACGGTGTTGCCATTTGTCAACATGAGAAGCGTGACTTAGTGTAGAATGTCAAAAGTTCTCCTCTGGAAATTAAGCTAATGATGAGGTGTGAAGCC
The DNA here is from genome assembly GCF_018167655.1 of Microtus oregoni. NCBI lineage: Eukaryota > Metazoa > Chordata > Mammalia > Rodentia > Cricetidae > Microtus > Microtus oregoni. The sequence continues at coordinate 10,286,450 of NW_024543070.1, forward strand.
TAGAGATCCGAGGAAAGGCCCGGAGGTCAAGATTTGGCCGTATAGTTTTAAGGAAAATAAATGGCAGTGGACAAAAAGAAAGGGTAAGAGACAAAATCTAATCCGACCAAAGTACTGAGTGATTCCCAATGTTCAGAAGTGGAGTTGAGAGGGAAAACAGGGAAACGAAGATGCAGATGGACTCTGGGCCCTGCACTGTCCAACGGCCCAGAGGGTCATGATACAGTAAGATACAGTCAGGGCACTGACTATTGTACCTGGCTCGGCGAGTCATTCCTGTGGCGTGGATGCTGACTGGAACTGAGTACTTGGCAGGCGAGGAAGACAGGTCGCCTGAGTAGACAGTTCCTGGAGGAACCCGGCCTGTAAGGTGCACGGCTATGACTCCTTGCTGTTTGATCTGGATTCAGTTCTTGTGAATAGCTCTGTGGCCTGCTGTCAAGCCACGCAGGACAGGATATATGCTCACCGGAGACTTAGCTGAGTCACAAATCACTTCTCCTGGCCTTAGAGGACACTCTGTTCTCCCGCTTGTGTACAGCTGTGATTCTGGCTGCCAATCCCTGGGCTAGTCTTACCTCAGGGGCCTGCTTACCAGCCCCTCCCCTACCTTATAGGCAGCTGACTTGGCTTCCCTTAGTATTGATAACCCCACCTCATAAATGCTTTGTGGGGACTCCTCTGCTTGGAACTGTGACAGCGCACACTTAACCACCTACTACCTCCTTTGTGGTAAGACACCACCTTTTATGACCATAAATACTCCATTTTCTGATGAGGTGCTGATACTGGAGCGGGAAGACTCATAAACCTGATCTGGACCGTTGATCTTCGAGTCCTATTCCACATATAAAGTTATTCTGTTTTCACCTGATGGTATTCACAGCAAAAGAAAAAAAAACTCCAAGAGATTGTGCAATTCTGGGTAATCCCTGGAACACTGTGAACACATCCGTACTGAGGTAGCAATTTGTATTTAATTTTCTCATGTGTGAAGCCAAAGAAAATGCTTGCATTGGCATTCTGTTCTACATACAGAAACCACGTAAATTCTTCCCGTTCTGATAGCCAAGCACATCAAGTTGGAAACTGGAAGGAACAGGACGTTAGAGGTGGGGAGTTCAAAATGACTGAGACAGGCAAGTGGATTCTTAGATTTTCCAAGTCATCCTGTGAGTGGGGAAAGAGCCAGAAGTCCTCTTAGTTTCCGAGGGACCTCAACTGGGGCCAGGCCCAGATCCCTGGCTGCGGCCCAGGAACCTCAGGACTGGCCGCCATGCAGCGGAGTTTAGAATGAAGGTTGCTTCTCCGAACTAACTCTACCTGCACCTAGACAGAAAGACATAGCCAGGTCTAGGGTGCGCTCATCAAGGACGAGCAGCGGAGTGCTAGACACGCTCAGGGGGGTGGGGCAGAGGAGTCACAGCTGTCTCAAGATTAACCATCCCTGCTGGTTTCTCTCAAATCCGCCCCACTCCCATTTATCACTTCGATAAGTGATAGGGTGACTCCAGCTACTTTAGGCTTACAGGCTGATAATGTGAAACACAGTCACGTGGTCTGCACAAGGGGTTGGTAAATGTTCTTTCCTTGTCTGTGGCTGGGAAGGGAGAGAAGTGCTGAGCTGAGTTCTTGATTCATCAACAAGAGGCTTCAAGCAGTTGGGGGAGGGGTTCCCTTCCTTCTATGTCCCCATAATTCTTTTTCTACTATCGTCTGAGCTACAAGTCGCATACATCATTTTACATTTCCTAGATTCCATTAAAGATGCAAAACATGTGAAATTAATTTTAACAGCACAGAGTGTAGATACCACTTGCTCAATTCCTAGCATTGTTCCCTTAAATATGACTGAATAGCACTATTATATTTAACTCAATATAGCATTATTTTGGCTTGTCAGGATTTTAAAAATTGAGGTATTTAACTTTATTATTGAAGTTTCAAACTGCAGTCTCCATTTTACACTTACATGGTATCTCTTGCCTTCCACACTAGATTCGCAGTTACTTCAGCATGGCATTGTTGGGATCCTGGCAACTGATCTATGCCCTCTTACTATAGGTCTATCCCTCTCAAAACAGCCAAAAGGGCCTAAGTTTGAGGTGTGGCCGATTTTTGGATCTTCAAATAAGTGCCCTAGTTTCCTGGTGTCTAGTCTTCTCTCGTGGAGATGTCTGAGTGGTCCTAGAGGGGCACTTCTGAGCTGGCCACACTCTTGTTACCTTGGGCCTGCCTCCTTCCCTCCATCACCACTGCCTACTGATGGCTGCTGCTATCTCTCTGATACAGGGAGAAAAAACTGAAGGCCAGAGTTCAAGAGCTGGTCAGCGCCTTGGAGAGACTCACCAAAAGCAGTGAGATCAGACACCAGCAGTCAGCAGAGTTTGTTAATGACCTGAAGCGGGCCAACAGGTAAAAACAAAACAAAACCCTCCTGTGGGGCCCAGAGGCTGGGCATAGGGAGATCTTTCCCTGTCTCCTGGGAAGTGAGTAGGGTCTACAATACAGTTGACCATAAACCAGGGAAGTAAAGGTGTACACCATTTCCGATGAGATGGGCTTATGAAAATGAAGTCTATTGTGTTTTCTTCTTGATGATTTCTATGATAAAGATTCTGAGAATTCAGGAAAAAAAAATTCTGCGTTTGAGCCAGTGTTTTCAGTTGGCAATCAAACCATCCATTAGAACAATACCTCATCTAGTGGGATAGTTTAAGGTTCTCAAGACTCTTAAGAGCTCAAACCTTTGTTTGGGGTACATGATCTTTATTTTAAAAAATGGGGACTCCAGAACCTTTGTGTCTATAAGATACTTATATCAGGAACTAATACTGAGGCAGACTTTTAAAAGTATTCATTTGCAAAATTCAAGCTTAGTAGACACCGTACTATTACGAAAACTGCTTTTCAAATTGTAATTAGAATGGCACATTTGAATTTTGTAAAAATGCCTACCTTAATAGGTCACCTGGATTTCTGTCTGCTTTGCCATCAAGAGTTTTAGGATCCCGAAAGGGTGCGTGTGTCCTCAAGTCACACTTTAGGGGCTCCAACTAGGGTAACACAGTGTACCTGAAGGGAGCTTCTGTTCTATTTTGGAGCAGAGAGACTATGTAGAGACACCTGGGCTTGTTTTCAGTCTTGCTACAGTGGGCAGCGGTCCAGGGCCAGTCCACAGGTCTATGTTCCTTAGCGGACATCATTTCCGGACAGTCCAAAGCACTGCAAAGTTGCTGCCCTTCTCCTGGGTGAGAGAACACTTTCTGTCACTTATACTTGACCATCTGCAGCTAGCAACCGTGAAACAAGTACTTAAATCTTTATTTGATTTTCTATAACTCAGCACCCTCCTTCTTACCTGTTTTGGAGTGATGGCCAGTTTGGCCTGCTGGTTGTCCCCTCTAGGCTAACACAGCATACAGCCTGGGCCTCGATTAGTATGCCTACGCCAGAATCCCAGTACTGTACAGTTTCTAATCTCTGGGCTTTGGATCCCTACGGAAGAGGCCTCTGTGCTCCCCAGTGCCACATGGAGAGGGTGTCAGTCATTCCTTAGTATGAATCTACTCACTTTCCTCTGTTCCCACAGTAACCTGGTGGCTGCCTATGAATCTACTCACTTCCCTCTGTTCCCACAGTAACCTGGTGGCTGCCTATGAGAAAGCAAAGAAGAAGCATCAAAACAAGCTGAAGAAGTTGGAATCTCAGATGATGGCTATGGTGGAGCGACACGAGACCCAAGTGAGAATGCTCAAGCAAAGGATAGCTCTGCTGGAGGAAGAGAATTCCAGGCCACACACCAACGAAACCTCGCTTTAACAGGCACCCAGGGCAAAACTCCAGGAGCTCCAAAGTCCTCTGCAGAGAAAGGGCCCAAGGAAGGGGAAGACTGCATAGAGGTCACGGGCTCCACTCCTGGCCTGAGAGGTCATGATAGCACTGTGGATAGAGGGACAGAGTAGGAAACCTCTCAGCCCTTCCTTCGCCCAGTCTCCAGATGCTCCAGGACTGGCCACAAAGGGCATCAGCAATGGCTCCAGCTAAGTGCGTAGCCAGCCATGTCGTTTCTGTTCTTACCACTCACGCTCTCACTTGCTCCGTAGCATTTCGGTTTATGTGGATTTCCGAGCCTTTTTTTATTTTTATTTTTTTGCTTTTCATAGACTGGACTTTTTTTTTTTTTTTCCTTCCTCGTCCAAGAGGAAGGTGGCAAGTGTTTTGTGTCTCCAGCATTTAGGGCTGGCAGCCCATTGCAGCAAGGCTCTGGCTTCCAGGTCCTAGGGTACCAGATTCCTGAGATACAGTCAAATAGAGAGATTAGTTGGGAGTTACAGATCACAGGATGGCACACAGTGTCACTGGTCATCCCAGACACACCGGTTTCAAGTAGAACATCGCCAAGGCTGTGTGTAGACAGTTCTGCACTGGACAAAAACCTGCTCATTTTTATTTTACAGTGAGGGCTAGGGCTGAAGCTGTTTTAATTTTTGTCTAATACTCTTGATGTTTGTAGTGAAGCCAAGATTTTGCCAGGGGCTTCTTCCAGAACAGAGAAAAAAGCTCTATTAGCGCTTTCCCAGCCCCAGGGCACCGTAGTTCCTATTCTGAATCAAAACCTAGAGTACCTGACTCTCTTAAAGGCAAGAGGGTTTGCATTGTTGGACACCGAGGAGACCTTTAATGCTGTACAAGATGGTTCCTACCTATTTAATAGAGTGCTACAGAACCTATAGTTCCCAACAATCAGGATGCTTAACTAGAAGGGGAAGCTGAAGCAGGGATGACAGTCACCCTGCTGAGAACCTATGCTTCTAGATCCATAGTTCCTACACACAAAAACAGACCACAAAGCAACAATCCTACCAGGCCTTAGTCTGAGTTTCTAAGTGAATAAATATATGGTGTATAAAAACCATGTGCCAGGCTAAAATGCCACATTTTTAAGTAAGTGATAGGGGCTATACAATCTTTTCCTTGTAATTTTCAATCTTTGAGGGTTGACGCAGCAGGCATTTGATTGTGTGAATTGTTGCACTGATTAAATACATGATAGCAGGTGCCTGAGTAATTTTTCTTTTTGTTTAACCTGGCTCTTCCAAACCTACTTTTAAATAGGAAATGGCTTCCATTAACATGTCTATTATGGTGAACAAAATTATCTTTATTTTAATTTCTATGAGGCTTAAAGCCTTCAGAATTTTCTATTTTTGAAATGCCACCACCAAAGTCTTTAGTGTTTCTCTCTTTAGGTAGTCACTTTTGCTAAAGCCACTTTCGGCTCATAAGAAAATAAGCAGAGCAAACAGGTCCACGAGGAACCGTCTGAAAGTTCCCAAGTAGGGCAGCAGTCCCAGGAGACATCTGTCCGTGGCTGACTCTGGTCTGCAGCCACGACCCCATGTGCACCAGCCACACTTGCCCTGCGACAGGAAGAGAGTCCACAGTGAACTCGCAGCTAAGACTGTCATGGGATCAGACAGTTGAGGTCTATTTTATCCTTGTCTCTGTAGCACACACACTCGAGGTCTAAGTGAGCGTCACGTGACCCATGCTCATCTGCTGACGTGGCACATTTCTTAATGTGTGTGTGTAGCCTGACACTTAAGGTTTTGCTAGCCAAGGTGCTTAGTCCTCCTTTCAAATGTGTGTACTTACAAGGTCTTCCTGAGTCTGCAGCAAACTTTGCAAGGGCTTTGGAAAACTCTGAAATGGAGCTTTGGCGTGGCTCTATAAAGAAGAACAGTCTAAGGCATAGCCATAGGCGTTTATTTATCCCAAAAACTGTTTAAGAAGGGGTCGAGTAACCTTACCACAAGGGAAACAGACTAGTAGATGTCTTCTCATTCCTACAGACATTACCTGAACAGGGGGGAAAATACCTTAGTTTGCTGCAGGGTTGGAATACCCGAGAACTGAGAACCACCAGGCTCCTGTATATCTGTATCCCCCCCATGCCCTGTGCCCCGAATCCCCAAATTCTGCGCAATGATTTAATTTCTGTGAACTACTTCAGAGCTGCCAGGAGTCCGGGTTATCACTTCATGCTTTAAATGAAAGGCAGAGAAAAGCATCAAGATAGTAACAAAAACACCCCTATTTGTCAAAAGACTTCCTCCCATAAATGCTTTCAATTATGACTGTTTAACTCAGAGGAGTATGTCCCAGTCATTATACAAACAGTGCCCAAGTAAAGCAAACAACACCAGTGTTCCCTCAGCGAACAGTGTCACCTACTGAATTACACTTATTTTTTTTAGAGGCCAACAGAGAATAAACTCACTAATAGCTAGAATTTCGGTCCTCGTCTTCATTAGGATTTGGTCCTAGGGAGGGAGTGGGGTACAAAAGCTTAAGTAACGTTAGTATTTTCTATTTTACGCTGCAGCTTCTAGAACAAGATCTAACTGTGGTAAAAAAAAAAAAAAAAAAAAAAACAACCAATTTTGTGTTCAGCAATAGTACAGCTTGCAAACTCTGTAGAGCAGGCATGGCTTGCTAAAATAACATTTCCACCTTTGACATGTGTGCACAAATGAACCTGTGTTTATACATAGGTCAGGTTGAAGTCCCTGAACCCGTGGCCTCCTACTTCACTTAGCTTTATTTTCTAACACCTCTGCACTGCTGCCAACAGCCCATCTGACCTGAGATGCTCAGACCTTGCCGTACCTGAGCACTCTTCTACAGAGGAAGACATTTTCATATACAGGCAAGTGCTACAATTTTGGTCATCCAGTATACATAACACATCATCTGATATTTCACACATGTGTACAAAGGAAAAAAAAAAAGCCGGGTCCCAGAGTCAAGAACCATGGTTGGATAATGACACCCAAAAGTTAGCATTTGATCTTCCCAATCTCTCATCTGAAAATTACTGACTAGGCCTGCTCACCAACAGCACATAAGTCCTGTAGAGAACTCCACACCCATACAGACGCTCTGGTTAGATAATGTTTCTGCTCTATCATTCACCTTTTGAAAAATGTTCTTTGTCTGTAGCGTTCCTTTGCGGTGCTCCGGTCAGGACACCCCCTTAAGAGCTCTGAGAGCCTAACTTTGTCAGGATCTGATGCAAAGACTACAAAACGTGCTCACTTCTATTTCTAATCTGCTTTTAGATTATTATAAACTTACTCTGCATGAAATTTAACTTTTTTATTAGTTGAAAATGTGTTTTTATACCACCTGAACGTACTGCTGTTAAAGCACATGTGACTATCTGCATCTGTCAGGCCTATTCTGCTTGTACCGGAAGATTCACTCGGAAGTGGCTACTAAACACACTGTACTATACCTTGTAATTTTTTAGGCTCACTTGTAGCTTTAAATGTTTCCAGATGCCTTTAGTTTTAGCTGCTGTAAAATAGCTACTTTGTGTTATTTGATATAGAATTGTTTAAAAAAAAAACTCCATTTATTTATACAGAGACATTTATAATATTTTACAAACGTTCTTATATTCTGAATAAATATTTCTAATTCCATGTGGTACTTTGTTTAAATTAAAGAGTGAAGACGTTCCGTAGGGTATTTACCAGTCATACATGTAAATACAAACCAGAGATTGCTTACACTGAATCAGGGGCCCTGATGGAAACAGGGGCTCGATGGAAAACTATTTCAGATCAGATCAAAAGAACAACAAAACAAGAACAACAAAATTCTCATTTATCATCAATTTTTATTTGGCTGTCTCCACAAACAGCATGAACAGGAGGTTCTCTATTGAATGATCTTTTTAAAAACTAATCAGAACATCAAATGTAAATTATGAGACAGCAGCTTCCTAGCATGGCGGAAGTGCTATAAAACACCGGCTTTGCTACATCGAGAGAACTTCTGATAACAACAGTTACATAGCTGAGAACTCTAAAATAATAATCAATGTATTTCTCCCGCCTAAGACCTAAGGACATCAGGACATTCTGGTGGAAAGCCTGGTTCTTACCTAAGTTTAAGAATTACTGCCATTTTCCATGTTTGATTTATACTGTTAAGAGTCAGACTGTGAATGAAGATAAGACATCCCACTGTCCACTCATTTCTGAGTGGATTCTACATTTTGAATTTCTATTAATGCAAACGGAACTTCATAACTTTTTTGGTCCAGAGAGATGACAGCTAAGAGTAACACAGTCATGCCTTAAAATTATAGTAAGGAGTAACAGGAACAGAACCAATGGTAAATAGCAACCAAATCGGAGCCAATTTTATTGGTAATGTATTATAGATAGTCAGAATTAGACCAAATTTAACACAATATCTTACAGAAAGCCAATGTGAGCGACCTTGTATCATTGTAAAGATACGGTTTTAGTTTTTGAACTAGTGTGGATTACATACAACATACTTACTGTTAAAGATAGCCCTGCATTTCTCGGTGGAGAACACAGGCGGCAATCTCCATGTCCTATTCAGATCCCAGTCACTGGATGACAGTCACAGCAATGTAAGTGAAAGTCAGTACAGCCACTTCATGGATGCTGAACTTGAGGGAGGCGGTGGGGTAGAGGTGTCACTGAATAAATCCAGCTCTAGAGGCTGTTGTCACACCACAACAAACCCAACAGGCTACTTTAGGGGTTCCTTTTTGGTTTCCCTAAATGTGTGGCTATTAACCACAAAATAACTTTCATACTGCCACAGACATAATCATGTAGGAGTTTACACCATCTTTCCCGTATGAAAGCACCCTAATGTCAAGCAATAAAATACAGCTGTAAGTTAGCAAAGATTAAATGTTAAATCATTTAACATAAGACAAAACCAATTCATGAAGAAACCAAATTTACAAATTATTTATTCTAAAGCCCAGGTTTTCTAGTGAACATTACACCCTTAATGAGGTAAAGCTTGTGTGCCAGCTTCTATGACCCAGCATGCCATTCACTTTTTCCAGACAAACTCACACACAAGCAGACTGTTCTGAGCCCGCACTGTCCAGGAACACCAGGTCTTCACAGCATAGTATAAACAGTGCTAAAGCTACACAACTAGGATTCACCTTTGGGCCCAAACTAAACTATATACTTCATTTTTGTTAGATTTAAGATGATCTTGTATTTATAGATTTATTTATTTTTGAGACAGGGTTTCTTTGTATAGCTCTGGCTTCTCTGGAACGTGATTTGTAGACCAGGGTGGTCTCTGCCTCACAGTGCTGGGATTACAAGTATGCACCACCACGCCTGGCCTGATTTAGGAACATCTTAATTAAGAGAAAATCACTTAAAATAGCTGAAGATATTAAGATTCATTATGGTTTCATTGAAGCCAACAGACATAGGTCTAGTAAGTCAACATTCATTTTAAAACTATTGTAAGATTTAAAACTAACTGGCAAACATAAAAAAAATAGCTCTTAAAGGTTAAAGCAAAGTTAAGGGTTTTACTATTATTCCCTATTTGTTAAACTGAAAAAAATTTATATTTATACAATGGAACTTAGCTGTCTACTGTCCTCATTTGAAACAAAATGCAGAAATGAAAGGCTCATTCCCTTGGATACTAGCATTTACAGTTACTTGTCCAATATTCAAACAAAGCAGAATGGGCTACATGAACAGCAGTGAACATTCCTGCACGCCGCGTGTCCAGGCACACCACTGCTCATGCTCCAGACGCATGACTGCAACTCTGCCAGCTCTCTAAATCTCCCAGTTGGCAACCTCTGTGCTAATGTCTTAAAGCTTGAGAAATGGCTTTAAAATGTACAGTTGTATCCCAATCCAGTCTAGAGTTATTGTTTTAGACATCTGGATCAAATAATTACAAGCAGAAAGTATACGACCTCCTGTAAAAGCTCACTAAGAACTAAGGACTAGGAAATGTTGCCCATTTCATTCTAGAACTACACTGAAGTGTTTTCTTTGCTCCCATACAACTTCACGGTTATATACATTGACATGAGGGAGCAGAGCCCTTCTAGCTGCTTGAGGCTCAAGAGTCAAAGTTATGGCAAAATCTCATGGTGTCAGAGGCAATAAGAGATACAGCCCAAACAAAAGACTGATTACTGAACAGATGCTCAAAAAATGGCACTCAACAAACGAGCTAGTAACAAGTCAAGGAAAACTACCCTGCAGCAAACACTGGGGGTCTTAGCTCCCACTGAGAAACCCATGTCCACTAAGACCAAGTCACACCCTGAAGCTGACTTCTGTCATTTCTTTCCACAGAACCCTTGACCCAAAACTGCCCAAATCACTATGTTGAGGTGAATTCCTTTTAGACTGTGCTTTCATGCAGCTACCAGAGACAGAACCCATGCTTCTGCCACACAGACAAGATAAATGTAATCTCTCTATTGCTGACTTCAAATTAGATATTCTGTTGTGAAAATTCCAAAAGTAAAGCCTTAAAGCTTTAACCCAATACGAAGTACACAGGAAACCCACACAAACAAGAGCCCTCTCAGCACCAAGTTAATAGAAATGCCTTTACAGCCAGTTCTATGCATGAGTAGACGGAGGCTTCCACTTCCCTCAGCTATGAAGTACCTCAGTAACGACCGCTGTTTGTCACAGGAAACTGCTGGCAGCACACCCACGTGCAGTGACTGTGCCACACTCTGGGCTATCTTGTTATCAAAAAGACCTGGTTCCATTTCCAACAACACAGCAACTCCAGTTCCTGGAGGAACTGACACTCTTTTTCTGGCCTCCTTGGGCACCAGGCACATGTGTGGTACACATACATACACAGGTGAAACATTAAAAGACATTAAAAAATTAAATAAAAAATTAAAAATAAAATCCAGAATGCCTGCAGCTCTGCAGAATCAACAGAAAGGACCCAAACACTAGTCCTTAAAGTGAGAAAAATTATATTAGAATCAATGGATTGCTTGGCAATCATACTTACAACACTTGACTGCGGAGTAGAAAATGTCTGGGAAGGTCAGTACTTTTTGACTGTTCGGGCTGGGCACCGGCCACACTTCTCACCTGGAACATCATGAAAACACTCAACTGCTAGCGATGCTCAGTAGTTTTCCCTTTGGGCTCTGCAGAGCATCTGTTGGAAATGGCAACCTACTTCTGACAAATCTCAGATTACTGATCTCAATCTGCTACCTTCTGACACAGGCTTCAGGAACAACCCAATTCTATATATTGAGAGAAAAAGATGTGGAGGACATTTCTAGATTTTTAGGAAACCATACAAATGTATTTTATAGTGTTAAGACACCGCTCTGACCCAGCTTCAGCAAACTGTAAAGACAACACCAGATACACAGAGGTGATAATACCTTTAGACACAATAGTGGTCTGTGGTCTCCTTTGCTGAGGGTCACTTCGAGTCACAACACATCTGCACTTCTCTCAGGCTACACAATCATCCAACTTAAAGCCAGGAGGAAGTGTTAATACAACACAAAGAAAATACTGCCTCAGAGAACACAGACACAACTGTTGTCATTAAAGTCCCCAAGAAGGGAAGTTCACAGCTAGGGAAGGTCACAGTGACCACAGGAAGAAAACCTGCCCAGCAAATGATCATGTCTAGGTCCCTCCCTCTCCTTCTTATTTAACTAATGTTAGAAGATCAGACTGCTAGGTGAGGGACTTGATGATAAAACATTTTTAAATGCACACAGGTACCAGTTCTTGACATTTTTAGAAAACACGGTGCTCGATAAAGGAACTGGATTCCTACAGCCATTTTCTAAGATCTGCAGTTTTTTATTGACAGTACATGTAAATTACTAGAACCGCCAAAAGAAATAGCACAGCCAAGTCTTATAGCATAATATTAATCTGCTATATAGCTCCATAATATGTAATTACTAATTAATATTTAATATAAAAATAATGATATTCAAAGGTCAGAACAGCAAGTAGTGACCACAATTCCTGACAGTGCTGGGAGACCATTTTTTTGTGTATTGGTACAAAAAGCTAATTAGATCTTTCAACGTGTTTAATCAATTTCACCCATGTTACCAGGTCTGCTAGGTTTTTCAGGTCCCTCATGTCTCAGGACGGAATCACTGTTTAAAATACTAGAGTCGTTCATTCACTGTCTCTAAACAAAACTTACAGAAAGCATGTAAACTGTCTTCTTTGTCTCTTGGAGTAAAATGGTTCAGGACAAAGTTATTTAACATTCTTCAAATCACTGAAGTTAGACACAAAAGCACCTACAATCTAAGACTTAAAAAGATTCACAGCGCACTGCACCTTGGAACACATGCGGGTTGGGTCCTAAGGATGTTTACAAAGCAATTTCAAAGTCTCACCCAGGAAATACACAAAACATAATAAGGCTGACATATCTACTGTTCCATCTAGCATCGTACATCATTGCATATTTGGCATCTTCATCACCAGATTCTATGAAGAAATGTTAACACAGCTCAGAGAAGAAATCCAGTCCTGTGCTAAACTCGGTCTCTCAGATAACCTGAACAGGGAAGGAGTAAGCATAGCAGATATACACTAACAAGGTAAAACAACTTAACATCTTCTGCATAGCTGAGTCACACTAGACATACAAACCTTAAGTCTTCTTCCAGCATGTTTTTAACAGACTGCTGTGAGAGGCAAAGCCCGAAGTTATTCGAATTGCATCCCGGCCAGCCCCTTGCTTTGTCCCACAGGGCAGGAAATGAAGCAGTGCAGCATTTCTTGGTTCTTACAGCCGGCCACTTTAGAGGCCATACTTCTGCTAACTAGTCACTTCTGCTTTAGTACAGAGAGCTGAAAAATCCAACCTCTACAGGCACTGGAGGGACTGACCAAAATACTCATTTAAGAATAAGACACTCTCTCTCTGAAACACACACACACACACACACACACACACACACACACACACGCGGTTTCCAGGCGACAGTGCATGAGTGGAAATGACTCACCTGCTGAGTAAACTAAGTTTCCACCCCTTAACCACTTAACAGAAATCTGGAATGCTGGGACAACTATAAATATGGCTCAAGAAGACCCAACCAAAGCAGCCGTATTTCTGACAAGAATAGTAAGGGCTTCCAAACACAATCATATAATGCATTAAACAGCAAAGGTCACAGAAGGATTCACACAGTAGTAGCATAGAAGATTCTAGACACACTGTATCATTGTGAACTCTCCTGCTTAGCACCAAAAGAGTGACACTTTCATTAATAAACAGAATTTCTTCTTTAAAACCAGCCATTTAAAAGCTAAAGCAATGTAGTAATACCAAGTGAATTTCTTACATTAATAGCCCTTCCTCTCAAAGTTCTGAGGGGCTAAGGAGAAGCCCTATTAAATAGGCTACATATACAGAATAAAGATTTCTATAGTAATATTTATAAGCAGAGATATACTTTGTGGATACCACTTGTAAAAAAAAAACAACTTTAAAAAACCCACAAGACAGATGCACGGACACACATGCACTCAAACACCCCACCCCCACCCCCAGGAAATATTCTCAGCGAGGTCAGATGCAGCCAAAATGCTATTGCCTCCTTAAAGCTCTGGTGATTGTCCTCAGTTCCAGGCGACCCTTTGTAAAATGGGCATTGTCATCCTTGTTTGGATTTAAGAATCCTGAAGGAGCAAAATACAAAATACATTCCTAGGTGTGAGCTAAGTACATTACTTAAAGGGTCCCCCAGCAACATGCTTTATTTATTTGTACTGAGTACATTGCATAACCCCTTCTTTTCTCACTTTATAACCCAGGGGCTTCAAGATATTAATAAAAAAGCATGTCACTCTGCTATTACAGCAAACTGGAACCTAATATAACATCAGTTTTCACAGCTCAACACTGAGATGCAAGATAAAACTAAGATGTAGTTTTCCACACATAATTACTCTAGAGTATGTATAGATACTTCACATGAGCAGAATCATTGCACAATACTGAACAGCTGGAGGCATGATGGTCAAGGCATGACCCAAAGTAACTGCCAGGTACTGGCTTCCATGCTCTCTGCTCCAGCAGGCATAGGTTTTCTGACAGCATACATCAGAGCTCAGAATTACAGCATCAACTCTCATCGACTCAATCTCTCTTCAGGCTGTGGACTTTGTCCTGATGAAGTGCTCAAGAGTTCACTGTGCAAAATAGTATCGTTTTGAAGATGCTGGTTCTAAATAAACTGACAAATTCCAAATAGAAGGATTAGATTCTCAGAAGCAGAGAAATGAGCAAAGGCCTGCAATCCTCATGTCACGATTCAGCTCTTACTGCTCATTAATAACTGGGGATTTATGTTTCTTTTAAAATTTTCAAGAAGAAAACTCAATGCAATCACTAAGATGGGGAGATGAAATACTCCTACTAACGTACTAGTTGATGAGTTAATCAACAACTCTTTTCTTGATCAGAAGACAAAATAAATGCCCTCAAAAGGAAAAGACAAAAAGCAAAGGCCACTAAAACTTGGTTGCAAACACTGAAATGGTAAATCCATGTAAAAAAGTCCTAACTTCATTTACAGTGCAAACTGGTGTTTCTTTATAGTTTCTCTTCTGTGCAGAAAATCTCTTTAGAAACTGCCTCCCTGCATTTCTTTCAGATACCTGAGAAAGGTAAGGCTTGAGGAGACACGCAAACGTAACAGGTCTCTGACCACAGGTTTCTGCAATACACTTGCTGCTATCAAAGGTCCAAGGTTTTCATTATAGCATTTTGGTCAAACTTGAAACTCAGAAAGGTTCTGGATGAAAATGGGAACTTGCAATGTCCATTACACGCCACAGAGTGTCCCTCAACAGGCTCTACCGAGGGGTCTTCACCAGAACAAGGCAACTCAAATGCTCCATCTGATCAGGAAACAAAATTAGTAGTCAGTAACTCTGAAAGTTTACCAAACACTGCCCTCCACCTACTCACAGAGGGCAATTCAGGCACACCTATGTTTACTTTTCTAACAGCTGCCTCAATCCAAAGTACCCCACTCAGTATTCAATGGAGTCTCTTATCCACCACGCTTATTTCTACTAATTCAGATTCTTAACCTCTGTGCTCTAAGACCCTTGATATCCCCTTGCTTTCAAATCGGGCAGATTGTTAGCAGTATTTGTACTAGTGCCGGAGTAATCAGAGTTTCTTGACAAAGGCCAATATGAAAATACCATGAAAATTACAATTACAATGGGAGAGGGGCTGTAAAGATTAGGAAAATACGGTTGTAGTTTACCAAGTCATCAACAGACCAAAAGAAAACCTCAAAAGCTTTTTGGCAATCAGTCTCAGCAATGCCTTTCTTTTAAATACAGTACCAAAAGCCAAAGGGTGGGTGAGGGGTTTACACACTAATTAAAACACTAGTGAAAGCCCCACATTTAAAAGATAACAGTAACTTCATTCACTTGGGAGCACGGGCACAGACAGGCCATGGCGCACACGTGGAAGTCAGATGACAACTCCGGTATCAGTCCATGCCTTCCACTTTGAGATGGGGCCTCTTGTTTATGCAACAGCCATGGCCAGGCTAACTGACCAGAGACTTCTGGGAATCCAGTCCCTGCTTCCCATCCTGCTACAGGGACACTGGGATTATATCTGCACTACCAATGTCTGGATACACATGGGTTTTATGGATCAGAACCTGGGTCTTTCTACCCACTGAGCTATCTTCCCAGACACAGAACATCTCTTTTAAGTATTTTTTAATGATTAGTTAAGTCAAGATACTAAAAAGTCAACTCTGGCAGCTGCAGAGGTGATTTTGAACTTTCATTCCTGGCTCGGCACAGATGGAGGTAAGCAGCTTAGCCATCTCAGGACTGCCATCAATGAGTCACTAGTGGATTTGCATCTGAAAACTATCCTATAGTATTTAAATAAATATATAATACTTAAAATAAAGAAAACAATGCTCTTCATTTCTTTTTCTCTTTTTGGTTTAAGACAGGGTTTCTCTCTGTAGCCCCGGCTGTTCCGGCTCAAACTCCGACAGATGCACCTGCCTCTGCCTCCCAAGTGCTGGAATTAAAAGCGTGCACCACCATCCAGTGTTCATTTCTTCCGAGTTTTCAGTATAAAAGCTATCAATTTAGATGAATATGTAACAGTGACACAAAGAAATTTCTTACTATTCAAATTGAGACTGATAGTGTACTATACTTTAAAATGACATCTATTAATCAGATGTCATTAGCATTAAAAATACTTTCTGTATCTGTTGTAAGTTTCTGTGGTGGTCTGAATGAGAATGACATCCACAGGCTCACGTATTTCCATGCTTGGTCCCCAGATGGAGAAGTGTTTGCAAGGATCAGGAGATGTGTGGCCTGTGAGGGTGGGCTCTAAGGGTTCAAAAGTTCACTTCAGTCCAAAGTCTTTCTCGGGCTGCTGTTTATAGATCAGGATGTAAAGCTCTCAGCCACTTCTCCAGCATCCTGTCTGACTGCGAGCTGCCATGCAAGCAAGTCCCCCAATTAAAAGCTTCCTTTTAAGAGAGCTGCTTTGGTCATGGTGTCTCATCATAGCAATAGAACAGTGACTAACACAGTTTCCAAACCAGACACACTGCATCCCTTACTGAAGGAGAAACGGCATCATTTAGGTAAGAGGTGTGCACTTAGGAGCACTTCACTACAACAGCAGGGTGAGAACGAGGCAGCCTCCTCATCACACCGTTCCCATAGCAAACAGGCCAGCGTTCACAGCACACACTCAAGTGGACTTGAGTGTTTACAAAAGGAACAGTATGTTCAACAGTGAGTAACGTCCTTCCATCCAGTGTCTACTGAGAATACAACACTTGACATCTCTGTAGTACACAGGCAGCTCTTCCTGTGTAACTACCATTACCATAAAGCACAATGATGTCACAGCTCCAAAAATCAAACCTAGCCCCCCACATGACAATTAACAAGAAAGAAAGAAAGAAAGAAAGAAAGAAAGAAAGAAAGAGGAAAAGGCTTGCCTGTTTCAAAGTTGTCCTGAAGTTTCCGTGGATGCAGCCTCTTTTCACATTTCTATTGAAAACAGACACACAGCACAGACTTGTTATTTTTACATATTAAAACTCAAGAGATACACGATCAAACATCTCAAGAAGAAAATTAAACCAGGAATCTAATCATCTCCCCAGTGGGTTTCCTTAAAGCTCAGCTTCTGAAGAGTTTGGAATATATACCAACTTCCTTACCTATCATGACCCAGAAGTAATGGCTATAAACAACACTCAGCGTACAGCCTTTTCACCTTCAAAGGCAGAGCACTGCTCCACAGCTTCTCCCGTTATCCTAGTGCTAGCAACCAAACCCAGGGCCTGCCGTATGCAAGGCACAAAGAGCTCTGCTAGTAAACTACATTCCCCAGAGTTCTAACCTTTTAAGTGTAACTGGATGCAAGCAACAATCCTTTCCAACAAGCACAGGGCTTAACTCTCTGCTGAGTTAATTTGGAACCATGAGTGAAATAAATAAACCCTTTCCTTCCCATGTTGCTTTGGTCATGGTGTTTTATTACAGCAACAGTAACCCTAACTAGTCTCCCACCCCCTTTAAGTTTAAAGTTACTAACTTAACTCACTTATCTTGTTGTTTTGTTTTTTGATTTTTCAAGATAGGGTTTCTCTGTATATCCCTGGCTGTCCTGGAATTCACAGACATCCACCTGCCTCTGCCTCCCGAGTGCTGGGATTAAAGGCGTGTGCCATAACTCACTTTCTTAAAGACACAGCAAACAAATGAAATAGAAAAATCCAACATACACTAACAGAAAAGTTAAAGACACTCAACTCTCTTGTTGAGAAAACTTCTAAATTTGTAACTGCACTGCAACAATGAATGACAGCACCAGACGACCTCATGGAAAGAAATGGAGTAGAATGGTGGATACAAAGCTGAGGGTAGGGAAGACTGAAGGACAGGCAGAGGCTGCTCAATGACTAAGTTACAGCTAGATGGGTTAAGAAAGCTTGTTGTGCTACACAGTAGCACAACTATGAACACCACTGCAGACTATACTTCAAAAAGCTAGGAGTGTCAACCACTGTTTCCTTCTGCCCCAGGTTGGCCTCAGAGTTATTATGTATCCCAGGCTTGTCTTAAGCTTGAGTTCCTCAGGCCTAAGCCTCCTAAGCACTCTGCCTGCACATCAGGCTAAATTTTTTCACCATAAACATTATACAATGTACTCATATATTGAAACATATGGCACCCCATAAATATCTATATTCTTATGAATCCAGTAAAATACACAAAATTAATTAATATCCCTTAAAAGACGTACATGTGTGTGTGCATGTGCGTGTGGTGTGTATGTTTGTGTATGGTGTGTGAATTCCGGAAGCCAGGACATTGCATGAGATCTTTGGGAGCTAGAGATCAAATCTAGGTCAGGGAACTGACTTGCAGCCTCTGAAGAATAGCAGATGTCCTTAGCCACAGACCCATTCCTTCAGGCCCCTGAACAATGGGTTTTCAGAAAAAAAGAATTGCTTGTTTTTTACTATATAGTGTTTTTAAGGCTTTAAAGTAAATGTAAAAAATCACACAAGGCAAAAAGTAGAAGTATACCCAATTATTCTAGGCCTGTAGTTAAGAATGGCCAAAGGGAGGTTTACGTTTTAGTTCATGAAGGCAATAAAGAACTCAATTTTATTAAAATTCTATCATTAAAATTTATCAAATAAAAACAAGAACTAAGCCAACATTATTGTGTCTGGAGACACCCGGTCCATTCTCAAGGAGAGCAGTCCCTTAGGCACCTCACCCGGAACTTACCATCACGGGATTCTGTTGCTTTGCTGGTTGACTGTGAACTCCATTTGTTCTTTTCTTCTGATTAGGTGAATCTTGATACTGTTTCCTCCCATTCCCTCTCATATTTTGATTCTATTTTTCCAGTAAAAAGAACATGTAAATTCACAGTACAACAACACAAATATACTTCTATGAATGTTTATCTCAATTGACTAGAGTTCATAAAACATCACCTAAATGTTTACACATTTGCTTTATCAATGTACTTTCTTAGACGACTGCTTTGCAAAGGAACAGCTGAAACAGGGAGCAGCAAAGCACCATTCCCTAGGTCCTTTCCACACCTCTTGCTGTATCCATGCTTATAAACTGTTTACAATGCACAAACAGGGCAGCGTAGAAGCCTAGGTAAAGCTCACACAGAGCACAAGGCCCCAGAGTCAAGCTCCAGCACAAAGATAAAGGAATGGGAGCAGAGGCAGAAACTGCGCTGGGAAGGCAGCTAGGGCACCTGGGCAGCCTGCTTTTCTCCTTTAAGCTTATTTGACATTGTGCATGTGTACGGGGCTGTGAGTCAACGTGGGTGCCAGTCAGAGACACTGTGAAGACCAGGTTCTCTCCTTTTACCTTTACACAGGTTTCAGGATCACACTTGGGCCATGAGGCCACTGCAGGGAGTGTCATCTTGCTGGCCCCTACAGCTCTTAATAGTATAAATTATGCAGTAGGGACCATCAGATATCAGAAAATTAAAATAAACAGATAAATGTTTCACAAAATAATGAAGATCAGTGTTTTAGAAACTTGGGCCTTTTAGTCTTAAATTTAGGCAGAACCTTTTCAACTACCGATTTCTCCTTCAGATCTTGAAAAACAGCTATTTGAGAGAACTGTGACTAATGAATGTAACTATTACTTAAAAAAAAAATGCTGGTCTTCATTCCACCTACTCAGCCACAGAGAACAGGAGGTCGTTGCTGAAATAACTGGCCAACAGTAACCTAGCTATAAAGGACAGACGGTGGAGCTCACGCACCACACTCTCAACTTAAGTTCCATTTGTCTCTTGGCAGTATTTCCTTTCCTGCTGCCACTCTGATGTGCACCTCAGTGGCAGAGACGGGATGTTTGTCAACACTAGCAATACTCACTTTAGCCCACACCAGTAGCTTTTCTGCTGCTGTTTTTCTCCCGCTCTCCAAATATTTTAAACCCTCAAAAGAGAAACTCTGTTGCCAATAAAAAGGAACAATTCTTCTGTTGTTGTTGTTTGTTTTTCGAGACAAGGTTTCTTTGTGTAATAGCTCTGACTTTCTTGGAACTCCCTTTGTAGACCAGGCGGTCTTGAACTCACTGAGATGCACCAGCCTGCCTCTGCCTCCCAAGTGCTGGGATTAAGGGTGTGTGCTGCTCTGTCGGGTGACTACTCTGAAGTCTGCGCTAGTTCCAGCCATAATCACTACTTAGCACACACACCTTGTGTGCGTATGGATTTGCCTAAGCTTAGGGACACGTCACAGAACTACAGTTTCTGCCTCTGATTTATTTCACTTAGCCATTGTCTTCAAGGATCACAAATACTGTAGATGTCTCAGAATTTACTTATTAATGACTGAAAACAGTCCAGGGCACGAACATGACACCTTTATTCATTCATCTATGTGCTGTGACTATATGCAGCTGTGATTAGCCCTAGGATGACATTATCCTTTAAGGCCGTTCTCGGTTCATTTGCTTATATATGTAGGAGTGGGGGTGTGGACTCGTGATAATCTTCCGTCTAACTGGTGGGAGATCACCGATCCTTCTCCCAGCAGCCACCTCTCCTTACACTTCGAAGAGCACAGTGCAGGGGTCCTAGTTCTCTGCACCCTCACCAACACTGATGGATTTCTGTTCTGTTGGGTTTATTACCACAGCCATCCTGAGGTATAACTGATCTCTATTTCCCAATGACAAACACTGCTGAGTCTTTCCATACTTAATAGCCATCTGAACTTCTTGAGAAAAGGGTTTGGTCAAGTGTTTTAGAACAAGGCTGGGATTTACAGAACTTTTGAGTGGCTATTGTTCTTGAGGCAACAATCTGGAAACCAATAAAATGTTCATTAAGTGAACAATAAGAAACTGAGGTATAATCACCTACCATATGATACGACAGTAAAACTATGTAATACACGTTGCTTTTTTCTATAACAATAGATCCTATCAACCTTAACTCAGAAATCGTCTGCTTTCGAGTCTCTCACTGGCAGCATGCATAAAGAGGCTCAAGAGGAACATCCCATTATTTACCACATTGGATTTATTCCAAGACTATGAAGGATAATGAGTCTCAGGTCTGTTCAAGTCACAAGCTGAGACCATGGGCAACTGCTCAACAATTCAGAATTCTTCTAAACAGTACACATAATTCCTCTGCTGAAAATGATTTCGAAGTGGAATAATCAAAGCATGTGGAAGGATTCAGTGACGCCCTCACCTTTGTTTTGAAAGGGTCCGACGCCCCTTCTGCATGGTTACCATGTGGCTTCTGCGGCAGCGGCTGCCTGTGCTTTACCCACTGGTCACTAGGAGAACCTTCAGGAAACAGCTGCTGGCTGTGGCGGAATTTTGTTCGACTACACCAAGGTTTAAAAAATAAGAAGAGATTTTCAGTTTAACCAACCTAACAACTATATATTTTACTTTTTTAAAAAATCATTTACCTTTTCCCACAATTCCTTAAGTTATAAAAGCAGGAAAAAACCCGTTTTTTTAAAACAGTATCTCTGTGTAGTCCTGGCTGTCTTGGAACTTGCTCTGTAGGCCAGGCCACCGTTAAACTCAGAAATCCTCCTACCTCTGCCTTCTGAGTGCTGGTATTAAAGTTATGTACCTAAACGTCCAGGTACAGCAGAGATTCTTATCAGCTTTGCCAGCTATATTTTATATTGGTGCTAATGAATTTTTCTTACATTAACAACTTATCCTTTCTGAATTATTCAAACCATACGATCCCTATAAGTAATTATATTCTTTAAATCAAAAGACAGTTCTTTGTAAATTTAGTTGAAGCAGTGAAATGATGTATGTGAATTTTCTTTTTAATGGGATAGTGCATTCTTTCCAGATGGCTCAGTAAGGGATCTGATAAATAGGTTGGTTACAGCCCCTACCAATGCTATATGTAAATTAGGTTACTTTCCAGAGCACAGCTGCTTAAACCACAGGAGATACAAAATACTGCAATGGTAAAGACTTCTGAATGTGTAGAACCAGGAGCTACCTCAAAGCCCCATGTGCAAGAAGTCTGAGGTATCTGTGGCCTGTTCATTACTCAACCGCTACACCGCCTTGGTTCTGAACACACAACACATACAACATGCCATCAAACCAGGAACACCATGGAAGATCTCTGCTTAGAAGTGAGATTAATATGTTGTAGGCTTATAATATACACAATATAGCTTTGACTCTTACAGAAAGAAAATGGCATAGTTATTGAATGAAAAGACTATCAGTGTTTTCCACCACCCCAGCACGTATGCATCAAATCAGCCCATCTTTGGACTGTCTGTCCTCTGTTAGAACACTTGATCTGGAAACTGACTAGGAGCTGGTTCAGCAGGTAGAATCACGCCCTGTGCAGGCCTAATGGTCTGAATTGAAGCTTTGAAATCCATGGCCGAAGGAGAGAACTGACTCCAAAAGGTTGTCTTCTGACCGCTGCAGGCCTACACGCGCACACACAGCCTTCTAAGGAAGAAAGTTTCATTTGAAGACTGCTGCTGCACATACACACTACTCTAGAGAATTTCACCCTGGAGCATCCCACCCCACACCTGCACACACGCAGAACCCTAAAGAACATAAGATTATCAGACTCCTGTCAGAATTCTTTTTTCCATGTAAAACTTACAGAGCTGGATCTGATGGCTCCAGACTCTAATTAGAACACTCGAGAGGCTGAAGCAGGAGGACTGCTGGTTCGAGGCCAGTAGTGTCTATATGCTGAGTTCTGGACCAGTCTGGACTACAGGTGAGACCCTGTCTCGAAGTATTTTTAAAAGTCAAACTAGGATATGTTTCCGTAATTCTACCTTTTCAAAAGGCAAAACAGTGACATTTCCTCCAACATAACAGACGGTAGGACTGAAAAGAATGCTGCCTCTAAAGGAAGTATAAAAAGTAGCTAAAGCCTGCACAATCATCTCTGCTCCTAACAAGAGCAGACACTCGAGCACAGGCTGCTGGAGACTTCCACAGCCATGCACAGCCACCACTTACGACTTCTTGGGAATAGCTGCTTTTATACTCTGGGCTATAGTCTCGTCTTCCTGACTTCTGCCATACTGTTCACTTATTTCTATTAGTGTGTCTTTATAATTATAATTATTATAAATTTTGAAAGACAGAATGATTCCTGAGATATTTAATCCAATGTCTTTTCTTTGTAAAACCAACACAAATAGGATAGCACCTATTTAAAATTTATAACCATAAATGTGATATAGTCTTATTGCTTTTTTTAAAGATTAAAATCCTAGATTAAAAAGATCACCAAATTAGAAAAAAAAAAGGTAAAACAAGAAGCAAAGTAAAACCACAACTCTGGCAAAAAAAAAAAAACACAAAAAACTTATAGCAAGCTGCTTATGAGATCATATACCAAGTCTAATGAGAAAACATACGTTAAGGTCCTTGCTGCCAAGGCTTATTATGACTAAGTTCGATCCCAGGAACCCAACATAGTAGAAAAGAACTATTTGCAAATTGTCTTCTACACACACACACACAAACATGCACACACCGTGTTATGTACACACCTGCACAAAATAAACTTAAAATTATATTATACACACTTAACGAAGTTACTTTCCAAGTCTGTACCGAGTTCCAAACCAGTAAATGTCAATGACAGTCCACACCATGTGATTAATAGACCCTCTTCATAACACAGCTGAGAGCAAGCTGGGGAGATGGCTCACTCGGGAAAGTACTTGCTGTACAAACACGAGAACCTCAGTTAGATCCCAGAACCCACAGACAAAAGCCAAGTTTGGTGATGTGTGCTTGTAATCCCACAGCTGGGGAGGCAAGACAGGCATAATCCTGAGAACTCCAGGCCAGCGAGAGGTCATGAATCAACACACCAGAGGCCAATCTTAGACCTCCTCATGTGCACATGCGGCCACACACCTACATGAACATACACATTCATTTGCATGCAAAATTCTGTAAAAAGTCCAAACAGCTGTCACCGACTCTAACAAATTACTCAGCAGCATCTCCCGCCTCCTGTGAAGCAGAGACCTCAACGCACCCCATTCAATCACCTCCAGAAACTAAATCTTCAACACACACTCCTCTCCTTTTCCTGCTATTCTGAAGTTGATGTCCTCTCGAGTGGACTATTTTAAAACGTGCCCGAAGTGTCTTTCCACGAATTAGCCCCTTTCATCTTAGCAGAAACCTCTAAAGACTATCTTACGACAGAAACTGAGACACAACAGAGCTTCTAGGGCTCTCAAGCTGCTCTGACTCAAGAAGCAAACGGTGTTAGACTGGACACCCCAGAAAGCCACCAGCTCACAAGGACATCTCTGTACCTCAACTTTTCCACAGTGGGTTTAGATGGTGTGCTGCCAACTGAAGAAAAACCATTGTCACTGTCCGAGGAATCTCCAAATCTTCGAGACAGCCAGTCCCTTAGTGGTCTATGGAAACATGAACAATTCATTAAACACAAACAAACAAACCTGGAATAAAGAGCAGCACCAAGGACAGTTTTACAGTTGAAGAAATAAACATACCTGATAAAGGGAATGGCCATAAAAAACTTATTAGGTGCCAAGCCTAGCTTGGACTTGGGCGTCATGTCATTTCTGTGACAAGGCAACTTCTCAATGGAGAACCACTCAATGTTCTGAAACAAGACAATCGCATCTAGCTGATTACCATCAAGAAGTAGCTAAAACCACCCCCGTGCCTTTCAATCGGGATTCTGTTTAGCAACCCACAAATATTCTTAACTCTTACATACCCTAATTTCTCTTCTGGTTTTGGGGTTAAATTTTGTGTCTTTTGGAACTCCTGGAATGATGTACAAGCGAGCAAGCTGGTCATTGATTCGAAGTTCGATGTAATCATCTTTACAAATATAGTCTTTTATATCAAAACCAGTTTCTTCGAAGACCTGGAAATAAATGTGGACAAAATATTGGATTTTAAACATTTGAGAGTAAGGCAGGAAGATGAGTTCAAGGGTAGCTAGTTACATGATTGAGATGGTGTCAAAACAAAACAGACGAAGACACCATCCTAAATCTAACCCGTAGCTAGAAAATTAGGATAAAGCCCCCCCCCCCCCCCAATGTAATGCTAAGACAAGTAAAAACTGAACAGATTAAACAGGGATAAACTATAGGCAAAGGACTGCTAACAATCTGGCTACCTTTCAGACAGTGCTGCCTGCATTACACTGTAGCGCCACCAAGTGGCAGAAGGACTGACTGCAACTCTAGTACTCCAAGGTGAAACACTCAAAAAAAAAAAAAAAGGCAACTGCATGAATACAACCTTAAAAATTTCTAGGCTGATGGCCAGGTAGTGCTGACAAAAGCCCTTATCCCAGTACTTGGAGGTAGAGGCAGGCGAATCTCTGGTCTGGGGCCAGCCTGGTCTATAGCGTGAAGAGCTAGAGAAACCCTGTCTCAAAACAAACAAACAAGCAAATTCTAGGTTGTAACCGTTGTGACTATATGGAGGAGGGGCTATTGGAGGTAATAAGGGTTAAACGAGGTTCTTAACCATATAACCCCGATTTTGGTTAAGAAAAGACCACAACAGTTCTCTGGACAATACCCAAACATACCCAGAAAAGCCCACGTGGACACACCACTGGAAATTAGATTCCTACAAGCAAGCAAGAAGGTCTGCAATGAAATCCAACTAGCTGGAGCTCTAATCTTGGATCTCTAGTCTCCAGATCTGCAAGGAAATAAATTCTGCAGTTTAAACTACCCTGTCAGTTGTAAGTCAACTCAAGCAAAGTAAACAGTACCTTTACTTTTTTTTAAACCTTCCACCCAACTCCCTAAGCTTTTAGGCAAAGGCAATCATTTAAAATTCAGGATTAAAAAACAAGGCTTGCCTTTAAAAAAAATCTACCAAAGGGAAGGCCACCTGCTCCGTGAGCCTGTGATCCCATCTCTCCCATCTTTCATGGGTGCTGAAGATGTAAACTTGGACCGTAGGCTTGAGTATAAGTGCTCTTACCTACAGAGCCCTCTCTTCCCAGCATGCTTCCTTCCCATGGCGGTTTTCTGAAAGGCATTCTATGCAAGTGTTCTCTGACCACACTCATAACCTCAATCTTCCTTCTTCTCCCCGAGCCCCTTCAGCATTTCCAATCATTCCCCGAACTCACTCTGTTCATATCCTGCCTATGTACACATGATTGAATGTACCAATATAATGTCTAGGGTTCTGAAAGGAGAGAGAATGTATTTATCTTTCTGGGTCTGACTTAATATGGTTAAGCTCTGGCTACGTCTTTTTTCTGCAGATGACAAGAATTTGTTGCTTGAACTGACATTGCTGGCACACACATAAAAACTGGTGTATACTAGCAATCCAAACTAAGCTTTCCTGGTTGGGCAGCAAGCACTCTGCACACTGAGCTACACCTCAGACCCTACACCAGTGCCTTTTAAGAGCTGTAACTTTTTTTCTTCACTAATAAGCTACATCCAAACTAAAACAAGGTAGTAAACACCACTGCATCAAACACACCAGCTCAAAAACATCTCAAAATCAAATTTCTGCTGCTTTCCCAAACTCTAAGATGTTGCTTCTGGCTATGAAGTTCTTCAAAGTGACTGTCTTTAATACATTTGAGTGGTTAAATGGCTTTTCTGAAGTACCTAGGCTTTTACATAAATACAGCCTAAACTGGAACAAATCTCAAAGGTTGGGTAAAATATGGGGCAGGATAAAAAGCTAATGGCAGACTTTCCATACATTAAAGGCAAAATGGTAAACAATAGTTGCTGTTTAGGTTCAGGGACCATTAAAGGGCTAATCAGAAAAAGAGAATTTTACATGAGGATGAATGGAGATTCACCCATTTGGAATTTCCCTTTTACAGAGCCACTCCCTCCTTCGAGGCTGTGTGGCAACAGAACTGCAGAGGGAAAGGAACCCGAACCAGGTTCAGATGCTGCTGCGGTTTACATCTGGGATGTCCTCAACAGGCTGATGCTGGCACTTGGCCTCCATCTCATGGTGCTATGTGAGAGGCTGTGGAGCCTGCAGGAGGTAGAGCTGGACGGTGAGAACAGGTGAGAAGATCTTGGAAGCCTAAACCAGCGTGGTACCAACCACGCTCTGAGCCTCTAGGTTCAGCACATAGACAGGCACCAGCTGAGATGCCCAGAACCACAATGATGCCTTCTCCACGATTAACCAAGGCTCTGACAGTGAACACCAAAGTCAATTCTTCCTCCACCAAGTGGTTTTGACACATACTTTGTCTCATCAAACAAAAGTAACTAATCTAGAGATGCACCGAGCTGGGATCTCAATTGGCAGGGAGAGAAGAGGCTGTCTGGGTAGGCAGAATTTCACTCAAACTTTAGAAACAATCAAATTCAGAGGAAAGGAATGACTCAATGGCTGAGCTGGGGTGGAGCAAGATCGGAACTTTATCTTACAGCTCAGGTGAAAGGCTAGACTGAGTTCTGAGAAGAAACATGTAAATGTTTAGACCCTACATTTTTCTGGATAATGAAAAAGAAATAAAAGAACAAAGAATACAGTTAGAGGTTGAAATGTTCTGTCAAACAAAACATTCAATTTTCAAGCAAAAAGTAGAAAAGACACCATTATTATAAAGAACAGAGCCAGAGATATGCTTTAAAAGTAGACAGAACAAATGAAGGTAGATATGACCCCAAAAAGCAAGGTGGGAAGGGGGGGAGAAAGACAGTATCTTATTTTTTTAATGTATTATTATTATTATTATTATTGGGGGGGGGGTCTAACAGCCCTAGCACTCCTGGAACTAGCTATGTAGACCAGTCTGGCCTCGAACTCAGAGAGATCCTCCTGCCTCTGCCTTCCAAGTGCTAGGATTAAAGGTATGTACCATCATTGTCTGGCCCTTACTATTTTTTAGTTATAAACTGATTAGCCCATTAGCTCAGGCTTCTTATTAACTCTTATAACTTATGTTAACCCACGTGGCTCGGTACCTTATTGCTCTGTTTCCAGATCAGGAAAGCAGACCACGCTTTTCTCTTCCCAGAATTCTCCTGTTCTTGTTGCCCTGCCTCTACTTCCTGCCTGGCTACTGGCCAATCAGCATTTTATTAAAATACAATTGACAGGGTACAAGCCATTGTCCCACAGTACTTACCCCCTTTAAAAAAAAAAACAAAGTAAAAACTCTGAATCTAATATCCTTTGTTTGTGGCACACACATTTAATCCTAACACTTAGGAGGCAGACAGATCTCTGTGAATTCAAGGTGTGGTGGCACCTTTAATATGAGCAGTTGGGAGGCAGAGGCAGGCAGATCTCTGTGAGTTCAAAGACAGCCTGGTCTATAGAGGGAGTTCCAGGACAAAGATACACAGGAAAACCCTGTCTCAAAAAGCCAGAAATTACACAATAAAAATAAGAAATAGAGGTTAATACAAAGCCACGTAAAGATGAAAATACAGAGTAGGGATACTGTATGTTATGTTCTCTTTGAATTGTCTGAATGCTGAGGAAGGAGCAACAGCTGCCAAAAGATATTTGTTTATAAATGCTGCTGAATTAATCCAAGATAGATACTTTGAAAATACCTTGACTTCAAAATTGAAGTCAAAAGGTATGTTACTTTGGAGAAGAGGTTTTGCTTTTGTTTCCACAGAAAATGAGAGGATATGGATTCATTCTGAGTTAAGAAAAATCCAGGTTTGATCAAGAAGACCACTTGACAAATCTCCAGTAGGTACAGGTGACCCAGATGCTACAGTTCTACATCCAGAACGGATTCAAGACTGCTGCCTGAGATGACCAAGCCTTATAGGATACTTATTCCAGTCATGACTTGATCATAATTTTAAATTTTCTTTAGGTCCCCAACCAGCAGGAAGTAGCCTGCCTGGTACTCAAGAAGACCAGCAGAGGGCATCAGATCCGTTGCGACTGGAGTTAGAGATAGCTGTGAGGTAGCATGTCAGTGGTAGGAATCAAACACGGGTCCTTGCTCTTAACCATCTCTCCTGTAGTCCAAACGGCTGTCTCTAGTTAAACCATGCATTCACATTTCAGAAAAAGACTAAGCTTTCTCCAGTGCTTAAAAGAGACTTAAGACTCCGCAAGCTAGCAGCCACACTCACCACCAACTGAAGGCACTCACCTCTCTGGCAGCGCAGTCGTGGGGTGCTTCCTCTTTATTCACCTTTCCTTTTGGAAACCCCCAGCCTGATTTTGCCAGGTATCCCTGAACCAGCAGTACCTACAAACAAGCAGGAAGTCAAAAACAAACCCCAAAGAAATCAAGTTTCCTTTCCCATTTTCCATCCCCAAAGATACTTTTCTCCGTACTTCAGGTAATTATTTACCAACAAACTACACACAGCATTTGGCCCAAGCATCTTCTGAGACTTTAAATATGCTAGCATGAAGAGACACACGTTTTCTACTTAAACTATCTCAATAACAAACTCACAGCTTTTTACACTAAGCCATAGCAAGCACAACAGAATGCAGGTAAGACATCCAAAGTTTAGTTCTTTAACATTAAGAATCCAAGGATGTTGGAACACCTCAGTCAATGGCTGACAAGCAGTTGGTCAGCATTTCACTGACGTCTTCAGATCAGTGCACTCACATTCTCGAGCGTCTCATCAAGGATGATCGCACCATAGGTTGGCACTCCCATTTTATATTCCTTCCATTCATCCAAAATCTTTTCCACATCTTCACCTTGCGGCAGCAGAAAGGGACAATGACTGAAGAGTATAGAGAATGTTAAGGAAACTGCCTTTCCCTTAGTCCAGCCTAAGAAGCTACAACAAGAGATGCTCAGTGCTCATGAGCGCTACCCGGCCTCCGGAGTCCAGCTCCCAGTGCCCACATCTGGGGCTCATAGCCACACAGCTCAACTCCAAGGGGTCTTCTGGTCTCCACAGACACCCGTACACACAAACACTCACACGGAGTCAGAAGTTAAAATAAAACTTCACAAAATTACACACAGAAACAAACTTATTTAAATCGACTATATTTTGCATAAAATTATTCAAGTTTGCAAGTTAGACTGAGCCCAGCACACTCGTTTTCCTTGAACAACTCATTAGCTTTTGTATTTAATCTAGACACAATCCAAATTATGCTTCTAATAGTCAGCACTAGACTCCCAAGTTAACGAAAACAAAGGCAGAAATCGTGACTGTCTCAGATGCTCATTGTTGAGTCAAATCCATGCCAGAGTCAGCACACCAAAAACGATAGCACGAGAGAAAGGCCTCCATTTGACCAAAGGAAGGACCTGCCAGGAACATAGAGTCAGGTCCTGGAACTTTGGGGAGTAGGATAAGGCACAGGGTACACACTACATTGATGAAGTTCTTTACCACATATATTCATAATAGTTCATGCTAAGTTAACAGTTTACTATAGTTTATAAAGGAAAATGAGGGTCTCAGTTTCAGAAGAAATTTACGTATATATCTAAGAAGTAGAACAGTGTAAAATACTAGAGAAATTAACAACAAAACAATCTCTAAAATTGTATACTTGGTCTATTGATGCCCTAAGCATCAAAGGCACCATCACTAAAACAGGATGAAGGTTGTGCAGAAAATCACAATTCAGGACAGTTTCTTAATCTGAGGATCTATTTGTAATGGTTTTCAAGCCCCTAAAAGCTTATATATCCTATTTTTATTTAGATGTTAACTCTAAAACATGAGTCATGAATATGTTTTCAATTATGTATGATGACTACAAATATGAAAACTACCACTTATTTCTGAGGCCAGACACTTAAGCTATTTTGATTCCTGTGGGCTAGTAGGAACAATTGAAATTTTAGAGTCAAATGATAAGAGAAAAAGGAATATTCTATAGCAAATGGAGCAGAAACTCAAGAGAACCTTTAAATGAGCACTATTAATTATAGTGACGTTTGGGCAAAATGAAAGCATATTTAGTTTCTATCATAAACATAATTTCATGAGCTATAAAATATTTTGAAGTTTTAGTTTTATGGTTGTACTAAGAACTAAAATGGCTCTCTACAAATCCAAAGAGGTCAACCACGTATGACATCATAACTAAAAGACAAACACAGTCAATCTCCATGTAACTGTTTTGTGCTTTCAAGGCTTACTCCAGATACATTAACCATCCTATGAACCTGTGATCCCTCAGAGACCAAAATACTGAAATCACTTCCCAATAAAAGTCTGGCTTAGGGGCTGGAGAGATGGCTCAGTGGTTAAGAACACATACTGCTCTTCTGGAGGACCTGAGTCTGATTCCCAGCACCTATGTACGGGACTCACAACCACCTGTAATTCCAGCTTCAGGGAATCTGATGCTTCTGGCCTCCCTAAACACCTGCACCCAATGCATTTCCTAACACACATATACACATAATTAGAAAGTAAATAAATATTTTTGTAAAAGTCTGGTTCTATATTCACTAAAAATTCTTGGCTGGGTGATGGTGGTGCATGCTTTTAGTCCCAACACTAAAAAGGCAGAGGCAGAGGCAGGCGGATCTCGATCTCTTTGAGTTCAAGGCCAGCCTGGTCTACAGACCAAGTTTCAAGACAGCAAGGGCTACACAAAGAAAAAAAAACCAAAAAGAAAAAAAAATTCTGAATTGTAAAGTCACTGACTTACCACAAAAACAAAACACACACACACAAACATTCTTTCACTTTCTCTGTAAGTTGACTCTGCCTCTCCCAAAATAGTTTAACAAAAACAAAACCAACACAAATGAAACAAAACCTCCCAAGCAAACCTATAGTTGTTTTCAGACACACCCAAGCCCCTGCATACTGCACTGGAGTCTTTCCATCTCACTTTTCACTTCGTGATGCTTTTCTTCCAAAATGACTCCCCCCCCCCCATCTAATCTTGAAATATTTTTCTTCGCAATCCTTAACACATATTGGTTCTTTCCTAGATGGCAGGCCTATCCTTCATGATTTCCAAATTTACTCTTTGATTAGGCAACATTCACATATTATTTATTAGGTTAAGAAAGGAACTGGGAACCAAAGAAATCAAATGACTTCATGATCTAGGGGTCACTCTCAGGATCTGGTATGGTTCCTCTCTGTCTTCTGAACGCTTTTCTACTTCTTACGCGTTTTGCGACCATCTTCGTTTCTCTCGTGACCCTAATGGCAAGCCTGCCTGGTTCACTGCAAATCGCCCGGCACATAGATACCATTCAGTTATTTAACAAAGCTGAGTTTCTTCTCAAAAGCTTCCTCCCCCATATAACTAAGTAAAAAGAAAAAGTCTGTATCACGTTTTGGATGTCTGTAACACTAGGATTAAGTATAAAACTTACAAGTACATTCATGAGCGAATTCTTATTCAGAAACCCAAGACAACAGCTGTTTTGGAAAAACCTAAAGTCTATATAAGAGGACCAAAACAAAGGGTTTTGTTATTAATAATTTCCCCACAGCTCGGTTATAACCCTTACAAGCAAGGCCTTCTGTCTGTACAGACTAGTCGCCAAGCCTTCAGCTAAAGTGGTACTCAACATAATCCCATTTCTCTTTGACGCATCACCAACCTCTACACAACAACTCAATCAAGTGTTTAAGCACTTGTTCTGACAGTGTTCTTCTGGAGCCCTAGCACCACGGCCTGGATCCCTATCCTCTCTTAAGTACCAGTGCTTGCCTATGGCTCAGGTCACCAACCAACCACATCCTGGATTTCATTTTCACACGATGAGCTTGCTCAAATACTTGCCATGTTAACATCTCTAAAACACTGCTATCTATTTTCTATAGAGTCCCAGGAAGCCCTAATTTTATGGATCTGGGAAGTGACTGGAAGCTTAGTTTGGTATTTTGGGTCATTTGTACCTGCTCTAAGGCTAGCTCAAACACACCGATCTAGTGGAGACATAATCACTGCAACACACACTGAATGGCTAAGAACTGTATACACTAAATAACTCAAATCACCCTGCTCAAGATTTAAGAGGCTCTCTAGAATTTTCCAACTCTGCAAGTCTGTTTAGTCCTTGCTTGTGTCTACAGAGGAAACTCTGTATCTCCTTTAAAAATGTGTTGTCTAAAATCTTTCTACCCCATTTCTAAAGTCTGAGAACATTTAATACAACAACCTATCATTTTTTTGACTACGTAGAAAAGTTTTTGTTTTGTCTTGTGTTTTGGTTTTTCGAGACAGGATTTCACTGTAGCTTTGGAGCTTGTCCTGGAACTAGCTTTTGTAGACCAGGTTGGCCTTGAATTCACAGAAATCCAAATCCACCTGCCTCTGCCTCCTGAGTGCTGGGATTAAAGGCAAGCACCACCATCATCTGGTTAATTTATAATCTTAAACATTCAGGTAAACCTCTTATAACTACTACATTAAAACAAACTGTTTTTTTTTTTTGATCTGTTTTTCAAGACAGGGTTTCTTTGTAGCCCTGGCTGGCCTTGAACTCAGAGATTAGCCTGCCTCCTGTCTACCTACCAAGTGCTGGGATTAATGGCATGCACCACTACATCTGACTAAGCTGTGTATTATCAAGGAAGAACAGCTTCTTTGATCTGATCACCTGGTTAAACGGCACACCAAGAGTAAGAACCAGAACTGTCTCATAAATAGGCTAGTTATTTCTAAAATTCACTCCTAATCAGTGCACGTTTCGGTATTGTAAGAAATAAGAACAAACAAAAGCGCATCACACACCTATTTTTGTTATGTTTTCTCTAGAGGTTAAAAAACTATAAGAAAGGCAAATGGAAATTTGTGCTAAAATATTTTATTAGAAAGAATGAAAGATGATCATTATAGCAACAGAAAGGATATCAGCTTTGGCAAAGTCTCTTATCCCACACTGAGGTAATCCTGGTGTGTTCTGCATGTAGAAATCCAAGTAAAACCAATGGGCGAGTTCAATCTGGAAGCAAACTCGGATTGCATTATCTCGTTCCTCGCTAGGAATATGCAAAATAAATCGGCTGTAAAAAGAAAACACACCCAGAAGTTATGCTCACAGACTACTACAGTTGATTTTAATGTATCTACTCCCTTACCCTGCCCACCAACTTAGAAAGGAGAGCAGTATCTGATAGGAAATGCCCTGGGAAGAGTATTAAGAGTTGGGTGTGGTGGTGCAATGCCTGCAATCCATTACTAGAGGGACTGAGGGAGGAGGATTGTGAGGATAAAAGTGGTTTGAAAGAGATTTGTAAAAGAATTTTTTGAAGAGTTGTATAGCTATTGTTCACAAGTACAGAAATTAACTTTACGGCTTCCTAGCCAATTAGAGCACACGAGGAAACCACAAGGATTTCCTCCTTCAGAATACAAGATTACACACCAATGTCTTTGTAATTCAGCAAAAGTGCCTGACATCCACTGAGTCCCCACACATAAACAACACAAGAGACAACTGCAGACAGAAGAAATGGGCACTTCTGTTTCTCCTTAACATACTGGACTTCCCAAAAACACACCCGCAGAGTCTAGATCCAAATGGATTTATTTTTTAAAATCCCAAAGTGCTTTTTAAACACGCCAAGAAAGAAGGAAAGCGTACGCATGAGTGCTTTTTCCAGAAACACACAGCAGACATACAGATGTGATGAGGATAACCGTTGTCTTACTTTACAGGTTAGAACAGCAGTAGCTGTGCTTCTTTCACGGTTGAGCATTTGGGGACTCCTTTTTTCTTCAAGCATTAGAAGCAAATTCAACTAAATGAAATAAACGCTAGCCTTTTGGATCACTTTAATTAAAAGAGCTACCACTTAACTAATTAGTCATAGAGAGTTATTTATTTGCTATGATATGATGCCAAGTGTTTTTTATTTCAGTTCTCAAATTTCAAATCAAATAAAAAAGATTTAAAATTACAACACCAGTATCACATTCAAATAATCAACCAACAGTACACGCAAGCATGCACACACACATACACACAGCGCACTGATATTCTTTCTCCCCTCTTCGGTCTACCTCACGAGCTCCTAAGTAACTCATCGTCAGGGCCTCACAAACACTACCTCCACTATGCAAGTGCACCAGACTACTCTGAATACATTTACACTTGAACAGGGCCCCAGACCTTAGCACAACTGACTCCATGATGGAGGCACCATTCAGGCTGTAAAACTCAGCACGTAGACAACATCACGAGCCAAAATGAAAACAAAGACCCAATCCATCAAAGTTCACACAGTTCTGGGAAAGTCTCTAAATTACCAATCTTGCTTTATAGCTTCTGTAGTTTTGTTTCTGGCTAACTGTTCTTCTTAACTGAAGTACGTGTGTTTTGTGCATAAAAACTCCCCTGAGAAAGGCTCAGTGCTACACTGGGGTCCTGAACACCTAGCCGGCTGGCTAATACAGACTTCCTATTGACTTAAATCCATGTCCGAGCAGTCTTCTCTGGTGAGTACCCCACAACAATGCTCTCCTAGACTCATGAAATGTCAAATTTGTTCACTGGCGGCAAATGATATCTTTGTAGATTTTCATTAGCAGTCTAGAAAAATGTTTTATATATACTGATAGCTGTAATGTACCTTTTAAATGCTTCTACCGACTCGTATTCCTGCCAAGAAATAAGTATTCCTCTGGCCCTGCCACAGGGCGTGGCTTATTTTCTGAAAATTAAATACATTAAGAAGAGAAAGCTTGGGAAATGTCGAAATCAAAATGAAATAACATTTCCCCCACTCTTCAGTATACCCTACTGCAACTGGGGGCTCACACATGCAGGCAACATCAGCAGGGGCAGAGAATTCCAAAGGTCCACCAGGACCAAGTCCTTCCAATGTTCAACAGGCAGTACCACCGCCCAGGGATTCAGAAGTACTAGAAAGAGAACTCCAGGGAAACGGCCCCCAAAACTGTGTATAAGCACTGAGGTTTATTCTGCACATGCTCAGATCAGACTCTAAATTGACTGTTACAATCTTTTAATGAACTGAGAAAAATCACTGGCCAAATCCCACATCCCCAGTGGGTGACACACAGAGGAAAGAATCCCACTGAAACTAGTTCTCTTGCTGGGTAATTCACCTCCACGCCTCAATAAACACAACCTTCACTTCCTGTCTAGGTTTGGGGTCTTTTCAATACAGCTTCTGAAATGGAAAATGAATAACTCACAACTCCGTGCTCCCAGTCCTTGCTGTTTCCTTCTTTGCATTCTCTCAAGGAAACACTGTCTGGTTTTGTAGCTTTGCCTTTTTGTTTGTTTTCATACAGGGTCTCACCAGGTAGCCCAGGTTGGCCTGGGGCTTGCTTTGTAGACCAATCTGACCTCAAACTCAGAGATCCACTTGCTTGTCTCTGCTAACACAGTGCTGGGATTAAAGGCATGCGCCACCATGGCTGGATCATGGCACTGCTGACCTTTCAAAGCAGGTAATGTTAGCACACTGAAGGATGTTCAGCACCATCCTCAGCCTCCATCTGGGTAAACTACCTGTCAAGCTGCCACAACTAAACCATCTCCAGATAGTTGCAAATGTCCCCTAAATGGGGGAACATTATTCGCAGTAGAGATTTTCTGGATTAGATGTGACAGTTTATAGGAGACTACTGTTTGGCACTAAACTTTTTTACTAGGTCCCAACTAACAAGCCAGAAAGTATCAAATGGAAGCACCAAATCTATACAGCATTGTTTTCTGACCTTCCTAGAAGTCAGGAAACAGGTAGTAGCCAAACTGCCAAAGGCTACTTCTGGTGATAAGGAACAGAGAAGATACCCAAGACTCTCCTTATTTGTAAACCAATATCATCAGTTAAATAATTTGTGTTCTGGAACTTTCTCCGTGGTCATGCCTGATAAGAGAACCTCAAAACAGAATGGCCACTCTTCATTCTTTCTGCAGCCATTTTTTTGACTATAAATCCAGTTCCCTACTTGAATTTGTTCAGCAAATTCTACCACACCAACTAAAGGCAATAGGATCTTTAGAAGACTGTCATGGTCTGACAGATCACTAGGCCGTCTTCACACTGCAGCCAGCAAATGCAATTCAGAGCCACACCAAGGTGGCCTGCATTATTTCCTGTGCTGTCTTTTGACCCACAATTAACAATTACAATCACCACTCTTGTCTCATTCTTTCTACACAGTTCCCATCACTTCAACTGTTGAAGGGCTGAAGGCAGACACTACCTCGAGCCTGAACCCTGAGGATGAGCCCCCCCCCCCCAATTCAGAGAGTTGAGATGGGGGGGTGAGATGCATGATTACCAGAGTAAGGCAGTTAGTGAATTTATTAGTCAGAAGTAATGGATAGTATATTCTTAGATGTGAGTACAGGGGTGTAGGGTAGAGATTGCAACTGAACAGGACAGCAGACATGCAAGGTAGGGCACAGGGTTCTCAGGAGGGTGCCACTGTAAGTGCCAAGAAACATCTGGTGTGGGAAGTCCTTCTGTATATGTGTTGCTTTTATTGGTGAATAAATAAGCTTTGAGCCAATGGCTTATCAGAATATAGACAAGCTGGAAGAGATATAGAGAGAGTAGGAGGCGGAGTAGAGAGATGCCATGGAGCCACCAGAGAGGAAAGACTCAAGCTGCCAGCTGGAACCTTGTCAGTAGGCCATGAACCTCGTGGTAAAATATAAAATAATGGAAATGGGTTAATTCTAGATATAAGAGCTAGCTAGAAATACGCTTAAGTGATTGGCCAAGCAGTGATTTAATTAATACAGTTTCTGTGTGGTTATTTTGAGTCTGAGCTGCCGGGAACAAACAAGCAGTTTCCAGCCAACAGACATCTGTATGACCAGGGCTGGGAGCTGGGTGAAGCATTTGCCCTTCACACCAGAACAGAAACACTCAAGTTTACTGCACTCACGAGACAAAGGGACTCAAGCGCTGTTTTAGAACTATCTTCTTTTAGTTAGGGTGGTGGTGAGAGTTATTACTGAGAATTAACTTGATTCTAGGTTAAGTGAGGTGGGCTGTCCCAGAATGAATAAAAGAGAAAGCAAGATGGGCACCAGCATTCAGCACTCTTTCTGACTGCAAGTGCAACACAACGGCCTCATGCTGCCCTACTATGCTGGAACACAACAAGCCTCATGCTGCCCTACTATGTTGGAACACAGCCAGCCTCATGCTGCCACCCCACTAAGCTGGAACATGACACAAACCAGAAACACCTGGGAAGAGCCTCAGCTGATGAAATATCTAGATTAAGTTGGCCGACAAACATATCTGTGGGAGACTAACTTGATTATTAGCTGACCCAGCCCACCAGAAGTGACAATATTCCCTAGCCTGGCCTGGACTAGGTAAAAATGAAGAAAGCAAACTGAGAAAAAGCAAGCAAGAATGTGTTTACTCTCTTTGCTCTTGTCTGTTGATATGACTAGCTGCTTGAGTTCTTGCCTCAACTTCCCCAAAATGATAGACTGTAACTCTGCATTGTATGTCAAATAACCCTTTCCTCCCATTTGATATTTTTCAACAAGATATTTTATCACAGCAACAAAGTTCAAATTAGAGCACCCTTAATAACCTGTCCTTTGCACCAAGCCCTGCTCAGCTCCCCCCCCCCTTCGGTGCTCACAGCCATTTCTCCATCAATTCCCTCCACTCCCCCTTCCTCTCCACCAGCTGAGTGGTTTCCAAAGGCGCCTCCTTGCCCAGATCTTCAGGAACTTCAGGTAGTGACTAACAAATATTTAAAAGTCATTCCCTCATCCTCAGAGAACATCCTTTCCCTTTACAAGGTAGCTAATAAGAACTTTGTCATTATTTGGGTACACGCCCCTTTCTGATGTCTGCCCTGTTCCCAATACAATCCAAACTAGGCCAGTCTAGTCAGGGTACCTCTTCTCGCCCAGCTTCATCTGAGACACTGAACGGTTCACAGCTTCTGACCTTCTACATTATCATAACCATAGCTACACACCCCGGAAGTCCTATACCTGGACTTATCTGAGCTAAACAGGCTCACACCTCCATTACTGTGTCTGATACAGTGTTCCATTAGTTACACTGAGCTACAAGATGAAGCAGTGAGTCACTAAGATGATATGATGAGAAAGGAAATGGCGGTTATCACATGTGTTAACTCCAGCTGACTGCGGGGGACAACAATGAAGCTCCTGAGACTAGCACTCTTCGGTATTGTAGGTTGGCTGAAACCATGCAGATATCTGGACCTCTGAATAGGAGGCCAAGTCATGTGGGCTGTACATTTTAAACACCACGCCTCTTTAGATATCAGGCAAAAGCTTCATAAACTAGACCAGGGCGTGAGTCTTCTTTTTCATTTTAGACATGGCCATCGAGGGCTGAAGCAACTGGGATACCCACAGAGCCAGCAAGGCAAAAGTGGGAGGCACACCAAGACAAGAATCAAGTAAAGGGAGAACAGAAGCAACTGCACCTTTCCTTCCATTCTCACGAAATCCTAGAGCCCCATCTAGCAGCTGGGTAAGGGAACTAAGAGCTTCAGATCAAAGTTCTTTCTTTCCTGCTACTGCAGAGGTCAGGCAGGGCAGTTCAGGCAGGAGTGCTCAATGCCGCTGAGGTCTAAGTTTTCCCTGGGGCGATACCCAACGGGCAGAGTGGAATCATTAGAATTGAGACTAGCTAGCCCTCTTTCCTCAGGGAAGAAGGCCAGCGCCATCCAAGGACCTCATGCTACACTACAGTCAAACCAGAAAATGGACAGAAAGCCTCCAACTTTATTCCTGGACTGTGCGGAGGCCAATTCAAAATGAGGTCTATGTCTTTTGAGGCCTGGAGGGACCCTGAGGCTACACAGGCTCTTGAGTCCATCTCTGCAGAGGAGCCAGAGTAACCCTAAAGGTGGGACTGATGGGTACCTAAGTGACTTCTTAGTCCTGACCACCTTCCCTGTCAATCTTCTGGTCCCCAGTCATCTTCACTGGCACTGATGGCAAGTCCCAGCCAGTCTGCTCACTCACCTGTAGGAAAACCTCACGTTTTCACTTCATCCTGCAGGTCCTGGCCCACTTCCTCCTAGGTAGACACCACGTCTAAAGCTCAGGTCCTCTTAAGGCCTGAGCACCTAGAGGCTCTTGTGGCACTTCCAATACATAGTCAGTCCTACAACTCCAGAGCTGTATAATCGAATACCCTGACTATAGTTTCTAATACAGACTCTGCCTCATCCAACAAGTTCCCTCCCTGGACTGGGATTCTTCTGCCCCTGCACACTCAGTAACAGCCACCCCCACCACAACTGCCCTTAAGGAAAGAACACTAAATCTCCTTGAATGCCCCAATATCCTTAGTGTCTGAGATGCAGAGACACCCCCAGCATCTCATGGATAGATTCCTGTCTCTGACCACCACACCCATATTAATGTTCCACATAACACTTCTATTTCTGTAGCATAGCCAGACAGCCCTCAGAGAATGGTCTAGGACCCAAGGGCCACCAATGTGACTCTGCTCCTATCCTAATCCACAGTAGCTTTCATTCCTCACTCCCTATGAGACTGCCCTCCTACACCTCCTGGCTCAAGCCAGACTTTAAGGAGGTTCCCCTTTGTATTCTCAGACCTAGTTCATGGCTCCCTCCAAATCTCAGGACCACTCCACTCAGGTTTCTTGGCACCACATTAAGGCTTTAGCTTTGGGGACAGCCCCCACCTTCCGGACAGTCACTAGCCAAAGATCTGTCTGTCCCTCCAATTCTAATGATGTCTCTCCTCACTGGCACATTCTGGAGACTTTTGAGGTCCGTCTCTAAACCTTGTCTTACCTTCGTCAGGTCAGTCTCTCTTCTGCTCTTACCCCTCCTACTGCTTATCTAGCGCAGATGTTGGGGGGACTAGCAAAGGAATCCCACTCACTTGCCTGCATGCAAGGAACTCAGTACCTCCTGGTTCTGTGATGTGCCACCACTAGAGGGGCAGAGATGTGTGCAATAAACAACAGCTACCACTGTCCTAAGGGAACACGTCATTCCTTGCTCTGGGCTTCCCAGATCTCTACAGTCTAGCAGGAGTTCGTCTTTCATGTTCATTTGACTCAGGAATGAATGAAGCTCAGAGCACTATCATCTCCAGGCCCAGCATCCTTGATCTGCTGGCAACATTGGGGGCTGCCCTGAATCCTAGGTGACATATTGCTAAATCTCCCCCTCCCCCCAGAGACTCAACAGCCTTAGTCCACTCTTCTCAGATAGCACATTACTGCCATGTCCACAACCCACCCTGACCCTTCAAAAGCCTTCCCAGTGGGCTTTCCTTGGGACAGAACCACCAGCTCATACTTCAGTATGCTTTCTCACAGGCAGTCAAGGCCATCACTGACTACCAGGATATGTACTGACCCAAAACTGACTTCACCTTTGGGAGTCTGTGGTCTCATATTAACATGGAGAATTCGTTTAAGATGATAAAACCTTTCTGTAAGGAAAAAATCCACTAGAACCTGTACACACTGGACTTCA
Source organism: Microtus oregoni (assembly GCF_018167655.1). Taxonomy (NCBI): domain Eukaryota; kingdom Metazoa; phylum Chordata; class Mammalia; order Rodentia; family Cricetidae; genus Microtus; species Microtus oregoni. The sequence continues at coordinate 10,327,771 of NW_024543070.1, forward strand.
TCAAGTCTTGCTCACATGTCCAACTGTAGGCAAGCACAGAACCCACCAGCATCTGTCACCCCCAGATGTTCACCAACTGCCAGCTTGTAGGAGCCCTTGGAGATCTCTGACTTCTCTTCCAGCCAGTCCCTGGTAAACCTGCAGCTTCAATCAACTCTAGACCACAATGGGTGACTAGGATCCATGCTCCCATCTTTCTGAATTCTGTGGTCTGAATTCTTTGGTATAATTTTAGATCCTCTCACCTCTCATTCCCCAGACATTCTGGGAATCCATCTTCAGCACGTTCCTCCAGAAGCGTTAGACTGTACTGAAGTAGGTCCTCACTTCCCTCACACCTGCACATACTTCCTACCTGCGGTCCTGACACCATCTTACACGTGACTCTGTGGATGTGTAACGGACAGAGGCTGACATTCTCCTCCTTCTTTCTGTTTTGTATTTTGAGAGGGTCTCACCATGTAGCCCTGGCTGTCCTAGAACTCACCACGCAGACCAGGCTGGCCTCTGCCTCCCAAATGCTGGGATTAGAGGTGTCCACCACCATGCCCCACTTTCTGCCTCATTTCTAGGTACAGAGTCTCTTACTGAGGTTAGGCAATGACCTCTAGGGGCTTTTACTTTATGTGAACAAGTGCTTTGCCTATGCTACATTCACACAGTGCTCACAGATGCCAGAAGATGGCATCAGAGTCTCTGGAGATGAAGTTATGGACAGTTATTAGTGGTCACTGTGTGCTGAGAACTGAAACAAGCCCTCTTAACCACTGAGTCATCACTCTAGGTCCTCCCTAGCCCACTTTTGTCATTATGCCTATCTTTATGGACTGTTCTCATAAAGAACTCCTACTCCCAATCCATGCAGCTACCGCCCTTACATCATCTCCAAACATTCCATAATCTCCTCAAATAACGGCTCAACTCTTGTAGACGACTGCTAGCTCTGCCCGGCTTGAACTACCAGTGCTCATCCAGCCACTCCACTCAGATATCTAAGTAACAACTCTCTCATACAGTTCCTGTAAGCCTGGACCTATCAGCCCTCAGCCGCGACTGTGCTTCCTCACGCACCAGGAGAGTGCAGTCTTGTCAGATGGTGGCCTCTCAAGCCAGGCTCTTGTGCCCTTCCTGCGGGCACTCTTTGATCACACAACTTCACCCTCCTGTTAGACAAAACAAAGCATCCTCAATTCTAAAAATGTACAAAGACTTCACAGACATGTGCTTTACAAGGGTGACAATAACAACTAAATAAAAATTCTCAATTCCATCCAGTCAGACTGCCTATCTGTCCTGACATGTCTCCTTGACAAGAAAAATGTAAAAGGTAAAAAATAAAAATAAAATGAAATCCCACCATTTACCAATCAGTCCTTGACTACCTGGAGTCTGACTTGTGATGGTCAAAAAACCACCTGAAGCTTTACTCCTTATGACCCTTGGTGCCTCATCCCAGATAGCCAGTCACAAGAAAGAATTTTCCACTTAATAAATGAGGCAGGGTGGCGCAAACACCTATGAGGTGCAGAGGCAGCAGGATGAGGAGTACAAGCCCATCCCTAGCTACATAAAGTCTGAGGCCAGCCTAACACACGACAGCCTATCTCAAAATCCTGTGCTAACTCTCAAAAAGATAGTAAAATATCCACTTATCCATCTGGATATGGACACCACACAAATAGAACACCCAAAGTTAGTTGCTATAGAAGAATTCTAATTCCCTATCAGGAGGGATTCCTCTAAGAACCTACTCGATTTCTGTTTTTGCAGATTTTCTTAAATAAATCTGTGTCTGTTCTGGGCTGAACTTTCTCCTCACACCTCTGGCCTACTATCCTTCCCCAGCAGAGCAAGAAAGTCTACAGGAAAAGCCGATCTACAGAGCACACAGTACAACAGAGGTTTACACAAGGATATACTAAAGAAACGAACGGGGACTGGGTTGGGTGGGGATACAAGAAGCTCCAACTGCGCACCTATTAGAAGAGTCGCTATGCTAGCCACCAGTTCTCAACCTGTAGGTCGTGACCTCTTTGGGGTCAATTATCAGGTAGCCACATTAGGACTCACAAAGAGTAGCAAATTTACAGTTACTAGGTAGCAATGAAATAATTTTATGGTTGAGGAACTGTATGAAAGGGTCGAAGCATTAGGAAGGTTGAGAACCACTGTGCTAGAGAATCGCAAGCCACCAAAAGGCTAGAGAGACAGCTAGGCTTGCATGGTACAAGCCTGGAGACCTGAGTTAGATCCCTGGAACCCGCGCAAAAGTGGGAGGGTGACAGCAACTTCACAACGCTGTCCTCCACACATGCACGGTGACAAGCAGCCAACACTGCCAATAATAATTTTTCTAAAGCTTGAGCTTTACATGTGAGCTTGAATTTTTAATATAAAAACTACAAACAAACCAATCAAAAGAGACAGATGCTAACTTGAAAACTGTTAATTTCAAAACCTGTAGTTTAAAGAAATGGTCAGCTGGCTTACTCAGTAGTTCACCCAGCATCTAGCCCGAAAAACTGAACACATAACATTAGAAAGCTCAGTGTATAACACGACTTACAGAAGAAAGCAGCCTAAACACCGCTGGAACCCAGCACCTTTAACACTCACAGTTGCCTATCACACAGAATGCAATTACTCTGCAAGCAGTACCGCGTTACAACCACGACAGCTGATAGCACTTCTTCAAATGATGCAATCCCAGGTAACGTTAGCCCACATATTCCTAGCAAGGTACAGGTGTAGGGACTATGTCAACTTTCATCCTTACTAGCCTACACAGTATCACTCACTATCCCAAACTCTTTTAAATTGTTTCAACTATAAAATGTGCATCTGTGAAAACAACAACAAGCCTTGGAAACATAGAGAAAATGAAGATCACACCCTGTAATCCCAATTTAGACTCAAAATCTTTGACTTTTTCACACAATATACACATTATTTTTTCTTACCAAGTTTGGGAATACAGAAAATAAACTCCTTGTAACTTTTATGAATTCTACCATAAACCAAAAATTGTAATTCTTCCAACATCAAAGAATTACAAAAACATTCTCTAAAAAAAAAAAAATCAGATTGTCAATGCATGCAAGTGTTTTGCTTGCGCATATGTATTGTGTGTACCCTGTGCGTGCCTGGTGCCGAGTTCAGAAGAGAGAGTCAGATGCCTTCCCTGAACTGGAGTTTTGGACGGTTGTGAACCATCATGTAGGTGCTGGGATTGCAGTAAATGCTAAGAGCTAATCAACTATACAATCAATCTATGTATTCTCTCATCTACTCTTGCAACGTTTAAAACGATTGACTTTGCATTACATTCACGTGGTGTAGAAGACTTCAAATCTTGACTTTAAAAATGAGGATAAATGTGTCTCGGTAAAAATTAATCCTCAAATCTGTCTATCCAGATGAAAATGGAAATCACTGCATCTATTAAAGAGTTGTTTCAATAAACCAGGACACACCAGCGAACACTTCACAAGCATATATGTGTGGAGGGCTAGAGAGATGACTCAGAGAGCCTACTGCTCTAGCAGAGGATGCTGGTTTAGCTTCCAGCACCCACGACCAGTTGCTCACAATGGCCTTTAACCCCAACTTCAGGTATCAGGCACCCTCTTCTGGCCTATGCAGACACCTACATACATGTGCCCCTTCCCACTTCAGACACGTAATTATAAATAAAACAAATCTTTAAAAATGTTTTTTAAAGCAAACAGCTAGAATGTGGCACAAACACCGAATTTCACTTTAAAGCACAGATACAGCGACTAGAAGTGAATACACAGCCAGCATTCACATCTAAACTATTCCACAGTTCAAAACCACAGCGACGACTCGGTAACAGTGTACCAGGGACTTTACTTCGACAAAGAAGAAGGAAGCACTGTGAACACGGTTTGGGCTGGGTGCAAGAACTGCTGGCAAGAACACAGACACGCAGGAGGTGAGAATGTCCTTATATTTAGAAGAAGCAAGAAATCAAAGAGGAGAGACTCTTGGATTTCCCCCTTTCGTTCTCAACGATAAATCCGGGGTTAATTCTTGAAAAGAATAATTCTCTACAGAAATTGTCACGGGTGCCGGGCGATGGTGGCGCACGCCTTTAATCCCAGCACTCGGGAGGCAGAGGCAGGCGGATCTCTGTGAGTTCGAGACCAGCCTGGTCTACAGAGCTAGTTCCAGGACAGGCTCCAAAGCCACAGAGAAACCCTGTCTCGAAAAACAAAAACAAAAAAAAAAAAACAAAAAACAAAAAAAGAGCTAGTTCTGGGACAGGCACCAAAGCTACAGAGAAACCCTGTCTCGAAACCCCCCCCCCCCAAAAAAAAAATTGTCACGGACAAGCATGCAGAGGAGAAAGTTTAAGTTCGGAAATAGCTCCCTGTGTAGATCCAGGTACCTGAGATCATAAAACTGGAATTTAAACAGTGGGCTCTACCTCCAGAATCAGAGAAAAGAAGTGAGGGGGAAAAAACCCACAGGTCAAAGTCAGTGGAAAAAAAAAAACAAAACAGAACAACAACAACAAAATCCCCACACAGTTCCAAGAAGGAATTGGGCCGAAAACCGCTAGGGATTCAGATTTGGGCTAAGGAGATTCACCTGCAGGAAAAAGCAGACTAGTACAAGTAGCAATGAGGGATTCCAGTGCCCCAGGGTGGAGAGAAAGAGAAACAGAAAGAGTTCGGGGACAGAAGGGGCGTCAGACACCAGCAAGCTGGGCGGGAGTGTAAAGAGGGACCCGGGAACGGAGAGGAGAGCCGAGGCCGGGACCGCAAAGGACCCGGGGGCAGAAGAGAGCGAGGCCCGGGTCACAAAGCGGGACCCAGTGTGGGGGACAGAATCGTGGTGGGGGTGCAAAGGACCCGGGGACTGAGGAAGAGCTGAGACCGGGGGAGCAAAGCAGGACCCGGTAACAGGGGAGAACCAAGGACTGGGTCAACGAGGGGCCCGGGGCCAAGGAGGGAGAGCCGAGGCCCGGGCTCAGAGCTGAGACCTGGGACTGGTGGAGTGCCGAGGCTGGGGCGCAAAGTGGGACTCGGGAATGAGGAGGGGAAGGGAGGACCCAGGCCGGGGCCGCTGCTAGGCTGAAGGCAAGCGGAGGCGGAGGTGAGCCGCCGGTACCTGCAGAGATCGTCCAGGACGCTGCCGGGAATCTCCAAGCGTTTGGTCTCCATGATGAGGACCCGCAGCAGGCGCAGCGCATCCCGGCTCCGCGCAGCCTGCACGGTAGAGCGGCACACAGACCCAGGCCCGCGGACACTGGAACCCTCCGCCCGGACCCCGAGGCTGGGCCGAGGCGAGGGGCGGAACCCTGGGGCCACGCCCCCTCCGCGGGAACGGCCCAGTGGGAAGCTGGGGAACGCGCGCCTGCGCGCGCCTCACCAATGAGACGTTTGTTTATTGGTCCGTGGGCTCCAATCAGGCTTCAGGCTGCTCAGTTCCTGCTCAGAAGACCAACTTCCCGCCGCCTTTGACTGAGCGCACGCGGGTGTGTTTGCGCCTGCGTGTCCTGGGCGCCTTCTACTGTGCTCGGGAAGTTTCGAGTTCCTGTTCTCAGACACCTCCGCTCCACAAACGCCCCAGCCGCTCGGGCTTGGTCACAGTGGCTCCAACCTTATCAGAACCGACTGAACAGGCACTCGTTTCTATGGCGACGAATCCTAGAGCACCAATTCATTAAACAAGCGATTTCCCGCGATTGCGGTCACCAAGTACTCTCCACAGGTTTCATTACTTCTAGGCCAAATGCCGTGCCCCTCGTTTATTCTCCCAAGTGCCCCTTTCCTGTGATGCTTTACTTTTGCGTCATCGATGGGACATTTTCCCATCCTTCAGAGGCAAGAAAGAATATATTTTTAAAGTTTTCCTTCTACTCTATTATCCCTTTCAGCTGCTTTTGGTATTACATTGGTTTCTGGTTACCATATTAGTTACCTTGATTATATACTCACTTAAGAATAAAGTCAGAGTCTAGTGCTATAAAAGCTCTTAGCACAAGGGGAATTGTTTTCTAACAGATTGATCTAGATAGTAATTGACTTTGTTGTGTGTTTGTGTGCCCGCGCGTGTGCGTGCGTTTTCAAATAAATTTTATTGAGAATTTTACTAATGTATATACTGTATTCCAGCCAAATCCACCTCCCATTCTGTCTCTTTCAAATTAACCCCCTACATTTCCTTTCCAACTTCTCTGGTCCTCTTTCGCCTCCACACATCCACTGAGTCCATTTAATGCTGCCTGTATGGGCACGAACTGGAGCGTGTGTATTCTTTTCCGGGCGGCATCCCTGGAGGAAACTTACTCTCCCTTCCTTCTACAGCCCTCCATTGTCAATGGCTTCTTAGCTAAGGGTGGGATTTTCTAACCCCCTACCCAAGCTGTGATTTCAGCCAACTCTATCTTGCACAGGTCTTGTGACTCAAGTCATAGTCACAGCGAGTCCACGTGTCCAATTTCCCTGATCTATTCAGAAAATAGTGTTTCACTGCAAACAGTCACTACTTCCAGCTCTTCCTGACTCTTGATTTTTGGTTTTTAGACCTAATTGGTAAGCACGAGCGAATAGTTAAGAATCATAGAAATCTAGTACAACAGACGGGAACCTATTTAACAGGAAAATGGAGCCTAGAGCAATCACGAAGCAGCAAAGAAATGTTCAAAGCATATTATTCCTTCCTTCTGACTGAACAAATTCCCCAAGGGGAAAAATGCTCCCAGGCTCAAAATAATTCTGAGAATAAAGGGGGGAAAGATGGACTGGAATAGTCTGTTCTCTTTTTTCAGTCCTCTCCTAGGACCTCACAAGTCTTAGATGTCATAGGAAGCAGGCCTTGGGAAAGGAGTTGAGTTCAGGCAGTGTGATGGCAGCAAGCCTAGGAAACAGGTAACAGAACAAGGAGGCAAGTGAAGGATGCTAACACAGGCATGAAAGGTTGATCATCCAGAAAAGGATGAGGGTGACTGGAACTTGATCTTTTTACTGAGAAACTCTGGAAACCAGTGTAAACTCAAGAGTTATTTCACTGAAGAGAGATATAGTGGTCTGAATGAGAACGGCCTCCATAGGCTCATATATTTTAATGCTCGGTCCTCTTTGGGAAGGATTAGAATGTGTAGCCTTGGTGGATGAGGTGTGTCAATGGAGATGGACTTTGAACTTTCAAAAGTCCTCACCATTCCCAGTTCATTCTCTCTCTCTCTTTCTCTCTCTCTCTCTCTCTCTCTCTCCCTCCCCTCTCTCCCCCCCCCCCCTCTTTCTCTCTCTCTCTGCATTGTGGTTGTTGTCTCCACATGTAAGCTCTGCTTTATGGCCCCAGTGACATGACTTCCTGTCTGCTGCCATGCACCAGGATGATCATGGATTTGCCCTCTGAAACTGTAAGCCCAATACACATTCTTCCATAAGTAGTCTTGGCCACAGTGTCTCTTCACAGAAATAGAAAAGTAATCAAGACATGGAATTTTATATACAAAACTGCATCGTCAGTAGAGTGTTGCTCCTAGACCTGTGACCTGCCTGCCACATAGCAAGGTGTGCTCTGGTGGCCAAAAGGAGCCCCCAGGCAAAGGAATGCAGGCGCTACCATTAGGAAATCCGACCAATAGAGCATATAGATGGTAAAGACCGAGGTGACACCCTTCAGTTGGGCTATTTTCCTGTATGCACATTCTGTTTGTCTTGACTGTCATTGCAAGGACTAAGGAAAAACCTTAGCGGGCTTTATTCCTCAGTTATCCCATTTTAGACTTCAAATCTAGTTTTAGAGCACCCTAAATCATGGCAGTGAACAGGATTATAAAGCCAAATGATGTTGATCCTTGTGGACCAGTGGTATAGGAACAAAGAACTTAGCACCCTCTGCTGGAACACTGAAGGAAGTCTTCCTACGGTATTTTTGTAGTGTATCATTTTAGGTGCGGATGTACACCACCTTTGGGGCTCCTAGGGCCTAGGAAGACCCTAACTCTCACACAGTGTGAATCTTATCTTCCTCAATAAAGTCCCGAGGATGTTTGTTCTCACGCATCTTGGTAGGCATTTTTCTGTCTATGTCTGTGCTCTGCCTTCTCACCCACAGGTCTCTCAGAGCTAGACTGGTGCATAGTAGACAGTTCTCTGAGCTATAAATCCCAAGAACTCGAAGCCTCACTCTGTTCTTCATGGCACCTGGATTGATGAATACAAATGAACTCAAACATGGTGCTGAGGGAAAAGGGGATGCTGCGATTCTTAAATTGTAGTACTAATTTGTTTTCATTTAATTTGGCTGGTGAAAACCTTTACAGTTTTAAAATTCACTATTTAATTGAATCTTTATAACTACAAGAATAGGTGGATCAGAAGTAAGCTTGTAAAAATTAAAAGACATGAAGTGGATAAGGGCACTTGTTACTCTTTCAGTAGGACCAGAGTTCGTCCCAGACAGGTGTTGGACAGTTCACAACTTCCTGTAACTATAGCTCTAGGCAATCTGAGTGCCTCTTTTGGCCTCTGCAGGCACTTGTGTGTTGGGACCATTTGGAGTCCTGGCCTCCAGCTGCTCTTCCTTGCTAGTGATCTTTACTTTCCTTCTGATTCGAGTTACTGAAAGCTGTGTCAAAGTTGTTTACCAGCTCTGCTTCACGAGCACGTGTTGCCTTGGCCTTGAGGATCAGAGGATAAGGTTTTCACCTGTTGGCCCACCTGACCGTGTTGGCTATTTAAGCCTCCGTGGTGCTATTGAATAAAGGGCTTCTTTCCAGCGACTAGAGGTCCATGTCTCTGTCTCTCTGTGTGTGTCTTTGTATGTTTCAACCTCCAGCCCCTTGCCTGAAGCTCGTGAACTGTATGGTAGCGCATAGAGCACAGACAGGCGTTGTGCGCTGCACTGCACACACGTGTACATGCATGCACACACACACAAATAAAAAGTAACTAAATGCTAAATGACATATATTTTAGAGTTTGACAAGATCTTGTTTTGTTGTGAGTTAGATTTTAAAAGAAGGTTTTGCTATAAGTTACTGTACAGGCATTAAAAATTATTGTGTGTCATTCTCCCTATAACAGAATTTCTGCTGCAAATTCAGGAAAACTGAATTCTAGTCCTATTTAGCTACCAGGCTCTCACAGTCTCCCTGAGGGCATTTCCCTAACAACCATTAATACCTCCTAATAGGACATCTTCTTAAAGGTTCCCCTATTTCCTAGTAGTGGCATTTTGGAGACCAAGTCTTTAGCAGATGACTTTTGAAGAGACACTCCATATTTGAACTATAATATAAAAGTAACATATAAATTGTAAAAATACCAGGCTGAGGGTGTTTATGGCACTGTTGTAGAATACTTGCCTAGTACTGAAAGTTCCTGGTGTTGATTCTTAGAATGCAATACAGTGAAATGTAAAATAAATACCCGTGTTAAATAAAGGCATATGCATAAGCATGTTTTCATAAACAAATGTAAGACTCTCTCATGTTCGTTCATCTGCCCCTTCTTCCTCCTAGCCCTCTTACCCCCAGGCACTGATGTGTGGCTCAGAATGAAAGCAGTCAATGGAACAAATGCAAAAGCAGAAAAGTGCTTAGCTACTCATAAAACAAAAACAAAACAAAAAATGCTTCTTTTATGTGAAGGAAAAACATCAGGAAAAATTATATTTAAGGATTTTTTTAAAGTGACAATGCCATTTGTTTCAGTTTTTTTAAAAAAGAAAACAAACTAGCTTTTTTCATTTTACATATCAATTCCAGTTCCCACTCCCTTCCCTTTTATGCCCCTTCCCACCCACTCCTCAGAGAGGGTGAGGCACATTGCTTTGGGGAAGGTCCAAGGCCCTCCCTACTATATCATGGCTGAGCAAGGAGAATGGGTTCCCCAAAAGCCAGCACAAGCAGTAGGAATAATTCTAGTGTCACCCACATTCAGAGGGTCTAGTTTGGATCAATGCTGGTTCCTTCCCTGTCCAGCTGGAGTTGGTGAGCTCCCATTAGCTCAGGTAGACTGTTTTAGTGGGTGTCCCTATCATGGTCTTAACCTCTTTGCTCACATTCTCACTCCTCTCCCTCTGGACTTTGGGAACTCAGCCCAGTGATCTGCTGCAGGCCTTTGCCTCTGTTTCCATCAGTTGGTGGAGGAAGGTTCTATGGTGACATTTAAGATATTCATCAGTCTGGCTACAGGGCAAGGCCAGTTTGGGCACCCTCTCCTTTGTTGCTTAGGGTCTTAGCTGGGGTCATCCTTGTGGATTCCTGGGAATTTCTCTACTGCCAGGTTTCTTGCCAGCCCCATAATGGCTCCCTCAATCAAGATATCTCTTTCCTTGCTCTCCATCTCTGTCCTTCCTCCATCTGGACTGTCCCCTTCCCTCAAATTCTCCTCCCTTTCCCCCTTCTCCTCTCCTCTTTCTCTTCATCTTCCACCCTCCTTTCTCCCCCACCCCCATGGTCCCAATTTTGTCAGGTGATCTTGTCTATTTCTCCTTCCCTGGGGGATCTATATATGTTTCTCTTAGGGTTCACCTTGTTACTTACCACACTTGGTCATATACCCAAAGGATGCTCAATCATGCTACAAGAACATTTGTTCAACTATGTTCATAGCAGCATTATTTGTAATAGCCAGAACCTGGAAACTACCTATATGTCCCTCACCCAAAGAATAGATACAGAAAATGTGGTACTTTACACAATGGAGTACAACTCAGCAGTAAAAAACAATGACAGCTTGAAATTTGCTTGCAAATAGATGGAACTAGACAAAACCATCCTGAGAAAGGTAACTCAGAAAGATGAACATGGTATGTACTCACTCATAAGTGGATATTAGCTGTAAAGAATAACAAGCCTAGAGTCCACGGCCCTAGAGAAGCTAAGTAACAAGGTGAACCCTAAGACAATACCATTTTAAAACTGGAAATCCAATCTCTATGACAGTTCTTATTCTCTTATAAGTGTCTTCTTATTGACTGTATAAAGTCTCAGAAACTAAGTTACTTACACTATTATATTAAATCTCTGAGTGAATTTTGTTGTTGACTTAGGATCCTAGATATAATCTGTTTTGTCCTTAACCATTAGCTTTTTAACTAGGAAAAGAGGTTGTCATGTTGTACCTCATAGTGAAGTCTTTAGAAGAATTCCCACTTAATAACAGCGAAAAAAACCAAGAAATACTCTTCAAACCACTGAGTGCTGAGATAATCAGCCGGGTTTGCCGTAACTGAGCATGCTGACACTTCTCCATGCAGAGGCCTCTCCTGCATAGATAGCTACCAAAGGAAACCGAGTCTTTTTCAGCTGGTACCAGCAGAGGGCGCTTGGTCTGTTTTACATTTCCAAACTAGACACTTTTCTTGATGATTCTAACGCTACAAACATTTGATCATGATATAAGACTTAACAAGTCAATATATTTATTAAAAATTTACCGTTTAAAAATTAAAAATTTACTGGCTCAGGAGCCAATCCAAGATGTACACTGCCCACATTGTCTTATCTTGTTTAGTTAAACATTTTTATGTGTTTGGGTGTTTTGCCTTCATGTGTGTCTAGTACATGCATGGTGCCCACTTAGGCCAGGAGAGGGCATCAGATCCCCTGGAACTGGAGATACAGAGGATTGTGAACCACGATGTGGGTTCTGGGAATTGAACCTGGGTCCTCTACAAGAACAGCCAGTGCTCTTAACTGCTGAGTTGCCTCTCCAGCGTTTATTTGTTATGTTTTATTTGTCTCATCTAATCTGCAAGAACTGAAAGAGTTTCTCTGCATTTTCTACTCTATAGTGTTTTTTTAAATCACAAAAATAATTTTATAAATGTTATTAATGTCCCCTTTTCGACTAATATATTCTAGATATTGTAATTTGAACACACATCTATCTACTTATCTCATTTTTTATTGGATGGGTAGCATATTGTCATTAGAGGGTCTTGGTTTTATGCAGTTATAGCAAGCACCATCAAAATAGTGACCTAATACAAAATAAGATCACTTTTTGTGCCGGTGAACTACATTGTACTCCGTGTGGTGTCTGAGTGGTTAGGCTGCCCGCATCTCATTATCCTTCTGCTCTGATATGTTTCTACAAATGTTGAAGTAGAAGAGAGACTCTATATGGGCTCCCAAAATGCTTCCTAAATTTCCAGAGCAAATTGTAATTGTATTGACATGACAAACACATGTCATGTGTGTGTGTGTATGTGTGTGTATGATGTATATGTATGTGTATATGTGTGTATATATATCATGCTCAGAAGAAAAGGAAAAGCCAGTGGTTGGCTGAGGCAAGAGGATCTTTTAACTATGGAAGCCTGGACCGCACAATAAAGCCTTGTTTTAGAAAGTCAGCAGTTTGCAAGGATGGAACTCAGAGTCACACACATGCCAGGCAAGTGCTTTGTCCTTGAGCTACATCCCTAGCTGTTTACAAGTGTGTACTTACTGATTGGATCTCATCGTGCTGCTAAGGTGATGTGGGAGTGTCATATATCAATCTGAATTTTCTGAATCCTGGGCTGAAACTACCCTCTTGTCAAGTAGTTGTTGTAAGGGGATGGAAGGAGTGGGCCATTGGCTGTCCAGGGCATTACCAGGTGCCCTCATTGGCAGGAACAACAAAAACAAAATGGACATCCGGGAAATACAGCAGTTCAAACCCCAGGGAAAGGAAAAGTAGTAAGTTTATACATTCAGGAGGGAGAAACCCTAAGGCCGGATGTCCTGGGTATTTTACAATGCTACTGGGTCCTCCCCCTTTTCCTATTTTTCCTGTCTAGACACCTGGCCCTGTGTCTTCTTGCCAGTTTCATCTCACAGAATCTTCTATGAGAAGCGACCATCTCAGAAAGCCTGCTTTTACCTCCTGCTTTACCTTTTTATCTAACTCTGTCTCACGGAGACTACAGGAGCAGGCTAGTGATTATTTGAATTGTGTGTGTGTGTGTGTGTGTGTGTGTGTGTGTTTGTGTGTGTGCACGAGTGTGTCTGTATACTTAATTTTTGCTCATGTGTCTGTGTGTGTCCTTACAGTGTAAATTTCAAGAAACGGGTTGTAAACTCGAAAGGCAAATATACCCACAGTTTTGATGGATATTAACCTTAGTGTGAGAACCTTCAGTTCGTTGGCCAAATGACTCATAAATTAAGTAGCTGTAAAACCCAGCGCTGAAGCTTCGTAGAAGCTTATCTTTCTCAGACTGGAACAACAATGCAGCATGAGTAAAACCTTACTTTTAAATATTTAAAATTTTTATTTTACTTTATGAGTGTGACTGTTTTGCCTGCACGTGTGGACATGTGTCAAGTGCATGCAGTGCCCGGAGAGGACAGAAGAGGGCGTCAGATCCCCTGAAACTGGAGTTACAGACAGTTTTGAGCTGCCATGTGGGTGCTGGGAACCGAACCCAGGTCAGCTGCAATGGCTGCAAGCACTCGAAACAGTTGAGCTATCTCTTCAGCTTCAAGCATGAAGAAAGTGTTGCTTTCAAATTTCGCTGGTACAGCATAGCACAGTCTCCTCATTTTACAACCCTAGCACCTTATGATGCTTTGCCAAGCGCTGCTACGGCTTGCCCCTATCTGCATGTTTCCAAGCCCTTGTGATTTAAACACACAATTTGTCCCGACTGTTCTTCCCTAGTGGTCCATTTATAAATTAGATTTTAAGTCCTTTGAAAGTACAGAAGATGCTTTCAGTTCATTTCACACATTTTACGGGAACTTGCAAACACGACATTCGGCAATGTAAAACAGTTGATTGATTAATTCTAGCCATGCAAACTTGACCTGGGTCTTCTTAGATACAAGGACAAAGAATACCCAGAGAAAGCAGCATGTGATTCCCAGCTACCAGCTTTCTTAGATGATAAAGATCATTGCTTTGTTGATAGACCTGTCCCATCCTATCAATAAAACTAATAGCATTCATCTATGCATGCAGTTCTAGGGACTTCAGATTATTTTCATAGAACTTCATGCATTTAGCTTTACATTAATAGAATATGCTTCCCACTCTATAAGAATGCTATAATGTGCATTTAAAAATATTAGATTCCAGCCGGGCGGTGGTGGCACATGCCTTTAATCCCAGCACTCGGGAGGCAGAGGCAGGCGAATCTCTGTGAGTTCGAGACCAGCCTGGTCTACAGAGCTAGTTCCAGGACAGGCTCCAAAGCCGCAGAGAAACCCTGTCTCGAAAAAACAAAAACAAAAACAAAAAACAAAAACAAAAAATATTAGAGTCCATTCCTCCATCTCTTGGTCAATCATTCTATATATGTAATCCTCAAGTACTTTTTTCAGATTTTTACCACATTAGTATATAGCTTAATTGTCAGAAATATGTATAAAATTCATTGTTTGCATATGAATGTGTGTGCTATATGTGTACATGTGTTCAGATGTGTGGGTACAAGTTCACCTCTGTGTATAAGGAGGCCAGAGGTTGTTGTTAGGTGTCTTCCTTGATCACTCTCCACCTCGTATCGAGGCAGGGTCTCCAAATGCTACTCCGGTTACCCAGCTTGCTCCAGGGGTCCTTTGTTTCAGGCTCCCAAGTGCTGACATTCCAGGTGGGTTTCCAAGCTGGTGTATAGCTTGTTCCTCTGAATGGCAACACCTTTTACCATATTGAAACATTTCCTCTAAGAGGGAAGGAGAGGCTACAAAAGGTTACATGTGCAGAGAATAAAAAACTTAGAACAGTTCTGGTTTTCTCAGTTGTTGCTGGGGCAGTAAGGTGGCTCAGCAGGTTAAGGCACTTGCCACTAAGTCTGACAACCTGAGTTCCATTCCAGAGACCTAAACAAGAGAAGGAGAGAAGGAGCTCGTGTAAGTTGTCCTCTGACATCCACATGTATGCTCCTGTCCATAAACACACTTAGAATCGTCAGTGATTATATGGCAGGAATTGACAGTAGTCTTGGGAGCCCAGACCCATGTCTTACCCAGGAGCTGTGTAAAGATGAGAAGAATCATAAACAAATTATAGAAAAGGAAAAAAATGGTCTATGAATGAAGGAAGCTCAAACCCACCAGGGTGGAGGACAGAAAATATTTTTATGGCTGTAAAAGAAGAAACTACAGTGGAATTCTGCCCAGCGCGCTCCATAGCAGCCTACAGAGAACACCACTGCACTGTTTTGAAGGCAAAAGATAAAGAAAGCCCTCTTTGTTATTGCCCTGAGGGAAGTGGAGAGGGATGTTGGTAGATGATGTTTAAGTGCAGACATAAAGCAAAACTAGGCCACATAGCAGTGAGGGTCAAAACCTACCTTTCATTGAAGGAACAGAAGAGACCATGCCAAGGTCACAGCCAGAGGCTTGAGGCAAAGAACGAAGCCATTGTTCTAGTTTAAGACACTTTCATGAAAGGAGTTATAGCTTTCTGTGCTTCCGCTCTCAGGGGCTCACAAATTAGACTGTCTAACATAGCAAGTTATTCAATTTGGAAAACGTAGGAGGCGAAACACCCAGACTTGGAATTTACATTCAATATACAAAATGTAGAGATGACCTTTAGATGGCTCTTGTTCCACTGTCAGTTACTCTGGTGAGCATAAAGTCACAAACTGAGGACTATGGTTGGCATCACTGTGGCTGCCTTTGACGTGTAAGTCATGGAAAGCATTTTCAGATGGAATGGCCTATGGCATGAGCTTCACGTTCTTCTCGGGAATGGCACTTCTGTGCTTTGGAATTTTGTTATTCACAGGTTTTGCTGTGTGTTCTTTCACTTATAAAATCCAGACGTTTGGCCTGGAGGTGATGGCGCACACCTTTAATCTCAGCACTCTGAGAGGCAAAGGCAGGCAGATCTCTGTGAGCTCAAAGTCAGCCTGATCTACAGAGGAGTTCCAGGATGGCCAGATCTGTTACACAGAGAAACCATGTCTTAATAAAAACAAAACAAAAACAGAAACAAGAAACAAGAAACAACCCCCTCCCAAAACAAAAACCTCAGAAGTTCAGAAGTTTGATTGTGAATATCATTCCAGACTTCCGTAAAGTTGAGACAAGTCTGTTTAACTATTTGAATTTTATTCTTTTGACATGAAATTGTGGAACACTCAAATAATCTATATCATGTTAGTATTCCTACAAGAGAAAACAGGTAAACCGGTGTGTGTTAAGCAATACCCATACACTTTACTGCAAGTATTAGCAGTTTAAAAAAGGTTTTGATTCATAACTCATAGTTGTTAAAAGTGTAGGACTCAAGCTCTAAGAACTGTAACTCAAGACAGTCTCTTACAATATAAACCCATAAACTCAGTTTACTGTTGGCTTCACAGGTCAGAGGAGTAGAAAGGCTGCGCCAGAGTCAGAGGATAAATAATGTTTTAAATGCATGTTAGTTATACGACCTAAGTAAAGCCGTAAGCTGTTAATACAGCCATGGAGTTTTTTTTTTTCCTACAAAGTCATCAGCTATAATGCTAATAGTGAGGCTGTGTTTTCCACTGTGGGCAAAGTTATTAAAGTTCTTCACTTTCGTAGAGTCCCGATTGAGCCGCTAGGCGCTGAAACTCTCCTTCTGGGTTAAAAGCTTGTTTCACATCCAAACCTCTCCCATTAAGCGCTAAATATTTGCTGAAAGTTGGTCGAACACGCAGCTGCTTGGGAGCTGGGGGCGTTTGGTTTGGACGGGCTGAAACAAACAGAAATTTAGAAGAACAGTTTAAAATACGTAGTTGAACTTCGTAGTCAGCGGCAGATATGATGGGAAAATGATTATGAGGAAAACACCCCGTGTTGAGCTGTGTGTTTCTCAGCTCCCTGGCTAAGCTGAGCTGCTCTGTGACATACCTGTGACATCAAGTCTTGTGTTACACGTGGTCACGCCAGCCTCATTGACTGCGGACACTGTGTACCAGCCAGCATCCTTCTTGGTTACATCCTTTATCAGTAAAGTCACTCTTCCAACATTATCGTGGTATAGGCTGGAAAGGAACAAACAAAAACTAAGGTGTGGGAATTAAAATTCTTTTCTTTCAGGTAAACTTTAAGTGATATGGCTGCCTTATAGAACTTAATTAGTAATAAAAGGCTGTTGAAAACTCCAAGACTAACTCTAATCAATGCCAAAAGTTAGATACCCCACCTATGAGCAGAGGTATCTTTTTGTAGTAGAGTATTTATCTAACAAGCATAAGACCCTAGGCTGGATCTCTAGAAACTCATACACATACTCTCTCTTCTCCCAAATAATTTCCTTTTAATCTTTTCATATAATTTATTTCCTGTAGCCATGCTTCTTTATTGTCAAAAAAGATGAACTCTAGGCTCTGTGATGCCTTATTTTTAGGATTACTTGAATCTGACTTAAATATTTATTTTTAAGAATAGACAACCCAAGGCCATAATTTCATAATTTATAATATGTATAAGAAGTATAACCAGATTCGCCCAACCAATGTATATATGCCAATGAGGAGAGTCTGGTCTCACCTTATCCGATCGGTGTTGAAGTGGACCATTTCATTATTTCTTTTCCAGAAGAGCTTCGGTGGAGGGATAGCTGAGATCTGGCACTCTAGTTTTACTGACTCTCCCTCAAAAACTTTTTTACTCTGTGGTTTGTAGATAAACATTGGCGCTCTTTTATGCTCTTTTGCTGGATAGTGGTAGGAAATCAATACAGAAGATATTAAGCCAAATTAAAATATTATGAAGTTTGTATGCTGACATTAAAGCTTTAAAAAGCAACGTCAGGATTGGGAACCTTTTTACTTTTAGGTAAAAGACCATAACATACATTATTATTTTATTATATTAAGAGTTCTTAAAATGGAATGCAATGATCTATTGAAGTTTTAACCATGTTTTATTAAAAGAAGTAAGTCACTTGGTCTACAGGGAGGCAGTGTGCATGATGGGAAAAGTAGCAGACATCTGCAGTTCAGATCCTGGTTGGGGATGCAACTTGGCTGTCGGTCGAGTGTTTGCCCTGCCTATGCAGGGCTGTAGCCTTGATCCTCAACCCCACAAAACCAAGTCTCTGTTGGCTCCTCCAGCCTTGTAAAACTGGAAAATTTTTTGTTTAGTTTCTCTGAGCCTCAGTTTTATCTATCGCTAACTACACCTTCAAAACAAACAAATGAACAAACAAAAAAACCAAAACCAAACAAATTCATAAGATGGATCTGTATGAATATGAAAGAAAAAAGACTTTGTAAACTGCTAGTATGCAGATGTCAGTCATCACAACCACCTACAAGGAGAAGCAGTGGGAAGTGGTGAGCTCACACTGAATGTGGATTTCCTAAAGGAGAAGGGAAGGGACTGGATGGGTTCCAGCCAAGCTCTCTTTCAGTAGTAATAGGACATTATTTATGAAGCTACTGGCACAATATGATTTACCGAGAGCTGAATAGCGGGAAGTGTATTACTGGGCGAGCATGCATGTATGTGTCTTATTCCCTGCTCACTCCTTTTTTTCCCCCCTTTGGCTGAGGTCCCTCAGTCCTAAATGTCTTTCATTGATCTAGTAGAGTATAAGCTCAAGGACATTGCTCATCTTTTAACCTTAGCAGACTTTTATATAACCGACAAGGAATCATTAAATATTTCTTGTGAGGTAATACCATAGCTTAAAGCATTATGTAGGATATATTTAAAGTCCTTAGATGGTAAAATTTCAAAACTGGGCATGGGTTTTTATAGAGCTATGATGCCACAGTGTGAAGTGAGAGTTTTGTCAGAACCTGCTTTTCTAAGAAATATGATTTTTTTGGTTATGGTTAGACACAATTTTCATAGTAAATATAACATAGGGCAGAGCTAAAAATTAACAGCCAGTGTCCATTTTTCAAGTAGGGATTTACATTATGACAGCCTATGGCAATTTTGTATCAGCCTGAGTCAGGATGGCTACATTTCCGACTATAGGGAAGATAATTATCAGGCTAAAGTTTCTACTAGAAATCCTCTTCTAGTTATATCAACAAAAGCTTATACTATTTCATTTACTTCATCCAAAATTATATAATATTCTCTCTGCCAATTGTTGATCAGCCATGTGTATTGTTATTCTGTTCACCATAGCTAGGGAAAAGGAAACAACCTAAATGTCCTTCAGTTGACCAGTGACTGATGAAAATGTGTACCTATATACTATGAAATAGTATCCAGCTGGAAGGGAAATAAAATAGTGACATTTGCAGGTAAATGGATGAAATTATAAAAATATATTGTGTGGGATAACCCAGACACAGAAAAAAATATTATGTTCTCTCTCATATGTGATTCCTAGATCCAAATTCTAAGACATGAGCATATGATTTGTAGTAACTGTAGAAACCGTAGGGAAGTAAAAAAGGGCCATGTGAGGGTAGGGGGCTAGAGAGGAGAAGCAGCAGGATTCAAGTGATGAAAAGTCTCCTTCCAAGGACTAGCTTTCATAATACCAAAGGGAAGTAGCAAAAGGATGAAGCAATGAATAGTCCTGCCTAGCTCTGATGAACTAGCATTGCCAGATATACCTAAGGGTGCAGTGCTGACACCCATATGTTGGCAGTAACCAGCAGCTCTCTAACTGGACTTACAGCTGCCTCAACAGGAAGGAAACCATGCCTGTCACTGGAAGGCTAGCCAGCTACCTAGGAGTAGTGAGGTCATAAATATTAGACGAGAACTTATTACTATCGCTCTCCTAGACCAGTAGAGCTAAAGCCTCCCTGCATTCTAAATACGTATCTTTATACTCAGAGCTAAGGGGTGTAATGCTCACCCCTCTTTAAAGAAGCTTCTCGTTACAGTACGTGGAGACCACCAACAGAAACCTCAAGTCTGCTCAAAGTACAGAGAACAACTGACTATGGGGTAGGGTACTCAATGGCTATATCTGCAACACAACTCTTGCACCAAAAGCTCAGAGAACATTTCGGAAGAGGGGGGCAGAAAGGCTGTAAGAGCCGTAGGAACAAGAAGTCTGACCACAGACTATAAATGACAGAAAGCCTTCACCCATGACATGGTAACACATAGTTGCCCAAACAAGACCTGAACAAGGAGGGCACCAATACATGTGCTAATATGGAAGGGAGAAGCGTCACAAGGCTCCACTCTTAGATGAAAAGCTACAGGCAACTAATGCTTGCTGAGAGAGGGAGAACTGGTCTTCCCCAGGGATGCGATTTCTAATTAGATATAAAATACCAAGGGGTATCTAATCTCTGTCTGTCTGTCTGTCTGTCTGTCTGTCTATCCATCAATATCATCTATTTATCTAAAATCCTCATAGAAAAAGAGGCCATAAATTTGATAGTATAAAGGGAGGGGCCCAGGAGGGGCTGGAAAGGGAGATTTAGGAGGAGATGGAAGGAAGAAAGGGAAGAGGAAATGATGTAATTATATTTTAACTAAAGTTTTTTTTTTTTTTAAAGAAAAAGCAGGTTGAACAAGCCCTGGGAAGCAGTAGCTTTGTCCATGGCTTCTACTTCAGTTCCTGCCTCCAGGTTCCTGACTTCAGTTCCTGCCTCTAGGTTCCTGACTTCAGTTCCTGCCTCCAGGTTCCTGACTTCATTTCCTGCCTCCAGTTCCCTTCAAGGAACTGTGACTTGGGATTTGTAAAACAAACCCCTTCTTCACCCCTCCCCCAGTAATTAAAATAAAATTACAAATCTCCTTATTACCTTTCTAGAAAAGAACTGGTGGTAGATCTGGCTGTAATTTTACTGTTTCCTCCTAAGATGTCTTTTTGCTGTTTTAAGTATAAACTGGCATTGCTCTAGATTCTGTAGATGTTAGCTTTAAGTTTGAAGTTCACTGGACTTATCTTTGAAATATTTTCTTTTATAATACTCTTTCATTTTCAGTCAGGCTGTCTATGAAGGATCTCTTTGGAGGCTTACCAAGGACGTCCAGCTGCACGGTGAAAGTGGCTTCTCCGGCTCTGTTCCTGGCCACACAGGCATACGACCCTGCGTCTGATGCTCTGACCACTTCAAAGATGAGTGAGTGAAAACCCTTCTCAGACACTATCATTTTGTGCAACTCATCTGATTGAACTGGACTCCCGTTTAGATACCACGACACATCAGGGGCCGGCAGTCCACTCACCTACAAATAAAATACAGCAGTTTTCCATTTATGATTTTAACAATTTTGTCATCTGGGTTTGGGATCAAAAGTGGAAAGGAGGAGTTCAAAATACATTTATTGTAAATTTTTACTGTGAAATTAAAAACTTGAAATTACTGTATTGTTTTTAGATTATTTCAAACCACACCTAATTCCTTCGAATACAACCTCAAACTCTTTAAGACACCTTTGGTTACTTTATCTAGAACATTAATTTATGTTTTATGTCCCACAAGATATATGGACACCACAATTTTGTCCATTAATATTAGTTATTTAAATGTTTTTGTATAAAGACATTGAACATAAACAGTAACTCTCATTGATAGGGAATCTGGAAAAATATTTTGCAAGGAAAACTTCTTAGAATGAGGCTAATCAAAATGTGACGAGGTTTCTGCTAGAGCGCTATTCTAGTCTGAAAATTCAGGAAAGAAGAAAGCAGAGCAGCTTGAAGGGATGAATAGACAACTACAGGTGCTTAAGTCGGCCGGGCGTGCGTGCACGCGTGCGTGCGTGCGTGCGTGTATCCAGGACATCTGTTTACTAAGCTCATCTTCCTACTTTATCAGGTAAGTAGTATTTGTTATTCCCATTTCACAGAAGAGGCAACAAAATGTAGAGAGGATAAACTTGTCTAGGTTTATTTAACTTGTCTAAGTTTACACAGCTGGAAGGTGGCACAACCAGCATATGACTTGTGTTGGCCCAGCTTCAGAATTTGTGCAAAAGTTTGGGAAGAGGGACAAGTCCCCAAACGTGATGTCCCATCGCTAATGCATCCTTAATATGTTTAAAAACACTTACTTTAAAATCCATTCTGCAGAATCGTCCTTCTTCAATCGACATGTTTTCTGGCACTTGGATGAAGCGTGGTGGGTAAAACTTCTCCTGGATCGCGTCCTGGTCATTTGCCTCTGCTCTTGAGGACGATCTACTTCTACAACAATATTTTAATAATGACTGTGCAGAAATGTCCTTGCTTATTCCATTCGCACAGTGCAATTAGCCATCACGCTAGAGAATCCAGACTCTCTGCTTTGGTTTGATGGCATGGTGACAATAGGGACAGACACAAAGGGCTTATTTAATGACTGTCAGAAATATAACAATTTAGAAACATCTGGTTCAAACTGAATATTGAATAACCCTCTCCTTTTAAAGGAGTTCCTTAAGTTGATCAATGTACGCCTCATAGTTAGTACTGCGCTTCCCTTGTTCTGACGAGTTATTTAACATGGAAGCATGGTCCTGACTCTTTGACCAAAATGTTTTAAAAACACCCTTTGAGGTAGCTCTAATAATACAAGTTTTCAGCATCACCCTTGACATTTGAAAATTCACACTGTGTTTTGAAAGAATATAGTAAACTTGAGGGCTATGTATACTACATATAATATTTGTAGTGGAAAACATTTTAGGTAGCAAAATACATCTCTCTTTACAACCTAAACGAATTACCTTACTTGTGATGTGGGAACCTGCAGCCGTGCATGCTCCGGGTTGTGCTGCTTGAGATGAAAACAAATGGAGAAATTTAACATGCAGTTGGTCCTTTCAAATGAAGGTAAGCAAGTGTAGTTAAGAGGAACGTCTGGGCTACTTCAGTTGTGATTGGCTTTTGTATGACTCCATTTTAGACACAGCAAATGACCCGACCATTTCCTTAGTAAGGACTCCAAAGAATTAACAGGATAGTCTCACAGGTGCGATTTATAAAAGTCAGCTGAACCCAACACTGATGGTCGCTTACTTCTCAGAGAGTAGTTTTGTGATAGAAGGGTGATGTGTTCCCCTGGCGTGTTTGACTTGGGGACACAGTGCAGGTTGTACTTTAGCAAAGCAGGAATAGATATGAGGTCACTTATGCTGGCACTGGGCAGCAGGTGTCAGGCTACTGCTGAGCAGTGCCACCAACAACAGTAAACATGTATTAGACTGGAAAATACTTCTCCTTTTAGCTCATGGAAAAAAATCCTGTTGGACACCATTAGAAATATGGCTAAAACTATAAAAAAGACTTGAAACATGAATTAGCTCTTGCCAAATAAAGAAATATTTATTTACCTTTTATGATTTATGTTGAGTGCCAGAAAATTGTTTCTACTCGAGAATAAAGTCAAGAATTGATGAACATTATAACCAAATTAACTGATTAATACTTCATGCCTGTTTTGTAGAAATGTTGCTGTTCTTGGTACAGTGGAAGAACGAAAAGAAGTAGAAAATACACTCTCAGCCCAAATATCTCTGAAGTATTTGAATAGGAACACAGAAAATCTGCATCCAAACATTTATTTTGGGATGAATCTTTTCAGCCAATGCATTTTAGCATTTCTAAAGAATCTAAAAAAGTTTGTCTAGTCTAAGATTTCTTAAAAAAAGTCAAAACAGTTTACCAATTCAGCAATCATTCTATTTCTTTAGAAAAAATAAACAAAAACAAAAATCAAACCTAATAATCTAATAAAACTCAAAATCTTCAAAATAAGTTTTTGTTTTTTGTTTGTTTTGTTAATTTTTATTTTTACTTTTATTTATTTATGTGTTTATTATTTATTTATTTTACAAGATAGGGCTTCTCAGTGTAGTTCTGGCTGTCCTGGAACTCACTCTGTAGACCAGGATGACCTTGAACCAACAGATTTCCCTGCCTCTCTTTCCCAAGTGCCCAGCTAAAAATAAGATTTAAAAAAATCTTTTGGTTTTACCATGTTATTTTCAGAAGTAGAGTATTTCAATTACAGCAGAGATATATTTTTGTTTATAGTTACTGTAATTGGACATTTCTTATTACTTAGGATCAATGTTTCGGTGTCTAAAATAATAAGGTTTGTGTTTTCTCCCTTTGTTGTGTTTCTGCTGCTATCTTTTTGTGCTGGTGCTGCCACCTTCCTTTCAAACACTGTCATAAATATTAGGTACATTTTTTGAGTAATTCTCCTAGAAGAGATGGAGTTGTCTTATCCTGGCTATAACTGCCTATGCCGTGGCCCGAGTTCAATGCAGTAGATGCTCCATGTAAACTGGCTGAATGAATGAACTGCTCAGTTTCTGAGATCTACTTCTTACCCATTAGACGGTCGTCCATCCTTTCTAGTTGGTCTAATTGCCTTTAATATAAACAAAAGTCTTCGTTCTTATCTCATATCGATTTTCTCAATGAGTTCTCAGCTCCATCTCTGTTGCTCACAGCCTTGCAGACTATTTGAGAGGCTACAGCAGGCAGCTTGAAGGGTAACCACCCTTCGGTTTGTCTTTCCCACCTGTTATAATTAATTTGGTCAGATGCAAGGCTGTGTGTATTCACTCTACTTTGAAGTTAATCCTTTTCTGGAAAATGAGCTTTTATTAATCTTAATTTTAATTGCCCTCAATAGAGTTATCTTATTAGTTTGTTCAATAAAAGGCGTGTTTAAACTTGGGAGCATGGCAGAAGCAAGTAGATGCGTCACAAACATGGCTGAAAACATCAAACAACTTAAACATTGCAACAAAAAAAAAAAGTTGCCTGAAGCTGGCCAGAGTTGTGTGCCTCTGTGGTCCCAGATACATAGCAAGCTGTGGAAGGAGGATCGATTTGGCCAGATTTGGGGTCAAAGATCCTATGGCAAAAAGAAAAACAAAGGTCACAGTTATACATCAGTCATTTTAAATTACCTGTGAAGAATCTTGGACATCATTGTTTGGAGCTTGAAACACAGCAGCAGCATTCTGGGGACCTAGCAACCTGCGAGCCATCTTCTCCTCATAGGTCAGCTTCTAGAGAGCGGTGATGAGATTTGGTAAGAGGTGTGTGAATAGCTGTACCTGGACAACCATTACTCTTAAGAGTCAGAACTGTGCTCCCATGTTTTGAATTATAGTTTCTGTGTTTCCTAAGGAGCCTTGTCTTCAAAGATGAGCAACTAATTCAATTGTATATTAAGATCTATATAAGAATTACAGCTGTTAAGGTACAAAAAGTTGAGTTGATAACATTTTCCATTAGTTACTTGGCAGACAAACATTTTGTGAGAAGGTGATGGTTATTTTATTTTATTTTTTGAGAGAAGATTTCATGGGTCACAGACTTGCTTTGAACTCATCTAGTCAAAGCTGACTTTCAACTCCTGATCCTCTCGTCTCTACTTTTCTAAAACCCTAGGGCAGGAGAGTAGAAATGTGCCAATATATTGAGTTTTTGAGAAAATAGTGTGTAAGACAAAAGTTTCCTTGTATTATCTAGGTTTTTTAAAATACTTCATCCATTTATTACTGAAACCCAAATGGTGGACGTCATGTTAGAGTAGTAATGAGTTCAAACAAGCAAATGTTCCTCTTTAAAAAGGTGAATCCTATTTCTTGCTGCCTCTATGGCCATAGATCTGTGAGAGACAGAAATAGTGTGTGTGTGTGTGTGTGTGTGTGTGTGTGTGTGTGTGTGTGTGTAGTGGTACTGGGTATCAACCTGATGTTAGGTAAGTGTCCTACCAGTGAGCTATATTCTCAGCCTCAGAACTTTCACATTGGAATTAGATCTTTAATAGTGTAATTGGCCTTCTGTACGAAACAATAGATAGCTTGCCCACTTGATTTCCATTATGAAGAAGGGTGTCCTTGCATTTCAGCTTTCTCTCCAAATCTTGAATCAACGCTTCTTTTGATCCTTGGATTTCATGGTCAGGAGTTCTTGGAGTGGGCTTAGCATTTGCAGTTTGGGATGGCATGGCATTTACTGGTTGGTTAACCGAGGATTGTTGATAGCTTTAAAAAAGGAAAAAAAAAACCATGAAAATGATAGAGTTGAATTCATTCTGTAAGTCATGTTTAGAAACATTGAGATTACCACTTAGAATTTCTAGTGTTGTCAAGAACACCAAAGACCCTGATAACAGTCAAGAAGGATGCTGTAAGAATGGCTACTTTATCTTTTCTTTTGGCAGGAGAAAACTAATACAGTGGGGGTGGGGATTTACTCATAAAGAGGACATCTAGAAGATCCTCCATAAAGAATGTGATGGTTACAGGGAGCTTTCAGGTTCTTTCAGTCTGATTGTTGAATTTCTTGTCTGATGGAGAGATGGACATCAGGCAGTAGTGTGCTTCAGCTGCCTCTCCTGGGCTCAAGAGGGCTGATTTTTTTTTAAGCATCTCTTTCTAGTAACGTGTGATCCCAGTAGGGCTTGAAATTGATGTTGTCAAAGTCTTTATACCAGGGATTTTGGTAAATACTGCTAATCATGGCTCTTTCTTTTAGAGCTGAATTGACCAGCACATCACCTGTATTTTATAGTTCTCCTGCTCCTCAATGGGATCTCTGGGTTTCCTATTAATTTTCAATTCCAGTTAATTTTATACCCCAAATGATCCAAACTACTACATAGAAATAGGGGAGGAAGGCAGGGGAGTGGGGAAAATGTATAGCTCAATTAAAAACAATGAAGAATATAAACATAACTTTTAAAGTAGTGATGATTTCTTTTGCATTGCTAAGCTGATTAGTTTTTGGTAGAGAAAGAAAAGGATAATTAGAGGAAGATAGAACATGAAACATAACTTTAAAAAAAGGATTTGGAAAAAATTCACTAATCTGAAAATAATTTGAAGAGTTTAAGTTCTTTTTTTTTTCAAAAGAAAGTATTTTATTAGTGTATATTTGGTATAAAATAAAATGGGTGTTAAGAATAGTTGTTCACATATAAAATTCAATTTGACTATATTTACATCCATATCTTCCCTTGTTCCTCTCCTTTTTTTCTTGAAGTTCTTATTTTATCCAAGTAGTCTAATCTGTGTGTGTGTGCATGTGTGTGAATACGCATGCATGCATCTGTGTGTGTGTGTGTGTGTGTGTGTGTAAACCTAGATTACAATAATTAAAGAAAGAATACAAAGATTGTCTTTGGAAACCTGAATAATTTCATTTAAAAAGATAGTTTCTAAAACCATATATAACTCTAGTTCTGGGAAATCTCTTTATTTATTTATTTATTAAAGATTTCTGCCTCCATGTATAGATCAACAAAATCAATAAAATTTAAAAATAGACTAAATGCATTTTATATTAAAATATGGCTACATGCCTATAGGAAGGCAGGTAGTGGAATGTGGTGGTTTGAAAAAGAATGGTCCTATAGGCTTGAGTGGTTAGTCATTAGAGAATGGTCCTACTTGAGAAAGAAGAGGAGGAGAGTCCTTGGACTTCACACAGGGCAGGGAACCCTGACTACTCTTTGGGCTGATGAGGGAGGGGGAGTTGTTTGGGGGGGAGGGGGAGGGAAATGGGAGGCAGTGGCGGGGAGTTTAAGTTCTTATATCATCTTCGGTGCCTAAATGTTTATCTAAGCTATCCCGAGCCCTTTTAAATCTCCATACTGACATTGGTAGAGAGCAAGGACAGCAATGAGAAAATCCGGTATGGTTAGCTGTTTGGTGGATCAAACTTTTCCTAGTGTTTTGATGAATTAGAACCCTACGCGGGCAAACTTGTATCCTTCTAGTTGCTGGGGGAACCTGACCACTGCTCTAAGGAAGACTTTACGATGCTCATGATAAATGTTCCCTAGTCATCCAGATCCACAGGAGATCAAGATTCCTAAAAGGACTAGTGATTCAGAGGAAATAAAGACTGAGTGGAACCAGAGCCTTCACTTTGTGGACTGGGGCCACTCTGGGACCTGGTGGCTATCCCAAGGGTCCAGTGTAAACAGACTGGTGAGTAACAGGTGCCACCACTCGTCCCCCTGCCACTCTTGCCCCCCACTGTAAAGCACAGCTGTGGGAGATACTGCCAGCTGAGCCAAGATATACTATCTTAGAAGCTGATGGTGCCCATTCTCCCTTTACAATCTAGATATTTGAGCTTTCCAGTTGTCTGTATCAATCCCTAACTAAAGTCTGATTTGTCCAATAAAGTAAATAGTCAAATCAATCAAATAGAAGTAAATAGTGAAGCCCCCTCCCTTGATTAAATTCCTAGGCCAAAGCACTGGCCTTTTTTTTTTCTTGAAACTCACAATTATTGATATGTTTATATTCACAATGATTAATTTCTTGTTCACAATTAAAAAATATTAGAGCCCCTTAATAGTCCTGTAGTGTTTGCACTGATAAATACTTATAATGTCTTTCAGTTCTAGAGTCCCATCTGTTTGAGAGCCACAAGTGCTTTGTAAAGTGAATTAGACTCAGACAATTCTGTTCTCATCATTATATTTTATAGAAAGCCCGAAAGACTGTTAATGACAGCTAAGCCTGAGAATTACAAGATATCTATCCTTAGTTAGTTGATTGACTACACAACCTCACTGTCTGCACATTTGGTGGTATATGCACTAGACTTATACGTTCTTACTTATAAACTTTTATTATATTTTATAATATTTTTGTATAAACTTATATTACTTTTACACTGCTTTAGAGGTCTTTTTTTTCTCACCATTAATCCTGATCATTAAATATGATATAGCTCAGAAAACTGGATCACCAAGCAGGCTATTTGCGGAATGCCTCATGGCAAGCTCTTTGGAAGGAATAATTAGAATGAAAGAATGCCACTCACTTTTCACTGTGCTGTTTGAACAACTGCTAAAACCATTGCCTAAGAACTTCCTATCATTGAGAAGCGAGGTAAGGTTTTCAAGAGTCTTTAGGTTAGAAATCAAGGATTGCTTTAGAAGATGGAGCAATCCTGAGCCCTTCATAACAATGAGAGATCTGTGCACAAATGTTTAAGGGCCAGGGCTTTCCACCCCATACAGCTGGACTCAGAATGGGTATCAAGTAGCGATGGCAAGATTAGAAGAGTTATCTACAGTTGCTGAAAATGGAACAGCTAAAGCTGGACCTTTGATCTCTGGTCTGGGGACCTCCTAGACTTGCTTTCTTCGTCTCTATTTTTGCCTCTTTTTAGTTTCGCGCAAAGCTAGGTATGTGGTTGAGACTCTGTGAATGTTTGTTTGATAACTATTTTTTTTTTTAGCAGAATTGGAATAGGATTGAAAGACTTTAATAGGGAAATACTACAGTCAGAGTAGGTTATATATTTAAAATTCTGGTATAAGAAACTTAGAAATACCAAGAAGCTACATGGAGAATTATCATATTAATAATTGTGAACAAGAAAGAAGTATGAAATGAATTCAATGGGATTTTGTGAGGAGCTGGGGAGGAAGGCGACCTTTTAAAATACTAAGTCAAAACTATGAGAATATTATATTCCAAGGCAGGAACTATTAGTCATCAGCCATTATATATAATTCAATTTAATAACTATAGAATACCAATCTGTTTTCGAGTGTCCTAATTTTTATTTTTAAAAGTACGAAATAGGTTTCACTACAAGCTGAACTGCTATGGTCAATTTAGCGGCTTTTCTGGAATTTCAATGAATAATATACTTTTTAGAAAAACTAGCTCAGTCATCTTATTGGTGAACACTTTAATAATACATACAAGTAAACTGCATGAATATCAGCTTATTTTTGGATTGGAAAACTTTCCACTTCTATGCTGATTTATGGTTCTTTCTCTGTTCAACATTAAACAAATCTAGAGACACCAGCAAGTATTCCACTAAGACTCCAACAAGACATGGTCCACCAGACAATATCGTTTAATCACTGATATTCTCGCCAGCCAAGAAATATGAAAACTGATAGCCCTAACTTTAAATAAGTACAAACTATTCTGTTCATGTTTTAAAAAAAGCTCAACTCCACATGGTGTACCTTCCTCGGGCTGAGTTCCTTCAGGACAGTCTCTGGCTATGGAAATACAGCGCATGCTTGCATAAGGCTGTAGGTATTTGCTCCTAGATTTAGACCTTCTGACAAAATTCAACAAGTTACAGCTTCTCCTACCAACACAAACCTTAAAACCACGATCCTTCTTCTGCTCCAGCCTCCCTGCTGATGCCAGTAAGGACCATTTATGCAAGTGGCCAACTGACTGAGTTCCAGACTTTTAAAAAGTGTTAATTTTAAATTATATTAGCCAAGTGGATAGTCAGGATTAGAGGGAGAAGAGGGTAGGAAGAAAAGACTACGAGAAGAAACTTGATAGCCTTTGCTCATAACAGAGGAAATCCTAGACACAGAGGAACAGACAGGTGCTCTGCAACCCAGCCAAGCCAGACCTCAGAGGAATTAAATTTGCAGTGAGAGGAACTTAGCTTAGAGCTAAGCAGAAAGCTCACCCTTCCCTGGTGTGTTAGAAATCGGCTCTTTTTTCTTTCTGAAGATGCTAAATAATAAGGATATACTTGTGTGCGATAGTAGGTAATTTGAGTCCCGCTCCGTCTGGACACTGGAGAAAGCTTAGATGACCTCTTACTGCCAGTTTCCTGGCTCAGTGAGAATGAAGCTCGCACTACCGATTTGCACTGTAAAGAATAACAGCAGCTACCCTGAGATCTCCCCGGATAAAGCTCATGGTGCACGCAGTGTACACAGGTTCACTTACTTGGAGTCCACAGCAGATGGGATCTTACTGTTACTGTAATCAGGTTGAGATGGTAAAATAGAGCTGAGGAAGCTGGCTGGAGACTGGCTAAAGGTGGCAGTAACCTTTTGGGCTGGACTGGGGCCAGCAAGCTGCTGGGAAGCAGGATAAGCCGAGGAAGACACTGTGATGTGAGAACTCACTGTGGACGAGGCAGAAAACCTCTGCTCCGTGCACTGGCGGGGCTGGATGACGATGGAGGACTGTTTGGTCTGGCTAGGGAAGCTGGGGGCTTCCTGTCCTGGAGGCTGCAGTCTGGAGCCACATGGATTTTGGGACTGGATGAAGTGTTTTGGGCGTTCGTAGTTGAACATGCTTAGCTGGTATGTGCAAGATGGGTTTGTTCCCCGACGGGTAGAGTCCTGACCGTGAGGCTGAGAGAGGGGAATACAGTAGGTTGGAGCAAGTCAGAAGCAACTTTAGTGCGGCCCTGCTTGCTGAGATCTGGAGAACACTGTACTCCTGGCTTCGGCAGGTTTTTCTTGAAGAATAATGTTTCTGAAAAGGGGGTGGGGGAGTTACAAGATTAGTCTAAACCATATTGTTTACTTGACACTATCAGCAAAAGCTTTTAGGGGCTGCCTCATGGTGGAGTTTTCCAACCTTCTATCCTTTCTCTCTACCTCCGTCGTTGCCCAGGTGACATTCCTACTTAGAATAAGTAAAAATGACTCAGTGTGCTTGCTCGTCTCTAGGTGAAAGCTTATGTAGAGGTTTCAAGATTATACACCACAATTTTTTTTTTCCACAGAGCATTTTCTGTTAAGAAATTCTTTTGTTGTCACGCTGGGTGATAGTTCTGGAGCCTCGTGATTGGCTCTCATCGAAACACTGTAGATTCCTAGCCCTCAAAGATGTAAAGATTGAAAATCAACAGCAGTCAATGTATGCCAGCCTTCATCAAGACAAATTCTTCCCCTTTCTCATCAGAGTGCAGCAGTGCCCCTTTGATCGAGCAATTAACACTACTCTAGTGCCCATTTGCCTTTTCCCAATTTCAAAAAGTAGAATAAACATTTAATTTCTTATGGTCAATTTGGAATTAATTTTTCCTATTATACCTCACTGCTTCTTTTTCTGCCCTTGATTCAGTATTGAGCACACTACCAAAGGACAAGGAGACTAAGGACTGACTGTGTGCTCGCTTGTCTCTATATGTATAACAGTTACTACAGACCGTAAGTGCAAAGTCAAATGTCATTTTTCTTGTTATGTTTAAATTATACTTTCTCGTTATTGACCTCAATGGTTTCTTAATTATCTAGTTTATTTGTTTAATATGTAATTTAGGCTAGCATTGGAATCATTCTAGTTCCTCTTGTTATTTTCCATAGCGATCAGTAAGTATAGTCATAACTAAAACATGACACTATGCCATGAAACTAGCCTGTCAATAAAGGAATGATGGATGTTATGGTTCTCTCTCACTGCTGGAGTGAGTGGCCTTTCTGTCTTCCCACACCAGATCTCTGTTTTTCCTCATTTTGCTGTTAAAGTCCATCCTGAGGGTTATTGTTGCCTCTGATTTTTCCTGCTGCTATGTTAAATAAGGGCCAGAGCAAATGTTCCTGAAAGTTACTGCGATACCCACTGTTTTTATTCAAAATATCAGATGATTTAATTTAAAATATATTAATTTGCTTCATGTAAGATAGAGAAACTCTGAAATTTTGATGAACCAAATGTTTAGCTGTAAAGTTTCCCGAATTGTTTACCCATCAAATCTGGGTGCTGTATAATGATTTGCATATCAGTCTGGAGGGAAATACTGTTCAGGATTCATCCAGACCAAGTCACCTCATGCTAGAGATTTGCTCAGCAGGCTAGAGTTCAGTTATCACTAGCAGGGGCAAAGGTGCAAGGGACTGCATAGGAAAAGGCTCTGTGGAAGAGAGAAAGCTTCAAAATTTATGAATTCCCTAATTTCAAATTTCTGAACCCAAATGCTAGCACCCAGAATGCACTGTAGAAATGACCTATGTGAAGCCTTTTAATCGTCAGGGAGAAAGATGCCGAGGGTGGGGCAGTTTAATAGAAACCTTTGTTTCCTGAAATAAAACGGCTTTATTTCAAGACAACTG
The DNA here is from genome assembly GCF_018167655.1 of Microtus oregoni. Taxonomy (NCBI): domain Eukaryota; kingdom Metazoa; phylum Chordata; class Mammalia; order Rodentia; family Cricetidae; genus Microtus; species Microtus oregoni. The sequence continues at coordinate 10,360,414 of NW_024543070.1, forward strand.
GTTTTATAGCAGCGGGTCTCTTTGATGACTCTAGAGTTTGGTTCTTAATTTTCTTCCCGGGCAGGACAGTTATTCAGGCTTGTGACTAACTGTCTAAGACTTAGGCTGGAGATATTTTCCAGCAAGAGTTTTCAATTTTTTAAAACATATTTTCTGAATAGTGACTGTCCTAAGCATGTTGGTATCAGTTTCCTTAGGTAATAATATTGTATTATTAAAGCTCAGGTAAATATATACTGTTTCAAAAATTTTACCCATGTCACTACAATATTTCATCAGATGTTCACAAAATGTTGATGGAACAATATATTTCCCAGACAACTTCACTACTTGTTTGTCATGTTGTTCCACAGTTCAGTTCTCTATTAGATTCTGACAGCGCTTTTCTTTTTCTATTAATGATATTTCAGTTTTAAGGACTGTAAACAAAGTATTCTGCTATTCCATATTATAAAAATACTTTAGAAATTCTTAATTTATTAGGTAATATTTGCTAATCTTAACCATTAAAAATTCCCTCTAGCATAACATAGACTTTCACAAAAGACTGGACTGAGGACACAGTACAGGGACATAATTCCAGTCAGATCAAACAAATCTTTCCTAGGAAAAGTAAGCTTTAGAATAAGGATGCAAATTCTCTTTGCTTGTGTCCTCTGCACAAGCCTCCCTGTTTCAGTGGACTGAACAGGCTCCTTTATCTTTAAGATTCTGTACAGTACCATTTAATTTTGTAACTCCCAGCTAGCTTTCTTTCTCTCTCTCTTTATAAACCATAAGATCCCCTTTGCACCTATGCCTCTGATCCAAATGAAGAAAAACAAACAAACAAACAAACAAAAACTCGAACCATAGCACAAATAAGGCAGACACTTACCCTGAGCTCAGAGGACGCCAGCTCGGCTCAGCCCACTACTGAAGAGAAGGGAGATGCATCTCCTTCCCTCAGGCTAATGTGACTCTGGGCTTAGTATTGCAGCACCCTGACTTTTATCAGCTGCCAGACAGTGACATCTGATGTGCTTCCTGTCCATCTACCTATGCTGGCATGCCAAAGTAAGAGTCCACAATCTAAACAATATCTCAGATGACTTGGTGATATTTCAGGAGTGGGATTACATGAGCTTCTCTCACAGGCTTCTTTATTTTAGACATGAATTTTGACTATAAGCTGGCCAGTTTATATGGGAAGATAGTGAAAAGAGGAAGAGTGGAAGAAAACCTGATTTGCTCATGTGTCGACCTGGGGTCGGGGTCTTTGAATCTTCCCCATTGGTGAGACAAAGATGGAATGGGAGAGAAGATTGAGGATGAGTTTTTCTTCTCAAGTGAGAGGACCAGTAGGGGAAAGACTACAAATTGATCTTTGCGTCACTCTGGTACTGAAACCTTCTCTTTTTTCACTTGCTTAATAAGAATGGGGGTGGAGTCTGATTCAAACAGTGCATTTCAGGAGGAGGAGTGGTCAGGGCGGGTGCCAGACAGCAGAGTCATGGGCACATCTGACCCGAAGGCTGGCAAGTGGAAAGTGTCATTTAGTTTAGCAAGTTTTCTGACTCTGCCTGGCATATGTCTCTAAGAACTAACATTTTTATTATCAGAGTTTTAATACCCCCAAGCAGTCAACAAATAAGATTAAGTCTGTCAATGCATTGTTTGCCCCATCTCATTTTACATTGAACATAGAGTTCTCTTTCTTTCTTTCTTGTCTTGGAGACCATTGTGATTTTTTTGGTTTCCATTTTTGTGTATGCATGCAAATATCTACAGAAGAAACAGTTTTCAAATCAATAGAGCTGGTAAATGAGGTATGTGGCCTGAGGATCAGGTCAATCAACTAGGATTATTGCCCTTCAATGGCTTCAATTCTCCTGCCTCACAGGTGGGCACTCAAATCTTGTTTTAATTAACATGTGTATTAGGGTTAAAAATATATGTTTGAACACATGTGAGTAATAGAAAATTCTTCCTCATTGCCAGGCTTGATGTTCTGTACCTGAAGTCCCAGCTACTCCAGAGGATGAGAAGATTGCTGAGGTCACTTCTGAAGCAAAGTGAGAAATGGCCTAAAAAATTTCTCCACAACTGACCATGTCCATATGCCTTGTATTGCTATTCAGGGAAAACTGGGTAGCTGCTGTCTTAGGACATGGCAATTGCTTAGTAGAAAAGTATGCTGGTCTTGATGTGTAGGTGGTTGCCAACAAAGTCTTATTTTAGGAATCTCCCAAAATATTTTTAGCACACCTGCTCTCTGATATCTCACATTCTTTCAAGAGGGACAAATCCTTCCAATCCACAGTATCAAGACATAAAAACAAGAGGAGCTAGAATATACAGTATTATCTGCAAGAGATCAGTTGTCAGTGGTTGATATTTGACTTCGCCTGAGGAAAAATTGATTTGGACAAGGAAGGGGAGCCATAAAAACTGAGGTGTCACAAAGTTAAAGTCTGAGATATATCTTACCAGCTAAGTACAGAAGATGGCAAGGAGAGACCCTCTATATACCTAGTTTCGACAGAGTAGCTTATAGTTGAGTATTATAGTTGAGAAAGAATTTTAGTCCTATGTATCCTCTGTTCATTGAGCTTCACCTGTTGTTGTGGCTAGGAGGTTGTAAGATGAGCTACATGTAATAACATCTATGACTTAAGGCAAAAAAATTCATCCTACACTAGAGGATCAAGGGATAATTTAGAAAGGGTAAATATATTGACTAGTTTTATGCCAACTCGACACAAGCTAGAGTCATCTGAGAGGAGGGAACCTCAATTGAGAAAATGCCTCTGTAAGATCTGTCTGCAAGCAAGCATGTGGGGGTATTTTATAAATTAGTGATGGATGGGACAGTGCCCAGAGCACTGTGGGTAGTGACATTCTTTAGGCTGGTGGTCCTGGATGTAAAAATAAATCAGGCTGAGCAAGACATAGGAGCAAGTCAGTAAGTGGTACTGCTCCAAGATTCTTGCATCAGCACCTACTTCTGAGTTCCTCCCTGTGTGAATACCTGCTCTGACTGCCTTCAGTGCCGAGCTGTGATATGGAAGAGTAAGCAAAACAAACCCTTTATTTCTCAATTTGCTTTTGGTCATGGTGTTTCGTTACTGCAATAGAAACCCTGATTAAAATAGTAGGTCAGTCTTCCTTTCTGATACCATCTGCAGGAGTTAAGGATTTTATTAATAACCAATTATGAACTTGTTTTCCTGCCTCTAACCAAAGGTTTACTCTTTTGAATGTTTTCAGCCTCCTCACATTTGTATCTATTTGAATGGTGGCTTGTTTGACAAGAATGTTGGAATTTTTATACCAAAAAAAATCATTAAGATGCCAGGGGTGGGGGGTGAACCTTATTTCATCTGATCTACAAAAAAGGGTTTTTCACATGTCTTTCCCCACACAATCATCCTTGTGCCTCACAAAATGTACTTACATCCCAGTATCTCACTTAAATTTACCTGCCACAGGTTCGGGAAATTCCTTGTCCTATCATTCCTAGAGGAAGAATAGCTATTTAACTATCCCTTGCCTCCACCCTTGTCATATATAGGCATAGTTGATTTTGAAATGGAAAGAAGCTAAAAATGGTCCTGAGAGTTCCTTCTAATGGCTGAACTGAGTGTCTGATGAAGCTCACTCCTGTTCTATCAACTAAGAAAAAAAAAATGTCACATTGAGGATAAAAGGAGAAAGGAGAGTAAGGGTTAAAGAAAATAGTATCAGGTCACATGTCACGATGGTTATTGAAGTTCTGTGTGGACATATAGTGAGAAGGAATTTGTAAATAACACTTGTGACTTGAGCTGTCAACTCTGGCATTCTTCAGTTCCATCTTATATTCTCAAGTAGGAAGGAATTATGGGTCCTATGAGTGTGTAATTAATGAGTAATAATGACAGCATTAATTTGTAATCCTCAACAACTTTGTAGACACATTAACCTTTCTTTAACCACATATTTTGGAGACCTGAATGGTAATCCACTCTACCACGCACTTGTAGTACAGCCTTAGACAGGATGCTTACACTCTAAGCTTTGATGGCTACAGCATGTAAACAATACCTGGGTTACCAGCTTAAACCAAATAGCTGCTCATAGACTCAATATGGGGAATAACATAACAGACTGTACTGTGGGTGTCAAACTAGATTTGAATATTTATAAGGAAAGAACAGGAAAACTCATCGAAAAATGTATTAGCTTTTCAAGAATTTTACTCAGTAGTTTTTTTTCAACAAATGATTTTATCATTAAGGATGGCACATTCTCATGAAAGATATTATAATTTCAAGATTTTTAAAACACAAAAGGTTTACATTAAAGATGTATACCCATGAAGAAAAGCTTTAAAAACCAGTATTGATAATCATCCCAGAAAGTCTAGTAGAGAAACAAGGATATAGAATATAAGTAAATTTTTGTTTATTAAAAAACATCAGCATCAGTTATGCCCCACACATCCATTCATCCAGGACTCTATGAGGCACGTTTATTCATAGAGGAAGGTACTCTTTGCCTACTTGGAGATCTCAGAAACTAGCTGAGCCCTAGAGACCAACCTAGAAATATAGATGAAGGTTCTTTCTGGAGATTTATATATCCTCATTAAAGCAGCAGTTAGAACTGATTTACAGAATATACAGGGACATTTTTAGGCACATACAGTGCCAGGTCCATTAATCTCTGGCTCTTAAAATCCTTAGACCATCTCTGAAGTAATAAGAGTGGCGGTGGGACTGCGTCCCCAGCACCCCGGCTGCCTGCTCGGCTAGCTTATGCCCCGAAATAATTACACGGAAACTGTATTCATTTAAACACTGCTTGGCCCATTCTCTTCTAGGCTAATTCTCACATATTAATTTAGCCCATTTCTAATCATCTGTGTGTAGCACCCCAAGGTGCGCTTACCGGGGAGATTCTAGCCTAGTCCATCCTGGGTCGGAGCTTCATAGCGTGCGTCTGCCCAGGAGCCAGGAGCATGGCGTCTCTCTCAGGCATCTGCTCCAGGGAGGAGAGCTGTCGAGACTCTGAGCTCACTTCCTCTTCCTCCCAGCATTTTGTTCTGTTTACTCCTCCCACCTATCCTCTAACCAATAAAATGGGCCAGGGCAGTTCCTTTATTAGCCAATGACCTTCCTCCATCATTTCCCCTTTTTCGGTTTAAACAAAAAAAAAAGGCTTTAACATAGCAAAATTACATATAACAAAACAGTTATCAAGTATAAGTTACAATAATCTTTATCATAACTAAGGAAAACTATAACTATAACTAACTATTCTTAACTCCATCAAAGACTCCAGAAAGATACAATACTACCTAAGCAAACAAGAAAAAAGCAACTTTTAAAACTCTAGAAATGACAGAGACATCTCGCTGCCTGGACAGTCACCCAAAGTTCTTTTGTACCGTTGGGGCATCCATCTTCAGCCTTCAGGCCCATGGTATCCAGCAGACATTTCCATAAAGCAGGAAAATTCAAAGTCAGTTCAGTCACTATCTGTTGTGTCCTGCAGCATGTCTCGCAGACTCTTTCATGAATCAGGAACCCCGAAAGATCATCTCACCTTAGGCAAGTTCAGTAGTCCTCTCTCTGCGGGTTCTCTGTGTCCAGTTCATGCAATAGTCCAGGCAAGAGCAGTTTCTTGCCCAAATGGCTATCAAACTCCATAAGGTACCTCTTTGATGCCCATCTTCCTCTTGAAGTAGATTGGTGCTGCCAGGAGCAGAGTGTCTCATTGTCATGAAAAGTCCTCAGTTATTAAAACATTAAATGTCCTATTCTGTAATCTTTGAAAGACATGAAGAATGTCTATCTAAAATATATCTCTATATATCTAGAAAATCTAACTAACATGACTACAACCTTTACTATTATCAATGATTATCCATTAACAACCTATATTTCTTAATTATACAGTACATATTTAAATGAACTACACAATCACAATACCTTAATCAAAATCAGAAACACTTATACATATAACAAAATTGACCTTAAATCTCTATCAATAAAGCAAAATCTATACTAATGCAAATTATTCATATCTATATCATATCCCCCTTTAAATGTAAAAGAACGTTTATAAACCATATTTGGGAACATGGGCGCAGTTTTTTCTCTCCAAACTGCTTCCTGCTGAATGGGGGCGTCGTTAATTAGGTCTTTCATGGTATAACCTGTGTGCTAGTTTCTTCTCAGTTGGCAGTTGAGCAAAGCAATTTTCTGAAGATGTTTACACCAACCCTTCAGGAGGGCGTGGTCCATCATACCAAATCGGAATAGAAGAAATGAACAGCGTCTCATCCTCTGTGAAAACAAAATAAGAAACTCTTTTCCAAAGTATCATATCCTTAGATCCAAATTCAAGATATTTATGTTGGATTAGTTCAGCAGCATTTATAAACAAATATCTTTTAGCATCTGTTGCTCCTTCCTCAGCATTTAAATAATTTAAAGAGAGCATAATAGCATACAGTATCAAGATTCTCTGTGTATTTTCCATCTTTGTGCAGCTTTGTTTTAACCTCTATTTTGTTTATTTTTACTTTTAACTCTTTGCTTTTTGAGACAGGTTATCTGTATCTTTGACCTGAAGTAACTCTGTAGACCAGGCTGTCTTTGAACTCTCAGAGATCCGCCTGTCTCTGCCTCCCAGGCATTCAGGATTAAAGGTGTTTGCTACTACACCTTGAACTCACAGAGATCTGTTAGTCTCTGCCTTCTAGGCACTGGGATTAAAGGCGTGTGCTACCACACACAACAACTCTCTTCCTTTTTTTTTGTTTTTTACTTTAAGAACTTCAACTTTTAGTCTGCATATATTTTTAACGCACTGTAAACCATTTAAAAATTTTCTTTGTCTTTGAATCTCTTTACTGTATATCTCTCTTTTTCTGACCACATGAGTCTTTAATTTACCAAGCAATATCAGTAGGATTAAAGGCGTGGCTTTGCCAGCCAGATCCAGTCCATTCCTTAGCTTTCTAGCCTCATGGCGGATATACAGGCTGTAGCCATGTTTACTGCAACAACTGTATGGCATTTCAAGGTCCCTGCCAGCAAGTGAGCTACAACAGACAACACTCAAGTCCTCTCTCTCGGTAGCCGGCCCTCCTGCCTCAAACAGTCAGAGTTTGCCCTGGCAGGATGGCCCAGAAAGCCGGCATTTTTAAATGGCGCAGCTTTTTTCCTGCTACGGCTGAAAACCGAAAAGCATGTGTTCAGCTTTTCGTCAACACCGTTTAAGTGTTTCGTGGCAGGACCTCTTAATGAGCTGCAGGCTTTGCAGCTAAAGCTGAGTCAGGAAGCCTCTCTTAGATGAGGTGCTTGCTTGCCTCTAGCAAGCAGAGTAGAACCGAGAAATTGCTGCTACCAAGAAACCAGGCACAATGCTTTCATTTTGTTCTAGAATTACTTCCCAAGCTGTCTCAGGCTTTATGTGGAAGCAGTTGTCCACGTGGGTGCCATATGAAGTAATAAGAGTGGCGGGGCTGCGTTCCCAGCACCCCGGCCGCCTGCTCGGCTAGCTTATGCCCAAAATAATTACACAGACACTGTATTCTTTTAATCACTGCTTGGCCCTTTAGCCCTAGCCCTTACTGGCTAATTCTCACATCCCGATCAACCCATCTCTAATAATCTGTGAGAACCGGTCTTACCGGGAAGATTCTAGCCTAGTCCATCCTGGGTCTTCATGCCGGGAGCGGGGCATGGCGTCTCTCTCAGGCGTCGGCTCCAGGGAGGAGAGCTGTCAAGACTCTGAGCTCACTTCCTCTTCCTCCCAGCATTTTGTTCTGTTTACTCCTCCCACCTATCCTCTAACCAATAAAATGGGCCAGGGCAGTTCCTTTATTAGCCAATGACCTTCCTCCATCACATCTCTTCAGTGATTCCCCCCAGAACCTTAGGTATAGGAGTTATGCTATACATGTGTATGTATGTAAGTCTCCATGTAAGTATGTACATGTAAGTTCAGGTGCTTGCAGAGGTCAGAGTCACCAGATTCCCCTGGAGCTGGAGTTACAGGTGGTTGTAAGCTGTCTATCATAAATGCCTGGAACCAAACTTGGTTCTTCTACAAGATTGCATGTTCTCTTAACCACTGGCCAATTTCTCAAGATTCTCAAACACATTTTTAAAAATAAATAGCATATCCTTTGTGTAAGAGACATTACTGCCTAAATGTGGTGTGGATATATTCTACTAACTCTGTTACCTTGAACAAGGCTTTTGCATTTTTGAGTTAGAAAATAAGAATAGTAGGGCCTAGGGCTCAGCAGACTATAGTAAAGTGTTTTAGCAATATGTGGAAGCCCTGGGTTAAATTCTGTAAATTGAGTGTGGTGTTACACGTCTGTAATCATAGCTCTTGGGAAGTGGGCAGTAGGATCACCAGTTCAACTGTGTATGAATTGGAGGCCATCCTTGGCTTTATGAGATTTTGTCTCAAAGTAGAATAGAGTGAGACAATAGACTCGAACAGAATAGAAGAGAGATTATAGCACCATCAGAAAAATCAAGATTAAATGAAGAACTGTTTAAAAAGTGTAAAGTTTCACATAAGGTAGATCTTAGATCATATGTGTTACCCTCTCACAGTTATTATCTTACAGGAAAATTATTTAAGAAAATATTTAAAAAGTTATGCTTCCAATTTATTTTTTATTTACTCCTAAGAAGTAAGTTTATTTCATATTTCTTTTTGTTGATATGTGAAACACCCATTAAAAGTAATTTGGATAATTAAATTAATAAAAATAAACTTTTCTTTTCAGAGTTACTAAATTTCCACTTAGCTCAGTGCCATGGAATGTTCCTGCAATTTAAGTCACTTGAGTGATTGAGGCATGAAGATTATTTGAGTGAGGCAATAAGCAAGACCTGTTAAAACACACACACACACACACACACACACACACACACGAGAGTCACATGTTTGTTCCTGGCTGCTCAGGCCCGAAATAACTACACAGAAACTCTATTAATTAAATCACTGCTTGGCCTATTAACTGTAGCGTCTTATGGGCTAGCACTCATATCTTTATTTAACCCATTTCCATTATTTTATATTTTACTATGAGGCTTGTGGCCTAATGGCAAGGTTACAGCTGACAGCTTGTGTCTTTCTCCTCTGGCAGATCCATGGTGTCTTGCTAACTCTCTCTTCTTTCTCCCAGTTTTCAGTTTAGTTTTCCCTGCCTAGCTCTATTTTATCCTATCACAGGCCAAGGCAGATTCTTTATTCATTAACCAATCATATTCACAGCATACAGAGGGAATCCCACATTACCTCCTCTTTTTTGTTTAAATAAAAAGGAAGGTTTCAACTTTAACATAGTAAAATTACATATAACAAGACAAGTATCAAGCAAGAATTACAGTTACAATATTTATTTCTATGTTATCTTTTATCATAGCTAACGAAAACGATAATTATAACTATCTATTCTTAACTCCATCAAAGACTCCAGAAAGATATAATATTACCTAAGTAAGCAGGAAGTGCATTGTAAGCAACTTCCAAAACTCTAGAATTGACAGAGATATCTTACTGCCTGGACAGTCACTCAAAGTTCTTTTGTATCATTGAAGCATCCATCTTCAGCTTACAGGGCCATAGTATCCAGCAGATTTTCCACGAAGCAGGAATTTCAAAGACGGCTTCACCTATATTGGCAGTTTGTCAGTCACATTTTTCCATGTCTTGCAGAATATCTAGCAGAGCCTTTCATGAAGCAGGAACCCCAAAGGATTGTCTCACCTTTAGGCAAGTTCAGCAGTCATTTCTCTGTGGGTTCTGCATGTCCAGTTCATCACGCAGTCCAGGCAAGAGCAGTTTCTTGACCAAATGGCTAACCAACACTATAAGGAGCTTCTTTGGTGCCCATCATCCTCTTGAAACAGATTGGTGCTGCCAGGAGCAGATATGTCTCATTGTCATGAAAAGTCCCAAGTTCTTAAAATAATTTAAGTGCCATATTCTGTAGTCTTTGAAAGGTTTGAAGAATAACTATTCATCTGAAATATATCTCTGTACATCTAGAAAACCTGTCTAACATGACTACAAGTTTGACTATTATAGATAATTATTAATCTATATTTTTAATTATGCATTACATTTTAAAATAAGCTGTGTAAACATCAATCAAGAGCAGATATATATATATATATATGTATGTCTCACAAAATTGATCTTAAATTTGTATCAATAAACCAAGATCCATGCCAATGCAAATCTCTATAGCATATTCCCCTTTAAATGTAAACAAATATTTATAAAAAAAATCATTTAGGGAACTTGGCTATAGTTCTCTCCAAACTTCTTCCTGCTTTTTTTTGGGCAAAGTAATTTTTTGGGGGGTGTTCATGGTGACTTTTCAGGGGTTCTTGGTTCATCAAACCACATTAGTCTGGAAGCAATCCACAGGCTCTCATCCTCATACTCCAACAGATGGTCCTATCTCCATATCCATACAGGCAGTACTGAGTGGATGCAGTGGGCTTTTAAAAAAGGATAGTATATGAATTTGGGAAGGGAGTAGGATAGGAATTGAGAGAGAAGGAGTAGTGGATCTGATAAAGCAACCATAGGACCCTGTGACTGCCTGAGATGTGCTGCTCATATGTACATTTTACAGGAATGAAATGCAGTAGAAGGAACTTGTGGGAGACTAGACAAGCGTGCCAGATAGCATCTGCTGAAATCAAGCTTCCAGAAGCAGTAGCAATGTCCCTTATGCTAATGACATGGCTTCTTTTGGCTGTGGTTCTACTTCCAGTGAGTCTGACAACCAGGAGGTAAAATCCAGAGAAGGTTCAGCTCAAGCGGTGTGTGACCAAAATGATTGTATCCAACTCTTTTCAGTAAGTTGCTAGGGAGGCGTCCATCTCTGGTTGTTACGTAAGCCTATACATACACAATCGCCTATAGACAGAAGAAGCTGATGGAATTTTGAGTGCAAGTTAAATACTGTTTCCCAGAGGTGGAGGATGGCCACAGAAATTCATGTGAAGAAAATAATAACCAAGAGTTGCTTGGCAACACTGAGCAAACCCTTCACCTTTTCTTAGCTTGGTTTTCACATGGATCAATTGGTAGCACTCTTCGGAGGACTTTCTTTCTTCCCAGTTCCTTCTACACACTCTTTTATAAAGTCTATGTTTCAATCTATAAAACCCAACCTCTATGGTGCAGTGTGAATAGGCTACCTTGGTGAATCAGGGGCTGCTATGCATGTGCATCGCAGCAAGCTACAGCAGGGATTCTGCATTTGATTAAAGAATAAAAGAGTATGAGGTACTACTATCTATGTTATTAATACCCACACTCAGGTACTGGTAAGTATTTAAAGACTACGTAGTTCGCCAGACAGTCTTTAATTAGTTAGTATAGGCCTTTAATCCCAGAACTCAGGAGGCGGAGGCAGAGTCAGGCAGATCTATGTGAGCGCAAGACCAGCCTGGTCTACAGAGCAAGTTCCAGGACAGGCTCCAAAGATACACAGAGAAACCCTGTCTTCAAAAATCAAAAACCAAAAAAAAAAAAAAAGACTACATAGTCAAAGTTTAAAAAGCTTCTTAATTTTCCTGAGTAAAACATTGTCTTTCCCTATACAGTTGTTCTCGTTGGATTATTAAGTTTCCAAAAATAGAAGACTTCCTGCCTTTTGGAATTAAAAGTGAGTTCATTCTTTGGATAGTTGGAATATTCTGTCTGTCCTGGTATGGCACACATTCTAGCCACAGAGCTACCATGCAGTTATTTATTTCAGAGACCAATGGAATTTCTTTCCAATGTTATGCAGTGGGAGGCTTGTCTCATGCACATTTTCCAGTGATATTTATTTTTTCTTATTGGGGCCTAAGTCTCCATTACTGTGACCCTCCCAGAGGACTTAACAATGAAACCTTTCCATTGGAGTCAATGCTCAGTGGTTGAACAAATGTAGATCAACTTGGTCAGCTGATGACGGTCTTTTCACTAGCTGGGGAGTTGACAGAAAGAGAGACTTTAGTAATTTTCTTCTTTATCTTGTGCAGGAAACAGAATCAAACTGTGCTTGGTTTTATTTGGAGGCAGGTTGAAGGTGGCTTGAAAAACCCTCGCTGTGTCCATCTGAATGCAGAATGCTTTCTCATCTTTAAACTTTTACTCTAGATTTGGGCAGCAATTCTTTTGCCGTCCTCTTCCTTTTAAAACAATTATTGATATATTGTGTCTTCTAGTGGCTTCACTTAAATTTCCCTTTTTCTCTAGTTGCTTAAATTGTCCAGAGGAAATAATTTACAAGCTAAACAATTGCTTCAAAAGTTCCTCTAAGAACTCTTGGGATTTTTTTCCTCTGTTAGTTTGTTTCTTAGGTGGAGTTTCTCCTGTATCTTGTTGTGATAAATAGACACCCACATGTGATCCTGTGTATACCGTGACATTACTGGAGCACATCCCAAGTCTAAAACTTGCTCTACTTACCTTCCCTGGGAACCCACGAGAAAGAAAACCAAAATATTTTTGTGTCAGTATGATGGAGATTTAATGAAATTTAATTCAAGTGTATTTATTGTGCGACCAACCAGTTAGTTACATACAGCTTGTTAGTCTAGAACAGCTGGTTTCTTCACTTAGAGTGAAACACTTTCAGTATTTAAAATCCAGATGCTTGCATTTACACAGTCATAGCACTCGTACCTAGAAGATGTTGAGATTCATTTCTCCAAAACAACGCTTTAGAAAAATTTGAATAGAACACAAAGCCCAAGTTGGAATTTGTTCACTAGTGTGGTGGGGATAAAAGGTGGGTCTCTAAGAGGGATGAATGCCTTTCTCACAGGGCTCGATCAATTTCTACAGGATTAGATTAATTACTGCAAACTTCCCCAAAGGAAGACTGCCTTTGGATTTTTGTCTCTCTTGCACATCCTTAATTTCCCTTCTAACATATTCCAAGCTGTGTAGCAGCATGAGGTCTTTGCCATAAGTAGCCACTCCAGTCTTGAACTTCTCGCTTCCCAAACTCTGGGCCTAAATAAACCTCCTTTCTTTATAAATTTCCCATGCTCGTGTATTATTTCATAGCAACAGATTTAGACAGATGGCATAGATTAGTGTCTGTGAATGTATGTTTTGGTCTCCAGCCTTTATTATAATTATAATAGGAAACTTACTGAAGCGCGTTGCTCTGCCTGCTTTGAGGAAGGGTGCTGTTTTAACCAGTTGGGCTTACTATGATAACGTACTGTAGGCTTTGTACTTCATAAATGATAGGATTTAATTGCTCACAATTCTGGCAGCTGAGAGGTTAAAGATCAAGATATCATGAGCTTGGAGCATGGTAAACATTCCTGGGTAGATAAATGATGCCTTTTGGATGCTGTGTCTTCACTTGGCAGATGGCTGAGGACCCTCTCTTGAGTCTCTTCTATAAGGACACCATCTTAGTGATGCTGTTGGCAGATGGATGAGGACACTCTCTTGAGTCTCTTCTATAAGGACACCATTTTAGTGATGCTGTTGGCAGATGGATGAGGACCCTCTCTTGAGTCTCTTCTATAAGGACACCATCTTAGTGATGCTGTTGGCAGATGGATGAGGACCCTCTCTTGAGTCTCTTCTGTAAGGACACTGTCTCAGACAGTGATGCTCTGATGAAACACCATGACCAAAGCAACTCAGGGAGGGAAGGGTTTATTTGGCTTACACCTCCACATCACTGTTCATCACTGAAGGAAGTCAGGACAGGAAGTAAAACAGGGCAGGAACCCAGAGGCAGGAGCTGATGCAGAGGCCGTGGATGGATACTGCTTACTGGCTTGCTGCTCATGGCTTCCTCAGCCTGCTTTCTTATAGAGCCCAGGACCACCATCCCATAGATGACTTCACCCACAATGGGTTGGGTCCTTCCCTATCAATCACTAATTAAGAAAATGTCCTCCAGGCTTACCTACAGCCTGATCTCATGGAGGGACTTTTTCAGTTGACCTCCTCCACCCCCACCCCTGCCCCACCGATAATTCTATCTTGTGTCAGGTTGACGCAAGACTAGCCAGTACTGCCAGTAATCCCATTCATGAGGAAGTCTCATGACTTAATCACTCCTCAAAGGCCATACCTCTTTATATCATTATGCTGAGTATGAGGTTCCAACATATAAATTTTAGGGAGATCACGACCTTTAGAGCATAGATGACAACAGTGTTCATATTATCTCAATGATGATTCCAGAGAAATGTATCTCAGTCATCAAGGCAAGGAATCATTGGGCTTCTATGATCAAAGATCAAACGTTTGCACAGACACTGGGGATTTTAACAGTGGCCACATTTCCCTCTGTGTTGGATGCTTGATAGTTTAGAACTCATTTTAAAGCCATCAGTTTCACAGAGATGAGAGTTAGGCTCTCCCCAAACTGGAACCTGATCCTTAAAAATAACTAAACCAAAACAACTACAATAAAACCACAATTGTATCTGTGGTGATTTATGTCCCCAAAGCAACACTTGGGTCCCATGGTCTCATGCAGATCTTATGTTATTCAGGTAGAATAGTTACACAGAAAGATGTAAATTAGCCCGAATAATAATAAATTGTCATTTCTAAGAAGCCATTGGTTTATAAAACAGAGATTTTGAAAATTTAACTATTCTAGAAAAATCTAAGCCTGAAAAATTACTTAATACTACAATGCCTGAATGAAAAAAATTAGTTCCCACTCGAAAACCTTTTATGTTAGTGTTTCATCATTAGTACTAAATGTATGTAAGAGTCTCCCAATCTCACCATCCAATGCCTTTATGTAATTTGTGGATTTTTTTTGTTTTGTTTTGTTTTGTTTGTTTGTTTTTCTTTAAAAGCCTTTAAGGTGCACATTGGAAGAGTTGAGGTTAGAATTCAGATCTGTCTTTAAGTGCCATTCCTGCAGGTCTGCATCAAATGGTATGCATAAACCATTCAAATTTGATATGCGGGTACCTTCCCTCTTTCACCAGGATAAAGACTATTGGTGTTTCTGAATTCACTGGCTCATAGAATGACCCGTTTATGGTGTCGTAAGGAGCAGGAGATCAGAGTGCTCTGTAGTAATAGGGGTGGCGGGGCTGCGTCCCTGGCACCCCAGCTGCCTGGCCGGCTAGCTTATGCCCCGAAATAATTACACAGACACTGTATTCTTTTAAACACTGCTTGGCCCATTCTCTTCTAGGCTAATTCTCACATATTAATTTAGCCCATTTCTAATCATCTGTATGTAGCACCCCAAGGTGCGCTTACCGGGGAGATTCTAGCCTATGTCCATCCTGGGTCGGAGCTTCATCCTGGGAGCAGGGCATGGCGTCTCTCTCAGGCGTCTGCTCCAAAGAGGAGAGCGGTCAAGACTGACTTCACTTCCTCTTCCTCCCAGCGTTCTGTTCTGTTTACTCCTCCCACCTATCCTCTAACCAATAAAATGGGCCAAGGCAGTTCCTTTATTAGCCAATGACCTTCCTCCATCAGTGCTCGTTTGCATTATTCTGTGCTGTACCCCTTGTTCCTAGGGTTGTGGCAGGCACACGGGGACTAATAATAAATACCACCGAGGACACGACTTTGCCTGGTTAATTAATCAGCTGAGAACCTTTGGAGCTGCCAGAGTCTCGTCTCTAAGGGGTGAACTCTGGAGAGAAACCCTGTAAACATTAGAGAAACTGGTGATGGCAGGAAGATAGAAAAGCTGTGCTTCCCCTCGTGGGAAGAGGAGGATTAAGGGGAAGGGTGTGTAGGAAAATTCTGGAACTTCTTGGAAGAAACACACCTTCTAAATAAATAGAAGGTCAGCTAGTGTAAGAGGCTAAAATTTCCTCCACGCTCCCTGGTGTACCTCAAAGCAGAAGTTGGAAAATTCCAGCAAAACAAGTGTTAGTGCTGAGTGGGATTCAGGTTTTGTCTGTGATCATTTTCCATGAGAAAAAGGAAAAGAATAGAAAACAAATATAATCTTCATAAAGGGTGGTCAAACTGGGGTTCCCTAACATTCCGGATGCTAACTGTTCTGAGAAAGAACAATCAGAATTAAATCACAAGGCACCAAGTGGCAGATGCGATCATCTAATCCATGGTGTGAAGACCAGACAGTACTTCCTGTACTGTGCCCAGTCACCAAATCATTGACAAGAGATGGTGATAGCTGATACCATCAATATCTGAGACTTACTTATGTCTGCTGCTCAGTTAAACTGTATCTGAAGAGCATGTGGAAATGGATAAGATACTGTCCAAGTTAGGGTTTCTATTGCTGTGATAAAACACCATGACCAAAAGCAACTTTATATTAGCTTAAAACTGAGGGTAGTTATGGAAAGAACTTAAGGCAGAAACTTGGAAGCAGGAACTGAAGCAGAGGCCACAGAGGAATGCTGCTTACTGGCTTGGTCCTCATGGATGGCTCAGCCTGTTTTTTCTTTTGTTTGTTTGTTTATAGCACTCAGGACCACAAGTTGAGGGGCAGCTCACCCACGGTGAGCTTGTCCCACATCAACCATCAATCAGGGAAGTGCACAACAGGCTTGCCGGCAGACCAAGCAGGTGAAGGCATTTCTCAGTTGAGGTTCCATCTTTCCAAAGGAGCTTGGATTGTGTTGATGTACACAAAGTCACCCAGCACAGGTAGGGGGAGACAAGTAGTATAGGAAGTATATCATTTATTTTTCTATTGCTATGGTAAAGCACCTTGACCATGACAGCTTATAGAAGAATGAGTGTATTTCAGTTTACCATTCTGCAGGGGCAAGAGTCCGTAATGGCAGGAAATTGTAGCAACCAAGTCATGGTACCAGGAGTAGCTAAGGTCTCACATCTTGAACCACAAGGAGAATGCAAAGAAAGCAAATTCAGAATGGCGCCTCCCTTTAAAATATCAAAGTCCACTTCTAGTGACATACTTCATTCTAACATGACTACTCTTCCTAAACCTCCAAAAGTGGTGCCACCAACTGGGGACCAAGAATTTGTCTGGGACTACTGGGGACATCTTATTCAGGCCACCACAGGTAGAGACCACTCACTCAACTCAAAGGCTATCTAAACTATTGTATTAGGTCTGCCATGTAGTAGGACTTTGGGGGCTCAATTTCCTCATGTCCCATAACAAGTAGGAATGAAATTCTTCCTAAGGTTTCTTCTAGGCCCCACATTTTTTCTTTTAAAACATTTTATTTTCTTTATAGAGTCAGGTCTGGTGGTGCAAATCTGTAATACCAATTTCTTGGAAGGCTGAGGACCACAAGTTCAAGACCAGCCTGGGCTAAACAGTGATTTCGAGGTCATCCGTGTAGCTTAGAGAGACCCTGGGTGAAAACAAAGAGCAGTGGAAGGTGGTCTGAAGCCAAATTTCAGCAGTAAAATATTTATCCAGTATGACGGAGGCTCTGAGTTCAATTCTCAGGGCTGCCAATACCAAACAAGATCAATAAATAACATAACGTTTTTAGGGTCTGGGGATATTTTCTCTCATCCTTAGAATTATTACATCTGTTGAAACTTGACAGAGAATTAAGAAAAAAAGATGTTTGGTGGCCAAAGCAGAAAGAATCAGCCTTGAGTACCACCCATAATGCAGAAGTCTGGAAGATAAGGAGCTTACGTAAGCATTTAAAATGTTACTTGTTTACAGTAATGGCTCTTTCAGTGCTCACTTGAGTGAGTGACAGAACAAAATTGAGCATGCAAATGAGTCATTTCTAAAGGAATGCTCCCCTTATTAGAGCATTAGTCTCTCTCTGTTGGCTATTTTATTGGATTCCCATGGATTTTCCTTTGGGAATAGAAAAGGAGGGTTTTGAAAGGAAAGAAAAGAATTCTCTACAATATCAAAACAAAAATGTGGATTGAGAGGTTAAGTGGGCAATACATGTAACCAGCCTTGAAATGTGGCTCTGATTCTAGATAGCACTAGGGATGTCCTTGAGAGAATAAATAGCCAGGAATTTTACCTCAGCGATGAGTTATGACAGCAGGCTTCATGTCTCACGTAAATGGTAACCTTTGCTTAGTGTAATCCTAGCTCTTTATAAAGAGAACAAAATTAGACTCCACCAAATGAAGAGCCAACATCTTGGCAGTCTTACCCTGGAACGATGAAAAGATACATGGACATAATACAAATGAACAATGCTGATGCCCTTACGTATTGTCTGAGTGGCTAGGATGCCTGCTGACACTAGCTTCATAGATAATGTACAGGTGCAGGGTTTTGAAAAAATACAACATGATATCTACTTGGAAGTAAGTAGTGGAAGAAGCTGATAAAAGCTCCACCAGGGAAAAATAAGAGAAAGAGAAGTAGAGTTAGTAAGGTATAATATTTTATGTTTTAAAATGTCAGATGACTAGGAACACTTTGAATTTATACAATAAACTAAGGTTTGTATATTATTTTTAAGTCTTGTTCATTTAATTTGATGGAGAAATTTAGCATGCTATTCTAATTTGTTCTCTATGACTTTTTCAGATAATTAATTTGAAGTGTCCATAAAGAAATAATACTTTGATAAATATGTTTTGAAAAATGATGTCATATATGCTTTTGTTTTTTAATTTATTTATGTGCTTATTTTCTTTTTTCTCTTTTTTCTTTTCTCTCTTCCCCCACCTGTGTGTGTGTGCATGTGTATGTGCATGTGTGTGTGCATGTGTGTGCGTGTGTGTGCATGTGTATGTGTTACTTTGGGTTGAATCCAGTACTTTAAGGATGAAGTGCTCTACCATTGAACCACACTCTTAGCTCAAGCTGAATATTTTAATGACAATGCTTAAAAAAAAAGACTGATATTTTGATACACAAGAATCCTCAAGGTACATCCTTCTCTTTTTCCTGGTTAGTAAGATGATTTTCTAGGAACAATAGATTTAATTTTTATTCTTCAGATCTCTTGCTTCTTTACCTCGTGGCCTTTATGTCCACCTCTGCCTCTTTCCTCCATCATTCTCTTTTCAGAAAGAGAAATAATTTAGAACAATTTAACATAGCAAATCTACATTCAAGACTGAAACACTGTTTGGTAGATTATTCAAAAGTTTATTTCCACCGGTACAGTGGATTTTGAATTCAATTCAAAGACAACTTTTTTGGAATAGAATGGTAAACAGTTTCTCACTTTGTTTTGCTAGGGAACTTTCAAATACAGCTAAGACTAGGACTGAAGATGTACATCATCGCTGCTGCTGCCCTTCTCTGTTTTGACTATCTTTCTATGTTGCTGTGATCAAACAAGATCCAAAGAAACTTATGGAAGGAAGTATTTATGTTTGTTTATGGTTCCAGAGGGAGACTCCCTCACAGTGGGGGACGCCTGGCTGCAGGTGGCTATAGTTGAAAGTTGAATGATCACAGTATCAACTGCAAAGATAAAGCAGAGACAGCAAACTGGAAGTAGGGCAAGGGTATGAACTCTCAAAACCCACTTCCAGACATGTACTTCCTTCAAGAAGGTTGCAACATTTTTGTGAACAATCCCTCCACCTGGGAACCAGATGTTCAAAGACCGGAGACAGTTTTCATTCAAACCACCTCATCCTCTCACCTCCTCCTTTTGCTTCAAAGTTTTATTGTATAGGTCAAGTTGGCTTCAAACTTGTAGCTACCCTCTTCTCTCAGCTTCCTCAAAGATCAGATCATGGACATGAGCCACTTCACCTAATGGAATACTGTTTTTGAGAATAAAGGGGGTGTGGCTGTGGTGGTGGTGATGGCAGAGGCCCAGGCTTCAGGAAAGCATTGAGCAGTACTTTCAGAGTTTCAGTGTCCAGTGCCTGAAATGACCGAGCCCCTGAGAAGTGTCAGGAGCAAGGCTGCTGAGAGGCAAAAGCATACTGTCCTTGAAATAATAAAGACATTATTTTTGTAAAAATTAAATATTTTTTTATTACTTTCATTTATTTATTTTACTCCCCCCCACTCTGTGTGTATTGATACAGATATGTAGGGATGTGAGCACTTGTACCTGTGGGTACCTGTTTATGTTGTACCTGGGCAGGATATTGCCTGTCTCCTTCTATCTCTATCCCTTTATGTTTTTTGAGTCATGCTTTCTCACTGAACCCAGAGATTATGTTTTTGGCTAGATTGGATGGCTAGCAAGCATCTCAGATTCATCTGTCACTGTCTCCTGATACTGGGGTTATGGATATCTGCTCTCTTGTTCATCTTTTAAGTGGGTATGCACAGTTTGAAATCAGGCTCATTGAGCCATTCTCTTAGCCTCCAAAACCATCTAACTTTGTGTCTTGTATGCTTACCTGTACCTTGGTCTGCTTTCTTCATGGAATTCCCTACTCCCCACAGGATTCTAATTCTTTAAATATATGACTCTAAACCAACACTTGCTCATGATCACCTTAAAACTTATTTGCTTGTTCTAATATGCTGATTGAATTTTATCTTCAAATAAAAATGTGAGTTCCTTCATGATTGTGGCTTGTCTCTCCACTTCTGTTTAAAGGGGAATGGCTATATAACTCAGATGACATCACTCTGTGGTAGTATCCAGAAGTGGAAAAGCTGCCTCTAACTATGGGGAGGGGTAAATAATACTAGACCCTCTAGAAAATCATATGGAACTTACTAACTATAGAAGCTTCCAAAAAATATACATATATGAAAAGAAATTAAATGAGTAACTATATAATGAGAGAGAAAACCCCAACCACACATCTTACGCTCACAACTACAACCTCATACTTAGCTCCAGTACTCATGATGGTAACATGATACCCTAATAAGACTTGTGTAGTCTTAGCTGTCCCTGAGGACACAGTATTCATCTTGACAATACCTGCAAACACTGGTATGTGAGTGTCAGTGTCCAGGACTAGGTAATGGGAATGGGCCACATTTTGTTGAGTTGTTAGCCAAAGAGGTCCCCTAGATAACCTCCTTGCAAACATCACAGGAAATTAATTTCTCTCTACAACCAACCTGAGGGTAAAGGCATATTGCTGAAGTCCCCACTTATTTATGCCACCAAGCATGGAAACACCAAGTTCATGATCAGCTAGGAGCTTTATCCTTACTAGCTAGCATTCACTGTTCTAGAATGTACTTCATATGCTATACTGTAGCAATGAGGAGTGAGGGTCTCTTGTTCCAACCCATCCGGCTAGTTTACACCCGAAATAATTACACAGAAACTGTATTCATTTAAACACTGCCTGGCCCATTATTGGCTAACTCTCACATATTAGTTTAACCCATTTCTAATAATCTGTATCGCCACTTGACTGTGGCTTACCAGCATGAGTGTAACCAGTGTCTGTCTTAGAGAGGAGAGCCATGGCATCTGCCACACTGCCTCTTCCTCCCGAAATCCTGTTCTGTCTAGTCCACCCACCTAATTTTCTACCCGATCAAAAGTCCAAGGCAGTCTCTTTATTTAACCAACGATAGCAACACATAGAAAGAAGACCTGCCTACACCACTATGTAGAAGAAGATTCATCATCATTCAAATGAGCTACAAACTCTGCTACCTACAAGACATACAAGAGCAATAGTGGCACAATTATTATGGGGATAACAACCATTTTTTTCTTTAAAAATTGGTTTTTGGTGGTGGCGCACGCCTTTAATCCCAGCACTTGGGAGGCAGAGGCAGGCGGATCTCTGTGAGTTCGAGACCAGCCTGGTCTACAGAGCTAGTTCCAGGACAGGCTCCAAAGCCACAGAGAAACCCTGTCTCGAAAAACCAAAAAAAAAAATTGGTTTTTGGCCAGCTCATGAGATGGAACCTACACCTGACACCACTAAAGTGGCCAAGAACCTGTGATGGGATAGGTCATGGGCACTCACTATTATTATTCTACTAAAGAACATAGCAATGAAATGACCATCACTCAGCTCTCAGCAGAGACGCTTCCTCCTGCAGTAGATGGTGATTAGCACAGAGAACCACATCTGGACAATGTGCAGAGAGCAAGAAATTTTGGAGCACTCAGTCTTAAATGATGTCTTCATCAAACCCCTCCCATCAAAGCTTATAGATCTATGCAGAAGAGGAGGCAGAGAGCTTCTAAGAGCGAGAGATGGTGGGTGAACCTAAAAAAAAAAGCCTCTTTCAGATACAACAGGACAGATGTACATATGAACTCTCAGAAACCATTATAGTACACAAGACCTGCATAAGTTCAAGCCAGGAAAGATGCCCATGTGGAGAAGCGAAAATAGACACAAAGTCCCACACCTAACCAAAAAGCTATTCATGAGTGATACCTGCTAGGAAAGGGAAGATCAGTTTTCTTCAGTGTAGTAACATTGGGTATACCAATGACATTTCAGGACAAAGTGCATGTCTAAGAGCAATGGGCCAACACAAAAGGAATTTTGTGTTACTTAGTGTGCTTTTTAAAAATACCTGTTTTAGTATTTTTTTTGTCTTTTGCTGTTTTTTCTTTTTTCTGCACTGAGGGAGGAAGGGAAAGAGAAAGAGCATGAACTTGGTGGGGTAGAGAGGTGAGGAAGAGCTAGGAGTACCTGGGGAGGAGTGATATGGGCTTCCCCTCTGTATGCTGTGAATATGTTTTATTGCCGTTAGTTAATACAGAAGCTGCTTTCGGCTAATGGCTTAACAGAGTAAAGCCAGTCAAGATATCTGAACAGAGATGTAGAAAGAGAGTAGGTAGAGTCAGGGAGACGCCATGTAGCTACCAAGGAGACAGACACACCCTGAAACTTTACTGGTAAAATAGAAAATAATAAGAATGGTTTAATTCAAGATGTAAGAGTTAGTTAATAAGAAGCCTGAGCTAAGAGGACAAGCAGTGTTGTAATTAATACAGTTTCTGTGTGATTATTTTGGTTCTGGCAGCTGGGAACGAGCAAGCAACCGTCATCTACAGAGGGGAAAGATTATACTCAAAACATAACATATGAAAAAATTAAATCATAGCAAAAGGATTTTAAAAAAATCTCTCTCTAAAATGGGGAAGTAAGATCCCTTTTAATGTCTTTACATCTTATAGAAGACACTTTGATATTTAAAATTTCTATGTCCTTTGATTTTATCTATAACTAAAAGAGAATGACGTTTTGTAACTCAGAAAATAATATTTTTAGTTTCTCAATCTTTGTAAAAAGTCTATATCAGTAATAAAGTATTATTATCAGTTTCATTCTATGGACTAGAATTCTGAAGACAAGAGATGTTGGAAAACTCACCTATGCTCACATGTCCTTCTACAGAGAATGACTTTCTAAAAGAAATGCTATTGATTTCAGTATGTAAGTTTTCATATTATAAAGTCATGTTCAGTTTTTAACAGGCTGTTCCATTTCTGTTTGCCCTAGGGATAGACAGGTAGACAGACAGACAGACAGGACACACACACATACAACATACCCATTCATACACTACACACACACACACACACACACACACACACCACATACACACACCACATACGCACACCACACACACCTCACACACACACACACACACACACGATGAATACATACACCACACACACACACACACACACACACACACGATGAATACTCTGTGCACAGGGACAGCTAAGACCATGTAGTCTCGTTAAGGTGTCACGTTACTGTCGTGAGTGCCAGAGCGGTGTAAATGCAGATTACTAAAGAGGTGAAGCCATGGCATTAAACAGGCTTTGCAAATTAAAGAAAAGGACCATGCCCAATGCTCCTTTTCAAGTTTGATGTTGAATAGCTGTAGAAGGATGTGAATCATCAAGACATTGCTCTAATTACCTTGTATACACAATGTCCTTCACCACAGAGGTATAACTATTATTCTTATTTAACAAATAAGCAAACAAGCTTAGAGAGGTTAAAATAATTTCCTAAAGCCACACTGTGTATGGCAAAGACATCAATAAAGTCATCATCATCTACTTTTAGAGCAGCGAGCTCTTACCATTTGCTCCCTGGGACACCCTCTTTGTCCCTGTAGCAAATCTTAGTTTTGGGGAAGATCTTCTTAGCAGGTGGGAAAATAGGCCTACGCATTGAAAGAAGCCCAAAGTTTTTAATTACCTTTGAATGTAGAAGCTAGCTCATAGGGTTCCACATGGATATGCCTACCAATAGCCTTTACATATATAAGGGAAGATGAGAAACTTTCCTCTGACTGGGTTATCTGATTATTGCATAGATATGGAACTGATGTGGTGTTGAGATGAACTGAAGCGGCAGTGTGTAAAAAGCTCTTTGTCAAATATGGTGGAGACACATGAGGAGATTTTTGACTCTAGGTTTTGGATATGAAATAGCTGTGGGTCAGAGTCTCGAAGAACCACAGACAAGGCCTGGAGAGGCAGCACTGAGAGTGTATAAGGAAATCAAGAGGTTTATGCAAGCCAGAGAATCAATTATACCTGGATCCAGCCGTCATGCTACAGAATGTGAGGATAGCTGACCATGCTCTCAGGAAAGCCCTGAGGCCTAGTGTGGAGAGAGGAGGAACTGGCTGAGAGGATACGAGGCATTGTAGCCTTCCCTAACTCTCTCCTGTTAGCACAGTCCAGTTTAGCTCAGTACCACCTCGGCAGTGCTGAACGACTGAAAGGCTGAGGGACCGAGGTACA
This sequence comes from Microtus oregoni, assembly GCF_018167655.1. NCBI lineage: Eukaryota > Metazoa > Chordata > Mammalia > Rodentia > Cricetidae > Microtus > Microtus oregoni. The sequence goes on from NW_024543070.1 coordinate 10,384,989, forward strand.
GGGTAGGGTAGTGAAATAGGACAATGACATGCTTGTAGGTCACTTGTGGGTTCAAGAGCATCTCAGAATGCCAGGAAATTAGGGCAGAAGACTTACGCAAAGACCTATGTGGAACAGGAGTGTCTGGGAAGGCACCCGCAAATTTGATGGGGAAGTAAATAGTAAAGTCAAAATCACTGCTTTATACTGTTACACTAAGCCTCAAAATTGAACATCTATGTGAGCATGAACGTCTTGTTAAAATGCAGACTCAAAATACATCTGGGGTGGGTACTGAGGTCTTCACCATTTCTCAAAACTGGAGTAGAAGCTGTTCTGCTGGTCTATAGACCACACTTTGAAAAATAGCATGAACAAAGTCTTAAATTTGGAAAAAACTGTGAGGTAGGAAGCTAGGTGTGGTGTGGTTTATTAACCCAGTTTTATTAATCCAGACCTTGTAAGCTCAGGGACAGCTTGAGCCACAAGTTTGAGATACTGGTGTGTGTGTGTGTGTGTGTGTGTGTGTGTGTGTGTGTGTGTGTCTGTATGTGTATCTGACAATATGTATTGAATCTCCAGAGCTCAAGAAACCACATGGTGGTAAATGGTTTAACAGGAAGGGTTGGCTAGGATAACTCTCAAAGAGTCTTGAATGCCAAGGTAAGGATTTAAATGGCATCACTAGTTAAAGAATCATTGCAGCTTTCTGTATGGGGTAGAGTGTATGAAAGCACCTGTACTTAGGTGATATTTATCTCATCATGCATAGGGCAGATGGATTAAAAGTTTCAGATTAGGTACCAAGTAAGTGTCTGCCTAGGCTACAGAGTGAGTTCAATGCTAGCCCAAGAAAGTGAGTGGGTAGTAAGATTGCTCAGTGAGTGAGGACCCTTGCTGCCAAGTCTGACACCTGAGCTGAATCCATAGAGACCACAAGTTGTCCTCTGAACTCTCCATGCACACACACACACACACACACACACACAATCAGTAAATAAGTGTGAAAATTGAATATATTTAAATAGTGACTTATATTACATTGCTAATTATTAATATAGTGTATAAAGATACTGTATTATTAATTAGTATACACATTACATACTGTATTAGTAACTACTGCATCATGACTATGCCATGTTGAAGAAGGAGTCTGACTCGTGGAGTCATCTAAACCATCAGCAAACTGATCTGATCTGCCCACTTCTCGCTTGTTTATGTGGACAGAAAGCCACCCTCATGATCGAACAGGATTAGAAGCTGTTTAGACAAGGAATGCAGAAGTTCTTGTCTTCAAGAATCTTTGACCGGGGGCTTAAGAGATGACTGTCGGTTAAGAGCACTGACTGCTCTTCCAGGGGACCCAGGTGAAATTCCGAGCACCTGCATGACAGCTAACAACTGTCTGTAACTTTAAGATCTGACACCCTGACACGGACATATGTACAAGCAAAACACCAGTGTACGCAAAATAAAAAAATAAATCATCATTATAAAAACTTTTATCAGAGTTTTACAAGGGAGGCAGTTACTTTTTTGACTCTATACTGACCCAGAATAGCACTTAAAGCAATAAACAGATGTTAGCAACCTTTATCCACGTGTTGCTTCTACCATTTATTATGGGTATTTCTTCGTTCCAAGGCTGTTTTCAACCTGCTGCTTTCAAAGAATAATATTAGACCTTCCCTCCTTCTTCCTCTCCCTCCCTCTGTCCTCTCTGGCTCAGGGCATAAAAGGATCATGAGAGAAAAAGGGGTCATAGTTTAAGATTAAAGCTTTAAATTCAATCCAACTTCTAAAAGCTGATTACATGGGAAGTCCATAGCATAGTAAGGTTGGCCACATGACTTTCTTAAAGGCATGATAAATTTAAACAAGCGGGTACACAGCAGAAAAAAAGATTGAGTACATAGTTGCAAATCGTCTCAAAGCATATTATTCACTTAGTTGCAAAGATGAACAAACCTTTAGCATCTGAAGGCAATTTTGCAAGAGACAGAAAAGTCATCCCCACACTGTATTCTATCTGTATCATAACCTTGAAAATAAATTACTGGAGACATTTCAGAAAATTGAACTCTAACAAAATTCAATCAATGCTAAAAGCACTTTGAAATGAATAAAGACGTTTTTATGGACTTGGGTATTACACATACAATGACAAATTTTCCAGAGAACTGGAATCAATTTATTAGTGTTGAAACAACCTTTAAAAAATAAGAGTTGTCAGAACCTTAGTGCAAAACCTCTAGAAATTCAGAATCTAAAGGTATAAAAAGAAAGGAAATTTGATTCATTCTAACCCCCAAGTTCCTGCATATATTTCTAGAAAATATATCTGCACAAGTAGTTGTGTATATAAAATTAATTTTTCTATAAGTGGGATATATGTATATATCTCTACATATCTATACTTTGGATTTTTCAATTTACATGACAGTTCATATGCAATCATTTGAAAACAGTACATGAAGGTCTCAGCAAATCTCAACTGCATAGAATGTTCACATGACTTATAATAGTTGACTTAGTCTGTTACCCATTGAAACATTGGTGGGATTTTAGAAACAAACCTAAGCAGGAAAGCTTTGATACACCTTTGTATGATTTATTATTAAGTGTTATCTATAATAATGGATATAACAGGAAAATAAACACATTTTCCATTTCAATAGTTACGGCCAACTGCCCTTTCCTCAATTGCTACATTCTCAGCATCTACGTGACTATACGTTTTCTTACTTTTGGTTAGGGTGCATGCTTTTTCCTCGTGGAGGAGGCTGCTCATCTCTGCTGTATTTACTGTCACTTATGCTTCCCTGTCTTGGACCATCGCCAACATAGAACATTAACAATGCATCTCCACAGCTATGATTTTATAGAGTACATTGAACTAGGTACTTAAATCAAAATTTGAGATTAAATTCCCTTTTTTTTCTTCCTTTCAATGGGCAATAAACTGTCACACCTTCTAAAAAACAGCAAGATGATGACATTTGATCTTTACTGTCTGAAACTAATAAACAGTTGCATTTTATCCATACCCAATCTATTTTGCTTTCAGGAAATTTGAGAAAATTCCTGAAGTGGAAAACACCTTCCCAAAGTGGTAGCATTTATTGTATAGTTGACTTTACTCTCTCCCAATTCTGTTAAAACCTTACTCTTCCCCCTACCTTGATGAGAATAACTTTGGAAATAAGTTTATATTCATAGCTTTAAATCTGTGTGTATGTGCCGAAGGCCCATGCATCTTTTGGTGATATGATCAGTTTCTAAACTATATGTATTTAGGAAGTCCTAGAAAAAAACAACAATAATGCTGGTATTTGGTTTGACAGTTGTGGCTCAGGGCAGCAGCGGGACATAGAGCAGAATTCTTGCTGAGGAATATGATCCTCTCTTGATTCTAATTTTATCTGTGTGCTACAGCCTTTAAATGTGCGGACAGTTGGTGTGGGATAAATCTGTCCTTGCAAGCTGGATGCAGTTGACATAAAATTAAATATCTGACGTTAAATCCAAATGCGAAGATATGAAAATGGTTGATTCCTCTTTTGTTATTTCACCTTCTATCCACCATGAACTTCTAACAAACAACAACAGGAGGCTTACCATTAGCAGGATGTGGGCCTGATCTTGTTAAAGCCCAATACTTCAGAAAAAGCAGAATAAGTTCTGGCTTTTTACCCGTCCTCCACCCTGATGGTAAAATGATAAATTGTACATACCTGACTTGATCGCACCCTTTTCTTTATCTGTCTCCCTTGACTATAAGATTGCTACCAACAGTGAAGCCCATGCTTTCACCTTGGCTGGCATAACAAGCCCCTGTGACCTCTGAGAGTTTGAAAATGGGGGAACCCTAGCCCCCTTCTAGATTCTTCCCAGGTGACTAAATAACTTGCTAGTTGTTAAGGAATAAATCTGAGGAGTGAGGTCACAGCACAGTCGGGCTGTTGGCTCTTCTTCAGATGACTGGATTAACAAAGTAGAAAAGCACTAAAAATACATCAGAGCACAGGTTCTCCTGCCAGGGGTAGAGTGCTGAGATAACCAGTCTGCTGGGAAGTCTGTTGACATCATCTGGCCCCCTGATGCACTATTCAAATGGGAGCCTAGATGAGAGACAGATTTGGTTATCATCTAATTGCCAGTAAAACCCTCAGTTCTTGTCCTGGTGACCTATTGTTACTCCTTGCCTGATTTGCTTAATTAGCTTTCTCTTTTTTTTATAGTTTCCTTCACCCAGTGGATCTTCATAGAAGAGGTGTTTTTTAATGTTTGATTTGTGTATGTGTGTGTGTGAAAGTTTGTGGATTTGTGTGGTGGCCAGAAATTAGTCCTCAATGTTCTTCCTCAGGATCCATCCGCTCTGTCTTTGGAGACAGGACTTTTCATCACTAGGATCTAGGACTTGATGGTTATGCTAGACTGAGCCAGTAATCCCAGAAATCCACCTGAATCTGCCTCCCCAACTCTGGAATTACAAGTACATGGCTTTTGACGTGGGTCTGGGCTTGAACTCATGTCATCACGCTAATGTGGCAATCACTGTGCCAATTTAACTATTCCCCAGCATCAGATTAGCAACTCTCAGCTGCTAATAAGGGATAAGGTCTTCTACACATGAGCTTTTGGGGAGGCAACCCGCTGCTCAATGTGCATTTGAAATAAAAAAGATGCAGGTTTAATACATTCACAAAGTTCCTATTATCCTATTATCATCTTATTTTAATTTTGAAATAGGGTCATATTCTGAAGCCATGTCTGTCCTGGAACTCACTAGTAGACCAGGCTGGCCACACACTTCCAGAAATTGTCATGTTTCTGCTTCATGAGCTTGCTCAGCATGCCTGCTGTGGCGGATTTTATTTTTAGTTGATGAATACTTGCATATGACAGCAGGACTGGTGGTACATTCTTATACTCTTAGTGCTTAGGAAATGGAGGCACGGTCATTGTGGATTCAAGGCCAGACTCAACTATGCAGGTGAAAGAAAACATAGAGCCTCGCTTTATGAATAAATAAGAACATTGGAGACTCAGTGTAGTGAACACGAGGTAGTTTATTTGACAACCTTGCAAAACTGGATGTCAGCCTAGAATGGCAGGCACACTGACTGAGCACAGAGAACAGTTTTCAGAGACCTAATACAAGCCTCTTCCTTTCTCTTTCTCTGAGTAATCAGGAGAGTGCCATATTTCCGGGCATCGAGGTCTTCTTTTCCTCTCTGCCGCTTAGGTTGCATGTTGCATGTGTTCATCTCTGTTTTACATCCTGCTTCTTTTAAAGCTTCCCAGGTCCATGGCCTTGCCACATCTGCAGGTTGTCAGGCAAGTTCAGCTGTTAGTAATTTTCTACTCGAAGTTCTATTTGGATGGGTGGAGGGTAGTTAAATGAACAGAGACAGTGTGGTCTCCTCATCTTTAGCTGAACGTAAGATGACTCAAAAGACTTTGAATTTGAACATAAACCATCAGATTATATTTGATACAGTTGTCAGCTTAGGCCAGCCTGGGCTACATGAGCTGCTATCTTGATCGTGGGGTTGGCTAGATGGCTCAGCAGGTGAAGGTGCTTGATGCCAAGGTGATCTCTAGAACTCACACGGCAGAAAGAGAGAAGCCACACCCACAAGTTAACCTTTGGTCATCTCGTGCACTCTGTGGCACATGTGTGTGTTCCCCAACCAATGACTAAATAAAAGCAAAATTTAAAACAAATAAAATCAATGAATAAGTTAACAAGGCACAGTGTGTGATGTTTTAATATACTATACATTGTAGAAGAGCCTCGTTGAAACATTTAGCATATCTAGCGTAGGAAATATTTATAGTTTCTTTGTGTTAAGAATAGGTAAGAACCTCCCTCTTAGCCATTTTTGTTTTTTTTTTTATTTTGTTTCTGGTTTTGTTATTTTGTTGTTGTTGTTTTTAGACAGGGTCCCTCTACATAGTCCTGGTTGTCCTGAAATTCACTATGGAGACCAGGCTCAATTTGAACTCACAGCCAATCACATGTTTTTGCTTCCCAAGTGCTGTGATGGAAGGGATTTGCCACCATGCCTGGCTGGTTTGTTTTCCTTCAGACAGGGTCTTGTGAAGTCCAGGCTGGCTATGAACTCACTATGTATCTGAGGACGATTTTGAACTCCTGGTCCTTCTACCTCCTTCCAAGTGCTGGGATTTTGGGCATAAACTACTATACCTGGCTTTTTTGAAATATACAGTACATCATTATTATCTATAGTCACTTCCTTGTTTATTAGAACAGGAGATTTTAAATCCTTTGTATCTATTATGGAATAATCTTTTTGTACACTTTGAAGATGTATCTTTGCCAAGGTGCCTTCTGATTGGTTTAATAAAGAGCTAAATGGCCAATAGTTAGGCAGGAAGAGGTTAGGTGGGACTTCTGGGAAGAGAGAGAGAAGAAGAGATGAATCTAGGCTTGGGAGAGTTGCCAGAGGAAACAAGAGGTGTAAGATGAAAGAGAGGTAAAATCCATGAGACAATAGATTAATATAAACGGATTAATTTAAGTTACAATAGCTGGTGGGACAAACCAAAGCTATAGGCTGAGCTTTCACAATTAATAATAAATCTCTGTGTCATTTTTTTTGTGAGCTGATGGCCCAAAGAAAAATCCATCTACATAAAGCCATCTACAGATCAATGTTTTGACTTTCCCTGTGCACTCTCTTCTTCCAGCTCAGCCTGAGATGAAAAGACACATTTTGACACCCAGTTCACAATCCTCTGTCTTTATTGCTCTGGACCCAAGATGTTGAGGTGGAATACCATGACAGGAGGGCATGATGGAGAAGAGCTGCTTACCATGAAGGGGTTGGCAATAAGGCACACCCTTCAGAAACACTGCTTCAAATAGGCTCTACTTCCCCCTAGTCCATTCAGCTAAATATTGATCAGTAGATTTGTCCATCGTGAAGTTAGCATCATCAAGACCCATCATCACCACTCAGTTGCTACCAAAGGGATCAGGTCTTCAACACAGATGAGCTTTTGGGGACACAACTCATTGGTAGATGTGCATTTGAAATAAGAAGAATGCCAGGTTTAATATATTCACAAAGTTCCTAATAGCCCACACAAGCTGGATTTTTCTGTGAAAATTGAAGCTTCTACTCCCTGGAGTTTACAGGATTAAATGCAAGCTCTGGAGAAGGACGCACCATATAGCCAGCATTCAGCAGATGGAGAGTGTGATGACAGATCAGATCAAAGGAAAAATTCTAACTCCTCTTTCTGTAAACTCAGTAGAGTAGAACATGGTGGAAATATTTCAACAGCCATCTATCTCTGCTGGTGGTTTTGGACATCTCATTTAGAGCACTTTTGCTTCATAACTTCAAATTATACTTCTTTCTAGTTTTGAAGTCAATTGTTTATGCCCCTTTCCTCTTTAACAAGTGCTGGTAAGGATACAGAGAAAAAAGAACCCAAGTTTGTATCCTATTGGTGGGAAGGAAGAACGGATGGAGATCTCCAAACACGAACACTAGAACTACCATATAGTCTGTCCTACTTCTAGGAATATATCTGGAGGAAGCAAATTCATCAAATAGAATGGATATTTATATGCCCATATTTGCTTCACCTCTATTCACATTAGCTAAGGTATGAAATCAGCCCGGGTATATGTGGAAATATGAATGAATAACACACATATACACACGCACATTTTATTTAGCTACAAAGAACAATGAAATAATACCATTTGTGTTGGCTATTCCTGGTTGTCAACTTGACTCTATCTGGAATGAACTACAAGCTGGAAATGGAGGGTACACTTGTGATCTTGATCTTGAATCAGTGACCAGGATTTTGATTTGGATCTTGAGGTGGAGTGACACACCTTTACTCTGGGCCATACCTTCTGTTGGAACCCTATATGAGGACAATGGAAGATGGGAGGGCTAGTTCTTTGCCTGCTTTTCCTTGCTTTGTGAGCACATCCATTTCTTCACTGGCATTGGAGCCTACTTCAGGACTCCAGCATAGACAGAAGACCAGCGGAGATACCCAACCTCGTGGGACTGAGCAACTACTAGATTCTTGGACTTTCCGTTCACAGCTAACCATTGTTGACTGCAGCCTGTAAGTCATTCCAATAAATTCCTATATATATATATATATATATATATATATATATATATATATATATTCATTCCATAAGTTCTGTGATTCCAGAGAACCCTGACTAATAAACCATTTGAAGGGAAATAGAAAATAGATGGAATTAGGGGACAGCATGTTTAACAAAATAAAGCAAACACAAAAAGACAAGTGTTGCATGTTTTTGCACATATGTAGAAACCTAAAATGTATATAAGAAGAGGAACTGGAGAGATAGCGCAAAGGCTAAGCAGAAGACCTGGCTTCAGTTCCCAGAACCCACATAGTGGCTCACAACTATCTGAAACTCCAGTTTGAGGGGATCTGATGTCCTGCTCTTACTTCTTTGGGCAGCAGGCAGACATGTGGTGCACACATTCATGAGGCAAGATACTTATATACATAAAATAAATAAGTCTTGAATCTTTTGCATGTTTGTGGGACCCTTTCCCTCTTACTGGGTCACCTCATCCAGCCTTCATTTGATGATATGTGCCTGGTTTTATTGTAGCGTATTATGCCCTGTTTGGTTGATGTCCCTGGGAGACCTGCTCTTTTCTGAGGGAGATGGAGGTGAGTGGATGTGGGGAGAGACTGGGGGGAAAGAAGGGGGAAAAATATAAGAGAGAATGTAATATATGAGAGAATTAAAAATCAAAACAAACTTCAAGTGGTGCTGGCCCTTCAAGTGGTGCTGGGCCTTTAATCCGACCCCTCAGGAGGCAGAGGCAGGCAGGTCTCTGTGACCTGGAGACTAGCCTGGTCTATATTAGTGGTTCTCAACCTTCCTAATGCTGCAACCCTTTAATACAGTTCCTCACGTTGTGGTGACCCCACCCTTAAAATTATTTCATCGCTACTTCATAACTGTAATTTTGCTTCTGTTATGAATCCTAATGTAAATAACTGATCTGCAGGATATCTGATATGTGACCACTGTGAAGCGTTGTTTGATCCCCAAAGGGGGTAGCAACATACAGGGTTGAGAACTGCTAGTCCACATAGTGGGTTCCAGGGCAGCCAGAACTACACTGAGAGGCATAGCTTCAAAAAGAATAAAATAAAATAAAATAAAATGAGACTAACTATTAGGGAAGAGAGAGAATAGGAGGAGAGCAAGGAAAGGAGTGGGAAGGGTGTTATGATTGTGTGTGGATGGAACTGTTACCATGAAACTTTTAAAGACAATTCTTAATTAAAAGTGAAATCTTTTAACTAAGATAATTATTATGCACTAGTTCTAATTTTAAAAATAATGAAAGAATTAAACACTTTTTTTTTTGTCATGACAGAAGCTGGAATGATTCAGTGTTACACCATTTTCCAGGGTAACACAGAGAAACCAAACCTTCCTGGAATGACTTGAGACCCTGCGGCTCCCTCACCGGGAGGATGGCTCGTCCTAGCGCAAGGGCAGGGGTTTATGCAACGGATCCCGAGTGCCAACAGCGTACATAGATCTGCTACCTGCAGGAATGTGTGACTCAGCATCTGGAAGCAGGCTCTCCACAGGCTGTCCGAGCTCAAGGAGACCTTCAGGTCACCCAGCCCGACACCTCCTTCAAGCTCTTGCTCCCTCTGGAGCACAGTCCAGGTCTCCAACTGGCACTGTGTCTCCTGTCACGGTCGCCATAGTGATGGCCTTACAGGCTTGAGTCACTGCACCCTGCTTCCATAAACTTTAAAAACAAACCAATAAGACCTTGAAGTTAGAGAATAGAAGCTTTTTGCCATGGTGTGAGATGTTGCTGAGTGCCTTGAACTGGGCATCGACGAGCAAAAAATCGTGTGGACCACCTGACTGTACAGATCTCGTGTCTACCTTAAAGTGGTGGTAAGGCTGTTTCCTATCAGCAGAAATAACAGAGATGCTGTCCTGAGTAGAACTGGGTTCCATCTGTACACACAAGAAGCTTGTTTCATGTCTGTTAAATCGATTTCAGCATTTCTAGTTGCCTCCTAACCATTTTTTAACATCACAGGCTTTCGTTGTGACCTTCTAGGGTCCAGTGCTGAGGAACTGAAGTAGAATTTGAGATTCGACAGAACCAGGGAACTCTAGGCCATACTGCCCAAGAGCCCTTTACTGGGCTCCTCCGAGTAGGAAAGTCTATTTATTGTATATGGGTTATAGTCCTTTTGTTAATTAAATGAGTTAAATACAACTTTTGATATGACTTTCTTTACACTTGTCTGTATGGTAGTCATAATTTAACTTCGAAGATTATCCTGTAGCAGAAAGAAGACAAGATTTGAATGAGTATTCTTTCTATTGAAAACCAAAATTTCTGGCAGGCAAGCTGGCTCAGGTTTTAAAGGTCATTGCCAGGAAACCTCAGTTTGCTCTCAGGAACTCACATGGTAGGAGGAGAGAACTGATTTTCTCAGGTTGATCTTTGTCCTCCACACGTGTGCAGTAGCAGGTGTGTGCCCATGCACACTTATGCACACTAAATATAAAAAGAATTGAAACAAAATTTCAACAAATTTAAGGATCTGATTGGTGATCATCAGGGAGTCATGATGAGAGAGTGTGTCATTCTATAAAATGATGACTCCGTGGACAGGATAGAACAGTGTGTGTGTGTGTGTGTATGTGTGTGTGTGTGTGTCTGTGTGTGTCCGTGTGTGTGCGCATGCCCACGTGCATATGTTAGTCACTGTCTCTTGCTTTGAACAGACACCATGACAAAGGCATCTCTTACGAAAGAAAGTATTTAATGGGGGCTTGCTTACAGCTGCAGAGCCTTCGTCCGTTATCATCATGCCGGGAGCGCAGTGAAATGTAGCCAGGTGCTACATTCAGTAGCTGAGAGAGAGTTACATCCTGATCCATAGGGGGAAGGAGAGAGAAAGAAAGAGAGACAAGGTGGGAGGTGGGGTGGAGAGTCTGGGAGGTCTGTGAGAGTCTGGGATTGGAACCGGTTATTGAAACCTCAAAGCCTATCTCCAGGGACACACGTCCTCCAACAAGGTCACACCTCACGATCTTTCTCTAATAGTGCCGCTCCCTGATGACTAGACATTCAAATATGTGAACCTATAGGCATTCAAATATGTGAGCCTAAAGGGCCCTTTCTTACTTAAACCATCAGAATGTGTCTGTGTCTGCGTGTGTACATGTGTGTAGAGTGCACATGTACGTTGCGATACACAGGCAGCAGGCAGAAGTAGATTTCAGTTGTCTTCTCTCCTTACCCTCTACTTTCTTTCTCGGAGACATCTTTTCCTTTCCAGGAGCTCTATTCTTTGTTTCTGGCTAGTCTAGCAGTCAAGCTCCAGCAACCTCACCCGCCCCTCCCCATCTCCTCTCCCAAACCCTTGCCTCACCCTTCATCTCTCTGATTACAGGGGTGCTGGGGATCCAAAGTCAGGACCTTAGGTCTGTGTAGCAAGTGCTCTTAATCTTCTTTATCTTATTTGGTTTGGTGGGAACAAGAAACTGGGGATGCTGTGGAGGGTCAAATGAGGAACTAATATGATCACATTTTGTTGAATACATGTTTGAAATTCTCAAAAATTGAAAGTTAAATATAATGAAAACTGCACACTGGCCATCAGTAGTCTGATGGCTACTTTCTCACTTTCATTTGAGACAGGCCCAGGACGACGTCAGACTGTGAGTGATCTTCCGGCCTCAGCCTCCCAAGTGCTAGGATTACAAGTGTGTGCCACAATTTCTTGCAGGCAACTTTTCTTATCATAGTTAAGCCTGAGATTTCCCACCCAGCTGGCTCACGCTCCTCACTCTTGGTCCATCGTATATAGTTAGCTTGCATCTTGTTTTCAGGACAAAATGATTTGTGGTTTTATTTAAAAAATCTCAGTCTGATCACACAAAGCATAAGCTGCTCCATCTTGATTTCGTCTTTTATCCAACACAAAAGCTTCCTATATGTTCTATTGGGCATCCCTACCTGAGAATAGGGATGTATGTGTACCATCCTATGTAAATTGTGTACCATTTACATAGATTTCTGCAATGTCTAAGCCTTGTAATTCACACACCCCTATATTTCCCCATTTATTGGCCATATGGGGAAGAAATAGCTTTGAAGATATAACTTATTCTGGTGCATTTCATGTAATATAGAACAGAAGTAACTGTAACACCTGCATCTGTGTTACCCTCTCGGTACAGTTCCCGCACCACTGTACTGTATGTGAGCCGGGCAAGGACCTGGAGATTGAAAGAACACACAAGAGACCTGGGTCATTCGAAAGGAGATCAGCCGAATGCCATTTATTCAAACTTAGGAAAAGCCTTATATACCTAGCTGCTGCACAAGGAATTTCCCACAGGCAGGTGGGAAATGGCCACACCCAAGATGGAGTAAACAATGCACTACAGCTAATCACCAGGCAGGGCAGAAGGAGCACAGGAACAAACAGGCTGTTTTAGCTGGCTGACCAGAAACTGTCCTCAAGATGAACCCCAGGAGCAGGGGTGGACCCATGGGCCCTACAATTAACCATCCAAAAAAAAAAGTTTAGTAGCATTTAATAATCCATCATGTCGTAAAAAGACACCACCTAGTTCCAAAACATTTTGTTCCTCCAAAGTAAATCCCCTTGGCCCATTAAGAAGTTTCTCCTCATCCTTCTTCCTCTTGTTTCTTAGCAACCACCAGTCTGTTCGCCTCTGTGGGATTTTTCCATCCTGCATATTACATATAATGTAATCTGAAATCGTGCAATATGTCTGACTTTTCATGTCTGGATGCTTTTGCTTAGGAGATCTATTCACACTGAGACACATATCAGTACTTCTTTCCTTTTTAGGGTTATCTGACACCCCACTGGGTATATATACTACAATTAGTTTATACATTCAACCTCCCACAGGCATCTGGGCTGCTTCTAGCCTTTGGCTATTGTGGATGGCATTGTTCTCAGGTGTGTGTGTGTGTGTTTGTGTGTGTGTGTGTTTGTGTGTGCATGCATGTTTACACACCCATTTTTATTCTTCTGAGTATATCACTAGTGATGTTTTTGTTTTGACACCTTATGTTCATTCTATTTTAACTTTAGAGGAACTGCCAAACTGCTTTTTGCAGAAGCTGACCTTCTTTACGTCCCCACTAATCATGAATGAAGGCTGAAGTTTTGCTATATCTTTGCCAATCCCTATTTTCTGCTTTTCCAATTATAGCCATCTAGTGTGAAGAAACACCTATTTGTGGTTCTGATTTGCATTTCTTCAATGACTAACAATGCTGTTCTTCATGCTCTTGGTAAGCACAAGAAACTGAATGGTGAATTTTATTTTGAATATTTAAGCTAGTTTTTTGAAAAGAAATCTTGGATAGCATTATGAATGTTACGCAATTCACATATTTTTAACAATGCATTTTAAGGCGGCAGGCAGGCATGGGGTTGGAACTGTAGGTGGGAGTTTAAATCTTATCTGAAAGTTGAAGAAAGAAACTGTGCCTGGGTTGAACTTTTGAAATCTCAAAGCTCAGCCCCAGAAGAATGCCTCCTTGAACAAGGCCACAACTCTTAATTCTTCTCCCAACAGTTCCGCCAACCGGAGAACAAGTATTCAAATATATGTGAGCCTGTGGGGCCATTCCCATTCAAACTACCACGAGCAGTTTGAGTTTTTAACTGTGGAACCATCTCTCTAATCCTGTAATTTATTTATTTACTCAAATAGTTTTTATATTAAAGTGTATTAGAGTGATCGCCATAGAAAGAGTTATGATTATTATCATCATCATTGTTACTTCTGGAGATAGAATGAAAGGGCTTTTCCCACTCCTTTCTTGTCATTCTTTACATGACATTTTCACAGACAATACTTCGGTCTTCCACCATCACCAGCAAGTATTGTGAAAGAGGTGAGCGAAATGTTGCCATGGCAATAATAACATGGGATGAGTTACTTTATGCTTTGCAGTCTTGTTTTTGTAAGATTCATTTGCTGGTTTAAAAATTTACTCTATATTTGTGTTTTGTTTCTCTGGGCAATCACTCTACCTAGATCCCACTCCTTCTGTCTTGGTCCTTTCCTATAAGAGACAAGAAATGTGAAGTACTTAATTTTTTTTTTTCTGGTTTTTCGAGAGAGGGAGTACTTAATTTTTTTGTGTGGCTTTTCGGCTTCTCACGGAGTCCACGATTCTGCTGAGAAACCATTTGGGAAGGATAGCATTGGGAGACTAAGGATTGGTGGTGAATGCTGTCCAGCTGTCTGGTGATTTTCCATCTTGCTTATTTAGAGCCTCTGCTTGTACAGAATTTGAGGAAAATATTAAACTATTATCACTAATGTTGAGAGTTATTTTTTAAACTAATTTAGTTATAGAGTGATGGAGATCTGTCGCTGTATACTGGTAGTCTATTCTCTCTCTCTTGGTTTTTTTCAAGACAGGGTTTCTTGGTGTAGCCCTGGCTATCCCAGAACTAGCTCTGTAGACCAGGCTTGCCTCAATATCATAGATCTGCCTCCCTTGCCTCCGAGTGCTGGGATTAAAGACGAGTGTCACTATTCTTGGCCTGATGGTACATCATAACCTTAATCCTAGCACTCTAGAGGCCGAGGCAGGGGAATTATGAGTTTAAGCCACCATACATTTCAGAGCCAGTATTAGATCAATAAATGATACATTGGAAGATACTATCAGGCAGTTTTCATGTATTTATTTGTTGGCAGAAAATGTTGCACACTGAAAGAAAGAAGAAGCAAAAAGGTCTTAAAAATAAAACACCAATCACCAGTCTTAAGAGAGGACAGGGTACCCTGCCCTGTGGGAAGTCCAAAGCCCTCCCTCCTCTCCATCCAGGACTAGAAAGGTGTTCATCCAAATAGACTAGAATCCCAAAAAAGCCAGTACATGCAGTAGAAACAAATCTCAGTGCCATTATCATTGGCTTCTCAGTCAGCCCCCATTGTCAGCCACATTCATAAGACTGGAGGGGTAGGGAGGAGGGGGAGGGTGGGAGCGGGAGGGGAATGGGAGGAGGGGAGGAAGTGGAAATTTTTGAATGGAAAAATAAAAATAAAAAATAAAAAAAAGAAAACACCAGTTTTTCAGGCTCACCCATTTTAGACTTTAGACTAGCTTCAGTGTTCCATATTTCCACCTTTTTTTTTTTAAGATTTATCCTATTACTGCCTCCAGTACTTATAGATATCTGGTGGGAATCAAATACTGTGTTGGATACTCTCAGTCTGTTAAAAATTGTGAAACCCAAGCAAACTAACCAAGCACGTGGCAGACTATTGTAAGTACCTGAAGCCAAATTCACAGTTATGGAGCTGAGACTTGAAGTATGTGTTGTGTGTGTGTGTGTGTGTGTGTGTGTGTGTGTGTGTGTGATAAAAACTTTAAGGAACTCTACTCCCATAGACATATAGACCTGGGCCATCTGGAAAAATCCTGTTTCTTATCTGGGAGCCAGGTTAGACTCTTCAGCTGAGGTTGTTCTTCAGAGCCAAAATGTCTGGACTTCCTCCTTGTGAAGGTCTCTATATAGCACTGGGAGAAATGTTTTGCTTCTATGCTAAACAGCAAAGAGTAATTGCAGAAAGTTTTACCATGGTTAGAAATAACCTTCGGGAAAGAGAAAGGAACTACCAAGAGTCTAAGAACTGGTGTCAGTCCTTGTTATCCTGGTCCCCCTGGTTAACTACTCTATTTACAGCCAGGGACGGACCATTAATTCTTTTGCTTCTAGCCCTTGTTGTAGAAGTCTGATTGCTCAGCTATCTACTCAACTATGTAAAACAGAAAGTAAACTCTGTTAACTTATTAGTGCTAAGGGGGTGGTAGAACCCCATGACCATAATGAGTCCATTTGACTCATGCCCATAGAACCAGAGATTGATGTAACAGACTCCCAGACCTTAACACAACTGGTGCCATATTGGATGTATCATTCTAAGGTACCATACTTTGAAGCCCAGCACATAGGCCCCAACATCTGCTAAAACAGAAATGCAGACCCAATCCATCAAAGTCCTGGTCCATACTTCCAGGATCCTGAAAAGTCTCTAAACGTGCTAGCCTTGCTTTTTGGCTTCTGTATTTCTGCCTCTTGCTAACTGTTCTTATTAACTGAAGTGTGTCAACCAGAATGTTGTATTTGTGCATAAAAGACCAAGAACTGTGAGGATCATGATTGGGGTTAGTTCCCTGTGCAGCCTCCAGCTGGCACTAAAGACCTTCTTTCCTGTCAATAAAAACAATAAAAAGATAATTAAATTAAAAACAAGTGGGGTGCTAAGGTGAAGATGTATAATCCTAGCACTCAGTGGATTGAGGCAGAGAGGTCAAGTTCAAAGCCTGCTTAGGCTACATAGTGAATTCAAGCCAACATAACATAGTGAGTCCCTGTCTCAAAAAGTAGGGGGGAATGGGGAGATCTAAAACTGCAGCTGCCTTGCTCAGTATCTGTAAAACCCTGGGACTGATGCCCAGCATGGCCAAAACCAAAACCAAAGTCCCCTCTTATTCCTGGTTGAAACAAGCATCCTGAGTACTTTGCTAGGAGCATAAGCTATGAAGACAACTCTGCCTTGCCCTGAAAGAGCCCCGGGGCCCGATGGGAAGACTAACTCTTGGTCTAAAAAGAGCTGCATACAGAGTGCCCATTTTATTCGCAGTGAGGCCACCTTGGAAAAGAGCAAACTTGGCTGAGCTGTTTTTAGCCCTTGGGAGCAACTTCAGGATGTGTGGCATTCCAGGAGAGCAGCTGCATACTATACTCTGAAAATGACGCAAGAGGCGCCTCTGTTTTTCCAGCCCACAGTGGTGACTCTCTCCGGGAAGGGGAGCCAAGCCTTTTCTCCTTGCCTTGTGCTTCAGGCATGTTGGCCCATAGAGTTTTGGAGGGGAAGTTTCAGATTTTATTGACTTTGTTAAAAAAAAAAAAAAGGACGAATGTGATAGGAAAGGACGACAGACAGCATCGCACACTATAGAGGCCTCTCAATTGCAGCGTGAACACAGAATCCATGTACTGGCATTTCTTAGATGCAGCCAGACATAAGGATAATGGTGATAGAAATGTTTATTGAGCACTTCGTGCAACACACCATGTTGAAGGTTTCAACATACAACTAACTTGACCCACACAGCAATCTTAAAACTGCCAGTTCCAGCTCCTTTTACAGATAAAGCAAAAGAAGCTTCAAGGGTTTGGTTATGCCGAGCGTGGTGGTATGGACCTGTAATCCCATCACTCAGGAGATTGAGGAAGGAAGACTGTGCATTTGAGACCAGCCTGGATGAAAGTAAAAATCTGAAAATAAATAGATGAGATTAGTTAACTATCCTGTGTTATGTGGCTCCTAAGTAGATACAGTGAAACTGGAAAGGTATTGGAATCTCTTTGATATTTTGCCAGTGGCCATGTCAGAGGAGCAGTGGATGGCAATTGAAGTTCAAGATGTCAAGAGGTGAATCTCAGATGGGTGAGTCTTGGATAGGAAAGGCCATGAGACCCCAACCCCAGAATGTCTTTTGCTTCTGCTGTGCCTTTACACGCTGCTACCATCTTTCTCTGATGTCTGGCATGGCGTGAATGGGTGTGGGGAGATCCCCACCGCCTGTAAAATAGTGTGTTTATATCATGAATACAACCTGTTCTACTGGGCATTTTTACCTGTGGATTATTATGAAGATAATTTCTTCCTAAGCTATACTGTCTAATTGATAATGATAATAATAATGTTAGTTTAAATAGAGTTTTGATGATTAAAATATAAACAAAAAAGTATCACACAACTAGAACACATGTGTTTCTATTGAGGAAGAGTATAGACCACTTGTTTGGTTAGAATTACCCAAGATATTTTATGCTATTTGTGGCTATTGTGAAGGATGCTGTTTCTCTGATTTCTTTTTCAGCCCATTTATCATCCGTGTAAATGAGGGCTACTTATTTTTTCAAGTTAGTCTTGTATCCTGCTACATTACTGAAGGTATATATGAGTTGTAGAAGTTACATGGTAGAATTTTTGGGGTCATTTATGTAAACTATCATATTATTAGCCAGTAGTGAGAATTTGACTTCTTTTCCGATTTATATTCCCTTGATCTCCTTTTGTTGTCTTATTGCTCTAGCTAGAATCTCAAGAACTATATTGAACAGATATGGAGGGAGTGGACAACCTTGTCTAGTTCCTGATTTCAGTGGGATTGCTTTGAGTTTCTCTCCATTTAGTTTGATGTTGGCTCTTGGCTTTCTGTATGTTGCCTTTATTATGTTTAGGTATGTTCCTTGTATCCCTGATCTTTCGAAGACCTTTATCATAAAAGGGTATTGTATTTTGTCAAAGACTTTTTCAGCATCTAATGAGATGATCATTTTTTTAAGTTTGTTTATGTGCTGAAGTACATTGACAGATTTTCATATGTTGAACCATCCCTGCATTTCTAGGACGAAGCCTACTTGGTCATGGTGGATGATTTTTCTGATGTGTTCTTGGATTTGGTTTGCCAGTATTTTATTGAGTATTTTTGCATCATGTTCATGAGAGAGATTGGTTTGTAATTCTTTTTCTTAGTAATGTCGTTGTGTGGTTTAGGTATCAAGGTAAGTGTAACCTCATAAAAAGAGTTCGGCAATGTTTCTTCTGTTTCTATTGTGTGGAACAATTTGAGGAGCATTGGTATTAGTTCTTTGAAAATCTTGTAGAATTCTGAGCTGAAACCATCTGTTCCTGGACTTTTTTGGTTGGGAGATTTTTGATAACTGTTTCTATTTCTTAGGAGTTATAGAGCTATTTGATTTGCTTAGCTGGCCTTGATTTAATTTTGGTAAGTGAAACTTATGCAGAAAATTGTCCATTTTCTTTAAGTTTTCCAATTTTGTGGAATACAGGTGTTTGAAATATGATGATTCTCTGGATTCCCTCCATGTCTTTTGTTATATCTCCCTTTTTTGTTTCTGATTTTATTAATTTAGATATTCTCTCTCTGCCTTTTGGCTAATTTTTATAAAGATTTGTATATTGTGTTGATCTTCTTGAAGAACCAACTCTTTGTCTCATTGAATCTTTATATTATTTTCTTTGCTTCTATTTTGTTGATTTCAGCTCTCAATTTGATTATTTCCTCCTGTCTAGTCCTCCTGGGTGAGTTTGCTTCTTTTTTTTCTAGAGTTTTTAAATGTTCTGTTAACTCACTAGTGTGGGAATTTTCTAGCTTCTTTTTGTAGGCATTTAGTGCTATGAACTTTCTGCTTAACACTGCTTTCATTGTGTCCCATAAATTTGGCTATGTTGTGTGGTCATTTTCGTTGAATTTTATGAAGTCATTTTTTTTCCTTCATTTCTTCCTTGACCCATTGGTGATGAGGTGAGCATTGTTTGGTCTTTTCCTGGTGTCCCATATTTCCTGGATATTGTGTATTAAGATTTTGTTAGATTTAACGTTTTCTTTGACTGATGAGTCTATTTCCTCTATTGTATCTTCAGTGCTTGAGATTTTTCTCTTCTATCTCTTGTATTCTGCTGTTTATGCTTGCATTTGTGGTTCCTGATAATTTTCCTATATTTTCTGTTTCCAGAATTACCTTGGTTTGTGTTTTTTTTTTAATTTTCTCTATTTTGGTTTTCAAGCCTTAAATCATTTCTTTCACCTGTTTGATTATTTTTTCTTGGTTTTCTTTAAGGGATTTGCTGATTTTTTCTTGGTTTTCTTTAAGGGATTTGCTGGAGGAAGTCCGATAGCAATTTCTGACCTGTCTCTGGGCTCCAGGCTCCTTCTACTCATATGTACATTGGCCCCCAGCTTCTCCTATAGGAGCTTTTGACTCACTGTGGTTTTGTCAGTCCATTCATCTTTATAATCAATTCTACAGGAGCTGAGGGATCAATGGACAATAGTATCAGATTAATGTTTATGTTTAAAGGTGTTCAGAAATACGTTGTGACTCTTATTTATTTTCACAATGTCCAGTTAAAATATTATTCTTTCAACAACCACATCTCTATTGGTGCCTTGAATCATCCTGTGCTGAGTACTAGGGCAGAATGAGAAATCTCTTGCCGCCTGCAGTACCGCAGACCAGAAAGAGACTGACAGAGAAATACAAGTTGCTATCATACAGGGTAGCATAGGAGATGTGATCAGAAGAGATGATGCTCAGTGAGGGGCTTTGCAGGAGGTGGGATAGAAATTTAGGAGTAGAACAGTGAGAAGGTGAAGGAGATGGCAGGCAATTGGAGAATGATCAAAGACACATAGCTAACAAGATAAGGTGTTGTTTGATCATCTTTGGTATCTTTAGACAGGCACACAACTCTGTGCATCCTATTTTACTTGATTCACACATAAGCACAAACTTTTTGACATGAGTGCTTCAAAGTTTTTTGCTATGTTTTATTCATGTGGCTACAGAACAACTCATGGGAGTTGGGTCCTGGGGATTGAACTCAGGTCTTTAGGTTTGGCAACAATCACCTGTAACCACTTAGAAGTCTCATGGGTTCTAAATGAGTAGTTTTATGCTGCCTACTTTATAGATCTAGGATCTGAGGCTGGGGGAATGTGTGTCCATAACTTTTCCATATTCTCTAAAATGGTGGAACTTGGATTAGGAGCAAGGTCTACATATTCAAGGCCTATACTCTCATTCCCGAAATAACCAAAAAATATATAACTCATGTTCTCAGTGTGATAGGGTGAGATCAAGATGGAAATGGAGGCAGGTCTTAAAAGGCTTGGCTTGGGAAGGGATTTATGTGCAGAATGTTCAGGGGATCATCTTTATCCACTTCCAAGACCTGAGCCCTAACCACCAAACCAGAAGGACTCTTACTACTCTTCTAAACCACCAAGCACCTAACTTACATTTCACATGTGTTTATAATTTGTGTTTTGCTTAATCAAAGGACTTTTTTTTAAAAAAGTATCTATTGTTTTTAAGGTCTACAACCTGATGGTTTGGTATGCATGTACATTGTGAAATAGTCACCACAATCAAGATAACAATGTATTTGGCCTCTTTTGATGATAATAGATCATTATGTGGAAGTTTAAGCTGAAATTAACCCTTCCTCTCCAAATTAATTTGGTCATGGTGTTTTATTGCAGCAATAGAAACCAAAACTCACATAGCAGATTAAAGCAAAGCAGAAAGTCTTTGCTATTGGCCTTGGATGCTCCCTGGTGACACTCTTAGCTATGTGGTTTGTGGAGGCTAGGTTTCTGTTTGCACATTTCAAAGGCTTTACCTAATAGTCACAAAGATGTTAGTTTATACACAAAGGAGGGCGATAACTGGTATTAACAGGACTTGAAATGATCCAAGCTAATTCGACTCTGGACTTAAACCATTCCCAACTCTCCTCAGTCACAGAGGTTTTGATTAACTAACCAGCCTTTCAGAAGGTTCAGTGGAAAGTACAGTTATTATTAGAGAACTTCGGTTCACAGTTGTCTCTCTGAGCTTTGATTTCTTCTACAACAGATGGGAACTGTACCACTGGCCCTGCCACCACACAGAATTGGTCGGGGAGTGAAATGAAAGAATGTAGTAAAAGTACACTATGAATTATGGAGCCTTACACAAGTGTGGAAGGAAGAGTTTGATTTCCTGTAGACTGTCAGTCAAGGCAATTCTTTCAGTGCCTCTCAATTCTGTCACAAGGTGGCAGCAGAGTTTTATCTTTGCTCTTGTCTTTGGCAGTTGTTAGAGTAGGGAAGACATTGGAAAAGGGTTGTAGATGCCTTAACCATCCTTGATTTAGACTCAGAGACCTTTCTCTAAAATGTACAAAGTAAGGAAATAATTTGTCCAAGATGAAGTAGTCAGCTCATGCCTTCATTAAAGCTTCACTGGGCATGCCAGCCCAATCCACACTGAAGGCTGAGACTACACCTCCATGTCCTAAGCCTTCTGGGCAGCACAGTGAGCACAGGGTCAACTCAGGACATAGAGCACTATTTAGTTTTAAGCAAACAAGCTAGTGAACTAACAAATCTAAGATTTTTAATCAGATTTCTTCCTTGAGGAACTCCCCATTTGAATTACGTTTTCAAGGTGGTTTGGGAGAGGGTGCATTCAATCACTTCTGATTCTTCCAGGGGAGAGAATTTTGAAGATGTTGTGAGCTACAGGAAAACAGGAGAAGTCTGTAGTAAGCACTGGAAAGACCTGAAGGGTCATGGCTAGAACCTAGGTGAGGAACCACTACATGTCTGAGAGGCAATTTCGGAATGGTTAGGCAGGCTAGTTCAGTGAGAAGATGACCGTAGCTGCCCCAGGAAAGGGTGTGCTGCTTCAGAACCCCAGATGTCTGCATTTGGCTCTCCCTCCCCATGGCATTCCCCTAGGAAGCACCTGTTCAGATATAGCCATTATCAGAACACAAAAGGGGGCAAACATATAGGAAGCAACTGTGAACATATGCTACTGGCACTTCTCGCCAAGACAGAAAATAAGAGAACGTGGGCTTGAGAAACCAACAAACGCTGGTTTAGAGTCAGCCCCTATCTAGTTTTCATGATCTAATCTGTATAATGATGATCACAAAAATCTATCTTTTATTTAGAAATCTCTGACAAGGTAGCTAACCTTTCTTGACCTCAGTTATACTGTCTGTATAATGAAAGTAATAATAAATAAAAGGTATGGTGTCATAGAGTTTTATGAACATGAATACGAAATTGCTAACTAGAGCCCTGCATGACATGAAAACCCACTCTGTATTAGCTTTTGGCATCTTTGTCCACTATAGAATGTTTTGGGAATTAAGTGATATTTGTCTGTAAGCTGTGGCTCATCTAAGGCAAAGAAAACAAAACAAAAAAACCAAAACCATCAGATGCACAGAGATCATCAGTCTAAGACCCACCCATTCCCCTTCTGAGTATTCACCTAACAGAAATCAAATAATATAGCCATGTATGAATGCATCTATATGTATTCATAGCAACTCTGTATGTAATGACCCCAAATCATATACAAACTGATGTCCACCAACAGGTAAATGGACTACAGATGTATTGTATATTCAAGAACAAAAATGAATGAGCTTCTGTTGAAATATGAGCCGAGGGGCTGCGTCCCCGGCACCCGGCCGCCCACATGGCTAGCTTATGCCCCGAAATAATTACACGGAAACTGTATTCTTTTAAACACTGCTTGGCCCATTAGTTCCAGCCTCTTCTCGGCTAACTCTCACACCTGGACTAACCCATTTCTAATAATCTGTATAGCCCACGAGGTGGCTTACCAGGGAAGATCTTAACCTGCATCTGTCTGGAGTGGGAGAATCATGGCAACTCCTTGACTCAGCTTCTTTCTCCCAGCATTCTGTTCAGTCTACTCTGCCTACCTAATTTTCTGTCCTCTTAAAGGGCCAAGGCAGTCTCTTTATTTAACCAATGAAATCAACACAAAACAGCAGACTCCCTTCTGCTACAGGATACAGCATGGATGAATGTATTTGCAACAAAACTATGCTGCGTGGAGAAGTTAGATAGGAAATGGAGAATAAAAAGGAGGAAAGAAATATCAAAATGAAAAAGTACTAGGGCAGTGACTAAGATAGACATAAATGTCCATCTTCTCCTCTAATCTTTCTATGATCAAGATGTGTTGTTTGTTCTTGTGCCATCGGAGGTTTCATAAGTGCTGATGCCTCAGTAGCTGTTTGGCATCTACCTCCTCCGACACAGAGTCTAGGGAGGTGTAGACTGTCCTTTACATTCAGGCGCATACACCACTTTCAAGCAAAGGCTTCTTATTCCCTGTTATTCTATATCTGTAGTCTATGTTTATTTGCTGAACACTTGGTGGCGGATGCCACTATAGTTGGCTTTGGAGACACCAAAGTGGAGTAAGATATACATTTCTGTATTCAAGGAACACACATACACAGGCATGCACATACAAGCACACATAAACACACTCAAATATTTATGTATTTATAAATGTAATCATAAAAGGAGATTTATTATTATTTTGAAAAAGTCTTTTTCAGTTTCCAAAGCACTTTTTCTTTGCCTATTTCTAGGACATCCATGGGTGGGGGTGATAAGAAGCCGGTATAGAAAGAATAAATATCTAGAGCAAGGTCTCCAAAGTTGATAGGCAAGCCCCAAAGAACAGATTCAGCTACATAATTGGAGAAAAACAGGGACTCATCAAACCCCAGTTTCAAGAGGTCCTGCCACTACTCCGTGCCTCTCCTCTCTCGGGAGAAACATCTCAACTTCAACTATGAGTTTGATTTGGGCACATAGATGGAGGCAAAGAGACCTTCTTCACCTCACAAGGAGCACTTACCTTCTCTTCTTTATTGCCAGAGCTTGAGTGAACCAAGGTTTCCCCGGTCAAACTCTCAGCCCTTTGAAAAACGGAAGAGTTTGGTGTGGTGGCTCAGGATATAACTGAGGCAGGTCTGTTGCCCTTAGAGGACAGCTTGGTTACAGGGTAAGATCCTGTCTTTCAAACTTTCTTTTCCTTCACTACCTTTCAAAGTTAAAAACAAACACAGGACAATCATCTTGTTACAGCGTTAGTCACTTCTGTTTTATGAGCTTAAGAAGCGTTTAAAAAACAAGTAAAAGAAGCAGAATAGAAGAAAGCCACTCTTAGTGTGGAACCAGAATGAGTTTGGTAGAGGAGACGGTTGAAGAGCGTGGGTCAGGAAAGGGAGCCATATTAGTGTTTGTTTAGTGCTTTCCCGACTTTTAGCAATTTAAGCAGTGTTGTTTTAGCAGTGAAACTGGGGTCAGTATTTATTTACTAAGTAAGGGAGTGATTGCATTGAATATTGATTGCAGAACTTCCTCTATAAGAAAATATAGACAAACTGGGACAAACAATGGGTAAGGAGGGAGACTCATTGTTTAGCTCACTTGGGTGTTTTTGTGGTTCATTTATCTTCAAATGGCAGAGAGAAGAAATTCTGATAATAACAGGGAAATGATAGAAGGAAGGAGAAAGGGGCAAGGCAGGGATAGTTTCCAAAAAACTGGAAAAAATAATCACAGGTATTAAGAGAATACTTACTCAAGCCAGGTGGTGGCGGCACACGCCTTTAATCCCAGTTCTTGGGAGGCAGAGGCAGGAGGATCTTTGTGAGTTCAAGACCATCCTGGTCTAGAAGAGCTAGTTCCAGGACAGGCTCCAAAGCTACAGAGAAACTCTGTCTCAAAAAACAAACAAGAAAACAACGACGACAACAACAAAACAACCAAAAACAAAAGCAAAAAAACAAAAACAAAGCAAAACCCCCAAAAGAGAATATTTATTTAAAATAAAACAATTTACATTTATTTACAGTACAAATGGGCTGCAGTTCAAATGTAATAAGCATCAGGAAGGTCTAACTAAGGAAAGAGCAAAGCTTCTGTGATTTAGTCAAAGTCTCTGAGCTAACAGCTGTTGAAACAATAGGTCAATTATCTTGTTCTAATCTTGCTGATGCTCCTATGCAATGTGGATCCTTTCATAATGTTTAAGTAATGATATGATAATTTTTTGACATGCTGTAGTTAATTATATCATTGCTGTTGTTAAAAATCTCCCTTTATAAAGTTATGATGACTCGTACTTAATATACACAAAGACATTAGGATAAAAGGCCATTTTTGTAATGAAATCTCTATCGATACAGGTCATTCATTAGTTAAAGATGATACTTGGGAAAACTGGAGTGCTAATTAGTCAGTGACTAGTTTTCCTAGTCTTAATAGCATTGGTGATAAAGAGAAATGCAGTGTTATCACAAGTTAAGGATCTGATTCAGACAGGGAAATTAATTATGACCACAATGTTCAGTCTAAATATTAAGACACATTTTCAACTTTAATCCAGATATAATTAACTAATAAATTATCATACTGTATTTTCACACTTATCCAATTAATTGTATAGCTATGTGATGGAAAGGTCCAGTTTCATCTAGAAGTGGAACTGCTCTGATGTGAAGAAGGCACAGCAAGGGTTTTTCCTGACCGTAGCACAGCAGACACCTTTCTGGCTAGTCCAGTGAATAGCAGGAACATTGTGGCCCAGCCATCTCTGCTGTCCTTATCATCTGCTTCCTCATCTTTATTCCTTCCACAGCAATGGTGGCTAGGTTAAAAAAAAAAGAAAGAAAGGGTGGGGCTACATCTTTGTGTGTTCTGTGGATGGATGGGATAGACATGCTTAACTTGAATCAAAACTGGGCCTAAAGATGTTGTGTGTTTAACTCTGACTTTCTCTGCATCACACCCTATTCCATGCTGTTCCTTTTCCTTCATCCATTTCAGAAAGACTGTGGTTTTGGTTACTGATTTCTACACCCCTGCTGTTGTGCGAGCCAGTCTTAATGATCCCTTGGATTCATCCATGTGCACAGTGGACAAGGCGATATTTTTGTATCTTTCTTGGGGTGCAAGGCACCAACAGTGGTGAAGGAGCAGCATTAGGTCCTTCTGGAAATTCTTGTTGAGAAAGCCATAAAAGAGAGGGTTTATGCACGTAGAAACCATAGCAATCAAGTGACAAACTACAAATACCAGGTCATGGTGGCAGCTCATTAGCATCTCATGATACCAGTCAAAGATGACATTGAAGATGTTCAAGGGCAGCCAGCAGGCACTGAAAGTCACTACAATGGAAATCAACATCACATTGACCCTCTTGTTCTCATTGAGGCGGGTCTCATTTCCCCTCCTCCTGCCCACCTTCTTAGTTCTTCTTTGGAGGCAGATAACAATCCTCAGGTAGCAGATCAGAATGAAACCCAGAGGGACAAAATACTGGAGCATAAACAGCGATGTGGAAAAGAGGAGTTGGTTCAGTTTGGAAGGCCAGATCTCCACACAGGCTACCCGGTGGGTGTAGATATCATCAGGGAGAGAGAGATTGTGGAAGGGTTCGTTGGTGAGGTGGTAGGACAGGAATAAGGGAATAGACAATGAAAGGGAAATGAGCCAAATCAAGACGATGGCCCAATAGGCATGAGATACCCTGGGTTTCCAGCCACGGGGGTTCACAATCAGCTGATATCGTTCAATAGCGATCAATACAAGGGAGAATATGGACACAGAGATGGACACACTTTGCACGTAAGAAGTGAGTTTACACATGGTGCTCCCGAACACCCAGTGGTCCATCAGAGTGTAGATGACTGTAAAGGGGATGCACATGACACACACTAAGATGTCAGAGAGGGACAGATTGGCGATCAGTACGTTGGTGACGTTTTGAACTTCTCTCTGCTTCTTAAAGATGATGATGATAAGAGACAGGTTTCCAAAGACGCCCATGATTAGGACCACAGTATATGCTATGAGCAGCAAGACTATGGCTAGGAAAGGGGGTTGACAGGACTCGAAGTAGAAAAACGCAGAGTTGTTGCTCTTGGCACTAGTTTTATTAGGTGCTGGTTGGGTTGGGGGCACTTCCATTATGTCAGGGTTGCAATAAGAGATTTTCTAAGCTTGCTTGTATCATCAGTGGGTGTTTGGTCATCAGTTCTTGAGGGAACACAGGATCTGAAACTCTCAAAAGAGTGTCAATGGGTTTAATCTTCCTGACCTCTGTCTGTGTTCGGTGGAAACAAAATGACATCAGCATGCTCTTGAGATCCTAAAATCAAACAGAACCCAGAATGTTAATGTAACTTCCTGTTTTTCAAGAGTCCCATGTAGCCTAGGCTTTCCTCAAACTTGCTATGCATGAAAGGAAGACTTTGAACTTCTGTTCCCCGGCTTTTACCTCCTGCGTGCAGATTACAGGCATTCATTCCCACACATGTAGTGTGGGACTAGAACTTAGTACCTCAGTCATGTTAGGCAAGCACATTATCAAGGGAGCTACATCTCCAGCTCACAAAATCTTAGCAATATAGATACTATCGTTAACAGTATAGATAATTCTGTTATCATGACAGTGTTACTGAGGCTATGGATATGAGTTAAGCAGGTCTCTGTTTAGCTATGTTCTCTTCATGCTATTTTATTAATCTTATCAGTAAGTAGTAAGATGATGTGGAAGGCTCCTCTGTGTGCTGTCATTATCATTAATGAATCTAAGTTCTGGCCTGTTGATAGGGCAGAACTTAGGTAGGCAGGGAGAACGAAATGGAATGATGGGAGAAGAAGGGTGGAGTCAGAGAGAGATTCCATGGACCTGCTGCTGCAAGAGACAGACATGCTGAAACTTTGCTGGTAGGTCACGACCTCATAGTGATGCACAGATTAATGGAGATGGGTTAAATTAAAATGTAAGAATTAGCCAATAAGAAGCTAGAGCTAATGGACCAAGCAGTGATTTAATGAATATGGTTTCTCTGTGATTATTTCTGTTCTGGGCAGCTGGGACAAACAAGCAGCCTTCCTGCTGCAGTAAGTCAAGAATGTGACAACACCCAGGTAACTACGTAAGGCAGTGCACACACACACACACACACACGCACACGCACATACACACACATGCACACGCACACACACACACACACACACACACACACACACATTTCCATTCCCTTCATCTTGTCCTCTTTTTTCAGGATCACATGAATGCACACCCTTTTCATCTAAAAGACTGTACAAATCCTCGAGGTAGAGATTGTATTGCAGAGCCTAGAAGACTATGTTTGGATTTGTATCAGTCATAGTGTGCTTGTGTTCACTCCAAAACTCATAGCTAATATTTATGGTAACAGTATTAAGAGGTGGAACTGTTAGGAGATAAGTAGGCCAAATGTTTTTTCTCATCATGGATTAGAGCCATATAAGACAGGATGAGTGCTAAGGATGCAGCTTAGTAGTAGAGTGTTTACTTAACATATACAAAACTGTATGTCCCATCTGCTCCAAATAATCCATCCACCCATGCACTCATGCATGCATGCATATACACCTGAATGCATCCATCTATCACGAGCCTGCTGCTTCTGTCCCTCTACATGTAAGGACTCAATACTTTTACCTTCTACAAAAACATCATCCTGGGAAGACAGCAGTGGTAGTCACCATACCTGAACTTGCTGACACATTGATCCTGAACCTACTAGGGACCAGAACGATGAGAAACAAGTTTCTATTGCCTATAAATTATATAACTTTTGGTATCTCCTACAGAAGCACAAAGGAACTGTAGGACAAGTTCCAGGCAGAAGTGTCCACACTTTTGACACTGGCACACAACGTGGTCATCTACAAAGTTCATGCTTGAGAACTGTTGGGAGCTTTGAACCCCCGGATCCTGAATTTCTTGTAAACACCCGGTTTCCCCCTGATCTGAGTGCCTACAGCTGCTCTGAGCACGAGACCCTCAGGAGTTCCTGATTGCAGGGGAGTAGTTTCTGGTGCGTTTGTCTGGGGCATGGCTATCCCCATATAAGCTGCCCCTGGGTACAATAAAGGAGGCATTCCTGGGGCATTTTGGCATCAAGGATGACCTGTGTCTCTGTCTGTGAGTCTTTGTGTGTTTTAATCTCCAGCCCCTTGCCCAGTTTCTGAACTGCATGATGGCGCATAGAGCCCAGACAGGCGTCGTGTGCCGCAGAGAACAAAGTTACCAAAAAATTGGGAAAAAGTCTTACAATTTTAAAAGCATGTTTATAATTTTGTGTTATGCTACTCTCTTAGCTTCCATCAGTCAATTGTAGCCTGCAGGCCACAGGTTGGACATACCTTGGAGAATTACTGGATATGATTTACATCGGATTCCAATCTGAAAAATGGGAGTAAATAATGCTTATCTATCTGAGTTGTGTGAAGATTAAATAACATTGTGCAGCTCAACTAGGTTTGGTACTCTGCTTAGATTTTGAGAATTAGAAAAGGAATTCAATGCATAGACATCTACTACTTATAATTAATTTTGTTTAGAACTCATTTCATCCATTCTTTCTTTCTCCAGATTTCATCTAATGTCCAGTGGATAAGGAACCATGGCTCAATGGCTCAGTGGTCATATCCAGTGGAATTATTCACATTGTGAGACATCACAAGCTTAAAACTAAAACTAAAAACTGAGATTTCTGTTCCAAAGAGGAAACATGGAAGGAAGGTAGTGGGGAAGGATGGAAAACCTCCTCATACTGGTTTATTCTTTAGGAATCTGGGGAAAAGAAACATAAATAAAATTGATAAGGGAAACTGAACACTAAGGATGGGAGGAAATGAACTTTTCTTTGCTGTGTGAAATTACTTTGGCCTGCTCTTCCCTGAGTTCAAAGGCTTAGAAGATTGTTACTGGAAAGAAAGCACCTCAAGAATACTTTTGTCTGTACAATAAACACCGTAAAAATACCAGAGATGAATAGGAGCCACTGATAAACACAGCATACTTTGTTTTTTTTTTTTTTTTTTTTTTTTTTTTTTTTTTTATTTTAATTTATTTATTTATTAAGAATTTCTGCCTCGTCCCCACAACCGCTTCCCGTTTCCCTCCCCCTCCCCCGATCAAGTCCCCCCCCCCCTCATCTGCTCGAAGAGCAATCAGGGTTCCCTGACCTGTGGGAAGCCCAAGGACTGCCCACCTCTATCCAGGTCTCCTAAGGTGAGCATTCAAACTGCCTAGGCTCCCACAAAGCCAGTACGTGCAGTAGGATCAAAAACCCACTGCAATTGTTCTTGAGTTCTCAGTATTCCTCATTGTCCGCTATGTTCAGCTAGTCTGGATTTATCCCATGCTTTTTCAGACCTAGGCCAGCTGGCCTTGGTGAGATCCCAATAGAACATCCCCATTGTCTTAGTGTGTGGGTGCACCCCTCGTGGTCCTGAGTTCCTTGCTCGTGCTCCGTCTCCTTCTGCTCCTGATTTGGACCTTGAGATTTCTGTCCGGTGCTCCCGTGTGGGTCTCTGTCTCTGTCTCCTTTCATCGCCTGATGAAGGTTAATATTCCTGAGGATGCCTATGTGTTTGTCTTTGGATTCACCTTATTTAGCTTCTCTAGGAACATGAATTATAGGCTCAATGTCCTTTATTTATGGCTAGAAACCAAATATGAGTGAGTACATCCCATGTTCCTCTTTTTGGGTCTGGCTTACCTCACTCAGGATAGTGTTTTCTATTTCCATCCATTTGTATGCAAAATTCAAGAAGTCCTTGTTTTTTACTCACAGCATACTTTGTAAAGAAAGCCTCAAGGGACTTGTCGATGATGTGGTGACAGGAGAAATAGCAATGTTTAAAAACATTAAGAAAGGTTTAGGGCTTGGACGATTCAGGGTTTCTGCAGACCTGGAGTTAACAGACATTGACTGAAGGGCAATTTCAAACCATGTTTAAACTCCTCACATCTGTTGATAGACTTGAACTATAGGTGAGAAATGGAAGGCTTTGATTGCTAATTAGAGGCTTCCCACCAAGCAAAATTCACTTGGAGGGGAAAAGGAATGAAAGGGAGATGGTAACTACACATTCAGTCTGGTGTGCTAGCATGTAGTTCCTCAAAGAGGACATATCTGCTACTAGCTAGCTGCCACTCCCCTACGGCTCAATTTCGTCATCAGTCAAATTGAAATAAAAAATGGCCTCTTCATTTCACATCTTTGCATGAGGGTCAATGAAGTGATACCTTGAAGGCATTCCATAAACTGTGAAACACGCTCCTTCTTGTGTTGTTGCCTGTGTCAGTCACCTAGGCAGAACCCATCTGGCCTCTATCCTCCAGACACTGGAGTGCTCTGACGGCTACTATATGGTTTGTATCTACAGCATCACCTTTTGTGGGAAGGGATGGGAATGTTCTAGTTCTTTCTAATTTATGGAAAAAACTAAGTCTCAAAAGGTCCAAGAAATTAGCTGGAGCAAAACATTCTCATCAAAGTCGTGTGTGTGTGTGTGATTTTTCTCTATAGTTATTATTGTCTGTAAGAAAAACACACTTCTTATGATTCCTGTGAAGACAGCTCTGATAACAGCTTATCTCTTTACAGATGTGAAAATCCACAGACTTTACAGAGGCCCTCGTACGTGGACAACAGAGAAAGGAGTAAACAACAGCAGCCTTTATTTTTGTCCTTTCTTACAGATGTCTTCACAGTGGACTGGGGAACTCATTATCCCGCAATAGCAGGTGCAAGGTTGTGTAAAACCTACCCATTCCCTTGTATGTTGATTATTATTCAAGGGAAAAAAAACTGCTTTCAAGACTTTAAATTCCCAGAGAAGCTTAGAACTCAAAAAAGTTAAAAAAGCTCTGGATGGGCTTCATCTGGGAGGGACTCAGAGATGACTGCAGGAGCTGTATTGCCCAACGCCTGCTGCACAGCTCAAAGATTAGTCGTGAAATCCCTAAATATGGACTTCAAATTGCACCCTGGGTTTGGCCCTGTACATAATTGGTAACTCTAAAGTTTAAATGTGTAAATCCTGCTTATCTGGGAGTAAAGTAATGCCAAACTCAAGTTCATAAAAAAATTCTTAGGATGCAATTCTATTTTAGGAATGTTCATCTTGGACTGCTTAGTTGGAAAGGGGCTAGAGATGCGAGATCTCAGAGGAACAAGTGACATTTTGCTCAGATCTATGGGTAATTCAGAACAGAGGTATTTTTTAATCTTCGGCTTGATTATATCTTGCTCATGAAGTGCCTACCTTGACTTCTTTCATTTATTTCTTGTGGTGCAATAATTTCACATTAAATTAATTTTAAAATATTATTTGGGTTTATATTTTCAAGATGAACAAAGTGAGAGCATTACTCTGTGAAAATCTCCATGAACAATTAAATTTCCATACCTGGATGTCTTTTTTGTTAGGTCTTTTATTATTAACACAATTCTTCTGATAGGGAAGGTAGGAGAAATTGGGCATAGTATTTATGTGTTTGCTTTGATCGCTCTGTTCTTTTCTTGTCATTAACTCCCTCTTTTCTTAACTATGAAACGCAGTTAAGCAAAAAAGCATATCTTAAATTATTTAGAACCATATTTTTGGCTTGGACAAAACTCTAAACTCTTTACTTGAAAGTGATTCTTCTGCAATCCTCTCATTTGGCAGATGCTACTGTGACCATAGCTCAAATCTCCTGGCTGCCAGAGTTCCATGTCCTTGCCAGTATTTTCTGTTGCTTCATGCTATACATTTCTTTTACAGTTCTACATTTTTACTATTAGTTGTTCAAAACAGGTCAAGAGCATTCTGTCACACACACACACACACACACACACACACACACACACTCACTCATTCCTGAACTCGCTTTACCCTCTTAAGTTCTAAGAACACAAATTCTATGGTTGTGTTACTGCAAATAGGATCCTCAGTGGTTAGAGAATCAATGATTTTAAAAGTACTGCACACTCTTTTGTTCATTCACCAAGCATACATGTGCCGAGAAATAGGCTATTTTAACCTGATCAATATACAGTCTTGTGCTTTAATAGAAATGACACTTCTATTTTGACTGACAAACATGGAAACCAGGACCCACTAACTTGTTCATGATCAACTAGAATTGTGTATTTGAAACTGTTACCAATATATATTTTTGTGTATTTAGTCATTTAATTTGTTTAAAAAATTAGTCACACAAATTTTTCCATGAAGAGAACTGAAACTAGAGCCTATACATCCCTAAGAATGCAGATCCACAGTGAGTACCCACAATTAGCATCAAGAAACAAGTTGGACTCTCTCATGGTCTTATTAAAAAGTGCAGTTGTCCTGATCATTCAGAACCTTATGCAACCCTTTTTATTCTGTTCAATTACCTGCCCATTAAAAGCTCAATTTTATATTTACCTTCTGTAGAAGTGTGTTACATTTTACAATTTGAAAACTGCATTTGACCAATGCATTCATTTATTACACACACTTCATTAGTTTTTTCTGCTGAAAATAGTTTATATCTTTTTTTCTTTTGAACTTGACAAGTGCCTCAGCTCATGTCAGGTGTTAGAAGAAAACACACATTTGATCACACAGAGCTGCTCTTCAAATCAAGCCGCACACGCTGTTTGGCTTTACTTTCTGTTTTAGGAATATTATGATCTTCAGTTCTTAAAACAGCACCACATCATATGTGTCACAGAATTTAGGCTTAGGTTTGCCAATAAAAATAAGTTTCCTGGAATTTAAAGTTTACTTACTAGCAGATAAACAAAAGTAATTAAGTCTTCATTGTGTAAATAGCAGCTCTGGGAACTTGATACTTTCCCTACAATAGAGCATTCTAAAGCTGTGGATTTGCTTTTTCAGATCACAAAACGAGAAGACAAATGATACAGATAACATTGAAATCAGGAAAATTCCAATTTTAATGATCTTGTACTCTAAAATTAAAACATCTTAGCACAAAATGCATATCTGAAAACCATATTTACATGAGTAAAAACATTTCCTACAAGTACGCTTCCCAATTTCTTACCTGTTAGAAATTTTCAGCTCTATTACTGTCTTTTCATCTTCCTCACGCATTCTTTCTTTGGGCTCGGTATTTTTAAAGTTTATTTCTCTACAGAAGGATGCCACGTTAGCCATCTCTCGAAGTGCCAACACTTCCTTCTCCCCTCCTGATGCATCTCTGTAAGATCTGCAGCTTCCCCTCAGGAGCAACTCCCTGTAGTTGGAGTCAGTGCACTGGCAGGGAAGATGGAGTTCTGCCATCCAGTGGGTGCTTCAGGCCCCTGAGGAAGAGGCAGGGAGGAGTCAGGAACCTTGGCAGCAGTCAAGGCTAGCTGCAGCTGCTCAAGGGATGCTGTGAAAATGTCACAAATGTCCCTCTCTAGCGTCTGCAGATGTGTTTATAAGAGTGCATCTTGAAAACCTATGCCACTTTCTGGCACGTATAGTTATACTTTTCAAAAGAGACTGGCTTTGTAAAAATCTGAAAATTAATTTAAATGTCCCTGGAAAATGATTAGCAAATATTAGTAGTTGTAGAAAATTTACTTCTACCTAATAGATGGAATTCATTCTACATTAGTGTGATAATTTGTTAATTGGGCTGATATACATCTACACTTGTGTTATCCAAATTTGATAATACAAATTATCATACAATGCAGAATGAAATCATCTACATTTGTTTTATCAAGTTATTAGCATTAATAAAATCCTTTTAATATTGAAATTAATGCTGAATTTCTTAGAAAGAGATTAAATAAAAAATAATTTCAGACAGAGAATCAAGTAGCCTGGACTGGCTTTGAACTTATTATATAGTTGAGGTTGACTCTGGGATTCTGATTTTCCTGACTGCCCCTGCCAAGTGCTGAGATCACAGTAGTCAAGCAGTACTGTATTTCTGAACTGCCTGAATTAGGAAGTAATTTTAAGCAAAAGAGAAAGTATCCATGGCCTGGATTGTGAGCCTAGTGGATATGGAAGAAAAATAGAATCAGCCTGAACTTTGTGGAAGCTGAGGAACTAAATAATGCAACTACTCACCTTTTCTTAAGACAAAGACTCAAAAATCTGACTGGATAGGCAAGAAGCTATTTTCCTTCACAGCTGACTATTTCGGTGTGCAAAGGCACCTCATCCATTTATCAGGTGACAGAAATCTAGGTTGTTTCCATTTCTTGCCTATTATGAATAGAGAAGCACTGAGCATGGACGAGCAAATCTCTCTGTAGTAGGATGTAGAGTCTTTTGCCTGAAAGCTGTATAGTTGAACCTTGGCATAGATTGATTTTTTCTTACTTTTTTTTTATTGAGAAAAGAAGAAAAAAAATAAACAAAAAACAAGTTTCCACCTCCTCCCAGCCTCCCATTTCCCTCCCCCTCCTCCCACCCTTCTCCCCCTCCTCCCACCCTTCTCTCCCTTCCCCCACTCCTCTCCCCCTCCCTCTCCAGTCCACAGAGCAGTCCGGGTTCCCTGCCCTGTGGTAAGTCCTAGGTCCTCCCCCCTCCGTCCATATCTAGGAAGGTGAACATCCAAACTGGCTAGGCTCCCACAAAGCCAGCACATTAAGTAGGATCAAAACCCCGTGCCATTGTCCTTGGCGTCTCATCAGCCCTCATTGTTCGCCATGTTCAGAGAGTCCGGTTTTATCCCATGCTTTTTCGGTCACAGTCCAGCTGGCCTTGGTGAGCTCCCAGTAGACCAGCTCCACTGTCTCAGTGGGTGGGTGCACGCCTCGTGGTCCCGACTTCTTTGCTCATGTTCTCCCTCCTTCTGTTCCTCATTGGGACCTTGGGAGTTCAGTCCAGTGCTCCAGTGTGGATCTCTGTCTCTATCTCTATCCATCACCAGATGAAGGTTCTATGATGATATGCAAGATATAGTCAGTATTGCTCTAGGATAGGGTCATTTCAGGTTCCCAATCCTCAGCTGCCCAAGGAACTAACTGGGAACCTCATCTTGGGCACATGGGAGCCCCTCTAGGGTCAAGTCTCTTGCCCACCCTAAAGTGGCTCCCTTAACTAAGAATTGTGGTTCTGTGCTCCCCGATCCACCTTTCCTTTATCCCAATTCTCCTGTTTCCCCAAGTACCCCCTCCTTCCCTTCTACCTTTTCTCTCCCCATCTCCCCTTACCCCCATCCCACCCCACCCCCAAGATCCCAATTTTCTCCCCGGCAATTTGGTCTACTTCCCTTAGCCAAGAGGATAACTATATGTTTTTCCTTGGGTTCACCTTCTTACTTAGCTTCTTTAGGTTCAGCTATTGTAGACTCCGTGGCCCTTATTTATGGCTAGAAACCAATTATGAGCGAGTACATCCCATGTTCATCTTTTTGGGTCTGGGACACCTCACTCAGGATAGTGTTTTCTATTTCCATCCATTTGCATGCAAAATTCGAGAAGTCATTGTTTTTTACCGCAGCGTAGTACTCTAGCGTGTATATATTCCATACTTTCTTCATCCATTCTTCCATTGAATATCTTGGGGTAAATCTAACCAAGGAGGTGAAAGATCTATTTGACAAGAACTTTAAGGTATTGAAGAAAAAAATTGAAGAGGATACCAAAAAATGGATGGACCTCCCTTGCTCTTGGATTGGGAGTATCAACATAGTAAAAATGGCAATTCTACCAAAGGCAATTTATAGATTCAATGCAATCCCCATCAAGATCCCATCAAAATTCTTCACAGATCTGGAGAGAACAATAATCAACTTTATATGGAAAAACAAAAAACCCAGGATAACCAAAACAATTCTATACAATAAAGGATCTTCTGGAGGCATTACCATCCCTGACTTCAAACTCTATTACAGAGCTACAGTAATGAAAACAGTGTGGTACTGGCATAAAAACAGAGAAGTCGACCAATGGAATCGTATAGAAGACCCGGATTTTATCCCACAAACCTATGAACACCTCATTTTTGATAAAGGAGCTAAAAGTATACAATGGAAGAAAGAAAGCATCTTCAACAAATGGTGCTGGCACAACTGGATGTCATCCTGTAGAAGAATGAAAATAGACCCATATCTATCACCGTGCACGAAACTCAAGTCCAAATGGATTAAAGACCTCAACATCAGCCCGAACACACTGAACCTGATAGAAGAGAAAGTGGGAAATACCCTACAACAGATGGGCACAGGAGATTGCTTCCTATGTATAACCCCAGAAGCACAGACATTAAGGGCAACATTGAATAAATGGGACCTACTTAAACTGAGAAGCTTCTGTAAAGCAAAGGACATTGTCACTAAGACACAAAGGCAACCTACTGACTGGGAGAAGATCTTCACCAACCCCGCAACAGACAAAGGTCTGATCTCCAAAATATATAGAGAACTCAAGAAACTAGACTTTAAAATGCTAATTAACCCAATTAAAAAATGGGGCACTGATCTGAACAGAGAATTCTCAACAGAAGAAGTTCAAATGGCCAAAAGACACTTAAGGTCGTGCTCAACTTCCTTAGCAATCAGGGAAATGCAAATAAAAACAACTTTGAGATATCATCTTACACCTGTCAGAATGGCTAAAGTCAAAAACACCAAGGATAACCTTTGCTGGAGAGGCTGTGGAGGAACGGGTACCCTCATCCATTGCTGGTGGGAATGCAATCTTGTGCAACCACTGTGGAAATCAGTGTTTCGGTTTCTCAGGAAATTCGGGATCAACTTACCCCCGGACCCAGCAATACCACTCCTGGGAATATACCCATGAGATGCTCTATCATATGACAAAAGCATTTGTTCAACTATGTTCATAGCAGTATTATTTGTAATAGCCAGAACCTGGAAACAACCTAGACTGATTTTTAACCTTTTTTTTTTTTTTTTGAGGAATCCCCACCCTCATTTCCCTAGTGGCTGTACAAGTTTGTCTTCCCACCAGCCATAGATAAGTATTCCTTTTTCCCCATATCTTCACCAGCACAAGTTACTGTCTGTTTTACTGTTCTGGGCCGTTATGATTGAGATAAGATGGAATCTCAGAGCAATTTTAATTTGAATTTATCTGATGGCTAAGAATAGTGAACATTTTCAAAAGTATTTTTCAGTTAGTGGTATTCAGTCTTTTGAGAATTCTCTGTTTAATCTTGTGCCACATTTTAAAATTGAGTTATTTCTCTTCATGATGTTCATTTTTGAGATTTTTTTGTGCATTTAAGATACTAACTTACTGTTAGATGTATAATTGGTAAATATTTCCCCATTCTGTTGGCTGCTTGCTTTGCAGTTATTTTCATGAGGTCTCATTTATTAATTATTGGTCTTGGTGACTGTGATGTTAAAGTCCTGTTCAGAAAATCCTTTTCTGTGTCAATGAGTTTAAGCCTATTCCCTACTCTTTCTTCCACTAGTATCAGCGTATCAGGCCTTACGTCAAGGTCCTTAATTCATGTGGAGCTGAGTTTTCTTTAGTCTGAGAGATAAGGATCTATTTGAATTTTTTTTACTTTCCCCATCTAGCTTGACCAGAACCATTTGTTGATGATGTTGTCTTTTCTCCAGTGTGTATTTTTGGCTTCTTTGTACAAAACCAGGTGTCTGTAGGTGTGTTTAATTGCATTATGGACCTCCAATTCTATTTCATTGATCAGTGTGCCTATTTTATGGCAATGCCATTCTGTTTTTATTACTATAGCTCTGCAATGCAATCAAAATCTAGGATGGTGATACTTCCAACAGTTCCTTCATTATTCATGATTGTTTTAGATGTCCTGATTTTGTATGGAGCTAGAAACAATCACGCTGAGTGGTGTAGCCCAGATCACAAAGTACAGTATGGTCCCTACAGGCTCCTAGTGAGTGGCACTATTAGGAAGTATGGCGTTGTTGGACTAGATGTGGCTTGGTTGAAAAAAATGTGTCACTAGGGGGTGTGCTCAGTGTGTCTTGATTCTCTTCCTGCTGCCCATGGATCCGGTTATAGAACTCTCAGCTACTTCTCCAGCAGCATTTCTCTCTGCACGCTGCTATGCTTCCTGCCATGAAGGAAACAGACTAAATTTCTGAACTTCTAAATTAAACTAAACTGAAATTCTGTAAACTAGTCCCAAATAAATGTTTTCCTTTGTAAGAATTGCCATGGTCACAGTGTTTCTCCAAAGCTCTAGAAACCCTAAGTAAAACAACTGAAAAAAAGGTAGAAGAATTTTAATGGTATTTTAAATATGACATTCTAGTAATAAAATATAATTTAAGTAGAAAACCTGATACTTTATTGTCTTTAAAAATTCTCTTACTGTGGGAAATTTTAATAATCAAAGTTCAAGTTTTGTTACAGTATAAATGAATTTTGAGAAAAAAACTACAGAAAAATCAATCACTACAACTTAACATTAGGATCTTTGCATAACTGAAAAAAGATCTGATGCTCTAGGAGGAAAATTAATGGTTTACATAGAACTAGCAAACAGATTTCTAATGCAACTGTATTAACCAGGGTTCCATTTTTTTCTAGGAAATGAGGCCCAAATTGTCCCAAATTGTCATAGATGAGTGGATGTTCCCTTATCTGTGATTAGCTGTTGATCTTACTTCTAACCAAGTTTCTGACCCAAAGGCCAACACAATGTTCAGAACTAGACCCGGTGACTGAGAAGATAAGACATGCATAATCAAGATCACATTAAGATCTTTTGGTGTGTTTCCATTCCCTGGTTAGTTTTCAAGTATACACAGAAGAGACATTCTCCTGTATTTTGATTCTGTAAGGACTTGTACAGTTTTTTAAAATAACTATTCTAATTTATTTTTTAAAAGAAAAACAGAGATCTGGGTGTGGATATTTCCTTCATATTAGCCATGTTTGGTCAGGATAAGAAAAGCTTGGAAAGGAAGATTATTTTAAATGTGTATAGAGGGGCATTTCAAGTATCCAGAAGGCTGTCTGTACCCATGTTGTGCCTTATCTATTCTAAGGCTAAAGGGAGAAGAAAGTTAATCATTGGGAATCTGGAGAAAGGATGTGGGGTAGTTCCTTCCTTGTTCTTAGTATAAAAAGTTTGCATTTGGAAATATGTGATCAACTCTATTAAATATTTCTTCCACAGACTTGGTAAGAAGTCTTCCTCTTTTTTTTTTTTGTGCTACCTCCTCTGATGGCTAATACCTGTACTGTTTCATCCCAGGGCCACGAATCTACTAAATGGTGTACAGTGTTGATCTAAAAGAAGCTCTTTATGCATCCCTATGTGCCCTGATCTTGGCTCTGTTGAATGTTGAATAGGAAGGCTCAATTCCTGGACTTTACCAGCTGAACACTTGGACATTCCTTCTACAAAGCCTCAGGGACAGCATTTACCCTTGGTCTAGCATGTTAGTAAAAGGTCTTAGGGAATTAGTTTTCAGGACAATCCATTCTATAATATTTAGAAGATATTTCAAAATGTAATACTACCTCAGAAAGCACAGACCAAGATATTGTCAAAATTCTGAACTTCCAAGCCTCTTGAAGCCTTCTGAGTCTCCCAGAAAAAGCCCACGTGATTTAGAATTGTAGGATGTAGCAGGACTAGTGGGTTATTGATAAATTCAAGGTCCACCACCTTGTGGTTTTTCTCCATTTGGTGAGGCTATTAGGACAACTTGTAGTCTTACAAGGATGCTGACAATGGACCAGTAGACCATACTTTAGAGGAATGTCAATGGCAAGTGGTTATCCTAATTAAGAGTCCTTTTTCTAAACAAATTCATTGCCTTTGATTGTAGGATTGTGTATGTAAGTGGGTGGGCATATTGCATGGTACATGTGTGGAAATGAGAAAACAAGCTTTGTGTCAGGTTCCCTTTCTCCCAGTTTGGGTTCCAAAGATTAAACTCTGGTTCTCAGTCTTAGCAATAGGTGTCTCTACTGGCTAAACTGTTGAAAAAGTAATAAACTTATTTTTTCCAAATTTCTGTTATTG
Source organism: Microtus oregoni (assembly GCF_018167655.1). Lineage (NCBI taxonomy): Eukaryota > Metazoa > Chordata > Mammalia > Rodentia > Cricetidae > Microtus > Microtus oregoni. The sequence goes on from NW_024543070.1 coordinate 10,426,289, forward strand.
ATTCTTGGTGAAATTCATACAATGTGTTTTGATTACATCGACCCCAACCCTAACTATTCCCAGTTTTCTCTCCTCCCTACTCACCTGACTTTCTCCCTCTCTTTCTCTCTCTCTGGCAAACTCATTGTGACTGATAACTCCCAGGCTCATGGTCTGCTCTGCAGTATGGTTGATATACTAGCTGCCACACTCTTTTTTATATTTTTGAAGGTGTAAGTTATTTTGATTTATTGTGCTCTTTTATCTGGATATAAAACTTTTAAAGCTTTTTCAATAAAAGTCATTCTTCTGCAATACATAAGTTATCGATCCACTAAATTTCTGAGCCAGCTTTTTTTTTCTGTGAGCTTCTGCTGAACGTTGTTATACAAATGGCACACGTCTCTAGGATCACAAATTATAGGCTCAGTGTCCTTTATTTATGGCTAGGTTGCTTTCAGGTTCTGGCTATGACAAATAATGCTGCTATGAACACAGGTGAGCAAATACCTTGTGGTATGAGTGTACATTGAATAGCACATGACTATACAGCAGACACTCATTCAGTACTGATTAACCTAGGGAGTAAGGTAAAGGGACCCTGATGGTACTGTGTACAGTGATAAATTAGTTAGTTATGAATGGACAGGAAAATAAAGAAAAAGAAGCAGTCTCAGTGAGACAATTAGTATTAGCTGCTGGGTGAGGAGTGAGAATTACTGAGGCAAAGGAAAGAACAGGTGGGTAGAATTTGTGGGAGTGGAATTTTGGTTAGTGGAATACTAAAAAGATAGGGTACAGATGTGTACCCAGATATCTTAACCAGGCCAGCCTTGGCCTCTGAGAGGTGTAACAGTAAGAGGAGTGCATACAGAAAAAGAGACAAGAAGGAAAACAAGAAAAAATGAGAGAAACATGTAAAAGGTATGAGCAGTAGGGGGCAGTATTGGTCTGCTACATTGGCCCTATGATACTATGACTCTGCTTAATAAATATTTGTTTTGTTGAGGAAGAGAGCAGGGTGAAGGTGTAAGGTAATGAAATCACTGGCAGATAACTAATAGCTGCAGTGGGGAAAGAGAAGTGGGGATATAAGGAAATGTGATCATTTGAATGTTACTTTGTCTCTTCGGTCTGTTGCTTCTTTTCTCCTGTCCTGGTTTGACTATACTCTGTATTGACTTTCCCTAGTCACGTTTCTCTCCTATGAATGCCCAGCTTCCCCTGCATGTAGTCTTAACTTGACTCTGTTCTGTAAGCTGTAGACAGCCAATACAAACTCTGTCTTACTGCAGTCTCTGCATTTCCATGGGGTTAGCAGGTGTGGGTGGTGGAGTGGTGCCCAAACCACAGTTAATTGTTATTTTTGTTGTTAAATTTCCTTTTTTTTAAAAGAAAAAAAAAACTATCTTTTTTTTTTCATTTTGCATTCCAATCCCTGTTCCCACTCCCCTCCTCCCATCCCTCCACCTATCCCTCACCCAAAGCCCCATCCACTCTTCAGAGAGGGTGAGGCACATTGCTTTGGGGAAGGCCCAAGGCCCTCCCTACCATATATAGGCCAAGCAAAGCACCCATCCAAAGAAAATAGGATCCCCCAAAGCCAGTACAAACAGTAGAGATAAATCCTGGTACCACTGCCAATGGCCCCTCAGTCTGCTCTAGTCATAAAACTGTCAATCACATTCAGAGGAACTAGTTTGGTTCTTTCCCTGTCCAGCTGGAGTTGGTGAGATCCCTTTAGCTCTGGTAAACTATTTTAGTGGGTGTCCTCATCATGATCTTGATCTCTTTGCTCGTATTCTCACTCCTCCCACTCTTCAACTGGACTTTGGGAGTTCAGCCCAGTGCTTCGCTACAGGTCTCTGCCTCTGTTTCCATCAGTTACTGAATGTAGGTTCTATGGTGACATTTAAGATATTCATCAGTCTGACCACAGGGCAAGGCGAGTTCAGGCATCCTCTTCTCTATTGCTTAGGGTTTTAGCTGGGGTCATCCTTGTGGATTCCTGGTAATTTCTCTAATGTCACGTTTCTTGCTAGCCCCATAATGTCTCCCTCAATCAAAATATCTCTTTCCTTGCTCTCATCTCTGTCCTTTCTCCATCTCGACTATCCCGTTCCCTTGAGTTCTTCTCCCCCCATCCTCCCCTCCTCTTCATCTTCCACTCTCCCTTTTCCCTCTGCCCCCATGCTTCCAATTTTGTCAGGAAATCTTGCCTGTTTCTCCTTTCCAGATGGATCTATATATGTTTTTCTTAGGGTTCACCTTGTTACTTAGCTTCTGTAGGATCATGAACTATAGGCTCAATATCCTTTGCTTTACAACTAGTATCCACTTATGAGTGACTACATACATGTTCATCTTTCTGGGTCTGGGTTACCTCACTCAGGATGTTTTTTCTAGCACCACCCATTTGCCTACAAATTTCAAGATGTCATTGCTTTTTACCACTGAGTGTAAATATGTATACATATGCCACATTTTCTATATTCATTATTCAGGTCAGGGCGATCTAGGTTGTTTCCAGGTTCTGGTTATTGCAAATAATGCTGCTATAAGCATAGCTGAACAAATGTCCTTTTAGTATGATTGAGCATATTTTGGGTATATGCCCAAGAGTGGTATTGCTGGGTCCTGAGTTAGGTTGAGTCCCAGTTTTCTAAGAAAGTGCCACACTGATTTCCAGAGAAGTTGGACACGTTGCACTCCCAACCAGCAATGGAGGAGTGTTCCCCTTACTCCACATCCAAACTAGTTTAGAGCTCCTGCTTAGCTTATACAGTGTTGCCTTTCTCCACTGGGGTGCTGAGGGTGGCCCTGACTGCTGTCTCTGGGAAGTCCTTCTGTCATATTCCGTCTGGACCAGCTATTACAGATATTCCTGGTAAGAGTTGCCTAGGGGTTACAGCTGTGGTAGTGGTTGCTTTGGTTGTATTTGCAGTAGAAAGTCCAGTCTCATGATAGAGGAAGTTCATTGTGTCTAATGGCAGAGGAGGTTTGTTGGGTTCTTGATCAAGTCAATTTGGAGACTGAAGAAGTGGCTGTGATAGCGATGGAATATTCTTTATAAAATTAATTTTAGTTCTTTGAGAATTCCATGCAATGTGTTTTGAATATATTTACCCCCAGTTTCTCCTAGATCCCCCACCTCTCTACTCAGCTTAATTTTTCTTTTTTCCTCTCTCATTCACTCCCTCCATCCCTCCTACCCTACTTTCATTTCTTTCCTCCTCCCTTCCTTCCTTCCTTCCTTCCTTCCTTCCTTCCTTCCTTCTTTCCTCTCTTTTCCTCGCTCTTCTTTTTTCTTTACCTCATCAAGTCTGCAAGTCTGGGTTGTGTTGGATAAAACACTTAGGTGTGGGTCCTGCCCTGGTGTGTGCTCTGTATAACAGAAGATAAGTAATCCCTTTTTGCAGATGACATGGTAGTAGTCATAAGATATCTCAAAACTTCCACCAGAAAATTTTTAGAAACAAACATTTCATCAAAATGTCAGGATACAAAATCAATTGTAAAAACCAGCAGCTTTTCTACACACCACCAACAAATATGCTGAGAAAGAGATCATGAATACAAATGCTTCTTCTATATTTTAAGTAAACCTTACTTTGAAAATTAATTTTATATCATAATGCTCTTTCAGGGCTTTATTTTTTACTTTAACCCTACACATCCTTTTTCTATGTATTGTAGTTTCCAGTTTTGTGTTTTTATGGTATTTCTGTGCATGCAGATGTTATATTTTTGTCTACATGGTTTTGAAGCTTTTTCTTTGTTTCTTTTTTAAAAATATTTTTTCATTTGTTTAGTCCTATTCTGTTTTTTGTTTCATTTTATCTAATTTTATTTTATGAAGATTACTTTTAAATGGCTACTTGTAGCCTAATGACAGAAAAATAGAGTGTGTGGATTCTGGTGAGTGGGTAAGTTGGGGAGGATCTAGTAGTAAGGGAAACTATAATTAGGATATATTGTATAAAAATTTTATTTTCAATTTAAAAACCTTCAGTTTGAGATTTCCCTTAACCTAAGAAATAGAAATAAAAGTCTCTGTCTTATACTTTCATATACATTAAAGCAATGGTCTATTTTCAGTATTCTAAATTTAATGAAATATAGACTATCAGTAAATGTTTCTTTGTTATTTTTATATATATCCCTATGTACTCTAGGATAAAGAAGCACAGAAGTAGGAAAGGGTGCCTCAGGCCAGGCAATGAAAGAATCCATTCCTAGTGTGCATAGCTGCAGAAAGGTTGGAGAGAAACAATTATCAAACCCTGACAGAGCAGCTTTCCTCTCGGCCTGTGCTCCCTTTGCTCTGTTCTTTTGAATTCTGTTTTTGGGGAGTGTCCTTGAACTAAGCTATAGCTGAGACTCCCAGGGGAGCATTTGGCCCTGTGATGTTCAGGCCTTTTCTGCTAACAAGAAAAGCTTCACTGCTTTGACAGACATCAGAGCAATGTTGTCACCATTGTTAGAAGGTTGCCATGATGCTTGCATACTTAGGTCCATGCCTTCATGTTATTGTTCAACTTATTTTCCTCATTGATTTTTTTAATCTTACAACTCATTCATTTGGAAAAGATTTATACATCTTCCCTTTCCTAGAGTAATTGAACACTTCATTCCTTTAGCACTTATGAGTTCATGAGGCCAAACTGTCCCTGAGTCTCCAACCAAGGAAAGATCTACAGAGAAGTATTTGACAGGCTTCACTCATGACCTGCTTTATGACCTCCGGAGAGAGTACACCATGTCTCCGTGTCTTATCTTCCCTGTGCAGTCCTCTCAGCACAGAGAGATCATCGCTCGTAGATAAACTGGAGACTTCTCTGGAGGACTAGGCTTGAGCACATAAAAGTGAACATTGGAACGAACAAATTCGCCAGTGTCTGAACTGTTGTCCTTAAACCCAGTATCTTTCTATGTGAGGTAAGTCACATGACTCTTCCAGAGACATAGCCTTGTTGAGGGCTTCTCTAGGTTAGTGCTTTTTCTAAAAAAAATGACAATGGAGTCTTTTTTAAAAAAAGAAAATATAGATTTAAATGTATCTTTTTTCTTTCCTGCTTTCTCTTACACACACCCACACCCACACACAGAGTAATAGATTTAGTCTGTTAGTATTTTCCCATTCTGATTTGGTATCTATCTATCTATCTATCTATCTATCTATCTATCTATCTATCTATCTATTATCTATCTATAAATTTAATCTCTGGTTGTTCTCTGATTATATTTTTAGACTTTTAGAGTTATATTTTAGAAAAAGATAAAAGGGAATATTATCTTAATTAGGAATCTGGGTGGATGGAAATGCTTCCTCAGAATCAAGCATCTCTGTCAGTGGATCTCTGGTTGTTGTCTTTTTTTTTTTATTTGCTGTCAAAGGTACCGTGTTTACCGACATTCCAAGGTTTGTTGTGTATCTTCATAAAATGTTGGTCTTCTCAGGAGTTCAAGTTATGTGCATCACCTTGTCCTTTCTTCTTTGTTCTGGTGAGTACATTTTACTGTACTAGATGAGAACCTTAAACATAATCTAAAAAAAAACTCAGGGGGGAAAACCTCAGAAACACCAGAAATAACTGAATGAGCTGGTCTCACTGGGGTTGTAGTCCTTAAATTGGTCATGTTAGGAATGTCTCTAAAGTGGCAGCAGCAGATTGTTCTAACTAGTCCACTTGGAGAAGTGAGAAGAGAGCAGTGGGTTAGGAGACAGGCTGGGCAGGCTTTCAGCCTCTGCTCATTTGTCCTCCAGATTTCTCACTAAATCCTGCTGTCAAATGCAAAGTTGAGGATAGACTAATGTCTTTAAATACGCTATTCTTTGAAGATGCAATTTATTTCACAGCTTTAGGCTGTCTTAGTTATGGCCAATTTAGAGTGTGTTTTATCAACTATCAGAGTTCAAGATTGGTTGTGAATTTCAAAATGAGGCTATTGTGAAACATTGTCTAGAATGTTGAAATTACGCCTGATGTAATTTTTTCAAGTTAAATGAATAGGTGAAAGATATTTTGAATTCTGAGGTCACCGTATTTCAATTAATAATTGTATAAAGTTAATATATCGAGGTCTATTAACAAATGGAAGATGACACTTTTATACAAGAGAGCAGTATAAAATGCTATTTTTCCAGGTATGTCTATATATCTGGGAATTGGAGTTGTCTAGATTTGTGTGTATTTTTCAGTTAACTTTTTGCCACTGACACAAAATTCTCATTTATTACTTATAGCATTGGCAATTTACATCAATGTGTGCTAAACATAAATATAGGCACTGCACACCAAAAAACAATATGAACAAGATTGTTTTTACATATTTTATCTGCCTTCTCTGTTTTGTTTTCAGAAGGTTCCCATATAAAAAGAGCATTTTACAGACCAGTAAGTAACTATCATTTCATCTGGAAATTTAAAAATTAAAATTTTCTTTTTTATAAACTGAGTAATTTAATGTAAAATTTACCAAAGAAAATAAACTCTTCAAAAGTTTAAAAATGATACATTTTGTTACAATAAGTTCAAAATATCAATCCTGAACTTAAAGACAGTTTATTATTGATACAAGATGTGAGAATGAGTTATCTTTTTTAAAATTTAGTTTGCAAACAATGGCAATGGGTTTCTGATCCTGCTGTACGTACTGGCTTTGTGGGAGCCTAGGCAGTTTGGATGCTCACCTTACAACACCTGGATGGAGGTGGGGGTTCCTTGGACTTCCCACAGGGCAGGGAACCCTGATTGCTCTTTGGGCTGATGAGGGAGGGGGACTTGATCGGGGGAGGGGGAGGGAAATGGGAGGCAGTGGCAGGGAAGAGACAGAAATCTTTAATAAATAAATAAATTAAAAAAAAAGAATACTAAAAAAAATTTAGTTTGCATACCAACCACAGTTTCCCCTCCCTTTTCTCCTCTAATTCCCTTCCCCCACCGCCTTTTCACACCTCCCCTTCAACCACTCCTCCTCATTCTCCTTTCAAAAGGGGTAACGCCTCCCATAAGAGTCAGCAAAGCATGGCATAACAGGTCAAGGAAGGACCAACCTTCTCCCTCTCCCATCAAGGCTGGGCAACGCATTCCACTCTAGGGACCAGGTTTCAAAAGAGCCAACATCAGGGACAGTCACACAACTGTCACCCACATGCAGAGGGCCTAGGTTGGTCCCATGCTGACTCCCTAGCTGTTGACCCAGAGTCCATGAACTATGAAAAACTCAGGTCAGATGTCTCTTTGGGTTTCCCTGTCATGATCTTGACCCAGCTTGCTCATATAATCCTTCGTCACTCTCTTCAACTGGATTCCCAGAGATCTGGTCAACGTATTCTTGACACAAGATTCAACAATGAGTATCTTAACCCCAAAATCCAACCTTTGGTAATTAGATATATAAGTCTGTATCTGTACAACCCAGTGAAAGACATTTCAGTGGTTAACTTAATGTAAAAAATAATGACTTCCATATACTCACATAGAAGAATGTTACATTTGAAAATAAATAAATTCTCACTCTAAATATTAATATATGTCACAAGGATGTATAAAAAGTCAGTCACATGTATATAACATATATAGCCTTACTTTCTTTGCATAAATTATCAAAGTAACTAATATTGAAGATGTGTATTTATGAACATGCACAAAAATGAGATATATTGACATGTAAATATGTGCATTGAATTGCAGAAAAAAATACAGAGTATTAAGAGAATACTCAATAAAAAGTTTAATTCGGTGATAGGGGTATGAAGGAAATGTCTGGTGGGGAAACAGAGATGTTACAACATGCACTGGCTGCCTTACAAGAGTATGTTACCCCAGCTGTGTTGTGTTCTAATTAGTAGAGGTGTAAAACTATAAATGTACAAATGTAGTAATTATTTTCTCATCTTTTATTGTGTTATATGTCCTTTACATCTTGTGTAGATGATATTTAAACCTTTATGTATGACATTACATGCAAACTGTAAGAACAATTTATTCAACAGCCTATGGTCTAATATGTTTATGTTATCTTTGTGTGTTGTAGGAACATTGTGGTCTGTATAGTCGTAATAGAATGTGTACCAGAGAGTATTTTCCAGTCTGTGGAACCGATAACCATACTTACAGCAACAAATGCACTTACTGTATTGCACACAAGTAAGAATACCATTCTCAATATAAGTTCTTCCTCAGTAATGAAAATTTAGTAGCAATATCTTAGATTCGTGTTATTAATCTTGTTCATAATACACAGGAAAAAATGACTGTAACAAACCAATGTGCTATGAAAAGCAGAGTAACACGTGTTCCTCCCTTTAATATTATAATTTCTAAAAGTAGTTTTTGCATTTGGGACATAAGGGTAGAGTAATCCAAACAAAAAAATCAATTTACTTAATTATTATGAATTTCTAATATCAGATATACAAACATGAAATAATTCCAAAGCTGATGCTCAATAGATCTCTGTTACAGTCTGTAATCTATCAGGCTAGCAAGAAACTCCCTGGGAGCATCCTCTTATCCCCTGAACTCCATGGAAGATTCTACACCACAGGATACCCTAGGATCCCTCTGTCCAATATCCCTGTCCTTTTTACTCTGTGGTTAGATTGCTGCGTCTCATGTGTATGTAGTTCCTCTGCTGTTTTATCTTACATGAGCTAAGTGTCTTTTCCACTTCACAATCTTCTACTTACCATGTCTTTCTCAAGGCCTACTAACAATCCCCCATCTGGGCAAGCTCCACGACTAAGGTAGAGCTGAGGCAGTAGAAATGGTCCAGTACACCCACAGCAGGACGTGTGCAGATGCCGGGAGCAGTCAGGGTTTAGCTGTTCGCAAAAGGAGAAATTAATGTTTTCAATTGAGTTTTCCCCTTTGAAAATTTTATGGAACACTTCTTAAGGAGCTTGAAGTAATCTTTCAATATTTTCTTTAAACATTTATTGACTTCTTTTACTTTTTTTGCAGAGAAAGTCATGGTGCCATTACTATAGCACATTTTGGTGAATGCTGAGTTTTAATGGAGCTACGTATTCCTGGGGATCTTATAATGATCACAGTTTTGTCCAGAAGTCTACACTGGATTGGTGATTGTGTCATCAGGTTCCCATAGCCCTAGAAGATTGGGTGAATCTCTGTGTAGGATCCACACAGAAGACTAGACTGTCACTGTTCTTTTCATTTCTCAGATCCTCTGATCTCAAGGTTTTACTTTAAAGGATAAACTACTTATTGACACTTAAATTTCTAAATCTTAATTTTACATTCTGTAAAGTGATAGCTTAAAACCATCAATGCCCTAGTTATGATTCTTAAAAAATTCTTAAAGTCCACTCTTTATCAAGGCGATTAGAAAGATTGTACAGGTGTTAGGAAAGCTTGATGATCTTGGTGAGAACCCAAGTTTGTTCTTCAGTGTCCATATCAGGTGTTTTATAACCTCCATCTTCAGGCAGATCTCATACAATCTTCTGTCTGCCGTGGACACCTGCATAGACATGTTATACATGCACACAAATAAACTTAAAAATAAATAAACATTAATCTTCAAAAAATCATGCTTTTTGCTTATTTGAATAATAAGGCAACCCAATACATGCTTTTGACAACTACAAATGGCAAACTTTGAAGCAGAGTGCTGATTTTTGAATAATTTCTGTGGGAATGATATCTCTGGAAATAACTCTTGCCTCAGGAGTCGAACTTTTGTCTCTTGACCTTGCAAGGAAACTGACCATATACATCAAGACTATTTAATCTTAAACCGTATTATTCTCTCTCTCTATTTTGTGATGCTTTTATGTCCCTGAGTGAGAACTATGATTGAGTGTATGGTGGGAACAGGTCACCTGAAGCAGCAGGTTCCAAAATTGTGGGGCATCCATCAATGAAAACTCCTGGCACATGCATTGAAGCCAACAGAAAGTCTTCATTAGCTAGCAGACAACTACACTGGGTATTCCTGCTCCCGATGTAGCCCTGAACCTTTTTCAGGGTGAGCTTTTAAGAATGAAACTCTAGTTCTGAGTTGGCATACTTCAGTTAAGAAGAGCAGTTAGCCTATAGCAGAATGTCAGAAGCCAAAAAGCAACATGACTACATTTAGTGGCTTTTGCAGATCCATGGACTAGGATGGATTAGGTCTTCATTTTAGTCTTGCTAGGTGGTGCTGTGTATGTACTGAGCGTTACATTCTGAAGAGTCCTGCCACATTAAGTCAGTTGTGCTAAGGTCTGGGTCCTTGTTACACCATCCCATCTATGAGCAAGGCACTCTGCAGCATCATTTGTACAAGGCTTCCTGCGTCCAATCACAACTAGAGTGCCCCTTTCTGATGTCTGTTGTAAGGACAAGGTTTCTGTTTGACAGTTTTAAATTTAAAATTCCCATATGTAGATTAAATCTGGAAGTTCATTCATGATTATTCCAATACTGGAAGGTTGGTATGTAGTCCATGACTTAAGAATGTTTGGACGTACTGAGGCCATCTCTTTCTCTTTTTGACAGGAAGAGTGTACCTTTTGTGGAATATTACTTTAACTAGGCAAAGATGTGTTACATTTGTTTATGCTGCAGAATATTACTCTAAATATGTAAAGGTATCTTACATTTGTTTATGCTACCATTTTTAACATATAGAATGTTTCCTTTGGTTCATGTTGCATTTGTTTAATTATGTAAAGATGTGTTAAGTTTGTTTCACCTTGCCTGCCTAAGGCACCTGAATGGTCTAATACAGAGCTGAAGTCAAGAGCTAGGCAGAGGAGGGATAGGTTGGGCATGTGGGCAGAGAGAATAAATTGGAGAGATGAAGGAGAAGAAAACACTGACGGAGAAAGAGAGGACAGTTCTGGGGTAGAAGCCAGGCAGCTTCCAGCAAGATATGGAGATGGCAGGAAAGTAAGACATAGAGAAAGAAAGGTAAACAGCTCCAAGACAAAACATTGATGAAGAGAAACAGGGTAAAATAACTTATAAGAGCTATCCAGAAATGAGTAAAAGGTAAGCCCAAGCATTCCTAACTAATAATTCTCCATGTCATGATTTGGGAGCTCCATGGTGGCCCTAAAGAAAGTCTGCTACAATACTTCATATTAGTAATATAGCCACAAACTTAGAAATTCTTTTTGGCATACTTAGAAGATTTAGGAGGTAGACACAATACTATACTGACTTGTTGATTTCTGGAGCAGAACAGATAATACTGTCTTCCACATAAGGAGAAGTCTACAGAGTCTTGTAGGCTTACAGCAGTATTTCAGCCCCTGGATATTTATACTCAGAAGAGATTTCTCTGGAATCATTCTGAGGTGACATGGAGAAGTCTCATGTTTTAGAGGGTCCCAAAGAAAATGGGCAGATTCAAAACAATTTATGACCAATGCGTACTGGAGAGGTAGTGTTACCGGTGACGAACCGGAGCCTCTTTGTAGGCGATATAAGTAAGAAGATTTAATTGTGTGAAAGTGGTTTGAGTAGCTTTTGCTGTGATCTTATGACAGAAATGACAATTATCCTGAAAGATGTGCAAAAAGTTTTCTTTCTGGTACTACTGGATAATGATGGTTACTAAGGGAACAGTTAGGTTAACAATACAGAGCGTGGGAGTCCCAGGGAGCATCCTTATGAAAGGTAGTCTCTCAGCAATGAGATAAATTTCCACTCACTTTTTCTTCTAACTAAATTTATATTGCCCTTGTGATCAAATCGATCACCTGAAGGAAAACCATGGCATCTGGGTAATTACATCTTGGGCTTTTCCTAGCCTTTCTCTTAATATTTTTCTTGTGAAGATTTTCCTGAAGCCTCGGTATAAGTTCACAGCTAGTGTCAATTTCTCTATATAGGTTAAGGGTCCTCTAAGGGATGAGTGAAGGTTTCTTTCCTTAGAGCAAGACTGAAACTCAGAGGTATTAGTGGAACCATCTACTGTGTTTTACCGAATAAACCGTGGTTGTCTCATTTCAAAAGAAAGGAGAAGGAAAAACAAAATCTGGAGAATTGATTATTTCTTCAGTGAATGATAAAGCACATAAACTTCCATGGTTCTCAGACAGAAGGCAACCCTCACGATGTAGCCCGTGATTTGTATAAAAAATATGCTAAGACCGCCATTCTGTTCCTACTCTGGAGTTCATATACGAAAGTCAAATGCTTGTATATTTAATACAAACGAATCAAAGGGCTTTTGGGATTGTGCTCCAATTTTTGTTCCTTTCTTGAGACCCTGATGCATTTGCCTGAAGGATTGTTATATTTTTATTTTTTTATTGATTTTTAGTGAGCTCTACATTTTTCTCAGCTCTCCTCCCTGCCTCTTCCCTGCTTCAACCCTCTCCCAACGTGTCCATGCTCCCAATTTACTCAGGATATCTTGTCTTTTTCTACTTCCCATGTAGATTAGTCTATGGGTGTCACTCCAGGCGTCCTCATTCTTGTCTAGGTTCTCTTGCATTGTGATTTGTGGGCTGGTTTTCTTTGCTTTATGTTTAATAACCACCTATTAGGGAGTACATGTGATAATTGTCTTTCTGGGTCTGGGTTACCTCACTCAATATGATGTTTTCTAGCTCTATCCATTTGCCTGCAAAACTCAAGATGTCATTATTTTTTTCTGATGTGTAGTACTCCATTGTGTAAATGTACCACATTTTCCTTATCCATTCTTCATTGGAGGAGCATTTAGGTTGTTTTCAGGTTCTGGCTATGACAAACAAAGCTGCTTTGAACATTGTCGAGCACGTGTTGTTGTGGCACGATTGAGCATCCTTTAGATATATACCCAAAAGCGGTATTACTGAGTCTTCAGGAAGGTTGTTTCCTAATTTTATGAGAAATCACCACACTGACATCCAGAGGGGCTGTACCAGCTTACATTCCCACCAGCAATGCAGAAGTGTTCCCTTTACCCCACATCCTCTCCAGCCTAAGTTGTCATTAGTGTTTTTGATCTTGGCCATTCTTACAGGTGTAAGATGGAATCTCAGAGTTGTTTTGATTTGCATTTCTCTGATGACTAAGGATGTTGAACTTTTCCTTAAGTGTCCTTTAGCCATTTTAGACTCCTCTGTTGAGAGTTCTCTGTTTAGGTCTGTATTCCATTTTTTTTATTGGATTGTTTGTTCTTTTGATAAACCAATTTCTTAAGTTCTTTGTATATTTTGAAGATCAGACCTCTGTCTTATGTGTGGTTAGTGAAGATCTTTTCCCATTCTGTTGGTTGTCATTTTGTTTTGTTGACTGTGTCCTATGCTTTAGAGAAGCTTTTCATTTCAGGAGATCCCATTTATTAATTGTTTTTCTCAGTGTAGTGCTACTGAGGTAACATTTAGGAAGTGGTCTCCTGTGCCAACGCATTCAAATGTACTTCCCACTTTCTCTTCTATGAGGTGGCTGGCTTCATGTTGAGGTCTTTGATCCATTTGGATTAGAGTTTTGTGCATGGTGATAAGTATGGACCTATTTTCATTTTTCTACATGTTGATATCCAGTTATGCCAGTACCATTTGTTAAATATTCTTTATTTTTTCAATTTAATATTTTTTGCTTCTTTATCAAAAATCAGGTGTTCAAAGGTGTGCGGATTAATATCCAGGTCTTCGATTTGGTTCCATTAATACTCCTGTCTGGTTTTTTTTTTTTTTTTTTTGCCAATACCAGGCTGTTTTCAGAACTGTAGCTTTGTAGTAGAGTTTGAATTCAGGGATTGTGATGCCTCCAGAAGTTCTTTTATTGTACAGGATTGTTTTGGTTATTCTGGTGATTTTTTTTTTCCACATGAAGTTGAGTACCGTTCTTTCGAGGTCTGTGAAAAATTTTTCAGCTTTACATCTTTGATGACTGACTGCTCTATCAGATCAGGAAGGCTCATATTATTGTACAGCACATCCATATTTTCAGAAGTCACTGGTGTGGAAGGAGAAAAGGAACATGAAGAACAAGTACACTGGTAGAATTGCTATAACCAGAATCATTTGTAACATTGCCAAATGCGTATGCACATGCCATAGATGCAGTCCTCGGGGCACATAGGTGTTTCCTCCTTGGCCCTCAAGTAACATGTTCATTTAGCTGCCACTGGGTTGCCTGGAGAGAATTGCTTCCTGCATCTCAGGAACCACACTTGGAGGGGGGCTAGGCTTTGCAGTCTCTGGCACCACAGTTTGGATTCCAGGGATTAAACTCAGGTTCTCAGACTTACCAGTAGGTGCCTCTACCTGCTAAAAAGTTGGAAAAGTAATAGACTTACTTTTTCAATTTTTTTGTTATCAGTTCTTGGTGAAATTATCTCAATATGTTTTTATCACAACCACCCCGTCTCTAACTATTCCCAGTTCTCACCTGACTTCATTCCCACTCTTTCTCTTTCTGCCAAACTCATTGCATTGGTTGATTACTCCAGGCCTTGTGCTCTGCTCTGTAGTGTCGTTGATATTCTAGGTGCCACACTCTTAAGGGAAGCTGACTTTCCCGCTCAGCAGCAATTGTAAGCCAGTAGCTTTTTGATTAGTGGTGGGACATCTTGCCCACCTCATGTTTTTTTTTTTTTTTTCCAGATTGAACTTCTTCAGGTCTTATATGTTTTCACAATTATTTCGAACTCATATGAGCATCTTACCTATTGCCTTCAGAAAACATTGTTTCTTCAAGTTACCAGCTACCTCTGATTTTTGCAATCTTTCCTCTTTCTCTTTCACATAGACCCCTGGGTGTTCAGGAGTGTTGTATGGTACAGCCATCTTATTTAGGGTGAGGACTCTCTGAAGTCTTCTGTTTTGTCCATGGTGTTCACTTGTAATTTGCTTTTCTACTGCAAGAGTTATTGTTCTGAGAAGGTTTGTGTGATGTGATTTTTCTCTTATCTTTCACCATGAGGTAGCACCTGTGATTGATGGTGAGATGTGCTGTTTTGGAGGCCACCTAATGGTGGAGCCTGTTTTTAAATCCAATCTATTACTTAGACTCATTTTATTTATTTATTTATTTATTAAAGATTTCTGCCTCCTCCCCGCCACCACCTCCCATTTCCCTCCCCCTCCCCCGATCAAGTCCCCCTCCCTCATCAGCTCAAAGAGCAATCAGGGTTCCCTGCCCTGTGGGAAGTCCAAGGACCACCCACCTCCATCCAGGTCTAGTAAGGTAAGCATCCAAACTGCCTAGGCTCCCCCAAAGCCAGTACGTGCAGTAGGATCAAAAACCCATTGCCATTGTTCTTGAGTTCTCAGTAATCCTCATTGTCCGCTATGTTCAGCAAGTCCGTTTTTATCCCATGCTTTTTCAGACCCAGGCCAGCTGGTCTTAGTGGGTCCCGATAGAACATCCCCATTGTTTCAGTGTGTGGGTGCACCCCTCGCGGTCCTGAGTTCCTTGCTCGTGCTCTCTCTCCTTCTGCTCCTGATTTGGACCTTGAGATTTCTGTCCCGTGCTCCTATGTGGGTCTCTGTCTCCTTTTATCGCCTGATGAAGGTTAATATTCAGGAGGATGCCTATATGTTTGTTTTTGGATTCACCTTCTTATTTAGCTTCTCTAGGATTGCGAATTATAAGCTCAATGTCCTTTATTTATGGCTAGAAACCAAATATGAGTGAGTACATACCATGTTCCTCTTTTTGGGTCTGGCTTACCTCACTCAGGATAGTGTTTTCTATTTCCATCCATTTGTATGCAAAATTCAAGAAGTCCTTGTTTTTAACTGCTGAGTAATACTCTAATAGAGACACCATATACAGCTGTTATGTGGGATTTTATTGGTCAAGTAGCTAAAACTTTATTGGGAATCCAAATACTCCACACTGTTGAGTCTGCTCTTGAATTTGTTGGGGCACTTTAGATGTCAGTCTCTCAACACTCCAGAGACATTGAAGATTGCAAGTTTACCTCCAGATATCTCAATAACTCTCTTCTCAACAGGATTGAGAAAGGTTCCTACAAACAACCTATGACTATATGATCTTCAAATTTAAAGAATTCTGTGAGAACAGTATAGTTTTTGGTGTTGTTCCTAGCCCTACTGAATCAAGAAGAAAGCATTCCAGGAAAGATAATAATAACAAACGTATTATTATTTCTACTATTTTATTTTCCTGTGTATTGTAACCTGGGATATTTCACTGCAGATCAAGATATGAGGCTGTGGAGCCAGCCTGTGTCCCAGGAAACCTCACTTCTAAATTTTGACTTTGATGAAGGTTTAAGTCCTTTCCTATTCTGAGAAAAAGTTCAATTCAACTTCCTTTTGCCAGGCTTGTGAGTCCTGTCATATGGGAAATGACCATGAGGGATCTAGGATTCATTCATATGCTAATATCTTGTGCAAATGTACCTGAAGCAGGCCTAAGTTTGCTCTTGTTATCCCTGTGGCTAATTAGAGAGGGATGTAAGGCTTTGAATCATTTGAGCACACTTATAAACCTTCTTTTGATTTTTGCACAAGTCATTTCATTGAAGTGTTTCCCACCAGCAGCCTTGCTATAGCGTTGGCAAGTTTGGAAGGAGAAAATCCATTTTGTCTTTTTCATGTTGTGTTATTTCATTGAGATCTGCCCATCAGGCTTTAAATTGCCAGTTAAATTTCTGTTGTTAGTCTTGTTCCTTAAGTTCAGGTTGCCTCCGTTTTGTCCAGCGTATGTATTTGCAGTGTTCACAAGGCAGACTAAGTTGTAGCACAATTGTGGTCAGGCTTTCATCTATTAAACTGGTGTTCAAGGCACCAGACTCCGAATCAAGTCCGCTCTGAGCACCATTGGCAGCAAGAGTCCCCATTCAGCAGTTAACCCACTCTCATAACTACAAAGCACATGACTGTACAGCAGACCCTCGTGCAGTACTGATTAGCCTAGGGAGTATGGTAAAGGGACCCTGATGGTATTGTGTACAGTGATATATTAGTTATTTTGTCATGAACAGTCAAGAAAATAAAGAAAATGAAGCAGTCTCAGTGAGACTACTTACTAGTATTAGCTGCTGGGTGAGAAGAGGAGTGAGAATTACTGAGGCCAAGCACAAAATGGGGGTGAATGGAATTCGTGGGAGTTTGGTTAGTGGAATAGTAAGAAGAGAGGGTACAGATGTGTACCCAGATATCTTAACCAGCCAGCCTTGGTCTCTGAGAGGTGTAACAGTAAGAGGAGTGCATACAGAAAAAGAGACAAGAAGGAAAACAAGAAAAAATGAGAGAAACGTGTAAAAGGTATGAGCAGTAGGGGGCAGTATTGGTCTGCTACATTGGCCCCATGATACTGTGACTCTAGGGAGAAGAAATATTTGTTTTGGGAACCTGGGAGCCCCTCTAGGTCCAAGTCTCTTGCCAACCCTAAGACGGCTCCCTTAATTAAGATATGTGCTTCCTGCTCCCCATCCAACCTTCTTTTATCCCCATCATCCCCAAGTTTCCCAAGTTCTCCCCATCCTACCCTTCTCACTTTTCTCTCCCCCCTCCCCTTACCCCCCTCCCACCCCACCCCCAAGATCCCGATTTTTTGCCTGGCAATCTTGTCTACTTCCCATAGCCAGGAGGACAGCTATATGTTTTTCTTTGGGTTCACCTTCTTATCTAGCTTCTTTAGGATAACAAATTATAGACTCACTGACCTTTATTTATGGCTAGAACCCAATTATGAGTGAGTACATCCCTTGTTCATCTTTTTGGGTCTGGGTTACCTCACTCAGGATAGTATTTTCTATTTCCATCCATTTGCATGCAAAATTCGAGGTCCCCAGTTAGTTCCCTGGGCAGCTGAGGATAGGGAACCTGAATGATCCTATCCTATAGCCATACTGATGAATATCTTGCATATCACCATAGAACCGTCATCTGGCGATGGATGGAGATAGAGACAGAGACCCAAACTGGAGCACTGGACTGAGCTCCCAAGGTCCCAATGAGGAGCAGAAGGAGGGAGAAGATGAGCAAAGAAGTCAGGACCACGAGGGGTGCACCCACCCACTGAGACAGTGGGGCTGATCTACTGGGAGCTCACCAAGGCCAGCTGGACTGTGACTGAAAAAGCATGGGATTAAAACCGGACTCTCTGAACATGGAGGACAATGAGGGCTGATGAGAAGCCAAGGACAATGGCACAGGGTTTTGATCCTACTACATGAACTGGCTTTGTGGGAGCGTAGCCAGTTTGGATGTTCACCTTCCTTGATCAGGATGGAGGGGGGAGGACTTTGGACTTTCCACAGGGCAGGGAACCCTGATTGCTCTTCAGACTGAAGAGGGAGGGGGAGAGGAGTGGGGAGAGGGGGAGAGGAGTGGGAGGTTGGGAGGAGGCGGAAATTTTTTTCAATAAAAATAAATAAATAAATTTAAACAAAAAAAGAAATATTTGTTTTGGTGAGGAAGAGAGCAGGGTGAAGGTGTAAGGCAATGAAATCACTGGCAGATAACTAATAGCTGCAGTGGGGAAAGAGAAGTGGGGATATAAGGAAATGTGATCATTTGAGTGTTACCTCGTCTCTTCCGTCTGTTGCTTCTGTTGTCCTGTCCTGGTTTGACTATACTCTGTGTTGACTTTCCCAGGTCACGTTTCTCTCCTATGAATGCCCAGCTTCCCCTGCATGTAAACTTTCCCTGGCTTTGCTCTGTAAGCTGTAGGCAGCCAATAAAATCTGTGTCTTCCTACACTCCGCATTCCCACAGGGTTGGCAGGAGTGGGGTTCGTGTGGTGCACAAACCACAGTTAAGAGCGCCTGCTGAGTTTATGCAGTGTTGCTTTTCTCCACTGGGGTGCTGAGGGTGGCCCTGACTGCTGTCTCTGGGTGCCCTTCTGTCAAATTCCTCCTGGACCAGCTATTACAGATATTTCTTGCAAGAGTTGTTTAGAGGCTGCAGCTGTGATAGTGGTTGCTTTGGGTGTACTTTCAGTGGGAAGTTCGGTCTCATGATAGAGGAAGTTCATGTGTCTGCTTGCAGAAAGGTTTGTCCAGCCCTTGATCAAGTTAATTTGGAGACTTTGGAAGTAGCTGCGGGAGTGATGAGATATACTTTTATAAAGTTAATATCCTTAAGGCTTTGAGAATTTCTTTTTTTGTTTGTTTGTTTGTTTTTTGTTTTTGGTTTTTCGAGACAGGGTTTCTCTGTGGTTTTGGAGCCTGTCCTGGAACTAGCTCTTGTAGACCAGGCTGGTCTTGAACTCACAGAGATCCGCCTGCCTCTGCCTCCCAAGTGCTGGGATTAAAGGCATGCACCACCACTGCCCGGCAGGCTTTGAGAATTTCATGCAATGTGTTTTGAACATATTTGTCTCCCAGCACCTTCTAGATTCCCCACCTCCCTACCTACTCAGTTTCATTTTCCTTTTCTCCTTCGCTCCCTTCCACCCTTCCACCCTTCTTTCTTTCCTTTGCATCTTTTCCCCCTCCTTCCCTCTCCCTCTCTCTCCTTCCTTCTTTACCTCATCAGGTCTGCAAGTCTGGGTTGTGTTGGATAAACCTCTTAGGTGTGGGTCCTGCCCTGGTGTGTGGTCTGTATAAAAGGAGACAAGTAATTCCTATGTGCAGATGGCATGGTAGTATTCATAAGAAATCCCAACCTTCCACCAGAAAATTCTTAGAAACCATCATTTCATCAAAGTATCAGAATACAAAATCCACTTGGAAAAATCAGTAGCTTTTCTATACACCACCAACTAACACGCTGAGAAAGAGATCATGGAGCCAAGCCTATCTTTTATATTTCAAACAACCCTTCTATTGAAAATCAATTTTAAATCATAGTGCTCTTTCAGGGCTTTGTTTTTCCTTAACTTTACATGTTCCTTGTCTGTATATTATGGTTTCTAGTTTTGTATTTTTATGGTATTTCTGTGTGTCTGATTGTGTATGTGTGGCTATATGTTCCTTGAGCTTTTTCTTTGGTTTTCTTTTTCTGTTTCTTCATTTGTTTCTTCCTAATTTGTTTTTCATTTTATCTAATTTTATTTTATTAACATTCTTTCTAAGATTGAGAGAAAGAAGGGGTTTGGATCAGGTAAGTGGGTAAGTTGAGGAGGATCTAGTAGGAAGGGAAACCATAATCAGGATATAGTGTATGAAAATTTTATTTTCGGCTTAAAAAGCTTCAGTTTGAGATTTCCCTCAACCTAAGAGATAGAAATAAAAGTCTCTGTCTTATACTTTTATATACATTAAAGCAATGGTCTATTTTCAGTGTTCTAAATTTAATGAGGTATAGATTATCAGTAAGTGCTTCTTTGTTATTTTTGCATATATCCATATGTACCCTAGGATAAAGAAGCACAGAAGTAGGAAAGGGTGCCTCAGGCCAGGCACAGAGAAAATCCATTCCTAGTGTGCATAGCTGCAGAAAATTTTGAGAGAAGCAATTAGCAAAGATGACAGGGAAGCTTTCCCTCAGCCCATGCTCTTTCCTGCCCTGTACTTTTGAAATTTTGAGGAATGTCCTTAAACCAGATGAGACTCCCAGAGGAGCATTTGGCGCTGTGATGTTCAGGCCTTTCCTGCTAACCATCAGTTCACTGCTTTGACAGACAGCAGAGCAATGTTGTCACCATTGTTAGAAGGTTGCCATGATTTTAGCATTAATTTATTTAAAAAGTTAATAACCTATGCCCATGTCTAAATGTCATTGTCAACCTCATTTTTTCCTTTATTGATTCTCTTTTCTTCTTATGACTCATTCATTTGAAAAAGATTTATATTTCTCCCCTTTTCCAGATTAAATGAGCTCTTCATTCTTTTAGTACTTACGAGTTCTTGAGGCCAAACTGTCCCTGAGTCTCCAGACGAGGAACGATCTACAGAAAAGTATTTAACAGGCTTCACTCATGACCTGCTTTATGACCTCCGGAGAGAGTACACCATGTCTCCGTGTCTTATCTTCCCAGTGCAATCCTCTCAGCACATAGAGCCCATCACTCGTAGATGAACTGGAGACTTCTCTGGAAGACTCTGAGTGAGGAAATAAAAGGGAACACGGGAACAAATAAAATAGCCACAACCTCTGAACTGTTTTCCTTATACCAAATATCTCTGTATGAGGTAGGTCATGTGGGTCTTCCAGAGACATAGCCTTGTTGAGGACTTCTCCAGTTTGGTGCCCTTCCTAAAATAATGACAATGGAGCTTTTTTTTTTTAAGAAAAGAATATATTGATTTAAATGACTCCTTTTCCTCCCTTGCTATCTCTTTCACACACACACACACACACACACACACACACACAAATTAGCAAATATTCTCTGTTAGTATTTTTCCACTTTGACTTGATATTTATTTATTTATTATCTACCTATAACTTTTAATCTCTATCTGTTCTTTGATTATATTTTTAGACCTTGTTGAATTATGTTTTCAAAACAGAGAAAAGGAACTTATGTTAATTAGGAATCTGGGTGGATGGAAATGCTTTCCTCAGAATCAAGCATCTCTGTCAACGGATCTCTGGTTGTTGTCTTTTTTTTTTTTTTTTATTTGCTGTCAAAGGTACGGTGTTTACCGACATTCCAAGGTTTGTTGTGTATCTTCATAAAATGTTGGTCTTCTCAGGAGTTCAAGTTATGTACATCACCTTGTCCTTTCTTCTTTGTTCTGGTGAGTACATTTTGCTGTACTAGATGTGAACCTTAAACATAATCTAAAAAAACTCAGGGGGAAAACCTCGGAAACACCAGAAATGACTGAATGAGCTTGTCTCACTGGGGTTGTAGTCCTTAAACTGGTCATGTTAGGAATGTCTCTAAAGTGGCAGCAGCGGATTGTTCTAACTAGTCCACTTGGAGAAGTGAGAAGAGAACAGTGGGTTAGGACAGGCTGGGCAGGCTTTCAGTGTCTGCTCATTTGTCCTCCAGACTTCTAACAAAATGCTGTTGTCAAATGCAAAGTTGAGGACAGACTAATATCTTTAAATACGCCATTCTTTGAAGCACTGTTTATTTGACAGCTTTTGGCTGTCTTAGTTAAGGCCAATTTAGAGAGTGTTTTATCAACTATCAGTTCAAGATTGGTTGTAAATTTCAAAATGAGGCATTTGTGAAAGATTGCCTAGAACATTGAAATTACAGCTGATTAAATTTTTTTTTTAGGTTCAGTGAATAGGTGAAAGATATTTTGAATTCTGAGGTCAGGGTATTTCACTTAATAATTATATAAAATTAATATATCCAGGTCTATTAACAAATGGAAGATGATACTTTTGTATATGAGAGCAGTATAAAAGACTGCTTTTCCAAATAAACATATATATCTGTGAATTAGAATTTTCTGGGCTTGTATGTATTTTTAGTTATTTTAGTTATGACACAAAATTCTCATCTATTCCTTATAGAGTTGACAATTCACATAGACATGTGCTACATGTAAATGTAGGGTTGCCCACAAAAAACAATAGGAACAAGGTTGTGTTTATACATATTATCTGTCTTTTCTGTTTTGTTTTCAGAAAGTGCCCTTATAAGAAGAGGAATTTATAGAGAAGTAAGTTACTATCATTTCATGTGGAAATTTAAACATTAAAATTTTTGTTTTTATAAACTGAGTAATTTAATGTAAAATTTACCAAAGAAAATATACTCTTCAAAAGTTAAAAGATAATATATTTTTTTACAGTAAGTTCAAAACATCAATTCTGAACATCAAGACAATTTATTATTGATACAAGATGTGGAAAGAGTATCTTTTTTAAAATTTATTTTGTCTACCAACCACAGTTTCTCCTCCCTTTTTTTCTCTGCTTGCCTGCCCCACCTCCTTTCCACCCCTCCCCACAACCACTCCTCCTCATTCTCCTTTCAAAAGGGGTAAAGCCTCCCATGGGAGTCAGCAAAGCAGGTTTATCAGGTCAAGGCAGGACCAACCTCTTCCTTCTCCCATCAAGGCTGGACAATGCATTCCACTCTAGGGACCACGTTTCAAAAGAGCCAACATCAGGCTCCTGGTCCCACTGTAGGGCCCCCAGGAAAGAACAAGCTACACAACTGTTACTCCCATGCAGAGGGCCTAGGTTGGTCCCATGCTGACTCCCTAGCTGTTGATCCAGAGTCCATGAACTTCTACAAGTTCAGGACAGCTGTCTCTGTGGGTTTCCCTGTCTTGATCTTGACCCAACTTGCTCATATAATCTGTCCTCCTCCTTTTCAACTGGACTCCCAGTGCTCAGAACGACTTATTATTGATTCAAGATTCAACAGTGAGTATCTTAATCCCAAAGCCAGCCATTGATAATCAGATACGAATTCAATATCTTTACAGCCCAGTGGGGGACAGTTCAGTGCTTAACGTAACATTAAAAAGAGTGCCTTCCACATACTCACATAGCAGAATGTTATTTTGAAAATGAATGTTAAATTTGAAAATAAATATATTGTCCTTCTAAATATCAATATATCTGTGACATATATGTCACAAGAATGTATGAAAAGTAAGTCACATGTATGTAACATATATAGCGTTGCTTTCTTTGAATGAATTCCCAAAGTATCTAAAACTGAACATGTGTGTTTATGACCATGAGCATTAATGAGATGTATTGCCATGTAAATGTGCAGTAAAGATGTGCATTGAATTGCAGAGAAATTACAGAGGAATTAGAGAATAATCAATAAAAGTTAAATTTGAGGACTGGGAATGAAGGAAATGTCTGGTGGGAAACACAGATGTTACAATGTGCGTTGGCTGCCTTACAATATCATGTTACACCAGCTGTGTTGTGTTCTAATTAGCAGTGGCATAAAACTATAAATGTATATTGTAATAATTATTTTCTCATGTTTCATATATTTTATATGTCCTTTATATGTGTGTGTAGATGATATTTAAACCATTTTGCGTGTGTTCTTACTCTTACATACAAAGAGTAAGAACAGTTTATTCAACAGCCTATGCTCCAATACGTTTGTTATCTTTGTGTGTTATAGATACAGTGTACTAAGTATAGACCTGTAGAAAAGTGTGACGGACAATATTACCCAGTCTGTGGATCCACTGGCTGGACTTATGCCAACATGTGCGTTTACTGTTTGGCATTCAAGTAAGAATACCATTCTCTATATAAGTTATTCCTAAGTAATGGAGACTTAGTAGCAAAACCTTAGATTTGTGTTATTGATATTCCATGCTCATAATACACAGAAAAAAAATGACCCTACCAAACCAATGTGCTATGAAAGGCATAGAAACATGTGTACCTCGCTTTAATATTGTGAATTCTGTAAGTGGCTTTTGCATATGACTTAAGAATAGAATTGTGTTGAACATTGTGCAAACAAACAAATCCATTAACTTAATTATTAGGAATTCCTAATTTCAGATATACAAACATTATGAAATAATTCCAAAGCTGATGCTCAATAGATCTCTGTTACAGTCTGTAATCTATCAAGCTAGAAAGAGACTCCCTGGGAGCATCCTCTTATCGCCTGAACTCCATGGAAGATTCTACACCACAGGATGCTCTCGGATCCCTCTGTCTAATATCCCTGTCCTTTGTGCTCTGTGATCAGATAGCTGTGTCTCATGTATAACTAGTTCTTCTGTTAATTTATTTCATATGGTCTCAATGGCTTTTCCAATTCACAATCCTCTAATTACCATGTCTTACTCAAGGCCTACTAACAATCCCTCATCTGTGCAAGTTCCAAGACTAAGGTAGAGCTGAGGCAGTAGAAATGGTCCAGTCCACCCACAGCAGGACGTGTGCAGATGCCGGGAGCAGTCAGGGTTTAGTTGCTCATAAAAGGAGAAATTAATGTTTCCAATTCAGTTTTTCCTTTGAAGTTTCATGGCACAATTCTCTAAAAGTTTGAAGTAATCTTTCTATAATTTCTTCCTACATTTTTGACCTCTTTTATTTTTTTTTCTTGCAGATCTAGCCGTGGTTCTATTGATGTGGCACATTATGGTAAATGTTGAGTTTTTAATGGAGCTATGTATCCCTGGGGATCTTATGATCACAGTGTTGCTCTGAAGTCTATCGTGGGTTGGTGATTTTGTCATCAGGTTCCCATAGCCCTAGAAGATTGAGTGAATCTCTGTGTAGGACACACAAGCAAGACTAGACTGTCATTGTTCTTTTCATTTCTCAAGTCCTCTGATCTCAAGGTTTTACTTCATATGATGAACAACTTAATGGCACTTAAATTCCTAAATCTTAATTTTACATTCTGTAAACTGTAAAACCATCAATATCCAATTTTTGTTCTTAATAAAATCTTGAAGTCTACTCCTTTTCAAGAAAATCTTTTGGGGGTTGGAAGAATTGCACAGTGGTTAGGGAAGTTTGGTGAGTTGGGAGAGAACCCAAGTTTGGTTTCCAGCACCCATGTCAGCTATCTTTTAACATCTGTCTTCAAGGGGATCTCATACCATTTTCTGTCTGCTGTGGATACCTGCATAGACATGTTATACACACACATAACCTTATATATGAATAAAAATAAATCTTTTACAAAACCATGTTCATTGCTTCTTTTGATAATAAGGAACCCAAACACATGCTTTGACAACTACAAATGGCAAACTTTGAAGCAGAGTGCTGATTTTTGAATAATTTCTGTAGGAATGATATTTTCTGGAAATAACTCTTGCCTCAGGAGTCGAACTTTTGTCTCTTGACCTTGCAAGGAAACTGAATATACATCAAGACTATTTAATCTTAAACCGTATTATTCTCCCTCTCAATTTTGTGATGCTTCCATGTCCCTGACTCAGAACTATGATGCATGGATGGAGGGAACTGGTCACCTGAAGCAGCAGGCTCCAAAATTGTGGGCCATCCATCAATGAAGACTCCTGGCACATGCATTGAAGCCAACAGAAAGTCTTAATTAGCTGACAGACAACTATACTGGGTATTCCTGCTCCCAGTGTAGCCCTGAACCTTTTTCAGGGTGAGCTTTTAAGAATGAAACTCTAGTTCTGAGTTGGTATACTTCAGTTAAGACGAGCAGTTAGCCTAAAGCAGAGAACTACAGAAGCCAAAATGCAACATGACTACATTTAGAGGCTTTTGCAGATCCATGGACTAGGATGGATTAGGTCTTCATTTTAGTCCTGCTAGGTAGTGCTGTGTATGTGCTGAGCATTACTGTCTGAAGAGTCCTGCCACATTAAGTCAGTTGTGCTAAGGTCTGGGTCCTTCTTACACTACCCTATCTAAGAGCAAGGGATCTGCAGCATCATTTGTACAAGGCTTCCTGTGTCCAATCACAACTAGAGTGCCCCTCTCTGATGTCTGTTGTAAGGACAAAGTTTCTGTTTGACAGTTTTAAATTCGAAGTTTCCATGTGTAGATTAAAGCTGGAAGTTCATTCATGATTATTCCAATACTGGAAGCTCGGTGTGTAGTCCATGACTTAAGAATGTTCGGATGTACTGGGGCCATCTATTTCTCTTTTGGACAGGATGATGGAATATTACATGTTTAATTTGCTGATGGCCTCTGTTAGTCTGTTGAGAAAGAAGGCAGAGTTTTCTTCCTTCAGCAACATCTTTGATTTTGTTATAGTGAAGAGGTCTCTTATTTCAACTGTTCATTCCTTTGTAATAAAGTTTACTAATAATGTCCATGCCTGGGTCCCTACTAGGGTATAATTCCCATTGGTATGTTCTTTATCTGGGCAGATGTGCCCTTGGCCAATACACATTAGCACACAGATGGAATCTCCTTTGCTTGAGATTTAGCTTCCTTTCATGTACTGTGTTTTTAAGAGGTGCCATAAAGGAAGAAGACTAAAGTCATAGGACTTCTCAAGTAAGTTAATGGGCTGAAGTAAGTGTCCTGGAGTGACTGCTGGTCCTTGAGATGTGAAAAGTCCTCAATGAAGAAAGTGTCATGGGCTTGGATTGTTTTCACAGAGCCGGTAACTAACTTCCTTCTTCTCTTTTTTCTTTTCCCTTCCTTCCTTCCTTCCTTCCTTCCTTTCTTTTTTCTTTGTTTTACCTTTTCTTTCTTAACCAAGATTTAATGTATATTTATTGTTAACATGTAGAACATATACTATGAAGATTTCACACTGAATAAATAATATTCAGTAATCCAAGAAGAGAAAAGGAGGTATTTACATCAAGTTTTTAGCTACATTGACGAAATTCAAAGATGCAGATTTTATCACTGAAAAAAATCTCAATGTATTTTTTCATCAGGAACATCAACTGGACTTAGAACATTTTTTTTAAGTTTGAGATTTTCCTCAAATAAGAGACAGAAATACAAGTACATGTCTTATACTTTTAATGTTCTAGATTTAATGACATATAGACTATAAGCAAGTGTTTCTTTATTATTTTGACATGTATCCTTATGTACCCTATGATAAAGAAGAACAGCAGTAGGAAAGGGTGCCTCAGGCCAGGCACAGAGAAAATCCATTCCTAGTGTGCATAGCTGCAGAAAAGATGGAGAGAAACAATTAACAAAGATGACAGGGAAACTTTCCCTCAGCCTGTGCTCTCTTCTGCTCTGTTCTTTTGAATTCTGTTTTGGGGGAGTGTCATTGAACTAAGCTATAGCTGAGACTCCCAGGCATTTGGCCCTGTGATGTTCAGGCCTTTTCTCCTAACCATCAGTTCTCTGCTTTGACAGACAGCAGAGCAATGTAGTCACCAGAGTTCGAAGATTGCTGTGATTGTAGCACATATTAATTTAAAAGGTTAATAACCAATGCCCATGTCTAAATGTCATTGTCAACCTCATTGTTTCTCATTGATTCTCTTTTCTTCTTACAACTCATTTATTTGGAAAAGATTGATATTCTTCCCTTTCCTAGATTATATGAACACTTCATTCATTTAGTACTTATGAGTTCATGAGGCCAAACTGTCCCTGAATATCTGGCCAAGAAAAGATCTGTTGAACACAGGCTTCACTCATGACCTGTTTTATGACCTCCGGAGAGAGTACACCATGTCTCCGTGTCTTATCTTCCCTGTGCAATCCTCTCAGCCCATAGAGCCCATCACTCGTAGATGAACTGGAGACTTATCTCGAAGACTCTGAGTGAGGAAATAAAAGTGAACATTGGAATGAACAAAATAGCCACAGTCTCTGAGCTGTTGTCCTTAAAACAAATATCTCTGTGTGTGAGGTAGGTCACGTGGGTCTCCCAGAGACATAGCCTTGTTGAGGACTTCTCTAGGTTAGTGCCCTTCCTAAAATAATAACAATAGAGCCTTTTTTTAAAAGAAAATATTGATTTAAATAACTCCTTTTTCTACCCTGCTCTGTCTTTCACACACACACACACACACACACACACACAAACAAATTAGCCGATATTCTCTGTTAATATTTTTACACTTTGATTTGATAATTATTTCTTTACCTATTCATCTATTTATTATCTCTGTGTAACTTTTAATTTCTGGTTGTTCTCTGATTATATTTTTAGACCTTGTTGAATTATATTTTAGAAACAGAGAAAGGGAACTTTCCCTTAATTAGGAATCTGGGTGGATGGAAATGTGTCCTCAGAATCAAGCATCTCTGTCAATGGATCTCTGGTTGTTTTATTTTTTTGTTGTCAAAGGTACCGTGTTTACCAACATTCCAAAGGTTTGCTGTGTATCTTCATAAAATGTTGGTCTTCTCAGGAGTTCAAGTTATGTACATCACCTTGTCCTTTCTTCTTTGTTCTGGTGAGTACATTTTGCTGTACTAGATGTGAACCTTAAACATAATCTAAAAAAACTCGGGGGGGGGGTGGGCAAAACCTCGGAAACACCAGAAATGACTGAATGAGCTTGTCTCACTGGGATTGTAGTCCTTGAACTGGTCATGTTAGGAATGTCTCTAAAGTGGCAGCAGTGGATTGTTCTTCTAACTAGTCCACTTGGAGAAGTTTGAAGAGAGCAGTGGGTTAGGACAGGCTGAGCAGGCTTTCAGTGTCTGCTCATTTGTCCTCCAGATTTCTAACAAAATGCTGTTGTCAAATGCAAATATATTTAAATATGCCATTCTTTGAAGATGCAATTTATTTGACAGCTTTTGGCTGTCTTAGATAAGGCCTACTTTAGCACGTGTTTGATCAACTATCAAGGTCAAGATTGGCTGTGAAATTCAAAATGAGGCATTTGTGAAACATTGCTTAGAACACTGAATTACAGCTGATTACAGTTTTTTTTTTCAAGTCAAGTGAATACTCAAAAGATATTTTGAACTCTGAGGTCAGAGTATTTCACTTAATAATTGTATTAAAATAATATATCCAGGTCTATTAACAAATGGAAGATGATACTTTTGTATATGAGAGCAGTATAAAAGACCGCTTTTCCTGGTATACATATATATCTGTGAATCAGAATTTTCTGAGCTTGCATGTATTTTTAGTTATTTTTTACTAATGACACAAAATTCTCATCTATTCCTTATAGAGTTGACAATTCACATAGACGTGTGCTACATGTAAATGTAGGGACTGTTCACGAAAAACAATAGGAACAAGGTTGTGTTTATACATTTTATCTGTCTTCTCTGTTTTGTTTTCAGAAAGTTCCCTTATAAAATCAGCAGCTTATAGACCAGTAAGTTACTATCATTTCATCCGGAAAATTAAAATGTAAAATGTTCATTTATATAAACTGAGTAATAAAAAGTAAAATTTACCAAAGAAAATACACTCTTCAAAAATGATATATTTTAGTTCAATAAATTCAAAACATCAATCCTGAACTGTGAGACAGGTTACTATTGATATAAGATGTGTGAATGAGTATCTTTTTAAAAATTTAGTTTGTATACCAACCACAGTTTCTCCTCCCTTTTCTCCTCTACTTCCCTACCCCACCTCCATTTTACCCCTATCCCCAACAACTCCTCCTCATTCTCCTTTCAAAAAGGGTAAAGCCTCCATGGGAGTAAGCAAAGCAGGCTTATCAGGTCAAGGCAGGATCAACCTCTTCCTTCTCCCATCAAGGCTGGGCAATGTATTCCACTCTAGGGACCTAGTTTCAAAAGAGCCAGTATCGGGAACAAGTCCTGGTCTCACTGTAGGGCCCCCAGAAAAGAACAAGCTACACAACTGTCACCCACATGCAGAGGGCCTTGGTTGGTCCCATGCTGACTCCCTAGCTGTTGATCCAGAGTCCATGAACTGTGACAAGTTCAGGTCAGTTGTCTCTGCGGGTTTCCCTGTCTTGATCTTGACCCAGCCTGCTCATATAATCTGTCCTCCTTCTTTTCAACTGGACTTCCAGTGCTCAGAACAACTTATTATTGATTCAAGATTCAACAATGAGTATCTTAACTCCAATATCTAGCCATTGATAATCAGATATATAATTCAATATCTTTACAGCCCAGCGGGGAACAGTTCAGTGCTTAACTTAACATTAAGAACAGTGACTTCCATATACTTACAAAATAGAATGTTATTTTGAAGGTAAATGTTAAATTTGAAAATTAATACACTGTTTTTATAAATACCAATATATCTGTGACATATATGTCACAATAATGTATGAAAAGTAAGTCACATGTATGTAACATATATAGCATTTCTTTCTTTGAATAAATTACCAAAGGATTTCAAACTGAACATGTATTTTTATGACATGAGCATTAATGAGATGTATTGCCATATAAATGTGCAGTAAAGATGTGCATTGAATTGCAGAGAAATTACAGAGGAATTAGAGAATAATCAATAAAAGTTAAATTTGAGGACTGGGCTATGAAGGAAATGTCTGTTGGGGAAACACAGATGTTACAATGTGCGTTGGCTGCCTTACAAGATCATGTTACACTGGCTGTGTTGTGTTCTAATTAGAAGTGGCATGAAACTATAAATGTATACAGTAATAATTATTTTCCTATGTTTTATATATGTTATATGTCCTTTATTTCTATGTGTAG
Source organism: Microtus oregoni (assembly GCF_018167655.1). NCBI lineage: Eukaryota > Metazoa > Chordata > Mammalia > Rodentia > Cricetidae > Microtus > Microtus oregoni. The sequence continues at coordinate 10,457,079 of NW_024543070.1, forward strand.
AAAATATTAAAAATTGATGTAATGTGTGATATTACACACTAAGAGTAAAAACAGTTTATTCAACAGCATATGCTCTAATACGTTCATGATATCTTTGTGTGTTGTAGGCAGCATGTAGTATGTATAGTCCTCTAGGAATTTGTACCAGAGAGTATTTTCCAGTCTGTGGAACCAATGGCCATACTTATGCCAACAAATGCATTTTCTGTATTGCATACAAGTAAGAATACCATTCTCAATATAAGTTCTTCCTAAGTAATGAAGACTTAGTAGCAAAATCTTAGATTTGTGTGATTGCTATTCCATGCTCATAATACTCAGAAAAAAATGACCCTACCAAACCAATGTGCTATGAAAGGCATAGAAACATGTGTTCCTTGCTTTAATATCGTGATTTCTGAAATTGGCTTTTGATTTGGGACTTAAGGGTAGAGTCATGCAAACAAACAAATCAATTAATTTAATTATTAGGAATTCCTAATTTAAGATGTACAAACATGAAATAATTACAAAGCTGATGCTCAATAGATCTCTGTTACAGTCTGCAATCTATCAGCCTAGCAAGAAACTCCCTGGGAGCATCCTCTTATCCCCTGAACTCCATGGAAGATTCTATACCACAGGATACCCTAGGATCCCATCTGTCCAATATCCCTGTCCTTTTTACTCTGGGATTAGATTGCTGTGTCTCAGTGTATGTAGTTCCTCTGCTGTTTTATCTCACATGAGCTAAGTGACTTCCACTTCACAATCTTCTACTTACCATGTCTTTCTCAAGGCCTACTAACAATCCCCCAACTGGGCAAGCTCCACAACTAAGGCAGAGCTGAGGCAGTAGAAATGGTCCAGTCCACCCACAGCAGGACGTGTGCAGATGCCGGGAGCAGTCAGGGTTTAGTTGCTCATAAAAGGAGAAATTAATGTGTCCAATTCAGTTTTTCCCCTTTGAAAATATCATGTCACACTTCTTAAGGAGTTCGAAATAATCTTTCTGTAATTTCTTCAGAAAATTTTTGATCTCTTTTTTTTTCTTTGCAGAAAAACCAGTGGTTCCATTAATTTGGCACATTATGGTAAATGCTGAGTTTTAATGGAGCTATGTTTTCCTAAGGATCTTATTATGCTCTCAGTTTTGCCCTGAAGTCTACACTGGATTGGTGATTTTGTTATCAGGTTCCCATAGCCATAGAAGATTGGGTGAATCTCTGTGTAGGATCCACAAAAGAAGACTAGACTGTCATTGTTCTTTTCATTTCTCAGGTTCTCTGGTCTCAAGGTTTTACTGCATATGGTGAACTACTTAATGGCACTTAAATTCCTAAATCTTAATTTTACATTCTGTAAACTGACAACTTAAAGCCGTCAAGACCCAATTTATAGTTCTTAATAAAATCTTAAAGTCTACTCTTTTTCACGAAAATCTTTTCGGGGTTGGAAGAAATGCCCAGTGGTTAGGGAAGTTTGGTGAGTTGGGAGAGAACCCAAGTTTAGTTTCCAGCACCCATGTCAGCTATCTTTAAACATCTGTCTTCAAGGGGATTTCATAGAATTTTCTGCCTGCCGTGGACACCTCCATAGACATGTTAAACATAAACACACATAATCTAATAAATAAAAATAAATGTTTTACCAATCATGTTCACTTCTTCTTTGGATGATAAGGAACCCAAACACATGGTTTTGACAAATACATATGGCAAACTTTGAAGCAGAGTGCTGATTTTTGAATAGTATCTGTGGGAATGATATTTTCTGGAAATAACTCTTGCCTCAGAAGTTGAACTTTTGTGTCTTGACCTTGCAAGGAAACTGAATATACATCAAGACTATTTAATCTTAAATTGTATTATTCTCCCTCTCTATTTTCTGATGCTTCCTTGTCCCTGACTCAAGTCAATGTATGCATGTATGGTGAGAACTGGTCACCCGAAGTAGTAGACTCCAAAATTGTGGGGCATCCATCAATGAATACTCCTGGCACATGCATGGAAGCCACAGAAAGTCTTCATTAGCTGACAGACAACTACACTGGGTACTCCGGCTCTCAGTGTAGCACTAAACCTTTTTCAGGGTGAGCTTTTAAGAATGAAACTCTAGTTCTGTGTTTGCATACTTCAGTTAAGAAGAGCAGTTAGCCTATAGCAGAATGTCAGAAGCCAAAAAGCAACATGACTACATTTAGTGGCTTTTGCAGATCCATGGACTAGGATGGATTAGGTCTTCATTTTAGTCCTGCTAGGTAGTGCTGTGTATGTGCTGAGCATTACAGTCTGAAGAGTCCTGCCACATTAAGTCAGTTGTGCTAAGGTCTGGGTCCTTGTTACACCACCCTATCTATGAGCAAGGGATCTGCAGCATCATTTGTACAAGGCTTCCTGCGTCCAATCACAACTAGAGTGCCCCTCTCTGATGTCTGTTGTAAGGACAAAGTTTCTGTTTGACAGTTTTAAATTCGAAATTCTGATATGTAGATTAAACCTTGAAGTTCATTCATGATTTTTCCAATACTGGAAGGTTGGTATGTAGTCCATGACTTAAGATGTTTGCATTTACTGGGGCCATCTCTTTCTCTTTTTGACATGAAGAGTGTAAATTTTGTAGAATATAACTTTAACTAGGCAAAGATGTGTTACATTTGTTTATGCTGCAGAATATTACTCTAAATATGTAAAGGTATCTTACATTTGTTTATGCTACCATTTTTAACATATAGAATGTTTCCTTTGGTTCATGTTGCATTTGTTTAATTATGTAAAGATGTATTAAGTTTGTTTCACCTTTCCTGCCTAAGGCACCTGAATGGTCTAATAAAGAGCTAAAGTCAAGAGCTAGCAGAGGAGGGATAGGTGGGGGTGGTGGGCAGAGAGAATAAATTGGAGAGATGAAGGAGAAGAAAACACTGACGGAGAAAGAGAGGACAGTTCTGGGGTAGAAGCCAGGCAGCTTCCAGCAAGATATGGAGTTAGCAGGAAAGTAAGACATACAGAAAGAAAGGTAAACAGCTCCAAGACAAAACATTGATGAAGAGAAACAGGGTAAAATAACTTATAAGAGCTATCCAGAAATGAGTAAAAGGTAAGCCCAAGCATTCCTAACTAATAATTCTCCATGTCATGATTTAAGAGCTTCTTGGTGGCCCTAAAGAAAGTCTGCTACAATACTTCATATTAGTAATATAGCCAAAAACTTAGAAATTCTCTCTGGCCTACTTAGAAGATTTAGGAGGTAGACACAATACTATACTGACTTGTTGATCATGGGGGCAGTACAGATAATACTGTCTGCCACATAAGGAGAAGTCTACAGTGTCCTGTGGGTTTACAGCGGTATTTCAGCCCCTGGATAATTATACTCATAAGAGATTTCTCTGAAACAGTTCTAGGAGACACAGGAAGTTCATGTTTTAGAGCATCCCTATGAAAATGTGCAGATACAAAACAGTTTATGATCAATGCATAATAGATGAAGGAGTGTTTTTGTGGAGGAACTGGAGCCATTTTATAGGTGATGCAGGTAAGATTTAATTGTGTGAAACTGGCTTGAGTCGCTTTTGCTGTGATTTTATGACAGAAGCATCAATTCTCCTGAAAGGGATTGGCAGAAACTTTTTTTTCAGTTACTACTGGATAATGATGGTTACTAAGGGAACAGTTAGGTGCCCAATAATACAGCACGAGAGTCCCAGGGAGCATCCATATGAAAGGTTAGTCTCAGAGCAATGAGATAAATTTCTACTCACTTTTTCTCCTAACTAAATTTATAGTGCCCTTGTGATCAAATTGATGACTTAAAGGAAAACTGTGGTTGTTGGGTTATTACATCTTGGGCTGTTCCTAGCCTGACTTATTATTATTATTATTATTATTTATTTTATTTTATTGAGAAAAGGAAAAAAAAGTTTCCCCCTCCTCCTAGCCTCCCATTTCCCTCCCCCTCCTCTCACCTTCTCCCCCTCCACCCACTCCTCTCCCTCTCCCTCTCCAGTCCAAAGAGCAGTCAGGGTTCCCTGCCCTGTGGTAAGTCCAAGGTCCTTCCCCCTCCGTCCATGTCTAGGAAGGTGAGCATCCAAACTGGCTAGGCTCCCAGAAAGCCAGAACATGAAGTAGGATCAAAACCCCGTGCCATTGTCCCTGGCTTCTTGTTTGCCATGTTCAGAGAGTCCGGTTTTGTCCCATGCTTTTTCAGTCACAGTCCAGCTGGCCTTGGTGAGCTCCCAATAGATCAGCCCCACTGTCTCCGTGGGTGGTTGCACCCCTCGTGGTCCTGACTTCTTTGCTCATGTTCTCCCTCCTTCTGCTCCTCATTGGGACCTTGGGAGCTCAGTCCAGTGCTCCAGTGTGGGTCTCTGTCTCTATCTCCATCCATCACCAGATAAGGGTTCCTGAAGTGTGGCCCTAGTTCACAGCTAGGGCCAATTCCTCCATATAGGTTACCTGTCCTCTAAGGGATGAGTGTTCATGGTGAAGGTTTGCTCTTAGAGCAAGACTGAAACTCAGAGGTATTACTGGAACCATCTACTCTGTTTTACCTGGGAAACAGTGGCTGCCTCATTTCAAAAGAAAGAGGAGAGGAAAAGAGAATCTGGAGAACTGATTATTTTTCCAGTGAATGTTGGCGTGCATATGCTGTCATGGTTCCCAGACAGGAGGCCACCCTCAAGATGCAACCTGTGATTTCTATGAAAAATATGCTAAGACCTCATTCTGTTGCTACTCATGAATTCATACACAAAAGTCAAACCCTTGCTTTTTTTTTTTTTAAAACAAATGAATCAAAGGGCTTTGGAGTATTGTTCCTTTCTTGAGACTCTGATGCATTTTCCTAAAGATTGTTTTAACTGACCATCATCCCATTAGTGTTTCAGGGCCTGGGACATGAGAAAGTCTGATAGGATAATTGAGCCTACTCTGAGCTCAGTCTCTTTTGTGACACGAATCAGCCATTTATACAAGTGATCAAAGCCATCCCCTTTTCTTTGGTGGAATTATCGTAATTATGGTTATAAATTGGTATGGGGATAATAGTTCTGCTACAGGAGTCAAGATGGTTCACAAGCAATTCTGGATTGTGTAGCTTTTGTCTGGGAGACTCAACATCTTCAAGAGGTTAGAGAGTTCAGGGTTGTGACAATATTGTGATCTGTACTTTCCATGATAGGATTACATGTCAACATATCTTCTATATGTTGTAGAATATCTCCCCCTGAAGGTAATTCCCTAAGATATTTTACCAATGTGCTAAACCAAAGCTGAGTGCTGTCCCTGAGGCTTTGAATAAGGAACGCCCAAGTGTGCTGCTTGTGAAGTCCAGCAATTGAGCCTTCCTATTCTACATTCAATAAGTGTGAAGATCAGGGCACAAAGGAATTAGAAAAGAGCATATTGAGATCAACACTGTATACCATTTAGTAAACTCAAGGTCCTGGCAAGGAAGAGTCCAAGTATTAGCCATTAGAGGATGTAGAAGGATCACGAGGTTATTGACAAATTCAAAGTCCAGCATCTTGTGGCTTTTTCATTTGATGTGGCCATTGGCATGACTTTTTATGACCAGTAGGCCATACTTAAGAAAGAATTCAATGACAAGTGACTTCCTAATTAAGAGTCTTTTTTCTAAAAATATTCATTGCCTTTGACTGTGGAATTACGTATGTTAGTGGGTGCACATATCGTGTGTTGCATGTGTGAAGTTGCCTTTGATTGTATGATTGTGCATGTACGTGGGTGTGCATCTGGTGTGGTGCATGTGTGGAAATGAGAAGATAAGTTTTGAGTCATTTCTCTTTTCCCACCATTTGGGTTCCAGGGATTAAACTCAGGTTCTCAGGCTTAGCAGCAGGTGCCTCTACCTGCTAAAAAGTTGGAAAAGTAATAGACTTAGTTTTTCAATTTTGTTTTGTTATCAACTCTTGGTGATACTCATACACTATGTTTTGGTCACATCAACCCCTTCCCTAACACTCCAAGTTTTCTCCTCTCCCTACTCACCTGACTTCATTCCATTTCTCTTTTTTTTTCCCCAAATTCATTGTGTTGTGGATTACTCTCGGGCTCATGCAGTGTAGTAGTTTTTATTTTTATTTTTTTTATTTTTTTTTTTTTTAACTTTTGGCTTGACTTGTTTAGGTCTTCTGCGTTTTTGCAATTGCTTTGAAATTATATGAGCATCTTACCTGTTGCCTTCAGAAAATATTGTTTCTTCAAGTTACCAACTACTTCTGACTTTGGCAATCTTTCCTCTTTCTCTTTCACATCTACCCCTGGGTGTTCAGGAGTGTTGTATGGTACAAACATACCATTTAGGGTAAGGGCTCTCTGAAGTCTTCCATTTTCTTCATGGTGGGTGTTCAGTTGTTATTTGTTTTTCTACTGTAAGAGATACCGCTCTGAGAGGAGTTATGTGATATGATTTTTCTCTCATCTTTCCACCAGTACGTAGCATCTGTGGTTTTTTGTGAGAAGTGTTATTTTGGGCTTCACCAAAGGCTGGAGCCTGTTTTCTAATCCTATCTATTACTTAGACTCATTTTAAAAGAGACACTTTATACAGCTGTTAGGTGGCATTCTATTGGGCAAGGAGGTTTAGCTTTCCTGGGAATGCAAACACTCCACACTGTTGAGTCTGCTGTTGAATTTTCTGGGATACTTTAGATATTAGTCTCTCATGACTCCAGACACATTGATGATTGCAAGTTTACCTCCAGATATCTCAATAATTCTCCTTTCAACAGAATTGAGAAAGGTTCCTACAGACAACCTCTGAATGTATGGTTCCAAACCTGATCTTCAAATATAAAGGAAACTTTGAGAAAAATTATTGTTTTTGGTTTTTTTCCTTGGCCCTACTGACTCAAGAAGAAAACATTCCAGGAAAGTTTATAATAACAAGCATATTATTATTGTTACTATTTTACTTTTCTGTTTATGGTAACCTGGAATACTTCACCGTAGATCAAGATATGAGCATCTTGAGTCAGCCTGTTTCCCAGGAACCCTCAGTTCTGAAAGTTGACTTTGATGAAGGCTTTAGCCCTTTCCTATTCTGAGAAATAGTTTAATTCATTTCCTTTTGCCAGGCTTGTGAGTCCTGACATATTGGAAATGACCATGAGGGATGTATGGTCATTCATATGGCACTATTCTGTGCATAGCACCTAAAGCAGGTCTAAGTTTGCCCTTGTTATTTCTGTGTCTTATTAGGAGGGAAGTGAGTCTATGTTTCTGGCCGGTGGCACATACAGGGTCAAGGACAGTTATTTCGGCCCCTTCTCTCCTCTCTATTCCTTCCAATCTTCTTCCTGATTCTGGTTATTGAACACTGGAAAGGCAATTCTCAACAACTGTCTCCGTGGGGTCGGATACTGCACCCACAGGTTCTGAGGAATCCTTTTAAGGCAGAGGCATGTGTGACCTTTAGGGAATTTTGAGCCTCTGATGTTAAATTTGCTGAAGGCCTCTGTTAGTCTGTTGAGAAAGAAGGCAGAGTTTTCTTCCTTCAGCGACATCTTTGATTTTGTTGTAGTGAAGAGGTCTCTTATTTCAACTGCTCATTTCTTTTTTAATAAAGTTTACTACTAATGTCCCTACTAGGGTATAATTCTATTTGGTATCTTCTTTATCTGGGCAGACGTGCACTTGGCCGATACACATTAGCACACAGATGGAATCTTTTTTGCTTGAGATTTAGCTTCCTCCCATGTACTATGTTTTTAAGAGGTGCCATAAAGGAAGAAAACTAAAGTCATAGGACTTCTCAAGTAAGTTAATGGGCTGAAGTAAAGGTCTTGGAGTGACTGCTGGTTGTTGAGATGTGGGAAGTCTCTTGCTGAAGAAAGTGTCATGGGCTTGGATTGTTTTCACAGAGCCGGTAACTAACTTCCTTTTCTTTTCTTTACTTTTTTTCTCTTCCTACTTTTCTTTTCTTTTCATTCCATCTTTTTTCTTTTTTCTTTGTTTCTCATTTTCTTTCTTAACCAAGATTTAATGTATATTTCTTTTTAACATGTAAAACATATACTATACAGATTTCACACTGAATAAATAATATTCAGTAAGCCAAAAAGAGAAACGGAGGCGTTTACATCAAGTTTTTAGCTACATTGATGAAATACAAAGATGCACATTTTATCACTGAAAAAGATAACTCAATGTATTTCCTCATCAGGAACATCACCTCGACCTAGAACATTTTCACACCCCAATTAGAAAGGAAACAAAACAAAACAAAAAACCCAGAAAAAAATAAAGTATAAATTGATTGGCTGTCGAGACAGCAAGGACTTTTTATAGAGACCAGTATAACATCTCACCAAGGGGGGGGGGGGTGGGGGGATGTCTGGGGAGAGATTAAATAGCTGCATCTGGCTTTGTGCAGTTCACCAACTTGTTAACTCATCATACTAGAAAGGGGTAGCCAGGAGGCAGGGGACCGAACTGTGGCAGTTCGAGGGGATGTGCAGTGAACAACATCATATATACACACACGTGGCAGCGCAGCCGCTGCAGCTAAAGGTTAAAAGCAGCTCTAAGCCGGGCGGTGGTGGCGCACGCCTTTAATCCCAGCACTCGGGAGGCAGAGGCAGGCGGATCTCTGTGAGTTCGAGACCAGCCTGGTCTACAGAGCTAGTTCCAGGACAGGCTCCAAAGCCACAGAGAAACCCTGTCTCGAAAAACCAAAAAAAAAAAAAAAAAAAAAAAAAAAAGCAGCTCTAAGAGCTGGCCTCAGGGTTATTCCCACAACCAAGGCGGAGAGAAAGAGGTCAGGGTGTTGTATGTTCACATGTGACACTTGGGGGGGGGGAAGCCTTTTATTTTTTCCCCCTCAACATTTAACTAAAAACAGTTTTTAAAAACCACAGCTTGATACTGACCCAGTGTCTTCTCTCATTCCAGGTGAGACATTATTATTAAAGGATGTTTACAGTATCAGGTGTGCAGAGCAGTTCATGAAAGGGTCTACACTCTACTGCACAGGCCTTTCCAGTGAATAGGGTCTGCTCACAACTACGACCTTCTCGGCTCCTGTGAGATTGTGAACAGACAGCAATAAACCGCATAGCTCAGCAGTCTCCATTTCTTTTTCAGTTTTTTTTTTTAAAATTTCTTACTTATTTTAACCATGAAGAACAGTTATGAAATGTGGCATCCTGTGATTCAAGAACCAGGAAAGTCATCCCACCCCTCAAACTCACTGTAAACAACAGTTACTTTTTTTAAATAAAAAAGTCTATGTAGGCAGAGATTTATCTTTTCTAATAGAGTGGGGATCTGAGGGAAGCAGGTGAAGATGAGGAACAGAAATGTGCGTGTGAGGGCGTGGGGGTGGGGAGTGATCTCCCCAAGGAAGAAGCTGGACAGCACAGGGTAAACTGAATTTTGAGGTGGCTTTGCATAAATAAAGGGCTGCAGCCAGTTTTTAATTCTCCACACATTCACACACACACAGGAAAGAAGATACCCCACGGCCCGTCATGACTGACTAATCAAAATCAGTACATGATGAATGACTTGAGAAGTCAATGAGTTCATCAATGTTGATACCAAGATGTCCAGCTTTCCTTGAATGGAGTTCTGTCGGCCCAAGAAAAGGCTGTTGGTAGGAAGATCTACTGCTGTGGGATCTATTCCTGTACTCCTTTTGTTCGGCAGACTTGGGGGAAATGGGAGAGCGTGGTAGTGTGTGCAACTCTGTGGGATGAGGACAGATACTTCAATGTAGTCTAGTTCAGGGATCGTCTCGAATGTGGAGCTCTGTGTGATGAGAATATACTTCAATGTATTCTAGTTCAGAGATCGTCTCGAATGTGGAGCTCTATGGGATGAGAACATACTTCAGTGTATTCTAGTTCAGGGATCGTCTCGAATGTGGAGCTCTGTGGGATGAGAACATACTTGAGTGTATTCTAGTTCAGGGATCGTCTCGAATGTGGAGCTCTGTGGGAGGAGAACTTACTTCAGTGTATTCTAGTTCAGGGATCGTCTCGAATGTGGAGCTCTGTGGGATGAGAACATACTTCAGTGTATTCTAGTTCAGGGATCATCTTGAATGTGGAGCTCTGTGGGATGAAGACAGATACTTCAATGTAGTCTAGTTCAGAGATCGTCTCGAATGGGGAGCTCTGTGGGATGAGAACATACTTCAGTGTATTCTAGTTCAGGGATCGTCTCGAATGTGGAGCTCTGTGGGATGAGAACATACTTCAGTGTATTCTAGTTCAGAGATCGTCTCGAATGTGGAGCTCTATGGGATGAGGACAGATACTTTATCATAGTCTAATTGAGGGACCATCTAGAATATTGCAGAGTTCCCTTTTTCTTTTCTCTTCTCATAGTCTCCTCACTTGGTAAGTACTTCCAAGGACCCTGAATAGAAGGCTCTTCAAATAATTTCTCTTGGCTCACACAAAATGCACCCAGCTGTAAGATGGTAGTACAATGTGAGCTCTCACCTTTTAATCAGATTTTCCCAGTACCACTTTATAATGCTAGAACTTTCCGTTTTAAGAAAGATATTTCTATTTATCCGTAATCTCTCTTTTTTGTTTATGTTCTCAGTAACAATATTATCCCTACTCTTGTGGTTACAACATAATGACTCATAAAGTGAGGCCCAACTGGAGGTTTCCAGAATGCAAAAGTGCATCTTCTCTCTGCCTCCTCCAGGCCCTCAGACACACCAGTCTATCCTCCTCCCTGTCTCAGGACCCATTGCCTGAAGGGCATCAAACGTATCCACACTGAAGCACTGCCTTGTGATCTAAGATTTTTAGACTAGACTTCACTCAGCTAATGTTTAAACTAACGCCTCCACTACAAGTCTGCTGCTCACAGAGGTACAGGAGCAAGCACACTGGGGCAGGAAGTATACTGTCTCTGATCCTTGCGGAGGTAGTGACTGTGACTCTTTCCTTGTCGTCTGTGGTGGGTCTCCCCTTTATCTGAAATAAACTAAATGGAAAAGAACGTGTGCAAAGGAGAAGAAGGAAGGTAGGAAATGGGCTACCATTTAAGCCACGCAATCAAATTAGGTACAAGTCCTCATATGAGGGTTGGGGGAGGCAACCTAATACAGGAGAAAACGGTTCCCAAGAGCAGAAGAATTGGAGAACCACTCCCTCCCTTTATTCTCAGTTCCCTTCCCCTCCTTTTCACTCTTTGTCTCTCTGCAGTTTAGTCAGGAGATCTTGTCTCTCAGTCCCCTTCCCAGGGTGATCCATAGGACTCTCTTAGAGTCCTCCTTGTGACCAGCTCCTCTGGAACTGTGATTTGTTGCTTGGTTATTCTTTGCATCTACTATCCACTTATGAGTGAGTAAATACCATATTTGCCTTTCTGAGTTTGGGTTACCTGACTCAGGATGATTTTTTAAAATTTTTATCTGATTATATTTTATTAACATTCTTTTTTAGATAGAGAGAAAATAGGCATGTGGATTCTGGTAGGGCAACTTGAGGAGGACCTAGGAGGAAGGGAAACTGCAATCAGGATATATTGTATTAAAATTTTACTTTCAGTTAAAAAAACCTTTAGTGTGAGATTTCCTTCAAATAAAAGGTAGAAATACAACTCCATGTCTTATACTTTTAATGCTCTAGATTTAATGACATACAGACTGTAAGTAAGCGTTTCTTCATAATTTTGACATGTTTCCCTATGTACTCCAGGATAAAGAAGCTCAGCAATAGGAAAGGGTGCCTCAGACCAGACACAGAGAGAATCTATTCCTAGTGTGCATAGCTGCAGAAAAGATGGAGAGAAGCAACTAACAAAAATGACAGGGTCGCTTTCCCTCAGCCCATGCTCTTTCCTGCTGTTCTTTTTGAATTCTGTTTTGGGGGAGTGTCCTTGAGCTAAGCTATAGCTGAGACTCCCAGGCATTTGGCCTGTGATGTTCAGGCCTTTTCTCCTAACCATCAGTTCTCTGCTTTGACAGACAGCAGAGCAATGTAGTCACCAGAGTTCGAAGATTGCTGTGATTGTAGCACATATTAATTTAAAAGGTTAATAACCAATGCCCATGTCTGAAATGTCATTGTCAACCTCATTGTTTCTCATTGATTCTCTTTTCTTCTTACAACTCATTTATTTGGAAAAGATTGATATCTCTTCCCTTTCCTAGATTAATTGAGCACTTCATTCATTTAGTACTTATGAGTTCATGAGGCCAAAATGTCCCTGAATATCAGGCCAAGAAAAGATCTATTGAACACAGGCTTCACTCATGACCTGTTTTATGACCTCCGGAGAGAGTACACCATGTCTCCGTGTCTTATCTTCCCAGTGCAATCCTCTCAACACATAGAGCCCATCACTCGTAGATGAACTGGAGACTTATCTCGAAGACTCTGAGTGAGGAAATAAAAGTGAACATTGGAATGAACAAAATAGTCACAGCCTCTGAACTGTTGTCCTTAAACCAAATATCTCTGTATGAGGTAGGTCATGTGGGTCTCCCAGAGACAAAGCCTTGTTGAGGACTTCTCCAGGTTAGTGCCCTTCCTAAAATAATGACAATGGAGCCTTTTTTTAAAAAAGAAAATATTGATTTAAATGACTCCTTTTCCTACCCTGCTCTGTCTTTCACACACACACACACACACACACACACACACACACACACACACACAAACAAATTAGTAGATATTCTCTGTTAGTATTTTTCTATTTTGATAATTGTTTCTTTACCTATTTATCTATTTATTATCTCTCTATAACTTTTAATTTCTGGTTGTTCTCTGATTATAGTTTTAGACCTTGTTGAATTATATTTTAGAAACAGAGAAAGGGAACTTTCCCTTAATTAGGAATCTGGGTGGATGGAAATGTGTCCTCAGAATCAAGCATCTCTGTCAGCGGATCTCTGGTTGTTGTCTTTTTTTTTTTTTTATTTGCTGTCAAAGGTACCGTGTTTACCGACATTCCAAGGTTTGTTGTGTATCTTCATAAAATGTTGGTCTTCTCAGGAGTTCAAGTTATGTACATCACCTTGTCCTTTCTTCTATGTTCTGGTGAGTACATTTTGCTGCACTAGATGTGAACCTTAAACATAATCTACAAAAACTCGGGGGGGGGGGACCTCGGAAACACCAGAAATGACTGAATGAGCTTGTCTCACTGGGGTTGTAGTACTTGAACTGGTCATGTTAGGAATGTCTCTAAAGTGGCAGCAGTGGATTGTTCTTCTAACTAGTCCAGTTGGAGAAGTGAGAAGAGAGCAGTGGGTTAGGACAGGCTGGGCTGGCTTTCAGCCTCTGCTCATTTGTCCTCCAGATTTCTAACAAAATGCTGTTATCAAATGCAAAGTTGAAGACAGACTAATATCTTTAAATACGCCATTCTTTGAAGATGCAATTTATTTGACAGCTTTTGGCTGTCTTAGATAAGGCCCACTTTATCAGTTGTTTGATCAACTATCAAGGTCAAGATTGGCTGTGGATTTCAAAGTGAGGCATTTGTTAAACATTGCTTAGAACATTGAAATTACTGCTGATTACAGTTTTTTTTCAAGTCAAGTGAAAACTCAAAATATATTTTGAATTCTGAGGTCAGGGTGTTTCACTTAATAATTGTATAAATTTAATATTTCCAGGTCTATTAACAAATGGAAAATAATACTTTTGTATATGAGAGCAGTATAAAAGACCGCTTTTCCTGGTATACATATATATCTGTGAATCAGAATTTTCTGAGCTTGCATGTATTTTTAATTATTTTTTACTAATGACACAAAATTCTCATCTATTCCTTATAGAGTTGACAATTCGCATACACGTGTGCTACATGTAAATGTAGGTACTGCTTACAAAGACAATATGAACAAGGTTTTTTTTAATACATTTTATCTGCTTTCTCTGTTTTGTTTTCAGAAAGTGCCATTATAAAAAGAGCATTTCATATACACGTAAGTTACTATCATTTCATCCAGAAATTGAAAATGTAAAATGTTCTTTTTTTATAAACTGAGTCATTTAATGTAAAATTTATTCAAGAAAATAAACTGTTCAAAACTTAAAACATGATATATTTTGTTACAATAAGTTCAAAACAGCAATCCTGAACTGCAAGATAGTTTATTATTGATGCAAGATGTGAGAGTATCTGTTTTTTTAAATTTAGTTTGCATACCAACCACAGTTTCCCTTCCCTTATCTCCTCTACTTCCCTACCCCACCTCCTTTTCACTGCTCCCCTCAACCACTCCTCCTCATTCTCCTTTCAAAAGGGGTAAAGCCTCCCATGGGAGTCAGCAAAGCATGGCATATCAGGTCAAGGCCAGGTCAGCTGTCTCTGTGGGTTTCCCTGTCTTGATCTTAACCCAGATTGCTCAAATTTTCCCTCCTCCTTCTTTTCAACTGGACTCCCAGAGCTCTGGGCAACTTATTATTGATACAAAGTTTAACAGTTAGTATCCTAATTCCAAATTTCAGCCATTGATAATCAGATATATAATTCAATATCTATACAACCCAGTGGGGTATAGTTCAGTGCTTAACTTAACATTAAAAACAGTGCCTTCCATATACTCACAAAGCCGAATGTTATTTTGAAAATAAATATTAAATTTGAAAATAAATATATTGTCCTTCTAAATATCTATATATCTGTGACATATATGTCACAAGAATGTATGAAAGTCACATGTATATAACATGTATAGCATTGATTTCTTTGTATAAATTACCAAAGTATCTAAAATTAATCATGTGTTTTTATTAAAATGAGCATACATGAGATGTATTGCCATGTAAATATACAGTAAATATGTACATTGAATTGCAGAGAAATTACAAAGAATGAGAGAATAATCAATAAAAAGTTAAATTTGGTGATGGGCTATGAAGGAAATGTCTGGTGGGGAAGCACAGATGTTACAATGTGTGTTGGCTGCCTTACAAGATCAGGTTACACCAGCTGTGTTGTGTTCTATTTAGCAGAGGCATAAAACTATAAATGTAATAATTACATGTTTTATATATGTTATATGTCGTTTATATCTATGTGTAGATGATATTTAAACCTTCTTGTGTGACATTATATACTAATAGTAAAAACAGTTTATTCAACAGCCTATGCTCTAATACGTTTATGATATCCTTGTGTGTTGTAGAAACAGTGTGAATCTTATAGTCCCCTTGGATATTGTAGCAAAGAGTATCTTCCAGTCTGTGCAACCAATCGCCAGACTTATGGCAACATATGCATTTTCTGTATTGCATACAAGTAAGAATACTATTCTCAAAATAAGTTATTCCTAAGTAATGAAAACTTAGTAGCAAAATCTTAGATTTGTGTGATTGATATTCCATGCTCATAATACTCAGAAAAAAATGACCCTACCATCCAATGTGCTATGAAAGGCATAGAAACATGTGTTCCTCGCTTTAATATTGTGAATTCTGAAATTGGCTTTTCTATTTGGGACTTAGAATAGAATTGTGTTGAATACTGTGCAAACACACAAATCCATTAACTTAATTATTAGGAAGTCCTAATTTCAGATATACAAACATTATGAAATAATTCCAAAGCTGATGCTCAATAGATCTCTGTTACAGTCTGCAATCTATCAGGTTAGCAAGAAACTCCCTGGGAGCATCCTCTTATCCCCTGAACTCCATGGAAGATTCTACACCACAGGATGCTCTCGGATCCCTCTGTCTAATATCCCTGTCCTTTGTGCTCTGTGATCAGATAGCTGTGTCTCATGTGTTTGTAGTTCCTCTGCTGTTTTATCTCACATGAGCTAAGTGACTTCCACTTCACAATCTTCTACTTACCATGTCTTTCTCAAGGCCTACTAACAATCCCCCATCTGGGCAAGCTCCACGACTAAGACAGAGCTGAGACAGTAGAAATGGTCCAGTCCACCCACAGCAGGACGTGTGCAGATGTCGGGAGCAGTCAGGGTTTAGTTGCTCATAAAAGGAGAAATTAATGTTTTCAATTCAGTTTTTCCCCTTTGAAAATTTCATGGCACACTTCTCAAGGAGTTTGAAGTAATCTTTCTGTAATTTCTTCAGACATTTTTGACCTCCTTTATTTTTTTCTTTGCAGAAGACACCGTGGTGCAATTATGGTGACACGGTTTGAAGCATGCTGAGTTTTAATGGAGCTACGTATCCCTGGGGATATTATTATGATTGCAGTTTTGCCCTGAAGTCTACAGTGGGTCAGAGATTGTGTCATCAGGTTCCCATAGCCCCAGAAGATTGGGTGAATCTCTGTGTAGGATCCACAAGAGAAGACTGACTGTCATTGTTCTTTTCATTTCTCAGGTCCTCTGGTCTCAAGGTTTTACTTCATGTAATGAACTACTTAATGACACTTAAATTCCTAAATCTTAATTTTACATTCTGTAAACTGACAACTTAAAACCATTAATGCCCTAGTTATGGTTCTTAATAAAATCGTAAACTCCACTGTTTATCGAGAAAATCTTTAGGGGGTTAGAAAGACTTCCTAGTGGTTAGGGAAGCTTGATAATCTCTGTGCAAACCCAAATTTGGTTTCCAGTGTTCATATCAGGTTTCTTATAACCTCCATCTTCAGGGAGTCCCATATTATCTTCTGTCTCCCACAGACACCTGCATAGACATGTTGCACATACACATTAATATAAACATAGACATTAATAAAAATAAATCTTTTAAAAACGGTGCTATTTCCTTCATTAGAATATGAGGTATCCCAAACATATACTTTTGACAAATACCTATGAGAAGCTTTGAAATGCTCATTTTTGAATAGTTTCTGTGGCAATGTCTTTTTCTGGAAGTAAATCTTGTCTCAGGAAGTGAACTTTTATAACTTGACCTTGCAAGTAAGTTGACCATAAGCATCAAGTCTATTTACTCTGAAGCATATTCTTTCTCTCTTCATGGGGACCCTTCCTTGCTCCTATGCCAGAACAATGCGTGTGTTGTGGAAACTGTTCACCTGAAGCACCAGGTTGAAAACAACCTTGAAAACAAACATGCCCTAGGAATATTGAAAGGAACATGTGGTTCTAGGTTTTAACAAAGGTTTTCAGTTGTGTGCTCTTCTGGGTCAGTATAGGATACTCTTCACTTTTGAAACCTTTTGAAATACCTTTCCACTTTAATCATTTATATTCACCCTGTATTTGATCTACACACACACATACATATGACTATATATGTGTTATATGACTATATATATGCATATTTATGTGTGTTTACTGTGTGATCTGTGCTTACTATGTGATGTGCGATATGAGAGTTAATGTTAGTAGCAGTGACTGAAATAAAGGGACCCATGTTTGCCTCAGCTGAAATCACCAGGGACAGCTAGAATTCAGCAAATGGCTGCCTGTGAAATCAACACACCTTGTGAATGCTTGATTCAATACATTAGGCACTGTGAAAATGCTAAATCAAACAGACAAGCAAGCAAAAATAGAAGACAAAGGAATCCCAGTTCTTTTTGTATACCATGTTATACGCACTGTTCAGCAAATACAGAGCCTTACCATTGCTGAAGACCGATGGAAGATGTAGAAGTAGGAAAATCAGATTGGGCTTACTCTTGATAGACATGGTACAAAAAAGATGAGTCCATTGTTTGATTTCCATGTGTTTGTGGGCTTTCTGGAATTAGTATTTCTGTTAAATTCTAGTTTAAATCATGGTGATATGATATCACCGTGGGGATCATGGGGTTATTACAATTTTTTTGTATTTTTTGAGGTTTGTTTTGTTACCGAGTATGTGATTTATTTTTGAGAAGATTCCATGAGGTGCTGAGAAGAAGGTATATTCTTTTAAGTTTGGATGGAATATTCTATAGATGTCTGTTAAGTTCATTTGATTCATAATATCTGTTAGTTCCCTTATTTCTCTGTTAATTTTTTGTCTGATTGAACTGTTTAGTGGTGAGAGTGGAGTGTTGAAGTCTCCCACTATTAGTGTATGTGGTTTAATACATGATTTAAGCTTTAGAAGTGTTTCTTTTACATATGAGGGTATCCTTGTATTTGGGGCATAGATGTTCTGTATTGAGATTTCCTCTTGATGGATTTTTCCTGTGACTAATATGAAATCTCCTTCTTTGTCTCTTTTGATTGATTTTAGTTTGAAGTCTATTGTGTTAGCTCTTAGGATAGCTACACCAACTTGTTTCTTAGGTCCACTTAATTGAAAAAAATTTTCCCAACCCTTTACTGTGAGGTGATGTATGTCTTTGAGGTTGAAGTGTGGTTTTTTTTTTTTTTTATGCAGTAGAAGGATGGGTTCTGTTTTCATATTCAGTCTGTTAGCCTTTGTCTTTTTATAGGTGAGTTGAGCCCATTTATATTAAGGGATATTAATGGTCAGTGATTGTTATCTCCTGTTAATTTAGTTTTTGTTGTTGGAATATTAATTTTGTGTTTTCCCCTTCTTTGGGATTTGCTACTGTGAAATCATCAATTGTCTGTGTTTTTCTTGAGGTAGTCAAATTCCTTGGGTTGGAGTTTTCCTTCTCGTATTTTGTGTAGGGTTGGGTTTGTGGCTATGTATTGGTTAAATCTAGTTTTGTCATGGAACATCTTGTTTTGTTTTTCTATGGTGATTGAAAGTTTTGTTGAGTATAGTAGTCTGGACTGGCATTTTTGGTCTCTTAATGTTTGCATAATGCTTGACCATGACCTTCTGGCTTTCATTATCTCCCATGAGAAGTCAAATGTAATTCTGATAGGTCTGCCTTTTTGTGTTACTTGGCCTTTTTCCTTTTCAGCTCTTAACAGTCTTTCTTTATTCTGTATGTTTAGCATTTTGATTATTATGTGGTGAGGGTATTTTTTTAATCCAGTCTGTTTGGTGTTCTGTATGCTTCTTGTATCTTCATATGCATATTTTTCTTGAGGTTGGGAAAGTTTTCTTCTATGATTTTGTTAAATACATTTTCTGTGCTTTTGATTTGGACCTCTTCTTTTTCTTCTATACCTATTCTTTGGTTTGATCTTTTCATCATGTCCCATATTTCTTGGATATTTTTGGTTAAGCTTTTGTTAGATTTGATGTTTTCTTTGACTGATGAGTCCATTTTCTCTATTGTATCTTCAAGGCTTGAGATTCTCTCTTCCATCTCTTGTATTCTGCTGTTTATGCTTGTGTTTGTGGTTCCTGAATTTTTTTTATGATTTCTGTTTCCATAATTCCCTTGGCTCATGTTTTCTTTATTGTCTCTATATTGTCAGTTTTCAAGTCTTGAATGTTTTCTTTCATGTGTTTGATTGCTTTTTCTTAGTTTTCTTTAAGGGATTTTCTAGTGTCTTCCCATTTTTTGTCTTTTCCTTTATTTCTTTGAGGTAATTTCTCATTTCCTCTTTAAGAGTTTCAAACATTCTCCTGAAGTTATTTTTTAGGTCATTTTCTTCTGCTTCATCTATATTTGTTTATTCAAGTCTTACACTGGTGTTGTGTTACTCTTTGTGGTGTTGCATGTGTTCTTACCTTGTCTACTCATCTTTTCCTCTAATAGGTGTGGTTGGGGCTATCTGTGATTCTGGTGATTAATCTTTTAGATGCCATTGAATCCAAGGCTCCAATCGATGGTTGTTCCTCATGGTACAGTCAGTGCCACTGTTCTAGTTACCCCATTGGCCACTCCATGTTTCTGGAGGTCTCCCAGTGCTCCTAGGCTTTCCTCGGCTCCCATAGAGTTTGCTCTGGCCTAGGTTGTTGGCTCAGACCTGTTTCTGTAAACATCCTTAGTCTGGATCTGTTCCTGCAGAGGTCCCTGGTTTGGGGTTGGTCCTGCAAAGGTCTCTGGCTCTGATCTAGTCCCTTGGAGGTCCCAGACTTGGATGCACCCAGACCCCCAGAGGATGTAGCTCAGGTCTATGCCTTCAGAGGTCCCAGACTCACACCTAGACCTGCAGTGGTCCTGGCTCAGGCATAGTTCCTTGGAGGTCCTAGACTCACTCTCAAACCCACAGGGGTCCTGGCTCAGGTCTACTCCCTCAAAGGTCCTAGATTCATGCCCAACCCACAGCAGTCTCTGATTCTGGCCCACTGAAACAGCAGTTGCTCCCCTGTACTGCTCCTGTGGAGGCCTCTGTCTCAGGTCTGCGCTGGCCCAGGTCACTGGGTCAGTCTTGCCTCTGCAAATGTACCTGATCTGAATCAGCTCCCACACTGTGACTTCAAAAAGAGGCAAACTCACCCAAGAGAACTAGATGGCAAGAAATAATCAAATTGAGAGCTGAAATCAACAATAGAGAAACAAAGAAAACAGTACAAAGAATCAATGAGACAAAGAGTTGGTTCTTCGAGAAAATCAACAAAATAGACAAATCTTTATCCAAACTAACCAAAAGGTGTTGTAAAAGGAGTGGCAGGCTGTGGCCCAGCACCTGGCTAGCTTTACCTGAAATAGTTACATGAAAACTGTATTCATTTAAACACTGCCTGGTCCATTAGTTATAGCCTCTTCTTGGCTTACTCTTACATATTGATTCAGCCCATTTCTAATAATCTGTGTTTACCACAAGGTCATGGCTTAGCGGGAAAGATTCAGCATGTCTGACCTGGGAGCTTCATGGTGGGGTTCTCTTGCCTGCTTTCTTTCTCCCAGTATTCTGTTCTGTCTACTCCACCTATCTAAGGTGCTGCCCTATCAAAGGCCAAGACAGTCTCTTTGTTTAACCAATAAAAGCAACACATAGACAGAAGACCCTCCCACATAAAAAAGGCAAAGAGTGAATACCAAATTAACAAAATCAGAAATGAAAAAGAGAACATAACAGCAGATATAGAGGAAATACAGAGAATAACCAGGTAATATTTCAAAAACCTATGCTCCACAAAAAAGGGAAATGGACAACATTATAGATAAATATCACTTACCAAAATTAAATCAAGACCACATAACCAAATTAAACAAACTTATAACTATTGAAGAAATAGAAACAGTCATCAAAAGTCTCCCAACCAAAAAAAGCACAGGTTCGTTTCAGCTCAGAATTCTACAAGATTTCCAAAGAAGAACTAATATCAATATTTCTCAAATTGTTCCATACAATAGAAACAGAAGTAACATTGTCAAACTCTTTTTATGAAGCTACAATTACCCAGATACACAAACCACATAAAGACATTATTAAGACAGAAAATTACAGACCAATATCACTTATGAATATTGATGCACAATTAGTAAATAAAATGCTGGCAAATCGAACCCAAGAACACATCAGAACCATTACCACCATGATGAAGTCAACTTCATCCAAGAGATGCAGGGATGGTTCAACATATGAAAATCTTGTCAACGTAATCCACCATATAAACAAACTGAAAAATAGAAACCATATGATCATCTCATTAGATGCTGAAAAAGCTTTTGACAAAATACAACATCCCTTCATGATAAAGGTCTTGGAGAGAGCAGGGATGCAAAAAACATGCCTAAAGATAATAAAGGCAATATACAGCAAGCCAACAGCTAACATCAAATTAAATGGAGAGAAACTCTCAGTGATTTGACTGAAATCAGGAACAATACAAGGTTGTGCACTTTCTCCATATCTATTCAACGTAGTTATTGAGGTCCTAGCTAGAGCAATAAGACAACAAAAGAAGATCAAGGGGATACACACCGGAAAAGAAGAAGTTAAACCTTCTCTATTTGCTGATGATATGATAGTTTACATAAGCAATCTCAAAAATTCTATCAAGGAACTTCTACAACTCATAAACACTTTCAGTAATATAGCAGGATATAAGATTTACTAAAAAAAAATCAGTAGCCCTCCTGTACACAGATGATAAATGGGCTGAGAAAGAAATCAGAGAAACATCACCCTTCACAATAGCCACAATAACATAAAATATATCTGAGTAGCTCTAACCATATAAGTGGAGACCTGTATGACAACAAGAACCTTAAATCTTTGAAGAAAAAAAAATGAAGAGACACCTGAAAGTGGAATGATCTCCCATGCTCTTGAGTAGGTACAATTAACATAGTAAAAATGGCAATCTTACCAAAAGCCATCTACAAATTCAGTGCAACACCCATCAAAATCCCAGCTAAATTCTTCACAGACCTCAAAAGAACAGTACTCAACTTCATATGGAAAAAAAAAAACAGGATAGCCAAAACAATTCTGTACAATAAAAGAACTTCTGGAGGCATCACAATCCCTGACTTCAAACTCTACTACAGAGCTGCAGTACTGAAAACAGCATGGTATTGGCATCAAAACAGACAGGAGTATTAATGGAACTGAATCAAAGACCCGGATATTAATCCACACACCTTTGAACACCTGATTTTTGATAAAAAAGCAAAAAAAATATTAAATGGAAAAAAAGCATATTTAACAAATGGTACTGGCATAACTGGATATCAACATGTAGAAAAATGAAAATAGATCCACATTTATCACCATGCAAAAAACTCAAATCCAAATGGATCAAAGACCTCTACATAAAGCCAGCCACACTGAACCTCATAGAAGAGAAAGTGGGAAGTACACTTGATTGTTTTTTAAGATTTATTTATTTATTATGTATTCAGTATTCTGCATGCCTGTATGCCAGAAGAGAGTACCAGATCTCATTATAGGTACCTGGGAGGCACCATGTGGTTGCTGCAAATTGAACTCATGACTTCTGGAAGAAGAGCTAGTGCTCTTAACCTCTGAGCCATCTCTCCAGCTAGGGAAGTACACTTGAATGTGTTGGCACAGGAGACCACTTCCTAAATATTACCCCAGTAGCACTACACTGAGAGAAGCAATTAATAAATGGGATCTCCTGAAATGAAAAGCTTCTCTAAATCATAGGACACAGTCAACAAGACAAAATGACAGCCTACAGAATGGGAAAAGATCTTCACTAATCCCACATCGGACAGAGGTCTGATCTACAAAACATACAAAGAACTCAAGAAATTGGTTTATCAAAAGAACAAATAATCCAATAAAAAATGGAGTACAGACCTAAACAGAGAACTCTCAACAGAGGAATCTAAAATGGCTGAAAGACACTTAAGGAAATGTTCAACATCTTTAGCCATCATAGAAATGCAAATCAAAACGACTCTGAGATTCCATCTTATACCTGTAAGAATGGCCAAGATCAAAAACTTACTAATGAAAACTTACGCTGGAGAGCATGTGGGGTAAAGGGAACACTTCTGCATTGCTGGTGGGAATGCAAGCTGGTACAGTACCTTTGGATGTCAGTGTGGTGATTTCTCATAAAATTAGGAAACAACCTTCCTGAAGACCCAGTAATACCACTTTTGGGTATATATCCAAAGGATGCTCAATAGTGCCACAAAGACATGTGCTCAACTATGTTCATAGCAGCATTGTTTGTCATAGCTAGAACCTGAAAACAACCTAAATGCCCTTCGACTGAAGAATGGATAAGGAAAATGTGGTACATTTACACAATGGAGTACTACACAGCAGAGATAAATAATGACATCCTGAATTTTGCAGGCAAATGGATGAAGCTAGAAAACAGCATTTTGAGTGAGGTAACCCATACACAGAAAGACAATTATCACATGTACTCACTCGGGAGTGGTTTTTAGTCATAAACAAAGAAAATCAGCTCACAAATCACAATCCCAGAGAATCTTGACAACAATGAGGACCCTAAGAGAGACATACATAGACCTAATATACATGGGAAGTAGAAAAAGACAAGATCTCCTGAATAAATTGGGACCATAGGTACCTTGGGAGAGGGCTGGAGGTGAGGGGAGAGGCAGGGAGGAGAGCAGAGAAAAAATGTAGAGCTCAATAAAAATCAATAAAATTAAAAAATTTCTTAACAGAAAAAATTCATTAAAACGTCATACCTCAAAGATCACAAAAAGGCCCTGCTCACCTTCCAACCATCTCTTTCTCTCTGTCTGTTCCTTTCTCTCTCTCTTCTTCTCTGCCTGTCTCTCTGTCTTCCTCTTTTTCTCTGCCTCTCTATTCTCTTCTCCCCTTCCCTCTTTTTATGATCCCTTTCCCCTTAGGCAAATCCCCTCTATGTGAACTCTGGTGCATGATGTCTTTCTCTCTCATGCCGCCATTTAAATGATAACAACACAGCACCACTAAGCATGGTGTTGCTTCCGAGGAGGGGTCCCTTTCTCCTGAACTCAGAGACTCAGCCTAGAATAGTCTCTGGGCAAGGGAGCTCAAGTGTTCAAACCAGTAAGCTTTCAGTGAGAAGCTACTATTCTTTTTAAAATTTAAACCATAATTTAGATGCCATGAAAGAAAATCACAGGGAATTAAACTTTATATAACTATCACCTAGCAATTATTATTAAAAATGCTATTTTATTTCAAAAATTGCAAGTTGTTGTGATATTTATATACTATGGAGCTGGCCAAAGGATATGATTCAATGATTTTTTCTTAGCAAGTAAACACATAGCTATTGCACAGCTGCTTGTAGGCCACTTACACCACTCTAAATTCTCTTACATCTGTTTGTGGCTGCCCTTTCCCAGGCTTAGCTCTAGGTTCTCCATTCTTTCTCCACTTAATTGCCTTTCTGGATGTTTTGTACAAATAGAATTTAGCAAAATTTCCTTTGTATCTACTTCCTCCCCTCAGGATTATTCTTTTTGGTTCATCCATATTGTGAATTATATTTTAAAATACTGAATGATATCATTTCTTAAGTTGGTAATTAAAAATTTAAAATGCATTGATCATTTGATTGACATCTGGGATGTTTGTGATATTTAATTATTATTATTAATGCTATTGCGAACCTTACCAAACAAATGTTTTCATTTCATCTTTGTAAATTCCTGGAGATAGAGTTTGTGGCTGATATGGTAAATAAATACATGGTCGGTAAAAAGTGCCAAACACTTTTCAGGGTGGCTGTACTTTTTTATGGTCTCCTAAGTAATACATGAATATCCTGATTTCTCTATGTTTGTGACAACAGTTGCTATTATATCTTATGGTTTGTAATCACTATAGTGATTAAATATATTCAAGATGGACAATACAGCAGCTATGCGACATTGTGTAATGATTACTATGAACTGATGCATGCATCCATCACCACATGTGTTCTACAAGAGTAAAATAAAAGTTTCCTCTTGGGATAGAAATTCATATCTTCTCATTAACAGTTGCCCTCTAAGTCCATAACTCCCAGGTTCTGAGAATCATCAGGCCATCCTCTGATTCTGTGATT
This sequence comes from Microtus oregoni, assembly GCF_018167655.1. NCBI lineage: Eukaryota > Metazoa > Chordata > Mammalia > Rodentia > Cricetidae > Microtus > Microtus oregoni. The sequence goes on from NW_024543070.1 coordinate 10,482,244, forward strand.
TTAACTTTTTAAGAGTTTATATGTGAATGAGATCATATATAGTTTTCTGCATCTGCCACAATTAGTATCAATTGGGTCATACATACAATCTCACACATGACAGGGTTCCTTAATTTTTTTCATTAAATAGTATTCTGTTATGTATGTATAATGTAATTTTATTCACTCATTGATTTTGGTCTCTAGGTTATCTTTACATACTTATTATTATAAATAATGTTGCAATGAATGTGGGAGAGTAGATATCTCTCTAATACGTTTACTTCGGGATTGTTTGATCATATGGCCTGTCTTGCTTCTAGTTTCTGAGGAAACTTTATAATATTTTCCACTGTGACTACATTGCTTTCCCTTCTTCCCAACGTTCATGGTTTTAGGAAGAGAATCTACAACTACTAGTTTACTAAACTAGGATTCATTATCTAAGTCCTTTCATATTTCATCATTTAATTTCCAATGTTACTAATAAGAATATTTTAGCAAACATCATGTGTCTATGCAATTGCCTATTTCTTAGGACAGAAGGTACACACAATCATCAGCAAAATATAACAAAAACGATTATTTACCTTGTCCCCGTAAGTGATCTATGGAAGGAAATGGGAGTCAACACAGCATGCTCTACTCCACTTTGTTTGTACTGTTATAAACAACCCTGCTTGCAGCACAACTTCATTTAACATCATACCTGTGTGATAACTAAATGTTGCTGTTTGTTTTTTACTCTTTACTCTTTTTTTCGGGGGGGGGGCAGGACAACACCCAGCTCCCAAATAAAGACACATAGAGGCTTATTCTTACTTATAAACACCAGACATTAGTTTGACGTATTTCTAGCTATATCTACCTTTTGCTTCTGGGCTTTTATCTTCATCCCACGTGCCTTTTCTTACTTCTTTCTCCATGGTTTGCTGTGTAGCTGGGTGGCTGGCCCCTGGAGTCCTCCTTCTCTTGCTTCTCAATCTCTCTTGCTTCTTCCTTATCTTCTTTTTCTCCTTCTATTTATTCTTTCTGCCTGCCAGCCCCACCTATCCTTTCTCCTGCTTAGCCATTCATTTTGTTATTAGACCAATTAGGTGTTTTAGGCAGGCAAAGTAACACAGCTTCACAGAGTTAAACAAATGCAGCATAAAAGAATGCAACCATCAACCAGGCCATGGTGGCACGTGCTCTTAATCCCAGCACTTGGGAGGCAGAGGCAGGCAAATCTTTGTGAGTTCGAGCCAGTCTGGTCTATAAGAGCTAGTTCCAGGACAGACTCCAAAGCTACAGAGAAACCTGTCTCTAAAAAAAACCCCCAAAAAAGCAACAATCTTTGCATCATTAAACAAATATCCCACAGCATAAACAAATGCAATGCAGCACACATTAAAATAATATTTTACAACAACAAAATGTTGAAACATAAAAAGAAGTCATTCCAATCAAATCTTATTGTTGTAGAGAACTGCTGTCTATACAAAATCATGCTGATATAGATATCTGGCATGAGACAATATGGCTACTACCACTGGGCCTTAGGGGGCTCTGAATCATCACAAATTGTCTAACTTCAGATGTCCATGGAAATGGACAGTGACATAATGTGCCATGTAACTCTTCCTGGCCAAATGTAGCTTTTGTTATAGACTTGAGATCAGAGGCCTTTGCCATTTTGTATTTGTTAGCCTGCTTTTGCCAGTTTTTCTGTTAGTATGGGCCTTCAGTGTGGCCGGTATTTGGGTCTGTGTGTCCATGTGCTTGTGTGTGCCTGTGTGTAGTTTGTGTGTGCCAGCATGTGCCTGGGTACCTGCCAGGGCAGTTTGTCTTCTCTTTAAGTGTTCTCTCACACACTTAAGTTGTCTTGTCTCCGTTGACCCTTTTCCTTCTCTGATACTGGAGTTTGTGCCACACATGAGTCTGTCTTTAGAAAAATTCTAAGTATTGATTTATCCTGGCTACAAATCTAGAAGCAGATCCCTGAACTTTTTTCCCCCCTATTTTGAATTTCTTTCTCTTGTCTAGGTACTTGTTTGGGAAGTTTCTATTACCTTTATACTTCTCTGTTTATGAGAACAAACCCTCTCTAACGTCTTTCTAAGGGGAGATCTTTGAAAACAATTCTGCTTGGGTGGCTGTAAAGCCTACAGAAAGAGTGCCTGCATCTCTGCATCTTGGCCCACCAGTATTCGGGGACTTATCAGATGAGTCCTGTAGGCATGCTTTTGACTCACCCATCTATCCTGACTTTCCCTCTCCAAGAATCCCTGGTGGGCATACGTGCCAAGCTGCCCCACGCTCCAGATACCACACTTCATTCCCAAGGCTTTCCATTCTTCTTATATGCTAACTAATCCAATATAGATCATAAGGTTGAACCTCAACCATTGAGAAAAACCCAGGTACCCCCTTGAGTCAGGTATAAAAGACAAAAGCCTTTTCAGCTGGGTGGGCTTACTTTCCTGTCTTCAAAGTACTAAGTACTCTTCTTTGCAGGAATCAAATTGCATTGATCATATTATATTTTTTCCCCAGTGTAACTAAAAATAATATGTTAGTAAACAATGTGCGCTGTGAAATTCTTTACTCTTACAGAGAGGTTTCAGGGTAACTTTATATGTATGCTCGTTTTCTAGGATAAAATATAAGCACAAACATTAGCAAAATATAATATATATATATATATATATATATATATATATATATATATGCCATCGTATGTGATCCATGGATAGAAACAGGAGTCCACAGAAGTTGCTGTACTGTGCATTTTCTCTGCATATCATTTGAAAGGGATCCTGCCCTCATAGTCCTACAAATGGGTCAGCTGTTTTATAGCTTCAGTTAAATCTACAATTATCTGATTAAAAGTGGTAAAATACAAAAATAAAAGACTCTAGTTAAGCCTAAAGTACCTCTAGTACAGAGAAATTCTGAGAATTTCCAAGGCCCTTGCTTGGAAGCTTTTCTCTCCGTTTTGATCTATCATGAATTATGCTATTTTTGTTATCTTCATGGTTCTGCATTTATGAGAGCAAATTTTCTACAACCCCCTATGCAGGAACGTCTTTGAAAATTATCTGATGCTTTTGCTTGAGCGACTTTAAGGCTTCCAGGAGGAACACATGTATCTCTTTATCTTGGGCCTCCAGGGTTATGCAAATCAAGCCCACAGGTGAATTAAAAAAATTCTTTGGTTGGATCTCTCTTGAAAGAGCACAACAAAATTGCCCTTTTCCATGCCAGCTAACTTCTGTCTTCACTACCTTCTCTGAGGTATGTCTTATTGAATCTACTTGTATTCGTAGAATATAGTATTCATCCTAGAAAGGACAATTCTCATTTTCCCAAAGAAGGCACTGAGATTCTAAAGTCTGTAGAGTCCTCAGGCCTTAGGGACAATGTGGGAGAGGGGTCCTCCCTGTGTGTCCTACATCTCAGGAGGCCTCTGCTACTGCATTCTTTCATGTTGCATAAGAGCATCAGGGCAGGTGAGATCAAATGATCCATCTTCATTAGTACTCTAGGTGGTTAGATCAGTTGTCCTGCCAGCACTAGACTTTGGGAAGGGAGTGCAAAGAACACCTTACAAGTCATGGAAACAGTAGCATTAATAAATAGCCCTTTCTTTGCTCTGTCATCCAAGGGGACCTGTAAATGATAACCAGCAATAAACAACTAGACTTGGTTTAAACTACTTTTTCAATCAAAGGGAATAAAAGGCCTTTGAAAACTGGCTATTTCAAGGCTTGGGTAAGAAAGAATGAAAAAGATTTTGGTGGGGGTATCTTGTAAGGTCATAGAAGAAAGTGCTCAAAGACAATAGTGGAGCATTAGAGGGACATAGATGTCAACTGAGAAGGATGACTGAAGCAGGGGAGGACATGATTATAAAGAAGTATATTGCAGGGCGGTGGTGGCACACGTCTTTAATCCCAGCACTTGGCAAGCAGAGGCAAGTGGATCTCTGTAAGTTTAAGGCCAGAATGGTCTACAGAGCAAGTTCCAGGACAGGCTCCAAAGCTACAGAAATATACGCAGTAGGGAGGCGTTGCTCAGTGAATAATGTGCATTCAGACTGACTGTGTGAAGCAATGTTGGCAAATGGTATTGATGATACTTGAGGCAGATGGCCTTACTGTGTTTTCTCGGGATTGTTCTACACTTCTCCCTTAAATGTCTATCAAATGGCACAACTGTCAGGATCCACTCACACAGTGTTGTATTTTTATTAGACTTTGCTCCATTTTATAGATGGGCATTAATTTATTGCTCTATGTACTAGCTTCACTTAGTTGGGAAGACACTGCATTACAAAGTGGTGGTTTGAACCCAAACTGAACTCATTTGAAAGTCTGGCATGAGTACTTCTAGAATGAGGGACTTCAGTTTGAGTCTCTATAGTCCTGGAAAGCGTAAGCAGCTGTGATGGGATTATTGACAAATGAGTACCATAGATAGCCTGCGGGGTGCTGCATGCTGCATACTCAGATGTAGCAGAAACTATAGGCTTAGAAAGAAATGTGCATGTATCTAGGAGTATATTCGTTTTTTTGATAATTGTTTGATAAAGAAATGACAGTGATTCTATATAAAACTCCATAGGATGTTGGTTGAAGAAGAGAGAGTGCTTTTCAATGCTTTTTATGATTCAACTATGAACCTCGTACATAATCAGTTGTAATTACACTAATTTTGCACTGGTGTTTTTTAGTTTCATTACTGGTGATACTGTTTCATTACTGTCCTATTGCTGTGAAGAGACACCGTGAGCAAGTCAGCTCTTACAAAGAAGGCATTTAGTTGGTGCTTGCTCACAGTTTAAAAGGATTAGTCCATCATCATCATGAAGGAAGCATGGTTGTAGGCAGGCAGTAATGGGGCTGAGAGTTTACATCCTGATCCATAAGCAGTCTGAGAGAGAGAGAGAGAGAGAGAGAGAGAGAGAGACAGAGAGAGAGACAGAGAGAGAGAGACAGAGAGACAGAGAGACAGAGAGACAGACAGAGAGACAGACAGAAAGAAAGAGAATCAGATAGAGCTCATTCTCATTTAAACCACCACAGACATAGATGCAGAAATAAACAACTAAGAAAAAAATCACTTTAAGTATATAATACAAGTAAAATTTATTTCACATTGCAATGTGTATTTAACATTTGAAGATCAAACCACGTAATTTATAGTAGCAAAATTCAGTTAGTAGTTGTAATCATTTCCATGCACTAAGGAAATAAAAGACCACTTGACACACATCTAAAAATATGGACCAAGTGTACTGTTGAGGATTGGACTACTGTTTGTATAGAGCCAACTGTCCGCAGAAACTGAAAAAAGCAAACAACCCAATCATGACAAATAAACTCTGAAAGAATTTTGAAACTTTCCTTATGCTTTTAAGCCAAAGAAAAATGCAAGAAAATTGTTTTTAGTTTTTTCCTTTCTTGGCTATAATTCTTATGGATTATCTACCCAATAACATGGAGAAGAAAGAAAAGTATAATTTATCGTAATGCAAGAAAAAAGTAATTCCACCCTTACTAAAAATTGCCATGATTGTCTGTAGAAAATATAATGGAACACGCAATTATTTTAGAACGTCTAAGATGAGTGTGTCAAAGAACTGAAAGAGAGTTCAGTGCCCTGATATTACTGGTCTGCTCTATATGTATGTATATTGGAGAGTTACAGTAAAACTAAAACCTTAAAGTCATTTGTAGTAGAATTTTGCATTATGCATTGTACTATTCAACCAGGAATGAAATAAATCTCACAAAGTGCTGGGAGACTAACTTCTAATTCCCAGTGGGTCCGATGACTTGGGACGGATGTGTGAAGTTGGAGTAAGGACGAAACTCTGACTACCTGTTCCAAACAAGCAGCATCGTCGAGCCTGAGCTGTTTTGATTTGTACAGTTTCAATAGTTTTCATGAACAGTTTTACAATCATATCTGCTTCCTTAAGTTTCTAATAATAATTAAATAGTTGCTGGTTTTTTCCCTTACCTCCTTTCCTTTCCACCCCCCTTCGCACCATTAATCATAACCGACTTATTCATAGCTTCAATAATAGAAGCATTAGCAATATAGCAAGTAACAAAGAAAATTTCCTAGCTAGGTACACCTACAGGTAAAACAGTGTGTCTAGCTAGCAGCATTTGCAGCTACAGCATCATACAAAATGAAAGAGAATTTTAGCTCTAGTGGTCAATGTTCACCTCTAGTCAAATCTAAGCTCTCACAATGAACTCATCAGCCAAGGCTGAATTAATTCATTCTTCATTCTATGCCACCCTACCTTCTATGGGGAATATGCCAGGTTTTCCCCTATCATCCTGTGGACTACATAACAAGAACTTTTTTGTGCTATTCTTAGGTCATATCTCCTGAAGAAGTCACATGGTCTTCAGCAACAAAGGATTTTAAACTTTCAGTGACCACTAGAACTTGAGTTAAGATGTAATTTTCCTTCACAGGAACAAAATAATCCCTATTAGAATACTAACAGAAACTTCTATAGCAGAAATTAACAAACATATTCTAAAACTCATATAATGGCAAAACACCCCAATTATCCACATGGATTTTAAAAAAATGATAAAGGCAACATATTGATTTAAAGTTTTGAGACCATCTATTTTTAATATTTATTATATACTACAATAATCAAGACATTGATGTGTTCCTCAATGCAATATTTAGATCAATGGATATCAGTAAAGAACAAGATTATCATCATTTGAATGAATATGTACAAGATATTTTGACACAATTAAAATAGCAATTTGTTAGGGAAATTGTGCTTGAACCTTTAAGTACCTTTGTGTTTAAAATGGATTTTTTATTTGTACATTATGCAGAAATTAATTAAAAATCATATTAGAGCTAAGTATAAAACCTCATGAAATTTTAGCAAAAACCTTTATGATGTTTAGTTAAGTAAAAACGTTTTAGATACAGTTCAAATGTTTAACAGGAATGAAAAAGTTGTTGTATTGGACTTTAGTTTAAAAGTTGTAATTTGGTAGAAATTCAAAAGTGAAATCTTTAACTGCAATGAGCTAACCATACCATACCTCTAAGCTGCTGAAGAGGGAGCAAAAATACCACAGTTGTTTATGAGATGTATAATCATTTGGCTTGTAAAGCTGCAACCAGGAAACAACCTGATAATACATCATTAGGTGTATGGCTGCATACAATATGGTACTTGTGTGAACATGAGATACCAATTCATAACAAAGGGGGAATGAGCCTGCCCACATGAGCTTCACAATAACTACTGCTAATTAACAAAACGATGCAAAATGTCGTCTATTTTAAAAATTTGGGACAGACAGCTAATCTGTTGTTGGCTGAGGATGTCTTGTTATCATTTTTGCTGATCATTATATTTTAGTGTAGTTTCCTAAGTTCTTTGTGTATTTTTATTTTGACAAATAGTGATACACAATGTTCAACTCTCTGTCGAAGCATTCTTTATCTTCAGTAAGACTGAGAAGTAGCCTTGTGCTACCGTTTCATTATCTACTTAGTGTTAGCTGTAAGATTTGTTAAATTATTTGATATTTCAATCCATTTATTTTCTCCTAGTTTCATTGAAAGTTGATATCAGACCAAATGGCTTTCATCCCAGTGATCAAGTTTATCTTACTAATCATGTTGATGTTTAGCCCTTTCTCAGGTAAGTATTTATTTCTTTGTCCTTGAAAAACCTTTGATCATTCAGTAGCTGCAATAATTGGGCCATGCTAAAATAGAGGAGCCAACTGGGAAAAACTGAGAGGATCCTGAGGATTTTTTTTTAATCTAAGGTATTTCATAGAAAAAAAAGATACTTTTTAAAAAGCACTAAACTAGATTGGTTATAAGGAATTTACTTGAGGCTCTAGTCTAAGGCTTTATGTAAACCTCATGCTAGTCATTGTTCTCTTTCAACTTCGGCTTCCTTATCTGTGAAGTAAGGGAAAGAGCTATTTTGACAGCTATCCTAGAATTACACACATTAGTATCTTAGAGTTTATGACATCAGTAAGGTTATAGCAGTCATACACATGCTTGCATATTGCAATTTAATCACTTCTCTCTTGTGTGTTTATGTAGTCTAGGACTATAGAGAATCTTGGTTGCAATTAAACACCACATTTTAATTTAAAATATCCAATAGTCATTATTCTTGTTGTTATCGTTTTCCCCTCTGTTCTGATTGCAGATGCACGCTCCAAAGTTAAGTATGATGAGAGATGTAAGGTGGGCTTCCATTTGGATGATTATAACCTACACACATCATAATATATTTTATAGTACCAAAAAGATTAACACAAGATGTAGTGATTTAAAACAAACAAAACAAAACTTTTAACCTTTCGATTTGTGATGACATCAGAGTGCGTGATTGTAAATGCTGCCTTCTCTATCAGTGCAGTGTTAGGTATGAGGGAGTATGGAGAATACTAATTTGTGGTAGCTCAGAGTGTTTGAAGAAATATCTGATAAGTGAGGAGATCAAAAAACGAGGAGTAAATAAACTATATATAACATGGTAAAAGTGGTATGGATTTTGACAAAATAGAAAAGGCTTTTAGCCTGAAGCCACAAAAGAGTTAAAATGTTCTAGGTGAAGATGGTGGGGTAACAGATGGAAGCCAGAAACATTTAGTCTCCCAGGCCAAAAAGATTAGAATGTTAATCTTCAAGAAAAACGACTAATGTTTTTGTATGGATTCAAGACAGCATTTGAGAACCATTAGAAGTGCCTAAAACCAGATACTTACATGGGAAATTGTGCAATTGTTCTGTCAAAGATAATGGTTGCTCAATGTAGGGTAAAAGAAATGAAAGTAAAAACATGTGAATTGAACTTGTGGTGTGGCTGCTTTTATGAATTAATCAAAAAAGAAATTATTGTAGAGTCTTGTCTATGTTTCAGGAGTTATTCTCATATTCATATTCTGATGTTCAAATCAGAATATCCAGATATACAAATTTAAAAGCAACTTAAATTTTGTACATCAGGATATTCATAGCATGTGGGAGATAAAAAATCTTCTATTTCTGTCACTATTATTTTTACTTTTTAAAAAATATCTCTGATTTTTATAGACCGATTGTTCTGATGGAGATACAAGAATAGATTGTACCAAAGATTACTTACCTGTTTGTGGATCAGATGGCAACACTTACGATAATTATTTAGCTTTTTGCACTGCATCAAGGTAAAAACCAAACAAACAAGCAGACAAAAATCCTTTATATTTATTCTTCTTAAATAATTTTGCCTTAGTCAATAATTCCATGAAAAACAATATTGACAATAACTTAATGCATTGAAACAATGTGGGATTTGAATGTTATTTATATATGACGAAATCACCATTCAAAAGGGTTTCATGGTGGAATATCTTTATTATCATTCTCGATGATCACAAAGACATATAGATATCAAATAAGCCCAGGAAAACCATAGTCCCTGTTTAGTTTTGTTTAAAGACATTTTGCTCTTGGTTTTAATTTCTACAAGATAGTATCTTTATTACAAATAATATATATGTGCATGTGTATGTGTATAAATGTACACACAAACACACACACACTCCAGTTTTTCGAGAATGGGTTTCTCTGTGTAGCCCTGGGTGTGCTGGAACTCAGTCTGTATACCAGGTTGGCCTTGAACTCAGAGATTCATCTGCCTCTGCCTTCTAAGTGCTGGAGTTAAAGGCAAGTACCATCACCACTTAGATTATAAATTTATTTCTATCTGTGTGGGACATTTACTTATTCTTTCTAGATTTTGTTGTTATGACCACAAATCATTTAGGAAAAATAAAATAAATGAAGATGGAATGAATCAGTATAAAGTATAAATGAATATATTTCCATTCTCTTACCTTTAACTTAAGCTGAACATCCATGCATTTGTTTGATCACAAAATAAGCAATGGACTCTATATTAATGAAAACAATACTAAACCATTCCAATTAAAGTTCAACAACAGAATAAAACAGTTTTCTTCTTGTAGAAATGATCCAAAACTATCATTTGAATGAGAACATGGTGAAAGGAAGGCAAGATGATGCAAGAGGGACAAACCAAGGGGATTAAATTCAGCAGAAGTTATTAGTAGACAGATCACAGGGCCAACGGGCAGTATCAGAGGATGTCTCTGGTTCTACATGTATCGTCAAAAGTGATACTTCTCTAGGCAGCTGAGTGTTGGAAAATATACAGAACCTGCTTTGGTGGCTACTCAGCCTCTGAAGCCTATTTCATGAAGACTTGGCTGAACATACAGTTCTAAAATGAGAGTTGGTACCATTAGTGAGGCATAAATAAGAAAATCAGGATTAAGCCAGTAGAGTGGGTCAAAAGCTATTCTCTAGATGACAGGTTGACAATGATATCAGTTCACTCTAAGATAGATAAGGCTGCTTCTGTTTTTCACAAACCATTGTCATGTCATCTCTGTTTTTATAGAAGCACATTGAACAAGTGTGATCATCAGTCTACAGAAAAGAATGGAGAGCTAGAAAGTGTGGGACTAAGATAGTTCCTGCCTTTAGAAAACAGAACATACCATGCTTAGTCCACACAAAACCTCTTACTTTGAGGAACCCTGGTGGGTTTCATATAAGACTTGTAGCATAATGATCTAACTGTTTCTTTTTCTTTTTAGGTTCCAAAATGGCCAACTTAAATTCAAACATTATTTTCAGTGCTGATTCTGTGAAATGGATTTAAAAATGCAACAAATTCTCCTGTTGTCTCTGTTTAGTTAATGTAATTTGGAAAGTTTCTATCATTTTTTTATGTCAGAGAATGTAGAAACTCCGTCCGCACAAGACATGATTTGTTTCTGAATTCACAAAATAATTATTTCTTAGTTGTCTTGCTTTTAATAAATTTCTTGTTTTGAGAAGACTAATAATTTCCTATGACAAAAACAATTTGATGAATTAAAGAATCAAAATGTAAGAATGTTGCCTGTTTTGTGGATTCCCTCTTCTGGTTGCTTTGAAATCTGTACATAGTTGAATCACTTTGTGGATGCTTACACCATTTGTTTGCCACCAGGAGAAGCAGCCCTTGTACAAAGCATTTGAAAGAATACTGAATATAGTAAGTCACTTACACTTGCAGAAAAACTATGGTTGATCAAGACATTATGTGAAGAAGTCATGTAAGAACAGACAGAGTACTAAAGTTCCATTTCAAGTTGGATCACTCAAGACAATCAGTGAACAATATAACCTTGTTATTAAAATGTCACATCTTGATCTCTATTGAATTCTTTGATTTTCTGAGAGATGCTATGCAGAGAATGGTTTGATATCTTCTGGAAAAGTCTTTTTCCTTCTTTATTTGCTTTCCATTTTCTTTCTTTTTAGAACGGCCTAGATTCTTATTTTTTTAAATTTTACTTTCAAAACCAGAGCATTTCTGTTTTTGTTTTGCTTTATAACAGGAGTGAAAGTTAGGCATAATTAAGAACATTTTTAATGAGAAGCAGTAATTTAAGTATTAAATAACTAAAACATACTAAAACTGTAATAAATTATTAATGAGAAAACCTATTTTATGAGATTAAAAGAGAGAGGTGCTATGGAATAATCCTTTTGTCCACTGTAAAGATTTGCCATTCTAGTTGGTTTAGTAAAAATCTGACTGCCTGGGAACTAGGCAGAAAGTAAAGGCAGGACAACCAAACTAAGGATGCTGGAATGAAGAAGGGTGGCATCAGGGAAGATGCTAGCAGATGCAGAGTAAGCAGGGCATATAGAAAATGAGGGAACAAGCCATGAGCCATGTGGCAGAGAGTAGATAAGAAATATGGGCTAATTCAAATAGTAAGAACTAGTTAGTAATAGGCCTGAGCTATTGGTCAAGCATTTATAATTAGTATAAGCATCAGTGTGTTTATTTGGGAGCTGCTAACAGGACAGAAACTTCTTCCTACAGAGAGATTGTCTAATAGGCAGCTCATAACTTTAACTCAAATGCATTGATTGCAATGGGAAAATGTATAAGAATATACATCTAATTTCATTGTCTAATTGGATAGAACATTTAGAAATAAACCATACATAGATTCAACCATAGATTCTTTAATGGAGGGCACTTTGGGATTTTATTCATTTACATAAACTGTAGACAGAAGTTTTTGTCCCACCTGGTCCCACAGCCATTCAGTTCCAAATAAACACACCGAGGCTTATATTAATTATAAACTGTTTGGCCTTATTGCTCAGGCTTATTATCAACTATTTCCTACAGCTTAAATTAACCCATAATTCTTATCTATGTTTAGCCACATGGGTTGGTATCTTTTTTCAGGGAGGCATTCTCATCTTGCTTCCTCTGCATCTGGCTGATGACTATGTCTCTGCCTTTCATGTTCCCAGAATTCTCCTAGTCTGGTTGTCTCACCTATACTTCCTGCATGGCTACTGGCCAGTCAGTGGTTGAGTAAACCTATATGAGTAACAAATCTTTACGGTGTACAAGACACAACATTATCCCATAGCAATAAGCATATTAGTGATCTCTTCCATTTTATATACATACATGTTGTATAGCATAGGCTTATTCTAGACTATAGTCCAGACATTATTCATTCCAAACTTCTGAGAGATTCTATACAAACATAGAAGCACAAGTATTGCAGTCATTGACTATTACTTTCTATAATTTGGATTCTGCCTTAGATGGACCTAGCCTTGGTTTTATTTAATGACTAGGTTTTAATCTTGAGTTTAAACTTTAATCTGACTTTCTTGACCATGAGGGCATCCCTAGGCCTGATGATGCCAGAAAAGCCATGGTGTTAAAGAGTTTGAGAGAAAAAGAAGGTTAGATGCATTTACCTTTTGATTTTTTCAAACTTAGATGGCCAAAATAATATAGAGAAATGTGAATTATGCGTGGGAGGACAATGAGATACTAAGGTCTTCATAGTTCAGTTTAGCTACAAAATACTTTTCTTTCAAACTAATTTTAAACACTGATATTGTGTGGTTGTAAGATATTTTTAATTTTTTTAGCTTCCAGTTTTATTCTTTATTGTTCCAAAATAATACTGGAATACATACATACAAATAAACATAATATACACATATTTAGAGAGTAAATTATTGTTGGAGGAGGGCTCACTTGTTTGTTCCAGCTGCCCAGAACCAAAATAATCACATAGAAACTGTATTAATTAAAACACTGCTTGTCCAATTAGCTTAGCTCTAGCTTCTTATTAGCTAACTCTTACATTTTAATTTAACCCATTTCTATTAATCTATATATCACCATGAGGTTGTGGTGTACCAGCAAAGTTTCAGCATGTATGATTCTGGTGGCCATGGCTCCATGGTGTCCCCTATTTACAACTTTAATTATGATATCAATGATGCCCGTAGAGAATTGAGCTCTGGTTTATTCTAATATCGCCTTCTTTAGTAGATGAAACTTACAGAGGAAAATTTACATTGTGACATAATATAATATAGAGAAATAACATATTAATTGCTGTGATCATCACTTTTCAGTTTAATTCTTACATCTCAAGATAATTATATATACACTTATTTACAAGGCCTAAGATCATGATGTAATAATACTTAGTTTCTTGATATCTTTGTACCTTATAGGGCTTCAAATACTGTTCAGTCCCTATGTCAATCCAATGAAATGCCTCCCTGGCGGATCATCTTCGAAGTCAAAAGCAAGATCTGTCCCTTTTATAGTCCTCAGACACTGATCTCTTCTATGCTAGTTCTAAATAAAATCTTATCCATATGACTCTTCATTTAATATGGGCCATAGTGAAATCATGTGACAGAGTACACTAAAAAAAAATTCTCCTTTTTGCACAAAGCTCTAGTGAAATACAAACATTGGTTTCCTCTTTTGCCCCTAAAAAATTAGAAAATTTGTAGTAAACTTAAAGGTAGAAAATGTGAATTAGAAGTCCCCCCCAAGACATTTTACTACACATGGTCTGGAGATTAAAATTATGGATGTATTTTCTATTTATATAAAATTTATTTGGATTTTTTTCAATTAGTTCATGTGTCACTTAGAAAAACATGTACACTTTAATAATCAACATTATACATCTCTCAACCCAGATGCACTGAATACTTTTTTAATTTATCAGGGTCTTTGGTATTTTTCAGTAATGATTTGTAGTTTTGAATGGATAAGTCTTTTGCCTCGTGGGTAAAATACACTTGAGATAAGGCCTCCTTCTACAGTTCTGACTGTAATGGAACTCAAAATGTAGACAAGTCTGGCCTCAAACTCATAGATACCTTCCTGCCTCTGCCTCCCCAGTGCTGGGATTACTATGCCTATCCAGCAATTGTTTTCTTAATTTTATTTTTATATTTTATAAGGAGCATAAAAATATAACCAAGTTTGCATTTCCACCAGCAATGAATGAGTGTTCCTCTTACTCCACATCCTATCCAGCATAAGCTATCACTGGTGTTTTTGATCTTCGCCATTCTTACAGGTTTAAGATGATATCTCAGAGTTGTCCTGATTTGCATTTCCCTGATGCATAAGAATGTTGAACATTTCCTTAAGTGCCTTTCAGCTATTTGAGATTCTTCTGCTGAGAATTCTCTGTTTAGTTCTGTACCTCATTTTTTAATTGGGTTCTTTGGAATTTTGATGTCTAATTTTTGAGTTCTTTATATATTTTGGAGATCAGATATTTATCTGATGTAGGATTGGTGAAGATCTTTTCCCAGGCAGTAGGCTGTCTTTTTGTCTAACTGACTGTATCCTTTGCTTTACAGAAGCATCTCAGTTTCAGGAGGTGTCATACTTTCTTTTCTATCAGATTCAGTGTAGTCAGATTTATATTGAATTATTTAATTCACTCGGACTTGAGTTTTGTACATGGGGATAGATATGAATCTATCTTCATTCTTCTACATGTTGACATCCAGTTATGCCAGTACCATTTGTTGAAGATGCTTTCCTTTTTTTTTTTTTTTTTTGGAAATCAGTATGGAGGTTTCTCAGAAAATTGGGAATGAACGTAGCCCAGGATTGAACAATACTATTCTTGGGCATATACCAAAAAGATGCTCAATCATACTACAAGACTTTTGTTCAACTATGTTCATAGCAGTGTTATTCAGTGTTATTTGTATTAGCCAGAACCTGTAAACAACCTACCTGCCTCTCAACTGAAGAATGGATAAAGAAAATGTGGCATATTTACACATTAGAGTACTTCTCAGTGGTAAAAAGCAATGGATTGGTATGTATAATGAAAAAAGTTTGTTTTTGTTTCTAAAAAAAAATTGAAAAATTATAACCAAATTTTATGTGCAGAATTTGTATCCTGAAGCTTGGCAGAGTAGAGTAATGTGCTTTAGCTCTTTGTATGTGTAGAATTCTTAGTACTTTCTAGATATGTAATTGTGTCATTTGTGAGCACTGGCTAATTTCATTCCTTTGTGCAACTTGGATGGCTCCATTTCTTTTCTTACCTGAGGAATCTACCTGGAGCTTCTGTTACTATGTCCAACAGAACTCATGAAAGGAGGCATCCTGGCTTATTTTTGATCAGGTAGGACAGTCTTAGCTTTCTGTTCTTAGTAATATTAAGCTAACTATTGCTTTTCTTATAATGGGAGAAACCTTTAAATCTATTGTGTTGAGTGATTTTACCACATGACATACTTTAAAAATGTCAGCTATGATAATCATGCTTTTTTTTCTTTTCTTAAAATGTATATCACTTTGGTTTCCATGTTAAAAATTCTTGCATTACAACAGCACCTTTCTTGGTAATGGTGCACAAGTTTTATATTTTAAGCTGCGTTTGTTTGTTTATTTGTGTATGTGCATGCACACACATGTGTGTGTATGTATGTGTGGTGTGAGTATGCCACGGTTCATTTGTGGGGATCATAGGAAACCCTGCAAAGTTCATTTTCACTTTTCATCATATGGGTCCTGAGGATCAAATGTGGATTTCCAGGATTGGTGGCAAGATCTTTTACTTTCTGAGCCATCTTAAGAGTCTCTAATCCCTCTATGTGCTGGTGAATGTGGGTTCTTATAATGCCACTAAGGACTGTGCAAGTCAACACTCACAAAAGATGTGGGTCTGTGGTTTTTGTAGATGGGTCTTTAACTGGCATTGCCATCCGGATAATACTGGCTTCATAAAGTGAGTTCTCAAGTGTTTTCCTGTTAGTATTCTTTGGATGAATCTGAGAAAGATTAACATTAATACTCCTTTAAATGCTTGGTATAATTCCCTAGGGAAGTCGTCTGATCAAGAAGTTTTGATTTGCATTCTAATTTTACCATGTCCAGTTTTGTTCATGTTCCTTCTTAGACAATAGTGCATTTTGATGAATTTGTCTTCTTCAGTTAGGTCACTCAATTTCTTAACATACACTTGCTCATAATATTCTCATATAAAATCCATTACAAGTCACAGTTTCACTATAGTTTCACTGAGGTTACTTTAACTCCCCCAGATATTTCTGGAACCAAGACTCCTAAAGTGAAAAATCGTTACATTTTGTAGGCAGTCCTGAAATTCTAACATGTTGGTTTATGTATTAAAAGAACAAGAAAGACCCATATTCACAAGGTTTTGAAGTTTGGGAAGGGGAGGGATAAGACACTGATAATCTTTGGGAATGTTTATACACAAAACTCCACCAATGAGGAGCATATTTTGGAATGATTTTATTTGCAGTGAATGGAACAAGCTCAGAAATAATGCAGACTCCATTAGCCTTAGAACACCATGCTAGCGTCACACTTGAGCCCGCCAGGAAATCCATTGTGAAATCAGAATTGCAGTTGGCTTTTGATGCTATCGATAACGGTTCAGATGAGCATCTAGCATTTCCCCTCATGGTTGAGACTCAGCTTCCCTCTACTCAGCCTGAAAAAAACAATGAGAGAAATCAGCCGTTGTGGCAGCGCCACAAAGGAAAATGGGATTGTTAGAGATCAGCTAGGAAAAGCAGGCTTAGCTGCTGGGTTCTGCGGCCCCCATTCACTGTCATACAAAGCTATGCACATTGCTTCAGCCACTGCTCCTCTCTAGGCAAGGTGCTTTATCAATAATATCAGAGAACTGGTGTCTAAGGTCCTTTGTAGTTACAAATGCTTGCAGGTAGTGCAATGGTAACAGTTAAGTAATTCCCAGATTGCACAACTGTTGAAAACAATACACACATTCTTAACTCGCTGAGCATTCAAAAATTCTGAAAAGTTACTTTGTAACTCTTTTCTAATTAGTTGTTACAATTTTAACATCTTCTT
This sequence comes from Microtus oregoni, assembly GCF_018167655.1. Taxonomy (NCBI): domain Eukaryota; kingdom Metazoa; phylum Chordata; class Mammalia; order Rodentia; family Cricetidae; genus Microtus; species Microtus oregoni. Next base: position 10,499,516 of record NW_024543070.1, read on the forward strand.
GGTTGAGCCCTATTTACTTTTATACTATGTGTGTGTACTGGGGACAGATGTGTGCTGTCACACACACACAACGGTCAGATGACACAGGTATGTAGTATTAACGCCCCTCCTCTTACCTTGTGTATCTGTGGGATGGAACTCATGCTGTCTGTCTTGGGGGTAAGAACTTTACCTAATGAGTCATCACCCTGGTCCATATCTTACATTTTCTAGAGGGCATAAATAGTTTTCTTTCTTGTAGAAGGACATAACACCAGATGGTTCATATGCTTCACCAAACCCACTTCTAGTGACATTACAATTAAAACAACATTTTAAAATAACAATAACTAATGCAAGGGTTTCCTAGTGTTTTTTGATATTTTTTTTAACTTCTCTCATATTTTGAACACTAAAGCTCATATACTTAGGAATTTCTGAGTTTTTGCTTATTGTTTTACTTCCAAATCTTAAAGCACTGTGTGGTAATTGGAGCTATTAAGAAATGTTTGGTAAATCCTCAACAGAAGGTAATTTTATCCTAATATAATCAGATTAACAATCACTGTTCTCCAAGACTTAGCTGAATATGTAGTTCGGTGATTAGGTATCTTGGACTAAAGATGTATCTCAGTCGTTAAGAGAACTTGCTGCTCTTACAGAGGACCAGGATTTATTTCCCAGTGCTGACATTGAGTGATTCACAACCACCTATTAACTCCAGTTTTAGGGATCGGACAACCTCTTTTGGCCTCCTTAGATACCCACACCTACAAGTTTTAAAAGAGAATTAGGTTTGTTTTAAACATGTCCTCAGACAAATAATAGCCAGGACCGTTGTTGAGAGATTAGCTAGACATAGAAAATATTATTCTCTTTTCTGTGACTGAAAAGAAAAACAAAAGATTATTACCTCTTTGCTTCCTTAAATACACAGGAGTTCCCATATGTCTTTCCATCAGAACCACAGACTGGTTTGTAAACTGAGTCGCACCTCTCTTTACCATTGGGGCTCTTGCTGACCATGCTTCCAGTCTGCAAAGATGGGAGAGAGCATCAGGTAAGAACAGCGTGATAAGTTTGATTCAAAAATCATCAAAGAAAACATGAATTGTTCATTTATTATTGAGAAGCATTATTCTGAATTATTATGTGTTAATCACATTATTCCCTTATTACATATACTACATTGAGTCTATAGGTCTATAGGGTTATGTGAATGTCTAGAATGAACAATATATTTTGATCTATTTTACAATTGTAGGCATAGAAGCATAGTGCTTTCAAGTTTAAGCCTCACACATGAATGTGTTAAATATCTAATCAGTGACTTAAAGATGTAGTTATTTACTGCAAAGTTTCTAAAACATAACCTGCTCTTAAATGATTTAGAGACAAATCTTAACTCTAAAAGGAGCAGCTAGTCTGGGAAAAGCCATACTTACAAATGTAAATAGCATAAAATTTATTGTTTTTTTTTCCTGTGTGAAGGAAAGATGAGGCAGGCCTAAAATTATACACAATTTCTTTATGTAGTACATAACAATATTTCTTTGAGTATAAATTACTGAACATCAGAAGATTAGTTTCACAGTTTTGGTTAGCCCATGAAGACAATCATTAATAAGAATGATGAGACACTTTTAGTCAAAAGTTTATAACCTTATGATGGTGACTTATTCATATATAGCCTATAAACAGATAAAGTTATTTCTCCCATTTTATAAGCACTATACAATTGCCAAAGTAATGTGATGCCCCGAAGACCTCAGCGACCTGCTGAGAATGTTAAGAAGGATGGCAGCCTTCTTTCTGGGAAAGTAGTACTTTAAATCAACCAAGAGACACTAAGAAGAACAAATAGCTTTCTCCTGAAAGGAAGATGAAAATAGGTAATTTATGATAAAAATAATAAAGTTATCCTTAAGATAGAGGACATGTTCTATCAAACTAGGGTATAAGTATAATATGAAAGCTTTCAGATAGATGGAACCAGGAAGCCACAGGGGAAAGAAGGCAGGACCCAGGAGAGGGTACAGGATACATGCTGAATATGTAGATGCTCTTCTCTATGTAAAACAGCTCACAAGCATCAAGCATGTTGTTATTCTATCCATTGACCAAACCAGGAGAACTGATTTTTGTGTTTCATTTATCCTAGACTATAAGAATAGAGGTTAAAATGAAATGGTAGTTTTTAAACCATGTTCATGATTGAGTTGAAACTAGAGATGGTTAGTTATAAAGAAACAGCATAACTTCTACGAATATATTAACGGGCTATCACAGGACTCTGTGATATGGACGGTATGTGAGTAAGTGCCATTTGGAATGACATTAGATGACAAACAGGGTCCTAACGCTGAAAATCCCTAAAAGTCACATTCGGGGTTTTGAGTTGCATCTTTTAGGAAACTAGAAGCACTGAAAAAATTTGATCAGGAACAGCAGACCAGTTTCATATGGAATGATCGTGTTTACAGATTACAGCTGTGACTGAAATGGGTGTGAAAGTTAAACCCAAGAGGGATGGACTCGGTTGATGACGAATGTGTAACTAACGTTGCTTCCATTTTGCTTGGTCAGTGGCATTGCAAATTTTTCTGAGTTTGTGGTATTCAGCTAACTATTATCAGGCTTGGAAAACAGAATGACTGAAGTAAGTTTAAAGAATAAGACAGACATCAATACTAACCTTAATCCTCATTGTACCATCCTTTGATAAGTTATCTTCATTCTTTCTTTCTTCTTGTTTATATAAAGACCTTGGTTTCCTTTGTTGGTTAGAAGGTTTTGGCTTCCATTGTTGGCTAGAGGACCCTGGTTTCCCTTGTTGGCTAGAGGATTCTAAACTCCCAGGCTTGCCTTTATTGGTAGGTAGTGTTGGCTTCACCTTTTGGCTAAGAGACTTTGGCTTGTCTTTGTTCTTAGGTGATACTGGCTTCCCTTTTTGGTTAGGAGACCCTGGCTTTCCTTGTTGACTAAGTGATCCTGATTCTTTTTGTTTGTTAGAAGAACGTGAAGTTCCTTTTTGATTTGATTCCCCTGACTTCCCTTGCGAAATCCAAGCACTGGCCATCCCAGGATTTTTAAGAACTTCTGGCCTCCCTTGCTGGTCACCGCTGACTGGTTTGCCTGGTTGGTTGGAATACCCTGGTTGTCCTTGCAGAATGAGCATTCCTGGTTTGCCTGGTGTGAGACTTCCTCCTTGTTCATCAGGTTTCTCCCCTCCCCCAGGATTAGCTTCATTTTTTGTCTCTAGAATAAGTGAAGGTTTTTGATTCTCTTCAAGCTTGATAGTACTCGGTTTTGAAATCTGGGTAGAAGAAACTGAAATGAAACAATAAGAAAAAGAATAAAAGAGGAATTATTTTAATATTTTAAAACAAATAATTTACCACATGATATGATTATCATATAATTTCTTGAATTTTTAAAAAGTAACTCCAAGTTGGAATTTTCCCATTTTTCTCTCACATTGAATATGTAGTTTCTTCGAACTGTTTTTCTTTAATGAGTTATAATTTCCAAAATAGCATAGCATCTAGCATGCTTGTTCATTTGTAAATAGTGTTATCTGATTTCTTTTTAACTAGGCCTCCTTTCTGTCCTTATTTCCCTTTGTTTCTTGAGAAATAAGAAATAAGAGTGGTCTCTGCTCAGTACCTATTATAAGCTTCTGTTTTATCATAGAATACATTTTATGAATGATTATCAATTTTCTAAGAACAAAGTCTCTTCCAGCCTGCAGGGAAAGCATTATTTGCCTCTAAGCAAAACTCCCAACATCAATTATAGTGTTGGTTATATTATTTTTGGTTAAACTATAGAAAATGATAAACACTGCATGTGTTTTGTATGTATCCTTTCTTTATTTTTTATGTTTTTATGTATGTATTTATTTCTTTTTACAATGGCTCTAAGAGAACAATAATTTTGACACTTCCAATTGTGCTCATCTTTTATTAACAAGGCTTTGGCTATTTGGGATATATTTTTATTTATTTGTTTTTATATAAATTTCAGCATTGATGTTCTGTTTCTTTGAAGGATGTCATTGGAATAGTAATCAGAATTGCATTGAATCTGTAGGTTAAGTTGGACAATACAGTCATTTTTACAATGTTGATTTTGCCAATTTATGAACATGGAAGATTTTACCATCTTTTAGAATTCTCTTTAAATTATTTGTTCAGTGTCTTAAATATTTATTGTAAAGGTCTTTCATTTCCTTTATTAAGTTTATCCTAAGGTATTATATTACATTTATTCAAAGTATAGTTTTAAACTAAGACTTAGAGAATTTCACACAATATATCTTGATCATGTTCAGCCCCAACTCCCGCTTCCCAGTCCTCCCAGAACCACTCCTCTCCATCATCATATCTTTTTTCTTTGTCATTTTCCCCCAGTAAAGTCTATTTTCCAGCAACTGTCCTCGTTCTCTGGCTCTTATACTCTTTCTGCCTCTCTCCCAGGATGTTCCCTGAGCATAGAAGTTTAAGGCTTGTGTTACAAATGTCCACTTGGAGGAGGGAACCCCATGGTCAGTTGATCTCTTTGTCACTTAGATCAGTTGTAGTTTTATGTAATGACCTCTTTCTTTCTGCTGAAAAAAAAAATAAAGCCTGATGTGGGATGAGAGCTATACTTCCTGTGGGCATAAGAAAAAGTTGAGTGCAGATAGAGATTGTCATACTGCTCTAGACGAGGAGCAGCAGTAGATTCTTAAAACTTGGTCATCAAAAGAACAAATAATCTAATAAAAAATGGAGTACAGACCTAAACAGAGAACTCTCAACAGAGGATTCTAAAATGACTGAAAGATACTTAAGGAAATGTTCAACATCCTTAGTCATCAGAGAACACAACTCTGAGATTCCATCTTACACCTGTAAGAATGGCCAAGATCAAAAACACTGATGACAACTTATTCCGGAGAGGTTGTTGGGAAAAGGGAACACTTCTGCATTACTGGTGGAAATGCAAGCTGGTACAGCCCTTTTGGATGTCAGTGAGGCGATTTCTCAGAAAATTAGGAAACAACCTTCCTCAAGACCCAGTAATACCACTTTTGGGTATATATCCAAAGAAGGCTCAATCGTTCCACAAGGACATGTGCTCAACTATGTTCATAGCAGCATTGTTTGTCATAGTCCTTCAGTCAAAGAATGGATAAGGAAAATGTGGTACATTTACACAATGGGTGAAAATGGAAAACATCATTTTGAGTGACGTAACCCAGACACAGAGACAATTCTCACATATACTCACTCATAAATGGTTTTTAAACGTAAAGCAAAGAAAACCAGCCCACAAATCACAATCCCAGAGAACCTAGACAACAATGAGGACCCTAAGAGAGACATACATGGATCTAATCTACGTGAGAAGTAGAAAAAGACAAGATCTCCTGAGTAAATAGGGAGCACGGGGACCCTGGGTGAGGGTTGAAGGAAAAGAGAGAGGTAGGGAGGGGAGCAGAATAAAATGTAGAGCTCAATAAAAATAAAAAAAAAACCTTATGTTCTAAAACTAATGTATTCCACATTTTCAATTTATTCTGGCAATTCAAATATCACTTATTTTTTTTTATAGTTTCAGATTATGGTCCCCCCAATGTTAGTGTCGAAAAGCAATAAGCAAAAGTTAATATTTTGCAGCTTAGCAAAATGGCATTCTTCTGGGTCACATCTTTTGTTAGTAAAATTGTTCCTTTTGTCTCATCTTGTTCTTGATAACAGTCACCTTTCTTCTTTTTTATCTTGAGGTTTCTTCTAAGATTTTATTCAATGTTATTTTGTTTTCCTGGGTAACTTTCTGCTTATGGTACACAACTTAAAATCATCTTGAGGTAGATAATTTCCAATTTTTACTCAGGGTCTCATTTGAATTTTAAATTTCCCTGCTTGATATCTTTAAAAGTACACACTTTCAAATCCCACACACTTTAAATACAACTGAATGTATTGGCAATTGTGTTGAGCATGCTGGTATACTGGCTGGTAGATACGACTTTGTCTAGGCAGAACTCTGAGCAGCTGGCAACATTCTGAATGATGCTGATAGAGTATGGGGGGAATTATGATTGTAATATAGTCATTCATCCAATTAGATGAAATGCTTATGTTTAAAGAGCCCCTTACTGTGCCAGGACTATAATGAGAGTTAAAGATACAACAAAGACCATGATTCTGAGAAATCTGTTAATGAATACAAATGTGTAAATAGGAGAGCATAGTCATACAGTCAGTTCTACAACACACAAAACAAACTGAATGAGAGACTAGGTAGCATGGATATGTCAGCAAAAAGTGGTGCTGATGTGGACTTGGGGGGTGAAGAAGAGGGAGGTGTGAAAATCCAACATTGGCATAGAGTAGAGGTCATAAAAATCAGGAGTGGAAATGAAAAACCACACCAAGCCAAATCTTTTAAAACACCTATATTAAAGTATGAACTAGAAAGTATAGCAGTATCTGTCACCTACAAAGAGTTCAAATAATGGCAACTGATGTAATCACCCTTACAATTTCTAAAGAAAAAGGGGACAAAAATTATTACTATTACACTTATAAGACACTCAAACACCTTAAGCAAGTTATATAAATATACAAATTCAACATTAACATAAAATTAAAATCTAATCACAGAACATTGCATCACAGCACACCACCCTTCTCTTGCAAGATATGAAACTGAATTTTATGCTCTTCTATAGCATTTTTTGATTGACAGTATCTTTGTACTCTAAGCCTTTCCTAACCTCGTATTCTTGCTTCCGACTGACCACAAGTCTTCCATCCTTGTACCTAGTCACTGTTTTATTCCTCTTTGCCATTTTTGTTGTTTGATTCTGATGTAGCAACACCTCATCCCTCAAATATTTGAACTCTGTCCTTAGAGAGTTGGAAAGAAAGACATCAGACACAACTTCCTTACCTGAAAACACAAACAGGAACATCAAGGGAAGGAACATCAACCCCCCCATGACAGAGCTCGGAGATTCAGACGTGGCTGTTGGACAGCGTAAGTGTAATTCTTCTGTAGCTCCTTTCTAAGTAAACCACACTCATGACCACCATGTTATATATTTGAAAAATTCTCCACCCTTATTGCTAAATACTGTTCAGCACTGTCTCGAAAATTCCACAGTAAACTTACACAAAGGAAGGTGTTTCTTGAATTTGAGCCTCACACCCCAAACTCCCGTAAATATCCAAACTTTAATATGCGTCTGTCGAATTATCTTCTCCCAGGATGAAAATGGGGAGACACACCTGGCCAAGGGACAAATTCATTGTTCATTTCTTTATTGCTAAGGAATAGCTTAGGTGGTGTTGCTATTCACTCAACAAGTTTATATGTCTGTGATGGGGACCTTCAAGGCATTTTCCCTCAACTGAAATTTATACCAATCATTTACCTCAAATTACATATTAAAATCAAGTTAAATGCATCAGCTATTGGTCATTAGTAAGTTATGAATACATTCAGTAGGGAATGATGGCATGTAATGTGTTTTTATGAGTTAGCAGGAGACAATAGAGTTTATGGTAGGGGAATAACATTACACTGTGGCCTTTTCTTCTCAAGTTATAGCACCAAACAGACGCTCATGTGAAAAGCACCTCGGGAGGTGCACTTGATTTTAAACTTAGTATTATAAACACACTGCAATATTGTCTTCATGGTTGAAGGCTCCATGTAAGAAATTCAAATTATCTAGAGCAGGTCCAAAAGATATGTTTGATAATATGACACCGAGACATCAAATAGCATGATGTAGGTGGATGGTTTATGCCATCATAAGGAAGTTTTATTCTGTAGCTAATAGAAAATGTCACAGAAACCTTCAACTAGTCCAAATGCAGCAAACAACTGATCATAGGGTTCCCAGTCCCAGTTTACATATTTGCATTACAATCCTTACATTTGAGGCTCAGGGGACATTATGAAGAGTATTGGAATATTATAAGAGCCAGAAAAACAAAAGGTTTGCTGTGAAATTGTGTCTTCTACACAAGGCAGGAAGTCATGAAATCGTAACATCATGGTTGTGCAGAGAATGACAAAAACAGTTGGCATTGCAATATGGATAGAGGAAATCTCACAAAGCCCACTACCAAGATGAAGAGCTCGGGAAATTAAATAGCTGTGAAGATGGGGAGAATCAGTGTCCTCCAGGAACAACCACTTGACAGGTTATCTAATCCAAGTGCTCAGTTCTAAACACATGCATATATGAGTAACCAAATGCAATAGGCTTAGAATGCCGTGTATGTGCGTGTGTGTGTGCACGGGTGCGTGTGTCTGTGTGTTCAAGTGTGTGTCTCTTTGTGTGGATATGATGTATGTGTATGTGTGTGGTGGGATGTATGTGAAATGTTTGTGTATAGGTGTGCTTTTGCTATTGAAACATTGAAGGAAACTCATCACAAAGCTCCCTGTAGTGAAATGAGGCAAAGGTACATTTGTTATTCTGTGAAAGCAACAATGCATTTAAATGTGGTTTTGAAAAAAACCTCTCTGGCTTCAAAGGAGAATTTCAGGTGATTTTAACTATCATTATAAAGTCCTGACTTACAAGTATTGGATGCTGCTTACAATGTGTTTTGCTTTGAGATGTCAATTACCCTAGGGTTGAAAAGCAGGTGTAACATGAGGTGTTTCAGAGGCAACTGTTTAAACAAAATGCAGCTGTCATAGTATCCTGTCTAAATATCATGATAAGAAGTCAATCTAGGAATTGAGTTTCTCTAGACACTTAGCTGTGGTTTGGAAAGGAAATACCTTTGTTTCGTAGCTTCTTTATTGTTATTCTGTCTTGATTTCCTCTTCACTCCTCTGTCTATAAAATGAGCTAGAGTTAGGATTAAAGTGGATTTATTCTGGAGGTGGTAGAAAACAACAATTTCCTGCTATCAATAATCATTTCAAATCCTGATTACATGGATTGAATTATATCAATTGTGTATGTTGCGGGCACTTGGAATCCACATGGCTGTGCCCACAAGCCTGCTTTGTGAATGGAGTGGGACAAAGCTGGAGCAGGACGGGACAATGCCTGCTGCCTGTTGGCACTGTGCCAGCATTGCCCGCCTTTTTCAAAAGTGCTTTGAAGGGAGGGAGGCGAGTTGGTTTCTGCAGTGGACTTTCAATATCCAGATTACTTGATTAAATATCAGGCCATTTGCCATGCACCCAAAAGTGGAGAAGCTATGAACTCTCCAATAATTTTCTCTTTTTGTATTTACTTGTTCTTCCCCAGAGAAGAGAAAAACAAGTGTCCAGTTTAATTCTTGTGACCCTTAGAATAGTTCTAGAGTTTGAACACAGAAGAAGCGAAAAAAAAAATGTGCTCCATCACATTCTTTAGATTATCCTGATACAAACACAGTATGTCTCACTGAGTCCAGATAGAAAAGGAAAAACATTTACTCTGGTCTTTGGAGTATAACTTTTCTAAGAGAGACAGTCCCTGCTAAATGCAGCATCCTGTTGTGTTGTCAAAGTTGTCAGAGAAAGTCCGGTTTTATCCCCTGCTTTTTCGGTCACAGTCCAGCTGGCCTTGGTGAGCTCCCAATAGATCAGCCCCACTGTCTCCGTCGGTGGGTGCACCCCTCGCGGTCCTGACTTCCTTGCTCATCTTCTCCCTCCTTCTGTTCCTCATTGGGACTTTGGGAGCTCAGTCCAGTGCTCCAGTGTGGGTCTCTGTCTCTATCTCCATCCATCACCAGATGAAGGTTCTATGGTGATATGCAAGATATTCGTCAGTATTGCTATAGGATAGGGTCATTTCAGGTTCCCTATCCTCAGCTGCCCAAGGAACTAACTGGGGACCTCAGCTTGGGCACCTGGAAGCCCCTCTAGGTCCAAGTCTCTTCCCAACCCTAAGATGGCTCCCTTAATTAAGATATGTGGTTCCCTGCTCCCCTATCCAACCTTCCTTTATCCCAATCATCCCGTTGCCCCAAGTTCTCCCCATCCTACCCTTCTCACTTTTCTCTCCCCATCTCCCCTTACCCCCCTCCCACCCCACCCTTAAGATCCCGATTTTTTGCCTGGCAATCTTGTCTACTTCTCCTACCCAGGAGGATAGCTATATGTTTTTCTTTGGGTTCACCTTCTTATTTAGCTTCTTTAGGATATCAAATTATAGACTCACTGACCTTTATTTATGACTAGAAACCAATTATGAGTGAGTACACCGGACTCTCTGAATATGGCGGACAATGAGGGTTGCTGAGAAGCCAAGGACAATGGCACTGGGTTTTGATCCTACTACATGTTCTGGCTTTGTGGGAGCCTAGCCAGTTTGGATGTTCACCATCCTAGACCAGGACGGAGCGGGGAGGACCTTGGACTTTCCACAGGGCAGGGAACCCTGACTGCTCTTCAGACTTGAGAGGGAGGGGGAGAGGTGTGGGAGGACAGGGACGGGAAGAGGAGTGGGGGGAGGGGGGGAGGAGTGGGAGGCTGGGAGGAGGCGGAAATTTTTTTTTCTCAATAAAAAAAATGCAAAAAAAAAAAAGTTGTCAGAGAAAGGCTTGGCAGTTAGTTAACAAATCTTATCAACTACAGAATCCAGAAAGGCTAAAGGCCATCCACTAAGTAATCCCTCTGCATCAAGGGCTCTTGTAATTCCTTAGCTGATTCACTGATTAATAAATTTACACAATCTCTGAGTTCACACAAGGGACCAGTTTTAGTGTGTTGAGCTCTGAAGAAATGATGGAAACCTTGCTTGAGATAGTTTCTCTGCTGTGGGTGTTTATTACTTTAGTCAGTACATGAATTTTCAATGCAAACTGAAATTTAGTTGCATTCAGTTTCACCATTATTTATTGGGGTTACACATTTATCTGACACGTAACCGTGTTCCACTAATGTCAGCCAATGTTATTCTGTTAGCGTCAGCATTGGAGGAAAGTAGACACATGACCTTGCTGACTTCATTTTAGTTGAACCCATATGAAATGAAGAAACACCAATAAAATACAAAGTAGAGTGTAATTAAAATAGTAATGAAGTACGCTGGCTATAATAGAAATCTTATTCCCAAGACTTCTATTACATGACGATCTTTTGTTGTATGTGTCTGTAAATTCGGGGATAGTAAATGAAGTTTAATCTCTTTCTAACCACCTAGTTCACCTCCATTTACCCCTTTAAGAATAGCACTGGTTTTGACTTTTGTCACATCTTCATATTTAAGAGAAATTAAACACACAGTCATTAGTTTTTTTAAAAATTTTTTGTTAACCTGTTACTTAAGCCTTGATTCCAATCACATTCTATGTAATAGCCACTCAGAGTTAGGTTTATATTTTGAAAAAAGAGCATAGCTTTAGAACAATGTTACAAAGGTCAGCATCAATATATCCTTACATATTTCTGTTCTTCTACAGAACAAGAATCTACTCCCTCTTCCTGAAATTTGAGCTATTGTCACATTCCTTAGAAAAGGAGGCAATAGGTATAGAGGAATGGTAAGCTTTGGTCTAAGCCTTGTGAGGCCTGGGAATATTAGATGAAATGAAAGATCCTCAGTCGTGAGCTAAAATACCAGTCACATGACTGAAGCCATCTTGGAATACAATAGAATATCCTGTTCTGACAATAGTGTATGAAGACAAATGTTCCTTCTAGTTTAGTCATACCTTCAAAAGCCACAGAATGTGAAAGTTTGCATGTGTGCTTGTTGTAAGCCACTAAGCTTGATGTGGCATTGACTATCTACATTGGATCAAGATAGTTATACTAATACTACTTATTATGGCATTTTTTATTTGATACTTTTTGAGAACTTCATACATGAGCACTGCATCTCTATCACTCTGCCCTTCCATACCCCATTCAACTGTGCCCACGTTCTTTTCCAAAACTAACAATCTCTTAATTACTATTCTTACATGTATACAAACAAAAAATATTATTCTTTAAAAAATATTTTGTGTGTTTCTAAATCTTCAAAACTCAAATTCATAAATTTCATCATATTTTCAAAGTATCTATGACCAAGAAAAGGGCAGAAGACTTACATTACATAAATCAAATGCTACATTACTTATCCCATGTTATATAACCAAGATAGTCTGATACTGACAAGGGACTAGATAAAGAAAGTCATAGAACAAAATGCAGAATTTTTTTTTTATTTTTCGAGACAGGGTTTCTCTGTAGCTTTTGGTTCCTGTCCTGCACATAGCTCTTGTAGACCATGCTGGCCTCTAACTCACAGAGATCCGCCTGCCTCTGCCTCCCGAGTGCTGGGATTAAAGGCGTGCGCCACCACCACCCAGCTAGAATGCAGAATTTGAAAGCAGAGTCACAGAATTACAACCAACTGAATTTAGGCAAGATAATAATGACAATATAATGGACAATACATTGTCATCTGAACAAATGGAGTTGAAGCAAGATCTCTATATGCAAAACAATTAATATAAGCACAACCTTTCACACAACTCAAGAATAACAGATTTAAATGCAATTGTAAAATTATAAAAGTATTAGAAACTAAAACACAGGAAATTTTAATGGTCTAGGTTTCTGGTTGACTATATTGGATTGCTTGAAGATCCACGTAGACCGTGCAATAGTTTATATTTGGATTATTCTGAGGATCCCATGTGTTAAATGACTGGTCTCCAGCCAATGGCACCATTTGAGAGGCAGTGGATGTATAACATACAGGGCCAAGAGGGCCTTAGGTCACTAAAGACATGCTTTTCAATGGTGCTATGGGATAGCAGTCTCTTCTCTGTTATTCCTGGCCACAGGGTAAATGGGCTTCCTCTGCCATGTGCTGATACACCGATTCCCTGTTTATTTACAAACCCAGAACCAAAGCAACAAGGCCAGTTGATCAGGAGCTAAGGCTTCCAAAAACTATTGGAGCCAACATAAACAAATAAAGTACCCATTTTTTTCTTTTTAAAATCAACTTATCTGTTATCTATCATCTATAATCTATCTATCATCGATCTATCATCTATCTATCTATCATCTATCTATCTATCTATCTATCTATCTATCCACCTACCTACCTAATTACTTACTTGTTTATTTACATGAACCTAAGAGTTAAGATCTCTAAAATTCTTAAAACAACATCTGGCACATAGAAAGCATTCAAAGAATCAAAGTTTTTTTTTTTTCAATTTGACCACCCACATGCACGCAATGCTCTTGTCAAATAGTTTTTTTTACATATTCTTTGTCACAGTGGGCTGATAATATTTCACAGTAGCCTGTTGTATATTCTATAAATAAATAGACTTTAGGAACTGAGACCAAGCATTCATAAGTAATAGTAAGTTTCCATGTCTTTATTTGGGAGCTGGTTCATGGCCCAAAGAAAATTCTAATTATAAATGGTACCCAAGGTGGGGCCCACATTTCCACATAGAGCCTGAGAAAGTTGGAAAACAACAACAAAAATGAGGATGGGTTCTTTAAGAGGTGTAGCTGTGTAGTAGAGCACTTGAACAGAAGGTGTGCTAAGTAGAAACAACAAGCTAAGTAAAAAATGCTGCCACTGTACAGGCACTAACTTCCTAGAGCTGGGATGGTTAAAGCCATCATCTCTCAGTTAGAAGCAACTTCTAGTTGCTCTCTGCTAGGGTCAGGGGCTGAAGGTGTGCCTCTCATGATCCAAGGAAGGGACAGAGCCAACCACCAAAGAAGCAAGGTGAAAGCCCTGGCTGCTGCTTAGCAGTTTAATATTTGGCACACGGGGTCAGATAATGCTACAGACACACAGTAAAACATGTCCAGATTTAAAAAAAAAAACTTTAAACAGGTCACAGTGTGAATAGGTGCATAAGAACAAAGGTAAAAAGGTATAAGCCGTCATAGGAAAAAAGTTCATAAATAATTAAGTAAAGTATTTAAAGAAAGAGTAAAGTAATATAAAAAGAATAAGTCACATAAGATGAGAAATACACAGGGAATCTGGATTTTGTAAGGTGCTTTGTTGACTTTGGATTTTTTGGATGATGATCAGTAAACAGTAGCTGCTAAGATACTTGGGACTGAAAAGGAATTGCTGCATTAAACAGGCCTAGCTACTTTAGGGATGCCTTTACTTTAAAATAGAATTCAAAAAAATATATTGCATTTGGGGAGAGGACCTGCTTTTGTTTCCAGAGGAAATGAAAGACTGTGGCTTCAAAATTAATAGAGACCAGGTTTGTTTGGGGGAGACCCCTGAAAATTTTGACTAAAGAAAGAAATCTAGAAAAACTGTAAAGTGAAATATGCTAATCCCTTGACATAGGAACAACTCTGAGACTCGAGGAGACAGAATCAATCTTGTTGCCTACTGAGTGTTCATGACATTTTCCCATATGGCATGGATAGAAGCTTTATTATACATTCCCCCCAAAAAACTAATAAAGTTGACAGATGTCTTTTACTTGCTTAAACATAAAACAAAAAACCATTTTTTTGGCTAGCTTGTGTACAACTCACAGTCCATACTTGTATTAATACAAACATGTATGTCATCTTGTAAATTTGTGTGTTTTCAGAGCAAGGCAACCAGACACCAATAAAAATGATGGGTGGCCCACCTGATGTAGCCTCTCAGAATGTCTCTGAAATAGTCTCCCCAGAGTCCTGTATTCAGAACAACTTCAAGGTTGATAGTTGAGATGATCTTGCCTCAAAGACTATTTTAGTCAGGACTTCAGATAAGCATGTTTTCAAGGCTAAACATGTATTTTAATTAAGTGATCTTCAAATGCTTCAGAAACTAACATAAAATCACAGTTATGATGTTTAATAAGCTATAGTATTTTATGACAGTGAGACATGTCTGCTCCCGGAAACAACATGAATCTATCTATCTATCTATCTATCTATCTATCTATCTATCTATCTATCTACCTATCTCTCTATCTATGAGGAAGTACTCTGACCAAGTCTTCATCTTATTTATATGTTTACTCAAATTCAGACTTCACAACAATCATTTCTTTCCGCAAAACTTTCCCTTATTCTTAACTCAGCAAACTTCTTTTATATCATGGGTCTACCAAAACAACATGTCTTCCGTGAATTGTTTCTTAGTATATATTCATAGGTTCTTGCAATGAAGCAATGTTTCAGATTTTGTGTGGCTATCCTCACCCATGTCATTTTGCCAATCTTATTTTACTTACTTTCGTTTTGTATTTGTTATTTTCTCTACTTGAAATGCCTTCTCTCTATTTTTTAATTCTTCAATATCTGCTCCCAAGAATCAGTTTCAAGCAATCTTTTTCTCAAAACACTCCTTCAGTTATCTCTGCCATGTGCCTCTATTTCATTTCCTTTTACATTTTTTAATAACTGAAACATATTTAACTCTTAGTCTTGTCCACTGAGTAAGTTATATGGTTCTTCAAAGTAGGAATCTTGTCTTTGCCTTTTATTGGAATGACATATGGTATATTATAGACACTGAGTAGTTATTTCAAGAAATATAAAATGGAGTAACTCTGTTATTGGATCTTTTAAGCAACGACATATCAAAGCATGCTTTGATGTTGACGTTTGCCTGTCTTTACAATGACCGAAAGTAGTTAGCTTGTCCATTTATATATTTTCACAGCACGTGAGTGAATCTATTTATTTTAGCCTTTTCACAGTTTTGCACTTACAGAAATTATATTTTCTGTGGTACAAGTGTCACACCAATAAAAAACCAGGGACAAGTAATGTGGAGGCTGCAACTGTTCCAGAACGAACTCAGAGTGAGCAATATTTTGCCCATCTTTTATCACTTTCTGACCTCAATGCTTTTATTGAGACTTTATGGAACTCAACATACTCTTTATGAAAAGCCACTGTTCCAATATATCATGTGTCAGATGCATATATTTTCTTCACCAATTTGATTTTCTTCAGACACTCTGCATAGCTACTGAAGAACTGAGCTGCGATTGGGCAGATCTGGGTCAGGCAAGTATAGTAATATTCTGTTTAGTTTTCAAGTTTCTTATTTCATATTGAATTGTGTAACAGTCCAGCTAACTTGATTAATTAGAGACACTTTCATTGGTTTAAAAATGTTACTGATATAACTTTATTAAAATTTTGTCTTGTGCATAATAACTGGCCGCAAGCACATTGCCATGGAGATTGGGCAATAGAGAATACACATCTTAATGTAAAAATTAATCCAGAGGTGCACCCGTTGTTGTGCAAAAGAATCAGCATTTCCCTTCATGTTTGAAACCAAGTTTTCCAAAACTTCTTTCCCTGGAAGAAAAGAGATGATGTTCAGAGATAAAGTGCAATAGAAATGGGTTAATTCTAGGTTGAGTAAAGGAGGCAAAGATTGGTTTTCTAGGTTTAAGATTGGGAGACAATCATATTACTTTATTTCATATACAATTAACTCTAATGAAACAGTAAATTATTAATAAACTATTCATGGACGCCTATGCCATTGGACCCAACCAAGAACATCATGCTATCAGAGGCCCATTTGCTCACATGGCTGTTCGGCAGAATTCACAGCGGTTTTGGTAAGTTTTTCCATCAGTGCCACACACTGGTTTGTGGATCTTGGGGCATGATTTTGCATCAGTACCCAGTGTCTTCTCATAGTTTCTGCAAAATGCCTGTAAATTAAATGAAGTATTTTTTTATTTCATTTCTTACAGAATGGAGAAATAGCATTACATATCTCAAGATTCCTTAAAGCATACTTATGTTCTGTTATGAAAGTGAAAATACACTGAAAAGAGAGCAAAACCCCTAGAACGGCAGCCTTTCTTGTTAGCAGTTTGATTGGCTTCCTTCCGCCTCTTCTCTGGGCTATGTGGTGCACTTGCTGGGGTGGAAATGGCTACAGAAGGAACGAGAGGCACATACCTGAAAACCTCCTTGGCTCACAGCATCTGCAGGGCAAGAACAGACGCCAATAAGTCACACTTGATGACTGCATTTTCTAGCTGCAGCTGATCACAGTCATCTCCTGTCACCTCCATTTTGCTTTGTGGATGGAGAACTACATCAAGACACACGGCTTGTTAACTTCACAGGAGTTAACTGCCAGAGGTAGGTTGTCCTGTGCATGGTTAGGACAACATTGCTCTCACTATGTTTGCGCTTTATGTACTTTTATGCAATTATGTTTTCCACATTTTGATTTATCAGATAGCAAGCCTCTCCATGTGTTGAATACAGGTACATATTTACTTGGAAATCTCTGAATTAAAAGTTTGGAAATGATAGTGATATAACAAAAACACTAAATAAATTCGATATGAATAATTGTAATTTGTCAGTTTTGACTCTCATAGCTCCTTCTATTGTGGGAATTATACATTTAAGTACTGCATTAAATCTTATATGGATCAACTCATATAACAATCCTATTTTTAAAGCTGAGGAAGGCTGTGAATGATTGCACATACTTTTAATTCCAGAGCACAGCTGAGGAAACAGGTGGACCACTGAGAATTCAAATCGTGGTCTACCTAGCAAATGCTAGACCAGCAAGGCCTGCACAGTTAGACCCTGTCTCAAGAAAACAAAACAAAAATAATCCAAAACCAAAAAAACAATGAAAAGCCCACAAACAGAAAACAAAACAAACAATAACAACAAAGATAACCAGCAAACAAAGTAAGGAAATGGAGTATTGGGACAAGTATTTGGCTAAGTATTAATACTTGTATTTATAAATGGCAGAATAAGGAATATAATCTAGACTTGTTAGGATCTAAAGCCCGTGTGCTAGGGAGCATTTTGTTGTGGTGGTTGAAAGATAAATCCGTTCATGTGAGCCTCCTTTCTACCATTAACAGCAGACAAACTATCAGGCAGAGCACTGGATTGACATATTCAGTATGTATAGGTGTGGTAGGAGAATGAACATTGGAAACAAGTCTTGGACTGTCAGCCCTGGGCTCTTTCTACTCTCCGACATCATCGCAATGTTCTGTGTCTCCCACTCCTTTGCTCCTTCTCCCTTTCTCTTCCTCTAATTCTCTCTTTACTTTGTTTGCTTAGAGGGTAAAAAAGAATGACTCAGATTTTTATGCCATATCCCAGAAGAATGCTGATAGTTGAAGCATATTAAATAAGAATTTCTTAAAGAAGATGTTTTAGGAGAATTTCTCATGTCGATATCAAAGTTCCCCTAAAGATGGAAGCTTAATTTTAACCAAATGTCCTTTTTTGGTGGCCCACACATAGCAATGCAAATGGGCTACAGTTCCAAAGTCGGACTTTGGGAGCCTATGAAACCTAAAACTAGCCTTCTCGTCCTAGACAGCATGAAACTGATTTTGGAAATGAAGAAAAGTGCTTTAAGCAGAGAACTATAGTAAAAGTAAAAATAGCTTATTTTCACTAAAATTCCACTGAAATGGAAAGACCATCATTCACCATCGTTATCATCATCATAGAAAACAACACTGGTCTCGTAAGGTGAGCATCCAAACTGCCTAGGCTCCCCCAAGTCAGTCTGGCCCAGAAGTCCGCTGCATTGTTTTGCACTCACCTGCAGAGAGAAGCAGACAGGCCAGGCTGATCAGAAGCAGAATGGTGCCTGCTGGCTTCATGTTGTTGAGGACTTCAGGGTCTGAGAAGACAGAAACGTTGATGGAGTGTACACTCTGTATGATGCTCTCTGGTTGTATTTATAAGTGAATCTATACGTGCGAATCTAAGTACCTATACATTGTCACTCAGTCACAACCTCCACCCCTATTATGCAATAGATTTCTCTAAAGAATAGACACTAGACACCAAAGAAAGCTATTTCAGGCCCTTTCCAGTCAAGAACAATAATCAAAAATGATGTTTAGGCATAATGAAGTATATGGTAAATAGCACACCCAACGATTCTCCTGGGCACCGCACGGTGATAATTGCAATCAAATCCTTACCTTGCAATTTATATATTTCGGGCTTGTCTGTAACAAAGCCTCAGGGCCACAAAGCTAATAACAGCAACCTGGAATAGAGTCTGAATAATTTGTGTATAATATTAATAGGGTTTGGCACCATAACTATGAGGAAACGAAAAATGTTGATGTGAGGATTTTTTGGTTCAAGGAATATATTAAATACAAGAAGAGTACAACTTTAATGATCATCGGTACAAATGGTAGACATTGGAGGTGGATAGGATTTACAAGGCTGCTTCTTTCAGTTCCTGGATTTTAGGCAGTGTCTGCATTATGATTGCTAGTTACTTTTTTTTTTAAATCAAATCAGTATTTTATGTCAGTTTTAGGCATTAAACATAGTTGCCTTTCTTTTTCCTTCTCAAACACACTACACACTTTTCATACTTTTCATTTTAACTCTTTTGCTTTTATTGTTCTAAGAGAAATATTTCTGGACTAGAAACTTGATTCTGATTTTTGGATTTTATAAGCAATATAATAAAGTATTGTTACGATGTTCACCTAATCAAGAGCTGAGTAAGGATGACAATAGACATTCCAAACTGGATGGGGAAAACACCCCAAGACCTCATACAACTGAGAAATGCTAAGAGCAGAAGAACTAGTCTTCGCTAGGGAAAAGAACACCAACTAGTAATCCAGTACTAAGAGGTCAGGCTTGAAAACATATGTACAAGAAGTATTATACAGACTGAGCAGGTTACAGTTAGGAATATGAGGCATATATATGCCTTTACACATGCAATAACAATTAATGAACCACAAGGCCATGAATTGAAAACTGTATATATGGGAGGGCTTTGAGGGAGGAAAAGGAAGGGAGAAATGACTTAATTATCTTATAATCTCAAAAAGAAAAGAAAAAAAGAAATACAGGTTCAGATATTACCTTCATAAGAAGAGTTCCATGACTATTCACAAAACTCTCATCTTAAATAAAATTGATGTTTTCTATTGTATTCAACATACCTTTAAAGGTCTAAAAACACCATTTTGTTGAAATTTTCATTACAGGCTTGCCAATAACCAAGCAGACATTTACAAGTTTAGGGCCATCCAAGCTGGGTTATAAGTCATTACATTCTTCTTCCTGTGTCTGCACAACTACACAATGTCTTGCAAGTACATGCATATAGACAGCAACTTGCAAATGGAGAACAATAAAAATTCCTTTTCTGCCTTCCAAAACAAATACTAGCCACTGATAATTTCATATTTATTTAAATGTCGAAAATAGAACACAGAAACATCTTTATAGAACTTAAATTCTCCAGTCTTTTCTCAAGTACTTAAACTTGAAACCTATGGATTCAAGGTAATTACTGAACTCTGGAAATTTAAAAATGAGCAAAAGAAGGTGGCATGTAACATTAAAAAAACAATTAAAACTATATATATACTGGTAAAAAAAACACTGAAAAGAGTTTACTGGAAATAGTGTGTAGAAGTTTTGGCCAAGAGGTAGTAATGACTGAATTCTTGGCCTTGGGGGTTATTAGAAGAACTTGAGGCACTTAAACCCAGTATTCTGAGAAGATGAACTAATATGAGAAAATAATTTAAAAAATTAAAGTATAACTTTGTAGATTTTTTTTGGTCATGGGAGTTTGTTTCCAGGGACATGCACAGGCTGGTCAAATGCTCCTCCACCAAGTTCCATCACTAATGAAGGTGTAGTCTTGGTAAGGAGGGTAATTAAGGGTTAGATATAAATGCAGAGAAAAACCTGACTATAAAACGTATTCTTGGCTATTTTATGTTTCTCTTTGCTTCTGGAGTCCATTAAATTCACTGTTAATACCATATGGCACACTACCTTTCTCTGGAAGTATGTTTTGTACTTCGGATCTCTCGATTATTTTTGTATGTGCTTAGCAGGCTTCATTCTTCTTATACATTCTCAAGCAGATAGGGTAATTCACTTAATAATTCTGTCTATAAATTACATTATATGGGTCTTTTCTGCCCACTTTATGTAAGTGATATTTTTGAGATAAGAAAGCATTTTTCCCTTTCCTTTAGAAAACTGAGCGTGTGGATTTTATTTGGATTGAAAGTAGATATTTCTGTATTTGTATCTATACTTTTCATTTTTTCAGTCAAATTACTTGAAAGTAGTCTTTATTTTCTGAGATCTCCTTGAAGACTTTCTTAGATGCATACAAGATAATGTTGATCCTAAGCCAATGTTGCTGTATCACAGAAACTCTATCTCAAGATCTAGATGTTATGTATTATGTAGTTTTACATTCTGGCCAGTGGATTGTAAAATAATTTCAGTTTTGTGTGAGTGTTTGAGAAGTTATTCTCTGTGTGTTCCATTTGGGCAGTTCTTTTCTTAGTCTTCTATAGCTTCTATTTCTATTTAAATTTGATGATGATGATGATGATGATGTGTCTGATGCTTGTTTGTGTGCCTCTAGAGATGAGGGAATTGCTTTGAAGAGTCATTTCTTTCCTTTCACCTGTGTGTGGGCTCTGGTGATAGAGCTCATATCATCAGGCTTGTGTGGCAGTGCGTTTACCACTAATCCAATTAACCAACCTGACTCCTAGAGGTTCCTAATATAGCCATGGTGACCAGTGTTTAACCAAGGACTGGAGAGTGCTTCTCTGCAAATCTCCTGAGCTCTATACTCTGCCCTGTGGACTCCAGACGCCTTGTTCTCCCTCATGAAAGTACATACAGGGCACTACGGGGAGCTCTCTCCTAATTCTCTCACCAGGGAAAACCATAGGACATAAATAGCTTCTTTGTCTTGGTTATTGGATGAAAGACAATGTGTTATGTATTTTGTCTGGTACATTAATTGCTAACCTCCTATTAGTATCTTCAGTACTCCAGTCTTATTTTTTTTTTAGTCTTTGTTAGTGCTTCCAAAAAGCTTTTACCAATTATGTAAAACAACTCTTTTTGGGGTGAGAGTGTAATTCAGTAGTAAAGAATGAATTTAGCTCATGAGAATTACTGAATTTGATTCTGGCACTAAAAATAAAACAAAAGGAAGCCATTATTTTAATATTTACACTTCATTTGTTTATGTTAGGGAATTAAACATCAGTAGAGTTTTGCTAGATCTTAAAACTGCTCGGGGATGTCACTTCACTAATTCCCTGGGACTAAGACCTGCAGCAGAGAAATGGTCAAATTAGAGATGAGATTAATCTACTATTTACATGGAGTAAAATTGTGAACTGAAATCTCACACAAACCTCGTTTATTACTCCTTGGTATCTTTGAAATTCAAACCACATATAACCCCTCTCTCTCTTTCTCTTTCTGCCTTTCTGTCTCACACATGCATACTACACATACATAACATGATACATATGACACACATATGCATATGATAATCATCATCAAATGTATTTGTAAATGTGTTTTTTTAGAAAAACATTTATAGTTTCTTGCTCTAAAATGCATATATCGCAACAGTTTTAAAAGAACACTTTAAAAATAAGAATTATGCTGAAGGACATATGCAAGTGCTAGTGGTTATGAAGTTTTGAATATGTTTCTGGAAATCCAGGCAAAAAGAGAAAAATAGCATGTTAAGTAAGCTTAGATTGACTGAAAGAGAAAAAGTATAGCTGCCATTCTGGTACTTTGGGTCCTAACAGTTTTTATAGTGAAGTATAGCAACCACATAGCAAAACACAGAAAGCTGCGAACAAACACATGCATCTACTTCCCTCATTTACTAGGAGTTGTTACCATTTTCAAAAGGACTATTTATTTAAAATTCTAAAAAAATATGGCAAATTAAAATGTGGAGAAGCCAATAAAGGGCCAAAGCTCTCATGTGGAGGTCAGAGGACAGTTTATGGATTCAGTGTTTCCCTCCTTCAGCCTGTGGGTTTCTGGGACTGAACTCAGGTCATCAGGGGTGGTCGCGAGTATTGAGTATCATTGCATGATGAATCATCTTCCACAAGGAAATTGTAGATTCAAAATTGTCGGCTCTGAAACACACACACACACACACACACACACACACACACACACACACACGTAATGTTAAAGAGAATGATCTGGTTGTATTTTAGAAATACATGTGTATATACATCTACACATATGTATGTAACAACAATGAATGATGAAAGAAGCCATGAATTTGAAAGAGCAAAGGGGTATATTGGAGGACTTGGAAGGAGAAAAGGGAAGGGAGAAATCCCAAATAATAAAAGAAATAACTTGAAAACCAACGCTGAGGTACACTGACAAAAGCAAATGTAACAAATCCGTGAGTCACAAATCACGTGTGATTCCAAATTCACATGAATGAATGCTGCCAATGAGGAAATTCACCCAAAAGGGATGGCATTCTCTATGGTTCTAGCTACGTGACTTCTGGGAAAGACATCGTAATAGAGATAACAGATGAAACTAGTGGTTCCCAGAAGTTCAGAAAGGGAAGGAGAGTGAGGAAGAGACACAGAAGAAGGGCAATGGAACCATTTTGCATGGAATTTTAAGATGCGTGCTGAAACATTTGTCAGCTTCCAGAGGAAATAGCAAAGAGAGATACACGATGTACACCATTGTATTAGATCAGTAGTATGCCAACTTTGTCATCTGTTGTGACGAATGGACACGTGAGGGAGGAGGTCGAGTAAAATTTGCAGAAGGTCAAATGTGAGAATTCTGGCATTCCTACTTAATTCTGTATTATCCCTAGAATTCTTTAAACTATTTTACTAATATTTGGATGAAGAAGAGCATAAATGTAGGAAAATAAGAGAAAAATAAAATGCTAATTGTTAATTTGATCAATGTACACTGCATGAATTAAAACCTCAAAGCTAAAAGTAAAATTGATACACACTTGTGAAAAGTTAAACTAAAAATTTTAAATAAAATAAACTTAAAAACAAACAAGACACTTAAATACAAGTTTTGTGCAGCAGGTGAGTACATAGCAAAATCATCTCTCAATTGAGTACATACCAGGATCGTCTCTCAATTGAGTACATAGCAGAATCATCTCTCAATTAAGCACATAGTAGGATTGTCTCTCAGTTGAGTACATTCCTGGATCGTCTCTCAATTGAGTACATAGCAGGATCATCTCTCAATTGACTACATATCAGGATTCCCTCTCAAACTGGAAGTTATCTCCTTCATACCAATCATTAGAAGACCGTCTTCATATAGTCACACAGATTGTATTTTACAGTGTGTGTAGACACTTCATATGGTTTATATTTATTCACTTTCCCCGAAACTAAATTAGTGGTCTCTAATTATTATGATATTGAGCAGTATAGTATATTGAACATTACTAAATTCTGACTCAGCTCATCATTCCTGTTAGAATCTAAACAAAAACATCTTCTAGCTCCAAACACAATTTCTTCCAGGGACTCTGGAGACAGTATATTGACAGACTGTCTATAGTACAGATTTGCATACTGCATTTATGGAGAGGACAAAGGCTTTCCAAGCTCATTCCCTCTAGAGATCATTAATTTATGCCAGAGAAGGAAATTAGGATTTTCATGAGAATTCAAGTGAATACTCTCTTCTATAAGTTTTAAAAATTATTTCTTCTATAAGATTAACATAATTACATAATTTACCCCTTCCCTTCTCTTCTTCCAACCTATATACCCCCTCCCGCTCTTCAAGCTCTTTTCTTTCATTCATTGTTGTTGCATAGAGATATGTTTTGTTATTCTTGATCATCTAGACTACACATTGCTATCCCTCTTTGTGTTTTACAATGTGTTATTTCTCATAAGGAGCACAGTACAATAGCTGCCGCAGAGCAGGGAGGTACACTGCTTATTACTAAGTAGAGGCCACGTTCTCTTTTCCCATTGTAGGATTTTAAGAACAAAGACTAATGTTCTTAGAGAAGTGGGGATTGACTCATACTTGAAGTGGTGAGAAACTCTACACTTTCATTCATATGAAAGAGTACAGAGGTTTGCAGCAACTTCCAGAAATTAACCTATAATTAATTATGACGCTTAAAGGAGGGGCTTAATGCTTCTTTATAGTCAGTAAGAGGGTGTTTAATGGTGTCTGCCTAAGCCTATTAAATTTCAAAGCATTGCACATCCAAAATATTTATTGCAGAAAAATAAAGTGGCTTTTATTGGATTAACAGGGTTTATTTTTTTTTCATAATGATAATTTAAGAGAGCTAGGTTTAAGTCAAATTATTCACAGGAAAAGTAAAATAACCCTCAATGTTTCCATACGCTGCTACTCTGGCTTGAAACGTGTGTGATTTCCGACCCTTCCTGCAGATGGTTTTTTTCAAATAGCTGTGTAGTATTGTCACTCTGTGAATGGGAACCACACCATTTTCTATGTGCTTCATGTTTACCACTTGTTCTCTCTGAAGACTTTAGATGATTTCCAATTTTCTTGTATTATTTAATAACACATTTGCCAAAATTTGTTTAGCCAAGTGTGTTTAATATTTCTCTTGGGGTTGTCTCCTTGCTCTTCCTAAAAAAAAAAAAAGCAAATAAGCTATCTTTTTCATTACACATATTAATTCAAGTTCCCACTCCCCCCTCCTCCCATTCCCTCTACATATCCTCCCACCCCTCCTCCATCCAGTTCTCAGAGACAATAAGGCACATTGCTTTGTGGAAGGTCCAAGGCCCTACCTACTATATATAGGCTGAGCAAGGCTTCTATCCAAAGAGAATAAGTTCCCCAAAAGCCAGCACATGCAGTAGGGATAAATCCTGATGTCATTGCCAGTGGTTCCCCAGTCTGCCCAACCATGCAACTGTCAACAACATTCAGAGGGGCTAGTTTGGTCCTATGCTCTCACCTTCCCCTCTTTGGCCTGGAATAAATCCATGTTTGTATTTTCTTTTAGACCATTGATTGTTTCTAAACAGAAAAATGTTTGAAATCTCCATCTGACATATTTGACCTATTGTAGAACGTTTGAGTTCATCAGCTAAAGTTTTGTGCTCTTTTTTAAGGGGAGTCATTTTTGCTTTGAGTTTCACTTTTATTGATTCCTGAGTGGTTATTGGCACATCTGTTGATTGGAATGCCTCTTCTGGATTTTGAAGAATTCTGTTCTTATAGATCAGATTACTCTTCAACTTCAAATTCCCAATACCACTCAGTAATGAGAAAACATGGTGTTCAGAGGACTCGCTCCATCATGGTGGGGAAGAAATGGCAGGAGGAAGATGGGTTGCTGGATACACTGTCTTCATAGTCAAGAGGCATAGTGCTGTTGATAAACTCATATATGTGCTTTTTTTAGAAAATTGGCTAGTTGTCACTATTAATAATGTGTTATTTCAAGTCCTATTTCCTAGGACTTTATTTTATATTTTTGCTTCTTTTTTTATTATGCTTGCACGCACACTTCCCTCAAAGAATTCTTTCCACTGTTTTTTTCTGCAACACTCCTTCACGAAAGTTTAATCATTGATATACCAAACAGCTTTTTCATGCAGATATGTTAGAAAAAAAAACCGATTACTGAGAAAGATGTAACTTGGCAACAATGAGAGCGAGCAGTAAAAATATCCAAAAGCAGTTAATGATTTCAACTTTGGCATAATCTGTTCTTGGCAATGTTCCCCTTCTGATCTAATGGTATGATGGTAGACATGAGAACTGAGATAAAATGAATTCATTATTTATTTTCTTTAGAACACGGAGCACAAGTCATACTTGAAAGAGTATACTTTGTCCTGAACATCACACGATGGAAGACTTTTTTTTTTAGCAAAACAAACTGATGTATCTTATTTTAATAGCTGAATCTGTCTTTGTGTATGGAAGTATGCGATTTTCAATTTAAATATTTTTCCATTGAAAAATTTTTTAAAAATATACTAATAATGAAGTAATTTTTAAAATTGTTTTGATATTTTTCAGTCATGAAGCAATTTTATAGAGAACACCCAGACATATGGCTTATGACATTATGTAATTATTTTAAATGTATTTAAGATATGACAAGTTTTCATATGCACATGCATAGAAATAAAAACTAGATTGAAAGATTACACATGAGACACTCTATGTGTGCAAATACATGTATCTTTTAGCCAATTTTCAGTATCAATACAAAGCTATCAACGCAGTCTATGAGAATATTAAATTCTTAGCTCTTAACTCATTGTCCATAAGCAAATCTGAACCTTCGATTTCTTTCCTCCAGTTTTTTCTCCTTCTTGACTTTAGTAAGCAACTTTCTACCCTTGTATTTATATTTGCGTGACTTTTTTTTTTTTTGTTGTTGTTGTTGGTTTTTCGAGACAGGGTTTCTCTGTGGTTTTGGAGCCTGTCCTGGAACTAGCTCTTGTAGACCAGGCTGGTCTCGAACTCACAGAGATCCGCCTGTCTCTGCCTCCCGAGTGCTGGGATTAAAGGCGTGCGCCACCACCGCCCGGCAAATTCTTTATTTTTTTTTATTTTTTTTTTTGCGTGACTTTTATATTGTTTGTATTTGCTTGACTTTTCCTAAGAGTCCATTTGGATATTTCCTTTCAACTGTGGCTTAAATTGCAGACAACAGTGCCTATGTATGTCATAGTGAAGACTGTTAAGAGTTTATCTTATTAACATCAAAACCATGAAATTGATAAAGGTATACAACCCTATAATCCTGCATTTTGATTACAAATACTTGATTACCTTTTCTTTATAAGAAATATAACTTCTTGTGCTATTTGTTCTTATACATTTTCTTTACATTCTCAAAAATAGTTTAGAACCAGATAGTGTTTTTTTCTCTCTTCTTTCAGATCCAGCACATGAAATGAGCTATAGGATACATGATAGAGCTAAGATACAGGTTAGAGACTTGCTTGAGGGAAGAACTAGAGCAGAAGATGATGTGAGAAATGTTCCTGGAAGGACAGGATCATGGATGAAACGAGTATTCAGTGTGAGGATAACAGAGATGGACCTGTAACAGCTAGAGGGGAAGGTCCCAGTGAGAGACAGACGTGGATGTTCCTTAGAAATAGCGTTCCATAGAAGCGCTATGATTGTGTTAGCAAACGTCACAATGTGTTCGTGTGTTAGATATAGCTAAATTATATTACTGAGCAAAGAAAAATCAGCTTACAGGCCACAAACCCAGAGACATTAGAGAACAAAGAGGACCATAAGAAAGACACATATGGATCTACATAGGAAGGTGAAAAAGACAAAATCTCCTGAGTAAATTGGAAGTGTGTAAGTCACGGGACAATGTAGAAGGGGAGAGGAGAGGAAGGGAAGGTATTGGAGAAAAATGTGTAGCTCAATAAAAAAATAAAAAGGAATCAAGATTCACATTGTGCTGCATTGGCAGAAGGCCCACCTCTCATCACTGTATTCCAATTAAAATATATATAGCTATTTTTGTGTAAAAGATATTGAAATGTATGCCAATATGCTTTTACTTGCGTAATCTAAGTGATATCTTGGATCTTTATCTAGTCACTCATAACACTTGTGTGTGGCTAGCTTTTATTTGATTATATTCATGAAAAGTAACATCTACATGTCTCAAATGTATTTGAGATTTTAATTGCACTTTTACACTTATTAATTGAGCTGGAGAACAAACACAGGACCTTGTTCATTCTGAGCTAGTGCTCTACCACTGAGCTAAATCTTCTGATACAAGTCAGACATATGATCTTAACATTCATAATTAAAAACATATATTTTTCATTAACGTCAAAGCCAAAGTCTAAACAATAACCACCATGCCACACATTTTGGCCACATTGTTCTCTGTCATGGTCATCTGTTGTTTGTCTACTCAACAAAATCTCCCTCAGCCCCACTGTCTCAAATGGAACAAACTAGGTATGCATCAGCCACAAGGAGTGTGGCCTTGCTTCTGCCTTTGCTTTCCTTCAGGACATTTTCTTGGGCAATTCTAGCTCCTCCAGGTCTTCCCAGGAAGAGTACCTCTAACCACCAAACATAATATTGCCATTGGTTACCAGTCCTCCCTAAGAATTTTTTACCGATATTTTCAGATGCTACTTACTATTTTTCCTGTAGCACATAATACATCTCATTTCACTATGTTTTATTTATCAAATTTATTGCTTCTATTTTTACTTTATTTTTCCATTATTAAATGCAAGTTCAATAAGTTATTGAAGAATTATTGGTTCTTACTACTTCCATTTAAATGTGTTTTCATCAGTACTTAGAACAGCATCTATTCCAAATTGGGCACCCAGGAAAAGGTTTTTAACAGAGTGACAGTTATTGCTTTGAAATGAATCTTGATATGTGGTTAAGTGCAATTTTCCTTAGGAAGGCATTATTTACAAATATCACGTTCTCATGTGTTAAAGTATTCAAATGACTGGTTTCAAAGACTTCCATGCTGATTTCTCAGATTGAGATAAACTTGTACATTATGATTGTAGGTTTTCATAGAATGGAGTAGCTACATGGAATATGACTGCCTTATCAAAAGGATTCTTGTAATCTTTAGTTTTCTTTTAATTGGAACGGATTTCTTTTAGTTAATAACTAAATTTCTGTAAGCCTTTGAATTTCTAATGATTTATACATTTTCCCCATTTTACAATGAAGTTCACTTTTCATTAAGAAATTTTTCACATATTCTTTATTGAGTAATCAACATTTGTTAAATATTCACTGTTCATCTTGAGCATTTTTAAACTTCTCATTTAGAGTGCCTCATGATGTTTTGGATTTCAATATTACACAGTCTAAATACATTATTTCAGAGACAGTTAAAAACAAAACCATAGATGATACATATTTTGCTTTGATGTAAAATAACTTTACTGGTATTAAGGAGCATCAATATCTTCTGATTAATATTTAAATAGCATATTGTGGAATAGCATTGATATTAGCTCCATTATTACCATGAAAATTCCAAATGTGGTAGAGGAGAGATATTTTCACAGGACTCTATTGTGATGGATAGTGTGTTTTGATGAGAGAAGGAGAATTTTAATTCAAATTATTGAATAAAGTTCAGTATTCTCTGTTGTATTAATTGTTTTATTAATCCCAGACCAAAGGGTAATCAATTCTGCGGAATTTACTTTATTGACAAATTAAAGGAAACAGACATATTGACCTACACAAGACCCACACAGAGAAAAAGTTGTTTTATTTTTTTTTTAATTTATGGGATTTGCCAGAGAAAAGTAAAAGTAGAAATCAAAAAATTTAAGGTGAGAGGATAGGCAATCTCGCAGAAAACACCAGCTCACGTTCAGCATTTCCCACGATGCTTTAGGTTGATCTTCCCAGAACTTTTCCTATGAAAAACAAATGACAAATACATGCTTACTGCAGTATCTTCAGAGTTTGTCACAGTGCCCAGGGCAATTTAATGGTACCACCTATCTGATTATTGGGGTTTGTTGGTATCTAACTGCTATTCAGCAGAAGTGAATTGAATCCCCTCGTCTAAGTGTGAAAAGAATGAATCTTAGACTAATCTCAACTCTTAGTCTTGAACTATCAATAGTCATTCCTCATGGTTGAGGAGTGAAATGGAGATGGGTGGAGAAATACGCGAATAAGCCATAAGTCATAGTTCTGTCTCGCAGAGTATTTGAGTAAATGAGCCAAACCTTGAAGCTTTTTGCATTTTATAGCAGACTGCGCATGCAAGTTTTTATCAGGTGTATGGCCTCCCGTTCATGCAAATCTCATCCTATACTTCAAACTTCTGTGGAGAAGATTTGCTTTGAATAGGGTAGATACTTTACACATTAATGTGCTGATTACATATTGATATCAGTATTGACATTTTAAACTAATTTAAAAAAAATAAGAAAAAACAGGCCTGAGATGATGGCTCGGTGTTTACAAGAACATTGGCTGCTCTTACAGAAGACCTGGGCTTCAGTCCTAGAACCCACATGGCAGCTTACAAGCAACTGCAGCACTTGTTCCAGGGAGTCTGATACCCTCTCTGGCCTCGCTGGGCATCAGGCATGTACATGGTGCACAGACATATGTGCAAGTAAAGCACTTACATACATAAAACAAAAATGAATAAATATTTAAATAAAATAAAACGATGAAAAGTATAAGACTTATTAAAGGTAAACTGTTACGTGCAAAATGTATTACAAAGAAATTCCCAAATGCTTTATGATAGGTACAAAGTAGTTAAAGTGTTTTTGAAATAATTGCTTTATTCACTTTTGAGACATTTCTTTTCAATCCATTTTCTGGAGGTATATCTTTTCAGTCTCTATTGGAGATATGAATATAACATGCTAGGATAGCTGAAAAAATATTAATCTATCTTTGGAAGCTTATGCTCACAAGACAGGTGTGGTGAGAACAACACTTACGCCAATGCCTTGCAGAAGGCACATTTATTTCCATAGGTGAGACCATCAGAGCCACAGAGTGGGTCGGATTCCCGAGTACAGAAGATATTGGGGTTACGGAACTCACCACAATTAATCTACAATGGAAAAACAACATCAATAATAGCATGTCTAGTAGACTAGGAACAGAATCTTAACATAATGTATCCTGAAATACTTAGGTAGAACATTTTGCTTCATTGAGACATTTTATTAAGCAATAGGAATATGAGAAATACATTATTATACTTGAGTAAATTAATAAGGCCAAATGCTACAAGACTTCTTATTCCAACTTTAAATTGATGTAGTTGAGAGTAGTTTTGGGTAAAATATGTCAAATCTTTAATAACAAGTACTGTGTTAATGTTTTCTAATAGTACTTTTGCATACTATCAAAACATGAATGATCCTTGCAGGGCAGTTTCTAGACAGTACTTGAAACTTCTTAGTTTTTCCTGTGAATACCCCTTTATATACTGAAAACAAAATTCTAAATGCCTTTGCACTAACTCAAAGAACCTGTTTGTAGAATATGAGCTTTGCTGACTACTATAGTCATTTATTAATGGTCCCTGAAACTTGTGTGTTTAGAAGGATCTAGAGGTTTCATTCAGACTTTTGAGCACATTTGTTAACATTGAATTAAGAGCTGCGATCACAGAAATGCATAGAAGTATCTATGTTACTAACATCCTATCCATTACACTAATCAAAAATTATTTAATTAGTAGCAGTAAAATGCTTGCCAATACAAGAACAATAAATTGATAATTGGTGTATTTTTATTTCAAGGATATTGACATCATGAAATCCATTGAACAAAACTAGAGATATCAGAAGTAACAGAGCAATAATTTACATAAGAACAAAGCTTTAATCTTGTTCTCCCTCCACTAAAATAATATCCTCATGTTTTTCAGTACCTCCAAGTTAATCATTTTCAAAGTTATTACTTCATTTAAATCTGAAATTCCACTGAGAGATAAGAGACTAGAGTATTTTGGAACTGAAGGCCTTAACCATGCTTGAACATATTCCTTCTCATTTGAGTCCAGAATTTCCAAGAATCTACTGTGGTTGAATAATTGAATAATAAAATATCCTTATTGAGAGAATTAGACTCAGTGTTACTTTGTGACCACAGTTATGATCAGGACACACTGATTTCATTAATAGAGTTTATCAGTTTTACTGAACAACATAAATGTTATAGATACTGAAATTGTATTGTACTATAATTCCCGCTAACTGAGTAGATTTTAGCTGTTATTGTCACAAAAAAATGGTTAACTATTTGGGGTAATAGATATAGTACCTTTATCATAGTATCAGTTTATTTATTTATTTATTTTACCCTTTAACATCATGTTGTATACCTTGTTTTGGAAATAGGATAGTAGTAAAACCAATGAGCCTTGGCAAGAGTAATCCCTTGTTTACAATGGCATACACCATTATAAATTTGTCCAAACCAAATTTGGCCAAATTTTTGCATGGAAAATTCTTCATTGAGCACCACAATTAATCCAGCCTCTTTTTCTTTGGGAAAGCAGCTACAAAGACAGGCAATTGGGGAGAACATTCACTTTGAATATTTCTCATGCCCTAGGCTCTCCTCGAGTTTACCCACTACCTTCTCCTGCTGCTTGGAAAAAGATTAGGAGGAGCAAAGGGTTTTAATAAAGAAATTACACTGATCAGCTAGCCTGTGAACAAACTGCCTCATGACAGATAGATAGCTCAACATTGATAATTAATTAGTGGGGTGCTTCAAGAATCTGCAGGGAGCTGAGAAGTGTGTTCTAGAACTTTCTCTATTGTTGGTTGTGTTATCCTAAGTGAAACAACTCCTGTGTTTTTAATTACTTGAATGAAGAAAGCATTCCTCAGACATCAGCCATGCCTTGTTCCCAGATTCTTAGGGCCGTCTCAGAGACCAAATATGGCATAGGGATTTGCAACATTATTGTGGAATGTTTAAAATGGTTCCTGGATTGGATTGCAGAAAGATATCTCTTTATTGGGGGCCTCTTCTTAAGGAAGCTACAAGAGTTGTTTCCAGTCATATAACCTGGTATTTTCCATCACTGATACCCTAATGGCCTTTCTAGCTTAGATGGTCTCAAAGTAGCTATGACTTCTTTCAATGAAGTGGTTTAAATGAAGCTTTTCCTGTCTTTAGTTCTTCAGCTGGATGAGAAATGTGATCCTTCTTGCATCAATACTTCTTCTGCATTGAGGGAGGCCTCTGCATCACTGAAATATTTACTCAAGATTGTTGGCATCAGAAGAAGAACCAGGAGATTGAAGAGTCACCAGATGTTACGGCAGTGTCATGGACAGAATGAGAATTTTGCTTCTCATACTTGTCAGCTTCTTTATATTGGGTTTAAATGTCTAATGTATACAACAAGAGGCTGGTAACACAAGATATTTTCATATTTGGATTGCTTTCATATTTAACAAGAAATGCCACTCGATTTTCTTTGATATTCAAGACTTATATCAGTCATTTATTCCAGTATTTTCTCCCTCCCCCTCACCTGATCCCTCCTGTTCCCAAGACTGGAAATTGAGGGGTGGGGATGTGGGGCAAGGTAGAAACTGAGTGCAATGGTAACTGCATGGTGTCTATAAGAAAAACCCTATCCAAGACTCCTGGTAATGCAGTACATGGGATCCTGAACCGGCCAACTTCCGTACCCAGACAAGGGCTCAAGTAAAAGGATTAGGGCACCAACCTAACCTGGAGACTTGCCACCTACAGTTTATCCTGCCTGCAGTGTTCTGGGGAGGGAGCCTAGCAGAGCCATCATCAAAGAGACCATGGAGACTTCATCCAACAACTGACTGGAGCAGTCACAGAGTCCCATAGCCAAATATGAGGCAGAGTTCAGGGAGTCCTGAGGGGGTGGTGCGAAGGAACCAGAGAGGATAGGGTCACCATGAGAACACAGTCTACAGAATCTCAGGGACAGGGACTCATGGGGACTTGCAGAGATCAAGGACCCTGTGTGTGGGGGGTGGTGGGTCTGACCGAGATCCTCTGCATATGTTATTGTTGTATAGCTTGGTGTTCTTCGGGGGTTTCCTAACAGTGGGAGCAGGGGCTGTCTCTTACTCTTTTACCTTCTTGTGATATCATTTTCCTCCTACTGGGTTGTCTTATCCAATTTTGATATGATGGTGTGTGTCTGGTCTTACTGTAGCTTGTTATGCCGTGTATGGTAGATCTCCCTGGGAGGCTTGATCTTTTCTGAGGGTAGGAGGAGGTGGTAGGTTTTCT
Source organism: Microtus oregoni (assembly GCF_018167655.1). Lineage (NCBI taxonomy): Eukaryota > Metazoa > Chordata > Mammalia > Rodentia > Cricetidae > Microtus > Microtus oregoni. The sequence continues at coordinate 10,534,016 of NW_024543070.1, forward strand.
GGAGACTGTTGGGGGAGAGATACTGAGAAAATAGGAGGGAGAGGAAACTGCGGTCGGGTTGCAATATATGCGAGAAGAATATATATGTAGAATTTATAGTCCTTTCTTGGGTACCAAACTGAGTATCGGCCTGCCCCCTGTGGTTCCTCAAAGAACTGTTATCTGCTAAAAAAAATTCTGGAAAGGTATGACATTTCAGTACTCAGATTAGCAGTATTTGTCGAGACAATAGAATTGTTTACTTTTGTTGAAATTTGAGCAACTATGCTCATAAAGTCAACTAAAGACTCGAGATGGTTACTATTTTAATCATCTTAAGTTTATAGATCAAGCCAATGAAAATATACATTCTCACACACAAGCACAAGGGCTTAAGGGGAAAAAAGGATGCCTTTTAAATCACTTCCAGTCAATCCAACTGCATCCTTCGTCAACTCCAGTCTTCCTAACCCACTTCTATCTAGACCAGTGATTCTCAATCTGTGGGTCATGACCCCTTTACAGGGGTCACCTAAGATGATAGGAAAACACACATATTTATATTATGATTCATAATAGCAGCAAAATTACAGTTATGAAGTAGCAACAAAAATAATTTTATGGTTGGGGATCACCACAACAAGAGGAATTGTATTAAAGGGTTGCAGCATCAGAAAGACTGAGAACCACTGGTCTAGATTAGCCTTCCCCTTTTATGTGCCTCTCTTCTCTTAGAAGTGATCTGCATAAATGATGCTCATGAGAATACTTGCTACTAATGAACTCTACACTGGTTTCTTATGATACACAGAACTCTTGATCATCAAATCTTTTTCAACTCCTAGATTTATAAATATGTCAGTTCCTTTGTTCTTTAACTATTCCTTTTTGTTTTTTCCTCTTTAATAGTTCCTTTAAGATTATACATTTTCTCAAATAATACTGATTGAGCCAAGGTTTTCATTTTTGAAGTTTCATTAATAATTCACTCTCTAATTTTCGTGTCAGAGGATTAAGACACTTGCAACCACTGGCTTAATTCGTAGATAAGAATTACTTATTTCCGAAGCATGTCTTTTTTCCCTGTCAACTAGACTTTTATTCTAAGTGATCCATTTTGATGACAGTGCTTCTCTTCAAATTCCTCAGCCTGCTCTTTGACTGAAGTTGCCATTTTCCCTTTGAAATGTTCTCTCTCTCCCACTCTTTTCTTTCTTTCCTTCTTTCTTTCTTTCCTTCCCTTCTATGCTAGTTCCATTTAGTACCAGCAAAAGTCCTTAGCATTTCTCGTCTGACCAATACCGTACGTTCCGTTCTATGGAAGCAATTTCCTACTGGTATCTAATCCTTTCTACATTTGAAGAAATGTTATTTTAAACTATGATTTTCATCCTATTCCTTGCAGAAGACAGGATGACAATAATCAGCACATCTGCTTTATTGGAGAATCGTTTGGTTGAAGCCTTTGGCAGAGAATACATGGATCTATGATGCTGATTACAGCTAAGTCAATAGAGACTCAGCAGTCTGGGGTCTTTTCCACCCACTTCCTGCTCCTGAGACTTAACCCCCATTCTCTTCACCAAGCTTCAAGGTTTTGTTCCACCTGTGGTTACATTGTGGATACTCTCCAACCCCTTTAAACTACATTTAAATATTACCAGTACATGGATGGAGCTAGAAAACATCATATTGACTGAGGTAACCCAGACCCAGAAAGACAATTATCATATGTACTCACTCATAAGTGGTATTTAAACATAAAGCAAAGAAAAGCAGCCTAAAAATCACAATCCTGGAGAACCTAGACAACAATGAGAACCCTACAAGAGACATACCTTAATCTAATGTACATGGGAAGTAGAAAAAGACAAGATCACCTGAGTAAATTGGGAGCATGGGGACCATGGGAGAGGGCTGAATGGGAGGGGAGAGGAAAGGAGGGGAGCAGAGAAAAATGTATAGCTCAATAAAATCAATAAAAAAGAAATAAAAATATTACCAGAACATTAATATTAAGCAAAACTTAGCTAGTTGGAAAGATTCAAGAACCTCAAACTCAGTAGTAGAATGTTGTTTTACAAATATTCTAAAACTAGTCAGTCTTTTTAAATATCATAGTTAGTTGTGCCTAAAGCACTACAGCAGAAACTGTTGCTAGGGCCATACATTTAAATGGCTCTTTAAGGTTAAGACATCCAAACTTTGAGCCTGGAAAGTGAAAATAATAGAAAAGCAGAAAACGTTCATTCTCTCTGGTGCCTAGGCTTATCTGGTATGGCATTCATTACATTAACTAGTTAGTCTTAAAATTACATGATTCTCCTGCCTCAGCCTTCCCAGAGCTGAGGCCACCATGTATGGGTATAACAAAACACACCCGGTTACCATGAAGAATGGTTGGAAAAGAACATGAATTTCATAAAGGCCTATAATTAGGAGTGTACACTATAATTTCCCAGAAGATGTGTCATGGACAAAATTCCTGGCCTGGGAAGAATGTCTTGGGTGCTGGAGGAAACCTGCCTTCCTTTTGACTTGGCTGTGCCTGACTTGAGCCAGCATGTTCCTAATATCAATAATTCCTTCAGCCCTACTCTCCCCTTGGCCATGAAGAAGAAAGAGGAAAGCCGCTTGGGTGTGGTCTGGGAGGACAGAATCTTCCTTTTATTTTATGGATCCAAGGTGACAGACAGCCTAGGCAGTGCAGGCTTGGTTCACAATGATTCAAATATTTACTTCAGCAAGAGGCTTTAGATAGCAGTGTACCTCAACCTTCATCTTCAAAGGTGAAAATGGAGCTATTGATAAGGGAAAGATATAAACCAAAAAAACATGACAAGTAACTGTGAATCAGATGTCATTCACCTTATCTCACTCCAAACCAGTACTTCACACTCTATCTTGGTTGCTGTTCCTTTTTTTTTTTAATTGTTAGATTAGTCTGTGTAGGTATCATCTATACAGTTGTATAGAATGCAGATTTAAACCCCTGAGCCATTCAACTGTTACTGAAGGTCTTCCATGAGGATTCGTGTATTTAGAAAGCATGTTAGGGGGCCCTGAGGCAAGCAGACTGTAAGATGTTGGCTAATGGAAAAGAACAGGATAAATAAATGGGAGATATTATAGAACAATATAAAGTACAATTAAACTCTCAGAAAAGAAAATTCCAAGAAAGGAAGTGTCTGATGGTTAATGGGAAAAGTGGGATTAAGTTTCAAATCCTTTAGTTTTATGTGCAATGCTTCTATTTATTTTATTCATCTTATTTTACAGTCTAATGGAATATGAAACATATTGGCTGAGTCTTTGGACCTTCTGAATTGCTTCCATATTTAGCATAAACTGTACCATAACATTTGGTTGAGCACATATATTTTATGATATAGACTTGCATATAAGAGCCACACTCTACCCAGGGCAGAAAAATACAGACAGATGGGGGGTCTCACCTTTTCTCCTTGACCAAAGGCACCTGAAAAACAGCATAAATTCCAAACATTGTAATTTCTGAATGTGTAAAAGTAAGATCTACAAACTTAGCAGAAATATGCACACCTCTTTCTGATTGTTGGCCAAGTCATGAAGCCTCAAAATGTCTTGTTTTGTGTCTGTTCCCTTCTTGGGGATCAGTAGACCATGAAGAGACACATTTGTTGGGGATTAGGATTAAGAGACTGCTAAAGGTTTAAAATCTAGAGATTAATGTCAATGCTTTGACCTTGTTTTTCGCTCACAATGGGAATGACTTTATCATCTTTGGTCCCTCTTCATAAAAGAGGAGTTGGAAAGAGTCCCCTAACCCAAATTCCAAGGTGAAGCCCTTGCCTTTACTGTCAAAAGCATGTATCATGGTCAGTGGTGATGTTAGCTGTTTACTGAACTCAGCATTACCCTTCTGTTTATTCTATTGAAACTCAATTTTAAAGATATGGCTCTTTAAATATGCATTGTTAAACACCGATCCCTCCTCTTTCCATGCCTCATTTTCTATATCTTCTCTATTTCTTTAAATTTCTGAAGGCGGGTTCCTGCGCAGCCTTACTTCTCACTCTCTTCTTCCTTTTTAATATTAACACCCATGGTTTTAAGTGTGTGCTGCATTTGGTACAACTGCAAATGTACCAACACCTTCTATCTGTGTGAGTCCAAGACTTCTTCAGTGAGCAAGTACAGACAGATGCTGCTGCCATCATGACCCAGTACTCAGGGATGACATGCAGAGGTACTTCCAAATGCAATGCATTAATGGATGCAGGAAAGTCCTCCACATTTAGACTTTATATGGGCCTCATCGTCTCTTCCAGAAGCTTTACCAGCAGCACTGATTCATAACTGTCAGAGTGAATGATTATTATGAGTACAGAGCCTTCTGCTACACTATTGGAAAGTTATGTTGTGAACCCATATAGTGCCCAGAAATCTGTATTTTGTAAATTCTGTTAGTGATTTTTATGGTCTTTGAAAATTAATTATTGCCATTTTCAATGTTTCATTTTGAAAAACCTGTACCTGGTAAAGGGAGGATTTGCCCACTGTTCCATATTTAGAAAATGGCAAGGCAGAAGATAGATTCATATTGATCATGCTTAAGAAAAATTACTCTTTTGTTTTTTAATTATGGCGTTAATTTAAGATATTTGTTGAACACTTATTGTATACCAACTACAATGTCAAACACTTTATATTAGTTTTCTCATTTATTTCCCTATATAGGAGTAGTTATTCTACATTTTCATTTAATACATGAAGAAAAAAAAACGTAAGAAATGTTTTTTTGTTTTTGTTTTTTTTTTTGGCTTTTTTTCGAGACAGGGTTTCTACGTAGCTTTTGGTTAACATCAGAAATGTTAGAACTGGATGATGGAAAAGAAATGCTAGGACTTAAATTAACTTTCTCAGTTTCAGCATTAGCTTTCTTTGAGCATGATATCCCAAAGAGTGACATTTGATGTGTCTAGAAAGCATCCATGCTCTGAGAACTCAGTACTTTTGTAAACTAGATATTGATAGAGTAAATTCATCTCTACAAAGGATGACAACTGATTGCAAGGGCTAAGTTTTAGCATAGGTCTAACTTTCTGGTACTTCACAAAATATTTTTGAGTAGTTTAGTTTTAAAACTTATTCAGCAGTATTACAGGAATTTTTCATCTATTTTTAAATACATCTTTTTATAAGAACTTGTTTCTGTAAATATGACTAACTAGAGTGAGTTTTCTCTACCAACTTAATTTCATCAAAAATTAAAAAATCTTTAACTTGAAACCTTGAAGGCAATGCAGTTTATCGCCTACAATCCCAGAAAATGATACATCATCCATGAAAACCCACCTTCTTCCTTCAACCGAGCTTAGTCTCATCTCTTAGCATTTACATAGGAAAGACTATCTAAGAGGATATATAGGGTACCAGTGGGAACGATGGGCCAATTTACCCCAGTGGACACTCTGTCCATTAACAAACATGTTCATCAAGGGGTTCCTTTGGCTCAGAAATGTAGTCTTTTCATCCCCAGATGAATGTTACTTTACAGTGCGACTTTGAACCCCCTCAGTTGATAAAATGCATATCCATTGCTCATTTAAGTGGTTCAAGATATTGCCTGCTTGAGAATTAGTTTTCTCTTCTTGTTGCATATGCTTCTTCTTTCTAAAGCTCCGTAACTTTCTTTTCAAAGCTTTCCACACTGAGTTTCTACCCGCCCTCCCCCCCCCGGGTTAATTTCAATTACTTTCGTCTCTTTGAAATAATAAAAAAAGGACAGGAAAGTTTTTCTGAAAAGGCAAGATTAGTTGTAAGGCCAATTATTATCTTCTACATTTGTGCTTTACAAATGAGCATCAACTGTGAGGTTCTTAAGACCTTAATCAAAATTATGTTTCTATTGACTTGTTGTAATTTCCCTTTCTGTGTCATAGCATCTTATATGAAGAACGGGTTCTGAACTCCTTACAAGAGAGTCAGAGATGAGCTCTAGCTGCCCTTGGTACAAGGCTAGAGCAAAGCATGCTCTCTGTGAATGAGACTCCCTACCATCTTCCCAGCCTCATTGTCATCATCGCTGCCACCGTCATCATCATTAGCATAGTCTTTCTTAACTGCTCTTTCACATAAAAGTCATGAGACTTTGGAAATGCCAGGAAGATCTACACTTCTCCTTTCTGCTTCTATGTAACAGGGGGATGTTAATTTTAAGGAACAACTCACCTGAGAAAAAGCAGAGAAGGGTCAGAGACAGGAGCAGAAAGACACCTGCTATTTTCATGATGCCAGTTCACTCACTCAGATCAAGGCCGCTTTGCTCAGCTCAGCTTAGGTTCTCTGTCAAGACAGTTCCAAAGAAACCTAGAATAAACACCCAGACTTATATATAGAGAGAGACAGCTTGAACGGAGTTGGGATCTCCACCTTCTTTATAAAAATCTCCTTCTAAAACCATGTGCAGTCCTATCCACCTTAGGCATTTATGATGCTCGTCACCACCTTAAAGAAATGCCTCATGGGCCCCATCAATCTTAAGAAGGAAAACAATTATGTGAGTCGCACCTTAGATCGTATAATGGAGGATGCTACTTTCTTCCAGTAACCTACATTTTCCTAGCAACCAATACATCCCCCCTACTTGTTCCCTCTAAGGCTCCACTGTATTACAGGATGACTCACAGGTGGTGTTCTACTGCTCCTTATGTCTCTTTCAGACAGGTCCTACATGTCTGTGCTCCAGATGAGTAACCACAGGGGAATGGAATTCCTGGGTGGAGCTTGGATTTTCCACATCTTCAAGATGTACTTGAAGGAGAGAGGCATTCTTCATTGTCACCAGAGCTTCATCAGAATGAACATTTTAGGGCAGGAATAAGCTTGTCGGTTCAAAAGTCACTGCTGCAGTCCAATGGCAGTGATTTCCCATTTTTAAATTAAAATCAAGCCAATGTCTTACTTTCATTTTGTAAAAAACATTGAAAAGTTACTATATTGAGAATTTGAAGTAAATAATATTGAACAGTTTCGTGATTCTTCAAGCTAAAAATAGAAGTTATAATAGATAGCCTCAAGTTTAAAATCTTTGTTTAAGATGTCTTTATGTAAATTAAATGAACCTAGTAAGTATAAAACCTATCAAAGGGTAAGATGTCAGAACACTTTATAGAGAACAGAACTATGAACAAAGAGAAAGTTATAGTCATAGTAGGAAATTCTGCCTAGAAATATATTTTGCCATTTAAAATACACTGAGGTAAATGATAACAATTTAAATAGGAAAATTTTATAAAATGTTCCCCATTGAAACATGGGGTATTGGTGTAATCTCTTCATAAGAAAGCTATATGTTATATGTCAAATAACTTTTTCTCTGCATTTAAAATGTATATATCACATGTTCCATTTGTCTCAAGACATTATATTTTCTTTTGAAAATTATTTGAAAATTTTAATGATATACTTCAAGAGCTAGGATGGATTTTGTGTCTTTCATAATGATTGGCATGGCAGTAATGAGCCTGCAATTTGGCTGCTCCCATGTATAATTAAAGGGAATCTTAAAAGTTGAAAAAAAAATTATTGACAAACTCTTAGACTTTACAATCAGAATGTCATCAATTTGATCAATAGGAATTGTAATTGTGACAAAAATAATTATTTTCATAACTCTTCTGATAATTATATGACATAGATGTCCCATTCAGGGCTGAGAATTCCACAGACTATTTTTCTTTGTACCTTGACCAGTTGTGGAAATCTGTGTTAATCTACATTCACTTCAAAGAGAAGTTCCTATGATGAGGCTCAAGAGAGGCACTCATTTAGTAGTACAGTGATGTGTTATTAAGATGAAAAATTGCCAGAGATGGCAAAGCCTAGTCCCCCTCCAAGTGTGGTTCATGAGATGCAGGAAGCAATTCCCTCCAGGCAACCCAGGGGCAGCTAAATGAGCGTGTTACTTGAGGGCCAAGGAGGAAACACCTATATGCCCCGAGAACCACTTCTATGGCATCTGCATACGTATTTGGCAATGTTACAGATGATTCTGGCTATAGTGATTCTACTAGTGTACTTGTTCTTCATGTTCTTTCTCTCCTTCCACACAAGTGGCTTCTGAAAATATGGATGTGCTATATGATAAAATGAATCTTCCTGATCTGATAGAGTGGGCAGCCATTGAAGCTATAAAACAGATTATGGAAAAAACCTGACTGATGAAAGAAGTGGGGAAATCTGGGGAAACTGCAGAAATTGTTTTTTTTTACATGATTATAAAACTTGGCAAAAGAATTATACTAAAACAGAAAAGAACTTGGTTATGATGAATGAAGATTCTGAAGAACCTAAGGCTGTAGGTCTGACTGCCTATGACCTTATAAATCAAAATTGAAATTATGAGGAATAACAATGAGAAAGGTCCAGCGATGGAGTAAAACCTGCTGAACTATGTCTGTAAACAGCAAGTAGTTAGCTTTTGAGGTGAGAGCCTCAGCAGTTGTTTAATGATTAACTCAGCTAAGAATTAAGAATATAGTGGTTGGAATGGAGCTTGGGAACTGGGGAAATGTCATAATGAATGATGATGCTTCGATTTCAAAGAATCTTTATACTTCTTGTGAACTGCTTGGCCATGTAATGATTAACCTTTGACAAGGAAAAAGAGTAATTTTCCTTATGTGAAATTTACAATAAAAGACTGAGGTTTAAAGCTCAAGGCAGAAGAAAAAAGAGGAAGCTGAAGAAGAAGAAAAAGAAGAAGGAGGAAAACGAGGAGGAGGAGGAGGAGGAGGAGGAGGAGGAGGAGGAGGTAGAAGAGAAGGAGAAGAAGAAGAAGAAGGAGAAGAAGGAGAAGAAGGAGAAGAAGAAGAAGAAGAAGAAGAAGAAGAAGAAGAAGAAGAAGAAGAAGAAGGCTGTTTCCCCGCAGCTGATAGTTAATCAGTTTGTATCAGAATCCTGTGTTCGTGTACTTTTTCTGCCTTCCAGACATCCCAGATTCTAGACCCACTTCTCTGCTGAGGCTGGTCCCCAGCAAAAAGTGACACAAATGTTGGTATGACTCTGAAGAACAGAGAATACTCATTCATAACTGGTAGGATTATAAACTCATCCAGCTTCTGGGAAAATCAGTGTGCTGGTCCTTTAAAGAGTTAGAAATAGATCAAGCAGATGATCAAGCTATGCCATTTCTCAGGATATACCCAAAGAACTCTATGGCCCATTATAGAGACACTTCCTTATTCATGTTCATTGTTACTCTATTTAAAATAGCTAGTAAATGAAACAGCCTAGATGCCCAGGATGATGAATGGATAATAAAAATCTGGTACATTTCCATAATGGCATAGTTTTCATCTGTGAAGAAAAACACTATGTATTATGAAATTTATATGTGAAGAGATGGAGATGGAAATAGTCATTCTAAGTGAGGTAACCCTGGATCAGAAATACAAATACATATTTTCTCTTATTTGTGGATGTAAGCCTTGAATATTTAGATATGTGTGCTTCATTTGGAGTACCTACAGAGGTTAGGAAACTAGTAAGAGACTATAGGGCAGGATTCAAGGGGAGAAAGATAGCACACAGTGTTATAAAGTGGTAAGTGGTCTAAAATGGAGCAGGAAAAGCGGGATAGGGGTTCGAAAGCAGAGTACAAAAAAGAAAACCCAGAGGAATAAACAACACTAAGAACCTTCTAAAAGTCATGTAAAACTTCTGTGCAGAAATTCCCAAACTATAAACCTATACATGGATAAAATGAATCAAAATGGAATTATTCTATAATAGGGAATGTTACAACTAGACACTACAGAACCATAGATTAAAAAGTACAATGCCAGTAAAAAGTAACCTCTATTGGAGCTGTTGGCCAGTGGGGGTCTCATAGATTCCCCAAATCATGTTTACTATTCCCATTGCTCTTGGTTACTCTCCAGAATTGATGTTAAGTCCCTATTGCTGAAGACTCCACATACATGAGTCATAGAATGTGGAGAAATCAAACTGTGTCTGTCTGGAAGCTTCATTGCTCATGGCTAGCTTTCATGACGCTGGGATGTGCTATCATGCTATCAGAGGAGGAAATGCTCATCATTCCTATCTAGCTGTAAACACTGTAAGCTACAACGACAGGCCCAGCAAGATATTGGTACAACTGTGGCATGAATATCTGGGGAATTAACCACCTTTTGGTTGGATTTGAGGACCTCTCAACAAATTGGAACCCACAGCTAGCACACCTATAAAGATGTCAATAACCTGTTCTTGGATAGGTCATAGGCCTAGTATTAAACCGGCTGTCAATGATATTCTTTAATCAATACATGATTAAATTATACATACTAAACAAAGTCCACATTGCAATACTTTCTTTAGAACAGTTATTTTTAAAGGCAAATATTCTAAAATGGTATCATGAGACCTAAAACTGCCTTAATAGGTCTTATTTTATTTACAAAATGGGCCAGGTGTAGAGGAAGCTGCCCTTAGTCCCAGCACTTAGTAGTCAGAAGCAAACAGATCTCTGGAAGTCGGAGGTCAAATTGTCTCATAGCTTGTTCCAAGACAGCCAAAGCCACAGAGTAAGATCTTGTTTTAAAACAGCAGACCATGACTTTAAAAAACGTAATATTTTTTTTAAAACTCAACCAATAAGATATAAGCATTCCTGAAAGTATTGGAGACCTTAACTGCTATAGCAAAAGTCAGCTGGTGGTCAGGTGAGTCTGCCTCTTCTAAATCTGCTTTGGTTCCATTTGCTTGCCTTATTTGTTATAGATTGCATAAAGATATTGAATTTGACATCCCCCCCCAATTTTCTCTGATTATCATGCTTGAGTATGTAGGCAACCAAAATCAAAATTGAAGGTCAGCTTTTTGCAATGTCCGTACTTTCAGATGCCATTTCTCCCTGTGTCTAGTTCATGCAACCTATCGCTTCCATTTCCTTAACACCTCACCTATCTCGAAAAGGTTGAGTATGTGTTCTATTACCATACAAAACCACATAGCATCTATCTACCATATCTCTCAGTGTGTCTGTTTGACTGTCTGCCTATCTGTCTGTCTATCTATCTATCTATCTATCTATCTATCTATCTATCTAATCTATCATCTATTCATTTACTTAAATATTTACTTTTGACACATCAGCTATTGAAACCAAGAACTTCTGCATGCTATCCAGATACCCTACTTCTGGGCTACTAATTTATTTTTAGAAGTTTTAATATATATATTAATATATATATAATATATATATACATATATCAAAGGATACTTAAATCTCTAATTTTTAAATCCAAGTATTTCTGGATTAATTAATTTGGCATTAATTAAGAATGTATTCAAGGTTAGGCTTAGAAACATAATATATATAACAAAGGAATTTTACAATTTTTAGATTTATAAAAACAGTAGGTAAAAGTAATTTTTTCTTTATTTAAATGTGGTCACTAGACCAGTAGATCTGTATAATATAATAGTTACATAATGGGCTTGACCTTCTGCAAGGCATTAGATAAGAACTCCCATGATATAACTGTTAATGGATAAAGATAGATGAGGTGATAAATTATAGGAACAATAAATGATAGGAACTCTGGGTCAATTACTCCAGTCATTACAGGAGTAAAAAATGAAACCCAGGAGACAAACTTCTGAGGCAACCAAATCCTTTGTAACAGACCTGAATGAAGACAGAAAGCAGGCTTTTCTTTTATTTTTCTTTTTTATTGAGCTCTACATTTTTTTTCTGCTCCCCTCTTGAAAGCAGGCTTTTAAATGTGGGGGAATATCTCTCCCTTTTCTCACTTATGGCTCATTTTCTTGACTTACATGAATAGATTTTAAGTTTTTTCTTCATTTTGGGAGGTCTCAGGACACAGAGGTCTTTTGGACTCGACACAGAGTCTTCTTTCTGAGCTTTGAATAAAATTTATTAAAGAAATTATTCAAAAGAGTGAAGGCAATGATACCCATAAAGCTATAAAAATCGTCTAGGTGGGTTTCTGGGGGCACATGCAAAATATTTAAAAAGAGAATCTCACACAGATACTTACAAAACCACACTTATGGTAGATTTAATTACAATAACTTAAGCATAGAAGAAAGTTAAGTGTCCTTCAGTAGATGAGTAGGTAAGAAAGATGATATATCTATATCTATATCTATATCTCTATCTATCTATCTATCTATCTATCTATCTATCTATCTATCTATCTATCTATCTCCACACACACATGCCCACAAGAGACACACAAAAAGGCATTGGTATGGTTTCACTTTTAAGAAATGTTTATAATATTTAAGAAGCATGTGCTCTGATATTAGATATTAGGCCTTGAAGAAAGAACAATGTGGCTTACTGTTTCATGGATGTAATTGCAGTTTCAGGGAAACTGTGAAAGCATCCCAGGAACCCATCATATAGCAATGGCTGCTCACATGACCTACAATGTCTACAAGAACAATGAACTGCTGTACATGTAAAATGGCTCAGATGGTGTATTACATGTTACAAATATTTTTGCGTAAGTTTTGATAAGTCCATGTTGGGAGGTAGAGGAGGTTCAGGAGTATGTGGCTGGTTCTGCTCTCATGGCCATCCCCCTTGTTCTTTCTAGAACTTTCCCCACTGGGATCTACAGAGGTGAATTCTGAATTGTTTTGACACTATTCGCTGGATGCTTCATGTTTGGTAGCTTCATTTACAAGATAATCTTAGAATGACTTGACAGTAAATTATGAATTATATTATTTTTCTTTTAAATTCTACCAATTTACCAAGATGACGCATGACCATCAAAGTTGTTGAAGCAGACATGCAGTCTTTTAATATGTATCAATTTGTTAACCTTTTGATGAACTTATCTAAAACACTGCTCTTTGAAGACTAAGTGGCTTTTATCGATTGGTCTGGGTTCTGTTCTTCAATATCCTCACACCAATTTGCACATATCTTGAATGTTTTACTTATAATATTGACTTACCCTGTACTCAAGGATCCCAGGATTAGCAAATCAGGTATAGACAATGCACACCAATATAAAGTGATACATTTCAGAAAATATATTTTTTAAGATGCTACGCAAACTTAAAGAACTAATTATTTTTGCTAAAATGGTGTTCAGAGAGAAGGTCCATTTAATAAATAAGCAAAAGACACAGTCACACAATTGTCGTTCTTGAAAGACGTAATGGTTCTGTGGCAAAATGAGACTGGGGTAAGTGGAGATGATGGCAGACCCAGAAGAGGAGGGGCTAGAACCATGAGGAGGCATGCAGATGTGCAAAGACTCAGGGTTACACTAACACCACAGGGTTCATTTGACTGGAATGTAGAATACTCAGCAACAATAATAAATAAGCTGACATTAGCCAGGACCAAATAGAGTCGGCATGCGAGACCATTCACAGAGTGGACACTGGCCCACAGTAAAACAAGAGACCCCTTGTCAGCTGACATCACTGAGAACTCTTGCTGGCACTCTGACCTGCCACCCTGAATCATAACATTGAATCAGCCTTTGGAAAGTGTGATGAGTACAAACGAGAGCAAACTGCACCATAGTAAGAAGGTGGAAAAAAAGGAAACAGCCCATTTAAATGGCTGGCTTTGCCCAGTCCCTTTGAAGCTTAATTATAGACATCAGAGGAAGCCTCTTAAACGCTGGCTAAGACATCAGTGTGAGGAGGGGAAAGTTTGCCAAAGGTTTTTAAAGTCTCCGGAAAGTGGTACAGCCCATGTCAGGTGATTTAGTTCAAACAACATGTAACAAGGTTTGCCTTTTAAAAAAAGAGAAAAAAATGATACTTTAAGAATTTCATATATAGGATTAAAAAAATCCCATGATGTTTTGCATACAAATATTCTCCCAAGCCTATCCACACTGGTCCTACCAAGCTAACCCAGGGAACAGTTAGTGGATGCGCCTCTATATGGCTTGACACAGTCCAGGCAGGGATGCTAATGAGCTTCAGCTTGAAAGTCAAGGCTTTCCTCTGACCCGCACACTTCCACCTGACCCAGCTTAGCCCCTGTTTCCTCCCTTTTTGGCCTAAACATGTTTTATTTCACAGCAGATGGGAGCTCTTAGACAAACAGCTACATTGGAGCAAAGGCTGCTGAGCGAGGGAGAATCGAGTTCCCGCCAGCATCCCAGGAATGAGCTTCCTGATTCCAAGTGGTGAGCCCTAAACACACGCACCTATGAACAATACTAAATAGACTCAACGGGTTTTATGAATGCTTGTAAAAGCCAGTAGGATTTGATGTATATACAAATAAAAAGATAAAATATTAGTGTATGTGGGTAATAAACAAAGATCACAAATTTGAGAGTGGGTGGGAGGCACGGGAGAAATTGGAACTGGTAGAAGAAGGGTTAAGACAATGTAAATACAATATTCATGTATGAAATTCTCAAAATATCAAGAATATTAAGTAATAAAAGAAAAATAATTTAGAGTTGGTTTCCAAGGCAGTATTAGTAAATAGAACTAAATTGTGGGCAAAGCTAGGAAGGTTTTGAGAAAACCTTTAGTAGAAAGCCTGTAATTTTGATAAGTTTATTGGTAAGAAATTAAATAAGAAGAATGACAATATTGCCAGAAGCTGGAGGAAAGGGGCTGTTTTTTCAGATTAGTGGATGAGTTTTACCAGCACTGAGGTTCTGCAAAAATAAAATTGGAAAAATGATATTTTGACAATAATGAATCCTCTTACCCACAAATAAAGAATATGTTCTCATTTAATTATACCATTAGCTTCACTATAACTTATTTTCAATATATAGGACATGCACAGTTTTCAACAGATATGTTTGGAGGCCTCAAAATGTGAGCCTATTTCCATGTTGCTCAAAGGTCAGAGAGTTAGAGCTTATTTTTAGTTCCTTCAAGGTTATTGTGCTTCTGCCTCAAACAAAGGTCCTACCTAGATGTAGTTCAGAGAGTTCTGCTCTCTCAAGATAATTGTCTACAGGTGTGGCTAATAGCCAAACCTTGTGCTCCAGAAATAGAGAAGTAGTTTGTTCCTAACTGAAACAAGAGTCTACGAATCCAACTAAGTTTCAGTTCTTTTTATGGATATAAAAAAAAAAACCCAGGGAGAGTGGTCTGCCCACAGAAAACCCAGGGAGAGTGGTCTGCCCACAGAAAACCCAGGGAGAGTGCTTTGCCCACAGAAAACCCAGGGAGAGTGGTTTGCCCACAGAATGTTTTGTCTAGGATGTAAGTGTCACTTCTTTTGTTTTAGCAACAAACTGTTCAACTATGAATGTAGCCTGAGACATTTTTAAAATTTAATTTAACTATATTTTATTGAACCTTATTTATAGCATTTCACCAAGTTAGGTGAAAAAGACATAACAAGAATGTAGTGTATACAATTATAGTTTTTTGAACTTCTTTTTTCAAATTTATTTTTCCATTCAAAAACTTACACTTCCTCCCCTCCTCCCATTTTCCTTCTGATCCCCTACTCATGATCCTACCTCCCCTCTCTCCTTAAGAGAGGGCAGGATAAATCCGGCCACACTGAACCTGATAGAAGAGAAAGTGGGAAGTAGTCTGCAACATATGAGCACAGGAGACCACCTCCTACGTATAACCCCAGTAGCACAGACAACAAGAGCAACAGTGAATAAATGGGACCTTCTGAAACTGAGAAGCTTCTGTAAAGCAAAGGACACTGTCATTAAGACAAAAAGGCATTCTACTGAATGGGAGAAGATCTTTACTAACCCCGCATCAGACAAAGGTCTGATCTCCAAAATATATAAAGAACTCAAGAAACTGGGCATGAAAATTCTAATTAACCTAATTAAAAGATGGGGTACTGAACTGAAAAGAGAATTCTCATCAGATGAAGTTCAAATGGCCAAAAGACACTTAAGGTCATGTTCAACCTCCTTAGCCATCAGGGAAATGCAAATCAAAACAACTTTGAAATACCATCTTACACCTCTCAGAATGGCTAAAATAAAAAACACCAATATTAGCCTATGCTGGAGAGGATGTGGAGTAATGGGAACATTCATGCATTGCTGGTGGAAATGCAAGCTTGTGCAACCACTTTGGAAATCAGTATGGCGGTTTCTCAGGAAATTGGGAATCAATCTACCTCAGGATCCAGCAATACCACTCTTGGGAATATACCCAAGAGATGCCCAATCATGCTACAAAAGCATTTGTTCAACTATGTTAATAGCAGCATTATTTGTAATTGCCAGAACCTGGAAACAACCTAGATGTCCCTCAGTGGAAGAATGGATAAAGAAAATGTGGAATATATACACATTAGAGTACTATTCAGCGGTAAAAAAATAATGACATTTTGAATTTTGCATGCAAATAGATGGAAATAGAAAACACTATCCTGAGTGAGATAACCCAGACCCAAAAATATGAATATGGTATGTACTCACTCATTAGTGACTCTAGCCATAAACAAAGGACATTACGCCTATAGTTAGCAAGCCTAGAGAAGCCAAATAACAAGGTGAACCCAAAGAAACACATATATAGATCCTCCTGGAAATTGGAAGCAAACAAGCTTGCCGGGCAAAAGTTGGGAGCATGGGGGTAGGGTTAAGGGGACTGGAGTTGGGGGAAGGGGAGAGGGGGAGAGAGAAGGGAGAAAGGAAAGACTAGAGAGAGTTTGGGGGAGTGGGAGGGTGGAGATGGAGGAAGGGTGGATATAGGAGCAGGAAAGACGATATCTACATTAAGGGAGCCATTTTTGGGTTGGCAAGAGACTTGGCTCTAGAGGGGATCCCAGGTGTCCATGGGGATGTCCCCAGCTAGGTTCTTGGGCAGCAGAGCAGAGGGTACCTGAACTGGCTTTGCCCCACTATCACACTAATGATTATCTTGAATATCACCATAGAATCTTTGTCCTATGACAGATGGTGATAGAGACAGAGACCCTCATCAGAGCAGCAGCCTATGACTTTCTTTTTTTTAATTTCAATTTATTTATTTATTAAGGATTTCTGCCTCCTCCCCGCCACCGCCTCCCATTTCCTTCCCTCTCCCCCGATCAAGTCACCCTCCCTCTTCAGCTCGAAGAGCAATCAGGGTTCCTTGCCCTGTGGGAAGTCCAAGGACCGCCCACCTCCATCCAGGTTTAGTAAGGTGAGCATCCAAACTGCCTAGGCTCCCCCAAAGCCAGTACGTGCAGTAGGATCAAAAACCTATTGCCATTGTTCTTGAGTTCTCAGTAGTCCTCATTGTCCGCTATGTTCAGAGAGTCCGGTTTTATCCCATGCTTTTTCAGACCCAGGCCAGCTGGCCTTGGTGAATTCCCAATAGAACATCCCCATTGTTTCAGTGTGTGGGTGCACCCCTCGCGGTCCTGAGTTCTTTGCTCGTGCTCCCTCTCCTTCTGCTCCTGATTTGGATCTTGAGATTTCTGTCCGGTGCTCCAATGTGGGTCTCTGTCTCTGTCACCTTTCATCGCCTGATTCAGGAGGATGCCTATATGTTTGTCTTTGGATTCACCTTCTTATTTAACTTCTCTAGGATTGGTATCTTCATCTCTTTGTATCATGTTAATGCAGTCTTTTGTCTTACTACTACCTTTTTGGGTTAGGAGTATTTGAAGCAGTTGGAAATTAAACACAGGTGAATTTTTAGTACTCACTGGAATGCCCTCTTGATACTTTTCTATATGTTTCTCCATTTTATTATTTTCGTTCACGTCTTCATATTCTTTACTATATTTCTAAATCCAAACGCCTTTACCCTGGCGAGAGGTGTTTTTGTTGTGGCTGGTCTCTGACAGATAGGTCTACAACATTTTATGTTCTTGATATTTTTAAGACAATGTCTGAGAAACATCATACACAATTGATGGGATCAGATTCAGAGACCCACAACTAAACACTAGGGAGTCAAGAAGGATGAAGAATTATAGGAGTTAGAGGAATCCAGGAGACCATGAGAACATGGCCCACAGAGTCAACTAAGCAGGGCTCATAGAGGTAGGCATACAGAGACTGAAGCAACAAACACAGACCCTGTATGGATCTGAGCTAGGACCTCTGTATATACTTTATGATTGTGTAGCTTGGTGTTCTTTGGGACAAGAACAGTGGGAATGGGGGCATGTTTCTTACTCTTTTGTGCTGTGGAATAATCTTTCTTTACACTGTGAAATATGTGTTGCTCAAATTGTTAATAAAAAGCTGATTGGTAAATAGCTAGGCAAGATTGTTGGGCAGAGAGGATGCTGGGAAAAAGAAGGAGTCAGAGGAGTAGTGAACACACGAAGAGAGAAGCAACATGGACAAGACATAGTATCGAGAAAAGGTAGCATGTCATATGGCAAAGCAAAGAAAAAATGGGTTAATTGAAAATGTAAGAGTTAGACAGCAACAAATCTGAGCTATTGGTTGAGAGCACTTATAATTAATATTAAGCCTTTGTATGGTTACTTGGAAGCAGCTTTCAGGACAGAAAGGTCCCCCTACACCTTTGGTTGTGCTTGGGTCCTGTTTCCACCAAGTGGGTTGCCTAGTCTAGCCTTGATAGAAGGGTTTGTGCCTAGTCTTCTTGTAACATGTTATGGCATGTTTGGTTGATATATCTGGGAGGCCGGCTCTATGTTTTTGAAGGGAAACAGGAGGAGTGAGTTGTGGGGACAGGGGAGGTAGGGAAAACTGCAGTCATGATGTAATGTATGAGAGGAATAAAAGTGTTAATGTTTTACATAAACTGCTGATCATTTACTTTTACTGAATAGAAATTTAACTTTATATAAGACAATGAATGGTACACATAAAAGGAAGGAATATGTGATCAAAAAATAAAACGGGGCCGGGCCGGGCGGGTCGGGAAGAGGAACCAGGTGGGCTGACAGACAGGCCAAGCCGCTGAGATGAGGCCCCAGATTCCAGTCACGGTCAAGACCCCCAAGGACAAGGAGGAGATCGTGATCTGTGATCGAGCCTCGGTCAAGGAGTTTAAGGAGGAAGTCTCCCAGAGGTTTAAGCCTCAGCAGGATCAGCTGGTCCTGATCTTTGCAGGCAAGATCTTCAAGGATGGAGACACACTGAACCCGCATGGGATCAAGGATGAGCTCACAGTCCATTTAGTCAAGACCCCTCAGAAGGCTCAAGATCCAGCGGCCACGCCTACTTCTCCCCCTTCCACTCTTGACTCTGCCTCTGCACCCTCCACCACACCTGCCTCCCCTGCTGCCCCTGCCCAGCCCTGCAGCTCTGGCAATGCCACTTCAGATTCTGGCAATGCCACTTCAGATTCTGGCAATGGAGGAGGACCCTCTCCAGTGGCTGCAGAGGGGCCTCCAAGCACTACTGCATCGATTCTTTTTGGCTTTGGGGGCATCCTTGGTCTAGGCATTCTGGGCCTGGGTTCTGCCAACTTCATGGAGCTACAGCAACAGATGCAGAGACAGCTCATGTCCAACCCTGAGATGCTGTCATAGATCATGGAGAACCCCTTGGTCCGGGATATGACGTCAAACCCTGACCTGATGTGCCACATGATCATGGCTAACCCCCAGCTGCAACAGCTGATAGAGAGGAACCCTGAGATCAGACACATGCTCAACAACCCTGAGCTCATGAGGCAGACAATGGAGCTTGCTCGAAACCCAACCATAATGCAAGAAATAATGAGGAACCAGGGCCGGGCTCCCAGCAACTTGGAAAGCGTTCCTGGAGGGTATAATGCCCTCCGCCGCATGTACACCGAAACCCAGGAGCCCATGCTCACAGCTGTTCGGGAACAGTTTGGCAACAATCCCTTCTCTTCCCTGACCGGAAACTCCAACAGCATATCTTCCCAGCCTCTTCGGACAGAGAGAATCGAGAGCCCCTCCCTAACCCCTAAAGCCCCTCCCCTCCCAACTTCCAGGCCCCGAATCCGGTGGGGGAGGGCCCCGGAGGGTCGGGGACCAGCCAGGTGCACCCCACAGTCTCGAACCCCTTTGGGATCAGTGCGGCTAGCCTGGGGTCAGGGATGTTCAACAGCCCAGAAACGTGGGCGCTTCTCCAGCAGATCTCTGAAAACCCCTAGCTTATGCAGAATGTGATCTCAGCGTCTTACATCCACAGCATGATGCAGACACTAGCCCAGAACCCTGACTTTGCTGCTCAGATGATGGTGAATGTCCCGCTGTTTGCCGGGAATCCACAGCTTCAGGAGCAGCTCCGCCTGCAGCTCCCTGTGTTTCTGCAGCAGATGCAGAACCCAGAGTCTCTCTCCATTCTCACCAATCCCCAGGCCATGCAGACCCTGAAAACTGAAGCTCCTGGGCTGGTACCAAGCCTTGGCTCCTTTGGGACATCCCGGACCCCTGTATCCCTGACAGGCAGCTCCCGGTCTGCCGCCAAGGCGCCCCCCTCCCGCCCCTATTCCCCAGGCCTACAAGCCACGCCTCCTCCCAAGGCGGGTTCCAGTGCCTAGCAGCAGCGCATGCAACAGATGATCCAGTTTCTGGCTGGAAGTGGAAATTCACAGGTGCCAATGTCAGAAGTGAGATTTCAGCAGCAGCTGGAGCAACTCAATTCCATGGGCTTTGTCAGCTGTGAAGCTAACCTACTGACCCTGATGCCGCTGTTGATCTAAGCTAAGAATCTTAAGCAATAGTGCACAGGGTACCTTAACTGCCCTTCCTCTGAAATCAGATTGATTGTCTGACTGCTACATTAATCGTTATCATTGAGCCTTCATCCAGCAACTAATGGAAGCAGATACAGAGATCCACAGCTAAGCCGTTGGCTGAACTCCTAGAGTCCTGTCATAGAGAGGGAGAAGCAATAATATCAGCAAACAGGTCAAGACCATGATGGGAAAACCCACAGAACCAGTTGACCCGAACAAGTGGGAGCTCACTGACTCTGGGCTGATAGCTGGGGAACCTGCATAAGACCTAACTACACCCTCTGAATGTGGGTGACAGCTGTATAGCTTTGGCAGTTTGTGGAACCACTAGTAGTGCAACCATTTGTAGCCCATTCCCTCTGGAGGAAAACCTTACTCAGCCTAGATACGTGGGGGAAGGCCTTGGTCCTGCCTCAATTAATGTGACAGGCTTTGTGAACTTCCTATGAGAGGCCTCACCCTCTGAGGAGTGGAAGGGTGGTGGGGAGGGGAGAAAGTGGGGGAGCAAGAGGACAGGAGAGAGAGGGAACTGGGATTGGTATGTAAAATAAGACTGTTCACTTATAGACTTAGACCAATCATAGATTCTATCCTGAGAATCCTGAACTGTATAAATAACGCCCTTTAAAAGGGAAAGCCCAGGGGAGCCAATAAGGATAGCCTGAATTTGGCCTGACAGTGCCCCAGGAAGGATTGTACTGATTGACCCATCGACAACCAAGCAAGGAATCAATGGAGAAATCTTTAGTCCTGCCCAATTTAGTAAGAGAATCTTTGTCTGCTACAGAAACAAAACTTAGAGTTCAAGGGTAATGAGAATCTCCCACAGGCTGTTTAGTAGGAGAGTCAGTATGTGATGTACTGTAAAACAGACTAACACAAGCAGATTGAGGGGACATACCAACAGTAAAAAAGCAGATAGGCAAACCATTTATATCTGTATAATTTAGTATCCCAGAAAATTTTGGATATATAAAAGCATCCCATCCATTTAGAATCATTAGGTACAATTTTAACTTCTTGAAATTTCCAAGTCAGCTTTCCATAGTAGAAAGTTTCCTCCTGTTAAGCGGGCCTTAACTACCTGGAACCAAACATATGGGGTCACCCATAGAATACTGAGTTTCTCGACTAAAGTCATAGTATAAGATGAGGTAGGCCCATAATCAGCTGTAGCTTGTTTAATTTCTTTTAATAGTTTGTATGGGAGAGGCTCCCATAAAGGCTCATCAGTTTTGGGATCACAAAGTGTTGGAAATCAGTTAACATTTTCCTATCCTCTTGTGCCTGTGTTAATGCTCCTTCAAATCCTAAGCAATCCAAAGAGATTCGAGAATTTAATCAGAGGTTTATTTGAAGGCAATTTATTTACCATTTTAGGGAGAGGCCCATAAACCATTTTAGGATTATGATATCTAGCTGCCTCTTCCTCAAGGTCTGGTTCATCTTGTTGGTCAAGTTTTTCCTGTGTTTTCTCATCTTTATTCAAACCTTCTCTTATAGGAAACAGTCTATAGTTAGAGTTTTTCAGAGATTCTTGTGAAATGCCATCTTTAAATTTATCTGAATAATGCTGAGAGGCTAAAGCAGTATTTCCTGCTTGTTTAAGATCCATAGCCACTTTTAAAAGGCTTCACGTAGAAAAGGCAGTTGGTGGTATTTTTGAAGCACTGTGATCATTATACCATGATTTAAATTCTTCTGATCATTCCAGATTTCTATATCCAGGATTCCTTGTTCTGGGGACCAGGAATGTACCTTTTGAACAGACTGCAAGAGGTCTTGAATCAGGGTAGCACTAACTTTGTGACTTCTTCCTTTTAGGGCATGCTCAATGATGTTCCCACAAAGGGCAGCATCCTTAGATTTACCCTGTCCCATAGTAACAGAGGGCCTTAAAATATCTCCAAAAGGTCCTGAGATTCTCTACCCTTACTCAACTGGCTTATTTCCAGTGAGACTGTAGTAGAATTCCTAGGTATTTACACCACCATCTGTCTTGGGTGGGAACTTACCATCCTGAAGGTCATAAACACGTTGGGCACCAGTTGCCAGAGTCCAGCTTCAATGGGGTTCTGTGCTGCCGCAGGATGGATGTGTGGAGTCAGCAAAAGACAACCACAGTCCGTCTTTCAAACTGATGGTCTCGACTAGCACAGACCATCTTTATTTATACAAGTTCTAATACTTTCAAACATGGGCTATTTCAAAGCATTTCTCTTTAAGCATTTTCCAAGAATGATTAGCATTGACTCATTTTAGTTTCTCTTCCTTTACCACTCCCTTTACCCCTTATCATTATAATGCAAGCCAAATGTTTATATCTAGCCAGGCACCTCTTATTCATACTGTTCTCTGGCCAGCAACAAACATGTGGTTACAATGAAAGAGATTTAAGCCCTGTGATTAATTCTTAACAATATGACATTTTCATATTTTGAAATCAGTTGAGTATATTGTCATGCCTAGGTTATCATTTTCAGGTGTATGCCAGTTTCTAAGTAACCTGTACACCACTTTTATGTGGACTACAGTTATCATCCTAGCATAAATTTATAAGTTCTCAAAATAGTAACAATAAAAACCTAACTCTTTAATTGTTGGGACTAAATTTCCATTCTTACTGAAAATTTCAGCATGTGCCTTTCTCTTAAGAGAACAGGGAGTTTTATATTCCTTTATTGATATTTTGACATTGGAAAAATATCTGAGTATACACGTCCTGGAGCCAGAGAGATATATGCCATTTTGTGTTCTATATCTTTTCCTTATTACTTCCTATAAGTTTTTAATGTTTTTCTTATATGTATCTTCTAGAAAATCATTTTCCAGGTTTGTAAGTTCTTTGGATTATATTTATCTCCTTTTAGAATAATTGAATACCAGTAGTCATTAATCTTAGTGAGTTGCTCTTCCTTTCTCATGATGATGCAAAGGCAGTGAGGGGCAACCAGAGAAAACGGTTTCTGTAACGGATCAGAGGTTTTACTACCAGTAACCTCAGGCACAATCAAGACTAGCAAAGCAAAATCAAGAGTTATCATAGGAATGAGCACAGAGAGAGTCAGAGATGCCTGAAGCCCATGAGCCTCTAGAATCAGCACAGGAGTCTGCAGTGTTGTTGCCGCAGGTTCTTGCCAAGTGGATGGGGTTCTTCAAACGGCCTTGTCATCTAAGAAGCTCCATTTGCAAAACATTTATGTGCCATTCCCAGGGGGTGACAACATGACTTCTGCCAAAAAATTTAGCAATATGGTGGCCTAGCTAAGGTCTGAACAATGACAACAGTGGTTGACAAGCCAATATAGATGGGGAAATCTTACAGGGCCTCACCTGAAGTGAAGAGCTGTTGATAATTAACAGTTCCTTATTGAGGTGGATCAGTCTTCTCCAGAGATAAAACCCTGATGGATTACCAAGTGGTCAGCCCTAAACACATGTTAGTAACACTAAATAGATTCAGTAGGATTTGATTCAGATTTATTTATTTATTTATTTATTATGTATCGAGTACTTTGACTGCATGTATGCCTTCACGCCAGAAAAAGGCATCAGATTGATCTCTTTATGGATGGTTGTGAGCCACCATGTGTTTGCTGGGAATTGAACTCAGGGCCCCTGGAAGAGAAACCAGTGCTCTTTACCTCTGAGCCTTCTCTCCAGTCCTGTCAGTAGGTTTTATTAGTACATTCATGTGTGTGTGTGTGTGTGTGTGTGTGTGTGTGTGTGTTTGTGTGTGTGTGTATTTGAAGGAGAAGTAAATAATTTCAAAAATATGTTGGTATCATAAGGGTTGGAGAGAGAGAAAGAGTTGGGGTAGGAATGTTGTAAACAATGTGCTCGTGTACAAAATTTTAAAAAATAAAACAAATATTCAGAATGAATAAACAGGCAAACAAACTAAAGAGCAAAATCAAAACACTATCCTGAGTGAGGTAAGCCAGACCCAAAAAGAGGAGCATGGGATGTACTCACTCATATTTGGTTTCTAGCCATAAACAAAGGACATTGAGCCTATAATTAGTGATCCTAGAGAAGCTAAATAAGGAGAACCCAAAGAAAAACATATAGGCATCCTTCTGAATATTAACCTTCATCAGGCGATGAAAGGAGACAGAGACCCACATTGGAGCACTGGAGAGAAATCTCAAGGTCCAAATCAGGAGCAGAAGGAGAGAGAGCACGAGCAAGGAACTCAGGACCGCAAAGGGTGCACCCACACACTGAGACAATGGGGATGTTCTATTGGGAACTCACCAAGGCCAGCTGGCCTGGGTCTGAAAAAGCATGGGATAAAACCGGACTTGCTGAACATAGTGGACAATGAGGACTACTGAGAACTCAAGAACAATGGCAATAGGTTTTTGATCCTACTGCACGTACTGGCTTTGGAGGAGCCTAAGCAGTTTGGATGCTCGCCTTACTAGACCTGGATGGAGGTGGGCGGTCCTTGGACTTCCCACAGGGCAAGGAACCTTGATTGCTCTTTGGGCTGAAGAGGGAGGGTGACTTGATTGGGGGAAGGGGAGGGAATTGGGTGGCGGGGAAGAGACAGAAATCTTTAATAAATAAATAAATTTATAAAAAAATATGTGAGGATATAGATCATCCTCTTAATTTAACAATTCTACATTATTGTATGAAGGTATTCATTGTTTCCTCAGAAATCTATATGCATTATCTGTTAGTTAAAATTAAAAATTTATTATAAATGCAATTTATTTTGCACTTATTGTTGTATCTCTCAGCCTTGCTTAATTCACTTACTGAGATCCTTATTTTTTTAAAAAAATATTTAATTAATTTATTTATTTTACATCCCACCTGCAGTTTCCCCTCCCTCCTTTCCTCCCATTCCTTTCCCTGTCCCATCCTGCTCCCCAATCCATTCCTTTTCTGTGGTTCTTGGGAAGCTTTTCCAGGGGAGGTGCTTAGTCTTACTGCAACGTGATATGCGATGTTTTGTTGATATCCGTGGGAGGCCTGCTCTTTTCTGAACTGAGTTCCTTCTTGAAAAATAGATTTTATCATATTTCTTGCATAGAACATCATGATATTCTTACTATCCTGTTGTCGGGGTTTCTGTCCTGCCTGGTTCCCGCAGTCGTTAAGTCCCAAAGAAATCACACAAAGGTCTACATTAGTTAGAAACTGATTGGCCCATTATCTCAGGCTTCTTATTAACTATTATAACTTATATTTGCCCATTATTCTTGTCTATGTTAGCCACGTGGCTCAGTACCTTATTCAGTGGGGCAGTCACATTTTACTTCTTCTGTGGCTGGGACAGGACTGCCGACCAAGCTTTCCTCTTTCCAGAATTCTCCTGTTCTCATTGACCTGCCTCTACTTCCTGTCTGGTTGTCCTGCCTATACTTCCAGCCTGGCTATTGGTCAATCAGCATTTATTTAAAATATAATTGACAGGATACAGACCATTGTCCCACAGCACTATCCTTTTTCTTATAATATTTTTTCTCTTTTTTTTTCTTTTTTCTTCTTTCTTGTCTTCCTGCTTTGAGTAGAGTTTTTAGTCCAATAATGAATGGAGAGGTGTGGAAGGGGTTGAACTTGTTGATTCAGCCACTCTTATTAGTGTTTTACATCTTTGTATTATTTCTGATTGATGAGCTTAGAGTTGTATCAGTTTTACTAATTATAAGTGACTTGCTTTTACTTAACTTTTAGATTCACTTTTTTCCCTTGTGTTTTCTTGGGTTTTATTTTATTTATTTTTCCCTTTTAATATTTATTTCCTTTCCTATGTTTATTTTGGTTTCATTTCCTCTTTCTTTACCGATTTCTTAAAATAGAATTTATGGTCATTGGCTTGACATTTTTCTTTCTTTCTTTTACTTTATAATTTATTTAGGATTTTTTTTTCAGTCAGAGTATTGTGTATTCCAGACTGTTATCTAATTTTCTGAGGACGGTCTTGAACTCCTGATTCTCCTGTCTTTATCTTCAAATACTGGGATAGGTGTGTTTCATAATGCCTAGTTGCATTTTATTTTATTGATTTTTTAAAGATAGTTTCATGCTGTATGTAGCTCAAGCTGACTTGTAACTCACTATTTATCTTAGACTGACCTTAAAGATCAGGCCATCCTCCTGCCTTTGATGCCCGAGTATTTGGTTTGCAGATATAATCTGCCAAGCCCAGCCAATGATTCTTCTTCCTCCTATAAAAAGAAAAAAAAATCATCTTTGTTAGAAAAATAAAAAGATTTTACATAGATATAGTACATAACTAGATGTGGTAGTAGGAGGTGACTATAGAACTTTAAATAGGAAATGTGTTTGAGAATGGGGGTTCTAAATGTTTTCTGACTTGAACCCATCTCTGCAATTAATGCTGAAGATCACTGGATTATCCTGTCCTTTGGTGTGTATTATTTTATATTCTATTTTTAATGTAATATTTTTTAATTTTAATATAGTTTTTGAGTATTTCTCATGTTTTTTAGTAGGAAAGATTATGCTGCTGTTTATTATAATGTTTTTTTGAAGTACTTATCCTTTTCTTTGGAAATTTTTAAATCTTTCTTTCTTTTTTTTTTAATTAATTTATTTATTTATTAAGGATTTCTGCCTCGTCCCCACAACCGCTTCCCATTTCCCTCCCCTTCCCCCGATCAAGTCCCCCTCCCTCATCTGCTCGAAGAGCAATCAGGGTTCCCTGACCTGTGGGAAGCCCAAGGACTGCCCACCTCTATTTTTTTATTTGGGGATTTTTTTAAACAGCAGATTTAGTGCTCAGTTATCACAGAATAAAGCTTTGGATTTAACATCTCAAAGAGGAGTTTTGTCTCAGTTTTCAATCATGCTTTGAGCTCTTATGGAAAGGGGAGGAAGTAGCCAGTGCACTTGGCTTCTTGCCTCTTCGTGAGCTGGCCCTCGCCTCTTAAGAATGTTCTTTGAAAACTGCACTTGTGATACTAATCTTTAGTGTTCAATTGTGTGAAATGTTGATAAAGCAGCATGTCGTTTTACAGGTCAGCAAACAAATGCTCAGCAGGATGAACTGAATTCTCAACAGCTGTGCATCAGTGGATAAGGAGCTGGAACAGGATCACAGTTCTTTGTGTAATATACAATCGTTGGCTCTCAAGCTTATAAACTACTTAATAAATGCATATAAAACACCTACAGGTATCAGCCCAATGGACACCAAGTTGACAAGTGATCAGCCAGCAAAGAATTTACAGTCCTATGTGGAAGACAAAGATTCAGTTACCTAATCAAATAGTTTCAGGTGTGCTAGGGAGGTGGCGCAGAAAGTCTTCTCTGTCCCAGGCAGTGATTTCTTCTCTTAGTCACGAGTCCTTTTGCAACAACGAGGTCTATTGGGATGTGACTGACAAAGAGACAAAGGTTTTGCTTCAGGTTCAGATGCTATTCTGCAATATGGGATTTTCCTCTTTTAAAACTTAGTCATGATGATAACATGCCCTGATTTCCACTGGAACATTGATGTTGAGTAAGTGTGTACTCATTGAAGTTGCTCTTACAATACAGAGTGCATGCTTTTGACAGGCTCGTTTGTCCATGTCCCATTTCATCTGCTGGAAAATGTTCAGCAAGCTGAGGAAATTGAGCAAGGTGCTCCCCATGGCAGTGGAAAGATTCCATTAGGACTATTTTTTCAAACAGATGTTGCATCATAAAGAGAAGTTGACAGTTCTCTCTTAATCATGTGCACATATATACACTTTATGTGTGATATTTGCAGTGGCTACTTCTCCATATGCTTTATTTGTTATTATTACTATTGTGATAATGATTGATGGTGATGACAGTGATGATGGTGATGATGATGGTGATCAGATTTGGGGTATATGACACAGTCTGCAAAGTGTTTGGTGCACAAGCATGAGATCGTGAGTTCAGCTATCCAGCACTAAAGTAAAAAGCCAGAGTGTGGCAGAAAGGACCAGCAAACCCAGCAGTGGTAGAAAGAGATTGGGAAGTCCTGGGGCTTGACTGACTATTCAGTCCAGCCAATTTGTCTTTTCCAGGTTCAAGTGACATCAACCACTGTCCTTCACATATGCACGCAGGTCCATGTATCCATCGTCCATGCACACACACAGAAAGAGCCAAAAATAATGTCATCACAATCATGTTATATTAAATTGATATCTTTAAATGTAACAACCATTTTTTAAGGCATAATTTTCTTAGAAATAGCTCTAGATAAGGAACAATGATTATGTAACGGTGTTTGGAAAACTCTGATGACCATAATGAGATGTTCATCTAAGAGATTACAAAATAAAGAAATTAAGAATATAACTTTTTTGAAAGGATGCTTGCATGGAGTTTAAAATAAGGTTCTGTTTGGCTCTTTTTCTGGAGTAAACCAAGCTTTGACGGCTCAGAGAAAAGGCTGTAATTTCCATTGTGTCCTTTTGGTTCTGGTCTCTATGTCTGTTTTTTTGACCTTGTGATTTTTTATGCCAGGAGAATACTGTTTGATAATATAGCTTTGTAATATAACTTAAAATCAAGAAATTACTCTGTTCTTTCCTAAAATTTCTCAGACTCATCAGAGTCTTTTGTGCTTCCAAGTTTTAGTTTCATTTTTCTATATTTCTGTGAAGGATGTTATAGGGTTTTTTTTAAAAAAAATTATAATTCATCTTTACACTGGATTAGGTGAATGGACATTTTAACATAATTCTGTGATCCATAAATATGGTGAATCTTTCTGTTTATTTTACTCTTTGAATTTTTTCTAGTTATTTTTTTTATTGTTCAACTGCTTTATACATTTATCTAGCAAATTTTAATTATTTGCTTCGCCTAGTCCTTTTTCATCTTCTTTCCTCTGTAACTGAAGCCCTTTGTCCCAACAATGTGTCTTCCTGCTTTCATGTTTTCTTGTGCGACCCACTGAGTTTCACCGGAGCTTTTTACCCAAGTGTAGGTGGCATGTTATTCACCGAAGCAAAGTCAAATGAGGGGTGCTGCATCAGTGGAGAAAATGATATGGTCCCCAAAGCTCACTTGAATGACAATTGTCACTGCAGAGATTACTTCTCACCTAGGTTAAGTTTATTTTAAAATATTTTATCTATCTATCTATCTATCTATCTATCTATCTATCTATCTATCTATCATCTACCTACCTACCTACCTACCTACCTACCTACCTACCTACCTATATTCATATTTGGCTTTTAACGGTCATTATTTTTGTGCCTGAATTTTCTATGTTGATTTTACAATCTGAAACTTAACTGACTTCACTATTTATTTACTTACTTACTTATTTATATGCTTTCATTGTGTGCATGAGTGTTTGAGAGTCTGGTAGCCAAGGAAGTCAGGAGAGGGTGGTAACTTCTCTGAACAGGGTTTACAGATAACCTTGACCACTCGTGTGGGTGTGGGAACCAAAGCCAGTCCATTGCAAAGCAGCAAGGGCTTCAAGCCACTGAGCCCTCTCTCCACCTGTCCCCCTTTTGGCAGAATGTCAGAGGTTTCCTGCTTCTGAGATCAAGTCACTTTCAAATATAGATAGTTTTATTTTTTCCTTACTAATTGTAATCCTGATTGTTTTTTGTCAGTTTTAATTTTTAATCATTTTAATAAGATTTCTATTGCTACTACTTCTGGATTTATGATACTATGGAAATAACAAGAGCATCCTTCTTTGTCTTGTTCAGGATTTAGAAGGAAAACCTGTCAATATATCTTTGTTGATTATGATGTTAGTTGTCAATTTCCCACAGATGGTCTTTGCATGATAAGTAACTTTTCTACTTTTAATAAAGTGTTCTGGGAGTTTGTTCAGAAAGAAGGCTATGTTTTGAAGGTGTTTTTATTATATCAACGACTGTATTTAGTTTTTAGTTTCTTTTTCCTTAATATAAAAAAAAGTCAACGTAATTCTAAAGGTTTACATGCTATAGAAAAAGCAATCATTTAGTCATAATGTATCATCTGTTGGTATTTCGCTGAATTATCTCCTAGGATTTTATTGATATTTTTGCCTCAGTGTCTATCATGGTTATTAACTTGCCGTTTCTATTTCTGATGTCTCTGCTTGGCATTATTGTTACCTTACTAGTCCTGTATAATGTGCTTAGAAATAGCTCTTCCAGTTCCGTATGAGGAGAAGAATTTAAGAAGTAGAGGAAGTAACTATTGTTTGAATATTTGCTAGGCTTCAAATAAAAAATAAACTCTTCCTGAGCTTTTCCTGTTGGGGAACCTTAATTTCTAATTCAACTCTTTTTGTTGACTGTTTAAACTTTTCTAGTCCTTCATAGTTCAATATTGGCAGATTGTATTTTTCTATGATTGTCATTGTATTTTATATTATTGCTAAATGGATAGACTTTAGGTATTCTTGCCACACAAAAATAACAAGTTACTCTGAGTTTGCTTGACTTGCTTTGGATTTGAGGCATGCTGCATAGCTTGTGGTCTACTTCTGGGCATGCTCTCAAAGAATATAAAATCGCCAACTCTTCAAGTTACACACGCCCATGTTTACTGTAACTTTAAAAAAATCCAAGTTATGGAAGCAATTTAAGTGTCCATCAAACAACACAAGTAACCTATGATAGAAATAAAATGATAACAAAAGATCTTACCAATCACCACAGAATGGATAGGCTGGGAAGACGTGTATGCCCGTGATATAAACCATACACAGAAGGAAAATATTCCATAGTCTGACATATGAGTGGTAAAAAGAGAAAATGTCAAGCATCTAGAGCCAGAGAAACAATGTACTAGTTACCATCAGCAGTGGTGGGTGAAGGAAGAAAGCAGATACAAGTCTGAGTAGCAGATATGGTGAGGCCTATTGCTTAGCATACCGCACAGTTGGGGCAGAGGATTGGAGAAATCAAGATATTTACCTAAGTTCTTTCTTTCTACTGGCTAGCATTTTCATTTCCAGAAGGTACTGTCCTTGCTACTGATAGAAGAAAAGTCATCCTAAGTATTATCCAGTGATGAACACTGTGAGCTACAACAACCATCCTGGTAAGATACTCCCATTGATGCAAACATTACATGATCTTGGAAGTGTTTGAGGGGGAAGAGTTATAACGATAATGCATGTGTACACATACGGAATTCTCAAAGAATGAAGGAAAGGAAACATAACATGCCACGCATATACAATATACTACTCAGTCATAGAAATAAGATGTCATCATTTAATATGCCAACTGACCCCAAACTCAATACATTAACTGAAATAATTCAAACATAGAAAAAATACTACATGATATCATGCCTATGTAGAATTGACACTCACAAAAAGCTGATTTCGTGGTAACTGAGGATTATCAGAGGGTGGAAAAGCTGCTTAACAGATGCAATGCTAGATGGGAGAAAAATATTCTCCTGCCTTATATAAAAATAGATTAAAGAGTAACCGATGAAAGTCCAAGGTCCTCCCCCCTCCATCCAGGTCTAGGAAGGTAAGCATCCAAACTGGCTAGGCTCCCACGAAGCCAGAACATGAAGTAGGATCAAAACCCAGTGCCATTGTCCCTGATTGCTCTTCGGACTGGAGAGGGAGGGGGAGAGGAGTGGGGGAGGGGGAGAGGAGTGGGAGGAGGGGGATGGAAATGAGAGCCTGGGAGGAGGCGGAATTTTTTTTCAATAAAAAAAAAAGAAAAAAGAATAACCGATGAGACATGAACTTGTAAACATAGATAGTCACAGAAAAAAGCTCTATACTATTGACCTGGGCCATGACATTTTTGAATGGGAGCAAAAAAACACAGTTGACAAAGCCAGATTAGAAAGAAGACCTGAAGGGCTCCAAACATAACACAATGACAATTACAATGTTTACACCGAATGGATTAATACAAATACATATGTACACCAAGTATGTAATTTTTATGCATTAATAAATATGCTGCGTGTATAAGAAGATAGGAATAGTCCTGTTTCTGTAACGTTAGTCCCAAGGGACAAACAGAAAATAGAACTCAGAGCTTGCTCACCAATGGATAAGAAAGCACTAAGCAATGGAGATTGTTTTTCCTAAAAAGGAAATTCTGTCTTTGGCAACATCATGAAAAAAAGCTAGAAAAATGAATGAGATTGCCTAGGTAAAGACAAACAAAAGCTGCCAGATCTCACATATGGCATCTGAGCACTTCGACCTCACAGAAGGACACAGGAATTTGCAGGTGGGAGTTTGGAGGGGGCATGAGTTAGTCAGGAGACAGGAATTTTAGTTTCAGTGGAAAATAGTAAGTTTCTGAAATCAGCTGCAAAGTAGCATAATTTAGTTCTCTTCCTTCGAAATATATGAGAAAAAAATCCAAATATCTCACCACAAAATGTAGTGCTCAGAACATCGTACTATGCCTTAGGATTGTATCTATTTATAAGCTATCAGGATGTTATATAAATAAATTTTAAGTTAAGAAATTAACCACTATGGGGGTTTTTGTTGTTGCCTGCATGTTATTTTAGTAACAATGAGAGTTCTTTTCTACTTAAATAAGCCCAGACCCCTGACATTCTTGAATTATATTTGGAAAATGTATGAGAAACAGTTTACTCATGTCTATGCCTTGGAATTAACTTGCTAAACTCTTTAACAAGAGCCTGAAACTAAGAGGAACTTCACAATATTAAAGGAACAATTTTAAAATTACTTACAAACATGCCATTTGCTAGAACATCCTTTGGTTAGAATACTCTGCTACAAACTTTCCCTAAGTATATGGTCCCCATGTGAGGCCTTAGTAAGAGCCAAACCTGATGTGTATCAGACACAGTCACTTTTCTGGGAAGAAAAGTGTTGTTGTCTTGTTAAGTTACGAGAAGGCTTAGCTTACAGAGTATGTACAACTCCATCTGCTCTCACAGACACCTTTGTAGCATTCAATCAAGCTGATGGCCTTCCAGGTATTGGTCTAAGCTGCAGTACTTTACTGCCACCTGGTGGCCACGCTGAGGTGGTTACAAGTCCTTCCAGGCTTTTATCCCGTTGAAGATGCTCTTCACAGTTACTGTAGCAGAGCAAAGAATGCATCTTACAGGTTAGACTGAGATGTTAATTTGTGTTGTAATTCACAATGGGTGGTGATTTTAGCATGTTGTGTTTAACTGTTTATGCAATTTTAAAAGAATGATGGCTTGAAGAAGAAGATAGAGGCTGAGATAAAAAAGAGTATCAAAACCTACTACAACACAATAGTTTGGATTAAATAAATACTTGAAGGTATAACATAATCCATACTTATGATGACATAAGAATATGTAGACGTTAGGGTTAGACATTTATCTTTAGTATTAAGGACTTAGAGAACACTTAAATTAACTTCTATTGTGTAAAAACATGCAGGATCAAATTTATAAAAAGAGAACAGGACTTATATTGTATAAAATGATTAAAGATTCCATATGTCAAAGAAATTAAGACATCTAGTATTTGGTACTAGGATGATGGCGTGGTCTCAATGTAGATATTTAAGGTACATAGACTAGGTTAGGACGACTGTCAGTCTAAGGTCATGGGTGGGTAAGATAAGAACAGGCAAGTCTGGAAGTGATTAGGAATGACAGGATAAAGTTATATTTTGAAATGAAAACATTTTGTCTTAGCCATAAGACTGAGAACTGATATGTTTAAAGGTTTCAAACAAAGTACCAAAGAGGAAAAATAATCATCTAGCGTCAGATGAGAGATAAGAGAGAATGTGAGAGACAAAGGAGCCAGGGGGGGGGGGGGAGGAAAGGGAGGAAGAGAAGGAAGGAGTGAGTGCAGGAGGGAGGAAGAGGCGAGGACCATGACCAGTGACTGCTGGAGTCAGGATTCTCAAGGCAGAAATGACTTTCTGCTCTGCAGTGGTGAGAGAAGAGAAGACAAGGACTCACAGAAGAAAACAACCTCACATTTCAATGCACGCTGTTCTCTTCTCCATCTTCAGAAATGTCTATGGAAAAAAATACCATCAAAGCCTTTGACCAGTTAGGTGCAGCATATTTTACAGACATGAGTTTCTGTTTGCTAGACTCAACTGTACTCTTACAAAACAGTCTTGTCTTTTGGAATTCTTTAGGAAAAGAATAATATTATGTTCTAGTGCGAACTTTAGAAAATTCTAGAGGAAAAACAGGACAGTGGCATGATAAAGACATTTTCTTTTCTTTTCTGACAATGTCTTTCTGGAGAAATTATCTGTGATGTAGTATGTAAAAAAGTTAACAAGACATTAGACTAAATGACACAAGACACGGAAGAATATTGTTTTTGAGTACTAAGTTATCTCCATGACTGACCTAGGCATTCATATTTGGGGATATTCCAGAAAAAGGAGAGCATAACCTATTTGGAATTATCCTGAACAGAGGACACAGAACTGAGAGGAAGGAGAGACAAAAATGGCTACTATGCAGAACCATGCTGATCAAAGGGCTCAACAGATTGTAGGTTGCTCTCCATGGAAGAGAGAAGTATGCACATGAAAAGATAACAGAGCCCAGGTCATACACAGGACGCCAATAGTGCCTACTTAAGATAAAAGATTCACTGTGTGACCTTAACGTGGGACTCATACTTTTCAAAGAGAGATTCATGAAGGTGATAGAGAAGCAGGAGCATTGGAAATGATCCTCCCTCGAGCTCTTTATGTTCCTGTATCAAGAACTTAACGTCATGGGAGTTGGCATCCTATGAAGGCAGAATACCTCCTTTTCCCTCAGGGCTCTTTGCTTCCAAATTCTGAAGATGAAATCTCATTTTCACTGCAGCCCTTCATGTGCCACCGAGTCGTCATGCTGGCACAGCTCGCAGGGCACTGACAAGTAAAAAGTCACTTTTCTCCCAGGCCAGATGTGACCAAGGAGGATAACACACGAGCGCCCGTGAGCCTGCTGACCCTCTTAGAAAATACGTGTACATGCACACAAATGAGTTATTATGACCTCGAGAGACATATTTTATATGTGTCCCAAAGAATAAACTGTGTCTTCAGAATTTAAGAAAAAAAAAGATCAGTGGGGTATTCATATTCTTCTGTGGAGAAAATTAGCATCATTGAAGACATGGTGCCATGTTAGATATGTATAGATCCTCTGTATCAAGGCTCACACCTTGATACAATGGGGCACAATGACACTCTCTTGTTATTCCAACTGCTTGGGAGTCTAAAGCAGGAGAATTTCAGGTTTGAGACCAGTCTGGGCATAAGGCCGACTGGGGCACACAGAAAGACTACATAACAGAAAGACATAAATAATGAAAGTTCCAATATTTCAAGAGGGATTTACAAAAGCTGGGCAGCAGAGATTGATTAGGAAGGCCACAGTGTTCTATAAACTGTTTAAATTTTAAAGTGATAATGGAATATAGAGAAATTTGATATGGGGAAGCCCTTGAGGTTTTATATAAATCAGGCCATCATTGAAAATGCTAAAGAGCTGATAAAAATACTGCCTGTCTTTGACCCATAGTGCAGATGTTCATTCTGCTTTACTAGTACTATAGAAGACACAGATCCAAGACACAAGCCAAGATGTTAAGGAACATTTTTTTTTATTTATTGGTAGTCATCAGAATTGATCCCAGGGTCCTCCAAACTGAGAGACTGTGATTTACCAGTGAGCGACATCTCCAGGCCAGAATAGTTTATATACGAATGAAAACATAGAAGGACTCCAGAGCCATCAACTTTGTCATCAAGAATCTGTGCAAGGAAAAGCAAAAGAAGGGGCAAAGAATAAGAAGGAAGTGGTTGTGCTGGTCAGGAATGGAAGATATCTAAATTCACTCACCTAACACCTTCCATCATGATAAAATTTAATTCTCCCACGAGACTTCCTAAAGGGAGGCATAATAATCATTTCATTAAGACATTTTACTTTGGGAAATTAAGAGACAGACCACAAAGGGAGCTGCTTAGATCAAAGGCCAGGGCATTTGCCACTGAAGAAACCGATGACCTTTGGGAACTAATCTGTCTGATTGGGCCTGAGTTTGTGATGTACGAGGTGTAAGTGCAGTCAGCTGTTTGTGCACCAGTCTCTCCCTGCACCTGGATTAGTAACTATGGGGGTGACTCGGGCTTTGTGGAGTCTCTTTTTCACAACCTGCATGTGATTACTAAAGGATTGCTAGAGGAAGGGCTCCAATCTGACACCTCAAGGAATGGTTTTCTTCTTTTAGACTCTCCTGCCTCATATACATCAAAGCTGAAATCACTATGGCATTACAATCTGGGTGCCGAATGACCAATTTCCGGTCATGTAAATCCAAGGATCTGAGTCATCCATCCCAGGCAATGAACCAACGTCTGCTGTTCTGCTAGTATAGTTGAAAGTTATAGACAAAGAAGCAGCAGAAAATATCTAACATAAGATGAAGGTAAAACTTTGTTCTGAAAATCAAAATGGTGAGAATTGGAGGTGTTTTAGAATTTCTACAGGGAATCTATCTAACATGGGAATATCAGGACTCAGAGAAAGAACTCAGCAGACGCTGTTCGGTTTAATGGATCCACCTTATACGCCAGTAGTCCTTCTGATACCATGGCTCTTCTAAGAAGGGGCTGTTTGCTGTCTCCGCAAATGGGAGAGGAAGACCAATTTCACGGCTACTGGATGCAGGGTGGATAGAAATCACAACCAACAAGCTTCGTCTTAGTTTTCTTCCCCACCCCCACAGAGCACTCACAAGCTCTCAAGACATAAGATGCAGGGGTTATCGTAGGTTACGAAATTGGTGCCACAGATGGGTTGCTTTAAGCCAGGACAAGGATCAACTGTTTTATTGAGCCAGCTCAAATTTACTTTCTTATAAGGACACTTGATCTGAAATTGAGCAGAAAAAGGTATAATTAGAACTATACTCAAAAAACAGGTTACTTGTGGACTGCACTAATGGCATCTAAGCAAGTCACAACCACATTCCAATGTCACCAGGCTCTCCCAGTATATCTGCATAAAACAATGACACTAGAATCTGTGCACATTCCCATTGATAAGTATCACGTTCTGTGGTCTGATAAGTATCATGTCTTGTGGTCAGGAGCTCCTACAGGCCTGGCAAGCTATAGTGAAGGAAAAGAAAACATCTAAATTCATGAAGGAAACAAAGCTTAAATCACAAATACATCAAAAGTGAAGGAATGCCCTGCAGGAAGTCTACAAAAGCACAAAAGAAGTAATCTTTAATTTATCCTTTCTTTTACTAATCAAACATTTGGTGGACCCACAATACACACAAGTTTGGGCAGGATAGACAAAAAGGAAAAAAAAACACCCTTCTGTTTGACTCAAACACAAGCTGCAGACATAATTTGAGCCTCTGCTCAGAGATTCCTGCACATTTTTCTGCTTCCAGAATCCAAGAGATTGCTGCATTCCATATTTTCAACCTAGAGAATGTGTTCTGTCCACTCTCTCTACAGAAGCGCAACTCTTCCAGAGCAGGGACTTTGTGGACACTCATGTCCATGGGTCTTAGAACTCCTCGTGGCTGGCAACTGGAAAGTGTTAGCATCCAGAAAGAGTTTTCAGACACCTTGGGATATTCTTGTCTCTGTCTTTGTCTCTCTGTCTCTGTCCTGTCTCTGTCTCTCTAACTCACTCTCTGTCTCTATCTCTCTGTCTCTGTCTGTCTGTCTGTCTGTCTGTTGTCTCTCTCTCTCTTTGTCTACATTTGGCTTGGTTCCCAGTTTAGATCACTCTACTGTAGACTAACGAATCGTGGACCTGTAGTCTTCATGTGAATAGACCTCAAAAAATGTCATAGGTTTAATTGTCATGGTAAACTTTTGAAATAATGTTTTTTTTTTAAAAAAACAAGATTCAATGAACAGGGGCAGTCTATTAACCTATGTATCCATGAGCATCAGTAGTTTGAGTTAGTGAATTTTGAAGAGAAAAACCAAAAACATTAGGAGGTTAGTAGGAGAAGTTAGAAAGGGAGCAGAAGTAGACGAAATGAAGACACATAATATACCTGTATGAAATTTTCAAAGAATAGATAAATAAAATTAAAAAACTAAAACATTTGATTCAGAGCCTGGAGCAATGGCTCAGTGTTTAAAAGTATTTGCTGCTCACTTGATGCTTGCAGAGGAACAGGGTTCAGTTTCCAGCACCTTCTGAAAGCTTACAATAATTGGTAACTCCAGCTCCAGAAGGTTCAGTGCACATTTCTGGCCCTTGTGGACACCTGGCAATGTACAATACGCTTACATAGAAACAGGGGAAACACTCATACACAATTTATTTTAAAAATCTTTGAAAAATTGTATTCAAATCTGAGTCCTAGAAAACCTAGTAGGCAATTACCTTAATAACTCCATGTGGTGGCCACCAAACTCGAGCACCTGGAACTAGGTAATACATAAATATGTTACAAACTTTAATTCCTGATAAATCATAGTCTAATCTACTGCCTGGAGAAAAAAAACTCCAATTCCTTACTATACAATTTTGAAGTAATTGAAAATAATATTTCTTTTATTTATTTTTTTCATCCCCTTTAAGATATGGACTGTCACTCTGCTCCTGTAAATCACCGGCAGAGGGGAACAGTACATCACTGCTTACAGAGGTTGCCCTCCCAGAATATCAAATGCTTTCCTTGATTAATACTTGCCAAGCTGGAGAGGATTGGTATAGTAGGCGGGAAAGGTCAGGACTTTATAATTTTTTTGGTTTGGATCCTGCATTTTGCAGGAAGGGAAATAATACCTTCTTAAGTCAATGCTCAGTAATTTGTGATAGGCATGTGAAAAACCCAGAATGCTATTCTCCTTGTGATTCTCTGCACAATCTCTGCTCTAGAGAGACCACAGAGATTCTGAACCATTGGGGATCCCTGGGAGGCATTTCAAGTATTTCTGAGGTGTGCTCTGCAATGAAGAGATACTGCTGGTCACTTCCACTAACTAACTACCTCCCCGAATATCAGCGTCTCCTTGGCCCTATGCACTAGGTACCCCAACATGCATATCATATACAGGAAAACCAAAACTTTAACTCTCTGGCCCAGAGTCTGACCCACTGTTTCTCTCAGCGTGTATGTGTGGACAAGCATGTATGCAGGTGTTTGTACCTATATTCATATGCATTTTCATTACAATCATTTTAATTCAAAGCATTTACTTGAAGATTACAATGTTAGCACCCACAAAACTTTGTATTTCTGATGGAAAAAGCGAAATTTCTTACCAGATAGAAGCACCGATTGTAGCATGATGAAGAACAAAAGTGACCACAGTACCTGGAAATATTTGACCATTTTTCCTTCTGGTACAGCCTTGCAATGCTGTTCTGAGATCCTGGCTCAGGACACCACCTTGTGCTACAATCACCCCGGGAGACATCATCAGAATATGCTAAAACAGCTGCTGAAAGACCAACCACTGCATACTCCACTTTAGCAGCCTGTTCCACACCACTTCAAGAATAAATACATGGGAAAAATTGAACTTCGACTAATAATCTAAAAGATCAAAAGAGTACAGTTATTGAGTGCAGTGATAGAGCTGTGAGTACTCAGGAAACTTAGGAGGAGCAGAAGTTACTATTCTGTGTGTACACTTATACTAGTTTAGTGTGGGGACATTTTTACATCTCTTGAAAAAGATACTCCTTAGCCCCAATTCCATTCACATTTATTTTTTGAAAAGATGCAAAACCAAAATGGGAGCACTAGAGATTTCTAGACATTACTGGAGAAATAGGGGGAAGGAAGTCTATATTCTCTCGTAAAGTAGAGGTGAGGTCTTTGAATCAAACAAGAGTAGTGACACAATAGCCAGACGTGACTGTGTCGAGAATCTTCTGACTGAATATTAAACTCGTCGGGAGTATTCTGGGATACTGAGAAGCAAGCAAGCAAGCAATTCTAATTTCCAAGACATACCTAACACTGTCTCTAGAGAATACTGTCTTTCCATGACAGTTGGATGTTTTTAGCAGTAGATCCAGGATTCCTGTCTTGCCTATGCTTGAGACAACTTAGGCACCAAGATCTTGCTAAGCCCCTAACTGTCTTACCCCTATCATCTTCTCTAATTCTTCAGGGATGGGGCAGCAATGGTAAAAGCCATCAGTTCAAATTACATCAGCTTCCCTCCTCTCCTTCCGTGCCCCATGCCATAGCTGACCCACCTTATAAGGAGGAGACTAAGTTAACAAGCTCCCCTTTGGCTGGTACCTCTGCTTTAAAGCTCAAGTGCTGGGGCCTCCTGAGAGGGCAGGAGCTGCGTAGGAAAAAGCACTCAGGCATTGTGTGCTGGTTCGAGCAGGCCTTGGTAGATCCAACGCGATTCTACTTAGGTCGAGGTCAGATCTCAGCAGGGGATGTTGAAAAGGACTTGACAGGAGAGAACTGATTCCAGGAAAGGGCAGCCAGGGTAGCGTGTAAATATGCGTACTATACTTAGAAAAAGCATAGCCAAACACAGTACACATTCCCCAACACTTAAGACTTTTCAGGGAGAATGAATAAAAACAAAACAAAACAAAACAAAACAACAACATCAAGTAGAGAAGGCTGTAGCACTGATTGGTGATGCAGAGATCCAGATGCCAGCAGCAGTGGGTACAGCCTTGTCCTATAGGCAACCTGAGCCTTTGCATTATTAATGGGGATGGTGTTAGCATGGTGGGGCTCCTTTGGCTGCCTAAGTTTTCTGCTTCTTCCTGGTTTTCTATGAAGAAGCTTTTGTTTTCTTCAAGGAAGGCAACACATACTCAGAGAATTCAGAAGATAAACTTAAAAAAGAAGCAGGCGTTGGTGGCACAAGCCTTTAATCCCAGCACTCAGGAGGCAGAGGCAGGTGGATCTCTTTGAGTCTGAGACCAGCCTGGTCTACAAGAGCTAGTTACAGCACAGGCTCCAAAGCTACAGAGAAACTCTCTCGAAAAACCAAGAAAAAAAAAAAGCAAAATGATGTGGAGTCTCACAAGTTAGAAAGAAGTGCTAAAAATGTTGACTTATCAATTCCACCTTAAAACTAAACTGATATACAAATAATGACTCATAATACATTTATGCCAATATTCAATCATGTTTTTGAATATACTTTCTTTTGCCTTTTGTCAATGAAAACTAAACTACCACATTTTCTTAGTTTCAAATAGTCATTTAAAACTTGCAGTTATATGCTTTAGGCCAAAGCCAAATGTGAACGGACATTGCATTAATATCTTTCACTTGTTGCTAATATGGTGATTTTGAGTCTTAATTGTTATTAAAATTCTGTAATAACAAATTTGTATCTGTTTTTGTTCATGCATCTCTTACTCCATTTTAATATTTTAATGTGCTTGCCTATAAATATATTGCAGATTCTGAAAAGAATCTGGGTCATCTAAAATATGACCAATTTCCATATGCAGAAATTTAGATTAAAGAAATAGAAAAGTCAATGGTGGACTATTGGGGGTGAGAAAGGGATTAGCAGGAAGGTGACAAGAGGGGGCAAAGAGACTGAATAGGATCTAAACACATAGTACACGAGTGAAGCTGTTGTAATGAAACCCATAGTTCTGTACAATAGCATTTCCAATGATGTTTTCATTTACTCTGTGTGTCATATTTACAATGTAGACCACTTTGACAAAGATGTACTAATCTGAGGTGAATGATTTATTCCCCAGTTCAGAAAGAAGAGGCACTCTACTGTTTATGAAGGGTTAACAGACGTAGTAACCGATCTGGCAACAGCATTTTACCAACAAGGGAAGTGATTTTCCTCTGCATTACAGAAATTTTCCTGTGCATTTATTTTGATGGTTTTTAACTATGGTTATTGATGCAGGGGTCATAGGGCCAGAGCCCCAAACTCATTCATTGTTAAAAATAATACTGAGGGGAGACAGGAAGGGGGAACCCCAAATGGACATTTCTCATCAACAAACGAAGCCTTCAGTTCCCAGGAAAGGGTCACATCTATTCAAATTCTTGGTCAAAGGGACCACATGGGAACTCACAAACAACCCAGGCTATTGTTTGCTCCCCACAAACCGATGCTCAGAACTACTGCTGAAGAGACTTACAGAAGGTGGAGAACTCAAGCTGGTGCCCACATAGAGCCTTCACCCCTCCTGACCAGTGCTCATGGTACTGGAAGGTACTTTGCCCCATTCCCGAGGGAGAAAGGTAAACAGTAATCCAGCTATAAACCCTTAGATCTACAATGGTGACCCCACTGCAAGATGTACTGGTGTAATACTGGCACAAAGCCTTTGGGACTAATCCACCCATTTCTGATTGTATTTAAGACCCACTTCATGAGATGGGACTTTCTGACTGATAGTGTTTGAGTAGCCTGAAACCTAAGACTAGAAAGGTCAGGGACCTTAAGGGACAGCAAAATACTACTTTCTGCTGGAGGGACAATAA
Organism: Microtus oregoni; assembly: GCF_018167655.1. NCBI lineage: Eukaryota > Metazoa > Chordata > Mammalia > Rodentia > Cricetidae > Microtus > Microtus oregoni. The sequence goes on from NW_024543070.1 coordinate 10,576,974, forward strand.
AATGACTCCTAAAAACATCTGTGATACTCAGATTAGTGTCATCCTGAGCCATCATCAGAGATGTTTACCCATACAGTAGATGCAAACCAATTCAGAGACCCACTGCTGGATAAGGCCTAGAGAGTGATAGACCATCCTAAATGTAATGGCTTCATCAATCCCCTCTTGCAGAGCTCAGGGAAAACTGTGGAGGAGGCAGGAAGCTTTTCAGAGTCAGAAAAGGTGGAGGACACCAAGGAAACAAATACTCCTAAATGACAATAGGATAGTACAAATATAAACTCACAAAGAGTATGGTAGTATACACAGGACCCACACAGGCCTTGGCCAGATGGGGTCCCAGTGTTGAGAGGGAAAGTGGACATAAGCCCTCATCCTTAACCTAGAAGCTATCTTCAATTGATAACCACTTACAAATGAAAAATTAGTTTATTTCAGTAGAGTCTTGCTTCATGTACAAACCACTCCTTTTTTCTTGTTTTTAACTGAGTTACACCTTTCTCTCCACTCCTCTCCCTTCCTCCCTTCTCCCCTTCTACTCTCTCCCATGACCACCCTCCCCAGTTTACCCAGGGGATCTTGTCTTTTTCTTTCCTATGTAGATCCATGTATGTTTCTCTTTGTTGTCTAGGTTCTCTGGGGTTGTGGACTGTAGGCTGTTTTTCTTTGCTTTATATCCAAAAGCCACTTACGAGTGAGTACATATTATATTTATCTTTCTGGGTCTGGGTTACTACACTCAATATGTTTTTTTAATAGATCCATTCGCCTGCAAATTTAAAGATGTCATCACTTTTTACCATTGTGTAAATGTATTGCATTTTCTTTGTCCATTCTTTGGCATCTAGGTTGTTTCCAGGTTCCGGCTATTACAAATACTGCTGCTATGAACACTGTTGAGCACATGTTCATGTGGTATGATTGAGCATCATTTGGCTGGATACCCAAAAGTGGTATTGCTGGGTCTTGAGGTAGGTTGTTTTTTAATTTTCTGAGAAATAGCCATGCTGATTTCCAAACTGGTTGTACAAGTTTGCATTCCCACCAGCAATGAAGGAGAATTTCCCTTACTCCATATCCTCTCCTCCATAAGCTGTCATAGGTGTTTTTGATCTTAGTTCTTCTGACAAGTATAAGATGGAATCTCAGAGTGGTTTTGATTTGCATTTCTCTAATGGCTAAGAATGTTGAAAATTTTCTTAAGTGTCTTTCAGCCATTTGAGATTTGTCTGTTGAGAGTTCTCTGTTAAGGTCTGTACCCCATTTTTTATTGTATTTTTTATATCAAGTTTCTTGACTTCTATATATATTTTGGAGATCATTTCTCTGCCTGATGTGGGGTTGGTGAAGGTCTTTTCCCATTCTGTAGGCTGCTGTTTTGTCTTACTGACTATGTCCTTTGCCTTACATAAGCTTCTCAGTTTTGGGAGGTCCCATTTATTGTTTATCTCAGTCTCAGTGTCTGTGCTACTGGGGTTATATTTAGGAAGTGGTTTCCTATGCCAAGTGTACTTCCTACTTTCTCTGCTATGAAACACACAGGAGGACCAATGGAATCAAATTGAAGACCGGATATCAATCCACACACCTACAGACACCTGATTTTTGACAAAGAAGCTAAAAATATAAAATGGGAAAAAGAAAGCATATTCAACAAATAGTGCTGACATAACTGAATATCAACATGTAGAAGAATGCAAATAGACTCATATCTAGCACCAAGCACAAAACTCAGGTCCAAATAAATCAATTACCTCAACATAAAGCCAAACCACACTGAACCTCATAGAAGAGAAAGTACAAACCACTTTTAAGACCAGGTTCAATGCCCATCAGTAGATGACATACACAAAATGAACTCAATGGCACTTTTGGAGGTACTTTGTCTTATAATGTTTTGTCAGGGATTTTTGTTGTTTTGAACCTTACAGGTCCTTTGTCTATATATTATGGTTTCTGGTTTTGTGTTTTTATGGGATTTCTACATGTTCAAATAAATGCATTTATCTGTGTGTAAAAATTAATAGTAATAATAGAGAATCTGAAATTACTTTCCACTTGAGAATAAATAATTCTATGTTTCTACTTAGGTTTATTGTTAAATTTATTAACAGCTCCTCACTGATCTAGTGAGTCCCATAGGCCTTGTGGAGTCTGGGATTCAGAACCAGGAAAACTGGAAACACAAAATGGAATTCAAACGGTCTATCCCTTTCTCTAGTGTCACCAACGTCTCGGTTAGGAAAAGCCGCTGAGAAAGGAATTATGCAAGCTCAAAGAAGTAACTTCCAATATATGAGTTTTCTGAGTCTTGCAATAGTAGATTATTAATGATGGTGACTGTGTATTTCTTTATAAAACCCGCAGATCCAGTGCATCAGCTATATAAAAGTGAATCCCAACTTTGTAGGAAAAGGATGATTGCATATTGCAACCACACAGCTGCATTCATCAGATGACAACACTAAGACTAGTCTGTGAACATTATTTTATCCTGAAGCTTCAGAGAAAAAATGTTATATGTAAGAAAAAAAAGCCCAAAATATTTTTAGCATTTTCAAACTCACCTAAATCCCACTAGAACTAAGATTAAGAGGGGAGAATGGATATTGATTAATGATCAGACCTGTCTCAGGGCACCCTAATCTATGCTTCTTGTCATCTGTTGTACTAATTTTAAAGTGATACCATGAAATTTTCTCATGGGCTTACACAAAGCCAACGTCACTTGGAATCAACACACTCAAAAACAAATTCTTCCATTGCACAGCATAGGTTTGAGGGGTGTGGAAATCTCTAGTATTCTGAGACTGACCTATGACTCCATTGTCATTATACAGAAACTCTCTCCTCGACAGGCACAGAATTGTGGTGGAACAGCCGTTCTACCACCACACTGATCTTTTTTCCTTTAGATTTCAGCAGATGTTTCCACTTTTCAAAGAAGTCACAAAAATTGTCATTTCCATCATAGACTGAAGGATGGAGTATTTCCTTTCAATTAGGCTATCTGGAAGTCTCCGGCCTGCCTTAGCCACTCTTCCCGGTCTCTGCTCTTGACCAGTGGTTTGTGTGACAGGATCTGTGGTCTGACCTATTCTTTGGACTGGCCAAGTTGCTCTTAATAAACTTCATAGCCATGTCTGCATAGTTATATATATTAGTTATTCTTTATTAAAAGAGCAATGAAATGATATTTATTTCAATGTTAATAAGTATACATAAAATATGAAAATCCTATTTTACTTCATAGAAATTAAATTGTTAAAAACATGTAACAGGAATTATCAAGATGGAGGAAAGTAAAACAAGCTGTACCTTACAGAGAAGGATAATAACTAAGAAGTCCGAAGAATGTGGCCCTGATGATAAACTCACGTAGGCCTGTCTGATTGCCCCTTATGTTTTATCATCTTTCAAAGGTGACTCACAGCCAAGCACTGGACTGAGCTCCTGGAGTTCAGTTGAAGAGAGGGAGGAGGGATCTTATGACCAGGGGGCAGTCAAGATCATGATGGGGAAACCACAAATAGCTAACCCTAGCTAATGGGAGCTCACAGACACTGGATTGACAGCTGGAGAACCTGCATGGTTCTAGGCCCTCTAAATGAGGGTGATAGTTATATGGCTTGATTTGTTACTCAGGGTCTGGCAGTGGATCAGGACTTACCCCAAATGAATGAACTGGCTTTTTGGAGCCCATTCTCTTTGGTGGGATACCTTGCTCAGCCTTGATACAGTAGGGAGGGACTTGGTGCTGCCTCAACTTGATATGCCAGACTTTGTTGACTCCCTAAGGGAGGCCTTACCCATTCTGAAGAGTGAATGGGGGATGGGAAGAAGAGGGAGGGAAGGTGGTGTTGGTAGGTATGTAAATGAAAAAAAAATTAAATAAAAAAGGTTTAGGTTTAAATTCTAAACTCATTTGTGCCTCACATACTGTTTACAGGCAGGCCAAGTGTAATTTCATGCAGTATTTTTTTTAATTGATTTTTATTGAGCTCTACATTTTTCTCTGCTCTCCTCCCTGCCTCTCCCCTCCCCTTCAATCCTCCCCTAAGGTCCCCATGCTCCCAATTTACTCAGGAGATTTTGTCTTTTTCTACTTCCCATGTAGATTAGATCTATGTATGTATGACATGCAATATTCTTAATGAATTGAAATGAAACCAAGTTTCGTGATGACTACAAAGGGTTGGGTAAATCAAGGAGTCTTTATGAATATTGTATTAAAAAAGAACAAGATGGAATATAAAGGATTTCTTGTGTAGACATCAACAAATTATTAAATACGACATGACAAACATCTGTTTCTCCAAAGCTCATGAAAATAGAATTTCCAGATTTCCTGCCTATGATCAAGAAGAAGACACGCCAGAGAAACTCTGAAGTTATCCTAGTCCCACCAGAATCCCCAGGAAAACAGTCTCGACAACGCTTGGCCAATGGCTATTATCTTCTCTCTTCTTCTTTAATGACACAGGAAACTGCAGCATGGGGACTGACTAGTTTTCATTCACTTACGAAGGACAACAATCATAAAATCCCATTATATTTGGCTTAGTGGAGATTTATTTATAAAAACAAAAGAGCAGAGAGAATATACAAAATTAGCTTTTTAGGTCTAAGCAGGTCGGTCACACTCTGAACATTTTCTTTTCCTGTTGCTTAGAGTGGCTGGAGACATGCAAGCTTCTTTGTGTACTTTCTGGACTTCGTCCTGCCTCAGTCTAGAATCTTGGAGTGAATCTGGCACCTCCTGCTACCACAGAACACCAGCTACTATATTCTGAGAATAGCAGAGTCTCAGTAGAGAGCCTGGAGCCACAAGCTGTCTCAAGCCACCCCTCTAATATGTTAGTTACTCTCAGTTGGCCCATGTCTGTTGCTGCATTGTTCACTGTAGCCACCTCCAGCTACATATGGTCATCGAACAGTTGAAACATGACTGGCCCAAACTAGGTATACAAATAGTGGAAAATACACATCAATATCAAGGATTCATTAAATAAAATATGTATATTAGTTTAATTCATATATTGAGATAGATAAAATAATTAGAATTAATTTTACTTGGTTATTTTGTTAACTACTAAAAATTTAAATTATATAAATGGCTCATATGACATTTTTGCTGGAAATTGCAATTCTAGGGATTTACATATTGTGGTTTCAATTTCTTAGTCTTTCTCAGACTGTAGGTAGTAAGCCATGGTATAACCTCAAAATTAAACAAAAATATGTATCAAGAGGTAAATAATTAGATATGAGAAATTTCTGGATGGTTTCAATTATAGGACTTATAAAAATTGAGTTATGGTATTTATGGTAATACAGATAAAGGTAAAGGGTCTGATATGGTGACAGATAGCTTCACACAAGTATTAGCTGCCTGAGAGCCCATATTGTACCCCCTCTCATTCTAGGGACTTATTCTCAACAATGGCAGCAACTTGTCTGCCAGTGTAAGACAAAGGGCACCATACATCCAGCTTCTTTTTTTTTTAAAAAATTCCTATGACCTAGCAGTGAAAAACAAATCCCCAAAAGGATGTTCTGCTGAGTTTCTACTTTTATTAAACGGGCAGTTGGGCAGACAACATTGTGATCAGATTTTCAGAGCAGAGTCTGGGTGGAGAGTTCTCCCCGTTTTCAGATCACTGAGTCTAGAAGGAAAGAGGTGGAAAGACTAAGAACCAGCGAGTCTAATACCAACAGCTCTGTGTTTTCTATAGTAAAAAGACGAATGAAGAATTCTTTATATACACAGATGGTGAAGGTAGGCAGTTCAGAATCGAGGCATAGCTTTTTCCTTGAGACTTTCACCAATCATTGTTCATTTTTCCTGGAAAAGGAGATGGATAGGTTAGATGCTAAAACTCATTGAAACTACAGGAAGGTGGTCTGTACCAAGACCTCACAATATTATATTAAATCATGTTCACATTCTATATGCTGTGATGGTTATTACCTGAGAATTTCCTATGCACCAAAAGTTGAGGTGAACATACAAACAATCATGGGTTAACTCTGCTATAGATTGCCTGTTTCCTCATGACAGTAAGTGCTGTCATTCACGGCATCTCATAGATAAGGAGATTACACATGAAAATTTAATGACTTTCAAAATTCTCATTAGATCTTGCCTCTGGCACAATCCTTCATTACTTAAATAAATCTATTTTTGTATAATCTACAGGTAAGTTCCATGATGTAGTTTTTGTCAAGTTACCTACACAGGATGAGAGTTACAGGGAAGTGTGGTCCAAGGCTATTCTATTAAATTGAACTTTCAGTAAATTACTGAGGTCGCTTTGTCCTAAGATGTATACTTAAGTGGGATTATTGGACATGATGTATTCTTCATCCAATAAAGTGAGACGTAAGTTGCTAAGGATTTGGATGCAAAACTAGCAACCGACTGTGGACTAGAATTGGCTAAACCTTTTGTGTGTGTATAAAGGCCTAGAGTAAGGAAATGAGTTGCAAATTTTCATGCGAAGGAGATGGAAGGTTCCAGTTCTCAACCAATTGCAATGTGTCTTCCCACTGTTTGTTCACCTGAAACCAGAAACCTCCCAAACTGTGTTTTCCCTCACAGCAACACAGTTGATTAATTATTTACAAATCAAGTGGAACATTTACCAATTCCTTTTTTTTTTTTTTTTTTTTTTTTTTTTTTTGGTTTTTCGAGACAGGGTTTCTCTGTGGTTTTGGAGCCTGTCCTGGAACTAGCTCTTGTAGACCAGGCTGGTCTCGAACACACAGAGATCCGCCTGCCTCTGGCTCCCGAGTGCTGGGATTAAAGGCGTGCACCACCACCGCCCGGCTAACATTTACCAATTCTGTGCCCAATTTGCATGGTGTCATAATGGAGTATAATAATAAATATTTCTAATAAATATCAGTATTGGAAATTATTTATTAGATATAATTAACTTTTTTGAAATAAATTTAGTTAAATTAATTTATTAATTCAAATTAAATAACAACCATGTCCATATTTCTTTTTCTACTAAGTTCATACTTTAGAAATTTTCGTAAATTCCATCTTTGGGTTGATAATGATGATGATGACAATAATTATAAATGCCATTAATTCTTAGATGCTATGACAAGTATTCTAAAGTCAGTGTATATTGAATGCTTTCAATAATTCATTGAGATATTAAGAGTAATTATGTGATTCACTAGAAATATCCTATATGAAAACCATCAAAAAACTAACCTATGTTTAGCTTATTACACCACATTGTTTTCATTTAAATGCTTCTTTCTTATCTAGTTCATTGTTATCTAACCTGTGAAAGGGATTTCAGATAGAGTTACCAGGGAGACTTTCAAAGTAAGTAATACATGTTCAAGTATTCTGTTAGGTATTTAAATAAGAGGCCAACTTTTAGCATTGAGGAAAATTAAATTCTTTGCAATACACAACGACATAAGCATTACGTAGAATTGGTTTCAATCCAGCTGTTATGACCTGCCTCTCTTAGCCTCCATCTTGTCTTATAATTGGCATAAGCTTATTACCACATGCTTCAATAATTACTTTATCATCCTGGTAATAATGTGGATAATTCTCGAGTCATATGACCTATTAGTGTGACTTCTCTGGCCAGACAAATTTTTATTTCCCAGTGCATGAACCAAATCAGAACCCACAGCAGCTGCCACCATAACCCAGAGGCCAATGCACTCACAGATGCAGGCGTTTCAGCAGGTATTGTTTCCAGGTTGCTGCTCTCCTCACACTTCCCTTGACTACGTATGCGTGTATTAGTCTGACGGATCCTAAAAAAGAAGAGATGCTTCAATGACGGGAAAAATATTCAGATCTAATGATAAACAGATGTAGGTGACGTATGAATACCAAACTTAATTAGCATAAAAGTCTAATTCATGGAACCATTTTCTGCTTAGCATCATCTAGCTTTGGTTATTCTCTTCTGTTCCTAACTTATCCTCTAGTTCTGAGTCTATTTCACCACATTTCAACCAAGATAGAATCATGTGATTCTTAATCCAAAGCTTTTGTTTTTTTTTTATAAATTTTCATTTCAATTGGTGTGTATGCTCATGTGTGTCTGTGCATGTGTGTGTTTCTGTGTGTGTGCATGTGTATAGGACTGTGTGCCCATGGGTGTATTTGTGTGTGTGTGTGTGTGTGTGTTATGAGCACTGGCACGTATGTACCATGGTACAGATGGAAAGGTCAGAATATAATTTTTGGGAACCAATTAACTGCAATTACTGTGGTAGGTTCTGGGATTGAGTTCAAGTAGACAGACATGAACAGCTAGCATCCTCACCTGCTGAGTCACCTCACTGGCACACGTGACTTTGTTTTGAAGGTGAAAAAATTAGATCCCAGAAAGGAGTTTGACTATATCAGGTAATATAACTTTGGGGATAGAAAATAGAACAAAAATACAATAATACGGGGTTATTTCTTGAACCTGAAATGATACTTGAGAGAATTTCAAGACTTTTAACTTAAGAAATTTTGTGAAGGAGCCGGGCGATGGTGGCGCACGCCTTTAATCCCAGCACTCCGGAGGCAGAGGCAGGCAGATCTCTGTGAGTTCGAGACCAGCCTGGTCTACAGAGCTAGTTCCAGGACAGGCTCCAAAGCCACAGAGAAACCCTGTCTCGAAAAAAAAAAAAAAAAATTGTGAAGGAAGATTCTGCTTTTCATCTGTGTTGCTGGGGAAAACCCATAATCTGCTTCATTGAAGTTGAAGCCCTATAGCTTGATCTAACCCTTCACTAAATATTCGTCCTTCTTCCACAAGAAAACCTGAGTCTTCTCTATGAGGTCTACCCCTACCTTCCTTAGCCATGGCATGCACCCAAGGTAGACTACATTAATCCTTTCATCACTTGAGCTTCTGTCTATGAAGCTTTCTTGATTAGACCTGGGCTGGAATAATTAATGAAAAGTTTGGTTAAATAGTATCGATAATTTAGGTCTTCAGATTTATAATCAAAAGGAATTGAAGGATTTAGGGCCAAAAGACAGTGTGTGTATGTAATAACTGAATTCTTAGAAAGAATTAAAGAATTAACAAATATTTAATTTCCATTGGTGTATTCAGTGAGCCTGTGAGCTCATATATGTTAAGTCCACATATTGTGCCACATATGTATATTATCAAAGGAATTTCACACACTGTATCACATCTTTATGATATCAAACTAATTTATAGTCTCACAAATGGCAGTGGAACCACTGCATTGAAGATAATAATAGTAAAGTAAAGAAACTACAGTTAAACCACAATTACTTAGACCCAGATAAAGCAAGGGTAAGATATTTTCTAAATTTTGTGAGTTTTGTGACATTTAATAAAAACATTTGAACTCTCTGAGTATCAGGTTCACCCATCCACCAAGACAAAAATAGATCTCTACATCACGTTATGAAAACTTGATGATGGAATGGGAAAATGACTTATCATCACACCATACCTACAGGTATGATGGCAAGTAAGTTCACAGTTTATAGTTCACATTTCTAGATATAAAGAATTTCCACCATACTTCCAAAGAAATTTGTCACAGGGAGGCTGAGAGAAGGTGAATGATAAGTCTAGGGACAATGACAAGTTTTTGCAAAATCAGTATTTGAGAAGAAAATCAACCAAACGAAAACAAACAATGAAAGAACTAAACAGCTCTTGCACTTAACCTATACTTTCATATCCAAGTTCTTCTCAGTTATCAGTGAACTTGGTAGCTTAAGTAATAGTCTCCACCTTCTTCCAAGGAAGAAACTGAGATTTCACATGATGAGATAACTGGCGAGCATGTACATTCAGTGTTAAAGCTAAGAACAGACATCATATATGGCATCCATCTAGCATACATTTATTGCATGGTATTAGCTCCTTCAAGAAGGCTTAGAGATGCTGGGAAACCAATCACTGTCTTACAGTCATACAATTTCTTAGGCATTGTAAGTGGTACAGACACTATATATATATGGTGGTTCTCAACTGCTTTCTTTTTTTTTTTTCCGAGATCTCAACTGCTTTCTCTTTCTGTATGCCAGATAGATGATGGCCACACTTTCATGAATCTACACAGTCTTATAGAGGTGCTCTTCAATCATTGTGATCCCACCACTGCTCCTTCCTCTTTTCCTATTACTCTATTACCTTTATGAAGTAATAGAGACAGGCAAGTATATTAAAAGGATACTGTTATATACTTTTCATTTTAAAAAATGAACCCATTTTGAATGTTGGGACGGAGACAACAGATAACTTGAAATAAATATCTAGTTAATATCAGAGCACTGCTATAGGCAATTGCAGTTGGCAACCCTCACACTGGAAGAGGAGATGGTGTGATGTGGGTACTTACAGGTTTTCATGACAGAGCATGCAGGGGTTGGCGTAGGTTTGGCCATCATCCCCACAGACAGGCTGAATATTCTTTGGGCAAAGATAGCCCATCCTGGGCAATATTCGGTAGTGTTTGCATATGTCAGAGTCCTGCACAGGTAGAGTAGAGAGCAAAGTTGCTTAAGACTTTCAAGGGATTATATGGGATTGGAGAAATATTGGTTTTCCTAATGGCATCTGAGTCAATGATTAAGAACAGGACTGTGGTGCATTACTCAAATGCATTCAGTATTTCACATCATATTGGGTGGGCATAACCTCCTGCCTTTGGCTTCTTTTAACTAGAGAATATTAGTGCGCCAAAAAGAAACAAAACCAAAAATAACAGTGACAACTCCCCCTCCCCCCCCAAAAAAAAGAAGCAATAAGTGGAATTCTTTAATGATCTGAGGCATAGTAAGCTAGGACATGCTTCTAGGAAAGAGTCTAGAATAATATTCATGCTAGAAACAATATCCACTCTTAATGAATTCCCTTTGGTGTGGACCTACCTCTTTAAGATACTGGCCGTTCTAAGAGATCAGATTCTGGTCTGAAAAAAATTAGTCCATACCTCCCTTACTAACTCTGGTCTCTACCTCCCCAGGAGCTACCCTGGTCTCTATCTTCTGTGGTGGCAAAAAGAAATATGCAAAACCCGTGCTTCCTTATCTCTGCAACACTACCTCCTGTGTGAATGGCGAAGACTTGTGAACAAATTGTGCTCACTGGGCCGAAAACTATCATGATGCTTCCCCTGAGCTGGCTTTGAGCTGCAGGCTCCCCAACCACTGGAGGACAGAAGCTACTGGCCTAAGATTTCAAGGAGAAACTCCTTACCTCAGAGGAGCTGGAAAATCCTGGACCCCCTTCTTCTTTAGTAACTCTAATGTGTGATGGATTTCCTTGGAGTCCAGGCCTTTCCAAAGCTTCCTTTTCACTAGAAGAAGAAAGGAAAAAAAAAACATTAAAAAATATGTGCAAAACCTTTTTTTTTTTGTTGTTTTTTTTTTTTTTGTTTTTTGAGACAGGGTTTCTCTGTGGTTTTGGAGCCTGTCCTGGAACTAGCTCTTGTAGACCAGGCTGGTCTCGAACTCACAGAGATCTGCCTGCCTCTGCCTCCCGAGTGCTGGGATTAAAGGCGTGCGCCACCACCGCCCGGCTTGTGCAAAACCTTTGTAACATCTCATAGAAAGACGTCTGTCCCAGGAAAACATGAGAGAACTGTAGAGAATTCCATCAGGATATGACCAGAATGAGATGCTTTAAAAGCACACAAAGGTGACGAACACTGAGCAGCACCGACAGTCCATCCCCACGGCAGGAACATTCTCTGTGAGAAACTAAGGAGTATTGATGCTGTCTTCATGGGTGCTTTTAACCATCATGGTGTCCACTGGTCTTTAAATGTGTTTGTTCACTAGTCAAATCATTTAGCCCTTGAGACCCTTATTTAATGAATGCATTTTTTGGGCATAAAATTTCGTATATTTTAATGACTTTTTTTGGGGTTCTCATGTGGTTTTAGATCAAGGATTTGGAATGAATGCCCTGGTGAGGAGACACTCCTTCACTTCCTGTCTCCAAACCCAAGCACTCTTTCTTCTGCATTGGTTGTCTTAACTTGCAGCCCTTGGCCATATTACTGATTCTCTTGGACTCAGGAGCACATACATGTGTTCCAGCAGCAATTTGTACAACTGTGTGCCCCCTGCTGGCTGAGCGCAATGAGTTTACTCACAGGACAGCTCTGCACATGTGGCACTTGTGTTGATAGAGAGCTCCATCAGTACCAAGCACTGGGTCATCCTTTTGTGGACAGAGAAGCTTGTCATTCCTCATGAGCTTTCGGAACTCGCTGCACTCATCCTAGGGAATGAGATAGGGAGGTGAGCATGGGCTTTCCCTTTGTTGCTGGGTGGTTTTCTCAAACTCAGTTTTAGGAGATATCTTTTGGATCCAGGCTGGTACTCACTTCGTTGATCCCAGCCATGGAGGGCAAAGAACTCCTGACCTGCCTAGGTTTTGCATTGCCTGCTGTGTTGTGAACTTCTCCACACTGGTCCTGAGAGGTAGAAAAACATAAGAAAAGACTTGATAGGCATGTCTCACCTCCTGCTGATTCGCCTGCCTATCATCTGTTCTTTCTCCCCTTTCCACAACCTTAAACCAAGGAGAATCTCAAAGCACTCTAGGCTAAAGAGAATGTGATGACCACTGTGGAATGACCAAGGGATGATATCTGCCTTCTTTTGAGTCTTGAGAAGAGAGAAAGTACTGTAATACATGCATACTACTGATTCATAGATGCAGAGAATATCATCTGGAGAGAACAGAAGATAGCAAAGACAAGCTGAACAGGAGGCTTGGGATGTCTGTTAGCTACAGGACTCGTTAAGGTCAACATCAAGAAGCTACCCAAAGCCTCCTTTCACGTTTAAAGTGTGAAAGATGAGCATGCAGTTGAGGTGAAAGAAGTCTGTGTCGTCTAGTTTTCCAAAGCATATTTCTGTTAAAGCAGAAAGACAAAAATTGGCATATACTATAGAAGAATTTTCTAAGAATTTTTAAAAGATTAATTCCATGTGTGTGTATAGTGTGGGGTGTGTGGGATGTGTGGGGTGTGTGGGATGTGTGGGGATGGGGGATGTGTGTGTGTAGTGTGGAGTGTATTTGGGGTGTGTGTGCGTTGTGTGTGTGTGTTATGCGTGTGTGTTGTGCATGAGTTGTGTGTGTATGGGGTGTGTGAGGTATGTGTGTGTGTATGGGTTGTGTGTGTGGTTTGTATGTTTTGTTTTGTGTGTGTATGTGTGGTGTGGTGATATATCTTACATTATGACAGAAAGTGAGAGTGTTGTCAAAATCAAAATTTAAAGTAAAACATTACTATCTTTCTTACTAAAGACTACATGGAAAGGCAAGTTAGGTAAATCTGTTAAAACACAACCTTTCCCTGAGGACCTGAGTTTTCTTCATTCCTCATCTTTCTTTCAGTAGCTTCTCGTTCGCTGCAGAAAAAAGAAACCAATAAATATTTCTAGGATTATGCTGAATTATCTTTAACCAAGTATTTTTCCAATGCTAAACATTAACAAACATAACACTATAGTCTCATGCCTTAAAAACACCTAGACACACGTTTCTATCTGTTGTCTCTGATGGATGGACATTCTACCATGGCAGCACGCTCAATGGTCACCAATTCTGTTGCTTTCCTATCGTCACGATTCAAAGGATTCTAAAGGGCTGTTGCTTCTTAAGGGAATGGGTTTATTTCAGACTATAGCTTCATTTCTCCTTTTCTTTTTTGATACTTTGACAGTTGCTTCACCTTAAGCTCTGGTTTGTTTATTCTTCATGTAGTTACAATGCTTTAAAGTTTACCCACGTTTTAGAAAACAAACTAATCTTGAATCTCAACAAAAACTGTGTTGTCAATGTGACTCTTTCACATACAAGATGGCCTGAAGTCCCATGAGATACACAGTCACATCAGTGACTGAACCTTTTTGTTTAAAAGACACTGACTGCCCAGAGGTGGTGTCCAATCCCAGCACTTGGGAGGCAGAGACAGGCAGAACTCTGTGAGTTCGTGGCCAACCTGGTTTACAAAGTGAGTTCCAGGACAGCCAGAACTGTTACACAGAGAAACCCTGTTTCAAAAAACCAAAATAAATAAATAAAATAAAGAGATAAATAAAAATAATAAATAAAAAAGTCATTGACTTGTAAATGTATCACGATTGTTTCCCACCTTAGACCACCCAGGTGTGACTACACACCTCATTGTTTACAAGAACAGCTTCTCATTGAGTGCTTTGAAAACTAACACTAGTCTTTATAAATGAGGATGTATTTATCTATAATGTGTAAAACCAAGTGTCATAGGTTTTTAAATGACAGAAATTCTTTCCCATCAAACAAGCATGATTTATCAAACTCATCAACAAATCTGTTCATGTACAACATACTCTGACATACACACTTGTTGACATGTGATTTATCAAACTCATCAACAAGCCTCCTCACGTACAATATGCTCTGACACATGGCACACTTGTTGACATGCGTCTTGCCATCTGGGCCTCGGATAGGATCATTTTCTCTGGTGCAGATCAGCTTCCCATCTCTCTGCAGGCTCCGGAATTCATGGCATTGATCCTGACAAGAGGACAGAGAAAATATTACAACCTTAGACAGGATTTAGAGTCTGGAAGCACCATGAAAGTTAGGCACGGACTCATAATGTTTGGAAGAAAATAGAGAAAATGAGATTTCAGAGAATGGATTACGATTTAAAGATACTTTGTCCCACTTGTCTTCTCCAGGGGAATTTCATCGCTGCCTAAGACAGCTCATCTCATTTGTACGAAGTCTTCTGTGAGGCTATGTCCCAAATCTGCCTGTCTGCAGCTGTGCTCACTACTCCAAATGTAAAAACAGGCCTCAAAATACAGAATTGACTGAACATATTCACCTGGCAAGGCATGCAAACATATAAACCCACAGTTCTGTTCTGTAATGATAGTTTTGCATTTATTGGTTGTGTATGTGTACATGTGTGTGGGCACATGTGTGCAGACTCAGGGGAGCTGTAGAAAGCTTGGTTTTCTCATTCCACTGCGTGAATTCCTGGGATCAAACCCAGAGTTTCAAGCTTGGGGGCAATTGTCACGTTACCTTCTCAGCCAGCTTGCTACACAGGCACATCTTTACGATATTTTCTACCATGTGAATTACATCAGCTCATATGATGTGCACCTATTTTTCATTTTAGAAAAGACTCAGAAATACTAAACAATCGGTGTAAATGCTGGGTTTGTGACCAGCTATCTACAGAACAAGCTCCCTTATTTTTACTTCTTTGTTTTTCCATGGAAGAGACAAAGCCACTAGTTTATAAGAAGAGAGAGCTGGGATTTTTTTTTTATGTTAAAAAAATCAGGCTTAAAACAATGGCAAGGGAACTGGTCCCATGAGATTTTTACCTTGAACTCTCCCTAACTCCAAGGAGACCTTTGGAGGCACACTCTCATTATAATACTGATAGCGGCTTAGCTTGGGGTTGCCTTTTTTTCTCCTACAGACAATCCCATGCTTACTTTATCCACTGAATTCTTAAAGTTATCTCTGAAATTGAGCATCTGATCATTATATTATTTTTCTCAATAATATCATTTTCAGAAGCAACTGCAGTTATTTTCATTCCAGCTGCTAACAATAACACATGCACACACACACATGCACACACACATACACACACATGCGCACACACAAGCACACACACATGCACGTGCTCACACACTATAGACACATACACATAAACGATAACACTCATCATCATCGTACAAATGTACTGCCAGATTTCGGGATTTGCCCTCCTGATCTACTTATTGTTTGTGTGTGGTCCCTGTCTCTTTTCTCAGCTGTAACATCAGAGAAATCCACAAAATAGATTTTGCAAACTGTTTAAAACCTAAGAGCAAATCTTATTTTGGTTTACATTATAACGAAATATATAGCTCTCTTTTGACAAATTTCAAAGGATTATTCTCTATACAGATTGCAGTTTTTTCTTTCTAATTGACTTTCATAGGTGAGAAGAGCTGTATCATAATGGCTATTCTGTGCCTTCATTGTGGAAAGGAGGGCACTATTAATGCCCCAAATTGAACACTAGGTGGCAGTCAAGTGGCAGTCAAGTGTCATCTGGTCACGTTACTGTGCATACTCCCAATTTGTTTCTTTTCTTTCTTTCTTTTTTTTTTTTATTTAGCCTCTTAGGTTTTATTTAATTTCAGAGGTAGTTAGGATGACAACCTAGAATATTATCATAATCATGCCTCCTTTTGATATGCTTAATTTCCAAATGAAAACAGTAACCAGGTCATAATTATAGCTAACATAGTATAATTATCCCAAGTACAATCACAAAAGAATAATAGGTTTAGCTAGGTCATAATTATGAGTCTATCATTTTAACTATCTCATGTACAACTACAAACGAATTATAATCTTTAGATGAGGTGGCAATTTCCCCTGAGGGACATTTTGTTAGTTTCCCAAAACTTAAATATAGTAATCACTGATACTCTCTTAATTGATGTAACAATACATGATAAGTAGAAAAGAAAACATGAATATCTGTTCAAACACATTTTAACAAAATATGACAGAAATATTTATGTCAATTATAATTTTCGTGTCTACAATTGGTCACATGGCCCTAGCTGGAATTTATAACTACCTTTTTCTACTCTTTTTTTTCTTTTTAAATTTATTTATTTATTAAAGATTTCTGTCTCTTCCCCGCCACTGCCTCCCATTTCCCTCCCCCTCCCCCACACAAATTCTACTTCCAAAAACAACAAGAATATCCAGCATGAACAACCACTGGTCATTAATATCACTTAATATTAATGGTCTCAATTCACCTATAAAAAGGCACAGGCTAA
Organism: Microtus oregoni; assembly: GCF_018167655.1. Taxonomy (NCBI): domain Eukaryota; kingdom Metazoa; phylum Chordata; class Mammalia; order Rodentia; family Cricetidae; genus Microtus; species Microtus oregoni. The sequence goes on from NW_024543070.1 coordinate 10,593,817, forward strand.
GAGATTGGATACGAAAACAGGATCCAACATTCTGCTGTTTGCAAGAAACACATCTCAACCACAAAGACAGGCATCTACTCAGAGTAAAGGGTTGGGAAAAGGTTTATCAAGCAAATGGTCCTAAGAAAAAAGCAGGTGTGGCCATATTAATTTCTAACAAAACTGACTTCAAACTAAAATCAATCAGAAGAGATTGAGATGGACACTTTATACTCATAACAGGAACAATTTGTCAGGATGACGTCTCAATCCTGAATATTTACGCCCCTAATATAAAAGCACCCACGTATATAAAAGAAATATTGCTAAAACTCAAGGTAGACATCAAACCACACACACTAGTAGTAGGAGACTTCAATACACCTCTCTCAGCAATGGACAGGTCAATCAGACAGAAACCTAATAGAGAAGTAAGAGAACTACTGGAGGTAATGAAGCAAATGGACTTAACAGACATCTATAGAACATTCCACCCAAATAGGAAAGAATATACCTTCTTCTCTGCAGCCCATGGAACCTTCTCGAAAATTGACCACATACTCGGAAACAAAGGAAACCTCCACAGATACAAAAAATTATCAGTGTCCACCTGTGTCTTATCAGATCACCACGGATTAAAGTTAGAATTCAACAACAATCCTACCTCCAGAAAGCCAACAAACTCATGGAAACTGAACAGTCAACTACTGAACCACACCTGGGTCAAGGAAGAAATCAAGAAAGAAATTAAAGTCTTCCCTGAATTTAATGAAAATAAAGGGACAACATACTCAAACCTATGGGACACTATGAAAGCAGTGCTAAGAGGAAAGTTCATAGCACTAAGTGCCCACTTAAAGAAAACAGAGAAAGCATACATCGGAGACTTAACAGCACACCTGAAAGCTTTAGAAAAAAAAGAAGCAGACACACCCAGGAGGAGTAGAAGACTGGAAATAATCAAACTGAGGGCGGAAATCAACAAAATAGAAACGCAGAAAACAGTCCAAAGAATCAATGAAACAATTTGTTTCTTGATTGAACTTTTTGGTGCTTTCCTTTTTCTGCCCCACTCCCAAGACCAAGCCCTTCCTGTGTCCCAAATACTTTTTAAAGCTTCAAATGATATCCGCAGAGTGGATAGTCACAACACTGGTATTTGTTGTTGGTCCTGAGAATGCCTAGCACCGATGTTAGAGTTGTTTTTAAGTCATAAGTGTCATGCTCGTTTTGGTAGAGCTAGCCACGTCTTTTTCTGTTTACTATCATATCCTCAATAATTGAGAGAGAATGTGCACTTCAAAACAGTTAGTTACCTGATTCCCCTTACAATGAATATTTGGGTGGGCCTGTAGCTCTAGAGTCTAAGAGATCAGAGCCCAACCTCAAAGAGTCAGGGCGTACCTCCCCTGCTAGCTTCGGTCTCTAACTGCCCTAGGGCTGCTTTGCTCCTTATCTTCTGTGGAGGAAAAATGAATGTGCAAAAATATGCCTCTTTATGTGTGCACACTGTCTCCTATGCATACCGCAAAGATTTGCACATAAATGTTCTTCTCTGTGCCACTCCACCCAGACAGCTCTGATGCTGCGCCTGGAACTGGCTTTGAACTGTGGCCAGGCTCCCCAGCCCCGAGAGCTCTCTTTGCCTCTCTGGTTCTCACAGTCTCTTTCTTGTCCCTTCCCTCTGTCAGGTATCTCTCCCGTGCTGTCCACTGTAGCTTTTCCTCCCTGAACTAAGTCTCTTAGCGTTTTAGAATGTGTATAATGTTCTTTCACCTCACAGTTCCGTTATGCTGCCTCCAACATGATTCATCCTCCCTCATAATATTCACCTACGTCACCGTGGCCCAGCCATGCTCCCATGGGTGCAAGGTCTGCTCTCCTGATTAAGCTCAGTTTCTAAAAGGCAATTTCATACTGGCTCCAAAGCCATCACCTCCATCTCCTTAACATGAACCTCCCAAATTCAGGTATTAACGTGTCTGACATATTACCTCCTTATCATTCTTGTTTGTCCCCGTGTTTCTCTTGGCTTCATCCTCTTTCTTTTTCTTTTCAGCGGCCTCTCTTTCCCTGAGAGTAAGGATGGGAAGAAAGTGAATACGTGTCTCATTAATTATAGGACTCACTTCTAAAGCGCTCGCTGTTCTGCTCGGACTGCTGTAACGTGGTTACTACACTATCTGGACGCACAGCCAGAGCACTGTTGGGAAGACACTTACAACCTCTCCTTGCACATAACACACTTGTTGCCGTGAGTCTTGCCGTCTGGACCCCGGGTAGGGTCACTTTCCCGAGTACAGAGGAGTTTCCCGTTTTTCATTTGGCTTCTAAACTGATCACATACATCCTGAAAATAAACGAGGAAAGATAATCAGAAATGCTTTTTTCATATAGTATTTTATTGGGTTTGAAAAGCCAAAGGTTTCCATTCACACATCTGGCAGCCATTTAACCTTGCTGAGGTAGGCAGGATTATGACATAAGGACATCCATGTCTTTGTGTGGAGTGTGCAGATAGATATGTTATTTTATCAGTTAATGTAATCGTCTCAATGGAGAATTAAGAGCACCGATCAGTTGTATTTGAAGTGTGAAGGTTACTTGGGACTGGGGGGAGGACTCATTGCTACCATGAGGGTTCTTGCTCAAGCAGGGGAATGAGTCCCAGAAGGATAGAGAATCAGCCGTGAGTAAGCATGCTGGCTGGAAGGCAGCCACAAACCAACGAACACAGGCGGCTCCTGGAAGTCAAGAGACAGCAAAGGAATTTCATACCCTGCGACTTCCACAAAGGAGCACAGCTCCCCCGACTCTTTGGTTTTAGTGGGGTCATTTGGAACCTATGACCTCCACAAATGTAAGGCAATAACTTGCAGCACTGTGAGCCAGGGTCTATAGTGACATTTTATAGCAGCAATATAAAACCCAGTGTTAGCTCTGACATTCTAAGAGGAAGATCTCCACTGGCTACATCAACAACAACCTCTTTCCACACTTTGGATGGTTTGCACCAAACGTTGGCACTGACTTACCTTCCCCGTGGCTGAGCCAGTCCCATTTGATCTTTCGGCAGAATTTTTATTTCTTTCCTCTATGTCTTTCTGCCTATGAGAGAAAGGGTCGAATAGTCATCTTGTTGGCACAACTGCACGCCCAGGATGAATGGGTCCTAGGGCTTGTGTCCTAAACCTTCTTTTTCACAGCGAGTTTCTCCACTCTCTGAGAGCACAGCCTGTTCCATTACTATGATTCCAGGGCAGGGGGGCCCTTCACCACAAAATACATCATCAAATCATTTGATTACAGCCTTTACAATTTCTATCCAAATTCATCTCTAGTCTTGGTCCACTTTCCTAGAGCAGTGGTCCATGATTTTGACGTTAAGAAAAAAAAATCATTATAATGTTATTTCTTAAAGCATGGCCCCAAATACTTAAATAAATAGTAAATTCCAATGAATGTAAGTCATAGCACTTTAATCAATTTAATTATTGAAAATAGAGAGTTCCTATAATGCCATAACATGCTGTAAATCTAATTATGGTCATACCTTCGGTCAGACACCTCCACTAATTGAGAGATAGCTCAGTTGGTAAATTGCTTGCCTCACAGACATGAGGACCCAAGTTCGAATCCCCAGCACCCACATGAAAAGCAGTGGTTGGTGTCAGGCAGATGCTTATAATCCCAGAGGTAAAGACACAGAGACAGGAGGATCAACGAAGGCCACTGGCCAGTAAAACCCTGGTCTTCCACCCACAGTATACAATGCTTGTCACACATGCTGACAATACAGAGTAAGATCTAGGTGGCCGTACAGAAGAACTGGACTGCGGCTAGAGCCCACTGGCTAGAGCCCTCAAATGCACTCTCCACAACGCTTTTAAGAAAACTAATTTTGGGGCTGGAGAGATGGCTCAGAGGTTAAGAGCACTGACTGCTCTTCCTGAAGTCCTGAGTTCAATTCCCAGCAACTACATGGTGGCTTACAGCCATCTATAATGAGACCTGGCGCCCCCTTCTGGTTTGCAGGCACACGTGGAAGGAATGCTATACACATAATATAATAAATAAATATTTTTTTTTTAAAAAAGAAAAACAATTTCATTTTTCTCATTAGTAGAATGTCAGCATTGGTATAAGGGTTCATCACATAACCCTCAGAGAAGTGAAGAATGAATGAATTATACTTTGTAGCATGAGAGATAGGTGCTACACATTTACTAATCATGCAATAATTAAATGTCACAACTAAAAGCATCCCTAAGTTTAGGGTCACTTAGGACTAACTCAGTTTATAGATGGGACTAGCAATAACTGTGTTACCGATCCTAACAAGATTGATCAAAGTGGCTGAACTATGTCACGAAATACTCTAATACCATTCATGGGGGAAAAATAAACTGAAGTAACTACTCCTGTTCCTGTTTTTGTAGTTAGGAATGTTTCATGTACTTGGCAGGAGCCTGGCTCTCTTAAACACTCTATGTTTCATACACTTGGCAAGAGCCTGGCTCTCTTAAACACTGTTTTGCAATTTCAAATGACTATCATTAAATTTCACTAGGCAATGGACAATATTACGATGACACTGGGAGGTCACAGAATTAGAGTGGTTAACAGGACAATCGGCCACTTGATGATCTGTCCCCCATTTGGGCTTATGTTCCTTAGGAAACAAAAGTGAGGGAAGCATTGGGACTAATGAAAAGAATTTTCGCAGAAGGAGCCACAGAAAAGGAGAAATGTGTGGCTGTCTTTTGGACACACTTGCTACGAGAAGCACTTACAGCAGCTCTTTACACATGACGCATTTATTGTTGTATGGCTTCCCATCAGCACCGCGTACAGGGTCACTCTCGCGAGTACAGCTGAGCTGTCCATTTTTCATGCTTTCCCAGTACTGAGCACATTCCTCCTGAAAAAGAAGAAGAAAGCAGGCCACGTGGGCAGTCTTTTTCTTCCCGCCAAGCTCATGAAGCAAGCACTATCAGGAGCATTTTTTACTTTTACCCTTGCAGATAGTCCATGACCTAGGGATGCCGTCCACAGAGAAAGGGGGCGCTAGAGTCAGCCGTGTTCTAATTGTGAAGGGTCAGTTTCGTAGCACTGAATGTGCTTAAATGCTTACATGGGGAAATTATAAAGTGGCTAAAGGCTGAGAGCACAAATCTAAGGTTAGAAAACTGTATACCAAAGGCCAGATCTACATTTCTCTGTGTTCAGATGTATAATGTTTCAATGAAATAATCTTTCATTTATTTCTTTATTTAAGCATCATTTGTCACTTCTTCTCTAGATAAAGGCAACGTGTTCACTAGACACGTTCCACAATCCGGAGAAGGCAAACAAACAGCCTGAGCACATTTATTTTCTGAGAGTGGGAATTTATTGTCCTAAAGCAGACACACTAGACAAAACAGAAAAGGCAGATTTTTTATTACAGGTAGTGTATTTGGGAGCAAAGTGATGGCCTTGATCTCCCTACAGCCTTAAGAAGGTGAACAGGCAGCAGAAATCTATGAAATGATGCTGTATCTCATTAGACGATGCCGTGCTCTCTCTGCAAAGTGTCTCAAATGTGCTCAGAAGGAGTTTTCTCCTATCTAAGTTATTTTCCCCTCTCTCTTTAAGAGAACTTTGAGATAAAAGAGATGAGGTAATTTATCCAAAGTTTCATAAGTCTATATGGTAAGAGGCCGATTGTACAGACTCCCTGGTCTGTTCTGTTTCATCATACTGTCCTGCTTTGGAGAGCAGAAAAGATAATTCACAGGCTTGGCCTAATCCTCAGAAATAAAGAAGAGTGAAAGAAAGTAAAGATACTGATGAGAATCAAGACTGCCACGAAGATTAATGAACTAGAAAAGGCTCAGGAGCCTGGGAAGTTTCACTGTCTCAATTAATTCCAGATCTAAAGAAGTCAAGAGTCACAGAGCAGCAGGATTTATTAGTATCTTACCAGAGAGGCCAAGGTGGAAGACTGTTCTTCCAAGGACCTGTTTGTCTGGGCACTCTCTGCCTTTCCCTTTCCCTCCAGCCCCATCCCAGTCTCACAGGCACTGAGTTCCACCCACACAGGCCGTGAAAGCTAGGGCTACCGCTCACCTTAGCCTTCTGCCTCCCACCACCAGAGCCATGGCCTGAAGTGATTCTCTGATTTTCCTCTTCTTTCTTCCTTCTTTCTTCTTTTTCTCTGTCGCTGAAAGTCAGAAAGTGAAAGGAACAATAGCTTACTGAACAACGATTACTTTTCTATGAGCCAATCAATTGGATCTAGATGGAATTTATCAGGATGTATTTAATATCTATGTTACAAGCCCTCTTCTCAGAAAATCCAATAGATGGATTATGTGAAGTCCTTTGCTTGGCAAAATTTTCCTCATACTAAGAGAAAAACAACATCTACTTAGCTACCAGCTAGTTAGTATTTACTAAATGGTTTGCTCAGGACCTTTAACTTTATTTCTTAAAGTTTTTTTTTTCATCTACAAGAGGACCCAATAATTATCATTTTCTTTAGTAAGCATGAGCTTCTTCCTCTATCATTCACTTTTCAAAAACAAAACATTGAAATTACCTCCAGCTGTATCTCTTCTTCTGGCTTGTATAGCTGTCTTTTGTTAATATTTTTCTATCACCCACCCCTCACCTTGACAACTTGTGTCTTGCTTCCTCCCTCTAGCTGGCCCTCACTGGGTAACGGCAACCCGTCAGTCCCTAGCACAGGTCGCATTGGGAATGTTAGACTTCCCTTCTACTGATCGCTGCTGCGTGCATGTTCCTTAAAGAAACCATTTTGCTGCCATTTCCTCCCCTAACTGAAACATTTTTGTAGCCCTCACTGCTCTTAGAATTGATGTCCACGTCCCTGGTTTGACACAGAAAGTTGGTAAAGCTTCTGAGTTCTAAGTGTTGGTTTCTTACATACCACGGTTTTCCTAATTCGGACCATATGCAGTCTGTTATTCTCTCACATGGCCCTGGCATATCATTTACATGTCTTTACCCAAATTATAACGTTCAGGTCCATTTCCACCCAAAACTTTCCATTAGCTCTCCCTTCACTGACGTCTGAAAGCCAGCTTCGTGTTTATTACCTTAGATGCAGACAATAGCTGGTGGACCACCCCCATTCCATAGGGATCAAGGATATGGATGGGAGTGTTGTAAAAGATGGCAACAGTAAAGATTTCTGAACGTGTGATGATCGAAAATTAATTTCCAATGAAGCATGCAATGGATCCCTGCACTGCCTGTGTTGCATCACGGACTTCGCCTCAGCATTGTTTGGAACACACAATATGCACGCTCTCCTCCGTGGGAGATGTCAGCTATTCAATGCCGTAGAGAACTGCCTAAGATCTCAGCTCAGGCTCACAACTATTACAAGTTGTGGATTGCAGTGCTTTTGTTTTCCTATAAACTAAAAGTTTTATGTTCGTACAGGAACATAATGACTTAATTGTGGGGACTAAAGACTTTCCGTCATCATTCTTCAGCACAGATGAATCAAGCTACTTTATCTTTTGATTGCATTATATTTGAGTGTTTGATTTTCAAATTGCTCTGTGAATTTCTGACTTGTATTTCAGAAAATATTTTTAAAACAAATTTTGTCTTCAGATTAGTATATAATTTTCAACAATTCCTAAGATGACTTCAAGTATACTTCTGCCATTTAAGACTACATACTTATGCAAAAATTGCATTCTCAGCACTGATGATTATATGATCAAAATATTAATCAACTTTGAAAGATTTGGAGATGTTTTGTGTCCTGCACTATCAAATACTCAGCCAAAATTTAATTCTTAATTTACAACTGAACAGTAGTGCTCATTCATTTGATTTTCTCTAATTAAATATATGGTAAATAATTGTTTTATTTAAAGTGCTTCAGGATAGTTACAAGTAAGTGTTTGATTTGTGTATTTTTTTTTTTTTTTTGCTTTTTTCGAGACAGGGTTTCTCTGTGGTTTTGGAGCCTGTCCTGGAATGATTTGTGTATTTATTTTATGTATCCAGGTGTACAATAAAAATTTCTCACGGAAAAGGCGATGTGAGTGGCAAAGGTTTAAGAACCCCCAAATTGTGTCATCTCTGGCACCAACCCGTCTCATTCATCTTTGTTTAATCATTACACACACTGGGTACTGTATGTGTTCAGTAAATAGCTCTTGAATGATTTGGATGTTTTAGATGTACTTCTATACCCCGTGTGAGGCATTACTTACATTTATTTCCTGAAATATGATTTTCCCCAAAGTACTGTACAGAGAGACTAAAAGATCCTGTGTATATTCTTCCTAACTGGAATTCGAAGATAAAGAGCATTTGACAATGGATAAATATTTTTATCAGCAAATATGTGATTATCTGCTGAGAAAACTAGTAAGAAGTATAACAGTCTAGTAGTATACTGCTTCTAGAATTATAACTATTGGGGATGAAAATAAGAGATCCCCCTGAAGATACTTTTTAGACAATCATTCCTTTCATATGTAATGAATATCGTGTATAATATTATATTGTGTAAGTCTGCTTGGATTATTGCCTTTCACACCTTCCTCACTCACAGTAGGAATTGTCTCTCACGTATAGTAGTGTGCATGTCTAAGTCTGCAGGCGTGTGGCTTCTCCTAGGAATTGTCTCTCACGCATAGTAGTGTGCATGTCTAAGTCTGCAGGCATGTGGCTTCTCCTAGGAATTGTCTCTCATGCATAGTAGTGTGCATGTCTAAGTCTGCAGGCGTGTGGCTTCTCCTAGGAATTGTCTCTCATGCATAACAGTGAACATGTCTAAGTCTGCAGGCATGTGGCTTCTCCTAGGAATTGTCCCTCATGTACAATAGTGTGCATGGCTAAGTTTGCAGGCTTGTGGCTTCTCCTACTCTCTGGACTCACAGTAGGTGCTGCATCGTGTGTCTTTTTACTCACAAGACAGCCTTGCACATGGCACACTTGTTCCCATGGGTCTTGCCATCCGGGCCACGCACAGGGTCATTTTCTCGTGTGCAGTAAAGTTCTCCATCCTTTAAAAGACTCATAAATTCATTGCAGTCCTGAGAAAAGAAGATAATTGCAAAAGTTTAAATATTTTCTTGGATAAAGAAAGAGGTGGAGGAAAGGAGGGAGGGAGAGAACCAAAGTATTTTCCCTATCTCTGGTGACTTTAACTTTCAATTCCTACCAAGTACATTGGACCAATAAATGGCTTTGTGGTTTGTCCACTTTAAAATTGAGCCCTGGATCCACACACATGTAAAATTCTCTTAATAAACTGTAGTTCATTTATATTTTAAAAACCATTTATTTCTCTATTATGTGTGTGTGTGTGTGTGTGTGTGTGTTTATGCAGGAGTGAGGTCTGAGAACAGCTTGAGGGACTCAGGTCTGCCCTTCCATCATATGGGTCCTGGGGATTGAACTCATATAGCCAGGCTGGGTGGCAAGCACATTTACTCCCTGAGCTTTCTCACTCCTCTTATACTGTATTTTCTGAGGATTGGGCACAATAGTTGCTCAAAGGTTTATTGCTCATATCAATTCTGTTATAAGGCGATAAAAACACCATCATATTTTGAAGAAAATCTTCAAGTTTGCCTACCATCCATACTCTCTTGATTCCTTTTACATGATCCAGAACAAAGATGGCTTCTGCTTTCTATTTAAAGACTGGACGCTCTTCCATTACCTTTCCATATGCCTCATCCCCAAATGAAATTTCCACCGGATAAACTCAACAAATTAGCTACAGTGCTGCTTTGAGGAGTACTCGAAAAGAACCTTAGAAGCTGGGCGGTGGTGGCACACGCCTTTAATCCCAGCACTCGGGAGGCAGGGGCAGGCGGATCTCTGTGAGTTCGAGGCCAGCCTGGTCTACAAGAGCTAGTTCCAGGACAGGAACCAAAAACTACAGAGAAACCCTGTCTCGAAAAATCCAAAAAAAAAAAAAAAAAAAAAGAACCTTAGAAAACCTTGTAAGAGTCCTATACTAAAGACTTACTTTTCCTAAATTAGTAAAATATGATAAATATGCTTCTTGAGATCAGTATATTAAATGCAATATTATATGTCCTTTAAAAAAGTCAGGAATTATTTTCTTTTTCCAAGTTATATTTTTTCCAATATTTGGAAAAAGCTTTCTTCTTCCTCAACAACTGACTGAGTGCATTTATTACAATTTACTGAAACAGCTGACTTAGGTCAATAGTGGCTTCAGCCTCCATTCCTAGCTCAGAACTGATGGAAATAATCTGTTTTGCCATCTCAGAAAAACTGTGTGAGACAAGGGGTTGCTTGTAGATTCTCATCAGGATTAACCCACATCTTAGATCTTCCATACAAACTGCTCCCTTGTTGTGATTCTCAGTGTCTTGATGGGCCTGCCAGCCAGGCTTTTTTCTTTTAGATTCTTTTTCTTTGAGCCTCTGACAAAGTCGGCACCTATCTTCTCCAGAAACTTCACACTGAGGCTGGAGAGGGTAATTGGAATTCAGTGAATTCCCACCTCTGTTCTACAAAGTCTTTCTGGTATCCTTAAAAGCCACAGTTGGGGTGGTGTTTCTTGACTGACATGCTCCCAGCTAACCAAATGGGGCAAGTCAGGATGGGGTAGCCTGGAACAGATCTCCAAAGCACCAGAAACTGCGTCTTAGAAAGGCCTCCCAGTATTCTCTCTCAAGTGCCATAGATGACCAGACACTGCAGGGTTGCTGTTTATGACATGAATTTAACAAGATCTGTTGAACTGGTTTCTCATCCTTTCCTGAGTAGGATAGAATCCCAAGTGTGGCCTGGCTAGCACTCTCTGTTCATGCCTATGTCATGTTGTTAGAATTCTAATTTTTTACCAAGAAAGCTTAAATAACTGTTCTTACCACTTTTGGTTGAATTCCCTCACCTATAAGATGGAAATAAGAATATTCTTCATGACTTAATAATGGGAAATATGCAGCTAATATTTGTTTAAATGCTTAGTGACTAAAGTCTAGAAAGTACCCAAAAGATGCTAGCTCTAAAATATGAAGAACTGAGAAAATACACAAATCACTTAACCATAGGGTTAATTACTGGTGGCAATTAGGATTGATTTTGTGTTTCTCCTATTAGCCCTGTCAGAAGTTAAAAGTCAATAATGATAGAGAACACATCCCTGCCCATCTCTCTTCTTCTCTCACAATCGCTGCCACGTTCCTTGATTGCTCATAATTAGAAACACGATCAGCAATAAATCTTGCCTGCCAAAGTGAAGGCAAAGGTGGAAACTGCATTATACCGAATGCAGATGGCCGTGGGGGAGGGATTTTATCCTGAAGACGTTGGAAACGTAAAACACTTGTGCTGTTTTTAATTTCAGGTTCACACTTCCCTGCAATTCAAGTGTGTAAGTAGTCATCCTCCAGGTTCAAAACTCAGGAGGTCTTCAGAGACTTGATTCTAGTGCATATGGCCTTTGATGGGTACAGAGAAGTTACCACAGTCTGTAGTAAGTTACCTTGAGTCAGTCACTCTGAACCATCAAAAATATTTCTTAGGAATGCTGCCTTTAAAAAAATTTCTCCCTCATAGGTGACAATAAAAAAGTAAAGCAAAGTGTCTTAGGAAGATTTCTCGGTTTGGGGGCAGTCAGGACCCCTGTGTTTAATTTCTTTCTTTCTATTTTATCCCCTATAAGAACTTAGAAACATGGGTTCTAATGGCCCCTAAAGCATTAATTTTGTAATCATGTTCTTCCTGCTCTCTAGACTTAAATCTCCATCAGACAATCTGAGGACAAAGTAAATTTGAAACTGTGTAATGTGATCAGAGTTTGGCCATTTGCCCTCTGTACCATGATACTTGTGAATAAAGACGTAAGGGAAAGTAGACACGCTAGAGTGTGTAAGTCTGTGGCTGTTCTTCTAGCCACAACTGCAGAATTAGTCGTAGCGGCAGAGGCTGCATGTCCACACAAATGAAATAGTATACTCTCTGGTTATTAAGACTAGGATTTGGTGGCTAGATAGTAAAGCTAAGCAGGTATGATTAAAGTTTTATGGAAACTGCTTGGTAATTGAATCTAAATATACAGTTAGAAAAAAAAATTCTTGTCAAACTCCAGACTATATTGACCCCCAAGTTTCCTCACAGCCAGGATCATCAATAATTCTGTGTGATGTTAACAGCAAAATGTCAAAACTTGACCTTTCCATCGTAATTTGAGCATCACAGGATAGTTACCTTTTTAACATCTCTTTTAATCTTTACTGTGAACACAGCTTCATTTTCTTTTGCTTCTTGCTGGCTGCAAGAGAGGGATTGGCAAGAGTCATTACCAGCACCAATGCATAGCATCTTAAAGAAAAAAAAATCTCAGGTAGAATGGTCCTATTTACTCTACATCTCTGCTTAATTTGGTAATTGAAAAATAAATAAATACGTTCCTCTATATCTCTCTTCTTCCTTTTAACATTGCTTTAAAAATAAAATATAAATGTTGTCGCACAATAACAAATCCAACTCCCACTACATTTTTGATGGATAAAGAGTTGTCTTTTATATCTGAAAGCAACTAGAAGGATGATTAAGCACTAACAAAATTTCTACTTGAGATCACCTAACGATTCCACCTTTGTATTTATTAATCATGGTGACGACCACTCATTATATAGAAATCAAGATCCAGCATTTTATGTCATCGGCTCTGAGGAAATCTATTATTAGTACATGAACCTAACATAATGTTAATTTAAGCATCCTTCAGAACACTGAAGCAGTAGAAAGAAAGTGCTGTCATTGTGTGTCTTGATAATTCATCCCCCAAACTCATCACAAAGAAAGACAGGCTTTATTATCAATGTCCTGGAGCAAGCTGGCAGTCCCACCTGTACATTTGATACTCAGCAGTACTGGCTGCCGCTGTACTCACAAGAAAGCTTCACACATGAAGCAGGTGTTTTCATGGATCTTCCCATCCAGGCCCTCAATGGGGTTATTCTTTCTGGTGCAGGGGAGCCGGCCATTTCTTACCTGGGAACGGTATTTACTACATAGCTCCTGTCAAAAGAAGGAGTGTTTGAGAAGCAGATCGCTAAACACTGTAAAACTTCCTCCACCTGTCACCCCCTTTGAAAACTGTGATGTCTTGCAACAACATATCACAGATGTACAAAGTGACATCAGATATCAGTTTTAACTGATACCTTGTTCATAGACTTAAGTAACACATTATTTGGAATATAAGATTGCTGATATTATAATTATTAAAAATACTAAACATTATTTTGATATAGTAACTATGAGAGACAAAAGGCATAATAATTTAGTGTCTTGGTTTGGTAATAAAGTCTGTGGTATGCAGAATAATAGCTACTTTTAATCATTAGCTCTCACAAAAAATGCTAAGCATAGCTGTGTGTGCTGTAACTCCAGTATTGGGGAGTGGGCAGAGACAGGTAGACTGTTTAGCTAGACTAATTATAAAACTTCTAGGACAGACAGCAAGACCCATCAAAGGGCAGTGAGCACAGAATGCATAACTGTTCCTATCTGCCCTCCACTTCCTACACAGGAGATGCACAACCACACATTCATATGCATGCACCACACACACACAAACACACACACACACACACACACACACACACACACATGGAGTGCAAGGTACCACCATCCCCACCACATAGACAAAGGAGAGCTTTCAAATAAGGAGAATGCAAAAGCTTGAAGTCAAACATATAAACATCAGAGAATAAGAATAAATAAGTGTAGTAAAAATGACACAATTTTTTAGACATGAGGATTCAAATTTATGTTCCCAGTTGTCAAAGTCATTAAGGATGCTGAGACTGGTGATTTGGCCAAAGAGAATAATGACTGGACATGTGTGTGCCATGATTTCTGGAGCAGATACCTGTATTGCTTCTCTCTTCAACTTTCCAGCCTCAACCTTATCCTTCTCTCCTTTGTCCTCTTTTTTCTTCTCTTCCTCTTCTAGTAGGCTGAAATAGAAGACACAAGCTAAATTCATTTCTCCAATTACTCCGACACATTTCCAGAAGGAATAGAATGTCTACAACCAAATCTTGGAAGTCTCCTGGACACTGGACCAGGGAGATGGCTCAGCAAATATAAGTACTTATTAATCAAGCCCCATGACCTGAGTTCAGTCCCTGGAACCCATTATGGGAAGAGGGAAATAACTTGAGAAAGTTTTCCTTTGAGTTCTTTATGTGCACTGTGGTAGTACATGCTTGCACACACACACACACACACACACTGAGCTCTATATGTTGCACTGTGGTAATACATGCTTGCACACACATATACACATAAACACATACACAGTGAGCTCTGTATGTGCATTGTGGTAGTACATGTTTGTACACACACACATACGCACACATAAACACACACATACACTGAGCTTTATATGTGTACTGTGGCAGAGCAAGCCTGCACACACACACACACACACACACACACACACACACAGACACACACACACAGAGCACACATGTACAAATGATGATGATTAAAAAAAATAAAAGTATAAACATTTCAGGATAAAACTACCTGTCTTAGGAGGTGTGATTATTTTGGACAACATGCAAAGATTTCTGTCTATATTACACCTCTTAAAAAGCAATAACAACGACAAAGGAAGACATATTTATCAGTGTGCAAGGACCTCTGCTGATGTTATTTTCTGTATGTCATTGATTTCAATCTATAAGAGGCCACAATTATCTTGATTCTTTTCTAAATTATGAAACTTTTACCTCCAAAGTTGCTATGATGTAATTGATGATAGCAAAAAATGATGCCAAGTTAGATGGTGGAGACATCATAATGTAAACAATTCCTCATGATAAGATAATAATTTAAATATTTTAGCATAGCTAAGTACATGACAATTCAAATTTTAGTTGCAATCATTAAAGGACGTCATAACTTAAACAATTCCTCATGATAAGATAATAATTTAAATATTTTAGCATAGCTAAGTACATGACAATTCAAATTTTAGTTGCAATCATTATTAAAGAAGCCCAGTAAGATTCAACTATAAGCTTTATGAGGTCCACCACCAGCCTAATAGTCTAGGTTTTGCTTTTGTTTTTGCTCTTATTTTGAGACAATGTCTTACCATGCAGTCTAGGCTGGCCTCAAACCCACAGTCTTCTTGTTCTAGCCTCCAAGCTGAAGATTCAAATTTGGATCAACAAGCTCACCCCATTCTTGCATTTTTTACTGACATATGACATGCCAGAATTCAAAGTATTAGCATTTACCACATCTGATCGTCAGCATCAATGAGAACAAATGAGACAAACTTGTTTCTTCTTGAGTTGTAGGCCATTACTTATCCTATTGATCTACTTACACTATTTCTTTACTTGAAGAATTATAGGCATACACTTAAGGATGGATCAACCAATCTGTAAAGACTAAGATAATCAATAACTTTGTGTTTTACATAAATATAGTATGGAGATAAATAAGGCTCATAACTTGAAGATAATTTTTCAACACTTATCTTGAGGTCGCTCTCAGGAGTAGCTTAGTATTATGAAAAACCTCAAAAGGTAGCTACTGAAATCTTAGTGGGCTGGACTCATGATTTCAGTATAAAACTGGAACAGGACACATTCTATATTATCTCACATAGGAGAACTCTGGCAACAGGTTTGCCCACATCATCTGGCAAAGGAAGAGCTAGAAGGTTTCAACTAGCTTTACAGACAGAAGTTTTTGTATGTTTTAGTTTGTGAGCTTGTCTCTGAGGGGTTTTACCCTCCACTAAGGCACTTACCAAACCATACTTTCCACTGGCAGAGGGTAATGATCTCCATAAAAGGGTGAACACAATGTTCGCTATTCCACTTCCTGGTCAGGTATTTTAACAGTCCTTGTACACTACCTCCACAGTTTTTCATCCAACTTTGTTTTTAACCCATATCTGAATATATTCACAGAATCACAGACTGCCAGAAGTAAGAGAGAGGCCAAAGAAAACACCTGATCCAATCTGAGGTGTGCTTTCTTCTTTTTTGTAAATGAAGACAGTCAAGTATAAACATTTAGTGATGAGTCTAGCAACTTGACATAATAAGAAGACAGAAGGAACAGAAGTGAATAGAAAATGATGTCACTTTATTGTTCAATATTACTTAATATTACATCCATCTGTTTATAAGGTTTTTCTAGCATACACCCTGGAATCTCAAACCCAGGGAAGGATAATGGTGTACGATTAGCTGAAGACACGAGGGTGCATACTCACAACACACTTGCACACATGGCACATTTGTTTGCATGTGTTTTTCCATCTGGGCCAACAACAGGGTCATTTTCCCTAGTGCACATGAGCATCCCATCCTTTGCTTGGTCCCGGAACTCACTGCAGATTTCCTGGAAGTTGAAAAAGATGCGTCTTAAGACAGTTACTACTTATCCGGTATGTTATTTTACTATGAGTAATAAATAATGTTTAGTGATTCAGAAAAATTTAAGGAGAAATACTAATGTTGCAATAAATCATTAAGAACAAAGTGCTCATCAAAACCTTATATGCACAAGGGTTGCTCAGCTGTAAGAAAACAAAACCCATGAGCATAAATGATAAATTAGGAAAAAAAATTGCTGAATTGGGTAACTTGGGGCCTGAAAGACAAATGCTTTAGGTTCTTTCTCATATGAGGATCCAAGCTTCAAATACATTGTTTTACGTGTATATTTAAATTGGATCAAAGAAGAAACCAGGTGAACAGAAAGAGGCCTTAGGAAGGAACACACAGTGAGGGAGGGAGGGTGTAGACTGTAGACAAAGCAAAAATGGAGTGGTTGGATACTGAGGGTGAAAAGGTTTTATCAGGAAAGAGCACAAGTGTATGCGGGAAACCAGGGAGTAGAGGGAGTTGTGGGAAAAGCCATATGTAAGCCTCACACCCCAATTCAACCATACAGTTGGAGGGAGAGTAGAACACATGAAATAGTAGAAAAGAGAATGGATTACTTGGTGTTAAAGAATTAAGCGCTTGGGCCTGGGAAGAGGATGGTATAAAGTCAGGCTAATCACAACTATATGTGCATTAAAAAAAAAAAAAACCTTTATGGATGCTGGACAGTGGTGGCACATGCTTTTAATCTAAGAACTAGAGAGGAGAGGCAGGCAGGTCTCTGTGAGGTCAACCTGGTCTACAAGAGCTAGTTCCAGGACAGGCACCAAAGCTACACAAAGAAACCCTGTCTTAGAAAAAAAAATGAAAAACAGAAGATCCTTTATTGTATAGGATTGTTTTGGCTATCCTGGGTTTTTTGTTTTTCCATATAAAGTTGATTATTGTCCTCTCCAGATCTGTGAAGAATTTTGATGGGATCTTGATGGGGATTGCATTGAATCTATAAATTGCCTTAGGTAGAATTGCCATTTTTACTATGTTGATCCTCCCAATCCAAGAGCAAGGTAGATCCATCCATTTTTTGGTATCCTCTTCAATTTCTTTCTTCAATGCCTTAAAGTTCTTGTCAAATAGATCTTTCACTTCCTTGGTTAGATTTACCCCAAGATATTTAATGCTGTTTGTGGCTATCGTGAATGGTGAAGCTTCTCTGATTTCCCTCTCTGCTTCCCTATCCTTTGTGTATAAGAGGGCGACTATAAAGGATCTTCTGGAGGCATTACCATCCCTGACTTCAAACTCTATTACAGAGCTACAGTAATGAAAACAGTGTGGTACTGGCATAAAAACAGAGAAGTCGACCAATGAAATCGTATAGAAGACCCGGATTTTAACCCACAAACCTATGAACACCTCATTTTTGATAAAGGAGCTAAAAGTATACAATGGAAGAAAGAAAGCATCTTCAACAAATGGTGCTGGCACAACTGGATGTCAACCTGTAGAAGAATGAAAATAGACCCACATCTTTCACCGTGCACAAACTCAAGTCCAAATGGATTAAAGACCTCAATATCAGCCCGAACACACTGAAAAGGATAGAAGAGAAAGTGGGAAATACCCTACAACAGATGGGCACAGGAGATCGCTTCCTATGTATAACCCTAGAAGCACAGACATTAAGAGCAACATTGAATAAATGGGACCTACTTAAACTGAGAAGCTTCTGCAAAGCAAAGGACACTGTCACTAAGACACAAAGGCAACCTACTGAATGGGAGAAGATCTTCACCAACCCCGCAACAGACAAAGGTCTGATCTCCAAAATATATAGAGAACTCAAGAAACTAGACTTTAAAATGCTAATTAACCCAATTAAAAAATGGGGCACTGATCTGAACAGAGAATTCTCAACAGAAGAAGTTCAAATGGCCAAAAGACACTTAAGATCATGCTCAACTTCCTTAGCAATCAGGGAAATGCAAATCAAAACAACTTTGAGATATCATCTTACACCTGTGAGAATGGCTAAAGTCAAAAACACCAACGATAACCTTTGCTGGAGAGGTTGTGGAGGAAGGGGTACCCTCATCCATTGCTGGTGGGAATGCAATCTTGTGCAACCACTATGGAAGTCAGTGTTTCGGTTTCTTAGGAAATTCGGGATCAACCTACCCCTGGACCCAGCAATACCACTCTTGGGAATATACCCAAGAAATGCCCTATCATATGACAAAAGCATTTGTTCAACTATGTTCATAGCAGTATTATTTGTAATAGCCAGAACCTGGAAACAACCTAGATGCCCTTCAATGGAAGAATGGATGAAGAAAGTATGGAATATCTACACATTAGAGTACTACTCAGCGGTAGAAAACAATGACTTCTCGAATTTTGCATGCAAATGGATGGAAATAGAAAACACTATCCTGAGTGAGGTATCCCAGACCCAAAAAGATGAACATGGGATGTACTCACTCATAATTGGTTTCTAGCCATAAATAAGGGTCACGGAGTCTACAATAGGTGAATCTAAAGAAGCTAAGTAAGAAGGGGAACCCAAGGAAAAGCATATAGTTATCCTCTTGGCTAAGGGAAGTAGACAAAATTGCCGGGGAGAAAATTGGGATCTTGGGGTGGGGTGGGTTGCGGGTAAGGGGAGATGGGGAGAGAAAAGGTAGAAGGGAAAGAGGTCGGGCCTTGGGAAAGCAGGAGGATTGGAATAAAGGAAGGTTGGACAGGGGAGCACGGAACCACAATTCTTAGTTAAGGGAACCACTTTAGGGTTGGCAAGAGACCTGACACTAGAGGGGCTCCCAGGTGCCCAAGCTGAGGTCCCCAGTTAGTTCCTTGGGCAGTTGAGAATAGGGAACCTGAAATGACCCTATCGTTGAGCAATACTGACGAATATCTTGCATATCATCATAGAACCTTCATCTGGTGATGGATGGAGATAGAGACAGAGACCCACACTGGAGCACTGGACTGAGCTCCCAAAGTCCCAATGAGGAGCAGAAGGAGGGAGAACATGAGCAAAGAAGTCGGGACCACGAGGGATGCACCCACCCACTGAGACAGTGGAGCTGATCTATTGAGAGCTCACCAAGACCAGCTGGACTGTGACTGAAAAAGCATGGGATAAAACTGGACTCTCTGAACATGGCGAACTATGAGGGCTGATGAGACGCAAAGGACAATGGCACGGGGGTTTGATTCTACGTAATGTGATGGCTTTGTGGGAGCCCAGCCAGTTTGGATGTTCACCTTCCTAGATATGGACGGAGGTGGGAGGTCCTAGGTCTTACCACAGGGCAGAAAACCCAGACTGCTCTTTAGACTGGAGAGGGAGGGGGAAAGGAGTGGGGGGAGGGGGAGAAGGGTGGGAGGAGGGGGCGTAGGGTGGGAGGAGGGGGCGTAGGGTGGGAGGAGGGGGAGGGAAATAGGAGGCTGGGAGGAGGTGGAAACTTGTTTTTTTTTCTCCTTTTCTCAATAAAAAAAAAGAAAGAAAAAAAATGAAAAACAAAAACAAGCAAAAACAAAAAACCCTTAAGGAAACCCACTAGTGTGTAAGCTAATACAACATTTTACACAAAGAATTGAAACAGAATTGCCCTGCATGGGTAGACAATTTTGTTCCCATTATTAATTAAAAATTGCAGTACAAAGCATGGGATATCCTCTGAGCTATTGGTCAGCAAAGTCCCAGAAGTCTCCAAAACAATCCCAACTATCGCCAATGTTCTTAGTTAATTGTCATAACTTTATGGCTAGACTTCTGTTGAAGACAGCACACTCTGACTAGAATTAGAAAATTAGTCTCAAGCTGACTTGGAAACTACCTTCCTGCTGCCTAGTTTTCAATACCAAAAGATGCTATCTAGATGGCTAGAGAAAACATATCAATGGTTTTACCTAGTGCTCGACTCGCATTCTAGGGTACCCACCTACCAGGCAAGAAGCACCTATGGGTGCAATAGTGTCACAACTGGTATAGAGTAACTAATTGCTTTGTGATAGGACACGAAGCTGGCTCAAAGGAGAGACTTTTCTGCCTGGTGCTACAATCCTGGTCAAAAGCCCATGACTAAGAGAGTAGCAGGTCCCAGGGTAGAAGCTGCCTTTGTTATTTCAATAAGGAGTTATGTTGTCAAACTGGCTTCTAAACAGTTATGTTTATACCTCTACACTCAAGCTGACTTCAACCTTGGTAACAGAAGCTTCTTCTTCTTCTTTTTTTTTTTTTTTTTTTTTTTTGCTGTAGGTGTACATAGCAGGTCAAAGTGTCTTCAATAAGAGATTGAATGTTCAGACCTACATGGAACATCTTCATCAGTTAACTTCCTCTCTGCTGGTGTTTGGGGCACACCCTCAAGGAGGAGATGGAAGATTGTAAGAACTGGAGGATGGGAAGGACTACTGTGAACTGCTGTTTGTTGGATATGCCATGGCCTTCATTTTAAAGAACTCATAGCAACTGTGGCTGCCTGCGCAAAGTCTAGCTAGCTAGAATGCCAGCATAGTTGGCCAAGGTTTTCTCTAGCTCCATCCTCATTAAGGAGATATTGGTAGTGGATAGTTACTGAGGGAGACACACCTATTCTTCTTTGATGATCTGACCAGATAGTTCTCATACTCTTGCCAATGGTCCCATAGCCATGTATATATGGGCAGTTCTAATTGGATTTAGTGGATTACCAGAAAAAGAAAAGAAAAGATGCTGCAAGGAAGATGTGTAAGACAACATATAAGAGGAGGTAGGAGGGGAAATAGAAGATGGATAATATCCTATTTCATTGCATCTTACATGAAATACTATATTAATAAAGGAAATTACAATTTTTTTAAAGAAGAAAATTTCCACATGGTCCTGGCATTTGCAGCAATAGTATAAACATCACTATCACTCAGTATATTTATAACTTGGCTTCAGAATAAGGCAGAACATGTTGGTGGACACCCATAGATACATCTACATCATCTTATTATGTGTTGTACTGCGTGTTGCAGCCTGTAAAACCTGTGAAAGGTGACAAAGGAAGAGACTCAACGAGCCTCAGGAACCTTTCCTGGAGGAACTGAGGTTATTGCTGAGCTCTCCTTTATGTTCAGAATTCTGAGAAAAAAAAGGGAAAAAACATGTTCGGCTAAGAAATAATTAGTGTTTGTATCAGAGGGGAGAACAAGTCTGAAGTTTGGAGATTTTGACCTATCTTCAGGATGGGATCCTCAAAGGGAAGGAGATGTGGATGTGAGCTAGAGCAACCCTATTAGAGAAGGCAGAAGGAAGGCAATGGGGGTATTTAACAGGGCTCTATATCTAGTCAAATATAATGTATACATCCAATTTTGCATCTAAATTACTAATAAAAAGATAGTTCCAGCTAACAAAGCAATTATTATTTTAAAAAATCAGTTTAAAGGTAAACTTTTAAAATATGTAAACTTTCCCCAAATAATGATGTTTGTACATTCAAGGATGTTAAAAATACACACTGGGAAAATCTTGTAAATGTTTATTAAGTGGAACTAATCTGTCATCTACACAGACATACTTCTCTTAGGGATCTATAAAACAGTAAAAGTGTAAAATCAAGGATGTAGACTAAGAGTGATTGGAAAGTCAAAATGAATAATCCTGGGAATTGAGGTTAAGAAACTAGTTCTTTTCCCATGACAAACATGATAACATGCCTGCTTGGCATTGGAAGTTTAGAATGATTGGAATTTTGTACTGTCCACTGGATGCACTCTAAAGGTATGGATGATGTAAATTAATCTTAGTAAATAGCACATATTAAGTATTTACAATCTCTGCCTATATAAACTAAACCTAATGAAGGCCAAACACATGCAAAAAATCACTTACAAAAGTGGACCCTCTCATCTTTCACTATAGATGAGCCTCAAAATTTTAACAACAATAAAATAAAGTTGGTATTTTGCAAGCATCTGATCATGATCATTTTTTTTTTTTTGGTTAAGATCTCTCTCTCTCTCTCTCTCTCTCTCTCTCTCTCTCTCCCACTCATCCACTAGCCACTGGTCATACCTGTTTCTAACTAAAAATATACCAGGCTTGTCTTTAACTTCTGGGCTCAAATCAGCCTCCTGAGAGCTGGACTGTAAGTATGAAGGTTACATGTTTCATTTGTTTATCAGGCATGAAGTTTAGACAGTAAACACTATGCTAGTGGGCAACTTAAACATCATGCCACCATGGAACCAAAACTGTAGGGCACAGCAACAATAGATCTGAGAAAATTACCTTTGCAGCTTCTCTTTTAACCTTTGCTCTTGCTCTGTCTTCTAGAATACTACGAGAAAAGGAGGAAGGAAGAGACTATGAAGAAACAAGTCATATGGCTAGAGCAGAAATTCATCAAACTCATGGGCTCATCATTGATCGATGTTTTGACTTATTTCAGGCTACCCTGAAGCCTTGGACACCAAGATATATATACATATATATATATATATATATATATGCTAATGAATTGGATTGTTAATTAGTCAATGAATTAGAATGGCTCCATTCTCTCCAGAACATGGTATGAAGGAGAGCCTTTCCTGCCCAACTGCACCAGTTCAGCATCTCCTCATCCACACTATACACCTTCCACCACCCCAGCCACTGACAACCACTGCTCTGCTGCTTGCTATCTGGATTTTATTTGAAGTTCCCCTTAGAAGTGATCTCATGCCTTACTTCTTTTTTTGTGTTTCCTGACTAGTCTACAACTGTTTCTATCATAATAGTCACATTCTGAAAGCTCTCCATTTGTTTTTGGTTGTTATTTGCTGATGTTTAAATGTGACCCTCAAAGCTGAGAGATACATAGACAATGAAAATGCATTTTTTTTTCTCCACTTTGAAGACCCTCAAGCCAAATCTTCCCATGATAGTTCCCATGACCCCGCACAAGTCTAGGGCCCCCTACTGTACTCACAAGAAAGCCTCACACATGGAGCATGTGTTGCCATGGAGTTTCCCATCGGGGCCCCTGATTGGGTCATTCTCTCTGGTGCAATATAGTTGTCCATTCTTTCTGACCTTGCGATATCCTTCACACAGCTTCTGCAAGGTCAAGGGAGAAGGTGGAGTTAATCAACACATGTTTTGTCAGAATACAAAAGTTACTGACATATGAATGTTTATTTCTTAATAGAGAGGGGCTCTTTAATTTTAGGATAAATAGTGAGTTAGCCTAGAGTAGATTTAAACTTTGAAAGAAGCATAAATATTGGTGTTTGTGTGTGTGTGTGTGTGTGTGTGTGTGTGTGTGTGTGTGTGTGAGGGTCTCAAGACACACATCACAGAAGTCACAGGAAACTTTCAGGAGTTGGTCCTTGCCTTCAATCCACCTTGTTCAGGCAAGGTCACTCTTAGATTCTGTTGTTGCATGCCTGAGTACTCCAGGCCATCTGGTCAAAGAGTTTCTTACTATAGGTGTGCTGAGATTACAATGGCCCACATCAGCTTTATTTTATTAATATAGATTCCAGTGATTTAACTCAAAGTGTCAAATTTGGTACCCAGCACCTGTTCCTGTGAGTCATCTCCCTAGACCTAAAGTGTGGGTTTTAAGCAAGATGTCAAGATGCAGATAGTTTCTGTAGTATCTCAATGGTAGTGTAAGGGAAAGGACAGTCTAGAGGGAAAAGTAAGAGATGTTCATCATCAAAACAACAGGTGATGATAAGATATACAAGTCTCTGGAGATGAATTTTGCAACATTTCAGACTTAAAAATCATGCTTTCTGACCTGATGGAGTCTAAGCATGTAAAGACAGTTATCATCAAGCCCGATGACCTGAGTTCAATCTCCAGAATGCACATGGTAGAAGGAGACAACCAGGTCCTTCAAATTATCCTTTGACCTCTATTCTCCATATGTACTCCTTGGTAACCATGTACTGATACATATATGGGAGCAGGCATGCACACATAACACACACACAAACACATGTGCATATACACACATGCACACATGCACAGACACAGGCATACACACATAAAGTAAATGCTAAACTCTCTTTTAAGTCTTGCTGTGGTGTGTGTGTGTGTGTGTGTGTGTGTGTGTGTGTGTGTGATTGCCCCCCTTTTTTCCCTTGAGACAGGGTTTCTCTGTATAACAGCCCTGGCTATCCTGGAACTCACTCTGTAGACCAGGTTGGCCTCAAACTCACAGAGATCAACCTGCCTCTGCCTCCTGAGTGCTTGTGCCACCACTGCCCAGCTAAGTCATGCTTTTTTGAAAACATGTTTTTAACTCATAATTCAGCTGTGAAGTTACAAGACTCCGTCAAAAGAAGGGTACGTGGAGCGACCCCCTGGAAAGTAGTTTGCAAAGGCTAACACCTTTGTGTTAACACTAGGAGTAAAGGTCAAGTTCTCCCATTCTCGTACGTTCTCCCATTCTAGTACGTGCTCTTAACAGGAAGAATGTATCAGTTTCACACAGCATCCATCAAGGTCAGGCCCCACTCACGGCATATGTTTCTGCGTCTTCAGACCCTCTTCTGCTTCTGGTTCCAGCTTCAGCATTCTTCTGCTCCTCAGCTTCTGCTTTGCTGAATAAAAATAAATAAATAAAAGGGATCCACTGATTTCTGCTCATTGCTCCTTTCGTCTTCCTTCTCAGCCTGGGGACGAAGGACTGGCCCCTTTATCACTGTGTAATAACAAGAGGTAACAAAACTCCTTGCAATGTGCTCTCATCCCAGAACGTCTTCAGAGTTTCCCCCATAGAAAGAGAGGTGGCAGTAGTAGCTCTGTAAACACGCTTTCTATTAACTGTCTTTCTGTTTGTGGTGAGCAAAAGACCATCAGTTTTCATCAAAGAAACCTCAACATTGGAATCGCGATGACTTTATGCTTAGAGGCTGAGAAAGACCTTCAGAAAATAAACTGACACATCTTCTCTATTATCAGGAAAGATGAGAGGCAGAGCGGTCTCAGCGATGTTCTCATGTCAGAGTGCACCAATGCCTTCTCTCACATCTCTGGTCTATCTCCTATATCATGCACATCTTGCTTTCATTTGCGCTTAAATGTATTGCTCATACCTGACTGTTTTATTGAAAACACAAAAGTGCATTACAAGGATATAGCCCAATTATTGATTGATTTTATAAATATATATATATGTGTGTGTGTGTGTGTGCTAAAAAAACTAAAATTGTTGTATAACAAAATTATATTGTATCTACAGTTAATTGATAACATTTAAAACATATATGGCTATCAATGAAAACAAAATATTTTTGTATTATAAATATAATCAAGTACTTCATGTAAGTTCAGTGAAATAATGTGAAGAGTATTCTAAACTGTGAAAGAGAGGTAGTAACTCTAACTTGCTGAGAAATTTCACAGCATGGAAAGTACTATTTCAGGTGAATTTATAGGTGTTTGTGGTTGCATATGGTATGTTTGCTTGTGGACCTTAACTCAGTTCAGTCCTAGTGTTAGAATTTAACCATCTTAGAAATGCTTAGAAGATTTGCACAGGATTCTTCCAATATTTATTCAGGTTCATGTTTTAGCAAATTCTCAGGTTAAGAAACAGAAAATAGGCATCTTAAAGCAAGTAACGATAAGCACTTACTCCTACCTTTATATTACTAACATTTTCCATGTAGCTTACTCTACATGGAAAACTGCCTTGTTATTTTGAGTCAGTTTCCTGTGAATGAAACAAGCTGGTCCTGTTAGGTCATGTGTAAGGATCTTTTTCTTTGTCACCTCAAAACTCCATACTCACAAGAAAGCCTGGCACATGGAACACAAGTTGCCATGTGTTTTTCCATCCAGACCTTGAATAGGGTCATTTTCTCTGGTACAGAAAAGTGTCCCATTCTTTGCACGATCCCGGAATTCACTACAGCGTTTCTGGACAAGGGAGATGAGACATTTTAGGTGCAGGACTATGTGCTACATCTGTATTTCTCAGCATTGCATATAAGTTAAATTGGGCAAGAGGAATAAATGGGGAAAACCAATACTTTAAAGATTTAGGACTTTAAAATATTATAATTCCATCCTTGTAATGTTCATATGCAGCAACTGTGTTCATAATCATACTATTAATAAACATATTATAAATGATTATAAATGCAAAATGCTTTAGTTTCCTTTTCTAGACAAGTGGGACTAATAAGTAATTGCCATACACAAAATTAAGAGACGTAGCTGGGTCTGAATTAAGTATATTCTAGTACAAATGAAAGAATGATTCATCAAAGTTCCAAGCACTCTTGATTTAGCTTTATTCTGAGCATATAGTCAGGAATATCATAAGATAAATTTTTTCCCAAAAGCTATTATCATTGTCACAGTCATAGAGGCAGTGATTGGCATATTTAATTGAGGCAATATAACATTTCAATAAATGTAGCAGTTCAAGAATTAGTTGGGTAATGATAGGGAGGCTTTGAAAGAGGTTAAAAAGGTGCCTTGAAAACCAGTTACAATATGCAAATATTGAGAGGAATTTAGGTTTTATTCTTATGAAATGAGACCATGATAAATATTTATAATAAAGCATAACAGTATTATATCTTTGTTTTAGAAGCAATGACAACCAGGTCTGTGGATGCTTTGAATGAATAGAGATTAACCTTAAAGAAATTAATTATATTATTAAAAGGGAAGGAGGGAAGAAGAGGAGGAGAGAGGGAGGTAGGAAGAGATCACAAATGAAAAATAAAATACTATTTCAACACATTTAAATGGGAGTATTAGAAGGATTTGGCAATATACGATTAAGAGCAAAATGGAAGGTGAAAACGAGGGCTAAGCAGAGATAGAAGGCAGCGGATTGCTTTGTAGAACTGTAATCAACAAACCATAGAAGACCAAAGAATTACAAGAATTGGATTGAGTAGGATTTCTACAGTAGTGGGAGGTTTTCTATTATTATAATAATGCACCATGACTGAAAACAACTGGGAAGGATAGAATTTATTTCAACTTAGAACTCTCAGGTCACCCTGCCCCTGCCGAGGGAAGTCAGAGAAGAGGCATTAACGGAAGCAAATCCTTGGAGGAATACTGCTTACTAGACAGTTCCTTATAGCTTCTTCAGGCTACTTTTTCATGGAACCCAGGACCACCAGAGTAAGAGTAGCACCATCTACAGGGAACTATGTCTTCCCACATTAATCTAGAATAGGTCACGCGGGGGGGTGCCTACAGTCGTTTTAGTGGGAGCATTTATTCGATCGGTGTTCCCTTTTCCCAAATGCCTCTAAGTTTCGTCAAATTGCTATAAAATTGTCTAGAATGTGGAGCTATTTTACTAATATGACTTAGTGTTTTCCTCCAAATTGATGTAGATATTTAGCATTGTAATTTTGTTTTAAGCGTAGAACAATAACTGTAATAAAATTTTCAGGATTGGGGATAATATTAACCAATATTGACAATGTATTCTGAAGTGGTATGCTTGAACACACTTAACACAACGAAAGTCACAGCTAGTTTGGTTCACTAATCCTTACCTCAATTTCCACTTTAGCTTTAGCCCTTTCCTCAGCGTCTCTCTGTTTTTTCTCTGATTTACTTTTTTCTTCCGAAAATTGTCTCATGCTGAAGAAACAAAATGAAGAGATAATGTTTCATATCTTCATGTTGCCCAATCATCACTAGGCACAGATTGAGCACTGGAGCTTTCCTGATGTTGGTGAGGCACCTCATATTTCCAAAAAGCCCTTTCATTTTGCATGCATACACATACATATGCACATACAAGTACATACTTATGTGCATAAATATTTTCTATCTTCCTTACTTTTAAATCTCCCCATTTTAAATTGTATGTTTTAAAGGAGGTAATAAGCTTTATATCTGTTGGTGTTTTATTGTTGAATTTTATTTTACTGAATAGATTTCGTTCTGTTTTGAAACATGCAAATCTGTATACACAGACCCATGCATTCCCTTGCTGGAAGCTTTAACCTTATGGACAGCAGGGTTGTCATTCATGTACACTTTATTCAGTCATCATTCTGTTAGCACCTAATTTGGGGGACAACAATGCACCAAGTCTTTAAAAACAAATCAAACCTATCCATTGTTCTCTTAGAATTTACAGCCTTGGAGAGAACAGTAAAAGTCAACCAATAATCTTAGAGGTAATTACATAATAGCCGATTGTGATGATGGTTATGAAAGACCATAACTAAGGATTATGAAGATTGATTTTCAACTAGGAAGTAGGAGGAATTATCTAAGGTAGACAGTCTTAAAACATACAGTCTACAGGGAAAGGGGACGCTATCGTCTCCGAATACAAAGACGCCTGCATTAAGACAATACTCAGCTCAATGTGTTTGCTCACACTGGTGAGTCCAACATTTTGGTGGCTAAGGCCAGAGGTTTGTAACATGTTTGAGAGTAGTCTGAGCTAAATAGCGAATTCCAGCCTAACCTGGACTACAGACTTTTATCAAAAACACACAAAGAGAAAAACATAAGTTCATAACTCAAAGGATATGCAGTGTAGCAAGGCCTGTATGAGCTGTGTTGTGGATTCAGCCTTTGTCTGTGACTTATGGTCTCAGATGATAATGTGGATGTAAAGAATTTTTGAAAATGTCCTGTCAACCCTTACACAATTAGTTAATTACTGAATATAAAGTCTTTCCCCATTCTGTACTATGACTGGTTCACTAAAAGGTCACGAAGAAACCAAACTCATGAGAGTCATGGCAGGTGTTGTAAGCCTGCTTTCTAAGAGGAAAGTGGAATTAGTTTGTACTCAGATACAGACACATACCATTTGCCAGATGGGCTTATGGTCTTAGGGGCATATCAATCTGTTCAAACACATCACAGTGCAAAAAGCTTCACTCCCAATTGCGGTCACTCATCCATCAGTCTGCTTCCCCACCTTCCCCGTGAATTGAGGAGTAGTTGATATACTCACAATATATCAGCACACAGGGCACATTTGTTCCCATGCATCTTGCCATCAGGGCCACGGATTGGGTCACTTTCGCGGGTACAAAAGAGTCTTCCACTTCTCACTTGGTTTTCAAACTCCTTACAAAGTTTCTTTGGGGTGGGAAAAGAAAACAAGCAAATATATTTGTCATTTTCTGGTCTTTAATCTTGGCATTTTGAATAATCGATTTATAATCACATAATGACAAGAAGTCTGGGAACGTTGAGAAACACAAGCACTATGTAAATGAGAACTATCTAAAAGTGAATTTTTTGCCAAGTTAACTGACACTCGTAGCATCTGTGTGGGTTATTTGTTAAAGTAAAGGAGCCGTGGAAACAGTAAGGCTTTGCAAGCCTTTTCTAAAACGAAAAGCAGTTCTTATTGTTTTCAAATATTCAGGGAAATAAAAAGGTCTTTCATGATATTCGCACACAAGCCCAACTGAATGAGAATATTGAACTTTTGAAAATTTGCTTTAATGTAACTTGAAAGTCAAGAGCAATGTAGCATTTGCAAAGAGACAGGAGCAAGGTGATATCCGGCCATTATATGAATACTGCTTCTATTGACTCTATTCATTTCTGACTATGTAGGTGATAAAATCTCAGAGAGAGGGAATGTAACCCCCTTTACATTGAACAATACAAACTCTCCTTACCTAGAAGTTCTAAAACAGACATGATTCAAAAATGCAAAAAAGATTTGTTGCCAGTAATCTTGATAATTTGATTTTGAACTTTCTGAATTCTATTGTTTGCTAAAGAATAACACACACACACACACACACACACACACACACACACACAGACATGCACATACACATGCACACACGCATACATGAATACAAGCAGTACTAGGCTTGAGGACCTCTATGTGAACTAACCTACATTGTTTTACTCTAGCTCAATCTATAAAAACAATGATTAACTGTGTGACCTTCAACTTCTCACCTCAGCCAAGACAGCGTAAGCAGCAGGCAGAGAAAAAGAGTAAGAGGTGACTGCACTGTGCATCTAACTCAGTGCGCGACACTAACAAAGTCATAGCACCTTTGGACCCTCGATGCTACCACCTACAGAGTGAGAGTTTTCTAGCTAAGTATTTTAATTTGCACTTTCAGTTCAAATTTCTTTCTGAAGATGCTTTTTAAAAAGAATCCTTTCTGCGCTAGATTAATATACTTGTTTTGAAAGAAGTGATATGTATGTTCTACACTTTCTGGGTAACAAATTTGGAATAAGCAGCAAAGCAGCCACCTGATCATCATAACACAGCTATAAAATCAATGCTCCGTGATTTCCATAACAGCAACAATAATAATTCCAGTTTATAACTTATGATTCATTCAAGAAGATTCTGAAGAAGCACTTTGTGAGCAACCCACTGACAGGTTAATTACAGGGCAGACATTGAGCTGTCATTGAAAAGCAGTTCTGCTTAGTCCAGTGGTGCTTAGTGACCCTGGTCAACAAAAGGAAGAGGCTAGGATGCTTGGGACTTGCTGGAAAACAACCCTTTTTACATACAATAGATGGGAAACATGACAGGTTAGCCCAGAGTTCCAGGCTGAAATACACAAAGCTCACACAACGCTTGGTATTCCATCTTTGACTAATGGTCCATGGAGAATTATGGGTATTGGAGGTGAAAATACAACATGACCAGAAGGTAAGAGTGAGGTCTTTTAGCCAATGTCCTTATTTTTCTGACAAGAAAATTGAGGCCCAGAGAGGAGGTCCTTTGCTCTCAATATCCACAGCATGGCAGAAAGAAGACCAAAATCCAGGTTTCTCCTCTTTCTAGCAAAAGTCTGGTGAGTTAGTTAAATTAATACTACCTTTCCCATTGAAATAAGGGTTTAATAACCCTGGTGATTTAAGATGCCAAGGCTGAATTTATAACATCAAACAAATATGATGAAACTGAATTTTAAGAGTATTTTTAAGCTACAATCTCTTTATTTAAGCAGAAGCAAGACCTTATCAAGAAGGGTTTTATTGAAGAATACCACATAGAAAAGTGAATAAGAAGTCCATTTTTTTAATAGAATTTTAGAGTAAAGCACTATTAGATACACTGCTTAAGAGACTGAACTATTTAGAAATTTTCCTACCCAGTAATGCTATGTATAAGGTTTTATACAAGTTTTTAAAAATGTATTCAAAGCAAAATGGTTGTGCGTCACACACACACACACACACACACACACACACACACACACAGAGAGAGAGAGAGAGAGGGGGGGGGGCTGATAGAAATGACCAAACACAAAGTATACTGGTACATATGTATAAAGCTGTCACCATGTAACTATTTTTATGCTAACCTGAAAAAGATTTATAAAAGGAAATGAGATCAATGGAATTTTGTGTGTAAAATTTTTTTTTCCCTTCCTTTTGTGAGGGGAAGAAAATAAAGGGTAGGAATGATATGTGTTGAACTTTAGATGAGAAAAGCTGGTTTCAAACGACCTAACTGATAAGTATACTGGAAATAGGATAATCGCGGAATTCTAATTAATATGAAATCCACGCAGTAATATGAGACAATGACATTATTCTGTTCCTTCAAAGGCGCAAGTGAGTATAGGCTCACAGGCTTCACTGTAGCAGCGAACCATTTACCTTCTCAGCATCTCGCCGAATTCTGCTCTCTCTCTCACGTGTGGCATTTTCTCGAGCTTCTTTTATACTGTCAAGGGAACAGAATCCTCTTACGGTCTAGGCCTATTGTCAGTGTCCACCCTGTTCTGAGCACTAAACACTTCCACATCCTTTACCATAACCTGTCGAGACCAATCCCCTCACAGGAGGCAAACACTTTCCTGTGTTGGATGCTGGCGCCCTAGACATTGCCACAGATAAGGAAGGGTGTGAGGCTGACTCACAGCCGGTCAATTAGGAGCTTTGTTCTGCAGAGCCAGCTGGGTGTGCCACCGTGAGTGACAAACGGAAGATTGCCAGGAAAATTCCCTCCGACAAGCAGAACCAAGAGCCTTGAAACAATGCTCTGGCAAGGGTGAAACCAAACTGAGCCTTTCAGGTATTGCCATACCACACCCTTCTGGGCCACATGTTAAACCAGATGTTGATTGGCCTTTAAGTCAGAGCAGGGTTATTTATTTCTAAAAGCTAAATTTGAATTCATCTGGAACCCATCTGGAGTCTCAGTCTGCTGTCCCAGGCTCATCCTGAGGAAATCCATCTAAAAAAGTCAGGTTCTCCTTGTCTGATAGGACTTAAAACAATGAATAAATGAAGCCAAAGAGCTACAGGATTTGGGGCCGTTTGAACAGATGCTATATTATCCTATTAATCTTCTTCAGTATTATTGTTATCACTTTGTAGTACTATTTAAAATTAGGTATCATTGCCCAGTGAGGGTCCCTACATGAGCCCAAAGGAACCCTGCACATCAAATGACCAATTTTGATTATCCAATACTTAAGTGCTTTCTAAGTCAGTCTTTTTTTTTAAAAAATCAATGTATAAGGCATTAGATATCATTACAGCATTTAAAACAAAACTTGTTTCAGTCAATTCTCCCTGCTCTTTATTTACTCTAGCCTTACCATTCAAGTCTTAAAAGTATTGTATTATGAAACACTATGTTTTTTAAAGGCACTATACATTTTAAGATGAAGTTTCAAAATTTTTCTTTTAGAAATTTTGTAGTAAAATGAAGAAAAAGGCAAGAAGTCCATCTTGTAGCTAGACCTATTTCACATTATAAAGACAAATATTCACAGGAACCATGAAGAGAACTTTACCACTCTGGGGCTCTCAGGGCAGGAAATAAGGGCCTCTTCATATGTCCATCTGGGGATGCTACTTACAAGAGCTCAGCACACATGGCACATCTATTGCCATGGGTCCTCCCATCAGGACCACGGACTGGATCATTCTCCCTTGTACATCCGAGTCGTCCATCTTGCACATAGGCCCGAAAGTCACTGCACACATCCTAAAGAAGAGGGAAAGGAGATGACACACAGGGGCTTGCAATACCATGCTCAGCAAACGCTGGTCCCAGAGAAAGAGCTTTGTGGATCTGTGTCACTTGCATTTAAGTACAGAACTGTTCATTTTCTTATTTGCTTGTTTGAAAAGAGTGCTAGATCTCAAGTGGATCATAATATAATATAATCTCACCAGCTGCTCATGCCCCAGAGATACTTAAGCTTTTAATGTAGGCACTTTAATTAGGAAAATCTGAACACAAAATGGTTTGTGATCTTGTTGTTATTTAAAACGCCATGTCTACTCACAAACAGGGAATGCGAATTAACTAAACTTCAAGGGTGATGATAGAAATCTCCAGGTCACTGCTGTAATAGCGTGACGTACGCTTGAGGACAAACCTGAATGGTGAGAAAACAAGTGTGCCTGGCAGTAACTGAAGACAAGTATTCCAACCTTAGGTCTGCAACCCACTCAGTTCACCTCTTTGAACTCCACTTTCTGCATGTGAAAAATGGGAACTCACACCCAGCCCACATTCCACATTCCAGGCCAGGATCAAAGAAACAATTAGGAAACGTGATTTGGAAATAATTATTGTGACATAAGCTAACAAAAATTACGTCGTGTAATTTCAGTGTAACTTCCACCTAAAACCAGCTCCATTTACTGTCAATATCACACTGAGAATCAATTTTTGATGGTTTTAAGATATTTCAATAGTGTGTATAGAACATATGATATGTGCCAGTGATGACTTAATAGAGCACAAATATAAAAAACAGAATGTATGCAATTACAGTGAATTTAAGAGCAAGAGGCTCAGATTGGAGAATTCTAGAGGGTAAAAGATTAAAGCGGCAAGAAAAATGACAGCATCGTCCCTCCTACTAACTGTCCCATGTGTTTCAGGACAAGTTACAGGAAGGAAATAAACTCACATACATGTTATTGCACTCATTTATTTTCTCACTTATTCTAGAAAATTCGTGACAAATTTATAAGACTTTGGGAAGTCTACTGTTTTGTAGGGTTGCATTGTAAACAGAGCTAGAATACTGTTCTGAGGTGTTTTGTATGCTAACAGGAAGATCACAGCCACGTAAACAACACTTTCATATCATGGTAGGTGCTGCGAAAATAAGCCCAAGACACAGCTATAATATGCTTCACTGAAATGCCAAAGTGTTAGAAACTTCTTTCTGAAAAGATTATTTTTGTGGCGAAGTGATATTAGTGAGAAGGAGCCGACCCACAGAGAGTTGAGGAAGAGCAGAAAAGGGCAAAGATTTGTCGGAGCAGGATCATGCTGTTTGAGCAGCAGAAGAAAGTGTGGTTGTCACAGAGGAAAGGGCAGGTGAGCTGCCTTTCTATAAGATGTCATTTTTATAAGGCGTAGAAACATCCATAGGAAACTGTGGATCAAAGTTACTGACATAGAACAATGTGGCCCTTGCCCTTCACCAGAAAACCAAGGGCAGCATACTAGGTCACAGGTGTTGGCTGGGGGACAACAGGGTGAATCAAAAGGCCAGCTGGGAGATTACAGAACAGGTGCAGGCATTTATTACTCCACCTCCTTGTCCTCCAGACTCCAAGGATGGTGAATCACAACCTACAGAAAACACCTCTTTTTAATGCTGACAATTATCAAGCACTTGCAGATGGATCCTGACCAGGAAGAGAGGCAGCAACTGGGCAGGTTCCAGAACTTTCAGCTCTTGCTCTTATTTCTTGTCCTAACAATCCATTCACCAGAAGCTTGATCTTGGACATTAACTCATTTTGGGAGGAAGAAAGCTAGGGCTGTTATGACATTTAATGTTTAAAATATGTACCTATCTCAGAAATAAAACAACAACATCAAAGAAATACTATCTACTGAAAACAATGAATCAGCTGAAGAGGAAATTGTCAGGATGAATAGAAGAATAATTTACCAAAGGTGCAAGCATTCTTCAGAAAATAAAAGGTACTTTTATTATGAAACAAGACAATATATGATACAGAAACAACAATATATAATAGAATGTCCATACTTAGAAAAGATTTAAATAGCAATAAATAAAACAATACAGAGAATGAAAGTGGGATATGTTCAAACAGATAATGGATTTTAAGTTAGACGTTGAGGTCCAGGGAATCTTCCAAAAGGCAATAGCAATGAAATATTTAAAACACAGAAGCCTAGTGAAAACAAAATTAAAAATTTCACAAAATGGGAGAAAGCAGAAGTACAAACGTCTGAACAAGTAAGGAAAATTCATAGATTCTATGAAAAATGAAAGATAAAAACAGTTTTAAGAACAGAATGCTATAATCTATCTAGTTAACCTGAAGCTTCTTGAAGAATAGCAGATTTCCAGGATGTAAGCTGAGAAATTAGCTCATATTGTGAAAGAAGTCAGAAATCAACAATAGAGACAGATAAGAGCCAAACTTGTAAATATTTGAATATATGGATTTTAAGTTTGGGGCAATCATAATTGCAGGAAAAGTGTGTATGTTACATTTAAATGGCCACCAATGGGAAATTGAAAACAATAAACTAATTTGAAAATGATTTTAAGAACTGAAGATAACAATTAAGAAAAACAAAAGAAACAAGTTGGACTATAGCAGAAGTAACAGAAAAGGTAAATTATTTAAACCCACAAAGAAAGGACATAGTGTTTGAGTCATTTAAAAGTAATATCAAAACATATGATTTGTTGACTGCAGGGAAAATTTAAAAACTAAAAGGTTTACGATGGTTAAATTCACTGGGTCACAAAAGAACAAAAATATAGGAATGTGAGGAAGGGGATGTAAACACGGTGAGAGAGAAAGAGTGGAGGCAAGAGAAGCCAGAACACATTATATAAATACAAAGAGTAAGTCCAATAAAAAGCAAAATTATAAAAGGGTGGGGTCTTTTTCTGGTAGGCTATTTAACTAGAGGATCAATTATAAAACACATGAATTAATTTCATGTTCTTTTCCCAAAATTGGATTAATTACAAAGAGATCTAAAGATGTAAAAATAAGTAAGGCATACAAATATTTGAAATTAAAGTAAGAAAAATATGCAAAAATAAGGAAATAGGCAGGGAGTAGATGCAAATCTTAGCCACAGTCTGGATGCATTATTAGTGATTAATCAGATCATTATGTAAAACAGAATTAGGGGACAAGGAATGTGTAACAATAATAAACATACACTCCCCCAACATAAGCCCTCCCTCTCCCAAATAATTCAAACTCTATAATAACATTAGATAAACCAATAGTTAGAATAATAGGCTTTACCAAAGACTAAGAGAACTATTCATTAAGAAAGAATAAGGTTATTAATCTTGTAGATTTTTGAAGAAAACTAACAAAATAAAAACAAATAATATTATTTTTTGAAACATATGAAGTAAATTATCAAAGTAAAGTATACATTTGTTAACAAAAAGCCAAATTTTCCTGAATAACCATTATCATATAGTCTATAATTCCTAACCAAATTTCATTAACGTTTAGACCTAATATAACAACACTCTACGAAAATAAAATAATGAAGTACTACATTACTTTGAATTAGAGAGTATTAGGAATTATTTAGTTTATAATGACAATTGAAATGCCTAAAGTAAGAATGCTCAGACTGACAATCACTAATATTTTATATATGCTAATCTATTAACAAATACTAGCAAAATTGGGAATATTTTCATATTCCTGCTGGAATGTAAATTGATATAATAATTATGGAAATCACTTTGCAGGCTTCTCAGAAGACTGAGAATAGAAATATATAGAACCAGCTATTACTACTCCTGCCCACATACCCGACAGACTCCTGATCAACATACCATGAAAATATTTGCACAGCCATGTTTGCTGTTGTACTAGTCACAATAGTTAAAAAATGGAAGCACCCTAGATGTTCATTGACAGATGAGTGGGTAAAGAAAATGTGACATACGCACAAATAGAAATTTATTAAGCAGTAAGAATGAAATAATCACATTTAAAAAAAATAGGAGTGCAGGTGGGCACCATTATGTTAAATGAGTGTGTGTAGGTATGTGTGTCTATATGTGCATGTGTTTGTGTGTGTGCGTGCATGTATATGCCTGTGTGTATCTCTATGTGTCTGTATGTGCCTGTATATCTGTATATATGAATGTGTATGTGTATCTGTGTGTGTTTCTGTGTGTCTCTTTTTCTGTACATATCTGCATATATCTCTGTGTGTCTCTTTGTGCACATGTGTCTGTGTGTATATTTGTGTGTGTCTGTATGAGTCTCTGTGTATGTATATGTCTCTGTATGGTGTATCTGTGTGTGCATGACTGTATTAGTCTGTGTGTGTTTGTCTTAATCTGTATGCCTCTTTGTGTTTATCTGTGTGTGATGAAGTAGAAAGCATATGTGGAAGACGAGAACTTGAAGGATGGAAGAGGGAAGTATAAAAAAGTATATCAATGATACCCATGTGACTATAAAGGCATAATTGGTGCACACGTGGCATAAATGCATGTTAATGTCACATTGACACAAAGGCAGAAAACAAAGATTTAGGGGGAAGGACTATTAAAGAAAGGGTAAAAAAGAACAAAATAAAATCACATATGTTTGAAAATACATAATTTGGTATGCTAATTTGCAGGTCTTTTAAAAAATAACAATTGATATAATAGTCATCAAAAAACAAAATATTAAAGTAAACAGGAACAAACAGAGGTAAGATCTGAAGGCCATGGAAGATGAGAACAATAGATAATATTACTGGCATGAATGCTAAAAAGGATGATAAAAATTCAGAACTATAATTAAAAATAGCTGTACAAAATTTGTGCTAATACATATAAATTAAAATGGATGTATGACTGCACAAATATGCTAATGATGAATAAACATGTTGAATACATAAAGATTATTTTAATTGACATAATAATCTGTGATAGTTCCTCCCAAAATGACTATCTAAAGAGTTTTACAGTCGAATTTTCTAAGATTTAGAAAACTTTTGTGAGACACAATAATTTACAATTACTCCAAAAATAAAAAAGTTGTAACATTACAGAGGTATTATTTATGTATCATAAAAGTCTCTCAAGTAATAACACAGTGATTTTCAAATAAATCTACGGAATTGTAAAGCTGTCACCAGACACCAGTTTGGGAATATTTCCATCTACTTTAAAAATTCCCCAGGGTCATTACAATCTTATTGCTTAGATCCTGCTTTAGGCAACGACAGAATATCTTTCTGACAAAATGTGCTATTTCTGAATGTTTCATACAGATGGACTTGTAAATATGATTGTTTAATTCTAATTTCTTTAACTTTGTAAATTTTTTCCGAGATTCATCCATTTGTAACACTGACAGTCACACATTCCTCCCTATTATTTAATGTTACTTCAGTTCATGCATATTATTTATCAGCTCACCTCTGGACATTTATGCCTTGGATTGATTAAAGTTTTGAAATATTAAAAGCAAGACTTCCATGCATGCAACATGTCTGACGTTGGGGAGACATTTTTTTTTCACTCACTAGGTTCCTAGGATTGCATTTATGGGGTTCTATGGTGAATCTATGATTAAAGTGAAATTTGGATTAAGAGAGGGAGAGAGAAACAAAGAAATCTGTGTTATTTCTTAATTATGTAATTCCATGCTTCAACCCATGAGTTGACATGCTGAACCCATCATTTTATCATTAAGGTATGAATTCCAAGTTTCTTTCTATTGACACTGAGTAACCTTGCATTGTTTGACACTATAGGTTTATAGTTCAATTTGAATTTGTTTATTAAATGCTCCAACACTTTTATATAACTTCTAGGATCAATTGTACAATTTCCTTGTTAAAATATTAATGTGTCAGACTTTGTTGACTTCCCATGGGAGCCCTTGCCTATTGGGAGGGGTGGATGGGGGATGGGCTGGAAGAAGGGTGGGGAGAGGGGGGGGTGGGAGGGAGAATTGTGGATGGAAAGTAAAATAAAATCAAAAAATAAATAAAAAAGAAAGAAAGTAACCATGACTTTATTTTGACATAATTTATGCTGAATTAATAGATTTTTAAAAAGTTGCTATCTTAAATATATTGACTTTTCTAAATAATGAGAAGGGGTTATCTCAGCCTCAAACTTCATGGCAATGTATCACTTAATTATGGGACCATGTGCTGAGAATTACTTTGTTTAGGTGATCTTATCTTTGTAAAAACATCAGAGATATAACTATAGAAACTTACATAGTATGATTTACTTTATTAACTATATAACACAAGGCATGTATAGACACACACACAGAGACACACAGACACAGACACACACACCCCTACTGATTCCAGGACCATTATGAACAGAACAACAGAAGATTAAATCAAACCAATAAGATGATGTAATCAAGAGACACAGGTATCAAATTGTGTCACATGCCTCTGCTTTACATAGTCGACAGTGCATAGGTTTGTTTAGCCCAGTAGCACCACAATCATGTGACTATAACATTGAGCTGTGATGCTAGGATTCCTATGAGGTTTCTCGACAATGGGTGTTTCAGTTCTGTTATAATTTTGTAGGTCCTTGGAGTTCCTGAACACATGGTACATGACTGTGTTTAAATCCTTCATTTCTCTTTGTGATATTTTACAGAATAAGCCACACACTTCCTATTATACATTTTATGGTCTACAGATTTAAATTAATTGTTTTAATCTTGAATCATTCATTGCTAGTTCATAGAAGTACAGTTGGTTTTTACAACTGGGCTTGTACATTGAAACAATTTTATATGCATTTATTAGCACTAATGGTTTTGCTTCTGTGTGCAGTTAGTAATTTACATTCATATGTATTATATCATAATTCTGTAATTATAGATATGTTGTTGCCTTTACAAGAACTGTGTATCTATTTCAATAAAACTGTCTAACAGTGACTAGAAGTTCCAGCTCAATGCTGACTAAAAATATTAAGAATAAATGACTAGCCGGGCGGTGGTGGTGCACGCCTTTAATCCCAGCACTCGGGAGGCAGAGACAGGCAGATCTCTGTGAGTTCGAGGCCAGCCTGGTTTACAAGAGCTAGTTCCAGGACAGGAACCAAAAGCTACAGAGAAACCCTGTCTCGAAAAATCAAAAAAAAAAAAAATAAGCGACTATTTTCTCTCGTTAATTTTAAGGACAAAATACTTATTCTCTTATCTCTAAACATGATGCTGTTTCCATAGTTGTTCTCCATCAGGGATGCTTTATACATAAACAGTTATTAGCTCAGCTACTGGATTTTATTAACTCCCTCTCAACATCTTTTGCTTGGTTTTTCCCTCTCTTCTATCAATATATTGTGCTAGACTAGTAGATTTTTGTTGTTGTTGTTAGTGAACTTTGCGTTTTTATCTTGTTTCCACTTGCAGATTGCTTTATCTTCCCAGGGCTGTGGATTACACTTTTGTTAGGGTTTCCACATCCCTGATTAACACTTGTCAGTAGCTTCCAGTTCTTATAATCTCCTGCTGTGGTTATTGTTTCAAAGTAATGCTGACCTGGTAGAATGAGGTGGTAATGAGTCCTCTCTTATGAGAGTCTCTAGAGGATTAGGATTATTTTTTCTGTTAGAACCCGAGAGAGTCTTCTGTGCCTGTACTTGTCCTTGATTAGCTTTCATTTTTTTTTCAGGTAGCTTATTCTATTGCATATGTATGGGTGTTTTTCTTGTATGTATATGTGTGCAACATGATATACAAGAGGCCAAAAGAGGGTATCGGATCTCCTAGAAATGAAGTTACAGATGTTATAGATG
This sequence comes from Microtus oregoni, assembly GCF_018167655.1. Classification (NCBI taxonomy): domain Eukaryota; kingdom Metazoa; phylum Chordata; class Mammalia; order Rodentia; family Cricetidae; genus Microtus; species Microtus oregoni. The sequence continues at coordinate 10,634,886 of NW_024543070.1, forward strand.
TTAGGAGTTCTGGGAGTAGAACATTCTGGGAATAGAGCCATGTCTCCAGTCTGACTCAAGTTCGCTAGCTGAATTAGATCTGATTTGATTATTTACTTGTTTGTTTATTGTATGTATCTGTGCAATGTAATATGTATCATGTGATATGATATGATGTGATGTGGTGTGTGTGAGTGTGTAAGTGTGGGTGTATATGTGTGTAGGCACATGTGAAGGTCAAGGAACTTTAACTGCCTTAGATGTTTTTTGATTATATGTTCATCTATTTGTTTGTATCAATATATCACAATAATATATAATATAATAAATTTGCCCTCATATTTTAGGTGAGTGTCAGAATAGTATCATTTCTATTTTAAAAAGTAATTTATTTCTAGTGAAGTTTTGTTTCTTTCTTCTCATTCTTTCCTTAAAGTTACAAAATGATTGTTTCAATATTTTGTGTGCATCTATTCCAAGTACTTTTTCTGTCAAGTTAAACAGCTGTTTGCACTCAGAAACATTTTTTGATATTTCTCATATATATATATATATATAACATTATATATACATTCTTCATTTTCACCATTCACATTCTTAAAACAATGCACAATATACAAAGCACTACGGAGATGAATGATCCTCAATTCTCCCCTAAAGTTTACTTTCGCTCTACTTTCCCCTACCTTGCATTACCTCTTTGACATCTTCCCTCACACGATTTGTGGTAGCTGATGTCTGCTAAGCAAGCATAGGCAGCTGTTATCTGCAAACCTGGCTTCTTTTTTAAATCTCCCGAGACTTGGGAGCTTAATGGTCAACCATTGAGTTGATATAAACATTGGTCAAATACCTCTACCTAAAAAGATTACAGATGGAGTTTTGGGCATGGGGTGACCATTACATTTCATCTTCACTTGGGTGCCTTGTTTTCTGAGATCTTGTATAGATTTGGAGTTGACAGGAAGTGAAATGTCTGGGCTTCTCGAGATTTTGAAGCCTGAGACACCTCCCCCAAGCAGGACTGTAACCCTAGGTACATCCTCCTTGCTCCTGGTGGAGACCATCACATCCACAAAAACATGTATGGGCGGTGCAATTCTACGTTATCCCCAGTTCGTTCTGTCCCTTTTAGCATTGCACTGAAGCAGCCGATGCCCAGGGCTAGCCTGGCATAGAGCCTCAATAGCAACTGGAGAGGACAAGAGACGGCTTATTGCTAAGCCAAACAATCACCCTTCCCATTCTTCCTATCCAAAGTGAGGCAGTTTCCAGCACAACTGCATAACCTGTAGATAATTTTCAGAGCACTAAAGAGATGTTAGATTAATTCTTTCTAACTTATATCCCAGTTGAGAAAAGAGATTTCCTGATTTCTGTATAGCCTGAAGTCTCAGCATGTAGGAAATTTTAAAGGGTTGATTCTAAACTTGATAAGAATAATTAAAAACAAAAATGTATAGCTCCTTGGCCTTATACACAAAATTGCAAAATCTATGAAGAATTACTATCCAAAGTACATTAAACTTTATTCTGAATAACTATAGTATAGCTTAAAACAATAGTCTCACGCCAAGAAATCTCTAAGATTTTTATATTAAAGGCTAAAATTATTTTAACAATTACAGAAAGTCACTTGATAATGACCAGCACACATTCAGCAGATTGGGAATCAATAGATAAAACTCATACTAACTCCCCAGAAGATAAATAATTAGCAGATAAAACCGTGGAAGTGTTCCCTTTAATATGAGAAAAGAGGAAGTGTTCTTTAGGTGTTTAACCCCGAATCCTTGCCAGTGATGTAAGGAATGAAAGAGAAATAGAGAATTAACTAATATTGAAAGAAAATAATTAAACTATAATTAATACAGATTATGTTATCAATTGCTAAGCAAAATATAACACAAGGATTAAGCTGAGAGAATTAACATAGCTGACAGAATTCCATCATTTTATATTTTAAGATTCCCACTTAAATTTTAGCAAATCTCATTCTACAGATGTAAACATTCAAGTAGTAGTCGTCTTTAAATAGATTTAAGATAAGGTGTGTGTATGTATGTGTGTGTGTGAATGTCTTTGTTAATTTTTTTCTCATTTACTTGTGTTTCATATTTTTAAACACCATTGGCTAACCGAAGTACTAATTAAGAAGACATAAAGAAGAGAAGAAAGGAAGTTGCAGAGCTGTTTCAGAAGAGAAACTCAGATTTTAAAGGAACGGCCAGTCCTCCTAGCTTTTGTAGCTTAAAAGGTAGTCAGTCCCTTTAATTATAGATAAAGGATTTGCAGGTATTGGTTGGCTGAGTAGCTGTCCTGGTATTTGTCTAAAGAGTGAGACTGACTGAGCCCCGAGGAAGAATTTAGTCAACTATGTTTATCGCGGAGGCAGAAGTTCTCAGACATTCCTCGGCTGTGGTGTTGCCAAGGAAGATGGTAGCTGGGTTAGACCATGGATGATACAAGTAATTAGGGTGTGTCTACCTTGACTGATCATTTTAATTATATGTCAGGGACAAAGGAGGAGGAAGAGAAGTAAGAAATTAAAGAAAAAGCAACAAAGGGGACCAGGAGGTAATGCCCTGGTCAGCCTAGCTGGTAACAGCCTGTGTTTGGTCAACTAAAATTGTGAGATTTTGTAAGGCAGGTATTTCCATTAATATGGAAATCCTTATTTCATTTATTAATGTTTTAAGAGTTATTTTTGGATTTTTCTATGATAAAATATATATCCAATGAAATGGTTGTGTGATGCTCCTTATATATTCAGTGTGTTTTTTTTTCCTTTTATTTTATGACTTGGTTTTCTTTTAACCATTGGACACTAAATTCATGCAAAATATTAGCTTGAATTTCAACCTGCAAAATAGACACACATGAGTCCAGTTGAATTAAATTAGGAGAACACTCCAAGTGTTGTACAAGAGAAAAAGAAAGGAATAAAACAGAAAAAAGGGCAAAGAAACGGACTTTCTTTAAAATGCCTTCCAATGCATGTTAAACACTGTGATTCGCTTTTAAAATTGAGTTGATAAAATAATGACAGCCAGAGATACACAGATTGCCCATATTACGCAGAAAATACAAGTTCTGAGAGGTGTTATAATCTCTGTAGTTCAAGAAAGGTTCATACAGGAACTAGACAGACAGGAGGTAAGAGAAACTCTCAGAAAGCTCTCCCCATCCGGCTAGCTCCTCCTCTCAGCATCTGTCAATGCTTCCTGAGTTGGGTCATGGGTTGGGCCTATGGACAAGCTGTACCAGATACTCAGCCCACCCTTCTCTAAGTCACATTCCCTCCCTTCTAAGTGGTTGGCTTCACAACAGGTAATTAGGAAGCAAACAGATAACTCTGAATAGAGTCCAGCATCTTTTTGAAAGTAAATGTGGCTTACCTTTGCTGGGGCAGCCGCCCTGGTAGCTCTTGATAAATCTCCCACGCTCTTATTGGACTTGGCTTCTTCTTCTCTGAGAAAGAGAGAGGACTAGCATAATTTGATGTTAAAATTACTTGTTGCTCAGCAATCTTTAGGAATAAAGACAGACATGATCAAGTTGCTTTTGACTGCTTACTGTGCTCAGCCTGAGCTGCCAGAGTGAAAATAGTTCCCATAATGAATGAGCAAGACCCTCCATGCTCAAAAAAAAAAAAAGTCTCAAATATGTACAAGGATAGACAAGAACCTTGGTGTTTAACTAACATACCTGACCTTGGATACTTCCTTCAGTAAGATGACTATAATGCTACTGTAAACATTGGTCTGTGTCATTATTTGCAACATTTGAAAGACTATTTACATTGAACTTGACAGCCCATTATCAACGTCAAGATAATCCTAGCAAATCATAGTCTCCTTCTTCCCAGGTGAGCCAAGTATTTTATTATACAGATAAAGAATAACAATTTAACAAAGACAAACACATAGGCATCCTCAGGAATATTAACCTTCATCAGGCGATGAAAGGAGACAGAGACAGAGACCCACACGGGAGCACCGGACAGAAATCTCAAGGTCCAAATCAGGAGCAGAAGGAGACGGAGCACGAGCAAGGAACTCAGGACCACGAGGGGTGCACCCACACACTAAGACAATGGGGATGTTCTATTGGGATCTCACCAAGGCCAGCTGGCCTAGGTCTGAAAAAACATCGGATAAATCCGGACTAGCTGAACATAGCGGACAATGAGGAATACTGAGAATTCAAGAACAATTGCAGTGGGTTTTTGATCCTACTGCACGTACTGGCTTTGTGGGAGCCTAGGCAGTTTGGATGCTCACCTTACGAGACCTGGATAGAGGTGGGCAGTCCTTGGGCTTCCCACAGGTCAGGGAACCCTGATTGCTCTTCGAGCAGATGAGGGAGGGGGAATTGATCGGGGGAGGGGGAGGGAAATGGGAAGCGGTTGTGGGGACGAGGCAGAAATCCTTAATAAATAAATAAATTAAAAAAAAATAAAAAAATAAAAAAAATAAAAATAAAAAAAAAATAATAACAAGTGACTCTAATATTAAACTATTTTATTCTTGTTTAAAATCATCAGTAATTTCTTTATTCAAAGATTTGACTTCACATATATGATGAAAGGGAATCTTTGCTGTGAACAAGATGCTTGCTGGTTCATGTACAGCTTTCAAAAGAATGAGAAAGTGTTATTACACATGCATGGAATCCCCCACCCTAAATACTGTCCTGCCATGCGTCTTCATCCCTTCAGTACAAGTAACATATACGTCTAGTGCTTTGTTATGTTAATATTATTCAATACGTCACATTAAATCCTTGACATACGCCATCATGACTTTTGAAAAACCAATTATAGGATAATTGTCTTAAAAGGAATAAGCTTAGCATTGCCCTGATATGAACATTGAAGTCTTGAAAGTATTCAGAAATGAAGATGGGAACCCTCTAAAAAACATATCAGTGGCCTGCAGGTGTATGTCAGTGGTACCGTCCTTGATTAGCATTCAGGGAGCCTTAGGTTCAATCTTTGACACTACAAAAAATATTCAAAAAGAATCTTAAAAAGAATTGTGATACTCTGGTTCCAGGATTTAGAACTGATAATGCAAACCTTCTACTGCCTTCTGTTTGTTGTTGAAGAGAAAGGAATCAAGCTCAGGAACGTTGAACAGATGCTGAGGTGTTGAGTAATAATCCTGGTAAATTTCCAGTATTCTTTCTGAGCCGAGCAGTGAAAGCTGTGTTGAGATTTTAGTCCACCACACCCTCGTACAATCTTAGCCTGTTCTCCCTGGCACTTGAATGGGTCTAAATGCATTCTCCACAAATCTCTCTGCTGGCTGGCAGCCACTAGACCAGTCTGCTTTCTCCTCAGAGAATCTGCTCGACCTCTCAGGCACGGCAGAGTCAAGTCTTAACAGGCCCAGGAATCTGTCTTAAGTTCTTTGTATCTGAGAAACAGGAAGCTCAAAGTGGAACTACAATCCTGAGAATACTACAGGGTGCTCGTCTATTTGCATGGGGCTCCCTGACAGGTCTTTGAAATCCCATTGAGTGATCATTAAAGTCTTTCTCTGTGTGTGAGTGACAATTATCCAGTTTTATCTGATGGGAGGTGCCAGAATGGTCTGTTCACCCTGTGTTTTTACTCGCCTAGGTTTAAAAGAAGATTAAGGTGAACGAAAAATTACAAACAGACCATCTTCATGCCCTCGTTATTTCAGAGGATAGCTGATCATTTGAACATGTGCAAGGCAAAGGATTTTACTCACAGTATCCGTTTGCAAAAGATGCATAATTCGTTGTCCGAGCCATAGGGATTTGGAATAGGGTCGTTGCTTTCTGAACACAACTGCTTATTGATTTTCATCAATGCTTGAAGTTTTCTACATACGTCCTAGAGAAAAATATAGTTATACCATTTAAGAACTTCGTAAAACAACCTTATTTAATAGCATCATGCCCATGCGAGGAAGTCATTCAGTCAGTTTAAACAACACAAAACAACGATTCTGACTTGCCCATTAGAAACAGTAAACTCACCTAATAAGTGTTTATCTGATACAACTGATTATACAGAAAAACGTATGGAGACGTGTTATAAATACTCATTTAGTAAAATATTTTCCTTTCTTACTATTGTTATGGTGACACTAGATGTTATAATAAATAATAAGCTAAGTGGATGCATTAAATACTAGTGAGTAGTGAAACAGAAGTAGTAGCCACTAGACTGTGAGAGGATTGCTGGAATACTGGGAGTAAGTGTGTGAGCACTGGATTCTACCAAGGGGCCCTGCCACATACTCTGAAATGTCTACTGCATTTCTCTTAGCAATATTAGCAGTTATCAAATGTTTGCAAAATGTTCCTTCATATTTGGAAGACAAGTTTCTATAATGATTCATTCCCAGGACAAATTCCAGATCCTTTGGCCTTATATTAGAGGCTGACTTACTTCAATGCTACTGGGACTGAAAATTCAAGACTCTTCTCCCAGGCTTTGGTACTTGGAATTCCGTTTTAACCTCCAGCACACTGTCTAGCACTACTGTTATCTGTATAACATCCTCAAAGACATATTGTGATCGTCTTGATTTGGACTTCGTTTTGGTAAATGCCAATGGTCCCTATTTATCAAGTTTAAAAGGCTGCGTGGAAACCATTTTGAATTTTAGAATCCACAGGAAAGGATAGTGGAATGTCTCTGAAGTGAGGAAAAATTTTCATTTCTGTGCTCAGTGTGTTTGACTGACAGCCTGCTCTCTGTGTTACTTTGTCCTTCCTAGGACTGAAGTATATGTGAAAATCAACAGCACATTCATTTGTGCTGGGGGAGTGAGCACTCATTCAAAATGCTATCTGCACCACCAATGAGCAAAGTTTACTAGGCCCTTAGATCAAACTTGCCTAATTTGCCATTGATGCTTTCTTTAGATTTTCCCCTAAACAAATCCTGTTCTACATACTTCCATCAGAAAGAAAATAATAAAGTTAATTTTTGTTCCAACTATCAAACATACCTCTTCCAAGGAATTGGTCATAGGAGTCTATGGACTCTATAAAACTTTATAATAATTGAGTCCATCAACAATCATTCATTGAGATTACTGTTAAATTCAACACGACAATACATAAAGTAATACAATAGTAAAGGAGCAGAAGCATGCTGATCTGAGAAGCTCACAGAGAAGAATGGGTACCATTTTATCTAATCCAGCTTCTTAAATATGTCTGGAAGTTTCAGCTACCTACAGAACAATTAGTAAGCAGACCAACCCATCCCTGGGAAATCTTGCTAAGGGTGACCTGTTAAAACATCTTTGACTGTTATCCCTGTTCAGTGATCTCTCAGAGAGATGAAGTAGCAATTTATGGTAACAGAAAGGAGCTGGCCATCTTGAGATCTGATGTGTGGCTCGTTGATGTTTTACACCAATTTAGAAACTAACTTCCTAGATTGCCGAATGTGAATAGTTCTATAAAGCTTTCAAAACCTTATAGCAGAAAGGCTATAAAGCCTAGTATCGTCACAATAAAATCATTATTCTTGGAAGGTAGATATTGGACAACATGTATAGAAAAAAGGAATAATGATAATACTAGAATGAAACTCTAAATAATCTTAATAGTTAAATCATAAAAACCCATCAATTCTAAGCAGTGTTGACTAGGTTCCATAATGTCACAGTTAAACTCCATAATGTCATAATTAGATGTAATTCCTTAAGGGATCCACCTTTAAAAACAGTAAGTTAACAAACTTATTCACAGTGTTCAGTGTGCTCAGAGATGGGCCACTGATATTCTGCTGAGGTTTAAATACCCCAATCTAGTTCCCTGGGATGCAGTGAAAGAACATACAAATGGAAAGCTCTAAATGTGCTTCTCCTTGGGGGAAACTGAGTGTCCTTAAAATGATCAAAAAATAGAAGGTTGGTACTGGAGCAGATCCAGACTGAGATGTCATCACTCAGAGCCACGGAGATGACTCTGCCTTGCAACTCCAAGCCCTCGGTTTGCTTTCGTTTCACTAAAGGTATTCTCCTTTTCCACATCTCAGAAACAAACTGGATCCACCTCACGTCATGTGCTCTTGTTATTGTCTTCTGTCCATCCAACTATCTGGCAATCAAATCCTCCAGGAGCTGGCCTTGCTCCCATTTTTGTATTGCAATGCTAACAGATTTGTTTTGGCTTTATAATGACCCTTCTCCAATGACAAATTTGAGCCTATATATAAGATCCTTTCTGGTGGCGACAGTGTCAGTCCATGGTGTTCTGGCTCATGTTTGAAATATTCAACAAGATTCTATGATGCTAGGAAGACCTCAAGTTAATTAATTTTCAGGACAACAGCAAAGATCCCAGCATCATGAAGAGTTTTCTGTTGGGGGACAATATCCAAAGAGTATTCTCGGAAACTTTCCCAGAGTGAAGACTGTTTTCTTGTGTGCATCTTGTCTTTTATTTCCATATAATAAGGTAGCCAAACCTGTGGTTTTCAAGAAGATTTTCGGCACAGTAGAATTCGATGATATCAAAGAAATTCAGTGCAAATTTTTCAACCATTGCTTGTGATCTGAGGTTTTAACGTGTGTCCTGCTCTCTAAAACCCAGACTCTGCCAAAGTCTCAAGAGCCATCACCGACTAGCCAAACTTGGGTGAAATAATAGAGGCTATCTATGTGAAATCCTCTAGAATATTAAGGAACAACATTTCTTTTCTTAAAAACAGTTACAGTGAGATACAAACAATTTAATAATGTTTTAAAAGAAGTTTGGTAGAGAGAAAACCTACTTAATTCCTTTGTTTAATTTTCATGGCCTTTGAGAGACGTAACAAATTTAGCTTCACATACAATATTGTTTCAAATGATACAGCATTGGCATACAGAGCAGCTTGTGGACAAAGATAAAATATGTACAGGACAAAGACATGACCTTTTCAATTACCTTTCAAATAGATATAAAATATAGTTCTATACAAGGAGGTTCTTTTGTTTCTCAATAACAGGCCTGTCATAATCACCTGAATACCTTCCTGGATCCAGGGTTCTGCCCTCGCAGGTGCTTCTACCAGGGCTGCTGTAAGCTGTCAAGATCTCTCCTGGCCTTTGATCCTTGTTCCCATGCTTTCTCACCATAGAACACTCTGTATCTTTTTCCCATTTAGAAATGGAGACCTCCTTTAGTTCCTGGAATATTCTATATCTTACTCTTTTTTCCCTAGCACTATTATTGAGAGAGCCATATATTTTTGCAATTTACCTGTCACAAAAACTAAAGCTTCAGAAGGCATGAGTTTTATGTCTATTGTTTACTTCAGAAAATACTGGTTTTTCAAAAGAGATCAGAATTATTAAATAGATATGTATTTAATTATATATATGTGTGTATGTGTGTGTGAGTGTATGCATGTGTGTGATGACTATGTACTGTCACACAGACACATATTTCTTTGCATAATGATTACCTAAAATGCATATATAGTATCCTGGATTTTTCCCTTGTTGAGTGGAAAAATAGCAATTTCTTGGTTGATTAGTTTATGTTTGTCTTTGGAGTTTTAAAGTACTATTTTAGTATGGTAGATTGCCTCTTGCAAATGCCTTATATAAATAATATAATGAGAGAGAAGGAGAGACAGAGAGACTAAGAAAGAGAGAGAGTTAAATATTAATGTTTTATCCATAAAGGTCTGTTTTTGCATTTTTAACAAAAGTTATTAATGCCTGTCAGTATGCTGTCTGTATTATTAATATGAAAATGTTGGCCAAAAATCAATTTTCTTTTGGTAACTTTGAAGGAATTAAATGAGAAGAAGCAAGACTGACCTGAACTGAATCCCCACTGACGGCATCTGAGACAAAAATGCAGAAAACAAGGTTAAGAGATATTAACTTTTTAATAAATTAGACATATGATTCACTCAGTGCAAGGCTCTGACTGTTTCACTGATAATATATTCTACAACCACAAATTATCTTGAATGCATTAAGATTTATGGTGACAGATCTCATGATGGCACTGTCACAAGGGCCCAAAGCTCACATTGTCCTAAATCTACCAGATTATCTACGTCGCACCATAACTCACTGAAGAGTGAGAGACAGCCTTCCTCCTTGACAGATGGCAGCACAGTGCATATGCCAAATACACCGTACCAATTTAAATATAACTTAAAACACCCAAGTAGTATAAAGCTTAAACTATATATATGTATGTATATATATAATATAAAATTTCATTTTCTGAACTCTGGCTATTCTAATTCCTTATTACAGAAGCAAAATCAGAGCTCTGTCAGAAACTAAGGTTAATTAATGTCATAGACCTATTACGCACTCATTAACTTAATCTCTTATACCTTAGATTTATTTCATGAAACAACATCATTTGTGTATAATGATCTCAATAGCTTTATATCTGAAATTCAGTGTTGTAAAAGGACTGGTCAGAGAAAGGTAAATTTATGTAGCCCATGTCATCCTGACAAGTAAAAACAAAATTTGAAAATTTATTTTCTAGCTCTCACAAAAGTCCTTAATTCTTTAGGAACAATATTTTCAATTCATTTAGAATCTTAAGATAGAATAAATGTAAAAGGAAATATTGTTTCAAAACTAGAACAGTCAATATAATTTATTTTTAATATTCACTTACCCATATAGTTTTAAAATACATGTAGTAATTGCATGCCAGTTTTAAGTGTCTAATGCCTATAGGTAGAACAAACTGGATGCTTGGATACAAAATAATCTATTGGCTTTTCAGAGCTAGTATAAAATTATCAGAAGGGCCTCTCGCAGAAAAAAAGTTCAATTATTCTCAAACAATTTTCATTATTAAGTATAGTTCGAGATTTTAACATTCTGTATATAATTACATATGTGTTATATACACGCACATACATATACATATATACATACATTAGTCTACATATTATATACATACATAAGTAATACACACACACAAACACACACATTCTAAGTAGGGGATGGGGAAGAAAAGCCCCTTCCCCAAGCTTTGAGATCTATGGCAAGAAACTTTCAGTGTTTGTAAACTGCTCACCTTGTGTGAGATAAAGAGCCAGGGTCAGAAGCAGTAGCACTGGGTCTGTCTTCATGCTGAAGGTGATGTAAGTCAGTTACAGGTCTGCTCTGTGCATTGCTCAGCTGGTGCTCTAAGACTGACCGTGTGAGCCGCAGCTCCCTTTTATACATAGGGTGACACACACACAGAACCAGTTGTTCAGGCTCATGCTAGACTCCTTAGACGGCACCAGTTTAGTTTCCATCCTATAAGATCCTGCCAAGGTATCAGATTTAAGCAGATAATGCCTATTTCTAGCACAGTAATATGTTTTCATGATAGTCATCCCAGAAGTCTAGAGAAAGGACCCCACTGGGGGCCTATCATTTTTAATCTTATATGAGCTCCCTTGTGATGCCAGGCTGCTACGGTCTCTTCCAACGTGTCTCTCTCTAACTGACCTCCCTTCATAAGTGAGAGGGGAAGGGAAACGTAGACAGATTCCTTGTCCTATCCATCAGGAAAAATGGAAAGATTTCCACATCTGGGGAAGGGTGTGTCTAATGAGAGAACCTGGGGTTTGTGTGAATTCCATCTGTAGATATTCCCAAGTGGTACTTAATGACTATATAGTGACTACAAACTCGGCATTCTTTTCCCTTCACACACTGGTAAAAGCAGAAACAGTGAACGCATGTCTTATATATAACGACTTTTTAAAACTTCCCTTCGGCTCCAGATATAGTTCAGTGATAAGGCACTGATTGCCTAGCACGTGAGAGCTCCTGGATTCCATCCCTACCTAGAGCCACAAAAATAATTCTCAATCAAAAGATTATTTTATCCTCTCCAAATACCACACTCCTCCTAAAGAGTAAAGGTTCAAGACTAAACTTTCTGTAGCCCATACATATCTAAATTATGCTGTTTCTACTAAATTAAATTTATTCTTTTGTTATTTGACCTTCCTGCAAAGAAAAAAAAAAGTTGTTACACATTATAAATATATGTGACCTTTTCAAGTACATTGTTTGTTTTTCTCATTCTACAAAGTGTACATTCTATAAGACAGCTCATCTTTCACTGTTGGCTTAGATTTCCCATGTAAAGGACATTGGGAGTTTCTGTTGGACTCTTAATGATGGAAGTGAAGGTGTTTCTCACTATTCTACTGGCTTGTGGGACCCTTTCCCTCCTCCTGGGTTGCCTCGTCCAGCCTTAATATGGGGGTTTGTCTTTGCTCTTGTTACATCTTATTGTTCTGTGTTTGGTTGATATCATTGGGAGGCCTGCTCTTTTCTGAGAGGAAATGGAGGAGGAGTAGATCTGGGGACATTGGCAGGAGGGAAGGAGGGGAGGCTGTGGTTGTATATATAGTATAAGGGAAGAATAAATTTAAGAAAATAACTGAAGCCACAATCAAATCATTTGATTTCAGTAATTCTCAGGGTTTCCACATACATAGGAAGGAAAAAAAAAGTCATGAAATCAAAGAACTTTGTATAATCTTGGCACTTTTAAAGTCAGAATTTCCCCCCTTTACTCATAAAATAATTTGCAACTCATAAAACAACCATTGACTACTAACTTTTATCACATTGTCATTGCTCAATAAAAGTAGTGACCGTGGAGGGCAAGGTCTATATATCACTGCCCTAACTTTAAAAACCAGAGTCTGTCATACCTCAGTGTAAGGAAAGCGGGCCAGGGAGGCAGGCGGTCTGTTGCTGCTATTCCTGTCTGTGTGACGACAGCATAATGGGAATGAACCAGCTTTGGATCCAAAACTTGACTCACCAGTTACTTGCCTTGGGCAAGTCACTTCCTTCCTCTGAGCTGCTGTTCCCTAACATGTAAAACAGAGTAAGTAACACAAGGGCTGTACAATTGGAAGGCTCGGATGTTACCCAGGTGCTGTGATTGTGTGTGTATGCAACTTTACTACTATAACAATACCAAGACTATGTGGTGAGCTTCGTTGCTAAAGACAGCTGGTCTCCCGTCATGAAATGCCAACTGCTTGAATCTGGATCTCAACAACAGTTGCAAGTTTACTGAGCATCTACATTCCAAAGTTAAAACGAAACATCTTTTCATTTCTTAATTGTGCTTATTGGAACATCCTTGTTCCTATATAAAAAAAGCCTTTTAAATATTCATGCACAAAGGCTAATATAGTTTATTTTGCATTTTCCCAGCCAGGTCACTGAAACTCTCTTAGTAGTAGGCAAGTTAATTCTTTCCAATAGAATCAGTGACTGTGTAAAATGCCTTGACGATACCTACTGTGGACCAGGTGAATCCTATTCTCACGGGTGGATATAGAGGCAAGGAGGAACAAAAGAACCAACAGGTGAGTGTCTCTTTGAAGAATCTCTGCTATGAGGAAACCTGAAGGAGGTGGATTCCTCCCTCTTGGCAAAGGGCTCCTCGCTGACAGCCAGAGCTTCCATTCCCAGGAGGGGAAGAACACCCAGTTCCCCCATTAATGAAAGATCCCATTGGTTGCCCATGGCCATCAGGGCTTTCTCTCCAGTTCACTTCAGGAACGTTGCAAATCTGGAGATAATTAATCACATGCCCTGTCAATCACTCTTTGTTTCTTAAAACCACAGTTGTTAAATTCAGATGAATGAGATTGTCGTTAGGCTTAGATTACTGCTAGACGATCAGAGACTCTCTCTGATCCACGTTCTGGTCTTCTGAACATTTATCAGAGATACGTAACTCTATTTACTCTTTCTAGAAAGGAAAAGGATTAGATGGTAAAAGCCGTAAACTTTCCAATTCTGTTCATTTGTCATCCAGATTCAAATCTGAACTCAAGTGAGAAGTACTGACAAAGAGGGGAAAAAAGAATAGAACAGGCAGAATTTTCATAAACCAGCAATGTCCCTGAAAACAAAGAATATTTCTAAACATCAAAGTTAGTCTTCTTTTTTCTATGCTTTAAGTTTCTTGATGCTTCTAGTGATTATTCTTTTCTCAATGAATGATCTTTTATACTTCCTCAGCTTTCACCACTGTCTTTTGTTTAATATTATGTTCATTTGATTTTCTTTGTTGATTTTCTGTGATTTTCTTGCTCTCTCTCTCAACACACACACACACACACAATCTCAATAGTCAAATAGATGATGACGAAGAAAATTGCTGTCCTGGTTTGCTTTCGGTTGCTATGAGAAAACACTAAGATCGCAAACCTAACCTGGACAGGGGAAGATTCACTCAGCTAACATGCCCCCTCACTGATCTTTGTGAAGGAAAATCGGGGTTGGAATGTGGAAGCAGGACCTGAAGCAGGGGCCATGGAAGAGTGCTACTTGCTGATTTGCTGTATGAGGCTTACTTAGCTTCCTTTTATATAGTGCTCTGGAGTTCCTGCCCAGGGCTGGCACTGTCCACAGTGGACTGGGATCCCCACATCAATCATAGATCAAGAAAATGTTCCTACAGACTTTCCCATAGGGAATCTCCTGGATGCAGTACATCATTTAACACACCCTTTTTTCAAGTTGGCAAGTTGACAATGTCAAAGCAAAGCAAAGCAAACCAAACCAAAACAAAACAAAAACCACACAAGTGTAAAGGTCTTCCTCTAAATTAAGAGTTTTCACTTGCAGTGTGCGCTGTAAAACAGACTATAACTTTGCAGCCTATAGGCTTTCACTTTCAGTAGATTGCTTGGTACATGACAGGGAATCCTCACTGGTTTATTGTTAAATATGCATGTTAGTGTAATGGAAGAACTCTGAGCACATTTAAGATGGGCTAGGCTAATGGTGTCCAGTAGATTAGAAGTATTAAATGTATTTTGGGGGATACAATATGTGGTTGGACTTTCCTTGAATTGTCAGCTCCCAGATAATGGCTTGGAGACTTATTATTTATTATGAAAGCCTGACCTTAGCTTAGGCTTCTTCCCAACTAGTTCTTAAAACTTAAATTAACTCATTTATATCCACCTCTGTTCTGCCACATGACTCATTACCTCTGTTCAGTACCGTGTGTCCCACTTTCTCTTTGTCTGGCTGGCAAATTTCTGCCTTTCTGATTCCTTATCCCTGTTCCTCCCCTCCCCCAGAAATCTCACCTATTCCCTTCTGCCCTTCTATTTGCTATTCAGCTCTTTATTAAACCAATCAGAAGATGTTTTGGAAGAGACAAATATTCACAATGCACAAAAAGATAATCCCACAACAAAAATATGCATAACAAAATTTACTAATCAGCGTAAGTGGAAAGTTAGGAGACAATAAGTACCTGATACAAATTTTACCACTTGCTATTCTCCGTATTTTTAAAATTATGATTTTATTAATTCTTTGAGGATTTTATACAATGTATTTTGATCATATTCAGCTTATTATAAACTCCTCCCATATCCTACCTGTCTCTTCATCCACCTACCTTCATCCCTCCAACTCTCTATTTCTTTTTTAAGCTCATGGTTCCTGTTGGTACCCCAATTACTTCTAGGCATATGTCCTGTCCTTAAGTGTGGACCTTATTCTGGTTGTTACACCATTAATGAAAACTGTCTTTCCTTCATCCAAAGCTATTAAATGTGAACAGTTCTTGAGATAGGGGTGGGTATTATTTCCCTCTCCCCTCCTCCATGCTGGGATTTTTGCCTGGCTTGAAATTTTGCAGGTCTTGTGCAATCGCAATATGAACTGACAATCTCTGTGAGTTCATATGCACAATTACTCTGTTGTGTCTGGAAAGGATTGTTTCCTTGCAGTCATCCAGAACCTCCAATTTTTACAATCTTAACACCTTCTCTTCTGCATAGATCCCTGAGTTTAAGGGTGTGGTGGGATATGGACATCTCATTATGTCTGAGCATTCAAAGTCTCTTATTCTCTACAAATTCTTCAGGTGTGAGTCTCTTCATTTCTTCATTATTTGCCATACACTGGGGGAAAAGAGCTTCTCTGAAGAGAGATGATAGGTGACATAATCTATGGTATAGTGATACAATGGCAGCAGTTGTTTTAATGCTATGACCATATAGTAGAAGAATGGTAGATTCCTTTCTCCATGACATAGGTCATTGTATGTCTTTTTTTTTTTCGAGACAGGGTTTCTCTGTAGCTTTGGTGCCTGTCCCAGAACTAGCTCTTGTAGACCAGACTGGCCTCGAACTCCCAGAGATCCGCCTGCCTCTGCCTCCCAAGTGTTGGGATTAAAGGAGTGCGCTACCATTGCCCAGCTCATCGTATGTTCTTGACGTTCTTGACAGTGTTTGTTTGAGTTCCATTTTTGAAGAACAGTATTCTCAACTTTTTATGGAATCTTAGGACCCCAAAATTTATTAGTTGAGAAGTATCTATATCTCCTAATATATTTTAGAAGATGAAACAAAATACTTATTTTCCTACTTTTAATTCCTTCCTCCCAGAATTCTATTATACCTCTATTTGTATTTTTGTCTTGATACTTATTTCGGAAAAGATGCCAACTGGAAGGCAGCCTTTACTGAATTTCTTATCTCAGAATACTTAACAATCCACTTCACTCCCTCTCTGAGAATTCCTTTCTGTTTACCTGGAAAGACTAAGAATGGAAGAGATAAGAATCTATTTGCATCTAAGAATAGAATGAGAAGGGCATTGTTTGTTC
The DNA here is from genome assembly GCF_018167655.1 of Microtus oregoni. Taxonomy (NCBI): domain Eukaryota; kingdom Metazoa; phylum Chordata; class Mammalia; order Rodentia; family Cricetidae; genus Microtus; species Microtus oregoni. The sequence continues at coordinate 10,651,494 of NW_024543070.1, forward strand.
AGTGAGTATATAGAGTGCTATTTATAGATATAATTATTGCTTTTATTAGATTAGGGTTAAGAAAACAAAAAGACTCAATGTTTAATTATTTTAAAGAAAACAAACTATCTTTTTTTCATTTTACATACCAATCCCACTTCCCACTCTTTCTCCTTTTTTACCACCCTCCAAGCCCACCACCACCCTCCAAGCCCACCCGCATCCACTCCTAACAGAGGGTAAGTCACATTGCTTTGAGGAATGTCCAAGACCCTCCCTACTATATCTAGGCTGAGCAAGGTATCCATCCAAAGAGAAAGGGTTCCAAAAAATCCAGGACAAGCAGTAGGGATAAATCCTGGTGCCACTGCCAGTGGCTCTGCCGTCTGCCCAGCCATCCAATTGTCACCCACATTCAGAGAGACTAGTTTGGACCTATGCTGTTTTCTTCCTTGTCTGGCTGGAGTTGATGAGCTTTCATTAGCTCAGATAAATTGTTTCAGTGGGTGTACCCTTTAAGGTATTAACCTCTTTACTGATATTCTCACTCCTCCCACTCTTCAACTGGACTTTGAGAGGCCAGTCCAGTGCTCTGATGCAGGTCTCTGCTTCTGTTTCCATGTGTTGCTGGATAAAAGTTTTATGGTGATATTTAAGACATGCATCCGTCTTACCACAGGTCAATGCCAGTTTGGGCCCCTCTCCTCTATTGCTTAGGGTCTTAGCTGGGGTCTTTCTTGTGGCTTCCTGGGGATTTTTCTAGTGTCAGGTTTCTTGCTGGTTTCATAATGACTCCCTCAATCAAAATATCTCTTTCCTTGCTCTCATCTTGGTCTTTCCTCCATCTCAACTATCCCATTCCCTCACGTTCTCCTCCCCCTTTCCCTCCCCTTGTGGGGGAGGTCCTTCTGTCTATGTGTTGCTTTTATTGGTTGATGAATAAAAGAATTGCCTTGGGCTTCTGATAGGGTAGAACTTAGGTAGGCAGGGAAAACAGGACTGAATGGGGGGAGAAGGGAGGTAGAGTGAAAGAGAGACACTTTGGAGCTGCCAGAGACAGACCCTGATTGGAACTTTAGCCTGTAAGCCACTGTCATGTGGTGATACACAGATTAATAGAAATGGATTAAGATGTTAAGAGTTAGCCAATAAGAAACTAGAGCTAATGGGCCAACAGTGATTTAATTAATACAGTTTCTGTGTGATTATTTTGATTCTGGGTGGCAGGAACTAACAAGCAGCCTGCTACAACACTCTTGTCTTCCCTTTCTGCCCTCCTTAGTTCCTCCACCCCCATGTTCCCAATTTTGTCAGGTGATCTTGTCAATTTCCCCTTTCCAGGTGAATCGAGGTATGGTTTTCTTAAGGTTCACCTTGTTATTTAGCTTCTCTAGGATCATAAACTATAGGCTCAGTATCCTTTGCTTTACAACTAGAATTCACTTATGAGTGAGTATATACCATGTTCATCTTTCTGGGTCTAGGTTACCTCACTCAGGATGGTTTATTCTATTTCCATCATTTTTCATGCAAATTTCAAGATGTCATTGTTTTTTTTTTCCCTGCTGAGTAGTACTCTAATGTGTAAATGTGCCACATTTTCTTTATCAATTCTTGGGTTGAAGACCATCTAGGTTGTTTCCATGTTCTGGCTATTGCAAATAATGCTGTTATAAACATAGTCAAACACATGTCCTTGTAGTATGATTGAGCACCTTTTGAACATGTTCCCAAGAGTGATATTGCTGGGTCCTGAGTTAGGTTGATTCCCAATTTTCTGAGAATCTACCATATTGATTTCCAAAGTGGTTTTACAAGTTTGCATTCCCACCAGCAATGGATGAGTGTTCTCCTTATTCCACATCCTCTCTAGCAGAAGCTATCATTGGTGTTTTTGATCTTAGTCATTCTGACTGGAGTAAAATTGTATCTCAGAGTTGTTTTGATTCGCATTTCCTTGATGGCTAAGGATGTTGAACATTTTCTTAAGTGTCTTTGGGCCATTTGAAATTCTTCTTTTGAGAAGCCTTTATTTAATTCTGTACCCCATTTTAATTGGGTTATTTGAAATTTTTATGTGTAATTTCTTGAGTTCTTTATATATTTTGGAGATCAGTTCTCTGTCTGATGTGGGATTGGTGAAGATTTTTTTCCATTCAGTAGGCTTTTTATTTTTCTTATTGACTGTGGCTTTTGCTTTACAGAAGCGTCTCAGTTTCAGAAGGTCCCATTTATTTATTGTTGCTCTCAGTGTCTGTGCTACAATGGTTATATTTATGAAGTGGTCTTCTGTGCCAATGCATGAAATACTACTTACCACTTTCTCTTCTATCAGGTTCAGTGTGGTCAGATTTATATTCAGGATTTTAATCTGTTTGGACTTGAGTTTTGTGCGTGGGGATAAATATGGATCTATTTTTATTCTTCTACATATTGGCATCCAGTTATGCCAGCACCATTTGTTGAAGGTGCTTTCTTTTTCCATTGTATATTTTTAGCTTCTTTGTCAAAAATCAGGTGTTCATAGGTATATGGTTTAGTATCTGGGTCTTCGATTTGATTCCATTGGTCAACCTCTCTGTTTTTATTCCAATACCAATCTGTTTTATGACTATAGCTTGTAATAGAGCTTGATGTCAGGGATGGTGATACCTCCAGAAGTTCTTTTATTGTACAGGATTGTTTTGGCTACCTTTTTTTTTTTTAATTTTTTCCATGTGAAGCTGAGTATTGTTTTCCCAAGGTCTGTGAAGAATTGTGTTGGGATTTTGATGGAGATTGCATTGAACCTATAGATTGCTTTTGGTGGGATTGCCATTTTTATTATGTTGATCCAGAGCATGGGAGATCTTTCAGTTTTATGGTATCTTCTTAAATTTCTTTTGTCAAAGACTTAAAGTTCGTGTGAAACAGGTTTTTCCACTTTTTCAGATAGTGTTACCCCAAGATATTTTATGTTATTTGTGATTATTGTGGAGGGTGATGTTTCTCTGATTTCTTCCTCAGCTTCTTTATCATTTGTATATAGGAGGTCTCCTGATTTTTTTTTTTTTACTTGATCTTGTATCTTGCCACATTACTGAAGGTATTTATCAGCTGCAGAAGTTCCCTAATAGAGTTTTTTGGGTCACTTATGTATCATTTCATCTGCAAATAACAAAAGTTTGACTTCTTTTCCAATCTGAATCCCCTTGATCTCTTTTTGTTATTTTATTATTATTGCTCTATCCAGAACTTCAAGAACTATGATGAGAGTGGACAGCATTGTCTTTTTCCTGATTTTAGTGGGATTGTTCTGAATTTCTTTCCATTTAATTTGATGTTGGTTGTTGGCTTGCTGTTTATTGCTTTTATTATGTTTAGATATGGTCTTTGTATGCCTGATCTCTCCAAGACCTTTATCATGAAGGCGTTTTGGATTTTGTCAAATGCTTTTTCAGCATCTAATGAGATAATCATATGTTTTTGCTTTTAGTTTATTTATATGGTGGATTACATTGATAGATTTTCATATGTTTAAACATCCCTCCGTTTCTGGGATGAGACTGCCTTGATCATGATGGATACTTTTTTGGTGTGTTCTTGGATTTGGTTTGCTAGTATTTTATTTAGCATTTTTGTATGTATGTTCATGAGTGAGATTGGTCTGTAATTCTTTTTGTTGGTTAAGTCTTTGTGTGGTTTGGTATCAGGGTAGCTGTAGCCTCATAAAAAGAATTTGGCAATGCTCCTTCTATTGTGTGGAACACTTTGCAGAGTAGAGGTATTAGCTCTTCTTTGAAGTTCTACACTGAAACCATCTGGCCATGTTTCTTTTTCTTTTTTCTTTTGAAGGCTTTCTGTTTCTATTTCCTTTCAGGTTATAAGTCTATTTAAATTGTTCACCTGATCTTAATTTAATTTTGGTATGTGCTACCTATCCCGAAAAAATGTCCATTTTTCTTACATATTCCAATTTTGTGTAGTACAGGTTTTTGTTGTATGACCTAATAATTCTCTGGGTTTCCTCAGTGTCTGTTGTTATGTCCACATTGGAGCACCGGACAGAAATCTCAAGGTCCAAATCAGGAGCAGAAGGAGAGAGAGCACAAGCAAGGAACTCAGGACCGCAGGGGGTGCACCCACACACTGAGACAATAGCCTGTGTCTTTTTATAGGTGAATTGAGTCCATTGATATTGAGATATTCATGACTAGTGACTGTTAATTCCTGTTATTTCTCTGTGGTAGTGCTTAGTGTTTTCCTTTTTTGGGTGTTTCTGGTGTGAGGTTATCTGTTGTCTATGTTTTTGTGTGTGCAGTTAGCTTCCTTGGGGTGGGGTTTTCCTTCTAGTACTTTCTGTATGGCTGTATTTGTGGATAGGTATTGTCTAAATCTGTTTTTTTTTCATATAATATCTTATTTTTTCCATCAGTGGTGACTGGAAGCTTTGCTGGGCATAGTAGTTTGGGCTTCCAACTGTAGTCTCTTAGTATCTGCAGCACATCTGCCCAAGATTTTTTGGTTTTCATTGAGAAGTTGGGTGTAATTCTGATAGGTCTGCCTTTGTATGTTACTTGTTATTTTTCCTTTGTAGTTCTTAATATTCTTTCCTTTTCAGTATGTTTTGCAATTTGCATTAAATGGTGAGGGGATTTTAGTTTTGATCCAGTCTATTTGGTATTCTGTAAGCTTCTTGTACCTTCATAACTATATCCTTCTTTAGGTTGGGAAAGTTTTCTTCTATGATTTTGTTGAATATATTCTCTGTGCCTTTGAGCTGGAGTTCTTCTTCTTCTACCCCTATTATTCTTAGGTTTGGTCTTTCCACAGTGTCCCAGATTTTCTGGATGTTGTATGTTAAGAATTGTTAGATTTAATGTTTTCTTTGACCAATCAATCTATTTCTGCTACAGTATCTTCAACCCCTGAGATTCTCTCTTCCATCTCTTATATTTTGTTGGTTATCATTGCCTCTGTAGTTCCCGTTTGTTTACCCAGGTTTTCCATATCTAGAATTCCCTCAGTTTCTGTTTTCTTTATTGCCTCTATTTCAGATTTCAAGCCTTTAACTGTTTGCTTTACATGTTTGATTGGTTGGGTTTTTTTTTGTTTTTTTGAGAGATTTATTAATGTCTTCCAATTTTTTGTTTGTAATTTCTTCCTTTTCATTAAGGGCATTTGTCATTTCCTTTTTTAAAGGCCTCCATCATTTTCATAAAGTTACATTTAAAATTAATTTTAATGCATTAAGTATTACATACAAAGTTGTGATATTTTGCTTTTAAATACAGCATCCAACTTCTCCCTATAGTTACTATTGCTTGAATCCCCGCAGTGTTACCATGCTAAAATTATGTTAAGTCTCAATTGCTACTACGATTTATTCTAACAATCTGAAAACAAAGGTTTATGACCAACAACACCCATAAAACATAATATATTAATTCTGAAAGACTACATATGTAGTAAATAGTAGAAAAAAAAACACTGTAAATTTATGTGTGTAATTTTTGTATGTGCTGTCAGCAAATATAAAAATGTTGTCTGAGCTCTGTAGGCTCTAGGGATACATAAAGTAAAATAAAAACAATATTAGGCAAATATGATTTGTTATTATACATTTTCAAGAAAATATAAAATTTGTCAACATGTATTGTGCACTTAACAAATAAGACAATAAATGTAATAGGTCAATACAATTTTGTGTGGTTTGATGAAGTCCTACAACTTTCCTGAGGTCATTTAACTTACAAGTAGTTATCTTTGTGCATGGCATTATGCAAGCTAGACAAAATCCTTTCTCCAAAGTATTATAGACATACTTATTCTTCCTATATTGCCCTGAGCATCTACTGTAATTGCTTCTGTTCAAATAGTTGTAGCATGTTTAGAAACAATTAACTATAAGTATTTGAAAATTCATGCATTATTGTTAATTTATTCAAGTAAAATCAAACTATAAACAATTCTCAACTTGTTACAGGCTAAGCTAGTTTGTACTACATTGACTTAACAAATAAAAATGGAAATAGAATTTAAAAACAAAACAAAACATAAATGTTACATAGTATAGTAAACATTCCCACACCTGCACTAATGCAGACATTCAGTGTTATGAACTGAACTGTATGCCACCCTCTGATTTAACATCATATTCAAGCTCCATGCAATGGAGTCTTAAAACTAGGTTAAAGAGAGGTTTTGGAGTGGGCCTTAAGCAGAACTTACTGGTGTGCTTACACGAAGAGGAAAGGTGAACCCATGACAGGCATCAGGCATACAGAGAGGAAGGAATACACACAGACACTGCGGAGGAACTCATCACAAAGTCAGTGTGAGACTAGGAACAAGCCTGCATACACCTTGATCTTGGTGTGCTAACCTATAGGAGTGTGGCAATTGACGTTTCTGTTAAGTTTACCAGTTTGATAGTATGGTGGTGGTTGTGATGGTGGTGGTAATGGTGCTGCTGGTGGTGGTAGTGATAATGGTGCTGGTAATGATGATGGTGGTGTTGGTGGTGTGTGTGTGTGTGCGTAAATTCTTTGACAAGCTATACGTTCGCTCTATATATTAATAGAGCTTCACACACAGAAGCAAAAAAATGTAAACACTTACATGGTGGAAAACTGAGATTTACATCAACACTTGTCTTTGTACTAAAGTTATGAAGCTGTAGCACAGCCCCCGGCATTTGTTGAAGTGGAAGATACTGTGTCTTGGCTGAGTTCTTTGCTTTCTGTTTTTGTTTTGTTTTTCGAGACAGGGTTTCTCTGTAGCTTTGGTGCCTCTCTTGGAACTAGCTGTTGTAGACCAGGCTGGTCTCAAACTCACAGATATCCTCCTGCCTCTGCCTCCCGAGTGCTGGGATTAAAGGCATGGGCCACCACTACTTGGCTTTGCTTTCTGTCTCGCCTCTTTGCCCTGAAGCAAGGGATCAAGTCTGGATGCTGCCTCAGACCTCAGTGCAATTCTCAGCCAGGAGACTCCCTACTATTTTATTTATTTTTGCCATGCAGGGGATTAAACCTGAGCCTAAGAAATGCAAGACAAGCCCTCTATCACTTAAGACCCAGAGGGTACACTAAAGGAACAGTGTGAAGGAGGTTGGTAACTCTTGCTAAGCTGAACTTGTTTGCTAATTGGCACTTAGGGAACATAAGTGCCTACCTTCCCACAGACATCTAAGACAATAAACTCATCCCTCATTTTTATGCATTAATTATAAATCGAATGTACTTCATTGTGAGATTTCTGTATGGTTTTAATAACTTTATTATAAATAGTATTTTTATGAAGTGCAATTAATTTAATCTTGATTTAATCTTTTAAAATTATTTATCCTACTTTTTGAGATTATGGTTTATTTATATCATTTCCACCTTCCCTTTTTTGACCCCAAACCACTCATATACCCCTCTTCGCTTTCTTTCAAATTCATGGTCTCCTCTTTCTTTAAATATGAATGTACAGCCTACTCGGTCTTTGTAATTTTACTGGTATGAATGATTGCAGGACTGACCATGTGGTATTGGATATCTTCTCTGCAGAAGACTATTTCTCTCATCCTCAGCTTACTTTAGTGACTTCAGTGACAGTTAAACATACACGTATGTGTTTTGTAAAAAATATATCCTTCTCCTCATTATCCTACCTTCCCCTTCTTCCCTTTTTGTAAAAAAAGAATTAATGAGAAAAAATAAAATTTAAAACAATCCTGGTAATTAAATTCACCTTTACAATAACAAAGAAATATTTTATTTGATCTTGATTGCTTTCAGAAAGGTCAGGTGTGTTGGTGTTCAATTATTGTCCCAGAGCTCAGAAGACTGTGAAAGGAAGATCATAGGCCTGAAAACAATATGGGGTTCCATACAGTGTGAGTCAGTAAGATGTGGTCTCAAAAATTAATAAAATAATAAAATAAAACCTAGACTAAAAGAGATGTTGTTTTGTGGCCAGTGTGGTTCATGTAGTACATAAGAGCCTCATTTATATTATAAAGCATAAGACTTAAAATTAAAAATGAGAGAGTGCAGTTAGGGATTGTGCCAGTTTCGCAGAGTGGTGGGTGCAGGTTCTACTCCAAAATCTTCATTAGTTCTGGGTACCAGGCATGATTTCCTTCTTGTTGAATGGTTTTGAAGATCTGTTAAAGAGCTGTAGGACTACGCTTATCTATGGGTATAAAAGAACCATTTCTGGGGTTGAAGATTGGGGTGCAAAAAGGAGGAGAACTCCTTCCCTAGTTAGAGATTCCAGCTTTCCCATTTCCCCCTTCAAATAACTTGTACAATGCTTGTCCCCTTTATCTTTGCAACATATGTAGACGGTTACAGAAAATAACACTGAGTCAAAACGCAGAGTTGTGGATCTCAGTCCCTACTTACACATCTACAATCCATCACTGTACCGAGGACTCAGGGACCTTTGCAAAATAGGGACAGAAAAATTGTAAGAACCAGAGGAACACAGAGATTGTGTCTCTTGGAGTGTCAGAAGCTGCGTTCATAATGTCTCATCAGTATAACTGTCTATACATGAGCTGAACAAGGGAGACACCAATAGACACAGTACAGTGCTTTCAGAAAAGGTCAGGCTTCAGCCATAAGCAAAGAACTGCAGAAAACTAAGGAATACCGAGGTAAGGAGAAATAGTCTTCCCCACAGAAGAGCATATCAACTAGCTACCAAATACTAAATGGTCAGCCAATTTGATAACTAAATGATATGATGTGAATTGATTGATACATACAATTAAATATCACAAGATGGTATGATGTCATATTTATATACTGAGACTGCATAATGTATTTATATACTTATAAATACACACACACACATTTTAAAATATGTATGCAACAACAATTGATGAAAAATGATATGAACTTGAAAGGGAGCAAAAAGAAATACATGAAAGAGGAAAGGGAAAGGAGCACTTATAAAATTATATTATAATCTCAAAATACAAAATAAATGTTTTTCCAAAAGAGAGGCTAGAAATAAGGTTCAGAAAAGAAGAATACTTGCTTATTCAGAGGACGTGGGTTCATTTTCTATCATTCACATTGATGCTTATGTATATCATACCCCTCCTCCCAAAGTCTGGTAGTCTATATCAAAGGTGAGGCAGGGAAAGCATTAAAGTCAGAGACAGTGCATCAATGCAAGCAAACATTGTCTTTAGACACAACTGGACAGATGCACACATGAACACTGTAGTTGTGACAGCATGCATGAGACAGCAAGTTCAAGACAGACAAAATACTGACATAGAGAGGTGAGGTTGTCATGAAGTTCAAACTTTAGCAAAAATATTTCTTGACAATTGATGGCTATTGGGAGAGGGTAAGTCAGTTTTCTTGAAGAATGTAACATTGGTAAGTTAAACGTACTCCAGTGGAAGGACACACATCCACAACACACACTGGGAGCACAAACTGGACTTCTTGATGGCTGTTAAAAAGGATAAAAAGACTGTACAAATTTGGATGAATATGGAAGTGAGGGTGGATCTGGGAGGAACCCAAGTACTAAACACACACATACATACATTAAAGATGTAAACCCTGGCATTCTACCACTGCACTTTTAACTCCCAAACTAGGTCAGAGGAATTACCCTATGCTTTTTTATGTTTATAGTAGTATCTACTTTATTTTGTTAGAATTTAGGATTGAACTTCAAAGCCTTAAAGACAAAAGACAAGTGTTCTATCCCTTGAATCTTCAGAGGCATATGATTCTCCTCATGAAATACCACATATATTTATTAAATGCCTGTGCTGGTCTTACCTCAAGAGACATAGACTTAAGAAAAAGACAAAGCACTATCTGACTTCTAAGAGATCATAGATAATTTAGGAGAGGACACAGGAAGATAAGTCACTGTCCCACTAAATCTACAAGGGAACTTTTAGGAAGATGTCAATTGAGAAGCTACTGTATATTACAGAGATTTTACTTGTGAAAATAAAGGGATTCCGGATTAAATTACACACATGAAATTCTTTTCAATATGCATCTCTTATGTGCATGAGTATTCTGCCTGAATGTATATATGTGATGAGAGCATCATCACATCTCCAGGAAATGAGCTCTAGATGGTGGGGCTGGTACTCTACCATGTGGATGTTGGGGATCAAACTCAGGTCCTCTGCAAGAGTAGCGAATGCCTTTACCTCCTGAGCCATCATCTCTTCAGCTGCCTCTGCTCAATTATTTTAAAGAACAAACTCCTATTATTTGGTGAAGACCAGCTGAAGGGAAGCATCTACATTCTAAGAATGAACAAAGAAGAACCCATTATACTATAAGGAAAAAGAAGGGAGTCTATAGTAGCTAGAGCAAAGTGAGACACCAAGAGAGAGGGTGGTACGTGTTATCATTGACAAGCATGAAGGAGACTATGTAACCTATGAGAGAAGCAATCTGTGCAGCCAGCCATTCAACCTCGAAGTAACATGAAGCCACAATCTCACAATTCTTTTGATTATTCTGTGGGACATGAATAACTCTCCTGGCAATTTCTTTAAACCTTTCTGTAAGACTACAATCTACCAATAAATTTTTTCCTTGCTGAACCAATAGGTGATCTTCAATGGAACCATAGAAAGAAGTAAGAGACTTAATTTATGTAAACTATCATTTGTAGATTGGGTGGGCAGTACACAGGAAATGGAAAACTGAGTTTGAATATTGAAAAGTGAAGCACAGTTTTCCAAAAAATTTCAGTTAACTGGAATGAACTATTTCTTAAATAATTGTAAGAGCTAAAGTTTTGTCCTTGCAATTTCCTGCTCTTCCTCCTCTTCTTCTTCATCTTCCTCTCCCTCTTCCCCACCCTCTTACTTTTGTTGGTGGTTTATATCCCTCTCTAACAGTACCATACCCCTCACCAAATAACTACTTAGTTGTCTACATGCTTAGGTGAAATTAAAATTAATACAGACATTATTTCCATATGACACACTTGGTTCTTTGAAATGAGTCCTCCTGTGTGCTGTTAGTATCTTTCATTATTAAGTCCTTACTGTAAAATTGCATGATTGAAGAAAGTATTTTCTTGAAAGTAATTTAAATGTTTCTGGCCTAATTACTCTGTATCAGGGAGGTGTAGTTGCCAGTGTTAAACAGTCTTGGTATGGAACACCTAGCATCAGTTTAAGATGTAAACTATATGTGTTTTCCTTTTTCCCTTAAGAAAAATGGAATTATGTGTAGTAATTAGAGTGGTGGGGCTGCGTCCCCAGCACCCCAGCCGCCCGCACGGCTAGCTTATGCCCGAAATAACAACACACAAACTATATTCATTTAAACACTGCTTGGCCCATTCTCTTCTAGGCTAATTCTCACATATTAATTTAGCCCATTTCTAATCATCTGTGTGTAGCACCCCAAGGTGCGCTTACCAGGAAGATTCTAGCCTATGTCCATCCTGGGTCGGAGCTTCATCCCGGGAGTGGGGCATGGCGTCTCTCTCAGGCGTCTGCTCCCGAGAGGAGAGCTGTCGAGACTGAGCTCACTTCCTCTTCCTCCCAGCGTCCTGTTCTGTTTACTCCTCCCACCTATCCTCTAACCAATAAAATGGGCCAAGGCAGTTCCTTTATTAGCCAATGACCTTCCTCCATCAATTATGCTATGCAGAAAAGTAATAAAAAGTGTATAGTAGGCCCCATACCCTGGGTAGTCAGGCAAGCAGACAGAAGACAGCCACAGTAGGCACCACTACAATGAACAGATATGTGGCGGGGAAAAGGGACAGAAGGAAAGTCGAGTGGTTCATACACTGGAGAAACCAGAACTGAAGAAGCGAAGGTAGGGAGGAACAGGCTGATATGGGTGGCCTATGCTGCCTCTTGAGGCCATGGTTGTGTCCTAGCCCCATCTGTGGCTGAGGGCCTTGTCTGGGTCCATGATCCTACCACAACTGGGATCTGTGATGATGTCCATGGCCTGTGTTACTAGCAAAAGCCATGAGGATGCCTGGGATCTGCTCCATCACCTGAGACCATGTTGGTGCCCAGGGGCCATGCTGCCACTAGGGCCATACAAATATTAGTGGCCTGTGAAGTCACCCAGGGTCACACAAATGTCTGGGATTGGGCTGTGTCTGGGGGCCATGTCTGGGTCTGTGGCTCTGCTGCCGTCAGTGTCTGTGATGACATCCATAGCCCATGTTACCCCCAGTGGCCATGCAAATGCCTAGGTTTCAGTATGCCACCTGAGGCCACGCTGCTGTCTGAAGGACTCAGTGTTGCTGAGGCCATGCCAATCTGGGTGTCCTGAGCTGTCATCTGGGGAATGGTGACATCTGTGCCTAGGACCATGTCTGAGTCCATGGTCCTGTCATGACCGGGATCTGTGTTGATGTCTATTGCCAATTTTACCATGAAGAGGAGACCTGAGAGAACTGGCCCAGTAGACTGGGCACCTGAGAACTGGTTCTGTTTCTGTCTGGTCGCCTCAGTGGGAGAACTGCCCCCCTTCTCCAGGAGAACTGGCCTTAGTGGTAAAGGACAGCTTGGCCTGCACACAGGAGAGCTATTCCCACTCCTTATCTGGGGAGAGCTGGTTCAGATGCAGGGTGTGGGAGAACTGGCTCTGACCCTCACCAGAGGGCAGTGATCTTGGTGGAGGCCAGAACTGATCAGATCAGTTACTACTCTGGTGTGGGAGGTCCTTCTGGCTATGTGGTGCTTTCATTGGTTAATGAATAAAGAAACTGCCTTGGCCTGTTGATAAGGCAGAACTTAGGTAGGCAGGAAAAACTAGGCTGAATGCTGGGAGAAGGAAGGCAGAGAGTAAGACACCACGGAGGCGCCAGAGACAGACATGCTGAATCTTTCCCGGTAAACCACGTGACAATATACAGATTAATAGAAATGGGTTAAATTAAGATGTAACATTTAGCCAATAAGAAGTTAGTACTAATGAGCCAAGAAGTGATTTAATTAATACGATTTCTGTGTAGTTACTTTGGGGTTAAGCCTGGATGAACAAGCAGGCCCTCCTCCTAAACTACCCAGGCCCACATCCTAGATGTTGAGTTGGCCTACCCCAGCATCTACCCCATCTATGACCTACTGGAGACCTGAACCATTGCTATTGGATCTCCATGACTCAGGTAATAGCAGGATAGCAGAGTTGAATTTTAGCAAGGGTCCAGTATTGATAGTGTACCAAAAGCCATAGGCCTTGAACCAGACCAACAACTCATTGCAATGAACATTTGCAAGAAAAGCTGTTAGGGTAAAGGTTATACTGCATGTCACACTGCAGTTCCCAAAGTCACTATGGCAATGGATATGTGGGAAAGACAGAAGTGAATGGTTTTATTTTGTGGGGAGAGGCTACAGGGATGGAGAGCAGACAAAGTGGGACTGGGAAATGGGTGGGATTGGGGTGCATTATGTGAAATATCTAAAGAATCAATAAAAGAAATTATGTTAAAGATGTATGGTAACTGTTTCAATAACTTTCATAAAAGGACTTATTGAATAAAGTATTTCCTTTTTCTATTTTTAATTACTTGATTATTTTATACATTCATATAATAAAGTTCAAATATTTTTAATCAAGATGGTGTAATTTTCCATATAATTATGTTTTTATTTCTATTTACTGGAACTAAAGAATAATAAATTCCTTAGAGCATATAGATACCTACATTATTTATCAATACCTCTATATAAAAAAGAGATTTAAAAACAAGATCCTGCCAGGTGATGGTGGCTCACACCTTTAACCACAGCACTCAAGGAGGCAGAGGCAGGCAGATTTCTGTGAGTTTGAGGCAAGCCTGGTCTATACAGTGAGTTCATAGACATCCAGGGCTACACAGAACAACCCTGTTTCAAACAAAACAAAAAGCAACAACAATAAAAATGACCCAAGAACCTGTATTTCTATAATTTGTTTTATTTGTAACATTGGTGAATTATTAAAACATATTTGTGTGGGAAACTAATTTTCAACTATATATATATATATATATATATATATATATATAGAGAGAGAGAGAGAGAGAGAGAGAGAGTCTTATTTTTATACAAAGGTTCATCAACTTATGAAAGGGTTACATTGTAATAAACCTATAATGAATAAATATGATCTAATATCAACAATATATTTAACGTTCCTGATTTACTGAACACCACAGCATAACAAAGCAATGCAATATGAGGTAGTGTTTCTGATCCTCATATTCTTTCAGTTATTTGGGGGTTGTGCCATTTTGCTCGGCATCTCTGAGAAGTTTTCTACTACATATAGCTATCTTGCAAAAATATAAAAAAAATCAAAATCCAAAATTTGATTTCTGTTAAATGTTTTCCATTTTCCCAGTACACTGAAGTTGAAAAACCACGAGGTAAGTCATAGTAAGTCAGGGACTGCATGTGTATTTTTCTCATACTAAGCTAAGCAGAGAGGCCTTCATTTCCGTGTCATAACCAGGATGATTAAAGATCAGGATGACTGAATGATTGGCCTCCAGCTTGTCAACAATACTTTGTCTTGGAACTTAAAACTTTGGATTTTTACTTTAGTATTCATTTATACGCTCTCATATTTAACAAAAGAGTTGAATCCATTCAAAGATTGTAGGTATTGTAAAACATTTTCTATGGAGTTATACTTATATTAGGCAAAATGACTTCAAAACAAAGGTTACCAGGACTGACTGACAAGAATTTTGTTTTGAAGACAAAAGACACCCATCCAAAAGACATTTGAAATCTAAAGGCATTGTACCTAATAACAGAGAGGTAGACAAGAGTTTATTTTTAGTTAATCATTTGGTTAGGTTGAAATGATTATCAAGTAGTATAAATAAATGTCATGTTATAGATTTTTAAATTACTTCAATTTAGAATTTTGCCCATTGAAATAAAAATGGTTGAAATCCTTCATTACCAAACAGAATAAATTGATAGTTTTACTCCATGTGACTCAAAAAAGCAAAGCTGGGAGCTGGATCCATTGGAAGAAACAACTGTCTAGAGACAGTCAGATTAGAAGTAAGAGGCAGATATTTACTTCAGCCAGGCTGTTTCATTCTCAGGAGACATCAAAAATAGGGCACAGTTGTAGACCATGTACATAAGCATATGCTAACTGAGCCAGCAGCATACTAAGTAGATTTAAACTATAAAATTTGAGTGCTACATAGAAATTAACATGAAATAAAGATAATCGTGATGTAGTTAAGAATATAATCAATGTAGATATTTGAAATTGAACATTTTTCTCTTCTCTAATCATAAAGATTTACCCTAATCAAAAATTATAGTCGATATCCATGTATATAAAGCAAGCTGAATTTTCCAAACTGAAGCCTGAAAGCCTTGTGTATTTTCCCCAGGACACAATAACAAGCATCTGTCTACATCATGATGAATCAATGACAGGACAGAGAAACAATTCCAACCAAGCCTAGCCAGCTAGGTCAATAGGTTCATCAAGTTACAGGAGCCCAAGAGAGGGGTTTCTTACAGGAATATGTCTGACTCAGAGAGAACTGTACCATGAAACGGCCTACCTCAGCATGGATGGTGACTCACAAAATCTGCCTCTCCAACTCACTGCCCATCTTGTAGGCATCTCTGCTAGAGTTGATTGTCCCTCAGCAAGAGTCTACTGCTTCTGCAACATTGCAGAGGGCACTTGGGAAGCTTCTCATTTTTTGAGGCTCTAAGATTCATTGTCTCTTGAGTCTTATGAGTCTCCACCCCTCCTCTGGTTGGGAACACTTCAGTCCAGAGGAAACAGCTGCACAATGTCTAAAGGAAGGTATTGCTGGAGGCTCCTCATTCATTTCCTGGCTGCCCAGACTCCCCAAATAATCACATAGAAATCTGTATTAATTAAAACACTGCTTGGCCCATCACTTAGGCATTTTGCTAGTTACCTCTTATATCTTAAATTAACCCATTTCTATTCATCTGTGTATCTCCACATGGCTGTGGCCTACTGGTAAAATTCCATCCAGCATCTGGCGTCTATCTCCTGTGGCAACTCTATGGCTTCTCTCTGATGCTACCTTTTTTTTTCTCCCAGCATTCAGTTTAGTTTTCTACCTAGCTCTATTCTGCCCTGTCATAGGCCCAAGCAGCTTCTTTTTTCATTAACCAATAAAAGCAACACATATACAGAAGAACTTTCCACATCAGGAGGGAAGGAGAAAATAAACAAAAAATAATTGCTCTGGTCAAGAGGCTGTAGCAACCTACAAAACATTAAGATGGTGATACTTATATCAGAAAAATAACTGATTAAATAGAACATAGTAAATGATGTAAAGTAGGCATAGGTAAATATATAGAAAATACATATTATATTTTTTATCACAACAATGAGCACTGACTGTTTTGAAAGATGTGGCCTTTGAAATTTGCCTAGAGGCTTAAGGATATTTGAACATATGGGGATGTGATATGAGGGGTGTCTAAGCAGAAGAACATACAAAGACCCAAGAACAATGTGTGCAGAAACCCTGTGGAAGAGTTTATGGTGTATTTCAACAGTTATAGATACATGACAATGAAAACAGTAGGAAAAATTTTCAAGGATAAATTCTAGGAAAAACTTACAGCAGTGGTGTTAGCAAGAACAAAATGTCAGAAATAACTATCAACACTAACAACTAATGAATTATTTGCATCTGTAGCAACTCAAATGGATTTTAATGATCTTATTACAAGTAAAAGTGACCTTTCTCTAAATAATTTTAAAGTATATTTTGTCTCATATAACATCCTCAATATTATAAAATTGTAGACATGGAAACACTAGTGTCTGCAATGGACAGAGATTTAATATAACTATAAAGACAGGACATGACATTAAAGGTGATGAAAGTTTGGCAACATGTGTATTGTTAATAAATCATGGCATGACACCAAATACTTAGGTAAACTGCATCCAATTATATTGTACTGCAATTATAACTTAACTATTACAAACCATGGGTCAAGAAGACAGAGGACCTCTGAGTACCATCTTTTCAATTCCCATGAATTTGTAGTCATTTCTCAAAATGTTATTGAATGACATCTATTATAAAATCCTACATATATTCACCATATAACCTAACAGTTTAACTCTTAGATATTTGCCTAAGATAAATTTAAATGTTTTCATATAAGACCTATAAAAATCACTCACCATCTGTCTCGAAAAACCAAAAAAAAAAAAAAAAAAAAAAAAAAATCACTCACCATAACATTATTTCTTATCACCAAGACCTGGAAAAGCACATATTTATGGGAACTCATAAATGGGCAGACAAACAATAATACATCTGTGCAATGGGTTCCTACTGAAGAACAAAAATAAATGTACTGCCAAACTTGCTATAACATATATGAGTCTCAACGACATTATTCTGTAAGAGGCAAGACATAAGATGTTGCATGATTTTATTAATGTGACAGTTTAAAATGAAAATAATTTAGAGATAATAATTAGGTCAGTGATAGTCATATTAGAGGTCAGAGGAAGCTTGGGAACTTCTGGGGTGGTCGAACTACTGTGCATCTAGATTGCAGTGTTAGTTACATAAGTGATTAACTATGTCATAACTCAGCCCAAATGAGAAAACTTTCATAAAAATCTTTTTAAAAATTCTAACTATAGAATAAAGTGCATTCACTGTTAGACTGTTTTTAAAGAGAGCACACTTTATATACTATGGTAGACAGAAATAAATACCTTCCTTCTAAAAGATTCTAATAATTCTTACCTCTGGTTAGTGTATTTACTTCTATATTTTGTTTCATTTTCTACTTTTGTCTGGTAAGATTTTCTTAAGAAATGATTATCATTTTTGAGACTAGAAATGCTGTTTTCAGCAATTATTAGATATTTGGGGAGTTTCATGACATTTCAATGCATTGACCTCTTCTTCCACAGTATTAGGGATCTCCAGAGAAAGAGAACTAGAGAGAGGTAGACCAGATAGCTTGAGAGCAAGAAAGCAAGATAGATGACAGATACTAAAGATGGATAGAAAATAGTATATAGATGCTAGATATTATAAAGAATCAATAGAATATCAATAGATAATATAGGTACATGCATAGCTATTATAAACATAATTTTATAGAGGTGTTAGATTTTATAGAGAGATAAATAATTGATATGCATGTATATAGATAATTGATAAGACTATATATAGGATTGATAAGAAGTTAGAGATGTAGAGCTATAGATAAATCCCATTCCAGATTCCCCAATAAAGCACTTTTAAATTTCTTGAACCATCCTCTGCTAGTATGCTCTTTGATGTCTGATAGTAATGGTGTCTCCAACCTACACAAAGAAGATGAATGACATTTTATAAATTTTGCCTTGGAACCATCTTTACCTTAGTGAATAATGATTACAATACTTTCCACTTGGTAAAATTGCTAGGCACATTGGGACAATGATGTGAGAAAGCTGTAGCAGTTGTCATTATTAGCATGGAGAACTGCCCATGTGACATATAATAAAGTTCGCCTGAGAGCCGGTTGGAAGTCTAACTCATAAATGAAGCACTGAGCTTGGAGTAATGCTAACTGTACTTAAAACTAACTTCTTTGTCATGTGACCACTGGATAATTTACCTAAATTCTCCATGTTACTTTGTTTTATCATAATGAAACAAAGACTTGTTAATAGTGATTGCCCTGAGAATTAAAAGAGTTAAGTCATGTGAGGTCTTTAGGTGATATTTGGAAGCATAGGACATGATCAACCTTAGCTGTCTGTTAGTAGCAGCTACCTGCCTGTTTATGTTACATTGAGATCCCAATGGGAAAATCTACTTGTAGGTCTTTTTGAAGAATATAATATGAGAAGTACCAAAAATAGTATCTGATTTTAAGGATGGAACCTCATAGCCTCCAAAGTGTTAGAGTCTTTTACTCATCAATGCCCCTTTCCTTGGACCGCTCATTGTTTGCCTGATGGTGAAACCTTTGCAGGGAACTGGGTCACTTTCAATGAACTTCCCTTCCTTTAAAAAAAATGAAATGTTGAATTCTCCAGCTGGAGGAAAAATGTTCTTTTGTGTTGTTCTCAGTTAAGTCACTAAGGCCATGAATGCAGTCAAAATAACATCGATGTGATATTAGGAAGTCTACTTTGAATTCTTCCCCTCACTATTGGCTGACGTGAGTCTGTCAGCACAGAATCAATGCCTGGATTACTCATGAGGTGAGGCAACTTGGAAATGGAAAAAGGAGACAAAAAATTAGATAAATTAACCTGTTCTCATGACTACAAATGTAAGGAACATATTGCTCTCAGAATCATAGTATCTAGAACATGATTATATATTGAATTAACTAAAAAAAACCCTTTGATGAATAAGTCCATTATACATAAGAAAATGCTATAAATAAAGGAGGGGAGGAAAGATGGAAGGAAGGAAGAAAGAAAGGAAAGAAGGGAGGAAGGGAGGGGAAGAAGGGAGAGAGGGAAGGAGGGAGGCAGGGAGGAAGGGAGAAAGGGAGGGAGGAGGACGATGAAATAAATGTGAGGTTTGGAGTAAAAACCCAGGTCCCCACAACTGGCACTTGATCTTTCGGTATATATATATGAAGCCATAATCCTTTTTTGTAAATAATATTTGTACCTACATATCAGTTTTGTCTTGAGTATCTAATCATAACAACATAAGTAAAAGTGCTCTTTGAGATGACTTAGTTAAAGTTAGCTGCCATTCCTGACATCCCAAGGCCTATTTTAGTCCAAATTGAAATTGTGTGTCAAGCTACATCGGTTGTTTTTCTGACCTGGAACACTCTACAAGGCCAGTTCTAAGTCTGAAAAAGAAGAAAGGATAAAAGGTGAAGAGAGGAATTAGCTGACGTAGGCAAGAAAGAGCTGACACTTTTCCGTTTTGCATCTAGATTAACTAATATACACAACTTTAAATTAAAATGAGCCCTTAAAAAGTCCAAAGTGCTGCTGTGTCTGGGTGTGACTGCAGAATGCCCCGGCTGCGAGGGTGGTTTGCAGCGGCACCCGGCCAAATCCTCTGTGGGTGTGGAGACAGCCAGTATCGCTCCACCCTGCTGTCGTGTTGCCTAATTAGCTGCTGTGTGGAAAACAATCTTGGGAGGCCGAGTAATCTCTCATTTTAGAGTCATGACGCAATGGCGCAGTGGCAGCCTACTTGTGGCGGAAATGCTGAGTGGCCACTAATGTCCGTTTTCTGGGAAGAGAGGCGAGTATAGAGGTCTGAGGAGCCACAGAACCTCATGCTGGAAGCCTTGCTCACTAACATTTACTAGTTCAACAAAAAGTACTTACAAAACCAGAAAAGTTTGAACCCTGCCCTCCTTTCCTAGATGCTATCATTGTAGGGCAAGTAAGTGTCTTTGCCAGGTCACAGTTTCTCTATGTGTGTCCTAAATCAGAAAGGATTGCTCAGAAGGACCCTTGTGAATAAGAAAAGAGAAGGAAGGAAAAGTCATTGAGGGTAGACTTGGGTAAGAAAGCACATTTGCCCCTCTTCAGCATACCGTTTCTAGAAGTTTATTGTTCAAAGACCATAGGTTCTTAAACAGGACTTAGAGCAGGTAGGAACTGTAGCATACTTGAATACATTTGGGTTCCCTTCCCTTTACGCCAGTCTCGGCCAGGTGGAGAATACTGATTCAATGTCAAACTGATAGAGAGCAGCAGAGGCCATCAGTTCCAGCTATCACAGTTCTCAGTACGGTGTGTATCTTATCTTTTCTTTTCTTTGAAAGTTTTTATTTTTATTTGCTCTATATAGATGCTTTGGCCAGAACTTATGTCTAATCACTATTTGAGCACCTGGTGCCCTCAAAGACAAGAAGAGGACATTAGATACCTTGAAACTGAAGTTCCAGATGTTGTCAGTTTCCATGTGGGTGCCAGGAATCAAACTTTTGTCTTCAGATAGAGAATTCTGTGCCTTCAACTGCTTGCTAAGCCACTTCTCCAGATCCTGTAGCACTTTTTCCAAAATGCATTTATGTGCAGTTAGGAACTGGTTGTCATGATGATTTTATATTTCAGAGAATGTACTCAGTCTTGTGTACATAATTTAATGCAGAGTTTGAGTCTATATTACTAAAGTCATTATCAGATTAAAAAGTGTAAGTTTTGATCAGCTTTACTCTTTCCAGCAGCCCCCACTGGGAGGTTGTGCAGCCCTTCAAGGACATTTGGCAATGCCTACAGCTATTTTGGTTGTTGTACCTAGGAAGGTGCTATAGCATCTAGAGGAAGACCTGAGATGCTGCTAAATATCCTACAGTGCATTAGACACATGCTCAGCAAGGGATAGCCCAGGTCAAAGGGCCAATGGAGAGATGCAGAAGCCAAGCTGTGTGCTTTTCAACCAAATTGGCTATAAAGACTCACTAAATCATCTTGATGACTAGACCATCATTTTACTACAAAAAAAAAGTCCTACTATGATATTCAAAGGGTGGTATGGGTACTCACCAGAAAAGTTAGTGCATACTCTAATCTTTAATTACTTACATTTTGAAATTAAAATATAACCCTGTCATTTCCCACTTTCCTTTCCAACCCTTTCCATCCATATGCCCCATCCTGCTCAGCCTCATTTCATAGCTTCTATTTATCTGTTGTTCCATATATTTAAGTGTGTATAGCCCTAGGTATATAAATATAAGCTGCTTTTTATAATGTTACTTTTATGTATATGGATGATTTCAGGGCATACCACTTCATATTGAATAACTATGAAATGATCTATTTTGTCCAGTCCCTTACTAATGATTTCAAATATTAGTTTCAATATATGTGCGCAAGATACATGACAAACCTGCTAGCAGTCAGGCACTTCCCCATGGCCAGAGACAGAGTAGCTTCCAAGATACATAGACTAGAGGCTTTAACTTGTTTTTTTTTTTCATTCTTCTCCTTAGTTTGACTCAGTCTGTCTTCCAGCATCTTCTGTCTAACTGCCAGGTCCCTCTTTCTCAAACAGCTGTGTGTGTGTGTGTGTGTGTGTGTGTGTGTGTGTGTGTGTTAATTGTGCAAAGTAAGGAGCTTCATTTAGCAGTTCTCACAGATCCATACCATGTATCTTGCTTACACCCACCCCTCCACTATCCTTTCTTATCCCTCCCATCTCAAACCTTCTTCTTCCCATATTTCAAGCAAGGCTCTCTTAATAGTCTTTTCCTTCTCATTGCATTCTGATTCCAAATATGAGAGAAAACACATGATACTTGTCTTTCTGAGCCTGAACTGTTTCATCGAACATGGTGTCTTTATTTGTTTATTCTTTTTTCTTTCTGCCTTCCTGACCTTGAACTCATTATAAAGCCCAAGCTGTCGGAGAACTCATGATCCTCTTGCCTCTGCCACTAGATTGAGGGATTAGAAATATATACCACCAACTCCAATCTAATTTTTTTTCTTTATGGCTGAATAAAATTCCGTTGCATCTGTATTCAACATGTTTATGCATTTATCCACCGATGGATACCCAGGCTGGTTTCATAAGTTAAATAATAAACACAGATAAGAAGATATCTCTATGATATGCTGACTGGGTATACGCTTAGTGAAAAAAGTCTTTACTAACCCAAGCACGTTCAGTTTGTCACATTTTAGAATCTGTCATGAATTTCTGTCTCCTTACTCTGATGTTGGGAGCTGTAAACTCCCAGATCCTGAATTTCTTGTAAACAACTTGTTTTCCACTGATCTGAGTGCCTACAACTGCTCTGAGCACAAGATCCTCAGGAGTTCCTGATAGCAGGGGAATGATTTCTGGTGGGTTTGGCTGGGGCATGGCTATCCCTATATAAGCTGCCCCTGGACACAATAAAGAGGGCATTCTTGGAGCATTCTGGTTTCAAGGATGACCTGTGTCTCTATCTGTGTGTCTTTGTGTGTTTCAATCTCCAGCCCCTTGCCCAGTTCACAAACTGTATGGTGGCGCATAGAGCACAGACGGGCGTGGTGAGCTACACTCTGCTAAGCAAAGTCTATCTTGACTGTATAGTCTAAAGTTTATATAACTTATTTTCCTCTCTAGTTTATTCTCTGGAAACTGCCTAAGTGTCTCTTGTAAAGTTTATCTTCACTATGTCTGAAGAATTGCTTAAATAATAAAATCTTGCAAATGAAATCTTGATTGTGATCACGATATACATAAGATATATATGTGCCTTCTTTTCAAGGGGAGAAACAGGTGTAAGTTACGTCTAGCCTCTTCCTTCATCTCAAGGACAGGAAGTATACTTCTGAATTTCCTGTGTAGCCAGTAAAAGAAGTAACCCTATCTTGTTGATTAATTAATTCTTGATGAATAGAAAGAAAGGAAACATCGACCATTTGGAAATGTGGGCAGTACTGTGGTTCTTAGCTCTCACATACTCTGAGACATATTATAATTCGCCCTAGTCTTCACTTGAAAGAGAACTGTATTTTTTATATGGACCATGTTATTTATATGTGCCACTCATTCCTTCACTTCTAAGGGCAACTTCTATCATCATCTTATATTTCTATCAAAACATCCCCATTCATTCACTGGTTCAGAGAAACTGAATATCAGTTTCATTCTGTGTTAGTTATTAAAAATGATTCCGGAATTTTGTATTCAGGGAAAGACATGATGCAATAAGAGAGATCAACCAAATTCTCACTATGGATCATCTTCAAACACAAGTTTGCAACTGCAGAAAGATAAAATTCAGTGTGAAATTCCACAGACTAAATACACAATCAATTATGTGACAGATGAAAAATAGATTTGGGGGAAAACGAAATTTGACAAATGCCTTAGGAGATAAAATACCTCTGGATTTCCCTCTGGATATGTAGGTGAAGTTAAGAAGAGAAAAATTTTATGGAAAAATGATATTGCAAAGTTTAGTCTAATTCTAACAAGATAAACTGATTATTCAATTTGAAAATATATTGGATCTAAAAGGGACACCACATCTAGATTCTGCTCTAAACACAACTTGTTGTTCGTGGCTGTTTTATCTATAATTTACCAATATCTAACATTTTCTTTACAGAAGACCTATCTGGGAAGTCAGTGTTATATTTAAATAGATGATTTTGTTAACTTTTCTACTTTGAATATTTGTTTAATGCAACAACAATTTTGCATGCCTAACTGAAGTGTAGTTTCACAAGTTAAAAAAACTAATGAAGAGTTAATTGATTTTATATAATCAATAGTGACTTGCCAATTTTTTTCCAAAGTTGGAAAATGGAAATTTAAAGTTTTTTTGGCTATATTTATTTATTTATTTATTTAAGATTTCTGCCTCCTCCCTGCCACCGCCTCCCATTTCCCTCCCCCACCCCAATTAAGTCCCCCTTACTTGTCAGCCTGAAGAGCAATCAGGCTTCCCTGCCCCGTGGGAAGTCCAAGGACCACCCACCTCCATCCAGGTCTAGTAAGGTGAGCATCCAAACTGCCTAGGCTCCCACAAAGCCAGTATGTGCAGTAGGATCAAAAACCCCAGTGCCATTGTTCTTGAGTTCTCAGTAGTCCTCATTGTCCGCTATGTTCAGCGAGTCCGGTTTCATCCCATGCTTTTTCAGACCCAGGCCAGCTGGCCTTGGTGAGTTCCCGATAGAGTATGGGATGTACTCACTCATATTTGGTTTCTAGCCATAAATAAAGTACATTGAGCCTATAATTCGTGATCCTAGAGAAGCTAAATAAGAAGGTGAACCCAAAGAAAAACATATAGGCATCCTCCTGAATATTAACCTTCATCAGGCGATGAAAGGAGACAGAGACAGAGACCCACATTGGAGCACCGGACTGAAACCCCAAGTCCAAATCAGGAGCAGAAGGAGAGAGAGCACGAGCAAGGAACTCAGGACCGCGAGGGGTGCACCCACACACTGAGACAATGGGGATGTTCTATCGAAAATTTAAAGTTTTAAAGTTGCTAAAGCAGGAGTTCTTTCTGGAGCTGAAAGGTCGGACACTTGGTTATTACGTGCACGGTATTGAAGTTGATCCTCAGGACACACACACACACACACACACACACACACACACACTGTAGGATTTACTTGTAGAGATATATCTATATAGCTGTTTCTATATGCTCCTCTCTATCTAACCAAGCATTAAGGGATAACAATTGTTTCATAAATGCAACAAAGAATTGATACCTCTTAGAAAAAAGTATTCAACACAGGCTAGTGTTCCTTAACAAAGCTGATTGCCAGACTGTTAATACCTGACAGAGGAGAAATATTTCACGGTATCCAGATATGATACAGTGACCAGATTCAATTCATTGGATACTGATTTCAAGTCATCTGCTTTTGGACAAAGATAATTCTTTGTCAGATACTTCTTATTACATATAGAGAGAACCAAGTGCCCTTCAATATGAAAATATGAGAGCAATAAAAAGGGTGTCTCCCACAATACCTGTCATATTTGCAGGAAGTTGTCTCACCTGATTTATTTAAGGAAGGAGAAGTTAAAAACTTTTCTTTGATCATAGGTGGCTTAGCCAATAAATGGGCTAAGGAAGATGCACAGTCCTCAGGCTGTCTGTCTATTGGTCGAGGCTGCTGTGTGAAAAGACATTGGCTAAGTAAGAGCTATTTATTTTAACTAAACAACTGTATTGCTAAAATTTGAGAGTGTAACAAAGGGGGAACCAACGAAGGGTCAAGAGCGAGAGGAGTAACACGCAAGTTTATCACTGAAAGCAAGAACATTGGCAGTAAGAGAACCCCTTGGTCCCAGATGTGAAGGCTTCTCAATCAATAGTCTGATTATGTAACACATCCTTTTACAAGATACGAATCTCAAAATTGTAAAATTGCTAAGCATCAAAATAAGAGGACAGTCTAAATGTAAGTTCTCCTTTTGCGATTATGTTCATGTTGCAATTAAATATCAAAATTTTAGATGGATGGTGGTGGCACATTCCTTTAACCCCAGCACTTACAAAGAAGAAGCAGGTGGATCTCTGAGTTTGAGACTAGCTGGTCTACAAAGCAAGTTCCGGCGGAGCCAAGGCTACACAGAGAAACCCTGCCTCAGAAAAAAGAAGTAAAATAAAATAAAATAAAATAAAAAGTGAAAAGTTTTTAAGAAATTCTGGCAAATTATGTCTTTGTATGACTTTGAGCATATTTCTGGTCAGTTAGTGGACTATTTATTTTTCCTCAGAGTGGTCTCAACCCAGTGCCTTTGTAGAATTTCTTTAGGATCACTTTATATTCCTTCTTATTAAGGCCCAAAGCATACAACCTGAAATATACCCATCAACATCACTTAAGCATGCAGTAAGGGCTGATCTTCATAAGTCCATTTATATAGTGAAGTCTGTAACTTTCCATCTTTTATGACTAGAGCTTTACTGCCAGTAAACAACAATCTCCTCTTCCCTTTGTTTCAGACCTGGAATCTGATATTCTGTCTGTGAGTTCTATGACTTTACAGACTGTGTACTCACATGAAGTTGAGCTGTGTTTGTCCATGATTAATTTCACTTAGAATAATGCCTTCAGCTTCATTTATGTCATGTCATCGCAGGATTTCCTTCTTTGTTGGCGGAATAATATCCCATTGTGTGACTGTATCAGCCCCTCCCTGGGCTCCTTTTCTCTTCCTGCCATGTATTGTCTCACAAAGCATTCCTACTCTGATAAATGGCTTGGAGAAAGCCTCTTCTCCCTAGGACACGGAAAACAAATTAATACAACGTATTGTGGCTATCATCTGGCTTAAGGTTCACAATAAGCCTAACAGGAGGACCATCCCCAAATTAATATTAGGAACGTAGACTCTGAAGAGTGAACTAACTTACTCTGAATTATAAAAGCAACAAGTAGCACAGACCTCATGCTTAGCAGGGTCATGTGACTTACAAGATTTAAATTTCCAGAGTCATCAGAATGCTTATTACTGACTGTCTATTTGACAGGGAGGGCCTAAGAGAACATCTAGAAGACAAACTTCTGGCCAAATCTGTGCAAGAATTTCTATTAGGCTAATTGAGGCAGAAAGATCCACGCTAAATGTGGCCAATGCTAGAATTCATCACTCTATGTTTACCGCCTTCAGAAGCAGTAATTTGAAAGGTTACTAAAATAATCATGATCCCCCATTGCTAGCTGTAAGCAAAAGGACCCATTTTCCCCCAAAATTTGACCATATTTTAAACTCATATTATATAATAATTCACTGCTTTAATTTTACTTTTACTTTGTAGAAAATATATGAGAAGTGCATTGTGATTCCCATTTTGTAGGAAAGGGAACAGATCTCACCCAATGTGAAGACTGTACAAATCTCACAATGCAGTGGGAAGGGTCCATTCTTTTCAGCCTGCCTTTCCTACCAGCCAGGTGTATGACTTCAGAATAAGTAAATAATGTCACTGTTATTATAAAGTCAAGAAAGAAGTAAAGAAAAGTGAAAATTGGCTCCAAATTGGCAAATCTATGTTTAGTAAATGTTTTTCTTCCCCATCCCCCATGACCCTACCTACACCATTTAAAAAATTAAGTAATGAAATTTGCAGGCAAATGGATGGAGCTAGAAAACATCATTTTGAGTGAGGTAACCCAAACCCAGAAAGACAATTATCATATGTACTCACTCAATATCCATTTTCTTGCCATATGGTATTTAAATATGTTCTATATCTCAGGACCAAACTGAAGCTGTAAATACTTTTATATGACTTCACCCCTAAGCACTGAACATTTGCAATCATTTGCCATATTCCCATCAAACTATACGCCCTTCCCACACATGGAATACATGCACACATAGACGCATATGCCACAAAACACACCTCTCACAAACATATATAAAACATACCCCTACACAAACAGGCTTAAGTTACTAAACAGAAAAAAAAAAACTTTATGGTGAATTGTCTCTGTTTCTTTTTCAAAATAGATAAATGAAATAAACAACAAAAAAAAATAAAGAAGAAAGAAAGAAAAGGCTAACCAGAAAAGCTACACATTTCTCTACATTGTCCTGTGAATTGGAATTCATTTTTGGTCTTTTTTTTTAGGGTGACTCATTGCCTTGCCTGCCTCCACCATTCTCAATTTCAAGCTTTGTCCAACTGCATTCCTGTAATCTTAAAGCATTAAACAAAGCAAAAGCTTTAACAGTAAAGTTTGAGACCTAGATCCTGAACTCAGCATTGCCCAACCATGAGCACATCAACTCCACTACTATAGAATTTTAGAAATATTGTATTAATAAGGTAAAACATGAATATTCTTAAAATTTACCATCACTCAATAAATGATATCTGTTCCTAATTACTCTTAAAAATCTTATTTTGTGATATTCTTTTAAAATTAGAAGTAATCTAAAGTGTCTGTGCTTTTTTTAAACTTTGAAATTTTGATACATGGATATAGTATGCATTCTGAGCTCATCTACCTCCTTTCAAACTCCCTCGTTGTCTCCCCCAACACATCTCCCTCACAATTTTATATCTCCTACTCCTTTTCATAATCCTTCCACCCACTGAGTCCAGTTAGTAGTGACCTTATGAGTTTCGGTATGATATCATTTTTGGAAGTCTGGACAACCTAACAACAGCCACTCCTCAGAGAAAAGTGATGGTTCCCTCCTCAGCAACCTTCAACTGTTAATAGCATCTCAGCCAGAAATAGCCCCTCCCTATCCTGCTGGAAGAACTATAGCTGGCTCGATCATGTGTAGGCCTTGTTTAGGTAACCACAACTGCAGGGACTCCATTTATGCAATAGGCATGTCATGTCCAGAGGACAGTATTTTATAGTGCCTCTCCCCATCTGCCAGTTCTTACATTTTTTTCTGCTCCTCAAAATGTCTTCTAATAACGTTTCTTAGCCCTGTTTTGCTTTCTATTTCTCTCTATTTTTCAAAGCCTCCAGAATGAGATCATTGGAATACATTCAAATCAGCCCTTTGCCCTTGACACTGGCTGTACATAGCTCTTCATTGGCCACCGACGAAAAGTTGGGATTTTGGAACTAGCCTCAGGCAACTTTGAACAGTCCTTGGCACTCCATGCTATGGGATCCTGCGAATTTGACTTAACTCTATTCCATCTGTGAGAGTGTACAGCTGATATGAAGGTTGTTGCTAATACCTACAGTACTAATAAATATGGGCACAACATCTAGAAACTCCTAATAGTTGTTAATAATGGAGATGAGTAAGTATAACTGGCACCAGCACAAATACAAAGAGAAGAAATGGTCTCTCTCAGGGCTTCGACCAAGTCTTAACTACTGCAGTGCTTGAGGGTTGGGCCACATATTCAGTTTCATGCTGTTTCCTGTTGGCGAAGAATGTCTTGTTGAAGGTTGCAATACCATGGTGATGATGAGGAGATTCTTCTTAGTTCTGCGTCTGTAAATGTAGTCAAGTTACATTACTTCTTATCTTCAATTGCTCATGAATTTTAGAGTTACTATCTCATGATTAAACAAATTAAAATTAAGCAAATTACTCTATACATATTTTATGACAGTTTCTGCTGTATTAATGTATCAATAGATATTAGATATTATGGGCTTTTTTCTGTTCAATAGTCCATGGATACTCACGTGCCTCAATTGCTCCCTGTCTTGATTTTTCAGGCAAGATTACTCAATGAACACAGAGATCATAAGCATGTGAAGATGAAGTTTGCCTTCTTTTGTTTGTTTTTCTTTCAAGAAAGGGTTTCTCTGTGTATCCCTGGATTTTCTGGACCTTACTCTCTAGACCAGGCTGGCCTCGAACTCATAGATCCACCTCCCTATGCTTTCCAAGTGCTGGGATTAAAGACATGTGCCACCACTACCTGACCCAATCAGGTGAAATTATCTGGTGAATGGACATCAAGAATTCTTTTTTCTCCACCCCCTTAGTGTTGGGATTACAGGTGTCTAGGCTGCCATACCCAATTTTACACAAGTACTGGATATAGGAATGCAAGTTCTTATGATTGGGAAGTAAGTAATTAATTCATGAACTGTGCCATCTTTCTGGAGTCATGTATCATTGATTTATGTTAGGATTATCTATTTTTGAAATATTCAACAAATTGATGTCAATTACAGTCAGTCTACTGTGTTATAAGACATTGTAATTATCCTATAATGTTACTGTACCTTTGCTCCCACTAACTGTCCTCTTCCCATCCCATTTCCAAATTGCTTTCCAGTACCTGCTTCCTCTAGCTATCATCTCACAGTTCCTCTGCTCCCAATGCCCGTCCCAGATTCTCATAATCACTAGGATATTCTCAGCTTCTTTGAGACCAACTTTTGCTTCCTCATACAAGTGACAAAGGCATTTGCCTTTTTGTGGTGCTGAATACGGTTCTCTTAACCTACTGTATTCTGGTTCTCTCCGTGTTTCTGAAAATAACAGAGTATTTTTATGGCGGGATAATATTCTTTTGCATGTATTTAACATATTTTCTTTGTCTAATTTTTCTGTCAGTGGTCATCTAGGGTAATTCCATAATCTTGATTTTTCAAAGTAGTGGTTTAGTAAATAGGCAATATTCACTCAATATAGTAATATCCATTTTCTTGAATGTATGCCAAGAAATTGATTTTTGAATAACAGTTATACTTATATACTTTGAAGAAATGTTATACTCTTTTTTCATAATGACCACACTAATTTAAATTTTACAAATGGTGGATGAGAATTTCGTCTTTTCTTTGCCTTCTGCACTGATAACACTAGTTAAGGTTTTAAAATTTTTAGTTAATATTTCTTGATCTTTGTGATAATAGACATTCTAAGTGAGGAGAAATGATATCTTGTTACAATACTGGCTTTGATTTTACTTTTGATTAATCATGTTGAGAATTATGTTAGATATTTGCATATAATATTTCAAGAATGCTTAGGCATTCAACTTCAGTAAATGTTTTAAATGAGGTAGTCCCAATCTATTACTTTGTTCTTTATGCTAATGAAATAAAGTTAGTGTAATTGCAGTATTTACCACTAAAAAATATTATCTTAGGTGTACCACTAAAATTACTCATAAAATAACAGAGAAACAGCTATTTAGGCTGAAGCTCCTAAACTTTCCAGTCCCAATCTCCATTACTTTAGCCTGTCCTCAGCAGTGGCTACAACTGAAATGTAATTTCCCAGGCCAGTATCTTAGAGTTCCTATCTGATTTCCAATGTCCACTCTTCCAATGAAACCTATAAATTCTTTCTCTGGAAAATCCCATGAATCCCTGCACTCACCCAACCTTTTGAAGGAAGCTACTTATGTCCTGCCTACTCATTTTGCTCTGGCCTCTTCTCAGCTTTCTTGATTCTATTTGAATACTGCTGTCAAGTCATTTCTCACATAATGAGACAACCAGCCAGGAAAAAAAATGCATTAGAGCACTTAGGTCATATTTTACAGCCCTTTATTTAACATTAAACTTCACATGTGCAATTATATACAAGCACTATCTGTGTCTCACAAGGTGCCTATGAATCCTCCAATATCAAATTGTACTATTATTTTAAAGCCTCAATTATTATATTCTGGAGCTATCAACACTATTTAGCTCTTCCAACTTATGAACTCCCTTTCTACTTAAGAATTGTGTGCCAGGTACTCCATCTTCCCAGAAACATAGTTTTGTGAATGCCTGGTTCATAAATATTTATGAATACATATTTCATCATAACTTTTAATTTTCAGAGACTTCTATTTACAGTAAATCTAAACCAGACTCTCTTTTGTTCACTTCCAAGCCCGGACAGTTTCTAATGTGTTATTTATCTTCCTACCTCTGTAGACACAATCACCATATTGAGTCCCTTTTTATGAATATACATCTTTAGGTTTTTGTTTTTCTGCAGAGAACTCAAATTCCAAAGAGTAAGGTCTACCTCATAAAGAACTGTTGGTTCATGCAAATATATTTTATTGTTATTATTATCATGTTATTTTTATAAGCTTTTATTGCCTAATTTGAGAATTTCCACTTGATTTTCTCTATTATAGAGCAAAAACTTAAAACCATTATTTTGTATCATGAATTTTATAATTTAAATAATAATTTAAATTATTAAATAATAAATTTAAATTTAAATTATTAAATAATAAATTTAAATTTAAATTATTAAATAATAATTTAAATTCATGTTTTCTTAATCTATTATTGAAAAATAATGACTCCATTAATTCAATATTGAGAAATTTGACTTTTCCTCACATCTCCTCATTATATCTTTTTTTTTTTTTTTTTTTTGGTTTTTCGAGACAGGGTTTCTCTATGGCTTTGGAGCCTGTCCTGGAACTCGCTCTGTAGACCAGGCTGGTCTCAAACTCACAGAGATCCGCCTGCCTCTGCCTCCCGAGTGCTGGGATTAAAGGCGTGCGCCACCATCGCCCGGCTCCTCATTATATCTTGTCCAAATTGTTTTTTCATAAGTCACAGTGGTTAGCAATAGCATGTGAGGTTCCTTGAGGACCTGTTCCAGCCACATAGACTATCCTGTCTCATCTGAATATGCCCGACAACCTGAAGAGGTAAGTACCATAATAGCTATTCTACAAATAATACTTAACATTCGTTAGTGAGTTATTATGGGTTGAACATCACTTAAAATGTTACTAGTTAACCAACTCATAGAAATCCATTTTAAAATCAAGAAGTCAAAGAGCAAAGAAATCAAATAAACTCCATTGAAGTCTCATGCATATTGTTAATAGCAACTTTGAGACTGAAACCTAACTCATTTTCTTAAATTCTGTATAGTACTGCTCTGCCTAAGAATAAATTTCCTTTGGAAGGGTTTGAGAAAATTGAGATGAAATGGTAAAATATGGTTCAAATAGGGAAAAGCAAACAAAATACGATGCCCTAACCCACTAAGGCCTTTGCTTTTTCCAAAGAAATTTAATGTTTTTTTTCAAAATCATGAAATGTCTCTTCTCTAGAGAAAGCGTAAGGAGTCAGGGCTTTCATTGTATACTTGTGCTATTGTTCATACTCTTTAGCCTATTGCTCCATTCCATTCTCTTTAGAATATTCCCCCTTCATCGCATTGGTTTAAACACTCTGGCTGTCCACTACTTAGTGCTCACACCAACCTTTTCCCACCAAATGTGAAGAAGCAGAACGAGCACAGAGATGGGGTTTCTGTGGGAAATTAGAACTGCAGGAGCATCGGAGGATTAACTTTGTAGAAAACACAGCAGCAGTCATGACCAGCTTGGACTCCACACGATCCCTGTTCCGGGAACTCTGATCACTTTACATGCATCATTTCATCAGTCCTTCTTGGGAACCTGGGAAGCAGCTATCCTTATCTCCCTCCCAGATGAGGAAATGTAGACTCCATCTCACCAGGTTGCCCATGGTCTTACAGATGGGAATTAAGAACCAGAATTTGAATACCAGCCTGCCTAACCTTGTAGATTTAGCCTAAACATTACAAATGCATATTGCCAAACAGAAGTAGGCAGGAGTTTTGAATAGAGTTTTATTTTAATCCTGTTTATCATTTTTTTTAATTGCAATGTGTGTAATCCAACTTCGTAAGTCACCCCGGAAGAATGTGGGATGTGGGAGAGCTCAGATGTCAGTGAGGGCACCCATAGCTGGAACACTGGTTCTAACCTTACATAATGCCGGTGCATAGAATGTTCCCCAACCAGACACGCAATGCCAATGCTCTCACTGGATTACGCATCAAAACTGTCATTCCCAGTATTGTTATGGCGTCATGGCAACAGATTCAGGTCAAAATTCCTACATTTTAACTATTGCAAAACAATGGAGAGAGCTTTTCACTGACTTCCTGACTTCAGAAAGGTCTCGGAGTTCATTGAGCCAGATCATTTCTAGTTCATTCTTCTGAAATAGAGCTCTTTGGAGGCATTAAGGTGCTTCATATCAACGTGAATCATTAATCTCAGTAGCATATTATGGTTGAAATAAGTCATACACAAAGTATGACAGGAAATTATCTTCTTTTTTATGTTGGAGCAGGTGAAATATATCAGTGGTCATAGAAACTATTGTCAGGGATTCTTCTTCCCTACAAAAACACTGTTAAACTGAATGTGTATAGTTAATAAATTAAATACATTAGTTAATATTTGAAACACCTAGAATTTCTGAATTTTCTCTAAATGATACATAACTTTCCAACTAACAGTCCCTGTAATGTTATCTTTCAGCTTAAAGAATTGCTTCTACAGTTAGTTTGAGGGGTTTTATTAGGAATCTGAATATAGATTACTATAAAGTTACTATAGAGTGATCATGGGAAAAGACATTCATATTTCTAATTCAGTATCACTCTAATATCAGTATGTATCAGTATTGGTTACCCCAAAACATTAACATGGATGCTGGACTTATAGTAGTATACCATGTTTCAGTAATAAAGGAAGGATAAACTTGCATTCTGTTATAATCCATTAAAGGAACACATTAAAATACTATAATCAGTTGCGAGTACCAAGTTTAAAGGATCCAATCAGGAATCAAGGAATTCCCAGACGGATATAGATTTACGTAGAGGAAACTGGCTGCTACATTCTGTAGAATCATGAATGATAGTGATATTGGTCCCTGAGAAGAGAACCTGAAAAGACTAGAAGGTAGCCTCAAGAGAGTGGATGTTGGATGCTTTCGTCTCTATGGCTGCAAGTGATGATGGGTAGAAGAGACATGAGCAGAAGAGACATGGAGAACATTTTATTTCTTTATCGATAAAAATCTAAAAAACTTAGATGAATGAATCTAAGAAAGAAAAAAAATGTCATCTTAAGATGACAGAATTACTCATGTATTTAAAATACCACATGCCTACTTTGCTAGTAGATTTTTGCTTATTGAGAGGACTTGAAATGAAACTATAAATATGCTTAAAGTACAATGGTTCATTTTCCCCTTAAACAGAGGGGGCATTTACTCCGTTAAAAACTGTTATTTATTGCTTAACCTCCTTAACTTTTAATAAAGTTTTTCATTCTAGAGAAAAAAATGTTTTTGAAACAGGTGTTTAGGAAGAAAGAAAGAAAAGGAAGGAAGGAAGGAAGGAAGGAAGGAAGGAAGGGCTGGAGAGATGACTCAGCAGTTAAGAGCATTTGCTACTCTGGTAGAAGACCTAGGTTGGATTTCCAGTACCCATATGCCAGCTCACAACCTTCTAACTCCAATCCCAGAGAATCTAATACGGTCTTCTGGTCTCCTCAGGCACTACGCATTCATGTGATGCACATACTTAGATGGTGGTAAAACACCTCACCCAGATATTCAGATTTCACTACTCATAATGTGTAAGTACTTAAGCAGATGTGCAAAAAATATTTTAGTAGTTAAATAAGGAGGAGGAAGGGATGGAGAGAGGGCTCAGCTTGCTACTCTTTTAGAAGACACAAGTTTGGTTCTTAGCACCCACATCCATTCAATGGTTCACAACTGTCTATGACTCCAGCTCCAGAGAATCATGTACCATATCCTGGCCTCCATGAAATCAGCTGAAAATAAATAATTTTTTAAAAAGTAAGAAAGGGGAAAAAAGAGGAGGAGGAAAAGGTTGAGGAGGTGGAGAAGAAAGAGAAGAAGAAGGGGTATAGGGGAGGAGAAAAAAAAGAAATATACGGTTTACTTCTGTTGAAAATATATGGGGTAAAGTTTTTAACCAGTAAATGGAAAGACGACATTGGTATCACCTAAATGTGCTGTTTTCACCTCTGAGATTACTCTATAAATGAGATGGCACTCTTCAAAATTGATCTTGGATTTGTAAAATCAAATTTCTCCCAAATGCCGCCATCACTGACTAGGAGAAAGAAGCTCGCACAAGATAAGGATGTCTGCCATTAGAGAACTGGAAATGCCCTGACTCTCCCACATCAGGGCCAAGAAGACGAAGTTTTGTGAAAGCCCTTATTTATGGAGGCTTGTTTTTCTTTCCTGAGGGCTGTTCACTTGTCTCAGTAAGAAGACAGCAGGGTTGGATAAGAGAAGATATTTATAGGACTTGAGAAGTATTTGAGTAGGAAGGAAGTAGCTGTGACTCTAAGTGGAATAAGTGTGTCAACTTCCTGAAATGGCATGTGAAGGAGGAAAAATAACTCCCCTGACATGGTGGTGGAAAGAAAGTTCAGTTGATCTGTCTCTAGAGAATGATGTAGGTGGGACTTTGGAAATGTGGAGATTCCTCCACCCACTAGCACTGCAGCTCAAAGGCCCAAGGGTAGGCTGGCTAAATGCAACACAAAATCTAGTTACACAATAGACTGCCTCATACAGTGAACATAAAGGTAATCAAAAATAATTATAAGACGGATATCAAGGAGCCAATCTTTTAGAAAATATTATTTAATTTAGTTAAGTGTTCTAAGTAGTTGGGAACTAATTTCTATCTACCCATATGTTCCAAGGGAACTTTGCTAAGAATACTAACTTAAAAGTCATATCAATATATAATTTACCTTCCTGAATAAAAAATAGTGCATAAAATTTAATCTGGATTAAACAATACACAAAATATTAGTATGTCCTCTGTATTTTAATGAAATGTGAGGTCTTCTGTTCTTCGTGTTCTCCAATAACTTTGTATTGTTGAATTTTCTGCAGTAGCAACCTGTACACAAAGACACACCCTATCCTTCATCATTAAGAATCCCTCCACCTTCAAGATGTAAAACCTTAAGTCCCCTGTGTGACTCTGTATCTCACTCTGTCTTCTCTGATCTGTAACTCCTCATAATCATAGGTAAAATCTCTTCTCCCGCTCCTATGATCTCAGGATAGCTCTTCGTTCTTAGCTTTGCTATTTCTTACCCCAATAAAGGTGATATTCAGCTATTCTAAGTATTCTATCATCTTTTGTGCTATAGTATTTTGAACTAACTCCAGTCACTTCTCAGAAAATTTTGATCTAATCAATAAAGTCAAGCTATTTTTCACAAGATAGTATAGCTTTAGATTTCGATATACATAACCTAGACTTCCTCTCCTTCCATTTATTATATTCAGGCTGGGACAAGTTATTCTATCTCTACATGCCTTGGTTCTTTATGTCTCCAGATATAGAATGTTGTGAGACAGCAATCAGATAAATGAGTAATTGTTGAATGAAATCAACATTCTAAATTTCATGAAAAGGGCTCATGATGTCATGACCTACTCTTAAATCTAGTACTTTTGGAAATTCACTATCTGATCCATCACTTCTGCTACATGCAGACAGCCTCTCATGACCAGTGCTGAGGAACTGAAGTAGAATTTGAGATTCACCAGAACCAAGGTACTCTTGGCTATACTGCCCAAGAGTTCTTTCCTGGGCTTCTCTGAGGCTTTTACTCCAGGATAGCTCAAGACTCAATGCAAGGACAGAGAAGCACTGATGAACACACTGAGTAGTTCTCATCACTTTCACCAGATGTTCTCAGGGCCAGAAAGTCACACCGTCAAACAGGGGCTGTTTCCACAAAGTCCATCAGTGGCTATTCTGTAGTGCTGGGCTGTTGGAGACGAACGTTGCTGGTATCATTCCTTGGACAGGCATAGGCATTCCGTACAGGGGAGTAAACAAAGTCCTCTGGAAATAGTGCTTACATAACAGAATATTGGAGGAAAGTCTATAGTATTAAGGATGAAATAAATGAAATGAAATGAAATTTATGCCCTGGCAATGCTGAAACATGCATGGGCTGCCTGTATATAGCAGTTCTATTGAACTTGAACGTATTGGGTTTCATGGTCTAAGTTGATGAGAATGACTGACCAGTTCTCTTCCTCAAGTGGAACCAGATCTAATTATAGATGGTTGTGAGCCACCATGTGGTTTCTGGGAATAGAATTCAGGACCTCTGGAAGAGTAGGCAGAGCCATCTCTCACATAATCCAAAAGTTTTATTTCCTATTTTAACCTTATTCTTGACCCAAACTTCTTTTAATGAAATGCTATTAAACATATATTTAAATCCAATCTCCCTTTTTCTAACTCATGAACTGACTCTCTCTCCTCTTGGACTCCTTGTAGTCATAGCTTCCCCACCACCAGCTTGAAATTTTCACATTATTTTCAACATCTGCTTTGTTCATAACTTCTAAATCATCATAACATCTTATCGGTTGTATTAATGGCATCCCAAATCTACAACTTGAATTATTACTATTACCTAAATATGCTAATAGTATATTTACTATTATTACTATTACCAAATATTATGCTCATCTGTTCACCTTCATTTCTTTTAAGTGTAGCTCTTGACCGTTCTCATCTCCAGCTAACCTTCAGTCACAGCTTGACAGATTACAGTTACATATAAGACAGTTCTCAAAATTCATCATGCCAAAATCCTAGAAGTGGTCCTTGTTTTCTACTCAATTTCCATAAGTAACACACCACCTGCTGTTCAAGATACACCTTCTGACCGCGTGAATCCATACAGCATCTTCCCAATTTCTACCAGCACCTGGACATCAAGCTGCCAAGTTGATGTCCAAGTTCTTTCACCCAGCTTTTGAAATCCTAAATAGTTGTCTTATCTTTGTTTGTGACACCCACACTTCTTTCAACTGATTCTCTATAAATAGCTAGATGACTTTAAATAAAGACAGTTTTTAAAAATTGTGTATGTGTTGGGGGTGTGTATGAGAGTGTATGCCACATCTGTGTGGATGCCAACAGGTGCCAGAAGATGGTGGCCAATGATCTGGAACTGGTTAGTTGTAAGATGCCTAATATGAATTCTGGAAACTGAACTTGGGTCCTTAAAAGAGCAACAAGTGAAGTTAACTACTGAGTTATCTCTCCAGGTCCCAAAAGTAATTCTTTAAAGTTACTATCATTTTGAAAACATTACTAAAAGTTTTATCATTGTCACCACCATTATCATCATTTCTTTCACACTTTCCAATTTTATGGCATACAAGATTTTGTAGTAAGATCTGATGATTCTTTGAATTTCTTCTGTGCCTGTGGTTATGTCCCTTTTTTCATTTCTGATCTTAATTTGTGTGTTCTCTCTCTGCCATTTGATTAGTTTGGATATGTGTTTGTCAATCTTGTTGATTTTCTCAAAGAACCAGCTCTTTGTTTCATTGTTTCTTTGGATTGTTTTCTGTATTTCTATTTTGTTTATTTCAGCCCTCAGTTTGATTATTTCCAGTCTTCTACTCCTCCTAGGTGAGTCGCCTTCTTTTTTTCCCCTAGAGCTTTCAGGTGTGCTGTTAAGTCTCTAATGTGAACTTTCTCCATTTTCTTTATGTGGGCACTTAGTGCTATGAACTTTCCTCTTAGCACTGCTTTCACAGTGTCCCATAGGTTTGGGTATGTTGTGTGTTTATTTTTGTTGAATTCAAGGAAGACTTTAATTTCTTTCCTTATTTCTTCCTTGACCCAGGGGTGGTTCAGTAGTTGACTGTTCAGTTTCCATGAGTTTGTAGGCTTTCTGGGGTGTAGAATTGCTGTTTAATTCTAACTTTATTCCATGGTGATCCGATAGTACACAGGTGGTTACTACAATGTTTTGTATCTGTGGATGTTTGCTTTGTTACAGATTATGTGATCAATTTTTGAGAAGGTTCCATGAGATGCTGAGAAGAAGGTACATTCTTTTCTGTTTGAGTGGAATGTTCTATAGATGTCTGTTAAGTCCATTTGGTTCATTACATCTGTTAGTTCTCTTATTTCTCTGTTAAGTTTCTGTCTGGCTGACCTGTCTATTAGTGAGAGAGAAGTGTTGAAATTTCCTACTATTACAGTGTGGGGTTTGATGTATGCTTTGAGTTCTAATAGTGTTTCTTTTATATATGTGGGTGCTTTTATATTAGGGGCATAGATATTCAGGATTGAGACTTCCTCCTGATGATTGTTCCTTTTATGAGTATACAGTGTCCTTCTCCATCTCTTCTGATTGATTTTAGTTTGAAATCAATTTTGTTAGATATTAGTATAGCCACACCTGCTTGTCTCTTTGGTCCATTTGTTTGATAAACCTTTTACCAACCCTTTACTCTGAGGTAGTGTCTGTCTTTGCAGAATGTTGGATCCTGATTTCGCATCCATTCCCTTAACCTGTGCCTTTTTATAGGTGAATTGAGTCCATTGATATTAAGTGATATTAATGA
The DNA here is from genome assembly GCF_018167655.1 of Microtus oregoni. Classification (NCBI taxonomy): domain Eukaryota; kingdom Metazoa; phylum Chordata; class Mammalia; order Rodentia; family Cricetidae; genus Microtus; species Microtus oregoni. Next base: position 10,691,531 of record NW_024543070.1, read on the forward strand.
CCATTGACCTCAAAAGAATGGTACTCAATATATGGAAAAGCAAAAAAACAAAACAAAACAAAAAAAAAACCTAGGAAAGCCAAAACAATCCTATACAATAAAAGAACTTCTGGAGGCAACACAATCCCTGACTTCAAACTCTACTACAGAGCTACAGTACTGAAAATACCATGGGATTGGCATAAAAACTGACAGGAGGACCAATTGAACCAAATCTGAATGTTAATCCACATACCTACGAACACCTGATTTTTGACAAAGAAGCAAAAAATATAAAATGGGAAAAAGAAAGCATATTTAACAAATGGTCCTGGCATAACTGAATATCAACATGTAGAAGAATGAAAATAGTTCTGTATCTATCACCATGCACAAAACTTAAATCCAAATGGATCAAAGACCTCAACATAAAGCCACACTGAACTTCATAGAAGAGAAAGTGGGAAGTATACTTCAATGCACTGACACAGGAGAACACTTCCTAAATTTATCCCCAATAGCACAGACACCGAGAGAAACAATAAATGGGAGCTCTGAACTCTTTTAAAAACTGTGTAGATATCTGAGCTCAGAAATAACTCAACTACACAAGGTAACTATCATTTGTCTTTAACCGCATCTTTCCTACACATATTAATCTGTGTTGACTGACTTGGAACTCCCAACTGCACCTTCTATAACAGAGTCTCTGCCCACCACTTTCCCATTGCAGTGTGTAGATGGAATTCTACATTCTAGGATCTCCCAGTCATCAAAACGTCATGCTTAGAACTAGTTCCTGGATGTGACACATCACCTACAAAATCCTCCTCAAAATACTGCAGAATTGATAACATATATATCCCAAGTCCCGCTCTGTACATAATGACTATTAAGACATAGATAACTCATTCGGGTTTAATATAATCAGACAGAGGTAAAACCATAACCAGACCAAGTCATCTGTCCTGAAACATGAAAGTATTGTACATTTACTTCTCCACAAATTCATCTAAGATACTTAAGGAATTAAGAAACCACACAGAGCCCCAATCACCTCTGTATTAAAGTGTATGCAGACCAAGTGCTGTGCAGTTCCTTGGGGCGAAGGCACACCAGCTTCTTCACCCTTACTCACTGCCTCATTGTTCACATTAACCCATGTGCTGGAACAATTGTTTAGTCGGTGTAGGAAGCAGCCACAATTAGTCCACAGTCTCTGACCCAGTAGCTTTAAAGGACATTATGTAATGAGTGGAAGGAAAAGCCCCACTGAATGAAGTAACAGGTAAAATTCCCGGTAGTTCCGGATAGAAATCGGGGAAGATTCTGTTAAGAGGCTTATCTTGGTAAAAATAAAATTACCAATCCTACTGCACGCACTGGCTTTGTGGGAGCCTAGGCAGTTTGGATGCTCAACTTACTAGACCTGGCTGGAGGTGGGGGTTCCTTGGACTTCCCACAGGACAGGGAACCCTGATTCCTTTTCGGGCTGAGGGGGGGGCACTTAATTGGGGGAGGGGGAGGGAAATGGGAGGCGGTGGTGGGAAAGAGACAGAAATCTTTAATAAATAAATAAATTAAAAAATATATATATATAAAAATAAAATAAAATTACCTGCAAGGCTGGCCTAAGTTTCAAAATTACTTTTGGCTAAGCCAACCCAATATCTCATAGGCTCCAGAGTAACACAATCAACACCACTCAACAGAATTCTGCCCAACTCTCATGATATTTCACTTAAAAAATCTCAAGGGGCCAAGAAACCTCCCAAGACCACACAAGTTATACCCTTGCTTGGCCATATTACAGGTTCTATTTGGCTTCTTGGGGCGATGTACAGTCATTGAGTATAGAGGCCCTGAAGCATCATCTCTTCTAAGCCCATTGTTTCACATGATATATAATCATTGCACAGAAAGAACAATTGGTCTGCCAAAGCTCACACGGTTAATCATTGCCAAAATAGAGGCGTGTGTACCCATGAAAGTTTTCTTTCTACTCAGAAGCTATGTGAAAATTTCCTTGTATGTGTTCTGTGTTTTAACCAATTAGCACATATGAGACTTAACTATTTATTCACTGGAACAAAATAGAGCATCATTTCAGGATGTATAAGTTTTGTTTCTTTTTGATGAAAGGTGTTGGTGGAAAATTGACAGATCTCTCTGGATGCAATTTTTGTGTTTTCTTTATTATTTTTTTTTCTACAAAGTATGGTGAACTTCTCAGCCAAACAATCAAGTGTAGAACTGGCCCTTAAAGCAAAGACCAGCTAAACTAGACCATTTTGAGAGGCCTTGAAGCAATGGGACTGTGTTGCCTAACAGAGCATTTATTAGCTAGGAATCCGAGTCCAAAAGTTTCAGTTTGAAATCCCAACTCAAGATAATATAGGGATGACTCAGTGGGTAAGTGTACTTTCTGCACAAGAGTGAGGATTTGAGTTCAAGTCCCAGCCTCTACAAAAAACAAAAACAAAAACAAAAATAAAAAACAAAACATAATTGCATGGGCCTGAAACCCCAGCACTGTGAAAGACCGAAGCAGGCTTTCTGGAGTTGGTAGCTGTCAATCTATCTTCATGTTCAGAAGAGACTCTCTCAATAGAATAAAATCAACAGTGACAGGGAAGGACACTCAAAATCCTCCTTCGATTTCAACACACATTCATTTACACCCTGCAAATAAGCCATATTCAAATATACAGTACAGAATTTTTTAAAAAAAGGAAAGAAGGAAGAAAGTAATCTCAGTTAACACTTTCTCAGATTTAGTTCCTTTATTCATATTGGAAAGCTTTACGGCCCCATCTAAGTCCCAGTCTTATAAGAAGCACATGAGATAATCTATGTGATATTACTGATGTTACTCTATAATTGCAAAAATCTAGTTATTAGATCCATTTAAGTATGTGAGTTTTAAGTGCCTATATATGCATATGTAGATAAAAGTAAACTTATGTAAGTGTATTTTATGTACTTCTGTCTTGACTTTCATAACCAAGATTACATTAGCTATATCCTCATGATAATGCATTCCCATAGTGTGGGTCAGACCTGCCCTAATTTTACTTCTTAGGAACTGTAATCTTTTTCCTTCTTCCTGCATGCATCTTCCAAGATATACATGGATTTGGACTGGCTCACCTCCCCCAGTCCCTGCCTATTATAGTTAGTGTCAAAATTTGATGTATTCTGTTTTGCAATTTAAATCCCTGGTGATTACTTTATTTTTGTGTTTATCTTTCCTAGATCTGCCAGAAATTTCTGTGAAACACATATATAAATCTTCCTCTTATGCAATTCAAATAGCAATTCTAAATTATAAAACCTGCAAACATAGAATGTGATAATTTGACTGAGCCTTTGATTTATAGTGAGGCAGAGATCATGAGCTACAATCTTTTCCACATACTCACCATGTAGCAAAAATTGGGTGTTCAAGAATTCAGGAGGTGGCATTTTCCTTTTAGTGTAAATAATAGCAGCCAGAGAGCAACTGGAAAACTGGCAAGTAGAAAGGGGGGCATTCTTCAAATTACTGCCAGAAAACCATGGTGAAGCACCCATGCGAGGGAAGAGAAGCGTGGTGAGTGAATGTTTCATCCAGTAATGTCTTCTTCGTGGGCTACACCTTTTCATTTACAAAGGCTTTTTTACTTCTGATATGTCTTATTGCTTACTCACAATGGCAAACTAAAGGTGAAATTTCTCATTTAATTACAATGCCTGTAGGACTGTATTTCTTCCAGTTTCATTGTATAGGAACTGGAGAAGTCCATACTACAAGCTAAAATATTTTCCTGACTCATGAACTTCATTCCTTAAGACTAAATATTAATAGTTTCACTAATGTTTTACATTTTTTTTAGAATATGTTGTTTTAAGATTATAAAATAAGGCCTGGCAGAGTGGAATAACTCTAGGATTCAGGAGGGTAAGAAAGAAACCAAAAGTTCTAGACCAGCTTGGTTGTAGTGAATTACATGCCAGCTTGGGTTACGAAGAAAAATCCTGTCTCAAAATGAAAAACAAAAACACAGTCACTTAATTGGTTAACTAAACAAATTGTTTTGGTTTGGTTTGGTTTTTGTTGTCTTTGATGTTGCTGTTGTTGTACTTTGTTGTTTTCTTTTGGTTTCGTTTGGTTTTTCAGGACAGGGTTTCTCTGTGTAGCAGTGCTAGCTGTTGTGGAACTAGCTCTGTAGACCAGGCTGGCCTCAAACTCACAGAGATCTGCCTACTTCGGCCTCCCAAGTGCAGGGACTAAATGCGGGCACCATCACACAGACAGAAATAAAGTTATTTTTAATAGAGAGAAAGAACATGTCGTTGGGTGGATAGGGAGGTGGGAGGATTTGGGAGAAGTTGGGGAAGGAAAGAGAATATGATAAAAATATATTGTGTGGAATTGTCAAATAATAGACTAGAAAAATGTTAAAACTTATAAAATAATAATTTTAAATAAAAACAGCCTACAAACAACAATCCCAGAGAACTTAGACAACAATGAGAACACTAAGAGAGATTTACATAGATCTAATCTTCATGAGAAGTAGAGAAAGACGGGATCTCCTAAGTAAATTGGGAGCATGGGGACCTAGGGAAAGGGTGGAAGGAGGGAGGGAAGAGGCAGAAAGGGGAACAGAGAGAAATGTAGAGCACAATAAAAATCCATAACAAAAGAACTATGTAAAGTTGTCAAAAATGATACTTAATGTTCAGAATTTTTAGTGCCTTGAATAACCTGAAAAAGCCCTCTTAATCATAGGAATTTGAGTCCCCTTTTGAAAACCACATTGTAACATGGTTTAGCAAAATGACCTATTTGAAAGAAGACTGTCCCAATTATAAAGACCTTAGTACACAGGAATTTATTTCTTACATAACAGAAAGTCCAGAGGTCCCTCTGGTTTGTGTTGAGTTCAGGTCAGTCCAAGCTCATAACTCTCGAGGGAAATAGGATTTCCTTCATACCAATCATGCTCAGTCTTCAGCTACAGGTAAGGTCAGGGACAAGGCTTTGAAAGATGAGTACAGAAAATAATCCAACTTCAATAAGGAAGAGCATAGGACACACACTGATAGGGAAAGTATCTGTGCTCCCCAGAAAGCAACATTTGAGTATGTCAATCAAATGCTACAGGACCCAGATGAGACAATGCTTGATGACCTTGTCTTAATGCTGTGTGACAGAACTGCCTGAGTTGCATACAGTCCAATCTTAAGAATCAAGAAATGGACAGCCATTTCTAAGTGCTCCAAAAGAATTTTCTAGTATGGACTTGGAGAGATGACTCATCAGCTAAGAGCTGTGGCCATTCTTTCAAAAGACACATGTTTGATTCACAGTACACACATGGCATCTCACAACTATATATATATATCTCCGGTGAGAAGTAATCTGACACTCTCTTCTGGTGTCTCCACAGGTAATGCATACATTTGGTGCATAGATATTCATACAAGCAAGATACTCAGACGTGTAAAATAATAATAAAACATTTCAAAAGATTATCTAATTTTTTGAAGCCTAATTAATATTAATATTAAAAATGAAATCCTTTGAACGAAGACCCTATACACATAAAATCTTATTTATTTCTCAGAAGGTCCTGGAAGTATTGTTATTGTTATTATTGCCATTGCCACTTCTACAGATGAGGACACTGAAACCCAGAGAAGGTTAAGCAATTTTCCCAGGTGTGTAAGTAATGCAGATGGGAGAGCTAAAAACAGACTCTTGTCAATGAGCCTGTACTTTTAAACATTCAAGTAACATTGGCTAAAATGCATTCCATGGTCCACCTCTGTCAAAGTCACATGAGATGCTTAGTTAAAAGAGTAAACCCCCAACATCACCTGGTAAGTGAGAGGTAAGATAAATATGGTGTCAGCAAAGGCTGGCACATTAAGTTGAGACAGGACCAAGTCCCTCCCCCTTGCATCAAGGCTGGCTTACTCTAACCCTTTCAGAAGGACAGACAAGTGGATGGGGGATGGGTTGGGGAGGAGGTTAGGGGAAGTGGGAGGAGGGGTGGAAAGGGAAACTGTGGTTGCTATGTAAGAAAAGTAAATATATAAAATTGAAAAAATTATAACATAATTATAACATTTCTCCATTTCCTCTTTCTTCCTCAAAATCCTCCTTTTTACACCCCCCCATTCTTCCTCAAATTAACACAGTCTTTTTTTTCACTATTTGTTATTCTCTCAAGAAAATGTGTCCCGTCAATGCTCTTCAATCATTTAATCATTTCTATCAGTGAACTTGTGGATAGTATCATTTGTTTGCTAATGATGTTAGTAAGTAACATCATTTTGCATCAACATGTTCCAGCTTTGGCCACAGGGAACTCTTTGGGCCTGGCTTCTCTGACCCTGGTTATCTCTCCCAGCCTCCCACTTTCCTTCTGTTCTATACTTCTCCTTTGCTTCCCATCTCTCTTTATTTTTAGCACTTTGTAGCACTATCTGATGACTTTATATTTTCCTACACTAGCCCTACCACCAGTCCTTTCTACCACAGACCCTTTTACTGGAGAATACTATTTAGAAAAGAAGATTTAGGCACCATGGATGCTAACGGTTCTTGAACTCCCAACTTCCAAGCTGTCTCACTGTTCAGAACAAGCATGTATTTGTATGTACAGCAAAATAAAAATCATGCATATCTGTATGTCTGTATTTATCCTTCAGTATAGTGTATACACACATATAAACATGAGTTTATAATGTTTCTAATTCCAATAAAGCATGGAGAAATTAATTTTAAAAATGAATATGATGGATGATAGAAAATTTCAGAGTCCAATGCATTCCATTTTGGAAGTCTGGGCGCTGAGCTGAGCAGTCACAGAGAATTGTTTCCTTTCTGTTAATCAATGCTGGCTGTAAGCAGTGCAGTCTTTGGCACCATGCCATCAGTTTTCTGAGCATACTCCTCATGTAATGGTTCCCAGGGACTCAGAAAGCTGTAGCTGGTCAGACCAGGGCCGTTTTGGTGCAGGTTTGGTATCGCCAAAGCAATTTACAGTCGAATTGAATCTCCATTACATGCCACACTCCAATTAAGAAATGATTCCCTGTGCAGAATTAGAAGGTCCAACAATTCAAGATGAAGACATCTTATTTTTTTTTATTTTTATCTTTTTTGGTTTTTCGAGACAGGGTTTCTCTGCAGCTTTAGAGGTTGTCCTGGAACTAGCTCTTGTAGACCAGGCTGACCTTGAACTCACAGAGATTCACCTACCTCTGCCTGGGATTAAAGGCATGTGCCACCACCGCCCGGCAAGACATCTTATTTTTGTTCAGCTCATGAGGCCCTCAGTTGTCTGACCTTTTTCGCCTTTAAAATGTTCTCCCAACACTGATATCTGTTGGAGCTCCCGTTGTCTTTTAAAAGGATCAGCTTCAGCGATGGATCCCAATTCATTGTTGTTAACTTCCTACTGTCTGTCAGCTCATCTTCAAGGGTCTTGTCTCTTTCGCAATTTTTTTCTTTTTAGTTATATTCAGTACACTTTTTAAAATTTCTTATAACTTTTATTGATATTGATTCTTTGTGGATTTTACATCATACATTTGGACCCCACTTATCTCCCTGTTCACTCACATCTGCTCTCTGTCCTTGCAAACCACTCCCCCAAACAAAATAAAATTTAAAAGAAAAACCAAAAGCATTCATAAGCTGATATAAAATATGAAACTGGGTCACACAGCTTCCAATATATGCCTGAATGTAGAAATGATAGAGAGGGGTGACTAATGCATATAAAAGTGAAATTTGGGGTCCCCATAGCCTGCCTGCAGCAAGCAGGGTGGGCCCTTTGTTTGCGAGCTAACCAAGCAGCACGGATTTTCCATCTGGGCACCGAGTGAAACATCATTGTGGTGAGTGGGTGCTGCGGCAGCCGGGAACATACCTCAGTCCGCCCACACTTCCTGGCCATCCTACAGGGGCTATACTGCCCTATATCTCTTCTCTCTTCCTATCCCAACCAGCTTACATCCAGATCCCCCCACCCCCTGTCTCCCTCCCGCCCTCCCTTCTTTGGCGGCATAGCGCCTCCCTGCTCAGCCTGCTCGGGCACTGGGACCGAACCCGAACCGGGAGGGCAAAGGGGTGGGCGGTAGCTCCTTTGTCCCCATAGCCTGCCTGCAGCAAGCAGGGTGGGCCCTTTGTTCACGAGCTAACCAAGCAGCAAGGAGATCTGATCTGGACACCAGGAGAAATATCACTGGGGAGTGACATCACTGGGAAGGTACATCAGTGGGCAAGAAGACCTGATCCTGTAAAAGAAGATCCATAGGGGAGTATTGGGAGGAAGAGATGGGCAGACGCCAATGCAAGAATTCTCCCAACAATCTGAAAAACAACACGAAACCACCAGAAGCCAGCGACCTCACAACAGGAGGACATGAACACCTTAATCAAGAAGAAGAAGAAAAAACGGACTTCATGAAAGTGATTGACACCCTTAAACAGCATATAAAAAACGCCCTTATAGAAATGGATGAGAAGTCTAACAGAAGGTTCGAGGAATTGAGTAAATCAGTGAATGATACCCTAGGAAACCAAGGAAAAACAATCAAGCAGATAATGGAAACAGTTCATGACTTGAAAACTGAAATGGAGGCAAAGAAGAAAACACAAACAGAGGGCCGGCTGGACATGGAAAATCTAGGTAAACGAATAGAGACTACAGAAACAAGCATAACCAGCAGAATACAAGAGATAGAAGAAAGAATCTCAGATTCTGAGGATAACATAGAGAAAATAAACGTACTGATCAAAGAAAGCAGCAAGTCCAACAAACTCTCATCACAAAACATTCAGGAAACTTGGGACACAATAAAAAGACCAAACCTAAGAATAATTGGAGTAGAAGAAGGAGAAGAAGTGGAGCTCAACAGTCCAGAAAATATACTTAATAAAATTATAGAAGAAAACTTTCCCAACCTGAAGAAAGATGTACCTGTGAAGGTTCAAGAAGCATACAGAACACCAAATAGGCTGGATAAAAAAAAAAAAACATCCCCTCGCCATATAATAATCAAAACACAAAATATACAGAATAAAGAAAGAATATTAAGAGCCGCAAAGGAAAAAGGCCAAGTTATTTATAAAGGTAAACCTATCAGACTTACACCTGACTTCTCTATGGAAACTATGAAAGCCAGAAGGTCCTGGATAGATGTACTTCAAAAAATAAGAGACCATGGATGCAAGCCCAGACTACTATATCCAGCCAAGCTTTCGTTCAATATAAATGGAGAAAACAAAATTTTCCAGGATAAAAACAAATTTAAACAATACGTAGCCATAAATCCAGCCTTACAGAAAATAATAGAAGGAAAATCACTAACCAAGGAGTCCAACAATGACCACAATAACTCAGACATCTAAAGACCCTTCACCAGCGCAACTCAAAGAAGGCAAACACACAAACCCTACTACTAAAAAAGTGACCAGAGTTAACAACCACTGGTCATTAATATCACTTAATATCAATGGGCTCAACTTACCTATAAAAAGGCACAGGCTAAGAGATTGGATAAGAAAACAGGATCCAACATTCTGCTGTCTACAAGAAACACACCTCAACCACAAAGACAGGCACCTACTCAGAGTAAAGGGCTGGGAAAAGGCTTATCAAGCAAATGGACCTAAGAAACAAGCAGGTGTGGCCATACTAATTTCTAACAAAGTTGACTTCAAACTTAAATCAATCAGAAGAGATGGAGAGGGACATTTTATACTCATAACAGGAACAATTCATCAGGAAGAAGTCTCAACCCTGAATATCTATGCCCCTAATATAAAAGCACCCACGTACGTAAAAAAAAATTACTAAAACTCAAGGCAGCCATCAAACCGCACACACTAATAGTAGGAGACTTCAACACTCCTCTCTCACCAATGGACAGGTCAATCAGACAGAAACCTAACAGAGAAATTAGAGAATTAATGGAGGTAATGAAGCAAATGGACTAAACAGACATCTATAGATTATTCCACCCAAAGAGGAAAGAATATACCTTCTTCTCTGCACCTCATGGAACCTTCTCGAAAATTGACCACATACTCGGTAACAAAGCTAACTTACACAGTTACAAAAAAATATTAGTAACCACCTGTGTCTTATCAGATCACCATGGATTAAAGTTAGACTTCAACAACAATGCTACCCCCAGAAAGCCTACAAACTCATGGAAACTGAACAGTCAACTACTGAACCATACCTGGATTAAGGAAGAAATAAAGAAAGAAATTAAAGTCTTCCTTGAATTCAATGAAAATAAAGAAACAACATACTCAAACTTATGGGACACTATGAAAGCAGTCCTAAGAGGAAAGTTCATATCACTAAGTGCCCAGCTAAAGAAAACAGAGAAAGCACATATTGGAGATTTAACAGCCCACCTGAAAGCTCTAGAAAAAAAAAGAAGCAGACTCACCTAGGAGGAGTAGAAGACTGGAAATAATCAAACTGAGGGCTGAAATCAACAAAATAGAAACACAGAAAACAATCCAAAAAATCAATGAAACAAAAAGCTGGTTCCTGGAGAAAATCAATAAGATTGATAAACCCCTATCCAAACTAATCAAACTACAGAGAGAGAACACGCAAATTAATAAGATCAGAAATGAAAAGGGGGACATAACCACAGACACAGAGGAAATTCAGAGAATCATCAGATCTTATTACAAAAGCCTGTATGCCACAAAACTGGAAAATGTAAAAGAAATGGACACTTTTTTAGATAAATACCATTTACCAAAATTAAACCTGGACCAGGTGAACAATCTAATCAGACCTGTCAGTCGCGAAGAATTAGAAGCTGTTATCAAAAACCTCCCTACCAAAAAAAAGCCCAGGACCAGATGGTTTCAATGCGGAATTCTACCAGAACTTCCAAGAAGACCTAATACCTATACTCCTTAATGTATTCCACAATATAGAAACAGAAGGGTCATTACCAAATTCCTTTTATGAAGCTACAGTTACTCTGATACCAAAACCACACAAAGACTCAAACAGGAAAGAGAATTACAGGCCAATTTCACTCATGAATATCGACACAAAAATCCTCAACAAAATACTGGCAAACCGAATCCAAGAACACATCCGAAAAATTATCCATTATGATCAGGTAGGATTCATTCCTGAGATGCAGGGCTGGTTCAACATACGAAAATCTATCAATGTAATCCAGCATATAAATAAACTGAAAGAAAAAACCCATGCGATCATTTCATTAGATGCTGAAAAAGCATTTTACAAAATTCAACATCCATTTATGATAAAAGTCTTGGAGATATTAGGGATACAAGGGTCATACCTAAATATAATAAAAGCTATATACAGCAAGCCGACAGCTAACATCAAATTAAACGGAGAGAAACTCAAAGCCATCCCGCTTAACTCAGGAACACGACAAGGCTGTCCACTCTCGCCATACCTCTTCAATATAGTGCTTTAAGTTCTAGCAATAGAAATAAGACAACATAATGGGATCAAGGGGATTCGAATTGGAAAGGAAGAAGTTAAACTTTTGTTATTTGCAGATGATATGATAGTGTACATAAGCGACCCCCAAAACTCCACCAAAGAATTTTTACAGCTGATAAACAGCTTTAGTAATGTGGTAGGATACAAGATCAACTCCAAAAAATCAGTCGCCCTCTTATACACAAAGGATATGGAAGCAGAGAGGGAAATCAGAGAAGCTTCACCATTCACGATAGCCACAAACAGCATAAAATATCTTGGGGTAAATCTAACCAAGAAAGTGAAAGATCTATTTGACAAGAACTTTAAGGCATTGAAGAAAGAAATTGAAGAGGATACCAAAAAATGGATGGACCTCCCTTGCTCTTGGATTGGGAGGATCAACATAGTAAAAATGGTAATTCTACCACAGGCAATTTATAGATTCAATGCAATCCCCATCAAGATCCCATCAAAATTCTTCACAGATCTTGAGAGGACAATAATCAACTTTATATGGTAAAACAAAAAACCCAGGATAGCCAAAACAATCCTATACAATAAAGGATCTTCTGGAGGCATTACCATCCCTGACTTCAAACTCTATTACAGAGCTACAGTAATGAAAACAGTGTGGTACTGGCATAAAAACAGAGAAGTCGACCAATGGAATCGTATAGAAGACCCGGATTTTATCCCACAAACCTATGAACACCTCATTTTCGATAAAGGAGATAAAAGTATACAATGGAAGAGAGAAAGCGTCTTCAACAAATGGTGCTGGCACAACTGGATGTCAACCTGTAGAAGAATGAAAATAGACCCATATCTATCACCGTGCCAAAACTCAAGTCCAAATGGATTAAAGACCTCAATATCAGCCCAAATACACTGAACCTGATAGAAGAGAAAGTGGGAAATACCCTACAACAGATGGGCACAGGAGATCGCTTGCTATGTATAACCCCAGAAGCACAGACATTAAGGGCAACATTGAATAAATGGGACCTACTTAAACTGAGAAGCCTCTGTAAAGCAAAGGACACTGTGACTAAGACACAAAGGCAACCTACTGACTGGGAGAAGATCTTCACCAACCCCGCAACAGACAAAGGTCTGATCTCCAAAATATATAGAGAACTCAAGAAAGTAGACTTTAAAATGCTAATTAACCCAATTAAAAAATGGGGCACTGAACTGAATAGAGAATTCTCAACAGAAGAAGTTCAAATGGCCAAAAGACACTTCAGGTCGTGCTCAACTTCCTTAGCAATCAGGGAAATGCAAATCAAAACAACTTTGAGATATCATCTTACACCTGTGAGAATGGCTAAAGTCAAAAACACCAAGGATAGCCTTTGCTGGAGACCTGTGGAGGAAGGGGTACCCTCATCCATTGCTGGTGGGAATGCAATCTTGTGCAACCACTGTGGAAGTCAGTGTTTCGGTTTCTCAGGAAATTTGGGATCAATCTACCCCTGGACCCAGCAATACCACTCCTGGGAATATACCCAAGAGATGCTCTATCATATGACAAAAGCATTTGTTCAACTATGTTCATAGCAGTATTATTTGTAATAGCCAGAACCTGGAAACAACCTAGATGCCCTTCAATGGAAGAATGGATGAAGAAAGTATGGAATATATACACACTAGAGTACTACTCAGCGGTAAAAAACAATGACTTCTCGAATTTTGCATGCAAATGGATGGAAATAGAAAACACTATCCTGAGTGAGGTGTCCCAGACCCAAAAAGATGAACATGGGATGTACTCGCTCATAATTGGTTTCTAGCCATAAATAAGGGTCACGGAGTCTACAATAGGTGAACCTAAAGAAGCTAAGTAAGAAGTTGAACCCAAGGTAAAACATATAGTTATCCTCTTGGCTAAGGGAAGTAGACAAAATTGCCGGGGAGAAAATTGGGATCTTGGGGGTAGGGTGGGATGGGGGTAAGGGGAGATGGGGAGAGAAAAGGTAGAAGGGAAGGGGGGGGGACTTGGGGAAACATGAGGATTGGGATAAAGGAAGGGTGGATAGGGGAGCACGGAACCACAATTCTTAGTTAAGGGAGCCACTTTAGGGTGGGCAAGAGACTTGACCCTAGAGGGGCTCCCAGGTGCCCAAGATGAGGTTCCCAGTTAGTTCCTTGGGCAGCTGAGGATAGGGAACCTGAAATGACCCTATCCTAGAGCAGTAATGACGAATATCTTGCATATCATCATAGAACCTTCATCTGGTGATGGATGGAGATAGAGACAGAGACCCACACTGGAGCACTGGACTGAGCTCCCAAGGTCCCAATGAGGAGCAGAAGGAGGGAGAACATGAGCAAAGAAGTCGGGACCACGAGGGGTGCACCCACCCACAGAGACAGTGGAGCTGATCTACTGGGTGCTCACCAAGGCCAGCTGGACTGTGATCGAAAAAGCATGGGATAAAACCGGAGTCTCTGAACATGGCGAACAATGAGGGCTGATGAGACGCCAAGGACAATGGCACGGGGTTTTGATCCTACTTAATGTGATGGCTTTGTGGGAGGCTAGCCAGTTTGGATGTTCACCTTCCTAGATATGGACGGAGGGGGGAGGACCTAGGTCTTACCACAGGGCAGGGAACCCGGACTGCTCTGTGGACTGGTGAGGGATGGGGAGTGGAGTGGGGGGAGGGGGAGAAGGTTGGGAGGAGGGGGAGAAGGGTGGGAGGAGGGGGAGAAGGGTGGGAGGAGGGGGAGAGAAATGGGAGGCTGGGAGGAGGTGGTAACTTGTTTTTGTTTTTTTTTTCTCCTTTTCTCAATAAAAAAAAAATTTTAAAAAAAGTGAAATTTGGGTGTAAAACAGTGATGCACTTGCAGAAAGCATTGTGGGTTCTGAACTCAGCTGCTAGGCTAATTTCCACTCAACTTGCACACTTGTCTTGTATCTTGTTTTGCTATTGATGTTACAAGTTGTTGATTCAGCGATTCGGTATTATGATAAGGCTCTAGAGAGTCAGCACAAGAAGCTGCCTTTGTCTGTAGCAGCAGACAAGTACGGCTATCAGACGTGTTTCTGGTTTCTGTTTATTTGTCGTTTTTTGTTCTCAAAGCTTCATTCATTAGCTTGGGTGTCACCGGGCCCCTCTACACTGGTGCAGAATTGGGCCTCTCTTTCTTTGCTGCTCACCAAGCTCATTCTACTCCCTTTAAATGTCTGCTTTAATCAACCGAGTCACTGTTATCTTGAACTTCACAGTCTTTGGAATTCACCCTATGTTGTTCAATGCCATTAGACCCACTGTATTGTCCTGACTTGCCTCCTAGAATTCTCTATGTAGTTCATTATGGCCTTGAACTCAGTGATAACCCCTGGCTCTTGCTTCCAAGTGCTGGGATTAAAGGTGTGTGTGCCACTACAACCAACCATTTTTGAAAAGATTTTTTTTTCTTAAATCTTTGAGAATTTTAGACAGTATGCTATGTTAGTATTCACCTCCAATCTCTCCCTAACTTATCCTAGAGCTATCTTCTACATCTTTAGCCCCAACCAATTTTGTGGGATTTTTATTTTTTGTCTTTATAACATGTTAAGTCTAATTCGTGCTGCCCATATAGTCACTACTATGAGGACATTCAGTGGAGCATGGTCAACCTACCAGGAGTCACGCCCTTAAAGAAAACTTACTCTCACTCTCCAGAAGCCATCCACTGTCGATAGCTACAGAAGTATGAGTCCCTCCTCCCTGTCATGCAAGAATGCTGACTGGCTTGATTCTGCACAGGAAACCACTCCTTCTCTAAGTGCATGAGTATGCCGGTCCTGTCACGTCCAGAAGACACGATTTTACTAATGTGCCCCCTGACAATCTTTCCGCTCTGCTTCCAGCATGGTTCCTGAGCCTTGGTGGGATGTCGACGTCTCATCTCTAGCCACGGTCTACTCACACTTCGCTTTAATCAGGTGTGAGTGTCATTATATTCATAATGCTAATGTTTTGATTCGATAATGAACTGATGGTAGAAAATAGATTAATAACAGTCTAAAGTTACATATCCCTTGATCCTGAAATGGGTCAAAACACAAATATTCAAGTACTTATGATGAATTTATATTAAATATTATTTTCCCAATGGAAAGCTTATTATACAAATGTATTTAATATTTTCAGCGAATGTCTCTTTCTTATCTGAAACCAGCCAACCTTCAATACACACTGAAAGCTTTTATTAACTGGGAAGTATTTTTCGTATTTTCTAATAAAATCAATATAACTGATTATTTACAAAGTGGGTCTGCTCACTTAGGAAAATAAAGAGGACCAGTGGGGAAGAAGCATCTTGTCTGAGGTCCCCTGTTAGCTGGACCAGCACAAAAGCTAACTACTGGGCTTCCTCAATTAGTAACCTTCCATTCTATGCCCTGGGAACCCAAAAATTTAAAGCTTATACTGCCAAGACTCCGGGGTTATTCTAATCTCAATCCAGAGTCACACACATCAGTGTTTGGGTTTATCATCTTCTTCAACCTTAGACCTCGCCTTAGTTGAGCATACCACAAAGGTAGGTGCAACCTCACACTCCAGCCTTAACCATAAGTGGTTTAGGAGAACACCAACTACTGGCAATGATTTCTGCTTTTAATTTTAGTGACATGTTCTCCATAGTCAGAACTTGACTACAAGGCCTCTCAATCTCCTCTACCTCTGAGTTCCAGCGACTCTAGTAGTTAAAACAGAGGTACTGCCATGCATGCAAGCTGTATGTCTGCTCCTGACCATGTAAGTGATAATGAACAAGTGGTTTGAAATCCCTGCACCTTGCTTTTCTTTTTCTTTTCTTTTTTTTTTTTTGAGGTTGAATGTTTATTCAGGGGGTTATGGAGGAGGAAGGGTGAATGGGGGACAGAGAGAGAGGGAGAGAGAGAGAGAGAGGGAGAGAGAGAGAGAGAGAGAGAGAGAAGAGGAGAGAGAGACAGAGAAGGGGGGAAGCAGAGAAGTGGAGAGAGAGGCAGAAGCGAAGCTGCCTCTCTGAGAGGAAGATGGAAAAAAAAGCTGCACCTCGCTTTTCTTATCATAAAATGGAGATGACAATATTATCTGCTTCGTGGAGTTGCTTAGTCAATTAACAAATAACATGCATCTCTAATACATGACTGATAAATACAATAAATATCAATCATTTGTATAATAGCTACTTTTCCTTCATTGTTTTATTCTCAAACCTTAAGCCGTGTTGATTAATCCCATTTAAAGTCAACTACTGAGTTTTCTATGGTTCTACATATTACCATCTACACATTTTGTAGTCTTAACCTATTCTGGGCGTTTCCCATAATGCCTGACCTACTCTTTACAGATGAGTCAACTGCCCAAATTCTAACTCTTCCTGCTCTGTCCTGTCCTGCTCGGAATATTAACCGTCAATCTGATATCAGTGTGTGATAGATCAATCCACAAGACTCCTTGTAAATATGTCTACCACACATTTACAACATAGATTCTGGCTGCCAAAATAAAATAGAGGCATTAGACTGAAAGAAATTTATTTTATGTTCTATAAACCATGCATTCCCATTGAATCTTTTGCATTACAAGTCCAAGTTTACTATCTACCCAGTACTCTCTGATACTATGTCAATCATAGACTTTAGTGAAAAATACTCTGTTACAATGGAGGCTCCCAATACACTCCAGTGCATATTCTCAGGGGTCTGTCATCATCCACCAAATCGCTGAATTTCTGTTGCAAAACCATTCCCAAAGTCACCATGCTTAAACATATTAGTAGGCAACATTTATTGGGAATTTAAAAATTTTGCTATCTACAAAAACTGTATTTTCACTTTCTACCAAACCTAAATCTTCCAACCATGCTAGGGAGTGCTACTAAACATAATTGATGAAGAGAAGAAAGGAAACTAAAAATATAAAGGCAGGAATCCAGAAGACATAGAGTGAACACCTTTTATTACTAGACCCAGACTTACCTAGAGAAAAAGTAGAGAAAATCACTTTTGAAAGGAATATTAATACAACAATATGAAATACTTTAAATATCAGGTGATGACCGGCTGCCTTGTTAAAATATTAGTCAGGAAACATATATATTATGACTATATTTTATGAAGACCTAATAGAGAATATAAATTGAATGGGGAGAATACAGGAAAGGAAGCAAACTAAGCACTTTAATAGTTTAAGCAACATTTACAAGGCTCTCCTTTAGATGGAAAGAGAACAGAATGACTGTATGGATGAAGAAGGAAAGAGATAGGCCAAAGATGCCTGCTTCTAATATGTTAAGTGTGGAAGACTTAATTTCCAAATATCTCAAATCATCATTGGAAGAAAAGAGAAATCCAAACAAATACCAAGTTAATATTTGATAAATAAGTAACTCAAGAATAGAGATTAATAACTAAGGTTGATTTTTCATTTAAGTTTTATTTTTATAATTTTATTTTTAAAAAGTATAATTACATTTCTCTCTTCCCTTTCCTTCCTCCAATTCCTCTTGCCCTGCCACTCAAATTACTGACCTCTTTTTTCAATATATATATATATTGAAGAAATATATATTTCAATATATGTGTATATAAAATAAATGTATGTGGTATACACATAATATATTTAAAAATATATTAATACAACCCATTCATTCTAGATACAGTTACTGGAATATATAATGTTGGATTTTATGGGGAAGATTTTTTAATAGAGGAAGTAGAATTATTGTTTTTACTGTTTTTTTTTTTTTTTTTTTGCTGGGTCTCACCATTTCCCAGGGTGTCCTCAGAATAACCATTCCCTGGCCTCATCCTCCTGAGTAACTGTTATTATAGGATGTGCAACACACCCAGCCATCTTTTAATGTTTGAGACACCATTTGGTCGTTACATCTGTAAGGTAAATCCAATTGGCAGTAAAAGGGTAAATGCCAAAAATACTGATGAAAAGCTTTCAATGTTTAAAGATGCTTTTCTCTACCCTAAGCCTGAATACAGAAAATCTTACCAAAAATGTGAACAATATGGTTGGTAAATTTCCATAAAGGACTATTGTTGCATGTAATGTGGTGCAGGTGTGTGGGTTTACGCGAGCTCATGAAATGAAGACTCAGATAACCCTGAGAATGAATTTAGCCTTTCAGCCTCAGAGGGCTCAGCCTCTGAGAAATGAAGTACTTTCCCCTTGCCTCTTGTCAATTTTATTTTCCCTATGTTTATCCTTTAGCAAGTAGATTTCCATATCTCAAAACAAACTGCATGAAGCTTCCAAAAATACAATGCCAAGTACAAATACCTGATTTATGAGGTACCATATGGTTTCCCCATCACCAAGTTTGCATCCATGGGAAACTCTCAGACAAGATTCACACAGGAAAACAAAAGGTATCTGTAGTACAAAGGGTGGATTAGGGGTTGAGTATTAACTCCAGAACTAGGCCAGACATAGCCCAGCGGGGGTTCTGGCTAGAGAAGGCAGCTTGCTAACCTTTTGTGCCAGGCCTGCAAGACACTCTGTTACAGACTATTCATACTTAATTTACATTTAAAAGATGGTTTCATCTCTGATCTTCTTTCTCCTTTTGTATTAATATTAGGGGCAAACATGTCCATGACAGGATTGAGGTACAGGTTAATCATCTATTGTGTAGGAAGAACTCCATTACCATGGACATCATTAGCTATTTTCAATAGTAGGAAATTGAAGAACTAATGATTTACTATAAAATGATGGATTGAAAGATGTCTTAGTAGTTAAAATCATTAGCTGCTACACCAGAAGGCCTGGGTTTGATTCCCAGCACCAACATGGTGACTCACTAATCATCTAGTTCCAGAAACTCCATTGCCCTCTTCTGGCCTCTGAGGGATATACACACACGTGTTACACAGACATTTATACAGGCAGAAGAGTTATACGTATAAAACAAAAATAAATATTAATAATGAACATTTTCAGTGATGTAAAGTCACAGTCTTAGGACCATGAACTGAAAGTATGTACTTCTAATCTTCCAGCCAGATTCGAAGTGTACAAAATTGTCTGGCACTTACACTTGGTGAATATCTCGTCAGTCATTCCAGACTTTACCTTCTAGTTTACTTGCGCTGTTTCTGCCAAAGATATCTCTAAAATGTCAGTTACTGTGAATCAGGAAAACTGTTCTCATGGTCTCGACCTACCATTAACATGCTATGTCATAGGCAGCATCTAAACTTACTTTTTATCTTAACCACAACCTCCACTGTGGTAAAGAATAGTATTCTGCATGACCTAAGAAACCCCATTCCAAAAATACCCAAAGTATTGTCATCACTCATGTTCTTTCTTTCTGCCTGTCTCTTCCCTCCCAATATGACATGAACAAACACGATATCAACTTTTTCTTGAAAATAACACTCATATTTGCTCAGAGCTATGGTTTGGATATGAAACGTTTCTCGGAGGTTCATGGTTTGAAAATTTGCTTCCGTTGGTGGTGGTGTTATTTGGGTGGATGAGCAAAGCTTAGGAGAATGAAAGAAGTATGTCACTTGGGCTAGGTTCTTAGGATATCTTTACTTGAAGTCCTTTTTGTCTGCATTTCTCCGCTTCCTGTCTATCATGAGGTGAGAAACTTTCCACCACATCTTATTGCTCCGCCCAAGTGGCTGGGGCCATGTACCATGAACTGAACCCTCTGAAACCATAGACCAAAGCAAACATTTGCTCCTTTAAGTCATTTATGCTGTGTATGTTATTACAGCTATGCAAAAGTAACTAATATCCTTGTTTCCATTTTCCAATGTTAGTCATGAATCTACTCAGTCATCCTCAGATAATACTGCAAAAGGCCCCTAGCTGAACTCCTTGGCTACAGTTTTCCATTCAAGTATATTTTATATCATATATGCATATTATTAGCACACTTTTTCATATGCCTTGATTGCTCAGACTTCTTAAATGAACGTGCGTTGCATGCTTTGTTCAGTAGAATGCTTCTTCCTGGTCTCGAAGCTCTCTCAAATTAAACCCAAGTCCCTCCTTCTAGCTGCATTTCTCATGGATCTCCTATATGTTTAGTCCAGATAAAATCTTTAGTCCTGTGTTAGTCTCTGCAACAACCTTCTAGCATCACACATTCATCCCCACTTCCATTCATTGTGATGCTTTGCCCTCTAAAGTACTTTTATATTCATCCTTTCTACTAGTCATTCAAATACTATAAACTCAGCATGTACTCAGATGCAGGTGATATATAGAATACTATGGTAAGCAAAAATATTGTATGATCTCTGCTTCTGGAGTATAATACCTAAAGGAGAGGCTGGCATTTATTAAGTTGTCCCATGAAAAACAGTGAAATGATAATTGTGTTGTGTGTGCTGAGTGCTATAAGTGATGATGTGGTATTTAGCCTAATCAATTAAATATGGAAGTCAAGAATTTCAGCAGGTAAATTAATATAGTGTGTGAGAAATGAGCAGTCTAGACCAGAAAGCATAAGGAGTCTGCTATGAGCTAGCACAACATGACAGAAAATAAAGGTGGCCTCTTCCCTCTATCTACCTCTCTCTATGCGTCAATAATGTTAAAAATAAAAAGCCCACACACATACGCAAAGTTTTCTTTCAGTTTATGAATTTTATATTCATAAAATCATCCTATCTTTATGTACTACAATCATTGATAAATGTCTGCTTGGAAATGAATACATTAGAGAGCTAGGATGCTAATTTACCTGTAAAAGAAACAAGACCCTGAATTTCCCCTTGTCCCAACTTTGTTTCTCATAAATCCCCTACAAACACTTGAATGTATCTCTAAAGATAGATAATATCATCCATAGCTCCTCGGGGAGAAATACATTACCCATAAATACATGGTAAATTCTCTTTGAAGGAGCTGCCAAAAGGTTAACTTCAGAACAAAAGAGAAATCCTGTTTTGAATTGATAATGGTTGTTTACATCCTAAGATACTACTGTTGCCGTGGAATACTTCAGGCCTTACAAACTGAAAGAACCTCAACCCTTTGGTAGTGCTACTAAATGAGTGATATCCCTGAATCCTTGGATCTTCCTCAGTATTACAGGAGTAAGACTCTACTGACTACAAACTGCTTATTTCAGACACTGCTGTTCAGGTTTGGCAGTTTCCCTGACTGTCTGCAACTATACCCAGTTGACCCTTCTAAACCAGGTAAGTCAGACTGACGTGCATGTTCACTCTTTAAAACAGTGAAGATTTTGGTATATAGATTTTTTTTCTGTGGCCCACCCACAAAAGAACGATCAACTGTTGGCATCTCCAGTTCTCCATCTCTTCTTTCCTTCCCTTAACTGAGTCCCACACAGTTTAAATAGCTACTGTCTCTACTGTTCCCGTTCTCTTAGTCAAGATTTGAATTTAATCCCTGTTTTGTTTGTTTGACACTTTTGGCTCACCTCTGTATGTTCCATGAAGCCCCATTCCTGTCTCTCTCTCCAAACCCTGCTGGCTCAGAGAGTCTTTGAACAAAGAAAAGGCTTTAAAAACCCAGTTCTGCATTCTTGGCAACTATTACAGTTTCCTCCCCTGAAGTTGCCAGCCACCCAAGTCCCTACCTAAGCCTTCAGCTTTTGACCATACTTGGGCACATACCTAGTTTGTAGTAGACACATCATCACCCCTCATGTACAATCTATAAAACCTCCCCGCCTTAGCCTGGGGACACAACTTCTCTGGCTTCAATTCTCTGAGACCAGTAAACCCACCCAGGAGTTGCTTTGTTCTCAATAAACCTGCTGTTATACTTTTTCAATTTGGCTTCATCTGGCTTACTTCATCAGTGGAGAAGCTTATTATTTGGGGCAGAAAATCTATTAGTTCTCAAACTGATTCTTACTGGAGATTTGAGAGTAAATGGTGTTCACACAGTACCAACACAGACTGGCCTAGCTCAGTTATAGCTCAGGTCTTAAAATCAAAAGCAAGATAGGTCTAAAATTGTTGGTAAACTCTTTCATGTTGGGCAATTGCATAAAGAGAGACACTACGGGATATAATGAGGTTTTGTAGTAGCAGAAACAGCCTGAACTTCGAGCAGTTTTGCAGAAGTGTTTTTATTGATTGTTACACGAAAGACCTTTTAGTAAGTCAATTTCTGCACACCAGAACCTTTGATCAGATCTAGGAGTTGTCTGAAGGAGCTCATTACCTAAATAACTCTCAGCTGTTACAAGAATTCCTGGTTTTTCTTGTAAAGGTTTTGAAGCCCCTAAAGGAAAAGCAACTCCATTAATCATCTGATGACAGTTATGCTGACATTTACAAAAGATTAATTCAAAGCCTAGGTGGCCATCCCGCCAGAATAAATGCCAAATTCAATGGCTCTTCTAAATTTTCTACTACACAAGATCAAAGGCGCTGTGGAAAATACAAAGACCAATCATGAAATCTCGGTTTTCTCGTGACTCTCTCTTGTATAATAAGGCCATATAATTTGATCCAGTTACCTTATTTTGTGCCTCTATTTTCTCATCTAAAAATTGGAAATGATAATAATATTCTCATTAGAAATATTTCCTTAACACATTTTCAGCATATGATTACTAAGCACATCAATATGAGCTACTGTCATTCTAACTATATAATAACGATGATGATTATGGTTGCCAAGAGATGCTGGTCCACTAAGAGCTGTACTGGAGTTTTCCCTGAGTTCCTGATGTATGGAGAAGAAGCATGGATCTTTCTAAAAACAAGAAATAGGCTTGGCAGAGCCAGTAATAGCCTGGGACCGAGGCCTGCTGAGCTTTCCCCTGAGGACCTGATATTTAGAGAATCAGGAATATGTCTAACCGAGCTGTTAATAGTCCGTGGCTAGGACTGCCACCTCAGATCTTGAGAACCCTGTGTTTCCCACCATTCAGGCTAAGAAGATTATCAGTCCAACACTGCTGCATGCTTTATCTATAATGTCTTTGAAATACACTGTGTTCCCCTTCTTCAACATTTCTTGATTCGTTTCCCACTGACTTCATCCCATTATATGATAGCTTCTGCTGGCTCAGTCCCAATTCACACTGGGAAATAATATATAAGAAGTGGTAGTTCTTAAGAAGCTTTCTTGGCATAAGACATAGCTTGTGAAAGACCTCCTAAACTCAAACTTTCTTATCTTCTCTGTGTTCTACCTTCATCTTCTGATCTCTTATCTGCTCTCTCCCTCAGAACCTTGTTATTGAAGAACGACACCATGGCCTAAGTCAATAGCCAAGTTCCAGTTAGCCAATAAGCACAAGAACCAGAAGGCTGTAAAATCCATCCTGGGTGTTTATCTATTAGTATACTTTCCTTCAGATAAATGGGTCTTCCAGTTATCTCTCATGTGCCAAGAAGGTGGGCATCCTTGTGAACAGAAATTATTCACATACATTAACAAAGGGCTTCCATTTTCTGGGAGGTTGTATCCAGGTTTCCAACCCAGGTCTTGAACCAGTAACTGGGAGCCCTTTTCAGCAAATGGCTGCTTTGTTGGTGGAGGAGGGATGAAATGAACTGCAGAGATCAAGAAGCCACTCCTTGTAAGGACCCATCGTCCTGCAGGTTCCTATATGGAATCTGTCTCATTAAACACCATGAAGCAATAGTTACATTTCAAGCAGTCAAAACCTTAGACTGTACAGCAACATGCAGAGAAGGGTTTGGGTATGGGTGGAGAACGCAATTTCCAAAATGTCCTCCCAGGCCACCTCCCTCTTCCTAGCTCTCATCTCTTCTCATCGACTTGTCAGAATAAGGAGAGGAATTAAACAAAGACTAATCCTCTGTTCCCACACTGGAGTTCTCAGATACTAGGTTCCTTCTGTACTTCCCAGAAGATGAGAGGAGCCACTCTTTACCATTGCTACTTGCCTAATCTGGCACATTGTTTGTTTGTACTATGGGAATATTTTTATGCTGTGGTTGATGTTTTGTTTTTCCCACCTGTAGGTATTTTGTTTGTTGGTTGATTGGTTGGTTGTTTTATAAGAAAGAGAGAGAAGAAAAGGTTTTAGAAAGAGTTGGGGTAGGGGAAGAATATAGTCAAAATATTTCATAAAAAAATAAGAAAATTAAAAATAAAGAATCTGGTCCATCACTTTTCATTCTTACTCTCTCAGATATTATATTTAAGACTCTTCTGGGCAGCTTGTTAAGCATCCAAATTCCATGGCTTCAAATTCAGATGTTTTTATTCAGTAGTGCTTATTCGGTGTAGAGCCCAGGCAACTATTATCTTTCTTCCTTCATCCCTTCCTTCCTTCTTTCTTCCTTCTTCCATCCCTCCCTTCTTTCTTCCCTTCCTTCATTACTTTCCTCACTTCTTTCTTTAATTTTTCTAATGTTCAGCCAAGGTTAGAATTCATAAGTTCTTCTAATTCTACTAATTTCTGGTTTAAAATTTAAAGTATTTCCATAATGTTTTATTTGTAGCAAATAATCATCTCTTCATAGCTTGTCTGTTAGACAAAATAGTATTTTTAGGCAGCTATCTAATTCACGTTAATCTTTTATTTTAGTTCTAATTGCCCTGTTCTCATGGAAAAAAAAGTGTAAACTCTCTTTCAGATTTCAAGTTCTACCACTTGGATTTACTCTTTGAGTGCATGAAGATTATGGGATTATTTGTAATTTAACCTTTTCCAAATTATGTTCCATAAGAGAATCTTCTGAAGATGTATTCCCAGGAAAGGATATACAGTTGTCAAAGAAGGTACTACTTGTTAAAAACAAAAACAATATTCAATGGTAACTGCTATACTTTGTAATGAAATAGACAAAGGGGTTATTCTACAAATATATGGGAGGGCATGATTACGTGTTTTATGAAAGAATCGTGAGATCTACTGTGATTCTCTCAATCTTGATGATTTTATTCAATGACTGTATACCTTGGATAAATTACGATGTTGCTTATTTCAGAAGTACATTTAGGTCATAATTTTTTTTATGTTGTTGTTGTTTAATCATGTAAATTCTTCTCATTTTCCTATGGTATAATCCCACCTGACACCCCGCAGAAATGAAGGGGAAGGTGAGCATTCTGCATATTATCCATCTATAGTGTACAAGGGTCAGCTTAGATCACACCCAGCGAGGAAGGTATGCCAATTAGTCATCCTCTGGAGGGAAGGGCCGGGTCTGTCTACTCCCAATATAATTCATTTAGTTCTCATCGGTGGCAATGGATTTCACCCTTCACTTAATAATAGCTCAGCAGATTTCAGATGACAAAGAGCCAAAAGTCTAGGAGCTCCACGCCTCCTTTGTTCCCAGTCATTGGGCATTCTCATCTGGTTTTCTTACGTACATTTTAGTTTCCGCAAAGAAATTGTTTTCACATATGTAGGGCTAACCTAGTACCAATCACTTCAATTTCCCCATCATTTTTCTAGCTCTATGGCAGCTTCTTACCTATTTTACATGCTTGTAATCACAGGACACACATAACTTTGTGTTCTAGTTTCACTAATGCTGTATGTTGTCTGTCACAATAGTCATATTTGTAACACAATCGATCTACAGAGAATTCACCGAGTTCAATAACATTTGCTTACTTCCGTAGCTTGAAGTTATTTCTCACATTTATTACAGTGTGAATTTTGTTGTTGTTGTTGTTCAGAAATTGAGAGCACAATAATTACCCGTTGCTGGACATCAGAAGGAAGAAGGTTGGGGGATACATATATAAGCCATATAATGCTAGGGGTAAGAGGCAAGAGGGGGTTCTAGTGTCCTGTGGCACTGTTTGGTGAATACAGCTGTAAGCAATGTGGTGTATGTCTCGGGAGAGAAGAAAGGATTTCTTTCACTCATTATAAGGAAAAGATGAATTTTGAGGCAAAGGGTATACCAATCACCCTGAGTTTATCATTACCTAGTGATGAATCAAAAATTTACATTGGAGCTCAGCAGAATGCACACGCTAAAGATCTAAAGCTTAGGCGGAGGTGGGAATGAGGGGGGACAAATGGGGGATGGAGGTGAGTTAAGTCAAACTAAGAGTATAGCATGAAGCCTTATGAAAACTCAGTTGTTTGTAAGCTAATTTAAAAATATAATAAAAATGAAAGTAATAATGATGCAAATGAAAACTAATGTTTTCTGTGGTAATATTTTATTGAAATTATTCATGTTCTTAGTGTGCTCTTTGAGGAGAGGGACTTTTAATCCAACAGGTATATTTTTGTACAAATTAGGGAAAATTAATTTCATATGATGTATGCTAATATACAATACCAGAAGGTTTTAGAATCTAAACCAAATGGTGTCTTAGATTACACTTTTGGTCACACACTTACCAATATTTTATAGAATATT
This sequence comes from Microtus oregoni, assembly GCF_018167655.1. Lineage (NCBI taxonomy): Eukaryota > Metazoa > Chordata > Mammalia > Rodentia > Cricetidae > Microtus > Microtus oregoni. Next base: position 10,718,318 of record NW_024543070.1, read on the forward strand.
TATTTTCTTTGTTCATCTATGTAAACAGCGTTTTAGCAGACATTTCAGAAAAAGAATATATTATGAGAGTGTTTCCTCAAAAACAAGCAAATTCATTAGTTATAGAGAGACCTGATGATAGGCGTAAATTTAAGAAGTTCCCCAAGATCCCTTCCACTAATCCATGAGCCCTACAGGATACCTTCCTTTAGGTGTGGCAGGTATAATATATGACAATATATCACCATGTCATATGGCAGATGTGGAGAAAATGTCCAGATATAATTAAGATACTTGGTCTGTTTACTAAGTTTGTGAAACATGATATTACCCTGGGTGGATATCTTTTTAGATGAGCATTAGTCTATAGGTCAAAGAAGTCAGGCATACCAAAAGCAGCATCGGCCACACTTCCTTCTGAGAAGAGCCCATTCTCGTGGTGTTTTGGTGCTGTGTATGTGATTCCTCAACTGTGAGATAATGTGGTTGCTTTAGCTCACACTGTTAGTTCTTGGAAACTTGTTCTGCAGCAACAGAAAAACAATGTGGATTTTACACAAAAGAGAGAAGATTAAAAAAAAAAAACCTCAAAGGAACAAAAAGTATGCTAGGAAGAAAAGGCAGGAGAGGTGGTTTGGTGGTTAAGAGTGCTGACTGCCCTTGCGGAGGATTCAGGTTTGGTTCCCAGCACTGATATAGTGGCTCCCAACTGTCTCTACCTCCAGTTCCCGGGATTTTGGTGTCTCTTCTGACCTCCAAGGACTCCTGCATTCATTCACATGGTAGACCCACATACACTCGGGCATGCTCTCATACACATAAAATTAAACAACAGAGTGTTTAAAATGCACTAGAGAGAGAAAGTAAAATAAGACATTAACTGTAAATTTCAGGTGTTTGGCCTTATAAGCACTCAAAATAATGGGAAATTTTCATGATGTCTAAGTATTGATTCTTAATAATAGAAATGTCAAGGACAGGATTTAGTCTTCAGGTGAAACAAAACATAAATTAACAGTAAGAATGCTTTTGAAGAACAGCCTCTTTCTTTTTTATAAGTTATCTAAAAATATATTTTATAGGAGTTTATGTTGCTAATTTTAGAATTAAAATGAGTTATATAGAAAAATAAATGGTATAGAAAAATAAAAAATAATTGTTTTCATTATAAATAATTTTAAATAAAAATAAAAAAGAATATAATGTATACAATAATACACAAAAATCAACCAAACAATAAAAAGATATAGAATTCCAGTTGTAAATAAGATAGTCAGGCAGGGTAGACAGTCTCTATGTCCCAACCAAAGAGAAGGCTCTTTCCAACTCTGGCTTCAAAGAGCACAAGAAGCTAAGGAGTCAGCTCAGAGAATATTGTGATTTGCTGTAGCTGACCTCTAGTCTCGAGCTCCCAAGTAAAACCATTGGTTCCTTTGTTATCCCAACACTCACTGGCCAGTCACCTAGGCACCAGTCCGCTCCAAGTACAGTGAGAGTCCCTACCTCAAAAGGACAACAAGACTGTGTTTTGGAATCACTATTGAGGAAGATATCTGAGTTCAATCTCTGACTTCAGCATCCTCCCTCACAGACAAGCATGCTTATTACCATGCACACAGGCATGCATACACCATCAACACCAGCCCCGGCACCAGCACCACCACATCCAGTGAATAACCAAACAGGAAAGACAACAAGAAAATGATTGAGAAACTGACACAGGGGAGGAAGCCAAAGGAGCATAAAAGAAAAAAAAAGGCAGCTTTTAATACCATTTTTCTTGAACAAAGGTATTTTTTTATCACTCAAATGAAACAAAGAACCCAGGCTAGTATGAAAGATGTGCAACTTATTGTATGAGAATCGTATTATATTTTATGAGAGTGATCCTTTAATAAACCAAACAAGACCTGTCAGGCCTGTGGGACCTTTTACAGAAGTGTGATATTTAAGGGAAGGCCTGCACAAGTCTAAGCCAAATTTGTTTTCAGCACTGAGTAGAAGCTCTCTCCAATTGATAACTGCTCACAAACAAAAAATTAGTTTTCTTGAATGGAGTCTCACCGTTACACAAACTATACTTAAGGATAGACTCCATGCCCCATAGATGGCCAACACAAAATGAATTCAATGGTATTTATGGAGTATGTATATGGGAACATCTGCGTGTGTTTCATAAAACTTCATCTGACTACTTTTTTTCACCTTACAGATCTACTTACATTATATGGTTTCTGATTTTGTGTTTTTCATGAGATTTCTCTGTGTACAAATGTGTGCCCCTGCATCTCTGTATGTTTCTTGTGCATGCAGCCAAGACTGGACTGAGCTGCCCATCTTTGGAGTCAAGGCTGAAGCAGGTTGCTCAGTACAGTTGGAGTGTCCAGTCAGCTAAGGTTGATTCTGAGTATCCACAGTTTTTTAAATATGGGGTGAGATGATCAGGGGCTCATCCCAGATATTGTAAATGGATATGTGCTTATTGTCTCAAAGAGGGGAGAGTGGACTCATCCTTGGATGCTCGTATAATGGCAACGCTATCCCATTGTCATGGTTGAGCAAGCTATACCAAAAGACCCACTCTTTCTTGAGTTTTAACAGCATATTTAATACATGAAAAGTGTTATTATTTTTAAATAGAGAGAAATTCAACAGTATTTCTTTTAAGAGATATATAAAAACTAATTACTTAATTTTACTTTGTTTAAAAAGTTGGGGCAGGCCTAGTGGATACATCTGTGAAACAATCCCACATCTGAGGCTCAGAGAACATATAAGAGGAGAGAGGAAGATGGTATGAGTCAAAGTATCGAGGACTTTGCTGTCTCCAAGTAATGTCAGAAGCTGCACCTATTAAGTTTCATCAGCATGGCTACCTAACATGAATGGAACAAAACCAAGAACAATAGACATGCCAAAATGTATGGAAGAAAGTCAAGACAACATCATACCTACACAAAATACTACAGGCACCTAAGGAATAAATTAATGTTGAGAGTGGAGTGATGGTGAGGGAGGAGGGATAGTCTTTTACAGGGAAGAACAAACCAGTTGACTTTCTGATATCAAATGGTCATCCCTAAAAACATATGTGTGAATAACATCATTCAGACTAAGTAGATTATACTAAGAAATGTGTGTGTGTATCACATATATGCATATAACAAAATTTTTAAAAGAGACCATTAATTTGAAATAGAAAGGAGGAGTACATAGAAGGGATTGGAGGGAGAAAAGTGAAGGGAAATATGATGTAATTACAGTAATCTCAAAATTATAAGAAAAATGGTTGGAGCTCTATAGCAGACAGGTAAAATTTTACAGAATTACATGGAAGGTGTTTGATTATGTCATTTTTATATGCACACATTTACCCCCTCCACTGCCCTTTCCAAACTCCTTGCACATCCCTTACAGTTGCTCATTTTAGATTCATGTCCCACTCAACATCAAAATGCATAGCAGAAAAGTACCCAGTTTCACTTGTGAGACTGCCTATTTCCTGCAGTATGGCGATCTCTATCATCCATTTCCTGAAAATGATGGAATTTCATTGTTGCCTTGGAACTTAAGTAAAACTCCATTGTGTGTATATTCTATATTTTCTTTATCCAGAAATCTGCTGATAGGCATCTAGATTGACTCCGTAAAGTGGCTGTTTCAAATAGTACAACCAAACATGAGTGGTGGTTAAGTTGACATTGATTCTTTTGAGTATACCTTGAGAAGTGGTAGAGCTGGTTCTTATAGTGGCTTTAGTTTTAACTTTGTATAAAACCTGCATACTGATTCCCATCATGGCTACAGTAATTTATTTTTTTTTTACCACAAATAGTGTATAACGCTGCTTTTCCCCACATTCTCAGTTTTTCTATTTTAAATATGATAAACCTTCTGAAATGGAATCCTAGTGTAGTTTTGATTTGTTTTTCCCTGATGGCTAAAGTTGTCAGATGTTTTGCCATGATTATAATGTTCAGTGATATGGAGTTTTATAAGTTCAAATACAATTAGTGTAATCTACAATAAAAGGGCTCCATTTTGTTTCTCTGTTCATAAATGTTTGCCCCAGTTGGTTCATCTATGGCATTTGTGATGACTTAAAAGAAAATTCCTCCACAGGCTCACAGAGAGAAGCCTTAAAGGAGATATGACCTTGATTGAGTAGGTGTAGCTTTGATCGAGGGAGTGAATCTCTGGGGGCATGGGCTTTGTGGTCTCAAAAGTTCAGGTCAACCTAGTGGCTCACTCTCACTTTCTGCTGCCTGCAGATTCAGAACTCTCTCCCTCTCTTTTCCTCTCTCTCTCTCTCTCTCTCTCTCTCTCCCTCTCTTTTCCTCTCTCTCTCTCTTTCTCTTCGGTTTTGGTTTTTCGAGGCAAGGTTTCTCTGTAGCTTTGGAGCCTGTCCTGGATCAGCTCTTGTAGACCAGGCTGGCCTTGAACTCACAGAGATCTGCCTGCCTCTGCCTCCTGAGTGCTGGGATTAAAGGTGTGTGCCACCACCAGCCAGCTTCAGATGCAGAACTCTCACTACTTCTCCAGGTCCATATCTGCCTTCATGTCGCCATGCTTCCCACCATGATGGTGATGCACTAAATCTCTGATTTGTAAACCAGACCCAATTAAATGTTTCCTTTATTGGTTACCACGACCATGGTGTTTCTACACAGTGATAGAAACCCTCAAATGAAAACTGGTACCAGGGACTGGGATTTTGCTGTCATAGGCCTGGCCGTGTTTTATTTGAATGAATGTGGATTTTGAGACTTTGGATTAGAAAAACATTTGAATGCTTTAAGTGCGGCCTGGTGTGCCATACTAGTAGGAGCATGGAGGACAGTGGTGCTGAGGATGATTGCTGTGTTGGTCAGCCTCCCAGGGTCTCCGAGAAGTAATTTAGTAAGTGGCCTAGAGATCTTTCTTGTGAAATTATTGCCAACAACGTGGCTTCCTTTTGCCTTTGTCTGAAAAGTCTGCCTGAGACTAAAGTGAAGAGTTTTGGATTAATTCAAATTGACAGAGGAAATTTCAAAGCAGCCTGGTATTTGTGTGGTTATTAGTGTTCAGACTTATGAAGATCTATAATGAAAAGGAGCAAGCTGAGCAAAGAAAAAATAAAAAAAAATGTACAATTCAAGGGGAAAGGGGGCACCAGGAAGTGGAATTAGAGAAATCCTGTATTCAAGAAGATAAACAGATTAAAAGCTTGATGTTAAATGGAATAAAGGCAGAGATGACCTAACAGCAAGATCCCACCCAACTAAGCCTCCACCTTGTGAAAGGAATTAAAGAATAGTTTAGGTTCAGGTGTGGTGGTACACGCTTTTAATACCGGCACTCTGGAGAGGTAGGCAAGGGAATTTTAGAGTTCAAGGCCAGCATGGTTCACAAGTCAAATTTCAGGATAGCCAAGCTTATAGTGAAAGGCACTATCTAAAACAGAAAGTTGGTGAAGATATAATTGAATGAGAGGGACACATTCCAGTCCCAGCAAGCAGCAGAACTTGGCAGCTTCAACCACATTGTTCTGACTTTATAGTCACATATAGAAGAAGGCGGTTATGGAATCTCCACTACTACTACGACTATCATTATTATTTTGTAAAATATTCCTAGAGTATTGTAAAGAGAATAAAGTAGGCATAAGAAAGACCCAAGTTGCTGAACTTTTGTTAGCCTAAATTTCTTAACCAATAGGCAAAAACATACTTTTTGTGTTTTCCTTGAAGAGTTTAAAAACTGAAGTTTGCCATTGGCATTTTATTTAATTCAGAATTCCCTTAACTGGTTTAAGTAGATAAAATAGCTTTTTTTTTCCAGCTTAAGAAGTTTCCCAGAGAAGTTCACACCCTTGCTCTCAGTCTCTCTCTCTCTCTCTCTCTCTCTCTCTCTCTCTCTCCTTTCTCTCCTTTCCCTCCCCTCCCTTCACTTCATATTATATAATTTAAGGAACAACACACTTGCATTTAATAGATATTGAAGATGAAAAATAAATGAGTATGATTTAGTTTTTAGCAAGCAGACAAGAACTCTGCCTCTGAACTGCTGGAGCCGAAATATGGAAGAATCTACCAACTTTATGAAGCTGGGAAAACTCACAAACTCTTCTGGATTCTATACAAAGTAGAAAACAGTCTTAGCTGCTCAATGGCGTGATGACTATAAGGTGAGTTGGCACGTATTAACCCAGTGTAGATGGCGACAGAGTTTAGATTCAGCTGTTGCTAGCAGTGCGTGAAAATCTTTGAATGTACATTGAATAAAAATGTCCATAGCTAAGTAGATTCTGCACATCCCAGGCCCACCTATCAGTGACAATGAAATGAAGTCACACTTCCTCCTTATGACTTGGATGTGATGGGACTTACGATCCTATGATTAAAGGTCAGCCGTCCTCTACAGGGGCTTCTTGAGTTTCTTAGTGTCCTTTCACCAACTTTTTACCATGCGCTACTGCTAAGGCTTCTGGCCTTGGCTACGCTGGAAAAACATTGTCCCACTGAATACAGTTATTACCCAGAGATCACCACTGCCCTTCTGGCATTGCAGAAGATTGTGATTCCGATCTATTTTGTCTTTGCTACTCAAAATACCCCTAGGCCAAGTGTTTTTATTCTCACCACATATACTCTGGGAACACCAAAGGACAGGTGCCTCTGCAAATATAACTTAACAGCTCCTCACAGGGCTGGACCCTTTTCATGGAGGAGGAGCCTGAAATGTTACTTGCATGAGTGATCTTCTCGGTGATCATCCCTTGACAGGTCCTCTGACATTTTCCCTTTTCAGTTTTTATCATTGCCATCATCATTGTCCTCCTCACCTCTTCCCTTTCCATAACCTGAAATTCTTTTTAAATTTGTTTATTGATTTTCTCATTTTTGAAATGGGAGCTCTTGTCCATTCCCAAGTTTTTAACACCTAGTTTAAACTATGCTTCATTGTCAAAAATTCACACACAAACACGTACATGCTATATATCCATATTTATATATATGCATATATATATAGTGTGTGTATGTGCATGTGACAAGAAAGGATGAGTGAATAAAAAATGAATGAATGCACAAAACTAAACTTACCTCTGCAGGCATAATATCTTTATTGATCTTTCAGGTATTGTTTTGCACCTGACTTCCTTAAACAAGGCCTTTCTGACGCCATAGACAAGATTATATCTCTCTGCCATCGTTATTTAGCTGAAGGCCTTTATTTAACTATCTGTTTTGTGACTGATTTTTAGGACAGGGATTACATCTGTTTGATATCAGACCATATATGTCTCTAATTCCCAGGAGAGCACATATCTTACAGTTGATAGTTAATAATATTTCATCCAATAGATTGTAAATTAAAATCATATCAAAATGTGTAGAATAATGTGTCTTTGGAAATAATTTCTTTTCTTAGAAAACACAAAATGGACGTTTTTGTCAAGGTATGGAATCATTCCAAAATAACACTGACCTGTCAAGAGCACATGGCTATTTTTCTCCCCTCTTTACACCTCTCATTTGTGAATCATCAGCTGATGCCATCGTTACTAATATCACACACTCTTTTCCGCAATTATAAGAACCTGTTAGAATGACACTTAACCATCAATGCATCATTGAAGCCACAAGGCTCTAAGTCCTTCCTTTAGCAAATATAATGACGAAGAATTCCCACAAGTGTACTTTCACATTGTCGTGTAAGGGGGAAGAACTACAGTAGCCAGTACCACTGCTGCTACACCCAATGTCATCAGGAGAAAGCTGAGTTAACAATGGCTCATTCAAGCACTTCAGGCTGCCTAGGGTTTTCAGGAATGTGAAGACCAGAGCACATTCCAGTCTGAACTCCACAGTCTTTGGCCAATCAGCTCTTTTGATGCTTAGCTTTAAGCCCTAGTTTCTGTAAATGTTTGCAAGATAGTAAACACCACTTAATTGTTTTTAAAACCAGGGGCTCATGTTATAAAACAGAAGAACCTGAGCAAATACAGAGACATGTCATATTCATAAGTAATAAGGCACCATGCCATAAAGATGTAACTTCTTCATGTAATTATGAACAAGAAAAAAAATATAAACTAAGTTCACATAAAACTGTTCGTGAATTTTTACAAAATGATATTAAGATTAATATGAAATGATATACATCTTAAAATAGCTGTTAGTTTTGTTTTTAATTTTTAGTATTTTAATAGCACAACTCTGTAAAGTGAAATTTGGTACACTTATACAGTGTGAAATGATTAAGTAGATTATTAAGTGATTAAATGATATATGTGTGTGTCATATACACGTGTGTGTATACATTAAACTGTCATTCAACTGTGAAGATAATGTCTTCCTATTTATATCAAGATTATTGAAACTGGGGGTTAGTATGCTTTGTGAATTAATTAACAAACAGACAAATATTGAATGTTTTAGATCATATGTAGAAAGTTAAAATTTTATCTGAACACAACACCTTAAAGAACAAAACTGAAGTATGATGGTTTGAATGAGGATGGTCTCCATAGACTCATATATTTGAGCGCTTGGTCGTCAGGGAGTGGCACTGCTTAGGAAGGATTAGAAGGTGTGGCCTTGTAAAAGGAGGTGTAGCCTGATTGGTGGAACTGTGCCACTGTGGAAGGGCTCTGAGGTTTCAAGAGTTCAAGCCAGGTCCAGTGTCACTTTCTCTTCTTGCTGCCCATGGATTTAGATGTAAAACTCTCAGCTACTTCTCTAACACCACATATGCCTCATGCCTCCATACTTCCCACCATGATGATTACAGACAAAATCTCTGTTAAGAAACTGTTAAGAAAGCCTCAAATAAATGATTTATTTTATGAGTCACTATTGCCATGGTGTCTCTTCACAGAAATAGAACACTAAATAAGACACCAAGTAATTCTACTTTAAAAGAAAGAGTTCCAAATATATTTATTTTGTTTTCTGTTTGTTTGTTTCTGTTTTCTTGTTTTGGGTCAGGGTTTCTCTGTAACAGCTCTGGCTGTCCTGTAGATCAGACTGGACACTAACTCAATGGGATCCACTTATCTCTGGGATTTAAGACATGTACCACCACTACCTCATCCAACATGAATAGATTTTTTTTAAAAGACATCAACGCCAAAATTTCATGGAAAATAATCAGTATTATCATCCATTAAGAAAATGAAAATCAAATACACCCCCACCCAATAAAAGTTGTTGTTATGAAAGGTTGAAAAATTCTGGTAAGGATATAGAGACAATAAAAATCACATCAACTGCAAACTAGTGAAGAGATTATGGAAAGTAATAGTGTTAACCTACTTCTGAGCTAAGTCAGCATGCCAAAGAAACACCTGCATGTCCAAGTTTGTAGCAGTGCTGTCCACAACAGCTAAGACACAGAATCACCTCTGCTACCCATAAACAAGAGAAAAAGTAAAGACAGATGAGGCACATGTACACAGTGGAATATTGTGCAACTGTATGTAAAAAATCAAGTCCTGTAATTTCCAATATAATAAATACAACTGGAGAGATTATTTGAACTGAAGTAAGCCAGTCATAGGAGAGCAAGTGTTGCATACTCTCTGCCCTATCTAGAAGTTTAACAACAGTTGACCTGACTATAAAATAGTGAATTCAAAAGGCTACATACAAGTTGGAGAGTGGGAGAATGAAAAAAAAAAAGAAGGTTTGATGGAGGAAGGTCATTGGCTAATAAAGGAATGCCGGCTTTCTGGGCCATCCTGCCAGGGCAAACTCTGACTGTTTGAGGCAGGAGGGCTGGCTACCGAGAGAGGACTTGAGTGTTGTCTGTTGTAGCTCACTTGCTGGCAGGGACCTTGAAATGCCATACAGTTGTTGCAGTAAACATGGCTACCGCCTGTATATCCGCCATGAGGCTGGAAAGCTAAGGAATGGACTGGATCTAGCTGGCAAAGCCATGCCTTTAATCCTACTGATATTGCTTGGTAAATTAAAGATTCATGTGGTCAGAAAAAGAGAGATATACAGTAAAGAGAGATTCAAAGACAGAGAAAATTTCTGAATGGTTTAAAATGTGTTAAAAATATATGCAGACTAAAAGTTGAAGTTTTTAAAGTAAAAAAACAAAAAAAAGGAAGAGAGTTGTTGTGTGTGGTAGCACACGCCTTTAATCCCAGTGCCTAGAAGGCAGAGACAAACAGATCTCTGTGAGTTCAAGGTATAGTAGTGTACACCTTTAATCCAGAATGCCTGGGAGGCAGAGACAGGCGGATCTCTGAGAGTTCAAAGACACCCTGGTCTACAGAGTTACTTCAGGTCAAAGATACAGAGAACCTGTCTCAAAAAGCAAAGAGTTAAAAGTAAAAATAAACAAAATAGAGGTTAAAACAAAGCTGCACAAAGATGGAAAATACACAGAGAATTTTGATACTGTATGCTATTATGCTCTCTTTGAATTGTTTGAATGCTGAGGAAAGAGCAAAAGCTACTAAAAGATATTTGTTTATAAATGCTGCTGAACTAATCCAACATAGATATTTTGAATTTGGATCTAAGGATATAATACTTTGGAAAAGAGATTCTTCTTTTGTTTTCACAGAGGATGAGACACTGTTCATTTCTTCTATTCCGATTTGGTATGATGGACCATGCCCTCCTGAAGGGTTACAGTGAACATCTTCAGAAAATTGCTTCGCTCAACTGCCAACTGAGATGAAACTAGCACACAGGTTATACCATGAAAGATCTAATTAACGATGCCCCCATTCAGCAGGAATCAGTTTGGAGAGAAAAAACTGCGCCCATGTTCCCAGATATGGTTTATAAACGTCCTTTTACATTTAAAGGGGGATATGATATAGATATGAATAATTTACATTAGTATAGATTTTGCTTTATTGATAGAGATTTAAGGTCAATTTTGTTATATATATAAGTGTTTCTGATTTTGATTAAGGTATTGTGATTGTGTAGTTCATTTAAATATGTACTGTATAATTAAGAAATATAGGTTGTTAATGGATAATCATCGATAATAGTAAAGCTTGTAGTCATGTTAGTTAGATTTTCTAGATATATAGAGATATATTTTAGATAGACATTCTTCATGTCTTTCAAAGATTACAGAATAGGACATTTAATGTTTTAATAACTGAGGACTTTTCATGACAATGAGACACTGCTCCTGGCAGCACCAATGTACTTCAAGAGGAAGATGGGCATCGAAGAGGCACCTGATGGAGTTTGATAGCCATTTGGGCAAGAAACTGCTCTTGCCTGGACTACTGCATAAACTGGACACAGAGAACCCACAGAGAGAGGACTACTGAACTTGCCTAAGGTGAGATGATCTTTCAGGGTTCCTGATTCATTTTGAAAGAGTCTGCGAGACATTCTGCAGGACACAACAGATAGTGACTGAACTGACTTTGAATTTTCCTGCTTTATGGAAATGTCTGCTGGATACTATGGGCCTGAAGGCTGAAGATGGATGCCCCAACGGTACAGAGGAACTTTGGTTGACTGTCCAGGCAGCAAGATGTCTCTGTCATTTCTAGAGTTTTAAAAGTTGCTTTTTTCTTGTTTGCTTATGTAGTACTGTATGTTACAGTTTTCCTTAGTTATGATAAAGATTATTGTAACTTTTACTTGATAACTGTTTTGTTATATGTAATTTTGCTATGTTAAAGTTAAAGCTTTTTTTTTTTTTTGTTTAAACCGAAAAAGGGGAAATGATGGAGGAAGGTCATTGGGTAATAAAGGAACTGCCTTGGCCCATTTTATTGGTTAGAGGATAGGTGGGAGGAGTAAACAGAACAGAACGCTGGGAGGAAGAGGAAGTGAGCTCAGTCTCGACAGCTTTCCTCTCGGGAGCAGATGCCTGAGAGAGACGCCATGCCCCGCTCCCGGGATGAAGCTCCGACCCAGGATGGACATAGGCTAGAATCTTCCTGGTAAGCGCACCTTGGGGTGCCATACACAGATGATTAGAATGGGCTAAATTAATATGTGAGAATTAGCCTAGAAGAGAATGGGTCAAGCAGTGTTTAAAAGAATACAGTTTCCGTGTAATTATTTTGGGGCATAAGCTAGCCGAGCAGGCAGCCGGGGTGCTGGGGACGCAGCCCTGCCGCCCCTCATTACTACAGAGGTTGGAGTTGGTCTGTGAATACTTCATCCATATATTAAATCATCACATTGAATACTATAAATATTAAAAATTGAATACTACTAATATGTGCTGGTATACATGTAAATAAATAGAGCATTATTTAACCAGTAAGATAAAATTATGTCATTTGCATGAAATGGGTAGAGCCAAAGATCATCATATTAAATAAAACAAGCCTGATTCAGACAAATCTCATTTTTTTTCTTGTATGAAAATCTACATTTAGAACCACGAATGCTCATATATACATATGCAAATACAAACATACACACACACCATGTGAAAGTAGGAGACATTTTTATTAAAAATACATCTCATCTATCCCAGGCTACTTTGAACTCCTTATGAAGTCAAAAATAACTTTGAACTTTTGATCCTCCTGCCTCTACCTCCCACCTGCTGGGTTTACAAGGTATACCACCACACTCAGGTAGAAGCAGGCTATTTTAAGAAAGGAAGGAGAAAGCCGGGCGATGGTGGTGCACATCTTTAATCCCAGCACTCGGAAGGCAGAGACAGGCGGATCTCTGTCAGTTCGAGACCAGCCTGGTCTACAGAGCTAGTTCCAGGACAGGCTCCAAAGCCACAGAGAAACCCTGTCTCGAAAAACCAAAAAAAAAAAAAAAAAAAAAGAAAGAAAGAAAGTAAAGAAAAGAAAGGAAGGAGTGAGGGGAATAGCGGGGGATGTTTTATATAAACAAAGTCTAATTATATATGTATATGTAGTCACAAACGCTTATATGAAGTGTCAGTCAAATGAAACCAAGTATTTTGTATTCTAACTAAAAGCTTAATTAAAAAGTTTTGAGTTGGAGCAATTATCAACCGAATCTGGGAAGGATAACTAGGCAAATAGAGAGAGGTCAGATAGTAGGTACTTAAACAACATTAAGATGGGAATAATAAATCTTAGCACTCTAAAACACAGTGGTACAACTGTGCATCACAGAGGCCTATTTCTGAATATCTAGAATAAAGTAAATATCCTTATCAAAATATCAATGATAAAATGATAGAAATATAACTATCCTCACTTGATCAATATAGGTAGTATTAATATATTGAAATATCACATACTACCTGTAAATGTATATGATTATGTGTTAACAAAACACCTTAAATGTATGCAAAACACCTTAAATGTATAAGGAGATGAAAATGTTGACTGCCATTTGAAGAAAATATCACAATTTTAGGTAAGTAAATGTATTTAGGTTGAAATATCTCAATCTAAAAGCAGAATTAGGCTTATGCCTTAAAAAAATATTTGCAAAACCCTGGCCAAGTGGATGACCACCGCAGTTTCCTCATCAACATTGCTGAAGGGTAATATGGTTTTTTGGTATAACGTACAATGTACATAAAAACATTGCTATTGCAGCTGTTTTCTGTAAGCAAACAGAGAGATCTGATTTATCCTCTTCAAAGACACACGTTTCAAAAGGTCCTGATGCCACATCTGCTGAGCGAAGGTTTTGTTTCCCAGGTTTCATGAAATAAGTGTATTATAACAAACATTAATATAAGCTTTGATATTTCGTTGACTAATAGTAATTGCATACACTCAATGGGCTTTCAAATATTCCCAGTCAATATCTACCTTAATCTCCACAGATACTGTGAGGTGGCAGTATTGTTATGATTCAATTTTGTGGGTATAGAACCTGAGGTATACCGAGTTGGGTGATTTTCTGTAGGTCACACAAGCTAGTGAGAAATAGAGACAAACTAATACAGAACCTTCTAGACTCCAGTGTTAATGCTCATGTATATTTAAGCACGGAATGAAAGATTGGTTCTAGCATCGATCCTAAGAAGTGCCTCCTCCAAACTAAATATTTACTAATGTGTAAAAACCAAACAAATTAAAGGTAAAATTTAGCCTTTGAATTCTCTTTACATCATTGCCTCTTTCTGAAATTACATTTTTATAAATAAACAGCTGTGTAATTTACTTCCTAGTTCTATGCACTCTTTCTATGTGAAATTTTGAAGCTTTTCTCTTGGACTTCTTTCCTTGGGTATCTTGTCATATGCCACCTCACACTCTAGCAATATGATGACAGAAATTGTAGATCTTCATCTTCCTGTTAAGAAGAGTCATTATTCAAAACAGCCATTCAGTTCTTATTTGTGGAAAAATGCAAATAAAACTAGAAGACAGAAAAAGAAAGACTGTTGATCAGACAATTAATTTTGTATTAAATTTACACTTTAAACATTACTATACTTAAAAACTTAAGTGCAGAAAATTGAGAGTTGGCAGAAGATGCATTACTACTGTTCTACCTAGGTTTTTTTTTTTTTGTCAACTTGACACAAGTTAGTCATCTGAAAGGAAGGAACCTCAATTGAGAAAATGCCTCTATAAGATCCAGTTGTAAGCCATTTTCTAAATGAATGATTGATGCGGGGAGGGCCCAGTCCATGGTGAGTAGTGCCATCCCAGGACTGGTGGTTCTGAGTTTTATAAGAAAGCTGACTGAAGAAGCCACAGATAGCAAACCAATAAGCACACCCTTCCATGGCCTCTGCACTAGCATCTATCTCCAGGTTCCTGGCCTGCTTGAGTTCCTGCACTGACTTCCTTCAGTGATAGTGTAAGCCAAATAAACCCTTTCCTTCCCACTTTGATTTTGTTCATGGTGTTTCATCACCTCAATAGAAACCCCAACAAGACAGCTGCTCTAGTAGTCCAATGCAGTGGTCTAGAGTTCTCCACTCAGTCTGGGTTTTTTTCTTTTGGATACCTGGTACCATTCTTGTGCTGGAGAGATGGTTCAGGGGTTAAGAGAACTGCCTGTTCTTCCAAAGGTCCCGAGTTCAATTCCCAGCAACTACACGGTGGGTCACAACCATCTGTAATCAGATCTGGTGTCCTCTTGAGGAAGAGACCTGGTCAGTCATCCTCATCACTTTAGACCATGAAACCCAATGTGGACAAGTTCAGCAGAACTGTCATATACGGGCCGCTCATGCATGCTTCAGCATTGCCAGGGCATAAATTTCATTCATTTTTCACCATTCTTGTGCCCAGAACTGACAGCATCTCATTCCCTTTCAGACTTACAATTGTGTCCTTATTTAGACTCAAGTTCTTTTTCTTAAGGGAAAATGAGGAACACAGTAAGAATATGAGGAAGCAAAAACTGTCAAGTTTCTAAGAGGAGATTTTATTCTTAGCTATTAAAACTAGCAAGAGTATTATCAAACAAAAATATTGTTCAAACACTGTACATTACACGTCCCAATGAGAAAGTATTTTTCCAAACTGTGTTTTACAGACAACTTAAGTATATTACTTTACTATTTATATATAGTGGTGGAACAGGAGTGTGAACTCAGATTTGCCTACTGTGGAAAGTATGTCTGAAAATCCTTAATGTCTCCGTACTCCATTAGAACCGTACCTAGCTATGTGTCCCTCATCCCTCTGTCCCTTGCTCACTGTATTCAATAGCATTATTTACTTACTTGTTTCTTTGTTTAGCTTGGATCATTATTAGATTGGTTTCAGGGTCTCTGTGTGTCTCTGTGTGTTCATTGCTGCTTCTTTGTTTTTCTCACCGAAATTACAGAAACTCTTAGCTCCCTACCATTTTTAGAAAAGGCTAGGGAAGAAAAGACAGTGAGTCAAATTCCAAAATGAGAGGCTTCCTCCACAAACCAGGACAGACCAACTCAATAAAAGATGTCCCTTCTTCATAAAAACCATCATCTCCTTCACCTAACTCATTCCATGGTCTGTTACTCAGGTCAACAATTTAATTCCTTCAGACAGATGTATGAAGTGAATTTTATTAGTAGTAATGATAATAACAAATATGTAAAGCTAACATTTATTGACATTTTCTAGTTTTCTCAGTTATTCACTAAGTATATGGTGTTCTCACTTTCTTCCATCTGCATCACACTAGTAAGGGGTTCCTTCTATGCCCATGTTGCATGTGACGACACAAAAATTCCTACGAATTCTAGAGTTTTGTTTAAATCCATCAGACCTGTAAACTGGAGCTTGAACAGTGGTGCTCTGACTTCAGAGCCTTGTTTATGAACCCTTGTTCCCATACTACATCTTCTACCTCCTCCAGAAAAAAATGTAATTAACATTGTAGCATAAATATAGCTCTGACAGAATGCCAGCACATACACAAAAGCATGCACATAAAATTGTATTTATATATTATGCAATGTCACACCTACAGGAATGTTCTCATAGTGTCGTTCAAGTTTCACTCAGCAGGGTTGTGAACAAGCACATCGGGAGGATTCCACAAATAGTGTTGAAAGTCTGAGGCAATTTAGCAGCAGCCTTGCTATTATACATGAATTGTGACTTTCTACTTACATCCTTTTATTGTTTTCACTCGACACTTACGTCAGTCATGAATGTGAAATTACTCCATTTTGCACAGGAGATAGAACCTCTGGTACAGATAATGGATTCACAAAGTATCTAACAGAGCAAAGAGTAGAGAACTGAAAAGTCGCTCAATTAAATTTCAAAGCCAGGGCTTCACATATCAATTCCCACTGACTCCTTTTGTGGTTGGGCTTCGTGGACTTTTCCCTTGTCCTCAATTGTTCTCCTTGCTGTGCAACTGCTGAAATCAGACACTTTGTGGAGTCAAACATTTCCCAAGATAGAAATCTCCAATCAATTTTTTTTTACCAGAATGTTTATACCTAGAAGGAATCTTTAACTCTTCTGGAATCTTTTACTTCCCAATAAAATGGTTGGGTCGGCACCAAGGTAAAGTGTATTGAATGGTTCTTAACCTGATGCTATGGAGCCAACTGAACCCCAAAGGCAGGCTTTTCTATCTTCTCACTAAGCCTGGAGCTAAGAAACCTACAAGCCAGCAATTCCTTTGTGGTGACTGCTGCTTCCATGTAGTAGTATTGCTATTGGTTACTCTAAGTGAGAAAGATAGAAACATGAAAGGCCATCTCATCTGAAATCCTGAACCTATAATACTTCTTTCCCTACCCTTCCTCTTATTATGCACCAATGGTTCTCAACTGCGGGTCTAGACAGCTTTGGAGGTGGAACAACCCCTTCACAGGGATTGCTTAAGACCATGGGAAAACACAGATATTTGATTCTATGGTTCATAACAGTAGCAAAATTATAGTTACTAAGTAGCAACAAAAATAGTTTTATGGTTGGATATCACAACATGAGGAACTGTATAAAGGGTCACAGCATTAGAAAGAGAACCACTGTTATACACACTTAAATGAATACGATAGTAAACAATAATTAATGCTAATAGAATGAGCAATTGTGATCCCGAGATAGCTACATGAAGCAGTGTGTTGAAGTATACACAATTCTACAACTGTATCTCAATCAAGGCAGGTAAGCAAGCTAGATGGCAGAATCTACTTTCTATGTCTCATGAAGATGAAATCTAACTAGTGTACTAAGAGCTATTCTATATGGTCACTGCTGATCTCTACAGTCTAATCTCCACATACCAGCCAATACATGCGTGAAAGCAATTACCATTTCATTTCACTAAAATTCTTAGTTTCACTCTGTGACTTCCCCTTACTCCTACAGTAATTTTCAAGCTGCACATAATAGCTAGATGTTTATTTTTCATTTGGAGAATGTCTTCATAAGGGTACTTTTACAATTTCAAAATCATCAGTCTGTAGCTGCAAATAATCTCTGCCCTACTGGTCCCCCTGGACCAGGTTTTTCTTACCTATTCCCAAAGCTGCTTATGAAGTAACCACTCTGAGGCTTAGTATTAATTATATACTCTTTGGCCTATTAGCTCAGGCTTCTTATTAACTAACTCTTACATCTTAAATTAACCAATTTCTATTATTTTATATTTTTCCACAAGGTTTGTGATTTGTTACCATTTGTCCTTGGGTAATGACATGGTGTTTGCCTTCTATCTCCCTAAATTCAGTTTAGTTTTTTAAGATAACTATATTCTGCCCTGTCATAGGACAAAGCAATTTCTTTATTAACCAATGGTAATAAAACATATTCACAACATACAGAGGGGAATCCCACATCATCAGTAAAGCAAAGGATAACCAGGCTACAGTGCTCAGGACCAGACAAACTAGATAACAAAGAGAACCCTTAGAGGGATGCATGGATTTCCCTGAGAAGAGGAAGTAGATGAAATGTCCTGGGTAAACTGGGGGCATGGGGAGAATAAGAGAGGTGATGGGGATGGAAAGGAAAGGGATCAGGATGGTCGAGTTGGGGGTGGGATAAAGGGGAAGAATAATGAACTTGATATGTTGATAGAGGGGACATTATGGGGTTAGGGAGAACTTGGTACCAGGGAAACTCCCAGGAATCCACAAGGATAACCCCAGCTACAACTCCTAGCAATGGTAGAGATGGTTTCTGGACTGACTTTTCCCTATAATCATATTGGTGACTGTCCTAATTGTCATCATGGATCCTTCTTCCAGTACCTGATGGTAGCAGATACAGGGATCCATAACCAAGCACGGGGCTGAGCTCCGAGAGTCCAGTTGAATAGATGTTGGAGGGATTACATGAGCAAGGTGGGGGGTCAAGATCATGTTGGGAAAACCCACAGAGACAGCTAATCTGAGCTTGTGGGAGCTCAAGGACTCTGGATGAACAGCTGGGGAGCTGACATGGGACCAACCTAGGC
The DNA here is from genome assembly GCF_018167655.1 of Microtus oregoni. NCBI lineage: Eukaryota > Metazoa > Chordata > Mammalia > Rodentia > Cricetidae > Microtus > Microtus oregoni. The sequence continues at coordinate 10,737,085 of NW_024543070.1, forward strand.
CCTATGCATCTGGTGACAGTTTTGTGGCATTGTCTTTTGTGGGGTCCTGGCAGTGGGATCAGGACTTGTCCTGGATACATGAGCTGGCTCTTTGTAACCTATTCTCTCTCTCTCTCTCTCTCTCTCTCTCTCTCTCTCTCTTTCTCTCTCTCTCTCTCTTTTTTTTTTTTTTGGTTTTTCGAGACAGGGTTTCTCTGTGGTTTTGGAGCCTGTCCTGGAACTAGCTCTTGTAGACCAGGCTGGTCTCGAACTCACAGAGATCCGCCTGCCTCTGCCTCCCGAGTGCTGGGATTAAAGGCATGCGCCACCGCCCGGCTGTAACCTATTCTCTATGGAGAGACACTTTGTTCAGTCTTGATGAAGAGAGGAGGGGCTTGGTTCTGCCTCAATTTGATATGCCATGCTTTGCTGACTCCCCATGGGAGGCCTTATTTTCTGACAAATAGATGGAGAGATAGAAAGGAGGTGGGGGGAAAACAGAGGAGAGGAGAGAGAAGAAACTCTGTTTGGTATACAAAATAAAATAAAATAAAAAAGAAAACCAAATGTTTGCAGTGAAGAATGGCAGGTACTATTCTTAGAGATCAGAAGAAACACAGACAGGTCATGGCGTAATTTTTGCTAGAGAGTGGGATTGTTTGCCTCAAAATCAAATTAATGGAGTTCCGCTCAGCTAATATATTTCCAAAAATATTGAAAATACTTAAACTCATGGAATTAGCAAAACTAAATAGAAATTTATGCCGAATTGTTTCATAGGTAAGGGAAGTAATTCCCAAAGAATTGCCTGCAGTTTCAAAGTGAACACAGGAGCCAGTGTAAGTGCAGAACCCTGCCTCATTGTTCCAAAAGAAATCAACGTGAAGACCTGACTGCTTTTAGTTTCTTTCGTTGTCCCTTTTTATTTTGTATGTTTTCTATTCAACATAAAACAATATGATAAATTAAATGAAAATGCATACACACATGTCAACTGCATGTCTACACTGTTCAGTTTAATAAAGTTTCACTGGGAGACCTCTACACAGCTATAGTAAGGTATAGCTTCCATTACACGCTTATCACGTGGTTGACCAATAGGCGTTTGTAAAGCAAGCGCAAGCCTGCAGATAGCACTTTGAGTCGGGTTATTCGACAGGTCTTGCCTAATTAACCACCCTTCCAGGTTCACATGATCGTTCTCCCTAGCAAGTTGGTGCTTGCCTTGCATCAGCCCTTGTAAAGCAGGCTGCTCCCACTTCTAAATGCAATCCCTTATTCCTTGACTATTAACCTCACCATGAACTCACTTCCTCTTGGGAGTTCAGAGAAATAGATTCTGAATCTTCAGGCAACTCTAGCCATAGGGCATATGGTTGCTGATGTTGAATATGTGGAAGAATTTACCAGAAATCACTTTGAAGATTATTTAGTCATTGTTCCAAAGCTATTTTGTGGTATCTTCTAATCTATACTAGTACTTCTCAACTTCTTTTCTATTTTTAAACTTTTTAACTGAAGAGTATGTCTGAATGTGGGTATATGTATATTAGTGTAGTGCCCACAGAGGCCAGAGGTATCGCATCTTTTGGAGCTGGAATTGCAGGCAATTGTGAGCCTAAGGTTTTCTGTAAGAGCCATAGCTTTTAACCACTGGGCCATCTTTTTTTATTTCTATATAAAATTCCACTTTCAGTACATTTCATTTCTCTGCTGGTTATCCTATTCACAATCCCCAACAGCATGCAGATAGCCTATTATTTTCAGATAGTATTCTAAGTGCGTTGTACACATTCATTTATTCAAATGGTTTGATAGCCTCATGAGGTATACTATTACCCAAGATAACTTGAGAGAAAGTAATGTTCTGAAGGTAGTGAGGCTGAAGCGTGCCTGAAACACACCACTGTACTCGAGCCTAGGACCCGGAAGACAGCTAGCACTGAGATGACATTTCAGAGACCCTCGTGTATGAGTGGGTACAGGGGTAGCAAGATTAGAAGACATCGTTCAGAAATATGTGCGTTGGGGCCAGAACATTAAAGAGCATTAAACATGCTGCACGGTCCGTCACTGGAGGATTCATGTCAATTCTGCTTTTCAGCGAAACTGTGATTCAGAAGAACTTAGTCTCTTTGAGGAAGAAAAGAGGCCTTCAATTTTCCACCCTCTGTGATAAGACACAGATGAGCTCTATTTGAGCATGGTGTTCTCGATTAGGAAAGGCAGGGCACTGGGATCTATGCTGGCCAGGAAAGCTATGCCTGCAGGAATAGGGGAAACAACATTGGAGCCAAAATCCAATGGCAAACACTCCATCAGTGTGCAAGCCTTTGAGGGGTTCTCCAGGGAGGTGGGGTGAGACCTGCTCTCGGTGGCTTGAGATGACTGCGGATATGCAAGTGAAACCCAAGGAGGAACATATCTCAGCTTGTTTAAAGAAGGCTTTCCCACAGGCTGGGTTCTCAGGCTAGAACTTGGTACCTATCGCCAGCCACCACTGGGAAGAAGCCAAGTTCCACTGAGGGACAGACAGGATGGATCCTCTCTGTGCTCATGAGAATCCCTTTCCCACGGTTGTGGGGACAGGTCACTTTTCCACTTGCCCATGGGCGAGAAACATGGAACAATAGCTGTTTGGTTTTTCAGACAGCTCTTTGGGATAGTGTAGTGGGTGATGATGAGGCCTGGCCTGTGGGTCACCTCCAACAATGGTGCTACAGAGAAGAGGCCCTTTGAGACCCAGTGGTCAGTAACTAAGTGTCTTCTGAAGGTAGAGGAGGGAACGTAGCATCTCACGTTTCTCTTGCATCCTACAATTCACCTCAAGCAGAAGCACCAAAATCTTCTGAGGGAAAGGACCTTTGAATGTCAGCTGCGCTCTCGACTGCTGAGGTAGGTACAGCATCTATGATGATTGCTCACCTTTAGTGATGATGGGCTTTACACGGCAGCTTTGCACAGTTGAAAGATCTCATTGTTACACATTCCAGGTACAAACAACAGCTAACAATTCTTGGTTCTCAATTTGTGCCAGGTACTGTGCTTAATATTTTCCCTGCATTAAACCACCGAATACTTTCCGCCAACTTATTTAGCAGGTTTCAGTACTATCCTCGTGTGGCAGCAAGGGAAGAAATTCAGCATTAAAGTGTTGGGCCAGGCCATGGTGATGCGTGCTTTTAATCCTAGCACTCAGGAGGCAGAAACAGGTGGATCTCTATGAGCTCAAGGCCAGTCTGGTCTACAGAGCAAGTTCCAGTACAGGCTCCAAAGATACACAGAGAAACCCTGTCTCAAAAAACAAGAAAGAAATAATGAGTTCATCACATGAAGTGATGGAGTTCCCCTCAAAGAAAACTGGTTAATCATTCATTTATAACTTCATCTGCAGGTGTTTGTGAAAACTACTATTATCCACGTCTTTTTCTTTCAGTGATCTCTAAAAATCATAAATCCTTGGGCTGGAGCTGTGCTTTAGTGAAAGAGCACTTGCCTAACATGTATTAGGAGGGCCCTGAGACTGATCATTGTTGGGTTCCAGGGGCATGCAAATTAATGGGGAACAGTCCCCTGGTGTCTAGGTACCAGAAGCTTATTCCAGTCACCATGGGGCACAGAAAATTTCCAGTGCACTGGGGTCACAGGTCAGAGTTCGGGCTTTTGACACTGTGACAATGGAGGCAGGTTTGAGCCTCTTCTTATAGTAAAATCAGGCATCAGGTATGGATCAAAGAGCTGCCTTAACTGCTAGCTGGAAACTGCCTAGCTGGGAGATGGGGCAGTTGTTGAAAGTTTACCTCTGTATACAGTAGCTGTCAGGATGTCTGCTCTTAAGGCAGAAAGTGTGTGTTAAAGGTTAACAGTGGCTGACAGCTTTATTTTAATTTAATTGTAAGTTTAAAAATGTGTTTAAACTTACAACTTTTTTATTCTGGCTCTTCAATCATCAGAATAAAGTGTGGGGGAAGGGCACAGATAACTATTTGAGCATTGACCACACAGTCGAACTCACAATACCATTCAATTTCAACTCGTTTTATAGAATACATTTAAAGATATATTTGTAACTAATAAATATTTGTAAATATTGTTCACTCATATTCTGGATAAAAATATCTCTACATTTTTTTTCTGTTTACCACGTGTGGGGGAAACAACATTCTTAAGTCTTATTGCTGTTCATTGTTTTTTTTATTGAGAAAAGGAAAAGAAACAAGTTTCCACCTCCTCCCAGCCTCCCATTTCCCTCCCCCTCCTCCCACCCTTCTCCGCCTCCTCCCACCCTTCTCCCCCTCCCCCCACTCCTCTCCCCCTCCCTCTCCAGTCCAAAGAGCAGTCAGGGTTCCCTGCCCTGTGGTAAGTCCTAGGTCCTCCCCCCTCCGTCCATATCTAGGAAGGTGAACATCCAAACTGGCTAGGCTCCCACAAAGCCAGCACATTAAGTAGGATTAAAACCCCATGCCATCGTCCTTGGCTTCTCATCAGCCCTCATTGTTCGCCATGTTCAGCTAGTCTGTTTTTATCCCATGCTTTTTCAGTCACAGTCCAGCTGGCCTTGGTGAGCTCCCAATAGATCAGCTCCACTGTCTCAGTGGGTGGGTGCACCCCTCTTGGTCCCGACTTCATTGCTCATGTTCTCCCTCCTTCTGCTCCTCATTGGAACCTTGGGAGCTCAGTCCAGTGCTCCAGTGTGGGTCTCTGTCTCTATCTCCATCCATCACCAGATGAAGGTTTTAAAAATGCTTATTTTTAAGTTGGAGAGATGGCTCAGCCATTAAAGGCTAGGCTCACAACCAAAAAAAAAAAAATGCTTACTTTTATACCTAAAATACTATGAATTATTTAAAAAAAATCTATTATAGACTTTTTTGTTGCCAAATGATGTTGCCAACAAAATATTCTTGGTAACCTTGTCCCCAAAACTGATTTTAGTATGTCTGAGAAGAATTAATATGTCTGTTCCTATTACAGATTCCTAAGTTGTTCATTTTCTGGTCTTCTAGTCTTTGTGGTAGCATTGCAAGACCCCTTGAGACTCTGAGGTTATAATGCTCTTGTCCGAGTAACTACGCTCTACAAGGCAACTGCGGTTGTCCTATAAAAATGTCTATAACCTTAGCTTTCGAGCTCAGAATCTTTACACCCGTATTCTTGCTGCCTCCTCACTCAGATTCAGACCCACCCAGGTCTGTAAGCAGAACTAATAGCTCAGTGAGAAAGACAGTATCTTACCTCTGAAGATATGAGCTTTTCTTATCTCTCCATCTTTGGCGAGGGCTTGACTTACAGGAGGCTGAGTTACTCAGACAATGAGCATGGGGGCAGGGGAGGTGTCTCAGGCAGTAAAGTGTTTGCCTAGTAAGCATGATCACCTGAACTTGAGAAAAGTACTCGGGTGAAAATGAGGATTGGTACCACCCTTGGGATTCCAGCTCTGGGCAGGTAGAAAAAAGAAGAATCCTGGGTCCCAGTGAAGAACTGTCTACAAAAGCAAGGTGGATGGGCACTGCAGACAGACAGACAGACAGACAGATAAACACACACACACACAAACACACACACATATACACACATGCACACAAATGTACCTGCACACACATAAACATATTCGTACCTGTCTATATATGTATACATAAGACACAAAAGAAAAATGAATATAATTCCTGTCCTGAGAACCTCTTAGCAGAGCTATAAGAATAAAATGGTGCCTCCATTTTATGACTAATGAAGAATTACAGATATTAGCTCTCATTAGAGCAGACCTTAAGGTCTAAATAAAGCATATCTTTCCTGGAGTAACATGAATGTAAGTTATCTGTCAATTCTTCTAGATTTTAATCTTCTAACTTTTCTAAATCATATAAAACTGGAGAAAATGGCGCATGGAACAGACTCTGGGTACTTAAGTATACCACCATGTGATGGGACAGAATATAATGCTGGCCATGGGAGCTCAGTAGAGTTTATATCCAACTAGTACAAACTAGAGACCATGCTGACCCCTAAAATGCTAAACTATTTTTATGCTAAGTAGTGCATACCATCCCCCTGAGTCTCATAGTCCAGCAATGTGCTGTCGTCTTTGACCCCTCCCCTAGGACTACAAGATCTCTCTATTCGCAGCGATTTAAAGAGTCCAGACTTGCTTGATCATGATGAGAGCTTTTTCTGGGTGTCAGCTCTGATTGATTAGTGGCATGTGGTCACTAGTTGATCAGTCGTGTGACAATCACCTGGAAAAACAGGTTTTATTTTTCTGGAGAAGAAATGAGTAAACAAGCAAGTGAAATGGGACCTAATTCAATCTCAGATTATGATAAGAGCTAAAAAAATGCCAGGCTGGCGATGGGGAACCTTAGATAGCACGGGAAGAGAAGGCCTTCATGAGGAGGTGAGATTTAAACAAAGCTAAGAATGAAGATGAATAGAAGAGAGAGCCTCACAAATCTCCAAAGGGAAAGCACTCAAAGAAAGATGAAAGGAGAAAGAGCCCAGGCAGGAATGGATTTGGTAGCCAGAAGAACAAAAATAAGTGCCACGTGGCTCTGTCATAACGCAGGTTGTCCTCACATAGACTGTGGCTAGAGGATGTGAATGTTGGTCGTGGTTAAAAGTGTGGATTTTATTCCAAAGGAAAGGAGAGGGCAACAGAATGATTAAAATTCAGTTATCAAATTTGCACAATGCCTTATTCTGAGAAACTCAAATTCTGAAAAGCTCTATGATTCCCATTGTCACTCTGTGGTTCTTAAAACTCTACATATCTACTTCCATATCTATGTGGGAGATATTGTAAACCATTCACTAACTACACATCTACTTCCATATGTATGTGGGAGATATTGTAAACCATTCACTAACTACACATCTACTTCCATATGTATGTGGGAGATACTGTCAACCATTCACTAACTTGCAGTGATGCTGGGAAATTCTAGTGAAACTTAGAAACCAAATCCTAGGACGTTAGAAAAAAAACTGACTAACCTACAGACCCTTTATAGAGATAATGGTGAGTCTCAGGTACAAACAAGCAAACAAACAAAAAAAAAACCAAAACAACTGCAATAAGAAACAAAACAATCAAAGAAAGAAAGAAAACCAAAACCACATTGGAATTTCCTACTTTCTCTATCTGAGCTTCCCAAAAGCCAAGTAAAGTGGGCCAAACTACCAATCCCCTGTCACTTTGTGAGTAGGAAGCACCACATGTCTATAAAATTATAGACATGGGTTAGGTCACTGGTTTTGCTGACTGAGGAAGTATTGACGAAAGTTTGCCTGATTTTACATACATTTGTCTCAGCTGGGCTAACACTAAAACTAGGTGTCCTGATTCATGTTACAACACTCCATTGTCCCCTTGTGACATGTACAGGACAGGGGAATTATGTAACTTTTGTGCAAGTGAGATGACAGATGACCCAGCCACCTGCCCACAAACTATTCAGGAAACTCTGCCCACACATGCCAGCAACTATGGCGTCAAGTATGCAGACAATCTCCTATCTTCATGGTTTATCCACTGAAGCGATAGCACGCAAGTACTTACACACACACACACACACACACACACACACACCATTCCAAATGTTGGAATCTTCTAACATATGTTTAGGAAATTGTTAATGCAAGCTAATTTACACACATGCACACACACAAAGCCATTAATCATTTTAACCATTAAAACAGATTGTAATAGCAGGGTAAGACAGACTAGCCAGGTAGAAAGATGTTATTTTTGTTCATTTACTTACTTGCTCTGATGACTAAGAACTTGGAAAAATAGGAAATGACCAACCTATAGAGAGTAAAGTTTGTTAGCATTGCAGAAAATATAGAAGGGTGGATTTTCATAGTTCTGATGCTGATACTATTGAAAAGAAAATCCTTACAGGCAGATCTAGATAGCAGGGGAGAGATACTGATTATATCTTGGCAGTGAGGTTATCTTAGTTCCCTACCAGCTGTATTCTACCAGTTTCATCATCATTCAACTCTTTTCTTATTCCTTTTTCCTCCATACATTGCTTTTACTTGCCTATTGCCTATATTGCTCAATAGTCTAAAGAATACTTAGAAGACAGAAATGTATTTTCTTTATTTTGCCTACTTCCGTTGTGCTAAGCACGGCATTATTTTATGATAGAATCTCAGTACATTCTTACTAAATAAAACAATACCATTTAAACAGCAATGTGTGTCATATACAACACTAAGTGCTTCCCTTGCTATATTTCATTATTTTATTTTATCTTTACAACAAGATGTCTTCATTCTTTATTTACAGGTCAAAAACTGAAGCTTTCGGAAATCAAATAACTTGCCTAAGGCCATGTTATTAGTAAGTAGGAAGAATTGGGATTCAATCCATATTTTGTCTGATGCAAACAAAGGGTAACTTACACACTAATCTAGGCTGCCTTCCTGTATTAACTATTTCATCATGAAGCTGGAAGAGAAGAGTGGAATGACAAGACACGCTGAGACAAGCAGCCACTTGCATTGAGGGAGCTCGACCAGTTGTACTGCTAGCCGGAGTCCACATTCTTGATCTACCTGGGTATTAGAAGGTGGGAAGGTACCTGTGGGAAGAATCTCCTGTAGACCTTTAGCTGCTTCCCTTCCTCATGTAATGTCACACAAACAAACTGAGACGGAGCTGCCCTTTGCTTGGTGTATGGAGTGCCAAGCCTATGCTCTGTGGGAGACCAGAAGAAGCAGGAGACAGTTTGTGCACGTCATGGCCTGGCTCCACACATACAGCTCTGAGTCACAAGGAGAGTTGACTGAAGTAATGAAAAGGCCAAGTAGCAGAGTCTAAAGCAGGATGGGGCTCATGTCTTGCTCCAGACATTGTAGCGCTGAATGCTCTCAAGAGTGAGGGCAGAGCTAGAGTAACAGTTGGGGAGGTTTATAGGCAAACGTACAACACGCAGGAATTATTATGGAATTGGGAGGGCTTAAAATTATGAAAATTACACTAAAATAAGCAAGCTAAAGACAATCCACAGAGGGGTATGGAGTAGGAGAACAAGTTCTCATCGCAGCTCAGGAAATAATATGCTTGACTTTTCCATCTATGGCAAATTTTAAAAACTTTGTAGATAATATTTTGAAATTTTATTTAAAAATTTTAAAGTTTTTATTATAATGATCTTGTTTCTAGAATTTGTTTCAATGCTTTTATCTGTCCTCATTAAACATTCTCTATCCATTCCTTAGAAATGAACTGACAGGAAAAAAAAAAAAGAATCACTTGTTTCTCTTGCATTTACCGACCCAGGCACTATGACCTGCCCCCCCCCCCAAAAAAAAAATCAAAGGAAGAAAACATGCACTAAAAGAAAACATTCAGATTCCCAAGGCACAGTGAATTTCTATGACTAGGAAAAAAAGAGATAGGTGAGACTTGAAGGTAAACACCAATTGGATAAAAATGGGGAGACATAGGTAGATGGACCACAAAGACAGTCATGAATCAGCACCTGAGGGATGCCTACTCTCTACCTAAGGGGAGACCTGTGCACAGTACACAGCAATAGTCCCAGGATCTCAGCTATTACTGCTTTACCTATAAAGTGCATACATCCCATAGACTAGTGAGCTGTGATGAGGTACCCACTTTAGCAGAAGTCAGCATTTGGCAGGAAGGATATATGGCCTTACAAAACTTTAGACTTCAGCTTGGTTGCTGCCACCTAGCTTACCTGAGGACTGTCAAGCCTTCGTGAGCATCATGGGACACTTGTATACCTCTGGGGTGGACCTAAAGAGGACTGGATGTACGGAGGCATGGATGAAAGAGATTATCTAAGGATCTTTCCATACATTTGTCAATAAAAATAAAGACTAACATCTAAGACACAGAATAATGACTTTCAAAGTAAGTCCTCAAGACCTCAGAATGTCTTTCTTTTGGGGTACAATGAAATCCTGCTTGTGTGGTTAAGTTTAACATTTTAAAATGGAAGGATTACCTGGGATTAACCTGGAAAGTGCAACATAATCTTAATAGGTACTATAGGAGAGGGCTAGGGGGTCAGAGCCAGGGAAAGAGATGGAAAAAGTTGAAGCAGAAGTTGAATGGATGCATAGTTATGAGCCATGTATTATAGAAAATCTTTAGAAGCTAGAAAATAATTTTAAAACAGAAACAACACATCATTTCTGGATAATAAAGACCAAGCCTTTCTTTAGTAGCACACTGCCTAGAACCTTGCCTTAAATATGCTAAGTCATGGTACCTGGATTTGAGCCCAGGTTATTATGATCTAGCCTAACCTAACCTAAGGCTAAAACATACTGAATCTATGCCACATCACTTGCCATAACCTCTATTATAAATTTCAATATTTTTAAAAGAAATTAAAAGATATTTAAAAGAACTTAAAATAACTTTAAAAGGTATTACTCTTTTCCCACTCATGTTAATATCTATTGTAGATCTATATCAAGATCTAGAACAGGGTTTGAGATACTGTGTAAACTGGATTCGGGAGAAATGAACTTTGATTCCCACCAGGTTGTCACAACTATAGGACAATGAACAGTGCTGTATTGGTGTTGCCAATGGAAAGACTTCACAAGACACAGTGATGACATGGAAGAAAATTCCATAGCATGGATGATTTATGACACTGGCCCAAATGCCTAATGATTCCAAGATTCTCACGGAGGCTAAGTTCCCTGTTTGTGACCGAAGATGTTCTCTTGCCTTCAGCTGGTTAATCTGAGTGCTGACTCCTTTTAGTCCCTTGGTTTCTCTAGGCACAAGGAGCCCAGGCATGCGGAGTCCTACCAATATCCTCCCTCTGCACCTTAACACCTAGGGGATGACATTTGTATTTGTTGTTAAAGGGGAATGTAATGTGATTCCTACACTATATTGCCAAATCTTCTGTTGCAGTATATACTTTATGTCATAATTCTTTCCAGACGATCTGCCCTCTGGTTCTGAAAGCGAGACACTGGGTAGGTACTAAAAATCCTTTTGCCAAACTTTTCCATGAATTTGAGATTAAATTCTTGTACATGATGGCAGAGGAAGACTGAAAGTGTGGAGAAGGGTGAGAAAAGCAAGGAAAACAAAAATACAACACTGCTAAATAGTATTTCTCTTAACAATTATAATGCACAGGGTTGTGCAGGTGATGAGAAGAAACCAGAAATTCTACCCGCAGCTTCCCATGTTCTATAGGATATCCTGTTCACTATTAGACTGCTCTAACTGGTGCACCCACATCTAAACCACAGCAAACCCCATCATGGGTCCTAGTTCTTGAACAATGGAACATGTGTTTACCTCCTTTCTCAGGAGCCATTCAGACACTGGAATACAAAATTGCCTGGCTACCTGAGCCATCTCTAGATTAGGAACCACTAATTCCTTTGTTCCTATCCATAGTTATGATATTGTTCATCTTTTCATCATACTGGACTCTTTTTTGAATTCTATTCTAAAAAATTCTATTTCATGTGTCTCTATTGACTTTGACTTGAACAAGTGATCTCTGTCCATTCCATCCAAGGAAAGCAAAGTGAATCAGTAAAGCATTTCCAGTCCCGCTGGTCCTAGCACCACTTTTCTAAATCAATGAGTGATGGAACCCTGCAGATACAGACGAGTACATCTGTCTATGGGAAATGTTCAGCTCAGAAAAGATGTCTGGGGTCTGTTTAGGATATCGCTACCTCTCTCTAGAGGTCAAAGGGTACTCAAAAGGCCACAATGTACAGTGCTATAAAGACCAGGGAAATGATACTGAGTGTTTTACGTGGCAACATCTGTAGCATTAGAGGTTCCTGAAATCATTTGCTTGGGTCTTACAGCAGAAACCACAGAATAGGGGAGTAAAGAATGAGGTGGACATGTTTGTAACATGATGTTGTGCAAAGAGCAGAAGCTATAGTTCATGCTTTGGGTCATTAAACAATCATTTTTACTTTTAATTCCATTTTTCCCATTGTAAGACAATGGATTTTTCCGGAACAGTTCCCTAAGGTATTTGTTTACTGATGTGAAGTAGGAAAATGTGTCTTCATATATTAAAATAAACATTACATTTTATTTGTTCATGAACAACATGCAGGTGCTGTTCTAATGTTTTCAGAGTACAAAGACCTAATAGAAATAAAATGATTAAATAATTACATTTCATGAAACAACACTTTTATACATTTTCCTACATCCTTTAATTAAAAAGGCAATTGTCTTATGACAATTCAGCAGTAAGATGGCCATTTTTCAAATAAAATTATTTTTCAAGTAAAATCAGATGGTCAGATAAATCAAATAAAATCAGATGATATATATATATTTCAGGCTTCCTAAACCAGATACATAGTGTTTTAAGGACCTTTAAAAAATGTTACTGGATATTTAGTCTGCTCCAAGGGATCAGGCCCAAGTCAGGGACCTCTGTAGGACCAGGCCAGGGTGAGCAACCTTCACTGGAGCAGACCTGAGTCAGTAACCTCCACCTGGGCAGGTCCAAGCCAAAGACCTCTGTGGGAGCAAGTCTGATCAAGCAACTTCCATGTGAGGAAGCCCAAATGACCTCCAGGATTGCAAAGCAATGTCTTTGGACTGCAGAGAGACCTCCAGAAATATCAAGTGACTACTGGGGTGACAGGAATTGTGGCTCCAACTCCACCACAAGGAGCAAACATCTGAGCCTTAAATCCACTGACACTTGGAAGAGTGATCACCAGAAACACAGTGCAACTACAACTATCAGAGGAAAAGATGGGTAGACAAGGTAAGAACACACCTAACACTACAAAGAGCAACATTACATCAACAAAAACTAGTGGCTCTAGAAAAGCAAGTCTTTAAACTCCCAATATAGATGAAGCAGAAGAAAATAATGTAAAAAATAAATTTAGGAGAATGTTTGATGCCCTTAAAGAGGAAATGAAAAATTATCTCAAAGAAATGAAGGAAAAGACAAGCAAAAATTTGGAAGAAATCTACAAAACCCTTAAAGAAAACCAAGAAAAAGCAATAAAAGACAAACCCCCTCCCCCAGCTCCTTCTGCAGGGCTGTCTTTCTTTCGCAAGACCCAGCACACCCAGGACCCCTCCCCAACCCTGCCCTGCTGTATGCTAGGACCAGTGCTCAACTACAGTCTTAAGCTCCTAAACTAAGGCGACCCACCCAGAGCGGTGAGTGCCTGCCTACCGGCGGCCCTGTTTAGTTGCTGAGGAATCCCATCTGGACGGGAACGGTTCCTGCTTCTACACTGAAGAGATATACCCAGAGAGTCAATCATAGCAAAGACTGGACCAAGAGACCAGGCCTCTCCTGGCTCCATTTGAAGGAAGAGATGGGAAGGCGCCAATACAAGAATTCCTCCAACAACCTGAAAGGCAACATGACACCACCAGAAACCAGGGATCCCGAAATAAGAAGAATTGTACACCCTACTCCTGAAGAAATAGAAGAAATCGACTCAAAAGTGAACTATATGAAAATAATAGAGGACCTTAAACAGGAGGTGAAAAACTGCCATAAACAATTAGAGATTACAAACAAAAGGGTAGAGGAAATGAATAAATCGCTCAAAGACACGCAAGAAAACCAAGAGAAACAAGAAAAAGCAATCAAACAGGTTAGGGAAGCGGTTCAAGACATGAAGAATGAAATGGAAGCAATGAAGAAAGCACAAACTGAGGGAAGAATGGAGATGGAAAATCTGGGTAAATGAACAGGAATGACAGAGACAAGTACTAACAACAGATTACAAGAGATAGAAGAGAGAATATCAGACACTGAAGATACCATAGAAAAAATAAACACACTGATCAAAGAAAACAGCAAAACCAACAAATTCTCATCACAAAACATTCAGGAAACTTGGGACACAATAAAAAGACCAAACCTAAGAATAATTGGAGTAGAAGAAGGAGAAGAAGTGCAGCTCAACGGTACAGAAAATATACTTAATAAAATTATAGAAGAAAACTTTCCCAACCTGAAGAAAGATGTACCTATGAAGGTTCAAGAAGCATACAGAACACCAAATAGGCTGGATCAAAAAAAAAAAAACATCCCCTCGCCATATAATAATCAAAACACAAAATATACAGAATAAAGAAAGAATATTAAGAGCCGCAAAGGAAAAAGGCCAAGTTACTTATAAAGGTAAACCTATCAGACTTACACCTGACTTCTCTGTGAAAACCATGAAAGCCAGAAGGTCCTGGATAGATGTACTGCAAAAACTAAGAGATCATGGATGCAAGCCCAGACTACTATATCCAGCCAAGCTTTCGTTCACTATAAATGGAGAAAACAAAATTTTCCAGGATAAAAACAAATTTAAACAATATGTAGCCACAAATCCAGCCTTACAGAAAATAATAGAAGGAAAATCACTAACCAAGGAGTCCAACAATGCCCACAATAACTCAGTCATCTAGAGACCTTTCACCAGCGCAACTCAAAGAAGGGAAACACACAAACCCTACTACTAAAAAAGTGAACGGAGTTAACAACCACTGGTCATTAATATCACTTAATGTCAATGGGCTCAACTCACCTATAAAAAGGCACAGGCTAAGGGATTGGATACGAAAACAGGATCCAACATTCTGCTGTCTACAAGAAACACACCTCAACCACAAAGACAGGCACCTACTCAGAGTAAAGGGCTGGGAAAAGGCTTATCAAGCAAATGGACCTAAGAAACAAGCAGGTGTGGCCATACTAATTTCTAACAAAGTTGACTTCAAACTTAAATCAATCAGAAGAGATGGAGAGGGACATTTTATACTCATAACAGGAACAATTCATCAGGATGAAGTCTCAATCCTGAATATCTATGCCCCTAATATAAAAGTGCCCATGTACGTAAAAGAAACATTAATAAAACTCAAGGCAGCCATCAAACCACACACACTAATAGTAGGAGACTTCAACACTCCTCTCTCACCAATGGACAGGTCAATCAAACAGAAACCTAACAGAGAAATTAGAGAATTAATGGAGGTAATGAAGCAAATGGATTTAACAGACATCTATAGATTATTCCACCCGAAGAGGAAAGAATATACCTTCTTCTCTGCAGCTCATGGAACCTTCTCGAAAATAGACCACATACTCGGTAACAAAGCTAACTTACACAGTTACAAAAAAATATTAGTAATCACCTGCGTCTTATCAGATCACCATGGATTAAAGTTAGAATTCAAAAACAATGCTACCCCCAGAAAGCCTACAAACTCATGGAAACTGAACAGTCAACTACTGAACCATACCTGGATTAAGGAAGAAATAAAGAAAGAAATTAAAGTCTTCCTTGAATTCAATGAAAATAAAGAAACAACATACTCGAACTTATGGGACACTATGAAAGCAGTGCTAAGAGGAAAGTTCATCGCACTAAGTGCCCACTTAAAGAAAACAGAGAAAGCACATATTGAAGACTTAACAGCCCACCTGAAAGCTCTAGAAAAAAAAAAGCAGACTCACCTAGGAGGAGTAGAAGACTGGAAATAATCAAACTGAGGGCTGAAATCAACAAAATAGAAACACAGAAAACAATCCAAAGAATCAATGAAACAAAAAGCTGGTTCCTGGAGAAAATCAACAACATTGATAAACCCCTATCCAAACTAATCAAACGGCAGAGAGAGAATACACAAATTAATAAGATCAGAAATGAAAAGGGGGACATAACCACAGACACAGAGGAAATTCAGAGAATCATCAGATCTTATTACAAAAGCCTGTATGCCACAAAACTGGAAAATGTAAAAGAAATGGACACTTTTTTAGATAAATACCATATACCAAAGTTACACCAGGACCAGGTGAACAATCTAAACAGACCTGTTGGTCGCGATAAATTAGAAGCTGTTATCAACAACCTCCCTACCAAAAAAAGCCCAGGACCAGATGGTTTCAATGCCGAATTCTACCAGAACTTCCAAGAAGAGCTAATACCCATACTCCTTAATGTATTCCACAATATAGAAACAGAAGGGTCATTACCAAATTCCTTTTATGAAGCTACAGTTACTCTGATACCAAAACCACACAAAGACTCAAACAGGAAAGAGAATTACAGGCCAATCTCACTCATGAACATCGACGCAAAAATCCTCAACAAAATACTGGCAAACCGAATCCAAGAACACATCCGAAAAATTATCCATTATGATCAGGTAGGCTTCATTCCTGAGATGCAGGGCTGGTTCAACATACGAAAATCTATCAATGTAATCCAGCATATAAATAAACTGAAAGAAAATAACCATATGATCATCTCATTAGATGCTGAAAAAGCATTCGACAAAATTCAACATCCATTTATGTTAAAAGTCTTGGAGAGATTAGGGATACAAGGGTCATACCTAAATATAATAAAAGCTATATACAGCAAGCCGACAGCTAACATCAAATTAAACGGAGAGAAACTCAAAGCCATCCCGCATAACTCAGGAACACGACAAGGATGTCCACCCTCTCCATACCTCTTCAATATAGTACTTGAAGTTCTAGCAATAGCAATAAGACAACATAATGGGATCAAGGGGATTTGAATTGGAAAGGAAGAGGTTAAACTTTCGTTATTCGCAGATGATATGATAGTGTAATTAAGCGAACCCAAAACTCCACCAAAAAATTTTTACAGCTGACAAACAGCTTTAGCAATGTGGCAGGATACAAGATCAACTCCAAAAAATCAGTAGCCCTCTTTTACACAAAGGATAAGGAAGCAGAGAGGGAAATCAGAGAAGCTTCACCATTCACGATAGCCACAAACAGCATTAAATATCTTGGGGTAAATCTAACCAAGAAAGTGAAAGATCTATTTGACAAGAACTTTAAGGCATTGAAGAAAGAAATTGAAGAGGATACCAAAAAATGGATGGACCTCCCTTGCTCTTGGATTGGGAGGATCAACATAGTAAAAATGGCAATTCTACCAAAGGCAATTTATAGATTCACTGCAATCCCCATCAAGATCCCATCAAAATTCTTCACAGATCTGGAGAGGACAATAATCAACTTTATATGGAAAAACAAAAAACCCAGGATAGCCAAAACAATCCTATACAATAAAGGATCTTCTGGAGGCATTACCATCCCTGACTTCAAACTCTATTACAGAGCTACAGTAATGAAAACAGTGTGGTACTGGCATAAAAACAGAGAAGTCGACCAATGGAATCGTATAGAAGACCCGGATTTTATCCCACAAACCTATGAACACCTCATTTTTGATAAAGGAGCTAAAAGTATACAATGGAAGAAAGAAAGCATCTTCAACAAATGGTGCTGGCACAACTGGATGTCAACCTGTAGAAGAATCAAAATAGACCCACATCTTTCACCATGCACAAAACTCAAGTCCAAATGGATTAAAGACCTCAATATCAGCCCGAACACACTGAAAAGGATAGAAGAGAAAGTGAGAAATACCCTACAACAGATGGGCACAGGAGATCGCTTCCTATGTGTAACCCCAGAAGCACAGACATTAAGAGCAACATTGAATAAATGGGACCTACTAAAACTGAGAAGCTTCTGCAAAGCAAAGGACACTGTGACTAAGACACAAAGGCAACCTACTGACTGGGAGAAGATCTTCACCAACCCCTCAACAGACAAAGGTCTGATCTCTATAATATATAGAGAACTCATGAAAATAGACTTTAAAATGCTAATTAACCCAATTAAAAAATGGGGCACTGATCTGAACAGAGAATTCTCAACAGAAGAAGTTCAAATGCCCACAGACAATTAAGGTCATGCTCAACTTCCTTAGCAATCAGGGAAATGCAAATCAAAACAACTATGAGATATCATCTTACACCTGTGAGAATGGCTAAAGTCAAAAACACCAACGACAACTTTGCTGGAGAGGCTGTGGAGGAAGGGGTACCCTCATCCATTGCTGGTGGGAATGCAATCTTGTGCAACCACTATGGAAGTCAGTGTTTCGGTTTTTTAGGAAATTCGTGATCAACCTACCCCTGGACCCAGCAATACCACTCTTGGGAATATACCCAAGAGATGCCCTATCATATGACAAAAGCATTTGTTCAACTATGTTCATAGCAGTATTATTTGTAATAGCCAGAACCTGGAAACAACCTAGATGCTCTTCAATGGAAGAATGGATGAAGAAAGTATGGAATATCTACACATTAGAGTACTACTCAGCGGTAAAAAACAATGACTTCTCGAATTTTGCATGCAAATGGATGGAAATAGGAAACACTATCCTGAGTGAGGTATCCCAGACCCAAAAAGATGAACATGGGATGTACTCACTCATAATTGGTTTCTAGCCATAAATAAGGGTCACGGAGTCTACAATAGGTGAATCTAAAGAAGCTAAGTAAGAAGGGGAACCCAAGGAAAGACATATAGTTATCCTCTTGGCTAAGGGAAGTAGACAAAATTGCCGGGGAGAAAATTGGGATCTTGGGGTGGGGTGGGTTGGGGGTAAGGGAAGATGGGGAGAGAAAAGGTAGAAGGGAAGGAGGTCGGACCTTGGGAAAGCAGGAGGATTGGGATAAAGGAAGGTTGGACAGGGGAGCACGGAACCTCAATTCTTAGTTAAGGGAACCACTTTAGGGTTGGCAAGAGACCTGACCCTAGAGGGGCTCCCAGGTGCCCAAGCTGAGGTCCCCAGTTAGTTCCTTGGGCAGTTGAGAACAGGGAACGTGAAATGACCCTATCCTATAGCAATACTGACGAATATCTTGCATATCATCATAGAACCTTCATCTGGTGATGGATGGAGATAGAGACAGAGACCCACACTGGAGCACTGGACTGAGCTCTCAAAGTCCCAATGAGGAGCAGAAGGAGGGAGAACATGAGCAAAGAAGTCGGGACCACGAGGGATGCACCCACCCACTGAGACAGTGGAGCTGATCTATTGAGAGCTCACCAAGACCAGCTGGACTGTGACTGAAAAAGCATGGGATAAAACTGGACTCTCTGAACATGGCGAACAATGAGGGCTGATGAGACACAAAGGACAATGGCACGGGGGTTTGATCCTACGTAATGGGATGGCTTTGTGGGAGCCCAGCCAGTTTGGATGTTCACCTTCCTAGATATGGACGGATGTGGGAGGTACTAGGTCTTACCACAGGGCAGAAAACCCTGACTGCTCTTTGGACTGGAGAGGGAGGGGGAAAGGAGTCGGGGGAGGGGAGAAGGGTGGGAGGAGGGGGCGTAGGGTGGGAGGAGGGGGAGGGAAATGGGAGGCTGGGAGGAGGTGGAAACTTGTTTTTTGTTTTTTTTCTCCTTTTCTCAATAAAAAAAGAAAAAGAAAGAAAAAGCAATAAAACAGGTGAAAGAAATGATTCAAGATTTAAAAAATCAAGATAGAAACAATAAAGAAAACAAAGCTGAGGAAATTTTGGAAACAGAAAATATGGGAAAATGATCAAGAACCACAAATACAAGCATAAAGAGCTGAATATAAGAGATAGAAGAGAATTTCAAGCACTGAAGATCTGATAGAGGAAATAGATTCCTCAGTCAAAGAAATCATTAAATCTAAAAAAGTTTAACATAAAATGTCCATGAAATTTGGGACACCATGTAAAGACCAAATCTTAAAATAATAGGGTTACAACAAGGAGAGGTACAACTCAAAGTCACCGAAAACCTATTTAACAAAATCATAGAAGAAAACTTTCCCAACCTAAAGAAACATATGCATGTGGAGATACAAGAAGCTTACAAAACACCAAATACACTGGATCAAAAAAAATCCCCTCACCACATAATAATCAAAACACTAAACATAAAGAATAAAGAAAGAATATTAAGAGCTAAAAAGAAAAAAAAAGTCAAGTAACATCTAAAGGCAAACCTATCAGAATTACACCTGACTTCTCAGTGGAAACAATGAAATCCAGAAAGTGATGGTCAAGCATTATGCAGACATTAAGAGACCACAGATGCCAGCCCAGACTACTATACCAGCAAAACTTTCAAACACCATATCTGTCAACATAATCAACCATAAAAGCCACATGCTCATCTCATTAGATGCCGAGAAACCTTTCGACAAAATAGAACATCCCTTCATGATAATTTTTGGAGAGAGCAGGAATACAAAGAACATATCTAAACATAATGAAAGCAATATACAGCAAGCCAGTAGCCAACATCAAACTAAATGGAGAGAAACTCAAAGTGATCTTACTGAAATCAGGAACAAGACAAGGTTGTCCACTCTCTCGAAATCTATTCAATATAATACTTGAGGTTCTAGCTAGAGCAATAAGAAAACAGCAGGAGATCAAGGGGATATAAATTGAAAAAGAAGTCAAACTCTCATTTCCTGGTGATATGATAGTTTACATAAGTGACCCAAAAATTATACAAAGGAACTTCTAAGTTACCTTCAGTACTGTAGGAGAATACAAGATTAACTCAAAAACATCAGTAGCCCTTCTGTACACAGATGATAAATGGGCTGAGAAAGAAATCAGAGTTACCCCAAGATATTTTATGCTGTTTGTGGCTATCTTGGGGTAACTCAAACCAAGGAAGTGAAAGATCTATTTGACAAGAACTTTAAGGCATTGAAGAAAGAAACTGAGGAGTATACCAGAAAATGGAAGGACCTCCCTTGCTCTTGGATTGGGAGGATCAACATAGTAAAAATGGCAATTCTACCAAAGGCAATTTATAGATTCAATGCAATCCCCATCAAGGTCCCATCAAAATTCTTCACAGACCTTGAGAGGACAATAATCAACTTTATATGGAAAAACAAAAAACCCAGGATAGCCAAAACAATCCTATACAATAAAGGATCTTCTGGAGGCATTACCATCCCTGACTTCAAACTCTATTACAGAGCTACAGTGATGAAAACAGTGTGGTACTGGCATAAAAACAGAGAAGTCGACCAATGGGATCATATAGAAGACCCGAATTTTATCCCACAAACCTATGAACATCTCATTTTTGATAAAGGAGCCAAAAGTATACAATGGAAGAAAGAAAGCATCTTCAACAAATGGTGCAGGCATAACTGGATGTCAACCTGTAAAAGAATGAAAATAGACCCATATCTATCATCATGCACAAAACTCAAGTCCAAATGGATTAAAGACCTCACTATCAGCCAGAACACATTGAACCTGATAGAAGAGAAAGTGGGAAGTACCCTACATCAGATGGGCACAGGAGATCGCTTCCTATGTGTAACCCCAACAGCTCAGACATTAAGGGCAACATTGAATAAATGGGACCTACTAAAACTGAGAAGCTTCTGTAAAGCAAAGGACACTGTCACCAAGACAAAAAGGCAACCTACTGATTGGGAGAAGATCTTCACCAACCCCTCAACAGACAAAGGTCTGATCTCCAAAATATATAGAGAACTCAGGAAACTAGACTTTAAAATGCTAATTAACCCAATTAAAAAATGGGGCACTGAACTGAACAGAGAATTCTCAGCAGAGGAAGTTCAAATGGCCAAAAGACACTTAAGGTCATGCTCAACCTCCTTAGCAATCAGGGAAATGCAAATCAAAACAACTATGAGATATCATCTTACACCTGTCAGAATGGCTAAAAGAAAAAACTCCAATGATAGCCTTTGCTGGAGAGGCTGTGGAGGAAGGGGTACCCTCATCCATTGCTGGTGGGAATGCAATCTTGTGCAACCACTTTGGAAATCAGTGTTTCGGTTTCTCAGGAAATTCGTGATCAACCTACCCCTGGACCCAGCAATACCACTCCTGGGAATATACCCAAGAGATGCTCTATCATATGACAAAAGCATTTGTTCAACTATGTTCATAGCAGCATTATTTGTAATAGCCAGAACCTGGAAACAACCTAGATGCCCTTTAATGGAAGAATGGATGAAGAAAGTGTGGAATATCTACACATTAGAGTACTATGCTGCGGTAAAAAACAATGACTTCTCGAATTTTGCATGCAAATGGATGGAAATAGAAAACACTATCCTGAGTGAGGTAACCCAGACCCAAAAAGATGAATATGGGATGTACTCACTCATAATTGGTTTCTAGCCATAAATAAGGGACGCGGAGCCTACAATTGGTGATCCTAAAGAAGCTAAGTAAGAAGGTGAACCAAAGGAAAAACATATAGTTATCCTCTTGGCTATGGGAAGTAGACAAAGTTGCCGGGGAGAAAATTGAGATCTTGGGGGTGGGGTGGGATGGGGGTAAGGGGAGATGGGGAGAGAAACGGGAGAAGGGGAGGAAGGGGGGAACTTGGGGAAAAAGGAGGATTGGGATAAAGGAAGGTGGGATAGGGGAGCACGGAAGCACAATTCTTAGTTAAGGGAGCCACCTTAGAGTTGCCAAGAGACTTGAACCTAGAGTGGCTCCCAGGTGCCCAAGCCGAGGTCCCAGTTAATTCCTTGGGCAGCTGGGGATAGGGAACCTGAAATGACCCTATCCCATAGCAATACTGACGAATATCTTGCATATCATCATAGAACCTTCATCTGGTGATGGATGGAGATAGAGACAGAGACCCACACTGGAGCACTGGACTGAGCTCCCAAGGTCCTAATGAGGAGCAGAAGGAGGGAGAACATGAGCAAAGAAGTCAGGACCACGAGGGCTGCACCCACCCACTGAGACAGTGGAGCTGATCTATTGGGAGCTCACCAAGGCCAGCTGGACTGTGACTGAAAAAGCATGGGATAAAACTGGACTCTCTGAACATGGCGAACAATGAGAGCTGATGAGACGCCAAGGACAATGGCAAGGGGTTTTGATCCTAAGTAATGTCCTGGCTTTGCGGGAGCCTAGCCAGTTTGGATATTCACCTTCCTAGGTATGGTCGGAGAAGGGAGGACCTAGGACTTACCACAGGGCAGGGAACCCTGACTGCTCTTTGGACTGGAGAGGGAGGGGGAAAGGAGTGGGAGGAGGGGGAGAAGGGTGGGAGGAGGGGGAGAAGCGTGGGAGGAGGGGGAGGGAAATGGGAGGCTGGGAGGAGGTGGAAACTTGTTTTTTTTGTCTCATTTTCTCAATAAAAAAATATTTAAACAAAACAAAAAAAAAAGAAATCAGAGAAACAACATCCTTCACAATTGCCCCAAATAACATAAAATATCATGGAGTAACTCAAATCAAACAAGTGGAAGGCTTGTATGGCATGAATTATAAATCTTTGAAGAAAGAAATTGAAGAAGACACCAGAAAATGAAAATATCTCCCATGCTCTTGGGTAGCTAGAATTAACATAGTATAAATGGCAATCTTACCAATAGCAATCTGCATTTTCAACGCATTGCCCATCAAAATACCAGAAAAATTCTTCACAGACCTCAGAAAAACAATACTCAAATTCATTTGGAAAAAAAAGTCCAGTATAGCCAAAACAATTCTGTACAATAAAGGAACTTCTGGAAGCATCACAATCCCTGACTTCAAACTCTACTATGGAGCCACTGTACTGAAAACAGCCTGGTATTAGCATCAAAACAGACAAGAAGACCAATGGAACCAAATTGAAGACCTGCGTACAATACACATACCTATGACCGGCTGAATTTGACAAAGAAGCAAAAAATATCAAATGGAAAAAAGAAAGCATATTCAAAAAATTTTGCTAGCATAACTGGATATCAACATGTAGAAGAATAATAATAGACCCATATCTCTCGCCATGCACAAAACTCAAGTCCAAATTGATCAAAGACCTCAACATAAAACCAACCACACTAAACCTCATAAAAAAGAAAGTGGGAAATACGTTTGAATGCATTGGCACAGGAGAACACTTCATAAATATGACCCCAGTAACACAGACACTGAGAGAAACAATTATTAAATGTGACCTCCTGAAACTGAGAAGCTTCTGTAGAGCAAAGGACATGATCATTTTAAGACAAAATGGCAGGCTAAAAAATGGGAAAAGATCTTCATCAACCCCAAAGAACTCAAGAAATTGGTCCTAAGAGAACAATAAAAAATGGAGTACAGACATAAATAGAGAACTCTCAACAGATGAATCTAAAATGACTGAAAGACACTTAAGAAAATGTTCATTAGTGATGTTGTATTCAGAGAAATTCAAATCAAAACAATTTTGAGATTCCATCTTACACCTGTCAGAATGGCCAAGATCAAAAACACTGATGACAACTTATGCTGGAGAGGATGTAGGGTAAAGGCAACACTCCTCCATTGTTGATGGGAGGGAAAACTGGTACAGCTGCTTTGGAAATCAATATGTCAATTTCTCAGAAAATTAGGAAACAACTTACCTAAAGACCTAGCAATACCAGTTTTGAGTATATACCCAAAGGATACTCAATAATACCAAAGAACATGTGCTCAGCTATGTTCACAGCAGCATTATTTGTCATAGTCAGAAACTGGAAGTAACCTAAATGTGCCTTGACCGAGAAATGAATAAAGAAGATGTGGAACATGTACACAATGGAGTACTAAACAGCAGAAAAATAAGGACATCTTGATATTTGAGGGCAAATGGATATATCTAAAAAACATCATATTGAGTGAGGTAATCCAGGCCCAGAAAGACAAATATGGTACATACTCACCTATAGGTGGCTTTTAGACATAAAGCAAAGAAAACCCAGCGTACAATTCACAATCCAAGAGAACCTAGACAACAGAGAGAACCCCAAGAGAGACATACATGGGTCTAATCTATATAGGAAGTAGAAAAAGGCAAGATATCCTGAGTAAATTGGGAGCATGGGGATCATGGGAGGGGGGAAAAGGTAAGAGCAAAGGAAGGGAGGGGAGCAGAGAAAAATATATAGCTCAATAAAAACAATAAAAACAAAAAATGTTACTACCCAGTTGTTTTTTTGAAGATCCTTGCTTACATGCCACATTCTTTCTTTTATTATTTCACCTTCAATTTCTTTGTGTTTTTTTGTTTGTTTGTTTCCGGAGACGGGGTTTCTCTATAGCTTTGGAGTCTGTCATGGAAGTAGCTCTTGTAGATCAGTCTGACCTCGAACTCATAGAGATCTACCGGCCTCTGTCTCCTAATTGCCTCTGCAATTAAACACATGTGCCACCACTGCCTGACTGTATTTTCTTAACATAAAATAATGGATTCTAATTTTTTTTAATTTTTTTCTTAAGAAAAAAAGTTTCCGCCTCCTCCCAGCCTCCCATTTCCCTCCCCCTCCTCCCGCCCCTCTCCCCCTCCCTCTCCAGTCCAAAGAGCAGTCAGGGTTCCCTGCCCTGTGGAAAGTCCAAGGTCCTCCCTGCTCCGTCCAGGTCTAGGAAGGTGAACATCCAAACTGGCTAGGCTCCCACAAAGCCAGAACATGAAATAGGATCAAAATCCCGTGCCATCGTCCTTGGCTTCTCATCAGCCCTCATTGTTCGCCATGTTCAGAGTGTCTAAATTTTAAATGATGAAGTGATTTTGGAGAAAATGTTGAGAGCCTTCAGAAAATTAAAATGAAATTATTCTATTATCCATGAACCCCCTTCTAGGAATGTGAAAATAAAAATGAAATTTATGCCCTGGCAATGCTGAAGTATGCATGGCAGCCCCGTATTTGGCAGTTTTGTTGAACTTGTCCACATTGGATTCCATGGTCTAAGTTGATGAGGATGACTGATCAGGTTTCTTCCTCAAACTTCCATGAATGAACTAATATGAATTGTAGCCTGTAAATTGGAGGCATTAGCGATCCTCTCTTTCATAGTTACTATAGAGTGTTGAGGACTGGCCTAGACAAAATCACCTCTTACCAGGATAGGGGCCTAGGAATTTTAGAAATGTAAGTAAAGAATGTGAAGACACATAAAAATAATAAAACAGAAACTGTAGAATAATACTGGGAGGGCATTTCATTGATAACTGAAATCCTGAAATTACCACTGTTTATTTTTTTCACAGCTTTTATCCCCAACATAAACAGGGGGAGAAGGTAACAAAAGACTTTATTAAGATGATACAAGGGGTAACTCACACAGTAAATCACTTTAACACCTTGAGACATTAAATCATTAGCATTCTGTTGTCTAGGTAACAGAAGTTCTAGGTATTGAGAAGATTGTTCACCAGAGACATAGCCCTAACTACACCAGTCAGAGGAGAAGATGGGTAGACAAGGTAAGAGCACAATCAACACCACAAAAATAATGACTCTAAAACAACAAGACTTGAACACCCAATACAGATGAAGCTGAAGAAAGTGATCTAAAAATAACTTTAGGAGAATGTTCGAGGCCCTTAAAGAAGAAATGAAAAATTTCTGTTAAAGAAATGGAGGAAAAGACAAAGAAAAAAAATGAAAGAGATCAACAAACCCCTTAAAGAAAAGCAAGAAAAAGCAATCAAATAGGTAAAAGAAACAAATCAAGACTTGAAAACCAAAATATAGATAATAAAGAAAACACAACTGAGGAAATTCTGGAAACAGAAAATATGGAAAAACAATCAGGAACCACGAGTGCACATCCTGAAGACTGTCCCTTCCCCGGGTGACCTTACAGTTAAAGAAAGATGTAGAAGTACATTTGTATATCAGGATGGCCTGGGCCTACTAGAATGAGCTATTTTAATGTCAAAAGAACCAGCAATCACACGAGTTGGGACAGGCTATGTTTGTCAATCATTTGAGTAACCTCCAAACTCTCTGACCATCAGACAAGGTGGAAATGGGCCCACATTTCCTGGGCTCCGCAGTAGAGTCATTCACGATAACCAAGATATAGAAACAAGCCAGGTGTCTCTAGGCGAAGAACAAAATCTGTAATGTGCATAATGGATGACAACCCTGAGGGGCTTCAGAATAAGGGGTGTCCTGCAATGGATGACAACACTGTGGGGCTTCAGAATAAGGGGTGTCCTGCAATGGATGACAACACTGTGGGGCTTCAGAATAAGGGGTGTCCTGCAATGGATGACAACACTGTGGGGCTTCAGAATAAGGGGTGTCCTGCAGTGGACGACTATACTGTGAGACTATAATAAAGGCTGTCCTGTCTTTTACAGCAGCATAGATGAACCCAGAGTACATTATTGAAATTAAAGTAAGATAGGAATGCGCACAGGAAGGTGAATGGTACATGATCTCACTTGGGAAATTTAAAAAGTTAACCTGAAAGGACTAGAAAGTAGAAAGGGAGAGAATAAATTAGAAGAAAAACAATGCCAAAGGAAGATTAACT
This sequence comes from Microtus oregoni, assembly GCF_018167655.1. Lineage (NCBI taxonomy): Eukaryota > Metazoa > Chordata > Mammalia > Rodentia > Cricetidae > Microtus > Microtus oregoni. Next base: position 10,764,215 of record NW_024543070.1, read on the forward strand.
GATTGAAAAAAAAGTAGAATAATTGTGGTCTCACTGACACAGGAGAAAGGCAAGGACTGATTTGGAGTGCCTGAGTTTCCAGTTACCTACCACCTAGCAACACTGCAAATGGGTTGGGGGATGGATCAGCACATAGAGGCCTGGGGAGATTAAAAGAGGGCCTCCATCCGTTCAGCTACAGGGGGAGCCTTGATCTGTTATCTCAAACACTTGAACACATTAGAGTCATCTTAGTACTCAGGTTATAACAACAACAAATTCAAAGGTAGAGTTGAACCTGATGGCGCTGCGTCCAGATTTTGAGTAATGATATCACACTATCTTCTATATCGCATGCAGGCATGCAGACACTCACAGATGCACCTGCAGGCCTGCACAGAGATGAAAACATGAGAAAGACTTGCATTTGTGTTCAGTCCCCACTTCACAGCGAACTTTAGGTTTCTATTTTTGTTTTGTTTTCCTAACTAGAAAGATTGCATCTAGATTGCATCTGAATGAAAGAAAGGGAGGGAAGTAGGGAGGGAGGAAGGAAATAAAAAGTAATATCAGATACTCTTTGTAGCTCTGAAATTATGTCCCATTCATCTAAAATGGCACCAGGTGATCAAAAACCCTGGAACCGAATCAGAGTTGATGTTGAAATCAAAGCATTAAATCTAAGTTTATACTAAATGGAAATAGCATTAGGGAAAAGAATATTTTTATATCTGGGCCTACGAACCAGGAGATTTAAGATCTTATAGCCCCCTCTTGTGTCCACATCTAATCATCACACCAACAACCTGCTATCTAATAAATATGAAGCATAACTAAGGACGTGAATTCATCAAGGTGTGTCATTGCGTATTCATCCTGCTCTGCTGTTTAATATACCTATAAAAACAGCAGCCCCCCAAAAAGTCACTTCCGTTCACTCCTACCCACTCTTTGAAAGTTGGTCACCTGCTGTGGAATTATTGTTTAACTATGTGAAAAGTCTTGCATTTGTTCAGGTTGTAGAATGTTTGTTTAACCGTGCAAAGATCTTTAATTATGTAAAGATGTGTTCTTGCTTGCCTGTCGAAGGCATCTGATTCATGGTCTAATAAAACCCCGAATGGTCAATAGCGAGAGAGGAGGCATAGATAAAACTTCCAGGCAGGGAGAATAAGCAGAGGAAGAAAAGTTAGGCGCACAAGAGAAAGGAGATGACAGTGGATAGCCAACCCAACACAGAGAAAGCAGGAAAGTAGGGCGTCCCGAGTGAAAGAAAGGTAAAAAGCCCTAAGGTAAAATGTAGATGAACAGAAACAGGTTAAATGAAGTTGAAAGAGCTAGTGGCACGAGCCTAAGCTAAGGCCAAGCATTCACAATTAATAATTTAAGTCTCTGTGTCTTTATTTGGGAGCTGACTTGACCATTATCTCAATTTTCTCATGGTACCCTTGGGATGCTATCACCCCCAGAGAGCGGGAAGCAATCTAAAGAACATAATACCCACATTCCCAAGAGGTAGGGTGGGTGGTTTTGGTCTGTTGGTGGGTTATGAATATTTGTCATCATTTGGTGAGGATATAGAAACACAGGATAAAGACAACTACTCATCTCAAATATTTTAAATTGGTATGTATTTTTGTATACTGATACAAATTTAAGGTTATTTTTTGTTATACCGTATATATGTTTCTACTCTTGTTTGAGGTATTGTACTTATGCAGCTCATTTAAAAATGTAATATACATGGGGCTGGAGAGATGGCTCAGTGGTTAAGAGCATTGCCTGCTCCTCCAAAGGTCCTGAGTTCAATTCCCAGCAACCACATGGTGGCTCACAACCATCTGTAATGAGATCTGGTGGCCTCTTCAGGCATACATATAGACAGAATATTGTATACATAATAAATAAATTTTAAAAAAATGTAATATACAATTCTGGTCCTTGAAAGGTATTATTCAAACTTTTTAGGAAAATTAAAAATACAGGTTAGTGGTCATCTATAACAAACAAACTTGTAGTCATGTTAGGTATGTCTTCAAGGTTAAACAGATAGATTTTAAATAGATCTTCAAATGCTTCAGAGACCTACAGAATATGAAATTTAAGATGTTTAATAACCTAGACTTTTCATGACAGTCAGATATGTCTGGTCCTGGCAGCCAATCTACTTCATAAAAGGATGAAGGATGCCAAAGAACCTCCACGTGCAGTTCACTTTCATTGTGGCAAAAAAAATGCCATTTGGGTAAGAAACTGCCTTTGCCTTCATTGCTATCAGTATACCGAACATTTGTAAATAATAATAAGTCTTCAAGTATTTATTTGGGAGCTGGTTGGTGGTCCAAAGAAAATCCTAACTACAATCACCCTTTTTGCTTTTCCTGAGGTCACTACAGTTTCAATTTGTTTGCATAATAAGAGCAATTAAGATGGAAGACTTTAATATAAGAGCATAAGTTTGAGTCTCAGCATTGTCTTTCCTTGAAAATGTATTTCCAGTCATACAAACTTACCTTCTCTTCTAAGAATGCATACATACAGACATTTATCAAAGAATAGACCTTGTTCTCACAAGTATATTCTAGGTCATCTAGCCAGGTTATCGATCATGATTAAAGCAAGTTCATGTTGCTTTGGAAGTTACAAGTGGAGAAACAAGGAAGAAAGGAAAGAATAGCCTATTTAGATTTCATCAAAAATGAAGGTGTGTGTGTGTGTGTGTGTGTGTGTGTGTGTGTGTGTGTGTATGGATACCACAGAGAAAGTTAAAAGACTACTCAGGACACATATTTGCAAACCATCAACAGTGTGTTCTCCTTACTACTTAGGTTTTAAATGTCCCTATAAACACCAAATTAATAAAACCTGAAACACTATCCAGGTGTGTGTGTGTGTGTGTGTGTGTGTGTGTGTGTGTGTGTGTGTATGGATACCACAGAGAAAGTTAAAAGACTACTCAGGACACATATTTGCAAACCATCAACAGTGTGTTCTCCTTACTACTTAGGTTTTAAATGTCCCTATAAACACCAAATTAATAAAACCTGAAACACTGCCCAGGTGTGTGTGTGTGTGTGTGTGTGTGTGTGTGTGTGAGAGAGAGAGAGAGAGAGAGAGAGAGAGAGAGAGAGAGAGAGAGAATAAGCAGATATATCCTGATTCACAAGATATAAGGACTGTGTTTGCTAAACTTTGTAATGGTTCAATATGATTCCATTCAGTGGAATGCACACTTCAATATTTTAGATTTTGATCTATTTTCAGGATAATCAGACGCAGTATAGTGTTCTCACAGGGCTGCCAGTGGGAGTGAACCACAAATGAGCTGTGTTTCATTTCATTCACGACTAAATCTCTACTACATCCCATTGCTAAACTATGGTGTTCAGTCAGTTGGGAATAATAAATGCATTTCAGTTCAGGATATTTTCAACCAGATATGGTTTTCTCAGAGTTTAATCTCATAAATTAGGGAATACATACATGTGTGTGTGTGCTTGTATGTGTGTGTGTGTGTATCTTAGATTATAACACTAAATCCTCAAAACAACTCAGGAACTTGATATGTTATTTTGTAAATATGAATTTTACAGGAGAGAAAATAAAGTTCTTATAGCAGCAATTCCACTCCCAATAAATCAATTGATTATTCAAACAATAATTGCAACGTGGCTGAGAATAGCAAATTCAGAAACAACACAAATGCCTATCAACACATGAGAAGATAAACAAAATGTGTTGTATTTATACTCTGGACTAGTCAGCCATAAAAATGAGGTACAGATATCACTCCATATTCCAAGGGAATTTCAGCCAGGGTACTCAATGAATACCAAATTCCTCAGACTTTGGAGTCCCTCACATGGGAGGGTATGTTTTTTACATATAAATCCTGAATTTTTGTAGCATCCATTCCCGTGTAATTGCTATGCCAATAGTTGCCTGACTGTATTACTCAAGTAATAATTGTAAGGAAAAGTTTGTACGTGCTTGCTACAGACACATTATAATAAATAAATATATAATTGTTAGTTGAATCCAAAGAAGCAAAGTTTGGTGACATGGAGGACCAAATGACATGCCACAAACCCAGAACGTTAGGCTAAAGGGAAGAAACTACATAGGAACATCCACTCACTATGTACATCTATGCAGGTTAAATATTCAGGACAGCTGAGGAAGAAGGTATAATAGCGACCTCAGGTGCTATGAGGAAGATGAGGATCTCCTTAACAGGAAAATAGTCTCATTTGGGGGTGATGAGAAGAATTTGGAATGAAATGGAAGTGAAGAATCAGCAAACTCTTACCAAAGCCCTAAATGCCATGGGAATGTACAGGCTGCAGTGATACAGACTAAGCTGTGTGTCTTTTGTAATAAATATGTACTACCAAATGTTGGGACTGAGAGCAAGGGAAAGGCAGTCTTTATTCTCCAGACGTCAGTATCTGTGACAATTTAGAAATAATACAGCCGAATCTACTGCCTGATGAGTGTGCAGAAGCACACAGACGGAGACATTCATGGACAGTAGAGAACTAAAATATTATGACAGAAACACTCATTTTGAATGGAAAGAAACAGACACTATTTCAGTTACTCTAATTTGCTATTTCTTACCTGTATATTCTTCAGACACATTCTACTTCTCGCGACTCATGCTTTGCCTTTCCTTAAGTGAGTTTTTATCTTGTAACTTGTAAGCAAAGGCAGTCACCTAAAGTACAACCTCAGCTAAGGAACTCCATGGGCCATGAGGCCTCTTGAGCCAAGGACTCCATTAAAATTTGCTGGAAAAATTGTGTCCTTTATGAGCTTTTCTGAGAGTATATGAATAGAACCACTCCATAGGTCATAAGAGATGATCTCTTACTACCAAGTATCATCTCACAGATTAAATAACTATTATTAATAATGAGAAGTTTATAGTCTCCATCAACAGATTAGTCCATATTTTAGCAACTGTGGCTAAGAGAAAGTGACTATGTATAAATTGTCATAACCCTGGTCATCCAAAAATGCTATAATATTTTGATTCATTTGGGAAGGAAAACATTTGCTTTTCTATAACAGATCCTTGCCTATTTAGAGACCATAACCATGTGTTCCATACTTTTGTCCTGTTACACAAACATACGTGTACACACACACACACACACACACACACACGTACACAATCCTCTCTGTATATGATGTTTCCACATCTGTAAATAAAAAGTAGAATTGGGTATACACCAGAGGAAAGGAAAGAGCCAGTGGAAGGTGAGAAGGTGAATACTGTGGAGGGTAGTGGGGAGAAGGACAAAGCACAAGACACATATATGAAAAGGCCATGATGAAACTCATTACTTCATGTGCTAACCTAAATATTAACCTTAAAATTATGTTTCTAACCTAACCCCCAAACAACCTCCTCAGAGCAGTTTAGACTTGAATGCTGCTTACGTGACAAGTCACACAGAGCTGAAGTCTGCCTCAAGTCTTTTTAGTTAACGTCAGGGTCTCTAATTTGTGAATTACAAAGCACACCATTAGTTACCAGTGAAAATCAGGCCTGATGATATAAATACTTAATCATATCAGAAATATAGGGTAGGAGGATTCTGAGTTCCAGGCCAACGTGGGTTGCATAGTAACGGTTCTGTAAAAACAACAAAAGCAACAACAAACATCTAAAATAAAAGAAAACAAAACATTTCCATGAAAATGACTTTTGTGAGCATTAAATGAAATGCTTCACATAAAGAATATAATATACAAAGTATACCATTAGTAAATCCTGGCCTTTATTATGCTTTATTGATATTGCTATAATTGGTTACTATGCTTACTCTTCTCTAGCAACTTACTATTTCTGCCAGTTTATTTCAAATTGAAATGCTCAAAACTATTCCGATAGTACTTCCTTGTCATCAAATCAGGTGACATAAGGTTGGTCAATGTCCTCAGGTGTGTGAATCAACTGAGGTAAAATAGTCCCAACTAATCAGTGAATTCCAACAGCGCATAACCGCTCTGCCCTTACTTATCCACAAGATGGCGCTCAACAACAGCGTGGCTTGTCCTGCTAAGCCCTCACCCTGGAACAACTCAGGTGAGTCCTACTTAAGACCTTTACTAACAAAGGGCCTTTCTTTTAAGAGAAAGGCTTCTTAGCATTTGGGGGGGGGGGGGGGATATGTATCTGTTCGTCTTTTAAAGGTAAATCAAAATATTTAACCCAGGTTTGAAAAGTGTCTCAGATTGGGTTTCTGTTGTGATGAAACCAGCAAGTTGGGGAGTGAAGGATTTATTTGGCTTACACTTCCAGATAGCTATTTGTCACTGTCGAGCTGATGCAGAGACCATGGAGGAATGCTGCTTACTGACTTGCTCCCCACAGCTTGTTTAGTCTGCTGTTTTATAAAAATCAGGACCACCAACCCAGCGATAGCACCACCCACCATGTGCTGGGTCCTCCCCACTGATCACTAATTAAGAAAATGCCCTACAGCCTTGCCTTTCTAAGCCAATCTTATCAACGCATGCTCTCAATTGAGTTTCCCTCTTCTCAGATGACTTTAACTTAGGTCAAGTTGACAGAAAATGATCCAGCACAAAGAGGTTTGCCAGTAGGAAAGAATTGTAGATATTTTTAATAGATATTAAGACACCATCAAAGAAAAAGAGTGACCATTCACCACATGATGGGTAATTTGGTACAACTCAGCCGTAGATGTCCTCATAATACAAACTTTCCATGACAACATCCACATCCAGTCATTCTTTGGAAGAGATGAGAACAAGCCACAGGAACTACAGCTGTGTCCGCACTGGCATGGATTTATTCACTCTGCTCTCCACAACACATTAGGGCAAATTCTGCATGCTCTTCATATTGTGAGTCTCCTTCCTTCTCCACCCTCAACAGACAGATTGAGAACTTTGCTCCTACCCTGTTTGTGTAGTAGAACTGGTCAGCAAGAAAAGAGATGAACAGAGATGTAAAGAGAGGAAATTTTCAACAGGAAGATAAATATTTGCAAAGGCAAAAGCATAAAGTATAGAAATGGAAAGAAGAGAAATAAAAAGAATGGGTCAGTTGGGCTCAGTTTCACTGCTGTTCCTGTGATTGCATCAAATGGAGATTTGTGTGATCATGAAGGTTCAAGTAAACAGACTTGGAATTGCTGCAAACTGAGTGAGATGCTAGGACTGTGAGGTCTGGGGAAAGGTATGTAATGACCATTTTAGCTATCTGCTGCACATGTGTTCACCTCTACCAAAAGACTCATGCAGAGATTTGAATGACTTTCAAGTAGTTTGAATGCTGGACTTGATTTTTTTGGAGTCAAATATACACATCTGGCTACTTGGTTCCCACAAGGACACTATCGGAGGCTCTCGTCCTCACATCTGGCTGATATAAACTGTAGTTATCTCTTCTCTTCTTTTGGACTCTAAAGCAGAACCTGTCAAGTACATCATTTTCAATTTACTCATAAACAAGATTTGGGAGATGGTTCAGAGATTAAGAGCACTGACTGCTCTTATAGGGGATCCAGAATTGATTCCCAGCACCCAAGTTACAACCATATGTCACTCCAGTTTCAGGGGATCAACATGATGTGGGATTCCCCTCTGTATGCTATGAGTACCATTGGTTAATAAAGAAACTGCTTTGACCTATATCAATACAGAGCTTAGCTAGGCACAGAAAACTAAACTGAATGATGGGAGAAAGAAGGTGGAGTCGGAGAAAAGCCATATAGCCCCACTGGAGACAAACACTGGATTGAACTTTACCTGGCAAGCCACAGCAACGTGACAATACACAGATTAATAGAAATGGGTTAAATTAAGATGTAAGAGTTAGCCAGTAAGAAGCTAGAGTTAATGGGCCAAGCTATGATTTAATTAATACAGTTTCTGAGGAATTATTTCAGGACTAAGTAGTCTGGAACAAACAAGTGGCCTCCCTACAACAAATTGGTACTCCAACTTGTGCTAGCTAAATCCACATAAAACCTGAGAGGGCTTGGAAAGGAATTCTAGACGCTAAAAAACAAAGTCTGGCTGCATTTTTTTGGATGGGCTCTGATTTCTGGTGGCATGCTGCAGCTTCTTTAAGAGAAGTTTTCCTGATTCAGTGGTAGCAGAAAAAAAAGCTGCATGGTTTTAAAATGGTGGCTTCCTGGGCTGGGCTGCCAGTATAAACTCTGACAAGGTCTGGCTATGGAGCATTTCAATGGGGTCTGTGAGCAGAGTGCTACAACTTGTTTAATTGCAACCCAGACCTGCTGTTTTTATTGGTTAATGAATAAAGAAAATTCTTTGAGCCTATAGCAGAGCAGGGCATAACAGAGCAAGGTGGGGAAAACTAAACCGAATGCTGGGAGAAAGAAGTTGGAGTCAAGAAGAAGCCATGGAACCACTGATGGAGACAGACACACTGGAACCTTGCCGGCAGACTACAAGCCTCATGGTAAAATATAAAATAATGGAAATAGGTTAAATTAAGATGTAAAAGCTAGCCAATAAGAAGTTAGAGCTAATAGGCCAAGCAGTGATTTATTAATATAGTTTCTGTGTGGTTATTTCGGGAGTCTGGGCAGCCAGGAAACGAACAAGTAGCCTTCTATTATACAGCAGGAAGCAGTTTGAATAGAACTATGCTTATATTCCCAAATACTGTTTGTAAATATTTCTTTATATTTAAAGGGGGATATTAAATAGAGACAAATACTTTGCATTGATATGGATTTTGGTTTATTGATACAAATTTAAGATTAATTTTGATATATATGTATTTCTGCTCTTGATTAATTTATTGTGTTTGTGCAGCTTATTTAAAATATAAAGTATAATTAAGAAATACAGGTTAATAGATAATCATTTTTAATAGTCAAGTTTGTAGCCATGTTTATTAGGTTTTCTAGATATATAGAAATGTATTTCAGTTAGATAGGTACTCTTCGAAGCTTTCAAAGACTACAGAATATGGTATTTAAAATGTTTTAAGAACTTAAGACTTTTCATGACATTGAGACACATCTGCTCCTGGCAGCACCAATTACTTTAAGAGGAAGATGGGCATTAAAGAGACTACTTACAGAGTTTGCTAGCCATTTGGACAAGAAATTGCTCTTGCTTGGACTGCTTGATGTTATGCTGTGTGAGCTGGACATGCAGAACCCATAGAGAAATGACCGCTGAAACTGCCTAAAGGTGAGATGATCCTCTGTGGGTTCCTGCTTCATGAAAAGTCTGCCAGATATTCTGCAGGACACAGAAGAAAGTGACTGACAAACTGCCATTATAGGGGGAACTGTTTTTGTAATTTCCTCCTTCATGGAAATATCTGCTTGATACCAAAGGACAGTAGGATAAATATGGATGCTCCAGTGATACAAAAGAACTTTGGGTGACTGTCCAGGCAGAAAGATGTCTCTGTCAATTTTAGAGTTTTGGAAGTTGCCAAGCTGTGATTTAATTAATACAGTTTCTGTGTGGTTATTTCGGGGCTATGCAGCCTGGAACAAACAAGCAGCCTCCCTACCACACCAGCACTCTTATGATTCCTCTGAGTACCAGTCATACATATGATATCCAGATACACATACAGGAAAAACATTTATATACATAAATTAAAATAAGTAAATCTTTAAAAAATACTAATAAGCCAATAGCAGGCAAACGTGCTCCTTCACCACATTAAAACATGCAGTAAATAAGAATCTTCAGTACGTCTGCTGCTTCTTGTGTTATTTTAAATGTCTATTTCAGATCATCGGCATTTCACCAAGTTGGCTGAGAGCAAACGAGGGCGCTGCGACCATTGTACAAGAGGTGATAGAGCAGACTCAGAAGTTGTTCATAAGGTCACCCTCAGCTTGCACAAGGTCATTCATTCTGTAAGTGGCATAGGTACTTTGTTCTCTGACTGTGAGATATTAGTGCTTAGGCAGAATAGGAGGAGTGGGTGGGAAGTGAAGAGGAGGGAGATGGGAGGTGACTGTTGAAGTGGCCAGTCATAAGTTGTTTTTGTTAGGTACTTTGTCAAAGAAATAAGAAAAAATAAGTAATAATGGCATGTACCACATTTTCTTTATCCACTCACCTGTTGATAGACTAAGGGGGGATATTGTGAATAAAACTGTAATAAGCATGAGTTTTCAGGTATTAACTCACAACCCCTTGTGCATGTTTCTGCCTGAGCTGCCTAACCTCATTACTCTTTTGCTGTACGTATCACCAACTATTTTCCATTTCTACGGCACTAACACAGGACAAGCTTGTCAGCACATCATCCATCTATCAGCATATAGGAAAATTAATCTCTCGAGCAGAACACGATAGCAGATGGGCTTTATTTGCCTCACAATGTGGGCTTACAAACATTGCATGGGAGAATATGAAACCCTAACACCTGTTGAAACAAGATGACCTTCGTTCTAGATCGTGCCCTGTTTCTGAAACACATGGTAAGCAAGTAGTACAGGTTTGGGCACTTAATCAAAGTCTGTGGGCTCTTGTCAAGGCAAATGTAGGCCACCCCACCCTTCCACTGGTGGAGGAAGTCTGGCTTTCACTGAGGAAAATCTGTTTCCGAGTTAACAGGAAGAAGAGCACCAGAAATCGTCCTACCTTTTGCAGACGCCCATGCATGGCCTCCCTCTTACACCCAGGCAGGGAGGGGTCCTCAGTATTGATTTTAAAACAGCTCAGACACAGATCTGGCCTCTGAACTGAGAGGTTGTTTCCACACCCTCTCACACCCTCTCACAGAGACAGAAGCTGAAAACCAGAGACTTTACTTAACGTGAGATAAGTCATGAAGTGCTCACTCTGAGTCCCTGCCCTACTAAGCCGGGGACTTAATCGTAGTCATTTGATCCAGCTGAGATGAAGCACAATCCTTGCTTAGAAAAGTTCTTCCTTCCTCACTAGCTAATAGAGTATTTAACTACCTGTGTATGAATGGTCATAGAGAAGTAGTCCCACATATCCACAAACAGGTATAGAAAAGGACAGAGAGACAGACAGACAGACGGACAGACAGAGAGAGAGAGAGAATGAGAGAGAGAGTAGGGCTTCAAGGGAGGGCTTTATTAAGTGACAGAAATGTTAGATGGCACTGTTCAAAATTATGTTTTATTTGCTAACTTCTAAGGTCTTTAATATGATTTAAAAGATACTGTGACTCCCTGATAGAGAAGTAAATTCCCATGATTTTTAATCATAATTGTTTTTCTGGCCCCATCCATGAGGAAGCTCACAAAGTCAATGTTCCAGGAATGCTAACATAGTCTAGCAGTCTTGAGGAATATCTTCAGTGGTCACAGAGCTGAAGTAAATTGGTTGAGCTTCCATGGCATGCTTTTTCAATGATGCCTGCCATCTACACATCCTCTCTTTGAGGTCAATATCAGGTCTACTACACTATTCAATAAAGCTTCAGTCCAGGAGACTGAAACCCAGCATCAGTTTTGCAAGGTCAGGAGCCTTCTTAACTCTTGAGCTCATTGCATAGTCGATGTCTGTATAATTGAAAAGAAAAACTCTGGTTGAAATTTAACATAGTCGACATAGAGAAGAATGACTCACGAGTCTGTCCAAGCTTGGAACCAGCAGAGGTGCCGAAAGCTGTGTTCCACAGCCCTGGCAGGCAGCAAACTTCCAGAGACAAAATACAAAGGCAGAGAAGAGACATTAGATTGGATACAGGTGGGCGTTTGCCTTATTCATACATAATCCAGGGGAGAGTCTCTAATTAGAAATTAGTTGGTAGTTTCTGGTTGTTTAGGCTTCTGTTTTGTTTGTTGTTCATCTGGAGCTGGGTTTTCTTTTGCTTGTGTGGGAACTCTGGTCGCAGAGACAACTACTGGCAGAGGTCTCCTTATTTGCTTTAACAGTGTTTGAGAGTAATTGCTCCATGACAACACAGAAACACACTGTCACCTTGACTATGGTAACCTTAATATTACCAGATAGAAATTGGACATTTAGAAGGAAGCTGTAACTTTATACATTTATATGCAGCTGATAAGTACACAGGCCCAAGAAGACCAAGTCAACCTCATTTCTATAGTTATGCGGTCTCTATGACTGCAACTAACTTACATTTCCCAAATTCTGGGTTGTTGCAGGGGCCAGCCGCTTGTTCGTCTCGGATGCTCAGAACCAAAATAACCACACAGAAACTATATTAATTAAATAATTGCTTGGCCCATTAGCTCTAACTTCTTATTGGCTAACTCTTACATATTAATTTAACCCATTTCTATTAATCTGTGTCTCACCACGAGGCCGTGGCCTACCAGTAAAATTTCAGCACGTCTATATCTGGCAGTAGATCAATGGCATCTCACTGACTCCACCCTTCTTTCTCCCAGCATTCAATTCAGTCCTCCCCACCTACCTAAGTTCTGCCCTATCAACAGGCCAAGGCAGTTTCTTTATTCATTAATGGTAATCACAGCATAGAGAGAGGACTCCCACATCACTGGGTATTTTTATTTTTTAGTGTAGAATCCAACATGATAGATTTAGTGATGTCTGAAATGGCATTTCTTATAGTAACCAGAAGTCAATTTTTCCTTTCCACACATTACTTTTTATATAGTCTGTACTCAGAGAATGGAAGAATCGTAAAGTCACACTTCAGCAGGTAAATAAAAAATGTGTAATCTGTTACTCAAAGTGATCTCTTTTTGCCATTTATTAATACCTTCACCACACTAATCTCTAACTAGACAGAATTCCATTGAGCCCTTCAACAGACAAGACACCATGGAGGGATATAGCAGCACACTGTAACAGAACAAAGAGAAAATTGAAGGAAAATAACCCACAATGCTTTCCTGCTGCCAATCACTCACACTGCACAAATACAATAGGAAAACAGGAAGAGAGGAAACCCATTGATAAAACCAACTAAGTCAGCTTCACTGAGCAGAGAAGAGACACAGGTGGCTCTTGATGAGCAACTGATGCTGTGTGGTGGACTTCGGCCCTCTAGAGCAAAGAACAAGTTGGTTTGTGTCTCTTCTTTGATCTAGAGTGGAGCTGATTTACAAAAAAAGAAGTGGGGATAGAAAGTGTAACTTTTTATTGTGTGCAAGTGTATTTTACTTACAACTGGACCATACTCTTATTTGAGAAAGGAAAAACAACTTATCATTTGAAACCTTTTTTCAGCCTTCCTAAGCACTGTCACAGAAACTCCCCATACTGCCTTCAATTCTCCTGTCTGCTCCTCCTGTGAGTTAACTCTCAAGTGTCTCCTCCAGATGATCTTAGCATTTCTTCCCAAATGTGTTGGTCATTATATGTCCTTGATATGCAGTGATTAAAGATGCTATCCATTCAAAAGTTTTGTCTTCTTAAAATGTAATCATTCCATCTTTTGAAACCCAGTCTCAACACTGCTCTTCTAGTTCCATCTTCTAAAAGAAGAATACCCTGGTGCTTAAGAAAACCCTACTCTCAGTTTAAATGACTAATGGAAATTTGCCCTAATTCCTCTGCTTTCCTTCCCCTGATTCTTTTTCCTGATAAAGGCATTGTAATAGTTCTCACAACCAACTCTGACAAACTCTAATGCGTATATCACTGTTATCTGTGTCCACTACTGAATCTACACTGGAAAGCCTGTTGCTTAACTGCCTCATCCCCTTTGTCTGAGCAAATGACGTAATTTTAATGTATTTCACTGCTTCTTGTTGATTTTCTGCCTAGTCCAATTTTTCTATCCCATAATATTCCAAAATGTAATCTGATCGTATTCCACTTAGCAATATGTTGCAAGTCTCTCTACAGGTGTGGAAGGGAAAGCGACTGCAGATATGTGTAAACGTGGAGGAAGGGAAGGCCAAGGTCGTGCCTCACCACTTTGGGCTCTCAGCTGTTCTGCTGATTTTCTCCACACTGCTCTGTTGGTGAATGGGATATTTGTCTTCCTTTCCTTGATTTTTTTTTTCTTTTCAAATGGGATTTGTCATGAGATGGATGAAGAGATAAGTGGAATAAAAGACAGAAGAGAAGAAGGAAGAGATCCTGGCTTTTTGTAAAGGTTGTTTATAAAAGGAAAAGCTGTCAGCACTTTGAGCACTATAAAGAACAAAGGCTCCTCAGTACGACCAAAGTGAACTAACTGCATCAACAGAGAATCATAGTGACAGTGCTGTGTCTGAGTCTGGAGTCCTGGCAAGGAAATACCTAAATGATAACTATTTCAGTCCTAGTAGAATCAAAATCAAGATCTTTGTTTATTGGATGCTTTTCAGTGACTTAAAACGGCAACATTTTACCTTTTTAATTCCAAAAATTTTCAATCCTTAAAGTTGGTGAGAAAGTATTTTAACTGCCAGAGTGGAGCACAGAGGGCTTTGGTGAACAACAGAGTGAACATTAATACACTAGAGCCATTGATTTTTGTGAAAACAGCAAGTTTCCCTCTTACTAATGATTGTATAACACTCCATTGTGACTTCACACCACAGTTTCTTTGATATTCTTCTGTTGATGGGCATTTATGCTGATTCAATAGCTTGACTCAATGATTGTGAGTGGTGCCACAATAAACATGCATATGCAGACAAGTCTAAGCCTATTTGCCTTCTCCACGTATATGCTTAGGAGTAGAACAGCTAGTGCTAGATAATGTGGTTGTTCTAAGTTTGACTAACTGCCATACTGATTTCCATTGTGTCTGTACATTTACATCAACACCAACCATGTGTACGAATCCCTTTCCTCCATATCCTGACAAACAATTGAGGTTCTTCCATATTCTTAGTTATTTATATTTTATGTTGATGATGATCATTCTGACTATGATGAGATAGATGTCAACATAGTTTTGATCCGCCCACATTTCTCTGATAGCTAAAATGTTGATCATTTTTTCATGCATTTGTTGTCTATGTGTATGTTTTCATTTCTTTTTTACATTGTCTAGTGAAGTTGTCTGCTTATAACTGGAATATCTAGAGGGTTCATGTTTAATATTTTAGTTTACTAATATTTCCTGGATAATAATCTTCTGTCAGATGACAACCTGGAGATGACTCCTGATCGGTAGGTTGTCTCTTGGCTCTGTTGTTTTCTTTTACATGCTGTAATTGGTCTTTTCTTCATATCAGTAACTCTCTAATAATGACATGGAGTCTTCTTATTAAGTGTGAAAGCTTGGTCTAAGCCTATGCTTATTCCAATTAGCTCTTTAAATAACCTATTTATATTAATCTACATCCTGTCATGAGGCTCATGACCGCTCCTCAGTACCGTAAATCTGATTTTCTCTATGTCTGACTAGATCTCCTGTCTCATGCCTTTTCCCCAGGATTCCTATTGCTTCCTGAAGGTCCCGGCTATCTTCTCCTGCCTTGTTACTGACCATTCAGCTCTTCATTAAACTAATCCTAAGGTACCTTATTTATGTAAAACAGGGACACATCTTCACACAGTGTACAACAAGATTATCACAATACTTTGTAGTCTCTTTAGTCTGATAAAATCCTACTTGTCAACTATGAAGAAAATGAAGATGGAAATAAAGTAAACAAAACCAGGGTGACAGATGTTTCACCTAATAAGGAAGAGGAAGACAACAAGACCACCTCAGTGCCAGCTCAGAGCTGGGAAAAAGGAAGACAATAGCTAAGGGATAAAAGAAAAATGAATGCTAAGGTTAACAAAGATAAAGAAATGACACGGTCATTTAAAGCCAGACTCTCCAGTGCTACCAGTTGTCAAACACTTCTGTGCAAAGTAACATGTAACATTTCACAGGAAATCTGTTCTTCATTTTTGGGATACTATGATTTTTTTACAGCAAGATTTATTAATCTGTTAAATTAATGATAATGTTGTACATAAAGAAAAAGTTCCAGTTATCCTATTTTCAAATTTCATAGAATATATTCTGAATTTTACTTACCTAATAGTGAAGAGCAGAAAAGGGAGACCGGTTTTGAATGGGGCCAGGTTAACAAGAGGGACAAAGTGATCCAGTGACCCTTCCAAATCAATTTTGAGGGTCCCAACATGAGATTAAGATTTATGTAGAGGGCCAGAGCAATGAGCAGTCAAGTATTCCTGGCCACCATCCAGTCCAGTTCCTCGTCGGTCTCTCAATGTTTCTCTAGTTAGGTTGTTTGGAAAGGCAAAATCTCTTTCTGGGAGAATTTTCCCCTCTTCTGCCTTTGACTGTCTTGTTTCTAAGTATGAGATCCTGGAAGAATTCCAATTTGGGGGATACAGTGTTTTAATAATCAGCAAAGTAAATGATGGACATAATGTCTTTTAGAATATCTTTTCCCAAGACAGGCTGGTTACCTTTCTCTACCTTCTGTTTCCATACCTCAGTTTTGAGGTAGAATATGTCTATATCTGAAACAATACTATAAGCAGAATGCAAGGAGGGACCAAAGTTAGAACATACTCAGTTGGTGTCAAATAACCCTGCTTGAAAACCATTTTTGTATAACTATTTGGCTGGTAGAAGTAATTCCATTTCATTGGATTGAGACAGGATCTCACCATAAAGTTTGGGCTGGAGTCAAACTTATGACCCTTCTGCTTCAAATTCCCAAGTAGGTGCTAGGATGCAGGTGAGTGCAACCATGGCCAATGCTGAGTGTCTTTGGTGGGAGATGATCAGTCCCCCAAAAGTGACTGGTTTTAAAAAGGTTTCCCATGGCTCTTTGCATTCAGAGTATGTGTGAGCTATTCTTCATAGAAAAAATAAAAGTTGCTACAAAATGCATGCCATGACAGTAGTTACTCTCTTGGGTGACAACTCTATCATTTACACTGCTGAACTGAAAATCTCCAGCTGGAGAGTACTGCTGTTGTTGGCTTATTTGGCAAGAGTTTGAAATTATTTTTAGGCACATTTTTGCAATTTTTATTTTGTCTTGAAGATAAGTAGTAAAACAATGACTATTTGGCCACACAGTTCATGGGTTCTCATAGTGTTCATAGGACAGTAGATAAATTATGCAGAAAGTTTCTGGAGAATCACACTTTGAAACATGGGATTCATTTTGTGTGTGTATGAAACCTTATTCTAAATAGAATTATATAGCATTTTAAAGACAACATAACCCTGGTCATTGTTTTATAGTGTATTAAGTTATCTGTTTTTCTTTGTATTATACCTTGAATTTTTAGAAATGGCGTCAATTCTCATAAGCTGGGCATTTTGTGTGTGTTGTTTGTTTTGTTTTCTGAAATAAGAGTCATACAGTGGTTTCATATCCTGAACTGCATTTTGAATTGTTTTCCAATGCCCCATTCAATTCCCACACAGCCTGGGTCATGGCCAGATGGCTGATGGATGGGGACCAGCCCCACCCTCCAAACAGAGATTGGGCCTGCCAGCCTAAGCCTATTTCCACTCCCTGTCTTGTATGCCACGGTAGATTTGTCAGGCACCCGCCAGCAAATGGCACTCCCATAGCCATAGTCAAATCAGACAGGAGCGGGCAGGCACATGAAAAGACAAGCCTGGGAAAGAGCAGGAATTTTCTTTACTATGGTTGGGAGGATGATATGCTGTTTTTGTCTGAACTATGCCTTTTGTGAACTTAAGACTTACCCTAGGGGCTAGAGAGTAAGTTGTTAAGAATACTTACTGTGCTTGCACAGGACCCAAATTCTATTCCCAACACTTACTAGAAGCTCAGAAGTCATTTGTAGCTCCAGTTCAAGAGTATTATATGCCCTCTTCTGGCCTCTCCAGTCTCCTGCACATATGTGGTGCACATAAACTGGTGTGCATTGGACATGAACACACATACGCATTAAAAAAAATTCTTTTCTTCCCAGACAATTCAGTTCACCCATTTTCCTGTGGTAGAATGTTAGCCCAAGGATGAATGAAAACAGACATAAATAAATCAACAAAAGTTAAAAAGAACTTGAGTGAAAGTCTTGAAAGAACTGGTGCTATAGTCTTTTAGGTACATGAAAGTCCTTTTGCCTTTTAAACCAGATTAAACTGAGCCTCCTATAATTTTTGTTGCCAAAAACATTTTAGCTCATATAACAACACAATGAAGTGCAAATCTTAAAAATCCAGGGTGTACGTACTCTCTGATCACAGCCAAGCTTTTTAATTTTTCTGTATGTTCCACCACTCTCAGGGCAGCGCCACACAAATGAACATTCTGGGATGTGTTATAGGAGTATCTGGGTTCTAATAAGTGAGCTGCTAGCCCTGACTGCATACTGCATGCAGAACAATGAACAGTGACGAGCATGGATGAAGAACTGCATTTTTAATTTATTTGAAAACATTTTAATGTGAAGGGTCACATATTTCTGGTGACCACAGCATTAGACAGTATAACTTTCCCCTAGTGACATTTTCCTTGATTACAGCCATTTTCCACCTTCTTTTCTATCCAGTTCTTTCCAGCTAATCATAATTTTTGTTTGCTGAAATATCACATAAATGTAGCTATCCTTGCAAGTCAAATCCAAATACAGAAATGCTAATGCCTGATGTAGGAGGGTCTTCTATCTATCTGTTGCTTTCATTGGTTAATTAATAAAGAAAACTGCTTGGCCTAATAGGTCAGAACATAGGTTGGCGGGGAAGACAGAACAGAATTCTGGGAAGAAGGGAAGTGAGACTGACACTGTAGCTCTCCTCTCCAAGATGAACACAGGTTAAGATCCTTCCCAGTAAGACACCACCTCGTGGTGCTACACTCATTAATAGAAATGGGTTAATCAAGATGTGAGAGTTAGCCCGTAAGAGGCTAGAGCTAATGGGCCAAACAGTGTTTAAAAGAATACAGTTTTCATGTAATTATTTTGGGGCATAAACTAGCCAGGCGGCTAGGAGCAGGGCAGCAGGAATGCAGCCCGCAGCTCCTTCTACAAATGCCCACAGTACAGTGATTTATTGGTAATTTCCTGTCACTTATAAAATTTTATCAAAGTATTAATAAGAATGCTATTTAAGAAAATATATATAAAAATGGATCCATTCCAAATAGTCTAGCAAAAGGAAAGTCACAGTCAACCTGGACAATGCATTCCACTGGCTGCCTTCTGCCAAATCACACTATTTGTATTGGATTTCATTTTATGTACTTAGAACATTGTCTGTTTTTTTTCCTCTATTTCTTCATGCCCACATCTATTACATTTCTATAATATGCAAAATGTGTGAGATCATTCACCAGAAACACCAAGAAATTTCCTTATCAAACAAATAGAGTTAGCTCCCCAAGAATGCCTAAAGTGGTCTTCTCATGGCATCTTTAACATTTCTAAATCTAGAGCCTCGTCTTCACTTTCCTTGTCTCTTCAATACCTCCAAACAATTCAGAGGAAGTTTTTCAACCCTTCGGTTATCAGATCATCTATGCTATCTCCATTCTGAATGGATAGAGATGCCTTAGAACACATTTGAAAATAGCATGAATGTTGTAAATGGACCTTACTGCTCACCTTTTGAGGAGAGCTATAGACATTGGAGTGAGAAGCCTTAATCATAGGAGAGTTTTTGTAGGGAGAATTGTGTTCATTGCTCGGAACTGGGATCAACGCATATGACAATTAAATAGAAGTGAAACTCTTGAAACTAAAATAACTAAATAATATTTTACCAGAAAATTGAAACAAAAAGTACCTTTCACAACATCATCTCTGAGCCAAAGCCTATGTTTTTTATTTTACATATGTTATTGAATCTGGGTCTCCTAGCAAGTTTCAAGCACAGACAATAAACTTAAAGCCTAAAGAACTTCAATAACCTGCCAAAGATCTCTTGGCTAAGGTTTGGCTGAAGCAGCATTCAAACTTTATCCTTTTTGACTTGGAAGTTGGTGCCATATGCTCTCAGTGAGTTCCCCTGGGAACCACATTTGTGGTGTGACTGGAAATATTACTCAGGGGCAAAAAAAAAGATGATTTGTATTTACAATCCAAACACTTTTAGCATTCCCAGTTGCCATGGGATCTGGTAGCTTGGATATTCAGTGGGATATTGTGGTGGTTTCAACATGTATGGCCCTCATAGACAAATGGATTTGGGTGCTTGCCCCACAGGAAGTGGCACTATTAGATAGTGTGGCCTTGTTGAAGGAATTGTGTTACTGTGAGGGCAGGCTTTGAAGTCTCAGAAACTCCAGTCAGTCTCCCCTTCTGCTTTCAGATCAAGATGAGGAATTCTCAGCCCTATGTCCAACACAATGTCTGCCTTTACACTGCCATATTTTCTGCCATAGTGATAATGGACCAAACCTCTAAACTGTAAGCCAACCCCAATTAAATGTTTTCTTTTGCAAGAATGGCTAGCTATGATCATGGTGCCTCTGCCCAGCAATAGAAACACTAAGATATTTGGTGTGGAAAGAGCAGAATTAGCAAAACAAACTTCCCCTGTTCTCTTCTTTATGCCAAAATTAAAATTCACCATAATCTGCCCAACATTAAGTCCTTACCCCATACACTTCAGAAAGGGAAAGCAACTATCAGCAGCTGTGTTTCACAGACTGGAAAACAAGTCTTCAAAGAAACACTAGCCCTGATGAAGTCTGTCTCTTTATTTCACACAAACATTTCCCACTGCTCTGATGACAGGAGGCTCATTGCACCACCTGCTGTGGAATAAGGTTCTAGTACACTGTAAAGATTTGTCACATGTATTGATGTAATAGAACAGTTATTGGCCAGTAGCCATGCAGAAAGTATAGGCAGGGTGAGCAGCCTAGGATAATTCTGGGAAGAGGAAAAGCAGAGATATAGTAGCAAGCAAGACACAGAGGAAGCAAGATGAGAATGCTTTAATGAGAAAAGGTGCCAAGCCACGTGACTAAACATAGATAAGGATTAGAGGTTAATTTAAGTTTTAAGAGCTAGTTACTAATAAGCCTGAGCAACAGACAGAACAGTTTGTAATTAATATAAGCATCTGCATGTCTATTTAGGACTGAATGGCTATGGGACCTGGTGGGACAGAAACTGCTGTTTGTAAGCACCTGACACTTTGTGGGTGAGCAAAGATCTCGTACAACTTGTACAACTTTGTAAATCGACAGAAGGATTAGGAGTTTATATTCTCCACTATATAGTAGTTTGAGGCTAGGGTACATGAGACCCTGCCTTTAAAAGATCAAGCACAGAGAAAATACCAGCACAACAGCAAAAGTATCAAAGTGAAAAGGGTATGAAAAAGCTTAGGCTTCAGCCTACCTGCTCACCTGAGTCATCAATGCTCCAGTTCTACCTCACATTACTATTGTCCTCAGTACTATCATGGTGACAGTGTGATTATGACAGTGAAAAACTTCAGAACAATCCCTTTGAACTATGTCTTGCCTGACTAACAGCTTCTGCTATAGATGAATAAATTGACAAATGCAATCTGGCCGCAGCATTTCTCCATTTAAGTCTTTTTCACATTGTCCTAAACAGAAATCCCAGCTAGGTAAACGAGCCTACAGAATTCCAGATGGGTGGAGTCCTGGCTGTATTCCAGTGTGCACAGCAGCTATGACACTATCTTGAACTTCTTGGATCTGTTATCTACTTTCCTTTTACTGATTGTAAATCTTGGTCTTCCTCTAGCCTCCCACTTATTTCAGCACAGTTGGTACTACTGTTGGAATGTTTCCTGGCCTTCCTCCACTTGCTTGTAGCAAGTTATTTAGCAATGATCTTGCTGAGATAGAATACTCTCATCCGTTTGTATACATCTCTGGAAGAATTCATGACTGCTGGAGTTGTTCTTGGATGAACCATTGCTGTGTTTTTTAAGTATAGTATGACTTTGGGCACCTTATAGATTAGTATCTGGGGATAGATAGATAGATAGATAGATAGACGATAGATAGATAGATAGATATATAGATGATAGATAGATAGATAGATAGATAGATAGATAGATAGATAGATGAAGAAGCAAGTCTAAAACACTGACCAGCTGTAGTGGTTTGAATGAAAATGACCCCCATAGATTAATAGGGAGTAGCACTATTAGGAGATAAGGCCTTCTTAAAGTAGGTGTGGTGTTGTTGTTGGAGGAAGTGTGTCACTGGGGGTGATTTTTAAGGTCTCAGAAGCTCAAGCCAGGCCCAGTTTTGTCTTATTCTTTCTTCTGCCTATGGATCCAGTTATAGAACTCTTGGCTGCTTCTCCAGCCTGATGTCTGCCTGCATGTCACAATGCTTTCTGCCATGATCATAATGAACTAAACCTCTGAACCTGAAACCTCGTCCCAGTTAAAAGGTTTCCTTTATAAGCATTGCCACATTCATGGTGGTGGTTTTTTTCACATCAGTAGAGACCCTAACTAAGGCAGTAGGCTTGTACAATCCATGTTATAAACCAGTTTTCTGACCTTACTTTATAGGCTTTACCATCAAGTGTAAATCTTACCTCTGCCTTTTAGCAGCAGTGAGCCAGGTCTGTGCATTAAAATGTCCACACCTAAATTTATTTTGCCATTGTTATTGTTATTTTTTTGTAATTACAAAATGAGGATAATTATACCCACCCTGACCTATATTTCAGGGTAGGGTAATTGTGACGAATGCATGAGTTCCCTTGGGAGTGGGACTAAAGAATGGAAATTATTCTTACTAAATTATTGGAGCTATTCAATCAAGAGAGGCAGAGAAAGCAGAACACCTCATGTACAAGATAATTGCTTGAGAGTTGCTTTATGTTTTTTAAAATTAGTTCCCAGGCTCTGGATTGCTGATGACAATGCATGTTCAGAGCTCAGTCATACACAGCTTGCTAAAGACTAAAGGGTGATGACCATAGAAAATATAGCCCAGTCATCTATAACATACACCTACTTGTAATGTATGGTAATATGCCAGGACTTAAACCTAGCCCAGACTCCAGCAAAAACATTAATTCTTAAAGATTGAGGGAAAATAAAGACAATCTAAGAAATCACTTCATTAACCATCACAGGAACCCAATACAAGAGAGAATGTTTGTCATTATTCTGTCCATTCTCCTCATTGGAAAACTGTAGAAATTTGAACTAAAGAAAAAAAAAACAAGATGAGTTCAAGTTTACACAGCAAGTTAATTGCATAATGGGCATCTAGCATATACCAGCAGTCCACAATTATCCTAAGCACCCCACCACAACGATAGAGTATAATTTGTATGTAAAAATACTGGCATAAGCCGGGCGGTGGTGGTGTTCGCCTTTAATCCCAGCACTCGGGAGGCAGAGGCAAGCGGATCTCTGTGAGTTCGAGGCCAGCCTGGTCTACAAGGGCTAGTTCCAGGACAGGAACCAAAAAGCTACGGAGAAACCTTCTCTCGAAAAATCAAAAAAAAATACTGGCATATAAATATATAATTGTTAAGGTATAAATCCCAATGGGGTTTTCCAAACAGCAAATTTTGTAACTATGTTCATACTCATGACACGTCTCAGAAAAATCATTTCAGGCTCACATGTACTATCCTCTTCCCTTCCTGCCAATTGTTTACCTATTTCCTCTATCTACAACATTTTCCTTCTTTTGAGAAGTCTATATTAATGAGATTCTTCACGCAAAATTTTTCATTTAGCCTCTATTATTTAAAATAATGCTCTGAAATCCATTCATACTGTCACATATATAAGGAGTTCATTCTTGATGCTGCCTAGGCATCTATTTCATGGAGCTGCTTCATATTTATTATTCATTTACCACATGAAGGACATTTGAATTCATTCCAGTTTGGGGTTATTAACAGACTCACTATAACTATTCACAGCTTTGTGCATCAGTATATAAAGAAATATTTGAGAAAATATGTATACATTCAGGAAACTGTCTAATGGGTCATTATGGCCAAGGTTATGTTGATATATATGTGTGTGTGCATATCTCTCTCTCTCTCTCTCTCTCTCTCTCTCTCTCTCTCTCCATGTATATATATAAACCTGGCAGAAATAGGACACCAGAGAATCTGTTCCTGTTTCACATTCTACCAAAATTGCATATGAGTTTCTATTTTTCTACTTCCTGTTGCTTTTTGTGTTTGATTTATTTTAATTTTATCTGCTTTGATATAGGTGGAAGGAGACACTTTTGGTTTTAGTTTTGTTCTTCTAGGACAAAGAGAACAGGATTCCACTTCATATATCTTCCATATATATCCATCAACCAGACATTTGCTCAGATATTTTGTCCACATTTTAAAATTGGTAAATTTTATAATTATTTCATTTTGAAAATAATTTATATAACCTGGATACAAATTTTACAAAGAAATGTGAGTTTTTCTAGTGATGGCATATTTCCCTTTTTCTAAATTGTGTTTGTGAGTATGTGTGTTTATCTTGTATTTAAGGTTATATCTAAGAAACTTTTATCTAGCCTATAATTGAAAGATTTTTTTTCCCTTGTAATTTTATTACTAAAAAGGTAAAATTTTTGTATTTAGTTATGTGATCAAGTTTGAATTAATTTATACATAGCACAGAGTACAGCCCCAAACTTTTTTTTCCTTTTTCCTTTTGCCTGAGAATATCCACGTATTTCACATGTGCTAAAAAGAAAATCTTACCTCCATTGGATTATCTGTCCACCTTCACTGTAAATCAGTTGACCACAAAAATGTTGACATACTCCTGGACTCTATTCTATTCAATAAGTAAGTTTAGCTTCCTTCCATTCAAATATTTCATATTTTATTAATAATGCACATACACACACCATATATGCACATCACACACACATGAACACACACACACATTTTGGTTGCATTGTTTCTTTACCTTTCTCTTCAACTAGCAAGTTAGATATGTTTTTCATAATCTGGCAATTCCACTCTTAAAATACTTTACAAGTTTCTGTACAACATCTTCTTAGAATTGTAAAAGCGTTATTTATGAATAATTTGGGAAAGAATAATATTTATAACATGAACACATTAAATTTCTTTGCTTATTCTTATTTCTTCCAACAGAATAATGAAGGTTTATGCGTACACAACATGCTTCTTCTCTTAGATGTATGTTTAAGTATATTGTATTTGGTGTTAGTGATACTGGTACAGTTAAATTTTAATTCTAAATACTCCATACACATACATCCAGTTGGTTTTCATTTGTTAAATCTCCCTCTTGCCACTTGGTTGACAACACATTCATTCTGTATTGCTAGCACTTTTGTTGAATCTTTCATACTTTCTAAAATATCTGTGAATAGAGTTGGTCTCGGTTCTTCTTAACTGCTATGCATCGCTGCTTTCCTCACTGCTCTGGGAATGACTTCCAGCAAAGCACGGTAAGGAACAGTGAGAAATACTGTCTGCAATTCATCTGTAATCTTAGGGGAGAGGCTGTCATCATGACTAAGCATGTCAGTCAAGGGTATTTCATAGATTTTCCTTATCATGTTGAGAAATTTCCTTCCAGTTCTTCCTTGTTTACTAGCAAGTATTCATACACACACACACACACACACACACACACACGCACACACACACACACACTATTGTATTGTTTATCTATAATAAATATTAAACTGTCAAATTACTTTGTCACTATCATATTAATTACAAGGTTTTTTCTTTTTAAATATGTCCGTATTTTAACTATTGATCTATACTTTTCTTGCCACTTCTTTTTCTTATTTTGGTATCTAGGTAATGTTGACCTCATAAAATGATCCGACTAATAATTAGAGTGAAATACACTCAATATCATTGGCTACCAGGTTGTAAATCAAAATAGAACTTACATAGCATTTCATATCAGTTAGAAAATCCTGAACAAAAGAAATGATGTGACTGAATTATAAAGCTGAGCTCTCATAACTGTAGCTCTCATAAAATGCTCCCAAGGATGTAAATGGTTTAGTTGTTTTGAAGAAGCTGGAAATCTTCTTAAGGTCAAAGCAGGATGAGATGAGCAGGTGATTCTGATGCTATGTGCATATCTGTGGAAACTGACATTGCACATCCCCTAAAAGACTCACATGAACGTCCATCTCCTTGAAGCTTAATTGTCAAATACTGTAAACAGTCAAAACGTCTGATAACCTGTGAATTGGTAATTAAAGTTTAGTATATTCATGTAATGGACTACTATTCAGAAATAAAATAGAGATACATAAAATGATACCCAAGAACCTCAATGACATTATAGTAAGTGAAAGAAGCTGGACCCAAAAGCCATATATTGCATTATTCCTCTCTCTATAAAAAAAAAAAAAAACATCATTAGGCCCATCTGTACAGATTATAAATAGGGGTTGGTAGGGGGAGGAAGAGAAAAGGTCAGAAGGAGATGAACCACTACAGCTAGCATGCATGGGTTTCTTGTGTAATTAATGAAAGTTTCTAAAACTGCTTGTCAATGAATGTATTGAAATAGTGAAGTGGATACTTCAGATGGTAGGTTTTGTGCTATGTGGACTATAGCCTGAAAATAATTCTTAAAACTTGATTGAAAATTATTCTATCCTCTTCTATATTGTGAATGAGTTGTAGGTCTGTTATTGTTCGATGTTTTAACATTTTACTGCTGGAGTTCCTCCTGTATGTTAGGGAAGTGCCTCTCCATTGCGCTTTATCCTCAGCCTTTAGGGTTTCATTCTTTCTGCTTTGGGTTTTTATTTTTGACTTATTTGAGACAAGGTCTCATTAAGTAGTGCAGGCTAATTTGAACTTACCAAGCAGGATAAGTGGTCTCAAACTCATGAACACCTTTCAAGTGTTGGAATTACAGGCAAGTACCAGCATGCATAAAGTTTATGTGCTTAATTTCTTAATAGACATAAAACATTCAGATTATTTCTTCTTTTTCTTCTTCCTCTCCTTCTCTATCTCATCTCCCCCTCCTCCTCCTTTTTCTTCTCTCCTCCTCTGCCATTTTCTTTCTCTTCTTTGTGAGTTTACATGCATACCTGTGTGCATATGTGTAGGAATACTCATGTGTATGGAGGTGTGTACATATGCATTCAGAGGTCAGAAGCCAAACTCTACTGTCACTAATCAGAGGCTGTCTACCTTGTCTTTTGAAAAAGAATCTCACTGGACTAGAGCTCATCAGTTTTCGAGGCTGTCTGGCTAGCAAGTACCAGGGATCTTCCTCCCTTGTGCTGAGGTTGTAGTTTGTATCACCACATCCATCTTTTTTATGTGACTTCCGAATATCAAATTCACATTCTTTTTTTTTTTTTTATTTTATTTTTTTTATTTTTTTTTTAATTTATTTATTTATTAAGGATTTCTGCCTCGTCCCCACAACCGCTTCCCATTTCCCTCCCCCTCCCCCGATCAATTCCCCCTCCCTCATCTGCTCGAAGAGCAATCAGGGTTCCCTGACCTGTGGGAAGCCCAAGGACTGCCCACCTCTATCCAGGTCTCGTACATTCTTATCTGGACCATCTGAGCTGTTTTTCCTGACTATCTATTGCTATCTATTGTTTCTTCAATGATCATTACCAATTTTTGTTTCAAGGACAGTGTCTGTTTGACCTAACTTAAGTCCTGCTATTAGTACCTCCTCTTCAACATCTCTCTCTCTCTTTCTCTCTCTCCTCTCTCTTTCACTCCCTGTCTCTCACCCTCCACCTTTCCCTCTCTCTTTCTTTCCCCCTTTCCTTCCCTGACTGTCTCCCTCCTTCACCTTGAAAAATTGATCTATCTATTTTAGGGATATTTTTTAATTTAATTCTGATTCATTAGTTATTCTCTTTTCAATTTAACTGATATATGTTCTTTCTCTCACAGATATTTTATTTCAAATTACTCACTTTTAACTGTATATACACATGTCTGTGCATGAGCAGTGCACAAATGTGCAGGTGCCTTTGGAGACTAGATGTGCCCTACCCCCCCCCCCCCCCCCCCCGGCATGATTCACAGGTAGCTGTGACGCTCTAGGAACTGAGCTGGAGTCCTCCACATTAGCAGTGCCCTATCTCAACTGCTGAGCATCTCTCCAGCTTCTCTGTTCTTTTTCTTTACTATTTTTGACTATTCTGTTTATTTTTAGCTTAATTCACTTTCTCCCCTCTACTTTCTTTTTTTTTCTTTTTCTTTTTATTGAGAAAAGGAGAAAAAAAAACAAGTTTCCACCTCCTCCCAGCCGCCCATTTCCCTCCCCCTCCTCCCACCCTACGCCCCCTCCTCCCACCCTTCTCCCCCTCCCCCCACTCCTTTCCCCCTCCCTCTCCAGTCCAAAGAACAGTCAGGGTTTTCTGCCCTATGGTAAGACCTAGGACCTCCCCCCTCCGTCCATATCTAGGAAGGTGAACATCCAAACTGGCTAGGCTCCCACAAAACCATCACATTACGTAGGATCAAAACCCCGTGCCATTGTCCTTTGCGTCTCATCAGCCCTCATTGTTCGCCATGTTCAGAGAGTCCAGTTTTATGCCATGCTTTTTCAGTCACAGTCCAGCTGGTCTTGGTGAGCTCCCAATAGATCAGCTCCACTGTCTCAGTGGGTGGGTGCACCCCTCGTGGTCCCGACTTCTTTGCTCATGTTCTCCCTCCTTCTGCTCCTCATTGGGACCTTGGGAGCTCAGTCCAGTGCTCCAGTGTGGGTCTCTGTCTCTATCTCCATCCATCACCAGATGAAGGTTCTATGATGATATGCAAGATATTCGTCATTATTGCTCTAGGATAGGGTCATTTCAGGTTCCCTATCCTCAACTGCCCAAGGAACTAACTGGGGACCTCGGCTTGGGCACCTGGGAGCCCCTCTAGGGTCAGGTCTCTTGCCAACCCTAAAATGGCTCCCTTAACTAAGAATTGTGGTTCCGTGCTCCCCTGTTCAACCTTCCTTTATCCCAATCCTCCTGTTTTCCCAAGGCCCGACCTCCTTCCCTTCTAACTTTTCTCTCCCCATCTCCCCTTACCCCCATCCCACCCCACCAGGGGTACCCTCATCCATTGCTGGTGGGAATGCAATCTTGTGCAACCACTATGGAAGTCAGTGTTTCGGTTTCTCAGGAAATTCGGGATCAACCTACCCCTGGACCCAGCAATACCACTCTTGGGAATATACCCAAGAGATGCCCTATCATATGACAAAAGCATTTGTTCAACTATGTTCATAGCAGCATTATTTGTAATAGCCAGAACCTGGAAACAACCTAGATGCATTTCAATGGAAGAATGGATGAAGAAAGTATGGAATATCTATACACTAGAGTACTACGCTGCGGTAAAAAACAATGACTTCTCGAATTTTGCATGCAAATGGATGGAAATAGAAAACACTATGCTGAGTGAGGTATCCCAGACCCAAAAAGATGAACATGGGATGTACTCACTCATAATTGGTTTCTAGCCATAAATAAGGGTCACGGAGTCTACAATAGGTGAATCTAAAGAAGCTAAGTAAGAAGGGGAACCCAAGGAAAAACATATAATTATCCTTTTGGCTAAGGGAAGTAGACAAAATTGCCGGGGAGAAAATTGGGATCCCCTCTACTTTCTTAAGACAGAAGTTAGATCATTGATTTTCTGCACTGCTGTTACAAGTGTTAAACACCATACATTTCTCTCTGTGTACCGCCTTTCCTTCCATCCACAAATTTTCATTTGGCATATCATTATTCCATTCTAAATGCCTTTCAGTATCTATTGAGACATCTTTTTTTGACCAAGTCTTATGTAGAACTTTTAAATTTTATTTCTATGCATTTTAAGACCCTTGATATAGGTGATAGTTTGATCTCTGATTCCACATAGGGGAATCTCTTATTACTTAAGTTCTGATAAATTTGTAAATGTCTACTTCATGATCCACTGCATGAGTCTATGTTAATTAATGTTCTCTTTGTACATGTAAAATGTATATATCACTATATGGGATTTTTAAAAAAAATTATTTTGGGTTTTTTTTTTTTTGAAACATGTTTCTCTGTGTAGCTTTGGAGCTTGTCCTGGTCTGGAACTCACTCTGTCAACCAGGCTGGCCATGAACTCACAGAGATCGGCCTACCTCTGCTCCCAAGTGCTGGGACTAAAGGCATGTGTCACCACCACCGAGAAAAAAATTATATTTATTAATTTTAATTAGGGATGTGTGTGCGTGTGTGTGAGTGTGTGTGTGCAGAAGTATGAATGTGAACCATCTGACATAGGCCTGGCTGAGAACCAAACTTGGCTCCTCTACAAGAGTGCTGTATACTCATTTAAGTCCTGAGCCTTCTCTCTGACTCTGTAAATACTAATTAGTTCAGTATGGTTGGTTGTGGTATGTCATCCTACATTAGCCAAGATTTCACTTTTCATGATTTTATTTATCTATGTATAATCAACTGCAGTCTAAAAATAGTGCAAGAAAATTTCCAGAAATTGACAATTCCTTTTTTAATTTTTTGAAAATGAATCTTCTCTCATTCAATACATCCCAACCAGAATTTCCCCTACATCCAGGCCTTCCAATTCTCCTAACATCCTCCTATACCCCCAACATTCCCCCCAGTTCTCCCCAACACTCCCCCAGTTCCCCCAACACTCCCTCAGTTCCCCCAACACTCCCCAGTTTCCCCAATACTCCCCTCAGTTCCCCAACACTCCCCCCAGCTGCCCCCAACACTCTTCCCAGTTCTCCAAACACTCCCTCGAGTTCCCCCCAACTTCTCCCAGTTCCCCTGTTGTTTCCTTTTCAAAAAATTGCTGGCCTCCAAGAGACAACAGTCAAACAGGACAAAACAACATGCAATAAGGCAAGGAAATGCTGGATAAGGCAAACAACAGGAGGAAAATAATCTAAAGAACAAGCAAAAGAATCAGCGATACACAATACCCACTGTTAGAAGTCTCACAAAAACACCAAGCTAACAGCCATGACATAATCTCAGAGGACCTGGTACAGACTCATGCTGGCTATGTAAGTCTCTGTGAGCCCGTGTGAACTCTCCTTGGTTGATTTGGTGGTCTATGTTTTCCTGGTGTCCTCCAGCCCCTCTGACGCCTACAGTCTTTTCATCCCCCTCTTTCATGGGATTCCCCAATCTACAAGGAAAGGAACCCAATGGAGACCTCCAATTTAGACCCTTTCCCCTTATAACGTCTGGTTTTGAGTCCCTGCACCTGCTCCCTGCTGCTGGAGGAATCCTTTCTGGGAATGCCTGCACATGTGGACAGTTTCCACATAGCTCATTAATCCTAGAGAGGTTGAGCTTTTGACTACAGAAATTGACAGTTCTTAAATTTTTACAGGTATTCATTTGTGTGTGTGGCTCACCCTCCTGCATGCCCCACACTTGCCACAGAGCGCATGTAGAGCTCAGACGACACTGAGTAGGACTCAATTCTCTCCTTCCATCATGTGTAGACTGCGACAGCAGGTATCTTTACCTTCTACGTCATCTCATTGGTCCAGTTGCGAAAGTTAAATCACACTGCATTCTGAGTGCCATGCTGATGAGTTCTCACATCATGCTACAGCCCACTCAGAATGAGAACGATTCCTTTGTTGAGCACACCCACAATGGATATGTTTAGTCCCTTAAAAGTGGTCTGTATTATCAGATCAAGCGCCACTTGGTCACAGTGCTTCTGTTCAAGTAAGCCTTACTTTACTTTATAATGGTCCAGAGGGCAAGAGAAGTGGGCTGTCCCTTCAGCTGGGCTACAGAAAAACCACCTTTAAGTGTAAAGCTTTAACACGGAAGGAAACTGCATGCTGAGATCATTATATTTCATTAACGTTATCGTGTATGTTATTAGAGGTTGTCTCTATCATTAGTTATCAAGAGTTGTGTGCCTCTCACTATGAATTGTGGCTTAAGCTTCATCATAGAAATGTATGAATATTAAAACATGTGTAGAGTATGACACTACCTGCAGTGGATACCCACCGGGGTCATAAAAAAAGAAGACTGCTCTAGTATCTCTTCCGTGTTCTTGATGTTACTCTGTGAATCACTGGCAAACTTGAGTTGTCATTGGCTGTCAATTTTTGCCTCATAGACTAATACGAGGCAAATTGTTTCTTTGGTGATAAAAAGCTAAATCTGTTGTAGTAGGAGGCTGCTTGTTTGTTCCTGGTTGCCCATACCATGAAATAATCACTCAAAAACTCTATTAATTAAATCACTGCTTGGCCAATCACTTAAGCGGATTGCTAGCTAGCTCTTGTATCTTTGGTTAACCCATTTCTATTATTTTATATTTTTCCACGAGATTCATGGCTTACTGGCAAGGTTCTGGCTGGCAGCTCGCATCTTTCCCCTCTGGCGGCTCCATGGCATCTCACTGACTCCACCTTCTTTTTTCCAGCATTCAGTTTAGTTTTCCTGCCTAGCTCTATTCTGCTAAGCCACTGGCAAAAAACAGCTTCTTTATTCATTAACCAATAAAAGCAACAATAGACAGAAGGACTTTCCACAGCATGCTGTCATTTATATCAACCAATTATGTAAACTAGTCATATATTTTCTTAGCTAGTCAACTCCTTTGTAGTTTTGTGATGCCTCTCCGTAACTCTGAATAATATTTGTTCTGAATAGTATGTGTTTTGATATTGACATAAACAGTATGGATTTCTTTTGATTAGTGTTTGATGCTACAGCTTTTTGTATTCTTTAAAACTTTTTTAGCATTCATTTATTTATTGGAGGAGTGTTTGCATTGCACAGGCTATGTGAAGGTCTGAAAATATCATATGGGAATTGGTCCATCATTAGATCCTGGGGATTGAACTTACATCATTATGCTTGCCAGCAAGTTCCCTTATCCACTTAACCATCTTATAACTTCTTGTTTTTACTTAATGTAATTATTAATATGTAATTATTAATGTGTTTCTACTTTAATGTAATTATTAAAATGTTTCATTTTTACATCCCTTTTAAAAACTTAATTTCATATTGAACTTTTTAATAATGATGCTTAAGTTCTCTGGTCTTTAATATTTAATAAAAATTACTATATTCTGTAGTTAACTTGGCAAATATGTATATATATATATATATATATATATATATATATATTCACACATACATGTGGAGAGGGTGAAGAAAGAGACAGAAGGTACAAGAGAAAGAAACAGAGAGACAGAGATAGACAGAGAGAGGACACCTCGGAGAGAAGACTGAGGGGTTAGCTCTATGACAGAATTAGTGTTTATTGTGCCTGAGGTCCTGAGTTCAGTTCCTAGAAAGATGATAGATACATATGCATTTACGTCTGTCTCTCTTGCTCCATCTCATTTGTCCATGTGAGCTATGACAAAGTTCATCTTTTGGAATATCACCTCCTCCCTCAGCCATGTTTTAGCTACTAGCAAAGCAAAAGCTACTGAACACCTAACCACCTTACTTGTTTACACCTGCTCCTTTAGTTCAAGCCTCGAATCTCATTCCAATGAGCATCTGAAGTCAGCTCTGGCCTTCATTGCTATTCACACATTTAACAGGCACCCACTGGACACTCAATGTATTTATTAAACACTCTTGACTCGCCAGTCATTGTTGAGTATTCAAGGCAAAGGGTATTCAAGGATAAATAAGGCATGGCTCATTCTTGAAGAGCGTATGACTTAATTGGTGTGTCAGATATATAAACAATAACTCATTGTTCTGTACAGTGCATGCTCTCATGAAGGTGTGTGCAAAGTGAGCTGACAGAAGAAGTGATTGATTGGTCATGGATTGGATCAGTGATGTGAATACAGTCTCTTTAAGAAGGATGCAATAGTTAAACAATGAGTTGGTGGGGGCTGGTTATACTAAGCAGTATATACAGAATAGTAAGCATGTAAGGCCACCTGGAGGAGGGGCTTCCGATAAGATAATAGAGGGAGTGACATGGATAAAAGAAGCCAAAGGATTGTAATGCATGATCAGAAGGTGTTGAAGTGTTACAGTATTTATTAGAAACAAAGAATACCAAGGTCATCATGCATAATCTTAGTTATACCTATAGAATTTGTATGAAGCTGGTACTCCGATTGTCTTCATGCTGGAAACGGTGGCATGAAGTTAGAGAGCATAAGCTACTTGCCAAATAAAATCTCAGGAACACAGAGAATGCTAAATGATTTACTAAGTAGGGTATAGACAACCCAGAATATGTACTGGATGTAAACAACCAGTGCGTGCCTTCCAGTACATGCCAGAAGATGCAAACTGATTGGAGGCCACCTGACCTGTGCTTTAGGAATTCTACTATACTCCTCAGAGGGAACCTCAACCAGAAAATGTGGGCAAAACATGAGAGATCTTATCTGTATGTAAGGAGCCACAGCATCAGGTGAGGGAGATGGCAGAGGATGGTAACATAGTTTTTGGTTTAGAAATAAAAAAAAAATGGCAGACAATCTGGATTAAGGATTATCACAAAATAGAGTGCTTAGGTTGCTCTCACTGTGTACCAGGAAAACTTCCAGGAGTAACATTTACTGTGGACATAGGAGAAGCAAATTTTAAGGATATCTGAAAAGAGAAACAAACCACAGGACTTTGTTGAGAAAATTGGTTCTTCCATGATGAAGATCTAAAGAAAATTTGCATTTCTAAGTAGCATGGGGTAGTCGACAGTGTGCTTTTTTAAATTCTGGTTTCGAAGCATAGCAGGGTACTAACTACTGACTGTAGTTTTAATATTTAGTGAATGTTTTTTACCCTACCTGAAAACGTTTTTCTCTCCCTGTGTCCTCCCCATCCCATTTCTTCTTTCTTTCCTCTTGTCTTTCACCTCATTATCTTTCCATAACATGCACAGTAACGGAAGCAAATGTGAGCATTCAGTCAGCTCACTTTAATTGTCATTTCCAATGTGATGGCTGCAGAAGTTGAGAGTCAATTCCTAGAATCAGGCTCTGTTCTTCCAGGAGCCTCTGCCTGAATATGTTTCATCCCTTCTGCCCAAAGTGTCTTCTCTATACCTTGCTTGCATTGACAACACTCATGTAATTACCGTCCAACACCCAAATGAACCTCCTTGACCTTCACACCCTGCCGATGTACGGTAGGAATCTGCCAGGACTCTGTTATCATTTGTTTTGGAAGAACTCACAATTGTGTCTCCTTGAGTAAAATAGGATTTGTGTTATGCGTTTTCCATTGTATTTGCTAAGCAAATAGTACAAGCTCAAAAATGTACAGTGAATAAGTAATTAATAAATGAATCTATGACATGAGAGTTGGCTAAGTGACAAGCCATAGACAGATAAGTCTTATGGTGACAGAGTGCTGCCAACCCTCAGTACCTGAGAAGAGTCTCTCCTGAACTGTAAACATCCCTTCCAGGGCAGGTCCCTAACCTCAACTAAGTTGGAGCTGGAATAAGAGAGGGCTCTTGGCGGGGAGGAGGCAGAAATCCTTAATAAATAAATAAATTGTTGGATAGGGGAGCACGGAAGCACAATTCTTAGTTAAGGGAGCCACCTTAGGGTTGGCAAGAGACTTGAACCTAGAGTGGCTCCCAGGAGCCCAAGGCGATGTCCCCAGTTAGTTCCTTGGGCAGCTGAGGATAGGGAACCTGAAATGACCCTATCCTATAGCAATACTGACGAATATCTTGCATATCATCATAGAACCTTCATCTGGTGATGGATGGAGATAGAGACAGAGACCCACACTGGAGCACTGGACTGAGCTCCCAAGGTTCCAATGAGGAGCAGAAGGAGGGAGAACATGAGCAAAGAAGTCGGGACCACGAGGGGTGCACCCACCCACTGAGACAGTGGAGCTGATCTATTGGGAGCTCACCAAGGCCAGCTGGACTGTGACTGAAAAAGCATGGGATAAAACCGGACTCTCTGAACATGGCGAACAATGAGGGCTGATGAGAAGCCAAGGACAATGGCACGGTGTTTTGATCCTACTTAATGTGCTGGCTTTGTGGGAGCCTAGAGAGTTTGGATGTTCACCTTCCTAGATGTGGACGGAGTGGGGAGGACCTAGGACTTATCACAGGGCAGGGAACCCTGACTGCTCTTTGGACTGGAGAGGGAGGGGGAGAGGAGTGGGGGGGAGGGAGAGAAGGGTGGGAGGAGGGGGAGAAGGGTGGGAAGAGGGGGAGGGAAATGGGAGGCTGGGAGGAGGCAGAAACTTGTTTTTTTTTCCTTTTCTCAATAAAAAAAAATTTAAAAAAAAAAGAGAGAGGGCTCTTGTGGCTTCTTGATGAGGAATAAGGAAAGAACTATATCCCAGGTAAGATTCTCTTAGGGAATGCTGGGAGAAAAACACACTCCAGTCATCCTATTAAAAAGCATAGGGCTGTGCATGATTTGGGCTTCCAACACACTATTCCTTTTTTAAATACTATCCTTTTATCATGTACTTGACACCCTTTGTTCCTTTATGTAACTCCACAATACAAATTTTTATGTATGAAAACATTTATGAGGCCATAACCAAGCATAGTTACTAGTCTCCACAAACAAGTATAGGATTTCCCTATTAAACCTCAGTGTTGGCTAAAAGAATAAAATAAATTTTAGCCCAAACAATAAGTTGTTTTAATATGGCTATATTCTGTGAAATATCCGAGATATACTTCTGACTGCTGATGTGAACTTCCTCAGAAATCAGTTATCATCTATTTGATCTTCAAGCTTTATCTCCTGTTTGCTTTCTGCCAAGAATTAAGAAGGCACTATGGGCACTGCACATCCTATATATCAAACTGAGATCAAACTAACATAGTTGCAGAAGATCAAGGCTTCCTT
The DNA here is from genome assembly GCF_018167655.1 of Microtus oregoni. Lineage (NCBI taxonomy): Eukaryota > Metazoa > Chordata > Mammalia > Rodentia > Cricetidae > Microtus > Microtus oregoni. The sequence goes on from NW_024543070.1 coordinate 10,800,801, forward strand.
CAGAGACCAATAAGAACTGGAGAGGTCAATACAAGGAAAAGAGCAGATGCAGATGTATTAGTGAACTAGGCTGGGGACTGCAATGCCCCTTGCTTGATCCAGGCTCTTTACCAAGGCAGCTCTGTGGCTGCAGTACACTATTTCATCGTGGTTACTAGCAGAATCTTTGCAGTCACACAACCTCAGGTCGAATCCCCTGCTCTGCCTCACATGGGATTTGTAACCTTTGAGAAACTAATCTTTCTAAATTTGTATTTCATTATACAAAACAAAGATAATAATGGCAACTTTGGGCTGTTTTGTATATGTGTTGTATCTAATTTCTCACGTGACCAGAAAGTTCTATTAGTAATAGTGATCTTCATCTCATGTTTCTTACACGGTTAAGTGTCATTTCTGTCTTCGGACAATCCAAGTGAACAGGATGGGAGGTGGGATGGGATCATGTGAAGGGCAATATAAGGGCAGAGAACACAGAAGAGAGGAAAGAAGGATGGAGAGGAGAGGAGGGGAGGAGTGATGAGAGGATGTTGATGGGAGAGAAGGGAAAGAGAGGGGACAGAATAAAATGCCCATCATTTATTTTCCCTTAGTGTGTACAAAGCAGTGTGTTACCTGCTCACATATATTTGCCTGTTGAATCTACAGACAATAGCAAGAAAAATAAATATTTTTATTTTTTAGATATTGGATCCAAGGCACATAGAAATTGAGGAATTTGTCAGCATAATTCTTTCATTTGCATACTTCCTAACAAAGTTAGAGATATGTTTTAGAAAAAAGATCTTCTGCTTCCTTTTCTCAGCGTGAATAAAGCCCTCTTTCATTTTTCTTTATCTTAGTCAAGTTCATTTGCTTATTTGCCTGTGGCTGACAAGGCACAGCTGGTGAGCTGCTATTCACCTGGCGTGCACGAAAGGCACCGTACAGAGAATCAGACATTCCATCATTGCTATTTAGTGTGCTATGGAGACATAGGCCAGAAAACATTATGTTCTGATTTTACAGATAAAGAAGCTAGAGCTCAGAGTGGCACCAATCACTGGCACACAGATAGGGCTGAGAGAGATACTTAAGGCATTCATAGGTTTCTTTTCTCAAAGATATTCATTACTTCATTTATTCATTACATTATTTATTATTTAGCTTCTACATGTAAACATAGTGCTAACGATCTGATACTTATGACAATGCTATTTTCTTGCTGTGCAACCAATAAAAGCAGTTCACTCAGGGTTTCACCTGCCCTATCTTGTTGAACTCCCAAGAAGCCAGCAGAATTCTTTCATAAGCATGCCCTTACAAAATGTTCTCGAATATTGTTTTTTTTTTTCAGGAAACACAGCCACATGCCAGAATCCATGACACAGTTCGTAGAGATCACTGGACTATCTCTTCCCCAGGGACCACAATATAAGCACAGTGTTCCATCATGAGCAGTGTAGCAGATGACATAAGCTATATTGATTAAGGTTTGCTCATGGGAGAGACTATTTGTTGATCAATCTTTACTTAAGGAGAATCAATGCCAGGTCTTTGAAAGGAATGGATAAAAAAAAACTTGGCAGTATTTATTTTTGTTAAAAAATTTTTATTTGTAGATATATAATTAGAAAAAGACATAAGATAGATGGTAGATGGACAATAGATTAAATAGATAGATGATAGAAAAGTTGATAGATAGATAGATAGATAGATAGATAGATAGATCCCCAGGAAGAGGGAGCAATTAAAGTCATTAACTCTTGAGCAATGAAATTAAGGGTTCTAGGGCAGTTAATTAAGGAAGAATGCCCAGCAAGAGTAAGGTACAATGGATAGCATAACAATTACACAGGATGTGGGCATTTGAACCTAAGCCTGAAGAGTAAACTACAATGCTCCGGGGAGAAATGATAGGGAAGCTATCCCATCAACAAGAAAGAGTATGAGCAAAGAAGAGGACCATGATCTGAGAGGGTGTGCCCTTCTGTGAATAGGAAGTCAGCTCCAAGTGTGGAGAGAGACATTTGACCTGCATGCTTATTTCTGTGCCAGTAGGAGACTGAGTTTATCAATTCGGTAGCACAACTTGTAGTCTGGTACAGTAATACTTCAAGCTATATTCATTCTTCTTAAGAGAAGCCGTTTGTAATTGATAGCTGCTCAGGAGCAATCAGCCAGCAAAAACTGAACATCATGCTTGTTTGTTTGTTTGTTCCTATTTATTCAAGAAAGAGAAAAAATGAAGTTGAATGGGTATGAATATGGGAGAGTAAATTGGGGAGTTGGGGTGGGGGAAAGAATATGATCAAAATACATCATATCAAATTTTCAAATAATTAAAACCATTACTTAAAAAATAAGTACCCAGGATCACGAGCTGCCCTTCTCTATGGTGGAATGCCTTACTCAGCCTTGATGCTGGGGGCAGGGGCTTGGTCCTGCCTCAACTTGACAAGTCAGGCTTTGTTGACTCCCCATAGGAGGCCTTACCCATTTTGAGGAGTGGATAGAGGGTGGAGGAGGGGCAAGCAGGAGGAGGGTAGAGAGTGGGAACTGTGGTTGGTGTGTAAAATGAATAGAAAATGTAAAATAAAAATTTTAAGTAAAAAACAAACAAACAAACAATAATTAAAAATGCTTTGTCCTTGCATCTTCTTTCCTGTTTCTAAACAAATTTTTGCATTGTTTTCTTTTTTTTCAGTGAAAACTTATTTTAATTACTTTTTTAATTAAAAATGTCCACCTCCTCCATTTTCCCTCCCCCTCCCCTTTCCCCTTCCTCTCCAGTCCTAAGAGAAGTCAGAGTGCCCTGCCCTGTGGGAAGTCCAAGGTCTTTCCCCCTCCATCCAGGTCTAGGAAGTTGTGCATCCAAACAGACTAGAGTCCCAAAAAGCTAGTACATGCAGTAGAATCAAAACCCAGTGCCATTATCATTGGCTTCTCAGTCAGCCCTCATTGACAGTCACATTCAGAGAGTCCAGTTTGATCACATGGTCCTTCAGTCCCAGTCCAGCTGGCCTTGATAAGCTCCCATTAGAATAGTCCCACTGTCTCCATGGGAGGATGCATCCCTCGCAGTTCTGACTTTCTTGTTCATGTTCTCCCTCCTTCTTCTCTTCATCTGGACCTTGGGAGCTCAGTCCAGTGCTCCAATGTGGGTCTCTGTCTCTATCTCCATCCATCGCCAGATGAAGGTTCTATGGTGATATGCAAGATATTCATTTGGAGGAGCAACATAGTAAAATGGCAATTCTACCAAAAGCAATCTATAGATTCAATGCAATCCCCATCAAAATCCCAACAAAATTCTTCACAGACCTTGAGAGAATAATTATCAACTTTATGTGGAAAAACAAAAAAACCCAGGATAGCCAAAACAATCCTATACAATAAAAGTACTTCCGGAGGCATTACTATCCCTGTCTTCAAACTCTATTACAGAGCTACAGTAATAAAAACAGCTTGGTATTGGCATAAAAACAGAGAAGTCGACCAATGGAATCGAATCCAAGACCCGGATATTAATCCACAAACCTATGTACACCTGATTTTCGACAAAAGTGCTAAAATCATACAATGGAAGAAAGAAAGCATCTTTAACAAATGGTTTTGGCATAACTGGATGTCAACCTGTAGAAGAATGAAAATAGATCCATATCTATCACCATGCACAAAACTCAAGTCCAAATGGATTAAAGACCTCAATATAAATCTGACCACACTGAACCTGATAGAAGAGAAAGTGGGAAGTAGTATGCAACACATGGGCACAGGAGACCACTTTCTACATATAACCCCAGCAACACAGGCAATAAGAGCAACAATGAATACATGGGCCCTCCTGAAACTAAGAAGCTTCTGTAATGCAAAGGACACTGTCATTAAGACAAAAAGGCAACCTACTGAATGGGAGAAGATCTTCACCAGTCCCGCATCAGATAAAGGTCTGATCTCCAAAATACATAAAGAACTCCAGAAACTAGACATTAAAATTTTAATTAACCCAGTCAAAAAATGGGGTACTGAACTGAACAGAGAATTCTCAACAGAAGAAGTTCAAATGACCAAAAGACACTTACGGTCATGCTCAACTTCCTTTGCAATCACGGAAATGCAAATCAAAACAGCTTTGAGATACCATTGTTTTCTTTTAATTCCATGATGAAACTCATTGACATTTTTAAGGGAATCGAGTCTGGTCTGTAGTAACTCTTCAACACACAGTACTGGCAGAACCAGGTATTTATGAACTTAGATCCATACCACTCACCCTGTACAGAAAATCATCAATTAAAATGGATCATTTTAACTTAAATGATTTTAATTTAAAGGGATATAGAACCCCAAATATTAATGCTTCCAGCAGAAAATATAGGGAATGCACTTGAAGTTATAGGTATGGGCAATAACTTTCTGAATAAGACTTCAATAGCACAGAAAATATCCCTAAGCATCAACAAATGAGACTAGACGAGATTAAAGTGTTTCTGTATAGTAAGGAGATGATTGTCAATTATTTTACCAGCTACAACTCAGAAATGAAACTGATATCCAGAACACATAAGAACAGCAAAAATTAAACACCTAAATCACAAAATTGCCATTTAATACACGGGCTGATGAACAGATAGTCCTGAAAAGATGAAACACAAAAGCTGACAAATATGTATTTTAAATGCTCAACATCGTTAACCATGAGGCAAGTATAAATTAAAATCTCCGACCTTCCATTTCATCCCAATGAATTTGGCTATGACCAGGACCACAAGTGACAAAAAAGAACAGCAAGATTATAAAGAAGAGGAATCCTTTCTTCACCACTGATGGAAGCGTAAACTACTGCAACCAATATGGAAGTTCCTCAAAAAAATTCTAAGCAGAGCTACCATATGGCTTAGCTGTGCTATTCTTGGGTATACACAGGGATGTGTGTACACTCCCGTTTACTGCAGCTGCACTCGTCACAGTGTCTAGGAAACGGATGTACATCCACAGAAGCCTGCATAATGAAATTATAAGGTTTCTGAATGGTGGAAGGAGGATATTGTATTCATAAGTTGCCCTAGTCCCATGTTCTGTTTCATAAGAAAATCTAAACTTTCAATGTTAACACAAATGTAAATGCGCGGTTGTGAGGGTAGTGTAAACTATGAAACTAGACAGGCAGCTGGAAGAGGGGAACAAGAGGCAGAAGTAATGAGAAGGAGGGGATAAAAAAAAAGTCGCATAGGACTTGAAAATTGATAGGAAGCTATTAGGGATGGAACAAGGGAGAATGGAGGAGAATTGATAAGAGGGTAAAAGAAACGACAAAGGCAAATTTTCTTTGAAAAATGCCTAAATGAAACCCAGTCCTTTGTAAACGAACGAAATGTTTTAAAAAGAAAGAAATTGCTTTGATTTTGAAAGACAGGGCTGAGCCTGTTGTTGAAGATCTCAGAGCAAGCTGTGTAGACGTCTTGTGCAACAGCCTAAATTCCACAGCAGGTGATGTCACCACAACTGTCCTATAAATGGAGCAAAGATTCAGGTGCATCTAAGCAATTTATCTGCACCAATACCCAGGACAACAGGAATGGCTTTCTCAGTTCTGCGACTGACTGTTGTCCTGGGACTGTGTGCCCTAATCCTGACAAGCCAGGCAGGTAAGTGTTTCTGATCACAGCCCAGAAGCTTGGGCATAGTTAGTGATGGGTGGAAGCTGGCACAGAATATAAAAGGGGAGGGGCATTTTGGCATTGCAGAAAGAACCCTGGGCTGGGAGCCTGAAAACACATCTAATTCCGAAAGCAATTTTATTAAGCTTGATTTTGGTTGTATCCTCCATCTTAGTAAATATATGATGTTTGGAATGAGTCCTTTCTTATATTCTTAAATGGTGAAGGGATGCTATTACATTATAAATTCATTGAATATTGTCTGTGGGGTGTTTTGATGATTATAACAAATAATGTTTAATGAAGATGAAAATATAATTTTCAATAGCACTCTATAATGGAAATATAAATTTATAAATGTATATTAGGCATAATACTTAATACCTCTAGATGTGGTACAAATAAGGAACATTAAAGGCTGTCAATCTCATATGTATCATGAAATTTAAATAAAATAGGCAAAAGTTTGGAATAGTGCCTGGTCAATAAAAATCACTAAATAAATATTAAATGCTGTTGTTATCATGTATAAATTATTTTTAAGTTCAAGTTCAGTTTCATTAGAGTTTAAAAGAAAAACACCTCAGGCAGTTTGTATATCTCAGCACATATACACGTGTGTTTGTGCATGCACGTATGCTTGTGTGTGTGTATCTTTGTCTACCTTAGCTGAGGAAAAATAAGTAATGGTATTTGAGTTATTAGTGTAGAGAATGGATACATGGTCGCAGGCAGACATGAGGCAGAGAGGGGGCTTAAAAAAAAACTTAAGAAGACCAAAAGTATCAGAAAAATCCAAAGTGATACAGAAAGTTGCAGGGTTAATATAGAGATAGGAGAAGATGAAGATTCTCACTTTCTGAGTACTTCAGACAATCTGGCAGACAGACAGATGCACCAGCTTGGTATTTTGAACTACTGTGAAAAGTTTAGATAAAAAATTAACCAAAACCAAAACTTTTATGTAAACTTTCATTAGACATATGCTTTTGTTCTTTTAAGCCAGCATTTGTGACTAATATCAAGAAAGCAGATTAATAAGAGAACTCCACTGATTTAAACAGAAGTTTAATATCAACATATTGAAATCTGACCTTAGAATATGTATATTCTAAGTTTCATCCTTTACATACCTTAAATAACTTACCCAGGTCCACCATAACTTGCTTAGTCCTTCTGGCTTTCCTTCCCAAATCTGGAATCACATAAAATCATGATAGATTCTCATAATAATCTTACTTAATAAATGCACCATTTTCTTCGGTTGGTGCAGATTAGTAAACTAAGATTGCAGAGGGAAAGGGTTTTTTGTTTTGTTTTGGTTTGGCTTTTAGTATAAGCACACGTGAAAGTTCTCTGATGGTGAAATCTGAGTTTCTAGGTTCTTCCCAGTGCAACTAAGCTTGTGTTTCTTTTGAAACACATGAAAGCACACAGAGGGCTGCAAGCAGCATGCAGCATTGTCATTTAGGAATTAATCATTTTGTCTGCAGAAGCTATGAATCTTTGTTTTGTGTCTGTTCAGGGTGCAGAAAGCAGAATGAGCAACCAGCCGCTCAGTAGCAGGTCCCATTGCCTGTAAGCTAGCAGAACTCACAGTCCCGGGTCACTCAAGGCACCCTAAGAGGAAACGCAGATGAGGGATGCATAAGCCCTGTGCCAGAGGGGGACATGGGATATCTTGTCCACCCTGCTTCCAAAGTTAGCAACAGTGCTGTGAAGGGTGATATTTGCATTCTAAAGACAATTCTCATTCATCCATAAACTATAAAACTGGTTAAATAAGTCCAGTTTTAGTTAATTTTCTCACCCATTTAATCACATAACTCTTGATGTTACAGATAAAATGAGCATGCTTTTATAATCACTTTGTAAAATGTAGAAATCTATATAAATAAAACAGTTGTATTTGTTCAGAATTTTATAATCACATTCAGTTAAAAAATTAGTAGAAATCTTAATGTAATAAATGCTACTTTGTGTTTATTTTTAAAGAGAAAAGATTAAATAATGGACCTTGATGTTTTGAGATTTATGGGTATTCCAATAGCATTTTAAGTTTTCATAATATTCTAAAATGCTAGAGGAAAATCGAGCTACTTATAATTCTGTTGCTGTTAATAATAATAATAATATACTAATAGTGCCATAAATCAATTATTGTGAGATTACCCTGGGTTTGCTGCTGTGATAAGTAGTTTATACACTGTGGATATATATCTATACACACATTATAGCATGAACAATATATACAATACTTTTCTTCCTACCAATATCACAATGAAGACACTAAAAGACAGTGGTTAAATGTGATTTGCAAAAGTATATGGCTAATATTTTGTTGAAAACAAAAACAAAATCAGATTGTAGGACCATAAAATGTGTGGCACACCACATAATAATACCTATGAATATGTATATGGACTAAAGACTAGACTGATTCCTGAGTTCCCATACACTAATCCCCGGCTCCTCTGGTATTAAAAAGCTAGTATTTAGTATTACATTAAAATGAATAAAACTGTTATGTGTTGCCAAAGAGGACTCTTCCTTTGTATAGGGACTTCCTGTGTTACACTTGGCTGGTATCCACGGAGAACCAGTCTATGGAGAGAGAGCAATAAAGGTTCTTTATATCCTCTACTCATAAAGAAACCAAACCAAAGCAAAATGTGTTCTAATGAAAAATTCAACTGTTGGATGAACGAATCTTTGATTATCATCTCTTATAAATCCCAGACTAAAGAGCCTGTTAAGCCTTTGACTATGACATAATAAATATAAATGCTTACAGAATTTATTGCCATTTTTTTGCTAACAATTCCTATCTTAGAATACCACATAGATAACACATTTCTTTCTTCATTTGGTAGCCCTGAAAGAGATGTGGTTACATGACCTTCACCTGAGTCTAGGGGAAATAGTGCTAAGGACTTGAGACCTAATGACTCAAAACTTGTAGTGGGGAAGCAGTATAGATATGGAACACTTTTGTGTATCTCAAAAATCATTTTTGTACAAACAATGCTTAGTACTGATCTTAAATTTCATAAATGTCTAGAGTCAGGAGCAAGATAAGTTCTTCAATTTTTAAACATCACTTAAAGTGATTTTTCTAAAATTCACTTTTTTCTAGCATTTGTGTGTGCCTAGAAAAATAATTAAAACTAACTTTTTTATGAATTTGAATTTTCAAATTAACAACCAATTATGGCTATTGTGAGTCTATCCGAGATATCACATTTATTAGTCTTAACTTTAAAATAATCTAATGTTCAACTGAAATCAAATAAGTAATCCAGTTTTTAATTAATTAATTATTTTTTAAAATAACAATCTTTTCATATTTTAGGTACCAATCCCAGTTCCCACTCTCTCTCTTCCTCCCACTCTCTCCACCTTCTCTGCACTTCACACCCCATCCACTCCTCAGGGAGGGTAAGGCTTCCCATGGGGAGTCAACAAGGTCTAGCACATAGCTTTGAGGAAGGACCAAAGCCCTCCCCACTATATCTAGGCTGAGCAAGGTATCCCTCCAAGGAAAATGGGTTCCAAAAAGTCAATTCAGGCATCCAGTATTTTTATATAGAGTTTGGTGGCACCATAGTTCTGTTAATAAAATGAAAAAATAAAGTCCTGCATCATCTCATTATCAGGATTCAGAAAGAAGGCTACACGCTGTAGTTTATACCACTCTACTGGAACTTTTTATCTCATGAATGAAGACCATCAACACCCAAGGGACACATGTGCATCCTTCAGCTATGAAGGATAAGGTACATGACTCCTATAGGCACCATGCTCTCATGGTTTGCACAGCCTTCTGTTTTCTAAATATTATCAGTTTATCCTTCTAATAAGCTAAAATTTGCATATCTTAAAATATTACCCAGGGAGAAAAAATACACAGGATTCGTAAAAACCATTGTTCATAAAACTTAACAGGTGATACAAAACTGACAGAAATTATTTATCATTTACCTTTCATTTGCTCTCATGAATAAAGTACAGTTTGTGTACTTTTCCTACAAAGAGCACATAGTTTTATCACAGAATACTGTAAAAATCTCAATTTTGATATCAGACAAACATGACCCTGGATTGTATTTCTATCACCTGGCAATTCTTCATCTTTGAAACAGCTTTGAAATCTCTGTCCAACTCTACTTCTTCAAGTTTAAATTGGCTTAGCAATTGTCTTACCTCATGGAATTATGAAGATAAAAATAGCACAGTGCATGTGAACTGCCTGTTAGAGGTATGTGCACAGCATAACTACCCATGAAGATTTTCATCTTCCTTATTTATATTACCATTGGCACAGAAATCCCATGGAAACAATGGTATCCTATATTACGTGGACAGCTAGGCTTTCTGCATCACAAACCTGGCACTGACATTAGTATGATGCAATGTAACAACTTATTGTTGTACCTGTAGATAAGAGCATCTCTCGGTTTTAATCAGAGAAGCCTCTATTTGTAGTAGATGATAATTAATATGGAGACAACCCCTATACACACACACACACAGAGAGAGAGAGAGAGAGAGAGAGAGAGAGAGAGAGAGAGAGAGAGCTTTTCAACATACATTGAAAAAAGATTGTGGAATGCTCAGCCCCAAATTGGGCATTCAATTCATATCACACCATTAATTTCCCATGTTGAAGTGGGTGGTAACATCATGAAAACATTATTTTCCAGACACACCAGGGCAGATGCATAGATAAACCTGTAGCAATTGTGGCAGAATGCAAAGACCTTCACAAGGCCAGCAAAATAAAATCTCAGCATAGAAGAGGGAAGCTGGACAAAAAACCCACCACTGGTGAGGAACTCTTGGTATTTGATAGCTTCTGAGAGAAGTCCGTTTTCCTTAACACTTCACTCTGACAGGCTGCCCAGACACCAGGACTAGTCCAACTCCCAAAAATAGGTAGGAAACACAAACTGGACTTGATGGCGAGAGAAGAAAAATAAAAAGAAGTAATCTCAAAGTTGGATGGGAAGGGACGAGAGCATGGAAAGGGTGGTAAGTGGGGAAGCTGGAATGAACACTCTTAAAATACAATCCATGAAGTTCTCAAAGAACAAACAAAAATCTTACAAAAAGAAAAAGGAGGTACCTCTGTGTGCTTTGTTTTCTTGGTAACCAAATGTAGCCATTGTCTTCTTAGATACTTATGTCTGTTACTTGTATGTTTTTAGTAATAATTAGATAAAGACTTCAACCAAACAAGCACAGGGTGCGTAGGGACAGGAAGATGAAACTAAGGAGTTCGTACCAGGTGGATACCAAGGAACTCAACAGATCCAACACCAGAAACAGATTTTCCTTTTAAATTGCAAGGAATCACATTTGAAAGTTTTTTATGTTTATGGTTTTTTTTGTTTGTTTTTAGATGACAAACCAAATGAAGAAGGCAACCCAGATGAGAAAGCAGATAACCCTCCAAATGACTCCAGTAAAAAAGCAGAGGGAGATTTCCCCAAATTCTTAAGCCTCCTGGGTTCAGAGATCATTGAGAATGCCGTGGATTTCATCCTTCGCTCCATGTCCAGGGGATCGTAAGCCATCTCATTAGATAAATCTCACTTTTGCCAGCTTCACTGTAGAAAATTAGTACACTCAAGAAAATGGATGAAATTGAGTAAATGCATTCATTTTTTCACTGAAACAAAAAAAAAAAACCGTCCTGCCTTAAGTTACATTTAACATGCAAATGCAGTGCCCTGAGATCTAGAGTGAGGGCACTCCCTCAAGATCCTTTCTACAATATTTTAAAATCCCAGGGCCATGAAAGGAGGGCAGAAGGATGCAGAACTAAGAAATGGAAGAGAAGTTGTGGTCTTGATAATGAATATGGAGTCCTGTATTTGGCTTCTAGTTTGAGTAGTTCAGGAGGGGTAGTTGAAGTAGCTGATGATGTCTCTTTAGGCGCAATGTGCCAAACTCTCAGGAGCAGCGTGTTGGCCACCATGAAGGATAATCCAACCCAGAAACTTTCTAATATTCCCAGCCTACTTCTTTTTTCTTTTTCATTTCTTTTTTTAATTGATTTTTATTGAGCTCTACATTTTTCTCTGCTCTCCTCTCTGCCTCTCCCCTCCCCTTCAACCCAGCCTACTTCTTAAGACGCCTTGGATTTAACATATTTTGCATTTGATTTGACTTCTCCTTATTCTTCATACTTCTTTCAGCCTGCACTGCTGCAAGCTGTTGTTTTTTATTCATTTTTACATAGATACCTGCAGAGAGTTTGACAAAACTCTGATTTATTACTACACAGTGAATAATTATGTTTGAATTAGACCTCCTTCATCTACAATATAGCTACTCACAGGAAAGGCTAAGGGTGCAGTTTTAAACAAACTGTCTGGGTAATTCTGACACAAAAGCCACCTAACCAGGTGCTCACCTACAAAGTTTGGCCCTCAAGTTTTATCAAACCCTGAGTTCTGTTCATATTCTATTTAAATAGGAATTCTCAGGTTTTCCTGGGGTAAGTATACACGGCTTCTTAAACTCAACCAACAACAAATGAAGGGCCATTTTCATAAAGGAGCAGTTGGGTCTCTTCTTGTAGTCCTCAATCTGCTTAAAAACTGTTTGTTTGGTTGTATAGGGTTCTGCCTATGAACCTTCTTCACACATTGTTAAAGCTCAAAGATGATTCTACTTCATGATTTCATTTTGTGTAATTGTTATTTGTATATGTTGTCTCCTCATGATTATTAATAGAAACAAGAAGAAAAGTTATAAGAAATGAGTTAGTAGACATTTGATGTATTCAAAATACAAAGTAGTTAATAATGTCACCTACAAAGCATAGCAAAGCAAGGAGACAGAATAATTACTTCTCCACTGGGGAAGTCCCCATATGCAAAATGTCAGATACACCACTGTATCGCCCCAAAAGTTTACTGTCTGTTCCATTAAGGATTTGTAGGTTCTGAACTCAGAAATGTTGCCTCCTTGTCTATACTTCTCCTCATCATATTCAGAGCAGACTCCTGCTCTGTGATGGGAGAACTTTTGGTGAGGTCAGGCATGCCGCCTTAGGGTCCCTTTTGCCTGAAATGCTCTTTGTATTTCTCACGGCCACTGTTTGGTTCTGTGGCTCATCTTCAAATTCCTCCCCACAAAACAATTCTGTTATGCTCTTATAGCTAATTTCTCCCTCCCTGCTCACTGTTCCCTGTCACTTTGCTTTGAGATGGTGTGATATTACTTACAAAAATCTAAAATTATTTGTTTCCACTTATGTAGCTTAATGAAACACAGAAACCAGATAGGTATATCTTGTACAATATAATATTATAGCATCTTCCCATGGTGTCCATCAGTAAATAATTGTTCCTTTGATGAAATAGTTAAAGAAAAAGAGCTTAGAACTTATGCCTAAAGCCCGTGTATTTCAACTCGACTATGAAAATCAAAGGGTCTTTGTTCAAAGGCAAAATATTCCTTGTTGAAACAATCAAATGTAGTTGAGGATGTAAAACATATTACAAAGTTCCTTCACAAAGAAAGACCACGGGTGTTGTGGAGGTGTTGCATGAGAGAAGGCTTTCAAAAAAAGCATTTTCTTTCTTTGTATATGAAACATTAGGATGGAAATTATGAAGGATGATATCTAGTCTGTAAATTCCTTCTTTAAAAAACCTTCAATCTTTAAGGTTAGATAACATGAGCTGAGCTGATGCAAAGACAACTATAAATAGCTAACAAGATAATTCTGTCTGAATATCAATATTCACAGAAAAGGGTTTGGGGAAAATGTGAACTATAATTTAGCTGCTCCTTGGACTGGAGAGGGACGGGGAGAGGAGTGGGGGGAGGGAGAGAAGGGTGGGAGGAGGGGGAGAAAAATGGGAGGCTGGGAGGAGGCAGAAACTTGCTTTTTTTTCCTTTTCTTAATAAAAAAATAAAAATAAAAAAATAAAAAAAAATTTAGATAGTTAAATATAGGTAAACAGATAAATGTAGATATAAGCATATTTGCTCATGTCATCATAAAAACTAAAAACCCATGAATTTGCTCATTTATTACCACTCCTGAAACTCTTCCTGGAATTTCTACCACTTACACAGCAAAGCACATGACTAAAGCTGATGGTGAAGGTCTGCCCTTGATGTTCTTGTAATTCCTGTTACCTCCACTATCCCTCTCATCAGACACCTAAGCCTGAACAACACATGATATCTGTATGAACCCTCAATGCTTTTGCATAAGCTTTTCCTCCCTCTGCCAACAGTTTAGTCTGAAATCTACAGTTTATTTATTCAGCAAACCTAATCACTTTCTAAAGCCCAATTCCAAAAGCAGCTCTGGGAAGAAGTTGCAGACTCCTCCAATTACAAACTTTAGGTGTTTTGTTTTGTAATTTGGAATTCATAATACTTTGTATTGTTGATGCAAAGCAACTGCTCTCATCTTAAAGAAAGTGAGAGATCATTTATTCTAGAGCCACTTTGAGTGACCATGTTTCAGGAGCACTGATTTAGGTTATCCCAAATTTCATATTCCCCATGAAGGCAGTTTATGAAGTTTGTATTATGTGAAAGAACAGAGAAAGTCATAAATCAAGGCAAGTTTTAAAATATGTTGATGTGTACATCAGAGAGGCAGATATATTGAGATGGAAGAATCTATTCTATAGGCTAAAGATGCTATCTGATGACATTCCTAGCTTTTGGATTGGTAGAAACTAGTGATTTTCCAAATCAGTAGATCCCAAAAGGTTTATCACACAATAATATTTCCCACACAGGTTCGGGTGCAGGAGTGGAGGTAGTAAATCATGACTGTTCTGGAAGGCTAAAACTAGCTCAAGATAAAGTAATTAACCTCTGGAACTGTGATATTTCATTATCTCCACAACATATGAATTCTTTTTTTTCCTACTTTTTAATTGATTTTATTGAGTTATACATTTTTTTTCTTTGTTCCTTTATGTTCTTCTCCCCTACCCTTCAGCCTTCTCCCATGGTCCCTATGCTCCCAATTTGCTCAGGATATCTTGTCTTTTACTACTTTCCATGAACATTTGATCCATGTATGTCTATCTTAGGATCCTCAATGTTGTTGAGGTTCTCTGGAATTGTGATTTGTAGGCTGGTTTTCTTTGCTTTATGTTTTAAAACCACTTATGAGTGAGTACATATGACAATTGTCTTTCTGGGTCTGGGTTACCTCACTCAATATAATGTTTTCTAGCTCCATCCATTTGCCTGCAAATTTCAAGATGTCATTATTTTTCTCTGCTTTGTAGTACTCCATTGTGTAAATGTACCACATTTCCTTATCCATTCATTAGTCTAGGGGCATTTAGATTGTTTCCAGGTTCTGGCTATGACAAACAATGCTGCTATGAACATAATTGAGCACATATCCTTGTAGTACGATTGAGAATCCTTTGGATATATACGCAAAAGTGGTATTGCTGGGTCTTGAGGAAGGTTGTTTCCTAATTTTCTGAGAAATCACCACACTGACATCCAAAGGGGTTGCACCAGTTTGCATTACCACCAGCAATGCATAAGTGTGCCCCTTTCCCCACAACCTCTCCAGCGTAAGTTTTTATCAGTGTTTTTAATCTTGGCCATTCTTACAGCTATAAAATGGAATATCAGAGTTGTTTTAATTTGAATTTCTCTGAAGACTAGTGATGTTGAGCATTTGCTTGAGTGTCTTCAGCCATTTTAGATTTCTCTGTTGAGAGCTCCCTGTTTAGGTCTGTACTCCATTTTTATTGGGTTGGGTTATTTGTTCTTTTGATGATCAATATTTTGAGTTCTTTGTATATTTTGGAGATCAGACCTCTTTCTGATTTGGGGTTGGTGAAAATATTTTTCCATTTTGTAGGTTGCCATTGTGCCTTGTTGACCATGTCCTTTGTTTTACAGGAGCTTTTCAGTTTTAGGAGTCCCATTTATTAAATTTTTCTCTTAGTATCTGCATTGCTGGGGTCATATCTACGAAGTGGTCTTCTGTGTCAATGCATTCAAGTGCACTTCTCACTTTCTCTTCTATGAGGTTCAGTGTGGCTGGCTTTATGTTGAGGTCTTTGATTCATTTGGACTTGAGTTTACAATACTCAAATTCTAATCAGCCAGTCAGTCTCTGCAGACACAGATTCCTTTTGGAAGTTTTTATCAACAGTTAAATAACAGTTTCTTATCAGGAGTTGTCATTCTCAATATGAATCTGTATGATAGGGCCCCCCTATTTGTTTTAAATGACCTGTTCCTGAACATGTCTCCACTCTCCATTAGACTACAGCCTGTTCAAAAACGATATATTAGCATCATCTTTCATCTTCTCAGAAACTACCCTGGTTCCTAGCTATAGATGATAGTGTGCCTGAGATATATTCATCACTATAGAGAATTTGGTTTTGAACTTTGTGATCCATCATCCATATGTTGCGAAAATGTGGTTTCATCTTTTTTCTTAGTTTTTTGTACATGTAAAAGAAGTATAAAAATTAGTAAAACAAATATACTCATCCTGTTTTATGTGCTAGCATCCTATATGTGTGTATGCATAGCTAACACATACAGATACATATTTATGTACACAATGCATAATACTTATAGGGTTTTGTTTATTAAAAGACCAATAACTGATAGGTTTGTTACTGAGTTCAGTGATAATCATGCCCAAATACCTTGACAACTATAAACTATTGTGGAAATCTTGAGTCTTACTTCACTTTCTTATAGCAACATCTGGAGAAGAAAATTATACCTCAACTACGAGAAAGCTTAGTTCTAGGCACAGTAGCAGAGGCTTGTAACCCAGACTACCTGAGAGATGAGGCTGGAGGATCACAAGTATGATGTTATCCTAGAAAACAAGGCAGATGCAATTTCAAAAAGATAATGAAAATAAAAAATTCAAATTGAAAGAAATGAGGGGAAATGAGACAGTGTAATAGTGTGATCTTGTTAACATTCCCATAAGTCTGTATAACTCCTGCTTTTTTTTCTTCTCTTTTTCAAGAAGCTTTATGGAACTCGATGAGGACCCTGGACAGCCATCTTCAAAAGTGACCTCCTAAGGTGATTTTAACTAATACTTTACGTCAAAATAATAGCATTTTAGACACAGAAAATAAGGGTTTGGATTACTTTATTCATCGATTTTTGGGGACTCATGAATAATTACAACCAGAATGGTAGGGTTATGTTGTTGTTGTTGTTGTTCCTTCTTTGTACTAATTGTAGTTTGTTTCTAAAATTACACTGAAGTGTCTATATTGTTGTTTTGTTTGTCATCTGAGAGGCTTTTAAGGGAGGAATCCAAGTGTAGCATGAAACAGTGTGCAATGGGAAGGAGGAGGTCTGGTCCCTGCCACAGTTCTCCTTAGAACCTGCCATTAGATTTCCATCCCCTCTATAAATACATGACATAATCAGGTTATAAAGAGAAAGCATTTATTTTGACTCTTGATTTTCAAGGTTTCGTTTTCTAATGCACTGGTTTCATTGCTTTGGGCCAATCGTGAAGTAGTAAATACATCATATCAAGGGCCTGTGAATCCCTCACCTCATGGTCAAGAAGAGACAGAGGAGCAAACCAGAGTCCCATAATGACCTTCCCATCACACACTCAAGGCTAAAGTCTCTCTGCAACCCCTAATAGCACTGAGGTAGGGAATCAAGACTTTCACACCTAGGCCTTTTGGGAGGGGGATTATTCAACATCCAAACTCTAGCTTGCTTTGTACAAATCCACCTGTGAAATAAGAGGGCGGTGCACACTTAGAAAATAAACATCTAAGGACTCATGTAATTATGCAGTAAGTCAGTCATAGGAAGAGTGGAAATTGCTGCACTTAATCCATAGAGATAGCACTAGAAATTTCCCTGTCACCCATACAGACATCTAGCTTACCTGCAAACCATATGGTTTGAATTCCAGAACACCCACTCTTCCCTTACTCAATTATCTCCTGAGAACTCAGGTTGAAATAGAAAAACAAACATCATACAGACGGAAAAGCAGTATCAGTTCCTGAGTTGAAATGAGTTACTGCTCCATTTTAAGTGCTGGATAGATACCTAATTTATAGTTTCGGTAGAAGACAAACATCATTATCCTAAGTCTCACAAGTGATGAAACAAAAGCATGGAAGCAGTTGTGGACATGGTCATATCAAGGGAGCAGGAAAAGACTGGAACTCAGTCCCGTGCCAGGATATGTGTCCTATATCTGAGCCGTTTATCACTGCTGGAGAGCAGAGGACGGCATATGAGGAAGCAGCTGGAGTCATGATTCAACCATGACGCTTGCTAAAACAAAACTCCTCCCTCTTGGTTAGTAGATTTGCTTTCTGTACACCTCCAGCAATCATGGCCTTTCTCAACTTCTGTTGTTATCGAGGCTGGGAAAGTTTCTTTACTCTACTGGCTCTGTTTCTTAACTTAGGTGTGGCCAATGTGAGCTCAGAAAGTCACTATTAGATTAGCCTAGAGCGTAGCCTACTCTTTCATGAGCTTTGAAGGATGGAAATAAGGCTTGGGTATTGTAATCAAGATCTGCCCAACGCACATAATCCTGATTCTTGCTCAAAGCCAGATAGACATCTAAAACCACTCACTTGTGTGTTCATGTTTCCATCTTCTCCTCAGGGAAGAGCTTTCCTCCTGTTTTAAGCACCCTAATACTTTGTCTTCATCCAGGCTGCTACTGTACACCTGTAATCATTTATGCCCATATCCCAAATCCTGGCAGGGCCAACCAGGGATTCAGTGTAGAAGGTATAATGTAGTTGAGGCATTATGGAGGGAGAAAAGATCAGCTGACATCATGATGGTACAAGTTCAACCTGTACTGAGGACACCTGTTTTCTGTGCCTCCGTGGATTGGTGACTCCACCTCCTTAAGCCTCATTTCTCTGCTTTTGAATTTGAAACACTAGAGGAATGTAAAGATTCCAGAATGTAATGGAAGGATTCCCTTTTTTAGCTACCCACAAAAAAAAAAAAATCTTGAAAAGATAGATTTCTGGATAAACTCTAGCTGCCTTAATGATCCATAGAAAATGGTTCAATGTGGAAGTGTAAAAGAATTTTGATATGGAGTATCTCTTTAAATGACCACGACATAATCACTATGGATAGCCCTTAATGGGTAATTGAAGTTTTGTTTCTACGGTTAATGTCTTGTCTAATCAAAAGCAAGTCATCACTTTACAATTAAGTGATTCACAGTAATATCTGTTTCTCTATTTCAGAAAATGTGACCAAAATATATTTATAGATTAGTGGGGCTGGAGAGATAGCTCAGCAGTTTGAGTATTTACTGCTTTTCCAAGTTCTCGTTTGCTTCCCAGCTCCCATGTGGGGCCTCTTATAACTGCCTGACTTTCCCTCCAGGGCAGCCAAGAACTCTACCCTCCCTGAACACATGCATGCACACACAGAGAGAAAAACACTTGCATATTAATAAGTAATAAGATAATTTTTAAAGATATATAATTAATGATAATTGATGGAGGATCAATATATGTCCTATATTTATTTTAGTCATGTATTTGGTACCATGTTTGTAGCACTCGGCACCTTTTTGACACACTCCCTTAATGAGTAGTACTCCATTCTAATTATGTGTTAAACTTTGTGCATGCTGCCATTGGGAAGGTCATCATTTGAACTGTCACTGAGCTCAGTGTACCCTGAGAATGTGCAGGTAAATGATAGGTACCTATGGTAGGGCTAGGGGTATGTCTTGGGAAAAGGCAACAAGGAACTCGAGGAAGAGGGTGAGCATGATGAAGGCTTTACAAAGAAAGTGAACTGGGCTAAGTCAATATCAGGGGATGAAAAGAGAGCAGTACAGAGATCAGAAGATGATGATGCTCCAGCAAGTGAACACCTCGTTAATCTGAGGCACCTTCATCCTCAGCTACCCTACACTGATGTGACTCCCACTAGGCATAGTGTTTCCAAAAAAAAAAAAATTAACTGCTATTTCCCTGAATTACTTGAAGCCACTTGGATTCTATTTGTTCCTTTTTATTTCTTAATTCATTTGATATATTTGACTTTAAACTGCCTTTTCTCAAAAAGAAAATAGATAAACCTCATTAGATAACTAAGATCTTCAGAAGAAGCAGTGAATGAGAATGTCCTTTACTAATTTTTATTTCTATGAAGATTACTTTTGTTAAGAATACACACACACACACACACACACACACACAGAGTCTTGTGTTTAGATTTACGATGTCGTACCTAAAAATAAGTAAATTAAATGAAAAGTTCTGCTGCAACAGATGATCAGAATTAAAGTTGGGCACACTCTGCCACTTTTCAGGTCAGCTTGCTCTGCACCAATGATAAGATAAAATGCATGTGACTGCTGTGTCTTTTGCATCTGCCAAATACCAGGCCACAGTGACAGTGACATCTCTCTTCGTCCTTGACTTTGTTCTGCATGCATTCCATCATTTGGTGCTAAGCTATTGCTTATATACCTAGAGATTTTGGGTGTGTGTTTCTGTAATTTTGTTTCACTACTTTCTCAAACCTGTTTGACAGCTGAATTTACTATAAATCCCCTCTTGCTTTCAAGTGCAGAAGCATTAAAATTTTAAAGAAAAGGTAGAAAGTATTCACTTTGTTGCTAAGTTAGAATATTAATTGTTGGTCTCTGTAAATTTGTGTTTTAAAGGGCACACCCATCTGGCAGCTGGACAAAACAAGGACAGCCAGATCCTGAACATCTAGTTCTGTTTTACAAACTCGTCCAGAACCTGAGATATCAAGGCAGCTCCCAGCCATTCACCAGGAATGAATCCCCAGTTTTAGAAAAATATCATCCATTCCAGCTCTTTGACCTTGCATTTCTGTCTCTACAAAGTCAGAAAAAGGACCCTCTTTGAGTTCCAGCATTACATACTTGACTTTATGGAGATTTTGTTGTTCCCAGGCAAGTTTCCCTGGCATATTTAACTTTGTAATGAAGCAAAAAATGAGATGATACATTGTTTATACATATGTACATAAGCAAATTCAAGGCTTCTTTGTATATACAATACACATATATGGTAACAGATTCTAAAAGACGAAGTAACACATTTAAAATTTAAAGGCCAGTATGTAGTAGAAACGGGACTTAATTCTTGCTTCAAAAATAAAGTTTTTAATTTCTAAAAATATATGAAGTTTCAATATTTTACACATTTTTTTTAAAGAAAGTTTTTCTTTCAAAATATCTAAGTCCCAAGTCCTTTGTTAGTAAACTCAAAACTGATCTACTGATGTTCCTCTTTTCATTCAAATGTCCGTTTCTCTTCCACGGTCATTATTCTTCTGCTAGAATGTCAGGCATTGAGGAGGGAAGAGTTCCTGAACCAATGAGTGTGGCCTCTTTACAGTTCACAGAGTTCACTTCAGTGCACAGAGCTGAGTCCTCAACAGCCATAGCAGCCAAATCGACAGGCACTTTCTCCCAGAACCATCTACTCAGTCAAGAGGACAGGATTGAAGTCGCGGAGCACGGTGACCGTGGCCACACTGGAGTCTAGAACATACATCCATTCTGTTTCCCTTCTTCAAGTCAACATATTTGTCCCGGGTCCTTCTCAAGCACTGCTCCTAATTCCAATCCCACCCTGAAGGCAGTCATTGTATTTTCGATGATAGCTATTACTTGACAATCTTGCTGTTTTTATTTATCTGTGATAGATTTGCATACAGCACAAAGAACCTTTAATGATATTGATGGATAAACCATGGACTGAATATTGAACCAGTGGAAAACAAAAATGAACGTTGTATTTTACAGTGAATTGAGATAGCCCATTCTTTGCATCTTTTGGAGAATGGCATCAGTTTCAAATATCACACCCATCCTAAGTTATCAAAATATCTATTAAACTCAGCATTTGACAGACAATTAGAATGCTTCTGTGAACCAATTGTGTTCCCCAAATCTCTTTTCAGGGTGTTCGTTTGTTTGTTTTGTTTTGGTGGGGACACATTATTTGTTTGTAGTACTGTGGATTGAACCCAGAGTCTTTCATAAGCTATGTAAATGTTCTTCCACTGTGTGTGTGTGTGTGTGTGTGTGTGTGTGTGTGTGTGTGTGTGTTTGAAACAGAGAGAGAGAGAGAGAGGAGACAGAAACAGAGAGACAGAGGGGAAAGCGGGGGAGGAGAGAGAGAGTGAGGAGAGGTCATAAAGCGGGGAGAACAAGAACAAGAGAGCAAGAGCTCACATGCACCTGTGCGGGCACCAGGAGCTGCTCATTGCAAGGAGACCAGAGGAGACTATACACTAGTATTCTCTATTTCTATCAATCTCTGCTTTGTCTCTTTGAGACGGGGTGTCTCCTGGACCCTGGAATTGAGTGTTTTGGCTGCTTGACAATCAACAAACCAATGTGAGTCTCTTGTCTCTCCCTACAATGCTGGGGGGTTGGAAGGCCTGGGCAAGACCACTCCCAACATGCCACTTGGGTGCTGGGATCCAAACTCATTTCCTGACTGTTGAACACCAAACACTCTTAGCCACTGAGTTGTGTCCTTAGCCCCTTTTAGACTTTAATTCACTAATTTGTACCTGTGTGATAATTTTACTACAACAAATCAATATAATACCCATGTAAACAACTCACTTCTGTCATGCATTTTGAACGGACTCTCTCGGGATGGTACTGGAAATAGGAACAGGTACAACCACGAGACCTCAAAAGAAGCACACTATTCATATGAAAAAAAGTTTTCGGGTATTGTTGGAGAGTAGGGGAAAGATAGCAGCAGAGGTTGAGAAGAGAAAATGTTCTGCAAAGAACAGAGAATTTCCAGAGTTCTTGGACTGCAACTGCTTAGCCCTACTGCAAACCCAGTGTTGACATTGTTCCTGTTCCTATTTCCAATACCACCTGAGAGAGTCCATTCAAAATGCATGACAGAAGTGACTTGCTTACACGGGTATTATATTGATTCGTTCTACTAACATAACACTTGCTGGCATCTTGTGCCTAGTTGGCTTATATGGGTCCTAGGCTACCTTGGGAAATCCCAATCCATTGTTAGCCTACCTCCAGATACAGATAAAATGAGAGGGAAGTCGTATATCTGGCTTTTCCTGTTGTTAATATAGTTTTCTTAGTGACTAAGGGTGAAGAATGCATTAACATGAACAAAAAATATTAGAAACAAACTTGAGAACAATTCATCTTCTGTAACTACTTCAAATAAAATGTTTGGTAGCATATCTAAAGTACGTATCATTCAGAGTTTTATCATGTTACCCCTTCACTCATAAATTGTCATGCTCCATGGGCACTGGCGGATGCTATATTCTGTTCATTTTGAACTTCCCCAAAGTGGGAAACCAATCAAAATCCGTCATTCCTGAATGCAACATTCTGTTTTGAAAGAAGTGTTCAAAAGGGGAAAGCAGTGGTTCTCATATAACCTATTACAACTGAATTTTGAAAACACAAGTCATTGTGGATATTTTAAAAGAAGTAATACGTGGGTTGAAGAGGGAAAAGAAAAGAACATGGCAGGATGCTGGAATGGGACAAAAATCCCAAAGAGAGTGAAGAAGAGGCATTTGAAGTAGTGAGGGACATTTGTAGTAGTGCTGCTGTGCTCTGCCCATAGGGGAAAGCCAAAACAGCTGTAAGAATGAATCCATAGAAGTCATGGAGAAAAATAATCTTACAGGATCTCACAGGCTGTCCCAAAAATTTGCTTCTCAAACCCTGAATCAAAGTGCTTAAGAGACCCACACGGGAGCACCGGACAGAAATCTCAAGGTCCAAATCAGGAGCAGAAGGAGACGGAGCACGAGCAAGGAACTCAGGACCACGAGGGGTGCACCCACACACTAAGACAATGGGGATGTTCTATTGGGATCTCACCAAGGCCAGCTGGCCTAGGTCTGAAAAAGCATGGGATAAATCCGGACTAGCTGAACATAGCGGACAATGAGGAATACTGAGAATTCAAGAACAATTGCAGTGGGTTTTTGACCCTACTGCATGTACTGGCTTTGTGGGAGCCTAGGCAGTTTGAATGCTCACCTTACGAGACCTGGATAGAGGTGGGCAGTCCTTGGGCTTCCCACAGGGCAGGGAACCCTGATTGCTCTTCGAGCAGATGAGGGAGGGGGACTTGATCGGGGGAGGGGGAGGGAAATGGGAAGCGGTTGTGGGGACGAGGCAGAAATCCTTAATAAATAAATAAATTAAAAAACAAAAAAAAACAAAGTGCTTAAGCATTAAAATGAATGTGAACATTGTTTCACATTTTAAGCCTCCACTTAGTAGATGTAGAGAAGAGAGGACAACGGAAAGCCTGCTCAGGAGCACTTGGAAGAGATAAACAGATAAGGGCAAAATGGTGTCAGTGTGAAAGAAGTGATGCCACGGAACTCAGGAAGATAGGAGATGACTCCATGCAGATGTGGTGATGAGTCAGATGGGATCTGTCAGGGAGAGGGAAGTACTGATAATGACTCCTACGTGGCTGGCTAATGCCTCAGTATGCATGGTGTTGCCACTCGAGGAGGTGGAGGACACTGGGCATAATAAAACTGTTCAAAGTTTTTCTGGGCTGTTAGTGGAAAAAGTGACTGTGATTCTGATACCCAGAACTTGGTTTCTACCCTTCTATTCATACAGCCTCTGTTCACGTTCCCTGCATCTGGTCAAATCACTTCGACACACAGATGTGGCTTCACTTCTTTGAAGAGGCAAGTTCTCTGTAGCATGAGGATGTTCACTCCTCTGCTAGCTTTCCAGTGCATGAGTTGGTAAGAGGGCACACAGTAAGATCTCTAGATGAGTAGGCCATTACCACAGCCCAGGAGGCCAGCTACTAGGACTGCATTCTGGGTAGTAAAAGGATGCCTTCAGAGTAGTTGGGACTTAGAAAAAAGTTCTTCTCTACCTGAGGGCTAGACTTTTCTCAGGGCAAATAAGGAAATACACCCTTTCTGATAGTAACTTAAGAAAAAAGGAAGAAGCAGATGCTTTCCTGATGACAACCTTCTCTTTTACTTCATCTTGAATACTCTCTTTCTCTTGACAATCTCTCTACAGTTACATCTTTTCACTGGCAGCTACATAAACTTGTCTTTACATACATACATCTCTCTTCTCTATACAGTCACTCATCTCTATACATAGTTACATTTATTTTCGCACACTTGCATTCTCCACATATTCTCCACGTAGCTGCATACCTTCACACTTCTTCTTTACATTGCCACATTTCTCTCTACATAGTTACATTCTCCACACACATATATTTTTCCCTCACACATACATCTCATATATATATATATATTCTATATAGCTACATCTCCTCACAGTTCATATATCTCTCATATTTCTCTCTCTGAACATTCAACTACATCTCCCTTTCAGCACACACATGCACAGAGGGACACACAGACACATTTCTCATGTTTCTCTTCCTCTAGAGCACAAATACAAGTCACGTTTTCAGGGTCACACAGCACTGGAATGTGGTTGATAGACTCACTGACACTCCACTGGTTAAAACAATTTTCCCTTTCCCCACGTATATCAATTACAAGTCAGTTCTTGGTTAGGAGTTATACTTTGTGTCTACTTCATATTCTCTATGTAGGGATTTCTTCTGGTTTGAACGTGTGCAGGTTTTGGGCTTGCTGCCGCAGTCTTTGTGAGTTTCTAGGTGTGTCAGACCTATGTTTTGAGAGATAGAAGTTTAAATGCCAGATTATTGAGTTAAACCTTAGAAGGGACATCTCTTGGAGTTAGTTGTCAGGCAAGTAACTAAATCTCTTGTCAAAAAAGAGATAAAGACCAATGATAGATTTCAAAGTTGAAAACAAGGAGAGTCTGTGGCACACTAAGACTCCATACAAAGTGAGAGGAGGAGACTCAAGTTTTGAATTCTGGGGAAATTGTTGGGAAAATCAGAAAATAAGAACAGAAAATAAGGAAAGTAAATTTCTTTAAGAAAATGGAAATAAATGATCAAATAGAAGTAAAATAGATGAAAATAAATAGTGAGCAAAACTTTAAGTGTAATAGAAGTACGTCAGGTAATAATTACCCTGAAGTATAAAGGAATATGTTATATTGATTTATAAATATATGATACATGTACTTCTTACTGAGGAACTATGTAATATATCCATTCCAAAATATGTCAATAGTGATCAGTCCTGACTGCCTTTGAACAATAAAAAGAATAATTGAAAATGATATGCATCACCTTCAAGTGGAAGTTTTTTTTTAATTGAGAAAAAAAAATTCTGCCTCCTCCCAGCCTCCCACTCCTCCCCCCTCCCCCCACTCCTCTCCCCCTCCCTCTCAAGTCTGAAGATCAGTCAGGGTTCCCTGCCCTGTGGAAAGTCCAAAGTCCTCCCCCCTCCGTCCTGGTCTAGGAAGGTGAACATCCAACCTGGCTAGGCTCCCACAAAGCCAGAACATGTAGCAGGATCAAAACCCAGTGTCATTGTCCTTGGCTTCTCAGCAGCCCTCATTGTCCGCCATATTCAGAGAATCCAGTTTTATCCCCTGCTTTTTCAGTCACAGTCCAGCTGGCCTTGGTGAGCTCCCAATAGATCAGCCCCACTGTCTCCATGGGCGGGTACACCCCTCTTGGTCCTGACTTCCTTGCTCATCTTCATACTTTAAAATTTTTGTATATGTGTAGTGTAGTTACATCTCCCCCTTCTCCTCCCTCCAACCTTTCCCATCCCTACTCCCTCTCAAATTCTTGGTCTTTTTCCTCAATTAGAAGTTTTAATCATCCCATAGTTTTGCCAGTTCGTCTTTCCCTGAGACTATTGTGGTCTCAAATGCTGAAGAAAGAATTCAGCTAATGTGTGATAGACTAGTGTCAATACTTGGCCATATACTGTGAGTCAAGGACACTAGGATTTGAAGCTGCTCATTACTGCAACTAGCAATCTAATCTGTTCTCACAGATCTGGACAGGTAAGAAAATGAAACAGGAAACGCCACCAGGTGCAACTGCAAATAACCCTGACTCCATGATTTTCCTACTTTACAATAGTACGGAGGCCTTCCATAGAAATGGCATTTCAAACTATGAACTTGAGAGACCAACATTAAGAGTAAGATTCTCTCTGATCATTCTGGGCAATGGTATCAAGCCACAGCTTCTAGACAGCTACATGGTGGAAAAGGTACACACTAGCATTCTACACTGTCCAGTGAGGCCAAGCCAGTGTTCAGTAGACTGGGAGTATTTGGTGTTCTTTTTTTTTTTTTTACAATGGATTTATTATGATATAAACCCATACTGAGTCAAGAACTAATCTGTACTTTTTTTAAAAAAAAAGGAAATAAAGAAAGAAAAATAGTCAGGAAATCAAGATATCTTATTATTATTGTATTAGTCAAAATCCAACTAGAAAATAGAAGTTAGTCTTAAGTACTTAGACTATATAAAACATAATCCAAGAAGTTGATTAAGATGTTAGAATTGACTGAAGGAATGACAGAAGAGCTTAAAATCTTGTATTAGGAAGAAAAGCTAGAAACTGACAAGACGAAACGTCACAATCTGCAATCAAATAATCAGAGTCCGACTGGAGTCTCCTGGCAAAATTGGGATTCATTGCAGTCCTGACCCCTAACACCTAGAACCTTGGATGTGGTGCTCTCACTTCCAGAGACTTCCACTAATGAAAAGCAAAGGGAGCCACACCAGACAGTAGGTTTCTCTTTCTTCAACTCCTGTCAACTGTCCAAAGCCCACTTACCTGTGAACCACAGAAACTAGATCTGTGCCAATCAACATTCTATTTGCCTTCTTCCTTAAAATAAACCAGAGTAGAGGAAGGACAAAGAAACATGTCTGACAGCAAATGGGTCTAAGAACTGTGATAGGCCCAAGAACGCAGAAGACAGTAATACCCTCCATAGGAACAAACTTGATTTTTCATGAAGGTCTATTAACATGAAAGGTGTATGTGTCTGGGACTGGAGGCGACACATAAAAATGATACTGATGAGATTGGACATGTGAGCAAAGGCAAATCATTAATAGCCCAGTGTGTCACAACAGAAGTTTGACATCTATTCTGCAGGTCTTTATAACATGAGCAAAAATTCTGTCTTGGAAAGGGAAGTTCAATATTGTCATGAATGCTAGATTTAACAGAAGAAATAGATAAGCTATAAATACTTTGCATAAGAATTATGTAGTAAAGGCTTGACCTGATGGAAGGCACATTAAAGCTAATGGATGGTCTAAATGTAGCTAGAGACTTAATAGAATTGACATCATGGGATTATAATGACATCAGCGTGGTCTTAGTCTCATAGAACATTACTTGATTTTTTTTTCATTTTTAAATGCAACTTTTTAATGAGAGACTAAGAACATGAGGAATCTAGAAATATGAATAGATAATGAATGGTAGGGAATCGAGATGTTTAACATATAGATAAGAAAAAGTAATGAGTATATTCTTTATATGCTAGACTATCTGTCCCATAACAGAGTCTCTAGAGACTGTGACCCAAGAGGAAAACTATCTAGTTAGGTTCCAGAATGAACACAGGTGGAGTCACCGATCTTTTCATTGCTTTATTCATTCTCTTCTAGACTCACTACACTTTAGGACATTCACTCTACAATGGTAGAATGAGATTCAGCCAGCTGGGATGTGCACATCCTTCTCTGTCCGCTCCCATCTTTACACCAGGTGTGATAGGGCCTCCTGGAAAACAGAAGCACAAAGATAAAGAAGCCAGGCCTAGCTTACATGTAAGTAGAAAGTTTTAAAAATATTCACTTTTACTCTCCTATTTGACAACATTTTGTTGATGTTGAAGTAAAGACTCAGTATGTCTTATCAAGGGTCCCAAAGCTGTGCAATTAGATAAAGTCGTGACTTGTTCTGTTCAAATGTTCTTTCTATAAATGCATATATTTTGCTTTCTGAAGTCTCTGGAATATGCATATTTCATGAATATAATCAATGAAATAAAAATAATG
This sequence comes from Microtus oregoni, assembly GCF_018167655.1. Lineage (NCBI taxonomy): Eukaryota > Metazoa > Chordata > Mammalia > Rodentia > Cricetidae > Microtus > Microtus oregoni. Next base: position 10,829,437 of record NW_024543070.1, read on the forward strand.
TACTTATAAGTAATGAGAGAACATTCATGTAGCTAAGGTTTCTCCCATGGAACAAATGCCTTCCCCATCTGAGTCGTCATTACCAGAAGCTTCTTCACAGACTCTGAAGCCTCGGGTCCCAGTTCATCCACACACTTCTTCAGCCCTTGCACCAGATGTTCTACAGAAATGCCCAGGGTTTTCAGAAGCATTTTCAAAGGGTCAAATAAGGGAATAAGGTTGTCGACGGGAACAGGAAGAGGGACACTGTTGATGAGGAAGGCCGTGGCTGCAGAGCAAAGGAGAACAGAATGAAAGATGGTACACACATCCCTGTCCGACACCCCATCACCTTCCTCTCTGTCCATCACAGTGCCTAGCCTACATCCATTCAGTTGTCTTTCCCATAAATATGTATGCCTTTTGGGCTTTGATTATGGCAGCCCATCTTCCTAGAATGTTCCCCAGAAAACATAGTCTTTTTTTCCACCTGTGGCCTGATTTCTTTTCAAACATTACCCCTAGAGAGAAGCCTGTAGTAACCACTAAATGTGAATGCCATCTTCTCTTAATCTTTTCGCATATTTTTCTTATTATTGCCTCCCGTATTATGTTTGTGTTATTTTACCAGCTTCATCCTCTCATTGGAATAGAAGGTATATATGTCTGTTGCTGTGCCACATGTTCAGAACTGACTGCGGCATGTAGTAAGAGGAAGTACTGACAACAAATTCAGTAGGAACTAATGGGTGATTGAGTAAGAAGATGCTTTGTATGTAGGCTTGCCACAGCCCCAGCTTTTAGGCCAATGGAGAGGTGCCATAAAGCTTTTCCATCAAGGCCAAGAATGGATGGACTAGATCACAGCCCACGAAATCAATTCAATTCGTTACATCATACTTGCCACCAGTTAGAGAAGGAACAATTCTGAGACTAAAAAGACAAAAGGCACTTAGACACAAGATCAATACATCATTGAGATGTCAAACACACACACACACACACACACACACACACACACACACACACACACACACTTAGTCTAGCCATCTATCCAGAGAGGGAGACCAGAGTACATGATTTCAGTGGGTATGATTAATAGGTAGATGACAGGGTTGTACTGTATAAGTTCACTAAAGTAAGATTTTTTTAAAACCTTCAATGCCATATCCATTATTATGGATTGTTTTAAAGGGACAGTAAGGAGTTATCAAGTTTTTTATGGGGAAATTGCATTTTGCATATATGGTTTAAGGAATAGTAGTCAGTAACAATAGAAAGGGGCACAGAGAATAAAGAGTAGGAAGAAATCAAAAGGGATGTTTAGGGACTGAGCAAGGTTATAGAATGGACAGGTAGAAGGGAAACTGCATAATTAATTGATGATGGTATGAATATGTGTACATATCATTTAAAGCCTCTTAATGTGTACAATTGATAACTACAATTTAAAATAATGGTTTATAATTTTCCAGATAAAAAGGAAGGAAATTACTTAGTATATAAAATAAACAATAGAAAACATGTGATATATTTTTGGAACACCAGTTCAGAGGCATAAATACATGTGTGCAGCGAGCATTCACAAAAGAATCTCTATCTCACTAGCTAAGACCTTCCAAGTTCAGTTTATCTCTTCCTGTTCCCTGATTCAAAGTCTGAAACTGAGCCTGTCCCACACCCTGCCTCTACTTTCTATCACCTCTATTCCTCTCAAATATTCTCCTCATAGGGTGGTAGTTCTGATCCATGCTCCTTTCTGTTGCCATATTAGTCTACAAAAGGTTTCTTTGCACACTAAGGGACAATGAAATATTCAAAACTGGCCAAATTTCTCAAAAAGAAAAAAATCCCAACAAACAATGATCTTAGGTCGTGATCCTAAGTGCAAGCAGCACTTGGAATCTCTAATCTTCATACCTTCCATATTAAACATTTCCACTGAGTTTCTCTATCTTTCTGAGGATCGTTTGTTGAACCTTTTACACCTAGTGAACAATGACTATCATTGAGCATTTTTCTCAGGGACTCAAACATTTCATCCCCATCTTTACAGTGACCCCCTCTGAGAGGAGCAGCTCAGCCTCTGAAGAAGCAGGTTCTGCACCTTACTAGAAAGTTAAGCACTACACCCCTCCTCCCCCGCCACTCACACCCTGCACTCTGCCTGTACACCTGACTGTAGCCTGCAGTGCAGCGACTCCTGCAGAAGTCTCTTCCCACGCCCAACTGGAGCTCCTTTACAGCAGCTTTTATAGCTGATATGTGTAATTGTTCCAAGGGAATCCAATTAGCCTGCCTAATTGAAGAAAACAGCAAGAATAACTACAAAAACTATTAAAGATTAAGGAGAACTGGGATGTCCATTGTCCATCAGTAGGAGCTGGCTAGTTTACTGTGTATTGGAGATAGTACTTACATTGGGTTAACTTGACTGACAGAGGAGCCCCACTATCTTCCTACAGTTGCCAATATTTTCTGGGACTCGGAAACGCCTCTTTTCATACTCCACTGCTGGTAAGCCAGGATTAGCTGTGCTATCACACAGCAAAGTAAAAAGTAGAATACCATTGATGCTCCAGACGATGACTTACCGGAATAACCACAAATACCGATGGTCACCAGTAGAAAGATGGATACCAGCTTCATAGCTAGTGTCTGTGATGTCCTGACTTTAGAATACAGTCAGAAAGCCCAACAAATCCCGGAGTCGATAGTTCTGCTTGCCGTCACAGGGACGGCTGCTTCTCACACATGTATTAATATATACACTAAAGACCTGAACTTCACCCACCACCTTTTGACTCACCCTAGCAAAGAAGAGCATTTTTGCTTCCTAAGTAAACACTTTTGAGGGGTTTCTGCTTTTCATCACCTTCTTATTAGAAGCAAAGCCACACACGGAAGTAGTCTCAAGTAGTTCTTTCCCAAGCCCTCACATTGAAACAATGGCAGACGCTAAAGAATTTTTCTCCTTGACGAACATTTAAGAGCAAGTAAGGGCTTTATGTCAGGATAAAGACATGTTTTCCTCCAATTTGTTCTCTACTTATTTAAAGTTTAGAGAATTGCACTGCCTGATGGACTTCCAAGATTTAGCATAATGACACTGCCATGTTTCTCTTGAATTTACCACTGATCAATATCCATATACTGACTATGACAAGCTCACCAGGTCTCTGTTATTTCCCCAGTGTCCTCCAGTAATTCAGGGAAAATTCAGGGTGTATTTATCTATCATCATGTCTATGTTTGTTTAATCGATAGCATCCTCTATATCAATATACATTCTGAGAAGCTGCCTGTTTCCAAGGCTGCCCTCCCTGGACCAGACATGAGACATCAGAATGACCACATCAGTAAACAGCACTTACTGGAGTTTGTTGGGGGCATTGGCTGAGTACCGAATGCAAAGAATGGGGCGCAAGAGAACCTTCAATAGGAGAAATGGGTCAGAGTTCATGTGCTTCATGGAGTGAGCTGAGTCATATTCTACTGCCTATTTCCAACACCAGAAAATGCTAAGAAGGCACAGTATGCTGTCATTCCCTTAATGTGTGAGATCAAACCTGCCCTAAGTTGCCCCCATACGAAGATATGGTATTATTGTGAGGACTGCACAAAGGCATGTGTGCCAAATCAAAATCAATATGTAGGCCATCTGTTACTAATTTCCATACACTGCTAAACTGTACCACGGTACTGACATTAATTTCAGCTACTTGATAAACTAAATGAAAAGGCTACAGATTGCGTCGGTGCAAAGTCGATGCTGCCTCCTCTGCTATGAGCTCCTCTGTTTCTCAAACATATTAATAACTATATTAATACATCCTGTGGCTATGCCAACCTCTCAGAGTTGCCTCCACTTTTATGTCATCATTTCTTTTGGCATACTAAACCTCCACTGTCTTTTACCAGGGCTGCCATGGTCTGGTTTAATTTACAAATCTTTGCCTTGCCCTTCCCTCCTCTGATGTGGAACAATGAATTTTCTTAGTAGTGGTTGCTGGAGTGTCCCTCTCTATGCTTCAGGAGATCTGTCACAGCAGCTACTGTTCTTTCTCTGTGACTCTAGCCCCAGTCAAGGACTCACATGTGCTTCTGAATTTCTCAGCTCCTGTGTAAATTGCCTTTTTATTCCATATTTCTAATATTAAAGACATATAAAATCCTTGCTGACCCCAAAGACAATGGTTTCACCCAAATTCCTAATTTCCAGACGTTGGGAGCAACTCCCCTATGAGAGCATTTTTCCTGTGCACAACAGACAATCCAGAGTCCAAACACCTTTCCTGGACAAGAGCTCTGTCTGTCAAGATGCTCAGAATCTCTGTTTCCCTGCCCTCATCTTGGCAGCCATGAGCTAGCCAACGAAAGACAGTTCAGTAAGTCCAGAGACCATGGGAACTGTTCAAGCTAGTCACTCTTTAATTCATTTACTCTATTTTCTTATCACTTCCCTTGGAAACAAACAAGAGCTCTTGGCCACATTTTACCTACTCATCTTTCTCTCCAGGTCCCTGCTGCTCCTCTGTGTTCCTAGGCCTTAAACCATGTCATGTTCTTGTACCAGATACCAAATTCTATTTACTCTGTTGGTCATCTCCTAATCTGCTGGCAAGAATATGTATAAAATAAAATATTCTTTTTAAAATTGGTTCTTTGGGAATTCTCAAACTTTTTCTTGCATGTTTGTTCTGGCACTGGTAAAGCCTTTATGTGTATCATGGATGTTCATACTAAAGTCTCCTTTCCAGGGTTTAGTTGTGAGTAGCTGGAGAAGGTTGTTACTCATTTTGTATCCTAATATGGAGTCCAGGGAAATTTGTAGTTATGAAAAGTCTCAGTACCAGGTCCCATGTACAATCATGTCATTCTTATCATAAACACTCTATGGATAAGTTTTCATTGTATTTTTAAACAAATGACATGAAGCTAGAAGCATTGAGTTAAGGTTATTTAATCAAAGACTGGATTCATAAAACCCTCAAGAAACTAGGAATAGGAGAAAAATGTCCCAATATAGTAAAAAGCTATATCTTACCAACCTACAGCCAACATTACACTGAGTGAGAAAAAACTCATTGCATTTCCACTACAATCAAGAAGGGACAAGGGCTCTTACTTTCTCTACTCTAGCAAGGTCTTAGAAGTCTTAGCTGGAGAAATAAGACAAGTGAAACAGAAGCCATAACAATAAGAAAGAAAGAATCTTAGCTATCCTTATTCAAAAATGACATCCCGCACATATGACACTATAAAGATTCTACCAGAAAATTCTAATAATAACACTTTCAGCAAAGTAGGAGAATACAAATTCAGCTTTTCTATATGCCAATAGCAAACATGCTGATAAAGAAATCACAAAATCAATTACAGTCACAATGGCTTCAAACAACCATAAATACCCAAGAATATGTCCAACTAAGGAAGTTCATGACTTTTCCAATGAAAATGATAAAACATTGAAGACAAATAAAAGACATTTCCTAGACCCATGAAATAGCTGAATTAATAGAATGGAATATCTGTATTACTGAAAGTGATCTACGGACAGAGAAGTTCCATTAAAATTTCAATGGCATTACTCACAAAAGAAGAAAAGAAATCCTAAAATTTGTATGGGATTACAAAGACTCCAGAAGGACATAGTAGTCTTAAGGAGAAAAAAGTGATGTATCACAATATCTGATGTGAAGTTATGCTACAAAGCCATTGCTACCAAAACAATAAGGCTCTGAAACAAAGGGATAGATATTGGATAGATAACTGGGGCAGAGTAGAATATCCAGAATTACACTCGCAGAGATACACCCATATGCTTTGTTTTGTTATGTTTTGTTTTTTTACAAAAAAAAATACATTGTAACAAAGATAAACTCTGCTCAAAATGTGCTGAGAAAATTTGACATTCATAGGTAACATAAATATAAAACCCTATCTCTTTCCCTGTTACACAGACTCAAAACTGATGGAATTTTCACATAAGACCTGAAACTGTCAAATTGTTAAAGGAAAACTCTGTAGACATAGGTGAGGACTTTCTTGAGAGCTGTTTGAAGGTTTCAACAAGGGAGATCAGCCACTCCTCTCTTCTGGGAACATACTCTTCTATGGAGCATGTAGGTTCAGGAAGGAGGCACCTGGAGTGGAGAGGGAGAAAGGAGACCCCAGCCTAGGCATGTTAATCCATAGGGCTACAGATATTACAGCCAGATTGCCCTCATTCCCAGGAAAGGACTTTCTTAAAATGACTCAAATCTTTTAGGAAAAATGCTAAATGTGGTTATTCTATGAAATTCAAAAACGTCTGCATAGTACGGGTAACATACATAAACCAAGTCAAGTATAAGTCTATGCTGGCGGGCTGACCAACCCTGAAACTCCCCACGCCCAGAACCAGGGCTGCATGTTGGCCCATCCCAACATCCACCCCATCTGTCATTTGCTGGAGCATGGAGGGAAGGGGGGATTGGTCCTGAGATATTCAGGGGTGCGTCCCAATGAAGGTCCAGAGTCGATGGTGCAGCATAGACCAGGAGCCTTGAACCATAACAAAGATTCTTTTTGATTAATGCCTGCATGTAAAAGTGTGCAGATAAAAGGGTTTACTGTGTCATTCACTGTATCACACTGCAGCTTACAGTACAAGATTATCCCTTTCTTCCTTTTTTTTTATCTTAACTTTTCTTTTGTTATGTTGTGGGGAGGGAGATAGGTGGGATCTGGAGGCATGATGTAAAAGCCTCAAAGAATAAATAAAAAGAAAGTTTTGAAAAAGAATAAGCTATAAAATGAGGAAAAATCATTGTTAGTGGTTCCAGAAGAGAATACACAAAATAAACAATTGACTCAAAAACTAGATTCCAGAAAACCAAACAACCCATTCAATAACTGAGTTAGTGAAAGACACAGTTTGTAAAGGATGAAATATAAGTGGTCAAGAGATGCATTTTTAAATATTCAACATCTCAAGCAACTAAAGCAAAACAAAACAAAACCACAATGAAATTCTACTGGTCAGAGGACCTATCATAAAAAAATTACAAATGGTATTGACTGTAAATTAGCTCAGCAACAGTGGGAATGAATGTGGAGATTCCTTAAAATAGCATAGCAAAATTAGAACGAACTAACATTTAACCCAGATATACCACTTCTGGTTATGCACAAAAGATGCGAAGTCAACATATCACAGAGCCACTAAAACATCAATGCTTATTGCAGCCCTATTCACAATATCTCAGTCGTGGAATCAAGCTGGCTGTCTATCAGCAAATGCATAAAGAAAATGTGCTGTCGACGTACAATGGAATTTTGTTCTTCCATGAAAGAATAAAATGGTATCATTGGCTGTAAAATAGATGCAACTGGAGATCATCATATTAAGTAGAATAAACCAATCTCAAAGACAAGTCTGTTTTCTGTAATCTGTGCCTCTTAAACTGGAGGATTCCCATGTATATGTGAGTACATGCATTCCCCTCTAACATACACATATGAGTAGTGTATATAGGTGAGTACAAGTTAGGGGGGATACATGTGAAGACCAGAGGACACATCAGATACCACTCCTCAGTCATGATCCACCTTGCTTTTTGAGACAGGTTCTCTCTCTGTCTGGGCTTCTTGGCCAGTGAGACTCTGGAATCTAGATTTGTTTTTAAGGGAACATAATGCCATAAATACCTATAAATGTCATGAAAATAGAAGGGAAACTAGGAGGAGAAGAGTAGGCAGAAAGGAGAAATAGGAGAAAGGAAGAGAATACAGTCAAATATGTTACATACACAAAAGAAGTTGTCTTTATGAAATGCTATACTATATAAAATGAAAAGATGCCAATGAAGAAATTATAAAAATTTAAAAAAGACTCAGAATATAATTTTTTTTAGTCTGGTTTGAATTTGCTGTGCTTAAGCAATTAAGATGTAACTTCCACTAAGCATTTGTCCAACATTCTGTCATAATTAGTCTTCATCATCAACTTGACTGGATCAAGAATCAGCTGAGACCTAAGCCTCTGCATACAGTTAGAGGATTGTCTTGATTGCATTACCTAACGTGGGAAGACCCCTCCCCTCACCAGCTGCAGGCAGGGTATGAAGAGGTCAGCTGTGTTTTGGGTTTTTTTTGTCAGCTTGCCTTGGATGGAGCTCATACATGTTTCCACATTATTGATATCTTGGTGATAAATTCATCTGTGCTGTTACTGCTACCACCATGGCTGTCCTTTCCAGCTCCTTTACCTTCTAACACAGAACAGAGACCAGTGGCTCTTCAAGCACCCTCCAGGCCTTCAGCATCAGATGAGGCTCCACCCACACAGACTGAAGAGTCATAGAAGTTCTCAGTGTCTCCAGTACGAAGGCAGTCATCTGGCTTTATTCCTGTTTGGGCGAGTAGCGCCATGCAACCTCAGGCTTACTGCCAGCGGCTTTCCAACACTTTACAGGGAAGTCTCCATAGAGTGTAGCTCTGGAAGGCAAAAGTAGAAAGAACAGCATAAATTGAGAGGGAAATAAAGCAAAACTGAGGGAACAGGAGAACAGGAGGGAAAGTGCGCAGCTAACTGGATGTTTTCAGTCAAGGCTACAAGGCCTCAAGTGGCGCTTGAGTTTAAAGGTTTGGATGAAAAGATAGAAATGAAAACCTGTAACTTGCTATGGCTTATATTAGAAAACAATTGGAAGCAATTCAGTAGATCGGTAAGAAAGTTGGGTGGGTTTCTGTTCTTACTACTGCTCTTCTCCTTCAGAACACGTGCCCAGCACAGAAATCAGACACCTGCTACACATGCTCACTTTAGATCAAACAAGCACTAAGTATGTCTGATGGACTACCTGGGAAGTGTGACACTAATCTTCTGAACTATGAGTAAAGGAATGGGATAGATATTCAGTCTTAGAAGATGTGACCTGAGGCCTTGAATGGGAAAGGGAACCCAGTTAAAAATGCGAAGGCAGTGAGACCTGCTGTGTCCAGCAGACTTAATGTTCATGCCTTGCCAATCACAACCCTGCAAGCAGCACCCAACTATTGGCTCCCCGGCAACAGGTCCTCCCAAACCTACCCTGCAGTCATTGATTTCTCCTATGTGATCCTTTCTGGGGTGTGGGATAGGGAGATCCTGCCTTTGTCTCATACCTTTGTATTTTAAATCATAACCGGGAAAAATCTCTGACAGTGACTCCTCCATTTAACATAAGGCTTTGGCATTGGTCCTGTCTGCTGCTGTATGGGGGAGCTATATTACTCCTAGTACGTGTCAAACTGAATGTGACCACACTCAGTGACCCTCGGGAGTTCAGATTGCACTTGGCCAAAGCACAGGACTGGGAGCAGTGTCTTGGCTAGAAATCATTTCCTTTTTCTAGATGTTTACCCTCACTGTGGTTTTGATGACCAAGACACAGCGCTGGGGAACTGCAGGGGCTCCTGGCAAGCATGGCGCTTGCAGAACACTTCTCCCAAGTATACTTATGACCTCCCAAACATTGAGAGGGATCTTTTATTTCTGAAGTGTTCTGTTCTGGGTTCTTAATTATTAAAAACGGAGGCCCACAGTGCCACTTAAAGTAGGTTTGGTGTGCGTGTCTGTATACTCAGCCGTTGGGAGCCAGAGGCAAGAAGATCAAGAATTCAAGGTCATCCACGGCTACAGACTGAGTTTTAGGCCAAACTGGGCTAAATAAGAACTTTTCTTTATTATCTTTCTTTGTTTTAAAGTGGGGATTAAAGAAATAGTAGTTCAAGTCATGGGATATCCTTCAAATTTATAAAATTTGGAACTGCACAAGAATCACTTTCAAATCAGTGGTATGCGTGTGCCCTCTTGTGGCCAAGTTCGAGATTACACTAGAGCATTCTACAAAACAATGGCTATTAAGAAGTAGAATAGTCTGTAGTTAGAAGAAAATAATTGATTATAAAGCATAAAGCCAAAAGGGAACAATTTAAAAATGGAAGATTATTAAATTCTTTTAAGTGTGTTTGTTTTGGTTTTAGATTTTGCTCTATTTCTGAGATAAGTCCACACAAAAGAGATACTATCTGAAGCAAACCAGAAAGCTTAGAAACTCTTACTGCATTCAGTGACTTGTGGAAGTGAGTGAAGAGGGTGCAGAGAGAGTGGTCAGTTCGGTTGTTGTTGCCGCATAGCTCAAAAATCCTAGCCGTAGTTTTTACAGTGCCTCCAAGTAGTTGACAGTGCGGGTGCCATCAGGAGCCTTCTGTCACACCAAGACCTTGATAAATAAAAGCAGGTGTTCTGGTGACCACTGGCTGTAACAGTATTCAGTCTCTCTTTGCAGCCTCTCATCTATAAATCATAGCTCTAAGACTTCAAGGTACTGCAATGAGTAATTGTGGAGAATGTTCTGAAAGAATATATATTCACATATATTACGTGTGTGTGTGTGCACACGAACACGCGCGCAATGGGCAGGAACTTAGAAAACAGCACTAGTAAGAGAGAGTCACAGACCACATTCACATACCTGTGAACAAACATTACCACAAACCGGTCACATGATGACGAGTGTTCCCTAGGAAAGACTTTTGGACAGTACAATATGGTACTTTATTCAGTTGGTCTTGATTATGCATATCACCTCATTGAAGTCATATTCTTTATGAGTACTATGAAACTCAAGAAAATAAATGACTTCCTTTTTGGATAGTTAGTACAGTCCAAGTATATGGTATGTAACACTAATAAAAAATACTAATACCTATGATCGTGGTCGCCATGCTGAATTTTTGCTCTATTAGATATATTTCTAAACATTCCCCAGAGTTACCTCCCTAAATCTTCACAACGCCCCTGGGAGGTGTGTGCTCACATTGTTTATCTTGGTAGAGATGAGGGTCCTGGGGTTCAGAAAGGAGAGATCGCCTTGTTAGAGGATGGTGCTAAAATAGGACGATGAGAGTGATGCCCAGCACAACACCAAGACGCCAAGTTCTAAAGCCCAGACACAGCTGATGTAGTTAAGTATACTGTGGGCAACCAGTGGGATGTGTGCGCTGGAATTCACCCTTGGGAGAGTCTGGAAGAAGAGGTAATCCAGCATCTCAGAGCCTTACCATAACAGAGAGGCATTGATAGGTTTGAAGACTGGGCCATCCTTGAAAGATTTAAAGATCAAAGTGGGAGGATGGAATACAACCAGATAGCAGTGCCAACACTGTAATACAGAAATTACTCAGATTTCCATAGAAACAGAGAAAACAATAATATGCTGGTCTGACTCTTTACACCCGGATCCTGAATGCAGCCCATGTGGCTGTCTTCCTCTAAGAGAGTTTGGAGGCGTCTTTGGAGAGCCTAGCCCTTTGAAGATACAGGCTTCAGGATGCTTTCTTCCCACAACAGGAAAGCATGATAGTGATGTGGGTACCAGTCCAGGTTTGTCCTTGAAGGTGCTGGTTCAAGACACAGATGTACCGATGGTCAGGTGGGTTATGAAAACAACCTCTCTGAGCAGGAGTTTAACAGTAAAACACAGTTTGTCTAAAGATAGGATTCTGAGAAACGTTAGTGTGAAGCCCAGGAAAGCTCTTTGGAAACCAAACTGGGGCTATAAACAGGAATTTTTTTCATGTCACTCAGAAAGTGCTATACAAAGGGAATCAATTCACAGACCAGGAATGTGAATTTTAAATAATCAGAACCAAGCTCAAAATCTATTTCTGTCTGACTTTCTGTAACTTATTAACCTCTTTGGACCTGGGTTTTATCATCTGTAATTAACTCTACTCCACGGATTTGTTGACAGGAGTAAATTAAATGTGATGCATGCATGAGGTGCTAGATAGGTGTGTTTGCTTGATTTATGATATTCAACATGTGTTAGCAATATTCTGGCTGGCATAGAGTAACAGTGCGGCTGAGAAGGTGGGTATAAACAAACAGACAAGAGAGGAGGGGAGACAGGAATGGTAATGGGTTGGGGAAGGGACACACTTCATCAATGAGAATGGCACATCCTAAAACAGGGGCAGGAAAGCCGTCTTTATTTTTCATAAGATGATGTAAGGTGAGAATTTAAGCAGTGCACAGCTACAGAAGCTTGAGCCTAGTGAAATCTCAGCTATAATTATGGTGCCATAGAATATATGTCTGTTGGTAGATATCCTGGTTTCATAAAATATTCTGGCAACAAGAAGCTCAGGAAAGAAATGTTTTGTTTAGTTTAAATAGGTTTCTGTCTATCAGAGAACTCACAGAAGCACGTTATATCCACAGTAAATTATGCTATGGTATGCATTTTTTATTTTTCTGTCAATCTAAAATTTTTCCAATGTAATAAAACATCTACTCTTAATGACAAAATATAAGTCACTTGGTAGTGGTCTGAACTAGGGACTTGCTAGTAAAAATATAACTAGTCAAAATTTTGGAAATTGATTCATCATGTCTTAGTTAATTTGGTTATTGGACAAGGATGACCTTTAAGAGAAAGATTTAGAACAACGATTAGCAGAAACAAGACATCTACTTAGGTCCTGTGCCTCTCTAGGCCATTAGAGGCATAGCCTCTCAAATATCAGAGAAACCATCCTGACTAACTTGCAGGGATAATGCTGGAACAGAGCACAGTGGTAGAAAAGGAACCAGGAGGATACAGACAAAATGTACATTTGGAAAGCAATAACTGGCTGCATAACATCCTTGCCAGGCCTGGAAGCAAGGGTAACACCATGGGACAATGGTGATGTTTTCAAAGGAAATGGGAACATTCACAAAAGCAGGGTTGACAATAAAGTTAAACAGACCAGCTTTGTGTAGTGCCTGTAAAATGTTTCAGGATGCCTGACAGAAATACACATGGTAGAACAAAGCCAGGTAGAGTCTGGAAGCACACACAGTGTGTGCATCAAGGATGAGAAAAAAAGGCTGGTCAGAAGTGGCAGGGCCTGAAGGGCATATCCTCCAACTGTCTGCAGCTGATTCTCCTATTTATGATGCAGTTGTGCTTGCTCTCTGCTCCTCCTGTGTTTCTTTATTTAAAATTTAGCAACTTCATGGTTAATCGTTGCCCCTAGACATTCATCATAATCTTTAACTTTTGAATTCTTTGGTGTCTATATATCATATAAAATCCTTTCTTTTCATAAGAATTTGTGTTTCACAGTAGGAAAACTTCCCTGTTCCTGCTGAGAACTTAGTTAATCATTGAAGAGGATTCCTGACTGGCTAGGGAACAGAGCATCTGGAATGAGAGACAGGGCTCTGGGTGAAAAGCTGGGTGGGAGGCACTTACAAAAGGTCTGACATAATTGATTTCCATCACCAATAATGACCTGTGTCATTCAGAAAAAGTAAGATAAGAAAAGTTTCAGGAGATTCATGTAAGTAAGATTTACAATAGAGAAAGACTGTACTCATAAGAAGAAAAGAGGCAGGAGATTGAGTCCAAATTCAACAAGAATGTCCCAGTACCAACAGCAGTAAGCATTTATTAAGGTTATGTTCATGTTTGACATAATTAAATTTACATTCAATAGCCTATTGATTTCCTGTGATAATTTGTGAAAAAGTACAAGTTCACAGTTCTTACTTCAATGTTCCAAAGCCCACAGAAATCGAAAAAAAAGTTTTGTTTATGAAAATGAAAAAAAAACATAAAATATGTCAAGAAGTTTAGAATACTTATTTTCTTTTTAGGCAATGCCCAACTTAAAATGGTTTGACTTGTTCATTTAACAATGCTGTGGTAGTATTAAAGTATTCCCATGTAGTTATTCTAAGTTTTACTTTTATTGTCTCTCTCTACCCCCCCCCCCCCTCCATCTCTTTCTCTCCACATGTATCTTAAGAATAAAACAAACTTAGAGCAAGTTGATATTGTTAGGACTTAAACCTGAACCATACTATTGAGGTGCAGGCTTAACATATCAAAGCAGACCTGGCCTCCAGGTTCTCCCAGCATCCCTCAGTCTCTATCAGTTACAGGGTATGGCTGGCACACCTGGCCCTTTATCCTGAACTGTCTAGCCAAGGAGCTAGGCTGCCCTTCACCCAGAGGCTTTACCCTGTATAATTCAGACGTTTTGGTTACCTACCCTTTTTGTACCTTTGGTCTCCTGATTTCATCCCCTCTCTTCCCTTCTCCTTCCATTTTTTCCCTCTCCCACATGGCCCAGTTCAGCCGGCTCATGTCCACTCTGGTCTCTCCCAGATGTCCCTGTCTTTGCCTATGCTCTCCCTTTTGTCTATAATAACTTCCTCTTCCACCATACCTAGGAGCAACCAAGTTCTCTCTTTTCCTTTTTATTTCTTTTTTTTTTCATTCAGATATCACACAGCTTAGACTTATATACATACTGTAGCACGCTGAGAGAAGCCAGGCTCAGATGGAGTATTCTGAAGGTTAAGTATACTGAATGCATTTTTTATTATCAAGACTAATACCAAATTGTGAGGTTTCAGTCTGTGTTTTGCTGCAAAATCACCAACCTTGTTTTATAAGAAGAATCTCTGGTGTTTTGATTAGCTGTCACAGGCTAATCAAGTGTGTCTACTTGAACTTTCTGCAATGTGCCGAGTAAGTAATAAGACACAGGTAGGTAGATAGATAGATAGATAGATAGATAGATAGATAGATAGATAGATAGATAGATGATAGGCAGAAAGGGATGGATGGGTAGACAGACAGATAGATATACAGACACATGGTTGTATTGAAAGTGGATGTGTGTGTATGTATACACATGTATGTTTCTGAATTTTCATGTGTGTATGAATTCTAACACTTGTCTGCTCCCAGGGATTTTTGCAGAAAGTCTGCAAAGCTGAGTCCTGAGTGGGAAGCTTAATTCACAGTCACACAGACAGGCTTTGAGTTGTCCACTCTCCTCCCCACAAATTGGGCTTGTGGTCATCTTGCAGTGTGCTAGGAGCCTTCATTTTTCAACAAATGGTTCCGCAATTCATCTGGAAAAATAAATAACTAAAAGAACTGTCTGTAGAGGGTGATAGTCGGAAAAGCACCTGTTGGCCATTACATCATCGGGGCTGAGATGCTGTGGGGATCTGCTGGAAACAAGAAACAAACTGGCTGTTTGGTTTCTGGGCAGAGGCAAAAAAAAAAAGTCATAAAAAAATGTGTTTGATTATGTGTGGAAATGATCACAGAATATTTTCAGGTAGGAGCACATAAAAAAAAAACTCCTGGATTTATTTCATGCACTCTGTTGTCCAGTGTGTGATTTTATCCCTGCAATCGCATTTTTGCAAACTTATAAAATATTCTGCAAAGAGTGGTTAGAGTGGATACCCCAAAACACACACACACACACACACACACACACACACACACACACACACACACAATGTTATTTGGTTCTAGACATAAAAGTCATTGTCACATCTAGTTTATTCTATTAGAGACAATAAGTAAAAAGCAATCAGAACTCTCAATCTAATGTTTCCTCACAGAGACATGCATAGCAGAGACTGAACAGATGAACCAGTCAAGACTGATGGCTGTCTCCAAAAGACTACATCTGTTTCCCATCTCACAGCCCTTTTTAATCGTGTCTCTTTTCAACAATGTCAAGCTTCCTATCTTTTTAGAGCTCTACTTCAAATGGATGTTATTCCTTATCTGATCTCTCTGATTTCATGAAAATGAAACTCATAAATTCCTTCCACCAACACCTAATGCATATTAAGTACCTATAAAATTCATTGAAGGAAAGGAAAAACTCACTTCAGCTCACTGTTTTCACTTGCTAAAGTTGAGGTTCTTCATATGTGGGGTGTCAGGAAAAGGACAGAACCAAGAGCAACAATAAGAAATAACTCATGAAGAAGATGAAAATCA
Source organism: Microtus oregoni (assembly GCF_018167655.1). Taxonomy (NCBI): domain Eukaryota; kingdom Metazoa; phylum Chordata; class Mammalia; order Rodentia; family Cricetidae; genus Microtus; species Microtus oregoni. Next base: position 10,845,252 of record NW_024543070.1, read on the forward strand.
AAAAAAAAAAGTGTAGGCCTTGCCTATGCGTAAGCCAAGTTAGAAGTATTACGGGAAAGAATTAGACCCCATCATCAGATTACAGGTGTGATGTTAACATTGCATTGCTCTGGAATAGCATTCCTCTTCAAAAGCACAAGAGTAAAACAGCACTCTCCAGATGAAAAGCTTAAAATAATGTCAACTGAGGAGTGCTTACTAACTCTTCTCAAAGAAGAGAGAATTTAGGGTGGACCTTAGAAATTACTAACAATATCTGAAGGTGTATCATGGAGACAAATTGAATTACTCTGAGGTCAAAGATTAGATAAACAGCAATTTCAAAAGTTCAAAGTGGGAGAGAAAGGCTGCATTTTAGATAGAGTGTAAGTAAATAGACCCCTTCAAGAATAAGGGACCTTTGTTCCTTGTACGTTTTATTGAAGAGATTCAAAATTGCCTTTACCTCAAGGTGACACTGGCCTTGGGCATGGAAGCAAAGCTTGCCCTTTCTGGCCAACCAACAAACAAGTATTTATCCTTAATACTGTTTGCTTTAACCTGAAGGTCACCAAGAGTTGCTACGAGTGGCCTCTGACTCAGGAATAATAACTAACTGCATTTACTATTTTCAGTTCTCCTTCTTGTTTTGTTTGCTTGAGGTAAGGAAAAACTAAACAGCATCCATTGCTATCCACCTGTGCAAGGTCCTGCCTGCCATTGGTTCATCGAACCTTACCGTTAGTTACAAGACTAGTGAACTCTATTGCTATAGACATGTTGGTTCTTTGTTGGGATCCACTGTTGCCCACTCTCTGAAGTTTTACATTTTGGGTTGATGACTAGTGGTAGGTCCACAGTACTTAAACCTCAGTCTGAGAATAAGAAACATGATTATTATCCTGCCCAATGCCATTGGAAGAACATAGTTATATTTATTCTAGGGATTAGCTGCAGACACTAGAAAACCATGTTGAAATGTGTGTTTGACCTTACAAAGGTAGTGTTGAAATATTTTTAAAGTGTTTGCATCCCCCTAAACCTGGGAGTAGATTTTTTTTCTTGGTATTAATTTGTTCTGAAAATACTACTTGTCTTCAAAGAGACTAACATTTTGTCAGATATTGTAACCAAGTTAATAAATGCTCTGGGATGATTTAAAGCAATTGCACTCAATTTCTCATCCCATTATGTACTCAGTCTGCTTAAGTTTAACTTGTCTTTAAGAAAACAATAAAAGCAACCTGGCTTTGCCATGCACATCTAATGTAATCAGCTGTACAATCTAAGTTAAATGCATAGCTTTAATTTTAAACTGTGTACTCTTCCCCTCCCCTGGGCCAAAATAATATATGTATGTGGCTTTTGTGATAACCATTTACTGAGAGCAAGCAACAGGTTGAAAACAACCATAAAACACATTTCTGATAAATACCAAGAGCGATCTCTGGATATATCTCAGTGGATCAGTCCCTCCTTGGTGCCTGCACACTGATATGTCCATTTCACTATCCTCCACATTCACTGTCTATCAAAGAGCAAGCCTAAGGAAGAAGAAAAAAAAAACCCTTCAACTCCAGTTCCAGTTAGGCTTAGATAAGCTCAACTTATCGAAAGGATAGATTGAGGTATAGTTCTCATACTTTAGCAATCTTTACAGAGTCAAAAACATACTGGCAATAGCAAAGAAAGACAGAGTAGAAGGGTAACTGCCCCCTGATGTGTACAATATTAACAAAGGTGGGGCAGTGGTGAGGGACAGTATGATGACAGAAGGGCCAGAAGCATTATATAAAAAGGAAGTCCTATAGATAGACACAAGGTCCCGTGTGGTATTGTAACCACAGGATATGGGGGTCCATTAGCAGGTTCTTAGATCTGCAGATTAAGAAAATTTAATACAGTCTCAGAAGGAAACACAATGATAAATGTATTGAAAGCTGGGTAAACGGCGGTTCTTGGAAGCTGCCAGGAGAAGCGGGAAATGAGAATAAGAGAGTGGGGGGTGTCTAGAAATTAGGAAATTTTAGAGCAGCTGTGAAGGTAAGTCATCAGAGATCCAGATAATATCTGGAGTGCTTAGATATTGGACTAGTATTTGGGAAAAGGAGATAAAAGAAGAGAAAGAAAAAATGAGCTACAGCTTTAATAGAATATAAGCAAAAGGACATCTGCCTGGACAGGTTGGAAACAATGGAGAACTGGAGACCCAAAGGATTTTTTTTCTTCTTTTTATTGAAAGGATGAAAAACTGGATCAAAGTAGTGATCTACCATTTTGGGCCAACAAGGAGGGCAGGTTTAGCATTTGTCCCTTCCCTGTCTAGTTTAGTTAGACTTACGTGAGAAATGAATAAGTCACACCATTTGTTGCAGTTGCGTTTCCTTTTGACTTGGTTAACTTTGGTCCAGTTTAAAACCCTATCATTGGCTCATTGGTGACAGTGGCTTTGGGCTCCTTATCACTGCCTGAAGGCGTTTGTTGATTTATTTCCAGGCTAGTCATTGAAGACCAGCAACTTAGAAGACAGTACCACCAGCTTTGAGATTTTTCCCTTTGAAAATCTGTCTCCTTGTAAAATCTTTCTTTCTACCAGGACGTTATTGTCCTCTGATCACAACATTTGACTCAGAGGAAACTGATGTATTGACAGCCATAGTTTTCAAAGCATGACCCATAAGTAGATGTCTCCAGGGGTCCTTAATTCCTTTTCTTCCTGCCTAGCATCTCCTTCTGTTATCTCAGCAAAGATAGATAATATTCACTCACACATATATGGGCCAAGTGGATTCTACCAAGAATAACATTGAATTGCATTGGGAGAAAGGTTGTATGTTTAGTCATTAAAAATTATCCCCAAATCCATGTTTAAAAAGTTCAGTTGTAATTCTTTGGGTATCAGAATCAATTGATTTCCTTTATGATGGGTGCGATAACTGTTTAGCAATATTTTCATTTATTAAAAAAGCTACAAATAAACGAAAACATTGTCAAACATTACTCAATATTAAAAATTGTCATGGAGCCTGTGAGAATGTAAGCATCTCATTAGAAGGTGTTTATGATATATGTACCTGGAAAATTGAAGGTGGCAGAATTGTGTGACTCTTTAAAAGATAAAGCAGACTGGGACTGGAGAGATGCCTCACTGATACTGTCTGCTCCTGCAGACCCATGTTCAATTCCCAGCATCCACATGGCAGCTCACATCTGTCTCTAACTCCAATCCCAAGGGATCTGATTTTCTCTTTTGGCCTTTAAGTATAACAGGCACTTTCATACATGTATACATACATGCAGTCCAAGCACTCATACATGGAAAAATAAAAACAAATAAATATTTTTAAAATCAGACTGTCAATGACAATAAGAGACTAGGAAACTTGGTTCCTGAAATCTAAGTCAGTGTTCTCATCATGGTATTAAGCTTAATTTTATGTAACTTCAGCTAGATCTCCATGGTCAGAAATGAGAGAGCCGAGATCCTTATGCCTCTGTTTCCTTCCTCATAATCTGGGAATAAAAGTGCCACAGAGATTAAGATATGGAAATGAGTTTAACCTCAAGGTGGTTGAACTTCTAGCAATAGTAGTTACGTTTGCCAGGATGGTGGGAATAATGCAGTGGATATAAAATATCACAAAGCAATAACTTTATAAACTGCCACGAGAGACTAGGAAGTGAGATACCCCAGATATCCTTCTAAGATTTTGAAGCTAGGCCAATAAAAATCTCTGAGGCTAATTCCAGAATAATCAGTGAGACAAAACCAAGTCATTTAAGAAAAATGATGGGGTGAAGATATAGCTCAGAGGACAGGAGAGCTCACCTCATAAATATGAGACTGTAGATCAAATCCCCAGCACTGGTGTTGGGGGGTTAGGGGATGCAGCGACAGCACGATTGCTGGGGTTCCCTAGTCAGCCTAGATGTAAAGGATAAAGGATGAAGCTGTGGGGGAGAAACTAATAGAATATGGCACCCGAGGTTCAACTCTGAACTCTACATGGGCATTCATGTCCGTGTGTATCTGTGTGTGTGTGCGTGTGTGTGTGTGTGCGCACGCGTGTGTGTGTGTGTGTGTGTGTGAGAGAGAGAGAGAGAGAGAGAGAGGAAAGAGGAGTCTAAACAGTTATGAAGTTCCTTGAATAATGAAAACTAAGAATGTTGTTAAGATGTGGGTACGTCAGTCCCATATTGATAACCTTTGCACTCAAGAGCTGACACAGCAGGATAAGAAGCACAAGACCAGCCTTAGCTATATAGTGTGAGGCCAGGCTGTGTGGTAGGAGACCCTGTCTCAAAAAACAAGCATCAGGCTGGGTGGTGGTGGTGCACACCTTTAATCCCAGCACTCAGAAGGCAGAAGCAGGCTGATCTGTGAGTTTAAGGCCAGCATGGTCTACAGAGCGAGTTCCAGGGCAGGCACCAAAGCTACAAAAAGAAACCCTGTCTTGAAAAACAAAACCAACCAAACAAACTCAAAAGGACTTGGCTATGTCAAGGACATGTCAAATGTCAGACCAAACAACTTCAGCTTGACATCTCCCTTTTCCTTACACAACAACCTTTTGTACAGGACAAGAAAATCAGCAGGTACCTTCCTCACATCCTCATTCCAGCAAGTTTTATCAGCATCAATTGAAAGAGTTCTCCTAATGGTTGTCATCGTTCTCTGTTCATGTACATAATCAGTCCTTTCATTAGCGGGGACTCGGTCATGTCATATTTGAGTTCCCAATGTACGCCAAGAGGTAAGAAAGGGGAAGAGATTTCCACAAGGCTAGACAATGGAAGCGTTCTAAACATGACACAGCTTGAGCACGAGAGTATCCGGATTGTTCCAGTCAAAGCCTGTACCATCCTCCAAAATAAACAATGTCTGTTACTCTGTCCAGACACTGAGCATAAGAAGCCTAAATACATTATCCATTGCTCCAACCCGCGGAAGGAGGATGCTTTTATTACCAGCCAGTAACTGTAATTCCAGAACAAATATCTTTGTGCAATACTTAAGTACACATTCAAAGTCTATTCTCTAACCAAACAAATGTAGTTTGACCTGTGAGGAAATAGTGCCACCCCACAGGTAAAATAGTAGACTTAGTCTTGAAACCAGGTCCGCCTTGACTTCTGCACAGGCTTTCTTCACTGTCTTCAACGTGTCTTTCTTCACTTTCTCCAATCCCCATCCCATGGCTAATTTCTAACCAGAACCATGTCCCACAGTGTACCATTCAGAATCACAAGGTGATTTGGAATTCACACTGCAGTGAAATGTTTCCCAAGGACAGGTGAGGACTACTGAGCTATGAGTCAGAATAGAACCAAAATACAAAGTCGTAAAACTGATTTTTCTTTCTTCTGGATGTTGCTCATCAATCCATCATAACATGACTTTTTTCCTTTCGATTCAGAGTCAAAGAACATCAAAATTACCGTCCAGGTCCTGGAATCAGCTGGCCTCAATATGAATGCTGTGACTGTAGCTGTTGTTACTTAAAGGATGCCTAGTACAAGATGGCAAACAATTCCCTCTCCCACATCGCGACCTTTCCTTACTTTGTTGGAACAAAAGAAATAATCCTTTTTTGGAGTATAAACTCTCCTCAATAGTGGCCGTTGAAACTTTCTTGCCAGCATTATGGCCACTACACAGTTAATGGCACGAGATGAATAGCAAGAATTTTACCGATTTGATGAATACTGCATGGTGATCGAAAACATATCCATGTCCCAAATATGCAAATGAGAGTTTACAGATAGAAGAAAACTATTTTTATTATATCAAGACTTGAATGAATAAACTGTTAAATGGACCAAGAATGAAATACCATATGGAAAAGACTGGGAACACAGGAATGAGCAAGACAGAAACTCTGATCTTTGAAAAAATCAGAATATTTATATTTTACCAAATGTGTATTTTCATAAAATATTTATTTAATACCCAATATTTTGCAGGTACTTTGCTAGTTGCTAAACCAAAACAAGTATATTTATTCCCTAAAAGTTAAAAAATCTTTTCTATCAGTCTTAGAAGGGGATATAGATTTCATTTTTTAAATTGTTATGTATGTGAGGTTTTCTTTTTCTTTCTTTTTTTTGTTTCTGTTTTTTTCTTTTGCCTGCATGCATGTCTGTACACCACATTCATGCCTGAGGCATGTAAGCCCAGAAGAAGGCTTCAGAGTCACTAGAGCTGGAGTTACTGAGAATTATGAGAAGCAATTTGGCTTCTGAGAACTTAATCTGGGTCCTTTGGAAGAGCAGCAAGTACTCTTAAATTCTTCAATTCATCTCTCCAGCCAATAGAATTAAAATTATTTTAAGTGCTATGAGGAATGTCATTAAATATATAACTGGATTCCCCAAGTCCCCCCTCCTTCCCTTCTACCTTTTCTCTCCCCATCTCCCCTTACCCCCATCCCACCCCACCCCCAAAATCCCAATTTTCTCCCCGGCAATTGGGTCTACTTCCCTTAGCCAAGAGGATAACTATATGTTTTTCCTTGGGTTCACCTTCTTACTTAGCTTCTTTAGGTTCACCTATTGTAGACTCCGTGGCCCTAATTTATGGCTAGAAACCAATTATGAGCGAGTACATCCCATGTTCATCTTTTTGGGTCTGGGACACCTCACTCAGGATTGGGATAAAGGAAAGGTGGATAGGGGAGCACGGAACCACAATTCTTAGTTAAGGGAACCACTTTAGGGTGAGCAAGAGATTTGACCCTAGAGGGGCTCCCAAGTGCCCAACATGAGGTTCCCAGTTAGTTCCTTGGGTAGCTGAGGATTGGGAACCTGAAATGACCCTATCCGAGAGCAATACTGACGAATATCTTGCATATCATCATAGAACCTTCATCTGGTGATGGATGGAGACAGAGACAGAGACCCACACTGGAGCACCGGACTGAGCTCCCAAGGTCCCAATGAGGAGCAGAAGGAGGGAGAACATGAGCAAAGAAGTCGGGACCACGAGGCGTGCACCCACCCACTGAGACAGTGGAGCTGATCTACTGGGAGCTCACCAAGGCCAGCTGGACTGTGACTGAAAAAGCATGGGATAAAGCCAGACTCTCTGAACATGGCGAACAATGAGGGCTGATGAGACGCCAAGGACAATGGCACGGGGTTTTGATCCTGCTTAATGTGCTGGCTTTGTGGAAGCCTAGCCAGTTTGGATGTTCACCTTCCTAGATATGGACGGAGGGGGGAGGACCTAGGACTTGCCACAGGGCAGGGAACCTGGACTGCTCGGTGGACTGGAGAGGGAGGGGGAGAGGAGTGGGGGGAGGGGTAGAAGGGTGGGAGGAGGGGGAGAGGGGTGGGAGGAGGGGGAGGGAGATGGGAGGCTGGGAGGAGGTGGAAACTTGTTTTTTGTTTATGTTTTTTTTTCTTCTTTTCTTAATAAAAAAATTATTAAAAAAAAAAAAAAAAAAAATATATATAACTGGAGTGTTGAACGTAAATGGAGGGTGGCATAAGGAAGACTTGTGAGAAAATATTTAACACATCTTAAAGTTTGAATGAAGGAGTTATATTTGACTATTCTGATCAAGGAAAAACAAGGAAATGACCAACATGGCTGAGGGATTAAGAAGGATGCCACCTAGAGATAAAGCAAGAGAAGTAGAAAGAAGTCTACATCCATCCCAGGGATCTCAAAGAATGAACGACTGGAGAGAATTATGGCCATAGCTGCATTCCGTAGAGACTGTTGCATGCGCAGAGCTCCGGAGAAACAAGACACTGGAAAGGCACCTGGTGGAACTGGTGCAAGTGGATGATATAGTGTCATTTAAGGTGCAATAGTAAACATGACCAGAAGTGTGCATAGATTTGGGGCATGAGAAGGAGAGACAGAGAGAGAGAGAGAGAGAGAGAGAGAGAGAGAGAGAGAGAGACAGAGACAGAGAGACAGAGAGAGAGAGAGACAGAGACAGAGACAGAGACAGAGACAGAGAGAGAGAGGGAATGGTGAGATAAAATTGCAGATGTTGGTAATAGGTAAAGAATCATCAAGATTAATAGTAAGGTTTTGATTAGAGCAATTACTTTGAAATAAAAAGAAACAGGAATGAGAATGAAGAAAAATATTTAAGGATGCTAAGTGATTAAAATGTAGCACAGGGCATGCCACCTTTAAGATGTCTATAGGATGTCCTGAGGGAGACATCAAACTTCATATCCCCCAATTTTCTCATTCATGGAAACTCATGCCTTCACAATGTCCTGCATGCCCCTTCATGACGCGGGCCCTTACTGTTTCCTTCACATCCCACCCCACTGTCCTCTCTCACTTCCCACAAAGTGAACTGTCATGCTCAGAACCTAGCCCTGACCATTCTCTCTGCCTGGGATGGATACTCATATATTTGCCCATAGTTAACGCTTCGCTTCCTACTGTTTGGTTGCCACCTATCCATCAATGCCTGTTCTCACCACTTTCTCATAAATAGCCTTACCTTTCATGAACGTCTCTCTAATCTTTTCCATATATTTGTCATAATCTGATTTTTATAACCTTTTATTATTGCCTATTTTATATCTCCCTCAATTAAAACATATGGAAGCTCCATGAAACATAGAGTTCCACATCTTTTTTATCCACTGATATATCTCAAAAGACTGGTAGTGTTTAATGGTTCTGAAGACTTGGAGAACGTTTAGCATCTGAACGGTTACGCTACTGGTTAACTGAAACATTAGTCAGTCACCATTTGGGGATGTTGACATAAGTCAGGTACCAAGGTCAGGCAAATGACTTAATTATTTTGTAACAATAACTAAAGTATAAATATTTGTATTAAACTCTAATTTCCTAAAGATGATGTAAGCAGAACCATATGACATCAATGCAGAAAGTGTCCAGGGCTGTGAGAAAAGAACACCAAACTTTTTAAGTCCAGCTCATTTTAAGAGGGCAGTAACCCCACATTAGTGCTGCTCTAAAATATGTTCTTTATTATTCTAGACAGAAGAAAACTTACCCTTTGTGGCAAAGGGAGACATTACTTCATTTGTCAAGACTGCTTGCTGTACAAACACCCTGGAAAAGATAGTCTGAAACAAAGTGATGAGTATCTCTCCTCACGAGACAGGCAGAAACATGGAAGAAAATAGAAAAATAACACCCTAAATGGCAGACGCTCAGTACATAGCAGCGAATGCAGGATCGATCCTGTGGGTTAGTTATTACTGTGATATCAATTTTCAAATGCGTAAATCGAAGCAATCAGAAAGTGAACCAATTATCTAAATGCCTGAAACTATTCTAGTAAGCACTCCTAGCCCCAGAACAGGGAACTGGGACATAGAACAGAGACAGAGATCAAGAGAGAGACAGAGACAGAGGTAGAGACAGAGACGGAGAGACAGAAGTGGAGATAGAGAGACAGGGGACTGAGCCTTCTTTATCTTTTACCCCACCCTGCCAGCAGTCTATCAAGTCTTAATGGATGTACAGTGACAGAGAAATGGAGAAAACAAAACACAGGAATGGAAGAATGGAAGAAAGGAAAGAAAGGAAAGTGTCTTTGAGCCTATCCATTCAGAGGAGACAGGACCTTTGATTTCACCTACAGATAAGAAAACCAGGGCTTGGGAAAGGGGAGAGGATTTCTCAAAACCCAAGAGGATGTCAGGAATCAAGCTAACTAGCTTTTCCTGGCAGAATTTTAGGTCTAGCCTTTCATGCCCCGTTTCTGACTCAGATAACATTTCCCCAGCTTAGAGGCCTCACATAGTCAATCAATAACCAAGGATAACAGCAGAGTGGGTGGGGCCTGTGTTACCATCTGTCTATAAGACCATTCCTCGGTTTCTGAAGAAAAGCACAGCGCAGATTTCTCCGGACCTTTGCACCTGCATCTGCAACCATGAAGGTGGCAAGTATCTTTCTTAGTGCCTTGGTCCTACTCACTTTAGCAGGTAGGTGTGTTTGCGTATTCTTCCAAAATTAGTAAAGAGTTTTCATCTGTGGCTTTAATGAGTATATCTCCTGGAAATGTAGGTAGTCTGGTGTTAGCTCACTAGTGTCAATGAGTTGAAATAAAATCAATGGAGTCAATACAAAAAAGAAGCATTTCTAGTGTGAATTACAGAAAGAAACAATTTCTAGAATAAATGAGAAGAGGATCTCTGGGAAGATGTGCCCAGAGAAAGTCATAGCCTGATCTAAAGACAAAGCTGCTACTTTGTTAGAGATGTGGCAGAGAAGGGATTTCCCTCTAAAATATTCTTCTAACTTTATAAGTGACTAATAAACTATGGAAGGCCAATTTACAAAATTGAAATTCTTATGAACTTGCATAAAATGGAAAACAATGGCTGCCAGTTACTTTTCATAAAAGTCATATTTTGAGTGATTAAAAATTTTATGCTTGATCTGTAGGCTGTTCAGAAAGAAAATATATATCCTGCTTGAACAGATAAAGGAATCCTCATACTCACCATGAGAATGTTGGGAAATGATCCTGGTTGAGATGGGTTTGGGTTTTATAACTGGCATTGCTGAATACTTTCACCTTACTGCTGATCAGGCACAGCTTTCAACTAGAACCACATCTGTGTTTAGCTAAGAAAGGGAAGACCACTGCTTACTGTTTTAGATAAATATTTATGGAAGAAAAGAGTCCTTTGTTGCACCTCAAGCCTAATAATTAATACAACTAGAGGCCTGTAATGAGCCCCTGCTCATCAATGTTTAGGCTTATTTACATTCTGGATCTAAAGGGACTCCAGCAGCCTCATCTTCTCTGATGAATCCCAGAGATCTTTTTCATTCCCTTAGAGATCATTGACTGAAAATTAAGTTTTGGGAACATTTCTCCTTTGGGGGCTGTCAGATTAGATTCCTTTCTTTGAAATACTACTCTACATTCACATCTGCTTTTTAAAAAATAACTTTTTGAGAATATAATTATATCATCCCCTCTTCCCTTTCCTACTTCCAAACCATCCTGTATGCCTCTTCACCCTCTTCACAATTTGGTTTGCTTTCATTATTGTTACATATATGTATATGTATCATATGCCTTGATGTCAGAAGGACTTGTCTTCTGAAGAATGGAGTCTTTCCTGCACGATGTGAATACATAGAAGACAATTTGGACCTCGAGTCAGTCAGTGTAAGGCACCTGTGGGAAAAAGCTCTTTGAGAACTAATGCTGAGCTGGCAGAAGAGCCCCATTTCCAACACTATTTACAAAAGGAATTTAATTACAACCCAAGTCCTGATGCCTATTTCCCATCCTGCCATCCATGCCCAGAGGTGCGGATATTTATAACTCACTGACTGAGATGAAGGCTCCAGTGGACATAGAGAGAACACTGATGGGCGTCCAGAGTGTGTCGGAATGATTAGCGCAAAAACACTTCAAACTCCGAGTACAGAATTTCTATTCTCAAGCAAGTGGATCAAATTTTCTTAAATGCTCCGTAACAGTCAAAATTTTACTTAATTCTTTGCAAGATCTTAGCAGGCAGAGAGTGGGGAAAATCCATCCAGTGTCCTTGAAAGTCTGTGGAAATAAAGAGATGGGCAGTGAATGGTGGAAGCAGAGAAGTCACTACGAAAATTGTATTCTTTGGTAAATAAGAATAGAATAGCTCTGACGTTTTTTTATCTGGGATCCAAGTTGACATGTTTGTATTTTCTAGGTAACACTACAGCTAACTTAGTGGGAAAACAGGTAAAGAGAATTTTATAATTTCTTATAATTTATAGTTTCTTAATTCTCTAATTTCCTATACAAGCTGTTAGAGAGGTGAAGGAAAGGTCTTCAAGTATTGATCCATTAAGAATGAATGTCAGCAAAACAGAGCTGGTGGTCTACGTCCTGAAAAGAGGAGGTGATGATGTAGCACCCAGGAGCTGGAATCCAGGGTCCAGGAATCACCAGATGATGTGACTTTAATTTGATTCATCACTCTGTGTCTCTTCCCTTGAGGGAGACTGAATAACAACTTTACAAGACAGTTATGGGGTAGATCAATGAATGGATAATTGATGGTTTCGATTGAGGGGTGGGACTTTCCCAATCGAATAATGCATTTACAGAAGGGCAGTGTGCTATGAAAATAGTCTCATGATAATCAGCAAGGAAGACTATCCTGTTAGCCGCTGGCCATAAAAAAGTCAGCGCACCAGGAACTGGGAGCTGGAGTGTTATCTTCCTTCTCATAGCCAACCTCCCCAAAGCACCATGACCCAAGTTGGGAACTGACATTATTTGTTGATGAAATGACTGAGATCAAGGGAAGAGTTAATGGACTCGTGATGTCATATAAAGAGGAAATGAGTTTAAGTCAGATTTTCCAATTCCAGGGCAGATTTCTTTCATTGTTGTTATTATTGTTTTCTTGTAAAACATTCAGCATCATGATCCTAATTGAAAAAAGTCAATTTTTAGAAAATATAATATTTTATTATGAGATCAAACATTGAGAAATGATAGAAAATGACTGTTTTTAATCCTGTTTAGGCCAATTGCAATGGTGCAACTATGGGATGTCCCAGGAATTATGACCCTGTGTGTGGGGCGGATGGAATTACTTACTCCAATGAATGCAGTCTGTGCTTTGAAAACAGGTGAGGATAAAATCTAGTTTATAAGTATTTATCTTAACTTTCTTACCATTAGAATTTTACAAATGTTATTATCCTCTTAAAGCCTAGGTCAATAAATAAATCTTTCTTTTCATAAACTTGGTATAATATACTTTAAAAATTGATAGAACGATAAGAGCTTTAATATTCTTAGCAATACAGCTAATAGTCTAGATTTTCAAAATGCCTAAACATGCAAAATATCTTTGATCTGAAAAAATAATTCTCGACAATAGTTAAAATAGTTAAATTGCATTTTAACTATGCTTCCCCAAAATTAGCAAATGTAAATTACATAGGTTTTAGTGAGCTGAAATGTATTTTATAACATTTATATTCATGGGAATGAGATCTAGCCTCGATGTAGTTTAATTTTATGATGGAATTAAGGTTGGGGAACAGGAATCAGAGTTGACACACTGGGACAAACAAATGTGTCACAGTTTGTTTTCTTATGCTATGACCGAGCAGTTAGAACCATGTGCCAGTCATTATGCTAGACTCTCCCTCTTTCCCATGCACTTGTGACAGAAACAAACAAAGCACACAATAGCAAGCTCACTTCATAAGCACATGCGACAACTTCTCAGCTGTGGCAATCGACAGCAAGTAGTGTATAAAATGTCACGTGACCGAAACAAAGACGGGATGTTTTCTGACTGAAAGGTCCAAGAAAGGTTTACTGAAGTGGATGCTGTTTAAATGATGCTCTGAGTTCCAACCAAACAGTCGGGACCCCAAAGGTGACAGGAAACACTTGGATATTCTAGAACTGACTCCATGTTAAAGACTTCAGCTCCGGCTCACGTGGCTCTAAACTGTCATCTTTCCTCTGCCTGGATCTCTTCTCTATAATGTGAATTCTCTTCTGGGATGGCTCTAAATGATTTCAGAAAAGTCTCCAAGTTTGTCTAGGAGTGTAAACATTTTAGACCCCGAACACACTATGCGTTCAGCTTTATGGTGAGTGCTTCCAGTGTGTAAAAATGCCCGAAATGACAGTACATGCCTGCCACCCCCACACTGCAGGCCAGGGCAGAAGAAACCTGAGTTTTTAAGCCAGTCTGCTCTTTCGTCTCTCACCCTTGGGCTACAGGTTGAGGCCCCGGCTCAGATGTTTAGGGAGGAACAGGAGGAACCACTTGTTAATTTTCTCATGAACTATGTTGTTGACACTAAGGTCAAGCATCATTATTTCCATCCACGCAGAGGAGGAAAACCCCACAGCACCCTTGAGACTTGTGAAATCTCCAAGTGTAAGCTCTGAAATCTAAAGGCCTCTATTTAGAGTGAAGCATTCAGGAAATACGAGCGAAATGCTGAACATGCTCGCCTTTGACCTTTAAATCTACTGATTGCAATTTGCTCTTTGTATTCTTTCAATTACGTGTAAATGCAAGAGGCACAGCCAGCTCCCCGAAAGCACAATGTTTCACCCTGTGTTCAGACATAGCACTTAGGTCTCGAGACAGGCTTCTCTTTCTCAAATGTAAACAATGTTCTAAGGTTTCTGTAGCGCCTTTGCTTTGATTGCCCATTAAAAGTCACACATATAAACAACAAAAATGGGCTCAGCTGGATATATCTATCTATTTGTATACATACACACACACATACGCACACACACACAAGCAATAATAATCAAAGAAAAAGAGGCTATCAATTTAAAAGTGAATGGGTAATGAGGGGTTTGGACAGAGGGGGCTTGGGAGGAGTTAGAGAAAGAAAAGGGAGAAAAAAGTGATGCAATTATATTTTAACTAAAAATGGATTTTTTTGAAGTTGTCCAAAAATGACCTGTGTGGTAACTCAGACGCTGACTCTAAATATTGGGATTTGAGATGCTCAGAAAACAGCAGACAGGCCTTTCCTATGATAGGTCCATGTGTATCAGGTGCCTGCCAGGTATGTTAAGTCAGGACATTATATGTCTCCTATGTTTTCTCAGCTGACAATTCTTTCCTATAGGAAAGCAATGATGACAGAACTTTCTGTGGTGCTAGAAATGTCTTCTGTCTGTGCTGGCCAATCCATAGCCACTGGCCACCTGTGCTGGCCATTGGCTCTGAAGGACCAACAGTATATTGAGAATCTGAAGATTTTATACTGTTAATCTTTTAAGTGTTAATAATCTTATATGGCTAATAGCAGAACAAGCCTCAGTGAACAGCACAGCTGTAAATGACAGGCTTATGGAAGTGACTTTGAAACTGGCACCATCCTAAGTTAATGTTAAAGGCAAAGTGAAGAAACGATGGGTCCAGAAAATGTCCATGTGAAAATGAAGAGGACCATATCTTCTTCAACAATAGAGAAATAAAAAAAATGTGTGGCGTGCCAGCGTGGTCAAGAAAGCAATGGCTAGAGAGACAACTCTGGAAGCAATCTTGTAACTAAGGGACAAGGTTGTAACTAACAGGACCGAGGAGCATTTAGATTTGGTGAGAGGAACTGGCTTCATAAAGGTAACACAGGAAGGGTAGAAAAGATACTATCTAAAGAGGAAGGCCTTAGTATTGGCTGCTCTCATGAGACTCAAGATGGTCTGACAGATTCAAGCCCCCATCATCTAAGATGAAATGTTGAACAATTAGAAGGACCTGCTGTAGCCTGGGTACCAGCTAAGATTTCCGTATGATCACTTAGTTTTCAGCATCAGTAGTAAAAGAAGCAGGGCTGAATTTGAGATTAATTTCAAGGGTTCCCAGTGCCTCCCCATAGGTCTCTAAACAGCAGTGATAGGCACTTTTCTATTCTGTTGTAGCCCTTGTGAATATAATAGCAAGCAGCAAATATCCAATGAATAAGTAAGTGAGTAAATGAATTGGGGAAAGAGAAAACTGGGAATACATCATACGCCTCTCTTATTAAAAAGTGATTTTTTTTTAAGTTTCATTGCCGTTCTCCCATAGTCACTTATTTGTGCCAATAAATGCAAGCTGACCATATCCTATTTTCTTCCATTCTTCTACAGGGCACGCCAGGTTCCTGTCCTCATTAAAACATATGGACCTTGCTGAAAGTCAAGATCTTGAACTCTGCTAAGACTACCATGATGCTTGACTAGCCTGTCTATTGAATAAACACATCTGAATATACCTTGTCCCCGAAGCTTACTTCTCAAAGAATGGGTGAAATACCTTGAGGACAGGGAACCTGGGAAAGGCCCAGACTAGACTAAGCTTCACAGGTTAGCTCATTGTGCCTGTATAACCAGACGTTACAGATAATGACAATACACAGTTGAGCCAAACAAGCGTGATGAACAGAGTTTGGGTCAGAATGAAGACGGTATCCCATGCCATGCCCAGGAAGTATTCTGATAAGCAGAAAGGGGGCTGGCTAACAAGCAAATGACTGTGAACGTTTTGTGTGACTCACATTGCTTCTTTGTGAGCCACTATAACTTTGCAGGGTTACTCTCGTCCTGTGAGGAAACTTAGGAAAAAGTAAAGTCGCCTGACTTAAAACCACAGCAGGGCTGCTCTTTCAAATCGGGGCTGATGCTAAGGTCAGTGCTCCTGCCCTGAACCACAGTCACCTCACATGGATTGTGCCTTGACTTTCCTCAATAGGAATTCTAGATAATAACCCCTTATTTTAAGATCTGATGTGTCTATATTCGATAATAATAAATAAAATAGAAACAAGGAAGTATTCCCAAAGGGGATAATATTTACAACTACTTAACAAAAATAAAAAAAGAAATAGTTTGAGATTGTGAGTTCTAAAAAATGAGTCTAAGATGGAGAGGTAGTAGAGTTACCACAGTGGAGCCGTGTCTGGATCTGTAGCACACTGGGCAAAGGCTCAGCCACCGAGCTGGAAATGCCCAAGGTGAAGTTCTCTACAGGAGGGAATCCAACTTGTAGTTACCTATTTCTGGTGATAGGCGGACATTCCTACCTCGAAACTGAACTCTGGCCACTAGAGGGTGCTGTACTCTAGCTACTGACTCAGCTGGAGCAGCCTGACAGCTCTCACTAAATACCTTGCTAACTCAAGTTATGGATGCAAGATGGCTTCCAGCATCCTCGCTGTGATGCTAGAGGACATTTGAAGGGCATCAAACATTAAAGAAGTCTGTATGGGAAAATAAATTTAATCATTGAATGTTTTACGTTGCTATGTCTAGTTAGACCAGTCTGCAAGTCCACAAGGGATAAAAAATTGATTTGTGTGTTTTTAAATGTACATAATGATAAATTAATCTCAAATCATATATTATTGATGGCTCTGCCTCCTGGGCCCATCAGAAGTCTGCATGTGGATTCTATGTCCACGTCTGGTGGTTACACTTCAAAAGGTTGATTCAGGACTACGAACTTTGATATGAATATAAAGTTTCAACCTATGAAGAACATTTAAAATAAAGAAAATTGGATGAAAAGAAAAGCCCCTTAGAACTGGGAGGACCTTTTCAAACATTTCAAGGGTTAAGAATATTGACCAGCTCAGCTCTAAACAAGAAACCTATTTCACCTCCTCCAGAGTTCAGGGAACATTGAGGAAGAAGAAGTAGAAATAATGTAAGAGTCAGAGAAAGAGGATTTGTGTGAAATGCTATCTGTAGTTACCTACACAAGACTCATACAAAGTTACATCCGTCAACATTCAATTATGAATAAGGAAAGGGCTCATGAGGTCTGATCCCTCTCTGAGAAGCTATTAACAGCTAATGAATGTGAGAGGAAGGTCAACAACACTTATTAAGTTTGTTAGGTAATAAAAAAATTAAGTATAATAGAGGTGTTTTGATATCTGTGTTTTAAAATATGACATTTATTAATTTTTTGAGAACATTGTGTGTATACGATGTGTTTTGATCATATTCACTCATCTCCAGCTCCTCCCTTCTAACTCCTTTTGAGTTCCCTATGCTACGTGTCTCTTTTCAACTTGCCCAGAGGCAAAAGGTAGTCAAAATAATATAAGTTAAAAAAATTCAGGTAGTGGTGGTGCACACCTTTAACCCCAGCATTCAGGAGGCAGAGACAGGCAGATCTCTGTGAGTTTGAGCCAGCCTGGTCTACAAGAGTTCCAAGGCTATTACATAGAGAAACCCTGTCTTGAACTCTCCCTCCTCCTCGAAAAACAGCTAGAAAGAAACAAGTCAAGCTAAGACTGGGCACTCATAACTAAGAATAAGCCTCCAGGTGTGATTTCTTTGGGAGTTGGGTGGTGGAACCCTTCAAAAAGCCAAAAGAAGAAAACATCACACAATAAATGATCTGTGCGGTACCTGTCAATAAGACCAGGATCTATCCCTGATGCATGAGCTAGCTTATTGGCTCTTTCCCTATGGTGGGATGCCATGTTCAACCTTAATGCAGGGGAGAAGGGCTTGGCCCAGTTCCAGCTTAATGTATCAGACTTTGTTGACTTCCCATGGGAGCCCTCACTCATTGGGAGGAGTTGATAGGGGGTAGGCTCAGGGGGCAGAAGCTTGGAGGGGGCAGGAAGAGTGAGGGGGGAGATCTGTGGTTGGAATGTAGAATGAAATTTAAAAAATAAATAAAAGTAAATAAATAAAAGAGATTTTATGTAGATTTAATCATAATGGTTAAAACGAAGCTCTAGGAAAAAAATAAGGTGCTCCTAAGAGCATGAATTTATACTTCTCAAAGCGAGGAAGTCTCACACTTCATTGTCTGTACAATCATCACACCGGGAACTTATTCTTTTTAAGTTGTTGTTATCAAAGAGTTGCTTAGGAATTAAAGTGAGGTCATAGGGAACTAACTTCCAGATGTACAACCAAAAGCAAGGCTACTCTCACTATAAGCAAAATTAATAGTCTAGTTTGTGAGTTTCCCAGAAAATATCCTGGGTAGGAATGTGGTTATACCTGAGGTCACATATGCTTTGGCCTTAACCCACCTGTCTGTTTTTATGCCAATATCAAGATGTTTTTATGATTATAGCTCTATAGTGGAGCTTGAAGTTAGGGATACTGATGCCTCCAAAGGTTCCTTTATTGTACAGGATTGTTTTAGTTTTTATGAGCGTGTTGTTTTTCCACATGAAGTTAGTCTTTTGAGGTCTGTGAAGAATTGTGTTGGTATTTTGATGAGAATTACATTGAATCTGTAGATTGCTTTTGGAAATACTGCAATTTTTACTATGTTAATCCTACCTATCCATGAGCAAGGAAGATCTTTCCACTTTCTGATATCTTCTCCAAATTATTTTTTCAAAGACTTAAAATCCTTGTCATACAGGTATTTCATTGATTTGTTTAGAATTACCCCAACATATTTCATAATGTTTGTGGCTTTTGTAAATGGTGTTGTTTCAATGATTTTTTTCTATTTCTTTTAAAAAATATTACATATTTTAAATTGATTTTTATCGAGCTCTACATTTTTCTCTGCTCCCCTCCCTGCCTCTCCCTTCCCATTCAACCCTCTCCCAAGGTCCCCATGCTCCCAATTTACTCAGGAGATCTTGTCTTTTTCTACTACCCATGTAGATTAGATCTATTTATGTCTCTCTTAGGGGCCTCATTGTTGTCTAGGTTCTCTGGGATTGTGATTTGTGGGCTGGTTTTCTTTGCTTTATGTTTAAAAACCACATATATTTGAGTACATGTGATAATTGTCTTTCTGGGTTACTTCACTCAAAATGATGTTGTCTAGCTCCACCCATTTTCTTACAAAATTCAAGATGTCATTTTTTCTGCTGTATAGTACTCCATTGTGTAAATGTTTCAATGATCTCTCAGCCTATTTATCACTTGTATATAAAAGGGCTACTAATTTTTTTGAGTTAATCTTCTATCTAGTCATATCACTTAAGGTGTTTTTCAACTGCAAGAGTTTCATGGTAGATTTTTTTTTTGTGGTCACTATCATATCATCTACAAATAGTAAAAATTTGACTTCATCCTTTCCAAATTTTATCCCCTTGATATCCTTTTGCTGTCTTATTTCTCTAGCTAGAACTTTGAGTACTATGATGAATAGATATGGAGAAAGTGGACAGCCTTGTATTGCTCCTGATTTTAGTGGAATCACTTGAGTTCTTCTCCACTTAACTTGATGTTAGTTGTTGGCTTGCTGTATATTGCTTTTATTATGTTTTGGTACATTCTTTTATCCCTGATCTCTCCACGACCTTTATCATGAAGGGGTGTTGAATTCTTCAAAGGATTTTTAAGGATATAATGCGATGATTGTGTGTGTGTGTGTCTGTCTGTGTGTGTGTTTTCCTTCGGTTTGTTTACATGATGGATTACATTGACAGATTTTCATATGTTGAGTCATTCATGCATCTCTGCTTTGTACTTTTTAAACAGCGTTGAGACTGTGATAGACTATGGGGGCTTTTGAAGTTGGAGGAAATGCATCTTGCATTATGATATGGCTACAAGCCTGTAGAGAGCAGGGATTTTGGAATGTAGAGGCTTGAATGAGAATGTCCCCATATGCCCCATAGATTTAAAATCCTATCAATATGAGTGGCGCTATTTGAAAAGATTGGGAGGTATAGCCTTGTGGAGGAGGTGGGACACTGCAGGTGGTCTTTGTAGTTTCAAAAGCCCAATCTAAACCCGGAGTCTTTCTCTTACTGCAGCCTGCAGACCTGAAGGTAGAAGTCTCAATGATGTCTTCAGCATCATCTCTGCCCCCATGCTGCCATGCTACCTGTCATGATGATAATGGACTAAACCTCTGAAACTATAAGCCAACCCCAACTCAGTATTATCTTTTATAAGTGGTACCATGGTCATGGTGTCTCTTTGCAGCAATAGAACACTGACCAAGACAACATAATATGAGAACACCTAGGAAGCATTCTGTGTGATTATTTGGAATTTGAATCAGAAAGTAAAACATCTTAATTTTGCTCTAAGGCTTCCTCAAATCAGAATCACAGACATTAAAACTCCCTCATCACTATCTGTACTGTTGTGGGATATTTGCTTGCACTGTGAAACTCCAAGACTGCTAATAAAGTTAAACCTTGAATCAATGGGTGGGGTGGGGTGGGAGGTCTTTCTGTCTATGTACTGCTTTCATTGGTTAACGAATAAAGAAACTGCCTTGGCCTGTTGATAGGGCAGAACTAAGGTAGATGGGGAAGGCAAAACTGAATGCTGGGAGAAGGAAAGAGTCAGGGAGATGGCATGGATCCATGGCCAGAGGCAGACATGCTGAATTTTACCTGGTAAGCCACTGTCACACGGCGATACACAGATTAATAGAAATGAGTTAAATTAATATAAGACTTAGCCAATTAAAAAACTAGAGCTAATAGGTCAAGCTGTGATTTAACTAATACAGTTTCTGTGTGATTATTTCCGGGCGAAGCTAGCTGGGTGGCCAGGAAAAGCAAGCGGGACCTCCTCCTACAGTGGGGTCCACAACTAGTTGAAAGGAATTTGCCATAGAGATTTTTGGAAGACTGAGATAGAGAGTCAAAGGAGAGATGGGGAGGGGCTTGGAGAGCTCTGTAGCTTTCTCAGTCTGGGAAGGTGGAGAAAGTCAGCTAGTCATTCCTTCACTGGTTCTTGATCTATCAGGTTTGTACTCCAATATCTGACTCCTGTATTTTTATTAATAATAGGACAATTTGGATAAATGTTCTACCGTACTTTTTACCTTCTTTTTCCATCATACAAGTTCAGCTACCCTAGGAGCATTCGAGGGCAATGATCCCAAAGCCCTGTGAGGACTGCAGCACAAGCTGCTGTCGAGCCAGGTGTTCTGTGTTCACCTGTTTACTGGCTCATCAATCCCCTCCGCCGCCATATGCTGCTCTCCTACTGAGTGCCAAATGCTATTCACTATTCCAGTCAGTGGGGATTTAGTATTCAGTGAGTTAGAGAGGGATGCACTCCCTCTTGGAGCTCACACTCAAGTGAAAGGGCAGCATCCATCATCAAAAGAAAGTAAACGCAGATATTTTCAGATAATGATAGGAACTACAGAGGAACGAAATGCGGTGACGTAATAGAAGTGATGGTCAGGCACAGGAAAGGGACTGTGGCAGCTTAAACATAGACAAGGGCTACTATAGAAACCCCCATCAAGAGGTAGAACTTGTTTCTTACCCTACATCTTGGTTAACTTTGCAACAGACTTTTACCAAAAGAATGTAGCTGAGGTGACAGATGTTCAGTTTCAAAGAACACCCCAAGGGACATTGTAGTTTCTGTTTTCAGTCTCTTCAAACCTGAGATGCCCTGATTGATAGAGAGGTCCTATGGGTAGACTGAGGCCTTTCGACAGATTCCTTCTGCAAACTCAGACCCAGACCGGTGAGAAAGGCCCTCTGGGAGCGGCCTCTTAGTGAGCTTCCAACTGACAACAGGTGCCAAGAGGATGCAGTGGACAGGCTAGCCCTGAAAAGCCTGAGACAGTTCCACAGGGTTCTGAGCAGATGAACAAAGTTACCTGACAATAGATGGCTGAAATCGAAGTGAAGACATTTGCAGCTTTAACTGGAGTTGTCCTCAGGAGGGTGATGGTGAGGAGTCTGTGTTTGAAAGGAAACCTGAGCAATAGCCAAGCCAGCCCTGTGGAGATTCATGGAACACATCTCTGGACAAATGCAAATTAGTTCCAAAGGCTGGAAGAAAAAAAAATGTACAGCAGAAGCAAGAACATCGTGTATGGAGTAAGACGAGTATGGGAAAGACAACACTGGGGCAGGAGGCGAGGCAGAAGAATAAGGGAGGCTGTATCATGTCGAACCCAGTAGACTTTGGTCTCAACATTGGAGTTCATCCTAGACAAAAAAAAATTTTACGAGATGATGGAGGAAGGTCATTGGTTAAATAAAAAGAAACTGCTTGGCCCTCATTGGTTAGAAGATAGGTGGGAGGAGTAAACTGAACAGAACACTGGGAGGAAGAGGAAGTGAGCTCAGACTCCACAGCTCTCCTCTCGGGAGCAGACGCCTCAGAGAGACGCCATGCTCCCAGCTCCCAGGCAGACGCACGCGATGAAGCTCCGACCCAGGATGGACATAGGCTAGAATCTTCCCGGTAAGCGCACCTAGGGGCGCTACACAGATGATTAGAAATGGGCTAAATTAATATGTGAGAATTAGCCTAGAAGAGGCTAGATAGAAATGGGCCAAGCAGTGATTAAATGAATACAGTTTGTGTGCTGTTATTTCGGGGCATAAGCTAGCCAGGCAGCCGGGGTGCTGGGGACGCAGTCCCGCCGCTCATATTACTACAACGAGAGATTTTAGGAGGAAATAATATACTATTTTAACAAATAAATATTAGCTCAAAGAACCAACCATAGGAAAGGTAAATATGACCAGTTAAAAGAAAATTAGGTTATTCTAAACTACAGACTGCATGCTTTGCATCATACTGACTTTGAAAATGAAGGAAATATTTCAGTTGTATTTTAGATATAGAAGCTGTACTACTAACTGATAATTTGGATGCACTAAATGGCTGAGGAGAGAGAATGATCAGGAATGCTTCACTGGGTGGTTATGGTACAGACCTTTAATTCAGCACTTGGGAGGTAGACATAGGCAAATCTTTGTGAGTCTGAGGCCAGATTGGCCTACAGAGTGAGTTCCAGGACAGCCAAGACTGTTATAAAGAGAAACCCTGTCTCAAAAAAAAAAAAAAAAGGTATGCCTCTAGGTTTGAGCAAAATTAGATGGATGTATCAGAGAGAAATACACTATGGGGATGCTGAGAAGATAATGTCTATCTTCATGCAGAATAGAATATACAGAGAAATGATTTTCCAATTCTTTAGCATATTGGTGGCATTTAAAGCCATGGATGAACATAACTATACTGAGTGTGGTTGAATAAAAAGGCTTGATCACACTGAGATGAGATTAAAAAAAATAGAGAGTGACCTGATAAATGCATAAAAAAATAACATGTATGAAATCATGAAAGACACACTATATCAGGCTTTAAAAAGAATGGCGCCTAATAATCCTGAGAAGTTTAGTAATGACATAGAGGAAGGCCTGGTGACATTTTCACAGAGACATCACCAATGGTAAAGTCAAGAACAATTTCAAAGAAATATAATCAAACTAGAAGAATCCCATGGGCTGAACTGAAGAATGATGGAGTAAAGATAACAACTATTTGAAGACATTTCGCTGACCGGGAGGAGGGAATTAGGGCTATTTCTGGAGTTAAAGTAAGTTCATGGAGGACCACAGGTGGTTCCAAAGCTTATTTGAGTCTCCCATACCTGCAGTTGTACCCTAACACTGATCTCTTGTGCAAACAGTCAATACAAAAAAGTAGGATCTTCCATTCCATGTTGAACATTGCTAGCAATTTGATTTAGCAGCTACTTAGTTTTTGACTCCTGAAATCAACCAGCGCCAGACTAGAAAAGTGGCTGATGGACACTCAGAGATCTTGCCCACCTTTGCAAAAAGACTTCACGGCACTAACCTCAGACTTCCTAGAGTTAGACTAGTAACTAGAAAACATGAACACATGCCTAAAGGGGTGAGGATGGAAAATAACAGAGTTTGAATGAAAACACTCCACAATAGTGGAAAAACTACTCCTAAAGATCAAGTCATAAATTTATTAAAGAACAATTACAGTGCCAAGAGTAGGCTACCTACTTAGGTCTTACTGCCTATAGAGGCCCTTTAGCCCCACCCACAAACAATAAAGGCCATTGTCGCTGTTGTTGGTTTCCCATCAGAACTAGACGGTAAGGTCCTACTACTAAAAATTGCTGCAAGGAGCATGAAGAAATTGAGACTGAATTGGAGCTTTCTCACTTGCTTTCCGGACTTCATAGTGTCTGAAACTGCTTTGCAGTTTGTTTGGGAAGGGGGACATGGGATGAGTAGCAGAAGAAGGAAAAGTGAGTATCACTATAGTCTCACTATCTATTAATAATCATCAAAAAAGTGATAATGGTGGCTTTTGCACATGATTTATCTTGCCTTTTCTGTTACATTTGTATATGCTAATCAATTATTTCTTATTTATTCTCTTCATTTTTCTATTCTACATTATACCAGAAATGGGGCAGTAGGCAATTTTACAATTTACTATTTAAACTATAGAATAATGACAGTGAGATCATTTTGGTTCGTATGCAAATTTGTTCATCTTATTACATAAAAGCATGACATCATTGTTTGTGTTCCTGAAGGAAGTTTCAATCAGAATAGATAGAAGGGGGATGGCTGAGCACTGTACGACCAAAGGGTGAGCTCTGTTGATCATCTGTCTAATCGTTGTCAGTCCCAAACTCATTCTTTAGTGTGGTTGTGGTTTTTGCTTGGTTGGTTGGTTAGTTATTTTTCCTTCTGTGAAACTGGCAGGAATAGGAACCTACATACTATATTTTCCAGGTTCCCTTGACAGTCAAGAATAAAATGATATAGAATGAAAAGAGGAAGAAGAAATTTGTTTAGTTTCTGTTGTCTGTGGTATACCAAGAAACGACAGCAGCCTGTACCCATAGGACTGTTACCTAGGTCCCTGCCCAGTTGCTGTACAGCACACCCAGTTTTAAAAAGTCATTATTTTCATCATCATCATCAGCAGCAGCAGCAGAATCAGAAGCAGAAGCAACAGCAGCACAGGCTCCTGTATAAAATACAAGGATGCAGTCTCAGCAGCTTTATTCGACAGCTGCCAAGAGCAGCTAGGCTTCAGTCCAAATTCAATAGGAGCTTCTGGTTTTGAGCCCCTGCCTCTTCTCTTTTGTTCTCACTTTCTGAGCTCATTATAACTGACTCTCTGCATTAAATCCCTTTTGCTTAAAGAATCAAGAATGTCATTTAATTTCTGGGGTTGACACCAACCAATGTAAATATGAATATCAGTTTTATAAAATATATAGGAAAGCAATTTTCCAAAGCTAGGACTTCTTCCTGTTAAGTATCTATCTGACACTTGACTTGTTTGGGAAATTAGACTGCCCACCTCATCCAGGGAGAATGGGGCATAATGAAGAAGAAATTATGTGATCCTAGGCAACTTAAATTATTTTTAGAGCAGGTCTTCCTTAAAATGGAATAAAAGCATAAGGTTGATGAAAGATTAGAAGCAATTATATAAACTGTAAAACACAATTACAGCTATTTGTTTCTGTGAAATGTTGAATGATTTAAGAAAATATAAATTTAATGAAACAGGTGAAGTTTTTAATACTATATATGTTTAGAAGTCTCTATATGTTCTATACCTTTTTCTCTAGCTTCCCTTTCTCTTCTGCCATTTCTATCTCTGTCTCTATCTCTTTATATTATTTTTCATCATCTTAAAAGTTCGCATGAAACTATAGGTTTTTTAAATAACATCTGTATATCTTGTGTTTTGTTCATATTCACCCTCCATTACTGGTCCTTCTTCATTTTTCTTCTGTTTATCCTTTCTCTTGCCAGATAGCACCTCTCTGATGCTCTGATATATATACAGAGAGAGGGAGAGAGAGAGAGAGAGAGAGAGAGAGAGAGAGAGAGAGAGAGAGAGGCAAATATGACTTATGTTTCAAACCCTTCAGAACTGAAATCCAAGTGTCACTCCTTAACTGGAAATTATACTAGGATAGATTCCTGACAGAATATGACTAAGCAAAAATTTGTTCATGCTAACCATAAAGAGTCAAGGTTCCAACAGAAGATGAAGCTCTTGTGGTGATGGACCCTAAAACAGGCAAAAGCCATTGTTCCCTCTGCTGACTCAGAATCCTTCTAAGTAAAGACGGAAATTATGAAAATTAAAGGACAGGGTGTGTGTGTGTGAGACAGTACAGGGTTGGAGATGCAAAGCCTAGGAAATGAGAAAAACACATATTACATCTTCCCACAATGCAGAAATTCCCCATGCCTACACACTGCTAACCTGGAGTCTTGTGAGTCTTATGGTATATGTGATATAAATGATACAGATTCTGCATATGACAGCCATCATACAAACTTAATCTTTCTGAGTGTGACCCAGATATTCAGCCCCTCCACTCTGCTCTAGGACAACTATTGATAACTGTAGTCAAGATGCCCTGAGCAACTTTGGCTGAGACTACTTATTTATGACAAAAGGAATAATTTGAATCCCAAGAAAGGGCTACTACCAAGGCCAGGAGTTGAGGACAAAACAATCAAAGGAGGATAATGTGAAGGACTGGGGACTGGTGCCTTTTGGTACGTTCTACTTCCAGCATAAAATATCAATGTAAACAGAGTATCTTAAGAGTCACTTTAAAACTCCTAGGCATGAGGAAGCTCAGCTAAGCATCAGGGCACGTTATCTTCAAAGGAAAGATTAACATTGTTCTACTGTGATTCATGAATCACTTCTCATATCTCCACCATTTTCTCTACCCTTACTTCATCACACAATGGTTCTACTGCAACAGAATGAAGCATCTTACTGTGATTATGAACCACTTCTCTCATATCCACCATTCTGGCTATTCTTACCATATTTGGCTATGGTTCTACTGCAAGAGAATGAAGCATGTCCCTGCAAAGCAGACCTCTAAGAACTAACAAGGCTATTTTGCTTATTTTGCTTCTCTGACTAGGAAAGATGTACTTATCAATGTATGGTTTTAGAAAATAATATAGACTTTCCTCTCAGGCATAAAATATCAGAAGTTTTACCTTTTATAATTTTTTTTTTATTTTCGAGTAGGTAGCATAATGGAATGAAATTATTTACACAGAGTCATAGCACTCACATTTGTTTTGCAGCTCTGCTCATTATCAGTATAGATGACATCTAAGCCAACATAAAAAATACCTTACAAATTAATCAGTAAAAACTAACAAAAGTACTGAGATACAATTATATGTGCCTAATCTACTCTCACCAGTCACACCTAGAAAGATTACCATTCCCATTCATGTGACAGAAGCTGCAGGACCTCTAAAGCAATGCCCACTACTACTGATTATCCCCAGTACTATATGATTAGTGCTGGTTTAGTTTAAGCACCTGGATTTCAGGCAAGCTCATGATAACTTCACTATCTGCGTTAGTGGATTTTATTTTATTCACTAACTTGTTAGTTTTATTAAAGAATTTATTGGATGACTTCACCATCTTTAAGAGGTCAAAAATATCAAAGGAATGAAATGCTGAGCAGGTAACTTGCCCAGTGGTGTCTAGGCCTATGTTTTGTAGAGGCTTTGAGAGGCAAAGAAAGGGGATGTCACCTATCATGGCATTTTATATTTTAATCAAGATAATAATCACATCTAATACCTACAAAGCATCAACATATTTAAAAGTAGTTCAGCATCTATTCTTGGAAGGGGATAATAAATGTCTGTGAGAAACCACTGCTTTAAATGTTATAATGTGATATAGTTGCATTCTTTAGCACAACCAAGAAACTCAGTAAAAGTTCTTAGAGTATTGGAGGCCTAAGATGGCCCATAGAGTCAAATCTGAATAGTTTACCAAAGAATGCAAAGGAAATAGAGTTTATAACATATGAGAAGATTCAAGGAAAGACAACATTAGAATACTAGGGGCCAGAGAAAGGAGGAAAGGAGGTAGGAAGGGCTTTAAAATTGTCATGAATTAAATGAGTTATGAATATCTGCCTTTAAAAGATGCATGTCATAAAAGATCATTTTCTTAGAGAAAAAGAACAAAGTCAGTAGAGCCCAAATATTTTTCTAAAATTCGTTCCTGAGATTCACTCTGCTGCCAGGCAGACCTACAGAAGGGTGTGTTTGCTGTACCTGAGAGATGGTAAAAGCCTATCACTTCATGTACAACTGAGTTCCTAGTTGATCATTTGTAAAGGCTATGAAATAGGGAATATCCAATAGATACAACTGACTATAGACACCCAACTGAATTTTAGCTGTCTATGCTTTGCTTTGTTTTTATGTCTAGCATGTGGCATGCTCTCCCCAAATTAAAGAAGTGACTCAAATGTATTCTTCAATGAGTTTTGAGTTCTTATATAGGCTTTGAGCTCCAAAGACAACACCAGTGCAGTGCTCAGGAGTTCCAAAGGGGTCCATAAAAAATGCTTTCCTTTCTTTGCTTAGCCTTACCTACGTCATGTCTGGACCACAAGGCAGAGACAGAAATAGGAGAGTAAATGTGTGAAACAAAATGGAGCCTTTTGCTCTACCTAGCGATGTCATCTGTGCTGATACTTAAAACCAAGGACCAACTGGAAGCATGTGTGTACATCACATTTCTCATAACTAAATGTGTTTTTCTTCCTCAGCTGTGACTCATAAGCATTAGCAAATTGTTGAAGCTCTCAGAGGGGACAACAGAGAAAGCATCACATATATTTGAGGATGCAAAGAAAGGAGATGAAGATGTCTTTGTAGTATCCTTTCTTTGGCTGGCCACAAAGACTTTCTGAGTAAGCTCTACAGGCAAGCAAATGCTGCACAAAATCATCCTTTGTTGGGATTCTTTAGTCCCTGTGAGAGTCCTTTTCCATGAATCTGAGGATAGGGAAACACAGGAAGATGAGAATGACTTTTCCCTTTGTCCTGCTGTGGTTCACAGTGGGTAGATAGCTTGAACTAGAATGAAGTGATTTGAAATAATGCATACAAGTACAGTGCACAAAACATTCATCTTCACTTCTTAAGGTTTCAGCTAAATTCTTCCTGTGATTCTGACTGTTGAAATGTTCTCTATATTCTTGTTGGAAAAAGTAAGCAGTCACTCTAAGATGTTAGATATCAACCACCCCAAAGAAAATGAGAGAATTAAATAAGCTTCACATTTCTTTGTTTAACTTACAAAATGGTTAGACATGGCTGCCATACCAGCAAGCTGGAGTGCAAGTGAGAATTTGTTAGACAAAGATGTTTTTGTTTTGTTTTCTTCTTATTTGTCATAATGGTGCTCCCCCTCTGGCAAAATAATTTGTTCTCCTGAGATTCAACAATAGGGGCTGGGAAGATGACTCAGCAATTAAGAGTGCTTGCCTAGTGACCAGGAGTTAAGAACACTGGTTACACTTCCAGAGGACCAGGGTTCGACTCCCAGCAGCTCACAACTCTCTGTAACTCCAGCTCCAGGGAATCTAACACCTTTACAGTAATGTACATAAAATTACATTAAAAACAAATAGAGTGCTTGCTGCTCTTCTAAAAGACCCAACTTCTCCTAAGAGACTTAACTTTAGCCCCCTTCCCTGACGTTGGGTGGTCCACAATTGCCTATAGCTATAGCTCCAGGTCAGCAAATACCTTCTTCTGACCTTGCTGGACAACCCCAAATGTGTGATATACCTTCAGACAAACATACACATAAATAAAATAAATCTAAAAAATTTTTAATTAAACAATAGAAAACTTGGACATGTTCAAGTTGTAATGGATTCATCCCAGAAGAATTTATCATGCTAGGGACTGACTCACAAAGGCACCTCCTAAGTAGTTGTGATAGACTTAATGGAGGTTTCAAGAGATCAAAGTGCTTCTTTATAAACAGTGTGGTGGTAGCTCATGCCTTTAATCCCAGCACTCGGAAAGCAGAGGCAGAGGCAGAGGCAGGGAGATCTCTGTGAGTTTGAGCCCAGCCTGGTCTACAAGATCTAGTTCCAGGACAGCTATGGGGCTGTTACACAGAGAAACCCTGTCTCAAAACAAAACAACAACAAAAAAAAACAACAATTTTTTTTCTTATTGTTCATACTCTGCATCCCATGATCATTAAACCTGAGTGCTGAGTGCACAGAGATGGCAAGAAATACCAGCATTATCTAAAGCAAACGATTCTTTTCTAGGAATCCAAATAGGTCAGACCTTGGGAAAATTGAGGTAAAATAAAGAGACACATTTGAGATTACAAATGTGCAGTTGTAGGTTTCCTAAATCTGCTCCTCCGAACTGTGCTTGTTAAAGTTTGCCTCTGATTCCACAAGGTAAACAAAGATCATGTTGTGCAGCTCTCATTTTCAATGAGATAATGTTCTTCCAGAAGACAGATTATACAAAAAGTAAAGCTTTTTCCTTAAGGTCAGTGTTTGAGAGATCTGGGTATGCTCTTAGGAAGGCATTCCTGTAATAGAAGCATCTCGTATCTAATAAAGTGTGTAGGTAATAATTAAATAGTATCTAATATCCTTTCTTGGAGAAGCTCATGTTTGTTAAATATAGTAGATTTTACAACTATTGAATTGAAAAAAAAAACTTTCTGAAAATTGTATAGGAACTTTTAACTGTAAGAATAAAACATAGTGTATTCCGTATGGGATGGAATGGGATTCTAGAAATTTTGGGCACACAGAGGTCGGAGTCTTACTTACCTTTGAAACAATGTGAAGCTTGTTTTGCAAGGTTGAGTTGTCATGCTGGAATAGACACCAGGAAGGTTTCTGTAAAGCTGTGAAGGAGAGAGAGAGAGAGAGAGAGAGAGAGAGAGAGAGAGAGAGAGATCAAGGCAGCATCTCTCGACTCCAATTTCATTATTACTCTGACTTGTAACACTAGGATAGAGACAATATGATCCCTGCTGCCGCTTTGCTGACAGCCTACCCTACTGATAAAGAAAGTGCACTGATAAAGAAAGAGTGACTTGTTCCTTGTCATTTGCTTTTGTCGAAAGGTTCTCACAAGCTTCTCTCAGCATCTTATTCACCTAGTCATAGCAGTTTCTTCCACAGTAGGTAGTAGATGGTTCACACCACAGGATACAGGATCAGACTCATCCTTATCATGACAGACAATCACACCGACTATCCAGAGTTCTCATCATGGGCTCAAGCCAATGGCACCATGGACAGGTGAAAAGCTGTGAAAACCTAAGAGGCTTAAGTTTAATTCCAAGTCATACCAATTGTCACAAGTATCCAATGGGAGAATATGTGAGGGTCAAGGACAAAGAAAGAAGCTTAAGAAATAGGAGAAAATGTAGACCTGTATGTCCATCTAAGTAGGAACCTAAGGTAAGAGAATCACAAGTTGACTAGACTGGAAAACTTAGCAAAAACATCAAAAAGTAAGCAGAGGACTGGTGATTCAGTATGAGAGGCCCTAAGTTCACTCTCCAGTGTGAGGGAAGAAAAAGAAAGAAGAGGTGGGGAGAGGAGGAAAAGGAAGAGGAGGAGGAGATGGTGTCGCAAAAGATATTAGACTCCTAAGCATGAGGATCATTTTTTCCCTTCATCTCAAACTATTTGCTCCTACAATCCTTTATATAGGGTCTTACTTATATTGATTTGAGGGACAGAAATTCAAAAAGAAAATTAAATTTCATCCTATTTTTTGTTTAAGCCATTAATAAAGACTATTACTATATAACTTATTTAAAGGTCAGGCTTTTGACATAACATAATTTAGGCTAAAGAGGTCACAATTAGAGATAAAATATTCATTCTAAATCTGGTGTCTTAGGTGCACAGCTCTGGAATGAGAAAATGTTCATTCAAAGAAGAATCATAAAACAAATCTCTCATCTCCTGCATATCACTCACTATATGCAGTGGGTTGAAAGAAAATGGCCCCCAAAGGGAGTGGCACTTTGAGGAAGTATGGTCTTGTTGGAGAAAATGTATCACTGTGGGGGTGGGCTTTGAGGTCTCTTCTATGCTCAAGCCACGCCCAGTGAGACAGACTACTTTCTTTGAGTCAATATGTAGTACTGTCAGCTACTTCTCCAGCACCATGTCTGCCTCCACACCACCAGATTCCACCATAACAATAATGGACTAGACCTCCGAAAATATAAGCCACCCCAGTAAATGCTTTTCTTTATAAGAGTTGTGTCGTGGTCATGGTGTCTCTTCATAGCAAAATAACTAAGACACTATATAGACAAATACAGACCATTTTCAGAAAATTCCATGAAACTGGTACATTGTATGATGAAAAGCATCTTTATCCCTTGACATCATCATGATATATAATGTCTTTGGGGACAAATGATTAGTATAATGGAAAATTCCAGACATGGCAATTTATATCTATGATCCCACTTCTAGGAAGATAAAGAAAGGAATATGGTAGATGGACTTAAGGCCATATTTGGCTACATAGAAAGTCCAAGGCAGCCTTAACTAGATAGTGAGACCCTGTCTTAAGCTACAGAACAAAGAGTATCCAGGCAGATCAAATGCCACAATATATTGGAGATGCTACAAACAAAAGAGGAGACAGACTTGACTGAGAGAAAGGCGTGCACAGGTGGGGAGAGTCTCCCAAATGTGTGGTGAATATGGTAAAAGCAGGGAGGAGGCCAGAGCTGAGCCTGGGTGCTTGGGCACAGACAGTCACATCAGACAGCAGCAGATGCTAACATCAGCCAGAGTTATGGTAACCTTTGGTAAGGGACTGTTATTGCAGACAGTAGTTGACTCTCAAAGAAAGATTAGAGATAGAGCCAGCAGTCCTGTCTACCAATCCTCAGGGAGGGAAATGCCAACTCACCCCTAATAATATTCAGCCCTCTCCTTAATATTGTAAAAAACTTCTGCTGAAGAAGAAAGCTATTCTGAACTGAACAAGGGCAACCACAATGGCCATGCTAAAGTTGATGAGGAAAAGCCTATAAGGCCTCAACTTTATTCAAAGCACTATAAGCAACCAAGGAATGCTGAGAATGGGAGAAATAGTCTTCCTCAGGGAAGAGCGCACCAACTGGGTATTCAATACCAGAAAAAGAAGAGGAGGAGGAATCTGTCACTGGCAGAAAAAAGTTTGCAATAAAAACATAGAAGAAAATAAGTATTTGTGTTGAAATTACAATATGCCAAACCCTGATTTAACATTGAATAATCTCTGATCTACTCATATGGATTGGCCTCAATCTATTCCATGACTTCCAAGACTTCTACATCTTCATGTCCAGTATTTCCTTAAAGTCTCCAAGAGAGATTATTATAGGAAGCCAAGAATCAGTACAGCAGCTGCTGCCCTTCTCACAAGACATTACTGCCTCTGTCATGCAGACCCAGCTGTTTCTAGATGTACCTCACAGAGGTCTGTGTCTCCTGTTTCCCTGCAAGAAGGATAATCTCCTTGGCATACCAAGTGACCAGTTAACCTCAACTACCAAATATTCTTGACATGGGCAGAAATGCTTAGCCGTCTCTCTCAAGGTAGAAGTAACCCAGTTAGGCCTCTTTCTTGTGCTCTTTTGGGATATATAAAAACTTTGCCTTCTATGTCAAACCTTTTTAGAGAAGAGAAGCAATTCTTTGGGGCAGGATTTCTTGGGCTCCAGGGTATTGACTATCACTAACTTTCCAGTTTTCTCACAGAGCACTGTGTCTTAGTTAGGGTTTCTATTGCTGCAAAGAGAAACCATGAACATGACAACCCTTATAAAGGAAAACAGTTCATTGGGACAAGGTTACAGTTTAGAGGTCTTATCTATTATCATCATGATGGGAAGCAAGGCAGCATGCAGGCAGACATGGTGCTAGAAAAGGAGGCGAGGTTTCTTACATCTTGACTCACTGGCAACAGGACGTGGTCTGTCTTACTGGGGTGTGGCATGAACATATATGAGACCTCAAAGCCTGCCTTCACAGTGACATACTTCTTTCAACAGGACCATACTTACTCCAACAAGGCCACACCTCCTAATAGTGCCATTTTCTTTCAAACCATCACACACAGCATGCTTGACACTACCATTATGACCAGGTTAAAACTGGCTCAGGGTTCAGCATCCTAGTCAGTTTAGAGGGGAATGTATTTATCTATTCTTTTATTGTCCTCAATTTTTAGTTATTTGTCTTTCTAATATACGTATATCATTAAAGCCAGAAGACACCGAGAAATAAGGTAAAGCACTCATCCCAATATTTATCTTTGGGCATAATGTGATCCACAAGATGATGGGAAGACAGAACCCTGATTGAGGAAATGCCCTCACTAGCTGGCTTGTGGCTAGCTTATGGAACTTTCTTGATTAATGATTGATGTAGGTAGAACCAATCCATTAAGGGTTACGCCATCAATGGGGCCATGGTCTTGGATAGTATAAGAAGACTGGCCAAGCCATGAGTAACAGATCAGTAAGCATGCATTCCTCCATGGTCTCTGCACCAGTTTCTGCCTTGAATTCCTGTATTGACTTCTCTAGATTATGGACTGCAAGGTATAATAAGAAATAAGGCCTCTCCTCTTCAAGTTGTCATGGTCATGGAGTTTTATCACAGCAATAAAAACCCCAATGCAGACAGAGTTCCTGTTCTGCTGGTGTTCTAAACCCCAGTGTCATAATCTACCACTGAGTCCTCTGCAATGGTCCAGAACCTGAAAGGAAACCCTGTTTCTTGTTCTCACATCAGAGCAAAGGTTTTTATTGTTAAATGCACTTTAAATCTATAATGGGACAGCTGTCATTGTCCTGGGCCTTGGGTCTCTTTTTGTGTTGTAAAAAGCTAATCCTTTGATTGCTTTTCTTCCTTTTTATCTTGACAGATTCACAGATCCTTCGATACCGATAATTCTTTTTCCTCCAAACAAATTGACAGAAGAAATGTTATATGTATGTTGAGAGTTGCAGGAGATTATACCTTTCAACACAATGTAATTGGTGCACAAACATGTTGGGAACCAGGATGATTAAAGATTAAACGAAGATTGACTAGCAAATGATGTTTTATCTTGAAGGATCTGTGCACACACACACACACACACACACACACACATACACACACACACACACACACACACACACACACACTTTTCTGTCTCTGAAACAGCCTGCTCCCATCCCACCCCACAATTTTCTCCAATAATACATCCCCTACTCTCCCAAAGGAAATTATATCCTTTCTTTATCCATTTGTGGGGTTCCCTGCTCTGAGCATCATTTTTAACTTGCTCATATAATTATCTTTAGATGTTAAGCTTCATGGAGTGTTCTTGTTATGATTTGTGGGTAGATCCCTGAGACTTAGTGTCAATACTCAGCAGCAGCTAGCAGTAACACTTGCTAAATCAATACATCAGTAAAGAAGTGAGCATTTTCCTGATCTTGGTGCTAACAGTAAAATGGGAGAGAACTTGAAGAAATAAAATGAAATGAAACCCACCACTCACTATCAAGAATACATTTCTTAAGATGTCACAGATGATGACTTAAGTTGATGTCAGAGTTTGTGTATATGTGTGTCCCCCTCTGTGAAGGTGAGGATAGAACCTGTCCTTTTGACCACCTGTAGAGCAATCAAAACTTGCCCTCACCATATCTTTCCTTGATTGCTTCTATGTCTTATTTTTTGATGATAGGACTTTTACTGACCCAAGAACTAACCGTTAAAGCTAGGTTGGTTGGTAAGCAAGGTCTTGGAATCTGACTGTCTCTGTACCCACAACTCCTGCTCTTGGGTTACAGACACACACACCTTTTCCAGCTTTTGTATGGTTTCTGAGGATGAAATAGGGGACCTCATACATATACGACAAGGACTTTATCCAGTGAGCCACCTCCTATCTCCTTCTGTCAAAGAT
Organism: Microtus oregoni; assembly: GCF_018167655.1. Lineage (NCBI taxonomy): Eukaryota > Metazoa > Chordata > Mammalia > Rodentia > Cricetidae > Microtus > Microtus oregoni. The sequence goes on from NW_024543070.1 coordinate 10,881,220, forward strand.
TTTGATGCCATTATCTTCTTGTTGTCTCTTTAAGATGTATTTGCATTTGGATTGTATTATTCTGGCTCAGGATGATTTGTGTGGGACTGTGTGTGTGTGCGCACATTCTCTGTGTGTAGTATATATAGGTATGCACATGGATATGAGGGTTTGCGTGTGTGAAGGTCAGAGGCTGATACTGAGGGATCCTCTTCTGCTCACCATCTTATTTTTTTTGAGATACGATCTCTTGTTGGACCTGGAGGTTGCCATTTCAGCTAGGCTGGCAGCCAGCAAATTTCCATGCTCTGGCTATCTCTGCCCCCTGATGCTGATGCTGGGGTTATAGTTGAGTTCTGTCACATCCAGCTTTTATGTAGGTGCTGGAATCTGAACTCAGTCCTTATGCTTATTCAGCAAGTCTGTTACCCACCGAGCCAGTTCTCTAGTTACATTGCTGCTTATACAGTTGTCTGTTTATTTTGTGTAATGTCAATTGTGGTTGTGTGTCTGTGTTTTCCTTGCTATGCCAATGTTATGATGCACATGAGAGACCAGAAGTCAACTTGCTTCATAGGAGTTGGTTCTTTCCTTTGACCATGTAGTCCTAGAGATCACACTCACTTCATCCGGCTTGGTGGTTTGAAAGAAAATAGTCCCCCCCCGCCCCCCCCCTGCACAGACTTATAGGGAGTGGCAATATTAGGAGGTGTGGCCCTGGTGGAGTAGGTGTGTCCTTGTTGGAAGAAGTGTGTGTCACTCAGGGTGGCTTTGAGGTTTCAGATGTTCAAAACAGGCCCCCTCAATTTCAGTCTCTCTTCCTGCTGATAATGGACCAAATTTTTTAAACTGTAAGCTAGCCCAATTAGATGTTTTCATTTCTAAGAGTTGGCATGGTCATAGTGTCTCTTCACAGTAATAGAAACCCTGACTAAGACAGAAGTGCATTATTAAAATTATATGGTACCTTAAATGTACTGTTATGGAATATACTGTAGTAACTATATTAAACCATACAATATTTTGCAATTTATTATAGCATCCTATGCTATAATTATTACACATTGATATATGTTATGATATATCGAATTAAAGCAATAACAGCAAGGAGTGAAGCTTTAATTTTTCTTTTCTTAATTAAAAATCATAATACATTTGGTTGAGGTATTTTATGAACCATTGGCCTTTGGGTTCATTCTAAGGTGTCATTACTTTCTCTGCTTTGTTGTTATTGTTGTTGTTTGGTCCTTACAGCTGGTCTGAACTAACAACCCTCCAGTCTGAGTACCTTTTGATAAGTTTGTTGGCTCTGGGGCCAACCTCTCTCTAGTTTTTTAAGATTTTCCCATGGTCTGTTGAAGTCAGAAACAAATTTCATTAAAAAGAAAAACTAGTAGATATAGATGAAGCAAATCAGAAGGAATTTAAAAATGTTTAAAGCAAACTGCTAACAAACAATGATTTGCTGTGTAAACATAGTAAGAAGGATGGTGGGGCAGAGGAGAAGACATCGGTGTTTTAAAGTGGTTATGTTGGAAAGTTGTTCAAACACCAAACATTTCCCAAGGATGTCAGAGTCCCCCAGGCCTTACTTGGCAGGATCAGGTCGTGGTACATACAGTGAAACACTCTGGAAATGGTCAGGATCTGCCATTCCTATAGTCTTGGCTTTATAGACAGCAGCTTCTTCCTCTCTTTTCTCTTGAGACCACCTCTGAGGCGACAGAAGGAAATGAAATACAAAGAAGACAAAAAGAAGTGAAGTGTGGACAACCATTCCTTCCTGTGGCTCAGCACTCATATGTGGGGGTTTGGAAATGTCAGTAGGCTGTGTGTGACTGCTGAGGCTCACACTAGAGCTCAGGGCTGTTATCTGCCCAAAGCAGGAGACAGACTCTCCTCAGAGGGGACTCAGATATCAAATGCTAACAATGAGCTGTGCCCTCCTCTTGAACACCTGGTCACCTCTAAGTCAGCGTTATCAGAACACGCTTGTGGCAAGAAGGCCTATCCAGGAAAATAAAATCCTCTTCTGTGTTCAAATTTATTGCCTATGAATAAGTAGCAATAACTATAAACAATTTTTACCACACAGATACTATGCATTGGATATCACACTAATGCTTTCCATACATCAACTTAGTTCTTACTATGACTCATGATGGTTTGTAAGTATATCCAATGTATAAATGAAAAACTGAACATAGGTTCAGCAAAGTTAAACTTGCCTAAAAAAAAGTTTTAGTAAATAGTAGAAACGGAGCCTGGACTACTAGTATCTCTGCGGTCTATGCCAATTCAATTGAACTTGCATGAATTAGCATAAAGATTAAGTTTGTTCTGTGCAGGGATGGCAAAAAGATGAGTAGTAGAACAAACTCAAATGTTAGACAACTTTAGTTTAATTACAATGTTGTCATTTATTCTATTTGTATGCCAATCTAAAAAATTGGGCTTCGTTCTCCAAGATTTACAGTGTTTTAATTTGTCAGATTTAAAAGGACATGGAACCTCTTAGGACAGTCATCCTTGGCCACCACCGTCATCAGCCACCACAGCTATCATACACTTAGTATCTTCTCCCTTACCTGGAACTGTTAAAACCTTCCCTGAAAGCTTTTAGATTAAGTGGTGTCTGCAGCATTCCTCTCTACAACTCTCCCTAATAATAGTAAATATTCACTGTATGCTTACTACACGCCAAGGGCTTTTAGTGCATTATCTCAATCAATCTTTAACAACTGCTGCCTGAGACAAATTCTAGTGTCATCTATAATTTATGGTTAGAAACAGAACACAGCACTGCAAATTCCCTTGCTTTTCTCCCACCTACCACCCAGACTACCATCTGGCTTTGGAATTCCTAAAGGGCATCCATGAAAATAGCAGGGAATTGCTTGCTGATTAATGTTCGCTCCAGGAGTCTGAAACCAGATAGGTTTGGAACTGTCCACTGTCTAGTGCTGCTGAGAACCTCGGCTGTCTAAAGGTATTTCCTGTTTGTTTTGCTCTAACTTCCTTTTCCTGGACGGCGCGTGGGGGGGGGGGGGGTGTATAATAACACCAGGTCCTTTTTCAGACAAGTTTGAAAAATGGTGAAATCAAATGACCTGAGAACAAACTGGACCACACGTAAAGTCACGCAGCAGTTACCTGCTTTATTGCAAAGTCCAGCAGTTTAATCTTGTTTTAGCAACCTTGAGTGGCATTGAGCAAAAGATGCTACCAAGGACGCAGAGCTTTGGCGTGATAACAGGCTCCCTTCACCCCATATAATCTTCTCATTTATTTTTTTTTCAAATAGAAATGTAATATGCTTTATCTAAAATTTATAGACAATACAAACAAATGTGAAACCGTTTGGTATATTTCCACGTAGATTCAACGTGAGGTCTTCTTTCCCAGTGCCTTTTCACCCTTGGCGCCTCTCAAACTACCTGAAGCTTACCTTAGGCGAGACCAAGAGCATCTCAGAGGCAGAGACTGAGTTTTACTCCAGCCCCAGCAGCTTGATTCGCTCCTCTCCCCTCCCCCTTAGCTTGCCACTTGCAATTGGTCATTGCTATGGCAACCAGCAGCTGCCAGGCCGGCTGCCTCTACCGCAGCAGGGGTGGGGCTGTGGGGGTGGGGGAGGAAAGGAGGAGCCTGAGGAGGTGTCTGCTGCAAGTTCCTGGCTGATTCTGAGCTCACACCATCCTCCAAGAGGGAGGAGGCTCAAGTGATGCTGCTGCCGCCGCTGTTGCCTCCTCTACCGCTGGTACTCTAGTGAAGCTGGAAAGGGTGGTTCCTGTCGCACCATCGCTAACCAGAGAGGGAGGGGAAAAAAATCCCAGCAGCCGCTGCTGATGTTGGCTTCAGAGGCTGCATCCGACTCGGTCACAAGGAAAATGGATTCAGTTTGCAGCTCTCCCTCCTTCCAGCATCTTCTCCTGGTCTCAGCATGGTGAGTCGGAGGCAATGGGGCTTCCTTCTTCATCTAGCTGGTTATTAAATGACTTGTGTAGGTATCTGTGGCCTAGACTTAAACAATGACTCGCGTCTCAGACTAGGAGGGGGGTTGGGGGTGTGGAAACAGAGATGAGGATGGAGAGAGAGCAAGGTTGCTGGGGAGAGAAGTGAGCGGCATCCTCTTGTGTTTTGGGGGAAAAATGATGTTTTGATTTTTTATCACAAACTGGCTCCGAATACCAACCGAAGCACGAGATTCCTTTCCTCTCAAGCTTAGCAACAAATTCAGGGGGTTGAAAGGCGCTAGCAAGAAGAGAATGTAGTTGAAAGCTACCGTTTCGTTTGCACAAACAGGGTTGGGCCTTTCCTCAAAAACACATTTGGTGTCTCAACCTTGTTGGCCTAATTATAAGGTGATTTTGCTTTTGCTAAGGCAGTCCCAGAATTAGGCATTCTGATTCACACTTTAACTCATTCTTGTTGAAAAACCATTTCTGGGATCCAGAGTTCCTTTTTCGGGATGTATATTTATGTATAGCTGAACATACATGTCTACATGCATAGACATCCTATGTGCACATGTTACTTTGCAGGTGTGTTGCATTTATGGAGTGTATTTATATGCAGAACACGCTTGATTTATGGTCATTTTTATGGTTTATTTATGCCTTTGCATTCTTGGAAGTAATTGCAGGTTTTAGGATCCGTGCTTCTGGTTTGTCTTATTATTCATTGACTTCATTTGGATTAATTTGACATTTATTCTCGTTATTGGTCCTTAGGTTCACTGTGGCCAATTAGGACAGATGCCTGTCGTTTGCTCTGTATTAGAGAACTAGATGCCAATTCATAGTCTGGCTATTTTTAATTAGGTTTGTGGGCCTATGTTGAGGGCCCCATATTTACAATGATGGGAAAGGGAGGTGGCTTGGAGTGTTACTTAGCATATTCTCTAATAAACGTTGAAACAGACTGGTTTTCTTGGAATTCTGACCGACTTTTTTCAAATCTGTGTGGTGAGCCTCAAGCAGCACAGCTGGGCTAGCAGGTGAGCGGTATTTGCTTTATTTAATTGTATTGATATTTGTTGCCCATTCCTTCAGTGCCCACCACCATTTTCTAGCTCTCTCTGATGTTCAGTCCTTGTATGGCTCCTGTAAGTGATTAAGTAGGGAAGCAGGATGGCTTTAAAATCATAAGTGTCCTCAAGGACCCCAGGCTAGCCATTTCTGAATTAGACTGCTCATACAATGAAGTGAACGACGGCAAGCAAAGCTTGGCAGGAGGCTGTGGCTCGTAGCTGAAATAGGGGCAATTGTAGCTTATAAATGCTTGCTGGTATATGCTTGACCTTTCACTGTGCTAAGGATTGAAGGCAGCTCAGGAGACATCGATGCCTGAGACTGGAACATACAAGGCTCCATTACCACCTAGGATAATGGATTTCATTGAACTAAAGCCAGAAAAATCCTTTCAGGTAAAAGTGTATTAGTAATATTACATGCCATGTATCCTCCAACTGCCATTTAGACTCTATCTTATAATACAAAATGATAGATTCTTTTCACCTTAATCTTTCATTTTGTTTGGCACACTTACCTCTAATTTATCATTTTTATGTCATAGGGATTTTAGTTTTATTTTCTTGAGAATTATTTTACTTGGTTCATAGATAAGAATGACATTTAGTGATTCATTTTAATATGCTCATGTATTATGTGTATTTGTAAACTCTTGCTACCATGTGCCTAATTATAAGAACTATATAAAGTAGGTCAAGAAAGGAGGTATTGGGCTTGTATGTTATTGCGAAAAAGTATAGCCCATTTTACACTGTATTATTAAAGATAAATTTTGACTTCCTAAAATAAAATTCCAAATGTCTACAGTAAACTATTAAATCATGTTTCATAAATGGGAAGCAGGCACCCTGGTACTTTGGTTTATTTCTTTTCTACTGAATTTGGATGTGGTTTTATGGACCAGGTTGGTACAGTTTGAAGAGATGTACATCATTGTAGGTCATGGCTTAGAAAACTCACTGTTGGTGGATTCAATAATAGAGCCAGAATCTGTCTCTGAAGAAGGACACATAACTGAAACTATTTAATCCAGAGGAGAAAAAAATTGAGAGATAGTTATTAATGGTTTCATATATACTTCTGCTTTTGTGAAGGATATTGACAATTGTTACATTTTGGAGTCTGGAATATGATTAGTGTGCTTCAGCTTCACAGAAAGAATTAAGATTAGATACACACAGCATAGTTCTTCACAGTGTGTGTGGACAGCCACGTGTGCCCTTCTGTCCTCAAGGATCCCAGCTTACGGTCTAGATAAGCACTTCTCTGGGATGGACCATACATATTTCTTCCTGAAAGCATGCTGAACTTACTTGAGTAAACCTAAACTGTACTTTGAAGAGTTCAGATTAGCTGTTTGGCATTGGATACTTGGACATTTGTGGTTGTGGACTACATTTTGTAGTGTGTTTCTAATAGCCAAATCTGGATACTTTAAAAGAAAGTGATTGATCATCTGTCTGGAAACTTTTTGTGTAGTCTTGACAGGGTGCAGGGATTCGCCTGTCTCTCTGCTTACCAGCAACTTCACAGAGAGTAATAATTGTGTTAAACTGACTCTCTATTGTATGACTGATTTTGAAAGCTGTAGTATATCTTACTAGGGTTTAGACACAAAATAATTCAAGATTATCAAGTTGGTGTTAGAAAAAAAATTATATGATCACTATGTACAATTTATTGTTTCAAGGTGTGTTTAAAGGGACTATGGAAAAGTTAACTACTTTTTGCTCAAGCAATGTCTTGAAAAAAGCACTCTTGATAAAATATTAGTGTTAAATATTTTTATTTGTATGTAAACATTTATTAAAAGTTGTTATAATTGAAACACACATTTAGTTTCCTGTTTTATGATATAATGTTTCCAATGTCTTCTAATGACCTCCGAACATCCTGTAATTTTGATTTCACAATGTCAATCTCCTTCTAGGAGGCTGAAAACTAATATTTGGATAGTAAAAGCTACTTCTTGTTTTCATTAACTCATACAAAGTTTAATGCTCTTTATTTTCTCACAATAAGAGCTAAAATAAAATCAAACTTATCTTGGAAGTTTCAGTGTTAGTTAGCATAGAAATAAATAAACTAGATAATACTTGGTTTTCACTCAGAGAGATCAGTTACTCTCCCCATTTACATATGCCTCTATTTTTCCATTAATTAAAATGTTTTTTCAAACAGAGTGAAGTAATCAATTTGCTCACAACTATTTGTAGAGATCTTATCTGATTAGCAGAATTTGCATACACTAGCAACATAAAATTTCCTTGGAGGATATGCGATACACACAAGCGAAACAGTTAATGATGAAACAGTACAGTTATTATTCAAATTACCAATACATCTTATGTGAATATAATCTTTTGTCCTTCTCAAAGTCACTTTAATTTTAAATTCAAGTAGTTTATTGCATCAGGAAAAGTTCTGTTTGCTGTTGTTTCGATTGTTTTAAATAAGTGAAAATTGATTCAGAGAAGCTAAACTTGTCCAAGTTTGTGTTTAGAAAACAATCTAACAGGGGTTACATCCCAAGTCTTATGAACCAGAATCTTTCATGTCAGAAAACCTAATACATTAATTTCAAGATTTGACTCACAACATAGAACACACTAAGTCTGCACTGTGTGTTTCGTTTTATTTGGATTTAGGTTTGATTATTACAGGCACTCTCATTTGCTTTTGGACACTGATTTTTACAAATTGAATGCATATAAGAAATTTTCTAAAGAAAACAAAAGATGCCACATAAATTTTGGAGAAAAATCTGAGATTCTTAATAATTCACAGAAGCACAGAGGCATTGGCCAAGAAGAAATCAGACTAGTAGGCATTTATTTTATAACAAAGTGCTGTTTGGTTTCTAAAGACATAGAGATCGGGAAGTAACATTGTTTTCCTTGCACTTGGGACCAAATTAAGATTCTCATGGGTCCTGGATCTTAAGAAGAGTTGTGCCGTTTCTACCTACTTATTCTGAAGATTACAAAGTGATAATCTATAACAAAAATAAGTGATCCTAAGTTTGATAACTCTAACATTTTTTTAGACAACCACTTTAATACATTCAAAATATCAAATGTCAAAAATTTGCCTTAAAATCAGGAGCAGAAGGAGACGGAGCACGAGCAAGGAACTCAGGACCACGAGGGGTGCACCCACACACTAAGACAATGGGGATGTTCTATTGGGATCTCACCAAGGCCAGCTGGCCTAGGTCTGAAAAAGCATGGGATAAATCCGGACTAGCTGAACATAGCGGACAATGAGGAATACTGAGAATTCAAGAACAATTGCAGTGGGTTTTTGATCCTACTGCACGTACTGGCTTTGTGGGAGCCTAGGCAGTTTGAATGCTCACCTTACGAGACCTGGATAGAGGTGGGCAGTCCTTGGGCTTCCCACAGGTCAGGGAACCCTGATTGCTCTTCGAGCAGATGAGGGGGGGGGGACTTGATCGGGGGAGGGGGAGGGAAATGGGAAGCGGTTGTGGGGACGAGGCAGAAATCCTTAATAAATAAATAAATTAAAAAAAAAAAGATTCAACTAAAACGGAAGGAATCTGCACTTCTGGTAGCCCAATTAAATCAGCCATCTCCCCTTCAAAAAAAATATTCATATATATATATGTATATATACATTTTTGCATGAGATGGGGCCTTGCTACACAGTCAGTGTTAACCTAAAACTTGTTATACAACCCAGGCTAGCTTTGAAATTGCTGTCCTAAATGCAGGGGTGAATGCAGATAAGGGGGAAGAAAAATGAAAAGAGGTGGCAAAGCTGGTTGCTTCCCAATTCTGCAGTGGATATTTTGTTTCTGATGGTGGGTGAGTGCACAGGATGCATTTGATACCAAAAGTGTGAAATTTAATGTAAATTTCCACAGCCTGTGCTCCAAAGACCTAATTTAATGGTGCAACTGTTTATTGAGTTATATAGAGTTTAGGTCTCATTAATTGTGGCATGTGGTATTTTTGTTTGCAAGATATTTTTTAACAATAAAGTTTATATATTTTTTAAAGTAAGAAATTGCTTTCATCCTGGCTCGGTAATCTGGGTTTTAGGATTATAGAAATCTGCCCGTGGCTGACTTTTCTGTTGTTATTATTGTTGTTGTTATTACTACTAATAACACGGCACACATTTTATGTGACTGTTGGTAATTCAGCTGTAGCCAAGCAGCAAATGGTGCTTCTTAAACTACCATTCCTCTCTGGGAAAAGTACTCTTTGAAATGAATTAGCTGTAATAAAGCTGAGACCATTGCAATGAAGATAATCTACTTAAGGCAGGTTTTACTAATACAATTAATTGTGTCTTTTGGTGATGTTCACTTTAAACTTATATATTTTCATTGTGCAGGGCAAAAATACAGGAACATACAAAAGGAAAATGAAAAAGCATCTGTAACCTTACTATTAAGAAATAATTGCTTTTAATATAGGTGGATATTCACTTTCCATTTTTTCCCTATATACACATAGGCACACACTCAGACACACAATTTCACAAGTGACCCTTTTTCTATACATTGATTATATTTCTTTTACTTTATATGTGGTGGCCATCTTTTCATGTCACTTAGCCTCTGTGAAATTTTTAATCTCTGTGCATTTTTGATGCCCTGCCCCCCCCCCCACTACTTAGGCGTCCTTACACTTTGCTTTTAAATACTTATTATGTAGTAGGTCCTGCTTGATTTACAGCAGCTGTGAGCCAAGCATTATTCTGGGAAATCCTAGCTCTATATCCTACCTGCCACTGGATCTTACAGTGATGTTAAATTAGCATTGGTCATCTGTTGTCTCCTGTTAATGAATGAATGTTAAGCCAAAGCCAGCGAAATAAATCCCTGCCAGAATCACTAGGAGATTCATGAAGTACAGGCATCAGCAACAATTAAAGAACAAAACGTAGAAGTCTCCTTCAGCACCACATCAATTTCTTCGGTGTGATACTGCTACATACTGTAGGTTTAACTTCAGTGGCAGGTCAAATGTTTTCTGGAAATAGGTTCAAATATATCAGTTGTCTTGGAGTTTCCAAAATAAACCAAGTTGCATATCCATCATTTGGTTTTCATTGTGTTAATTAAACATATAGAAGTTTTTCAATAAGAGCTTGGTCATTTGACTCCCACTCTTAGCAAAAATTGAGTGGTTGCATCTCCCTACATTCAGAGTCTAGATGTCAATGGGCATTTTTCTTCCTACACTTCAAGTCCAAACTGTATGTAGAACTGTTTAGACTTTTCCTGAGTATACCTTGGGTTGGTCCCTGCATGCTGCTTCCTTTATGGTATGGAGAAACCACTGTGATGTTAGAAAAAGTTACTTTCCATCCATGAGAGTATAAGCTTTCTGAGAGCAAATGATTAAAATATCATATTCACTGATTAGTAATGTAAATATCACTATGTACTCCATAATGACTGGCTGAGTGGCAGGCTAAGAAGCTGAGGAACTGGTAGACTGACAGACTGGAGAATGTCCTGAGAAGTCTTTGGCCTCTTATTTCAGGAGAAATTCCCACTGTGAAATCTTCAGAAGCTCATCTTGTTAATGTGACCTGTAGTGCTCGGGACGTTGCCCAGTGGAAAGCATTTGTTTAGCATGCGACAGACCCGGGATTTAGTCTCCAATATTCCAAATAAATAATCTGTAAAAACAGAATAGATTGTATTCATAGGGGTAATAGTTTATAGTAATAACAATAGGTTGTTGTTATGATTTTTGAAAGAGAAAATCAAACTGTTAAATCTACAGATCAAATCATTTAGAAAGCCACCATGAAAGATTATTCATTGTGTTCTGTGATGTAACAAGCACTGTGGACACTTCTGTGGCTCCTTTTATTTCTTTTTGAAACTGAATTTTAAGTTGAAGATGACAATACTCAGGCTATGCCCTTTAATTTGCTATAATTGATTAAAATGAGCCTGTAATTGGATTATTATTAGCATCTACTGGCATGCTACACAGCCACATCTCTACTATTCTAGAACGTCACTCAACAAAATTTACTAATTATAAACAATTTGTTCTTTCAGATCTATATTCAAGGCAAGTCAGAATAGAAATGTATGTTGCAACATAAATATATAAAAGCAGTATTCTGCTTTCATGAAGATATTAAAATGAAATATAGTGATAGTGACCTTGTGGAAGAGATGGCTGTAGTTGGCAGACATGGATTCAGACCATCCAGCTACTAGGACCACCTCTCTATATTGATGGAAACTTGTCAGTCCAGCAAAACTTAAGGAAAAAGAGAGGGCCTTTATTGCTTTCCAACATTTAAGGGTCATGGTGCTTCCTGTCATCTTTGTAATTCTGAATTGAATTATAGCTAAAATATAACCAAAAAAAAATAAGATCTAACAAAGCTTAGCTGCCACTATCTGGTCAGAAAACAACTCATTGCTATTATTTTCAATAACAAAACTTTGCTGAGAGTATTATGTCTAAAAAATTCTGTGAGCATGTGCTTAAGGAAAAAAAGGTGATATTTTCATCCTGCCTTCTGCTTCAAACTGGAAATATTCCCCCTGGAAACTACTTCTCAGCATAACCGCATGACAAATGTAAACCCAACAAATGTTTCTCACCCACGATTCTTTTCTAGCCTTCCTGTGCAGAGTTTCATAGAGAAAAACACCTTTCAAAAAAAAATTCTTATCCTGTAGTCATCACTGCTCCACTCTTGGCCATAAAATGAGTGCTAAGGTCAAAAGTAACCGATTTGAAAATACTATTCAAGACAATAGAGTGTTCAGATTTTAATGATAGACCACTGATGGGAACATTTAAACTTTAAAAATGAGTGCCATTCTGTAAAATCTAGGGTATGACAACATTCTATCAGTGAGTCCTTTCAAAACCAACAAATCAACAATTTTGTGAGTGACTGTGTGTGTGTGTGTGTGTGTGTGTGTGTGTGTGTGTGTGTGTGAGAGAGAGAGAGAGAGAGAGAGAGAGAGAGAGAGAGAGAGAGAGAGAGAGGAAGGGAGGGTGTGTTTGGGTCCAGTACCTTATGTATGGGAGACCAGTGCCTACCCACTGACCTGTATCCATTCTTGGCCATTGACAATTATGTTTTATAGAATGATAACAAGCAGGGAATTTATTAAAAGTCTGTGCAGGGAGTTCCCATGAGAATGAACAACTTTTGGGTTTTGCTAGCCAGCGCTGACAACAAAGAGAGAGAATTTGGATATTTTAAAAAATGAATATAATAGACTTCAAACTACACTACTCATGGAGCTTCTAGATAATTCTACTTATGAAAACATACACTCTGAAATTCGCAGTACTTTCCCAACATGTAGTGACCCACGAATCAAAAGCCAAAATAACACCCAACTCCACTGATTTCTGTGGAGTTCTGATATAAACTACTTAGCATAGTTTAAATGATAATTATTAAACCATTAAGTGGATTTTGTATGTTTGAGGATACTTAGGTGTCTTCTCTATTCAAGAAGACTTTTAATTTTGACTTTCATTTGTTTGTTTGTTTGTTTTTCTTTTTTACAATGCTTGGTGTCAGGCATAGGCTCCTTCATGTGTTAACTGATTTCCTACAACTGAACACTATCTTAAGCCCCAGTCCCCTCTTACTTTGAGAGAACTTCATTTAAGAAGATCACCCATAGCATTTAGAATTTAAAGCTTTTTGACTCAGAGGGTGAAACAATTAAAAAACTAGAACCTAGATTTTAAACATGGAGTGGACAAAAAAGCGCCCTTCCGGTTAATTTTCCATGGAGAAAATGATTTGCCTCTTGCTGTCTTGTTACCTAGACTGTCTGCATTTTACATCTGTGGGTTGCAATGCTGCACTCAGAAATGAGGGAAAGGAGAGCATCAGCATGCAGCATAGGGTGTAGATCCTCTGTGACCTTCACATTTTTATCCCGTTTAGCTTTGAAAGAGCTCATTGTCAAAGTCAGGTTAGAACTACACTTGCCTACATCACTGAGGACACATACATTGCTTCCTTTCTCTGGATGGTGGTGGATGCTTTTCTACTTTTCTATTTAAAGAGTAGGAACCAAGCTTAGGTGATTAAGTCAAACACCCTGAAAGGTAGTAAGGAGGGAAGGTGTGTGTCTCCAATCAGTTACCAGACTTCTGCTTCTTAACTTTTACTCCCATCTGGACATTTTGAAACATTAGCTAACTTGACTTCTTTTGTATAATCGTCTTGCTTCAGAACATCAATCTTGAACTACATAGCCAGTGGTAATCTAAGAGGAATTGATCCATCCTCAGTTCACCTGATGCCATTGCAAACCACATCCGCAATGTGCTTAGACATCATATGACTATAGAAAGGACATTTTGATGTCACTGGTGAGAGCAGAGTGTGCATTGTTGAGGAGATGGGCTTCTCCCAAAGATGACCCCTCCCCCAGCTCTCTCTCTGAAGACTGCTTCAGACTCAATATTGACTCCACTTCTCTTCTCTGGAAGAAGAAGGAGATCCACAATTTGGAAAACTCTGGATAATTCAAATGAATCAACTCACTCCAATAATAAGTGAGGGTAGCTAAGGCCCTCTTACTAACAAATATAGCTGGCATGTTTAAAATGTAATAACTACTATCAGGAAAATTACTTCTTTCCTATAAGTTACTTGAATTGGGTAGAAAGTAGTTACATTTGTTGAGCACTCACTTCTTTGTGATTCTGTATAGGATGTTTTAATTTTTTGTTGGTCTTTTTATTTGCTTGTCTGTGTATACTAATAAGATTTATGGGTCTACAGGGCAAATTAATTTGACCTACAACAATAAAAATTCAGTTAACCTATCTAGATACAATGCTGTACAAAAATGAAATTGCTTGGTGATATTTAGGAAAAATTGTAAAATGTAACTTTTAATCTTAAAATCCAATTTAAAAAATCAAAATGTAGAATTTAATCCAAATTTTATAAAGAAAAAATCTCATACACACATACACATACACACATACACATAGAGAGAGACACACAGACACAGACACACACACAGACAGACACCCCCCATACACATTAAAAGCAAAATAAAGTAAATAAAAATATTAACAGAAATTAATTGATGAAGTTAAGGTAATAAGAATTTTTGCATGTGTGTTTTCTATGATTTTTAAATATTATGAAGGAAAAATTTTATCACTTAAGTGTATAAAGTTTATAGAAACACTTGACTGTAAGGAGCAACTTTGCAGGAATTATGGAAGATGGAAAATTTACTGAACAGGTTTTAATCTGGTCCCCAGAGAAAGCCACAATGTTTCTGGAAAGCAACAGAAAGCAGAGGGCAAGATCCAGACTCTCCGTGGTGTTACTTACTCATAGGAATCATCCTATAGTTTTGAGGAAAACAGTCCTGTCTCCAACATAGTTTCAATCTTAGTGATATAATTTATGTGATATTCTCTGTGCCAAAACAATTCAACTTCTTTAAAACTGAAGTTCTTATTTTTGTTTGGCTTTCAATCTCCTTTTTATTAGTATCAGTGTCATGATTTTTGTTGATAGCAATTAGAAGAAGCCTGGGCATAAAAATCCCTGTGCAGCCAGGTGGTGGTGGAGCATGCCTTTAATTCCAGTACTCGGTAGGCAGAGGCAGGTGGAGCTCTGTGAATTCCAGCCTGATGTACAAAGCACGTTTCAGGACAGCCAGAGCTAAACAGTAAAACCCTGTCTTGAGAAACAAAAGCAAACAAACAAAAATCCCAGTGTAATCTAGTAAGACTCAGTTAAAACCCAATTTTATGTTTTTCATGTATTTAGTCATTATGTGCTGTGCTCCTCTCTCTCTCTCTCTCTCTCTCTCTCTCTCTCTCTCTCTCTCTCTCTCTCTGTGTGTGTGTGTGTGTGTGTGTGTGTGTGTGTGTGTGTGTGTGCATGTGCTCGCATGTGTACATTTAAATCCTTTGGCCATTTAACATGTTTTTAATCTGGGGAAACTAGAAACGGACTCCTGGCACAGAGTGGGGAAACATTTTGGAAGGGGGACTAGTAGGGTACGGATGAAATGGAAATAAGAGATGGGTACACTGGGGGCAGAAGACTCAGACACAGTAGAATGATGACGACTAGGAAACAAAGAGTCAGGGAAAGGGTCAGCCAAAATGAAGTGTGCATGAAGAGGTTACTTGGAAGCCTGTGATCTTGCAATCTGAGAAAAATATATAAGAGAATTTGGTAGGGCAGAAAGTGACCTGAAAGAACAGGGAGAAAATACTGGTTGAGTGGATATGGGAAGAGAGGGAGGAGTGAAGTAAGGGGTAAGGGATGGATAATCAAAACTAAGAACGTAGGAAGAAGCCGTTTAAGGCTCTACTGGTTTGTAAGCTAATTGCAAAATTATATATGTGCTTGAACAGAAGTATCCCGCATTAGTGAACCATGCTGCTCTCAGAAGACCTAAGTAATGACATCTAATGTAACATGAAAATCTCAGTAACAGTCATGGGTTACCTCCTTATGAGTCATTGATCAGGGAGGCCCTAGTGGCATCCAAGAGAATTCAGGTCATTGTCATTGCTCTAGGTTGTGCCTCACATTTAGATGGTAAGACCATGTAGCCAAAGAGACCATATGTTTTGTTTGAAAGATACAGAGACATTTAACTGACCAGGAAACCATTCTTTTTGTTTAGAATTTATAGTGCTGGATGGTACTATATAGGCTGAAGGCGAAAAAAAGACAACAGTGATCTTATCCAGAGCTGGATCCCACATGCTATAATAACCACCTGCCAGGCAAGATGTACCCACTGCTACAATTGTGGCAAGACTACATGGGGTTAACCCACCACTTTTTAATTGGATTTAAGGTTTCTTCCACAGGAGGAAGTTCATGCCTGTTACTATAAGTATTGTCAAAAAACATGGGTAGGTAAGCCATATGCCCCAAGAGAGAGCTTATTGGTATTGTTTTTCTAGATGATCATGTTTTCAAGCTGCCTTCTCAATATTTGTGTTTATATGCAGGGATTTGTGCTGTTCCCAATTTTGGTGAGAGAAGCTTGCAGATAGATAGTTCATGCTGAGATACACTACTGTTTAAATCACCATGAAGAAGTGATTGAGAGTTCTCAGCCCTAGATGAACCATCTGTGCCAACCCATCACCACACAGCTCAGGAAACATGCAGAAGTCAGGGCAGAAAGACGCAGGGGTACTGTGACATCATCAGCATATTTTACTCTACAATCGCCTAGTAAACCTGTTCAGTTATGAACAAGAGACATGTTTGAACATTTTCAACTAACAGCATTTTAAAATATTCTTTCAACCAAGTTCAAATGGGTCTTCTCTAGATCTCTGCTCCTGATTTATAACACATACAGAAATTGAATCTAAAAATGATCCTAGCACCCAGCACTGTGTTCTAAGTTAAGTGTACTTGTGGAGGAGTAAGAAGTGAATGGGATGATTCAGAATCCAGCATCAAAGTACAACAAGCAGAAAGCATTTAGGGACCAAAATTAAGAGGCCTGACTGCCTGGCACTTTGGCAAATCAGTGACGGAGAATGAAAACATGTACAAGGTCATATGGTGAGGAGCAACCATCAAGGCCTGTTAATAAAGACAAGATGAATTTGTGAAGATTCTGTTTCCTGGACTAAATGGAGAGAGGGGTTGTAAACTGTCCTGCCTCCGCATTAAAGCAGGATGGTACAGCTACCTAGAATCAAGTCACAAATGTCCGTTACTCAGGAAACAATGCAGAACGTAGCATTTAAAACAAAGCGGACAGAATGACAGCACCCAAACAGCTCTTGGCAGCATCGTAGCTGGCCATGTTCTGAATCTCAGCATACGTGAATGCCCGTCGTATGCTGTGTTGGGAAACAGGCTGGAGGATGAGGATGTGAGAGCTTGACTGTCACACCCTACAGGGAAAACTATGACTGATTCTCTACAGTTATTTCCCCCTTTGAACCCTGACTTGCATATAAATCTGGTGCGAACACTTGAACAGTAAATATCAGAAAGCACAATTAAATACATCGATTCCGGTCACAGTCAAGGGACTCTTTCATCATTGTTCGTTTTCTTCATTGAACACAGAAGGCGTAACCCAGAAAGTGAGGGAAAATGGAAACCCAGAGGGAGAAAGGTCACTGAGTATTTAATAAGAGTATTGATCCTGACTATTGCTTTACCTAACTTGTTTTTCTTCTTTGGGTTGTGATTGTCAGCTCCCCAATCTCAGTTTTACATACTATGTACCTCTCGTTCTATCTTCCTCTGAATATCTAAGAAGTGGGAGCCTGTAAAACTGATTTAAATTTCTTAATCTCCTTATTTATGCTTAAACTACAAAGAAAATGTAGGGTTAGAGTATCTACATGGATCTTCTAACTATTGAAGGCTATATTTATAACTTTGTAACTGTCCAGCACAAATTCTGGCTGTCCTTTGTCTTAAATGGATCATTCTCATGATAATCAAGTAGTATTAGATTTTTATCTTTGTGTGTGCACATGTGTGCATGCGTGATAGAAGGAGGAGGGGCGAGAGAAAGCAGGGGATGAGGGATAAAGAGAGGAAGAGTAGGGAAGAGGGACAAATGGAGCAAACGGAAAGAGAGAAGGAAGTAGAAACAGACAAAAAAACAGAAGGGGCAGAAAGAGAGGATATTGTCATTCAGTTGAGCAAACAAGATGTTAAACACACTCAAAAAACGCAGATTCTGGGCTCATTAGGCAATGCAATGCTGTATAGGAACCAAATTCATTTCTCTCTTTTAATACAGATACTACATCTTTACACAAGGTAAATGACATGTTGTCAGGAACATAGAGGTTTTACCAAGCTAACTTAAGAGGTTACAGGAGACCACGTTTTAGGGATTCTTTTCACTCAACCTTGTGCGCCTGTCATAAGTACAGCCCCAAAGGAAAGTGCATGCCCTGCACTGCAGAATGTCTGTGGTTTCACGTTCAAAGAGTCACTGCTTAGCTTTCCTTTTTTAGAGGCCAGGTGGGAAGCCAGCTTAGCCATATGTGTGATATTTTAATCAAAGTATGAGCATCGCTCTGCCTGCCTGCATGAAAACATTAAAGGATATATTTATCCCTTCCTTCTCTCACTTCTCTGGACACGCATTAAGGTCATATTCAGAAGTAGAGTGACTCTTAGAATAGGAGCCCCTTGACTTGACAGGGATGCTGTCCCTGCGTCTGTGGTTGAGGTACCCAGTTCTGTTTCACTGACAGTGCAAGGGCACCCCGGGGATTCCTTGGTCCTGGGACACTAGCCTGGCTACATGAACGGGCAGTCTATCCAGTCTGGTCTTTGTTTTTGTTTTGTTTGTTTTGCTTTAATAATTGTGGGAAGACAGAAATAAAAGATACTACCTCTTTTTTCTTTTTCTTTTTTAAACATTTCGTTCTGAAAGCAAAGGTTTTCAAATGTGCATGAAGGATCTCCTAATTTGTTGCTTTCAAACATGTAGGCAGATTGGCTAGGGGCCTGAAAACAAATCTCTGAGTCTTCTATAATAATTTGCCCTATTATTTTTCCTCCAGTGACTGTGATTATTTGTGGGGCCAACTCACTCCCCCATTAGCCTACAGTCTCCTTGAAGGAACTGAGATGGAAGGGTGCAAAAGAAAAGGAGGGGAAACTGAGGTTCCGAGGAACCGATGAGACTCTCAAGGTGGTTCAAAAGCCACATCCATTCACCCCCACCCCCATTTGTAATATGCAGCTGGACACGCTGTGGTGCTTATGCCAGCATCCCCGAGAGGTGTGAGCTGTGAGTGTCCTAAAGACATCACAATGCCAGTGTTGATGACTGGTGGAAATGCTCAGAATGCCTCGAGTACAAACGTAGATTGGAAAACACTTAAAATGCACTTGTTTGTGCAAGGAGAAGAAACACTCTCAGAAAAGAAAAGAAAAGAAAAGAAAAGAAAAGAAAAGAAAAGAAAAGAAAAAGAAATTTAGGTGGCAGAGATATAGTTGAATTTCATTTTTTGAGGTTATTTTTCCTTTTGATCTGTACTTCTTAAATTGTTCCTAGTATACATATGTTACACAGTTAGTAAAGAAAGGAACAGGGCAGAAGGGGTCTTTGAAGATGGCTTTAACCGAGCATCCTAGAAAGGACTGCATGGATCCTGAGAGTGGGTGATAAATGTCATGTTTTTACCACCAACATTAAGTTGAAGGGTATTTTGTTATTTCTGTTTTGTCAGCCTTTTCAAATTAGATGTGAATTAAAGTGATGATCATTTATACATATATTAGCCACATGAGGACTGGCAGCAGCGCTGCCCCTCAGAATTAAAGGTGTGAAAATTCTGAAAGAAAAGCCACAGGGTGAGACCAGAAGGACCACAGAGATTATGTCATCGGAATCAGTAGAAAAGAGCAAACTTTCTTGATGCTGTCCCAATGAATCATCATTCAGATTAATGTTGGGGTCATTTTTTTTATTAGAAGGTGACTAATTCATTTATGTTCATATGAGTTTCTTAATTTTTAAAGTGAATTCTGATAAGCCCTTATTGTCATCTCTTAGTTCTTATTCACACTGCAGTCCTTAGTCACGCAAGTTATTTTCTGATGCTTCTATTGTGGGCATAAATTGCTTTTCCAACAAAGGCCTACTTGAAACTCTACTTAAAATGTGTCTGCATATGCAGAGAGAAAAGGAGGTGAATAATTTCACTTCTTTCTTTTGTATCATTCACTATCAGGACCATTTCTGAAAATTAGCTCCGTTGTCCTGCCCTCACCCTGCCCATTTTTAACTTCTCACCTTCACCACCTTCTTCTGAGTCACTTGTCCCAGATGCCTGGTATCTGTGACCACACAATTAGATGTGTGTCTCCCTGGCAGAGCAGGCCAGCCCGCTCAGATTCCTGTGATCTTTGTCTCATGCCCTGATGTCCAGAACATCATTGCTCTTTTCATCTGTTCTGAAAGGCTACTGAAGAATTGACATTTCTCTTCCTGTTTCCCAAAGTGGATGGAAACCCATCTGAGGCATGGACCCTGTGTTCCACATATCCTGTAATGTGTTTTGCGTGTTTCTCATTCAAGGTGACTGGAGTTCAGAGGGGCTTGATACATTTTTTATACCACACAGCTGGTTACTACCAGGCATTTATGTCTCATTTTCATCCTTCTGTGATATCTTGTGGCTCAGTAACAATTTTTATCTAATTTTCTTCACTTCTGTGCTCTTGTGATGTTCCATATAACTGTGGTGACAGCTCAATGGTATTAAATATTAAGTCCAAAAAAATCTTGCTCTTGAATATCCTTCATTGTTTAGACTAAGTGCTCCTCCTTCTCTTGATACCATCCCTGTGAAAAATTCCCACTCATCCAAAAGTCCAATACACTAATTTTCTAAGTTCTCTCCATTTTTTAAGAAAGGACTTACTATTTCTATATTTCAATTGGAGACTCCCATCTAATTTGAAATTGAAATATTTACCCAGTTTTGGAAACAAAACACAAAGGTAGTGGCAGAACAAGCAATGATGCTGTATTTAATTCCCCACAGTGTCTATCTCTAGAATACAAAGTAACCTAATGTTAGCAGGAGACATCACAAGGGACTGGTTTGGGGAGGGGATGCTGAGTAAGAAAGAGACCTCACTCACCTATGTTAGCTTAGAAGAAAAAACCCTCCTAGCCTCCCCAGATTAACCTGCATGTTCCTTCCAATCTGTGGTGCTGCCTTATTTCTGCTTGTCAGTGGAATGAACTGGATTTCTGATGTGGGATTTCCTTCTGTATGTTATAAATATGTTTTACTACCATTAATTAATAAAGAAGCTGTTTAGGTCAATGGTTTAGTAGGATAAAAACAAGTGGGAAATTTGAACATAGCGAGTGAGGGAGAGAGAGAGACAGAGAGAGAGAGAGAGAAGGCAGAGTTAAAGAGACAACATGTAATTGTCAAAGAAAACAGACCAGGAACCTTTTCAGTAAGTCACAGTCTTGTGGCAATACAAAAATTAATAGAAATGGGTTAATTTAAGGATGTAAGAGCTAGCTAAAAAATGACTGAGTCTTTGGCTGAACAATGTTGTAATTAATATAGATTTTGTGTGATTATTTGGTTCTGGGTGGTTGGGAAATGAACTAGCAGTCTCCATCTACAAAATGGCACCCAATGTGGGGATAACCCACATGGCCATTTTCACACTTTGAGTCCAGGTGCTTATTGCCAGCTCAGAGTTAGGAAAAAGGTTGCTGAGGCATGCATGCTGCTCAGCACTTCTGCAGGGCAAGCAGTTGGATCCGTTCTATTAGGTGTGCACAGGCAGGAATGCATGGCATATTCCTGCTGACATACATAGAGACATTTCCAGGCCGCACAGCATGCTGCATAACAGATTTAGCTTTTACTCAGACAAAAAGATTTATGTGCTGCACGGTGCTTCCCAGAATTGAGGTATGAGTACTACTCCCACCCAACAGTCCCAGAGCTGGCGATAAATTTACCTCCATCATATTGAAAGGTCAAGAGAGACGGAACCAGCATCCAGGGCTGCTGAAACCATACTGCTTACCATTTTTAATGCTGCTTGTCTAAAAAAGTATTTCAGATACACGATAGGACAGATTTATACATAAAAATCTCTGAATGAGACACTGTGTTTACAAAATGTACAAAAAAGGATTTCAGATACACTGTAGGACAGATTCAAACATAAAAGACCTCTAAACACAGTGTGTTTAAAAAATGTACATAGGCTTGGGAGAGAGAAGAAAAAAAGTATAAATAAAATAGTCTTTAAAGAGACAATAAAAGTAATATAAAAATACAGTCATAGATTAAATAAGTTAAAAAATAAGCCCAGTAAAGATAAAAAAATACACAAAGTCAAAATTAAGCATCTTATTGTGTTTTCTTTAAGATTTTGACTCCAGAGAGACCATTTGTTTCTTGGGGCTGCGAAGCTAAACCAACACATTTTTAAAAAGGTATCTTGACTTCAAAATTTGAATCTAAGGATATGTTACTTTGAAAAAGAGGTTCTGCTTTTGTTTCAGAAGATGAGAACCTGTGAATTCTTTTCAGGCAAATGTGGTTTGATAAAACAAATCCCCCAAAACATCTCTGTAAACCTAAAAATACTTTACCCAACAAACAATAGGAAGCAGTTTTTAAAAAGCTACACCCAAATTCCCAAAAGTGATTGTTTATAAATGTTTATTTTCATATACAGGGGGATATGATATACAGAGATGAATACTTTACATTGGTATGGATTTTGGAATATTGATACAAATTTAAGGTCGATTTGTTACACTGTGTATATGTATATTTCTACTCCTGTTTAAGGTATTATTGTTTGTGTAACTCATTTAAAAATATAACATATAGTTAAAATACAGATTAGTAGTCTTCTATAATAATCAAACTTTTAGTTATGTTAGTTAGGTTTTCTAGATACATAGAGATATATTTCAGTTAAATAATCTTCAATACTTCAAAGACCAACAGAAATGGCATTTAAAATGTTTTCAAAACTTAGACTTTTCTCAACAGTAAGACATTCTGCTTCTGGCAGCACCAATTACCTCAGAAAGGATGATAGGTATTGAAGAAACTCGTTATAAGATTTGCCTTCAATGTGACAAGCCTGGCCATTTGGGCAAGAAATTGAGCTTGCCTGGACTTCTTGATGGTATGCTATATGAACTGGATATTCAGGACCCACAAAAATGTGAGTGCTAAACATTCCACAAGACAGGATTGTCCTTCAGGGTTCCTGCTTCACAGAAGAAACTGCCAGACATTTTACAAGATACAAAAGAAAGTGACTGACAAACTGCCAAGATAGGCGCAACAGGCTTTCAAATTTCCTGCTACATGAAAAAGTCTACCAGATACTATGGGCCTGTAGGCTAAAGATACATACCCCAACATTACAAAAAAACTTTGGGTAACTGTTCAGGAAGCAAAATGTTTCTGTCAATTCTAAAGTTTTGAAAGTTGCTTACAATGTATTTCTGTTTTCTTAGGTAATAATTATATCCTTCTGAGGTCTTTAAAGGGTTAAAGACAGATAGTTATAGGTTTCCTTAGTTATGATAAAAGACAAATTAGATATAAAACTTTAGACACTAAGGTAAAATAAATGCTAATATATTTTCTTTAACTATGTCAGACACAAATAGACTAAATATTGTAACTATAATTCTTGCTTAAACCTCTTTTGTTATATGTAATTATACTATGTTAAAGTTAAAACCTTCCTTTTTATTTAGACAGAAAATGGGAGATGGTGTAGGATTTGTTTGTAATAAATATGTTTTATTACCATTGGTTAATAAAGAAACTGTTTTGGCCAATGACTTAGCAGAATAAAGCCAGGCAGGAAATCTGAATAGAGAGAGAGAGTAGGTGGAGTCAAAGAGATAACACGTAGTTGTTGAAGGAGAAGGTCCAGGAACATTTGCAGTAAGCCACAGCCTTGTGGCAATACACAGATTAATAGAAATGGGTTAATTCAAGTCGAGTCACTGGCTGAAAAGTGTTGTAATTGATATCGTTTCTGTGTGATTATTTGGGTCCAGACAGCTAGGAAATGAATTAGCAGTCTCTGTCTACAGATTTTATTTTCAGATGACGCTGACTGGATTTCAGATCATGCAGTGGTAGAATGTGATCAAATGATAGAGAATAACTCAGAGTGCAGATAGCAAAGATGTGCAGGAAGGAGAGCATTACCTAAGCTATTCACCCCATGCCTTCTTCTCAGAACTCCTGTTTGCTGTGTGGATTCACATGGACCTCAGGAGCAAACAAACCAGCTGCTATAGCCAGAGGCCAGAAACACCCTCTTCTCATGGGGCAGCTAAAAAGTAATGGTCACATTACTACTGAGGAGGAATTTCAGCTTAGAGAGTTTCTCATTGTCTCTCTGTCTCAGTTCCTTTCTCTCTCTATCTCTCTCCACACGCGCGCATGCACACACACACACCACACACCATTCCTTAAAAAATGTCCGTGCCTCCATTCTCACATGCTATGTACATATCTTGGGACTAGTTATGGACATGAACTTTGTCGTTTTCAAAAGGTTTACAGTGACATATTTCTTTGGCCTAGAAATTACCCTGTTACGACTGCACTCCAAGAAAATAGTTGAGTGAAAATCATTTTATGATTGTCATCCATATGATCTATATGATCAGAAGACTGGAAAGATATGGAAGCTCTCATGCCCAGTGTGACTTTGTTAGGAGACAGAGTCCTACGAGAAATAATTTAGCCTAACTGAGGGCATAAAAGACTCATCTAATATGACAGGTGTCATTTCAAGAAGGGGCCCCAGGGATGAGCACACATGTGGAAAGGCCCCCACAGGAACTCAGTGAGAAGGATGACATCTGAAAGTCGAGGTGAAGATCACAGGAGAAACCTGCAACCATATTCATCTTACATTAGATTTGTTATATCAGTGTTTGTATATGAACATACAATCCAACCATAGGAAGAAATAGCATAGCTTACAATGCAATCTCATGATGGCATTATGGGATGCAAGGATATATATTAGTCAAAGTTTGCTACATTACAAAAGGAGATGTGTCATGTACATCTTACATGATAGAGGCACTGTAGGCAGACAGTGGCCCGAGCACACTGTGTAGACAGAACTGGTTCGAAATGCAGATAATGAAATGTCTTTGCCATCCAAGTCCAGTGCCCAGAGTGTGGAGGTGCCTTGCTTTTGACTCCCCATGGAAGATCGGAGGGAAAAGCCGGAAGGGGCAGCAACAGAACAGCTAGTGTTTCTGAACATAGACTGCCGCCTGTCCCTATGCTGTGGTCACACTCCACTCCTCATCCTGGCACTCTGCCCGTGTGAGAGTCCCGCACTTCCTCTAGTCCCACGTGTCAGTCCTGTCTGGAAACACCCCCAAATACAGAGTGGTGTGATACCTGTCCCAGGCATCCTTAATGAAATCAACTTATACCTGAGCCCAGCTCTCACAGGCTCTGTCCAGGGCTTATTGAAATGAGAAGTGCTCCCAACAGACTTCAGATGCAGAATGAGAAAACGCCAAAGCACTGTTTATATCAAGCTCTGTGGGCCTGTGTGTACAATGCCAAGTATTCTATTTTAGACCTTTCTCGATTTTGTTGTTGCCACCTTATGTGTGTGTGTGTGTGTGTGTGTCTGTCTCTGTCTCTGTCTCTCTGTCTCTGTCTCTGTCTCTGTCTCTCTCTCTCTCTCTCTGTGTGTGTGTGTGTGTGTGTGTGTGTGTGTGTGTGTGTGTGTGTAGTATGCACTGTGTGCAAGTGTTTGTGGGATGGTAGTGTCCTTGCCTATGTGGGCTAGCATGGAAGCCAGAAATTGGTGTTTTGACATCCTTCGTCAGGGTAAGTCTGACCTTTCTGCCTCTGTTTGTTTTTGGTTCTGAGTCAGGGTTTCTCACTGAACTTGGAATGCTGCATATCGGCTAAACTGCCTGGCTAGCAACAGCCACATTCACCTCCCAGGAGAGGTCGCATGCAGGCACTACAGTGTTGACAACTGGCATTTATATGGGTGCTGAAATCCAGACTCAGGTTCTCGTGCTTGCCCAGAAAATTCAGATCTTCCTTTCCTTGTAAGTGTGTCTTTAAACATGTTTTTTTTGAAACATGAGTTATTTTGGGAAATATCCATATGATGTGTGTATTTTAATCTCATGCTTTAAAATGCATTTGAGATAGAATAACACTTATCCAGATTATGACCTTTTAAAAGTCTGTAGCTACTAGCATCTTAAAAACTCGTCTATAATGTCAGTAAATAAAGCATTTTCATTCTCACAGTGAAAAAGTTCCCTTTTGACACCACTTGACGCACAGAACATGTAACCTTTTTACTGTTTCTAAAACTTTTCTTCTTAAGAGGAAAGGATTTAATTTTTATTATTTTTAATCATGTGCATGTATTGTGTCTAGGACAGTGGTTCTCAGCCTGTGGGTTGCGACCCCTCTGCCAAACCCCTGTCTCCACAAGTATTGGCATTATGATTCATAACAGTAGCAAAATTACAGTTATAAAGTAGCAAAAGAAATAGTTTCAGAATTGGGGTCACTACAACATGAGGAACTGTATTGAAGGGTCACAGCTACAGGAAGTTATAAGCCTCTTGTCAGGGGTACTAGGAAGCAACCTAGGGATCCTTGGAAGAACTGCAGGTACTCTCCTGTATCATCTCTCCAGTGTTGAGAATGTACACACACAGATGAGAAATTCCACATTTCAGTGCTTCAGAGTCGCTGAAATACTGTGACTGGAGAGAAAGCTCCTCAGCTTCCCCGAGTGTCACTGTCCTTAGCTTAAGTACAGAAACATCATACTTTCCAGTAAGGTTGTAGCTAAGATGACACTAACCGTAGAGACAGCCAAGGCAATGATTCTGGGACCAGAGTGCCTGCTTTCCACTTCAGCTTCCAGAACCTTCGTCTGTGTGACCAGACATGGTCTAACCTCTGCACCTCAGATTCCTTGGGAATTAGATGGGAATAGTGATGATATCTATACAAAGTAATCTTGTGTAATCTTAAATATGTTAATATTTATAACAGTATTGAAACATAGTAAGTCTGAGTGTTTAAATCCATAAGGAGTTAATACAGTAAATATGTAGTATTTACCATCAGCAGTACCACATTGTCATAACTATTTGCTTAGAATTTTTGTATGCAAGTGACTCTTTATTTGTCAGCTCTTCTCTTGCTGTCTTGGTTGGAAAGCCCTGATTCTGGAGTTTCTCTGAAAATAGATAACTTAAAAAACATATTATAAAACCAGGCAATAATTGATCTTAAAATAAAAAATATTCACCTATGTTCTCATGTAACTTTTTAGCAATTCATATTTCCTTACAGCTTGCCTATGGCACACATGTTGTGATAGCTAAAATGTGTACAGCTTTGTAGATTTGTCTCATATCTACACCATGGACACGCCCCAGGCCAGTGAGGAGCCTGGCAGTTCTGCACCTTCACTCTCACCTCAAGTGCTTCTCTGCTGAAACTGCATTGCCATTTCCCGGAATCACTTTCTTTTTGCATCTGGATTGTTCACATCATCTAATAGCATGTACTTGTACCTTATGTCTTTGTTAATACTCCCAATGTGGGCAAGAACCTGGGTTCAGTCTATGATACTGGAAAAACCCCCACAAAAACAAACAGCACAATCCAAACCTACACACACTCATGAAGAGAGGGAGAGGGGAGGATACTTTAGATCAGGTCCAAATTTCTTTCCCAATCATCTACTAGATAAAAAATTCTTGTCAAAATTTATTAGACCTTAGGAACTTGCCTCATACGTCTCTCCATTGCTACCCATATTTTGTCTACAGGTTTTGTTTTCTCAAATGAAAGAATTTAGTTAAGAGTTTAAGCAAAGTGAATTGATGAGAAAAAGGAAAAGAGAGAGAGAAAGATGTTGATTTTTGAGTGGGCACACCTGACAAGGAAGACATAGTAGCCCATCCTGTGCTCTAGATTTTAAAGAAGCATATATGAATATTTATGAATTGTATAGCATAAGCATAAGAGTAAAGTTATCAAATGCTATCAAATTGTGAACTGAACCTCCCTTATAGGGTATATTGCCCATGATCCTCTTGAAAAGGAGAGGGGTGGAAACCATGATACAAATGATAATGTAAAGAACCTGGGGACTTCTGAGGACACAGGACATCATTAGTTCTTCTGTGTGGCAGCCAGTAAGGGCCTTGGCATCTTCAGTTTCTGTTATGGTGGAGCATAAAGCTTCAAGATGAATTAACCATGAAACTATACTCTGACCATTGGGAGATCCAGTGGTAGAGTCCTTTTTCCCTTAAACCTGACCCCTCTTGTGTCCTCTCCTCTCTCACCTTGCATGGCTGCCTTCTTCTGTCATTCACATCACAGCATATGTAACTTTTTTCTAGAACTCCCCTCAGCTCATCCAGTCTAGAGAAGCCATTTGCCACCTTTTCCCATTTCACGCCATCTGATGCTTCTCAAACTCTGGCTGCCAGTGCCCTAGTCTCCCTAAATCTGAGACCTATGTCCTAGAAGTAGATGTGGAGCAAGCCACTTTTAATTACTTTTTGTGTGACTGCCTACCCCACAAAACTCACTTCAAACATGCTCTAATTGGTGGACATCGATTCTGTTAGTCATTCTGGAAATTTCCTTCTTTCTCTCTTTATACCACACTCCCCACTCTGATAGTATTTTCCTTCCTTCAACTTTTATCATTGTTAAAGAACATCAAAAAGAATACCATTATCTATGCATTAAAAAAGATATCCTTGATTTTAATTGTCTTTCTGGGGTAATTGATTAAGTAATGGAAGTCAGATCAAATGGGGTTATATGACCCCCTGTAACTCTTTTTTTTTTAATTTTAATTATTTATTATGTATACAATATTCTGTCTGCATGTATGCCTGCAGGCCAGTAGAGGGCACCAGACCTCATTACAGATGGTTGTAAGCCACCATGTGGTTGCTGGGAACTGAACTCAGGACCTTTGGAAGAGCAGGCAATGCTCTTAACCTCTGAGCCATCTCTCCAGCCCTCCCCCCCCCAACTCTTAAAATGTGTTGATTCTCTCTTTGTCTTTAAAGACCTTTATCACTGAAAATGCAAGGAAAAGGTGTAAAGACAGAGAGCTTTCCAAGAGCAATAGAGCAGAGTGTACGCTTTCCAGTAAGTCAGAAGGGACAAGTGACTGTTACTATGTGGGCCACAGGTAGAGTGGTTACCATAGCAAATTAAACAGTGGATCAGGGCTGGAGCTATAGCTCAGTGATATAGGACTTGCCAAGCTTTTATAGAGGCAGAAGTTTGGCCTTCATTCAGCACCACCAAAAAGAACACAAAAAATATATATGAAATACACATTCCATAAATTACACTCTTGGGACCTTGTTACAGAAGGAGGGGGGCCCCTCATTTGTCCCGGCCTTCTGGCTAGCTAACACCCAAAATAACCACACAGAAACTGTATTAATTAAAACACTGCTTGGCCATTAGCTCTAACTTCTTATTGGCTAACTCTTACATATTAGTTTAACCCATCTCCATTAATTTGTGTATCACCACATGGCTGTGGCTTACCGGCAAGATTCTAACCGGTGTCCGTCTGATGCAGAGAATCCATGGCATCTCTGACCCTGCCCTTCTTCCTCCCAGCATCCAGTTCTGTTTTCTCCGCCTATCTAAGTTCTGCCCTATCAACTAGACCAAGGAAGTTTCTTTATTCATTAATCAATGAAAGCAACACACAAACAAAAGGAACTCCTACACCAGGACCTTTGTTTTCAATGAGTTTAATTTTTGCATGTATGGACTCTTGCTATCATCTAGTTAGGTTGTTAATACACAAAATTCTAACATTTTTAGATTCTATTATGTTGAAATTATCTTTGTGTTCTACTTTGTTGTGATGAAACACTGACCAAAACCAAGTTGGAGAGGAAAGGTTTTATCTGGTGTTTATTTCCTCATCACAATCCATCTTTAAGAGAATCCAGGGCAGGAATTCAAGGCAGGAACATAAAGGCAGGAATTGAAACAAAGATCATGGAGAAATGCTACTTTCTGGCTTGCTTCCCACACTTCTTCAGCCTGCCTTCTTAAAGAATTTGAGACCACCTGCCCAGGAGTGGCACTACCCACAGCAAGCTCTTGTCCTACATCATCATGAAACAAGAAAAGGCTCCACAGACATGCCAGTCTGATGGGGACAATTTCTCCATTGAGATTCCCTCTCTCCAGATAACTCTAGCTTCTGTCAAGGCGACAAAACAAAAAAAGCTAACCAGCAGTTATTTATTGTTTCTGTAATGTCAGTGTTTAAATTGTCCATTCAAACATTTAGGTAGTACATTGCAACCTGGAGCCTATTTTGACATAGGGCATATACTAAATGTTATTTCAGTTTTTCAGAATATTTTTCTTTGCTCCATCTCATATTAAATTTGCACCTTCAAAGAAGTTATTTTTACCTCCCCTTAAATTAGATTTCATTTACATCTTAGCAATTACTCATTGAGCCTTCCATTACAGACAGATATAGAAATTATTTAATTGCTATACTGCCATGAACTTTTCTATAACAGTTTAGAGAGAGTTGTAAAGCTGGAAACTAGTGACTGACGTCCTGATTATCCCAACACTTTGATCCTCTTATTGTTGACTGAGTAGCATCGTAGTTGGAGGGAGTATATTTCAGGACCTTTATTCTTTTCTGAAGCCTATAAAACTGTTTGCTCCTATACCTATTTTACCTAAGTTCTATAATAAACAATTTTAATGGATAAATTTGCTTTCTTTTAAGTAAAAAAAAAAACATACGGTTTAGTTTTTTTTTGAGTTTTAAAAGTCCTGGGTACTATTTCCTACTTGAAAACAAATTAATATTTGTATTTGGTGGATTTGCAGAAACAAACACACAAAAACAGTTTGAATTGAAGCAAATCCTAAATTTTCCAAAATTTCCAATGTATCTTTTAAAGAGTAATTAAAATACATTAGTGCATTTGTGTTTTGTTGCTGAGTCTCAGATACAAGTCTGTTACCATCACAGGATTCTAAAAATTGCTCCCAACAAAAATTAATTTGTTGAATTATTACTGTAGGCCTAGCACATTACAAAGTGTCCCTATTTTTTTTTTGTCTCTTGATTACAGTTTCTCTGACAGGCAGGTATTCTAGATAATATTCCAATCAGTCACTTCCTTGTAGGTAGAATTTTTCTGTTCCATAAGTCGGAAACTCTCTTAGTTCCACAAGTCAGTTTCCAAATAATCACATAGAGATTTATTATTAATCATAAATTCTTGGCTGATAGCTCAATTTGTCACTAACTAGCTCTTATAACTTAAATTAATCCATGTTTCTTATCTACACTCTACTACATGGCTTGGTACCTTTTCTCAGTAGGGCAAGTTCATCTCCTGTTTCCTCTCCATCTCCTTTCCACTTCCAAAATTTCTCCTCTCCTTTTTCATGCTCTTTTTGTCTGCCAGTATAAAAGAATACCCCACAATTCCCAGACGAGCAGCCAGGGACCGGGGACCACACAGCTAGGTTCAGGTTAAGGCCAGAGCCAAGATTCACAGCAGGTCCATTTGATCGAGACTGGATATTATCCCTAACCACGTGGATTTGAACAAGTCTCTTGATTTGGAAAAAAGCTAGAGTTTCTCAACGATTTCCTCTAGATTTATGTGCAAACATGAGGACTAACTTCAGTCCTTTGATACCACACAGACATTCCACTCCTCCCAAGGTGTTGGAAGGATATTCATTTGTGAAAATTCCCTCCCTCCTCTCAATAGTACACCTCACCAGGGAAAAGGTTCATGGAGAGTCACCACCGTTTGTCACAGGTGCACCTCTGGCCTCTGGGTTCCACATTTGTGGGTAGAATAGTTTCTTTCATGGTCAGTAAGCATCCATTCACAGGAACTCTCTTAGTCCAAGATATCCAGACTCCTTTAAGCAACCAATGTAAATTATGTGAAAGGAAGAAAACACAAACAAACAAAAAACTTCAATGCATTTATTGAGCGCCTACTGAAAGATGCGGTGGTATCTAGCAGCTTCTGGGAGAGGGGGACACAGGAAGTGAGTGCTCTGTACCCATCTGTCTCCTTGCCTGTCTTGTCTCACCTCTTCTCTGCATGTCAGCTGTTTTGTTCACTGTTGCTCACCTGTGTTAACAGATGGTCAATCCAGAGACAACGGCTGCACTCTGGGAGGACAGCACCCAGGCTCTTTATAGGCAGTCATATCTGCAGACAAATGCGGTCAGTCCTGCCAGCCCCTGTTTGGACAGCAGACAATAGGTGTTTGCTCTTCTTTTCACCTTTCAGTCTCATTTCTATTTACCTGTTTCCTTCCCCCTTCCGTTGGCATGAGTTTCCAGGGCCACCTGTCTTACGGGAGGTTTTTTTACACCTTGTTCACAAAGCTATCTCAAATCCTAAAACAAACAATAAATACAATGCATCGTGCTGAGCAGGTTATGTTCTGCCTAATGTTTATGGATGTGACAACTTTTATGAGCAAAGTCTTTTTTTAAAAAATAGCTCAATAGCTCAGAAGATAGATATGCAGAGAACCTAGGCTATTTGGTCAGGAGGCCTTGATCTATGTGTGCACAGAGGTGGGGTCAGGGTGGCCACTTCCCTGCCGGTTGTCACTGACTTTTTACTGACTGGAATAGGTTTTCCTCTAACACGAATGATATGTGTCTTTGATATAACTTTTTCTCCCTGATACTTCAGTCATGGTGAAATAGAAAAGTAATTTTTCAGAGGAGTATCTTCTGAAAAGTAATCATTTCTCACTAGTATAGTTTAATCTAATTCTCAGCAGTCAAGTGGTAGTTACAGAGAATGTTCTTGATGTTAAAATCTCATTGAAGTAGGCATATTGGTCTTTTCACACTGGTAAACTCGCTGTTTATCAGATTGCCATGTAGATATCTGTATGAGCAGCCAGTGAAAAGCGGCCCATGTTCCTTTTGTTAGCACCCAGAATACACACACACTCAGATTAAGTTAAATGAGCTCAGCTTTCGTTGTGAGTCCTCAATGTTAAATAAGTTCAGTTTCCTTGTGCTTTCCTAGCCGTCAGTAATTTAACTCCTGTTGATGCACTAGTTGTGAACACAACTATTGTCTAGATTCAATCAAAGAACAAAAATATTGCAGAGCGCTGGGGAGAGTACCCAACACCAGGTACTCATGACTGTCAGCATTCACGCCCGGGTGTAACTCTTCCAGCTAGCTGTTGTGTTGCAGCTTAGGTTTTCATCTCCACACTTTACCTCAGTGTAAACAATTTCCAGTTTATTGTGTTCTATGAATCTCCATTTTCAAGCCACGCCTCCATATCTCCAACATTTGTGGTCCTTTCACTTACATTGCGCGTTTGCAGCGCTCAACCCGTCGCTCAAGCTATAATCTCCAGTGTCACTGAGATACCCACCTCACATGCCTTATGCATTCTTATGGTTTGGTTAGGCTTTTAAGATGATGTCTTAGTGTGTAAGCATAGCTGGCCTGAAACTTGTTATGTAGGCCAGGCTGGCCTTGAACTTAAAGTGATGGAGGATCATCATACCTCCCAAGAATGGGAATCACAGGCATGCTTAACTTACTGGATCACTGTGAGAATGTGTTATATGTACGTATTTGATCATTTCCCATGATAAACATTGGAGCCACGCACTTCTGTCAGCTAGAATGCACGTTTCCACACACCTAGAGTCTCCTGCAACTCCAGTCAGCCTTAAAGCAAGAGCAGTCGTCTCAGCGTCTCTTCTTTAGGCTAGACTTCTTCCTGCTCTGTGTCCACAAACTCATTGATCATCCTTTCTCAGCTAATTCTCGGCACATCCTGTAGTGTTTCCTTGACAGCATGTCTCCATACATTCATTTATGAGTTCTCTCTCTCAGTGGACAACTAGTGCTGAAGGGTGGAACAATGGCTCATTCCCTTTATTGGCTGGAACACGGCATGGATTAGGCGCATGATTGGCATTGAGTAATCATTCACCTAACTGGTTGCTTACCATTTTTAGAGCTCAATTTCTCCCTTCATTCCACGATTAGAGGTTGTTGTGTTAAAAATCGAATCAATAAACCAGTGATAGTGTTTTCTAATCTTCAATTTTTATGAAAATAATTTAAATTGAAGTCACCCATCTGATCTCCAGTCTCCAAAAGACAAACGTGGTGCCAAGAATTGAACTGTTAAAGCAAAAATGGGCCATCGAGAGGGCAGAGGAGATGTGACAGAAACCTGCAGACCTGAGTTCAATCCCTAGAGCCCACGTAAAGGAGGAAGGAGAGAGAAAAAAATCCACAAAGTTGTCCTCTGAACACTATACACATGCTATGGCGAGTGTGCTCACATACCCACTATTCACAGGCACTTCCGCACACACATGTGCACACAATTTAAATGTCTTTAAATAACACACACACACACACACACACACACACAAAGAAAAAAAATAAACGAGAGAGAAAGGAACAAAAAGAAAAGATGGGAGGAACGAACAGTCAGTGTTCTTAGCTCCCAACTGTTTGGCAACAGAGTGGCATCAGTGTGACCAGTGTGGTGGCATCTTTAGGCCTGCAGGCTTCCATGAATCACTTAGACAATACGATTTGATGCCTCGCCGCAGCCATTAGGCAGATCTTCTGCCTCAGAGAATGGCTACACTGTTCTGGACACAAAAGGCAAGTGCTTGCCACTCTTGGCTATTATGAGAAACAGTCTCCGCAAAAGACACATTTGGAAGAGCATACAGGGCAGGGACTTAGACCAGATACACTAACTTTTTACCAAGGTTGATTCAGTTCTCTCCCACCAGAAAGGCAGTCAGTACACACACACATACACACACACACACACACACACGCACGCACGCACACACACACACACACATGCACAGTGTGAGGAAAGGATGCTCGGATCGGATCTTTCAATCCTTAAAACTTGCCCTAGATCTCAAAGCAACCAATTCAGACAACTTAATCCAAGAAACATGGAAATAAAAGCTTACTTCTGTTCAAAAAAAAAAAAAAAAAAAAAAACTTGCCCTAGAATGCCTTTTTATTTGTTTTAATGAGAAACTTTATAATTAGCAAACTAGAAATCTTCTCTTGGAAAATCAAAGCTGGCAATTCTGCATGACATCGCATTCACAAAAGGCAATGTGCGGTGACCGCAAGAGAGTACTTGTCTGCACAGGGGAGACTACACCACTTCCCTTAGTCAGTAGCCGGTCTCCTTCACTATTTATACCTCCTGATTTGACCTTGGAGAGTAAGCATTTGATTCCTTCCTCTATGCCTAGGTTTCTAAATCTGTCAGTTGTCGTACAGTGACTGCAACTAGCACGGGGGGGCTTTTGCAAGAATGAAGTCATGTGATTTAAGTGCCTCACCTAACGTCTGATGCTGTAAGTTTTCTGTAAGTGTTTGTGATTTCTTTGGGTCAAACCCAACCTTTATTAGGCATCTTCTGTATGCCAGGTGCTGGAACAGGCATGAAGAGACACTGTTGAGAACAAGCATGGTCCCCAAGTTTAGAGAGCTTGTGAATTATCATCTAGAAAAATGCCATGTATATTGCTCACGTGGCCTTTGTGTTATGAGGTAAGAAAGTTGATGACACCATTGGATTGCTTTGGGGATTGCTGTGCTAGAGTGTAAGAACAAAAACAGAGAGGCCCTACTTTGGAAAGGAGACCTAAGCTGAATATTCTCCCAGAGTTCCTCGGGCCCATCCTTCCCACAGCACTGCCCCTCCCCCAGAGCTCCCCATCTCAGCTCTCAGCAGATGGCTTTGCTATCTGCTCAGTTGTTCTAGCCCAAAATACTTTGATTCGTTTCTCTCTGCCCTTCTATCCCCCACCACATTTAATTCATTAGCAGGTTCCATCATGCCTTCATGCAAAGCCTGTGCTAGATCTGACCTCCCCATAGGCGCTGCCACCATTTACAATGGTACAAGCCACCACCACCGTTCTACTGGACACCCTTCTGATGGCTGCACTCAGCAAGCTTGCTCTGTGAAGGACCAGACTGTGAGTGTTTCAGATCAGTGGGCCTCCATATCACACCACTGAAATATCTCCTTTTGGTCCTCAAGCTAGAGGCAGTTCTTAAAGGGTCAGGCACAGCTATGTCCCATTGTTTATGAGAACAGACTGCAGGCTGGGTTCAAGCTCATAATCTTTGTGAACATAGAATTCACACCCACATCCTAGGAGTGGTTTCTCCAGCACTGAGGCTGCACCCCAACCCTCCTGATCTTCCAATCTGGGGCCCCTTTCTGCCCCAACCATTTTATCCTTTATCTTGAGGTTTGGACCAAACACGCCAATTCCCCACTCATGGCCTCTATACTAATCACCCTGAGATCTCCTTCCCATGTTAGCATGGCCAATTACTTCCCTGAACATTTCACTCCTGAGAGGAATTTCCCTCCGCAACCTGGTCTCCCTCCAAGTCAAAATTTAAGGCCACACATCTCTCCGTTGTGTGCTCTTTTCTGTGTCTACCTTCATCAGCAAGGTCCTCGCTGTTAATGGTTTGTTTTGTGCTGTGGTCTGTGTGTGGATCAGTTTGTGAACTGAGGGCAAAGCTGCTGCTGTGACTCACCTGCCAGGGCCTCTCCCAGCACAACACACAGGACACGTCTCCCAAAGAACTTTTGGAAAGGAGAAAACTTCAGCACGGTCAGCTAAACCAGAGCACCACCTCAAGTTCACCGTCTTCAAAGGGTCCTGGAAATTTAGCCGCCACACCAGACCACATTTTGCTCTGCTCTCCTTAACCACAAGTGCCCAATGTGAGTTACCTAAGAAGAGCCAATGGGAGACACCACCGAGCCAGAAATAATTTGATTTCAGAAAGAAAGGGGGGTATTGTCTATCTAAAAAAGAGCCTGTGTCACTGCGAAGTACATTTCCAGCTATGTGGTTGTTCTGTCCCTGTGGCTCTTGTCCAAGCACGATGCCTAGAGGCAGGTACTTAAGTCAGGCCCTGTTAAGAAGGAGAAGCTCTAAAAGGCAGGCTACATTCAGGTGTGTTAACTGGCTGTTCTTTTTATCTACAGTATTAAGTCACCAATGACATCTTCTGTGCAGGCTCCTGACCTTTAAAAGAGGTGGAAGGTCTTTCTCTTAAGAGCTAACTTAGTCCTTTGCTGGAAAATATAGCTGTTTATTTTTAGGACGGGGAGTCGTTCACTCAGCTGCAGTGTGCTGGTCTGCTCAGGCTGCTGTGATGCAATTGCGTAATGAGTGCCTGCAGCAGCAGAGAGGTGTTTTCTCTCCGTCGGGAAGGCTGCAAGTGTCCCAGCAGTGTGATATCAGGGCTGGATCTCGGCGATAGCTGGCTGGCTACAGACAGCAGCCTTCTTGTTTGGTCTTTGTGTGTCCTCTTCTCTGTGGACGAGGGGATGGATCTTTGATGTGGCTTCCTCTCTTCCTAAGAGCATCATCTTAACAGATGTCAGCACCAAGCACCGTTCTCACTTCCAAAGTAACCATGGCTAGTTTATTCGGAAGCCAAATATGAGTGGCCATGGCCAAAGAACACTGATCCAAGTTATTTCAAATATTTCATTCCAGCTCAGTTAGAGTTTCATGAGGCTTTATCCTAAATCAGAATACTTTGGGATCACATCAGGCAGGTTGCAGCAAAAACAGGGAAATTTCTGCCATAGGCCTCAGGTACTCTCTGATGACACCCTTAGCCTTGGCTCGTGGGAAACTAGTTGTCTGTTAGTGCATTTAAAAACAATTTGATTAATAGTTACAAGGAGGGTTGTCAGGTTAAGCCCAGGGCTAGACGGTGGAGGTGAGGCTATAGATATCTCAAGATAACTTGCCTCTGGAACAGCGGCGTTTCAGTTGTCTCCAATAACTGAAGTTGCGATCAGTTAATCTGTCTTTTAGAACCCTTAACATAGCCGAAGAGGTGTTCTTCAGGGAACCCCAGTTCACAAGATTGGGTCCCATGGTTGTGACCTCTATGTAATCTTAAATGATTTCTTTTTTAAAATGCATTCTTTTAAGTTCATGTTCAAAACAATGGGTTTTGTTGTAGCCTTGGTTACATTCTTGAAGGGCTTGTCTCCAAACGCAGTCACAATGGGGATGAGGGCTTCACATACGAGTTTGGTGGGAGCACAATCCAGTCTATCTAGGGAGCAACTTCCAAATGCTGTAACTTCATGCATTACAGGTTTTTTTTTATTGATGGAGGGGTGGAAGAGAGAAAGAGAGACAGACAGAAAGACAGACAGACTTGATAATATGAGTAGCATAATACTGTCTTTCGTGGGAACATCTTTGCTTTTTTTTTTTTATTTTTCTTATTGGCTCTCCTTTTTCTCAAGTTGTAAACTTGTAGCTTTTTCCAAACTTAGAGATGAAAGGTTCTTCAGAGATGATTGCCACATCTGAAATCCACTCTCCCAATGAGGTGAGAGAGGATAGTCCTCACCTTGAGGCCTCTGCCTTTCTCACACTTCTTAACAACACAAACGTATCCACTGAGGATTGAGTCCCTTGGGGTGAGAATGAAGCTGTTTACCACGAAATGGCTGTGCTCCCACTAACTTCTGCAAACTTGGTCCTTTCGGGGTACTGTCTGTTCCCTCATCATCACTTATGGGTACTTCATAGTACTTGTTCTGCACCTTGAGGAAGATCTTAGATGTAGGCAATACATGATTTTAAAAAACAATTTTTAATTATTTGGCCTAAAATGAATATTTATGAGTGAATCATCTCAGAGTTCTTACTGTGCTTGCGTCACAATTCTAAATGGTATTCATATATACTTTCATTGAATCCCGTCAACAATTTTATGACAAAGGCATTTTTAAATTAATATTTATATGTATGTGTTTATTTGAATGAGTGCCACATATGTTTAGTGCCCTCAGAGGCCAGAAGAGGGTATCATATCCCCTGGAACTGGAGTGGCAGGCAGCTGTGAATCACCCTGAGTGGGTACTGGGACTTGAACTAGGATCCTCTTCAAGAACAGCTAGTGTTAACTACTGAGTCATCGCTCCAGATCATGAGGTATTAATTGTTATCTTGTACTTATAGATGAAGAAGCTGAGACTTGTAAGGGGAGCAAAATAAACAAATGCTATTAGATAGCCTTATGTATGGTACCAGCTCAAGTCCAACTTCACTTTCCTTAATGTAAAAGTTTCATCTAATTTATTAGTTACCCAGAGAAAAATTAAGCTTAAGGCCATTGTCTTAGATTAGCACGAGTACAAATGCCAAGCCTTGTTCAAGCATTTCTTGCTTTCCCATGACCTGACTTCAAGATTGAAGTTTCTCCCTATAAGGCTGAATAGGTGTCTGTTGTGTAAAACACTCAGGTAAGAAGTGGTGAGTTGGCAGACTCCAGCTCTTGAGATCTCTGGCAGGTTGACAAGTCCATCTGAGCCACAAAAAAAAAAAAAAAAAAAAAAAAAAAAAAAAAAAACTAAGAAAGTCCCCAGGAACATTGGAATTTGCTGGCACTCAGAACCCTAGAAGAGAGTGAATCACTTCACCTGGGCAGGACTTGATTCAGGTAAATCTGACTTTGTGGACTAACTCATGATAGTAGCTATTAAACATGTCCGAAGCAAGGTTTCCTCCTCTTGTGAACAGTGACAGTGGTCCCTGTTGCTAAAGCAGCTGTGAGGTGTCGGGTAACATATGATTAGTGCTGAGAACTGTGTACAACACACAGTGAAAACTCGGCAAATGTTAGCTGCTATGATTGTGGAGCCTATTGTTTGGTCCTCAAGGAAACCAGTCGTTCTAAAACAAAGACTCCAGTGAACCCACATTACGGAGAATACAACCCAAGCTCCCAAGCTCACAGCCTTATCATTGTGTCTGTTGCATAGCTGCTGTGTAAACGTGAACATGGCTCCAACCTTCCTAAGCCTCAGGGGTCCCATCTCTTGCATGGGAATGGTGGTGTCTAGCACACAGCATTCAATGAAGTATACCACTAGTGTTTGTGCTATACTTGTATCATACTGAGAATTCTTCTAGGCACATATAGAATTGTTTCAGATAATCCTCATTGTAATGTTTTCAAGTATTAGTCCTGTTATGTCAGATGTAAGTTACCGGCTTTGCTAGGTTTTTACCATCTTATCCCCATCCACGGGAGAACACGAAAGCCCACAAGACATACATATCTATGTACTTCGAGCTAATCTGTCGTGGCACCAGGATTTGAAGCCTGGAATCCTGCAGTCTGTACTAATATACTACTGTACTTTAGTCCTTTCTAAGAAAATCTATGAAATCTACAGCAGAGAGTGCACAGGAAAATGCCAACATTCAGTAAAATCTCCCAGTTATTTCTATACACAAGAAAGCGTGGGAAAAGAGTTCCCATGATGAGGCAGCATATAGCTGCACCTTGTAGAGTTATAGAAGCCCAGGTGTGAAGAACATTTTCACATGTAGGCATTCTAGACAGAGCGAATAGTTTCTGTAAAGACACATAGGCAGGATAGCAGAGGGCATCTATGGAGAACTGTGAGAACGGAGTGTGTTTGGAACACATCATGATGAAGAAATCGGATATAATAGGCCTAGAAAAGATAGGCGGACATTTGACTTCGGATTCATTTAAATCAAATGGAAGTGGCCTGGCAAGAAGTCCCTTTCTGACTTGGAGAAGGAGTTCTCAATCAGGACTGTCATAGCACCTGATGCTGGCATGAAGGACACGGAGTCTGTCAAAGGAGAGGGGGTCTAGTCAAGACCTATTATTAATTTTGGGAGAGATGATGAATTCCCAAGACAGATCCAGCAGCCATGGGTTGTTTCAAACAGAAAGCCTCCTTCTACTTACATCCACTTTTTGTAATTCTCAGCTGTCCATGATTTGTCCATGAGTTCCCAGGCCGGTTGTGTCCACTGCTGTAATTATGTTCTTTACCCCGTTTAATCTACCCTCAGAAGAGAAGCTGTCTATGGCTCCTTGCAAGTGTGTTTTAAGTATTTTTTTTCCTTGGGGGGATATTTACATGTATTTCATTTACAGCCTTTATCCCAGGGAGAATGTCTCTCTGCTGTGCCTGGCCAGCCTTTATCCTGGTTCCTGAATAGCACTGACATAGTATAAAAGAACTCTTAGTATCTCTGGGGCACAAATATATGCATGGCAACCTATGGGCAACACACGGAGATATTCACAGTTACTCGGTCTTCTTTCTACCCTATGAGTCCATGCTGCTGCCTGCCTGGCCTTCAGGACACCCTGGATGGCGGATCACCATTTCTGCATGGGTTTCTGGTCCTGAAGACAGTGAAGAGACCCATTCCATCTCTTATTTCGGTGTACTCACGGAGAGGCACATGCTTACTTGCTGAGATCACTTGTTAACATAATCTTTTGTGTGTTTATGTGTATGTGCATGTGACTATCTGTGTTTGTGTGTGTGCAAACACACCACACGTTTATGTTGGAATGTTTGGAGCTATAACAATCAGTACACAAACTATGGTATAGCAAACTCTTCTACCAGGTGACCCATTGTAAAAGAATAATATGTGAATACCTGTAATTTTCAATTAATTTTTGTGGGTGTTTCAGAGTGTTAGTCACTTTCAGAGAAATTAAAGTGGGTTTAAAGTGTTTTTGAATGTAAACCTGGGTGTGAGTTTGGGGTGTGTGTGTGTGTGCAGGCTCTTGTATGTGGAGGCCAGAAGGTATCTTTAAAGTTGTTCTTAGGACAGGAATAAACATCCTTGAAGTTTGGTTTGGCCCTGCTATACCATGATAACAAGGTCACTCGTTTTGTTTTGTTTTTCGAGGCAGAGTTTCTGTGTTTGTTTTTTTGAGACAGGTAGTCCTGGAACTACTTACTCTGTAGACCAGGCTGACCTCGAACTCACAGAGATCTGCCTGCTTCTGCCTCCTCAGTGCTGGGATCAAAGGCATGTGCCACCTTTGCCCAGCAAAAAGGGAAGCAGTTTACTTCTTTTAAAGTATGCTTACTTTGAAATATTCCCATTTTGGATGGATCATCTATATTCAGCACATCACAATTTGATATCAAGTCCTCAGAATTCAACTCTCCAAAACCTCATCTACCTTGAACACAACTAGTAATCAAAAATGACTGTAATTTAAAAATGCATGCTTTTATTAGCATATCCATGAGTCATTTTCTTTCAGTGTGATAAAACACCATGACCAAAGCAACTTATAGAAAAAAAGATTTTACTTGAGGCTCATGCTTTCAGAGGGCTAAGAGTCCATCATCATCTTGGTGGGGGAAGCATGGCAGAAACCAGGTCTGGTGGCTGGAGCTGACTGATGAGGGTGGAGGGCCCACGTATCTATCCACAAACAGGAAACAGACTTAGAAAGGAAACTCTAAACAGTACAAGTGTTTAAACTCTTAAAGCCCACTTCCAGTGACATAGACCACACCTCCTAAACCTCCCCAAACTGGGAAAATTTCCAAAAGTACATAGGATACCTATCATTTAAACCACAGCATATAAGATTGTATATATACATTATATATACAAAACTTGTTACTTATTTCTGTTATACTATATAAACATATTACTCTTCACCAAAATTCCATGTAAACTTTTAAGAATAAAAACCAAAAGCATCTTAAGACTCAGGGAGTAGCTGAATGAACAAAAGTATGAAAGTATATTTATCAAAGGCAGACAATAATAGCACAATAACCTGGCCTGTGGCTGTTGTATCTTTCTCTAGAGGACATAACTAACCAACTTACTTCTTTAAAACTCTTGGCAAATTAAAGGACAGATCAGAGAATGTCTATTATTTTCAGGCTCAAAAGCAGACATCAGAAAATACAATCATAAAAATTAAAGGAGAAATGACTAGGCCAAAAAAAAAAAAAAACCCAGAAGTTGAGACCTCCCTGACTGCAGCAGCATTTCAGGAGTGACAGAAAAGAGATGGATGTCCTGTCTTTTGCAGCAGATCCCTCCTGTAGAATTTGGTCTCAGCAAACGGAGATCAGGTCATACATAGGCCATTATGGCCTGACATTCTCTATGAATAAAACAAGAAGTGGGGCATCAAGCAAAATCCAACGGAACTTGAAAATTGGGAAGCATAAAACAGGTCTTGTGGGGCTGGGGAGCTGGTTCAGTGGTTACGACAGTGTTCCATTACTCCAGTTTCAGGGTATCTGAACCCTCTTTTGGCATCCATGAGCATGAGGCCCATATATGGTGCTCATATATGCATGCAACAATATGTAATTAACACATATAAAAATTAAAAGAGAAGATATGCCTTGAGGTTTTAAATCACTTCAATGTACTTTCTACAGCATTTGTCCTTTACTGATGGGTTTCTCCTCAGGTCACAAGTGTTAACATAAATCTAACTTTTTCCCCATGGTTTGTCTTTGTTTTGTTGTAATATTTATATGTAGGAAGTAACTTACAAAGGGCCCGAGCACCTCTTTTCCATAGAAAATCTCATTTAACTGTTGCTGTGTCCTCATAAGGATCAAGGAACAATCACAGACATTCTGTGACAGGGTTTAAAGTCATCAGCTATTCTGAATCTTTAAATATTGACCCCCTTGTGAGGTTCTGCAGCCTACAGTGAAGTATAATTAGTTCTGGGTAATGAATGCAGTGTCTGTCTTGGTAAGGAATATACCCTGATACTGCTGTTCAGATTTTATATAAAATCTAACACTTAGATTTTTTTTCGGGCCCTTTTTCCATCTCAGTACAACAAGAGTTTCCAAATGGAAAGTGTCTCAGGACTCTCTTGAGAACCTATGCAGCTACCATCAAAACCCACTGAATATGTTTTAGAATTTTGACATATTCTTCAAGATGTCATCATATAAAAGGCCAAGTTGGAAGTTGGTGGTTTCTTAAATATACAGGATTCCTGTCATTATGACATCTGACATGACATGAGAGAGAAGACACTCCTTCCTCTTGCCTGCTATGCACAGTTTTATAAAAGAATTCAGTAGCATTTCTAGGTCATCTTTACTCAGCATTTGCAAACAGGCCAATTTATCACACTAGTTCTCTTATTTGCTTTGTACACAACACCCAAAGAGAGCCTTTCTCTTCTTCACCAGCTATAGGTTTACGAGTACATACGACCACCCCTGACTATTTCTTTTTCTTCACCATAGTTCCCTCTCCCTCCCTTTTTCCTGTCCCCAACCCCCCATTCATTCCTCAGAGAGGGTAAGGCTTCCCATGGAGAGTCAACTAAGCCGCCTTTATGAGTTGAGGCGGGATCCAGATCCTCCCCAACTGCATCAAGGCTAAGCAAGGTATCACCATAGGGAATGGGCTCCAGAAAACCAGTTCGTGCACCAGGGATAAACTGACTTTATTTTTTTATGTAGGTTTGTGTTTTCAAAGCTAACTATTAATTAAGCTAACTCACCAGCCCCTGTGCGAAGCTCTGTAACACAAACACAGTGGGTGGAATATGGGGGACAGAGTTCAGTGGGGGGTACTGGCTGTCACGCCACACTTTAGGCCCTGAGAGAGTGGCACTGCTTGGTCCAATCATGTAGGCTCCCAAGCAGTTATTTTATAAGGCAATTGAGAGATAATAAGGATGAGGATGAAAACTAATCTAGGTTTCTGTCTCATCCTGTTAATTGTACAGAAGACCAGAAAGAAACCAGGGCCATAAGTATCCACTGAGCTCAAACTCTAATGACTGCATTTTATTGAAAAACGATACCCAGATTTGATTCAAATAGATAATTTCTCCCACACCTACCCACTGCAGCTCCCGTATTCCAGCACCATCAGCAAGTTTCACATCCTTTGGTAAGTTAGCTTCCTTCCACATACAAGTCCCTTCCTGTTAAATTACATAGCATCAG
The DNA here is from genome assembly GCF_018167655.1 of Microtus oregoni. Taxonomy (NCBI): domain Eukaryota; kingdom Metazoa; phylum Chordata; class Mammalia; order Rodentia; family Cricetidae; genus Microtus; species Microtus oregoni. The sequence goes on from NW_024543070.1 coordinate 10,925,660, forward strand.
GTTTCTTTAGTGTGCCTGAGAGTGTTGAAGAACATCAAGTTGCCTCAGCTCACACTGCCAGGCTCTAAGCCTATCACACCTCCACAGGCTGTGGAGCAGGTCAGGCAACCTGGCTAAGCGTGTTTCCTTATCTAAACCAAGAGCCTGCCAGGCTGCTTTCAACAGGGTCAGCACAAGGAGCCATACAAACGCCATATGCGAGACTAGAGGGGTAACTCATGTGTTTGGCATGCAAGGGCTATAATTGATCACCAGCCCGCTTGAAAGGTTCCTCTGGAGAGAAAACCAAATGTCACAAGATAAGGTAGGAAATGGCCTGTGAAAATCCTGAGAATGAATGAAAATGTAGTCCTCTTTCAAATTCACAATGCTGAGGGTCAAATCTTCAAAAATAATGACTGTGTGTTAAACATTGTAGTAGGCATTTTCCTAAGCCATTAACACACGCAGTTCAATGATTAATTTGTTTCTTACACCCAAATAGTATAGGAAGAATACACAACTGGATGAATTATCAAGGAAAAGTGTGGGAAGCAAATCCCATCATCGTTTTCCAGAGTAAACAATAAAATCAGCAGCATGGGCCTCTCTGCTGCTCTCATACACAAGCATGATACACACTGGTGGAGCAGCAGCGTTTGCCTTCCTGACCAGGCTGCGTAAATTATCCCACCCCAATTTTCCATTCCCTTATCCTGTATTTCTTTAAAAATAAATTGTACTCCAAACCCTACTTTATTTTTTATATTAAAAAGTTGGGGGGTGCACCCCTCGCCGTCCTGAGTTCCTTGCTCATGCTCTCTCTCCTTCTGCCCCTGATTTGCACCTTGGGATTTCAGTCCGGTGCTCCAATGTGGGTCTCTGTCTCTGTCTCCTTTCATCGCCTGATGAAGGTTAATATCCAGGAGGATGCTTACATGTTTTTCTTTGGGTTCACCTTCTTATTTAGCTTCTCTAGGATCACGAATTATAGGCTCAATGTCTTTTATTTTTGGTTAGAAACCAATTATGAGTGAGTACATCCCATGTTCCTCTTTTTGGGTCTGGCTTACCTCACTCAGGATAGTGTTTTCTATTTCCATCCATTTGTATGCAAAATTCAAGAAGTCCTTGTTTTTTATTGCTGAGTAGTACTCTAATATGTATATATTCCATACTTTCTTCATCCATTCTTCCATTGAATGTTGTTCCCAGGTTCTGGCTATCACAAACAATGCTGCTATGAACATAGTTGAGCATATGCTTTTCTTGTATGATAGGGCATCTCTTGGGTGTATTCCCAAGAGTGGTATTGCTGGGTCCAGGGGTAGGTTGATCCCGAATTTCCTGAGAAACCACCACACTGCTTTCCAAAGTGGTTGCACAAGTTTGCATTCCCACCAGCAATGGATGAGTGTGCTCCTTACTCCACAACCTCTCCAGCAAAGGCTATCATTGGTATTTCCGATTTTAGCCATTCTCACAGGTGTAAGATGGTATTGTCTTGATTTGCATTTCCCTGATCGCTAAGGAAGTTGAACATGACCTTAAGTGTCTTTTGGCCATTTGAACTTCTTCTGTTGAGAATTCTCTGTTCAGCTCAGTGCCCCATTTTATAATTGGGTTGATTAGCCTTTTACGGTCTAGTTTCTTGAGTTCTTTATATATTTTGGAGATCAGACCTTTGTCAGTTGTGGGGTTGGTGAAGATCTTCTCCCAGCCAGTGGGTTGCCTTTTTGTCTTAGTGACAGTGTCCTTTGCTTTACAGAAGCTTCTCATTTTCAGGAGGTCCCATTTATTCAATGTTGTCCTTAATGTCTGTGCTGCTGGGGTTATACGTAGGAAGTGGTCTCCTGTGCCCATGTGTTGTAGAGTACTTCCCACTTCTATCGGGAACTCACCAAGGCCAGCTGGCCTGTGTCTGAAAAAGCCTGGGATAAAACTGGACTCGCTGAAAATAGCGGACAATGAGGACTACTGAGAACTCAAGAACAATGGCAATGGGTTTTGATCCTACTGCACGTATTGGCTTTGTGAGAGCCTAGGCAGTTTGGATGCTCTCCTAACTAGACCTGGAAGGAGGTGGGTGGTCCTTGGACTTCCCACAGGGCAGGGAACCCTGATTGCTCTTCAGGCTGATGAGGGAGGGGGACTTGATTGGGGGAGGGGGAGGGAAATGGGAGGCGGTGGCGGGGAGGAGGCAGAAATCTTTAATAAATAAATAAATAAAAATTGGGGGGGTGCATTGTGCCACAATACGTGTGTAGAGGATAGAGGACAACTTACAGGGATTGGTTTTTACCTTCTATCATTACATCCTGAAGACTGAACTTGAGTCAAACTCAGGTGCTGGGACTTAGAGACCTTAATCTGTTGAGCCTTCTTGCTGGCCCTGTTTTGCTCTTTTTGTACGTATCCTCAATACTAAACGTGTTGCTCATGTTGTCTTCACTCAAAGATTGTAAGCTCCATGAAATCCAATTTTTTAAGTTGTTCTTCCTAGACCTAGCTCATAAGGAATCCTCAATGAGTATTTACTGAATATTTATGGTAGAGAAAAAGAAAACACACTTGCTCCTTGCTATACAAGAGCTAAAATTTCAGTTAAAATATTAGATGGTATGATCGTTGGAGGACAGATTGAGAGGAGTTTACTGGATATCTAGGCTCTAGTAGTTTTTGTTTATTGTTTGGTGTGTGTGTACGCACACTTGCTTGATTCTAAGTGCAATACGAGAATGCAAGAGCCCATTGTGACTAGAGGGTATCTGATCCCCTGAAAGTGTACTTATAAGTTGTTATAAACCTATAGATGTGGGTGCTGGGAACCAAACCTATGTCCTCTGGGAGAGCAGTAAGCACTCTTAACTGCTCAGCCATCTCTATAGACCCTTTGATTTCCTCTTTAGACCTGTGATTGGTGTGTTAGTGTTTCTCATATTCCCATTCTGTAGTTAGACATTAGATCTTAAGGATCTGTGTTCCCACTTTGCAGAACATAGTGGGGTGTGTGTAGCAACTGTATCTTCCTTATAGGAGTATCTGGCCTAAACCAATCTGGCAGATCTGAAATGAACATCAGTAAAAGATCTACACAGGACTATCATGGATGGAAGGACGAAGACTAACAAACAAGATTTTTCCAGTCGATTTAGAAGAGGAAACTTTTCATACCTGTAGTAGACTGTATTTTGAACAGGTATAGTTTATGAAAAATGAATTTAAATAAGTTAAATTTTCCCATTATTTTCCTTAAAATATGTATACTATATGTGAACATTCTGAGACTCTGTATGAAACGTTATCAGGAACTATAACTAATGTGTTCAGTCTGGAAAATCCTTCAGTCGCTTTAAATTGGAATGTTATTTTAGTGACTAGACTGCCTGTTTCAGAGGATGCTCATGGTTTGGACTTGATTTCGTGTGTGTGTGTGTGTGTGTGTGTGTGTGTGTGTGTGTGTGTGCACTTGTATGTGTGTGTGTGTCAGTGTTGTGTTTGTCTGTGTGGAAATGTGTGTCTGTATGTGCATGTCTGTGTATGTGCATGTGTGTCTGTCTGTATGCATCACTGTGTATGAGAGATGAGGAGCCAGCTCTGTCTTTTCTGTCTCTTTGAAGTCAAGTCAATGGACATTGAGGGCAGCAGGGCCAGAAATGGCTTCGCTGCAGCTTTCTCCGCTTCCTCTGAGCTATGTCCTCTCTTCTCCTTTGGCCTTCCATATCCACAGAGGACATTACCTGACTTTTTTACCTGGGGCAAGTGTGCAGTGCTCAGAGCATCAGCCAAGGCTCCCAGAGATGATAGTCTCAGAAGCCAGAGAATACCAGTTCTCTTCCTCTGGTCATTGTCTAGGAGGATGCACCACAGAGCTCCCCTTCCACGTGCTGCTTTTGGACAGAAGTGAAGCACTCTTGCCCCCACCTAGGGAACTAAAGAGCAAGTATGACACATGTTCCTCTGAGACTCTTTCCCCATGCAAGCAGCCCACCTTTCTCCTTTGCACCTGCAATCATTCTGTGCCATGTAGGAAGTGTTCAGTGGTCAGAAAACCGCTTCTGAAAATGTCTATTTTAGTCTGTTGTGCCCCTGTGATTTTCAGCATCCCTTAGACTTCATCTTTAGTATTTATGATACTCATGTGATCTCACTAAATGTCAATGCATTCATGTGAGACAGCTGTAATTCTTCCCCACTTTTCTTTTTCAGAAGTAAATATTAAAAGGCTCACACTCACATGCCTGGTAAGTGATCCAGGCAGGACTAGATGCTAAGTATGTCTCACCCCTCATGCCTAGCTAGTAGTGGTTGAATGGGGATGATCCTCTCAGGCTCATATATTTGAACAATTAATCATAAGGATGTGGAACTATTTAAAAGGGATTAGAAGGATGAGGGGGTGTGGCCTTTTGGAGGAATTGTGTCACTAGGGATGGACTTTGAGTTTGCAAAAACCCACATGAGGCCCCCCTTCTCTCTTTTCAATAACTAGGACACTATTCCTCATCAGCAACATAGTTCTAGCATGGTTGCTTTGGTGACTCTAATGTTAGGTTTGGAGAGTTCTATGGCAGTGACCAGTGCAAAGGTAAAGCTCCCTGCTTAACCAGTGTGCTGGATTTCCATCCATTGGATGTTCTAAAATTCATCACCTATGTAAGGCATTCCAAAAAAGAAAGAGAATGTTTACATGCCTGCGCTAAATACCAGACTCACTTATCCAGCACACTTAAATAACTCATCTTTAACAAAAGGATTGCTATTTGAATAGCATTTAACAGCAATGGGAGGTAACCAGGGAATGAAAGGGGAAGAGCTGAATAAAGGAGGACAATGGTTTTGTGTGATACAAAGATAAGTTCTGATGGTCTATGGCACAGTAGAGTAAATATAATTAACAATAATATACCATGTGTTAAAAATATGTAAAAGGCAGAAATTTAAATGTGTCTGCCATAAAAAGTAATGAAAGGAATTTTTAATATGAAACTAAAAGGCATATTACAGTGGAAACTAGAGAAAACAGCACAGACTCTGACAGTCTCTAATAGATAATCAAGTTATAGGACCATTTAACTAATTATTTATTTATGCAGTTGATTAAGGGACCTCTAAGAGTCCCTATGCCTTCATAGCTAATGTTCTTTAGATTAAAGTGGATTCATATTGCTAGAGTGTTTTTAGCAGTCTCTGAAATAAAATGATAATTTTTAATTAAATGGAAAATTAAATTAACTGGAAAAATCCCATTTCTTAAAAGCTATAGATGAAAGTAGTTGTATTTATTTTTAAGCCAAGTTAAGGGTGAATGATGGGAAAAAACATTTATTTATCTAATATTATATCATTTAACCTTCCAAGAGTGGTAAGAAGTTAGATTCTATACTAAGAGTAGAAATAGCAAATTCTCAAATTCCAAATTAATACAAACATTGATCCACTTTGTTGATAGACATTAATTCAACTCAGAAGTATTTATGAGGAAGCACAACAGTTAAAAGTCATATATTTGTACAGATATGTTTTTAAAATATTGAGATAGGGCTGGTCATGTAGACGTAATTAGCCATTGTGTTCTTGGAGACCTTTGAGAGGGGATGCCTAGAATAATAACAATATGCAGCGTGGGAAATGTCATTTATGATTTGCAGATGACTCTGGTGTTTGTGAAATTGTCTGCGTTTCATTTCTCTTGCTTTTGTCAGTTGAGAACAGACGCATTCATTTGAGCAAAGTCGCAGTCTCGCCAGAGCCAAGGACCAGAGAATGATCTGACTGGGGAAGAGCATAACAGAGATAGCAATGACCAGGGTCTAGGGGGAGCCCACAGGAGGACCTTTCTCCTGTATGCTCACTCTGACCCTCTGCATCACCTGACGAGGGAGTCATTTGCTCTGCTTCCAACACAGCACCGTTTTCCTCCTATACAGGCATACACACTGGCTCCCAGGGTCCCCCCACCCCGCCACTCCCCTAACACAGACTATAAATCAGACTCCGTGTTCACAGTCATTAGAAACAGAAGGCAGTTTATTAGCAGTTTGTTATGATCTCCATGTAGTTAGTACATCTTCCCCTAAAATCAATATCTGCTGTTCTCCGCGAAAGGCAGTCGGTTTTACCAATAACTCCAGACAAAGATGCTGAGAGAGCAGTGGTAGGTGGAGGAGTGGGAAGTTTATGAAGCAGACACACAGCCACACTAGACAGGTCCAGCAGGTTGTAACCATTTACATAATATACACATAACAACAATAAAAAAAAGAGTTCATAATCTGAGACGTAGTGAGGGAAGGAACACAGGAGAGCTTGAGAGGAAGATAGGAAAGGGGGAAGTGGTATAATTATATTTTAATTTAAAAAATCTAATACAACCAGAACAATCGGAACCTGGGTTAGCTGGTTCATTCTGTCATCCCAGCATTTGGCAGTCAGAGATACGGGGAGCAGAACTTTAAAGTAACATCAGTGACAGTAAATTTGGGGCTATACTGGGCTACATGACACCCAACCCTCCCCCCCAAAAAAAAGCAAAAAGTAACAAAAGCCAAAATAGAAAAGGTACGTGAGACACAAAAGAATGTAGGAAACACAGGGGAAATGGCAGTAGAAGATAATCATTAGAAAATGAAAGAAATATCATAGTTTCAGTAGACAGTGACAGGAACGCATCTTTACCCATCTTCTCTCTGGCAGGGCACAGGCCAGCATGCACTAAAGTTGCCCACCCTAGGTTCCCTATGTCTGAGCTAGCTCCTCTATATCTAAGTGAGTGATGTCATCAGGAGTGTTAGAGAAACTATTTTGTGCTCATTTATTCAATAAGCATGACTTGGTGACAGCTACCTGCCAGTTATCATGCTCATCAATGGGAATGAAGTAATCAATGCCATCTCTCCACCTAAAAACCCGAAATCTCAAAAGATTCTTACAAAGTTCCCACCTAACCCACAGTCTCACTACACAAAGTACAGCCAACACTTCTCAATGTTAAACTGTAAGCATCATAGAGATATTAATCTTGGATCTTTCCTTGAGGGGGCCACATGGGTAGAAGAATTCTAATATGGTATGGTTAAGCCAAATGGCAAGGCAGAAGTAGACATGACACCCTTCTAAAAGGAAACCTCAGAGCATGGATGCCATTTCAAACTTGATCTTATTGAAAAGTACCTGCTGGTGGCACTGGATACTAGTAGACCTTGGTCTCCAGACTCAGACTATAGGCTTTACAGACTATCCTCAGTGGACTTTTGTGAGGGTTCACAATAAGAGGCAGGATTGATCCTCAGCACATGGGAATGCTCACGACACAACGGTCACCGTCATTACTATCATGTCATCTCCCGTTATCTGGAAGAACACAAATAAAGTGCTGTATTTTCTCCTGCCATGGCAAATAGGAAGGAAAGGTGATATGAAAATTTAACACACTTTATACAAAAGATAGATCATCTCTATTTTCTGCATTTACAATCGGTGCCTGTGACTAAAACACAGTAGCCCCAAGCCATGTGGAGGTAAAGATTAGCTCATTAAGATGGGGGAAGGGCAATGGCACCAAATGAAGACACTTATCATTTTTATAGTCGTTTGGGGATTTATGGGAAATAGACGGAGCCACATGATCTGCTCTTTTAGATGTCGTGTAAGCAAAGCTTTATACATATAATTAAATGTGCTAACAATTATTCGCCAAACATACCCCAGAAACCTAGTGTGGAAGGAATTTGCACGTGCTCCGAATTAATCACATCTCTTAGAAGAAAACTGAAGCACAAAGGTGAAGATTGAACAAATAAACAGAATTTAATTGCAGACAGCTTATCCATATTTACTGTTTAGAACCTGCAAAGTCCATTACCATGCACATATTTTTTTTCATAGTGGTCCTTCTTTATATGTGCAATGCACCGATCCTTGATGAAACGCTTAGTTGTTTGTTTCTCTGAGGCTCAGTTGCTTGATGCATCTTCTGAATAGCAAATACCCAAAATGATGCTACAGTGCTGGGGACATGCAGCCCCATGTGTTCCGAGAGGGTTTGCAGCAAGAACAGCTCATTTCAAAGCCATCTTCCACCACAGATGGCTTGAAATAAGACAACTTTGATATCTAGGTGACCTATTTCTCAAAACTATTGTGATTACATTGTGTGTCTGTGTGTGTGTGGGGGGGGGGATAATCTAGATAAAGGAAAGAAGAGACATTGTTCTGCTTACTGGGACTTCAAATCCTAAAGTGATCGCTGGCTGAACAGGACAACAGATTTCAATATCTGTTATTTCAGGAAGTGCCACTTCTCCAGTTTCTGGAATGAATTCACCCAGGATCTCTTCAAATAATCTCCCTCTATTTCAAAGCCTTCAGAGGTGGAACCTGTGGATGGCTCTGAATACTCCTGAGTTACAGAGGCATAGCAGGCCTGAAGCTACCCCATCCAAGGAGCCAGAACACCATGGTTGCTGTATTCAAGAGTCTAATTTACCTCTTAGCCCTAAAAAATTTCCTCTATCTTTAATAGTCTCTTTTCCTAAAAAAATGCAAGGCAGTGTCTTTGATGACAAAGGAGATCCTTGTGGCCTCATGGCTTCCTTTCCCTACTCCCAACGGTCCTGGGAAGTGTGTGCTTGGTATGTTTCCGTGCCCCATCATTTAGGAGCACACAGCACATGGAATGGCAAAAGGACAGGACACTGTAGAATAAATAAAAGAGTGTGAGGACATCTACCTTGTATCCTCAAGACTTGGCTCAGTGCTTCATAAATATTAGTAAGAGAGTAATATATTTAATTAGCTTCCTATATTTGTGACTCTATCATCTTGCTGTGTATTTTGGCACAAAGTAAATCTTCAGTTAAGTGTCAGCTTGAGTGAATAGCCCTTTACAATAAAAGGTATTTTCTGGACATTGTATTGGATCTGATTGATGTCTCTTTGGCAAGAAAAATGCTTTTTTCTTGGAACTAAGAAAGTACTCGGTCCTTTGAACAGTATCTTCTGGACACCTTAGATAGCTTTCCTATCGGGGTTCAGATTGTTTGTCATCCATATTTGGGTTTGTGTGAATTTGCTTTCCTTGGAACACTGAGGAAACCACCACAGGTAGGCAAGACAGTGTTTTTAAAGTTCTGTAGTGTTCCTTCCTGCATGTCACTTGGTGGTTTATACAGGCTGCATAATGAATGAGGGAGAAGGCAGAGAAGTAATTGCCAAAAATAACTGTCAAAGATATAAAAATGTACGAGAGAATTACCTTATGAATATTAAGAAGTATCGGCTTTTCAGTGTTTAACCAGTAATTGACCTGTTGTAAATAAGTGCCTATAACAGGACAAGTAAGGCACTCAACAGATAATGCTGTTTTCCACCATGCCTGATGACCTGAATTCAACTCCCCAGACATACATGGTAGAAAAGGAAAAACTCCTACAGATGGTTGTCTGTCCTACCCACACGTACCTTGATAAAAACACACACACATACATATGAACGAATGAATAAATAAAGACTTAAAATTACATGTAATTAAACATAAAACAATGAAAGAAAACATCTTTGATAGTTGACTAGGCTTCATACTGCTATTACTCCAAACTGTTGTTAATAACCCAGAGAGCAAACCATCATTGCACACGCCACCTGGAATGTGTTAGACTCTAATGGAATAGACGTATTCCATTAGACCTATTCCATTAGAATCTTTTTTTTTAGTCATACAAATGTTTCTTATTTTTAAAAGAGTATTTTACATGATCTCTGTATTAACTTGAAAAGTTTCCAGTTAACACAACGTGGGAGGTGTCTGATTTGTAGAATTGAATTCTATTTTTTCTTTAACGATGAAATCTTTTTTCACAGAGTGTGCAGGAAATTAGAATTATTTTTTTCTTAAAGACGTATACAAGCAAGAAAGCAGAGGTTAAAATCATAGTATTATACCGGTTTAGAAATTTTTGTAAGGTGCCGGGATGCTAAATGCTATGTAAATCATCACATTAGCATCATCTTACATACATAGGGATGCTGGTTCTATGTGGATGAATATGTAGCTAGCAGGGTGTATTTTTTTTTCTCTCTCTCTAGTCTGATGATGAGAGAAACAGGGCATATAGTACAAATGGCTTAGAAAGACCACAACCAGGGGCTATAAAATGTATCACCTATTTTCTAAAATTCTCTATCTCCTTTAATTGAAATAAAATACAGACCATGAATAGTTACATTTTTCTTTTTCTTTTTTCACAGTTCAAAGATGTCACGAAGCCTATGGTTTGTGTATTTTACCCCTCCCTAAATGCCTCTCTGATACAATAAAAGTATCTTATTTCTTTGAGAGTAGGGCAGGTTCTGCTGAATAACCTGAAACAGAGCTGCAGAGGGAAAAGAGGGGTACAAATCAAAGTAAACCACAGCTATTTACTGCCTTCTGCATGTGTGTGTGTGTGTGTGTGTGTGTGTGTGTGTGTGTGTGTATGTATGTATGTAATTGTGTTTGTGTGTGTGCATGTGTGAGTGGGACTGAGTGTGTGACTGGTATGACTGTGTATTGTGAGTGTAAGTGTGTTTCTACATCTACAGTGCATTCGCGTGTTTATTCATATTCACATATGTGTGTGGGGGTGAAGTGTGAGACAGAGGCTAACTTCAGGAAGTCTTCCTCAATTACCTTCTGCCAAATTTGATGAGCCGAGGTCTCTTAATTGAACTCAGAGCTCTCTGATGACCAGTCTGACTAGCCAGCTTGCTTTAAGATTCCATCCCTGTCTCCCAGACACTGTAATTGCATACATTTGTGTGCATTTGGGCTGCCATGACCCGTAGAATTTACATGGATTCTAGAACTCCAACTCTGGCCCTCACACTCACTATAGATGCTTTACTGGCTAAGTAATCTTCCCAACACTACCTCCTACCATTAAAGTAGATTTTAGCAGGTATCAAGATAATCTTGCACCTATAAACCAAACCTGAAATAGGAATTATTTATATTATGTAGTTTTACCTTCCCCCTCCCCATACCCTCATCTGCTCCTCAGATTGGGTAAGGCTTCCCATGGGGAGTCAATAAAGTCTAGCACATCACTTTGAGGCAGGACCATTGCCCTCCCCACTGTATCTAGACTGAGCAATGTATCCCTCCAAAGAGAATGTACCCCCAAAAGTCAGTTCAAGTACTAGGGATAAGGTTTACATCTGGGTTTTCTTGGTGAGGGTGACCAATGTTGCAGATGTTCAGGAAATCATAGAGAGGAATTTTCAACAAGAAAGGTTACTTCTACACAATGAATGCATTTTTCTATTTATTTTCATAATTCAGTTGACCTTTGCTTTGTGTTTTCTGATGCTGTAGTCATAGGTATATCAACAGATACACAGGGATTTACTACTGATATTTCTTTAGGGGAGCTGAATGTCTTTGTTATGAAGTTACTCCCTTTAAACCCACTGGAATGTACTTTTTTTCTGGTGTTCATGTATCACTATGGGTTTATTTAAAATTTGCTTTTATATTGCACATGCTAACCCAAACACACATACACACATTTTCAAAAGCTTTAATTTTATGTGTATGTGGGAAAGAGGAGAAGTATGTGCAATGGAGTGTGGGTGCCCATGGAGGCCAGAACAGGGAATCAGATCAGTTATGGGCAGGTGTGAACCTCTGGATTTGGGTGTCAGGAGCCAAACCCCAAGCTTTGTCTGCAAAACTCTTAGCTGCTAAGCGATCACACCAGCTCAACACATGTGTATTTCAAATTATTCATGACTTTACATAGTATGTTCTCTAGACAGCCTAGTATGTTTCTTCCTTTCTTTGTCTGCTCCGGCTTTTACCCAAGTGTACTTGCTTCTATCTTTTAATTGATATGGTTCCTTCACCCAGGTTTACTGAGTTATTGATGCTTGTATTTATCTGGCACTAATTATATGTTTCCGTTAGCCCAAGCAGTCCTATATTTACTTTTTTCTTCCTTTCTTTTTTGTTTAGATTGACAGACAACAAAATCATTCAATTTATTTATTTTTTTAATTCATAAAACAATGAATGAAGTATCTTAGTATTAATTGCAGTCATTATGACATATTCAAATTTTAATTTACATGCTTTTCTCCCTGATAGTTATTAAAAACCATATTTATTCCTCTTTAACTGTATAGCTAGATTCTGTACATTTTTGTGAATTGTGCTTGTACATCTAACCAGAAGTACATTTTCAAATAATTATTCTTGATTTACAATATGCCAGATGCTTGCCACATTTTCTTGTCCCCTTTTCCGTCTTACTGAGTCTATCTTGTGCCTGAAGCACACACGATCAGCCTTGCCTTTGATTCACTCTCATTTTCTCTTCTATGCCTCGGGTTTATCTCAGAGTCCCACTGAGTCACTCCTTGCTATTACATTCATCCTCGAAGGGGATCCTCAGTAAGTACAGATTGCTGATTTAGCAATTACTCATTTTCAACTTACTGGAAACACTAGGCCGATGTCTTCATTCCCAACACTGCATTTTATCATTTGTGGATTTAGCCCTTTAGCGTCCCCTGACAAATAAGATTTCATTGCCTCCTTGTCTTTGATTCTTCCTGGTATACTCCATATACTCCAGACTTCTTGACTTTGTGGATTGGTGTGTTTCATCAACAAACAATTTACAGCAAATTTAGACGTAATCTCTGCACATATTGCCTTGACCCAATATTCTCTTAGGTCCTCCTTCTCTGTTCCCAATCAGCATGTAACTGACTTTCATGCTGTATCCTCTTATATTTTAAATCCTCTTAAGTTTCTCTTTTGCATCCTTTCCCATCCTTGGTCTCTCCATGCTTCAGACCTATCCTTTTTCTTTGCTTTTCTTTCTTTTGTAAACCTCTAATGGGCATATCTATTGATATTTTACATTTGGTTACTACTTAGGTAAGTATCATAATTTTTATTTTGCTTTCTCCTTAACCTTCTTTACCTTTTAAAAATATTTCAAATGGCCTTTTAAATTTTTTGGTGTTGGATTTTTTTCTCCTTGAACTGACTATAAGAGGGGGTACATTTTGCTGGCTAGTTTCTGAAGTCCTCATGTGCCTTGAGGGCTCTTAACTCTGCTGACTCTCACCTTTGCTGTCTTCTCCGTGTGCTCTTCTTCTCTGATCATGTGCTGAATGTGGTATTTCCATAAAACATTTGAGCTACCCCATCCCTAATCACTTGCCTCTTGCCTCTTTCTGGCTTGTGAGTTATGGCAATCTGGAAACTTCATCTAAATTTAGGATTTGAGGTCTTTCCTGAGGTCACGAAGAGGACTTATACCCAGGCTACTTACTCTGTGTGGTAGTTTGAATGAGAATGGTCCCCATGGGCTCATATATTTGACTGCTTAGTCACTTGGGAGTGGAGTTTTTTGAAAATGATTAGATTAGCACATTAGAAGGTATTGTCTTATTGGATTAGGTGTGGCCTTGTTGGAAGTAGTGTGTTACTCAGGCGGGTTTAGAGATTGCAAAAGCCCATACCAGGTCCCGTGTTTCTCTGTCTGCCTGCAGGTTAGGATGCCAAGCTATCAGCAACTTCTCCAATATCATGCCTGCCTTCCTACCAACCATGCTCCACATGAAACTATAAGATAGCCCTGTTTAAATGGTTTTTTTAGTAAGAGTTGATTTGATCATGGTGTCTCTTCAGAGCAATAGAACAGTAACTATAACTTTCCTTTCTGCTTGCTTTGGGGCGTGGCATCCCTATCCTAAACCAAGGATGGATCATCTAGACTCCAGCTTTATCTGTGTCACCCCATCTATCTATCTATCTATCTATCTATCTATCTATCTATCTATCTATCTATCTATCAAAAAGTCATGTCACCATTTTAGCTGCCTCTCCTGAATCAACAAACACTATAAAAGTAAATCCCCCAAAGTCTTGTGTTCTTGGTTGGATTGAGAGCTTTTATCAACCCCAGATCTTAACCTGGACATTTTATTTTTAATAATCTTGTTTGCTCTCTGATGTTTTTGGAGAATTGCAGGCTTTATTTTTTCTAGCCTTTCAAAGGGTGTTTTTGGAGAGGATTGGCCCGGATCATCCTATCTGCTAGTACGTCATGTCCTCACTGCAGTTACAGTTCTTACTATTTTCCTGCTGCCATTTCCTCTCATATAAAAATGGAAATTACATGATTGTTTGGAGCATTTTAAGTAAATTGAGGTATACATGCTTCAAGAGGAATAGCAATTGTAGCATGAATGTTCATCAAAATGTAATGCATGTTAGTTTTCTTAATGTTTTTGTTTACTAAAACTACCTCAAGTGATAACGAAAAGCCTGGATGTCTACATCATGGAACTCTTTGCTAGAGATATTAAATGTAGAATATAGCAACTTGGTTTTACATGGTGTGTAATTAATATGCAGGATTCCTGCTCAGCACAGGCGAGGTTTTATAGTTCTCTTTACTCTCACTCTTCCTTCCCAAACATATTTCCAAACCATTAGCTATATTCCTTAAAGGAGCGCCGCCTAAGTAGCATCCATTGGGTTTATGAACTCCACGAAACTCAAGGGATTCATCAATCTTTAGCATTCTTGAGAGGGTGACTGCTTGGGATTTTACTTGGAAAGGAGAATAGGATGTATCTGTCTGTGAAGGGAAATGCGAATGTGAATTCATCCTTGTTTTCTTTCTGCATTCAAAGGCATGACCATTGTTTCCACCAGAGTAGAAGGGGCAGGGGCTAGAGGCTGTGTGGTTAAGCTGTCTAAATCAAGATGGATGAAGGAGCAGCCAAGTGAAGCATCCAATTCCTGACTCTACGTGTAGCCTCCTCCTCCCTCCTCTTACTGATATTGGCAAGGCATTTTCTAATATGAGGAAGACGCACAAAGAGAAGGGAATACATGAGCACTGAATGGAAGGACTCTGGTATTTGCTCCTATTTTCTCAGTAGATTTCATATAATTTTAGAAGGGTGTCTATTAAAAACTGTCACTACTTTCACATTAATTTTTTTTTTAATTCAGAAGCAGAAATTTAGGAGAAATTTTAAAGAGTGGTATGTAATCGAAATCTAGTCATTTAATGGATATAGACACTGTGACCCAAGAAGTATAAACTGCTTTGTCACTGACAGAATTGGCTGAATTGAATCCCTGATTTTAGGACAAATTCAGGGAAAGCCTTGATTCAGTGGTCTGAGCAGCTATTTCCAGGAACAGGAAGGAAATGTGTGTAGTAGTGACTTCTGTGAGGTGCAGCTGAAAGGACAAACTGGAGCCTGAGAAGACCGTTCAGAGCATGTGTCTCCACAGGAGATAGGACAGAAAGTCAAGGTCAGAAAAGAAGCTTCAAGTCAGAAAGCAGTTCAATTCGCAAGACGGAATCTAATGTTCTGGTTGTAAGTCCTAGATGAAAGCTAAGTTCCTCGAAGGATGTCCTAACATGGCATAAACTCTACAAAATATGTTTAACATGTGTGAGATATTTGTGTGTGCTTGTATGTGTGTTATGTCTCATATGTAGTGTATGTATATGTGGCACATGAGTGTGAGATCCACGTGCGTGGAGGCTAGAACAGGATGCTCGGTGTGAATGTCTTCCTTTCCCACAATCTGCCTTATTGCTTTCAGACAGAGTCTGCCCCTGAGCTGGAAGCTCACTATTCTAGCTTTATGATTCTGCCTCTTTCCTCTCTAGTGCTGGAAGAACAAGCACTCAAAGACAGGGACACTCGCAGATATGGGCACTCACAGACACAGGAACTCACAGACACAGACACGCACAGACACAGGCACTCAGAGACATCCGCATTCACAGACACAGAAACTCACAGACATGGACACCCACAGACATGGACACTCACAGACATGAACATTCACAGACATGGGCACTCACAGACAGGGGCACTCACAGACACAGGAACTCACAAACATGAACACTCACAGACATGGGCACTCACAGACACAGGAACCCACAGGACAGACATTCACAGAGAGGGGGACTCATAGACATGGGCACTCACAGACACAGGAACTCACAAACATGAGCACTCTTAGCACGAACACTCATAAACATGGGCACTCACAGGCTTGGACTCGGTGATGGGGATTCAACTCAGGACCTCATGCTTGCGGAGCAAGTGTTCTACCCACTGACTGGTTCCCCACTCACTGATAACTATGTAACACCTACTATTTATTAAAGCTTTCAGTAGCAGACAAGTCACACCCTTTGCCTCATTTAACCTTCTTAGAGACCCAAGCGTTCACTGGTAACACTACTCCTTTTTTGTCAATACGAAAACTGAAGCTTAAGAAAACCGGATTTTCCCCAAATCACGTAGACATCTGTTTCTTTAACCTGTCTATTTGTTACCAACATTCAGTCCTTCCCTTGTGGCCTCTAGCATCCATTTTCTCTACCAATAGCAATGTCTGAGAAGCAAGGAACCTTATCCCTCCCCTTCACTGCTGAGTGAGTCCTCACTTCCAAGCAAAGCTTTCAATGCCAAACTGAAAACTTGTTGGCTAAATTAACAAATGCGTGAATAAAAAGACGATTCCAACTTACGATAATCATCTGCTTCATTATGACATTAAAAGCTATAGGCCAAGTCTTGACTGTGTGTTTCCCTAGCCACTGACACAAATATCCGCCTTCTTGGCCTTAATCATCATCTCTGTATTTGCCATTCAGCTCATGGTCTGCAAGCTGTCATGAATTTCTAAAAGTTATTTCTCAAGGTAGATCCGACCGGGTGATGCTGTTTCTAGTTGTTTGTTAACATTTTGTCTTTTTGATATCTGTCACTAATATTCATAAAGATTCAAAAACCTATGACTGCTTTAAGTAGGAAGGAGCATAGAGTCTCTCTTCAACTCTAATCAGCAGCCTTCATTTGCTGCCGAGACACACACAACCACCTCAGAAATCTGCATCAAGATGTAAAATAATACTCCTGCGATTTGCATAATGTAATTATGTTTTCGGAGCTGGTTTCTATCACATCTATCATTTTATTTTATGTTTCCCTTTGGCAGAGCCTTGGTGAGCTCTAAATTCATGTTGCCATCATAATATCGAACTGAACACCATTAAAACATTGGTATTGGGATAAAAGCGCAGCCTTCGTTTGTGCAGCTCTGCATACGCTGCTTTCGCATGTATAATCTTAATGAGATAGCACAGTTTTCATCATCGCTGATTTGCACACCAGCAGCAGAACCTCAGGAATCATTAATGATCAACTTGTCTCAAGGTCGTCCAGCTTGCATGTGAAAAGGTGTGACTGGATTTGGGTACTCTTGATTTTTGCACTTGACTTTCAAGTTTTTCTTCTTCCTGATATTTTACTTTATATTACACCTATACCTCTTGATCTTGGGGTGTTTATTGGACTTCCCTTTTCTGGTAGCTCGTGCATCTGTTCCAAGTGTCATAAAAGTATATGCTGCAGCAGATTATCGTGTCTCTGTCATATTATAATGTAGCCACGATATTCTCAGGATTTATTTTCATAATTTTCTTTCATATGTTTTTGTCTATGTGCAGAAAAGCGTGTCCTTGTGAGTACATATGTCCACAGAAGCCATCATTCCCTGGAGGTGGAGTTACAGGTGCATGTGACCCATCTCATATGGGTATTGTGACTTGAACTCTGGTCCATTGGCAGAACAATGAATGTTCTCTTAACTGTTAAGTTGTCCCTTTAGTCCCAGCAATATCTTTAAAAGGTATTGCAAATATATGTTACTTTGAAAATAAATAAAGGCTTGTTTTGGTGTGTATGTAAATGTACGAATATGTATATCTGTTAGCATATATGCACATGCCTGGGTGCATGTGGAAGCCAGAGGAGGGCACTGGATCCCTCAGAGATTGTGCCATTGGCATATGCAGGACCCCTAGTGTCTTATGTTTTTTGTTTCTGTGACAAGACACCATGATCAAAGCAACTTGTAGAAGAAAGCATTTAATTTGGAGACTACGGATTCAGAGGTTTGGAGCCCAAGATCACTATTGTAGGGGTGATGGAAGCATGCAGGCAGATACGGTTTTGAAGTATTATCTGAGAGCTCCATCTTGATTCAGAAGCACATGGCAGAGAGTGCTGGCAGGGAATAGTCTGGGCTATGAAAACCTTAAAGCCTGCCCCCTAGTGACACATCTCCTCCAATAAGGCCACACCCCCTAACCCTTCCCAAACAGTTCCATCAACTGGGATGCAAGCATTCAAATATACACATACAGGAGCCATTCTCATTAAAACCACAAAATTTAGCTGGTTACGTGTGTTCCTGTATCTGAACTCCAGCCTCCACGATTGCACACCAAGTGCTCCTAACCACCGAGCTATCTCTCCAGCCCTCTCCTGGCTTTAGGTAAAGGACAATTCTTGGTAACGTCCAGATTAGAGGAAGACTTTGCCATTTCTCTGAGCTCCATTCAAAGAAAGCATTGTCATTCCCATAGAACTAAGGCATTGAAGTTCTTGACATGGTCATCCTCATGTCAACAATACATATTCTCTTCATCTGCTATCCACACAGACGTCTCAGGAAAAAGCCACCATCATTTTTAACCTTGTCTTTAAGAAGTAAGCCATGTAGTTTATTTCTATAAGACTTCCTTTTTGAAAATATTTTGAGATTTTCCTAAATAATTTGAATTTTAGGATTTTTTTTTTTGCCCATAACCACAGATACTCATTTGGAAATATTGCCTTACAGATATTGACAGTTTAGGTACCTCCAGTGTTTGTCTATTAAAAACCACTGTAATGGTGGGGCTAGCCTTATGAGAAAATCATTCTTCACATGGGCTGTTACACCTACAGAATAAATTCCTAAAAGGACTATGTCTAATTCGGTTATGGAACAATCTGCCAGACTTCTCTACATAAACTTAGGCAAGTTTATACTCCCACCAGAAATCAGGTGTGTTTCTTCACATCTGCACAAAATAGCGCACTTTAAACACAAGACTTTTTAATTCTGTGTAAAAATATACAATTGTAGTTTCATAGTCAGTCCTCACAGTATATATATATATATGTGTGTGTGTATATGTATATATATACATACATACACACAAGTTACACATATGTATATATATTCTTTTTTCTTTGATTACATATTTATGAATGTCATGCACATGTGTATACTTAGTTCATCAGCTATACTTGAATAACTTGTTACTGAGCCTCCATTTTCCCTTTCCTAACCCTGGGATTACAAGTACAAGCCACAACATCTGCCACTTTTAAATTAATTCCCTGTGAATTCCATACAGTGTATTTTGATCATCTCCACCCCCTCACAAACTGTTTTCAGATTCACTCCTACCCAACTTCATGTTTTCTTTTTAAAAATACTTAAATTTTTATTTATTTTTAGTGTTGAGATTATAATATGATTACAACATTTCTTCCTTTTCTTTCCTACCTTCCCATATACCCCTCCTGGCTCTCCTTTAATATCATAAGTTCATTTTCACTAATTATTATTCCATATATACACATGTATGTATATACATGCATACATACATACATACACATACACACACACACACACACACATATATATATATATATATATATATATATATATATATATATATACACACACACACATATACTTATATGTATGTTTTCAGGGCTGACCATTTGGCACTGGACAGAAAACTGGCATGCTCTTCCCCAGGAAACACCACTTCTCCTGCTCCCGGCTTTCCTCACTTGCCAATAGTTCTTTGTGTACCGTTGTAGCATTGAGGCCTCATGGGCTTTTCTCTGTTTCCAGTTTGGCGTGTTCACTGGTGTCTTCCTTGTTCAGCTTATGTCTGGCTGGTCACATTAATGTCCTTTACAGATGTAACTTCTGACACTTTAAATACCATCCAATCTAATTTGTGTGTTCCAACCAGTCAGGTTTGCAGCCCACCTTGCAGTGTGTTTGGCCTACCAAGAGTCACACCATTACAGAAAACATACTCTTCTTTTCCCAGAAGGTATCGCATGCCCAGAGCTCCTCAGGTAGGGGTCGGACTTGATGCCCACCTTCCGCCTGCTGTGCCTAACATTAGTCTTTGCTGAGCTTGCTCAGGTCGTTTTGCATGTTTCACAACCTCTGTGAGTTCCTACACACAGCTTCCCTTTTGTATACAGAAAACAGTGGCTTCGTTCAAGTCATGTACTGCCTTGACTATTGCAGTAGTTCTGCCCCTCTTCATTAAAGACCCAGAGAGCCTTGGGGAGGCAGGTGTGATACAGATGTTCTCTCTAGGGCTGAACACTCCTCAGTCTCTTGTTCTCTACACATGGGCCAGTTGTGATTCTTTGTGTTGATTGGCATTTACTGCAAGCAGTTTCTCTGATAAGGATTGAGAGATGCCCTGATCTATGGGAAGAGCAATGTCATTAGGAGTCCTTTTATTACTATGGCCATTTAGCAAAGTAATAGTAGAAAGTTCTCTCTTCGGGCCCATGTACTCTATAGGCACCAATTCTTGACCTGTTCATGGTTCCAGGTATTGTAGAACAGTGGAGAAAATATAGGGAGGACTAATTAATAGTATAGATCCAGCTCAGGTCCCTGTGCTTCCAAAGCAAGCACAATACAGACTGACATATCTCATTGTCCTCTCTTTGATATAAAATGAACATTGCAAATTCATAATTGCATACAAGCTTGAACATCTCCTCTTTCCATACTCTGTATAAAATTGAATGAGATCACCCCAGTGCTACACTTCATCCATAGGTCAGCTGGTCACAACACTTCTGCCTCAGTATTGAACATAGATCTCACTTTGTCAAATTTTCTCACTTTGAATATCTCAAAGGTGAAAGCAAAAGTCTGCAGAGCTCAGTTAAGGGTCACTGAAGGCCTTAAACTTATTCTCTACTTGGGAGGTTACCATTATCTCTCAGAGTGAAGTCTTCTCTGAATTCCCAGCTAGCTCCAGGAACTACTACCTAGGTGCAGAAAACAAGTGACTTACAAAACCTTTGCACTTCAAATTCAGCTTGATCCATAGAAGTCATGCGTGAATCTTAATAGGTTGATTGAGGAACCAAGAAATCAGAGGACAATTATCATTAAGAGTAGAGAAACTGCCTGTCTTTCCGTATCAACGCACATCTTCCAACGAGATGTTGCACACATATCCTGGGCAGAGCTGATGATGAGACAAAATTATCCTGCCTGACTTGTGTGCAGATGTTTGCCCGCACCATATCGTTCTCACTCTGGAATATTGTGGGTGCTGTTTTCTCTGCCTAGCTTTATCATGTCAATGCATACCCTTTTGAAACACAAAGAAATCCAGATCCCACAGGACCCTGACTGGCTTTGAATAGTCACAGGAGGTGTTAAATCCCTGGAGGAGCTTCCTACCTCCACACTGTAGCCTGTACTCAAAGTCACAATAAACCATAATGTCAGCTACACATGATGATTGACAGCTGTATTTAGAAGTCAAGGAAGTGAATCCTCTCCCGGATTTCACTGTTGAGTTGTGACTGTGCAGATTGATTAGCAAAGGGACTCCACGGAGAGGCCAATTGATTACCAATATTTAATGAAGTCGTGTCGAAAAGTGAATCATACCACTCGTTGATTGACACCTCATACCTTGCCTACTCCTAATGCTTGAGGACCCCCCCCCCCCCCATTTATTTTCTTGGCAAAACAGGCTCAGTAGTGAAACACTGTGAGAGAAATGGAGAGAGAATGAATTGTGAATTGTTCCACTTCCTGGGGGTTGTCAATCCCATGATCACTCCACTGGAGCGTTTGTCTGGTGAGAGCGCCTTCCTCTCAGATGACACCTTCCTGCACCTTCACTGGCAAGACTCTTACATCGCTGGCAGCATTTGTGAAAGTGACACTCACTCATGAACTAACCACTGTCCCTCAAGACCTGAGGCCTCAAGACCATGGCTGTGGGGCTGGGTTTCGGCATATGAATGTAGGGGAGCGCATACTAGCAATCGCACCACAACAGAGTCCCATCAGGGTCGCTGGAATCCACTTCTTGATAACCAGCAGGCTTATGCTGAATCCAAGGGTGCTCTCTTGTTGTTCACACTAACCTTGAGGGTGGGTTAAGGAATCAAAATTCCCGACCTCTTTAAAATGCACTGCCCCACATTTTAGCCGCAAACCAGTTTCCCTGATTGTGGAGTAAATGAATCTACTCTTGGCTGTCATAGAAGGGACACCCTGTTACACATGTCCAAACATCAAAGACAGGGCCATCCTCAATTTCTACTTTCTCCTGAAATAAAGCAGTTACCAAATGTTCTGCGCTTTCCCTCAAAGCAATGAGAGAAGCCATATTGCTGGAAAACACTATTGCTTAGAAGATGAGAGAGCTCCAGAAGTGAGGAGACAAGGGAACTAAAATCACAGAGAGGAAAGAGTTTGAAGATCTGCAGTTGCTTTTCCCCTGGAGACCTGCTGAGTCTTGAAGCCTCTAGCTAGGTTCTAAAAGCCTGAGATTGGCCTTGGTCAGAAAGCAGTGAGGAGATACACTCTCTCAAAAACAAACAAACAAATAAAGCCAAGCTGAATCTCCCCACACAGACACCGAATTCTAAAGCTGCTACTGTCTTCTCAAATACCATTTTCTTCACTTCCTGATTTTCTCCAACAAATCCCAGGTGATGCTTCTAAGACCTTCTCAATCTAATTTCTGTTGTAACCACTTTAATTATTTTTTAATCTCTGTCTTTTAATTTATACTATTGGGTAATTTCCTCAGCTCTGTCTTCCAGTCTCTGTATCTCTATTCTCTGGATCCCATCCTAATGTTTACCTCCATGTGTTTTCAGCTAAGATTGTTTTGACTTTTTAGAGTTGCTTTGTTTTTACATTTGCCTCCTTGCTTATACATGCAATCTTTATTGGACTCTTAAATCATTCTGCCTCCCTAATGTCTAATACCTTCCAAATATGAGTGTCGAAGGGTCTAATTTTGCCACCAGCTACATTTGCTCCAGTAAATTTTCTGCTTTTGAGATGCATATGAAGGAAGTTTTTGAAGTCTGTGGGTGAGTTTTTGAGGAATTTTTTCCTATGTGTTGCTGAAAAAAAGTAGTCTTTCAAGGAAATATTTTCTACTCCTATAGGCAGTGTGTATTCAGTTCAGGCACTACTGTGAAGGAGGGCTTTAGTCTGCAAATCTTGGTTCCTATTTATCATAAAACCATGTGTGATGGTTAATCTTCATTGTGAATTTGATGGGATTTAAAATAATTGCGAAAAAAAAAAACCTCTTTGGTTTCCAGAAAGGTTGAGGCATGGCCCAAGACAGTTCTTCTCTCTTCATTATGGTTCAGAGAAACCAAAGGGTTGGACACAGCTGATTTAACTGAAGAGTTAAAGCCACACCTAAGTGTGGGTAGCACTATCCAGTGAACTGAGGTCCTAGACTGACTAAAAGGAAATCTCTCTCCTCCTCCTTCCCCCCTTGCCCTCCTTCCTGACTGTGGATGCAATGTGGCTGTCTTGCTCTTCTGCTTCCACGCCTCTCCACCACCGTGGACGGTACTGTGGACTGAAGTGTGAGATGAAATAAACCCTTCCTTCATTAAATTACTTTTTTCCGTGTATTTTGTCACAGAAGAAAGAACAGCAACTAATACCCCATGTATGCAATCTCTTTAGGTTTCTGGAATGCTATTCTGTTATTGCCTTTTGTTGTTGTTAGTGGATCATTAAAGGTAAATGTTTGAAGTGGATAAAATGTTCTAGAAAACCTTTTCTCAATGCCATCCTACTGACCAAGCCTCTCCTCCTATACCAGCCCTGCTTCCCTCTCTTCCGAACCTCATTGCCTGTATCTACCTCCAACATAAAGACTGCTTCTGTCATGGCCCTCCCATAAACATAATAACTGCCAAGGCCGTAGCCTCTGAGTGTCTTCTCTTTCCCTGGAAATCTCTCTTCATTTATCTTTCTCTGTTTTCACCTCAGGCTAGCATCTGAGTCAATCTTGTTTAACAGTTGTAGTGGGGCCCAGCTTGACTTGCTAGCATACCATCTGCACAGGTCACGCACATTGGCAACCCTACAGCTCATTAAGCGAATCCTTTACTTGGCTTAAACTACCTTTCCAGCTTTCTTCCTCTCAAGTCTCCCTCATCCTACGGTGAAGCACACTGTTCCATAGTGTTTCTTCTGCACTGTGTAATGAGTGGCTATATGTTTACGTGCTTTATTATATTAGGAACACAGTGTGAACTAAGGCCACTGGGAATAAGGAAGTGTAGGCCAATTACAGGAGAAGGTATGCAGTAAGTAGATTCCACAGCTTGCAGTCTCATCAAGGGAGACTGTGATAAATGTGGTTCGGTCCACATTGTGAAGAGTGTGGGAAAGGGGCCATTGTTCTATGGACCACAGGGCACCAATGAAGGCACGTGTTGTATTAATGGCTTCACTACCACTTGCTGTAGCTTTAAGAAGCAGAAATAAACGACAGTCCGCTGAAGTGGGACAGCATGTCATTCTCCATACTGTTGTCCTTAAACTTTCCTGGTGCTTGGTTTGCGCCTTCTGGGTTTGCTCAGTATCCCTATGGGACCATTTTCATATCATGTTTGTGGTTGTTTAACCTCTATTGAAGCAGGAATGTGAAGAATGATGGCATCATGTATACTGGGGGACTCTCTATGGAATATTGTGATGCTCTTGTCTCCTTTAAAATGGAAGCAAATGTCATAATATTGCACTCCTATTTCTGTCACTGGATCTGCTGGGACTTTAAAATGTATCATGTAATACACAGAACTAAGGATTATTCTGCATTATCTTGCCAGAAAAGTGTTTCAATTTTTATATAACTTCTATCTCTATATAAGTCAAGGAAACATGCCAGCATTTAGAACTCAGCTTCTATAAATTTGTATATAATAAAGTCTCTCAGTTGTGTTCCTCTCTCTCTCTCTCACACACACACACACACACACACGAACACACACACACGAACACACACACACACACACACACCCCACACATGCACACATCCAAACACACACTATTCATTTGTGTAACAATAGGGAAAGAGAAAGACAAGCCTATCTTTGCCGCTCAGAAGCGGGGAAGAGCATCAATGTTGGGCTCAGGCCCAGGCGAGCGATGCTGCAGTTGGAACCATGCCATTCCTACTGCATAGGGCCTTGCGCAGAAGTCGATTCTTCTGGTGCTCTAGACAGGAAATATGGGAACTGGTAAAACTAAACTGCAGACTAAGAAAAACCATTAACCCAACGCCCATCATACACTTTAGCTATCTTTAGACCAAGGAAATAAAGCCGACATTCTTGAGAGTGTTCTATCTCGTGCAGTTCTCATAGCAAGAAGCCAGGCAATTTGGAGTCATTTTTCTTTTTCTTTTTCATCCTGTCTATTACTAAATAATTTTTCTTTCTTTTAGCTGTTGTCAGAGAGCACTTAGTTTCCTTGGATCACTGTCAGCCTTCCATAGGCATTCTGGGCATTATCTCTCACTGTGTCTAGCCTGAATCACAAAAAAGCATCCCTCATTTGAGAACGAGGAAAGAAAATCCTCTGAACACAACATCTAAAAATGGCCACATATACAATAAACTGCCCTGCTTGCTTGTACTTTTATTATTCTGCGCCCTAAGTCAATCAACCTGTAATGTAACACCATCAACACAGCAAATGCCATAATTCCATTAAGTACCCAGTCTGTAGGTGTATATTTTGTTAAAATGACCAAAAGCATCAAATTTTATTTCTGTTTCTTCAAAGATGATTTAATTGACACCTTTCATTGGTTTTTGTTTGTTTATCGTTTTCTTTCCCTGCGCCTTCAATCAAATTAACTCTGCCTTCTCAAGAGCACAGAAGCGTGACTCGGCAATGCTAAGAGAGAAATGTCTGTGGAAGGCGGAGCTTCCGAAGGGAGGCAGCCTGAAGGCCCTATCAGGGAAGCATAATCATGAGGCCAAATTACACGTTAGACCATCCCGCTGCAGATGGAAACTGCCAGCCACGTGGAGGGATTGAGGGAGGCAGGCAGGAAGAATGGCAAACAGCAGCTTTGACAAACACAGCCTATCAATTTCACTAGACAATTATGGGACCGGGAAGAATCTTGCTGGCAGCTCATTTTTCTCCAGAGCCTCTCCAGCAAAGGAAGGCCTGGCCTGGCATAATGATGGCGTGTGGTGGGGGGGGGGGGGGGGGCTCTGGAGGAGTCGGGCTTGTTTCATTTTAGTTGGGCAGGATAGGAATGTCAGCCCGTGATTAACCACACAGAATAGACAGGAGGCATCCAAACTGGGATCAAGCTGCTGGCATCCCACTTGCCCTCTTTAGCCAAAATAGAATGATGAGGGAGTGTTTGAAATTCTGGTACTTCTCCAGCATGGGTAGCAGTGATTACCAGCAGAATATTCTACCTTAAACTTTAGATTGCACAAGAATGATCATAATTTGACATCAAAAGATTCAAATTCTAGCCTGGCTATTATCATCTTCAATATAAATGTACTAATTGGCCCTAAAATTGTTTAATCAGCAAAATTTGCAATGGTTTTAAGAAAAGGCAGTTATTTGAGAAGGGAAAACATCAAGGATTTGTTTAATGGGTTTTGATTTTTCCAAACACAACTTATCACAGATTTAAGTCCTAGATTGATTTCAGTTCTGAGTGTTAAAGCCCTTCAGCTAACTTTTATGATCCCTAGAAATGTTGACTTCACAGGTGTAGAATTGAAGTTCTTTTAGTTTTATTTGCTTCATTATATTTTATTTAGCTATTCCATTTATTTATTTTTTTTATTGTGTGTGTGTGTCAGAAGACAATTTACAGGAATCATTTCTCTCCTTCCACATCATACCCAAGATTAAGCTCAAGTTGCCAGTCTTGGAAGCAAGCACTTTTCCCAACACTGCTGCCTTAAGGGCCCTAAAACTTGAATTTTGCTAGTTATCACAAAATAAACTAAGGCCCTTTAAAGAATGGAAGCAAGTTGTGGTTCTGTTTTTTCCTTTTTGATATTGAATTTTTTATTCCTTTCTCTATTGCCAAAAGAAAATTAAGACCACTATCTTTTTCTGTCATGAAGCAATGTGCAAAAACTGTCTCTACCATCCACAGTCCCACATAACCCACCTATTTTATTCATTGCTTTCAGAATCTTAAAGCTGAAAAGGAAACACTGATTTGTAAGCTGTAGCTCTGACATGGACAGGTGGGGTGTGACTGCTCACCATGGTGTTATCACGTCAGACTTCCAACTGTGATGGTGACATCTAAGATGGATGGAGACAGTCACTCTTGCATGGGTTTGCATGGATTAGCCTAGCCCATCCACATCCTAGCACATCCAGCAGGCAGAAGTTGAAAGCTGGGCTGAAGAGAGTTAAGCTGTCCAAGGTCACACAGTTAGTAGCTGCTTAGGGGTGGTCTTTCAATCTAGCTTCTGAGTTCCAGTGATTTTTACAATACTAGAATTTGCAGTTATGTTTATTGTAGAAAAGTATACTTTTACTAATCCGAGCAAGTAAAATTTGTATATAATTTTGCTCGCTGGATGCAAATCAATGGCACAACTTTGTTCATACTCCTTAACCATTTTTAAGTTTGTGTACAACGTAATAGCCCAAAGTAATGACACTTTCATGCATTTGTGTTTCTTGGCCCTCTTCTTCTGCTTGTCTCCCTACCCCCAGAATCCTGGTTGGTCCTGTGTCTTGTCACAGTAAGAATCCTAATTGTATCATTTCTGCCATCCTTCACCTTTCTCCTAGCCCTTCCCAATTCACACTTGCCCCTCCCAGATGCCTCCTAAATTCATAGTCTCCTCTTCTTTAAAGATTGTTGTTACATATTCATATAAAATAAATGTATAAATATAATCTGCTGAGTCTCTTCAGTGTTACCTGCATATATATGTATGTATGTATATATATGCATGTATGTACATATGAGACACAAACTTATGTGTTATATGTAAGTTTAGGTAAATAAAAATAATGATTACTTATGCATTTTTTAAGAATCCTAATGTCATTTTTCCTTTCTCCCTCCCTCTTCTGCTGTATTGTCTTTCCACCTTTTCCCCATTTCTTTCTTCATTTAACCTGTTTTCTTTTATTCACCTCCCATGGTTCATCTTTCCTTTCCTGTGGTTACTTCAGGTTATGTCCTTATGTATGAGAAACTCTCAAAACTGCTGTTGAGAGAGAACACGTGGCATTTGTCTTTCTGGGTTCCACTTACTAACTGAATATAATCTTCTCTAGTTCTATGCATTTGCCTACAAATATCGTGATTTCTCTTTACAGGTGAATGTTATTCCCTTGTGCATATGTACCACCTCTTCACTATCCAGGCATCAGCTGAAGTCTCTGGATTGTTTCCATTCCCTAGCCTGTGAGTGGTGCAGGAAAGCCGAACGGGTGTCTGTTTTCTGTTTTCCTTTTCAGTCTTTCTCCAGAGATTTCAAGTGTTCATTGTTGAGGTCTTTCATCTTCTTGGCTAAGTTTCTTCTGCGATGTTTTATTTTCTTTGAGGTTATTGTTTCTTTGCTAATTTTTAGTTTGGAAGAGCTACTTCGTATGAGAGTCAGCTCCTTAACTATTCCTTTATAACTCTGTCACTACCTGTGCCTTTTCCCTGGTGTGTGTTTTATGAAAGTGGAAGCCTCTAGGTAAACTACACAAATATTAATGCTTCTATGTTTTCTTGATTAATTTTTATCTTTATTAACATGTAGAAAGGCCTCTTAAGGATCCTTATCTATTGCTTTGTTTCTATGCCTATTTGAGCCCTCTATATGGTTTTTGATACTTTCTCAGCGAGGGGCTCTGAATTCTTCCTCTGACATGCAGCTATCCCAGGGTCTTGGTTTCTGATATGGAGGAGATGAATAGTGACCACTGAGATGTCTTAATATTCTGTTGTCTCATGTGTATGGTCTTTCTTGTTCTGCTTCGTGTGTTTATTGAGAAAAATGTTCCTTCCCATTGAAATGTTTCTCCTTTATGTCATTCTTTTTGCTTTTGCAGTTTTCTGTGAGTTTCTCTGGTGGGCTGTCTTCCTGTTTCCTGTTACTATTGTGAGAGGTGATGGCTGTAGCTCCTTTAACTTGTAGTCCTGTCATTGACTTGTAACAGGGGACACTGTGCACCTCATGTGTCCTGGATAAGGTGCAGGCCCAGTGATGTTAGCTAACTGTCGGGGGATCTCAAAATGTCAAAAACAAGGACTTCTTGAATTTTGCATACAAATGGATGGAAATAGAAAACACTATCCTGAGTGAGGTAAGCCAGACCCAAAAAGAGGAACATGGGATGTACTCACTCATATTTGGTTTCTAGCCATAAATAAAGGACATTGAGCCTATAATTCGTGATCCTAGAGAAGCTAAATAAGAAGGAGAACCCAAAGAAAAACATATAGGCATCCTCCTGAATATTAACCTTCATCAGGCGATGAAAGGAGACAGAGACAGAGACCCACATTGGAGCACCGGACAGAAATCTCAAGGTGCAAATCAGGGGCAGAAGGAGAGAGAGCACGAGCAAGGAACTCAGGACCGTGAGGGGTGCACCCACACACTGAGACAATGGGGATGTTCTACTGGGAACTCACCAAGGCCAGCTGGCCTGGGTCTGAAAAAGCCTGGGATAAAACCGGACTCGCTGAACATAGCACACAATGAGGACTACTGAGAACTCAAGAACAATGGCAATAGGTTTTTGATCCTACTGCACGTACTGGCTTTGTGGGAGCCTAGGTAGTTTGGATGCTCACCTTACTAGACCTGGATGGAGGTGGGTGGTCCTTGGACTTCCCACAGGGCAGGGAACCCTGATTGCTCTTTGGGCTGATGAAAGAGGGGGACTTGATTTGGGGAGGGAAATGGGAGGCGGTGGTGGGGAAGAGACAGAAATCTTTAATAAATAAATAAATTTAAAAAAAAAAGATGTTTGTAAGTCCTAAAAGCTTTTCTGGTGAGATCAAAGTTAAAAATAGTAGCTTAAAAGTTAAAGTACTAAAAAGAAATCATTTAAAAATAAAAGCAGAAGGAAGTAAATAAGGAAAAATTATGCAAATAAAAACAATCAATAATGTAAAATGCCAGTCCTTAGTTGGTATTTCTTTCTCACTGGGGTAATATGGGTTGTCTCCCCTTTTGGACTACTGTTTTCTTCAGTCTTATTGGAGGCTGATGAGAACTAATAGTCTGCCTAATGAGAAGCTTCTCTTGAGCACAGGCTATTCTTCCAGAATTCCCTGTACTAAAATCCCCTGCTCTCCTCCCCCAAGCCCCAAACCAGTTATAATCTTTCCCCTGGTGAAATAAGAATCAAATTTCCGTTGGCGGGTCTTGCCCCAGCTCAGGCTCTGGAGGAGTCAGGCCTACCTGCCTGAGTCCATTTGTGTGTCATCAAAAGCACCGAGCTTGGTTCCAGAGCACATTTTTGGTATAGCTTAACCTAAGCCTTGCACAGCAGAGAGGGACTACCATTCTCTCAGGTTCAGGTTCCTTGGCTATACTGCTATGCACTCTCGTCCTTACCCTGCCCCTGTCTACTTTCTGTGTTGACTTTTCAACAGTCCAGACCTTCTCTCCCTGAGCCTCCTGGTGCCATTCTTGTGACCAGATCAACAGTGACAGCATTTAAAACTGGTTGGTGGGACTGATTGGGTAACAGCAGCAGATTCATCCTCCTTGCTGGACCCCATCATTGGGCAGTCTGGGCACATTTATAAGAGAAGTTCACTGCTCTGAATAATTAACACTGGTCAGCAAGTAGAGGAGTCTATACAGTGGCTCAGTAGCTTACTTTTCCTGCTTGGCCTCTAGCCCCTGTGATGCCCTGAACTAAGTCAGGAGTGAAGTAAGTTACTGATCATGTCATTGGAAAAGTAGGACTAGGAGAACCTGGTTTCTTTATGTGTCTGTCCTCGCATTCTATGACATTGCCGTATAGCTCATGATCTCAACATGCTATCAGTAAGTACTTCTTGGAATTCTTTCCAAATTGGGTTCTAGTAGTAAGTTTATATTATTTTTAAGAGGAAACTTTGATAGAAATAAAAAATAGCTCCTGCACGTTGTTTATATTCCAAGCTTGAAATTAATTGTTCCATGACTTTAGGGTTGATGATGAGAAATTTGATGTTATTTTGGTTTTGGTGGCTTGCTAGTTTTTCAATTTGACACAAACCTAGAAATATCTGGGAAAGGGAACTTTGGTTGAGAAGATACCTCCACCAGATTGCCTATAGGCAAGTTTGTATGGGTATTTTCTTAATTAATGATTGACAAATTAATTAATCAGTCATGGTCTGGTGGGCCCAGACCACGGGGCATGGTGTAAACTGTAGTAATAAGAGCGGCGGGGCTGCGTCCCCGGCACCCGACCGCCCCCACGGCTAGCTTTACCCAAAATAATTACACGGAAACTGTATTCTTTTAGACACTGCTTGGCCCTTTAGCTCTAGCCCTTACTGGCTAATTCTGATATCCCGATCAACCCATCTTTAATAATCTGTGATCACCGGTCTTACTGGGAAGATTCTAGCCCACGTCCATCCTGGGTCGGAGCTTCATTGCATGTGTCTGCCCAGGAGCCGGGAGCATGGGGAGCATGGCGTCTCTCTGAGGCTTCTGCTCCCGAGAGGAGAGCTGTGGAGTCTGAACTCACTTCCTCTTCCTCCCAGCGTTCTGTTCTGTTGACTCCTCCCACCTATCTTCTAACCAATGAGGGCCAAGCAGTTTCTTTTTATATAACCAATGACCTTCCTCCATCAGTAAACCCTGAGTGATTGGTCTTTAAATCATAAGAAAGCTGGAAAGCAATACTTCTCCATCGCCTCTGCTTTACTTCCTGCTTCCTCATTTTCCTTCAGGGTAGATTATGATCAGAAGATGTGAGCAGAAATTAACCCTTTTCTCCTCAAGTTGTTGGTCATGTACTTTGTCCCAGCTGCAGAGCCCTAAGACAGCTAGTGTTTGGGAATGTTTTCCTTTCCGTCATTAGCATTGTATCTTTGTTTGGTGTTTTGGCCTGTTGACTATATGCTGTAGAGAGAGTCTTCTCTGGTCATGTCTGTCTGCAGTTCTATGTGTCCCTTGTCTTTAGATGCTCACTTCTTGTTCATACTTTGAACAATGTTGACTGTGGTTGTAGGGTTTATTCCAGCTCCTTCTTCCCCCTTGATTCTGAGGCTTCATTGCTTCATTCCTTGAGTAAAACTCGGGGTTCTTAGAAGATTTGATCCTTGTTTTCAGGTATGTGAGCCTGAAGTATTGTCTTCATTTTGCCTTCCATCCTTGAGATGTATTGTTCTGTTTGGTTTTCTTTATTGATGATGTTTTCTACTGTTTCTTTTAATTTTATTCATTAATTCTTTCATCTCCAGGCTTTCGTCCACGTGGCCAACTTTATTTTCAAAGCCTTCACTCATTTCTTCATATCATCCTTATTATAGACATTGTTGTGGTCATGAGCACTTTTTAAAAACAAGGGCTCTGTAATATTTTTAATATTATTTTAGCTGTATCATTATCTTTATTTCCTCATATTTAGGGGTTGTGCATTTTTGTTTGTTTGGTAGGTTTTTTTGCATAGGTTTTTTTATTGTGCTTGCATAGATGTTGGAATGAATGTATTCTCCAGATTTATTTTCCACTTTTCCTTACTTTGTGCTTGTGTGTACTATTTAACAAAGACACTAACTATAGTAACAACGATTGGTCAGAAGTTCTGGTGTTAACTTGCAGTGGGAGATATTTTTATATCCCAGTCAATATTCAAAGACATTGGTACCACTGTACTGACTGGCAAATATAGTTTATAGCCTTTTTTAGAGCTAAGAGTGTCAAGGACTAAATAGTAAAATGAGAAGAGAATGGTCAAGGGAAAAAGAAAGGATTGTACTATGCATGAGGAAGGAAGTTTACAGGTCAGAGTGCTAAGATACAGAAGAGAAAAGGCTGAAAAATGAAAGCTTAGAGGGAGAAAGGGAAGGCATAAATGTCTATGCAGGCAGCACTAAAATAGCAGAACAATCAGGGTAGAAAAGAATAAATAAGAAATAATAGTGTTTGGAGATTTAGCTTACCATCAGAGTGCTTTACGCAAGTCCCTAGCTTTTGGTCCCCAATATTAAAAATAAATATAAAAATACAACTTAAAATAATAAATAAAAATAAGAAATCAAAGCAAATAAATGAAACCATGGAAATATTGTAAACTCAGTAGTTTTTCTTGTGGAGCAGTCTGACTCCTGTCTCCCCTGAACCATCTTTTTTATCGGTCTCCACAGGTGGAAGAGAAGGCTGCTAGTCTCAAGAAATCAAACAAGTTACCCCATGTATCCGACCTAATGAGAGGGATTTGTGGGTGGGAAGTCCAATTTCTCCCATGATTCCCTGGTCTGAGGCCTCCGTACCTGCATTTGCAAATTGCTCTCTGGTATTTTGTGGTCATTCTTTCCACTCGCAGGGCCTTATGTGACTGAGGTGCAAAGGGGTTGTCAGAAGACCTACCCACTACCTAATCTCTGTCATTTTCAAGTCTCTTTCTGGCCAGGCCAATCCAGTACTTTGCCGTGTTGTAAAGCTCACTTTCCATGATCGCCTATAGCTAGCTCACTCAGGCAATCATCCCCATCAGTGGAGGTGATGCCTCTCGGTTAACTCTGGGAGAATCTAGAAGGTTCTCAGGTTCAGGCTTCTGCAGCAGGAGCCTTCATCTGTTCCCACTGCTTACTCTGCTAAGCCACTCAGTGTGTCTGCTGCATCCAGCCTCCGGTTGCATCTCCTCAGCCAGGAGAGTCTTGCTGGTATCCAGAATGAGGAAGAGCAAGCACCTTTCAGGCAGCTACTGCAGATGTGAGTGATCTGTGCTGCTTCTTTGTGGAGAAAATCCCATCCCTGCTCGTGTCAGCTTTCTTTAGCTCTTTCCCTTCTAGGAATAATCTGTAGACTCACCTTCTGGGTTGGAACCACATTCTTCAAAGACCTTCAGACATGGAGCAAAGGAAAGACCTTTTTTTTTTTTTTTTTTTTTTTTTTTGACCTTTTGATCTTAAGTACAATGGAACACTTTATGTTTTTCAGAATGTTTTTGTATACTTATATGAACACACATACACCTAGAAACTTGCATGTATGCATATATTTATGTAAGTATGACTATAATGCATTTTACATGAACGGCATTATATTTCGCATATAATTATTTAGGGACTTAATCATATACTTTGAAGTCCAGCTAGTCTGATGGCCAGTATAGATGAACCTACATATTTTAAAGACATTGCATAGTCTCTTATAGACTTTAAACAGATGTTCTCTTTTATGTGGACAAGGGTTCATGCCTAATTTTTAACTTCTAGAACACATAGTTTGATTACCATGAAGTCTGTCTTTATCACCTTTAGTATGCTACAAAATACACATTGTCAGGGACCTGCCACTTACCAGGGTAGGGACATGGGGTGAGAAATATAAGTAAAGAGTAGAAAGATGCAAAAATAATAAAACAGAAAAACAGAATAGTACCAGGAGAGAATTCCAGTGAATACTGAAATCGCCCACATTTAATTTTCCATACACTTTTAATACCCCAATACTGAAAGGGGGAAGAAAGCAACAAAAGACTTCTTTAACATGATACAAAGGACAACTCAAACAGTTAATTGCTTTAATACTTTGATGCGTCAAGCCATCTAGGCAATGAAGCCACCCTAGATCAAGTATCCTGAGGGAGCCACTCCCCAAGTAACTTAATATTACAAAAGAAGAAGCAGAGTATGTTTTCATATTCTGACCATCTGTCAGGATGGAATGGACCTACTTGTCTGAGCCATCTTAATGCCAAAAGAGCCAAGTAACCACATCCTGAGTCAGGAGGTGTGGCTACATTTGTCAACAATTTTGAGCAGCTTTCAAATTCTCTGACCATCAGACAAGGTGGAAATAGGCTCACATTTTTGGGCCTCCACAATACATATTTGTCTCATGCTACTAAATATAAACTCCATGTAGACAAGAACCACCTTTATGCATTGTTTTCAAAGATCTCCCTTCCACCCCTAAAATTGTCTACCTTCATTGAGTAAATGTTCTGTGGCCATGTTCTTGACTCCGCACGCAGTAAGGTGCACCCCCATTGTCCTGTCCATAGGCAGGTAGCTCTTGGAGGACAAGGACAATCACTTCACCTCATCTAGCTTCAGAGGAGGCACAACGCCTTACACAGGCGACAAGCTCAGTTGCTTTCAGAGGGGAACAGTATAGTGCACAGTTAAATACTCGGTCACCTAGATGGGACTCAGTGCAGTAACAACTTAGGATCCTGCCATTGTGGTGCAGAGCAGCCCGATGAGTTTCTCTCAACCTCCTCCTGCTCCCTGTCTGCTCTAAGACATCATGGCACCATCTCTGTGCTGAATTCTTGCAGAAACCTCTGAGCCCAGCTCCTTGCTTCCACCCTCATGCTGTTTTGTTTTTTTTTCTTCTATTCTAACTAGAACAGGCAGAGTAAAGTGCTAAGAACCCAGTCAGATCAGGACACCTCTCCTAACGTCCCCAGGGTATCACCATTTTCTTTAGGTAGAAGCTAGAACCAAATAAAAGAAGTCTAAAAGGCACAGCATTGTCTATACATGCTGCTCTTCTATTAACGCCAGCCCTCAGCTTGGCTGCTTTCCTGGCTCCCTCCCTCACTCCAGCCTCCTGATTTCCTGGAGTTCTAGGACTTGGATACTTCAACCCACTCTGGAGTCTTATACTAGCTTCTTCCTTAGGCACCCGCATGGCCTACCCACTCTCATGCAGCTTCAAATATATCCCAGTAGCATAATTCACTCTCTGCCCTACATAAATCTCTTTGGTTAAAAAAATTAACATGTATTCACTATACTACATATCATACACTAGAATCACTAGAATGCATAATAACTTCATACATGTACATAAAATCCTCTTATTTCCTCCAGGTTAGTCCCTCTTCCCCTCCCCTCATCAACGTTATTTACTGTTTCCTTTCTCTTCTTAACCAGTCCCTATTCTGCTTCTTCCTCTGTGCTTTTTTCCCTAACATGTTATGATACTACAGCCCTACATGCATATACTTGTATGTAGCATGTATGTATGTTGGCTTATTGTGTGTTCTCTAATGGTAGTTCCATAACCCAAAGAAGTATTATTGATGATTAATGATTGATTTCTGACCCTTCCTGGCCCTTTTATGCCAAGAACAGTGCTCGGCAGTTGTCTTAGTTATTGTTGCTGTGAAGAGACACCATGACCAAGGCAATTCTTACAAAGGAAAACATTTAAAGTGACTTACAGTTCACAGGTTCAGCGCATTACCATCATGGTACACCATGGTGGCGTGAAGACAGGCTGGAAGAGAGTGGTGCTGGAGAAGTAGCCAAGCGACTTATATCTTGCAGGCAACAGAAAGTGGTGTGTTTCATTGAGCAGTGTCTTGAGTATGTATGAGACCTCAAAGTCTACCTCTACAATGAGACACTTCCTCCAACAAGAACATACCTATTCCAGGAAAGCCACAGCTCCTAATAGTGCCACGCCCTATGAGCTTGTGGGGGTCAATTACATTCAAACCATCACATTCCACTCCCTGGCCTCCATAATCTCATAACATTATAATAATACAAAAATACATTTAGTCCAACTTCAAAAGTCCCCATAGTCTATCACAGTCTCAACATTGTTTAAAAGTATA
The DNA here is from genome assembly GCF_018167655.1 of Microtus oregoni. Taxonomy (NCBI): domain Eukaryota; kingdom Metazoa; phylum Chordata; class Mammalia; order Rodentia; family Cricetidae; genus Microtus; species Microtus oregoni. Next base: position 10,962,384 of record NW_024543070.1, read on the forward strand.
AAACTGCTTCTGAGATCCATGGAATCTAACTCTAATGCCTCTATAAAATTAAAATCAAAAAAGGGATCACATACTTTCAACATATAATGATACATGGTATACATCACCAGTCCAGAACATAGGGAAGGGAGCATAGTGAGGAAATACTGGACCAAAGCAAAACTGAAAATCAGCTGGGCAAACTTTGAAATATGCATCTCCATGTTTAATGTCAAAACACTCGTTAGATTTCCAACTCTGTTCAGCTTTGTTGACTACAACACACTTCTTTCTCTTGGGCTGGTTCCACTCCCTGTTAGCAGCTTTCTTTGGCAGGTGTCCCACAACTCTGGCCTCTCTAACATCTTGGGGTCTCCAAGGCAACCCAGGCTTCAACTTCACAGCTTCACACAGTGCCTTCTCTACTATGCCTCCATTCAGGGACAACCCTGACACAGGCCTGGTCTCAGTGACTTTGCTTCATCTTGGGTCAAATTCCATAGTCCCTTTTTACTATCCTTAGCTCCAGAACCATGTGGCCCAAACTGCCAAGTTCTGTTGTTTACTGGGGCTGGAAATGGTCAATTCCGTCTTCACTAGTTTTCCGTCCTTCATTGCCTAAGCTTGACTGTCCTGAAACTGGAACTCTAGATCAGACTGGCCTCAAACCAGGAGATCTGCAAACCTCTTCTTTCTTAAGTGCTGGGATTGAAAGTGTGTTCCACCACCCTGGGCTCTAAGACTTGCTTTATTTCCTTTTCACAAATGGGAAATTTACCTGGGTAGGATCTTGCCCTAAGGCCACCACTGCCTTTATTACATTTCTCGTTCTGTTTATCTCCTTGAACAGAGGATTTATCTCCACCTCACTTTTTGGTATTCATTATTTTCTTAAATTTTACATCTTGTGGCAGCTCGACAGAGTGCCGGGCCTGTGCTCTCTCCGCCTTCCTCCCCACCTCCGGTTGCCAGCTACACTGGTTTTGCAGCCCGGTACCGGCGTGAAGGTCAACCCATTGCACGATGCTCCCGAAAAAGGGAGGAGATGGAATTAAACCACCCCCAATCATTGGAAGATTTGGCACCTCAATGAAAATTGGTATTGTTGGATTGCCAAATGTTGGGAAGTCCACCTTCTTCAAAGTACTAACCAATAGTCAAGCTTCCGCAGAGAACTTCCCCTTCTGCACTATCGATCCTAATGAGAGCAGGGTGCCTGTGCCAGATGAGAGGTTTGACTTCCTCTGCCAGTATCACAAGCCAGCAAGCAAGATTCCTGCTTTCCTAAATGTAGTGGATATTGCTGGCCTTGTGAAAGGAGCTCCCAATGGGCAGGGCTTGGGGAATGCCTTTTTATCTCATATTAGTGCCTGTGATGGGATCTTTCATCTAACACGTGCTTTTGAAGATGATGATACCACGCATGTTGAAGGAAGTGTAGATCCCATTCGAGATACAGAAATAATTCATGAAGAGCTTCAGCTGAAAGATGAGGAAATGATTGGGCCCATTATAGATAAACTAGAGAAGGTGGCTGTGTGAGGAGGAGATAAGAAACTAAAGCCTGAATATGATATAATGTGCAAAGTCAAATCCTGGGTTATAGATCAAAAGAAACCTGTATGCTTCTATCATGATTGGAATGCAAGGAGATTGAAGTGTTGAATAAGCACTTATTTTTGACCTCAAAGCCAATGGAGTACTTGGTTAATCTTTCCGAAAAAGACTATATAAGAAAGAAAAACAAATGGTTGATAAAAATTAAAGACTGGGTGGACAAGTCTGACCCAGGTGCCTTGGTCATTCCTTTCAGTGGGGCCTTGGAACTCAAGTTGCAAGAATTGAGTGCCGAGGAAGTATCTGGAAGCGAACATGACACAAAGCGCTCTGCCAAAGATCATTAAGGCTGGGTTTGCAGCACTCCAGCTAGAATACTTTTTCACTGCAGGCCCAGACGAAGTGCGTGCATGGACCATCAGGAAAGGAACGAAGGCTCCTCAGGCTGCAGGAAAGATTCACACAGATTTTGAAAAGGGCTTTATTATGGCTGAAGTAATGAAGTATGAGGACTTTAAGGAGGAGGGGTCTGAGAATGCAGTCAAGGCTGCTGGAAAATACAGGCAACAAGGCAGAAATTATATTGTTGAAGATGGAGATATTATCTTCTTCAAATTTAATACACCTCAGCAACCAAAAAAGAAATAAATTTTAGTTGCTCAGATAAATATACAACTTCTAAAATGCATATATTGGGCTTGGGGATTTTGTTTTTTAAATTAAAGTTTCTGAAATCTAAAGAGACAAAGTTAGGAGTGGGAATCTTCTACAAACAAATTATTCTTATTTGTTTTTAAATTACAAGATACCGTGTACCCTCAATGAAATGTGAATTGCTAAGCGTGAACAGCTTTGCTTCTCACGTGATTAAGACCCTACTTCAAACTGTAGAAGCTTTTCAAGAACCATATTACTCTCCTGATACTTCATTAATCTCCATCATGTGTGCCAAGCCTGACACATTTGACAGTGAAGACAATGTGGCTTGCTCCTTTTTGAATCTACAGATAATGCATGTTTTACAGTACTCCAGATGTCTACACTCAATAAAACATTTGACAAAACCAAAAAAAAATATTTACATCTTGTAATTTACGCAGCTCAGATTGCTCCTTTCCATTATAACTTTTCATTAAAGTTACAACTAATACCACTTTTAGTGTATACTAGACTGTTGTGAGATTTCCTCTGCCAAGGGAATGAATAAAAACTCTTCACTTTAGCCTCAGGCAGACTCTTCAAACAGTGGCAAAAAGCAGCGATAGTCTTCACCAAAAGAGCACAAGAACAAGTTTAAGGCAACATGCTAAAATTCTTCTCTCGGAAACCTCTTGATCCAGGCATCCGCAGTTCAACAAGTCATATTCAGCATTGCTGTCTTCCATGTTCTTACTAATATGTCCCATTAAGCAGCACTTAAATATTCCACTGCTTTTCTAACACCAACGCAATGTACCAAAGACCATATTGCTCCAAACAAAACCATGATTAGGCCTATCACAGAAGTACCCCATTCCTGGCGCCAACTTTTATCTTAGTTAAGTTTCTATTGCTGTGGAAAGACACCATGACCATGGTAACTCTTATAAAGGAAAGATTTAATAGAGATTTAATTCAGAGGTCCAGTCTGTTATCATCACGGTGCAACATGGTAGCGTTCAGATAGGCATGGTGCTGGCAAAGTGACCTACATCTTTTAGACAACAGGAAAGTGTGTCTTAGTGGGTGGTATATTGAGCATATATGAAAGCTTAAATTTCACCTCCACAGTGATGCACTTCTTCCAACTAGGTCATTCTTACTCCAACAAAGTCACAGCTCCTAATAGTGTCACTCAGTACGAGCTTAAGGGGACCAATTACATTCAAATAACGACCACAGCAGCTATGAAGTATTCAGTACCTTAATAGTGGTCAATCTGGCATTAATTTGGAACATTTGTACCTTTGTTGCTCAGAAAAACTTTCAGTGATGTTCTCTAAGAGATATTTTGCATGTCTGAGACTCTCCAATCAAATGCTTTGGATACAATCCTTGCTCCATTGCTCTGGGCAGAATTTCCATTTTATTTATATCCACTCAGTCTCTTGTTACTCCATCTGAACAGATAAAATGGGATATTATGATCATTGTATGCTACTACATGTTGTATTTTATCAGACCTAGTTTGAACACACCATTTTAATATTGCGAGACGTCTATGAACCACATCCCTAGACTCCAGCATCTGAACCTGTCTTGTTGCTTCAACTCTTGTGATCATTTTGGATAGCATAGCTATTCTCTGTATACTAGTCATAGGAGTAACGGACCCCCTTCTCTGTACCTTATTTTACATAATAAAATATTAACTGAGAGGTTATAATTACCACACATAGAAGAATCTTCAAATGAACTGCCTTAAACCATCAGGCCCTTTAGGCCTCTGAACGTAGTAATTGAGCATGATGTGCAGTCATTTCCTAACTATTGGAAACAGTTAGCTGTCAAGAAACAGATTGAGTCGATGGGTGGCTCACAGATATATGAACTGTGTGATGTTGGCAAATAGAAAAAAATAGTTGAATTTCCTTATTTGAATAATAGAATGTTACTTCCCCATGAATCTGTTTTGGTGAAATATCTGGGCAATGGTAGAACCTGTGTGAGAGTGCCCAGGGCATCACAGTGATGAGTGACACACAAGCAAATGTAAATATTCCCAGTACTGTAGATGAGAAATGTGTCCTAGCTGGGCATAGTGGCATACCTCTGTAATCTCAGCATTTGTAAGGGTGAAGCAGGAGGATTACTGCGAGTTTGAGGTCAGCTTAGGTTTCATAGTAATTTCCAGGCCAGCCTGTGCTAAAAAGTGAGACCCTGTCTCAAAGAAAGAAAGAAAAGGAGACAAATCTCAGTGCTGATATGAAATGTTTTTCAGCGGCGACCAAACAGAAGGCCTCCTCCATGCTTTCTCCACAGCCCCCTCAGCAGTTATTTTAAACATGAGAATATTGCAGATTTAATATCAGCCATAAAAAGGGCCTTCTCTCCCATTTTACTCCATGCCTAAGTCAGGCAAGAGCCTTGATCCATTCCTAGTTCTCACTAATTCTTCTCATGTAATTTTCCTTCGATCCTCCTTCCCTCTTCTCCAGACCACATGGCAGCTCCTCTGTCATCTTCCAAGACTCAGTTTGGCCATCCTTTCTGCCAGGAGTGTGCTGTGTTCCCCGGGGAGCAGACGCCCTCCTCTGTGCACCCCAGTGTCGGGTGTGTAGCTCCTGCGGCTCTCATTACATCTGCAGACTACAGTTCATTATTTACATGTTGGCCTCCCTGTGTGGGGAGAGTTGTAGAGAGGATTCATAAATCATACACTCAGGGGTGACTAAATGAATTCCCCTCCCCCATCAGAGCCCTGAGCAGATAATGCATGTCCATGGCTTAGCACATTGACCAGCAGTACACGGTCAATGGCCATGATGATGCTGATGACTAGCAGCCTGGGAACGTCCATCCTTTACAGCGTGATGTGAGTCAGCAGACGAGGGGTAGAATTATCTTTACCAAAGCGATCACAGTCAAGGATATTACAGGCCAGGACTCCCGCCCTTTGCAATAGAAAATTGCTTGCTACACACGCAGGAAATTCTTGAACCTTCTGACATTCTGAACTGTGGAAGAAAACAGCCCTGGGGCTCCATTTTTTCCTAACAAAGCTGTCTAGAGAAATAGATTAAAACCGAAAATGAAAAAGTACCGTTCCTGGTTTCTGTGGCACGAGGTAATAAATCAAAGAAACGACTGAGGGAAAATGTACCTCTCAAATACAGATTGCTAACAATTGGAAAATAACTTGCTTAATTTTCACGGGACTCACACACTGTTTGTGCATTGCTATGCTTAATGAGGGGGAAGCAAGCCTCTGCCGAGCATTAACGCGACCTGTGCCTCCTCCTGGAACAACGATGTACCTGAGGAACGACGCCGAGGCTACTGACAGAACTCACTATTCTTCAACGGCACCACTGTTTAGGCTCCATTCTTGTATGTTTTCCACAAACCTTTTGTTTTTGTGTATCTGCTATGAGGCACTGTGCCCAACATTGAAAAGCGAGTCATGGACAGACGCAAGGAAGTCCTGCCTCTTCAAGTCAGAAGAAATCGAGATACTGAAGCAAGGGAGGTGAAAAGTGTAGGGAATGCAGCTTATTTTCACCCTGGAGAAGGCAGGGAGGCTTCTTTAAGAAAGGCAGGCTGAGAGAAAACAGTGTCCCTGATGATTTCCAAAATAGTATCTGTTTAATCTCTGATCTAGTCGACCTCTGACTATAGTTCCTGAAAGGGAGCCAGCGTGTACTTCGTGGTTAGTTTTACTCAGTTGATTCCTAGCAAGCCAGGTTTGTAACAGGATGTAGCTCTCTGACTTTCTGTGACTGTCTCTTAAATCTATGTCAGATTTGGAACAACGTATCTACTTACATTAGTCTTGGCTCTCACTGACTGGTGTCAATCTGTTGGGTTCAGCCTCATTCTTGCCTTCAGCTGATTGCCTGCCTGAACCTTTTCCTCCTTCCATTTCCTTCACTGAATTCTCTCGTGTTTTGATTTTTTTCTCCAGAAGCCATATTCGATTCCCATTATAGAAGCTACCCAGTCATTATTGTAGGTATCTTTGGAACGGGGAAGAACAGCTTCAGGAGAGTTGTGATATCTCGCCATCTGACATTAAGGAAGCTGGTGTCTGATTTCAATTTGAACACTTACCTTTGCACATGTGTAAATGTGAGCTGTCTGGTTCTTCTTCAGTGCCACAGATGCTATCACATTGAAATTTACTCCCATAAAGAGTTTTGATACTGATTTCAAGTAAGTTATAGAAGAAACTTCTAATAGGTAAATAAACTTATGATAAATAAGTAAACCAGTGATAAAAAGAAAGTACTGCTGTTCTCAAAATGTGAGTCTTTTAAAAAAAAAAAGACTATTTCAGATACAGGTGTTTTGGTGATTGTATACATAAGATCCTGGAGCAAAGTCGTTCAAGCTACAGTGGCATTCCGTCTATGATCCAGGGCAATGCCTTCGTTTCTTTCTTCATCTTTTCTCTTCAGCCTAGTATTTACAATGTGTGGTAGTGGAATGTGAACGTGTACTATTTAACTTAGGACCTGACTTTAAAGTTCCTGAACGTGTTCGTTTAAGTTATTCCTAAACCACAAGGGACTTTTTTTCCTTTTGGCACCGTCTGCATTCTTTGTTGTCCCATTTACTAGAGTGTTGTGTCATCCATACTGGATTTTTCGAGAATGGGTTGTGTACAGGTCATACACGGGTAACTACAACTGGTGCGGGAAAAAATGAGTGCCACAGCCAAGTTAAGTGCAGAGGTTTGCATTTCCCAGGGCTCGTCCACAGCCAAGTTAAGTGCAGAGGTTTGCATTTCCCAGTGCTCATCCACAGCCAAGTTAAGTGCAGAGGTTTGCATTTCCCAGAGCTCGTCCTCACCATCTTGCTCCTGAATTCTCGACTTTCTGTCTGCTAACTCTTTGCTGATGTTCCCTGAGGTTTGCTGAGGGAGGGACCCAATTAGGGCTGAGCACCTCACTCTCTTATTCAAAGCACAACAAACCTCACCCTAACTGCTGCCCTCTTCCAGAAGGACACTTCTGTTGAGTGCAGCCCAGGTCTATGGGTAGAAACACCAGGGTTTAGCATGAAATCAGACATCAGGACCATTCCACAAAATAGCAACAGCAAGTTCTACCTTAGGACCACGGAATACCCCGGTCACGGATTACAAAGTAGAACATCTAAACCCCTTTTAAAACATAAAAGTCCCAGTAAGGATAAACAAAATGCAAATCAGTACCTAGGACATCAGGACATACTCTTTTTCCTCACCTCTTTCCTTTGTTATTTTTTATCTTTGTGTTTTGGATTTTGTGTTTGTTTTTGAGAAAGTGTCTCCCTGTGCAGTATAGTTGGTATCAAACATATGAAACCCTTTTCTACAGCTTCGTGAGCATTTTGATTACAGGTGTCTTCCACCACACCAGCCTGAATCGCATATGCTGAGCACGTAGAATGAATCATTCTTATCAAACATAATAATACATGAATTATTCCCATACAGGTGTCCTGCCTTCCAGGATTTTCTGTCCCTTCCATGTTAGCCTTCAGGTTCCAGCCTTACAATGTCCTTCTGCAAAGTCACCTATTAACTCTGAACTATTTATTCAGAATCACTTCGTGCCCACTGTCATGAGCAGTGGGATTCAATGAGGAGATAAGCATCAAATGGACAGAATCTTAGACTAAGGGTGCAGTCTTTCTTTGTGTGTGTGTGTGAGAGTATGTGTGTGCGTGCGTGCACACACATGCGCACACTAGCACACACACACACACACACACACACCTGAAATCTTCCCCATTGAGAATATGAAGCTTCATTTAGTACATACATACTGCACTATGTCCAACTGTAACATAATGTTTTATATATAGTTTTATTTCAGAGATAGTATCTGAACTGATTGTTAATTTGTTTTCCCTATAAAGAATAGTCCATAGAGTTAGGATAATCACTTTAGTAAAACTTTTCTTTCAAGAGCCCGTCAACTGGAATACATGCATGCATGCATGCAGGAGTCCACAGCTACACACAGACTGCAAGGAATGAACTTTCAACACAGAATGTAATTTTGTAACATTTATTAATTTAATCCATTGTCTGTGGTGTATGTGTGTGTGTGGTGTATGTGTGTGTGTGTGTAGGTGAATAGGTGGGGGTCAGAGGACAATCTGTGAGGGTCAGTCCTCTGCATCTACCATGTGGGTGCGGCCTGGGGATCAAATTCAGGTTGTCAGATTTTTCCCAGCTAAGCCGTTTCTCTGACCTTCCTATTTTTTTTAAATATCCACATTATTTTGTAGTTTATTACTATATTATATCACAACACAAACAAAATGTTATTACTCCATGGAGTGTGGAAAATTAAATGGAGCTTTCATAATAGGACTATGGACACCCATCTATGAATGCTCTAAGCTATTTTATTCAAATGTATGTGCTTTTACCTAAGAAGTATTACATTAGTCATTATAAAAATTTGCATTGAAATTATTCTGCCGTTTTGTAGAACAACTGACATACTTGGGCCACTTTCTATTTATATGTTTCTGTTTCTGTTTGGCACTTCACAAAGGTGTCTTCTCGACAGGTTTTCTTTTCCTAAATTCAAGGTCCTTGGGAGCTGTTACCAAGGAAACAGCTGGATAAGTTATGTATATTTCACTTATACCTAAAATAGAAAAGCTTGCTCTGGGTTATAAATATAATTCTATAAACCTTCCTCCAGTAATCTCTGTGCTTCTCTGCTCACCCCATCTTGTTCTTAGAGCAGGGCGCATGTTCAGCAATGCCTGCCTCAGGCAGAGGCTCTGAGCTTATGTGTTCCTTGCTCTGTCTCACCTTAATCACTTCCTGCTGAGACTGGGTGGCGGGGGGGGGGGGTTGTCCTTGTGTCCAGGAGTTGATATTTGTCGCTCATCACAGCTTTAAGGCTCTCTGTCTGAATCTAGAGAGAGAATGAAGTAAAAATACTTGTCACGTGGAAACTTACCTCTTTCCTCATGAGACTCAGCCCATCCCTGCGAAGCCTGTTTAAATCCAGACAAAAGAATATGATGCAAGGCGCAGCCTGTGCTGAGGACTGAAAGTAAGCCTGGGACTGTGATGGGCAGTCGCAACTGAGAACCCTCAGTGAATGAATGCACTTGGTAGCACACCCAAGTATTTCCAGCACTGAGAAGGCAGAGGTGGGAGGACAGAGTTTGAGGCCAGCCTCAGCTGTATGACAAAAGCCGGTCTCAGAAAACCAAAATAAGTCAAGAAACTAACAAATATCGTCTGAGACCTACATAAAACACCTTTTGCTTTATTCTTTAATTAACCTCTGCACCGTTGCCTAAACTCTAAATAGCTCTTCAAGTGCTTACAAAGTAGTAGCAGTTTCCCACGATAAATCTTAGTATAGCTATCTGTAGAATTGATACCTTGTGCTCCTCATTCTTGGCATTTTCTATGGGTAGAGACCAAAGCTTAGTAAATTGCGTTTTGTGTTATACGTTGCAGACAAGTACTTTGTGTTCAAAGGCAAGCAAGATGCTGTTTTATTCTTCAATGACAGTAACTCCTTACTGAAGAGCAATTGCAGTGTAAATGGGGCTGAGGATGTAGCTCGGTGGTAGAGAGCTTGCCTAGTGTGGTAAGGCCCTGCCTTCGACTATCTAACGCTGTAAAAGCACAAAACAGAAATAAAACTAGTAGTTATGTAACCGTGGACATGGTCACATTCTTCCAACTCCTTGACTGACCTGGACCTCCATGCCATTCTTCAGTGACAGGATCCTAAGGGGGATGATAACTAGAAGGAATGAGAAAATAAAGAAGAAGATGGGTAAGTTTGGGATGAGAGTCTTAAACAGATGATGCCTCCTGCAAGCAAGTTTACTTAAGGAAAATACAGTATCTTATGCACATTTTTCAGGGGAAAATGGGACAGAATCAGCAGAAAGCTGCCACACATGTGGATGAAGTCAGTAGGAAGCTAACCAAACAATGTTGCACAAAGGGAATGCATGGGATCTCAGGAGCATCACAGTCACTGATGGAGTAACTGATGACCACAGTCCATTAGGGTAGGAAGAGTTGGGGGGGGGGGGTCTCGGGATCTGAAGTCTCAGTTCCCCCAAGGCCCTGGTCCCACAGGCAGTGACTGGCTGTCAAATCTGTTTTCAGTTGTAGAGATGAAGTCATATTCCTTCTCTGCATCCCAAGGTCTCAGGGAAAGCCTAAGATTGAACCACCTGTCTACAAGCCCATTCTGTCCTTCATTTTCATAGAATTATTATGAAAATTCAATTTCACTGGGTCCTTTTTGATATCTGAAACCCTGCGGTAACAACAGGTGCTTTTTGCTCTCCACTCCCCGTGGTGGTATTTTGTTTCTGCCCTAACAAATAAAGCTTGCCTGAAGATCAGAGGGTGGAGCTAACCACGAGTTAATCATAGAAGTCAGGCAGAGGTGGCACTTGCTTTTAATCCCAGCACTTGGGAAGTGGAAGCCAGAGAACAGAAGTTCAAGGTCACATTGGGCTACTTGAGATTTAACCAGTCTAAAAGAGAAACAGAACTCCCACCTTTGATCCCTGCACTTGGGATCTCAAATCGTTAATCCCAGGACTAGGGAGGTGGAGACAGGACTTGATATGACTGGATGCAGAGAGAAATGTAAGACAGAGGAAGTCAGGAGCTCAGCCTCTTTTCAGGACTGAGGATTTCATAGAGATAAGAGCTGTAGTGACTGGCTGCACTGCTTCTCTACTCGTTCAGGTTCGTTCGGCTTTCTCCCTCTAATATCCAACTCTGGGTTTTTACTATGAAGACCAATTAGAGTTCAAGCTACAAGTCCCTGACAACATCTCCAAGCTCATCTTTTGCTGTTTGATTGGTTGCTCATGAAGCTCCTGAAGGGTTTTTCTCTGCACCATCTTTCACAGTCCTCTTTATCTGGAGAATCTGATATTCAGTGCTTTCGTCCAGATGGTTCCATCCCATTCTAATGATAAACTGGTGGACTTTCTTTTGCTTGTCTCTCTCACCTTCTCTAAGTGATCTCTTCTGGCCTACCTGAATATGTGCTATGCTTCTCATCCATTGTCTGAGCAAATGCTGCAGTTATTAAGCCGCTGGCTCCCTTCAAACCCCTCAGGAAGGGCAGGCATCGTTTCTTTCTTAGTACACCTATGTCCTGTACCAGGTGCCTCATTTATTACTTGTAAATTAACGAGTACATAACGAATGCGTGACAGTTGCTACAAAACATAGCTTCAAAGTGAAAGCAGAGATTCAGGCTTAAAAGGGGTGAAGGAGAGTGACAAGAAGTGACATCTGATCTGGTTTTAAAAGATAAAGCTGAAGAGAATTCACTGGGGAGTTCAGGGAAGAAAGGGGAGCTCAAGCAAAGAACTACATGACCAAATTCAAAAGTCTGCGGTAGATGGATGCCACCTGCTTAGGCCTTCACCTACTACCAGACACTGCTTCCTCTGAGCATCCCTGGAAACCCCCCTTAGAGAGAATAGATGCTTCTTACATGCATGCTAAGAGCTCTTTATATCCCTACCCTGTATTATGTGATTCTGAAATGAAATTTTGACAGGCATCTAGAAAACAAACAAATAAAAAACACCAAGAATGCTAAATTTGAGTTGTGTTGATGGCATTAAACTTTAACTAGTTTTTAAGATCTGCTATTTTTATGTGAAAAGAGAGCAATTTGGTGAGAGACTAGAGTTTAAAAAACAAACATCCAAGCTCAACAGCTTGCCATCCTGAAGGTGCATAATCACCACTATACTATCAACACCTACCACAGGTGTAGTGGATTGGAGAGCTGCCTTCTCCCTCTCCAGGCACACAACACCAATCCCTCCATATAGGGAAAGTAGATCTCCAGAGTTAAAATGCTTTAAGCAGAAGTCCTTTATATTATATTTTTGTGCCTAACTCATGAGCACACAATGGAACACGTCTGCATTTGGGGAGGGGCCGTAGCATGCCTCTCCTGGCTGGTGGGTATAATGTACTCAAGGGTAATTCAGACATTTTAAATAGTGACAGCATCTCACTCAAAAGCATCAACTTTGGGAAGAAGAGAGGCTCAGATAAGCTTTCAAAGCTTCCTCGGGATGGACATTTTCCAATCTCAATTATGCAGAACTCCTGGAGCATTCGGCTCCACACATGCGAACTCGAGCTATTTCATATTACACTGCTTTCACATCATAACTCAGCGGCAGCGGCCTTAGTGGAAAGCTTCAGGTTAATTATGACTTTATTCAGCTTCTAGCTGGAGGCAGAAGCAGCCACAAAGCCAAAGACCTCTGGGAATACTTATCCTGTCAGTGACAGCCTCGCTCCCCTGCAAGCATAAGCATGAATTTCTGTGCTCTTTTTCCAGGGTCTCTGTGTCTTCCCTGTCCTCTCTTTTTAAAACAAAGGAGAGATAAATGTGTTGGTTCTGCACTTTATGTTTCAGCTGGTGCTTAGCAGAGTGTTATGTCCTTGAAGAACTATAAATATGATAATAAGGGCAATATTGGCTAATGTTTCCATCACACACTTCAATGTACTTCCTCTTTGAAAGAACCCAGTATGGCAAGCACACAATAGTCCCAACTTTGCAGCAGGAGTGTAGAAACTTAGAGATTTATTTGCTCAAGAATATAAAGTAATGGAATGTAATTAATAACCAGTTTTTTCTGATTGCAAATTCCAGGGTCCTGACTACCTCCTACCATTCCGTTTCATTAAGCACCAGATGTACTTGTATCCTGTGCCCTCTCTGTAGCCTGCCGGCAGCTAGATCTTGATCCTGCTCTCTCTCTAATAAAGTGTTACTGTGTCCAAAAAGGTTCAGAGGCTGACAGATGTGCATTTGATTGTAGGCTCTGCCATTTTACAACTGAACAACATTTTCCTAGTTAACTGACCTCTCTTATTCTAAGTCTAAAACATAATGAGTAAATGCCAGGAAGGGTTTGATTGGGTAGCTCAGCGAAACTCGTACAGTACAGAGCCAGGCCCTTAGGGCGAGGCAGTATAATGGGGCTTGGCTCTCACACCAGCTGTTTTAGAAAGCATTCATGCCTTCTTAGTCGACCCCGGGTTGCTCCTGGGCTTTGACCATTCACCATTCATTGCTTCGGAGAGTGCGTTTTGTCTCTGTAGACGTAAGTCCCATCATAAAAGCTAGATGCCACCACTGGTTAGGAGTGACATGGATACTTCATAACATCTTTTAAAAGCCAGCCTCAGTAAATGTAGGCTATACATTCTCCAAATAACATTTCATCAATGCTTGAGAATTTCATAAAATGTATTCTGTTTGTACACCCCCGACTCCTATCAGATCCATTCCCATCTCCATCTCCACTCAACATTGTGTTCTCATTTTTTTCAACCTATTAAAGCCACTTTGTGTTGCCTATATACTCATGGTGCTGTGGCCACCCACTGAAGCATTGCTCATCTACCAGGTCCTAGGCCCTTAAAGAAAACTAAAATTTCCTCTCCTAACAGTGATCAATTTTCTATAGCTGCTCAGCTAGCAGTGGGACTTTGTTCCCCACCCCACTTCTCTCCTTGCTTGGATTTTGTCAGTCATGAGCTTGTGCAGGTCTTCATGTGCTGTCATTGTTGTCAAAGTAAACCTGGGGAAGGGAGGGTTTATTTGGCTTGCAATTCTAAATCACTGTTGATTACTGAAGGAAGTCAGGACAAAAACTCAAATATGGCAGAATCCTGGAAGAAGGAACTGATACAGAAGCCATGAGGGGAGCTGCTTGCTGGCTTGTTCTTCACGGCTTCCTCAGTCTGCTTTCCTATAGAGCCCAGTACTACCAGCCCAGGGGTGAACCCACACACAATGGGCTGGTTCCTCACCCAGTAATCACTAGTTGAGAGAATACCCTACAGGCTTGCTATACAGCCCCGTCTTATGGAGACATTTTCTCCACTAAGGTTCCCATCTCTCTGATGACTTTAGCTTGTGTCAAGTTGACATAAAACTATCCAACACTACATAAAATTACCTTGTTATGTCCTGAATACATTGGTTGGAGTGGTACAGATGTCTCATTTTGGGCTGAGCACTCCACAGTTTCTTATTCTGCACTCCTGTACTAGTTGTGAGTCTTTATGTCAATCAGCATCTCCTGCAAAAACAGCCTTCCCTGACGAGATCTGAGAGAGGCTCTCATCTCCGTGGATAGCAGCAGATAACTAGGAGTCACTTTAATATTATGCCCATTTAACAGAGCAATTGTGGTTGATTGTCTTCTGGGACCTATAACCAGTGTAGCCTCAGCTTCTTGGCTCTGATAACAATGCCAGGGTGGAATGTGCCATATCATTCCATGATTTGTGTGTAACCAAGTTTGCTCTCTCTTGCCTCAAGCTCATCCTCCCCTCACACCCCTGGCCCCTGGGGACACTCCAAAGGGCACAGCTGCAGTGTTTGTAAAGGGTGGCACCCATCCCAGGAGCTCAGGTCTTGGAGCCAAATACCAGGGTCTGTAGAGAGCAGCAGCTGCTGGAGCACATGGCAGATCAGTCCAGGGCTCGCAGTTCTCATCAGCAGTGTCTCAGCGCATCACCACCTCATCTCTGGAAGCAGGCATGAGAAGCTCTGGTCTCTTGTCCTCCTCATTGATGGTAACAGTTGGATGTGCACAGTTTTCTCTACTTTCTCCTTTTTCCCAATGCTGCATTTAAAGACCTGTAGATAAGACGGACCACACCTCCTTCCTCTCCTCTTGTCAGGATTCTGGTTAGGCTTCCATTACCAAGATAAATTGAGCAAGGTCCTCTCCAGTGTCCATGTCTCCATTGTCTCCCCATTCTCTCACCAGAATACCAACATCCAAACCCTTCCCTGCTACATACTCACCAGGCAGGGACTTCGGCACCCCCTCCCCTGCTTATTGGAAGATGAGTCCTACCCTACCATGAGTCTGACCATTCCCAGTGTTAGTGTTTACTGGCCATTTTAGGGCCATACTTATTTAGATCTTATTCTTCTCCAGAATACCCTCTGCGACTTTTTGCTGTTGTATCAGCACACAGCATCTGCCATTTCCTTGACCCAGGATGCTTCACCTGTGTCAACATCTGTTAGCACCCATCCGCTCCTCATGGACCAGACCAAGGATGCTGTCTTCTGGCACACTTCCTAAATAATATGTAAGGAAGGTAGAAAGAAAGGTTCTTGTCTATTCTTTTTAAATACTTTGTGCTTATTTTATAAAAACAGTTATTAGAATTAGGTATGATGCCACACACCTTTAATACTAGCAGTAGCATTTGGGAGGCAGAAGCAGGCAGATCTCTGAATTTGCAGCCAGCCAGGTCTATGAAGCAAATTTCAGGCCACCCAGGGATACACAGTGAGACCTTGTATCAAAGAAAAACATAAAGCAATCAAAACACTTACCAGAGAGGTAAGACAGATAATAATGCTAATGATGAATGGAGGTAGGTGTGGATCAGGTAGATAGATGATAGATAGATAGTAGATAGATAGATAGATAGATAGATAGATAGATAGATAGATAGTAGATAGATGGAGGTTAGGTAGATAGGTGATAGGTAGCAGGTAAATGGAGAGTTAACTTATTTTTCTGTCATAGAACTCTGACTTAAGAAAGAAACATATTGTACTAGCAAAGCATTTTAAAGTAACTAAGCAATATTAACTGAGTGAGTGATTCAATCCAGGAATCCACTTAGTTATTCCCCACTGTTCAAGTCTTAACTATTGAATAATATGTAGTATTTTCTTATTTTCAAGGAATGAGTACTAGGTCATCTCCATATGTGTGCCTTTCTTTAAGGACTTTCATGCCCAAACTGTCATTGAGTGACATGGAGAAAGACAGAATAATGGGTTGGTGTTCCCACGAACAGCACCAGGCAATGTGAAACACACGTGTTTTAGGTAACGGATCCTAAGCAGATGGCAATGTAATTGGAAGTATCACTGTGAGTTAGATACAAAATATAGCATAGAGGAGGTTCTGGAGGCTGGAGGGCCTCAGGAAATGGCATTTTCAGCCACTCTGGCTGGGAGTGGATAGACTGGCATAAACCCATTTCTCACCAAAGAGTTACTCTGGTCTCTGTCTCTCCCTAGGGCTTCCGGGGCAATGACTGAGAAGACCTTAGCAAGGAACACCACGCAGTAGTTGCTGCAACATCTCACTCCGGGAAATGAAAGAGTAACATGGCAGTGCCTGTTTGAGAGGACTAAAACCCCAAAGACTCCGTTTAGAAAGGAACAATGTCCAAGAAGGGGCGAAATAAGGGCGAGAAGCCCGAGGCACTCATTGTTGCCCTTCAAGCTGCCAACGAAGACCTCAGGACCAAACTCACAGACATCCAGATAGAACTGCACCAAGAGAAGTCCAAGGTGAGTAGGGGCTGCTTGGGGTCATGGCTCCAGCCAGCCCTGGCTGTCTTCATGTGCATCGAACTCAGCAAGTCCTTAGAATCATGGGCTTTGATGCCTGCAGCCCAGAGAGAATCATATCAATATAAAATTGCATCATTTAGGTAACTATTATTATAAGAACATTCTTGATCACAGAGTGACAAATGTCTTATTTCAGTGTTTTAGCATTCTCTTCTATCACTGTAGAAAATTTAATTTTACCACAAACCTATTTTACCCCATTTCAAAGAAAATAATACGTAGGCTCAGAATCAGTTGGAGGCTATTTCTTTCCATGTCAACTAAGTTTGGCCATTTTTAGTAAACTCCAATGTGAAGTTTACGAAGGACAGATCTTTATCCCCATGAACAAAGGGAAGCACGTTCTAACTCTTAAAAGGCATTAATTTGTGAATCAGAAATTCGAGGCATTATTTTTTCTTTTTCTTGGAAACAGACTTGGGTGTGTCAGTGTATCTGGCTGTCATTTTGATGACTGATTCTTTTCCTGCACAACCATCTCCCACACATTACTCTGCAAGAGAATAACCTGGGAGAGCCCGGGGGAAATTGAGGTTCCTGAACCCACAAGTCAAGGATTTTGGTTAAGTAGGTGACGGAAGGAAACAGCATAGGAGATTCGGATAAGGGGGACTCCATCCTGAGGACTAGTTTTCACTGTAAGAGCTTTTCCAGGTCTTGCCACCGTCTGGTCCATTTAGTTTCATTTTCCCTGGGGCAAAGTAACATCTGAAGGGAGCCAGGCTCCTTTTAGTAAATGACAAATGAGATTACAGGAATGCTTTGGAGAGAAAAAAAAAAAAAACCCACAAGATTCCAAAAGAGATCTCACCACTGCCAGTATCCCAGCATCCCACAAATCTAAGCATTTTAAAATGGACACCTCTTGAGTTCTAATGCAGCTGCCTATCTTTCAGCATCTGGGACAGCATCCGCACTGGCAGCCACGTGTCATCCTGCTTCCTCTGACTAGACTCTGGCAGTAGGCTCTTAGACAAGAACATATCTTCTCACCCCTTTCCTGCCCTCCTCCCCTCCGCTTACAGTGAGTGGCAACCTCAGTGCAGGCTGTGTACAGGGCAAAGCCTGCGTGCAGCAGAGGGACAGCCGAGGGCAAACGAATCATAAAGCAATTTCATTATAGATAAATATGGTTGTGTTTTCAAAGAGCAGGCTCTGGGGGAGAGAATGATCAAAGCCAAGGTAGGAATTTACACTCTCGGCTTAGCCCCAAGGCCCTTCTGATAAAATGACAATTCAGCTACGGGGAGGGAACGGAGTAAAGCCTGAAAACCTTCAGGCTGGTGGGCCATTAACTCATTTTCCCAGCGAATCACATAACGCTATTGGCATTTACAGAATGCCCCGTGTGAAGCGAACAGAGTGCATTGTAAAGGCTTTGGTCGATTCTATAAATAGCTAGCTACGACTTGTCCAGAGCACGCTATCTATCACACGCTACAACATGCGCACTTCATCCCGGCTCAGACCCAGCTCTGACACTCAGCACCTGGCTGACCCTGAGCATGTCTTCGCGTTCCCCTTTGCTTTCATTCCATCTTTTGTCAAGGGGCACTACAGAAGTACCTGCTCCAGATGACTGTGAAAAGGAGGGAAGGCAGGTGGGAGGAGTCAGTTGGCATCAAGCTGGAAAGGGAGCTATGCCATTATCTCAGCCGACCCTCAGTTCCTCCTTCTCAGGTAGGCATTGTTCTTATTTCCATCTGTATGAAGAGAGTACCCACCTGCTGTGTAGGCGGTGCTCAAAACTGCTTACTAAAAGAACCTGCATGACTCTTCAAATGCTTTCCTGGCATCTCTGTGCTCGCATTACTATTGTAGTATTTGGAAAAGAAAGCTCAGGCCTGAGTGAAGAAAGGCCTGTCTTTTCTTTGAACCAGCACTCTTGTTTTTGTTCTTGCTTTTGTTTTTTGGTGTTGTTGTTGTTTTGTTTTGTTTTTTTGTTTGTTTGGTTGATTTTTCGAGACAGGGTTTCTCTGTATAATAGTCCCGGCTGTTTTGGAACTGAAACTCACTTTGTAGACCAGGCTGGCCTCAAACTCACAGAGATCCACCTGCCTCTGCCTCTTGAGAGTGCTAGAACTAAAGGCCTGTGCCACCATGGCCCGGCTAACCAGTACTTTTAAGCTACTAAGTAGACGACTATTTTCCTGTCTGTGGACACCATGTTCACTGTGGATTGCTATGAGACAAGATACTCACCCACTGGCTTCTCCAGGGAATGTGCCTTCCTTCAGAGCTGGAATACAGTGTTAATGAGCAGCATGGGCGAGGTGGTGAAAGGGATGAAGGGATGGAGCAGAGGACAGGGTTCTGAGGAACAGGCTGCAGGCAGCCTAGGCTTATGCCTAGCTTAGGAATCTGTGACTTCAGATAGAAATAGAAGCAGTCAATGGACGCAGTCCCTCAGACTGCAAAGCGTGTGACACATGTCCTCTTGGTCCTCACAGGATGTTTGGGGCAAGGGCATCCTGTGGTTCCCATTTTGATTTTGCTGAGGGAAGAAAACGAGCTTCCTTGCGCTCAACTCACTCGCTTTCTGGTGGCAGCAAGTGAAGGCTCCAAAATGGCGATTTTCTTCTAGGAAATAGAAGAGACCAAGAGAATGCCTGAACACCTAACCCCTGCCCATGCCCACCACCACCCCTGAAAAACCACACCTGACCTTCCTCATCCTCCTTCCTCAGAGCTTCTGGTCTGAGGCTCAGATTCGGAGTGTGGTATTCTTTCCTTTCTGGACCTCTGCTGCTGTTTTCAGGATACTAGAGAAGAGGGAAACGAGGGGAGAGAAAGAAAGGGAAGAGAGAAGGGGAGAGGCAATGGGAGGGGAGGGGGAAGAGGAAGGGAGAGCAGGGATTGCTTCCCCAGGTCTTCAAAGGTTTCCCATAAAAGCTGCCTGCTTGCTTCTGTTTCCCCTCTGAACCCTTGTGTCTGAAAGTCCCTTGGCTCAGGTGATAATTCCCGCTGTTGACGGAATTTATTCTCCAGGAACATGCAAAGCAGATAATCTGAGCCTCAGCTCCTGAGAGCTTGACACTCCCTCCCCCCCTGAGATAACCCACAGCCCTTTCCTCACCCTGTGATTTTTAATCCTCGACTTCTAAGAGTGCATTAAAAACTCCCGTCACCGCCAAGCTTATCTTGGCACAATTTACACGGGCGTTTCCAAAGGCCAGACTAGAATTATGGACAGGAAGCACAGCGTGAGTTCTGCATAAAGCGGTCAGGACTCCTTTTCCTTGTGTCCCACTGAAACCTGTAACACAAGGATTAGTTTTTCTTAGTGATCTCTTCTTCCCATAGAATCTCGAGGGCAGAAAGGATTTGAAAGTTTATCTTTACGGCCTTGTTCAGTGCCCCTTGTCCTTGCCTCCCCGCCACCCCCACTCTTCACGGCAATGTTAATTCCCAGTGTGTTCCAAGTCAAGACCCTACGTCACCAACAGCAGGGAATTCAGGGCATCCCAGGGAAACCCGGGTTTCTCTGGACATTCCTCTCTGTTTGGGAAACAGTTACTACAGTCTTAATGTGGTATTGCAATGTTAGTCATACATTATGGTCATTTGCATTTTTGTTGGTGGTGGCTTGATATAACACTGTATAATATATCACCATATGCAACAATATTTTCGAAATGAACGTGATAGTATCTACTGTTGCTTAGTCACTCTCTTTTGATACATATTGAGTCATCTTCACCACAACTAGATGAGAAAGAGGACATCATCCCAATATGCCAATGGGGAAAAAGGCCGACAGAAGGAAAGGAGTTTGCCGGAAGTTTGAGAGGAGTCAGGTCTGGGCTGTAGGCTGGACTTGGCTCTTGGCCACACCGGCCTAATTTATGAGCTCATGTAGAGATTGTTCCTTACTGTCTCCCCTGAAACTGTGCGGAAGCAAATACCACAGGGCTGGCCTGAAGGCTGGATGTACTAATACATGCAATGCCTATTTAGAACAGGGTCAATTGCAGTAAAATACACAGAATACTAGCACACTTATGACTGGGCTTAAGCTGTTGCTGCAAAACACCCTCACTATTCAAAATCATTTTCATTTGCTAAATAATTTTCAACTTCTAAATATCTTTATGCTCGTA
Organism: Microtus oregoni; assembly: GCF_018167655.1. Taxonomy (NCBI): domain Eukaryota; kingdom Metazoa; phylum Chordata; class Mammalia; order Rodentia; family Cricetidae; genus Microtus; species Microtus oregoni. The sequence goes on from NW_024543070.1 coordinate 10,983,100, forward strand.
TTTACATTTTTTACTCAACAATAGCTCTTTTGTGTCCTCTCACATCTCAAGAGTTGTATTAGGATATTTAAATCTTCTGCCTTAATGCCTAAGTCTGTGTGAATGAGTCCAGAAAGAGACTACACCACACAACTGTTATGGCCTCTCACACCCGTCCCCCAAATCACATCCTTTGGCTCCCCCTCAAAGTGAAACACTTTCCCCAAAGGAGTTTCAAGGGGAAACAAACAAGTCATGTCAAGAAATCCTGCAAATAGTGGCAGTTTCCATGGCAACTGGAACAAATGTGAACCGTTTCTTTGTTTTGTGAATTCCCTCGAGTGATTGGCACCATGACCAGCTTCTGTTTATGTTAGTTTTCTCCATGGGTTGGAATATATTCTCCACACAGCTGTATTTTCATAACCTAACTTCTTTCTTCTTTTAATCTCCCTTTCTTCCGACACGCATGAAAGATTACTATTTAAAATCCGAGAGAAACAACACAATCCCAGACAGAATCACAAGGAGATGCGATGTTAAGCACCTCGAGAGAATCTGACATAAGTCATTTAGGGTGGAGTGTCTCCTGTCATATCTAATATTGCTCTCTATACCATAGGACTTTACAGTAAGTCATTTTCCCATGCATTTTAAACTGAGTCCTGGAAACATCTATTACAGGCATTTTTTGAACACTTTTCTTAGCTGGCGATACAGAACAGAAATCCAGAACACCTTACCCGTTGTCCCTATTTATTATCATTTGTCACTGTCCTGCAAAGTGTTTCCCTTGTGGCCCTGTGGCCTCGTGGTGATGTCGCTCTTCCCAGTGCTACCACTTACTGCTAAGACAGAGGAGAACCAAGTTCCCGCCACTCAAGTTAAAGACATATTTCTAATGTCTTCTATGCAGGCTAAACTCAACTTCTAAATTAGAAAAATAAAATCCCTTCCACTAAAAATAAATACATTATCTAGACAAGAAATCAACAAGCCTTCCTACAAAGTGGAAAACACTAAATATTTGAGGGTTGTGGGCCAGACAGTCTCTGAATGTGCTCCATCACTATATCATGAAAGCAACCCTAAGTAATGTCTGAATGGACAGGCACGGCTGTATCCCAATAGGTCTTTAATCACAAAGACAGACAGTTTGGCTTACAGGCTCTAGCTTCCTCACCTCCTTCCTGGAGGACATCATTTTCTCTTTACTCTAGAAAGGTGAGAACGAGGTCTAGATTGTCAAGAACAGAGAGGCAGCCTGAAAATGGGGATGCATGGCTGTAATCACAGCACTTGGGAGGCAAAGGCAGGTAGAGCTCTGTAAGTTTGAGACCAACCTGGTCTACAGATTGAGTTCCAGCACAGACAGAGCTAACAAACAAACAAACAAAAAAAAAGCACAGAAAAAAAAAACAGAGAAACACTGTCTTGAAATAAGAGAGAGAGAGAGAGAGAGAGAGTGAGTGAGAGAGAGAGAGAAAGAGAGAGAGAAGTAGGCATTCTTATTCTTAGCTGTTAGAGGTTTTGTGATTTACTGTAGTATCTTACAAGGGATGAGTGGATACAGAGTTACGCTGGTAACTCCCTAAGCCTATGTTTTCTAAACTGTGTGACAGGGCTTATTATTCATGACTCTGCTTATGGGGCTAGCTAGGAAACAATGGCATATGGCCTTTAATTGCACCTGTGCCTTCTTGCTCATTATTGTGCTGTGCCAGCAATCAGCGAATATATAGCGGTAGTCTCGTAGGAGTTGCCACACGGGGGCAGAATAAGAGGGGGTGCAGATGGGAGAGCAGCGTGCACACCACCTATAACATGAAGGAAAATGCACTGAGGACCACCAGAGTGCACAGAGAAGACAAAGACAGTTGACCTGAGCTTAATCCTAAGTAATAAGGTCACATGACAGGAAAGGAGGGTAAGTAGCTGGGCCAGGAGGAATGTGAGATTCCCAGAGAGTCAAGGGAAGGGCCACCAGGGAAAAGCAAGTGTAGGCAGACAGGTACAAATATAAACCAGGAGCAGAAAATAGCATATTCTCTTGTATCTGGAGCAGGGGTGGATGAGGGGAAGGAGGAAGGGAGTCCTCTAAGCCAACCTGCAAAGGGGCTTGATTGGCAAGGTTGAAGTATGGGGATTCTGTCCTCAGTGTGGAGGAGTCTCCAGGCTAAGGACAGATATAGGAGTCCTGACAGGATGGGGGTAGCATAAAGGAAGTCAAATTTTCCAAATGAACCCCAAAGAACTCTGGAGCAACTCTAGAACCCCAAAGAATTCTGGAGCCAAAAGAAATGGATGGTGGACTCTGAGTGCCAGATACATGACCTTTGATAAATTTTCTTTTTTTTTTGTTTTTTTTTTTTTTGTTTTTCAAGACAGGGTTTCTCTGTAGCTTTGGTGCCTGTCCTGGAACTAGCTCTTGTAGACCAGGCTGGCCTCGAACTCCCAGAGATCTGCCTGCCTCTGCCTCCCGAGTGCTGGGATTAAAGGCGTGCATCACCACCGCCGGCTGATAAATTTTCTTATGAATGAAATTTTAACAAGTGAAAGGGATCTATTGCTTTCCCTAAAAAGTCTGTTTAACTTAATTCATACAAAATAGCATCATTTCAGCATATAGCTATTTAAAAAGGACTAACAAGAAAATCTGTCTTGTGACAAATCTTCAAAATCTGGAGTGTATTTTGCGCATGGAGAAAATTTCAAGTTTATAATATTGCAAGTGTTCAGCACAGCCATTTGAACACAGCTCACAACTGCTTTACCAAGTCCTCTCGGGCTCTCCACCCTTGCAGGATAACCACTGTGAGATTAATTATGGTACCTTTAAAACATTAACATGTTCTCCAAACATTACTTCATTTAGAATATACTGTTCTAGCTGGCGCTAGGTAAGTGGCTGAGGTAAGTGTGACCCCCAGGCTCTCTATACTGTAGTTATGACTACTTTAAAAGGGACTTTGACTCTTCAGACACTGCTAGGTTGAAAATCTCTCAAATTTTGGGAGAGGGGAAACCGCAATCAGAATATATTGTATGGGGAAAAAGCCTATTTTCAGTAAAAATTAAAAATATATTATTATTAAACCTTTCCAACTGGAGAAATGGTGGAGACTCTCTAGGGAATTAATCACTAGGTAATGCCCCTGGGGCTTCCAAATTCTCAAATTCTGTCTCTGTCTCTCTGTCTCTGTCTGTCTCTCTCTCTGTCTCTCTCTCTCTCCTGAGTGTGTGTGTGTGTGTGTGTGTGTGTGTGTGTGTGTGTGTGTGAAGGAAATGGGGTAGAAGACATAGACAGGTGACAGCAGAAGGAACTGAGTGGAGGAGGGAATCGCACAGGATCACAGAGGGACCTTTTCATACTAATCAGGTGGCCAGCCACCACATCCCAGCAACCTGTTAAATCAGAGAATTAGGTTGCACAAACCGGCCAGAAGAACTAACAATATCCCTGGAAATGTAAGGAAACCAAGGAGATTATTTCCAGCAGAATTCTAGGAAGGTGGAAAGATTGGAAGAAATTCTTACACTATGTGGAGTGTTTGGCTTGGCTGGCAGTAAGGTCAAGGAATAAGAGTAAGACTAGAGAATGACACTAAGAGACCTCCTGTAGCATCCCTAAAGCCCTGTAATCAGAGCAGAACCCACCAGACTTAGGGGGTGTCAGCTGATTGGCTGCCTAGTGTATCTGTGTGTGGATATATACAAGTTGGAGAGGGGAACGTGGTTATTATTCAAAAAAAAGACAAAGTCATTGTTACTATAACCATCTTTTGTTTGTTTGTTTGGTTGGTTGGTTTTTCGAGACATGGTTTCTCCATAGCTTTGGAGCCTGTCCAGAACTAGCTCTTGTAGACCAGGTTGGCCTCAAACTCACAGATATCCACCTGCCTCTGCTCCTGAGTGCTGGGATTAAAGGCGTGTGGTGCCACCACCTGGTTAATCTTCATTTTCTTTAACCTCCATTGTCAGCAGTCTCTTCTCCACCAGCACGTCTCATCCCACATGATAAAGAGGGGCATCATATAATAACATGTGCACCCATTTGTTTGCCTTCTTACAGTATCACACTTTGAGCTATCCAGAGATGCCCACGTGTATTGGTTTGGGTGGAGCCAGGCTTGTGCAGGTGGTAGTTGTAAAATCTCCTCCACCAATGGGCGAACCACGCCAGCAAAGCTCCCCAGTTTGACTGGATAAACCAGTTGCCTAGGGAATTGTTAAAAGGCACATTCTGATTTATGGGTTTGGTGGGGAGCCGGAGATTCTACAACTCTAACTAGCTTCTGGGTGTCTTTAGAGCTGCTAATCTGTGGATCACGTGCTCTTTACAAGGCCCGGGAACATCAAGTATTTGTCTGAACACGCTAAGATAAACATATTAGATGTTTCCCTGTTTTACACACTATAGACTCTGCTTTAAGGCCGGTGCTTCCTTTTCCTCTGAGCACACAGCAGCTCGGATTTTTTTTTTTTTTAATAAATAAGGTATTAAGAGATCATAGTAGACTAAGCTGCAAGATCCTGCCTGGGAGCACGAGTTCTCTTTGAGGCTCATGCTTTTTCATCCTTTTCACCCCTCTGCCTCTAGGTATCAAAGCTTGAAAGAGAGAAGACTCAAGAAGCAAAGCGGATTCGCGAGTTGGAGCAGCGCAAACACACGGTCCTGGTGACAGAGCTCAAAGCCAAGCTCCATGAGGAGAAGATGAAGGAGCTGCAGGCGGTGAGAGAGAACCTCATCAAGCAGCACGAACAGGAAATGTCAAGGACAGTGAAGGTGCGGGATGGGGAGATCCAGAGACTCAAGTCCGCTCTGTGCGCTCTCCGGGACGGCAGCAGCGACAAAGTAAGGACAGCACTCACCATTGAGGCCCGGGAGGAGGCCCGGAAACAGTTCGATGCAGAGCGCTTGAAGCTCTTGCAGGAAATCACAGACTTGAAAACGGCCAAGAAGCAGGTGGACGAGGCGCTGAGCAATATGATCCAAGCAGATAAAATCAAGGCTGGGGACCTTAGGAGTGAGCATCAGTCCCACCAGGAAGCCATCTCGAAGATCAAGTGGGAGTCGGAACGGGACATTCGGAGGCTGGTCAGTAATAATGAGCGCCAGGCAGAAACCAGTCTCTGCCAGAGCTCACTGTGATTTGCTTTGCTGGGTGTTCCCTTGAGAGTTACTATAAACAAACACCCTCGCTTCCGCAAGCTGCGCTATCCAAAGCTCAAAGTAGATTGATAGGTAGTTCGGTAGAAATTGGAATTGTAAAATGTAAGAGTTTTACAGCCCCCATTTTCATAGTAAGTGCCTTCTCCTGGGTGCATAGGTTTCCATGCAGAGACCAGTGTTCTTGGGTATCGTGAAAGATTGTAAAGCACAAGCCATTCCAACCTTAGCTTGTTTTGTGCTATAATTTGTCTGAAAATGGCCACTGACAACATGAAAACATCCTAAACGATTCATCAGCACAAACATGGAGCTATAAAATCCCTGGTCATTTATAAAACGGGTTCCTTTCCCCCCAACAATCAAAAAATATTTGTTACGAGCCATTCTGGTTTTTGGTTGGGTGTCATTCACACATGGCTTACTTGCTGTTACAGTTTTCTTTAGTTCAATCCACACAGAATTAGTTTTTGTTTGGTTGGTTTCTTTCGGCTTTTGGTTTTTAATTTGCAAAGCCAACAACCATACAGATATCTCCTAATGCTAAAATGAATAAACTAATGCATGGTCTATGTATGAGCTGTAATGCCCTCGGTTCCATGATCTTAGAAGGAAAATTTCTATTTATGTGTGTACAAAAGTTGAGGATTAGCTTAAACCATTTAGGATGTATTTAATACTGTTTCTCTAAACCAGTGGTTCTCAACCTTCCCAATGCTTTGGCCCTTTAATACAGTTCCTCATGCTGTCATGATCTCCAAACAAAAAGTTATTTTGTTGCTACTTCATAACTGTAATTTTGCTACTGTGATGAATCACAGTGTAAATTTCTGATATGTAGGATATTTGATACATGACCTCTGGGAAAGGGTTGGTTCACTCCCCCCTCCACTGGGTCGGGACCCACAGGTTGAGAAGCACTGCTCTAAGCTGTACAGGAAAAACTATTCTTTCCCGCTGTGTCTGCCAACCCACAGTAACCATTTCCAGGAATTCCACTTCATTCTCTGGATGATGTCTCCAGGATTTCCACTTTAAGTGGTTCCCATAGAACATTTTACATGTTAAGCCTGTGTCATTTTCTTAGTAATGTGGTGTAATGTAACTGTAAGATGCTGCCTCTGCCATGCTTCCTGGTGGATTTATTGCAGTTTTTTCAGTTTGACAATCGAGATCAAAGGCAGAGCAGAAAATAGTGGTCTCTGTTCTGCTTTTGGTTTCTGAAATGACCGTGGTTGACGAAGAAGGATTCAAGACTGAAGTGTGGAGCAATCAGGTAGGTGGATTAGAAAGAAAGCCTGGAAGTAAAAATTGTTGCTTGCCTTGCAGTGTAAATCTACCAATTGGTCATGATTTCCCCATCACTTCTTCCCAAAAACAGCGCTAAAGTAGACAAAAGGTTCTCCCAAACAACCACCTGAAATCTCAGCCATCTAAAGAGTGGCTCAAACATTGGGTGCAAGCAGACTCAGATGGGGCAGTGTTTCTTGAATGTACCTGTCCCTGTCTCCCCTTTCTCATTTTCCTTTCCTAACCCTACCCTCACCGTCATATGCACTTTGGGGCCTGTAGGAAAAGAGATGAGATCTGTTCTTTCTAGAAAACATCAAAGAATTCTGCAATATAGTCCTTCTCATCTATGAACTGGAGCACCGGCTAATTTTGTAATATTCTGAGAATCAGGTTATGTGTTCACAACCACTGTATAACAGAGTCCCCTTCGTTGCTCGATATTCTACAAGAACCCACTTTGGAAGGTTCTGGGGGCAGCGGGATGCCAATAAGTTTGGCGCCAATGTAACACAGTGCCTGATAAATGGGCTGTAGGCTCAGAAGACAAAGTTAAAGTATCAAGACTTCATCATTCCCAAGGCAGGGGACAATGACCAAATACTGAACCTTTCAGGGTCTCCCCTGGTACCTGGTGATCATGGAACCTACTGAGCACGACATTCTTAGAAAATGAAATAACTTGCATAACTATAGTGCTTCCAAAACTGTAAGGATGAGACGTTTTCATTTATAATACTAGCGATGGTAAGGATAACTCCAAGAGGGTGTTAATCAGCTGGTAGCCTAGCACCTGTCACTAACTAGAAGGCATCACCAGCAACCAGGAAGGGGCAGTTTGTGAGCCGTATCAAACTTCAGCAAACATTGTGTATATCAACTCTGAAAAATGAATGAGCACTCAGTTTAACACACCTCAGCCATCTTCAAGGAGTAGGAAAATGTGACTGATATTCTCTCGCAAATCAACAGGACACTATCACAAGGGTCATCAGTTAGCAGGTGATGTTACAGGACAGTGCAGACATTAGTGCAGTGGTCTCCCAAAGTTAACCTAAAATTTAGTCACGTGACCTAGAGAGTCAGTAGCCTGGCATTAGCATGTGTAAAGCAAGGGACTGCACGAGCAGGTGATTCTATGATCTCCTCCTTATCTAAAGTGCACAGCAAAGAAACACGCTAAGTGAGTCATTAAATATGAGAAAGGAGAATGACGTTTGTGCTGAATGTCTTTTCCTATTTCCATTTTAAGTAACCACATAGAATGTATTGAAATGGGACAAAAGGTTCCACCCCGTGTCATGGTTACAGACATTCATTTCATGTATGGTATATTTCTCATCTAAGGACAGCAAACTGATTCCAGCCCAGTGGAACTCTAATCCACTGATACCTGTGCCTTCAAGTGAAAATTAATACATTTGAAGCCACTTCTAAGCTTCACAGAAATGAGTGCTGAAATCAATAACTATATGCTACAGATTTACAAGGAAACATTTTGACTAAAATTAACAGGCATTTTTAATCCCTATTTGCCGAAATCTCGGTGGAGACCTCCAATTGCCATGCGCCGCTTCCCCGTGTCTGCGCTCTGTGCGCTGGCACTCAGTTCGCGAGCTTCGGGCAAGGGGGCTGGAGGTTAAAATACACAAACACACACCAACAGAGAGATAGCAACACGGGTCTTCCTTGAATTTCCCAAGAATGCCCCCTTTATTGTGATCGGGGGCCACGCCCCAGCCAAACCCACCAGAAACCACTCTCCTGCCATCAGGAACTCCTGAAGGGTCTCGTGCTCAGAGCAGCTGTAGGCACTCAGATCAGGGGATTACAAGAAATTCAGGATCTGGGTCTCACTGCTCCCAACACCTATTCTAGTCCCACTGATGCTTTTCCAACAGTAATGGTAGAATGATTGCTAAGGCTAGCAGCCTTGAAGTGTGGGAAGGAAAGGAAAGGCCACACAACAGGAATTATTGGAAGAACCCCCTCCAGATGCCACCAAAATTGACACTTACTAGAAAATCAGTAGACCAGTACTAAGAAGCCTGCAGTTTCTCCAGTTGCAAATTATTGGCTATTAGTATCAATCAGTAATAATTTATTGGTCCCCTAGAAACAGTGGAATATTCTGGATTTATCTTTCTTAAAGCTAGTGATCCATTTTAAATGTTACCTTTCCTAACCCTCCCAGACCATTTCAAGCACTCTAGGGAAGGACAACACCTTCCATCATCACAAGATGAGGACTTCCCCTAGTGAAAATGGGACTTATGTATGGCATAGTGAAATGTCCTGGGTCTCGTTTAATTCAGATGGATGAAATCAAAGCCAAGGACAGGATCATCTTTTCCCTGGAGAAGGAACTGGAGACTCAGACAGGCTATGTACAGAAACTGCAGCTGCAGAAGGAGGCTTTGGATGAGCAGCTCTTCTTGGTCAAGGAGGCCGAGTGTAACATGAGCAGCCCGAAGAGGGAGATTCCAGGAAGGGCGGGAGATGGCTCCGAACACTGCAGCAGCCCGGTGAGTCCATTCGAGTTGAGGTTTAACAACTCCGGAGTCATCTTTTATTTAGCGATCAAGTTCTGCTTTCTCACTTAAGCTATTTTCCTGTTTATAAGAACAGAGAAATCAATTCTCCCTCTGACTATAAAACCAGCAAATATCCTGGGAACTAAGTGGGCCGTACTTCATTAGCAGATCACGTGAGAGCTGTAGGTGTCTTTGACTCTTGCTCAGAATTTTTCAGCCTAGTGATAGCTATCAAACTTGAATCTATTATAAGAGCCATAAGTTAAATGATAATTTTCGCCTGTTGCCAAGATTGGTATTTTCCCTATCTGTGAACAATTGGATTGGAAACTGACCAAAGACTGTTATCATGTACAGTGGTTGGGTGTGTGCCTTTAAGAAAGACGGAATCATCTATAGCCAGAGCACAAAAGCCTCCAGTCTGAATGAACTTGCCACTTACCTCACTATATTGTCATCATCTTATATGAGAAATCATTGTCAGAGGTACAATGAGAGACTTAAGTTGGCCTGTAGTATGCTATCAAATGATTTATCTTCAAAAATAAGATGAAAACATATTAATTAGGAACAAAAATGAGTCCCAAAGTATTACTTAGAACAAAGTAGTGAATAGCTCATGAATTGATTTCCAGGACATGGACACACCCTAGTAGTGGTGGGAAGTATATACTGATCTAAGATGTAGCACATAAAAAGTTAAGTTCTTCTTTTAATACCTATATGCAATATAGCATAATTTCCAAAAAAAAAAACACACCAGACTTTAGAAGTTAGACCCCTCTTGGTTCAAATTCATTAGCCGAGTGGCTTTATGCAAACCTCTTTCCTGTTCAGTATCCTTATCTGCAAGGTGCAGGTCATGGTGGTTTCTGCAAGACTGCTCTCTGAATTAGACGACACTATACAGAGAAGGTAGAGTATTGTGTTTAGTACATGGCTAGCCTTCACAGATTTGATTGCTGCTATCCACCATAAGACCTGGGTAAATGCAGATCCACCCCAAGTTTAGCTTGCCCTGATGTGTCATCTGGGATATGATGACTCCGGGACTCAGGACATGTGAAACTGTCTATCAACAGTGAACCACTCTGAAAATGAAAAGAGTAACAGCATTGCAGGCATATAACCAGCGTAGGCATACAGCACGGGATTAAGCTGTAACCGCTGTGTGGAAGGTGGTTCATAACAACTGTTATGCCATGCAAAATATTTTCTTCTAAATTATATTTTACACCCCGCCTTTCACACGTGAAGGTAATATATGTTCCCTCACAATGACATTTTTGCTTCTAGAGTATAGAAAAATTCAGAAAACCCTGTGTCTACTTCCTAAACTGCCCCCTCCATGACTAAGTATAATAACAGACAGTTGTCTGTGTCATAGGAAGCAATGGACATTTGTGACACAAGGATATTCCCTGACTTCACACTCACCTTGGTCACAATGCAAACAGCTCTCCTGAAAACTGTTTCAGCCGGGCTGGAGAGATGGCTAAGAAGTTAAGAGCACTGACTGCTCTTCCAGAGGTCCTGAGTTCAATTCCCAGTAATTACATGGTGGCTCACAACCATTTGTAATGAGATCTGGTGCCCTCTTCTGGACTGCCGCAGACATGCAGACAGAATACTGTATACATACTTAATAAATCTAAAAAAAAAAAACAAAAAACAAAAAACCCCCAAAAACCTGTTTCAACCAATCGTCACATTTCATGCCACAGTCTGGGTTCTGCCTGCCACGTGGAATTCATTTGTGATTTTAACCATGCTTAGTATTCAACCCAGCAAAAATGTTGGGAGTTAGAAAGGGTAACTCATTTTTTCTTAGTAAAAGAACATTTATCTGTTACTTCCTGGGCCAAATTGCAAGAAAGGACATTATTGCTTTCATGAATAGTATTCTAGGCTTTGAAAAGTAATATTTAAGAGATGCTCATTTTAATTCTCATGCGTAGGATTTGAGAAGAAATCAAAAGAGAATAGCTGAATTGAATGCCACTATAAGAAAGTTAGAAGATAGGAACACCTTGCTTGGAGATGAACGGAATGAGTTGGTAAGTTGTAGGCAAACTGTTTCGATCGTGTGTTTTGTTGGATGTTAGGCTATGAAAGAATGCTTTATGTTGCCAATTAACAATGGCGCCACTCTGGTTTCTGTACAGATATCCACCATAATAAGTTTAAAAACATAATTGCATATTATGTCTGTGTTCCTGGCTTCTTTGGCTCAGTAGTTTGCCTGTGAGGATCTCCTTTGAGCTGTGTGAAATTGTTTTCTTTCCTTACTCTACAGCATCCAGTTAACATTATTGCAATACATGCAGCTATTCTTCTGGAACATTTTTTGGAGTTTCTAAGCACATTTAGGCTGTTTAGACGGGGACTGCTAGGTATCGGTGATGAAGAAAAGTGCCTCTTCCCCCTGGACATAGGAATTCGGATCCTGCAATGTGGTCAGTTGAAATCTGAGGTTGCTCCAACACTTTATGTTCTCAGTGCCAATGCAGGAGGACCTCAGTGTTTCCATATCTTTGCCAACATTCACAGATAATCATTCCCTTTCACCATTTGGTCATGAGGTGTATTCTTCTTTGTTTTGATTTTATCTTTTCTAAGGAGTTTGGGGGAGCTGTCAAATATCTGCTGGCCTGCTGGTCTTCCGGTACAATCTGTCCTCAGCATTTTGTTCTTTCTCCATTCTGCATTATTTTCTTAATAACTTTAGAACATTTTGAAATTAGAAATTTAGACATAATGCTCTGTAGCTTATATTTTGATGAAGTTGTTTATGTAAAAGTAATTTTAGCCTTTCCCTGAATTTGGGGCCATTGTTTCTCTTGAAATCTTATTTTTTGGACAACTCTCACAAGTTTGGAGTGTTATCATGTATTGCTATTTCATAAATAATATCATGCAACTTGTTCTGAAAAGTGTATTGCTCATTTTCTAAACTTCTAGAGATTTTTCTAATCATCTTCTGTTATTAGTTACTTCATAACATTTGCCACACTTTGCAACATTTTGTTGCCATGGAAGTATTACAATATTCTTTCTGACCATAGCACAGGGTCAGCATATTCACTTGCTGTCTATTGCTATGCTAAAACACCATGACCAAAAGCCATTTGAGTAGGAAAGGGCTTATTTGCTTTATATGTTCTGTTCAGTCCACTGTGAAGGGAAGTCGAGGTAGGAAATCAAACAGGGACTGGGGAAGAATGGTGCTAACCTGCTTGCTGCCCATGCCTTGCTAAGTTTGTTCTCATATACACCCTGGGACCATTTACCAGGAGTCAATACTGCTCTCAGGGTACTGGGTCCTCCCACACGAATCATTAATCAAGAAAATGTCTCCCTGGCTTGTCTATAGGCCAGTATCCGGGGGACATTTTCTCAATTGAGGTTCCCTCTTCTCAGGTGACCCTAGTTTGTGTTGAGCTGGCAAAAACTAACCAGTCCAGTCACTTTAGAAATATGCCATATTCCCGGGAGAGGAAGAAGTGCTGTGCATCTTCAGTTAAGTTTTCCTTCATTTGTTGCCTTGTTTTAAATTTTCTATATAGTTCTAATATTTTTGTCTGCTTATTTCTCTCAACAAATATGCCTCTTCTTAGCTTTGTCCATTTTTCCTTATACATATTTAAATTTATGTTACTTGATAGGCATAAGTTAATATTTGATAATGGCTTTAGCATATCGACCCTTTACGATTATAAAATTCTTTCTTTCCTTGACCTCAGGTCTCTCTGTTATTAGTTAAACTATAGCAGGGCTTCATAGAGTCTACACGAGCCTCTGTTTATTCATATATATGCATACGTGTATTCATGATGGACCATACATATACAATTTCAGTCTCTCTCATCTATGAAGGCATGTCCTTTTGAGGAAGCACTCTGTTGGGTGCTTTGGAACTGTTGCGATTGGATGCTGTGCTACAATTGGACAGTTCTTTCCCTTCATGCTTATGTGCATTTCCTGTGAACTGTATGAGGAGACTCAACTACTGAAAACACAGAGCATTAACTTCCAGAAGAGATCAATATCTCAATAATAAGCCCAGTGAATAATTTCTCTTTATACGTACTCAAAATTTAATATTCTTGATTCAGACACCAAAACTGAAAAGATGTTGTGCCAGATTATTTATTAAAAGTAAATCCCATGTTTTTGACATCACCATAAAACTGTAGTTCTCATACTGAGATTAGGATGGGGCTGGGGAAGTGCTAAGAATTACAAAGTCTTGTTTGTTGTTTTCAATCATAGGCAGTTTTCTCCTTCCTCAGTATCTCCCCAAATCATAGATTTCCACGGAAGGAGTGATGGTCTTTGAAATCTTCTGATAAAAAGAATGAGCTGATCATTACAAATTCAACATAGAAATCTAATCCGTCTATATAGCTTGACCTATAATACATCAACTAAGCAGAAGTGTTTTGAAAATGAAAGGAAGGGCTGCTGCTGATTACAAGACAACATTCGTACATTTAGCTTCTAAATGAAAGGCAACTTGGTCATCATATGTCATCATCACAGCTGGCAGGGTGTTACTGTCATCAGCAGGACAAGGGGCAGGGATGCTGCTCAGCATCCTGTGAAATATAGAACAGGTCCTGTGACAGCAACAGAAAAACACATGCCTTCGTGAGGAGATTTCAGTAAGACCTTTGAAGGAGGCAGTGCCATTGCAGAGAATGAGGCTTGGAACCAGATTCCAATGACCATGAACTTCAATTGTGCTTCTATCTGCTGCTGAGCCACTGAGAGGTCCTTGCTGGATCAGGAAGTGGGTTCAGACCTGCATGGGTAAACGAGGTGAGGGAAGTGAATGGGAGCAAAGAGAACTTTGGGCTTTTCCTGGCCACTTTCAGAAGCAGCAGGAGCATCTGTGGCGCCTCTGTTAAGGTAGCAGACAGGACTGTGTTGAAAAGGCTCTAGAGCCAGGCCTTGTGGCTCATGGTTTTTAATCACAGTACTGGGAAGACTAAAGCCAGAGGAGTCTGCCTGTTCCATGCTTGTTAGTTCTACATAGTAAGTTCTGAGTCTACTAGACCTCCATAGCAATTCCTTCTAAAAAGAAGGAAGTGGGGGAGGGAGGAGAAGAGAATAATCATTAAATGAAACTAAAAAAAATATTGGCTGGCTAAATGGAGGATGGGAATGTAGTGATCAGTCTTGGAACAGGTCAGGTAATTGAAGGGTGCTTTCCCTCTTTAACACGTGGCCCCTCCTGCCCTACTTTCCTCAGGACACAAAAATCCATTTTATCTTATTTATTTCCAGTTAAAACGTGTGCGGGAAACAGAAAAGCAATGCAAACCTCTCCTGGAAAGGAACAAGTGCCTCGCCAAGAGAAACGATGAGCTGATGGTGTCTTTGCAGCGCATGGAGGAGAAACTGAAAGCCGTAACCAAGGAGAACTCAGAAATGGTGTGTATCGCAGACGCTGCAGAAGCCGCTGCTTCCTCCTCTGGGGCCCATGACCTAGTGGGTTGTTCTGAGGTTGTTTCTCATATGCTACTTAGACTTCCCCTTGAAGAAGCAAGGAAAGCAAGAGAAGGGGATACACTCACTCTTCAAACACTTACATGTGGAGAAGCAAAGCCTCAGTGTGGCTCCTACACCACAGTAATATGGAGGGGGTTCATGCCTGCCTTTTAGCTTGCTTGATAGCTGGGAAATCAATATCGTGGCTTGTATTATATATGGATGACTGATATGATCATACATTCCTGAAAAGACTTCCAAGATAAACTGACTATAGAAATGTCCAAAACATTGCCAAGGACTTCAATGTGTTATAGCAGATAAAATGTACTTCAGGGTTTTAGTTGGTAAATATAAAGGTCTGTCACCAAGAGGGGACAGGATTCAAATTAGCTGGGACACAATTTTTACAAATTTACCAATTACTAAAATTGGGGATCTTTGAGGTTTCCACTTGTAATTTCTTCTTCTCCAATTTAGAGAGAAAAAATAACATCTCACCCACCCTTAAAGAAACTGAAGTCTTTGAATGACCTTGACCAAGCTAATGAAGAACAAGAGACAGAGTTTCTGAAACTGCAGGTCATAGAGCAACAGAACATCATTGACGAGCTCACAAGGGTAGGTGTACCCATCTGCAAAGCCCTAGCCATTTTCAAGGACGAGGAGCCAACACCCAACACATCAGGAAACCCTTCATTATTTTGGATTAACTCCAAATGCCCGTATTCAGGTGTGCAGCATGTAATTATGAACAAGAAACTCTAGCCCAAAACGTTTATATTATTAAACTGATTTACACCTTCCATTCTAACCATTTGCCAACTAGTCTAGAAGCATGAATATGAGCCTCATTAAGGGACTTTTCAGAGCCATTGTTAGGTAAGTATACAGGGTAGATCTGGGGATCTTATAGTTGCTTTACACTGTCAGTCTCCTGAGCCTCGGCAATTCAATTTTCTGCCTACAAAAACAGGACCATATACTCCTTGTTTCTAACACCTAATCAGCACATAGCACATAGATACAATCTGTTAAAGGCTTTGTGAATGAAGAAAAGCATCAGAATTCTGTAATAGAGCAGGAATTGCAGTCTACACTTTATGGATAGATACTTCAGTTCCTGTTGACTAGGTCCTATTTGTATCTGATTCAGGTTACTATTGACAGCATAGTAGGATACGACCTCTTGAAGCCTTCAGGCTTCTTCTTCGCCTCTCTGTCTTTATTCTGAGAATGGTATCTTTATTTCTTTTTATTTCAAGAATAATCCAAAGCCTGTAGATTTGAACTAATCATAGGGGTGGGGGTGGGGGCTGTTACACAATAATCTCCAGAATAGGTGAACTTTGTTTCACTGCCATTGGAAGTGAAAGAGTCTACTTCTGTTTGCAATTACTTGCTACTCTCCCTTTAAAAATTGTCCACTGTTGTTGGATGGTGGTGCGCACCTTAAATCCCAGCACTCAGGAGGTAGAGGTAGGTGGATCTTTGTGAGTTCAAGGCCACCATGGTCCACAAAGTTAGTTACAGGACAACCAACAACCAGGACTCTTCCACAGAGAAATCCTGTCTTGAAAAAATTCATCCATTGTTCATATATAATTTGCACCTTTTAGATTAAGAGAATATACAATGTGTAATTTTTTTTAAGTTTTAGCTATAGTGAGGATCCACAATCAAAATATTTTATATATAAAGACAAAAAGTAAAGTCTAAATGCCAATGTTTTAAATTATATTCAAACGTAAGCTGAAGCTTGGGATTCTCATTTCTACCTTGATAACTCTTGTATCTCATGGAGTCACTGGACTAGGGACATACTGACTTTGAAACCCTCAAATTAAGCTGTAGATTTCCTATTGATCAGGTAGCTCCATCTGGCCCAAATTTGCAGTAAAAATATAAAGTCCTTAATGCATAAATCCCAAGTTGTCCCAGTAGCTAGAGCTATGCTCACACCTTACAGGTCGCAAAGTTGCTCACAGTTCGTAGGTATTCACCAAGATTCTCAGAAAACCACAGCCGTGTCTCCTTCAAATAAGCCAAAAGCAAAACCAAGTGACCCCAACAGAGTAGGTGCTCCACTTCCTGCCCCATCCTCACTCAAACTAATCAAGGGACACCTGCCTATGCTAAGAGATGACAAGATGTAAAAAATAAATGTATATTCTAACTAGAAACAATATTTTCTCACACAAATGCAACATAATTGTGGGCATCGGAGAACACAACTACTCATATGGCCCCCTGTTTTCAGGTCTAAAATGAAGGAACCCAGAACACTTCCTGATTATATGGCAGGAAAATTATAATATACATACTCCAAAAATATTGACAAGTCATGTCCAAACACCACCAAATTTGTAAAATAAAATCATTCTTCAAATAAAAATATATAATCTCTCAGGGGAACACAGCCATCTCTTTGAAAAACAAAACAAAAGGCCACAGATAGCTCAGCCAGTGAATTCTATTGCCTGGATCCGTCCTCAGAGGCTCTCTTGGATCTGATGCCCTCTGTAGGCAGAAGGAAGAGATAACAAAACTCTTGAGAGATGTGCGACAACCTTTGATCTGAAAAGTCCTTCTCTGTTTTCTAGGATCGAGAAAAACTCATCCGTAGGAGAAAGCACAGGAGAAGCTCAAAGCCAATCAAGGTAATGAGGAAACTTTTATCGGGCATTTGCCACCAAGAGCCAGGAAGGGAAGGCGTTCCAAGGAACCTTCCTGCAAAGACGTGATAGATCAGATGGTCTTGAACTGTGGCAAACCACGAGAACTACTTGTTTTTGATTTGTTTTTTAAAAAAATAATCTCTTGACATTTCTTAGTCTGAAAAATGACTGTGTTGTTGTGCCGTAACCTGAAAAGCTATGACTTCCTCTAAAAGGAAAGCCAGTGGGTTTAATATTAGAAGGTTTTTCTGACAAGTGTGTGGGTTACATCCTAAGAACATGTAAGAGATATACATGATCAATATCTTCCATTGAATCATATTAGTTTATGATATCTGTCTATAATTGATTGATGTGTTTGCATTATTATCATCTGGGAAGTGTTGATAATGACCTCAGTACACCATTACTTTTATAGCCCCTACAATGCATAGCTCATTGTTTTGATTTCTGTGTTCGTTTTTTACCATGCATGTCACTTGGGTTGGATGTGGGACTGGAAAACTAGAGTGAAGACCCCATGACCTCCTTAACATGGATGCCTCCATTTTCCAAACCCCTTAGGCCAATTTTAAATACTTAAAAGAGCACAATGTATTGACTCATCATGACAGAAGTTAATGTAACCAGATTATGATGGCTTTAGAAGACAGCCAAATAGTCACACACTTTTTTTAAGTGTGTCAGAAGTGAAAAACATGGGCAAGAGATGGATTGGCATTGTGTTCCTGCTTAGTGTTTATACTTCACCAAAGAACTGCTCATCTGTATCTGTCACAGTGAATGGAGCTTGGATATGACATTCTTCGCTGATTTTAGTTATGTTAGTAAGTTTATACTTTCTCTCCACTTAGAGGCCTGTTTTGGATCCATTCATTGGCTATGACGAGGACTCCATGGATTCAGAAACATCATCCATGGCCTCCTTTAGAACGGACAGGACCCCTGCCACTCCCGATGATGACTTAGATGAAGTAAGCTTTTTCTTTCCTCTGGTCCTGTACAATATTGTCACCAAATCTTTCCTCTAAGGGGAAGGAAAAACACAAGCTGATCTTGTGAACATGACCAGTCTTTAGATCTTGCTCCACTTTGACATCTCTTGAAAGTAAGCGTCATCTATGACATGGAATCTCTCTAGAGATGTCTCAATCATTCTCTGTGGCTCTGTAATTTGCTTACTCACCTCACAGTAAAAGTGACTTCCCAAAGATCTTCAGCTGTGGAAGGCTTGAAAGGAAGAGCAAGTCCAAGAGGCTTCTAGATTCAGTGTAAAGCAGTGTCTAATTAAACTCCTTGTTCTGTGGTCCACCATCTTCAGAACTATCCAGAGGTTTCAGCTCCACTGAACACAACTACCAAGTCAGGATCAGGGGAATGAAACCACTCAGTCTACACTATTTTTTTATAGAGTTATACGTAATGCTAGCTGTCCCCAGACCCCTTAGACAGCTAAAGATGAGCATAAACTTCTGATCCTCTTGCCTCTACCTTCCAAGTTCTGAGATTTCAGGTGACACCACAACTCCTCCATATGTGTGTGTGTGTGTGTGTGTGTGTGTGTGTGTGTGTACATGTATATATTATGTGTATGTATATATAATTCTGGGAAGTGAAGCAGGCCTTTGTGTATGCCAGGCAATTACTTTCCCAACTAAACTTCATTCGTACCTCCTCATTCCACATTTTTTTTTTTGTTTTTTTCGAGACAGGGTTTCTCTGTAGCTTTGGTGCCTATCCCGGAACTAGCTCTTGTAGACCACGCTGGCCTCGAACTCCCAGAGATCCGCCTGCCTCTGCCTCCCGAGTGCTGGGATTAAAGGCGTGTGCCACCACTGCCCGGCTCTCATTCCACATTTTTGAACAATTCTCTGGTGATAGTTGAATTATGCCCCAAACCTAAGTACTGGGGCTGAGAGGGAGTGTCATGATTTAGTAGGGATGAACTTTAACCACAAACTAATGATCTATTTATGTCTCTGAATGAATGGAAAGAAATGAGAGTAAAGCTTTAAGAATCCTTGCCTGAAATTTAGATCCAAACTTTGGGTATTACTTCTTAGTTTGGATCTAAAATTGGGTATTATTCAAGATCAAATGGGAAGAGATCATTATTGTAAAAATTAATAACCATTTCTTTCATTAAAATAATGTCTTACATATTTTCCACCATCTATCTTGAACATAGTCTGTATTCACATTTTCACTTATAATTCAGAATTAAAAATAAAATCAAATAAATCTTTTCTTTACAAAAGTAGACAAATGTCACTGTTGACACAGAACATAAAACACAAACATAACATAATTACTTTTGGACTTTTTGCATTTCAACCCTCCAGAGTCTAGCTGCTGAAGAATCTGAGTTACGATTTCGACAATTAACAAAAGAATACCAAGCCCTCCAAAGAGCATATGCCCTCTTGCAGGAGCAGACTGGAGGCATCATAGATGCTGAAAGAGAAGCCAAGGTAAGTGTGGACCTGCAAGAGGGCCTGGAATCCACTTGCAGAGGTTGCATCATTAAAGCACCAAGGACATTAAAATGTCAGCAACACAGCCTTCTCTGTGCCCTTTTGTCCTCTGAGGCTTTTGTTTTTTATTAAATCCTAACCAATTTCACATCCAAACACAGATCAATGCTTTTGTTCCTTTAAAGACAGCTGAGTGTGTGTTTCTTATTTTCACTTCTTGAGAACTTAAATTGTCTAACCCATGTTGGATTTTAATGATCCGTTTTATTAAGTTCTTTGCTTAAAAATAATAGTTATTTTGTTTTTTCAAAAGTACTGATTAAGCCACTTTCTTTTCTTAATTAAAAAGTGTAAAACATTACATCTACATCTCACTAAGAATTTCACAGACGATGTTCGAATGAGCCCTTGTGTCAGCTCCTAAGTCAGATGCTTCTGTAAGAGAATTTAAGACCAAAAATATTAATGGACCTGCGCATTACAGGTCACACAGCTAGGTGTGGTAAAACTTGAATTACTGTTCCAGTATTACTGGATCTACTTTCTAGAATGTCATGATTGTCAGTTATAAGAATTTCTTCAAAAGAAGGAAAGACAGGAAGAAAGAAAGAAAGTTATTTATTCATTCATTCAGCCAAAGTTAAATTAGTTACCCGGGGTCCTGATGCTAGGGCTTGAGCCCAGCCTTTAAGCTGCAGAGTTGGGGCCACCTAAAAAACTTTAGCAAGTTGCCTTATGGACTTTGGTAAGAGCCAAGAAGGAGCACATCTCTGCAGTGGTGTTGCTCCACTTTTCTTTCTGAAGGAATCACACGATGCTGGGAGATGCCACAGCAACCACTCTTAGTCATTTACAAGATAGATTGGCACTCTTCTTTTCTACAAGTACCTATTTTTAAGTGGTAGTGTGCGCACGCACACACCCAGACACACACACACCCAGACACACACACACACACACACACATACACACATGGTGATAAATACTAAAGACTAAACTTTGATTTGAAGCAGACAGGCCAGCTATTATCAGAAAGAGATGTTCATGTATTTTCTTCAATACTATCATATTTGAGGTTTTCACTGTCAGTATCTGTTAACCCTTCATACTGCAGAGGATAGATAGATAGATGATAGATAGATAGATAGATAGATAGATAGATAGATAGAGATGTACATGTACTATTATAAAACGTAAAATAAAAAGTTTTCAACTTAGATTTAGTTACCAGAGCAGAAAGTTGGCTCTGAAAGAAACAGTCATACTCGGAGAGGAAAATAAGACTTATTTCTCCTCAGAAAAGAAGTTCATTTAAATAGATCAGCAGTGAGTTACCATAAAGGGTTTTAAAAAAAGGGATGTCACCGGGCCAGAGGTGAAGTCAAGGTGGAGTCTGGAGTGTGATGGGTATCCACCATCCTTTAGTGGCTGCTGGAGAGCGTGAATGTTCATGGGATGACAAATGGGACCATAAGGACGTTTGTCAAGACTCTAGATCTTCTTGGATTGTAAAGGCAACTTAGAGGAATAACCCTCCCCCACACAAACGAATCTGCTGAGCACTAGTGAAGGGCATGGCCATGTCACTCATTGAACTCTGGACTTTTGATCTCCCCAGGCACAAGAGCAGCTCCAGGCAGAGGTGCAAAGATACAAGGCCAAAATCGAAGATCTGGAGGCAACGCTAGCTCAGAAGGGGCAGGTAGGTGCTCGGTTGCTAGCTTTTCTGCAGCTGGTTCAGGCTGCCTCTCCTCCGGCTCACCTTATGCATGGGCCACACCCAGGACATGGCTTGGCTAACCACAGTGACCTTTCTCAAACTGTGTCAGAATGTAAACCATTCCTGTCCCCATTGCTATCCTCTCAGAGTGCAAACCCAGCCACAGCGGTGAGTGAAGTTGGGTAAGAGAGAGACCAGAGGAAGGGGCGCCCAGATGGACGTGGCCTAGAGCAGTCACCAACTGCTAAGGCAGAGCTTCCCTCCCCAAGCTGTGTTCTTTGCCTCCGTGCTCCATATATGGTTCTGCATTTTAATGTTTTCCATTCATATGTATCGAGCCCGTGTGCATTCTGACCTGTTTCACTTTTTTTTTGCCTGTGTGGTCACTTCTGAGTCCCCAGAAGGCTGGTCCTGGATTATTCAGACTGGAAAAGGTAGCGATAGTAAGAGACGATGGAACCAGGGCTAAATTGTCCCGGCAATTCTGGCCCCAGAATTCTTGAAAACATAGCCGGCAAGGGTGGGCATCATTTGCCAGAACCAGTTACTCTGTGCAGGCAAACTGGGTGGGAAGAACACGGCTCTGGCCGGCTGGTTTGAGCACACAGATTCCTTCGTGGCCCTCTGAAATGCTGACTGCGCGATATTCTTTGTCAAACAGGACTCACACTGGGTAGAAGATAAACAACTTTTCATTAAGAGAAACCAGGAGCTTTTAGAAAAGGTATGTTGGGCGCGCACCATCCTAGTGGGGCAGAGGAGAGAACGATGATCCAGGAGCAGCAGGGGGTGCTCTCAGGAGTGGCACAGGGGCCAGGGAAGGGGAGGCTTTCCCACCGCTGCTCTGTCCTCTGCTGCGTGCTCGACCGCATCCCATCCCTCCCTGCCATCACCATCAGTGAAGTGGCGCTCGTGCATGGCTGCAGACCTGTGAGGGCGTGATTCCTGTGCCCCAGCGATGTGTAAACCACATATATGTACTGTATATATGCTGTGTGCTGTGTGCGTGTTGATGATGTGTGAGTGCACACATGTGCCCATGAGCATCTCCTGTGTGGTTGTTCACCCACCTCCCCCCTAAAAAAAGAAATCTCACTGCACATGTTGTTTCGTGTGAGAAAGTGACCGAATATGTCTGTGCTCTGACTCTCACAGACTATATTCTCACTTTTAGACATATTTGCTGAGCTTGGCTTTTTCTTTTCTTTTACTTTTTTTTTTTATTGTTGTTGTTGCTGCTGGTCTTTGTGTGTTTGTTTGTTTGATTTTCGAGACAGGGTTTCTCTGTAGCTTTTGGTTCCTGTCCTGGAACTAGCACTTGTAGAGCAGGCTGGTCTCGAACTCACAGAGATCCGCCTGCCTCTGCCTCCCAAGTGCTGGGATTAAAGGCGTGTGCCACCACTGCCCAGCTTCTTTTCTTTTACTTATTAAAGGAAGAGATTGATGTTTTAGGGGCATCCAAAACAAAAAATACCAAGTCTAGGAAACTGGTCAACAAACTAAGATATGATTCTAACCAATAGACATAATTAACCCCAGGCTTTTGATCTGAGGTAATTTAACATCGTAGAACATTTCAAGGTTAAAGGTTCCTTCGGTGCATTCTTTCTGCAGTCTAATTAGAGATTTCAAACAGAATCTTACCCTTGACAGAAACTGACTTTAAAGCTTTTGAACACAGAAGAATTTTTCTGCTGGTCAATTCAAAATTATTTCCACATTATTCTCCTCAATCTTTTCTCTCATTGATAGCTAGTAAAAATTTACCACTATGTCCTCGTCAGAGTGGGACGGAAAAGCTGTCTGCTTTCCTCTAGTTTGACAGGGCTAGTGCATCCTGTCTTTCTGAAGATGTAGCAGGACTGAGGTACGGAGGTGGCCAGTACCCAAAATTCAGACCTCAAGGTTTCTATAAAGAAATGTGGCGTGGGGCGGGGGGGTTGCTAGCACAAGTGGCTTGCTACTCAAATGGCTGACATAGGAAGGTGTCCCGAGGCTACACAGGGAGTTCAAGGCTAGTCTGGGCAACTTAGTGAGATTGTTTTGGAAGAAAAAAAAAGAAAAAACAAGGATTCAGTGGTAGTGATAGCACACCTAAAGCTCTGTGTTCAATCCCTGATACACACAAGTAAAAAGTGAAATAGAGACACAAGGAGAGACAAGAAAAGTCACTCATAGCAATAAATTGAAATCGGTAAGCAACTGTTCTGATTGTATCAGTAGCCACCAGATCCGGTGATCTCCTCCAATACCGGATCGCAGATCCAGTGATAAGATTCTAAGAAGGATACCCCCCTTTATGATCTGAGTGAATTCATAAAAAAAAAAAAAAAAACCTGAAATTTCATTAGACTACAGATGTCCAAGATAAGGTCCTGGAGAGCTGACTCAGCAGTTAGGAACATTTGCTCTTCTTCTAGAGGACCAGCGTTCAAGTCTAGCACCTACAGTGCTTGTAACTCCAACTCCAAGGGATACAATAGCCTCTTCTGGCCTCTTGTGCTACTCACGCCCATATTAGTGTGCACATGTGTGTGTGTGCATGAGGTGGGAAGAGTACAGGAACACAGAGAGAGACAGACAGAAAGACAGAGAAGTTGATAGGGTGCATGGTGAAACAAAACCCTTGTTGATCCCATCAGAAAATGCCATATGTCACATAGCTCCTCCCCATTGCTCTGCTGCTGCTATCCGCTAGTCCCAGAGATGTCCCAGGATGGGTTGTTATGGTCCTTTATCAGCACCTGATTCCAGTGTGCTTTCTGGTTTCCTTTCGTCTCTTGATATAAATATATATATATATTTTTTGGCAAAAAGAATTTTTTGAGTTATGTCTTCTATATCAAAATCAGAAACACACACACACACAGCAAAAGAAATCACACACACCAAATATTTTATTTTCAATTATTTGTTTTGGAAAATAAGATCCACTCTAAAATGAAAGCTCCTGTGTTTGTATTGCTACATTTAAGCTGTTAAACTGCCACTGTGTGGAATGATTCCTTCATAGTTAGAGACAGAGAAGGCAGTGCATAAAGACCATCGGGTTTCCTCAAATGCACAGGGGTCTCAGCCGTGATCCCTGCCTGAAGGGAAGCACATTGGTGCACATCTGACTTCACCCCATGTCTCACGCTTCATCAGATTGTACAGGGTGCCCTTGAGAAGGTCATAAAGGACAATAGTGTGGCGCTGGGTACCTATAGTCCCCATAGAAACACTAAAGCCAGAGGATCACTGGGGACCAAGAGTTTGAAGCCAGGCTGATCCACGCAGAGAGACCCTGTCTTAGAAAACAAACCAATTTGGTAGCAACTAAAAAAAAAAAAAAAAAACAGCAAACAGCTCAACAGGACAGCAGGGAAAGAGGTGCCATTTCTGAGTGTTTAGACTGACTTGGCATTCGGCGAAGTGAATGATCTCCTCTGTAGTAAAGAAGATAGAGGAGTGGTTTCCAGGTGGGTGAGGATCAAAGCTCCTGGATTCATAGTGTAGATCAGGACTTCTAGATTGTGTGTGTGTGTGTGTGTGTGTGTGTGTGTGTGTGTGTGTGTGCATGTTCGCATATGCCTGTGTAGAAAAGACACTAATACCATTTGAAGCCGATTGATCAAGTGTTGGGCAGTCTTCTAAGGTTGGAATTCCATATAGTGGAGTCTCGCATCACTCTGTTCAGCAATTATAATTCTTAGTTTTGTGTGTATGAGCTGTTTAAAGCTATTAGTTTGTATTTCAGAATTCCTACAAAAGTATATATCAAATCTTGTCACCATACAAAAGATTGTTAGAGGTGATAGGCATAATTTAGTTAGATTGTAGCCATAAATATCTATAATTATAAGCTGTAAATTGGTAGTCAAATTATCCCTGGGATAGCTGGTATTTTCAGAGATAAGCATGTCATCCTTATATCTGTTTCCAGCACACTGTGTCTGACCCGTAGGGGACATGTGAGTGTTTCAGATTCACTGACTACAGAAGCCCTAGCCTTCATACTCAGAAAAAGACTCTTCTTGACATTTGTCTTTGTGCCTCCCAAAATTACCTGAAAGATGGTTACAAGAAAAGCCAACCCTACCGTAACCCCTGTCACGGTCCAGAGCAAATCCCACTCACTGAGCGCATGAAGGTCATCCCTGCTTGCTTTACCAAGGTGCTCCTTGCTGTACTCGCCTAACTCCAGGGTTTGCTTTATCAGATAGAGAAACAGGAAGCAGAGAACCACCGGCTACAGCAGGAACTACAGGACGCCCGAGACCAGAATGAACTACTGGAGTTTCGCAACCTAGAGCTAGAAGTAAGGAAACGCTGCCGCTAACGATGCTGTGATCGTGACATGGACCCGGGCCTGAACTAGGCATTTCAGAGTCATGCTGTCATTCAGACCACAGAATTAGCTCAGGATTTTGCAGTTGTGACAATTGAGGCTAAATACCTTAGAACTGTTGCCCACGCCATGTGACTGGTGATGATAAATCTTGAGGAAGCTTAGAACTGTTCTGATGGTGACTGCTCTTCCAACAGCTGCGTGACTGACTTAGGAAGTACCTAGTTTCCTGGGGACAAACTTAAGGTGGTGGTTTCAGAGGATTTGTTTCTTAAATAAAACACAACACGGGGCTGGAGAGATGGCTCAGTGGTTAAGAGCTTTGCCTGCTTTCCCAAAGGTCCTGAGTTCAATTCCCAGCAACCACATGTGCTCACAACCATCTGGAATGAGATTTGGTGCCCTCTTCTGGCCTGCAGTGATACATGCAGGCAGAACACTGAATACATAATAAATAAATACATCATAAATAAATAAATAAAACACATCATGCCACATTTTCATTGTATTCTACAAAATCCGACAGAGGTTCTGGGTGCTGGCAGATTCCTCTGACTTTTCTGTTGCTTCGCTAGTGATCTTTGTCTCGAGGTTGTTTCAGATTAGGTCTAGAGGTAAAGTCAGTAATCAGTATGCCCCAGTGGAGACGAGGGAGTTATCCCCGCAGCCTATATATCTCGCCCATAAAGAATGGGAGGATCAGATGTGCAGAGGCTGTTTGCCAGCACAAACCTTCAGAGCCGGCCCACCCTAGGATATCTGGGGGGAATACATATTCATAGTATTGAAATTGCACCTCCGCTTTCCACATCTCCCTGAACAAGAATCTTCAAGGATGGATGACACCATCTATAAATTTTCTCCCGTGTTTGTAATTGACTGACTGCTTAATTCTCTTCAATCCATTAGGCCTGTACATCTTGAGTTTAATTTTTTTTCTCTTTTGGTTAAATGACACATTGATAAACCGCTGAGACAGTATAAAGGGACAACTGGCTTAGTGTTTAATCCGTTACCGCTTCTCTTCTCTTCTTTCCTTTTTTTATTTTTCATATATTTTTCGAGGAGAGAGAAAGGAGATCCCCTCCATTTAATCTACAAATTCACCCCTTCTCAGACGGCGTGAGTGCCCTGCAGATCTACTGCATGAAAGAAGGCGTGAAGGTAGGCAGACAGACGCTGGGTCCTCTGTGTGTGCAGACGTTAGGAAAATGGAACTGGGAAAGGAACGGCTGCTCGTGGTCACTCTGTGTGTCAGTCCCTAGGTACAGGGCAAAAATAGTCACACATCTCTTGGAAGTCAATAGGACATGAAAGAAATGTTTGACAGAGGTATAAAGGGTAATGGCAAGAACAGAAGTGGGGCATTTAGATCAGAGTAACATAAGGGATGGTGTAGGATCGGAATATGTAGTAAAATAAATGGTATTAATTACCTCGGCAAAATATAATTAAACCATGTGCTTCAAGAAACACCATTCAAGTCAACTAGATAGAACAAGTCACCTGAGTCTCTTCCTTCTTCCCAGATGCTACGGAATTCAATGCCATGAGATTTTTGAGTGAGATGAGACTTCTAATGTCCCGTTCTTGCTGCTTTTGATAGATTAAATTGAAGGAGGGTCTTAGTTCTTTAGGAGGTGCTTAGGCCTTATAAAGTGACACCTACACGATCAAATGTGGTTCTTTCTTTAGCACTTAGCAGAACACATTTTACATGCTAAGGTTGAGATAGTGTGGCGCTATTCCCCACAGAGTAGATTGCCTGGAGGGCCTCCTAAAAGACATGAGGACTTTCTCCTGAGGGACACCTGGGGTGCCTCCTGCTGTGTCTGGTTGGCCATTTTACCTCCTGCATGGCTCTTTCTGCTTCCACTCTGAGCTGCCCAGTGTACCTGCATCTGTGCCCTTGTCTCTGCCGCATCTGTGCCTGACCTGAAGTCTCCTTGATTTTGCAGGATGTCAACATCCCTGATCTCATAAAGCAGCTTGACATCCTGGGCGATAATGGGGTAAGTAACACACCAATTACGTGTGACAAAGGTGTGGACTGGCTGGCCTGCACAAAGTCAAGGAATACTTGGCTCTGTGCCAAGTGTAAGCCACTAGCGAGTCAGACAGCATGTCTGCCTAAGCATGTACCTCCTCACAGAGAATCCCACATGCCACAACAGCCATGGGTACGGCCGGAAGGTCACTGTAGAAAGGAGATGTGGCCGAGGATTCAGGTTGGCATGCAGACCACATCTGCAGTGATTACAGCCAATTACTGTCTGACTGGCGCTCACAGGCAGCCAGTGTAAAATTAATCAGCCAGGCATTCGGAAAGACGGCTAAACACTGGGGTTGTTGGCAGCCCTATAAAATGAAGCAGGAGGCTATATTTTTTTTTTCTTCCTTCTTAGCAGCTCGCTCTGAGCAGGGCCAAGGGCTGTTAATTCAGGGGCAGCACCACTCATAGCGGTGCGCCATTTTCCCTTTGAAAATGAGAAGCAGTGAAATCTTGTCAGAACTACTGTTAAGGGGACAGCTCCTCCTTAGTGCTGGCTTCCCTAGCGTGACTGTAATGAGGTGTGCATAGAGTCACACCAAGCACGAGACTTTGCACCGGACTCTTCGTGAGGAATTGTTAGCAGCCAGAGTACGCAGAAGCTATTTGCACACAGGCCGCGTTCACGGCACACACGTTTTCCATGGTGCACCCGTCACAAGCATTTTCACCTTATTGATCTTCTTTGGTCTTTTCCAGAACTTGAGGAACGAGGAACAGGTGGCCATAATTCAGGCCAGCACTGTGCTGTCGCTGGCGGAGAAGGTAACGAACAAAGCTGGCATTTCTAATCACCCAGGGTTAGGCTTGGTGTCTGAGAGCAAGAGAGTGCACCACCTGCTCTGAGCACCTGATTTGGCATTACTGAATATGTGATTGATGAGATTTGACCCAGGAGAGTGAGACCAGGCAGAAGTGTATAGACCACTGTGGGATGGGGGGATTTTATTTTTTTTTTTACATTAAAGTCACTTGCAAAATACACCATCAAAATGGAGACCCTTCTCAGTTACATCATTCAAGCAATGCCAGCGAACTGGGAAGCCAGTAAGAAGGGTTTTGTTGAAAGCTGATGAAACTGGAGTTGCTCTAGTTACAGGCTGTCCCTTTAGTGTGTGTGTGTGTGTGTGTGTGTGTGTGTGTGTGTGTGTGTACACGCGCGCGTGCGCACCTATTGTTCCTCATAGATTCTGTGGCTTGACTGCATCCCCAGCCTGAAAGCACAATACTGGTGTACTGCTGACCTCTTGTGTCTAAAGCTGGTAAATGACATGGCACACATGGATGAATAAGACACAGACTTGTTCTAGAAGCTTAAGAAATATATAACTGATTGTTTTTTTCCAATGGTGAGACCTTTGCAAATCAGCTTAGAGTCATCTCCTCCATTAAGGACTCTGCTTTGGTTCTATCCCCAGGTTGTTCTAATTGTCCCCCTTTGATCTTAAGACTATGAATCTAGACAACAGTTGCTAATTGGGAGTATGATCTTCAGCCCAAGTGTATACCTAGACAGTGAATTCCAACAGAGAAGTCCTGTATGTCTTTATATAAAAAGGGAACTGCAATGGCTTTAAGTGAGGAAGCAGAGTGGGCTCAGCACTTCATCACACACTGTAGATATCATGATTGTTTCTCCCACTTAGTGTACAGCCTCCCCACTTTCCTCCTGCAAATGGTAACTGGCCTTAGCCACACAGATCGG
This sequence comes from Microtus oregoni, assembly GCF_018167655.1. NCBI lineage: Eukaryota > Metazoa > Chordata > Mammalia > Rodentia > Cricetidae > Microtus > Microtus oregoni. The sequence continues at coordinate 11,012,523 of NW_024543070.1, forward strand.
AGCAGGAGCCCGCACACAAGGACTGACGCTCACAATGGAATAGTTGAGGTTTGCAGTACCTGAAAATGCACAATTGGAAACAGAATCTGTTTCTCATTGAAAAGGGGGCAAAAAGAAGAGGTAGCAGAAACAATAACACATACGAAGCCATAGCTGTTGACTGAAATGTCCTTGACGGAGTTGTCGTACACATGGGCGAGACATGAGAAATTCACAGCTCTGCCACCAGAGTGTGGTCTCGGGAGCTGAGGTGGAGGAGTAGCACTGGTCATGCTGTCTCTCCAAAGGCTCTAGAATGTAGAATTGTTAGATGTGCCATGTCGTATGTCCACACTGAAGAGAAACAAAACCTCACAGCGGGACACTTTAGTGACTGTCACCTCACACAAATTTTTGAAAATTCTTTTCATTGTTATTTATACCACTTGACATATACAAATTTGCAATTCAAGGGACATCGGGCTACCTTTCAAAGCCACATAGCAAAGAAAAGCTAAAGCTGAACAGGAGGTAAGGGGGCTCCCCCACCACTCTCACAGCTATGCCTAATTACCTCCATACGGTCTAAGCCGGCATCCACCCTGATGGACACCCATTCGGATAACTGGTTGCATTAATCCATGTATGCACTATACTCATATAATAGGACCCAAAGACGCATCAAATGGTGCGTTCTGAGTGTCAAGAAACTGAGTATTTTAAAAAAGTTACATGTCATTCTTTACCACATTATAGGAATACTTTTCATATATTCAGATTTTACTTTTACTCATAACCTTGAGCTATGGGGCATGGTATTCCTTGAAATTCAATTCCCTCACTCTTTCTTTAGACTTCAGTTTCCAAGAAATCCTCCCATGGGTGTAAAACCTTTGCTACTCTTAGTCACCACCCAAGCCTTCCTTAGTAGTTGATGCGTAGTAGACATCAGAGGATATTTGTTGAATGAATGATGTGTGGGAGACGGTGGCATTAAGTCTTCACATGAGGTTTCAACTAACATCAGAGACATCAGGGGGAGACCCAGGCACTCCAGGGAATGACCCACAGAATTCATGCCATGTGTAGCATTCACACCCAATGTTTCTGTCTTCTTAACCCTTTAGTGGATACAGCAGATTGAAGGAGCAGAGGCTGCCCTGCACCAGAAGATGATGGAATTGGAAAGTGACATGGTAAGCATAAAGAGGAAAACATTATACCATAACAGAAAAGGAACGTCACTACTGCCATTTTTACCTGGCACCAGTGGAAGTTTGTAACTGCCCTACTGATCTGTGTGCAGACTTGGGGCATATGTCTCAGAAATAGCTGATAATTTCAAGCTCTCTCCCCCAAAGCATGTCGTACATTGGCAACATTTATAAAGCTGATGTTGAAAGACATTTAACTAGGTATTTTCTCTCAAGCTGAATAATTTTTTTCTGCTTTGAGTAATTAACAAGGAAAAAAAAACTACAGGCTTGATGGGTATGTCTGGTTTTAAGAATCTGTAAGCTATTTCACACCCATTAGGATAGCTGCTGTCAGAAAAACATAGAGAGTGACAGTTGTTGGCAAAGAAGTATAGAAGTTAGAACCCAGGGTACTGCCAAGGTATAAAATAATACAAATATAGAAAACAGCATGGGATTGCTTTAAAAGTCCAACAGAATTATCACATGATCCAGCAATACCACAAAGAATGGAAACTGGGATGTGGCAGGTCACTGTACACCTACTCTCATAGTGATGTTATTCAGTCGCTAAAAGGTGAATGTAGCCAAAATACCTATTGATGATTAGATGGTTGAACAAAGTATGGCATGCATATGTGTGAGTTTAGTCTAAGCAAACAAGCATCCATAGTGTCTAGTGAAAGGTACAACGTGGATGAACAGGCATGAAACCAACTATCACAAAACGACAAACACTATCATTCCATGTGTATGAGCAACTAGCGTCATAAAATTCATACAAAAGGAAGGCGCAGTATGGTTGTTAGGAGTTGAGAGAAACAAAAAACATAAGATTGTTAAAGGGGCATAGTTTCTCTTTTGCAAAATCAAAAAGTTATGGACATTGATTTCATAACAGCATGGGTGTATTTCACATACATTTATATACATAAAGTACACAAATACGCTCTTTAGTGATTAAAGTGTTAATTTTATTTCATGTGCATTTTAACACAATTTAAAATAGCATAGCTCCAAACATAGGAATTAATAGGTTGTTAACTTGCAGCATTATCTTTAATCTTATAACAAGATGTCATTTAAAAGATCGTTGTTAAAACAAGGGTAGTTGGTACCTATCAAGTCATGAACTTCTATGATAACAATAAATTGTATTTTAGAAAACTTGACAATCTTGGAGATCAAAATGTCTTATACGTAGTTCGTATTTTTACCAAGAAATTAAGATCTATAATGAAAGCACGTAAGAACTGCTTGTGATCAAAGTGACCATGGGAAGCCCCTTCAGTACTCGACTACTAATGTGGCAATCAGCCTTTACAGGGTGCTTTGGGCACTGGGACCCAGCGATAGTCAGGGAACCCCATGCAGCATTGCTGTAAGTGCTCAGAACTGAGCACAGCTGGGTTTTCAGCCTCCAATTAGCTGTAAGAGTTCTTTTCTCTTCACTTAAGCACCCACAGAAAGTATTGACTTGCATGTGGGAATAAATATCTTGTATCCCAAAGCAAAGCTTTAACTAATAATGACAAGATGGTCACACAGTGAGAGATGAACATGAACTGAGGATGTGTGAAGAAACTTCAGGTTTCTGTCTCTCAGCTCACAAGGGCTTTGCAACAGGGGCCGATAAATACTCATCAAAGGGTAGTGTGGTGGAGTCACCCTAGCTCTTTAGAATGTCCTTCATCTTTGTGTTTATTGATTTGAAGAAGTTAAGTTTCTTTATTCTACAACATCCCCGTATTAAATTTTATGACATTCTTAGAAAAACATACTGTAACAATACACAACTCTCCTCTGTGTCCTCAGGGAACTGGTGCTAGAACCCCCTGGACAGACCAAAGTCCAAGTTCTTTCTATAAAATGCCACAGCTTTGCATATAACCTATACACGACCCTTATGAACCTTAAATCATCCCTACATTGTGATTATGAATCATTCCCATTTATAATGTAACTGCTTTATAAATACTTATACTCCATGTTTCTAAGGGATGATCAAATCAAATGCCACTGTCAACAGATATTTCTTGCAAATACTTCCATCCCCCAAATACCAGTCTCTCTGGATATAAAACTGGAAAAAAACAGAAAGCCAAGTGTGCTACTCAGATAGACTTATTACTTAACAACCATGCCAACAACTGTCCTTAATCACCCACTCTTAGCCTTTAGGAGCTCCTCACGTGGTTCCTTATTATGCCCTTTCTGCTTCTTGCTATTGATTTTCACATTCTCTGTGTGAGGCTGTGAAAGCAGAACTAATTTCTTAAACGAGAACAACAGTTCTCCGAACACTAGTGATTTGTCTTGTGTGCTAGAGAAAACATTCATCTGTGTTGCTTTCATGTATCACTTTCTAATTAGCCAAGCATGCTCTCCTAATCTGTCAATGTGACCCTTCTTTATAGGAACAATTCTGCAAAATAAAAGGCTATCTGGAGGAAGAACTAGACTACAGAAAACAAGCTCTTGACCAGGCGTATATGGTAGGTATCGTAAGTGGCCAACACTGCTTGCCCATCACTCTACACAACAGACCTAACACGTCCTATCTAATCCATCATTTCATGTAGTTGGGTACACACAGCATGCATGCAGTTATTAATGGCTGCTTTGATTTTGGAAAAGAAGCCCTAAGATTGCAGCAGCTATAATATTCTTGTATTTTACACATAATTTTAATTCATTCTTAAATCAAATATATACTGTCAAGTAATATTCAGATGAAAGACATACTGAATGCTAGTGTAGATCCAAGGGGATTTTATTGAATCAAGTATCATCATCTGGCACTCTAATGTACAGAATAATAGTGGATTTCATGTGTGTTAGGCATATTTTAATTCATTTATTTTTTAAAATGGACATACAAATCACAGGTAATCCTGTTATTTCTAACTTACGTATGAGGAAAAACAAGATTTATAGAATAAAACCTTTGCTCATGTTTGTAGAAGGGTAAACTATGACACAACTCTTCCTCCAGAAACTCTCGACTAATTTAGGCCCATAAAGCAGCCACAGCAAGCAAGGCCGTGGTGGTGAGCGGACTGTGTGTGTGTGTGTGTGTGTGTGTGTGTGTGTGTGTGTGTACACACATATATCTCAAATGGGGAACTGAGAAAGACATTTGAGCAGCATTAACCTCATTCTAGCCAAAAGAAGGGGACCATGTGCTGGGAAAATGGATCAAATGCTTGCCACCCAAGCATGAAGATCTGACCCCAGCAAGATTAGTGAGCTGCAGGGTCTCTGAGGTCCCCATGTCGATAGGTACTAATGCCAACCTCTGACCTACATACACACACACATACACACACACACACGAGTGTGCATCCATGTGTATATGTACTTACACACACATTTGCATATACACACCAAGAAAACCCCAAGATTCTAGGCCATTTTTGAATCGTATTTCCCACTTTTTCAAGGAAAAAGCATAGAAACCATCACACGTCTTCAAGTACAGAGAACTGACATGTGACTAAGAGATGATGCTTTGTGTTTGAAACATCTCTTCAATTTCAAGTGCTTGTTTTCTCCTTATACTTATTCCTGAGACCACAGCCACTGTGGCATAAGATTTCAACAAGCTTCAGGGGTTGTCAAGCAGGAAGGGGACTAAGCCCATTCCGGGCTACACTGGAAAAGGGAAGAAGATGTGGAGGTGCAATCATTATTACAGAGGGACTCCTAAAAACAAGGATCCAAACAAACAGGATCCCAAGAAAGAAAACGAACTTACTTACAGAGCAACTTGTGCATTGTGTGGGTGATGTTTGTGGTGTCTCATAAAGGGAATGGCCAGAAGGAAGCCAGGCGGGAGACACTCAGAAGCTTTAAAATGCTCTGAGTCTGAGGTACCATGTTCCTGACTCATCCATCCACGCACACTCTCCCTGCATCACACCCAAATGCTCAGTCCCAAAGTCAGACTTCTCTGATTCTATTTGCCAGAGAATCCAGGAGCTAGAGGCTACCTTGTACAATGCTCTGCAGCAAGAGACGGTGATCAAGTTCGGTGAACTGTTAAGTGACAAGCAGCAGGAGGAGCTGCGGACGGCTGTTGAAAAGTTACGGCGGCAGATGCTGAGGAAGAGCAGGGAGTATGACTGTCAGATCCTCCAGGAAAGGATGGAGCTCTTACAGCAAGCACACCAGGTGAGGATCAATTCCCGCATCTCTGTAGGTCAATCCTGAGCACGTGGGACTTAGGAACAAGCACTCGATGTCAGAACAGTAGTTTCCGAGATTGTCGGCAAGCGAAATAAGTGACTCATTCCCACTATCACTCAGTACAGGGGGACAGGTTGCTAATAAAACTTGGTCTTGAGGAAAATGACATTTCAGAGGGGCTGTGTGTGGCTATCAGTCTTTAGAATGACTTTGTCACGGGTCTTCTAATCTGCCGGAGCCTGATCGCTCACCTGTGTGAGGAAACAGGGTAGTGGCTCTTCTGTACTTGTTCCTGTCAGTCACTGAGCCTGAGGCAAACATCTGGAAGGAGTGAACAATATCACCTGCCTCTTTATTCTCAGAACAAGCAGCAGGAGTAAGGAGACCTGGAGGCTGCTCTGTGCAGCCTGGCATTTGTTCAATCGGGATCCGAAGGTTGTCTTTGTCACCAGAGAGAGGCTCAATGGTTAAAAGCACTGACGGCTTTTCCAAAGGACAAAGGTTCAATTTCTAGCACTCACACGATGGCCCATACTTGTCTGTAGCTCCAGCTCTAAGGGCTCTGATGCCCCCTCTGACATTCTCAGACATCAGGTATGCAAGTGCTCAATAGACATGCATGCAGTCAAATCCCCCTATACATCAAAATACATTGTGAATAAAGTGCAGGCTATACCTGCGTCATTTCAGCTCATCTTCACGAAAGCTCTAAGAGGTGTTTGCATTATCTCAAATTGAGAACAGAAGTATTCAAATGATTTATTCAAGACAGTAAGAGGCAGAGCAAAATCACAGACCAGGTACGCCAGCCCCTGCGACATAGGTGCTAACCATTGCACACTGCTGTCATGTGCTGCTTAAGGCATTTGTGACTTACATGCTCCATCTAGACTGGCAAGCCAAGAAGTAGGCACCCGTTACCAACTTTCAGCCAAAAATATTTGGGATTTTTCATTTGTGTTGTGACTTGACCAATAAGCACTAGCAGAGTCCTGTTTAGAAAGCAAACTCACGAGATTTTCAGAATTCATTGTGCCAGATTATAGTACTCTGGTCCTCAGCTGTGGCAATCTGGTGGAAGAAATAGGAGGTACAGAGCATGTGTTGAAGTTAAGGAGTTGAAATGGAATTGTGGTTATTTTATGACCCCACTAAGAGCAAGCACGGAAGCCTGACAGCATGGATAGAACCAGGGGCTGTGTGCTGCCCACACAGCAGAGCGCTCAAGTCCTTTGTCCCAAAGATGACAAGCATATGTATATGTTTTACGGAAAGCCTTCACAGTTAAAAGATTTGCCTAGTGGAAAGTTTTTGAAGCTTTGGCAGTAGGTTATTTCATGGGAATTTTTTGTTTGTCTCTTTGTGTCTCACTTCCACTGGGGGATAAGGGTATCTTCTCATATTCCTTAGTTGCAAAAGTGTCTAATTGGGTTTAGCAAACTGAGAGCTGTGTCTTGTAAGTACACATGTGTTTGTTTTAGCATGGACTAATAGTTGTCTAAATTTGCTCATGATAAAATTCTGGCGTCCCAGTTTGACACCCCCTTTAATCTGTTAGCTAAAGTACCTCTCTTGAAAGAATTCCACTTTTTATCTGAATTAGACTGAGTTGAGCGAGTTCCCTGACATTTCCCCCTCTCTAACAAATGTTCGCATTAAATGTACCTTTTCTAATTACTTCTTACTCTCCTCTCCCCTTTTAATCAGTATCTGAATAGCAGAGTTATTCCAGAAGGCACTGGCCAGGATGTACCAAAGACACTATGATATAATTATGACGTGTAAATTCTAGAGGCCATTGCTAGCCATTTATTAGACATTTGTGCTTAGATGTCCCCAAAATGAATACAATATGCATTCTTGTCCTTATCTCATCTCTGCTCTCCATCTGCTGGGTCAGCAGAATGGCTTTATCCAAAGTCACTCAGGGTGCAACACCTATGTCTTCTCTGTCCTCTCCCTCAGGGAATTTAGGTAGCACCACATCCAACAGACATGGACATGGGCATCCTTGGTCTATTTTGCTCACACTGTTACAGGCATTGGCAGGATCTTTCATGATTAGAGTGGCTTCCAGGTGCCCTGGTACTAACCTGACTCTGTCATCTAGGCATGTGTTCAGACATTTCAGTGTATGTACTAGTGGTAGAGTCAATGTGCTGGATATCTAGAATACTCACCGTGGACACTGCCCTCCTGAGCATTTGAGGACAGAGGTCATTAGCATAAAGAAAATAATTCTGGTGTATTTTGATAAATGGCATTAACAAAGGCCCATGGGCCCCCAGGGGCCATGGAAATCAGACTGTAGGAACTTCCGACTTTTCTCCCTTCCATTTTGTAAGTATGCCCTGTTTTTTTTTTTCACCTTTCCTTATGGTAATTTCTTTCCCAAGGGCATCTGTGATTTCCCTTTTGAAGTGGTTTAAGTCCTGTGTAGGTCTCCTGAGGTCCTTCATTAGTGGTCATCCCTCCCTTAAGATGTGACTTGAGACACAGGAGTTCTTTCCGGTGCAAAGCCTAGTGTCACTTGTCCATGGTTTCTTATTCCTGAGCCTTTATTTGCCTATTTTTTCACCAAAAAAAAAAAATGGCATTCAAACATTCTTATTTTTTTCCTGTGCCCTGCTAAAGGTTTGCCACTTCCAGAATCCTCTTCTGGATGAACAAAGTGTACAAAATGTTCTTAAACCAATACATTTAAAACTTTGTTTTGTAATTATTTAGAGTCATGTACTAAAGGCCAGATGTGCACCAGATGCTGTGAATATGGCAGTTACTGAAGACATCACATCTGCCATATAGATGGGAAAGGACAAAGCCACAGCACAAATGAACCATGCAGGAAATATCTCTAAGGAAGTCCCTAAGTGCTGGGAAAAAACTTCGACAGTGTCTATGGATGTGCATGTGAGTCAGAAAGGATTAAGCATGTTAGGACAGGTAGTCCAAGAATACCCTTGAAGATCCATGAAAACCAGGGAACCCACCACTCAAAGGTCCCAGCGTAGACAGAGACTGTACTTTCCTTCCCGGCTGCCCAGACCCAAATAATCACACAGAAACTATATTAAATACAACACTGCTTGACCTATTAGCTCAGGCTTCTTATTAAGTAACTCTTCCATCTTAAATTAACCAATTTCTTTTAATCTATGTAATACCATGAGGCTGTGGCCTACCAGTAAGGTTCCAGCATTTGTCTCCTTTGGCAGCTACATGGTGTCTCTTTGACTCTGCCTACTCTTTATATATATATATATATATATATATATATATATATATATATATATTGTTCAGATTTCCCACCTGGTTTTGTTCTGCCCTGCCATAGGCTGAAGCAGCTTCTTTATTAACCAATAGTAATAAAACATATTCACAGCATGCAGAGGGGAATCCCACACCATCTCAGAAAAGGAGCAAGTACTAAGCCCTGGTGTGCACTCAAGAGCTACAGAAGAAGTTGGTATGTCTGATGTGCACAGAGTTGGGCTAAGAGGTGAAGCTGGAGACCGTGAAGGGTAAAGATCAGTGTGGAACCTTGCAAGAGTCCAGGCCTTAGTTTTATACTCAGCTAACTTTTCCTTTCTCCACCTCTAAGACACAGGAATCATCTACAGTGTGGAACAGTCTGACTACAGACTAACACAGGAGATTGGTGACAGTGTTTTACATCTTTGCCATTTTGCACATTTGTTTCTTAATTCTGTTACTCTCCGTTTTACATCCCATCTGTCAAAGAACATCGTAGCTCCTTGGGACCAGGACTTAGTTGATGCCTTAGCTGTATACTACGTGGTATACAGTCATAGACAGAAAACGGTCAGCAAACACAGACCTGAAGACTGAATAAGCGCTTCAGCACTCTCATGGATGTATGGTTTCCTGAATCAATATTTATATCTGTATATAGACACAGGCCAAGGAATTGTGTGCATAAAGAAGAGAGAAATACCTGGCACATTTATTGTTCGGTTGTGTAGCCTTGGAGTATATGCTGTACCACTGAAGTACACACCAGCACACATCACACATATGCATATATCGGTGCTACCATATTCCAGGCTCACCTGCATCTCCATCATTCATCAACATGCTGAGATGAGATGAGAACTAGAGCACAAGCCTCACCTACTTTCTTTGACAGCAGGGTTTCTCCCTCTTAGTAGTACAAAGACAGATCATCTAGATCAAGCGGAATTCCTAGGGGTGGGAGGATGTCTCCTCCATTGTGGGATATATCTTAATGGCTTCTACTGCAACTAACTAAGTTAAAAGAGCTGTTAAATATTTTAAACACAGTTGTGACAATAAGAAATATTTACACTGTTACGCACTAGTGATAGGTACATACATTTGCCACTATAATAAAACATGAAATAACTATGCATTATAAAATAAGCATAACAAAAAAAAGCATGCCAATGAACTTGAAAAATTATCAGACATGGCCAATTGCCATCCTCCAGGAGAGGGTGAAAATTTCCTCTAGCTGGCCCTTTTTAGAGAGGAAACTTGATTTCCATGTTAGAATGTTTTCTTCTAGCTTCTATTTATTTCTCCTCATGCTGCATTATAAAAATCTCTCTATTATTATCACCCTAGTAGGCTTCCAGCTGAAGGGCCAGTTCACTGTTTTAGCTCCTACAAACGGTGACCATTATATAGCAAGCTTGCTATGCATCATAATGCACACGGGTACCAGAAGCCTTTAGATTGTCAAGAGAAACTGTGAAGACTCCTTTTGCTCCCAAACAGTTATCTATGTAATGCCGTCATCCAATCTGGGTGGTCTACCTGTGTGGATTGTGGTTACATAGGCTTTTCTGCATTTCTGACTGCTATGCTGTTTTGTTACAATTGCTTCATCCCCAGCTTATCAGCTTACTTCTGAGAAGTTGTACTAAAGCGTACTCTCACTGACATTTGAGAATTGGTCAATCATGTTTTGTGAAAAAATTCCATCCCCAAACAGGGCTGAAGCAGGGAGACAAGAAAGACCAACAGCATTCTGCTATTGCACAGTCGGTACCAGCCATTTTTACTGTACAAATAAGCAACCAGAATATCAATCAAAAGGGTTGACAAAAGCATCACTAGTTCTGGGACATACTGCTCTCTGACAAGGATATTACACTCCCACACTTCCTATAAGCTCACATTCCCCAGGGCAAAAGTAATCTGGCCAAGTCCAGCAGCAGTGTGGTGGAAGGCACCCCACCCCTGCTAGGCCTCTCCAGGGGGAAAGAAAGGGGTGGGTTGTTCATACACTGTTATGGTCACAAAATTCTCAAAAGCCAATTAAAGCAAAGGTAAGGTTCACCTGTGCCCATGCACTCAGAAGTTCCTATCCATGATCACAGTTGGCTCCTTACTTCAGGGCAGTTCATCATGGAAGAAACAGGAGTGAAGAAAGTTGCTCATCCTGAGGCAGTCATAAAGCAAAGAGGGGATTGGGATCAAGTCCCCAATATTCTCATCAAGGGAATGCCCGATGACCTAATGTCCTCCAAAAAGCCCTACCTCCCATCAGCCATATGGGCTAATGACCATGCCTGTAGCATGCATATTTTTTTTGTGGGGGGAGGTGTTTAAGATCCAAACTAAAGCAGATAGAAAATACTCAGCTCAAAAATGTTAACAGTGACAATATTTTCCCAACACAGGTCTGGATAAGCATTGGGACATGCATTTCCCTGTGGGTAGGGAAAAGTGTATTTGTGCTATTTCCATTCGCTGGCACTAATAGCAGTGTTTTCACAGCAAACATTATGTTTTGTTTGGTGAACAATTTCCTCAACAGCCTAGCACCTAATAGTGTTTTCCCTAATTTATTCAGAGAATCCGTGACCTAGAGGATAAGACGGACATTCAGAAACGGCAGATAAAGGACTTGGAGGAAAAGGTATGTGTTAAACTCCTTTGTTAATCTGAAAGTGCTGCTTGTTTGATTTCTCTGCTATCTCTTTCTTCTCGGTTATTGGGACAGGCAATAACCTTATCGGTCTGGCACAGGCAGACATAGGTACGGGGAACTTGGTGCCCACTTTCAGTAGGACGCCAGGATTTGTGTTGGGTGGGGAGTGCTGTCCCATCAGCAGTCTTGATATTTCCACCATGTGTAGTTTTGATTCCCTTCACTCTGCCTTCCTCATCTTAATTTCCAATACTTTTTTTCCATTACTCTGATTTGCTTTTTCTTTCAAACATATTTTAGTACATTAAAAAAGAAATCAAACACACAAACATTTCCCATTATTTATAAAAATTCCCTTTCATCCCTGGGCTTCAGTTTCACTTTAACACTTAGTTCAGAAACCGTCTATAGAGCGAGTTCCAGGATGGCCAGGAATACATAGAGAAACCCTTGCCTTGAACCCACTTCCCCACAAAGAGAGAGAGAGAGAGAGAGAGAGAGAGAGAGAGAGAGAAATTTCTTTCAAGAGGTCCTGTGTTTGGTGAAACTAATGAATAGTGTTGTAAAGAGGGCACGTGAAAGCCATTGAGTTGTTGACAGAAGAGAAATGGCTCCATCTGGTGCAAAGACCTGACTTACCTGACAGGCCAGAGGCATTCTGCTGGGGAATGCAGAAAGAGAGCAGAGTTCTCTCCCTCCCGTGTCCCTGCCTCCCTGACTGGAAGTAGCTCCCCAGACCCCGGGGGTGAAATCGGTTATTTGGCTGTAACTTCTATGGGATTCAAGAAGACCACAGCAAACCATCTGGCATTCTTGAGACTATGGCTAAAACTGAGCTCCTCCAAAAATGCATGTGTCCTGGTCCACATATGTGAGGTCAGGAGTTAGTGTAGTCTGGAAGCCGTATCCCTGGGCGCTCACGTTCATAGACTGTGAGCTCTGCTTCTGATGTCACTTTGGGTAAGTGACTACAAACACGCCTTTTGTGTCCATAAAATGGTAGTGGCAACACCCAAACTGACTTCCTCTTATGGGTTCCATGAGGAATGAAGTCACATATGAAACTTGAAAAACATTTAAAAGTCTTCTTCTGAATTTTTCCCATCCTTGAAGTACACCTTAGTCCTCCTTAGAATTTTATATCGGAATGTCCCTCATTTCAAACCATTCAGTTCTTCAGGACTGAGTGAGGCCACAGTGAATTACAGTGATCCAAGCGCTGCATGCAGTTTCCTTGCAGTTGGTGGAACGCTCCACGGAAGACAGGGCTGCTCCCTGCATTCTTGGTTGTGGGAAAGCACACCTTGTGTTGTCTATTTCTGACATTTTGGAGTGGCCCAGTCTGGTCTGCCTTGGTGTTAATCCCCTTGCTCTGACTCAAACAGGAAGATACAATTGAGGCAAGTCTGTGAAGAAACTTCGGGGTGCTATTCGGTCCCCTTCAAGGGAGGCTTCCAAAAGTGGAGAGATTGGGTTGCCACTCCAGCACCTACCTAAATAAATCCTGTGAAAATTTGGGGAGAAGAGAAACTAAGACTGTATCAGCTGTCGGAATTTAATGAGGATGTTTCACTACCATTTTGTCCCATAATATTTATAGACCTGAACTTCCTAGTCATCTATGATAATGAAGTAATGCAGCAATTAGTGTTGAATATCGTCTTAAGGTAGAGAACTGAGCTACTTAAATAACAAGCTGGTTGACTCTTGAGAGGATAGAATGGGAGATGAGGTTCACACTCAGTGTCCTGCTCACATGACCTCACTCCCTCCTGCCTTCCAGCCTACTGAAACAGCTAAGGGTCAGTGCACTCTTCATTTTCCCCTTGCAATCCTTGAAAGCCTGCTCAGAGTGCACACCATGTCCCTGCTGGGCTAGGGTGGCTCATTTCCATGCACACAGTAGGTGTAAATCAGGGGATATCAACGAACCAAGGAAAACAGCCTCCTCTGCACACAGCACTTCACGTGACCAAAGCGCTTCCAATGTTGTGGTTTCCTGTGCTTTTTTGTAAGTATTCAATGAGGGAGACACAGCAGATGCTATGGTCCTCTTATAAGCACAAATCTCTGATTACAGTTCTGAAGTACCCTCACATCCCTGAAAGAGAGAGACCATGCACACAGTAAAGTACAAAGCTCTCATTGCGCTCCAAGACAGTATGGGGTTAGACTGATCCTTCACTAACTCTGCACTTAGTTTTTCTAGTGAAAATTTAGAGCCTAAAGCCTAGAACAATTGTCGGTGAGAATCCCATTATTAATTCTAAAATGGATGGCAATAAGTGAATGCAGGGTGGTTTTGGTTTGTTTTTAGGAGGGAATATGGAAAGCTGAGGTTTTGTGCTACCTGAATGCTGATGGGAGCTCAGATTTACATAATCTCCTTCTTTTTCTTCTGCAGTTTCTGTTTCTATTCTTGTTCTTCTCTCTTGCCTTCATTCTATGGCCTTGATGTCAAGGTGCCTCTTAAAGGTAAGACTCCTTTTAACTCAACACCGTAGCTCTAAGAGGTGGCAGATAAGAAGAAGATTACATGTTGTTATTGGACCACATGTCCTTTCCAAACCAAACAGTTTATTAGTTAGCCACAAAATGGGGAATGGGTCCAATGCAGGTTGACTGTTTTTAAAACTTAAAGTTGTACGGTGTAAAACTGATGTTTTCAGTTTAGTTATAGTACCTTAGGAAGTCACAAAGTCTGTGAATCTTAGTGTTCTCATTGTGGCTGTCTATCACCCAGAAGGAGTTGTGTGTCTGTATCTACCACATCTACCACATGAGAAAACGTCACTGGGCCTTTAGTATTCCCCCAATGCTGATTCCAAGACTCAGAGAAACCAATTATGAACACTATTGCAACTCTGTCCCAATCTTTCCACATCAGAAGTCAGGAAAGCATGGTAGTAAGTGAACATGGATCCTATTTTAAAACAAGACACCTTTCAGCATTAATTCAAGAAAAAAGTGCAGTCATTTTATGGTCATTACTAAACTGGCATCTGATGAGCACTTGCCTCAATCATTCTAGCTTGTGGTTCTCGGTGCTGAAAATAACAGGCACAGAAGAAGGCTTATCGTGCACTTCATGAGCCAGACCACATGAGCTGAGAGAGTTGATGGGAGGTGGGAATGATAGAGAGCAGGGACTGGTCTGCATCTCACCGCATAGCAGGTGGTTCTGATGCCCGATCAGCAATGGAAACCACAAATCTCAATACTACTGTTTACAAAGGGCCGTTCTAAGTATACTTCCATGGACCACTTCGACTTTGATTATTCTGTGAAATTACATTATACAGAGTTCCCCTCTAGGCTTCATATTAGTTATTATTCTTCTAACAAGCAGAAAGATAGAAGAGAGATTCTTTCCCTCTCCGTGAATGTCAACCTCAGTGCCTCCCTGTGAAATAAACAAATAAGAAGGCTTTAGCATGACCTGAAGTGGAGAGAGTGAAGCAAAGGGGCTTAGAAAGTTTATGTCCTTTGATTATCCATCCTCCGGCTGTATTTCTTCTTCCAAAAGGTTTTCTTTATAGTCTGAAAACTATTTTTTTTCTCTGTGGTTTCTGCTAAGTGTTCGGGGGTTCCTGGGGACATTCAAGATTGGCTATGTGCTTCAAAGTAGCACACAATTGACACTTAGTCAGTCTCTCTAGACTGAAGGTCTAGTGTGGAAATACAATAGGAAATGAGTGTGATAACGACTCTGGTCAGTGTAAATGCATGCAGGCAAAATGGCAGTGGTTGAGAATTACAGACGTCGATTATAGTGTGAATTCTGCCAGTGAGAAGTGTGACAGTAGGCAATTTATTTAATCTACTTGACTCTTTACATATTTACCCATAGCATGGGGATGTGTTGAGAGAATTGAATGTTGTCACCCATAAAAAATATTTACCAAATTGCCTGCAAAATAATTAAATAATTGCAATTCTTAGCTAGCTACAATTATTTTTCAATAGAATAGTTATCACATTCATTAATTTTTGTAATATGAATATGAAAGTGTAACTTTCAGTTATTTCCAACCAAACATAACATAAATCCAAACAAGAAGTTGCCTATTCAGAAAGTAATCTTATCTCGATTAACATTTGGAAAGCCAACACTACTCAAAACTGAATGATGTCATTTGTGTCTGCAAAGCAATTTAGATAAGGATAGAGAGAAGACAAGTGATCATATTGTTCATAGATAGTAAAAGCATACTACAGATAATTTGTATATACTAAATCAATAATTCTGACCATAAGCCTAAAACTAACTTACATATAGAGACTTAACATTGTTTAGAGAAAGTGATTTATGGTCATACATATTTTCTTTGAGCAATACTGTAAGTGATCCTGGGTAGTTTCTAAAAGTACATTATCCTAGCATTTACATCACCCTGATTTCAATCTTTAGTCTCAGCCAAAAGGGGGGTTATTGGGGAGTCTTCATCATATGTTTATCTAGCACTAATAAATCCTATAGAATTAATGCTATTCTCTTATTATACCTTATTCCTTTATGGATCTTCACTTCCATAAAAAACTACCCAGACTGGGTGATTTAAAAATATTAGAGTTATTTTTCACAGTTTGGAGGTTAAGGAGTCTACACCCAGTCATTGTCAGGGTCTACATCTGGTGAAGACTCAGCTTCTGCTTTCCAGATGACACATTGTTATGTGTTCTGGAACAGACACTATGTCGGAACAGAAAGACACAAAGAACTTGCTCAGTTTTTTCAGGCCTTTTCTGGGATAAAAATCCAGTCCATGATGGGGTCACCTCCCGTGTCAGTAAAGAAAGCCTCTACCCTCTGGCTTCAATTAGGACTCGTTAAATAGTGTATGTTCTTACATTCATACTCCCATGAATCAGTTGCCTAACAATTCCCAATGCCGTTTTCTTTATCAGTAAAACAGAGATAGCAATGGATATCTTTTATTGAATTCCACATGAATTTATTGAATGATAAATTGCAATGGAGTTCTGAAGGAATGGAAAGGGTGGGAGCTGTTCCTGGGTTTCCGAATGGGGTGGCTGGTCGAACGGATGTGCCTTTAAGATATTAATTGCAGTCTTTGACAAATGAGAGCTGCTGAAAGAGAGGCAGTTTTCCTTCAGGGTGTGATCTAGGGTATGATCAATGACATTCCCATGGATAGTCACCATTCAAGAGCAGGACAAATTGGACTTTGTGGGTTCAAAAAAGTACTTGAGAGCAAAAGTCAGAGGGGTAGGCAACAGAGTTGGCATGGAAAGATGGAGTTGGTATGGGGCTGGAGGATTAGAGTGAATATTATCAAAATATATTGTATTTAAATAATCAATAAAATATTGTTTGAAGATATTAAAGTCACAAATCAGGAGTGACATGCTCTTGGTTCAGAGCCTGGTGGCATGGAGGGTTTCAGAATGATAGCTGCAAGCAGTGTGCCTCAGAGAAGAAAGGTAAAAGTCAGCCTCTGTAAGGACTTGCTTAAAAAATTCTCTGATCAGCCGGGCAGTGGTGGCGCACGCCTTTAATCCCAGCACTCGGGAGGCAGAGGCAGGTGGATCTCTGTGAGTTCGAGGCCAGCCTGGTCTACAAGAGCTAGTGCCAGGACAGGCTCCAAAGCTACAGAGAAACCCTGTCTCGAAAAAACTAAAAAAAAAAAAGAAAAAAAAAATTCTCTGATCCACAGCGTGATTCTGGATAATTGAAGTTACTCAGGTTGAATGCCACTGGCCCCACAATAGCAACAATAATTTCCTTTAAAGATACTCCTTAATTTATAGAATGTAAAAGCCTGGAAAACTGATTATAAACTAGTTGGATTTAAAAACTAACACATTCTAACTACAAGCGTTATCTAGCTAACTCTAATAGGCAGAAACAATGACTTATTGTGGTGGCAGATAGCTACAGTTCCAACACTGGAACAGTAAAGGCAGAAAGATTATGAGTACAAGGCCAGCCATGGCCAAAATTAAACAGAAAAGAAATGAAAATAATATATGGCTATGATCCAGAATATATGATGGAATTTCTCATAGAATATAAACCGACAGCTTGCAAGTAAATGCCTCTGAAAGGGAATATATTTATTGTATGTGTAAAGATACATAAAAATCTCTCTAAAACATTGTTGTATAGGTTTGGATAAGATTTTTTTCCCAGGGAGTAAAGAATGTTATTCTTTTTTAAAAAAATATTATTGTGGGCTGGAGAGATGGCTCAAAGGTTAAGAGCATTGTTTGCTCTTCCAAAGGTCCTGAGTTCAATTCCCAGCAACCATATGGTGGCTCACAACCATCTGTAATGGGGTCTGGTGCCCTCTTCTGGCCTGCAGGCATACACACAGACAGAATATTGTATAATAAATAAATAAATAAATAAATTTTTTAAAAAAAATATATTATTGAATCTATCTTATATGTATGAGTATTTTGCCTGCATGTGTATCTGTGCACCATATGTGTGCAGTGTTCAGAGAAGCCAGAAGAGGGCATTGGGTCTCCCGAAACTGTTACAGGTGGTTGTGAGCCACCACCACATGAGTGCTGGGAATGAAATCTGGGTCTTCTACAAAAACAACCAGTGAGTCATCTCTCTGGCCCCAAGGATGCAGCTAAGCTCTTGTGGTGGTGATAGTGTGTAAATGTGAATTGAGACTTATCTTTTCAATTCAGTCTCATTTCCTTTCCTCATCCTTCAAATAATTCTTCAATATAGTCCCCCACTTCCCGTTCACTTCTAGTAACTGAAATTCTCACCAAGTTTAGAACTTCAATCTCATATTTGATTTAATCTCATGTCTTTTCTTATCCTATCTTAGCAAGGTAAGATACCCCAAAGGGGAACTGGTTCATGATTTGGCTGTAGTTCTCATGCCTTCCTTCCATCCACGGGGCTCAGAGTTTATTGAGAGGAGAAAGGAGCATAAGAAGAGAGAAACTGCTTCTGAGTGATTGTCACAATTTCCCTGACTGTGATTGGCTAGGTCTTTGAAGTCTTTTCTTGGCAAAGTGACCAAAGACTGGCCATCCTGAGAGTGTGCAGCAAACATGCATGAGCTCTTCAGAGGGCCACTCCGAGAATGTCCAGTGTCCTAGTCTCAGCCTATCTGAGGCCCAGCCTTCTCCAGTGTTGTTCTAGCTCCCATCAGTGGCTCTAGCCCACAGCTTCTGGCTGGGGAGGTCATCTTTTGTTGAGGCATAAGCAGAGATAATAACACTTCTGCCCCCATCTCTACTCTGCCATCCCACTCCAATTCTCTCCTCTGAGAAACAAAAGAAGAGAAAGAAGTATGTGTACAGAAGACAGGTCTCTGCCGATGCACACATCACCAAACTTTTAATGCCTCTTGGCAATGCCCCATCCCCCCAGTGTATTTTCTTTCATTATTTGTCAATTTAGTCATTCATTTGTTTATTTCATATGTATGTAGAGGTCACATTGATGAGGCAAAGTCTCTCTTCCGCCTCTGTACTATGTTCTCCAGCCTAGGTGATCTATAAGATTCCAGATAATTCTCCCGTTTCCACCTCCCATATCATTATAGAAGTGCTGGATTTACATTTATATATAGAATAACATCTAGCTTTTTGTGGGTTCTGGGGATCCAAACTTGGGTCATCAGGCTTATGCAGCAAGTACTTTTACCTGCCTGCCCATCTTCTGTGTCCTCTCTCATCATAACCTCATCCCCTCATTCATTGTACGCCTTTGCCGTAGCCTACTCTTTGACTACACTCACCATCCTAATCTAAACCTTTAGAGCGAAATGTTTACACAAACATATATTACAGATACGTCTAACTTATACCTGCAGCAAGAGTTTGTCTATTTAATGTGCCTCCACGTGGTGATTTGAACATGTGATTGAGAAACAAACACCTCCTGATCTGTCAGTTTGGACCTTGCTCAACATTATTTAGACTAAAAATGCCGCTTAGGCAAGCTGAATAGCTTGTTGTAACAACAAAGAATTTTTTTCTCTATTCAAGTCATTCAGAGTGAAGGCCTGTCCTTAAACAAGGCACAGTAGCATGTCCTCTTCTGCCATCTCTGGATGTTGTTGGAAGAAAGACAATTATAAAGGAGAGTTCTATTTAAGTGAAAATCCAGACAGTAATACTAAGAGCAGGGAGAGAGCCCCATGGCTACAGCTCACTTTCAGGGACAATTCAGAGTCTGTACTGCAGAGTCCTCAGCAAGTTCTTCCTCAATCTCTGGGGTGAGAAACCATGTCAGTGGTTATAGTTGTACAACAGCAAGTGTGACATAAAAGTAAATCAGAGAAAGTTGTAGATAGCATAACAGTATCTGGCAGTAATATTAAGAGCTAACATATCCAGGAAGCATAAAAACTGTTATTACTTTGTATGTAACTTATCTCAATAAATCATGGAATAAATCATTCTTTTCTCTCTCTTAAAGCAGCTAAGCCTAGAGATATTATATGATTTCCCAAAAGGTATTCAGCTCAAAACATAGACAAGAATAATAATATTTCTATCTTTATTTTTAAAAGTATGGTTTGGTTCTGGTGCCAGAAATTGACCAAAACTTGTCTTGTCTAAGAGTTTGCTTTTTTCCTTACTTATCTGTTAACATAGATGATGGTTGGTAAATTATTTCCCTCTGTCTTACAGAAAATTCAAGAACACAGATCATACCCCCAGAAGGCATATGCTTTTAAACCTTCAAAGATGGCAAAATTGTTTACACCGATGTAAAGGAAATCAAAAGCTAAGAACTACCCTTTAGCCAAGACTGTGTGCTTTAAAGCCATTATTCAAGGTTTCTTACTTGACAGTTTATAATGACCCTGTTGAAAAATCTACATTATATGCTGCATTTAATGAAACATGTGTATGTTGAACCAGAAGATGAGAACTATAAACATATATTGTGTGAAGGAAAAATTCAGCAGTGGAAACAGTTTCAGCAGATCAAGAGAAGATGTGTCTTGGGCATGGAACCAAAGTTACAATGAAACATTCAACTCCTGCTGTGCAGGGGGGGTCATTTTAATGTAACACCACACCCCATGGAAACACTATTCCTGAAAATAAACATCATTTTAAAAAAACAAAACAAACATAAGAAAAAAAATTGAGGGTGGGTGGGGAATGAAGCACGAGGAGTACCTATGAGGAGCTATTTACAATAAAAGGTTTCATTTGAAAAGTCTGGTTTGTTACTCCAAGGATTTACTTTTCTGTCCTTATGATTGTTTTAAACTCAGGAACAGAGACATCTGTGATACGGATGGAAGAAAAACACGTTCCACTTTGTTTCTCCTAAAGGTGGAATTGGGGATCAGAAGCGGATCCCAGTTACGCTACAAGCGACCAAGTCAAGTGACTCTGGGGTGTGTAACTTGGGATGCGAACAGAAATCTGATGGTGTCTGGCATCACACACCTGCGTTTCTCCACTGTGGATGGACTGGTCTCATCCATATTGAAAATGATGAAGATTATACCCACAAGTCACAAACAAACTCCCCAACTTAGCTCTGTTTAGAGCATCAAGAGCTATAGGGAACTAGGGCCAGAGAGCACCTCTGCATCCTCCAGTTTCAAGTTCAAATTGCCTGCAGATGAATACGCTCTCCGACTGAGGTGACATCGTAGAGGTGATAAGTCAAATACCAACAGTCGCGTTTGCCAGGGAACTGTGGATGGATATTGAGTATCCTGCGATATCCAGAGAAATCTGAACTCTTGTCATTTAGAACAATAACATTATTTTCTGAGATAGCTAACAGCGACACCATGGGCCTACTTTTCTCAAGAGAGGGCACGCGTTACTGACACTGCGGTTCTCTACCACAGGCAGATAGAAGACTTGTACTTCTCCTAAGTTATGTATTACTGAGTCTTGGATTCAGCACTGACAGTAAATCTATGTTCCTGAAAGGCTAATTTTACACCTCATTTACTATAGATAACAAGACAACCTCAAGTTTTCAGATAGTCAAAGTTTTCTTTCTGGGGCTAGGATTTCCACACATAGAGAATGTGTGTAGGGAGCCAGAAACTCTTTTTATGAAACGCTACATAAATACTTCCAGATGGGAATTGCGCAGATTCTCCTTCAGTTGTAGCGCTGGCCTTTTTAAAGCCAGAACAGCTGAAAAGTCTACAAGACAAACAGAATGCTGGGGGCCCACATTTCTGCCCTTGTTTTTAATGCTTACCCAAGAATTTGGCCCAGTCACTGAACCTCTCTGTGCCTCAGTTTCCTCATTTGCAAAATGAGGGTTATTAAATGCTTTTTTTTCATAAGATTTCATTTGCAATTCTGGAACAAGAGGTGCTTAAAGTAGCACGAAGTGCTTTGTAACTGTTATAAATGCTCTAGTGTTTGATTTCCCTATATAATGAAATAGTTATGGAATCTGGTTCAAACAGCATTACTGAAGCTTTCCCATCAAGCTACCTAAGACATTATTAGCAATAAATTGTGAGATTCAAAACCATGGTGAATCATCTATAGCAAATAGATTGAATCATACTATGTCATTTCAATGCTAAGCAACTCCTATGCTCTCCTGGTTGCATAAACATGCATCAAACAAGACCCCGTTATCATCACAGGAGAGCTGACCACGCAATCAAGGGTTGGCAAGAACAACTGAGAAATCTGAATATTTCTTTCAAGGAATGCCAGATGATGTGTCCTGATGCAAACACAAAATCATAACTATTCCGTGAACTCTTTTTGCCACTAAGGTAAGTTCCAGATCAAATGCAATTAGCAGGTTCATTGTGCATTTGACGTGAAACAGGGTACTTCTACGGTGCCTGCCACCCAGATAACTCTTGGTCATGTATGCAAATATACCAATGTCTTTTTTTTAACCTCTTAAATGATATTTCGTCTACCATTATGGGGCCCACTTGAGAAAATCCATACTTAATCTGCTCCAAACACACCCTCTTTCTCTCCTATTGGCTTTCCCTAGCAAGAGCCTGATGGTAAATTTTAATACCAGAGAACTACATCTAAATTACTATGACTGTTAATAAGAGTCCATACCTGCTTCCCTGCTGTTATTTGAATTGTGTCAATCCCATACTGAACTGTCTGAGAGCAGCAGCTGATTGTCTCTAAAACGTGTGTGTGTGTGTGTGTGTGTGTGTGTGTGTGTGTGTGTGTTGGGTGAGATTTTTTTCTGTTTAATATCCAGAATACCAAGGAAATTTCTCTAGGCTGTAAGCTAAATTGTGATATCCTTATCAGGTTTGGGTTATGTCTTCAAAATGAATGTTCTACTATTTAGACTAGGGAAGTTTAAATATTTTGACAGATCCCATCCACATCTGCAATTACAGCCGTGTTGAGAAAACTGTGGATGTGTGTTCTGCTCATTCGCAGGTTAATGAAAATGGAATGCTTCCTAGCATATGATGTTCAGAATAGACAAAAATGTAACTTGAGTAATAGGGAGCTCTGCTATGACTTTCTTATTTTCTTCCAAAAATATAATTCCCACTCAATTCCTTTAATTTCTGTATCTGTACCATCCAGATACACTTGCCCAGAGATTTAGGGGAAAGTAACACAGTGAGAATTCACTTACTTATGTTCTTTTAGCCGAGTATGCGTCTCTTGAAACTGACTGAGTAGTTCAAGAGAAGCGAAAGCTCCCATTTAGCACCATCAGGATAGTGAAATGCCTTGGGTGAGAAGAAATGCACAGACTCCTTCTGAGAACAGTCCTACAAAACTGTCATCAGCTTCACCTTCTCCTTTTCAACGCCATCTAACTTTTATTCCAGGTGAAGACTTAAACTAGTAATAATCCTGTTTGACTTAGGTCATCTCACTTAAACTGTGGCTAAAAGGAAGGTTTTAAGAACGAAAGAATACACTTCACTTTGATTTCTTTCTTCACTCTAGAAGTAACTTCTTATGGATGGATATGGTTTCTCCCAGTTTGGGAGGTATAATCATCACTGGGGTCAGGAAGCATTTCCACTTGCCATAGAAGAAATAAAATTTGCCAAATCATTTGTGCTGCAGTATTTTATTTCAACCTGTTTATTTTTTTATTATTTACTTTAAACAAACCTTGCCCAATTTTTCTTCTGCTTCTGTATTGTTAACTTTTTCTATAAACACACTGTAAAATGTATGCTCAGATCATCAGTGTAATTGATAAGCACCTTATTTTAAAATGCTTACTGTTTTAATCTGCCTGGGTTTTCATAGAAACTGTAAAAAGAATATCTGTTGGTTATGTGTTGATATTTAAAAAAACTGGACCATCTCTGCAATGTTACATCAAAGATGATCAATGTACTCTATATTAAACATATAGTTGTGTTTTTTTTAATCTATCAAAGAGTGGAGTTGAACACACACACACGTGTGTGTGTGGTTGTGTGTGTGTGTGTACTGGAATAAGGATTGTAGGAATCAATGATGTCATTTAGGAATTACATTGCTTTTGTGATAATTTAACTGCCCTCTTTCCCCCCCACGCTTTCCTCACCTCCCTCCTTTTATTTTTCACGGTGGTGCTAGAAATTGAGCCTGAGTGTTCTAGGCAGCACAGAGCCATGTCTCGCCAGATCCTTGCCCTGGTAACATAACAAGCTTTAGGGATTCAGTTTGACCTACCATGTGGAAAAAATAACTTTTGAATTACTTCAGTAACGGAAGTAGATCTTCTTTGTTTGTTTGTTTTTGTTTTGCTTTGTTTTCTGAGACAGGGTTTTTCTGTGTAGCCTTGGTAGTCTTGGAACTTGATTTGTAGACCAGGCTGAGCTCGAACTCACAGAGATCCAACTGCCTCTGCCTCCCAAGTGCTGGGATTAAAGGCGTGCGCCACCACCCAGCGTGAAAGTAGATTTTAGATGACTGTTTATGGCATGAGCTACTGCTTCCAGGATGGAGCCACACCAGTCTTCCTATGGACTTCTGCTCTAGATGGGAAAAAGGGCATAGGAGAAAGATCTCCCTTTTCCTGACTACTTTATAATTCCCATATAGAAGACTGCTTAGAGAGTGGATTCCAGACATATCTACAAAAAGACTCAGCATGATGGGAGAATGGAGTTGGTCCTCAGGATGCCTCTTGAAGGACCAAATTCGATTATACCATTTCAGAGCTGAGCAGGGCAAGTTCCAGTCCATCCCTGACTTTAGTAGTTGAGTTCTTCCTACATAAAATCTTCTATTGCTTGGCGAGCCTGAGTCCAATTCTTCACTAGAATTTTAAAAGATATATGTAAAGGGGCAGTACAGGAAAATGGATTATAATTTGCTACATTCAATCTAATGTGTCAAACCCAGAGGTACAAATGATTGACTGAATGAGGGGTTCTGGTTCTATTTTGCTTTTTTTGGACCAAAATCTTTACACCCATCGTATTTCCATTTTTGCTATATACAGCCCTACAGGGTGGCAGCGGAGCAGGCAAACAATGTGAAGTCCTCTTTGCCCACAATGAAGACTCTGATTACTTACTAAAGAATGAATGATCTAATTTTCTAATCAGAAGCAAATCCAGAACCTGTTAGAAACTGCAGCCACTTAAGTTTGACGGACACCTCACAAAATGTGCCTATTTACCCTACTAACTGTACCATCTCCCCACAGTAAGGCAGATCAACATCCAAACACTTATAAATACGAGATGTACATATTCACACGTATGTATTCCATACCCAGTATGATGGTGTGGGCTTTAACAGATATGTACTTCAGACCTGAACAGAGGCTCTAAAGAAGATGCTTTTCTGATGTTGCTAGGCAACTTGGTTTTGTTTAGCATATGGTGTCTATACTCACCCTTCCTTGGTTGCCTCTCTTGGCTCAGCTGATCCACCTTCCACCCATTACCACTATTTTTTATTGCCTGTGACTTTTCAATGACCGCTCCCCCCCCCCTCAGAGCCAGACATTGTTGTTCCTGGAATCTCAAGACAAACAACCCCAGCGCAGTTTACAGTATTAATATCAGTCAAAGGTCCTATGGCTTTATCAACTGAACTTACATCTCAAGAAGTTTTTGTGCATGATCTAACCTGGGTGTCTAAATCTGTGGGGACATGAGTCTAGAGCGAATAGGTTTGACGCCACAGTTCCTCATGTGTCTACTGAGTTAGTGTAGCCAGGGGGCCTGTTTCCAAAGCATTCCCACTGTCACCTGCATTAATTCATTAGTCAGGGTGTTTCTTGTCTCATCGCATGACTCTGTGGGCTGCTTCACTGCTGACTGATGAGAGACAGAACTTGACTGGTTGCAGTAGAGTGATTATCTGAGGTTCACGGGACGTGTCCATGTACTGTATGTATCACCATAGAGTCAGGAATCCATTTATTGTATGTAAAGTTTTATGAATGGTTATTTTAAAATGTATGTATTTAATATAGCCATCAATGAACTCTTGTGTTTTAGTTTCTATGAAAAATAAAACAAACTGCATTTTTAAGAAAAACATTTGGTTTGTATTCTGCCTGATTTTTTTTCTAAAAATTATAACTCAACTCTTAACCTTTTTATAAAAGCAGGGTGAGATAAATTAAGATGAACAGTATAAGTTTGTGAAATAAGTTCAACGTCAAGAATAAGACGCACGTATCTTCACCTGCCACTCTTCTGAAACCTCCAGTTTATGCTGTCTTTGCCACGGGCACACTTAAGAGGAGACCAAGGCAGGAATTACAGACGTCTGAATAGAGCTAAGGTTCTTAGCATCCCCTTTCAGATGATTGTTCCAGGCGCTTGCTACCCTCATCCTAATCTTGCTTCCTTGTTCCTAGCCCTATATCCCCACCCTCTGCTTTGGAGAGCTACCAGATAACACAGTACCTGAAGCAGGTATGATCTACATGAGCTTCTACATGGGTCAAAGACTATGTCCTGGAAGCTCTGGGTGAAATTTCATGGAACTTGCAATCTGATGCAGTGGAAAGCCTTGGCAGGTTTGAGGGTCTGCTAACTACACAGGCTTTGAGTCAAATTCCTACTCTAGACTTTACTTATGCTTGTCCTGGCCAGGAATTCTCTCTCATTTCCCCCTTACCTACATAAGTCTTACAATTCAAAATGTACCTTAGCCATCACCTTTTTTAAGAACTGAATGAATATGTTTTTTTTAACATTCGTTGAGGCCAGATTCCTTATAGATACATAAAAACAGTGTAAAGGAGACAGAGAAGGAATGAGGGGAGAGAAAGGACGGGAAAAGACATGAATATGGTCAAAATTGTCTTTATGAAACTCGGCAATGTGTTCAATGAATATGAATCAGTGAGAAAGTTTGAAAACACAAATTTGGGTAGAATAGCCTTTAGTTTCCCCGGTGCCGTCTACTGTAGTTTCCCACAGAAAGTTCCTGGGCTTGTGCTTTCTCACTCAATTCCCTAATTAAGCCTGGGGGCTGTTTTAAACTACCACACCATTGCAACTAGGACAGACCCTTGTCCTGAACAGGATCTCACTAAATCACTCCACTCCCGTTCTGTTGTTTTCTGTTTTGGACTCTCTGGGGCGGGGGGGGGGGGGTGTTAACATACCATTTGGGTATTTGGAGAAAGGCTTCCTGAAGGAGGAGAGAGCTAAACCAGGATGTTTTATGGAAATAAACGGGCTCTGGTTTGCTTTGTCAGGCTCTTCTTTCCTCTAGTCCTTTCGCTCTTTCCTTCTTTCTTTTCTGTCCTTCCTCTTTTCCTTCTCCCTTTCTTGCTTTGCCATCTTCTGCTTCTGAAAAATTTTGTTTTGTTTTTTCATGAACCAGAAGATATTCCCAAAACACCTGCAGATAAACTACCATTCTGTATCGTGAGTCTGTTCCTTCTGGGTTCTATACTGTGCTGTATGCCTGCTCCTTCTGGGTTCTATACTGTGCTGTATGCCTGCTCCTTCTGGGTTCTATACTGTGCTGTATGCCTGCTCCTTCTGGGTTCTATACTGTACCCTATGCCTGCGCCTTCCGAATGGCTGTCCTCCAGTTAGTTTCTATTCTTTTGTATTCTACTCTCTGGCCACCAGAGGGAGCATTTGTCCAGGAAAAACGTGCACCCAAAGAACTAAAGTTGACCTTTTGTGGTATTTTGTGGGGTTTGTTCTGTATTTTTTTTTTCTTTCCCACATCCATCTGAAGTGACAGCCTAACATCAAGTGTTGAGTCCCCATTCTTCTACAATGGTTGCGCCATCCCAATTTGCAGCCATGAAGGAGGAGTTCAGTTGCTGTCT